>NC_090439.1:1033321784-1036069854 GCF_031143425.1 Pleurodeles waltl
GGTAGGTTTCCCTAGGTGGCGGCTGAGCTACAAGCCAAAATCTACAGGTAGGCACTTTGCAAAAAACACCTCTGTTTTCCTTCACAAATTTGGATGTGTCCACGTTGCGCTTTGGGGCGTTTCCTGTCGCGGGCGCTAGGCCTACCCACACAAGTGAGGTATCATTTTTATCGGGAGACGTGGGGGGAACGCTGGGTGGAAGGAAATTCGTGGCTCCTCTCAGATTCCAGAACTTTCTGCCACAGAAATGTGAGGAACATGTGTTTTTTTAGCCAAATTTTGAGGTTTGCAAAGGATTCTGGGTAACAGAACCTGGTCCGAGCCACACAAGTCACCCCATCTTGGATTCCGCTTGGTCTCTAGTTTTCAGAAATGCACAGGTTTGGTAGGTTTCCCTAGGTGGCGGCTGAGCTACAAGCCAAAATCTACAGGTAGGCACTTTGCAAAAAACACCTCTGTTTTCCTTCACAAATTTGGATGTGTCCATGTTGCGCTTTGGGGCGTTTCCTGTTGCGGGCGCTAGACCTACCCACACAAGTGAGGTATTATTTTTATCGGGAGACGTGGGGGAATGCTGGGTGGAAGGAAATTCGTGGCTCCTCTCAGATTCCAGAACTTTCTGCCACAGAAATGTGAGGAACATGTGTTTTTTTAGCCAAATTTTGAGGTTTGCAAAGGATTCTGGGTAACAGAACCTTGTCCGAGCCACACAAGTCACCCCATCTTGGATTCCCCTTGGTCTCTAGTTTTCAGAAATGCACAGGTTTGGTAGGTTTCTCTAGGTGGCGGCTGAGCTACAAGCCAAAATCTACAGGTAGGCACTTTGCAAAAAACACCTCTGTTTTCCTTCACAAATTTGGATGTGTCCACGTTGCGCTTTGGGGCGTTTCCTGCCACGGGCGCTAGGCCTACCCATACAAGTGAGGTATCATTTTTATCGGGAGACGTGGGGGAACGCTGGGTGGAAGGAAATTCGTAGCTCCTCTCAGATTCCAGAACTTTCTGCCACAGAAATGTGAGGAACATGTGTTTTTTTAGCCAAATTTTGAGGTTTGCAAAGGATTCTGGGTAACAGAACCTGGTCCGAGCCACACAAGTTACCCCATCTTGGATTCCCCTTGGTCTCTAGTTTTCAGAAATGCACAGGTTTGGTAGGTTTCCCTAGGTGGCGGCTGAGCTACAAGCCAAAATCTACAGGTAGGCACTTTGCAAAAAACACCTCTGTTTTCCTTCACAAATTTGGATGTGTCCACGTTGCGCTTTGGGGCGTTTCCTGTCGCGGGCGCTAGGCCTACCCACACAAGTGAGGTATCATTTTTATCGGGAGACGTGGGGGAACGCTGGGTGGAAGGAAATTCGTGGCTCCTCTCAGATTCCAGAACTTTCTGCCACAGAAATGTGAGGAACATGTGTTTTTTTACCCAAATTTTGAGGTTTGCAAAGGATTCTGGGTAACAGAACCTGGTCCGAGCCACACAAGTCACCCCATCTTGGATTCCCCTTGGTCTCTAGTTTTCAGAAATGCACAGGTTTGGTAGGTTTCCCTAGGTGGCGGCTGAGCTACAAGCCAAAATCTACAGGTAGGCACTTTGCAAAAAACACCTCTGTTTTCCTTCACAAATTTGGATGTGTCCACGTTGCGCTTTGGGGCGTTTCCTGTCGCGGGCGCTAGGCCTACCCACACAAGTGAGGTATCATTTTTATCGGGAGACTTGGGGGAACGCTGGGTGGAAGGAAATTCGTGGCTCCTTTCAGATTCCAGAACTTTCTGCCACAGAAATGTGAGGAACATGTGTTTTTTTAGCCAAATTTTGAGGTTTGCAAAGGATTCTGGGTAACAGAACCTGGTCCGAGCCACACAAGTCACCCCATCTTGGATTCCCCTTGGTCTCTAGTTTTCAGAAATGCACAGGTTTGGTAGGTTTCCCTAGGTGGCGGCTGAGCTACAAGCCAAAATCTACAGGTAGGCACTTTGCAAAAAACACCTCTGTTTTCCTTCACAAATTTGGATGTGTCCACGTTGCGCTTTGGGGCGTTTCCTGTCGCGGGCGCTAGGCCTACCCACACAAGTGAGGTATCATTTTTATCGGGAGACGTGGGGGAACGCTGGGTGGAAGGAAATTCGTGGCTCCTCTCAGATTCCAGAACTTTCTGCCACAGAAATGTGAGGAACATGTGTTTTTTTAGCCAAATTTTGAGGTTTGCAAAGGATTCTGGGTAACAGAACCTGGTCCGAGCCACACAAGTCACCCCATCTTGGATTCCGCTTGGTCTCTAGTTTTCAGAAATGCACAGGTTTGGTAGGTTTCCCTAGGTGGCGGCTGAGCTACAAGCCAAAATCTACAGGTAGGCACTTTGCAAAAAACACCTCTGTTTTCCTTCACAAATTTGGATGTGTCCATGTTGCGCTTTGGGGCGTTTCCTGTTGCGGGCGCTAGACCTACCCACACAAGTGAGGTATTATTTTTATCGGGAGACGTGGGGGAATGCTGGGTGGAAGGAAATTCGTGGCTCCTCTCAGATTCCAGAACTTTCTGCCACAGAAATGTGAGGAACATGTGTTTTTTTAGCCAAATTTTGAGGTTTGCAAAGGATTCTGGGTAACAGAACCTTGTCCGAGCCACACAAGTCACCCCATCTTGGATTCCCCTTGGTCTCTAGTTTTCAGAAATGCACAGGTTTGGTAGGTTTCTCTAGGTGGCGGCTGAGCTACAAGCCAAAATCTACAGGTAGGCACTTTGCAAAAAACACCTCTGTTTTCCTTCACAAATTTGGATGTGTCCACGTTGCGCTTTGGGGCGTTTCCTGCCACGGGCGCTAGGCCTACCCATACAAGTGAGGTATCATTTTTATCGGGAGACGTGGGGGAACGCTGGGTGGAAGGAAATTCGTAGCTCCTCTCAGATTCCAGAACTTTCTGCCACAGAAATGTGAGGAACATGTGTTTTTTTAGCCAAATTTTGAGGTTTGCAAAGGATTCTGGGTAACAGAACCTGGTCCGAGCCACACAAGTTACCCCATCTTGGATTCCCCTTGGTCTCTAGTTTTCAGAAATGCACAGGTTTGGTAGGTTTCCCTAGGTGGCGGCTGAGCTACAAGCCAAAATCTACAGGTAGGCACTTTGCAAAAAACACCTCTGTTTTCCTTCACAAATTTGGATGTGTCCACGTTGCGCTTTGGGGCGTTTCCTGTCGCGGGCGCTAGGCCTACCCACACAAGTGAGGTATCATTTTTATCGGGAGACGTGGGGGAACGCTGGGTGGAAGGAAATTCGTGGCTCCTCTCAGATTCCAGAACTTTCTGCCACAGAAATGTGAGGAACATGTGTTTTTTTACCCAAATTTTGAGGTTTGCAAAGGATTCTGGGTAACAGAACCTGGTCCGAGCCACACAAGTCACCCCATCTTGGATTCCCCTTGGTCTCTAGTTTTCAGAAATGCACAGGTTTGGTAGGTTTCCCTAGGTGGCGGCTGAGCTACAAGCCAAAATCTACAGGTAGGCACTTTGCAAAAAACACCTCTGTTTTCCTTCACAAATTTGGATGTGTCCACGTTGCGCTTTGGGGCGTTTCCTGTCGCGGGCGCTAGGCCTACCCACACAAGTGAGGTATCATTTTTATCGGGAGACGTGGGGGAACGCTGGGTGGAAGGAAATTCGTGGCTCCTCTCAGATTCCAGAACTTTCTGCCACAGAAATGTGAGGAACATGTGTTTTTTTAGCCAAATTTTGAGGTTTGCAAAGGATTCTGGGTAACAGAACCTGGTCCGAGACACACAAGTCACCCCATCTTGGATTCCCCTAGGTCTCTAGTTTTCAGAAATGCACAGGTTTGGTAGGTTTCCCTAGGTGGCGGCTGAGCTACAAGCCAAAATCTACAGGTAGGCACTTTGCAAAAAACACCTCTGTTTTCCTTCACAAATTTGGATGTGTCCACGTTGCGCTTTGGGGCGTTTTCTGTCGCGGGCGCTAGGCCTACCCACACAAGTGAGGTATCATTTTTATCGGGAGACGTGGCGGAACGCTGGGTGGAAGGAAATTTGTGGCTCCTCTCAGATTCCAGAACTTTCTGCCACAGAAATGTTAGGAACATGTGTTTTTTTAGCCAAATTTTGAGGTTTGCAAAGGATTCTGGGTAACAGAACCTGGTCCGAGCCACACAAGTCACCCCATCTTTTATTCCCCTAGGTCTCTAGTTTTTAGAAATGCACAGGTTTGGTAGGTTTCCCTAGGTGGCGGCTGAGCTACAAGCCAAAATCTACAGGTAGGCACTTTGCAAAAAACACCTCTGTTTTCCTTCACAAATTTGGATGTGTCCACGTTGCGCTTTGGGGCGTTTCCTGTCGCGGGCGCTAGGCCTACCCACACAAGTGAGGTATCATTTTTATCGGGAGACGTGGGGGAACGCTGGGTGGAAGGAAATTCGTGGCTCCTCTCAGATTCCAGAACTTTCTGCCACAGAAATGTGAGGAACATGTGTTTTTTTAGCCAAATTTTGAGGATTGCAAAGGATTCTGGGTAACAGAACCTGGTCCGAGACACACAAGTCACCCCATCTTGGATTCCCCTAGGTCTCTAGTTTTCAGAAATGCACAGGTTTGGTAGGTTTCCCTAGGTGGCGGCTGAGCTACAAGCCAAAATCTACAGGTAGGCACTTTGCAAAAAACACCTCTGTTTTCCTTCACAAATTTGGATGTGTCCACGTTGCGCTTTGGGGCGTTTCCTGTCGCGGGCGCTAGGCCTACCCACACAAGTGAGGAATCATTTTTATCAGGAGACGTGGGGGAACGCTGGGTGGAAGGAAATTCGTGGCTCCTCTCAGATTCCAGAACTTTCTACCACAGAAATGTTAGGAACATGTGTTTTTTTAGCCAAATTTTGAGGTTTGCAAAGGATTCTGGGTAACAGAACCTGGTCCGAGCCACACAAGTCACCCCATCTTGGATTCCCCTAGGTCTCTAGTTTTCAGAAATGCACAGGTTTGGTAGGTTTCCCTAGGTGGCGGCTGAGCTACAAGCCAAAATCTACAGGTAGGCACTTTGCAAAAAACACCTCTGTTTTCCTTCACAAATTTGGATGTGTCCACGTTGCGCTTTTGGGCGTTTCCTGTCGCGGGCGCTAGGCCTACCCACACAAGTGAGGTATCATTTTTATCGGGAGACGTGGGGGAACGCTGGGTGGAAGGAAATTCGTGGCTCCTCTTAGATTCCAGAACTTTCTGCCACAGAAATGTGAGGAACATGTGTTTTTTTAGCCAAATTTTGAGGTTTGCAAAGGATTCTGGGTAACAGAACCTGGTCCGAGCCACACAAGTCACCCCATCTTGGATTCCCCTTGGTCTCTAGTTTTCAGAAATGCACAGGTTTGGTAGGTTTCTCTAGGTGGCGGCTGAGCTACAAGCCAAAATCTACAGGTAGGCACTTTGCAAAAAACACCTCTGTTTTCCTTCACAAATTTGGATGTGTCCACGTTGCGCTTTGGGGCGTTTCCTGCCGCGGGCGCTAGGCCTACCCATACAAGTGAGGTATCATTTTTATCGGGAGACGTGGGGGAACGCTGGGTGGAAGGAAATTCGTAGCTCCTCTCAGATTCCAGAACTTTCTGCCACAGAAATGTGAGGAACATGTGTTTTTTTAGCCAAATTTTTAGGTTTGCAAAGGATTCTGGGTAACAGAACCTGGTCCGAGCCACACAAGTCACCCCATCTTGGATTCCCCTTGGTCTCTAGTTTTCAGAAATGCACAGGTTTGGTAGGTTTCCCTAGGTGGCGGCTGAGCTACAAGCCAAAATCTACAGGTAGGCACTTTGCAAAAAACACCTCTGTTTTCCTTCACAAATTTGGATGTGTCCACGTTGCGCTTTGGGGCGTTTCCTGTCGCGGGCGCTAGGCCTGCCCACACAAGTGAGGTATCATTTGTATCGGGAGACGTGGGGGAACGCTGGGTGGAAGGAAATTTGTGGCTCCTCTCAGATTCCAGAACTTTCTGCACAGAAATGTTAGGAACATGTGTTTTTTTAACCAAATTTTGAGGTTTGCAAAGGATTCTGGGTAACAGAACCTGGTCCGAGCCACACAAGTCACCCCATCTTGGATTCCCCTTGGTCTCTAGTTTTCAGAAATGCACAGGTTTGGTAGGTTTCCCTAGGTGGCGGCTGAGCTACAAGCCAAAATCTACAGGTAGGCACTTTGCAAAAAACACCTCTGTTTTCCTTCACAAATTTGGATTGTCCACGTTGCGCTTTGGGGCGTTTCCTGTCGCGGGCGCTAGGCCTACCCACACAAGTGAGGTATCATTTTTATCGGGAGACTTGGGGGAACGCTGGGTGGAAGGAAATTCGTGGCTCCTTTCAGATTCCAGAACTTTCTGCCATAGAAATGTGAGGAACATGTGTTTTTTTAGCCAAATTTTGAGGTTTGCAAAGGATTCTGGGTAACAGAACCTGGTCCGAGCCAAACAAGTCACCCCATCTTGGATTCCCCTTGGTCTCTAGTTTTCAGAAATGCACAGGTTTGGTAGGTTTCCCTAGGTGGCGGCTGAGCTACAAGCCAAAATCTACAGGTAGGCACTTTGCAAAAAACACCTCTGTTTTCCTTCACAAATTTGGATGTGTCCACGTTGCGCTTTGGGGCGTTTCCTGCCGCGGGCGCTAGGCCTACCCACACAAGTGAGGTATCATTTTTATCGGGAGACGTGGGGGAACGCTGGGTGGAAGGAAATTCGTGGCTCCTCTCAGATTCCAGAACTTTCTGCCACAGAAATGTGAGGAACATGTGTTTTTTTAGCCAAATTGTTAGGTTTGCAAAGGATTCTGGGTAACAGAACCTGGTCCGAGCCACACAAGTCACCCCATCTTGGATTCCCCTTGGTCTCTAGTTTTCAGAAATGCACAGGTTTGATAGGTTTCCCTAGGTGGCGGCTGAGCTACAAGCCAAAATCTACAGGTAGGCACTTTGCAAAAAACACCTCTGTTTTCCTTCACAAATTTGGATGTGTCCACGTTGCGCTTTGGGGCGTTTTCTGTCGCGGGCGCTAGGCCTACCCACACAAGTGAGGTATCATTTTTATCGGGAGACGTGGGGGAACGCTGGGTGGAAGGAAATTCGTGTCTCCTCTCAGATTCCAGAACTTTCTACCACAGAAATGTGAGGAACATGTGTTTTTTTAGCCAAATTTTGAGGTTTGCAAAGGATTCTGGGTAACAGAACCTGGTCCGAGCCACACAAGTCACCCCATCTTGGATTCCCCTAGGTCTCTAGTTTTCAGAAATGCACAGGTTTGGTAGGTTTACCTATGTGGCGGCTGAGCTACAAGCCAAAATCTACAGGTAGGCACTTTGCAAAAAACACCTCTGTTTTCCTTCACAAATTTGGATGTGTCCACGTTGCGCTTTGGGGCGTTTCCTGTCGCGGGCGCTAGGCCTACCCACACAAGTGAGGTATCATTTGTATCGGGAGACGTGGGGGAACGCTGGGTGGAAGGAAATTTGTGGCTCCTCTCAGATTCCAGAACTTTCTGCACAGAAATGTTAGGAACATGTGTTTTTTTAGCCAAATTTTGAGGTTTGCAAAGGATTCTGGGTAACAGAACCTGGTCCGAGCCACACAAGTCACCCCATCTTGGATTCCCCTTGGTCTCTAGTTTTCAGAAATGCACAGGTTTGGTAGGTTTCCCTAGGTGGCGGCTGAGCTACAAGCCAAAATCTACAGGTAGGCACTTTGCAAAAAACACCTCTGTTTTCCTTCACAAATTTGGATGTGTCCACGTTGCGCTTTGGGGCGTTTCCTGTCGCGGGCGCTAGGCCTACCCACACAAGTGAGGTATCATTTTTATCGGGAGACTTGGGGGAACGCTGGGTGGAAGGAAATTCGTGGCTCCTTTCAGATTCCAGAACTTTCTGCCACAGAAATGTGAGGAACATGTGTTTTTTTAGCCAAATTTTGAGGTTTGCAAAGGATTCTGGGTAACAGAACCTGGTCCGAGCCACACAAGTCACCCCATCTTGGATTCCCCTTGGTCTCTAGTTTTCAGAAATGCACAGGTTTGGTAGGTTTCCCTAGGTGGCGGCTGAGCTACAAGCCAAAATCTACAGGTAGGCACTTTGCAAAAAACACCTCTGTTTTCCTTCACAAATTTGGATGTGTCCACGTTGCGCTTTGGGGCGTTTCCTGTCGCGGGCGCTAGGCCTACCCACACAAGTGAGGTATCATTTTTATCGGGAGACGTGGGGGAACGCTGGGTGGAAGGAAATTCGTGGCTCCTCTCAGATTCCAGAACTTTCTGCCACAGAAATGTGAGGAACATGTGTTTTTTTAGCCAAATTTTGAGGTTTGCAAAGGATTCTGGGTAACAGAACCTGGTCCGAGCCACACAAGTCACCCCATCTTGGATTCCGCTTGGTCTCTAGTTTTCAGAAATGCACAGGTTTGGTAGGTTTCCCTAGGTGGCGGCTGAGCTACAAGCCAAAATCTACAGGTAGGCACTTTGCAAAAAACACCTCTGTTTTCCTTCACAAATTTGGATGTGTCCATGTTGCGCTTTGGGGCGTTTCCTGTTGCGGGCGCTAGACCTACCCACACAAGTGAGGTATTATTTTTATCGGGAGACGTGGGGGAATGCTGGGTGGAAGGAAATTCGTGGCTCCTCTCAGATTCCAGAACTTTCTGCCACAGAAATGTGAGGAACATGTGTTTTTTTAGCCAAATTTTGAGGTTTGCAAAGGATTCTGGGTAACAGAACCTTGTCCGAGCCACACAAGTCACCCCATCTTGGATTCCCCTTGGTCTCTAGTTTTCAGAAATGCACAGGTTTGGTAGGTTTCTCTAGGTGGCGGCTGAGCTACAAGCCAAAATCTACAGGTAGGCACTTTGCAAAAAACACCTCTGTTTTCCTTCACAAATTTGGATGTGTCCACGTTGCGCTTTGGGGCGTTTCCTGCCACGGGCGCTAGGCCTACCCATACAAGTGAGGTATCATTTTTATCGGGAGACGTGGGGGAACGCTGGGTGGAAGGAAATTCGTAGCTCCTCTCAGATTCCAGAACTTTCTGCCACAGAAATGTGAGGAACATGTGTTTTTTTAGCCAAATTTTGAGGTTTGCAAAGGATTCTGGGTAACAGAACCTGGTCCGAGCCACACAAGTTACCCCATCTTGGATTCCCCTTGGTCTCTAGTTTTCAGAAATGCACAGGTTTGGTAGGTTTCCCTAGGTGGCGGCTGAGCTACAAGCCAAAATCTACAGGTAGGCACTTTGCAAAAAACACCTCTGTTTTCCTTCACAAATTTGGATGTGTCCACGTTGCGCTTTGGGGCGTTTCCTGTCGCGGGCGCTAGGCCTACCCACACAAGTGAGGTATCATTTTTATCGGGAGACGTGGGGGAACGCTGGGTGGAAGGAAATTCGTGGCTCCTCTCAGATTCCAGAACTTTCTGCCACAGAAATGTGAGGAACATGTGTTTTTTTACCCAAATTTTGAGGTTTGCAAAGGATTCTGGGTAACAGAACCTGGTCCGAGCCACACAAGTCACCCCATCTTGGATTCCCCTTGGTCTCTAGTTTTCAGAAATGCACAGGTTTGGTAGGTTTCCCTAGGTGGCGGCTGAGCTACAAGCCAAAATCTACAGGTAGGCACTTTGCAAAAAACACCTCTGTTTTCCTTCACAAATTTGGATGTGTCCACGTTGCGCTTTGGGGCGTTTCCTGTCGCGGGCGCTAGGCCTACCCACACAAGTGAGGTATCATTTTTATCGGGAGACGTGGGGGAACGCTGGGTGGAAGGAAATTCGTGGCTCCTCTCAGATTCCAGAACTTTCTGCCACAGAAATGTGAGGAACATGTGTTTTTTTAGCCAAATTTTGAGGTTTGCAAAGGATTCTGGGTAACAGAACCTGGTCCGAGACACACAAGTCACCCCATCTTGGATTCCCCTAGGTCTCTAGTTTTCAGAAATGCACAGGTTTGGTAGGTTTCCCTAGGTGGCGGCTGAGCTACAAGCCAAAATCTACAGGTAGGCACTTTGCAAAAAACACCTCTGTTTTCCTTCACAAATTTGGATGTGTCCACGTTGCGCTTTGGGGCGTTTTCTGTCGCGGGCGCTAGGCCTACCCACACAAGTGAGGTATCATTTTTATCGGGAGACGTGGCGGAACGCTGGGTGGAAGGAAATTTGTGGCTCCTCTCAGATTCCAGAACTTTCTGCCACAGAAATGTTAGGAACATGTGTTTTTTTAGCCAAATTTTGAGGTTTGCAAAGGATTCTGGGTAACAGAACCTGGTCCGAGCCACACAAGTCACCCCATCTTTTATTCCCCTAGGTCTCTAGTTTTTAGAAATGCACAGGTTTGGTAGGTTTCCCTAGGTGGCGGCTGAGCTACAAGCCAAAATCTACAGGTAGGCACTTTGCAAAAAACACCTCTGTTTTCCTTCACAAATTTGGATGTGTCCACGTTGCGCTTTGGGGCGTTTCCTGTCGCGGGCGCTAGGCCTACCCACACAAGTGAGGTATCATTTTTATCGGGAGACGTGGGGGAACGCTGGGTGGAAGGAAATTCGTGGCTCCTCTCAGATTCCAGAACTTTCTGCCACAGAAATGTGAGGAACATGTGTTTTTTTAGCCAAATTTTGAGGATTGCAAAGGATTCTGGGTAACAGAACCTGGTCCGAGACACACAAGTCACCCCATCTTGGATTCCCCTAGGTCTCTAGTTTTCAGAAATGCACAGGTTTGGTAGGTTTCCCTAGGTGGCGGCTGAGCTACAAGCCAAAATCTACAGGTAGGCACTTTGCAAAAAACACCTCTGTTTTCCTTCACAAATTTGGATGTGTCCACGTTGCGCTTTGGGGCGTTTCCTGTCGCGGGCGCTAGGCCTACCCACACAAGTGAGGAATCATTTTTATCAGGAGACGTGGGGGAACGCTGGGTGGAAGGAAATTCGTGGCTCCTCTCAGATTCCAGAACTTTCTACCACAGAAATGTTAGGAACATGTGTTTTTTTAGCCAAATTTTGAGGTTTGCAAAGGATTCTGGGTAACAGAACCTGGTCCGAGCCACACAAGTCACCCCATCTTGGATTCCCCTAGGTCTCTAGTTTTCAGAAATGCACAGGTTTGGTAGGTTTCCCTAGGTGGCGGCTGAGCTACAAGCCAAAATCTACAGGTAGGCACTTTGCAAAAAACACCTCTGTTTTCCTTCACAAATTTGGATGTGTCCACGTTGCGCTTTTGGGCGTTTCCTGTCGCGGGCGCTAGGCCTACCCACACAAGTGAGGTATCATTTTTATCGGGAGACGTGGGGGAACGCTGGGTGGAAGGAAATTCGTGGCTCCTCTTAGATTCCAGAACTTTCTGCCACAGAAATGTGAGGAACATGTGTTTTTTTAGCCAAATTTTGAGGTTTGCAAAGGATTCTGGGTAACAGAACCTGGTCCGAGCCACACAAGTCACCCCATCTTGGATTCCCCTTGGTCTCTAGTTTTCAGAAATGCACAGGTTTGGTAGGTTTCTCTAGGTGGCGGCTGAGCTACAAGCCAAAATCTACAGGTAGGCACTTTGCAAAAAACACCTCTGTTTTCCTTCACAAATTTGGATGTGTCCACGTTGCGCTTTGGGGCGTTTCCTGCCGCGGGCGCTAGGCCTACCCATACAAGTGAGGTATCATTTTTATCGGGAGACGTGGGGGAACGCTGGGTGGAAGGAAATTCGTAGCTCCTCTCAGATTCCAGAACTTTCTGCCACAGAAATGTGAGGAACATGTGTTTTTTTAGCCAAATTTTTAGGTTTGCAAAGGATTCTGGGTAACAGAACCTGGTCCGAGCCACACAAGTCACCCCATCTTGGATTCCCCTTGGTCTCTAGTTTTCAGAAATGCACAGGTTTGGTAGGTTTCCCTAGGTGGCGGCTGAGCTACAAGCCAAAATCTACAGGTAGGCACTTTGCAAAAAACACCTCTGTTTTCCTTCACAAATTTGGATGTGTCCACGTTGCGCTTTGGGGCATTTCCTGTCGCGGGCGCTAGGCCTACCCACACAAGTGAGGTATCATTTTTATCGGGAGACGTGGGGGAACGCTGGGTGGAAGGAAATTCGTGGCTCCTCTCAGATTCCAGAACTTTCTGCCACAGAAATGTGAGGAACATGTGTTTTTTTAGCCAAATTTTGAGGTTTGCAAAGGATTCTGGGTAACAGAACCTGGTCCGAGACACACAAGTCACCCCATCTTGGATTCCCCTAGGTCTCTAGTTTTCAGAAATGCACAGGTTTGGTAGGTTTCCCTAGGTGGCGGCTGAGCTACAAGCCAAAATCTACAGGTAGGCACTTTGCAAAAAACACCTCTGTTTTCCTTCACAAATTTGGATGTGTCCACGTTGCGCTTTGGGGCGTTTCCTGTCGCGGGCGCTAGGCCTACCCACACAAGTGAGGTATCATTTTTATCGGGAGACGTGGGGGAACGCTGGGTGGAAGGAAATTCGTGGCTCCTCTTAGATTCCAGAACTTTCTGCCACAGAAATGTTAGGAACATGTGTTTTTTTAGCCAAATTTTGAGGTTTGCAAAGGATTCTGGGTAACAGAACCTGGTCCGAGCCACACAAGTCACCCCATCTTGGATTCCCTTAGGTCTCTAGTTTTCAGAAATGCACAGGTTTGGTAGGTTTCCCTAGGTGGCGGCTGAGCTACAAGCCAAAATCTACAGGTAGGCACTTTGCAAAAAACACCTCTGTTTTCCTTCACAAATTTGGATGTGTCCACGTTGCGCTTTTGGGCGTTTCCTGTCGCGGGCGCTAGGCCTACCCACACAAGTGAGGTATCATTTGTATCGGGAGACGTGGGGGAACGCTGGGTGGAAGGAAATTTGTGGCTCCTCTCAGATTCCAGAACTTTCTGCCACAGAAATGTTAGGAACATGTGTTTTTTTAGCCAAATTTTGAGGTTTGCAAAGGATTCTGGGTAACAGAACCTGGTCCGAGCCACACAAGTCACCCCATCTTGGATTCCCCTAGGTCTCTAGTTTTCAGAAATGCACAGGTTTGGTAGGTTTCCCTAGGTGGCGGCTGAGCTACAAGCCAAAATCTACAGGTAGGCACTTTGCAAAAAACACCTCTGTTTTCCTTCACAAATTTGGATGTGTCCACGTTGCGCTTTGGGGCGTTTCCTGTCGCGGGCGCTAGGCCTACCCACACAAGTGAGGTATCATTTGTATCGGGAGACGTGGGGGAACGCTGGGTGGAAGGAAATTTGTGGCTCCTCTCAGATTCCAGAACTTTCTGCCACAGAAATGTTAGGAACATGTGTTTTTTTAGCCAAATTCTGAGGTTTGCAAAGGATTCTGGGTAACAGAACCTGGTCCGAGCCACACAAGTCACCCCATCTTGGATTCCCCTTGGTCTCTAGTTTTCAGAAATGCACAGGTTTGGTAGGTTTCCCTAGGTGGCGGCTGAGCTACAAGCCAAAATCTACAGGTAGGCACTTTGCAAAAAACACCTCTGTTTTCCTTCACAAATTTGGATGTGTCCACGTTGCGCTTTTGGGCGTTTCCTGTCGCGGGCGCTAGGCCTACCCACACAAGTGAGGTATCATTTTTATCGGGAGACGTGGGGGAACGCTGGGTGGAAGGAAATTCGTGGCTCCTCTTAGATTCCAGAACTTTCTGCCACAGAAATGTGAGGAACATGTGTTTTTTTAGCCAAATTTTGAGGTTTGCAAAGGATTCTGGGTAACAGAACCTGGTCCGAGCCACACAAGTCACCCCATCTTGGATTCCCCTTGGTCTCTAGTTTTCAGAAATGCACAGGTTTGGTAGGTTTCTCTAGGTGGCGGCTGAGCTACAAGCCAAAATCTACAGGTAGGCACTTTGCAAAAAACACCTCTGTTTTCCTTCACAAATTTGGATGTGTCCACGTTGCGCTTTGGGGCGTTTCCTGCCGCGGGCGCTAGGCCTACCCATACAAGTGAGGTATCATTTTTATCGGGAGACGTGGGGGAACGCTGGGTGGAAGGAAATTCGTAGCTCCTCTCAGATTCCAGAACTTTCTGCCACAGAAATGTGAGGAACATGTGTTTTTTTAGCCAAATTTTGAGGTTTGCAAAGGATTCTGGGTAACAGAACCTGGTCCGAGCCACACAAGTCACCCCATCTTGGATTCCCCTTGGTCTCTAGTTTTCAGAAATGCACAGGTTTGGTAGGTTTCCCTAGGTGGCGGCTGAGCTACAAGCCAAATCTACAGGTAGGCACTTTGCAAAAAACACCTCTGTTTTCCTTCACAAATTTGGATGTGTCCACGTTGCGCTTTGGGGCGTTTTCTGTCGCGGGCGCTAGGCCTACCCACACAAGTGAGGTATCATTTTTATCGGGAGACGTGGGGGAACGCTGGGTGGAAGGAAATTTGTGGCTCCTCTCAGATTCCAGAACTTTCTGCCACAGAAATGTTAGGAACATGTGTTTTTTTAGCCATATTTTGAGGTTTGCAAAGGATTCTGGGTAACAGAACCTGGTCCGAGCCACACAAGTCACCCCATCTTGGATTCCCCCAGGTCTCTAGTTTTCAGCAATGCACAGGTTTGGTAGGTTTCCCTAGGTGGCGGCTGAGCTACAGGCCAAAATCTACAGGTAGGCACTTTGCAAAAAACACCTCTGTTTTCCTTCAAAAATTTGTCTGTGTCCACGTTGCGCTTTGGGGCATTTCCTGTCACGGTCGCTAGGCCTACCCACACAAGTGAGGTATCATTTTTATCGGGAGACGTGGGGGAACGCTGGGTGGAAGGAAATTCGTGGCTCCTCTCAGATTCCAGAACTTTCTGCCACAGAAATGTGAGGAACATGTGTTTTTTTAGCCAAATTTTGAGGTTTGCAAAGGATTCTGGGTAACAGAACCTGGTCCGAGCCACACAATTCACCCCATCTTGGATTCCCCTTGGTCTCTAGTTTTCAGAAATGCACAGGTTTGGTAGGTTTCCCTAGGTGGCGGCTGAGCTACAAGCCAAAATCTACAGGTAGGCACTTTGCAAAAAACACCTCTGTTTTCCTTCACAAATTTGGATGTGTCCACGATGCGCTTTGGGGTGTTTCCTGTCGCGGGCGCTAGGCCTACCCACACAAGTGAGGTATCATTTTTATCGGGAGACGTGGGGGAACGCTGGGTGGAAGGAAATTTGTGGCTCCTCTCAGATTCCAGAACTTTCTGCCACAGAAATGTTAGGAACATGTGTTTTTTTAGCCAAATTTTGAGGTTTGCAAAGGATTCTGGGTAACAGAACCTGGTCCGAGCCACACAAGTCACCCCATCTTGGATTCCCCTAGGTCTCTAGTTTTCAGAAATGCACAGGTTTGGTAGGTTTCCCTAGGTGGCGGCTGAGCTACAGGCCAAAATCTACAGTTAGGCACTTTGCAAAAAACACCTCTGTTTTCCTTCACAAATTTGGATGTGTCCACGTTGCGCTTTGGGGCGTTTCCTGTCGCGGGCGCTAGGCCTACCCACACAAGTGAGGTATCATTTGTATCGGGAGACGTGGGGGAACGCTGGGTGGAAGGAAATTTGTGGCTCCTCTCAGATTCCAGAACTTTCTGCCACAGAAATGTTAGGAACATGTGTTTTTTTAGCCAAATTCTGAGGTTTGCAAAGGATTCTGGGTAACAGAACCTGGTCCGAGCCACACAAGTCACCCCATCTTGGATTCCCCTTGGTCTCTAGTTTTCAGAAATGCACAGGTTTGGTAGGTTTCCCTAGGTGGCGGCTGAGCTACAAGCCAAAATCTACAGGTAGGCACTTTGCAAAAAACACCTCTGTTTTCCTTCACAAATTTGGATGTGTCCACGTTGCGCTTTGGGGCGTTTCCTGTCGCGGGCGCTAGGTCTACCCACACAAGTGAGGTATCATTCTTATCGGGAGACTTGGGGGAACGCTGGGTGGAAGGAAATTCGTGGCTCCTCTCAGATTCCAGAACTTTCTACCACAGAAATGTGAGGAACATGTGTTTTTTTAGCCAAATTTTGAGGTTTGCAAAGGATTCTTGGTAACAGAACCTGGTCCGAGCCACACAAGTCACCCCATCTTGGATTCCCCTTGGTCTCTAGTTTTCAGAAATGCACAGGTTTGGTAGGTTTCCCTAGGTGGCGGCTGAGCTACAAGCCAAAATCTACAGGTAGGCACTTTGCAAAAAACACCTCTGTTTTCCTTCACAAATTTGGATGTGTCCACGTTGCGCTTTGGGGCGTTTCCTGTCGCGGGCGCTAGGCCTACCCACACAAGTGAGGTATCATTTTTATCGGGAGACGTGGGGGAACGCTGGGTGGAAGGAAATTCGTGGCTCCTCTCAGATTCCAGAACTTTCTGCCACAGAAATGTGAGGAACATGTGTTTTTTTACCCAAATTTTGAGGTTTGCAAAGGATTCTGGGTAACAGAACCTGGTCCGAGCCACACAAGTCACCCCATCTTGGATTCCCCTTGGTCTCTAGTTTTCAGAAATGCACAGGTTTGGTAGGTTTCCCTAGGTGGCGGCTGAGCTACAAGCCAAAATCTACAGGTAGGCACTTTGCAAAAAACACCTCTGTTTTCCTTCACAAATTTGGATGTGTCCACGTTGCGCTTTGGGGCGTTTCCTGTCGCGGGCGCTAGGCCTACCCACACAAGTGAGGTATCATTTTTATCGGGAGACGTGGGGGAGCGCTGGATGGAAGGAAATTCGTGGCTCCTCTCAGATTCCAGAACTTTCTGCCACAGAAATGTGAGGAACATGTGTTTTTTTAGCCAAATTTTGAGGTTTGCAAAGGATTCTGGGTAACAGAACCTGGTCCGAGCCACACAAGTCACCCCATCTTGGATTCCCCTAGGTCTCTAGTTTTCAGAAATGCACAGGTTTGGTAGGTTTCCCTAGGTGGCGGCTGAGCTATAGGCCAAAATCTACAGGTAGGCACCTTGCAAAATACACCTCTGTTTTCCTTCACAAATTTGGATGTTTCCACGTTGCGCTTTGGGGCGTTTTCTGTCGCGGGCACTAGGCCTACCCACACAAGTGAGGTATCATTTTTATTGGGAGACGTGGGGGAACGCTGGGTGGAAGGAAATTTGTGGCTCCTCTCAGATTCCAGAACTTTCTGCCACAGAAATATGAGGAACATGTGTTTTTTTAGCCAAATTTTGAGATTTGCAAAGGATTCTGGGTAACAGAACCTGGTCCGAGCCACACAAGTCACCCCATCTTGGATTCCCCTAGGTCTCTAGTTTTCATAAATGCACAGGTTTGGTAGGTTTCCCTAGGTGGCGGCTGAGCTAGAGGCCAAAATCTACAGGTAGGCACTTTGCTAAAAACAGCTCTGTTTTCTGTGATGTGTCCACGTTGTGTTTTGGGGCATATCCTGTCGCGGGCGCTAGGCCTACCCACACAAGTGAGGTATCATTTTTATCGGGAGACTTGGGGGAACATAGAATAGCAAAACAAGTGTTATTGCCCCTTGTCTTTCTCTACATTTTTTCCTTCCAAATGGAAGACAGTGTGTGTAGGAGGCTGGACTGGCTTGTAGTGAGTACCAAGGGGTACTTGCACCTTGCACCAGGCCCAGTTATCCCTTATTAGTGTATAGGGTGTCTAGCAGCTTAGGCTGATAGATAATGGTAGCTTAGCAGAGCAGCTTAGGCTGAACTAGGAGACGTGTGAAGCTACTACAGTACCACTTAGTGTTATATGCACAATATCATAAGAAAACACAATACACAGTTATATTAAAAATAAAGGTACTTTATTTTTATGACAATATGCCAAAGTATCTTAGAGTGTACCCTCAGTGAGAGGATAGGAGATATACACAAGATATATATACACAATAGCAAAAATATGCAGTATAGTCTTAGAAAATAGTGCAAACAATGTATAGTTACAATAGGAAGCAATGGGGAAACATAGGGATAGGGATTTCACAAACCATATACTCCAAAAGTGGAATGCGAACCACGAATGGACCCCAAACCTATGTGACCTTGTAGAGGGTCGCTGGGACTATTAGAAAATAGTGAGAGTTAGAAAAATAACCCTCCCCAAGACCCTGAAAAGTGAGTGCAAAGTGCACTAAAGTTCCCCTAAGGACAAAGTAGTCGTGTTAGAGGAATAATGCAGGAAAGACACAAACCAGCAATGCAACAACTGTGGATTTCCAATCTAGGGTACCTGTGGAACAAGGGGACCAAGTCCAAAAGTCACAAGCAAGTCGGAGATGGGCAGATGCCCAGGAAATGCCAGCTGCGGGTGCAAAGAAGCTTCTACTGGACAGAAGAAGCTGAGGTTTCTGCAGGAACGAAAAGGGCTACAGACTTTCCCTTTGGTGGACGCATCCCTGTCGCCGTGGAGAGTCGTGCAGAAGTGTTTTCCCGCTGAAAGGACGCCAACAAGCCTTGCTAGTTGCAAATCGTGCGTTTGGCGTTTTTGGATGCTGCTGGGGCCCAGAAAGGACCAGGAGGTCGCAAATTGGACCTGAAGAGAGAGGGGACGTCGAGCAATACAAAGAGCCCTCACTGAAGCAGGTAGCACCCGGAGAAGTGCCAGAAACAGGCACTACGAGGATGCATGAAACGGTGCTCACCGAAGTTGCACAAAGGAGTCCCACGTCGCCGGAGACCAACTTAGAAAGTCGTGCAATGCAGGTTAGAGTGCCGTGGACCCAGGCTTGGCTGTGCACAAAGGATTTCCGCCGGAAGTGCACAGGGGCCGGAGTAGCTGCAAAGTCGCGGTTCCCAGCAATGCAGCCCAGCGAGGTGAGGCAAGGACTTACCTCCACCAAACTTGGGCTGAAGAGTCACTGGACTGTGGGGGTCACTTGGACAGAGTTGCTGGATTCGAGGGACCTCGCTCGTCGTGCTGAGAGGAGACCCAAGGGACCGGTAATGCAGCTTTTTGGTGCCTGCGGTTGCAGGGGGAAGATTCCGTCGACCCACGGGAGATTTCTTCGGAGCTTCTGGTGCAGAGAGGAGGCAGGCTACCCCCACAGCATGCACAAGCAGGAAAACAGTCGAGAAGGCGGCAGGATCAGCGTTACAGAGTTGCAGTAGTCGTCTTTGCTACTATGTTGCAGGTTTGCAGGCTTCCAGCGCGGTCAGCAGTCGATTCCTTATCAGAAGGTGAAGAGAGAGATGCAGAGGAACTCGGCTGAGCTCATGCATTCGTTATCTAAAGTTTCCCCAGAGACAGAGACCCTAAATAGCCAGAAAAGAGGGTTTGGCTACCTAGGAGAGAGGATAGGCTACTAACACCTGAAGGAGCCTATCAGCAGGAGTCTCTGACGTCACCTGGTGGCACTGGCCACTCAGAGCAGTCCAGTGTGCCAGCAGCACCTCTGTTTCCAAGATGGCAGAGGTCTGG
This sequence comes from Pleurodeles waltl, assembly GCF_031143425.1. NCBI lineage: Eukaryota > Metazoa > Chordata > Amphibia > Caudata > Salamandridae > Pleurodeles > Pleurodeles waltl. The sequence continues at coordinate 1,033,341,124 of NC_090439.1, forward strand.
AGCACACTGGAGGAGCTCTGGACACCTCCCAGGGGAGGTGCAGGTCAGGGGAGTGGTCACTTCCCTTTCCTTTGTCCAGTTTCGCGCCAGAGCAGGGGCTAAGGGGTCCCTGAACCGGTGTAGACTGGCTTATGCAGAATTGGGCACATCTGTGCCCAACAAAGCATTTCCAGAGGCTGGGGGAGGCTACTCCTCCCCTGCCTTCACACCATTTTCCAAAGGGAGAGGGTGTCACACCCTCTCTCAGAGGAAGTTCTTTGTTCTGCCATCCTGGGCCAGGCCTGGTTGGACCCCAGGAGGGCAGCTGCCTGTCTGAGGGGTTGGCAGCAGCAGCAGCTGCAGTGAAACCCCAGGAAGGGCAGTTTGGCAGTACCAGGGTCTGTGCTACAGACCACTGGGATCATGGGATTGTGCCAACTATGCCAGGATGACATAGAAGGGGCAATTCCATGATCATAGACATGTTACATGGCCATATTCGGAGTTACCATTGTGAAGCTACATATAGGTAGTGACCTATATGTAGTGCACGCGTGTAATGGTGTCCCCGCACTCACAAAGTTCAGGGAATTGGCTCTGAACAATGTGGGGGCACCTTGGCTAGTGCCAGGGTGCCCTCACACTAAGTAACTTTGCACCTAACCTTTACCAGGTAAAGGTTAGACATATAGGTGACTTATAAGTTACTTAAGTGCAGTGTAAAATGGCTGTGAAATAACGTGGACGTTATTTCACTCAGGCTGCAGTGGCAGGCCTGTGTAAGAATTGTCAGAGCTCCCTATGGGTGGCAAAAGAAATGCTGCAGCCCATAGGGATCTCCTGGAACCCCAATACCCTGGGTACCTCAGTACCATATACTAGGGAATTATAAGGGTGTTCCAGTAAGCCAATGTAAATTGGTAAAAATGGTCACTAGCCTGTTAGTGACAATTTGGAAAGAAATGAGAGAGCATAACCACTGAGGTTCTGATTAGCAGAGCCTCAGTGAGACAGTTAGTCACTACACAGGTAACACATTTAGGCACACTTATGAGCACTGGGGCCCTGGGTTACCAGGGTCCCAGTGACACATACAACTAAAACAACATATATACAGTGAAAAATGGGGGTAACATGCCAGGCAAGATGGTACTTTCCTACACAACCCCCCCCCAAACGAAGGACAATAAGACTAGCCATGACCTGATGAGTCTTCATTGTCTAAGTGGAAATATCTGGAGAGTCCATCTGCATTGGAGTGGCTACTCCCAGGTCTATGTTCCACTGTATAGTCCATTCCCTGTAGGGATATGGACCACCTCAACAATTTAGGATTTTCACCCTTCATTTGTTTTAGCCAAAGTAGAGGTTTGTGGTCTGTCTGAACAATGAAGTGAGTGCCAAACAGGTATGGCCTCAACTTCTTCAGAGCCCAGACCACAGCAAAGGCCTCCCTCTCAATGGCAGACCAACGCTTTTCTCTAGGGGTCAACCTCCTACTAATAAAAGCAACAGGTTGATCCTGGCCCTCAGAATTAAGTTGTGATAGGACTGCCCCTACTCCTAATTCAGATGCATCAATTTGGACATAGAATTTTTTAGAGTAACAAGGGCTTTTCAGGACAGGTGCAGAGCACATGGCCTGCTTCAGCTCCTCAAAAGCTTTCTGACAGCTTGCTGTCCATAATACCTTTTTAGGCATTTTCTTGGATGTGAGGTCATTAAGAGGGGCTGCAATGGAGCCATAGTTCTTAATGAACCTCCTGTAATACCCAGTGAGGCCTAGGAAGGCTCTCACCTGAGTCTGAGTGGTAGGGGGAACCCAATCAATAATTGTTTGGATTTTCCCCTGAAGTGGTGCAATCTGTTCCCCACCAACAAGGTGTCCAAGATAAACCACCTTACCCTGCCCTATCTGGCACTTTGAAGCCTTGATAGTGAGGCCTGCCTTTTGCAGGGCCTCCAAAACTTTCCATAGGTGGACCAGGTGATCATCCCAGCTGGAGCTAAAGACAGCTATATCGTCCAAATATGCTGCACTGAAAGCTTCCAGCCCTTGCCGGACTGTGTTCACCAACCTCTGAAAAGTGGCAGGTGCATTTTTCAAACCAAAAGGCATTACAGTAAACTGGTAATGTCCTCCAATGGTAGAAAATGCAGTCTTAGGTTTAGCATCTTCTGATAATTTGATCTGCCAATACCCTGCAGTCAAATCAAAAGTGCTTAGATACTTGGCAGATGCCAGTGTATCTATTAGCTCATCTGCCCTGGGTATAGGGTGAGCATCAGTTTTGGTTACCAAGTTGAGACCTCTATAGTCTACACAAAACCGCATTTCCTTCTTTCCATCTTTAGAATTGGGTTTTGGTACCAGTACCACAGGAGAAGCCCATGGACTGTCAGAGTGCTCAACCACTCCTAGTTCCAACATTTTCTGAACTTCTTGCTTTATGCAGTCCCTGACATGGTCAGGCTGCCTATAGATCTTACTTTTGACAGGTAAACTGTCTCCAGTATCTATAGTGTGCTCACACCAAGAAGTGGTGCCTGGCACAGTAGAGAAGAGTTCTGAAAATTGTCCTAGGAGATTTATGCAATTATCTTTCTGCTCAGCAGTAAGACAATCAGCCAAAACTACACCTTCCACAAGAGCATCTTGTTCTGTGGAAGAGAAGAGATCAGGTAGAGGATCACTGTCTTCTTCCTGTCCCTCATCAGTTGCCATGAGCAGGGTGAGATCAGCCCTGTCATAGTAGGGTTTCAGGCGGTTGACATGGAGCACCCTAAGGGGACTCCTGGCAGTGCCTAAGTCAACCAAGTAGGTGACTTCACCCTTCTTTTCAACAATTGTGTGGGGTCCACTCCATTTATCTTGGAGTGCTCTTGGGGCCACAGGCTCCAAGACCCACACTTTCTGCCCTGGTTGGTACTGAACCAAAACAGCCTTCTGATCATGCCATTGCTTCTGGAGCTCTTGGCTGGCCTGAAGGTTTTTACTGGCCTTTTTCATGTACTCAGCCATCCTTGATCTGAGGCCAAGCACATAATCCACAATATCCTGCTTAGGAGCTTTTAAAGGTTGTTCCCAACCCTCCTTTACAAGTGTGAGTGGACCCCTAACAGGGTGTCCAAAAAGAAGTTCAAAGGGGCTGAAGCCCACTCCTTTCTGGGGTACCTCCCTGCAGGCAAAAAGGAGGCATGGTAGAAGGATATCCCATCTCCTGCGGAGTTTTTCAGGGAGACCCATAATCATGCCTTTGAGAGTTTTATTAAATCTCTCCACCAGTCCATTTGTTTGTGGATGATAGGGTGTTGTGAACTTGTACGTTACACCACACTCCTTCCACATGGCCTTTAAGTATGCAGACATGAAATTGCTTCCCCTGTCTGATACTACTTCCTTTGGGAAGCCCACCCTGGAAAATATTCCCAGGAGGGCCTTTGCCACTGCAGGTGCTGTAGTGGTCCTTAAAGGAATTGCTTCAGGATATCTTGTGGCATGGTCCACTACCACTAAGATAAACCTATTGCCTGAAGCAGTAGGAGGGTCAAGGGGGCCAACTATGTCAACCCCTACCCTTTCAAAGGGAACCCCAACCACAGGCAGTGGGATAAGGGGTGCCTTTGGGGTGCCACCTGTCTTGCCACTGGCTTGACAGGTTTCACAGGACTTACAAAATTCTTTTGTGTCCTCAGACATCCTAGGCCAATGAAACAGGGGAACAAGCCTGTCCCAAGTTTTCATTTGTCCTAGATGCCCAGCTAAGGGAATGTCATGTGCCAGTGTTAGGAGGAACTTTCTGTACTCCTGAGGAATCACTAATCTCCTGGCAGCTCCAGGTTTAGGATCCCTATGCTCAGTGTACAAGAGGTTGTCCTCCCAGTAAACTCTGTGAGAGTCACTGACATCCCCATTAGCCTGTTTGACAGCTTGCTGTCTGAGACCCTCTAATGTGGGACAGGTTTGCTGTGCCACACTCAGCTCCTCTCTGGCAGGCCCCCCTTCACCCAAAAGCTCAGCAGTGTCTGCTTCCAGCTCCTCTGGTGTAGGTTCTGCACAGGGAGGGAATTCTTCTTCCTCAGAAGTTGAATCCACTGTAGAGGGAGGGATAGTAGGAAGTGGTTTGCTTCTACTAGCCCTAGCTTTAGGGAGCACTTGGTCCATTGTTCCAGGATCCAAGCTTCCCTGTCCTTTTTGCTTTTTGGCCTGAGCCCTTGTCAAAGCAAAAATATGCCCTGGGATGCCCAGCATTGCTGCATGGGCCTCCAACTCCACATCTGACCAAGCTGATGTCTCCAAATCATTCCCTAATAGACAGTCAACAGGTAAATCTGAAGCTACCACAACTTTCTTTGGACCAGTTACCCCCCCCCCCAGTTGAGATTTACAACAGCCATGGGGTGGCTTTGTGTTATGTTGTGAGCATCGGTTACTTGGTACTGGTGTCCAAGTATGTGTTGTTCAGGGTGCACCAGTTTCTCAATCACCATTGTGACACTGGCACCTGTGTCCCTGTAGGCCTGGACCTCAACACCATTTATTAGGGTTAGTTGCTTGTACTTCTCCAAGTTATGGGGGCAAGCAACCAAAGTGGCTAAATCAATAGCCCCTTCAGAGACTAAAGTAGCCTCTGTGGTCTCCCTAATCAGACCAACCCCAACTAAATTACCAAAAGTGAGCCCAGCTACTCTCTTGGATTGGCTATTAGTAGGTTTGCTCCCACCACCACTGCTATTAGTAGGGACACTAGGTGTAGCAGTAGGGGTTGTAGTGGTAGGAGCAGTGGTGCCTTTCTTTGGACAACTGGGATCTGTTGTCCAATGGCCTTTTATTTTACATAAATAGCACCATGGTTTCTTTTCCTTGTTCTGATTAAAGGAGGATTTGGACCCACCACCCCCACCAGAGTGTTTTTGTGGGCCTGATGAAGACTCATTTTTAGATTTGTCCCCACCCTTGTCAGAAGACTTACCATCCTTCTTTTTGTTGCCATCTTTGTCACCCCCTGTATGAACTTTTCTGTTCACTCTTGTTCTGACCCATTTGTCTGCCTTCTTTCCCAATTCTTGGGGAGAGGTCAGATCAGAGTCCACCAAGTACTGGTGCAACAAATCAGACACACAATTATTAAGAATATGCTCTCTCAGGATTAAGTTATACAGGCTGTCATAATCAGTAACTTTACTGCCATGTAACCACCCCTCCAAGGCCTTCACTGAATGGTCAATAAAATCAACCCAGTCTTGTGAAGACTCCTTTTTGGTCTCTCTGAACTTTATCCTGTACTGTTCAGTGGTTAAGCCATAACCATCCAGGAGTGCATTCTTAAGAACTTGGAAATTATTAGCATCATTTTCTTTCACAGTAAGGAGCCTATCCCTACCTTTTCCACTAAATGATAGCCATAGGATAGCAGCCCACTGCCTTTGAGGGACATCCTGTACAACACAGGCCCTCTCAAGTGCAGCAAACCACTTGTTAATGTCATCCCCCTCCTTATAAGGGGGAACTATCTTGTGCAGATTCCTGGAATCATGCTCTTTTGCAGGATGACTATGGGGAATACTGCAGCTGCCACCATGGGTATCTAAACCCAACTTCTGTCTTTCCTTCTCTAATTCAAAAGACTGTCTATCCAAATCCAGCTGTTGCTTTTTAAGCTTCAGTCTGGTTTGTTCCACCCTCAACTTATTGAGTTCCCTCTCTAACATTCTGTCATCAGGGTTGGTGGGAGGGACATTTCTAGAAACAGAGCTATGATGGGAATGAACAGAAGGAGACCTGTCCCTTACAGAAGTCACCCTAACAGCTTGGTTAACAGAAACATTACTACCAGTATGGTGAGAATAAATGCTTTTTCTATGATGTGAGACAACACTATTTATATGGTGTGGCTCATCATCATTACCATCTATGCTAGATTGTCTAGTAATGGGCAGGCTAGGAAGTTTCTTTCCTGAATCTTTTCCTGGGGGAGTCCCTGAATCAGATTGAGAACTATTAGGTACTTTTTCAACAGATGAGGCACCTATGGCCTTATCCTGTTCTCTAAGCATGTTAAGTAACAGTTCCAAGGAAGGATTCTTCCCTACACTCAAACCTCTCTCTATACAGAGACTCCTTGCTCTTTTCCAGCTAAGGTTGTCATATGCAAGTTTGGACAGATCAACATTTTGGCCTGTGCTAGACATTTCTAGAGAGAGTTAAAGTGATAGAAAAAGAGAAAAAAGTTTTCAGAACTTTTTGGAAAGACAGAAAAAAAACTTTTTTAAACTTTTAAGAACTTTTTGAAAGTTTAGAGGTACTTTTCAGCACTTAGAAAAGAGTGAAAAGAGGAAATGCAAAACTTTTTGGCTATGTGTATATACACTGACCTTGTTTTGTATATTTTTCTCTCATGAAAAGTACAATGACAAGAGTGGTAAGTAGTCTCAAGCACTTATCCCACCACTGCACAACCAATGTAGGAGGCTGGACTGGCTTGTAGTGAGTACCAAGGGGTACTTGCACCTTGCACCAGGCCCAGTTATCCCTTATTAGTGTATAGGGTGTCTAGCAGCTTAGGCTGATAGATAATGGTAGCTTAGCAGAGCAGCTTAGGCTGAACTAGGAGACGTGTGAAGCTACTACAGTACCACTTAGTGTCATATGCACAATATCATAAGAAAACACAATACACAGTTATACTAAAAATAAAGGTACTTTATTTTTATGACAATATGCCAAAGTATCTTAGAGTGTACCCTCAGTGAGAGGATAGGAGATATACACAAGATATATATACACAATAGCAAAAATATGCAGTATAGTCTTAGAAAACAGTGCAAACAATGTATAGTTACAATAGGATGCAATGGGGAAACATAGGGATAGGGGCAACACAAACCATATACTCCAAAAGTGGAATGCGAACCACGAATGGACCCCAAACCTATGTGACCTTGTAGAGGGTCGCTGGGACTATTAGAAAATAGTGAGAGTTAGAAAAATAACCCTCCCCAAGACCCTGAAAAGTGAGTGCAAAGTGCACTAAAGTTCCCCTAAGGACAAAGTAGTCGTGTTAGAGGAATAATGCAGGAAAGACACAAACCAGCAATGCAACAACTGTGGATTTCCAATCTAGGGTACCTGTGGAACAAGGGGACCAAGTCCAAAAGTCACAAGCAAGTCGGGGATGGGCAGATGCCCAGGAAATGCCAGCTGCGGGTGCAAAGAAGCTTCTACTGGACAGAAGAAGCTAAGGTTTCTGCAGGAACAAAAAGGTCTAGAGACTTCCCCTTTGGTGGACGGATTCCTCTTGACGTGGAGAGTCGTGCAGAAGTGTTTTCCCGCCGAAAGGACGCCAACAAGCCTTGCTAGTCGCAAATCATGCGTTTAGCGTTTTTGGACGCTGCCGGGGCCCAGGAGGGACCAGGAGGTCGTAAATTGGACCTGAAGAGAGAGGGGACGTCGAGCAAGACAAAGAACCCTCACTGAAGCAGGTAGCACCCAGAGAAGTGCCAGAAACAGGCACTACGAGGATGCGTGAAATGGTGCTCGCCGAAGTTGCACAAAGGAGTCCCACGTCGCCGGAGACCAACTTAGAAAGTCGTGCAATGCAGGTTAGAGTGCCGTGGACCCAGGCTTGGCTGTGCACAAAGGATTTCTGCCGGAAGTGTACAGGGGCCGGAGTAGCTGCAAAGTCGCGGTTCCCAGCAATGCAGCCCAGCGAGGTGAGGCAAGGACTTACCTCCACCAAACTTGGGCTGAAGAGTCACTGGACTGTGGGGGTCACTTGGACAGAGTCTCTGGATTTGAGGGACCTCGCTCGTCGTGCTGAGAGGAGACCCAAGGGACCAGTAATGCAGCTTTTTGGTGCCTGCGGTTGCAGGGGGAAGATTCCGTCGACCCACGGGAGATTTCTTCGGCGCTTCTGGTGCAGAGAGGAGGCAGGCTACCCCCACAGCATGCACAAGCAGGAAAACAGTCGAGAAGGCGGCAGGATCAGCGTTACAGAGTTGCAGTAGTCGTCTTTGCTACTATGTTGCAGGTTTGCAGGCTTCCAGCGCGGTCAGCAGTCGATTCCTTATCAGAAGGTGAAGAGAGAGATGCAGAGGAACTCGGCTGAGCTCATGCATTGGTTATCTAAAGTTTCCCCAGAGACAGAGACCCTAAATAGCCAGAAAAGAGGGTTTGGCTACCTAGGAGAGAGGATAGGCTATTAACACCTGAAGGAGCCTATCAGCAGGAGTCTCTGACGTCACCTGGTGGCACTGGCCACTCAGAGCAGTCCAGTGTGCCAGCAGCACCTCTGTTTCCAAGATGGCAGAGGTCTGGAGCACACTGGAGGAGCTCTGGACACCTCCCAGGGGAGGTGCAGGTCAGGGGAGTGGTAACTCCCCTTTCCTTTGTCCAGTTTCGCGCCAGAGCAGGGGCTAAGGGGTCCCTGAACCGGTGTAGACTGGTTTATGCAGAATTGGGCACATCTGTGCCCAACAAAGCATTTCCAGAGGCTGGGGGAGGCTACTCCTCCCCTGCCTTCACACCATTTTCCAAAGGGAGAGGGTGTCACACCCTCTCTCAGAGGAAGTTCTTTGTTCTGCCATCCTGGGCCAGGCCTGGCTGGACCCCAGGAGGGCAGCTGCCTGTCTGAGGGGTTGGCAGCAGCAGCAGCTGCAGTGAAACCCCAGGAAGGGCAGTTTGGCAGTACCAGGGTCTGTGCTACAGACCACTGGGATCATGGGATTGTGCCAACTATGCCAGGATGACATAGAGGGGGCAATTCCATGATCATAGACATGTTACATGGCCATATTCGGAGTTACCATTGTGAAGCTACATATAGGTAGTGACCTATATGTAGTGCACGCGTGTAATGGTGTCCCCACACTCAAAAAGTTCAGGGAATTGGCTCTGAACAGTGCCAGGGTGCCCTCACACTAAGTAACTTTGCACCTAACCTTTACCAGGTAAAGGTTAAACAGATAGGTGACTTATAAGTTACTTAAGTGCAGTGTAAAATGGCTGTGAAATAACGTGGACGTTATTTCACTCAGGCTGCAGTGGCAGGCCTGTGTAAGAATTGTCAGAGCTCCCTATGGGTGGCAAAAGAAATGCTGCAGCCCATAGGGATCTCCTGGAACCCCAATACCCTGGGTACCTCAGTACCATATACTAGGGAATTATAAGGGTGTTCCAGTAAGCCAATGTAAATTGGTAAAAATGGTCACTAGCCTGTTAGTGACAATTTGGAAAGAAATGAGAGAGCATAACCACTGAGGTTCTGATTAGCAGAGCCTCAGTGAGACAGTTAGTCACTACACAGGTAACACATTCAGGCACACTTATGAGCACTGGGGCCCTGGGTTACCAGGGTCCCAGTGACACATACAACTAAAACAACATATATACAGTGAAAAATGGGGGTAACATGCCAGGCAAGATGGTACTTTCCTACAGTGTGTAAAAAAGACATCTATTTGAGAAATGCCCTGTAATTCACATGCTAGTATGGGCACCCCAGAATTCAGAGATGTGCAAATAACCACTGCTTCTCAACACCTTATCTTGTGCCCTTTTTGGAAATACAAAGGTTTTCTTGATAGCTATTTTTTACTCTTTATATTTCAGCAAATGAATTGCTGTATACCCGGCATAGATTGAAAACCCACTGCAGGGTGCAGGTCATTTATTGGCTCTGGGTACCTAGAGTTCTTGATGAAACTATAAGCCCTATATATCCCCACAACCAGAAGAGTCCAGCAGACGTAACGGTATATTGCTTTCGAAAATCTGACATTGCTGGAAAAAGTTATAGAGTAAAACGTAGAGAAAAATTTATGTTTTTTTCACCTCAATTTCAATAGTTTTTCTTTTTCAGTTGTTATTTTCTGTAGGAAACCCTTGTAGGAGCTACACAAATTACCCCTTGCTGAATTCGGATTTTTGTCTACTTTTCAAAAATGTTGCGGTTTCTGGGATCCAGCGTTGGTTTCATGCCCATTTCTGTCACTGACTGGAAGGAGGCTGAAAGCACAAAAAATCGTAAAAATGGGGTATGTCCCCGTAAAATGCCAAAATTGTCTTGAAAAATTGGGTTTTCTGATTCAAGTCTGCCTGTTCCTGAAAGCTGGGAAGCTGGTGATTTTATCACCGCAAACCCTTTGTTGATGCCCTTTTCAGGGAAAAAACCACAAGCCTTCTTCTGCAGCCCATTTTTCCAATTTTTTTGAAAAAAACGAAATTTTCACAGTTTTTTGGCTAATTTCTTGGCCTCCTTCTGGGGAACCCACAAAGTCTGGGTACCTCTAGAATCCCTAGGATGTTGGAAAAAAAGGACGCAAATTTGGCGTGGGTAGCTTATGTGAACAAAAAGTTATGAGGGCCTAAGCGCGAACTGCTCCAAATAGCCAAAAAAAGGCTCGGCACAGGAGGGGGAAAAGGCCTGGCAGCGGAACGGTTAATCTCAGCTTCTACTATTTACAACTGCATCTCATGTCTTGCAGAATAAGTCTAATACTGAAGGTCAATGCAAAAAAGATTTTAATATCTCATAGCCAATACCTTTATGGAATAAAATTTAGATAAAAATTCGTAGAGCATCTAGAGCAACCAACAGTATTCAATAAATTGCTCTTTATTTATAACAGACTTCTTTTGACACCCATGTCACTCCTCCCTTTCCCCAGATTGCTGGTCCCGTAGGGCTCCCTTGGCTGATTTATTTCATATCCTCATAACCTGCCCACATACTCGTCAATTGTGGTTGAAGGTGTAGTCCCAACTTAATGCCATTTTTCATATGAATGTACACTTTTCATATCAAAATGTACATTTAGGCAGTTTATTCGAAGAGTTAAATACCTCTCAATGTCCTATAAACTACTTTGATCTTTTTTTGGAAGTTGCTATTCAACAAATAACTAAAAACTGGAAAGATTCATCAGCTATTACATTTCAAGCCTGGTAGTATGGTATTTGTTATAATCACAGACTGGATAGAGCATATGTTCAGCCCTTAATATTTGGCCATATGCAGAGACACACTCTGGTCACCAGTTACACGTTTTATTGACTAATGTGCAGCCACTGCCCTAGGCCATCACCCAGTCCTACTTACTAAAGCTAAGATAATGATTCACATTTCTGATTTCAGTTTGATGTTGAAGTATTCTCCTTTATCCTTTGGCTCTGCGCTGTAATTGAAAGAATTAAAAGAATTGATGCTTGTCTCTGCTGAATTTTAATATGCAATATTTTTAATATGTTGGGTTGGGCCACAATGTGATCAATGTGATTACTAATATTGAATTTGTTTTCTCTATTTTCAGTTTTTCCACTTTGTTTACTTTCCCATTTTTTAAAATTTCTCTCATCTATTTAATTTTCATATCTTTGCTTCCTGTGTTCCTTTTTGTTTCCCTTATAAATGCATATACAGATGTAATGGAAGACTAGACAGGCGATATGCTGTGAATCGATTGGGAGCTGGTTCCTGACATCCAGTCTTCATTGCTAGATGGATAAACACTGCTTATAAGTAGTAGTATACTCATTTTATCAGATATTGCTGATTTGATTTGGCACATTGTGGGTGTGCAGTATTTCTGTTGCATATTGTGGTCTGGCCCACTTGGGCATCATATAGTGCATGTTGAAGCATTAGGGCAATGATGGTTGGCCTGCGTTTGTTTTCATTATTCACTGTGGGTGTTTAATTAGAAAGGAATCACAATGGAGTTTTACCTGTGAGCAAGGTGCTGTATGCCGAAACACACTGGGCAGGTTTTTGGGTGCCAGTCGTTGATTATGGAAAAATATTAAACTACATTCCTATACACTGCTGAGTTCATGTGCAATCTTCTTATACTATGGAAGATTTTTTTCTTTGGATATGCAATTTTACGGGAGCCTGACCCGTAAACGAACTGCCATCGCGAGTACTAAGCGGTATTAGGAAAAGAGTGGATGTTGTGATAACCACCTAACCCCACTCCACCCAAACTTCGGCCATGCAGAACGAATGTTGGCTGCAGGGCCTGAGGCCAACCCCTTTAACCACACCAACCACATCCCACACGCGGCCTATGGATGTTTGCAGCGGAGGATGGCCGCAGGGCCTGGCCTGACTAGGGCCTAAGTGCCCAAAGGGCAAGGTGCATGGTATTTAAAATGTTGGATATGTGTTTTTCAATTTTTACGTGTCCTCTCCAAGGCTGTTTTTCAATTTGGAAAGGCTGGCTCTCCCATACATAGTTACTGGGTTACATTATAATAAATTATAATGTAGAACTTTGGTTTGGCAATAGCAATCAGATCTGATTACTTTTTTGAAATTGCCACTTTCAGAACAGCTGATATTTTCCTTCCTAAATCTTGTAGCCCTTTCTGAGATAATACTCAGCTGTCACTTGGCAGTCTGCTGAAAGATGTGAATTACACTCAGGAGGGGGAACAAAAGGCCCTTAGATGGGAGCAGGTGCGACCTCCTCCTAACAGGATGGTCTGGGGGATGTTGCCGTCAACTGTACAGCCTTCAAAATGGCAGCTACAGTCATAGGCAGATGCAGAACACACCTAGGCCTGCCCCTGCCAATGCCTAAGAAGCCGGAGTGGTTCTAAGCCCAGTGGGGAGTAAGGGGAACCTGCCCCAGAAATAGTTTTGTAAGGTGAGTTCCTCCTTTCCCTAGATAAACCTTAGGGGTGTGCCCACAGTTCTGACCCAGTGAATAAATGTTCTGACATCTTGGATTTTAGCAGAGAGATGCACTGTGGGATTGGTTAATACCAATCCCCCTTGAAATTATGTCAAAGTGAATAGGGTTGCCCTTTTTCCTTATTGGTTAGGGAGTCACCCTCACCCACAAATTACTATCAGGCATAAAAGGGGAACCCTGACTACCTTCCTCAGAACACTGCTGGATCTGTGAAAAACAAAGCAAAAGGACTGCATCTGCTGAGCCAAAAAGGTTAGAACTCGGAAGAAGGACTGAGCCTCCTGTTTTACCAGCAGAAAGAAACTCCAAGGACTAGACCTGCTCCCACTTGAGCCCAGGACAGAAGAGTAGACTCTAAGGGCTAGTTGACTAGCCGTCTGTTAATCTTCAGGAACACAAAACCTACAAGAAGCCTACAAAAAGGAGAGCCCAGCTGGCAAGTTCCAACTGCATTTGCCCTGGACCATGCTGTTGGCTTCTGGGGGATTGATTCCTAACTCACCAAGTGCTGCCCAAAATGCCCTGGACCATTGGCTGGTATTAGAGTGTACTCTCTCTCCCTCAAGAATGCAAAAGTAAACACTTTTTCTGAACTTTTTCCCAAAATAACCAGAGGATACTACAAGACTACCGCTGAACAAGAGCTGCCTTCCTCACATTGTTGTTCAGAGTCAACATGCTGGTTTCCCCCCACGAAAGCAGCTTCCAGAAAATTTAAATCCCAAGGTGGAAGCATCCTCCCTATTATCCAGCCTGCCCCACTCATAAGAAAATTCCTCCAAACACAGTTTGCGCTTACACTGTGTGGCCCATAACTGGGCTGCAGTGTGCACTCCTCCCAAAATCGGGCACGTGGAGATGCTGCAAGCTGCAGGGCTGCACCAACACCAGCTACGGATCCAGGCCTCCCTCCTTTCACTATCCTCAGAAGCCTGGGACCAGGGTGCAGAGGAAGGCAGACAGGCAGGCCGCTGGCAACTGGGAACCTGGGACCCAGGTAAAATCCTTGTTTTGCTTTATTTGTGCACACGGGGCCGGCACTGGGCATGGACAGTATTTGCACATGGTTGGGGTGGCTGTAGGGGGGGTTATGCTTGGAAAAAAGAAAACTTGCAGTCAGATCTCCAGAGAACCTGTCTACCAAGAGTCCCTGGGGAAGGAATTGGTGTTCTGGGGGACCATGCTGAGGCCATCAGGGAGAGCTGAAGACCGGGGGAACATCGGCTGTGTGCTGAGATGTAGTCTGGTAGTCTGTGCCAGATAGAGATGTGTGTGGTCTGAGAGAGTGCCTTAGAGCCCAGTGGCAAGCACAGCTGGGCACTTTGTGACAATACCAGGCTGCTGGTGGTGAGCTGGTTTGCTCCTGCTAGTGCTGGGCCCTAAAGAAAGGATGGTCTGAGGCTGTGTGTAAGTGCACAGGAAGCTATTGCAAGGTTGGTGCAAGGAAAGGGGTGGGCTCGGCCCTCCATAGCAAGTGTGTGAAGGAGGGCAGTTGGAGAGAAGAAGTGTGCAGGAGTGGAGAGCAGCAGGTTCCAGACCGGTGGGCTGTGTCAGCACAAGAGGCCTGAAACGTCAGCTTTCACTGCCTAGAGCCCAATACCTTAATGCATGGAATTTCCAAAGGGCCTTAATGCCGGTGGTAGAAGCACGCTAACAGACTAAAAATCACAGAAAAACAAAGATTCTTCTTATTCTGGTGAACAAGCCAAATATTCTCATTTTGCATCACAGGCAACTAAACTAAAACAAAACACATGATAAAACAGCAAAATATAGGGTTCTTTAATAAAACTAGCACAAGGAAGCACTCAGGCTATTTGACTGTGGAAAACATTACTTCAGAAGAATCCTTGGGGCATGGATTATGGAAAAAATGCACATTAATCCTTGGCCAGCCTTTTTGTAATTTGCTCTCTGTATGATATTTCTCTTGCCAGGGTAAGAGGGGTGGCATGGGCAAATTTCCAATTTGGTAACCACATTCTGTAACAGTTGCTGTATTTTTAATCATATCAGCCCCACCAAGATAGAAATCTCTTAGTGGTGGGAATTAACAGCACAGAAGATCTCAGAATTTGGGAGAAGAGGATAAGAGATTTCATAAATGCATTACCAGGGGGAAATAGTGAAAGGGGAGCTAGGCAAATACAACATTCACCAAATCCAGGAGTACCTCACAACTATCATAAAAGGAAGATGGTAGTGCAATTAGCCAAATGAAACTGTCTTCCTCTTTAGCAACAGCCATCATACTTCCAAGATGCTGGAAAATTGCAAAATAGGGTGGACCCACACATTTTAACAAAAACATCATAATACAATAAAATATATACTGTACACAAATGGCTGGTGCAACTGCAGTTTTCTGCCATTGTCTATCATGAGTGCAGGCTGAACCACAATGTAGCACTAACATGGAGGTTCCCTGCAGAAGTGAAGGCCTGTGGAATGCAAAAGAAACTAACAATACAGTATTGGAGAGTCAAATTAAACTTGGTGAATGAAGAGTCAAAGAGCAAAGCATATGTTGGTCCAGTGGAATACCATTAACAAAGATCCATTCACGTACCGATTCGAGATAACCAGACAGATAGTTGAATGTACATGGCTGATCACCCAAGGTGTACCTATGATGTAACATTCCATACCCAAACAATCCACGTAGGTAAAAATCCATCTTGAAAATATATGTTTGAATGGATTTATTGAACTGCAGCTCACATCTGGTAAATGCAGCTCTCATGCATGCTGATCATGTTGTTCCCATGCGTTCATGGTAGGATTTTACGTGAATGGTCTTTTTGTAATGCAAGGAGGCATATTAGTGTAATCTCAGGCATTATACAACTTTGAAAGAAAATGTGTCTCGTGGCTAAAGTACATGCATGTGATTGACAGATATGCATTGTGCGAAATTGGGCAAGATGATGTCCATCCCCCTGACACTGTCTGCTGGGAGTGCTTAGCTTCAGCATTTACTGCAGCATTTACTGTGGATGATTTGGCTACGTGAGAGCCTCAGTTAAAAATACCTAAATTGAAAATAATACATGTGTACTGAGTGAAGTGAGGCTGAACCTATCTTCAAAGTTACAGTTCTTTATCAAAAATCCTATAAACAAACACATTTCCAATTTTGTCTTATAGCTATCTCTGAAATTCATGTCCTACTCAGGTTCTGTTTTTGGAAAATACCAGAAGTCTTACCTATAGGAATCGGTCTCATCCAAGTAATGCAGCTTGTTAGAACTCAAGTCTCTAGTTGGCAGTGGTTTGCAACCTGTCCAAGTAGGAACCCTCACTCAAGTCAGGGTAAGGGAGTCACACAGCTGAGATAATCCCTGCCCACCCCCTTGGTAGTTTGGCACAAGCAGTCTGGCTTATCTCGGAGGCAACGTGTAAAGTATTTGTGCACTCACAAACACACACAGTAATATACTACAAAAGGTCTCCACACCAGTTTAGAAAAATAGACAAAAATTATCTGAGTAAAACAAAACCAAAATGATAAAAGTTGAACATGCACAAAGCGAAATATATCTTTTTAAAAGTTTAAGCAAGTCTCAATCTATAGGAATCAATGGATATATCTCAGTAGCACAAAGTACCTAGGATGCGTCAAAAACAGGCCACGGGGGAAGTGAGGTGCCGGAAAAGCAAAGAGAAGAGTCGGTTCCTTACTGCACAGGTGAAGTGAGGCAAGGATTCTTTCCTCTCAGATGAGACGGTGCATTGGTTCCTTATAGGCAGGGGAGGTATTGCATCAATTCTTTCCTCACAGGAAAGGCGATGGGCAATCTCTGGACATGTGGTCTCAGTTCCTTACTCCGGGACACGGTCGCTAAAAAAATTCCACCCCTGGGCGATGCGTGGAAAATCCAGATGCGCTGTGTTGATGGGACAACAATGAAACAAGTGCCACGTCAATTTTCCAGTCGTAGGGCAGGTGCTGCGCCAATTCGGCTGCCACGGGGCAGGCACTGTGTTGAATCTTCGAGCACGGCACGTTGATATTTAGATTTTCCCCTTAAGGTCACAAGTTTGCACTTCCAAGGGCCCAGGGAGTGGAGTTGGCCCCACTTGGCCAGTTAGGACTCTCAGCAGATAGTCCTAGGCACTGGCAAATGGAGTCTTTGAAGTCCCCGAGACTTCCAAACAGAAGGCATGCTCAGTCCAAGCCATTAGAGAATCTTTGGAAGCAGGTTGTAGAAAGCCAATTCCAATCATCTCACTCCCAGGACAGAAACAGCAAGCAGCAGGTCAGTACAACAAAGCAATGGGCAGAGTAGCAATTCCTCCTACAGCATATGGCTCTTCTTCCTAGCAGAATTTCCATAGTCCAGAAATATTGTAACAATGTTGTGTCAGAGGTCAAGTTCTTGTACCCTTTACTGTCTTTGAAGTAGGCAAACCTCAAAGAGAAGTCTTTGCAGTGCACAAGACCCTACCTTTCACCCCCCCTGACCTCGGCTCCCTTTGAGTTACTGTCTAGAGTAACTTCACAAACAGACCAACTGTCACCCTGACCCAGACATGTATTCAGGCACATAATGGTAAAGCAAGCAAATACCCACTTTCTAAAAGTGGCATTTTCAAACTCACAGTTTAAAAAACAATTTCAGAGATCCCAAACTCCAAATAAAAATATTTCAAGTTAATTCACATGTTGTCCTATGGGAGAGATAGTCATTGTAATAGTGAAAAATGAATTTAACAGTATTTCACTATCAGGACATGTAAAACACACCAGTGCATGTCTTATCTTTTAAATACACTACATCCTACACTTGGGGCTGCCACGGGCCTTCTTTAGGGGTGATTTACATGTAGTGAAAGGGAACGTTTAGGCCTGGCAAGTGGTTGCACTTGCAAGGTCAAAATGACAGTTTAAAACTGCACACATAGACAATTCAGTGGCAAGTATGGGATATGTTTACAGAGCTACACATTCAGTGCTACCTGCCCACTAGTAGCATTTGGTTTACAGGCCCTGGGCACACCTGGTGCACTGTACTAGCGAATTGCTAGTAAATCAAATATTCCAATCATATAAAAACCAATCACCACAACAGTTTACACAGAGAGCGTGTGTACTGGTCAGCAGTGGTAAAGTGCCCAGAGTCCTAAAGCCAGCAAAGACTGAATTCAGCACACAGTCGAAAACAGGAAGTCACAGGTAAAACGTTTGGGGATGACCCTGTACAAAGCGACTATTGAAAAACATCTGATATTTTTTAGGTATGTGAAATTTGAGTAATTTGGGTTTACATGATCTGAAAAAATGCAAAATACAGCTACAGCATTTAACGTTATGTTTTAGTGAAAAAAAGCATCCTCATGTTTATTTTCGGAAATAAGGATAGCATTCAGGTCAAGTGCTGGTACTGGCTTTTGTGAGATAGGGGGTAGGGAGAATTGGTGGCCATAACAGAGGAAGAGGACAGAAATGCACTGTATCTTGTAGGTACTTGCTGTTCTGCCCCACACCACGGGCCTCGTAAATGAGGCCCTCAGTTCCTGTTGGAAGGTGAGACAATTTACATTGAGAGGATGCATTGAATAGGAGTGGAAGCAGCAGGAGCAAATGAAAGAAGGACTGATATCCTGCCCTAAATGATCTCATACCCTCAAAACAAACTATTGCTGATAGGTGACAGGCAGCCTTAAAATTCAATGCAGACATCATAATTCTGCTTCACAACATGTCACAAGCCACACTGGTGAAAAGGAAGACCTCCATGCCTATGGCGAAGACCCTTGGTAAATATCAGACTGAAAAGATGAGTGCAATGATGAACAAAATCAAGAGTGTTTTAAGTTAGCAGAGAGTGGACTAAGACCTCCAGAGCCTGGAAGAAAAGCAACACAGGCTAGAGATGGCAGTGCACTTGAGCTCTTTTAGGAGCCATTTTGAATTACATGCCAGTATTGTATGGGAGCTAGTAAAGTTTAGGGAGAGCCAACCAAGGACTAGGAAGGGGGAACAAGAGAACATGAAAAATTAAAGGAAGTTGGATAGACTGTATCTACACTGACTGTTTGAGGAAGGGAACAATATGTGTCTTAAGCCTTACATGCCTCTTAATACCAGGGAATTCAATTACACTGCAAAGAGTTCTAGAGTATGCCCTTTATATGGAAATTGCCCTACTGTAGGAAGCTCATCTAAGAAGAAGAAAATCAGAAACGATCTCTTCTACGCTTTGCCCTGTACATGCCCACATCACAACACAGCAAAGACATCTGGTATAAAGTGGATTGTGCATGGTAGTCTGAGAAACACTGCACATGAAAGGGACAGATATGTTTGTTAAAAGAATGATGGAGACAGAAAGTGTAACTATTACTTCAGTATAAGTCCAGAATATTCAAGACCCCTTTATGCACAGGATATTGTATACATTTGAGGGTTTTGAAGGTAGCAATGATTGTAGCAGAAGACTATATTCGAGTGGTCAATTAAGAGGATGACAGGCAGGAACCAGCAGTAAGGCATACTAAAATGACATCTATGGGCGAGGAATTAGAGAGCATTGGGCTTTTGGATGTGTGAAGGACTTTGCATCACCTGGAAAGACACTGTAGACATTCTCATGGTCACTACTACTACACATTAGGAGGGTATACTTACCACAGGAGGTACTGGCAGGGGTGTAAAAATCTTTTATTGAGTAGATCTTGATATTGGACCATGTCCCATTATGGAGCACTTTAAATAACACAGAGGAGGCATGTCTTGCAAGATGCAGCTAATACATGGAAGTCTACGCAAGAGGCACATTGAGAGGTTTGGTATTGTCCACTAAAAGGAACAGAGTACTTATTCAAAACTATTTACAAGAGGAGCTGAAAAGTGCTTAGAAACAGCACAAAAGGGGCGTTAGAATGGACTTGAGATAGCTAATGATAATTAAGAGCCAACTCCACACATGAATGATGGACAAATCAGAAAGGGCCCTCTTGACCCTGAAACATAAGGTTTGTGAAATGGGCACCACACGTATATTCTTGTGGCACATGTCTTAAAAGGAAAGAAAGATACTCCAAACAATGGGTGGTTGAAATCAGACATGGAGATGGGGATAGACCAGGAACTATATAGGGATGTCCCAGAGTCACCAGATGAACACACCACATTCTTGGAAGGCTTAACACTATACCTGAACAGAGAGAGACCCCGTTTACCCTCATTGGAGACGTTGCGGAGGAAATCAAATCAACTAAATCATGAAAAGCTCCCCAGCCTGATGGCAGTTCAGCAGAATTTTACAAAGCATACGCAGTGGACCCTGTTTCTACATATACTATGGTGTCCAGAATATAGCAACTAAGAGCAGAATCATATTTTCAATTATAAAGCCTGACATGGTGGTTCTTCTAATGCTTGAAACAGACCTTAACATTGTGGAGCTTAGAGGACCTATTCTGTACATGAGAATATTGGCTACTAAGCTGGCCAAAGCACCCCCAAATTTGAGCTGTAAGAATAACACAGGCTTCTTGAAGAAAAGACAAAAGTTTGACACGAGGAATGTGACTCAGTTTGTTGAAAAGTGTAAAACAACATAATTGACCTTGATTGAACTCAATGTTGAAAAGGCTTTTGACAAGGAGAGCTTAAAAAAGGCAATGGAAGGATTCCATCTGGGAGGAAGATTTATAGAGATGGCAACGGGATCTTATAAATATCCTCAATGCAGGGTGTTGGTAGATGAGGCATAGTCTCCATGGTTCATTTTGGGCCAAGTAATTAGACTAGGGTGTCCATTATCTCCTTGATGTTCGTAATTGCAATCAAACCACTGACCTTAGTCATATGGACCTCCAGATTAAAGGAGTGCAATTCACAGTAGACAATGACCAAAATCATTTTTTGGCTGATGATGAACCTTTGTCACTGACAGACTTACCACTTTGCCTTGCTGGATATCCGGGACTATTACGGAGCAGATTACAAATATAATATAAATATTGACAAGACAGTTCTTGTGCTAGTTAATTTAGAGAGGGCTGCAATGACCTGGAGCCCTTTTAGAGTGGTGAAGATATCATTGAAAGATTTGGGAGTACATATTTAGCCAATACATTGGCCCTTTATGAAGCAGATATAGCTAGGAGCGTGCAGCCAAGAAACTGGAAGAAAATATTGTGTAGGCAAAATATTGTGTCAAGAACATCTAGGACAAAAATATCATGAAGGGAAGTTTCTATAGGTAAGCAAAGTTTTACTATATATAACTTCATATATATATATTGATGATGATGATGATATATATATATATATATTTATATATCTTCAAGATATGTAGATGTGTACTTAAGAATAGTAAATCTATACTTACCTATTTGCCCTAACCTTCTTTATAATTTGGTCCCCAAACTTTTTCAGAGGATATTCTGGTCACACAATATTTATGTTTCTGATATTCTGTCATTGATCCTATCTAGGATAGTGTGAAATTTAAAATAAGACATACGGATATTGAGAAATATGTGCATATCATGGGCAGGCAGTATTGTTGCCTAGAAAATGAACGTCCTCCCCTACTTGCTATTCTTGCCTTGTGTACTTCCAATTCGCATAGATTGTTTTTCCAAGAGATCCAAAAGTGTACTCTAACCTTTTGTTGTAAGAAAAGCTACCAAGGTTGCCATCGAAAGGACTTAAAACCCCTCAAAATTAGGAAGTTTGGGTCGTCCCAATTTACATGATTACTATAGCGCAACTGAGCTGTGAATAGTTAGAGAGGTAATGTATGCAAGTGTTGCGTGCACATGATGAATCATGTTTTAACTGAAGGGCCCTATGGGACATTGTCTGGATGCCTAAGGGCAACAGCCCAATATAGCCATATCGCTGGTACCCTCCTTTAAAAATGGGGCTGAATAGTCCAGGGTATGCAAATGGTGACATATCCCCATAGACTATAAACAGGATTTTATGTCTTCCTGTGAAAGAGAAACATTCTATAGGTGGAGAAATTGATACTGTAGAATGTCTGTTGACTGTAAAAATGGCCAAATCAGAACCATTGAAAAGTGTAAGAAACATTTAATTTAACTGAGGGAGAAAAGTTCTGACATTAACAAATTACACATTGAGCGATGTATCCCACTAATAAAAAAGCAACTTGCACAGGCAGACGTCAATATGATTTGGCCATATCATTTTGTGCAGACTTCGAGCCATTAGCTTTTGATTCTGTACACATTGGTATCACAGCCTGCTAACTCAGTTTGCTGGAGGTATATTTTTAGTGGCATGAAAAGCCATTGGGAGGAGATCATCAATAAAATATACAGCAAACTTTGGAGGGATTTGGTAGCATAAGAAACCAATACTCCATAAGAGACGGCTTCCTAAGCATATGTCTACTAGCCCTTAATTATTTGCAGAATGGAATGGGGACCTCTTGCACCCCAAGACTGAGGGCCCCATACTTGTTTGACAAATAAAACGTTGAGCTGGAGACACAAACATGCATTTAACAGGTGCAACACAACCATAATGGAGGACATACATACTACTGCAAACCGAAAGTTCACACAGTATCATTGTTTGACTTCATGATTTGGATGAGACTTCACAAAAATAGTATTATAAACCGTAGAGACTCCTCAAAATCCTAATTTCAAATTAAAGACACCAAAGACAAGAGAGCAATCCCTGCTAAAAGCAACTTTAAGAAAGCTATTCTCTAATTTGTGAAAAGGAGCTTCATATTTTCAGAGATGAGTTTTAAAAGAGGTAAATAATTATTTAAAATAGTGCCATCATTCAACAAGGAGCTGAACCAAAGTCTCGACCCAGCAAAAAAATTCAAGAGACTGAGCTCTATACAAAAGAAATTTTAAAAAACATAAATAGTGGGGGACAGTGAAACAGCCTTGCTCACTCTCATAATCTGTCCACAATAAAACGTGTGATTACTGTAGAAGCATACCTGACTTACCTGACTTTAGAGCAGACTGAAGATAGAACTCTACCTGAAGGATAGCCAGCTCCTGGGTGAAAAGGCTACTGTTTGAAAAGGGCATTTTTAAGCACATGTCTGAGAAGTCTAACCAGCCAGCAAGTGCAAACCCCACCATGGTTTGTTAATACCGACATTTTGCTTGAAAAGCTTTGAGTTTTGAATACTTTCATCCTATGTATCATTGGGGATTATTTCCTAGGATTGGTACACCTTGGCAAGTAGTTGTCAAATCCATTGTTCATTTTGATGTGCCCAACATGACCTCAGGACCCCTCATGTGAGAGAGAATACTGGTATAAGTAATTCAGGGTCGGATACTGTTACCCAGGATTCTTAGCATGACCTAACTAAACCAGTTTCCTTCTCTGGCCCATTTGTGGCAACGTTTTGAATTTGATTTCTGAATTACATTACAGAGACCATTCTTCCATTGTTTGTGTGAGGTCTGCATGTAATTGGGAGTCATTTAGGAAGACAGCATTTGACAATTACTGTTAAACATTGGTTGGCACATGTTTTGTCAGCTAATTTTGCTGCTATATCATATCCTCAACCTTACACTTTCATATAAAAATCTACTAAATACTAAATATTACTCCTATTGGTCCCAAAGAATAGTAAAAAGTGTATCTCATTTTACATGTTGAAAAGTTTGTTCCTAACCCCTTTCCAGTGGACAAAACGCTTTATTTATTTACTCCGGTTTTCTCAAAGCATGGGGAAGTGTTATGTTATTTCACCCGTCTTAAACCTGTTTCTCCACTTGCCATATTGTGGATACAATTACCACTAAATGTATTATATGTATTTTTATTTGGCTCATTAATTAAACTATTGTAGAAAATACATTACATGTCAGTGTAATTATACTTTAAGACAAGGCGCACTAGAGGATAGATTTGAGTTGCTTGTAAATTTGGGTGATTAGATGAACAAGTAAATGTGTAGTTAGACTGCAAAAGACCAAACTCAAGCCAGTAGGTACATCAAGCCCAATTACGTTTTTATGTGCAAGACTAACCACAAATAATCAGGCCAACAAGATAGCTGTGGCCCAGGTATAACATTACCAGTGGACATGACCCTGGAATTGGATAAGATAGTGGTGCATATATTAGCGGCAAGGTCGATTTCTAATTTAAAAATAACTTTATTAATGATTGTCATATTACTATTTTACAACAAGCACATAGTATGGACCTGTTACAGTAACTACGCATGTTTGATAATATATAAAGAACAGTTGATACTTAAGTTGTACTTAAGTGTAATTTGTATATATAGTATTATGCAGAGATGTTCATTTATATGCTAAAATATACACATGCACTGTAAATTTTGTTGGCAACTACCTGCATACACATCTGGAGGAAAGTCCTGATGTGTGCATTAACACCACATGCTTGCCCACATATGAAGATTGGTAATAATGTTAACTTATAAATAAGATTCATGTTTCCGACAAAATCCTTTATCTTTTGAACAATACCTCAAAACTATCATTCAGTCCTTGGACCTGTCAAGTATGAATTAGAGAAACTTTTCTTTGATACTTAAAATTCATCTTTTCCAGGAAGGCACTTTAAAGGTTGTGGTATGTCTTATGTCTAGAATTAATTGTTACGCTCCACCTGAGCTTTTCTTGCTTCAATGCCTTCAATTGCTATCCATTGAAGTGTGATACATATTTAAATTAGCTTCTATTTTACACAAAATGCTATACACCGGCTCTTTAGTACCTATCACTAAATGTTAAACAAATCTAAAAGGGATCTCCTCTCTTAGAGCGTCTGAGACTCGCTCCCTGAAGTTTGAGGTATTTAAAAAAAACAATGTAATGGCTCAATCCTCCTGTGGCTGCATTTTAAGGATTTTGAACTTTATTGTTCTCTACTAATCTCTCCCTTACTGTCTTCAATAACGATTTTAATCACCTCTTATTTACCAGGTATTTCCAAGCACCTACACTTTAATTATTTTGTTTCCACAATTTTTTACTCCCTGTCCCTCAATAGCTACTTCTGATTACTTGCTACTTTATTTCTATTTAACTTAACTTTAACTATTTCCAAGGTTTATGTCTCTAACATCTGTTTGCCACATTCCCCAAACAATTGGTAGGTTTTGCTTGATAGCACGGCTGTCTGCAAGACATATTGTTACCAATTCTTTAATTAAAGATAGAGGCCCTGGACACTATTAATTTCTCACCTCATTCTCTAGGCTATGTGATGTATCATTCTGACTGATGTGGATTGCTTTCATTGCAATGCACATGGAATATATAATCTTTCAAAAGTACCCTAATCACTTTTTGCCAAACCGACTGATTGATCACACACGTTTTTACACATGAAGTATTTTTTGTTCCACCATCATAGTAATTTTTACATGCATTTGCTAGTGCTGAACTCTGAGCTTAATCTTTATAACCTCCCCACTGGCATTTCCCTTTGCAAATAAGATGATGACAAAAGGCATAATCTTAAAACACAATTGGTTAACGTCTCATGTCACTCCATCAGATCTCCACCGCCTCTTGGTTTGCAACAAACAATAGCAGCATACCTGGCAGATTGGTTTCATCTTGTTGCTAGCATGCTGGTGCTTTTTAGTGCACCTGGCGGGTCCTTTTCATCCAGCCCAGATAGTATTATGAAACTTTGGCACAGCTAAAGGGCTTGCCTTAAAATTCAAAATGCAAGACAGACCTGCTTACTTAATGTTGACTTAATACTTTTTATTTTTAAAATAATTTTGCTATATTGCATTTTTGAGTAGTTTTATTTCAACTGTGGTAGCACTTTGGCACATTTTGGGAAACCTACAATATACATTCACTGATATAAATAATATTAAACAAAACACATAAACGACAATTTTCAGAGAGAAATATATTTTGCCTGCTTTTTTTAATACTTTTTGGACAAAAAAAGCTAATGTATTCGTGTGAGAAGACAACCTTTCACATAAAGATTTTAGATACGACGATATTTGTAAAATCGTGACATTATTCGGGAAGTTTATTTTTCCAGTTGCTGGAATTTCTGATTTGTTTCAATGTATTGATGAGTAGTACCCGAACATGTATTTTCTTTTTTTAATTTACCAGTGCCAGATTGAACATATCTTATTTGTTAAATAGAGTTTAACTTGATAAGTTCTTTTGATACCTTGTAGCTTGCACAGCTCACAGCGGTAACGTCGCCACTGTCCTTGTTCCTCTCACATTTGTGAAGAAAAAAATGCTGCTTTTTATTGGTCACAGCAGGAGCCTGGATATTTGCCACATTCCAATACTGCGAATGCACATTAAAAAATAGATATTGCAGTGGCTGCCGTCTAATAAAAATCCAGGTCGACAGAAAACTGATAATAATTTATTGCATCCTGCCGCAGAATTGATTTCATTTTTCATTAACCGAGGAAAAGACACCTAGAAACTGTCTCATATGAAAACAGCAGAGTTAAAGTTTTGGAAAGAGACAAAACATTAGGCGACGCTTTAGTTGAAGAGGAAACTTTTCTTTCAAAATAATTCATTCGCCCCTTGCTCTTTATGAGACCATACATTCATGACTTTCTCATGAACCTGTGGCAAACCATGAAGAATTAATTTGCAGAAAATATGTGAGATTTTGTTGACATGTGGAAAACTGTAAGGAGTTTATAATAGCTGAATCGATATTCCTGCTCTTTAATTAGATTTCCTTGGTGAAAGTCAGCTTTTAGTAGCTACTTGTTGGGAAGTGGTTTATTTTAGTCTTTCAGGAGCACTGGTGTTCTGTGGCCGGCTAAGAATGATCCAATTTTAGTAACCAGTTATCTAAATGAACGAACAGACAACATTGCTTGGTGGTAGACTAACAAATGCATCTGATTTATTTTGTGTGGGCCTCTTTTTTCTGCTCTAGTTTTTGCTGAAAAATAATAGGCTTTTAAAATACATAAGATCGGACGTTTTACCACAGTCAGGTGACAGGAGGAATTGGTATAATAAATCACTTTTCACATTTTGTTAACTCTGTGTTGTGAACCAACAACATTAGAAGAGTCTGGTAAAGTATTTAGATGATTTATTACGAGCAGACAGCACACGATCCTTCCATCCCAGGTTGACTAACAGTCAACCTTGCAACTCTCTGCCAGAAGCACCGTGGTGACATTCTTAACATTAGATTCCATTGCAAATGGGACGACATTGCAAAACCAGAACACATCTTCCCCCCTAACAGACCCAACCAAAGTAATAGGAAGAACAGTACTTCTTATGTTGCGCAGCCTTGCAGCAACCATTGATGAATGTAAAGCTCTGGCTATCTTTGGGGGCTTCACCAGATGAGACAGCGCCTAATCAAAGGGATAATTATCATGCACATGTTCATAATCTCCCGCACCTTCATTAACTATCTCCGGGTTGCTACTCAATAATTTGACTTGGAAAGTTCCATTCACTCCACATGTCAATCACAAAACATCATCTGTTTCTGAGGTAACACTTGGACATTTCTCTTGACACCACTACCATGATCTCTACTGATCAGCCTCGTCTTACTCTTGTTCCACCATTTGCCATTTTCAACAATATGGATTGATTAGAAACTTTTACCACACTTGTAGCAGGAAAGAACTTAGAACCTAGCCTCTTCTGTCCCTGAGGTCTTTTCATCTTTACTACATCACCAAAGTGGCTATTCACTTCCTTAACATTATGAAAAGTGTCAAACCTCACCTTGGCTCTCAATTGTTCCTCACTCCACTTGCACCACACCTCCTCACAACTAGAAATTCTTTTACTCACTTCAGTCTTATCTAGAACCCATGTAGGGGATAAATCACAAGATGAGTGTTTCCCTCTGAATAATACAAAAAGGGAAATGTCGAAATGTCTGTGTAAAAAGTTTCAGTATTACAGTAGCTCCAAAGCCTGTCTTTGGCAGCCCTTATTACATCTAAACCAGCAGCTAGTGCTAACTGGAAATTCTCTTTCAACGTGTGGTTGATCCTTTTTACTATCCCATTGCTGTGGGGACTGCACAGAGCCACAGTGAGATGTTTGATGCCATGATTATTAATGAATTCCTGCATGTCATTTGACTTAAATTGCACTTCATTGTTAGTCCCAATAACCTGGGATAACATTCTCTCCCAAACAAAGATGTCAAAAATCTTACCACTCGCTCCGTACTGGGTACTTTCATAAATTTGCATTCAACCCAATTAGAGTAGTAATCTACAACTATCAAAGTATACCTCTTGGAAATTGGTAAATCAAACATTGGACTGTTAAAATCCATACCCAACCATTCCATGGGCCTTAGGGACTTTCAACTTGGCAGACCCTGATAGACCCCTAGAGATTTATCTGTTCGAAAACAACTTGTGCATTGACTAACTCACATATCTACTTCATTATCCATCCCCAGCCACCAGTAGAATGCACATAACCTTTTTAAAGTGCCTGTTTTGCCAACATGATCTTGGTGTACAAGATCAATCAAGCACTTCCTTAAGCAACTTGGGGGAATTAGTCTGTCCCACGTAGCACCAATTCACCTTTCATGGACAACTCATCTTTAACCTTTTAAAAGGATCTAATTTCATCATTCACATTCCTTTCATGAGGCCAATCTTTGGTAATGAACATCTAGATAGAAAGTCTGCTCTTGCATTTTTTGTACCTGTAATATGTTTTACATCAAAATTGAATATTCTTGCAAGTAATCCTACCAAACGGGGGATGGCCTTGCTTCTCAGACCACAGAAATACTAATGGATTGTGATCAGTAATTAGAGAAAACTTATGTCCCCATAGATACGTTGTGAAATGTCTGGTGGCCCACACACATGCTTGTGCCTCACATACTATTGTGCTATAATTACGCTTCACCATAGATAGGTGTCTGGAGGCAAATGCTACTGTGCACTCCTTACTATCTATCAATTATCCATTATGACAAGTCTGCCTAAAGACCAATACTACTAGCATGCACTGCCACAAACTGACTTAGGGGGTCATTCTGACTCCCGCCGGCGGCGGTAACCGCACGCCCGGCGGGAGCCACCGAATGACCGCACAGCGGTCAAATGACCACGGCGGCCATTCTGGCTTTCCCGCTGGGCTGGCGGGCGACCGCCAGAAGGCCGCCCGCCGGCCCAGCGGGAAAGCGCCTTCAACGAGGAAGCCGGCTCCGAATGGAGCCAGCGGAGTTGAAAGCGTGCGACGGGTGCAGTGGCAGACACTGAAAATCAATGTGGGGCCCTGTAAGGGGGCCCCTGCAGTGCCCATGCCAGTGGCACCCGTTACCGCCATCCTGTTCTCGGCGGTGAAAACCGCCAGGAACAGGATGGCGGTATGGGGGTCGGAATCCCCATACCGTAGCCGTGGAGGATTCCCTGGGGCAGCGGGAAACCGGCGGGACACCGCCGGTTTCCCGTTTCTGACCGCGGCTGTACCGCCGCAGTCAGAATGCCCATGGAAGCACCGCCAGCCTGTTGGCGGTGCTTCCGCGGTCGTTGTCAGAATGACCCCCTTAGCATCATCTTTGGGTGGAGATAAAGCAGGAGCATGAACAATCAACTGTTTCAAAACTTTAAACTCTACACATTTTTGAGACCCCCATGTATATTCAACTCCTTTATGAAAAAGTATTCTAAGGGGCTCAGTTTGTAGTGCAAAGTTCTGTATGAATCTGGAATAATATTCACACAGGCTCAGGAATGATCTTAATTGAACCTTGTCTGCAGGCTCTGGAGTCTGTTTAATTGCCTCAACCATATTTGATTTTGATCTAATCACTGTCTTGGATAAAATGTACCCTAAATACCCCACCTCTGACGCCAAAACAACATTTTTCCTTTTTACAGTCAAAATTTGCTTTTCTAGTGTGCCCAAAACTGTGTCCAAAACCTCTAAATCCTAATTCTCATTGTTTGTGAATATCAGTATATCATCTTCGTATGCCAAAAGTCGTTTGTTGTCCCCGAAAAGCTTGAACACAACTTTTTGAAATACTGATCCGGCTGACGAGAGGACGAATAGAAGTCTCAGATATCTGTGTGTCCCAAAAGGTGTATGGTGGTTTAAGATCTGGACTTGTGACACAAATCTATCTGATGATATGCCAGTCTGAGATGAATGGTAGAAACTACCTTCGCATCACCCAACTGTGCTAACATCTCTTGGATATTGGGAAGTGGAAGACAATTCACTAATATGTTCTTATTAAGAGATATATGGTCCTCACAAAATCTCATCTCTCCAATTTGTCAAGATGGTCCTTCAACTGGCCTCTACCACTTAAAGGAACATTTCTCACTTTATGTACAATTGGTACTGAATCTTTTTTGAGGATAATCTCATGTTTGAAACCCTTTACCAATCCAAGGCTATCCTCAAACAACGATTTGTGACTCTCTAAGAACTTTGACAATTGAGACTGAAATCAATGATTTGCATGTAATTCTTGTGTTTTCCTTTCTGTTGTTCTATGGTTTGTTCTACTGAATATTCTAAGGATATAGGAAGGTCAGTTCCTGATCTGAGTTCAATGCTCAGTGCTCCTTGGTCTCTCCAACCCAACATATCGTATCCTTTTACCACTACATGTATTTTGGTAAATATGGACCTCCCTTAACATGACAGTTATTCCTTGAAAAAAACCATCAAGTCAATGTTTTGGCCACCAAAAGCAATAATGCGAATGTCAAGCTGCAACAATTGAGACAGAAGCCAATTGGAATTGTATAATTTGTCAGTAATAATAGTGACGGGTGACCCTGAATAACTTTTAAGTTGGCTTTACCTATGCATACATCACATATGGGATTACCCTTATTCATTTTATACTGTTTGGTCTCTAGCATCTTGATAGATAAGACTACTCTGGTGTCTAGCTCTTCAACCAAGTCATAGTAAGAAGAAGAAGATTCCTCTTCCCGCATTAACCATACCTTAGCAAAATGGCCTAATTTCTTACATTTCAGTTTATTAGCTGCCGGACAATTTTTTGCATTGGCCAGGTGGTTACTTGATCCACACCTGAAGCATGTATTGGAAGTTCCACCACTAGGTTTCCCACTTTTCTTTCCTTCTTTATCAAGGGAGTTATGAGGTTTAGTTTTTAGATTAATCGCATGCACCTGTATTGTAGTAAACTCTTCATTGCATCTATTCAACTCTTTTGAAGCCTGAGTTGACAGCCAATACCACTTGCTATCTCAAATGTTTACTGGCGGTTGGGATTCCGGCAACATAACAACTTCTGCTGGATATGCTTGTCAAAATAATTAACTACAATTTGGTCTCTGAAATAATTATCCAGGTTCCCAACAAACTCGCATATAGCAGCTAATACTCTCAGTTCAGCCAAAACATTATCAGTGGTCTCTAATTGCAATTATGTCTTAATGAAAAACTTGTGTCTTTCCACTATGATGCTTGTATCATCCTTAAAATGCTCTCCAAGTCTATTAATTGCTTCTATGAACACATACACTTCTGTCAGGTAGTTGAAGGGCTGGGGTAAGTGGTCAAATATACATTGACATTTAGCACCTAAATAAGTGTAAAGGATGCATAATTATATTCTAGCGCTGAAGTTATCTCCATCAATAGCAATTAAGTAGCTGTCAAATTTGTTTAACCATTCACACCACTTATGTTTTTGAATACCAACTATGGCCAAAAATGGTGGTGGAATATTAGCATTTTGCATCTTGTCATAATAAATGTTTTAGCTTGCCTGCATTACCCTCCAGGTCTGGCAGGGAAGTTGGAGGTCTGTCAATTTGGGCTAAGCTTTCATTGGGTGGCTGCCTTGAGGATCTAGGTACACTGGGATCTGATTTTCAGTCTGTTTTATTTAAAGGGGTGTTAACAATAATTTTCATTAATTCTTATAACAATGATTTTACTAACGTTCCAAATCAAAAGTTTCCTGCCCTTTTTTGTATATTGCCACCCTAGTAGATGAGAGGATTCAGTAAATACAGCAACTCTATCTCTACCTTGGGCGGAATTTTAATGCTCAACTCCCAAACCTAGACAGAGCGGGTGGTAGGACTGTCACCAATAGGCATTTTGAATGTGGGAATGAACTGGTGGCTTTGGTTGCCTCAGCAGATCTGTATAATGTTATGGATAAGGTGGGGGTTTCCAAGCAGGCATTGCCAATTTATAGAGTTGGCAGCAGCTCTTCAATAATTGATTATATTTTTATTTTACA
Organism: Pleurodeles waltl; assembly: GCF_031143425.1. NCBI lineage: Eukaryota > Metazoa > Chordata > Amphibia > Caudata > Salamandridae > Pleurodeles > Pleurodeles waltl. The sequence goes on from NC_090439.1 coordinate 1,033,373,003, forward strand.
TTATTTGAGGGGATTGTTATTACATGGGGGAATTGTTGAAACTGAATGGAGATCACAATGCAAATTAAATAATTTTAAATGTGTCTGTTGGGGGGACACACCAGGCAGCAAAATCTTTGATGGATTTACAACCCTCAAATGACAACCTCAGGTTATGCTGGAAGTTAGATGATCCAATTAATTCTCTCAATGGGGTAGTTGCTGATAACTTGCAGAAGGTCCTAGAATGTCTTCAACTCTAAACAGATGATCCTAGTGCAATTGTTGGTGCTTTTATTGATTTAAGTGTAGAGATTAGATCCTCTCTTTTAAAACCTGTTAAATCTGAAACAGCGTGTTTTCAGTGGTTTAACCAAGATTGTTAATGGGCTAATTGAGCCTTGCGTGGAGCTTAAGTCGCCAAGCTGCGCCATCAAGTTTTAGTGGCAGAACTGCGAAAAGCATGCAAAATTGGCATAGGTAAACACAGGAGTGAAGTGATTCGTAAACAGTGGGACCAACTATTATATGCAGCTTGCATAAAGGACAATAAGTCATTCTGGAGGGCTGTTTCTCACCTTAGATCCTTCGATCATAAGACATCTTCAATTGATTGCCACATAAGGAGGGAAATGTGGGAGGAACACTTTACTCAAATATATCATGCTGATAATGTAGCTCCCCCTTGATATGGGGTGGGGGAAGTTTCCCCCCCATTGTCACTATTATTCTCACTGCAAGAAGTGGCTGCAGCTTTCTAGGAGAGACTGGGTAGAAAAGATCCGGGCCCAGATGGTGTTCTGATAGATATAATTAAGTGCAATATAGATCTCTGGGCCCTGTTGTTGACAAATGTTTATAATAGTCTTGGTCAGCCAATGGTTCCGTGTTTTTGGCTAAGCCCAACAAGTGTTCCAGTTTTTAGAAAGGGTAATGGGGCAGATCCAAAATGCTACAGACCGATTTCCTTGACTTACATTCCCACAAAAACTTTGGACAGAGTGCTGTACAATAGGTTAATAGAACGGGCCTTCGAAAACAAAATGTTAACTAAGTGCCAATATGGCTTTAGAAGTGGCCTTGGCACAATTGATCAATGTCTTAATCTGAACTTAATCATTGGCAAGTACACAGTGGCCCAAAAATTCGAACCTTACCTTGCATTTATAGACTTGTCAATGGCATTTGACTGTGTGAATTGAGGGAAGATGTGGCAAATTTTAACGGATTTAGATAAGGATCCTGCTCCAGTTCATATGTTGATTACCCTTCGTACAGACACCAAGGCTAGAGAGGGATTTAGGAGGAACAGTGAACTTACAAATGAATTTAGTATAAGCTGGGGGAGGGAACAGCATGGATGCATCATCGCCCCACTCCTTTTTATTTTATATATAAATGAACTAAGTACGGGACTTAATAGGTGCACGCTTGATGCACTAGGGTGAAGGGTACCCCCGTGTTACTCTATCCTGTTGACATAGTTTTAATGGCGCACATTCCCAATGCCTTGAGCTATTGTGTGCACAAATTTGTGCATTTTATGGGAAATGCAGATTTATGTACTAATTTTACAAAAAAAAATGTAATGACATGTTGGCGTAAGTGTAAGAAACCCCTTGTCTTTCTGCCTAGGCAACAATGTACTGTATAGCACAAGGATGTTTGCCTATTTAGGAGTAACTTTAAGTTTATCTGGCTCCTGGGCCCAGCACATGGCATGAAGTAGGATTAGGTTTTCGAGGGCTATGGGTTCTTTGCTGTATCCCCCTTCACTCAAAGGTGAAAGATGGATACGTTCTCTTTGGAAAATATATTCTACCCAGAGTGCTCAAATAGCATCCTATGCAGCAATAATTTGGGGCTTGGGGGATTTGACAAATATGCACAGGGAGAAAGATCACTTTCTTTGCAGATTACTTTCGGTACCCCCCTTTACGGCCAGCTTTATATGCCACAATGAACTTGATGTAGGCTACCTGAGTGCTATTATTCGAAGTAAGCCTGTGTTATTATGGCTGGCTGTGTGGAGCTCTGATTATACAGTATTAACTAAAGAAAAAATAGCAAATTGCTTGGCTTGAGACAGGGGCCTTTCCATTCCATTGTTATCTTATGTTAAGAATGGTTTGGCCTCAGTTGGTCTAGCTGAGTACTTTCCTTATGGGAATCAGGATGCGCCTATTAGTAGAAGGCATGTTAAGGAGTTGTTGTAGGAGCACGCTAAAGAAGTGACAGTAAGGGCAGAAGGGTTAAAACCTAGTAGAATGAATAACTTATGCCTTACCTTGGGGGGCACATTTTCTAGTTATTTGTGGAAAATCAATGTAAGATGGCAAAGATCTTTATTGTTTAGGTTCTGAACCGGCATTATGAAGTACTCCCTTTGCTTCCCTATTGGTTATCAACCAAATCTTAGTTCTAAGCTATGTCCCTGCCGTAATTTATATAAACAAACCATGACTAACTTTCTCTTCTTCTGCGATTAATATTTGATATGTGCCAAAAGATATCTTAAGCCCCGTTTGAAGCATAGGAATATTTGTACCTGCCTCAATGCTTATCATTTTTTATGGGGTTGGGCGATGATGAAATTTGTAGACAAATGTCACTATTTCTTTGGGATGTGTTAGTCTTTTCATCCTTGGCGTGGTCTCCATTAACTTTTTGCCTCTCTTTCCCAGGTTATTGATGTGCACTGGACTCTGTTTTTGCTGTTTTTGTTACTCTGGGCACTTTACCACTGCCAACCAGTGCTAAAGTGCAAGGGCTCCTATACAACATGTGTATGTAATCGGTTCATCCATGATTGGCATATTTTATTTACTGGTAAGTCCCTACTAAAGTGCACTAGAGGTGCCCAGGTCCTGTAAATCAAAAGCTACTAGTGGGCCTGCAGCACTGGATGTGCCACCCACCATAGTAGCTCTGTAAACATTGCTCAGACCTGCCACTGCAGTGTCTGTGAGTGCAGTTTTAAACTGCCAATTCGATTTGGCAAGTGTACCCAATTGCCAGGCCTAAACGTTTCCTTTTCTTACATGTAAGACACCCCTAAGCTAGGCCCTAGGTAGCCCCATGGGCAGGGTGCATTGTATGTTTAAGGTAGGACATATAGTAATGTGTTTTATGTGTCCTAGAAGTGAAATATTGCTAAATTCGGTTTTCACTGTTGCAAGGCCAGTCCCTCTCATGGGTTAACATGGGGGCTGCCTTTAAATATAATTAAAGTGTAGATTCCCTTTGGGGGGCGGATAGACATGTGGAGTTTGGGGTCTCTGAGCTCACAATTAAAAAATACATCTTTTAGTAAAGTTGATTTTAAGATTTTGTGTTTGAAAATGGCACTTTTTGAAAAAGAGCATTTTCTTGCTTAAACCATTCTGTGACTCTGCCTGTTTGTGGATTCCATGTCTGGGTCAGTTTGAACCTCTCTCTAGACAGTGACACAAAGGGAGCTGGGTGTAGCCTGATAACATATAACTCAATATTACATAACTTACATATTAAATATCAATCCTATAATTAAATAAATGTATTAAATAATTCATAATCAATTATTAACTAATTAACTTTCCTCCCTATCACCCTGCAAACCCAAAAACCCACTACAATACTATAACTTACAAATTACAATTAACAGTTAAATTAAAAAAAATCTAAAAAACTTAAAATTACATGCTTTATTTAATGAAAAATAACTTTAGCATAAACTATAGTAACACATAAAATGAATATATTAACGAAAACACTTTAAAATAATTGAAAAACTATATTATTAAATACCATATTATTGAAATTGATATTAAAGACATCAAGATTATTTCAAATCGTATTACTTACCTCAAAACAAAATATTCCTTTCACTGATGTTCTTGCATCATGATATTTATGTACCACAATATTTTATTTCCAATATTTCTATCTCTCAATATTTACAACTCACTGTTTTGTCCAAACACATCTAATGAAGTAGCCAATTGATCCACTATACCATCTGACTAATGTATGACTTCAGCATGGCACAGCTTTGGGCGAGAAGCTTTAAAATGCCTAAAGACAAGTTTCCAAACAGAGGCCACTAAAGGTTGTCTGACCCCCTAGTGCAATTCTACCTGCATCAAGTTCCTGGGTATTGACAAATGAGGATGCAGGCTCTTGTGGGCCTCCAGCACTTCTCTTCCTTGGCTTAAGGCACAGATCACCCTAATGTGATTTTTGTTTTAGGTATTATATAAAAAAATATTTGTACTTCCTAGAAGCAACTCTGAGCTAAAGAGCACACCTTATAGTGTATCAAATCATGAAGGAGACATAAACTGACATGAGGGCTCATTACAAGTTTGTTGGTGCCAACGCTGGACTGCCAAACATGCGGGGAGGATGCCACTGTCATGGCAGTTGGGTCCCCCCACATTACTACAAGGTTTCTGCTGGCCTGAACCGGCTGATCGGTGGAAACCTTGAAATAGAGCATTCCCACCAGTCAGTGCTATGAGATAGCACTCTTCTCCTTTAAAGGAGCCGAGTGCTATCACATAGCACAGAGGGAGCCGATCAGTTCCCTCAAAATGCTCTGTCTGCAAAAGCAAACAATGCACATTCCGAGGGTGCTGGGCACTTGTTCTCTGCCAGCCTTTTCATGGTGGGGAAACCACTTTGAAAAGGCTGACAGAACAAGGTTGTAAGCAGCAGGATGGTGCTGAGTTCAGTGCTGCCCTGGCTGATTACAACCAAGACCGCTGCCACCCAATCTGGATCATAGATCCTGGCAGAGACGGCGGTTGGTCGGTGGTCCAACCGTCAAACTTGTAATGTGGTGGTCAGCCTCGTAATGAGAACATAGTTTCCTTACCCAAAGTAAGAATACTGGGATTGTGCTCAATGAGCTCTCTTTCATACCTCAAGACAGCAAAAGGTTAATATGCAGTGCTGGTGGTCTCCCCACCGACCCCATTACAACTTTCCCACTGGGCTGACCGGCAGAAACCTCAGCCCAGTGGGAAAGGCATGGCAGCATTGTTCCCAGCTCATAAGTGAGCTGGCAGCAATGCTGCCCCATACATGGTGCACTAGCACTTTTGAAATGTGCAACGTCTGCACAGCATTTCCTACTCTGCAACTCAGCCCTCCATCACCATCTTCCATCCCATCTACAGACCTTTTGGGTAGAACAAGGACTTCATTGAGGAATTCTCGGATCTACTCACCACCTCGTCAATCCAACATGCTAATGCCACCCTCTTGGGACCTCCAACCTCTCAGACAAACTCAAAAACAAGAGATACCCACTTCAACTGCATCAAAACACATATTATGGTACAGCATCTTACACAACCAACACACTCCGAAGATCTCATTCGCGACCTTGTCTTCCCAACATCAACAACAATCCAAAGCAAACCACCAATACCCCTAAACTGGACCAATCTCTTTGTCACCCATATCAACCAACTTAGCATCCTACCAACAAATCAAGGTTGAATAAGACAATGAACTACAGCATCTACCTCCACCAGATGCATCTACTCCTCACTAAGAGAAATGTGCAATTCCAATAACTTATTTTCAGTGACATAACACAGAAGATCCAACAGCACATTGATGACATCAAGTCTGCTTCATCTCCTTTGCCCATCCCCTTCCCATAAAGACCTGCAAAAATCAGCCTTCAAAGTCCCGTCTTTCACAGAACTAGATAACATTTTCACCCTCTCAAAGTCACTTCTTATGAAAACGAACATTTACCCTCTCCCTTCTTCAAAGTACTTTCTAGGGACATTCCCTCATGCCTGGTCATCATAATCAATGACTCCCTCACTTAAGGCACTTACCAGAAGCTCTCATGACAGACCAGGACCTCCTACTCCTAAAGAAACATACAGTAGACATGGATGACCTCGCCAACTAGTAGCCTATACCTCACCTATCATCCATCAGCAAGTTAATTGAAAAAGTAGTCTTTGTAATTTCAAAACAACATCATTGCTAACCATCTCTTGCATGGTTACCACACTGGATTCAGATCATGCTAGACGATGCCCTCTTGACCACAGATGAAGATGACCCCTTATCCTGGTATTTTTCGACATCACTGCTGCCTTTAACACAACTGACAATTCCACTCTTGTATGCACCCTGGAGTCTAGAATGGGATTTACCTGCATATTTCTTCACTGGTTCTCCTCCTACCTTTTCTACAGACTCCTATGCCTTCTAAGGCACCTTCAGGTCCCAAAAGATCCTCATCACATGTGGAGTTCCCTAGGATTCCATACTGTCATCTTCAAACTCAGCATGGAGCCAATTGGTCATCTAAACAGCAAACAGCATCAGGATTCTCCAATATGCAGATGACAGACAACTCTACCTGAAAGTCTCCCCTCGTTCAGACATCCAATGTCTCGAATACTGTTTGCACATCATACAAACCTGGATGTCCACCACCTACCTGAAGCTCACCTAACCAAGGCAGAAATTCTGTTATTTACCAAGAGATACAAACAAGAAGCAATATAAACTTGGCTTTTCGGCAAGAACATTGACAGCCTTGAACTCCACATCACAAATGCCAAGTCACTTGGATTTACCCTGGACACGAAACACATCCTCACAGAACACAGTACAAAAAAAGAATAAAGATGGTCTGATAACAAATCTCTCTTTGAAATAAATTGAAATTGTTTCGTCTGGAAATCGAACTCTGCTTATCTTGTAGACATGTTCACCACCTCTGGTGGTTCTTGTTGCATCCACAGCTAGGACACCATCAGACTTTAGACTGAGAAGTGTTAAAAAGTTAAAACAAGACAGCAAATCTTTTCCATCTATGCACCCAGGATCTGGAACAACATCCCCCAAAAATTAGGACTGCCCTAATGTTGCTTCAATTTAGTATATAGTGGAATAGTGGAAGAGCCACCTCTTTAAAGAACACTACTTCACAATGCATTAACTATCCACAACTTAGCTACCACTCCTATCACGTAGTTACTTAATGCTGCTCTTTAACCCTGAACAGTACTTTCCTGCATGTTATCCAGATTTAGGAGCACCATGGTGCTCCTAAATCTGCCAATATATATATTATATTATAATAATATATATATAATACAAACATACATCCCCAAAAGCAGTGCTGGATCTCTAAAACCCAGCTCCGCCTGAATCCAAATTAGTCCCAGCATGAAAAGAGGACGATTCTAGACACTGGTTGAAGAGGAACCATGAGATGCAGGAATCATATAGCAGCCACTCTTGTCTCTCTATATAAAATGGCACAGAGAATGAGATTTAAAAAGCTCTAAGTGTGAGTAGCAGATGAGCACAGAAGACCAATGTCTCCAAACTGTATTAACTATGCATGAGCACTAGCTGGGAGAAGCTAGGCAAATCTCACAACTCCAAGAGCACACTGTCCCCTGATGATTTCAGGGATTCGCTTTTCTAATCCAGTCTTTCATGCTTAGGACTGACACAACGTATAACAGAGTTATCCACAATTCTAATGAGAGTACATACTTAAATAGCTTAGATCACAAAGTGATAGCTCATTAGGAGGGTCGTCGACATAGACAAAAAATCTATATTAATAATAATTCGTTTTATATAGCGATTCATACCATGCTTCTGCAATTTCTAAGGACTCTTAAATAACAAGTGTTACTCTCACTCAATGTAATTGTAATCAAGAGTATTATTCTAAGACACTTCAGCCTCTGTCTTGACATTAGCAAATATACAAAATATGTACTGGAACAGATTAGATATGTTTAAAAAACACAAGTCACGTAAAATCACTGAGGTTTTTTGCATGTACTGCCATACCAGAAAATGGGAAAATTAATTTCTTATAAGCATGTTCCGAAGGATCAAACTAGTCCTTTCACCAACTCTACATAGGTAGCGTTGCAACAAATAACATATAAAAATTCGGTGCCATATCTCTTGGATTGCACTACTACCAGGGCATGTGGTATTGGTATTCTCACATGCAAATTTTGCAGTTTTTGAGAAATTGTGCTCCAAATGTTGCAACAACCTGAGCTTAAAGTTGTGGGTACAAAAATGTGTGGTAGAGGTGCATAGTTCAGCGGCACTTAAACAAGTGACGTAATCTGGCCCTTTGAACCCTGAAGAATTGGAAGAATAAAATATAGCAATGCAAAAGTTAGATATAGGTGCTCATGCAGCAGAGTAAAAGAAAGTTTAGAAAATACATTTTATGACATGTTTAGCGAGAATAATGGGTTCGTGTATCAAACTGAAGCCCTTTCATGATGTGATTAAAGGACGTGACTCGGCAAAATGGTTGCCATTTACAGAGGATTGATAAAAGGGTGTCTTTATGATGTCTTTCAGCACTAGGCAATGAACAGAGGAAGGTTGGCTGGTAGATAAAGAGTTATTGTGACCCGCACGGAGGAGGTAACAGTATCTTGGTCAAATGATTTACTCCAGACATAAATGAACCGTACAATACAGTTTTCGTCTCAGCAGTGCTGGCAACACATCAGTGGAATTACAAAACTTCAGAGAAAGGCCTTCAAAGCCTCTTAGAGATTTGTGCAAGGCAGGCAACCACGATGCCTAAGCAGAGATATAATTGATCTGCAAACATTTCCCGAAAAGAGCCTGGAATTATGGGATTTCGGGTAGTTCATAAAGGCACAATATGGTGCAAAATATTAATTTGAATTTGTTTAGTAAAACACAAATCAATATGAGATATTTAAAAATGCATCATATTTAACTTCAGTGCATGTACAAGTTAGTTTTTTGCAAAATGCATAAATTTGTTTGTACTTAAGTAAAAATTGAAACATTTTACACCTGAAATTAAAAAGGTGATGACTACAGCAGCCCCCAACCCCAATAAACTCACTGCAAAAAAAAAATATATATAAAATATGCAAAGGAGTACTAATTTCGAAGGGAGAATGGAAGCTCAGTTAAATCCAGAACAACCATACAGTTGAAGTGTACCCCCCCCACACACAAACGCCACGGGAAGTAGAAAATCAAAAGAGGAAAAAGCACCCCAAGAGATTCCTCTTAAATCATAATAACTCATTTTCAATACAAACACTTCATACTGAGACTCTGGCCCTCATTACAAGTTTTGCGGTTTCTGGCCAAGACCGCTGAGAAGAATACCACCACCATACCGCCATTACGAGTCACAAAGTCGAAACCGCCAAAATACATCCACAAATTCCACACTGCCAGGCCGACCGAAGGCGATAGATTGACTGTTTCACCACCTACACTGCCACGCCGACACCAATCCGTCTGCCCAATTACATGTCAGGACACTGCCCAGCGGGACAGTTTGAAAACCGCACAACTGACACACATGCACAGCCCACACATACCTGCTCACAGCACTACAAAGCACCCCCCACACACAGACAATCCCTTGCAACTTCTATGAACACCATCGAGCTCCACGACCTATTCACACGCATCCCATACTACACAGGCACCTTTACACTGCACACTCAGCACAAACCACGCAACTGCACCTATTGCACTAGGCACACATCACACACACATGCCAACACCACAACGCACCTGCACCCACATCCAAACACCCCAACACCAACCACCCCACACTGCATCCTACACACACTACACCCCCCCCCAACATAGCACCCCAAAAGCAGCCACGTTTCACCAACAATGAGTTGAGGGTCATGGTAAATGAAATCCTCAGGGTAGAGACACAGGTGTTCGGAGCCCAGGTTCAGCAAACATCCCTTACCAGGAAAACAGAGTTATGGCACAGGATTGTAGACCGGGTCAACGCAGTGGGCACACATCCACGCATGAGGGAGGATATCAGGAAGAAGTGGAACAACCTACGGGGGAAGATTTCATGGCATCCAGGCAACAGATCGCAATGAACATGACTGGTGGTGGTCCCCCACCTCTTCCTCGAGTTGACATACTGGGTGGAGAATGTCTTGGACATCATGCATCTGGAGGGCCTGACTGGGAGGACTCGACTCTGGTATGTCAACAACACCCTCCAGGCAACAACCTCTCCTGCCCTGCATGCGTCCCCACCACCCATCACTCCCCAATCCACCACATCCCACACTTCTGTACCCCCCAGGCACTCCACACCCCTCCCCTGCATTCCACACCACCCCACTGCCACCACCCCCAAATGCATGGATACCAAGCACAATGCCAAGCACAACAACTCCCACAATGTATTACTCCCTACACATCAGAGGATCACAGTCCCACCTCACAGTGAAACACCTGCATGGAAAACCATACCACATGCAACACCAAAAGCTTGCCTCGACTGTGTTCCAACACATGTCAATGACAGCAATGGTATCCACTATCCTCAATGGCACATGGGAAATATGGCACAATCCGCATCCCCCAAACTATCTTTGCAGTACTGCATCTGTCATTGCCATCACTGGGAAACAAGTCAGGCTACACCATGCATCACACCATGGGGCCAACAAGTACATCTCCAAAATGGAACTCTCTCCCTTTACATCCACAGGACCTGCTGCCACTGCCAACTCCCAGCAGATGACAGGGTCAGACAGCCCTCCCCAGGATGAAGGCCCCAGTGAGTGTCTGGACAATGATGACGTGCTTGGCCCATTTGGGATGACTGGTCAGTCAACATCCAGTAGCCCCACCCTAAACACACCGGACTGCCCCTCTCATGTGGCAATAACACAGCAGCCAGCCCCTTGTCCCCAAACCAGTGCGCCAGGTACAGGTCAATCAGAGGTGTGCCCACAATACAGGGGCCAGAGTCAAGGGCACACACCCATGACAATGAAGGACCTACTTCTACTGGGAGTGGGCACTCTCCCAAGTCTTGTGTGCATACCACCAAACCCAGGACTTGATGGGCCAGATCCTCGCAACCCTACAGGATAGCCAGAGGCTGCAGGGGGAATACCACCAGGAGGCCATGCAGCAGTGGCAGACTCTCAACACCACCGTGACCTCCATAGCAGGGGTGCTGAAGCAGCTGAACACCATCCTGCGTGAGTCCTCCACCCACCAGCAGCAGACCCCTTCCACTAGCCACATCCCAACAGAGCCCTCCACATCAGAGGCAGCTAGTAGAATGGAGGCCCTGCCAGAGGACCTGTGGACCACCAGCACCCCAACCCCCATGGCTGATGGACCCCCACGCAAGCGAGGACGACCATCCAGACATCCTGCAAGATCTGATGTCAAAGCCAACACCACCACCAGGAAGTGACCCTCTCCTGAACATTCACTGACACATCCTGTGGACTGTCTTCTGTCATCTCTCCTTTCTCCCATGGCCCCTATACTGGACTTGGACTACCCGATGCTGGGATAACTACCCTGATGATGTCCTCCACCATGACCCCACTCATCACTCCTGGCATGTGCCAGTCACCAATAAACACATCTGAGCACAGGTACTGTCTATGCGTTTTATTGTAAGATGTACCATACACTGTGGCATTACAAGTTTAAATGTCAACCCATTGTCCTGCAAGAGTGTGCAAGAGTGACAGAAGAGGGAGCAATATGCAGCAAGGATTTTTTTTGTATATATGTTTATTAATTTTCTATAAAGCATTGAACAAGACATGAGTCATAGTAACATTTTGAAGAGCCATAAGTGCTTGGTGTAATGTAACGTCCTCCACTCCTGTATGTAGTGGATCAGACCCAATGAAAGAATACAGTCGCTAAACAAAGGGAGAAGAAAAGAGAGACGATAGAAAGAGAGAGACATTTCCACCAATGTGACATATACCGCAGAATAATTGCATACATCCTATGGTAATGCGGCCAGTGACACATCTTCGGTTCAACAGGTAGGTCATAAAGACATATCATACAGCTTTGTTAAGGAGCATTCAATGAAGTAGAACATTATTCAATTCAATCTTTCAGCATTGTTAAGGTTTATTAGATCCCCAATGTTAAACAGATAGTCTGCAATGAAATGATGTAAGTCATTGGGATATTAAAATGTCATACCCAAATGAATATATTCAAGGGGGGCATTCATTGTTTTTTGCTTCCACCTTTAGTACAAAAATATCCCAATAGTTCCCTCCCTTAGCTGGCACTCCATGTAGTTTCAAATTCAGATAATAATTAGCTTCAGCTTGCATCCATAGCAAGAATAATCTCAGCCACTCCCCCACACCGGTGGAAGATGGTGCTTACCAATGCATCGCTGTTTAGTGTTGAAACAAAATAAAAGCTAGATCAATAAATTTGTGTTTGTGTTTGTCCAGTGTTGCACATGGTCTTGCTCCCAGTATGCAGGATTCCAGAGTACATAATAATGTATGACTGGATATCTCACTTGCAGTTGACAAGATCTGTCCACAGACATGTTGAAGGAGGCAGCAATCCCATGTAATTTGATAGAAGCTCGCCCCCAAAGCATGACATGGGGGGCAAGCAGAGTTTGCAGCCGGAAACACAACATTATCCTATTTGGAGAGAGATATGTCTGGTGGAGATAGTTGAACTGTGTGTATCGGAACCTAGCATTGCGAGATATCTTTTTGACCTGTTGTACTGCCTGTTTCCATCTCCCATCGGGCAATCGATCAGAAAGCACCGATTTCCCATCTGGCCCGTGCCTGTGTGAGCTCCGTTGGTGCTGCTCGCTGCAAGGCCAGATAGATGTTAATGATGGCCCGTCTGGTATTCCCATGTGTGAGTAAGGTGTAGAGTATCGGGGAACAATGGGGCAATTCGCCCTCTGCCCCCCACTAGATCTGTCACTGTAGTGCATAGAATGTCAGAAAATGATCTGCAGGGAGTTGGAATTCTTCTCTGAGGTCCGGGTATGACAAGAAGGCACCCTCCCTGTATGAATTACCCAATGTTAGAAGGTCTGCAGCTTCCCAGGTGGTCACATCCATACGACTTGACACCCTATTCAAGGCTGGTGTCTGCCATAATGGGACCAAGGGATAATAGGGTATTCTACCACACTGGCTCCGTACATAGCATGCCCAGCATGAGCGGGCCACTTGCATCTGTCTACTTTCTACTATATGCTTGTTTTATGCAGCAAGGATGATGGAGGAGCAGGCAGAGGCTGGAGACATGGCTCAAGAGAGGCAACAGCTGACGCAGGAACCAGAGTGCACCACACAAATGCCCTGCAAGTAGAACAAGATGGGGTCAACAATCACTATAGGTGTCAAATATGCCCTTACAACACACATGCGCTACATTTAAAAGGTCCTTAGGGTAGGATGGCAAGTGCCAGCCATAACACTATGCCCATGTCAGTCCCACATTGCCAACACAACCATCCCCAGTGGTTCTACCATCACAGCAGACCGAACAAAACTTAAGGCATGTTCCACAGTCTGAAAAGGTAATGTCGCACTGACTCCCAATGTGGAGCAATACTGTTGACATCACAATGTTTAGCCCACATATTGCAGTTCTCATGGCAGTACAAGAAACAATGACAAAGCATAAACATGTCCCAAGTGAAGCAACACAAAAGCAGGGTATGTAACGCACTGGAATGTGCACAGTAACAACTCCACTTATGGGCAAATGTGACCCCCGCCAAACCCACCCAGAGGCAGAGATACACCCAATGCCACCAGTGCTAACAGACACCAGGAGGATCCATGTCACAAGGCAGCCAGGAGTACAGGTCATGTACCATACATCTGACAGAGACCTGTTGCTCAGTTGAAGTATTGTCGTATCAACTCTGCTCTGGAGTCAGCTGCATCATCATCATCATCAATTTTATCACTCCCTATGTCCCCTTCATCAATCACTGGTCCAGCTGCTACCTCCTCTGCATCCAGCAAGGGGATCTGACATTTCAGGCCAGATTGTGTAGCATGCAGCAGGCAACAGCGATCTGGCATACTTTCAGTGGTTTGAAGAGTAGGGCACCTCTGGAGACTTGAAGACAGCAGAATCGGGGCTTGAGGAGCCTAAAGGTCCTCTTGATTACACACCTCATCGTGCCTTGGGCCACATTGAAATGTTTTTCTGCATCTGATGTCTCACAGGTGTCAGTAGCCAGGGAAGGTTGGGATAGCCAGAGTCACCTGTGTGCACAGAGGTAGGACCCATGTCAAGACCAGGAGGGAGATAGGGCAGGGTGTGAAGAGAGTTGAGTGTACAGGGGCACACATACGAATGGATACATGCCAATGAGCCAGACTCGCTCCCTCTGTAGTGGTGCCATCATGTGTGAGACGTTGCTGTTACACAGAATGTAGGAGTTATGCACAGAACCAGGGAACTTGGCCGTCACTTGGGTGATACATTGGTCAGCGAGACACACCACCTGCACATTGATAAAATACACGTTTTTTCGGTTCCTGAACACTTGTTCATTTATCCTGGGTGGCACCAAAGCAATGTGTGTGCCATCTATGGCCCGATAGCATGAGGGACATCTGCCAAATCGTAGAAGACAGCTTTGACAGTGGCTGCATTAGCACATTGGGGGAACTGATGTAGCAGGGCAGATGTCTTATCAGAGCACACAGTACATCCCTCAATGCATTACTGAGCATTGGCTGTGACATCCCTGCTGCCAAGCCCACTGTCGTCTGGAACGTGCCTGTGTCAAGACAGTGGAGGACTGACAACACCTGCACTGTGAGAGGGATGGCACTGGGATGACATTTGGCAGGCAACAGATCAGGCTCCAACTAGAAAACCAGCTCCATGATGGTCTGACGGTTCAGACGATATATCTGAATGATGTGCAGCTGTTCCACCGTGGCAAGGTAGATTAGAGGCCAGTACACAGGAGTCTCATCCCCCACTTTGCATGGTATCTGGGAACAGAAGAGGGAGGAGTTATAAGAATCTGCATTGAATGTGTGGACACAGTGAAACGTGCAATTTGCACAAAATGTCACCCATGACTCGGCTAACATTCAGCTACTATTCACCTAATACAGGTAAAACGGCAGCCACCTGGCCTGCATGCAGAGGACAGATGGAAGTGACCTCATACCGCCGGCGTCAGACGTCATGACGGTAGGCAGTCGCAACCACCGTGCAACTTCTCATTGGATAAAATGGTTGTCTATGGGAGACTGGAGCCAATGGTGACCGCTGCGGGCGGTGACAGTGAGGTCCACGGCGGCCGTGACCTCCATTTCATGTGGCAGTGCTCACTTGACTCTTGACAGTCCTGCACCCAAGACCTCCACTGCGTGTGCTGCTGTGTTCTGACTCTGGTAGCCAAAATGCCATGACCTGCAGGGGAAAGGGCCCCAGCCTTCACCCAGGAGGAGCTGGAGAAGCTCAGGGATGGGGTCCTAGCCCTGTATGGACAGCTGTATGGGGCATCTGAGCAGCAGGTGCATCAGATGTCCCTGTCCTTTCTGATAATGATGTGCCTGGGGGTGATAGGGTGGATGCATGGAGATGGGTGAGGAGTCTGAGGGTAAGTGACATTAATACATGTGAGTGTGAGCATGAGATGTGTGCTGTCCACTGCTGTCCAAGTAATGCCACTCTACATGACTTTCTCCTTCTGTCTGTGTCACCCATGCAGGTGAGCGCCCATCAGAAGAAAGGAATTTGGCGTGCCATCACCAAGAAAGAAGGTCCATGCCCGGGGGAGCACCCACTGCAGAAAGAGGTGGGAGGACCGGAGACGCTGGACCCGGAATACCCCAGAGGCCCAACTGGGGATGTCCTCCCAATGAGGGCTGGGTGCCTGTTGGACACTAACCCCCCCCCAATGGCTCGTATTTTGGCTTGGCCTACCCTGAGGTGGATGGGCGCTTGTTACTGTGTTGCTTAGGTGGGTGGGGTTGAGTACTGTTGGTAGGCTGTTGTGTACATACTAGAATAATGCCTGTCTACTATAGGTATCAGCCACTCTGGCAGGATTGATATCACAGATGTGTGCCCATACCATGCAGACAGTGACTTATGAGGGCAATTATTTCCAATGTGTAATTTGTGTGGTCACTCTCAACCAAGTTAGGGAACCCAGATCCTGCCAGCGTCATCAGTACACCTGAGGTGTCAGGGCATTGTCATCTGCATTTGCCTACAACTGTGCCAGGGGAGATAGGCGAGCCCTAAATCTGCTGCCATGTAGTGTATGTGTAGTGAGGCAGCGTGGGCCAAGATGTCAGTGTGCAATGTGTCTATGGCTTAGTAGGAATGCCATCTACCCATGCAGGATTTAGTTGATTCAGCAGTACAGGAATTGTTTCCCTAAACAGACATGTGAAGTAGCCAAGTACTGGTCAAGTGTGACTACTATGACTCACCTCAAGTACATGAGTGCAATTGTACCTCCTTCAGCGTTTCACATCTGCATAACTGTAGTTTCTTCCATGGTGTCCCACTGTTGTAGCATGTATAGGTGAGGGCATGGCATGCCATGGCATGGCAGCAGATGATGATGTTGTTACTCTGTGTGACTGTTGTGCTGGCATTGACCCATTACACTTTGTCTCTCTCTCCCACCCTCCCTTTCTTTCTCTCTCTTTGTGTGCATCAGCATCATCTGGCAAAGGAAAAGGGGCACTGGCGAGTGAGGAAGCTGCAGCCCATGGGACCCAGGAGGCTGATTCCATCTGAGCTTAAGGGACCAGTGGGATGGAGGGCGAGGGAAGTGCCATGGGGGAGACAGGGTTGACAACACCATCTTCTGATTCCTGCTCTGATGACAGCTCCCTGGAGGTGGTGGACTCATCTGGGACCACCCTAGTGACATACTTGTCCACCACTTCCCTTTCCAGCACCACCCTCCCTGTAGCTCCCTATCCAGTTGCCTGTGCCTGCCCAACCAGGAGGATGGGCATCTCCTTCTCTGGAGGCACCTCTGCCCCTGCCTAGTCCTCCCTGCTGTCCTCGATGAGGAGACTTTTGACCTTTTGAGGTCCATCTCTGTGGGCAGTCAACCGTAGTGAATGCCATCCACGGACTGGCATTGCAGATGCAGCAGACAAATGCATTCCTGGAAGGCATTCACAGTGCCTTGACTGACCTGCAAAGATTGTTTTAGACTCTGGCCTCCTCATTGATGGCAGCCAGTGCCCCTTCTTCTTCCATCCCCCCTCCAGCTACCTGTTCCCAATCCCACATTCCATATCCCTCTCCCCTCACCCATCCAAGCCACATCTTCTGACCCACATGCATCCACAGCAACAGACAGGGTACGCAAGGACAAACATAAGCATCACAAAAGCCACCGCCATGCACACACACAACATTTAGATGCAAACATGACAACATCCACTCCCTACACCGACTTCCCCACCACCCCCTCACAGTCACTACACCACTCACCTGCAGCCACCACCTCATCAGTCACAGATCCTGCCACATGTGCCCTCACTGCCACTGTCACCACAATATCAGACCCAGATACATGCACCCCATACACCACATGCACACTCAGCATGGCTGTCAACACCCCCACATGCAGCAAACCCACCCTGCCCGCAGACACCAACACAACATTCAGTCACACATCCCCCAGCCAGCTTCCTGCATCTCCTCCCCCCTCCTCCCACCATACTGAAATGCCCACAGTCACCCACCCAACAATCATACAGCACACACATGGCATCCATGCACACACCTGCACCCAAATCGCCTCCACATACACAACTCTCTCAACCACTCCCTCTCCCTATACTGCCATCCCTTTTTGCCATGACCATCCCAGTGCTCCCAGAAAGAGATTCCTGAGAGAATTTTCCGTATTCCCTCCCAGTGCCCTGGTCCCTGCCCCCCCAAGCACCCTGTCACCCTCCCCACACTCCTGCCTTCCACTTCCAGTCCTCACCTGGTAGTCTCCATGACCCTCTCCCACCTAAGACATCCATCCCCACCAAGACCATAGTCTCCCCTCCCAAACCTAAAGCCAAGAACAATCCCCTAAAAACCAAGTCGAAGCCCCACCCAAGCCAAAGGACCTCCCCTTCAAACCATTACCCATGGACCCCACCCTCCAAACCCAAACCCAAGGACCCTCATCCAAACCTAAGGACTCCCCTCCAAACTCAAGCCCCCCCCACCCCTGAGGTGCCTATATGCCCCATGATGCCCTTGCTCAATGGAGGCCAGCAGTTTGCAGTCAGGACTCAAGTTGGGGCCTAATTCTTTGCCCTGTGTGGGACGGTCCACAATGGACTTTTTGGACTGGCCCTTGTAGGTCCTAAAGTTTTAAGTTATTTAATCTGAACAATCGCACCGTTATTGTCAATGGAGACAAACTTGTCCTTGCTTTCCTTCCACATGTGTGTGTTGTATACATCCAAATTGGCATGTGTGTGTGTGGCTTGCCATGCCGTGTGTGTATGTTCTGTGTGTGTAATAATGTCGTTCCCTCCTGTGTGTGCTAGGCATTGCACTTACGGTTCGTGTCTTTGTCGCCATCGCTGGTCCTGGAGCTCAATGGCCAGCAGGAGCATCAGGAAGACTTGCAATTTGTGTGCCATGGTGCCTGTGGACGTGCCTGTGTTCCTGAAGGTGAGTGTTCCCTTTTCTGTGCTCCGTTTCCCCCAGGCTTTTCGTGGGGGTGCAACAGCCCCAGAAATCCTGGAGGTGTGCAGCCTCGAAATAGGGTCCCAGGAAACAGCCTCATCGCCGGCCTAGATTTGGCTGCCGCCGGCCGGGTTGGCCCGTCCACAGAGGTGGTACGGGCAGCTAGCTGTCTGTGTTGTGTTGGTTCCATCCCAATGCTTATTATATGGCGGTCCGCACTGCTGGGAATGCAGCACTGTGACCGCCACCTCCACCGTGGTGGTCCACAGACCGCCAGTCTCGTAATGACCACCTATGTCTTTTCACAAACCCTGTATATGACTGCAGTCTGTGTGTCTAATTAAAGATACTCAATGTATGCATAAAAGGATAGGATTTAAACTCGTGAGCCAAGGGTCACATCAGACATCATTAAGCAAGCACTAAGCCATCTTTCCAGGCTCACTCTGTTAACTAACTTTAGTCCTTAAAGGCTTCCTAGCAAAGCTCTTCCCTTGACAGAAATACTTTTCCATTCTCTCCAGCTCCATGGGCCTTGCATTCTGTGCCCTGGGGAGGAAGAGTGTCTTCCAGATGAGAGTGAATGCCAGCCCAACCTCCTTCCTACTACTCCCAGCATCCCACAGAAGAGCAGGAGCATCAATACCTCATTTGTCCACATTAACTATTGGCTTCCGAGCCATTTATATGTGGGCATCCTTCGTGAAGAAGAGACAATAACAGCAATGCCTGTTAGTTCCTGATTTTTAGTTAAACAGATTGGCTGCTGTTCTTGAAACCTCTACTTGTTAGCACATCATTTTCCACAGAACCCAATGGAAGCAAAATGTATAACCCACCTAGGTCATCCCTCACACCCATTTGATCCGGTCCAGGGAATCTTTTTGCAGCCCGACTCCCTATTTCCTCAAACTCCATCTAAGGCAAAAGAACAACAGTCCTGCGACGTAGACACCTGGCTTGTCAAACCAACTACGGCACAACCAATCACATGTCACAGCCTCATGCCCAAAACGCCAATAACACACAGACCGCACAGTGTGTCGCATCCCATATCCCCAGCAAAACAAATTATCCGTGCGTCATCTTTTTTTATGCTGGTTTATTTTAACATAAATAACAGTTCACATAAAATTGCAACTGCATCTGTAGTGAATAATCATTACCTCTTCAAGGGTGTTGTTTTTGAAGATACGAGTGCACAAGTGGAATACTTCAAACAAATAACAGTTTGTGAATGTTTGGTCTAGATATTATGGGCCATATTTATACTTTTTGACGCACAACTGCGCCAACGCAAATTTTTTTTAACGCCATTCCAAAGCGCCATGCGGGCGCCTTATTTATGGAATGACGTTAGCCGGCGGAGCTGACTGGTGTGCGTCAAAGAAAATGACCCACACCAGGCAGCGCCGGCGTAGGGGAAAATGGAGCTAGGGTGTCAAAAAATGGGGCAAGTCGGTCTGAGGCAAAAAATCTGCCTCAACCCGATTTGCGCCATTTTTTTTTACTCCCACCCTCCATTGACATGACTCCTGTCTTAGCAAAGACAGGAGTCATGCCCCCTTGCCCAATGGCCATGCCCAGGGGACTTCTGTCCCCTGGGCATGGTCATTGGGCATAGTGGCATGTAGGGGGGCACAAATCAGGCCCCCCTATGCCACAATTTTTTTTTAAAAAAATACTTACCTGAACTTACCTTAAGTTCCCTGGGATGGGTCCCTCCATCCTTGGGCGTCCTCCTGGGGCGGGCAAGGGTGGCAGGGGGTGTCCCTGGGGGCATGGGAGGGCACCTCTGGGCTCCTTCCGAGCCCACAGGTCCCTTAACGCCTGCCCTGACCAGGCGTTAAGAAATGACGCAAAAGCGGCTGGACGTCATTTTTTTTTACCCGCCCACTCCCGGGCGTCATTTTTGCTCGGGAGTATAAATACGGCGCACATGCCTCTGAGTCATTTTATAGAAGGGAACGCCTACCTTGCATATCATTAACGCAAGGAAGGTGTCCACGCTAAAAAATGACGCAAACTCCAAGATCTTTGGCGCTAGACGGGGCCTAACGCCAAAGTATAAATATGGAGTTAGTTTTGCGTCGGATTTGCGTTAAAAAAAAGACGCGAATCGGGCACAAACAGAGTATAAATATGCCCCTATGTGCTTGCTCACCACGTGTTCACTAAATGATGAGACGTCTCCTAAGGCTCAATGGTCCATTATATGAAGCGGCTAGCCTGTGGTGTCATCCTGTGGTCTCCTTGTGACTAAAGCGTGTGATCCTGGGAAAACTACTCTGTTTACCTGTGCATCTGACTAGCTACACACAACAAAAACAATCCATAGAAATGTTCATTGTGTTCATGTGTGTTTCGAAATATTATTAGCATTTCACGTTAAACTAACTTGAAATATACAGTCATTTATTTGGTTGGTACTACTGTGTGGGAAGTTATTGACAAAAATGAGGGCCATATCACACATCACAAATGCACCATCACAAAACTCCTACACACAAGACAGTGAACATTACCCTTGGTTTGAGAACCAGCCCTTAAATATTCCATTATCCTTGTAACTTTTAACACCTGGATGTGAGCATGATCTGACATTAACTTAATGGGAGCACACTTCCTTCTGGTAGGATGCCTTTTAACTACAATGGGAAAGACATTTATCTCTCTTAAATGAACACATAAATATAGCCATTCCTAAAGTCATTGGCATTTCACATAATGAGGAATCAATTATTGCTAAGATACTAGAGAGGCTTTATGGTTGAACACATCACACACACATTAATATCGCATGCATTTCTTATGAACAGGTTTACAGCAGTGAATGCTGAATTCATTATTATGGATTGAACGCCAGATGCTTTATGTTAGGCGCATCTTCCTACTGCTTTGTCGTTGAAGGATGTGGCAGAAAATAAGGAGAACTCTGAATGTGAGCCAAAATTAAATAGATTTTTCACAGTAATGATCCTTTTAAAATTCAAACTTGTTTTGTGAGAGGTAAAGTAATCTCTCGGATTCAACATCCAAGGTTATAGTCTGCATTGCATACAACTGGAGTGAGTATAAGGCCACTATGCCATTTCAAAACTGTACATATTATGCCCACTAGTCTAAAACTAGTGTACAACTCAATAGACCATTGAACAACATGAATGGCAGAAAATTAAATGAAATTAATGTGTCTGTCCATTCAACACTGAACTGGATCTAGAATGATAAACCGACTTGGGCTTCCTGTAATGCTTTGATTTGGGATGGTATATTCACATTTCTTCAATGATCTGACATGGCTTTGCCTGTGTGCTTCATCAAATTGTCATATTTATTCGGTGTACAGGTTGGACAGAACTGTAGGATTGATCAGCGTTAGCAGCACAGATGTACTTCCCCAAAGTCACTTTTCGCAGGACTCGAGCCTGTTCGTTTTTTGCACCACTGAATCATTTGCTACTGGTACCATGAGATGATACTGCAAGAGAACTATTGGAATGGCATGGATCATTGAAGCATTGTCATCAGCTCCGGGGTGGGCAAGATACTAAATGGCATATTTATGACTTTTCATGCAATGAAAGAAGTCACCTTACTACGCTGCTTGACAGGGAAAGGATAGGAATGTGCCATATCTAAGTCAATAATGCACATTTCCTGTCTTTTCCCCTGTGCCAGTGTCCAGTTGGCAGGGTAGTGCAAACTCAGGTACCCTTGCAGCCTTGCAAAGAAGAGGTAATAAGTCAAAATAAAGATATTTCTCCTTGTTACACTTTCCCTGGGAAGGTGTAGCATTTTCACACATTCCCTGGTTTACCAGTTCTGGTAAATCTGGGAATGCATCAAAATCCACAGGAGTCACATGGGAGCACCCATGCAATGCACATGAAATGCCTTCCCAGGGCGGAGTAAAGCAACACAGTGATTTGCGTTGCGCTGCGTTGCCTTACTCCAGATTTATGGAGCAACTCAGAGTCACACAAAGTGGCCTTGCATGGCTTCATAAATCGCATTTAAGGTTTGAGTTGTGCTTGTACCATGTTGCATAGTGAAAACGTGACAAAAGCCAGCTCATAAATATGCCCCTTAGAGTTAGAAATTGGATTATTGGTTGACTGGGATGTTAAACTTAGTCAAGCATCAACCACAATTCTAGTCAGAGAAAGTGTCAGGCAAACCCAAAATTAACTTTTGCTATCACTCTGGTAGCTTGGCACAGAGCAGTTAGGGGCATATTTAAGAGCCCCTAGCACCACTGGAGCGTCACTTTTAGTGACACTCCGGTGGCACTATGCACAGAACCGCACTTACAAGTTGGCGTTAAGCCGCTATTTATGGCTTAACACCATCTTGTAAATAAGGCCCCTTCACATTCAGCACTCTGCGTGGAAGGGGCGTGCAGTGGGTGTTGCTGTTCACGCTGTCTCAGATTTATGAGTTTTTGTAAACCTGAGGCACACCAAAATCTTATGTCACCCCATGGGTGGTGTTAGCAGGGCACAACTAGGAGAAATGCTTTAATTTTTCCTCAATTTTTGCTCTTTCATTCTACAGCACACTGCCACTAATTTCTTTTGGATGGCTTCGAAAATTCCACTTAAACTCTGTAAATCGATTCATTCCACCATTCTGCTCAGGTGAAAGATAACCATGGGCACTTCACTCTATCAGAATATTTTTTACCCAAGACTTACATGGGAGCAGAATGATGATAGTTCCCAATGCCCCTCATGAACCCACTTTGTATCCAACCAGTAGGACCACAGGGTGCCACAAGTGGGGAAAGGGGATAAGAAGAGACTGCCTAATCTTCTTGGGTTGCCTTCCTTCTTTGTAGTCATGCCCTATATTCTATTGAGAGTGTCTAGTAGGCCTGTCTTCTTCCTAGGCTTAGGAAAAACTGTTAGGAAGCATAATATAACATGTACTTACAAACAATACTATTCCCTGCTACTTCGTTATTCTGTACATATGAATGGATTGTAATGCAGGTTGTAATACAAACTCTAATTAGATTAGAAATTTGCTTCTCTGCTAGATGAGTCTTTTCTCTCTGATTGAATAATGTTTTATAGATGACATAGATGACTGCTTTACCTTATTTTTCTTTTGTCTTTGAGATCTGTTGGGTATATATATATCCACAGCAAAAGTAAATGGAAATTGAATATGGAAATCTCCGGGAGTGCGGCGGACCCCTTGGTTTTGAATATATATATATGTATATATATATATATATATATAGATAGATATGTATATATATACACAGATATCTATATATATATATATAGAGAGAGAGAGGGAGAGAGGGAGAGAGAGAGAGCAAAATATTGAAAAAGACGACCCAGCATAGGTGCTGGGTCCCCTTTTTCAGTGTTTTAAACCAGATATTCTGGCTACCTGAGCCCTAGGTGGTTGGTCCTCAAGAGCACCAATAGCATTAGTAACTGTATATGCAATTCAATATAAAGGTGTGGCAATGATCACCTCGATCCCCATCCTGTATTGAGAGAAAAAATAATAATATATATCTATATATATATAGATATATATATATATATATATATATATCTATATATATATAGATATATATCTCTATATATATATAGATATATATATATATATATATCTATATATATATAGATGTATATATCTCTCTATATATATATATATATATATGACACCCTCGAGTTCAGGAATTATTCAGGAAAGTCTGTGAGTCTCTTCAAATGTAGGTATTCAGAAAGTAAGTATATTATTTAGTTCAGCTTTTAACAACCTTAAGGCATACAGGAATACTAAATGGCTTTTAAATAAAAACTGCAAATTTTCTTAATCAACTCTAATTTTGCACTTGACTGACAGAGGAAATCATCGGTTCGCCCTGTAGTGATGTAGGGGGTGATTCTAACCCTGGCGGTCGGCGATAAAGCGGCGGCCAACCCGCCAACAGGCCGGCGGTCGAAAAAATGGAATTCTGACCCTGGCGGGAACCGCCAACACAGCCCGCCACATTAACACTCCGACCGCCTCGGCGGTGCAGACAAACAGCGTGGCGGTCACCGCCAACAGGCAGGCGGCAGACAATGTACCGCCCACACTATCACAACTCACCAATCCGCCACCTTTTCCGGGGCAGGAGCCCCGCCGATAAAAACACGGCGGAAACAGACTACGAACGGGAAAACGCGCACCAAAACACACTCCACGAGGAAGGAGGACAGCATGGAACCCGAATTAAACATCCTACCTGCTCTCGTCTACCTTCTCATCTACCACGAGTACGAACTCCGGCGCAGACGACAACGGTGAGTACTGCACCTACGACACACGGGAGGGGGGAGGAGGGAAGCTTACGGCACACACATATGCGACCCCCCCCCCAAACTATGTACGCACTAATGAAGAGCAACAATGCACAGTGACACCACCCAAACCCCCCTTAAGAATGCAAAGACAGAAATAATTTGGGATGAAAATTTTTATAAAAAATAGACTCTGATATGGAGCAAACAACTATGCAAAATATCCATAACAAAATGATACTATGTACACTGCCATGGAGAACCGAGGCAATTAGTCCTGTACATGAAAGTTAAATGGAACAGTCCGTGGGCTACAGTGTAGCGACACAAGGGCAAAGCCCACACAGGAGACCTGAGTCCTTTGGAGAGAACACTGCAGGGGCATCTGATGAAAAAATTACAGGCACCTCAGGGGGAAGGGAAGGGGGAGGCACCACAGCCACATGAGTCCACGACGCCAGATCCACGAAGGGGCCACCATGCCCATTGATGTATCCTGGGGAGTGCAAAGCCACAGTCTCTCAAGTCCCTACAGTGGGTGGGTTGCCCACTGCTTCATCCTGGGGAGTGCAAAGCCACAGTCTCTCAAGTCTCTACAGTGGGTGGCTTGCCCACTTCACCATCCTGGGGAGTGCAAAGCCACAGTCCATCTGGTGGATGACAGTGTCCACTGCTCAAGGAGGAGGCATGGTGGGCACAGTGAACCATAAACAGTGCTTGAGAGGAAGGGCCCAGCGGAGCGGTGCTTGAGACGGCGGGGCCCAGCGGAGCGGTGCTTGAGAGGAAGGGCCCAGCGGAGCGGTGCTTGACAGGAAGGGCCCAGCGGAGCGGTGCTTGAGACGGCGGGGCCCAGCGGAGCGGTGCTTGAGAGGAAGGGCCCAGCGGAGCGGTGCTTGAGACGGCGGGGCCCAGCGGAGCGGTGCTTGAGAGGAAGGGCCCAGCGGAGCGGTGCTTGAGACGGCGGGGCCCAGCGGAGCGGTGCTTGACAGGAAGGGCCCAGCGGAGCGATGCTTGACAGGAAGGGCCCAGCGGAGCGGTGCTTGAGAGGAAGGGCCCAGCGGAGCGGAGCTTGACAGGAAGGGCCCAGCGGAGCGATGCTTGACAGGAAGGGCCCAGCGGAGCGGTGCTTGAGACGGCGGGGCCCAGCGGAGCGGTGCTTGAGACGGCGGGGCCCAGCGGAACGGTGCTTGAGAGGAAGGGCCCAGCGGAGCGGTGCTTGACAGGAAGGGCCCAGCGGAGCGATGCTTGACAGGAAGGGCCCAGCGGAGCGGTGCTTGAGACGGCGGGGCCCAGCGGAGCGGTGCTTGAGAGGAAGGGCCCAGCAGAGCGGTGCTTGAGACGGCGGGGCCCAGCAGAGCGGTGCTTGACAGGAAGGGCCCAGCGGAGCGATGCTTGACAGGAAGGGCCCAGCGGAGCGGTGCTTGAGACGGCGGGGCCCAGCGGAAGGTGCTTGAGACGGCGGGGCCCAGCGGAGCGGTGCTTGAGAGGAAGGGCCCAGCGGAGCGGTGCTTGACAGGAAGGGCCCAGCAGAGCGATGCTTGACAGGAAGGGCCCAGCGGAGCGGTGCTTGAGACGGCGGGGCCCAGCGGAGCGGTGCTTGAGAGGAAGGGCCCAGCGGAGCGGTGCTTGACAGGAAGGGCCCAGCGGAGCGATGCTTGACAGGAAGGGCCCAGCGGAGCGGTGCTTGAGACGGCGGGGCCCAGCGGAGCGGTGCTTGAGAGGAAGGGCCCAGCGGAGCGGTGCTTGAGAGGAAGGGCCCAGCGGAGCGGTGCTTGACAGGAAGGGCCCAGCGGAGCGATGCTTGACAGGAAGGGCCCAGCAGAGCGGTGCTTGAGACGGCGGGGCCCAGCGGAGCGGTGCTTGAGAGGAAGGGCCCAGCGGAGCGGTGCTTGAGACGGCGGGGCCCAGCGGAGCGGTGCTTGAGACGGCGGGGCCCAGCGGAGCGGTGCTTGAGACGGCGGGGCCCAGCGGAGCGGTGCTTGAGACGGCGGGGCCCAGCGGAGCGGTGCTTGAGAGGAAGGGCCCAGCGGAGCGGTGCTTGAGACGCCGGGGCCCAGCGGAGCGGTGCTCTTCTGCACGGCGGGGCCCTGTTCAGCGGTGCTCTTCTCCACGGCGGGCCCTGTTCAGCGGTGCTCTTCTGCACGGCGGGGCCCTGTTCAGCGGTGCTCTTCTCCACGGCGGGCCCTGTTCAGCGGTGCCTATCTTCACGGCGGGCCCTGTTCAGCGGTGCTCTTCTCCACGGCGGGGCCCTGTTCAGCGGTGCTCTTCTCCACGGCGGGCCCTGTTCAGCGGTGCTCTTCTCCACGGCGGGCCCTGTTCAGCGGTGCTCTTCTCCACGGCGGGCCCTGTTCAGCGGTGCACATCCAGTAGGTCAAGGGAGCCAGACCCGGCCTGGACTCCCTGCTCAGTCGCCCTCCGACCGTGATGCTTCTGGACCCTTCGGGGACGGAGTCCTGGGCCCTTTGGTGTCCTCCTTTCCAGCTGGGATGTGGCATGTGGGGCCCACCTGCTCCGCGCTCCTGCTGCCTGACTTCTCCGCCCTGCTGCCCTTACGCTCCTTAGATGGGGCTCTCGGGCCCTTGCCTCCCCTAGATGATGTGGCTGGTGAAGTGGGCGAAGTTTGCTCCTTGGGGGCAGCCGTGTCAGTCCTCGCACGGCGGCCCTTGTGTTTCCTGGTCCTCTTGCCGGGGGGGGGGGCTGGATGTGTCCTTGCTGCTGATTAAGGTGTCACTGCTGGCAAAGGGTGGACTCCAGAACCCATGCACAACAGTGACACCCGAAGCTGGGCTGGTGGTGGCTGTGGTGCTCTTGGGACTCTTTGCAGATGGAGGGGGTAGGTCATCGGAGGGAAAGAGGTCAAGATTAGCCAGGAAAAGTTTTTTAGGGCCAAGGTAAAGGGTAGGAGAAGTGGTGATGGGAGTGGAGGAAGAGGATGTGGTTGTAGGAGAGTCAGGTGTGCTGTCATTGGGTGAAGGTGCTGGTGCTGTAGGCTGTCGTGAGGTGGATGGCTGTTGGGTGGGTGGCTGCCTGCGTTTGTGTGTCTTGGAAGAGGGGGTGACAGACACAGTGGGAGAGGACACAGGGGACGTGTAAATGGCAGTGGGGGTGGTGACTGCACGCGTGCGGACTGTACAGGAGGGTGTGGTGGTGATGGAAGCACTGGCTGATGTTGGTGTGCATGCAGGTGTGAGTGTAGACGTCACAGGGAGGGAGGAGGGAGACGAGGAGGAGGGGGACACAGGGGTGGCAGTGACTGTTGGAATGTCTGCATCTGGGTGTTGCTTGGGTGAGTGTTTGTGGGATCTGTGGTGCTTGTGTCTGGATGAGCTGCCCTTGGGTGTTGAGGTGTGTGCAGGCTGGTCAGATGGTGTGGATGGGATAGGCTGAGGAACAGGAGACAGAGACAGGCTGGAGGCAGTCAGAAGAGGGAGGCTGGAAACAGGGACAATGGCTGCCGTCAGTGCTGAGGCCAGAGCAGTGAACGATCGTTGATGGGCAGCCTGACCCGAATGAATGCCCTCCAGGTAGGCATTGCTCCGATGCACCTCCCTTTCTACCCCCTGGATGGCATTCAAAAGGGTAGTCTGCCCAACAATGAGCGTCCTCACAAGGTCAATGAGCTCCGCACTGAGGGCAGCAGGGGTGACAGGGGCAGGGGCTGAGGTGCCTGGGGCGAAGGAGACGCCCGCCTTCCTGGGAGAGCGGGCAAGGAGCATAGGCTGAGGGGCTGCAGGGAGGGCGGGGCTGGTGCGCTGGGTGGCGGCTGTACCTGTAGAGGCGGGGGTCCCGGATGTTTCCGCCACCGCTAGGGAGCACCCATCCGAGGACGTGTCTGTGTCGCTGCTCTCACCACCGGTCCCCGTTGTGGTGCTCCCCTCGCCCTCCGGATCACTGGTGCCCTCGGTGTCTGTTCCTGGGCCCACCGGGGCCTTGTGACTTGCAGCTCCCTCGTGCTCCGATGCCAAATCTCCTCCGCCTGATGATGCTAATGCACACATGCACAAGAAGATGAAGAAGAAGGGTGGGGGGAGAAAAAAGAAGACCAGCTTGAGTGCATGCAATGTCAACACCGTTGGCGGAGAGGACAGACACAGGAGCCTCATGCAATAAGCCGCGCATTCGGGGTACACTACCCAGTACTTCTGACTAAGACAACAGGTCAAGAGAGGACAAACGCGCTGATGTGTGAGGCTGGACCATCAATAGCTGTACTTGTCACCCTACAGAGGTGGGGGCCGGGAGCACAGGGCCATGCCTAAGGGAGAGGACTACACTGCAGAAAGCGCCCTGGCCTAATGTCACCCACAACCCTCCTCCCCCACCCAGACGCCTCCACTGCGCAGAAAGATAGAAGAATGTGCTGATACTCACCCCCTTGTGTCTGCTGTGATGCTCTCAAGCGCCCATCCAAATCAGGGTAGGCCACCGCCAGGATCCGGGACATCAGGGGGGTCAGGGTACGACTGGCACCCCTCCTAGGTTGGGAGGCCATCCCCAGCAGTGACTCGGCGGTCTTCCTGGTTCCGCAGCGGATGTCCTCCCACCTCTTGCGGCAGTGGGTGCCCCGTCTGACGTGGACCCCCAGGGCCCGGACTTCCTTGGCGATGGCACGCCAAATCTAGACTTTCGGATGGGCGCTGACCTATGTGACATGTACAGGGTGGGAAGGAAACATTCATCAACTTACTGCATGTTAGATGTGATTGGCCCCCCCTCCCCAGCCTTGCCATATGGCACATGCTCTCATCTGTCGTGCGTTGCACTCCTCATTCACCCCCCACCCCACCAACTTACATCCACCCCACTCCACACAGGCATCGCCCATTCCATGTGCACCCGGTGTACTTACCTGTTGGTCTGGAGGACGGTAGAGTAACGCATACTGGGGGAGGACCCCATCCACGAGCTTCTCCAACTCTTCAGACGTGAAGGCAGGGGCCCTTTCCCCAGTCGCAGCAGCCATTGTCACTTCCAGACCGAGGTCACAGCAGCACTTGCAGTATAGGTCCTCTCCTGTGGATGATCAGGTCTCGAGTGATTAGGCAGATAGAAAATGGCGGTCACGCCCGCGGCGTGCGTACCGCGGCGGTGCGTACCGCTACCGCCGGCGCACCTCGTCATTGGCTCCTGAAACCCATAGGCTTCAATGTTAACCAATGCGGCTCCGTGTAGCGGTCTTCGACCGCCTACCGCCACGGTGTGCTCCGCCAGCGCATTGACCTCACATCCCATTGTCCCACTTCACAGGTCAGGCAGCCGCCATTTCAAGGGCCCACATGGCATAATTTCTACTGCGACACACAGGCCTAGGCCTTGCATTGCCACACATACACGCCTTTCAAAACATAGATAACCGTGTGCTATGCAAGCTGTGGTGAACGTACCAGTGATTGGCTTGACTCTGTGCTCCATGTCGTCATTCCTAGGCACCGTCCGCTGGGACTTGCGAGGAGAAGGATGAATCCTCGCGTGTACCGACCTCTGGTGGACCTGTCGACAATGGAAGAACGCCACATCATACTACGATACCGACTTGACCGTGCCACTATCCATGAACTGTGTGCCCAGCTGGAGCCAGCCCTGATGTCCCCCATCCGCCAACCCACAGGAATTCCCCCTTTGGTGCAGGTTCTGTCAGTCCTCCATTTTCTTGAAAGTGGCTCATTCCAGACAACAGTGGCCATGTCATCTGGAATGTCTCAGCCTATGTTTTCCAAAGTTTTGTCTAGAGTGTTGTCTGCCCTGACGAAACACATGCGGAGTTACATTATATTCCCTGAGGAGGTTGATTTGGCCACTGTGAAGAGTGATTTTTATGCCCTTGGACATATTCCCAACATCATTGGTGCCATTGATGGGACCCATGTAGCCTTAGTCCCCCCAAAAGACGATGAGCAGGTGTACAGAAACAGGAAAAGTTACCATTCTATGAACGTCCAGGTGGTCTGTTTGGCTGACCAGTACATCTCACATGTGAATGCCATGTTCCCTGGGTCAGTGCATGACGCGTATGTGATGCGTAATAGCAGCATCCCTTATGTGATGGAACAGCTACAGAGACACCGTGTGTGGCTAATAGGTGACTCTGGTTACCCCAACCTGCCTTGGCTATTGACCCCAGTGAGGAATCCCCGGACCAGGGCTGAGGAACGGTACAATGAGGCCCATGGGCGAACTAGGAGGATCATAGAAAGGACCTTTGGGCTCCTGAAGGCCAGATTTAGGTGCCTGCATATGACAGGAGGATCCCTGATGTACTCACCAAAGAAGGTGTGCCAGATCATTGTGGCCTGCTGTATGCTTCACAATCTGGCATTGCGACGTCAGGTGCCTTTCCTGCAGGAGGATGGTCCAGATGGTGGTGTTGAAGCAGCTGTGGAGCCTGCGGAGAGTGAAGAGGAGGAAGACTCAGAGGACGACACAGACAACAGGGACAGAGTTATCCAACAGTATTTTCAGTAGCACACAGGTAAGAATCACCCACGCCATTTTACTTTTCCTGCAAGCCTCCTGCTTCTCAACTTTGTCTATGACCCCCCAGTTCTTTTAAACTGATGTTTGATTTTCCCTTCCCTTTTCAGTGCTGTATGACCCCCTCCGTGACTACTGCTTGGTTAGCCCATGGACTAATGCTTATTGATCTCGGTATGTGTTCAGCACAAAGTTAACAGAACATAATTGATCGGTAATGTGTTATACATTTGTAAATAATACAGCCTGACTCCTGTTTGATTTCAGTGCATTGAGTAATTTATTTTTTGTGCTAGATAATGGTACATGATATAAACACGGTGATGGGTGGGGGTGGAGTAATGGCCATGGCAGAGTCCAGTTCTCAGTCTCACAGGTGCATTGTCCATATGCCTGTGGAAGGATGGAGCAGGGGCAGTTCAAGGTTGGACAGGGTGGCAATGTGGGACAGTGGGATGACTTCGGGTGTCTCATGCTGGCGGGGGTCTTGACATCCTACTCTGTCGATTTTCTTGATCTCAGGCTCCTCTTGCGGGGTGGTTGTTCTTCAGCAGGAGGTGGGGTTCTGGTGGCCTGTCGTTGTGGTGGGGCCTCCTGTCCACTAGCGCCGGCGGAGGTGGTAGGCTGTTCCTGGCTAGTGACAGGGGCCCTGTGTGGTGCCACATGGTCCCGCAACGTGTCTTCTATCCGGTTGAGGGCCTGGACTATGCTCCCCATAGCGGTAGAGATGTTGGTGAGTTGATTGCTGAACCCCATGTAGCGTTCCTCCTGCTGTGCCTGGATCTCCTGGAACCTGGCCAGTACCGTCGCCATCGTCTCTTGGGAGTGGTGGTAGGCTGCCATGATGGTGGTGAGGGCCTCTTGGAGAGTGGGTTCCCTGGGCCTCTCCTCCCCCCCCTGTCGCACAGCAGCCCTCCGAGTTGCCCTGTTTCCCTGGGCCTCTGTCCCCTGGACGGTGTGCCCACTACCACTGCCCCCAGGTCCCTGTTGTTGTTGGGGTGGTGGGTTAGCCTGGGTGCCCTGTAGTGGCAGACACACCGCTGATTGACCTGTCCTAGAGACAGAGGCATGGGCCCGCTGGGTGGGAGCTGTGCTGTTGGTCCCAGAGGGGGTTGGGTCTGCTGTGGCCTGTGTGTGGGGAACCGACTGTCCAGAGGTCCCCGATGGTCCGGGCTGGTCATCAGGTTCCAGGTCGACAGAGCTGCTGTCATCACTGGGGGCCTCTTCCTGGGGGGGGGGAGGTGGACATTTCTGGACCCTCCTGGCCAGTGTGTTGGCGTTCGGGTCCTGCATGGGGTAAGAGAGTATGGTTATTGTTTCTGTGTGTGCTATTGCGTCCCATTGATTGGTGCCCTTGTCCCCCAGTGCTGCCATTCCCTTGGGGGAGGTGTTGTGGGGGTGTTTTGGGGGGGGGGGGTATGTGCAGTGGTCATGCTTGGGTGATGGGTGTCCATAGTTTATGGTGGCATGCAGGGGTTGGTGTTGGGTGGGTTGTGCTAGAGAGACATTCTCAGGGAGGATGTGTGATGGGGGGTTGGGGGTGAGGGTGGTGGTGGGGGTTAGCATGCTGGGGGGGGTGAAGTAGTTGAGATTGTACTTACCAGAGTCCATTCCTCCGTGTACTCCAGCGAGGCCATCAGGATGCAGGATGTTTAGTACCTCTTGCTCCCATGCTGTGAATTCGGGTGGAGTGGGTGGGGGTCCCCCGCCAGTCTTCTGCACTGCGATGTTGTGTCACGAGACCATCGAGCGCACCTTTCCCCTTAAGTCGTTCCAGCGTTTGCGGATGTCGTCTCGATTTCTGGGATGCTGTCCCACCGCGTTGACCCTGTCCACGATCCGCTGCCATAGCTCCGCCTTCCTGGCTATAGTGGTGTGCTGCACCTGTGAGCCGAAGAGCTGGGGTTCAACTCTTATGATTTCCTCCACCATGACCCGGAGTTCTTGGTCCGAAAAGCGTGGGTGCCTTTGGGGTGCCATGGGGTGGTGTGGATGAGGTGTGGGGTGGTGTATATGGTGATGAGTGTGTTGGTGTGTGGTGCTTTGTGCTTCTATGTGGTGTGTGTGATGGTGTAGTGTGCCTCTGTGTGATGTAGCTCTCTATTCTGTGATGTGTCTCTCTCTCCTTCGTCTCTGATCTTCGGTCGTAGGGGTTTGTGGGTGATGTGAGTGTGTGTTTTATAGTTGTATGGATGTGTGGGAGTGTTGTTGGTATGTGTGTCAGGTGTGTGTATTTCAAATTGCCCAATGTGGCAGTGTTTTGTATGTGTGTGTGTATTTTGAGCGCGGCGGTGTGTACCGCCAATGGAATACCGCGATTGAAAGACCGCCGCGTGGATTGGTGGGTCAGAATGGCATGGGCGTGTTTGTGTTGGCGTGGCGGTGGAGGTTTGGTCATCTCCAGTTTTCCGCGGCCCGCTGATGAGGCGGCCTTCCTTGGATGTCGGGTTTTTGGCGGATTCACAGTTGGTGGTCAGAATGACCGTGGCGGTTTACCGCGGCCGCGGCGGTAGTATTGCGGAGTTCTGACCGGCGGCATGGGCCTTTTACCACCAAGGTCAGAATGACCCCCGTAATCTTTAGCACGCTCTTGCTTGTTGGAATTCCTCTCATGTTGCTGGAGCTGAGAACTGCTGCTGGTCTTTCTGTCTCCAATACCAGATGAGTTCTCGCCATTGCAAAAGGAAACGCCTTAAAAACACTGTTCCCTCATGGAATGCTCATGCCCCAAAAATAGACACTAGTCTCCTGGACACCAAGCTGAAGTATTACAGTGCCTGGATGATGAGATACTTCCTAGTCTCAATAGGTAGGACTAGATATTTTCACAGGCTCAACACTCAAAAATCAATGCTGCTACCCAAATAGCTAAACTAAAACAATGGAGATACAAAAATAGCTTCCTTACAGAGCTTGTTCTACAATGAAGTGTGCAGTTGAGAATTTTACTCGTGCTGAACATTCTACTCTGAGCTTCACTGAAATTTCCTTAGAAAACTAGAATGGGGATTAACTGGGTGCACTTCGGTAGCCATCTTAGAGTTTCTTAGACTTCACTTAACTCTCCTGGTGTTAGGTTTTAGTATTCCTATTTTACGTGGCCGCTCTTGAGAATGGATTACATTAACCATTCTTTTGCTGGACCTTGGTGGCTTGAGGATGGCCCTGACAGTTTTCCCTCACTAAATCTGCAATGGAAGTAGGAAAAATCCCACAGTGAGAAGTACTGTGTCATCTCACACTGTGTGAGCAGACAGAACCACAATTCCTGCACTGTTGAAAACATCAACTTACAAATCATGTGGTCCACAAATATATTTAATATAAGAAGAAAGGATAAGAATGTAAGAAAAAAGGATACATTTCTGCAAAGTTTGAGATGTGTGTATGTGCAATGGTGTGGAACGTCTGGATCATTTGTAAATGTCCCACCAAAGTAATTGTTGTTGAACAAATCTTGTCCCCCTAAGCATATGTCTCACACATGGCAGACAATCTGTAGACTGATCAAAGTATCAGCAGCACAAATGGAAGAATAACATCAAAGTTCAACATCTGTCATGCACTGAAAGTGTAATATTGAATCTTTTTTAAATTTGTACTTCAGAAACATATGTGATACCAAAAGATCAAAGTGCAGCTAATTCCAGTCCAAATATAAGCAAAGACAATAAGTCACGTTGACATACCTCATTAGTGTGATAGATGAATATGTGAATGCCTCAAGTAGGCTACATTTCCTGCATTTCATCAATCGATCTAATTCTGTCATAATGAATAAATACGCTGAGAAAGATGTCTACACTATGAAATAACCAAGAT
This sequence comes from Pleurodeles waltl, assembly GCF_031143425.1. Taxonomy (NCBI): domain Eukaryota; kingdom Metazoa; phylum Chordata; class Amphibia; order Caudata; family Salamandridae; genus Pleurodeles; species Pleurodeles waltl. The sequence continues at coordinate 1,033,408,081 of NC_090439.1, forward strand.
GCAATTTAATCAAGATAAGGTATCACAGTGTACTTACAATCCAAATTTGATCCATCTTTTGCTATGTAATGATGTAAGAATCAAAGTGTCTACATACAGCTTCACTAACAAGGTACAATCACATACATACGTGTAAATATAGAAAGTGTTGTGTACAGGTCTGAGGATTAAGGGCTTCATTTAGATATTGTCAAACAAGTTACTCTGTCACAACAGTGATAGATATCCCATCCTCCAAAAATCTAAATCCCATGGGAATTAATGGGATTTAGATTTTGGCGCATAGGAGATCTGTCACCATTGTGATGGAGTAACCTGTCCGTCAACATCTAAATCAGGTCCTAAGTCACTTTTTTTATCAACATGTTGTCCCATACAAAAAAGGTCTACATTGCAATAGGTATGTGTTATATTAAGTTCAGCAAGCCAACATGCCATGCAAAAAGCATTAGGTATGAATAAACACAATTGAAATATCCATTATTCCACGTCAAATAATGGTTATATTTCCTAAGTAAGTAGATAGGCACACTTATGTAAGCTAATCCAAGGCAGTGCAACACTCATTTAGGCAAGCAAGAACATCATAGCTGAAAAAGGACAGATCTATGTGTCAGTGAAAAACTTGTTGCCACTGTCCGTGCCTATATAGCTGAAAAAGTATGTAAGACAACCTGATCCTAAGCTGCCTAATTGGACATATATTGAAAGAAATTCTCATACAGCTCATATAAATATAACATGTTTGTCATAGTAATCTTCTGGCTAAACATAAAGTAGGCATGTCTTTTATGTCTTACAACGTACAATTTGTGCAATGGCCCATATCTGTTAAAAATACACGTGTAAAGCAGTGGTCAACAGTCCCTAAGACATATCATTTGAAAGTGAAGGAAACGTGTAAGATTGTGCCTGCATACATAACATACATAGTTAAGCATCCTTAAGTAGCAATGCACCAAATCATTGAATGTTTTTTTTTTTCACTTTACAGGTGACCAAGGATATGATTTGCAGTCATGTATCATGACCCCCCATTTCAAAATCAGCAGACTGATGGCCAGAAAAAAATCAACTCTGCTCTGAAGAAAACATGAAATGTTGTGCAGTGAAAGTATGGAGTTTTAAAGTCCTGTTTCAGTTGCCTGCACAAGTCAGACGTAAGACTTCTGAACTCACCTCCTAAAATCTGCAAGATAATTTCAGTCTGTGCTATATTGCATGACATCTGTCTAAAAAAATAGGCCCTTGAGACTCTGAGATTGCAATCCCTTCGGCACATGGAGAGGATGTTGAATCTGATGCAGATATAGCACACACAATGGCAAGTCATGAATCAATAATCACTCTGCAGTGATTTTTTAGCTTTAATAATAAATAATTTTTCACACATCAAAAACTCTTCACATTTGCATCCATTAAATTTGTTTGAAAATGTTGAAATAATCACTGTCACAGACATCCAAAAGATGTGAAGGCATCTGAGAAATCTGAGAAATATGTGACACACCATGGTCATTTTGCACAGGCAATATATTGAAGTTGTGAACTGTGTATGTGTGACATCAAATCCACTATCACTATCAACAAATACTGTTTGGAATGGCGATGCTTATGAACCAACATAAATATATGGTCATCAATGCATGATTTTTAAAAATAGTATTCCCTTACATCACCATGACTATCCAGCTGTAAGCGCTTCAACATAAAAGTTCCATTGGAATCATTTAACTCCACAATGTAAAATTACTGTGTAGTGACTGGAACTTTCTCTAAGAGTGAAATGTCTCCTAAATAGGTCCACATGTGGCCTACCAAACGTATGACACATAGAAAATCATGTTGCACTTAGATTGAGATATGCAAGAATCTGCAGTGTTCTATAGCGATTGTCACAAAGATGCTAGATGAAAAGGCTTGCTGCCCAATGAGTAATGTAGATGTATGTGCATCCATCTGTACATATTTGGATTGAAGGTGATCATGTAATCAATACCACACCAATGTATGAACTCAATGTATAGTGCACAATCTACACTAGTGAGTGAGTACATATTACATTAACTTAAAAAGCACAAAGTACCACTATACCTGTATCTTGAAAATACACTAATAATCATTGAAGTTAAAAGAAGGCAAACATGTACATGTACAAATGTATACATACACAATGTTGTGCATACCAACTCATAAGCAATGCCTATTGTAAACTGGCAATCACACCAAATGTAAAAACGTGAGACACAAGCAGTGGTATGATATTTTTAGACCTGACAGCCTTAGGGTGGTCACCCCCAACTTCTTGCCTGCCTCTTTCCACTTTTTTGACCCTGTTTTTGCTGGCTTTAGTACTCTGCACACTTTACCACTGCTAATCAGTGCTAAAGTGCATATGCTCTCTCTCTAAAACATGGTAACATTCGTTCACACCCAACTGGCATATTTGATCTACTTGTAAGTCCCTAGTAAAGTGCACTACATGTGGCCAGGGACTTTAGATTGAATGCTACTAGTGGGCCTGCAGCACTGGTTGTGCCATCCACATAAGTAGCCCCTTAACCATGTCTCAGGCCTGCCATTGCAAGGCCTGTGTGTGCAGTTTCACTGCCACTTCGACTTGGCATTTAAAAGTACTTGCCAAGCCTTAAACTCCCCTTTTTCAACATATGTCACCTTAAGGTAGGCCCTAGGTAACCGACAGGGCAGGGTGCAGTGTAGGTAAAGGGCAGGGCATATACCTGTGTGTTTTATATGTCCTGCTAGTGGAAAACTCCTAAATGTATTTTCCACTGCTGCGAGGCCTGCTCCTTTCTCATATACTGATTGAGTGGTAGAATCAGAATGGAATAGACATATCACATTTAGTATGGCCAGAATGGTAATACAAAATGCTGCTGACTTGTGAGGTTGGATTTTATGTTACTATTTTAGAAATGCCACAGTGAGCATTTCTCTGCACTTAAAATCCTTCTGTGCCTGTCTCCAATCCACGTCTGGGCTGGGCTGTTTGGCAGCTTTCTTGTGCATTTCATCCTGACAACCACAAACACAGGATGCTCAGTCACACTTGCACACATCTGCATACTGAATGGGTCTTCCTGGGCTGCAAGGGTGGAGGGGCTTGACATTTTAAATGCTCGTGGCCTCACACAAAGGACTGCCAAACCCCCAACTGGGACCCTGGCAGACAGACCTGTACTGAAAGGGGACCTTGTGCACTTCAAAACCACTCTTTGAAGTATACCCCACTTCAAAGGCACTTTTTGGTATATAAATTGGGTCCCTGACCCTACCAACTCAGACACTTCCTGGGACAGATTCTCTGAACCAGACCCTGCAACCTGCCAAGAGGACCTGCCTGGCTGCCCAAAGGACTCACCTAGACTGCTTTGCTGTGAAGGACTGCTGCCTTGGTGTTGCTCTGCTGCATTGCTGGCCTCTGGCTCCGCTGAGAAGTGCTGTCCAAGGGCTTGGACTGAGTTTGCCTCCTGTTTCCCAAAGTCTCTGGGCCAAAAAGACTTCTTCTCTTTCAAGGAACTCCTTGTGTGGTGAAAATCGATACACAGTCCACTGAAATCAGTGCACAGTCTGCCTAGCGGTGAAAGAATCACTGCACCGCCACTCCAGAATGATGTAGCCTGGCTCCCGGAGTGGAGATCGGCGCAGTGCCAGCGTTGCGACCGTATTTTCGACGCTCAGCTCACCGGATCGATGCATCACTGAGCTGGGAAAACTCAGCCGACTTCCTGCATAAGGAATCAATGCAACGTCTGCCGTGTGACAGAAACTCCACCGCATCGCCTACCAGATTGATGCAGCACCTGTGACTTCATCCAGATCACCCAGGATTTCCAAGCATTGTCCCTTGTCATAAAAAGGTACTTTGTGCACACAAGAGACAATTGTTGCTTTTTAAAGACTTAAGACTCTTCTTATTATTGCAAAAGTAATATTTCGAATTGTACTTATCCAGTCTTGATTGTTTTGACCTTAATTCACTTCGATAAATATCTTATATTTTTCTAAACCTGTGTGATGTATTTTTGTGGTGTTTTCACTGTTGCATGATTAATTGCACAAATACTTTAAACATTGCCTTCTAAGTTAAGCCTGACTGCTCAGTGTCAAGCTACCAGATGGTGGCCACATGATAATTTGTTTTTTTTGTGACTTACCCTGACTAGGATTGTGGTCCCTACTTGGACATGGGTGTATATCTCTGCCAACTAGAGACCTAATTTCAATCAGAAATGTAATCTGAGTGACGAGAAAGCTTGGGAAATCAGAGGATCAAACTAAAAACATCATGGTCTTTGTTCTGGCACCAAGTCACATTTGTTGAATTTACATATACCACCATGTGGGTGCATGTGTGGATTTGGAACCACCACCAGAATAATAAATATTGCTATACTATGGAATTGTCCCAGTTGTATAACTCCTCACTAGAGGTGCATGCAGGTAACATACTGCATTCTCTCAACCTTGTTTGCACTGTCTAAGTGTGCTGCCTTCAGTAGCACACTTACAAAGGAAACATGGAGCACATGGTTTCTGTATGTGCTGGGAGTGTATCTTCCTTCACTAAAAAATAACCTACCTGCCAAGGAGGCACCCTTGCAACATTATGGAAGTGTGCCTGTATTAGTACAAGGTAGCCTCAACTGTGCCAGCCCTGATAAAGGACTGGAAAGCTACATGTATGGAGAAATATGGAGCATTCTGACCTTTCCCTTTCACACACCTTAGACTAGCAAAGTGCTTTGGTGTAGTGTGTTGCATGTATGTATCAAACATATGGGTCTTTGTGTGTGTTACTGTGCAGACACGCATGTACTTTTGCAATATGTATCCACCCCCACATATGTTGCATATTTTTTATTTACGGCTAAATTATATTGCTAAAAGACTTCTATGCATATTATTGGATCCTTCCATGTGAAAGTAAATCAGATATCATCAAGGGCAGGAATGCATTGCATATAATATATTATGGTGCTTTACTGTCCTTTTGTAGTGCTGTCCCACTTTGGGCTGCCTAGTGCCAATGCTTGGACCCTTGTCTCATGGTGCGAGGGGGCATGTGGTAAAGCTACCCAGCAGTTCCCTACAACATCACATGCATGCGGCCTGATTTCGCTATAGGATATAAGACATTTCCGACCTTTCAGCTCCAGGCAGATCATCCCTGCAACGTGATCAGCTGTGTTCCGTGGTCTGAAAATGTATGGTAAGTGATAGTGTCTAATTTTTTATGCCATTTTTCCATTTTTGTTTTGCAGTGCCCATTTACACATGGTGAAATCGACAGCTTCAGAGATCCTGATGCGAAAAGTAAATGGCATGTCTCATGGTTTTAGCTCTGTGACAACTGTATTCATCACCTGCCAACAAATCACTCAGATTTACTGAGCAAACAAAGCATCACGTTTCAACAGAATGTAAAATAAACAAGCATTTTCAATGCAACAGGGCTCGCATTTGCTCGAGTTGGAGCTATTTGCGTTGTAAACTCCTAACCTAACTTTTCTTGCCACACAAATTAAAAGAAAACAAAACACAGCGCGATCACGCTATGTAAAATGCAGCGCGATCGCGCTGAAATTGAAAACGAAAAAACGGAGCAAGATCGTGCTATGTAAACCCCAGCGCGATCACTTCGTTGAAAATTAACAGATAAAGTAGTCCAGAAACCAGGCTCAAAACATCGAGCCTCGTATGTTTCTAGTAGTTTACTGGTGCTGTGTAGGCGGGCTAAACACTGGAAAATGCATGCCTTTCACAAATGAAAGCAAGCAGATTTTAAAGAGCAAGCCCAGGAACCAATGAAAGATACTGACATGACCTGGGCGTGGTTTGAAGCCCAAAGAGAGATTACTTTATGGACGGAGAGCTTTGACTCGCCCATAAAAAGGAGGTGTGTTAATGTGAATGTAATGTCAATATACTAGGTAAGTATGTCTACAGTACCAAATGAATTATGGGGATGTTATTCATGTAACAGTACCTATGTGGCATACCTAATGACACTTTGCACAGACATTCAAGACAGTGTCACCAGGTTAGCCATCACATTGCAATAATTGCACAACAGATAGATGCTGAAAATCTGCCACTTACATCCCAGCTTTAGGTGTATTTTGAAAACAACCTATAAAAAGATACAATTGACATCTCAACATGTGTTGCCACAGGGGGTTGAGTTATTTGTATGACAGCAAAACATTCCCTCAGTATTACCACTTACCTGAGGTACAGATGTTGTAATCATGTTGCATGGGTGACTCACCCTCTATTTCAGGTGTCCATGTCGCATCAATGCAGAATGTAGTGAGAATTACACTGGCGCCCTGGAGGCTGCGTGGATGTACAGCAGTTAATGTATTGATCCAAGGTTCCCTTAAAACAATGGTTCCCAGCCTGTCTAATGCACATTGTGAGTAGATGTCCACATGGCAGGGAGTTTGATCTGTGGCCTAGCAGTTGTACCATGGATGGCAGCCTGTATATCTCAGTTATATATGTATGTGTAGAGCACAGAGTGGCAATATCCTTGTTGTAAAACCTCTGCAGCTTCAGTAGGCTTCACTGCATGGGGACAACGTTTTGCCAGCAGCACATATACACTAAAGAACATATTTACAAGCTCTTTGCACGGATGTTGTGTCACTTTTTGTGATGCAGCGGTGGCACAAAACTTGAAATCATATCTATGAGGCCATGCAAAGCTACTTTGTGTGGCTTTGAATGGATAGGCATGGAGTAAGGGAAGGCATCGCAAATGACTAGGTTGCCTTACTCTGCACAACAAAGGCGTTCCGCAGGCATTTCTGTGAGTGTTCTCATGTGACACCCATGGATTTTGACACATTCCCAGATTTACAAGACCTTGTAAACCTGGAATGCGCCAAAACTTTATGCCTCCCAGGGGAGGCACAGCAAGGAGAATATCTTTATTTCCCTTTGTTGTTTCCTATTTTCAATCTGCAGAGGAAAAAACATCCCAGGATTGCTTTGTGAGGAAAGGTGACTCTTTCTGCACAGTAACAATCCTGCCTACAACTCCGACACACTTGCACCATGGTGCCAGCGTGTCTACATTGGTGCTGGGCTGCTAAGTTGCAGTAGCACAGTGTGAAAGGACAGGAGTGCACCAAATGCCATAGATACGATGCATTCCTGCCGTTTTCCTTCTACATAGTGTAGCGCAGCAAGGTGACTTGCTGCGCTGCCCTGCTCCAAAAGCCCATAGATCTGGCCTAGATTACTCATATATTGGCAAATCAATGCCAGCATGATGGGCAGTATCTATCCTTTGTGGCATTTAGGCCAAGCTTTCATGCAGTGAAATGTGGCAAGCCATCTTGCTGCACTGTGTGAAATGGCAGGAATGCACAGTGATTCCAAAATACAGCACATTTCTGTAGTTTCCGACTGGTGGCATAGTTTCACCTACCTAGCACCAGTACAGGCACCCTTGCCTCATGGTGCCAGGGGGCCTGCATTGAAGGAAAAATAGTTCTTGGAAATGTAAGGCCACCTGCTTGTATAAACACACTACTGAGAGGCTTTTTGCTTGGAGAATGAGGGAACTGGAATGTGAAATTAGATTATTTCACTTCATTTAGGTTCACTTGTGTACTTGATGCATTATGACATGTTTCCAGGTCTATTACTGATGCTAAATCTATGAAGGCTTCAAAATAAAGATGTTAATGAAGTGAGACACCCTCCCTCCATCTATGGAAATGTTCCTTGTCACAGAGTAAGGCAAGTCAGAAACATGTGCTTTCTTGTATAACTTAAGACTTGCAAAGCCACTCATTCTACCATTGCTTACCTTTACACATCTCACATAGGTTTTGCCTTGACCTTGCTCACCACCCGCATGATAGAAAACCATCAACAAAAGTGTACCTATCTGGCCCATGGGTATTATTTGTCATTGACACATCAAAATGAGTGGGAATCACTGGTATGCATGGTTCTATATTGTGCCTAAATAGATTTTGTACACCTACACCGACATATTGTAATTGGAGAATACATTGTAATGAAGGCATATTGAACATTTCTCTATTCCAAGAATAGGTGCAGGCATAGACTGGCACTTATGATTCCATAACAATGTCAGTTATATTTTGTCATATGTGATATACATATAATACTTGTCCTAATATGAGCTACAATATTCTCCCTAGCTCACATGACAACAGACATTGCAAAGACCTTGGCTAACTGTGCCACTGGATTCATGCAAGTCTGGATGATGAGGGTAGAAACCCTGAAACTGGTCCCATGATGCTTGTTTCCAGTCCAGGGAGGACCTGGCCTGGCAGTTCGGGCTGGACTGGTGCCATAAGGAGCAAGGTCAAGACTGATTTGCATATGGCTGGGATAGCATGGTGAGCAAAAAAATCAATGGATTTAGATGAGGCCCGAGCAGTTGCCAGTGGCTGAGATTACTTCAAGCATTCCATCCATCCATCATCTTTTTTTTTTTGCCTGAAGGTTCCTTGCTAGCTTCTTTGGTCCTGTATTTGTAGTCATGCCACCTCTTCTTTCATTCCAAGATAGTCCTTTTTGTTACTACAGTTTATGTTGTCCATTATGGATTGCCAAATGGCATCATTCCTTGCTAATGGCAATTTTGAGGTGACACATAAGAAGAGAAGTGTTCATTGTTTGTTATCTCACTGATTTGTCACGTATTGCGCTGGACTTCTCACCTCTCGATTTCGGATTGGCGAATGCACCAAGTTCTCTACATGTCCTGGATACTCCCAGATAAGGGCGACCCCTTCTAGTAGCCACGGTGCCGCTTGACAGGCTACGCCAAAGCAGACCGTACCCTCCAGAAGGAGTCCCAGAGGGAAAAAACTCCAACACTGGAGAAAAAACCTCTAACAGGAGCTCCTGAAGGAAAACAAGAAAAAACAGGACTTGAGAACAGGAAACAAAAATAGGCAATATCCAGGGAAAAAGGCAGGAAAAAAGGAACAGGCAAAAATCTCCCAAGGCAAAAGCAGGAACAAAGAACAGGCAAAAATCTCCCAAGGCAAAAGCAGGAACAAAGAACAGGCAAAAATCTCCCAAGGCAAAAAGCAGGAACAAAGAACAGTAGCGAACAGCACAACCAGAAGGAAGTGTTTGCAACGCAAGAAGGAACAAGACTGACTGACTTATATACTGAGAAAAGGGAAGTAACATCACAGGAAAGGGAAGTAACACCATCTTGGATTGGGAAAAGCCCATAGACCAGTATAGGAAAAAGAAAGTAGTATAAAAGAGAAACAGAGCATGCTGGGACAAAAACACGAAGAAGACAAGATGGACACAACATGGATAGAGGCAGGCAAAAGGACCAACAAAAAACCCACCACCAACAACAAAAGAAGAAAAAAGGCTACAAGTAAGTGTAGCGTGACCGGGAGCGAAATATATGCTTCCCAGAAAGCATAGTCAAAAAACATGGGGAACGGCGCTCCGAATATCGGTAGCGCGTTCCACCCGCGAGGACAGAAAGAGACGCAGCGTTACAGTAGGTCCCCTCCCCGAGGCACCAGGTTTTTCAGGATGATTGTCAAAAAACAGGCGAACCAAACGGGGAGCATGGACGGAGGAAGCATCCTCCCAAGAACAGTCACTGGGGGGGTATCCTTTCCAATGGACCAAAAATTGTAGTTTGCGTCGAAAAATTCTGGAATCACAGATCTCCTGGACTTCATACTCAGGCTGTCCGTTGATAGAAAGAGGAGGTGGATGTTGGAACTGGTGATGGTAAGGATCAGGAACAAAGGGTTTTAAATGGGACACATGGAAAACAGGATGAACCCTCCGGGTATGAGGTAAGCGGAGACGCACAACTACAGGATTCAGGATGTGCGAAATACGAAAGGGTCCATAAAAACGTGGTTTGAACTTGTTGGTGGAAAACCGGGATGGTAGAAATCTGGAAGAAAGCCATACCTTGTGGCCCACTTGATACAAAGGTGCGGCTTGCCGATAACGATCCGCCTTTCGCTTCATAGCTTGTTTCGAAGCTAAGGAGAGTTGTGTGAAGTAGGCCCTGGATTCGACGGATCTGTCGTGAAAAAGAAGTGACTGCAGGCACAGAAGAGGATGTTTGAAAAACAGTAGTGAAAGTCCTTGGATGAAATCCATAAGTACAATAAAAGGGTGTGGTCTTGGTCGCACTATGTATTGTGTTGTTATAGGAGAACTCGGCAAGAGCAAGATTTTCCGACCAATTGCTTTGTGTGGCATTACAGTAACATCTCAGATACTGCTGAAGTTCTTGATTCACTTGTTCAGTTTGCCCATTCGTTTGTGGATGGAAACCCGAGGATAAAGAAATCTCAGTGTTAAAGAAGGCACAAAAGGCTCTCCAGAAACGTGATACATATTGAGGCCCTCTGTCCGAAATGACCTCTTGAGGAAGACCATGGAGGCGAAAAATATCCCGTAGAAAAATGCAACTAATTTCTGGGGCCGTTGGTAGTTTCTTCAAGGCTAAAAAATGGGCCATCTTGGTGAATGAATCTACGGTCACCATGATTACTTGGTTACCAGAGGAGGTATGTAGAGAGCATATGAAATCCGTGACTAGAGTACACCAAGGAGCGGAAGGAACCGGTAAAGGTCTTAATAAACCTGCCACCTTAGTTCGGGGTGTCTTTGTCTGGGCACAGACTGGGCATGCTGACACATAGGTTTCAGTGTCTGTCTTTAGCGAAGGCCACCAAAAAGATCGCTGAAGCAGCTCCTGGGTCTTCCTGATACCTCGATGACCGGCTATAAGAGAATCATGGCACATTTGCAGGGCTTCTGTCTGCACTTTCTTGGTAGGTAGGAAAAGAGCATGTTGATGATAGAAGTAGTTGTCCTTCCTCTGCAAAAAAGGAGTCACTCTATCCCATTCTGAATTAGACAACAACTGGTACTCGGATTGAATGCATTCTTGAAAAGATTGAGTAGCTCCGATGATCCTGCTAGACTCAATAAGATGTGGAGAGGAGTTCTGGGCTATGTCAGGATATCTGCGGGATAAGGCATCTGCCACTAAATTCTGGGAACCAGGTATGTGCGTGATCACGAAATCGTACTGGCTAAAGAAGAAAGCCCATCGAGCCTGACGACTGTTGCGACACTGAAAGCTCCGAAGACACTGGAGATTACGGTGATCAGTCCTAGCTTCAAAAGGCTCTCTGGAACCCATCAGGAAATGCCTCCATTCCTTACAAGCTACTTTGAGAGCGAGTAGTTCTCGTTCCAGTACAGAATAATTTTGTTCAGCCTCTGATAGAATATGAGACAGATAAAAGATAGGATGTTCCAATCCATCATTGTATTGCTTCTGCAGCAGAACTGCTCCAATAGCTCTGTCTGAGGCATCAGTCACGACAATAAATTTCTTGGTATTGTCAGGATGACGCAACACGGGTGCTTGGGTAAAGGCTGTCTTTAATTCTTGAAACGCGCGTTCAGCCTCCTAGGTCCAAATGAAACCCTTCTTCAGGTTCTCTTTCTTAATTGTTTGTGTTATGAAACTTTGTGGGTGGGCAAAGTTCTGTATAAACTGACGATAAAAGTTTGATAAACCAAGAAAACATTGTGTTTCTTTAATGGACGTTGGAGAAGGCCAATCTAATATGGCACTGACCTTGTCAGGATCCATGGATATTCCATGTTGATTAATACAAAACCTGAGATACCTTACTTCAGATTTATGGAACTCACACTTCTCAGGTTTACAAAACAATTGGTTTTTCTTGAGTCTTTACAGGACTTGCAGGACATGATCTACATGGTGCTCAGGATCACGGGAATATCTCAAGATATCATCCAAATAAATGACTACATATTGATTTAGTACATCAGAGAACACTGAATCCATAAATCGTTGAAAAACAGAAGGGGCGTTGGTCAGTCCAAAGGGCATAACACGATACTCATAGTGCCCAAAAGGGGTATGGAAAGCTGTCTTCCATCCATCTCCTTCCTTGATCCGAAGGAGATGATAGGCACCCCGTAAGTCTAATTTAGTAAATATCTTGGCTCCTTGAATGGCATCCAATATATCTCTGATTAAAGGCAGTGGATATCGATCCTTAATCGTTATTCTGTTGAGTTCACGAAAGTCCACACAAGGACGCAGATCCTTAGTCTTCTTTGGGACGAAGAAGAGAGGAGCCCCAGCGGGGGACGTGGAAGGAGCAATCAAACCGTTGTGTAAGTTGTCGTCAAAATATTCCCTTAGCACCTTCTTTTCTTGGTCTGTCAGAGAATACATTCGACCGAAGGGGACGACTTCATCAGGAATTAAAGGAATAGCACAGTCATAACTGCGATGAGGTGGCAAAATAGGATTACTAGGTTTCAGAAAAATCCTGATATATTCCTGATGACAATCTGGAATCCCCTGGATAATATTGATAGAGTTAGTGTTATCCTTAGTTGACTGACAGGACCTTTTTTGGAGTCCAATAAAAAGTAGTGGAATAACAATTCTGTTGACAAAATGAAGACGTTAGGGATATAGTTTGTGTTTCCCAATTGATATAGGGGTTGTGTTGGGCTAACCAGGGAATTCCCAAAATCATGATGTGATTTGGTGAGGCTATGAGATCAAAGGTAACGTGTTCTTGATGCCCCCCAAATGTCAAACAAAGAGTAGGAGTTGAGGCCACCACAGGTCTTGAGGTTAACGGAGAGCCATCCACCGTGTGAACCTGCTCAGGAGTTTCTTTAGGAATGCAGGGAATTCCTTTACTCGTAGCCCAGGTCTCATCCAGATAGAGTCTACTGGCTCCACAATCAAGGAGAGCCAGAAGATGTTCTTCTTGATCTTGTGAACTTTGTAACTTGACCGAGAGTATAAACAGGGTGGACATGCTTTCTTTGGAGGAACATATTGATGGTACTTCAGCTCCTCCCGTCTCCTTCCTCCATACAGGGGACGGGAGCTGGCGTTTCCCGCAGGCCTGGAGGGATGTACCGGACAACTACGAATCAGGTGGCCAGCCTTACCACAGTATAGGCAAAGTCCCCTTCGTCGTCGTTCCTCCCTTTCTGACTCCGTCAATGGCCCACGAACCAGATCTATCTGCGTGGGCTCTTCATGGGGAGGTGGAGAGGCTTCAGATGGACTATCTTCTGTTCGCCGACTGCTAGCACGGAAGGTACCGGACTGGTATGGAGCTCTAGTTCTACGTCTTTCCATTTTGCGCTCTCGAAGTCTATACTCGATGTTCATAGATTGATCCATTAATTCTTTCAAAGAACAAGCTGGAGAAGAGTGTACAAGCTCAACTTTAATTTCTTCACGCTGGCCTCTGCGGAAAAGGGTTACAAAGGTGCGTTCTACCCAGGAGGTTTCAGCTGCCAGCTGTTTGAAGCGGGTTATATACTGCAGTACATCCTGATTACCCTGCTAAATGTCACATAAGGCTTCTTCAGCTGCTGCTTCTACCCCAGGTCTCTCAAACATTTGTTTGAAAACAGTCAGGAAAGCGGAATAGTTAGCCAGGACTTGGTCATCTGCAGAAACCAGAGGAGTCGCCCAAGCAAGCGCTGGATCAGACAAGGCGCTAATCAGATAGCCCACCTTAGCCTTATCCGAAGAAAACTGGATTGGACGAAAGTCAAAGAAAACCGTCAGGGCGTCCAAAAATTCCTTAATCTTTAAAGGATCTCCGGAATATCGAGGAATAGTAGCAGATACGGGTGGTATGTCCATTGATCGGGAAGACAAGACCTGTCGTAGCGCAGTGTTCTCTGCCCGCAACTGTTGTAACTCTTGGGCTTGTTGTTGGACAGTCTGTAACATAGCTTGAGCATTTTCTGACGCCTCTCCCTGTGGATCTTCCATGGCGCTCTCGCAATGCAGAATCTTTTGGCGCTGCAATCTGTTACGTACTGCACTGGACTTCTCACCTCTGGATTTCGGAATGGCGAATACACCAAGGGGGTCATTCTGACCCCCGCCGGCAGCGGATGCCGCCGACCTGGCGGGAACCGCCAGAAGACCGTACCGGTCATTCTGAGTTTCCCGCTGGGCTGGCGGGCGACCGCCAGAAGGCCGCCCGCCCGCCCAGCGGGAAACCCCCTTCCATGAGGATGCCGGCTCCGAATAGAGCCGGCGGAGTGGAAAGGGTGCGACGGGTGCAGTTGCACCCGTCGCGATTTTGAGTGTCTGCTATGCAGACACTGAAAATCTTTGTGGGGCCCTGTTAGGGGGCCCCTGCAGTGCCCATGCCATTGGCATGGGCACTGCAGGGTCCCCCAGGGGCCCCATGACACCCGTTCCCGCCAGCCAGGTTCTGGCGGTCAAAACCGCCAGAACCAGGCTGGCGGGAAGGGGGTCGGAATCCCCATGGCAGCGCTGCCTCAGGCCAGGGGAAAACCGGCGGGAAACAGCCGGTTTCCCTTTTCTGACCGCGGCTTTACCGCCACGGTCAGAATTGGCCTGGATGCACCGCCAGCCTGTTGGCGGTGCATCCGCGGTCCCCCCCCCAAGTCTTCTACATGTCCTGGATACTCCCAGATAAGGGCGACCCCTTCTAGTTGCCACGGTGCCGCTTGACAGGCTACGCCAAAGCAGACCGTACCCTCCAGAAGGAGTCCCAGAGGGAAAAAACCCCAACACTGGGGACAAAACTTCTAACAGGAACTCCTGAAGGAAAACAAGAAAAAACAGGACTTGACAACAGGAAACAAAAATAGGCAATATCCAGGGAAAAAGGCAGGAAAAAAGGAACAGGCAAAAGCAGGAACAAAGAACAGGCAAAAATCTCCCAAGGCAAAAGCAGGAACAAAGAACAGGCAAATATCTCCCAAGGCAAAAAGCAGGAACAAAGAACAGGAGCGAACAGCACAACCAGAAGGAAGTGTTTGCAACGCAAGGAGGAACAAGACTGACTGACTTATATACTGAGAAAAGGGAAGTGACATCACAGGAAGGGGAAGTAACACCATCTTGGATTGGGAAAAGCCCATAGACCAGTATAGGAAAAAGAAAGTAGTATAAAAGAGAAACAGAGCATGCTGGGACAAAAACACGAAGAAGACAAGATGGACACAACATGGATAGAGACAGGCAAAAGGACCAACAAAAACCCACCACCAACAACAAAAGTATAAAAAAGGCTACAAGTAAGTGTAGCGCGACCAGGAGCTAAATATATGCTTCCCAGAAAGCATAGTCAAAAAACACGGGGAACGGCGCTCCAAATATCGGTAGCGTGTTCCACCCGCGAGGACAGAAAGAGATGCTGCGTCAGAGCGCGGCGTTACATGATTAGTATCTGGTTCTCCTCCTCATTGAAGTTGATCTTCCTCTTCCTTTTCTCCTGAGAAGATGGCAGATCTTCAGGGTTGGGGTTGTTGTACTCCTGGCTTCCTGAGGCTCCTTCCATGTTTGTCTGTATTGAGGAGTACTGGTTGTGTGCATTGTGTTGCTTTTTCAAACATTCCCGCAAGCCAATGCACTCCTGAGTGATGCAACGCTGATTTGCAGCACACAATTCAATCTTGAGTTAAATAGCTAGTATTTGCATTGCAATACTTTGCGCCATTCTCAAAATCTTGGTGTCAAAATTTGCGACACATTTCAGAACATTGAGCCACGTTGCACCGTTCCTTATATATGGTGTATCCATGGCACAGGGAAATGCTGCAACACAGTTGCATGAGTAATGATACATATTCCCTTATGTATGCGATGTTGGTGTGATGGGGCGGAACTCATACAAAAAGGACTCCAAAAGGGCACTGCTTGTATTCACTCAGTGTGATGTGAAGCAGAGCAGATGTAAAGAGCGTGAACAAAGTACTGCATGTGAAAAGCAGGGCAAAAAGTAGTGTATTCTCTGAAATATCTACCAACAGTTGCATACCATAGCACTTCATTGTGTGCAAACAGCCATGGAAATTGTCATATCCAGGCATCATCAACGTCTTCTTGCCCTGAGAAAAAAAAAAATTACAGGCAGAGAAATTCTTTCTTTGGCTAACATGAAGAAGAAATTGTAAAAAGGTTCAGGCTCACAAAGGAAATTATCATTTCCCTTTTACATCAAATTGGACCACCTCTGAAACCCACAACTGGAAAATCATGTGCTATAGAAGCTCATGTGAAGTTAATGGCAATACTACACATTCTTGCCTGTGCTTTATTCTAAACAACCAGTGCTGCAGTGGCTGCTGTGTCTCAGAGTGTACTGTCTTTATTTCTGTCACATGTCTTGGAAGCTATAATGAAAATAATGCTACAATACCTGTCATTTCCAAATTCTGCACAGGACCACAGATAAGCAAAGCTAGGATTTTTATCAAATTGCTCAATTCCCAAAAGTTTTTGGTTCAATAGATTGTATGCATGTGAACTTGCATCCACCTGCAGAAACAGCTCATCTGTTTAACAATAGACAGCACACCTACTCCATAAATGCACAAGCCATCTGTGACGACTGCTTCACAAATTTTGTTACAAAATATCTGGGTAGGGGCATGATTTTTACATCTTCTGGCATTGCGCTATCAATCAACATTTTGAAAGTGGATTGTATGGAGAGGGCACATTTGTTAGTAAGGCGTGCAATGATATTATCAATAATAAATAAATCTTTAAACACTTAGAACAATATTTCTGTTAAAAGCATAGGACCGGTTAGTGTTGAAACAAAAATGTGCTTGGTTAGTGTTACAGAAATAGAGCTATGCTGTGCATACAAATCCATATTTAGTTATTAACTAAGGGGGTCATTACAACCCTGGCGGACGGTGTTAAGATGCGGTAATACCGCAAACAGTCAGATGGACAAAAAAAGGGAATTATGACCCTGGCGGAAACCGCCGACAAAGACAGCCACTTTAACACTTCGCCCGCCACGGCGGTACAGACAAGCAGCGCGGCGGTCACTGCCAACAGGCAGGCGGGAGACAATGTACCGCCCACAGTATCACAACAGGCCAATCCGCCACCTTTTCCGGGGCGGATTCACCGTGGATAAAAACACAGCGGAAACAGCTTTTGCTATGGGAAAACGCTCACCTTAACATATCCCATGAGGAACGACGACTCCATGGACCCGGAACTCCATATACTACCTGCCCTTGTCTTTCTGCTCCTTCACGACCAACAGCGACGTAGGCGCAGAAGATACCGGTGAGTACAGCACCTACGACACGGGGGAGGCAAAAGTTAGGGGGACACCCACCAAACACCCCCACCCCCACCCTCGCATATTACAACATACACACCAATGCAGTCAGAAACATCACAGTAACAACCCACAATTCCCCCGGAATAATGCAAAGACAATGCGAATTTCGGACAAACTTTGTAATGTGCCAATATACATGTCATATAAAAATAAACAAATATATGTATACTAAAATCACTCTTATTTACATATATACAATCCGAGAAGTAGTGCAGATATGTACACAACAATGTCCGTGCACAAACAGTCCAAAAATGCATGGGCGAGGCCCACAATAGATACCTGACCAAAATCGGAAAGAACACTGCCGGGGCATCAGATAGAAACACTACAGCCACCTCAGGGGGAAGGGAAGGAGGGGCACCTCAGCCACATAAACGCAAAGCCAGATCCACAACGGGGCTCCATGCCCATTGATGTATCCTGGGGAGTGCAAAGCCACAGTCTCTCAAGTCTATACAGTGGGTGGTTGCCCACTGTCACATCCTGGGGAGTACAAAGCCACAGCCTCTCAAGTCTATACAGTGGGTGGGTTGCCCACTGTTACATCCTGGGGAGTGCAAAGCCACAGTCTCTCAAGTCTATACAGTGGGTGGGTTGCCCACTGTCACATCCTGGGGAGTACAAACCCACAGTCTCTCAAGTCTATACAGTGGTTGGGTTGCCCACTGTTACATCCTGGGGAGTGCAAAGCCACAGTCTCTCAAGTCTATACAGTGGGTGGGTTTCCCACTGTCACATCCTGGGGAGTGCAAAGCCACAGTCTCTCAAGTTGATGCAGGTCCATACTGGTACTGCGGGGTGACTGGTGCCCAGACTGGATGAGTCTCCCCGTGAATGGTAGTGTCCTGTCACTGTCCCAGCTGCTCATGGGATAAGGATGCCTGATGTGGCGGGCCATTCATTCCTACCCGGTGCATTGCCCCCTTCAGCGGTGCTTTGACATGGCGGTCTTTGCCCTCTTCAGCGGTGCTATGACATGGCGGTCTTTGCCCTCTTCAGCGGTGCTATGACATGGCGTTTCAGGACTGTTCAGCGGTGCTTTGACATGGCGGTCTTTGCCCTCTTCAGCGGTGCTATGACATGGCGTTTCAGGACTGTTCAGCAGTGCTTTGACATGGCGGTCTTTGCCCTCTTCAGCGGTGCTATGACATGGCGTTTCAGGACTGTTCAGCTGTGCTTTGACATGGCGGTCTTTGCCCTCTTCAGCGGTGCTATGACATGGCGTTTCAGGACTGTTCAGCGGTGCTTTGACATGGCGGTCTTTGCCCTCTTCAGCGGTGCTATGACATGGCGTTTCAGGACTGTTCAGCGGTGCTTTGACATGGCGGTCTTTGCCCTCTTCAGCGGTGCTATGACATGGCGGTCTTTGCCCTCTTCAGCGGTGCTATGACATGGCGTTTCAGGACTGTTCAGCGGTGCTTTGACATGGCGGTCTTTGCCCTCTTCAGCGGTGCTTTGACATGGCGGTCTTTGCCCTCTTCAGCGGTGCTTTGACATGGCGGTCTTTGCCCTCTTCAGCGGTGCTTTGACATGGCGGTTCTGATACGGACATTGGTGTGTGGCATGACGATTTCCACACTGGACATTGGTGTGTGGCATGACGTTCCATCATTGCCCAGCGGGGATGTGGCATCCTGGCCCCTCCTGGGCTGTGACTCCGGCGGTGGTCTCTGGACCAGTGACGATATTTGAGCCCTCCTGGGCTGTGACTGTGGCGGTGTTCTCTGGACCAGTGACGATGCTTGAGCCCTCCTGGGCTGTGACTCTGGCGGTGGTCTCTGGACCAGTGACGATACTTGAGCCCTCCTGGGCTGTGACTCTGGCGGTGGTCTCTGGACCAGTGATGATACTTGAGCCCTCCTGGGCTGTGACTCTGGCGGTGGTCTCTGGACCAGTGACGATACTTGAGCCCTCCTGGGCTGTGACTCTGGTGGTGGTCTCTGGACCAGTGACGACGGTGCTGGCAGTTGTGTCTGGACCGCCGGAAATGATGGCGCACTTCTCCGCCGTGACACTCACAACAGGCTGGGCAGACTTCCTCTGGACCTTCCCCACCTTTTTTGGAGTTACCGCTGACTCACCAATCGCCTTCGATCCCATTTCACTTGTTGTCCCACCAGGAGTCTTGCCACGGTCCCGTCGTCCACTCTCCAATTTTGGAGTCTTTACAGGGGGGTGGGCTGCCTGTGCCTTGGCTCCGGGTCCTACTGCCTGCCCTGGTGGACGGTGCACTCCAAAAACCTTGAACAGGCACCACTGGTCCTGGAGGCTTTTTGGCTGAGGCGCTACGACGGGACTGATGAATTGGAGGGGGGGTGGGGTCAAAAAGGTCAATTTGACAGACGGACAGTTTCTGACGAACACTGGGATGGGTAGCTGGAGGGGGTCTGGGAGTGGAGGAAGAGGAGGTGGTTGAAGGAGGTGTCACTTTAGCTGTTTTGGGTGCAGGTACTGGAGGCTGTCGTGAAGTGGATGGATGTTGGGTGAGTGATTGCCAGCGTTTGGGTACTTTGGGAGTGGGCGTCACAGACACACTGGGAGACGACACAGGGGACGTGTAAATGGCAGTGGAGGTGGTGAGTGCAGGTGAGCGGCGTGTGGTGCTGGGTGTCCTGGTGCGAATCCTAGTGCCTGTAGATGTGGTGCATGCAGGTGTGTGTGTAGACGAGACTGGGAGGAAGGAGGGAGAAGAGGAGGAGGGGGACACAGTGGAGACAGTGGATGTTGCTGTGTCTGTATGGGTGTGATGCTTGTGTGAGTGCTTGTGGTGTGTGTGGTGCCTATGTTTGCTTGAGCTACTTGGGTGTGTTGACTTGTCTGCATGCTGGTCTGTAGGTGTGCTTCGGATGGGCTGGGATACAGGGGATTGGGTCTGGGTGGAGGAAGTTGGAGGGGGGAGGCTGGACACAGGGACAATTGCTGCCATCAGTGCTGAGGCCAGAGATTGCAGGGTTCGCTGAAGGGCAGCCTGACCAGAATGAATGCCCTCCAGGAATGCATTACCGTGTTGCAACTCCCTTTCTACACCCTGTATGGCATTCACAATGGTAGACTGCCCAACAGTGAGTGACCTGAGGAGGTCAATGGCCTCCTCACTGAGGGCAGCAGGGGTGACTGGGGCAGGGCCTGCAGTGCCAGAGGCGAAGGTGATGCCCACCCTCCTGGGTGAGCGGGCACGGGGCGAATGCTGAGGGGCTGCTGGGAGGGCAGTGCTGGTAGGGGGGGTGGCGGCTGTACCTGTAGAAGTGGGGCGCACAGATGGTGCTGCCACCACAGGGGACCTCACATCGGCGGATGAGTCTGTGTCGCTGGTTGGTGATCCGGTGGCCGACGTGAAGCTCCCCTTGCCCTCCTTCCCACTGGTGTATTCAGAGTATGTGGTGTGGCCCTCCATGGCCAAGTGGGATGCAGCTCCCTCGTGCTCCGGTGCCACTGTACCTCCGCCTGTTGATGCTGATGTACAAACGGACAGGGAGAGCAGGAAAAGGGGGGGGACAGAAGTAAGAGAGTTTTAGTACATGGCATACCGCTACCGTTGGCGGACAAGACAGACGCAGCAGCCCCATGCACAACGCCGCGCTCCCGCCCTCTGCACATGCAATTTCATGGATATGGGCTACATGGCAATGCTGGAAATCTGCGCACATGGATGCCGCAGGGGCAACTATACCTCAACTTGCTAGTTTTCTGAGGTGGGGTAGAGTGCCACATGGCCTACATTACGGAGGGGCCTTGCCTAACTATCTCGCCCTGGCCTACGGACACCCACAGCCCACCTCCACCACCCATACACCTCCACTGCACGCAAAGTCCGCAGAATGAGTTTGTACTCACCCCCTTGTGTCTGCTGTGATGTCCTTAAGCGCCCATCCAACTCCGGGTAGGCCACCGCCAGGATCCGGAACATCAGGGGGGTCATGTTATGACGGGCACCCCTCCCACGTTGAGAGGCCATCCCCAGCTGAGCCTCCGCCATCTTCTTGCTGCAGCGGCGAATGTCCTCCCATCTCTTCCGGCAGTGGGTGCCCCATCTCTGGTGGGCCCCCAGGGTCCGGACCTCCTTGGCGATGGCATGCCAAATATCCCTCTTCTGGTGGGCGCTGACCTACATGACATGCACAAGTGAAGAGGAACAGTCATTACCAATTGCACCATCAATGTGTGTGGCCCCCTCCATACTCTGACCATGTGGCCCATATATTCCCATGCTTTACTGTAGTATGACTTCTGCCCCCTTCCCTCTTCCACCCAGCCCACTCCACCCAGGCCTAGACCCTACAACGTGCTCCCTGTGTACTAACCTGTTGGTCTGGAGGACCGTAGAGTAGCGTGTACTGGGGGAGGATCCCATCCACAAGTTTCTCCAACTCCTCCGATGTGAAGGCAGGGGCCCTTTCCCCAGACGCAGCAGCCATCGTCGCTTCCAGACCGAGGTCACAGCAGCACTAGCAGTGTAGGTCCTCTCCTGTCGAAGGTCAGGTATCTAGTGATTGAAGAGATAGAAAATGGCGGTGAAGTCCGCGGCGGTGACGTCCGCGGCGGGGCGCATCATCACCGCCGGCGCACCTGTTCATTGGCTCCTGGGACCCATAGGGTCCATTGTTAACCAATGCAGCATTGCGCCGCGCTATACGACTGCCTACCGCGACGGTGTGCAACGCCAGCGTTGTTACCCCACAATCCCATTGTCCCAGTTTAGAGGTCAGGCAGCTGCCATTTCAGGGGCCCACATGGATTCATTTTCAAGTGCGTCACACATACTGAGGCCTACACTCAACACACATACAGGAAGGGTTTATTGTCTGGGGTAGTCTTGTGTGTGACTGTGGGTACATACCTGGAAGAATTGTGACTGTTTCTTCGCTGTTGTCCTTCGTAGGCACCGTCAGCTGGGACATATGAGAAGATGGCGGAATCCGCCGGTGTACCGACCGCTGGTGGACCTGTTGACAATGGAGGAGCGACATTTAATCGTGACCTACAGGTTTGACCGTGCCACAATCCAGGAACTGTGTACCCAGTTGGAGCCAGAGCTGATTTCACCAATCCGCCATCCGACTGGAATCCCCCCTGACGTGCAGGTGCTGTCAGTGCTCCATTTCCTTGCAAGTGCGTCATTTCGAACAACAGTGGCCATGGCATCAGGGATGTCCCGGCCTATGTTTTCCAACGTCTTGTCCAGAGTGTTGTCTGCCCTTCTGAAACACGTAAGGAGATACATCATTTTCCCTGAGGTGGAGTATTTGCCTACAGTGAAAGGTGACTTCTATGCCCTTGGATATATCCCCAACGTCATAGTTGCCATTGATGGGACCCATGTAGCTCTGGTCCCCCCCGCAGGAGTGAACAGGTGTACAGGAACAGGAAGAGTTATCATTCTATGAATGTCCAAATGGTCTGTTTGGCAGACCAGTACATCTCCCAGGTAAATGCTATGTTCCCTGGCTCTGTGCATGACGCCTACATCCTGCGCAATAGCAGCATCCCTGATATGATGGGTGAACTCCAGAGGCACCGTGTATGGCTATTGGGGTACTCTGGTTACCCCAACCTTTCGTGGCTATTGACCCCAGTGAGGAATCCCAGGACCAGGGCAGAGAAACGGTACAATGATGCCCATGGGCGGACTAGGAGGGTTATCGAGCGCACCTTCGGCCTTCTTAAGGCCAGGTTCAGGTGCCTCCATATGACAGGTGGATCCCTATTCTACTCACTGAAGAAGGTGTGCAACATCATCATCGCCTGCTCCATGCTCCATAACTTGGCTTTGCGACGCCAGGTGCCTTTTCTGCAGGAGGATGATCCAGATGACGGTGTTGTAGCAGCTGTGGAGCCTGTGGAGCCTGTGGACAGTGATGAGGATGAAGCTGAGGAAGACGAAAACGACAACAGGGAGTCAGTCATTCAGCAATATTTCCAGTGACACACAGGTGATCACAATTTCTATTTTACCTTTACATTCACTTTCACACATCTACCTTTATCCTGTACCTCAATTTCACTCACTATGTATTAACTGAGTTGTCCCCTTCCATTTCAGTTCCACAAGTGTGGTAACCTACGTGTCAACTGTTTGCATCCTTGAAGGGCTTGTGATGTGTGACATAGGTATGTTAGCCTTCCAATGGGTAACCCATTATGCAACTGTAATTGATTATACAGATTTACAAATCATTGACTGACTCCATTTTTTTTGGTGTTTGAAGGGTGTTTATTTAAGTGTACAAAAATGAAGGGGGGTTGTAAAATGGTGATGGGTGATGGTGGAGGAATGAACATGGCAGAGTCCAGTCTATTAGTCTCACAGGTACATTGCACATCTGGGCATTGGAAGTGGAGCTGGCACAGTTCTGATTTGGGCAGCGGAACAAAGTGGGACAGTGGGAGGACAATCAGGGTGGTCTTATTTCCTGGCGGGGTCTTGCCATCTTGCTCTTTCCTGTTCCTGGATCTCAGTGCTTGCTTGCGTGGTGGTTGTCCGTCTGCAGGGGGTGGGGTGCTGGTGTGGTGGTCCTGTGGCGGGACGTCCTGTCCACTAGCGCCGGCGGAGGTGGTGGGCAGTTCGTCGTCCTGCCTAGTGTCAGGGGCCCCTTGGAGTGCCACGGTGTCCCTCAAGGTCTTTTGAATGTCCATCAGCACCCCTACGATGGTGCCCAGGGCGGAGCCAATGGTCCTGAGCTCCTCCCTGAACCCCAAATATTGTTCCTCCTGCAGACGCAGGGTCTCCTGCAACTTGTCCAGGACCGTGGCCATCGTCTCCTGGGAGTGGTGGTAGGCTCCCATGATGGAGGAGAGGGACTCGTTGAGAGTGGGTTCCCTTGGCCTGTCCTCCCTTTGTCGCACAGCAGCCCTCCCAGTTCCCCTATGTTCCTGTGCCTCCGTCCCCTGGACCGTGTGCCCACTACCACTGTCCCCAGGTCCCTGTTGTTGTTGGGGTGGTGGGTTACCCTGGGTGCCCTGTAGTGGTGGACACACAGCTGATTGACCTGTCCTGGGTAGGGAGGTTTGGGCCCGCTGGGTGGGTGCTGTGCTGGTGTTACCAGAGGGTGGCAGCTTGGTGTTGAGCTGTGGCTGGGCAAGGGGAACCGACTGTCCCGAGGCCCACGATGGTCCGGGCTGGTCATCAAGATCCAGTGGGGCAGAGCTGCTATCGTCACTGTGGGCCTCTTCTGGGGGTGGAGTGGTGTTGTCTGGACCCTCTGGTGTGGTGACGTTCCTTCGGGTTCCTGCGGGGTTATAAATACATGATTATTGCATGTGTGTGTTTCATGGTGTGCAATGGTTGGGTGTGCGTGAACCCCAGTGGAGGCATTCGTGTGGGGGGCTTGTGTGCTGATGGTTGGGGGGTGTTCTGGGTCTGTGCAGTGGGCATGCTTTTGTGATGGATGTCGATGCTTAGTTATGTCATGCAGGGCTTGGGTTTGGGATGGGTGGTTGGTGTAATGGGTAGATAGGTGAGGATTTAGGGTGATAGGGGAGGGTGTGATGGTGGGGGTGTGTGATATCATGTAGGTAGGGTGGGTGTTATGATAGTTAATATTTGACTTACCAGTCTCTGTTCCTCCACCGACTCCTCCGAGGCCCTCAGGATGCAAGATGGACAAGACTTGCTCCTCCCATGTTGTTAGTTGAGGGGGAGGAGGTGGTGGTCCACCGCCAGTCCGCTGTACCACGATGTGGTGCCTGGATACCGTTGAACGCACCTTCCCCCATAGGTCGTTCCACCTCTTGCTGATGTCCTCCCGATTTCTTGGGTGCTGTCCCACAGCGTTGACCCTGTCGACTATTCTTTGCCATAGCTCCATCTTCCTGGCTATTGATGTGTGCTGTACCTGTGAGCCAAATAGCTGTGGCTCTACCCGGATGATTTCCTCCACCATGACCCTGAGCTCCTCCTCGGAGAAGCGGGGGTGTCTTTGGCGTCACATGGGGTGGTGTGTGTGATGTGTGGGGTGGTGTATGTGTTGATGAGTGTGGTGAGTGTAGTGGTATGTGGTGTTTTGTGCGTGGATGTTGTGTGGGTGATGGTGTCGTGTGCCTCTGTGTGGTGGGGTTGTCTATTGCTGTGCTCTCTCTGTCGCCTTCAACTCAAATCTTTGGTCGTAGGGGTTTGTGGGTGATGTGGGTGTGTGTTTTATATTGTGTTGGGTGTGTGGGAGTGTTGTTTGTATGTGTATCAGGTGTGTGTATTTTGAATTGTCCAATGTGGCGGTGTTTTGGAGATGTGTGTGTATTTTGAGCGCGGCGGTGTGTACCGCCAATGGAATAGTGCGGTTGAAAGACCGCCGCATGGATTCGTGGGTCATAATAGCATGGGGTGTTTCTGTTGGCGTGGAGGTGGACGATTTGTTTCCGCATGTTTATCGCTGACCTTTGGTGTGGCGGTATTGTGTGGGTGTCTGGATTTCGGCGGATTCCGTGATATGTGTCATAATAGCTGTGGCGGTCTACCGCGGACGCGGCGGTGTATTGGCGGTCTTCTGCACGGCGGTAAGCACCTTATACCGCCAATGTTGTAATGACCCCCTAAAATTTGTTGTGTACTTCTATGGTCCCTCAAAGTCATGCAAGCAGCTTATAGTGTAGGTTAGCATTACTTTGTGTGAGGGGAGCATTCCATAGGTGAAACATGGGTGTTTGCATTACAACCTCACATAGGCCCTCATTATGACATTGGTGGTGTACTGACCACCACTGTTAAAGTGGTGGTAATACCACTAATAGCCTGGTGGTAATTACTGCCAAATTATGACCATGGCGGTGAGACCTCCCATAAACATGTACCACACCAACCGCCAAGGCGTTAACACCACCGACTATGGTGGTAGCTACCTACAGTCAGGTGGAAGTCAATGTACAGCCCACCATATTATGACATAGTAAACTGTCAGGATTTCTGGAGCAGTAGCAATGCCATCAAAAGCCTGGTGGCAACACATCACAGAAAGCGAAATACTCACCATCAGGAACACAGAGGACTCCCCGACTATCACGGAACCGGAACTCCAAGTTTTCCCAATGCTCTACCACGCCATGGCTGTCCTGGAGCACCAACGACGACGAAGACGATGACGGTGAGTACAGCCACCTAGCACACAAGGGAGGGAGGGAGGGAAAGGAGAGTGACACACACATGCACAACACGTACCATACACCCATACCACACACACATAACCAGCTGCAGAGTAAATCGACTGTAACAGGACCCATGAGCAAATAATGCAAGGGTAAAAATGTGAAGTACAAACACTGTAATTTGCTTCCAACAGCCACCATAATGAATTATGAAATCAAAATGCAGATGTCAATGTACAGATTGGGCCATCGCCAAAGGGCCACATGGCCACAGGGCATAGTCCAAGCCCCAACTTGACTCCTGGCATCATCCAGACTCCACTGTACAGGGGAATCATGTTGGAAATGGACAGGCACCTCAGGGGGAAGGAGGGTTGCCGGGGCACCTCAGCGAGACTGGGTGTCATGCCCACTGGTTCTGGAGGGGGCTCCTTGCCCAATTGTCTCTGGAGGGGAGTTAAAGGCCAGTCTCTGGAGTGGGTATCATGCCCACTGGTTCTGGAGGGAGCTCCTTTCCCAGTAGTCTCTGGAGGGGAGTTCAAGGCCACAGTCTCTGGAGTGGGCATCATGCCCACTGGTTCTGGAGGGGGCTCCTTGCCCAATATCCTCTGGAGGGGAGTTAAAGGCTATAGTCTCTAGAGGGTGGGCTACATGTTCTCAGGTGGTGGAGGGGGTTCCTTGCTTTCAGGTGGTGGAGGGGGCTCCTTGTCCTCAGGTGGTGGAGGGGGCTCCTTGCTTTCAGGTGGTGGAGGGGGCTCCTTGCCCTTAGGTGGTGGAGGGAGCTCCTTGGCCTCAGGTGGTGGAAGTGGATCCTTGCTTTCAGGTGGGGGAGGGTGCTCCTTGCCCTCAGGTGCTGTAGGGGGCTCCTTTGCCTCAGGTGCTGGAGGGGGCTCCTTGCTTTCAGGTGGTGGAGGGTGCTCCTTGCCCTCAGGTGGTGGAGAGGGATCCTTGGATTCTTTCTTGTGACAGGCCCCCTTGGACTTTGTCATGTGACTTGTGTCCTTGTCTCCAGGTCTAGGAGGTGCCTCCACTGACCCCTTCCTCTGTCCATTAGGGTTCGCAACCCTAGACCTCCGTTTGTGAGGCAGATGTGTGGACTTACTGGGAGTGACTGCTGTCCCACTCAAGGGGCCCTTAGTGCCAGCAGCAGATTTCTTGGTTGGAGCAGTGGCAGACTGTTTGGATGAGATGCTGGGCTGGGTCATTGGGACCCTGCACTTACAGGAAGGACAGGGGGAGGGGGAGGGAAGAGGTCAAGATTGGCAAAGAAAAGCTTCTTAGGGACGTTGGGGGGATGTGGGAGAAGGGATGGGAGTGGAGGTAGAGGTACTGGTTGTAGGGGATGTACATTTGCTGGACTTGGGTGCAGGTGCATGGACAGTGTACGTGTGAGGTGGATGGCTGTTGGATGTCTGAGTGCGAGCGTTTGTGTTTCTTAGGAGGTGGCAGACAGGGTAGGAGAGGACAAAGAGGACATGTGGATGGACATTGTGGAGATGTCTGCAAGTGAGGTGGGTGTGCTGCATGATGTGGTGATGGTGGTGGTGGCTGTTGATGCAGTGCATGCAGGTGTGAGTGTGGATGTGACTGTGAGAGAGGAGGAGGAGGGGGATACAGTGGAGGCAGTGGATGTTGTTGTGTGTGCAACTGTCTGTTGTTTGTGTGAGTGCTTGTGGCTTGAAGTTTGCTGCCTGTGTTTGTCTGTGCCATTCTTGTGTGATGTTTTGCATGCAGGCTTGTCTGTATGTGTGCATGGGATGGGTTGGAGTTGAGGAGACTGGGACTGGGAAGTGGTAGTTTGAGGGGGGACGATAGGACCAGAGACACTGGCTGCCATTAGAGAGGAGGCCAGAGCTTGAAACAATCTCTGTAGGGCCGCCAAGCCACAGTGAATGCCCACCAGGTAGGCATTGCTGCATCTGGGATGTCAGCCTCTGGATGGAATTCACTATGGTTCACTGCCCTACAGAGATGGATCTCAGGAGGTCCGTAGCCTCCTCACTGAGGGCAGCAGGGCTGACTGGGGCTGGACCTGAGGTGAAGGCGATGCCCACCCTCCTGGGTGAGTGGGCAGGGGCAGCTCAGTGGGGGGCTACTGTGGGGTGGTGCTGGTATGGGGGTGGCGGCTGTACCTGTAGCTGGGGAGGTTCTAGAGATGTCCGCCACCACCAGGGAGCTCCCATCGGAGGAGGATTCATAGTCAGTGTTTCCACCATCTGTCCACACCGTGGTGCTCCCCATGCCCTTCATCCCACTGGTCCCCTCGGCGTTGTTCATTGGTGGACTCTGCCTCCTGGGTCCCATGGGCTGCAGCTCCCTCACTCACCGGTGCCCCTGCTCCTCCTCCAGATGATGCTAATGCACACATGGACAGGATGACAGAAGAAAATGGGGGGGAGAAAAAAAGGGAACACTGGGTCAATTACAGCAACAACACCACAGATGGCATACACATCACCATCACACACAGCGACCAAGCAATGTATGAGCTGGCATTAAGGGGCACCCACTGACTTAAACCCACCACCAGGATCCTATGTTAGGCAACAAAGGTGGTTGTTTCACACACTGTACTCACCCCCTTCTGGCTGCTGTGATGCCGTAAAGCGCTCATCCAGCTCTGGGTAGGCCACCGCCAGTGTGCGGGCCATCAGGGGGGTCAGGTTGTGACGGGCACCCCTCCCTCTTTAGAAGGACATCCCCAGCTGGGCCTCCACGGTCTTCCGGGCCCAGCGTCTCAGGTCCTCCCACCGTTTTCTGCAGTGGGGGCTTTGCCTGCTATAGACCCCCAGGATCCGCACATCCTTGGCAATGGCATGTCACAATCCCTCCTTCTGATGGGCGCTAACCTGAAGAAGAAACACAGACAAGAGTACACCACTGACCATAGAATCCAGCCTGTCACACATATGGCCCACAAAAATCATTTCCCCTCATCAGGCACACACATCACCCAGAGCCATGCATGTACACTACCACCAGCCATACCCCTCACCCAAATTGCACACTGCCAGCATACACACACATCTCCGTACAGCCTTGTCGCATGCATCGTCCCCATGGTGTACTCACCTGTTGTTCTGGAGGCCAATACAGCTGACCATCTGGGGTAGGACCCCATCCACCAGGCACTCCAATTCCTCCGAAGTGAAGGCAGGGGCCCTTTCCCCTGTCACACTGGCCATGGCAGGTTCCAGACACAGGTCACATCAGCACACGCAGTGGAGGTGTTGTCCTGTGGATAATCAGGAATCAAGTGAGGTCAATTGTGATCACGTCTGCGACGGTGTGCACCGTCACCGCTGCTGGTGATCTTCATTGGACACTGTACTCCCTGGAGCCTCATTTTAGCCAATAAGGAATAGCATGACGGTGCAAGACCACCCTCCACCATGACGCCCAACATCAGCAGAGTTACATCACTTCCACCTGTCCCTACATACAGGACAGGCGGTCGCTAGTTATGGTGCTGGTACACGGTCTTACATTGAAAACTGTGTCATTGCTGTCAATTGTAGACACATTGCCATTTACATAGTCCAGTAACATACATGCTCAATGTACACTGAAGGGGTGGTTCCATTGTTCAGTTTGTCACTCCCTTCTCACTCTTGTGTCCCTTAGGTACCTACCACTGCAGAGGAATAGGAAGAGGAGGAGGCAAACCCCCGTGTACAGACCCCTTGTGGACTTGGCTACACTGGAGAACAAGCACATAATACTAACCTATAGACTGTCCAGGGCCACAATCACAGAGCTGTGTGCCCAACTGGAGCCTGACCTAATCTCTGGATTCCCCCTCTTGTGCAAGTGCTATCAGTGCTCCATTTACTGATCTGATACCCATCAACCCACTGAGATTCCCCCTCTTGTGCAGGTCCTTTTGGTGCTCCAATTCCTGGCAACTGGCTCTTTCCAAGTGACAGTGGGCTTGGCTGCAGGAATGTCACAGCCAATCTTCTCAATAGTGCTGGCAAGGGTTTTGTATGCCTTGCTCAAACACATGCACAGCTACATCGCTTTCCCCCAAGTGGAAGATTTGGCCACTGTGAAGGCTGATTTCTAAGCAATGTGACATAATGCAAATGTTACTGGGGCCATTGATGGAACACATATAGCATTTGCCCCCCCTAGTGCCAATGAACAGGTGTTCAGGAATCTGAAGGGTTTCCACTCACTCAATGTCCAAATAGTGTGCCTGGCTGACCAGTACATCTTCCACATCACTGCCAAGCATCCTGGGTCAATGTATGACACACTCATCTTAAGGAATAGGAGCATGCCACATGTGATGGCACAACTACAGTGGCACAGGGTGTGGCTGACAGGTGATCCTGAGTCCCCACCCAATGCATGTCAGTGTATGCCTTCAGGAGTCATCTCCTGTGCCATTGTGCAAGGCTAATGTTTGTCCCTCACTTCTTGCAGGTGACTCTGGCTACCCAAACCTGTCCTGGCTCTTGACACCTGTAAGGTATCCAAGGACAGGGGCTGAGAATAGGTGTAATGATGCTCATGGACGAACCAGGAAAATTATTGAAAGGGCCTTCGGTCTCCTGAAGGCCAGTTTCAGATGTCTCCAGCTGACAGGTCAATCCCTCTGCTACTCCCCTGAGAAGGTCTGTCAGATAGTTGTTGTATGCTGCATGTTTCCCAACCTGGCCATCAGACAACATGTGCCCTATCTGCAGGAGGAGGAAGGTGAAAATGCTCCTGTGGCAGCTGTGGACCCTGAGGACAGTGAGGATGAGGGGGAAGAGGATGAGGACATCAGTTATACGGCAGTCCTTCCAATGACACACAGGTAAGACAGTAGAACTGACCATTCCTCTGATAAATTATTTTTCTGTGTGGCTGTAGAATGATGGCAGTCACTTCCTTTGCATCCCAACTGACTGTCACCTATGCCTTCCCATTTTGCAGATGTTGGTGTGGTTACAATCGTGTACTGGTGTGATGACTACAAACTGCTACAGGCCATTTGTGGGATGGAATCACAAAGTTCAGGACAATTGCACAAGATGATACAGTTCACAACATTGCACATTTTTGTCAGCCAAGGCACTATTACTCAAGCTGTGTTCAAGGGTGTTTATTGAAGTGAAAATTATGAAGGAACAGTGCAATTGAATGGGGTAATGGTAGAGGAAAGTCCAGGATATTGGTCCAGTTTGTTTGTAGCACAGGTCCAGTGTCTAAGGGGCCATAGGAAGAGGAGTAGTGGCAGTTCAATGTGGACAAGGTGACAGAGTGGAACACAAGGTGGACATTCAGGACGGTCTCATTTCCTTGTGGTGGTCTCAGTCTTGGCAAGTGCCTCTGGTGTGTGTCTGGGTCACAGGGAATGTTTGCAGGGTGGTTCACCTTCTGCAGGGGGAGGGGTGCTGGTGGCCTGTGAGTCCTGTGGCAGGGCCTCCTGTCCACTAGCTGCAGCGGATGTGGAGGGATGTTCAGTTGACTGGCTAGTGGAGGGGTCCGCTGGTGTGCTGTGTAGTCCCTCATGATGTTGGCCATATCAGCCAGCACCCCTGCTATGAAGACCATGGTAGTGTTGAGGGCCTGCAATTCTTTCCTGGTCTCCTGGTGGTGTTCCTCCTGCAGCTGCTGGTTCTCCTGCATGATGTCTATCACCTGACTTATCTTGTCCTAGGATTGTTGGTAAGCTCCCAGGACATTAGTGAGTGCCTCCTGGACAGTCGGTTCTCTGGGCCTGTCCTCCCCCTGGCACACAGATGTCCTCAGTGTGTCCCTGGTACCCTGTCCTTGTGTCCCCTGAATGGTGTGCCCACTGCCACTGACCCCAGGACCCTGATTGTCCTGCCTATGAGGTCTGGGCAGGAGTCCCTGTACAGGTGGGCACACTGCTGATTGACATGTCCTAGGGACAGAGGTGTGGGGACGTTGGGTGGCTGCTGTGGTGTTGGATACTGATGGGGAGGCTCTGTGGTGGTCTTGGTGTGGGCTGGGGTATCTGACTGACCAGTGGTCCCTAATGGGCCAGGGAGTTTATCCAGATCCAGAAGCCCAGAGTTGCTGTCATCACCGGGGGCATCTTCTGGTGGGGGACTGGGTAGCCGTGGCACCTCCTCGCCACTGAGATTGGCTGGGGCACCTGTGGGGATGTAAGTGGTGTATTGTGCTACATGTCTGTGACATAGTCTGCATCCCTAGCTTCCCCTATATTGTTGCTGCTTCTGTTGCCCTGCCATCTTTGTTTGTGTATGGTGATTTATTGTGGGATTGTTAGTTCTCCATGCTATGCATGCATTGGTGGTGGGTGTACATGCAGGGCTGGGAGGGATGTGCAAGCAGTGGGTATGGCATGCAGGGCTTGCATTCAGGTTAGTTAATTGTGGTGGTGCGCTGTGTGGGGTAGAGTGGAGTGATATGTGTCAGGGTGAGGGGTGGGGATGGCATGCAGGTATGGTGGGTGATAGGTAGTAAATAGTGACTCACCAGTGTCCAGTCCTGCAGCAACTCCAGTGAGTCCCTCAGGATGCAGTATTGCCAAGACTTGCTCCTCCCATGCTGTCAGCTGTGGGGGAGGAGGTGGGGGTTCACTGCCAGTCCTCTGGATATCGAGCAGGTGCCTTGCTGCTGTGGAATGCACCTCCCCCGTAGGTCGTTCCACCTGTTCCTGATGTCGTCCCTTGTTCATGGATGCTGTTCCACGGCGTTCACCCAGTCCACGATTCATCTTCCTGGCAATAGCCAGCTCCATCTTCATAGCTCCATCTTCCTGGCAATGGAGATTTGCTGTGCTCCAAACAGCTGTGGCTCTACCCTAACTATTTCCTCCACCATGACCCTTAACTCCTCATCAGTGAAAAGGGGGTGCCTTTGTGGGGACATGGGTGTTGTGTGGTGTGTGTTGTGCAGAGGGTATTGAGTAATGTGGTGGGGTGTGGGGTGCGTGACGGATGAATCAGTGTTTGTAGTATGTGTGTAGTTGTGTCTATGATTTGCATGGCTATCTCTTGGTTATTTTTTGTGTTAGGAAAGGGTTATGGGTAATGTGGGTGTTTGTTTTATAGTGGGCGGGTGTGGTGTGTGCATCAGTGTCAGATGTGTGTTTTTAGTATTGGCTAATGTTGTGTTGTTTTGTATTTGGGTGCCCATTCTGACCCCGCCGGTGTATACCGCCAATGGTTTACCACCATTGAATGTTGACTGTGGTGATTCGTGGGTCATAATGTGGAGGGCATTGTTTTGTTGGCGTAACGGTATAGGTGTTCGTACCGACAGTTTAACACTAACCTTTGGTCTGGCGGATATGTGTTTGCAGAAGTATTCTGTCGGTTTAGTGTATGTGTCATAATATGGCAAACTGATTTTTGCCTCTGCAACAGTATGTTGACGGCCGTCACCGCGGCAGTAAGCAGGATTTAATACCAATGTCATTAAGAGTGCCTTAGTATTTTCAATCAAATAAAGCAAAAGCAACTAACCACAGTATACATGGGCCAATATTTGTTAAACTCACACCACAGTGCACCATCCAGAGTTAAAGCACTGCATTGTGTGACACAGAGAGAGAGCAGAACAGAGTCATATCTACAGAGATATTGCACTTTCTTCCCCTCTACCTAGCACTGGCACACAAGCAGAACCTCACATACACACCTTAGATCTCATGCAATGGTGTTTGCATGAGTCTAGCATGGCTTTTGTACTGGAAGGGTACTCTTCCAGACCAAAATGCAATGCCTAAATAAGCTGTAACACTTTTCCCACTTTGTGTGTGTGCTGCATTGTACAGCACACAAACAATGTCAAACAAATGTGAAATTTAATCTAAGCATCATATTGGTTGAGAGAAGTATACACTTCCTGTGCAAAGCTTGTGTAAGATTCACTCAGACACCCTTGCATTATGGTGTAAATGTTTGTGTATGGATAGGTGGATGTGAGAGAGTGTGTGTGCCGTATCTCTGTAAATAAGATGTTTTTGTATCTCTTCTTGTCACAAAATGTAGCACAGAAACTTAGAATATTGGTCAGAGTTCCGTGACACATCTGATCATCTGGTCTGTTGTAATTCAAAATTATATAAGAAATGCCAAGTCCTGATAATAAGTATTTTTACATTTTGGGTGACATGGGAGATTCTCTCAGACCCTGGTTGTTAATAACCTTCAATAATCCAAATACACCATGTGAAGAAGTATTTAATGCAGCACATGGTAGGATTTGTGCCATTATTGAGTACACATTTGACATACTCCAATCAAGATTCCAAAGTTTGGATTATCTGGAGGTAGACTTTTGTACAGGCCACACATTGTGTGTGAGATGAATATGGTTTGCTGTACTACACATAATATTGCATTAAAAGGATCCATTGATATTACAGAAGATCTTGGTAATGGATGTATATCTGAAGAAGATGTAATGAATATGCATGAAAATAGAGAGTTTGAGTCCCAAGAAGGTATTAGGCAGGATGCAGTAAATAATTTATTTACAACATAACCATATTATTATATGAACTGATTTCTCATTGAGCTATGTGACTGACTAAATGTACAAGGTGGAATGTATAACAATTAATTTTCAGGTCTAATTCATTTTCATAATTTAGCTAGAAACACTAGCTGTTTGTGTGAAGGGCTTAGTCATGTATTCTCAAGTGCCATGAAAAAAACATATGTTGGTTTTGTTTCTCTGTATGAACCATAGTGGCACATAATACATACATTTACATAGTTTTTTTGCACATATGTTATAAAAAACTACAAAATCTGTGAGAATTCAAATTAATTCATACATTTAACAAGCAAATGTTCTGTGCAGTTAGTAAGTGTTTACAAACATTGGGCCTGATTTAGATCTTGGAGGTCCCACTGCTAAGCCGTGTTGGTTACAGATCCAAAAAGACTGTCATGGCACCGGTCTTCCACCCATCATATTTACATGTGTTGCAGATGTGCCGAAGACCACTACGACGGAGTCCACTCTGTTGCATATGCTGCAGCCGAAGCAGCAGAGTTCAATGCTGTCAAGTAGGCCCTTCATTACTATCTTGATGTCAGGATAACACAGAGCCTATTTATATCACACAGTTGTGCTAGCAATGTTTCAGTGGCAAGCCGATGACGGCAGAAGTCCATTGTGGGACCCGTTCAGCATAGTACTATACCTGTGGCCATTGGTTTAATGCTAGCAGCCCACACCTGTTGCATATTAGACAATTGCAAACACCTGGAAACACACTAGAAAACACACTCCATTTCAGACCATGATCCTTTGCTATCACACTGCAGCAGACCATTTGGATGCAGGAATTGTCACACAGGAGCCAGGTTTTTTTCTCTGTGTGTCTCTCCTTCTGTGTTTTTGTTTATATTATTTTTGTGGATTATCATTCATCTTTTTGGGCACTAGTTTTTTTCTCAATTATTCACTATGGCAGGGAGGAGAAATTCACATTTCATATCGGGAGAGCTGTCTGTCATAGTGGATGAAATCATTAGGGAAGAGGCACAATTGTTTGGAGCATAAAATAAACCCTATCTCAAAAAAGGCAATTGCAGTCCAGATCAGTTGACAGAGTCAATGCTGTATCTAACAATCGGTGTACACAGGAGGAGATTAGGAAGAGGTGGATTGGCCTGCGAAGTAGGGTCCATTAATTGGCCTCCAAGCATCACCTAGAGTCCCAGAGAACTGGTGGTGGTTCTCCCAGACCCCCCCATTACAAATCTTTCCTGGGAAGAGAAGGTCTTGCAGATCCTACATCATGAAGGCATGACTGGAAACCCTGATGGAGTGCAGTCTAGAAAGCTGCACTTAGCAATGTCACAAATCGAGAACCGGTCTTAAATTAGACATTTAGAATGGTTCAACACCCATAGCAAAACAGGGATAACTAAACTTGACTACACAAAATATCTTATTCCATACCAATTCCTACCATCATGGTAGTATCTCTCTAGTTAACAATTTGCAATATGTGTAGTCAGATTTTGTGTTGTCTCCCATGGATCATCCCTTGCATTTGCTCAGTCCCTTGCTTCCTATCAATATATTTTGTTGTTCTCCCAAAAACAGGTCCACAACTCCATCCATTGGCATAGGAAGGTATAGTGTTTGTAAGTGGCATTACACCTATTCACGTCATGCCCATATGTGCTTAAATGTTGTAAATGTGTTTTCATCTCCATTGTAGTAATTGGAACAGATATGTGTCAATCATTTTTTAAACACATAGGCCCTCATTACAACCCTGGCGGTCAGTGATATAGTGGCGGTAATGCCGACAATAGACCTGCGTTACTAAATATGAAATTATGACCACGGCGGAAAACGCTCAGACAGACAGCCACTTTAACACACCGACCGCCAGGGCGAAATCAACAGGCACCACTGCGGTAACCGCCTACAGCCAGGCTGAAGACAATGTTCCGCCCACTGTAGAATGACACACCAATCTGACATCTTTTCCGGGGCGATACCAACGACATCAAAAGCCTTGCAGAAACACTGCACAGAAGGGAAATTACTCACCTCTGGAGACTCAAGGAAGAACCACGCCGCCATGGAGCCCGAGTTGCATGTGTTCCCCATGCTCTTCCACGTTCTGCTCCACTACGAACACCAACACCGGCGAAGACGACCACTGATGCCTAGCACACAGGGGAGGGGGGGAGGAAAAAGAGTGACACACACATGCAACACCCCCATCCCCACCCCCAACCCCATACACATAACCAGATGCAGTAACATTACATATTTTCCCCATGCACCTCAGGAATAATGCAAGGACAAAATGAATTGATTAAAGTGAGTGTAATAAGATAAAAATAGTATAAATACGTGCATCCAAATCAACAAGTACATAGTACAAAAACTTTATTCGACTTTCAAACAAGTCATAAAAGTAACAAGTAAAACACGTCCATATATAAGAGCACAATAAATACAATAAAATAATAAAATAAGAAATAACAAAAAAAATATATATATATATGTCGCACGTATTTACATGGCCTAGTCAGATTGACACCAGTACGCCCATAGACTTTCTTGCAGTTATTACAGAACATAACAAATTTGCCAAAATTCCACACATTTCAATAGAAGATAAAAACTGTAAGCTGATGTACCCAATACGACTCTGACGCAATCTAATCGATCTTAAAAGAGGCATTAAAAGGCGCTTTCTCTGTTTATCATAAAATTTACAAAAGAGGACCACATGTATCGTAGTTTGGGGTGCCTTTGCGTCACAAGGACATACCCCTAAGGTTGTACTCCAATCGTTCGTGTATGGAAAGGTTACTAGGCGATGGAAAGTATGTAACCTTAATCTTATAAGGACAAAACAATGCCAAGTATATACATATTTACAAATTTAGGTACAATGCCCAGTCTTCAATGTTCATGGGCCACAGGGCCACATCACATAGTCCAAGGCCCCACCTCACTCCTGCAACAACACGGAGAGAACACTGCAGGGGCATCAGGTTGAAAATAGCCAGGCCCCTCAGGGGGACGGGGAACGGGGGGCACCTCAGCCGGAAGATGGTACAACACCACTGGTCCTGGAGGGGGCATCATGCCCTGTGCTTGGTCCTGGGGAGTGCAAGGCCACAGTCTCTCAAGTGGGTGACTTGCCCACTGGCTCTGGAGGGGGCAATGTGCCCTGTGCGCTGTCCTGGGGAGTGCAAGGCCACAGTCTCTCAAGTGGTTGACTTGCCCACTGGCTTTGGAGGGGGCAACATGCCCTGTGCTTGGTCCTGTGGAGTGCAAGGCCACAGTCTCTCAAGTGGGTGACTTGCCCACTGGCTCTGGAGGGGGCAACATGCCCTGTGCACTGTCATGGGGAGTGCAAGGCCATAGACACTCAAGTGGGTGACTTGCCCATTATCTATGGAGGGGGCCACATGCCCTGTGCTTTGTCCTGGTGAGTGCAAGGCCACAGTCTCTCAAGTGGGTGATTTGCCCACTGACCTGTTCTTGGGAGTACAAGGCCACAGTCTACTAAGTGGATGGCTTCTCCACTGTTCTGGAGGGGGCATTGTGCCCAATGATCTTCATCCTGTGGAGAATGGGGTGAGTGGATGGCTTCTCCACTGGTTCTGGAGGGGGCATTGTGCCCAGTGATCTTCATCCTGTGGAGGATGGGGTGAGTGGATGGCTTCTCCACTGGTTCTGGAGGGAGCATTGTGGCCAGTGATGCAGATCTTGGGGAGTGCTAGGTCACAGTCTCTCACCTGGGAGTCAGACCCACAGGATTTGCAGGGGCCAGGCCGCACAACAGCCAATGGATGCAGGACTATACACTGTCCACCGGCGGTGATGGCTGCTCAGTGGTGGCAGTGGTGCTGCTAATGGTGGATTTGGCAGTGGTGGGGGGAGGCTCCAGGCCTTCCCCTGCAGCTTCGAATGGCTGCCCACTGGGGCTGCTGCTGCTGGTGGCGGTGCTGGCAGCGGTGCTGGCAGTGGTGGGGGGAGGCTCCAGCCCTTCCCCTGCAGCCTCGGATGGCTGCCCACTGGGGCTGCTGCTGCTGGTGCCGGTGGTGGTGCTGGCATTGGTGGTGGGAGTCTCCAGCCCATCCCCTGCAGCCTCGGATGGCTGCCCACTGGGGCTGCTGCTGCTGGTGGTGGTGCTGGTGGCGGTGCTAGCAGTGGTGGGGGAGTCTCCAGCCCTTCTGGTGGCGGTGCTGGGAGTGGTAGGGGGAGGCTCCAGCCCTTCCTCTGCAGCCTCAGCCGGCTGCCCACTGGGGCTGCTGCTGCTTGTGGCGGTGGCGGTGCTGGCAGTGGTGGGGGGAGGCTCCAGCCCTTCCCCTGCAGCCTCGGATGGCTGCACCACCATGGTTGGTGGTGGGGGCTCCGACTGAGTCCCTGCACCACGCCTCTTGTCTCTACTGCCCGGTGTTGCAAGCACCTTGCCCCTCCTTCCTGCAGCTGGGGCTGCCTCCTTGACCTTCCTTCTTGCATCTGGGGCTGCCTCCTTGCCCGTCTGTCCTGCAGCTGGGGCTGTCTCCTTGCCCTTCCTTGACGCACTTGCGGCTGGTACCCTGTCCTTCTGGCTGGCTGGTAGCTGGGATCCTTTCCTACCTGGAGTAGTTGGGGACACTACTGTGCCCGTGGACTGGGTGGCTGAGGTGCTTGCCTGGGTTTTGACTGCCCTGGCCTGATGTGAGGGACATGGGGGAGGGGTAGGAAAGAGGTCAATGTTGGTGAGGAAAAGCTTCTTAGGGACATTGGGGCAGGAAGAGGGAGATGGTTTGGGAGTGGAGGAAGAGGGAGTGGTGGTAGGAAGTGTCTGTCTGCTGTGTTTGGGTGCAGGTGCATGGGCTGGATGCTGTTGTGAGGTGGATGGCTGTTGGGTGTCTGAGTGCTTGTGTATGTATGCTTTGGGAGGAGTGGGCACAGACACAGTGGGAGAGGACACAGGGAACGTGTGCATGGATGTGGGGGTGGTGACTGCCAGTGAGCAGTGTGTACTGATAGGTGTGCTGGTGATGGAGGTAGTGGATGAGGATGTAGTGCATGCAGGTGTGACTGTAGACGCAACTGGGAGGGAGGTGGATGACGAGGAGGAGGGGGCCACAGTGGAGGCAGTGGATGTTGGTATGTCTGCATCTGTATGGTGTTTGTGTGAGTGCCTGCGGGATGAAGTGTGGTGCTTGTGTTTGCCATGTCCACTCGTGTGTGTTGTCCAGGGTGCATGCTCGTCTGACTGTGTGCTTGGGATAGGTTGGGGTTGAGGTGAATGGGATTGGGTAGAGGAAGTTGGAGGGGGGAGGGTGGAAACAGGGACAATAGCTGGCCTCAGAGAGGAGGCCAGAGCCTGGATTGATCTCTGTTGGGCCGCCAAGCCAGTGTGAATGCCCTCCAGGAATGCATTTGTCTGTTGCATTTGGGCTGCCAGCCCCTGGATGGTATTCACAATGGTTGACTGCCCAACAGAAATGGATCGCAGGAGGTCAATAGCCTCCTCACTCAGGGCAGCAGGGCTAACTGGGGCAGGGCCTGAGGTTCCTGGGGTGAAGGAGATGCCCACCTTCCTGTGTGAGCGGGCACGGGCAACTTGCTGAGGGGCTGCTGGGAGGTCGGTGCTGGTATGGGGGATGGCGGCTGTAGCTGGGGTGGTCACAGAGGTGTCAGTCACCACCAAGGAGCTCCTATCGGAGGAGGTATCCATGTCCGAACTGTCCCCTTCTGTCTCCACTGTGGTGCTCCCCTCGCCCTCCATCCCACTGGTGCCCTCACCGTCGGTGGATTCGGCCTCCTGGGTTCTGTGGGATGCAGGTCCCTCCTTCACCGGTGCCTCTGCTCCTCCGCCTGATGATGCTAATGCACATAAGGACAGGGTGACAAAACAAAAAAGGGGGGGAGAGACAAAGTATACACTTGGTCAGTGGCGCCAACAACACCACCGTTGGTGTACACAACACACTCACACACACGGAACAGCCCTACGCAATGCTAGTCACCAGCCCATGGATAGGGACACCCAACGCCAATTGCAGCATACCTGAGACCCACAGACCCCCGTCCAGTAGTGAATGCCTACTAGCTTGGTTGGAGTACTTTCACAGCAGAACCCTGCCCAACATGGGATCTACCCTTCAATGCCAGGCCTGGGTTAGGGGCACCCACAAGTCCCCATTCCCCACCCGGATACCACCCAGCAGGCGCAAGTTGCATATTAGGACACTGTACTCACCCTCTTGTGGCTGCTGTGATGTCCCCAAGCGCCTATCTAGCTCTGGATAGGCCACCACTAGTATGCAGGCCGTCAAGGGGGTCAGGGTTTGACAGGCACCCCTTCCTCGTTGGGAGGCCATCCCCAGCTGGGCCTCTGCCATCTTCCGTGCCCAGCATCTCAGGTCCTCCCACCGTTTGCGACAGTGGGTGCTCCGCCTGTTGTGGACCCCCAGGGTCAACACGTCATTGGCGATGGCACACCATATACACTTCTTTTGATGGGCGCTGACCTGTAGGGAAATAGACACAGGGAAAGGTATTAGTTTGACTGTCCTGTCTGTTACACTCATGGCCCACCATGCTCCTTCCCGTCCCCATTAGCACAGATATGGCCCACCACACATGCTGCATGCTGCCCAGGGCCCATCCACCCCCCGCTCCATGAGGCCTTCACTCACAGCACTCCTGTTGGTGTGGAGGCCCATACAGCAGTCAGTACTGGGGTAGGACCCCATCCACCAGTCGCTCCAACTCCGCCGAGGTGAAGGCAGGGGCCCTCTCCCCAGTCACATGAGCCATGGTCGGTTCCAGACACAGGTCACAGCAGGACATGTAGTGTAGGTCCTCTCCTGTTGAAGGTCAGGTAGAAAGTGAGTGCACAGATAGAAAATGGCAGTCACGGCTGCGGCGGTACGTACCGTCACGCCGGCATACATCACCATTGACCACTGTACCCCATACGGCCCAATGTTCACCAATGAGGAGTTGCACGGTGGTTCTCAACCGCCTCCCGCAACGGCACACGTGAGCGGAATTACCTCATTTATTTATGTCCCTCCAGACAGGACAGGCGGACACCATTTCATGGGGGGTGCAGGCCATGGATCCCAACTGTGTCACAGTACACAAAAGCACCATTTGGACATTGCCTACAAAATACTGTTAAAATCACAACATGCATTGAACTGTAGTGGTTGGAATGTAGAGATAATGACCAGCTGCTCACTATTTTACCCCATAGATTGCAACTGCTGCAGATGAATAGGACATGGATATATCCCTCGTGTACAGACGCCTGGTGGACCTGGCAACAATGGAGGACAGGCACATTATCCTTACCTATAGACTTGACAGGGCCACAATCACGGAGCTGTGTGCCCAATTGGAGCCTGACCAAATCTCTGGCTCCCCCCTCTTGCAAGTGCTGTCAGTGCTCCATTTCCTGGCAACTGGCTCCTTCCAAGTGACAGTGTACTTGGCAGCAGGAATGTCTCAGCCAATGTTCTCAATTGTGCTGACCAGAGTCCTGTCTGCCCTGATTAAACACTCGTGCAGCTACATCGTTTTCCCCCAGGTGGAGGATTTGGCCACAGTGAAAGCTGATTTCTATGCAACAGGACATATCCCCAACATTATTGGGGCTATTGATGGAACACATATTGCATTTGCCCCCCCCCCCCTGGCAAAATGAACAGGTGTTTAGAAATCAAAA
The DNA here is from genome assembly GCF_031143425.1 of Pleurodeles waltl. Taxonomy (NCBI): domain Eukaryota; kingdom Metazoa; phylum Chordata; class Amphibia; order Caudata; family Salamandridae; genus Pleurodeles; species Pleurodeles waltl. The sequence continues at coordinate 1,033,450,537 of NC_090439.1, forward strand.
GAGCTGTCACTCCATGAATCTGTAGATGGTGTGCCTGGCGTACCAGTACATCTCCCACGTCAATGCAAAGTATCCTGGGTCTGTGCATGATGCCTTTATCCTGAGAAATTGCAGCATCCCAAATGTGATGGCTCAACTCCAGAGGCACAGGGTGTGTCTAATAGGTGAGCCCTGGTTCCAACCCAGTATATGTTGGTGTATGGTGTGGGCCCCAAGGGCTAGTATGTGGCTAACAGTTGTCCCTCGATATTTGCAGGTGACTCTGCCCAACCTCTCATGGCTACTGACCCCTGTGAGGAATCCCAGGGCAAGGGCAGAGGAACGTTACAATGAGGCACATCAGCAAACAAGAATAATTATAGAGAGGACCTTTGGCCTCCTGAAGGCCAGGTTTCATTGCCTCCATCTAACAGGTGGATCCCTGTGCTACTCACCCAAGAAGGTCTGCCAGATCATCGTGGCATGCTGTATGATGCACAACCTTGCCTTGTGTTGCCAGGTGCCTTTTCTGCAGGAGGAGGAGGCTGGAGATGGCCGTGTGGCCCTGTGGACAGTGAAGATGAGGAGGCAGAGGATGAAGATAAGGACAACAGAAGTGTAAATTATTTGTCAATACTTCCAATGAGACACAGGTAAGACAATGTTGATACACATATAATTGACAGTTTGATGTATGACATTGTCACTGGCAGGCTGTGTATTCCTACTTCTATGCCCACTCACTGTACCCTTTGGCATCTATTTTGCAGATGTTGGTGCCCCATTCTTGCTCCTGGTGTGTTCAGTGCAGCCAACTGCAGGTCTTTCCAATGTAAACATTACTGTACAGTTGAATTGCATTGTTCGAACCTTTGTTAAACTGATCCCTTTTGAAAACATCTGACATACGCCATACTTGCATTTGATCAAAGTGTGTTTATTACAGTGCTCTGAGGAAGAGGGGGTGGTGCAATGGGCTGGGGTGATGATAGAGGAAAGACCAGGATAGAGTCCAGTCTATTTGTATCACAGGTGCATTGTCCAAGGAGGCACAGGAAGTGGCGCAATGGCAGTTCAAGGTGGACCGGGTGACAGAGTGGGACACAAGGGTGACAATCAGGAGAGTCTCATTTCCTGGCGGGGTCTTGGCAATAGTCTCTGGCTTCTGCCTGAATCGCAGGGAACGTTTGCGGGGTGGTTCTCCTTCTGCAGGGGGAGGGGTGCTGGTCGCCTGTTGTTCCAGTGGCGGGCCTCCTGTCCACTTTCAGCAGCTGAGGTGGAGGGCTGTTTGGTGGTTTGGCTAGTGTCAGGGGCCCTGTGGTGTGCCACAGCCTCGCTTATACTGTTGTCCATGTCTGCCAGCACCCCTGCACTGGAGACCAGGGTGGTGTTGATGTCCTTCAAGTCCTCCCTGATCCCCAGGTACTGTTCCTCCTACATCCGCATGTTCTCCTGCAACTTGTCCAGTATCTGGCCCAGCGTAACCTGGAAATGTTGGTATGCTCCAGGATCGCGGTGAGTGCCTCCTGGAGAGTTGGTTCCCTAGGCCTGTCCTCCCCGTGTCGCACAGCAGTCCTCCCAGCTTCCCTGTTGTCTTGTGCCTCTGTCCCCTGAACCGTGCGCCCACTACCACTGACCCCTGGTCCCTGATCGTCCTGTGTTAGTGGGGTGGCCTAGGGTCCATGTAGTGGTGGACACACTGCTGATTGACGTGTCCTGGGGACAAAGGTATGGGCCTGCTGAGTGGGAGCTGTGGTGGTGTTTCCTGAGGGGGGAGGCTCTGTGGTGGTGTTTGACTGTGCCTGGGTAACCGCCTGTCCGGAGATCCCTGATGGGCCAGGTTAGTCATCCAGATCCAGGCGACCAGAGCTGCTGTCATCACTGTGGGGGGACTGGATGGTACTGGCACCTCTTCGCCGGTGACATAGGGTGGGTTACCTGTGGGGATGCAAATGCAGTGTTATTGTTTCTGCGTATGACATATTGTGCATGGGTGTGTTGCCCTCTATGGTTGTTATTGCCCTGGCAGCTTTGCCTTGTGTCAGTTGTTATTTGGTGGGTTAGGTGATTCTCTCTAGTGTGCATGCTGTGGTGATAGGTGTCCATACAGGTCTGTGAGAGGAGTCCATGCATTGGTGTTGCATGCAGGGCTTGGTATTGGGATGAGTGGGTTGTGATGATGGGGTATGTGGGAGGTGGTGGAGTGATGGGAGTGAGGGTAGGGGTGGGTGTATATGATGGCATGCAGGTCGGGGGGTGATAATAATAGAGATTTGACTTACCAGAGTCCAGTCCTCCTACTCCTGCCAGGCCCTCAGGATGCATGATTGCCAAGACTTGCTCCTCCCATGTTGTAGTTATAGGGCAGAAGGTGGGGGTCCACTGCCAATCCTCTGTACTGTGAGCTGGTGTCTAGCTGCAATGGAATGTACCTTCCCCCGTAGGTTGTTCCAACTCTTCCTGATGTCATCCCTTGTTCTGGGGTGCTGTCCCACGGCGTTGACCGTGTCCCCAATCCTCCGCCATAGCTCCATCTTCCTAACAATGGATATCTGCTGCACATGTGATCTAAATAGCTGTGGCTCTACCAGGATGATTTCCTCCACCATGACCTTTAGCTCCTCCTCAGAGAACCTGGGGTGTTGTTGTGGTGCCATGAGTGTGGTGTGGGTGGTATGGGTGAGGGTGTGTGGGGTGATGTGTTGGGGTGTGTGATGTAAGGTGCATGTGTGGTGTACAGGTGATGGCGGTATATGGCTCTGGTTGTGTGGGTGCTCTTGCTGTCTCTCTCTCTGTTGACAATGGTTTGTATTCGTAAAGGGTTGTGGGTAGTGTGGGTGTGTGTTTTATAGTGGTGTAGGTGTTTGGGTGTGGTGTGTGTATGTGTGTCAGGTGTGTGTAGTTTGAATTGTCCAATGTGGTGTTGTTTTGTTTGAGTGTGTGTATTTTGAGCGTGTTGGTATGTACCGCCAATGGTTTACTGCCATTGGATGTCCGCCACAGTGATTCGTGGGTCATAATGTTGTGGGCGTAGTTCTGTTGGCGTAACGGTATGGGTTTGGATACCGCCAGTTTATCACTGACCTTTGGGCTGGTGGACTTATGTGTGTGGCTGTATAGTGACGGATTGGTATGTGTGTGTCATAATATGGTTGGCGGTTATCCGCCGCGGCAGCTTTATGTTGGTGACAGTCGGCATGGTGGTAAGTGGGATTTACCGCCAATGTCATAATGAGGGCCATATTGTCTATGGTGTCAGTAGATGACTACAACTACCATGCTGCCCTGTTTTTGGATCTGCAAAACAACTGGCAATGTAATGTTGCTCCACCTTCCATCTCAAACACTTGTGCATTTGACAGTCATCATTTCATGCTATAGATAAAAATGTCACTTGTTGTGAATCTCAAACATTTTGACACCTTCTCAAAGTTACATTGAAATTATGTAAATACTCACATTATTCATGTGGGCAGATTTAAGAGCCCCTAGCACCTCCTTGAGCAACAATACTATAATTTTTGTACGCCCAACAAGGACAAAGTCATTGTGGCAAATTTACAAAGTGGCGCAATGCATGCATTGCACCACTTTGTAACTCATTGCGCTACATTATACTTGAACCAGGCATAAGGTATGGAAAGGGAAAGTCCCCCTTTTGGGAGGGCCAGAAAATGTTGCAAAGAAATCTAAAAGATTTCTTTGCATCATTTTTTCAGCACTTTTATCTTTCGCTTGGAGCAGGGGTTAAAAGGAGGCACACCATTGTTTACAATAGGCCTCAATAGGCTTTGTACAATTAGCGTCATCATTTTTTATGGTAATCTTTCAAAGCTCCAAACTAGTGTAGAAAATGTTAATGTTAGTTCCCTAACTACCACCACAGTGCACCATATCTTATATATGGCAAACACATGGTGACATTAGAGGGGCTCTAAGGGGCGCAAGAAAAGTGGCGCTGCACTGGATGCAGCACCACTTTTCTTAAATCTGACCTGTAGTCTTTGAAATCCAAGATTTCCAACAATGCGATGTGGCATACTGAATAGAAGCATTAGTCACACAAAATTTACTTTTCACTATCCATATGATTACCAATGGCAGTTAAAATTTTAAGTTGATACACATTGATTCTAATGTGTTGTAGCCTGCTAGGCCTTGAATGGTCAGATACTCTAATCTACTCACCACTGTGCTGGGTTGAATGTTTGCTATGTAATGTACAATTCAGAAATAACACTTTTACATTTCAGGACATCTTTACAATGTTAGCACTGCTGTTGTCATCTGTGTAAATCAGCCTGTACATGTAAAACAATGAAAATCACACAAAGCCTTATCAGTCTATCACTCTGTTTTTGCTTTTTTAGGTTGCCCCATTTGTAGATAAAGACACATAACATGCACACATCATGTATGAATAACATATTCTCTGCATCCTTCTCAGGTCCAGCCCCCCTGGCCCATTGGACCACCGGCTGCCAGCCAACACACTTCCACCCGAGACCAAGAACAAGTCTTCATTGAGGATCCACTACTGCGAGTCCGGGTGATCGGGAGCCAGCTGGTCCATCTGGCCTGTCTGGCAACACCTACATCTCCCTTTCCAGCTGTAACATCATCTCAGCATCAGGACACCTCCACTTCCTGTGTACCAAGGAGAAACACACCAATCCTGTGCCCCCAGTCCTGACTGCTGTTGGGACTGCACCAACACTGACTCCAGTTATGCCAGAACCCAGTTGGACGGGGCGCACTGCTTCAAGGGCACAGGGCAGTGGGGGTAGAGGTTGAGGGAGCAAATCTGTTGGCCAGACACATGAGGCAACTGGGGTCTGTGTCAGCTAGAACACCATTGAACGAGCCTTGGGAGCAGTACAAGAGTCTCAACATGTGATGGGCTAGGTTGTAACTGAGCTCTGGGGGATCAAGGAAGTGCAGAGGGAGCTCATGGTGGAAACACACAACCACAATGAAATATGAGCTTCCTGACTGGGGTGCTTTATGACATCTACCACCACATGAGCTGGGTTTTTCCAATTCCATCTGCTCCTGCCTGTGTTCCCTCTACATCTGGCCTATGTACACCACTGCCAGTCACAGACAGGGAGGCCCTGCCGCCTGAGGAGGCTGCTCCTCCTACCCCAGCCCCTTCACCTGTGCACCCCATCCCCAGAGGGGATGTTCATCCGGGATGGCAGGACCCCCACCACCACCTCCAAGAGATGCAGATACTAAGGGGCATATTGATACTTTTTGGTGAAATACTGCACTAACGTAGTTTTGCATCAAAATGTTTTGCACCGGCTTGCACCATTCTTGAGCGCCAGCCAGGCATCATATTTATGGAATGGTGCAAGCTGGTGCAAAGGGTAGGCTAACGTAAAAAAACTGTGTTAGCCGGGTGGGGTGGTGGTATGGCAGAAGGGGGTTTTGCACCAAAAAATGACATTAGGCAGGTTAGAGTAAAAATAATGACTATAACCAGCCTAGCATAATTTTCTGATGCAAAACCATCCATACCACATGACTCCTGTCTTAGAAAAGACAAGAGTCATGCCCACGACCCTAATGGCCAGCACAGGGGACCAGGGTCCCCTGGGCATAGCCAATGCACCAAGTGCCATGTAGGGAGGCCCATTTAAGGGCCCTTAATGGCACTGGAAATAAATACTTACCTGTACTTACCTATACCTACCTGGGATGGGGTCCCCCATCCTCCTCTGTCCCTCTGGCTTGGGTGGGGTGTCCCTGGGGCCTGGGGAGGGTACCTGTGGGCTTATTCCATGGTGTTCCACCATGGAAATAGGCCCACACGTCCCCTAAAGCCTGCCGTGACCCATGCGTTAAATAGTGGTGCAAAGCAGGTTTTGCACCATTATTTGACCCCTCCTCCCCCGTGCATGATTTTAGCACAGGAGATAAATATGGCGCAAAGGCCATAGAGTCATTTTTTGCACAGGAGCGCCTACGTTGCATCTCATTGACGCAAGATAGGTTTCCACGTCCAAAAAATGACTTTAACTCCATAACCTTGGTGCTAGACAGGTCTAGCGCCAAAGTATGAAAATGGAGTTAGCTTTGCACCGAATTTGCATTAAAAAAATGACACAAAATTGGTGCAAAACAAGTATAAATATGTCTCTAATTTCCTCCAGTGTGTGTCTACCATTCACTCTGTGGACTATTTCAGGGACATGTACCTTTTCTGAGGATAGTTGCATTTTGTACATTGGGTTCCAAACTGTTTTAGTCCTACTACCATAAATTCATATACCATGATACTCTTTTTTGTTCATTTTTGAATTTTTTGATTCACCTTTCTGTTCTTTTGTGTCATACAAATAAATTATATTAACACAAACTACGAGACTCTGGTTGGCTTTACTGTGGCATTTCATTTGACGCGTCTGTCTTTCACCATCATATTGTCAAATCTGTTGAACATTTATTTGCATTTTAAAATTAGAAATGACAAAGCTTCAAAGTGGCAATGTGTTACCCATTTAATTCAAACAAAACTAAATAAATTCCTAATTTATTGGGAACATACATATGCAGATAACAAGTCAGAATTCAGAGCTAAGTTTCACAAACCATGCCTAACCCCAGTAGTCTGTGCCACTTAGGGATGGGCGCTTCACGACCTTGACAACATGGAAGAAAGGAAATATTGCATGGAGCAAATTAAATGGCAAATATCATTGATTCCTGACCTTAGTTGGAGCCATACATCCTGCCCTCGCAATGGAAAACCGAAATCAATAATACCAATAGTCTACATCAGGGCAGTAACAAAATTAGAGGCCACATGACCATTACAGGGCACTGTGGCAGTATCTGGTGTAATGACACATCCACCATTTGGTGGTTTGCTACAAACAGTGCTATCAACTATGAGGAGACACACCAATAGCTACCCCCACTGAACACAAATTGGAGTGTGAAGGAAGAACTGTATGCTATGGCTTGACATACACATGTGATTTGAGCAAGTTAAGTGGCACATATTGACTTGATGGCACCATCACACAGAAAACAGGTCTGGTACAATCTCCTGAACTTATATTCTATCAGAGTGCAAGATGTCCCTGTGCGAGATATGTGCATCCCAATTGAGTGTCTGTCCCAGGATCAACACATGTTCAGTTTGTTATTGCTATTGCTCCAACCACATGTTCTAGTCCACCCAAAGTATAACATTTTCCCTTCACGGTGGCCAAATCCTTTTCACATGGGAACTGGACGTAGCTGTTAATGTGTCTCATCAAGGAAGCACACCCCTGAAAAATGGTTGGGACGTGGCCCCAGATACTGTCACAGTGTATTGAGAAGAACCAGTGTGCCACCACATGGAGTACTGCCATTAGTTTCACAATGGTGTAATTGTATTCCTATTGTGAGGCAGGAGCTCAGGCTCCAACTGCTGACACAAATCCAGGGTGGTTTGCCTATTTAGCTGAAGTTTTGTTAATTGCATGCCTTTCCTACATGATGGCACGGTCTGGAAAGTCCCATAATACCTGAGGCCGTCACCTCATACTCATGCCTGGGTTCAAAGGTCTGCATGCATGGAAATGAACATAGTAGCTTAAATGGTCACATCATACTTTGAACATCAACACACATCTTAAGTCTTGGTAACATTAGGAATGTCATTGTGTAACACATGTACACACATGGTTATCAAATGTTTGGAACTTCAAAACTAATTTTGCTTTCATTTTTTTTTTTTTTTTTTTTATTATGTGCAATTAATACATTCCAAAGGCATTATCGGCACATATTTGTTTTAAAATATCGTCAACAAAGATATTGCTTCACCCGCAACAGTATCGATGCCACAGTCACATTTCACATTTTATTATGTCATATCTTGTCAAGAGCAGTGACTTTCATATTTGACATTCATCAGTGAATACACTTGCCTCCATTTCGAGTGCTAGTGATGCACTAACAATTGGAAAATGCACAGCTTCACATCCTAAAATGATGGATGCCTGACCTTGCCATCCAGATGTTGGCTATCTGACAGCTGAAGTTGACCACGTAGTAGGTGGTAACCTCCACCACGGTCTTTGCCATATGCTGATGTGTGTGACAACTACGCACGGAAGCCAATGGCTGTGTCTGTCTCTATCCTGGATTGTGTCTGCTATGTACTCATATGCAGCATATTGAAAAAAGCTCACTTGCCTACTAACACCGCAGCCAACAAGACCTCCATGCTTTTCTACTGCTGTTACTGACCTCTGAGAGCCAGGATGAGGGCAAAGCAGGTGACAGGGCCCATGCCTTCAGCACAGAGAAGCTGGAGCTCCTTGCCAGGGAGGACCTGTCTCTGTACAGCCAACTCTATGGGACCCCAGAGGAACATGTACATGTCTGGTTGGGAAATGTTTGACAAACGTACCTGTTTCTTTTTGGTCCACAGCCTAATTTGTCCATTTGTGTTCATGAGTGAAGTGTTGCAATTAGAATTGAGTGAACTGCATGATTTTGCTGAGGACATAAGATTGTTTGCCCCTGTTACAAATGTCTGTGCATGGAAATGTAAAGTCACATGAAAGGAGAAGCTGTAATATCTGTCCATGTACCTCAAAATTCATTAGACAAACTGCAGGCCCCTTACTACCAGTGACCAGTAGGCAGTGTACCAGAAGTATGAATGACAACATACAGCAAATATAAAAATAATAGTGATGTTAAGTGGCAGACAATGTTTTAAAGTAGCAGAGTTGTCTGATGCTGTCCTGTCAAGTGGGATGACAGCCCAAATTGTGGAATAGGATACTCTATGTGATTTCATACATGTCATGGTGTCACATATAGGGAAACATATTTCCTGTGCTGCAAATTTGAATGCCACAAGCTCGCAATCATCCACATAAGTGTGTCCCATTCCTACACACACTTGTTCATACATCCACCAAATCCCTACCCTCCCTGACACATAGCTGCTCTTCTATACTGCTTTTAGTCACTGTATGTGATGCCAACCATGGGTTCTGACTCTCTGGAGTTTAGGCCTGGAGACTGTGTAGCTGTGTGTGGTTTTATGTGCAAGAATTACACAAGTTGTTTAGCCGATAATAGCTCACAGTGATTGTGAGTAATCAGGAGTGGATCTCACAACAAGAATTGTTTCATAGCCCTGGACTAGATGATTTTTTGGGCCTTAATTGGTAACATAAGGACATAGACACTGTTGAGGCTGCTCAAATGAACACTGTACATCAGTATTTCCTTGGAACCTCTACATTGTCTAGGAAAGGATGGACTTACTGTTTGGTGAGATGCTACAAAATTGTGTCACAGTGCTACAGACTATACAAGTCACTCAAAACTTCTCTTATTGTTCTTTCTATAATCTATACAAGTCAACACCCATCAAAAGCAGGAAATCTGGAAGGCCATTGCCATTAAGGAGCAGACCCAGGGAGTCCATAAGCGGCACAGCCTGTATTATCAGAAGAGGTGGAAGAACCTGTTGTGCACAAGTCTGCAGAAGGTCAGCTCAGGCAGTCCTCCCAATGATCCAAGTGGGTGCGCTGCACCCTGGCCCCACTAATGGCTCGTATCCTTGCGGTGGCCAACCCGGAGCTTAATGGGCAGTTGAGGGCCGAACAGCAGCATCAAGGGGGTAAGTTGTAGTCTGTAGCTATTTTAGTTGTTTAACTTTTTTAATTTCCAGCAATGTTGTATGGCATCAAGATGACAGCTGACAAAGATCCAACACACTGGAGGTTTTCTGGAGGTGTAAGTCAATCAGACAGTGTCTAGTGCTGTGTCTGGTATATTGCTTTGTACAGAATGTGGCCACTAGAGTCCTCATCACATGCCAAGCACTGTTTTGGGCAGCCACATGGCTGCATGTGAACAAAGGGATACATGCATTTTCTCTATGTCATGAAGGACAGTTGGACCAAACATGTCCCGTTTAATGACTTGGTCAGATGAGAATCTCCATCACAAAATAGAGTAGGTCATTTAGACCCTGTTAATGGTGACATAGTAAACTGCGCACCTATGATACTGTTGATGTATCAGACTTGACATTTGTAAGTTGGTGCTATCACACAATGATAATGACCATCTGCTCCAATAGGACTGGAAACGTGTACAGTGGCATCATTCCTAATCTGGAACATGTTTGAAACCTGTTTGTACATCCAATTTCAGTTCAGTTCATGTGGATGGTAGCAGTTTGGCGTGACGCCTTAGTCCTTCACAAATGTGCATGTAAAGCAGTGTGTAAAACAAAGAGAAATTGTATGCCAAACTGCCAAACTGAATTGATTGCAACATGGAGGAATCTGTCCACATTGGTTGCAGAGTTCTGTGTCCCCCAAACAACATTTTGGTGTCCTTAACTCTGTCCAGAAGAGAAGTCAATGATGGCAAGAAATGTGATACCTAAAGGAACGTTTGCAGATGGAAGGATACATCACATAGATGTTGTGGTATCCCATCTTGAGAAGTCAATCGCAAGACCAACACATGGCTTTTTTGGATATGTGAATATATTTGATCTCTGTACTGCAGTGGGTTAGGAATGTCTCATGGCCTATGTGTTTACTCATGCTGCTGAAGTCCTTTGTTATGGAGGGGATTACAGTTGGATAAGAGACAAACACAGACATGATGTAGGAGTGAGAATGGGGAATTTCTAGACTTTTAGCAAATGTTGTGTGATCAACATCTTTTCAGCATTGTCTGGGCAATTCAAAGGTGATAGCGGCCATGTCAGTGGGGAGGAAGCTGGCCACTCTGGCTCCAGTGTGGACACCATGGACACTGAGGGAGCTAGTGCAACAGAAGGTGAGAGGGCTGGCATGAAGGCTTTGAGTGACTCTACATCTTTTTCGGAGGCCTTCAATAAAGACCAGTCCCTAGTGGTGGCAGACCCTGGAGCGACTGTTACACTTGAGTTGTTGTCTGCATCCATGTTTCTATCTCCACCCTCCCTCTTGCTCCCCCCAGTTGGCCGTAGCCGACCCCCTAAAAGGGGTGGTGTCACCTTTGCTGCAGACACCCCCCTCACCCCGGTGTCCCAGGCTGAGCTCAATCAGAAGGCTGTCGATCTTTTAAGGCTGATTGTGGTAGGCCAGACTGCATTACTGAATGCTATCCAAGGGCTGGCTGGTCAGAATACCCAGATGCTGGCTTACCTGGATGACATTCACGGTGCCCTATCTGGCCTACAGCTGTCAATTCCAGGATTTGTCGCTCTCTTTGAGTACCACCTCTCACCCACTCCCACCTCATTCCCAGACTCCCACCCCTTCCCAATCCCAACTCCCTCCATCCAGCCTTATCCCAAGTACACTCAAACATTTGCACACACCCACTACAACAACCACAAGCAGCGTATCCTCACAATGACATAGCAAAGAACACAGACACACACATGCAGACATAAAATCCCCTACCACCACAACCACCACAAGCATACCCTCAGTCAGCACAACCACCATGACACAAACGCACCCACCCACCACCAACTCACCAGCAGACACCACACCCACCATGCCACAGATATCCACACTCACCAGTCAGCACACCCACCACTACACCAACACACACACCACCAGCACACCCACAGTCAGCACACCCATCACTACACCAACAGCCTCAAACAAACAGCAGAACACGCACAGACACACCAACACATACCTCTCCACACAGACAAATCCATATATACACACAAACTGAACATAACCACACTCACTCACCCACCTGGCACTTTACAGGTAAGTCAAATGTAATGTTTGTAATATATTGCACACACCAAGGGGACATGCAACCCTCATTCATCTCTGCAATGTTTGCAGTTTAGAGGAGGTAAGATTGGCAGTACATTCTATGTACACCCACTTGTAGCATGTTGTAGTGTAACTTCTACATTCTCATGGGATTATTTAGTTCCTACTGGGTATAATGTTTCAGTTAATGCTTTCAATTTTATTGGGGAATTATTGTACACACCTGTGCAGACACCTTCCTTTTTGTGATTGCTGCGACATTTTGTGTATGCATCCTTTGCATTGAAAGCAGTTATTACCAGATTGGTGGGTGCTAGTGATATCTCAAGGTCTGTTCTGATACATTTTCTAACTACAAAGTTACACACATAAACATTGTGCATCATTATGGTGTTATTTCCCAAAATCATTTACCCATGTATGAGACCAGTTCTGCTGTGAAGCAGCAATTTCAAGCATAAAAGGCATTCCATTGACTTACTTTCTTTTCAGGTGATAACGGGGTTAATTTCGATCTTAGCCATGGCCCAGGAGCAACAGCAGGACTGGTATGAGTGGGTTCCTGGAGGCAGGAAATGTTTAAAGTCTAAAAAAGGTGTTTCGTACATTTATTATTCCCAATCCGCTAACTCAGGTGTGGAAGGTTTAGCCACCACAGTTGCGTCATGGGAATGCACATTGTGATTTGCTCAGTGGGAAAAGAGGTTGGTGTCCTGCCCCAGGCACTTTAGTCAATAGCGCCACAAACCCTGTGGGTGGAGATTCTTGGTCATGGCAGACCATCTGTGGTCTTCTCCTATGCTCCTGCTAAAAACTACATAGGGTGGTGGACAGTCATAGCGGCGGACGGGTTTTCAGACGAAAAAGCAATGGCGGAACCATTACAGCCAAGATATACATCAGGCCCATTGTCAGTTAACATATTTACACACTCAGTAAATGTTGATATGTAGTTATTCCAAACTTTATCTTGTTACATGGTGATTATAGAATGAAGATTAGCTATGTGCTGCAGGTGTATTGTAACTAAGAACAATTTGAGAAGGTACTGCACGAACCCCATGAGGACAATGCTCGGGCAGAGTGTGTGGAGTCGTGGTACGCAGAACTCTGAAAGTGGCCCAAATACTCTGCCGCACTATGCAGAGTTCCATGGGCATGCAGAGTTCCCAGTCACACCCATTTGTGTTGCGTATTACATTAAATACAATGAGAAGTAGGTTCCCACATTCAAAATCACACGTGAACTGCACCATGAGGTGCGCCTGGGCATGGCCATCTTGTGTTTCTTACTCTGTTCATGGTGCTGGGTCTAGTTTGAATCCTTCTGTTATCTTTTCAATACTCCACCCTCTTAATTAAACTATAGCCATTTTTATCTATTGTGTTAGTGTGTTTTTTTGTGTCTGTATTTTACATTTTGTTTATTTTGTTGTGTTGTGACTTTTTGCATATTTGTTTATTATTTTTCATTTTAATTCCTTATTCCATGTTCCTTTCTTCCTTCCTACCTTCTTTCCTTCCATCCTTTCATCCATCCTTCCTTCCTTTCTTTGGTCCTTCCTTCCTTCCTTCCTTCCTTCCTTCCTTCCTTCCTTCCTCCCTTCCTTCCTTCCTTCCATCCTTCCATCCTTCCTCCTTCCATTCTTCCTGCGTACCTTCTTTCCTTCCTTTCTTCCTTTCTTCTTTTCTTCATTTCCCTGTTTTACCCCACCCAAGCCAGGGCCATGGCAGAGCAGGGCGGAGAGCAGGGAAGCGGCAGTGCCAGTCCTTCCCAAGCATCCAGCTGCTGCCTAACTTGTGGGCGGTGACCTGACTCATCCTTTGTGAGGTGGAGGTGGCAGCACTCATCAATTTATGTTTAATTTGTGTTATCCATGCATTATCTGTTTTTTCTGTCTTTCATTGACCATTTTATTCCACCCCTTCATTGTACTTCAATGATTTCAAGTCATCATCATCAAATGCCATAGATGTGCTCCTCCATTACAAAACGTTTATGGTTGGCTAAACTACCTGGCCGTTCTATGATTATGACCCAACAAAATGTCCAGAGTGGTATTTTTGATAGAAGATTCTGCAGTGCTAACTGATCTGTAGCTATGTATTGAGGTTGAATTTTTTCAATTAAGAAAATTAAGGGGAGGTGAAGCTGGCATCTTAAACCTGTATACTTTTTTTTTGTAGCCACACCAACCACCAGTGGCGCCGGCTCAAGTGCCACTGCAGGAGGGGATGGAGCAGGGGACAAAGCAGCAGCAGGCATGGTCAGTGGTGCTTGCTTATTGATAATTAATATTATACTCACTAGCTACAAGAGCATCATCATGATCGTGAACCCCCTGCGTTACCAGCTACAGCAGTGGTTAAGTTATGGCCTCTTCCATCTGCTACTCAACAAAACCACACATAATATAAGCTGAAAATTATGACTTGATTGGAATGAGAAAGAACGTAAAGTTAAAAAAAAGGATGGGAGAAACAAGTAAACAGAAAGGATGTGTGGGTGGATGAAAGGTTATGTGGGTGAGTATTGGGTAAATGGATGGATGGGTGAAAGGATGATGATGATTGAAAGAAAGGGTGGACAGTGGATACTGAATGGATGGATAATGGATTGTGAATTTTGATGAAAGGCTGGAGGAGAGAAATAGAATAGAATCATAATGGCTATGGGTGAATATGGTAGATAGAATGAAAGGATGATTAAATAATTGCTTGGATGAATAAATAAGTGAGCTCTTCTGGAGAGGGGCATGCTGCTCACCTGCTTCGCGTACTTTGTTTTATGGTTATCAAAGCGGGGGTATTTTAATTTGTGTTCTAATCCCTTGACTCACTGTATCAACCCTCTCTTTGTCCATGGAATTTAGCCACCCATGACCCGATAACTGCATTATGGTTCAATTTGTGACTGCAGTGTTGGCTGTGCAATGTGTGTCTGCTTCACTTAGTGCAGTTAATGCAGCAGTTGCAAAGTTTTCAATGCATTGCAACCTAAGCACACAAGGTGTGTTTCCCTTCGCCTCACTTATTAGTACTTATTCCTTTATTGTTTCCTAAGTACTTCTATCCCAGCCTATCAAACCAATTGAAAAATCCATTCTTGGCATATGCCACAGTTATATGCCCATAAGACTGCAAAATATATTTCATGGTTTCCCATAACAGATTTATTTTACGCTATTCAAATTTTTCTCTTCCGACTTTTGTCTATACAGTGACTGAATAATCCAAAGCTTAAGCACATGATGAATTGATGATCAGTGACACCCCTCTATTCTATAGTGAAAGCTCTACCTACGCGCCTGATCCCTCTGCCTTACCCTGCAGTAGAGTAAGTCAAGATTCCTTTCCTTAATTGGCAGCGAATGAATTTCTTGGAAAACATTTGTGGTAGTGGGTAAAGTGAGTGCGTAAAGTGGGGGCAATAAGTGCCTGATTTGATTTCAAATTTGGCGTAAAGGAAACTCTGTGACAAATGTGCCAAATACAATCTAAAAGCCCATTTCTTTCCCTGTAGTTCAGTGCATCATTTTCCCCACTGTCTACATAAGGCAGACAGGATAATAAATCCGCATTTTATGTGTGACATACCTTATTTATTACTCATCTGCCTCTTTGGAGTCAGGGTAGAAACTAACTAAAATGCATTTGTAAAACAGTAGGGCCATTGGAATAAAAGATAGATAAATGTCACCTACAATATCCTCAGCTGCAGACAGTAGAAAAGTACTCGAAGCGCTGGCTTGCGTGCCTCCAATAATTTTGCACTATAACTCAAACTCCATAGTGCATAATGCCTTACTCATAAATGAGAGGTAATTTGTTTTTATTTTCCCATTAAAAGTGTCTGCTAAGTTACTGGAAAAGCCTTTAAAAGAAAAAAATCAAATTATTATTTTTTTAATCTAGTGTAATTCTGCCTTAATTATGTTATGCCAGACAGTCAGTGCTATTTATGTGATGCATGTGTAGGTAAACAAATAAAATTGGCCCTATGATGCTCCTAATCATAATCACATCAAATTCCAATGTCCCTAAGGGGCCAGCAATGTACTTGTATTGTGCCACCCAATACCTACTTTTGAAGAAGTGCTTGCTCAGTGCATTGTTTACGATTTGTCTATTTCATTCACACAACAAAAGGCCTTAATGATGATGTTGATGGAGTTGGTGTGGAATATTACTCAGGTAATAGAGTCAGTGCGTTAGTGTCACTTTCACCACATCTGCTCCAGTAAGCGTGTGATCCATTTATGGTGTACAATTAAGTCACACCTCAATAAATCAATCAGCCCCTGGGAAGTGGGTTAAGGGCTCAATGAATGGATAGTAAAGGGGATTTGGTGAAATCTGTGACAAAGACAAACACTACACAAAAGAAACCACAACAATATTCATTGGGGCACTGAGCTGCACACCATTATTTAACTTTTGTGGAAGGAAATGGTGAAGGGATAAGTATGACACCATTCAGTTAAATGCATTGCAAGCAGTCCTTCCACCCAGAGACACCCACTATAGTATATCTCTAAATGTGATGTCTTTTAGTTTAAAAAAATACAAATTATGGAGAATTGAAGTAAACCCACCCAGTTCTAAAAAGTGTGATTGTTAAAAGGAAAATGATACTCTATTGCCAAATTGGGATGTGCATCTCCATTCTTCTAGGAATGTTCGTCACTCTTGGGTGCCTGGCTGAACCTCTCTGGTACATAAGGTAGAATGTTAAGCTTTTATCAAGTTTTGTTCATGCAGGAAAGGACGAGGAGAAGGCCTGCGTATTGAAAAAAACAGTATCTGTATTATCACGTAAAGGAGAAGGACCAAAAGAAGCAAGATAAGCTTAATGAGGAGTCATAGTTTACCAAGAAGACTCAGAGACAGAGCAAGAACATAAGAGGAGTTTCACGTTTGAGCCAGTAATGCAGCAAACACATACTCAGCAGTATATCCCAAATCAATGTACCTCTCGACATTCCACAGAAATGAGTGAGTACTAGGCCTCAGAATGTTCATCATTATCATGGTTTCTCTTTGAAGTCACTAACTTTCACCTTCTAGCTGTTGAGGTACTACCACTCTGAGTCCTTCCATCCTCCTCCTCCTGAATGTGAGTAACTCCGTCTCAGTCCCAAACCGAGCGACGCTAAATGTTTGTCATGCACTGCTGCTGAAGTACAAATAGAGAAAAAGACTAGGATTATTTTGTGCAGATTTGTGTTTGGTAACTAAAGTGGCTGGTCTAGCCTGAGGTACCAGAAAAGAGGAGTGGACTCTGCAGGGAAATTTCACTAAGTTTGAAAGGCCAATCACTTCCAGGAAACAATGTTCACCCAACAGCCCCCAAACATTGCAAATCATCGAATACCAGTTTGTTGAACACCCTCTGTCACTGTCAACTACCGTAGCATCATCAATCATCACTCATAATCACTCAATATTTCACCACTCATTGGCAAAATAATTAGTAGTTACCTCCTCTAATCAAAACACGGTGGTTGAACAAAATATTATCGCCTCTTTGATGGTATTGGAATTTAACATTGGCACTGGAAGTCTTTTAATCAATGATCCTCTGGGGAAGCCCCGCTAAGTGCCATAAAAAAAGGATAGGCAATGGAATTTGAGGACAGCAGGCATTGTCTCCAATGTCCTGAAGGGATATGGAAAGGCTGGCAGTAAGGGTGTGCTGAGGTCGACAGGGGGGGCCCTGCACTGCCCATGGCGATGCCCCCATTCCCAGCACCCTTGGAATGCAGACAGTTCACATTCCGAAGGTGCTGTGTATTGTGTCCCTTAGAGTAGCCAAGGCCGATATCTTAGCACTGTTTCCATCGGTCAACCCAGCGGTAATGTGTATTTCAGTGTTCTCGCCGGTCAGCCTGGCTGGAACATTTTAATATGTTTGGGGAGGATACCACCTCCAAACTTATAATTAGGCCCTCTAAGTTCCACTAGCAATTTCTTTATTTTTTTTTGCAAAGAAAGAAAGAAGCTCACCAAGAAATAATCAAAAAGTTATATGGTGGTACTGGCAAACTCAGTCTGGAAAGAGGAGTTTGTCCTCTAACTCAGGTGATTCACCCATAAGTTGGTAAGCAAGCACTCTTTATTTGATTTATTTTGTTTGGCCTCATTCACTTTATACACTTTCAAATTGACCTCCAAGCTCTTTCTCTGTCAATGTAAGCCATCTTTGAGGAGACCAAAGATTCTCAGCTAATGAAGGGAGTATCGACTTTTGTGTTCAAACTACCCACCACCATGTCCTGGCCCTGAAAGGCCATAATCATTGGACCATCTCACAAGGCCATCATGTACAGAGCCACTCTTTTTAACCCTTGGAGCTACCCACTGTCTTCTACTGCTATCCACCTTGTCAGAGGGGCCCGCAGTTAATCTACTTGTTTTACATAAGAGCCATTCAAATTCATCTTGCAAATGTAAATAACTGAGTTCAGTCATTCAGCCTCGGAAGGGCCAACTGGGGATATCCATTGTTTATATATTTCTCTTCTGCCCAATAAGATAAGATAGAACAGTAGTTTACTATGATAACCCTGAGGGTCTCGCAGTTCCGGTGACCACCCAAAGATGATTAGTTCTGGGCTTACCTCCCTAGTAGTGTGGAATGTAATGCTTAACACCTTACCAGCCTCTCCTCAGAACTCTTGAATATTGTGATAGAGCGCAAACATATGGAGGTCATCGGCTTTCAGTAGGCCACATTCCCTTGCAGCAAGTCTTTTTTGTAACCCTCAATTTTTTGGTGACCAGAAGGCCCTGTGAGGGAAAAAAGGTGATTGCTTCAAAGATACACAGGCGTGACCAAACTGTACAAAAATTGGAAGGATACTTGCCATAATCAGTAGGCAAAGTATCCCTCCACAAGACAATTGGTAGGCTAGGCCAAAGTCTCCATCCGAATTATTCAGAATTAGCCCATTCTAGACCGCCACTTCCTTCTTCCAGTGAGGTAATCGATCAAAAACTCCTCCAACTTGTTTGTGTCATTCTCTTCTTCTTCCAGGGACTTGGCCCCAGTTTGCAGTTAATAAAATGCTAACTTAGATAATTGTCCTTATCTGAATCTCTTCCCACAAGGAAAGTTTCCCATTTTGAAGGATCTGACCCCACTCTGTAATATCTACCTCTGGTAAGGGTACTGCCAGCCTGTCTCTAAGGCATTCCTGATTGGCAGGCGAATCCCAGACAGGAGCATATTTACCATAGTATGAAAGTTTTGTTTCTCGCCTGATCTGAACCCACAACAGGGCAGTCCCCTGCAGGACTTTCAACCTCACCTTTTAAAGAATCTCAGATCACCCAATTTATACAAACATTTTGACCCTTTACCTTGCCCTACATTTAGTAGAGCTTTCCTTAATCGATCTCCCCCAAACCCGATCCTATCGGAGAGTAAAGCCCTTAAATTTTTTAATTACAAAGCTCAGGCACATAACTGAAAATCTGCCTCCATTATCGTATTTCCTCTCCAGCTTCCTTCTTGCTATTCTAGCACCCTTAGAAACCCAAAGAAACAAGTCTACCTTTCCATGCCATTTTTGCAGCCAGGTTCTCTTAAAATGTAAAGAGATCATATTAAACAAAAAGGTAAAGGTAAAATTCAGGAGGATGGACATTTTTATCAAATTAGCTCCTCTAAACACTGTTTAAGGTAGGTGAGACCAGCTTAGTAGCAACCTATTTGTCTCTGTCATGGCCCTGTTGAAATGTATTTCAGAAATGTCCTCCAAAGGACAACAGATCCTAATACTTAGATATTTTAATTCCCTTTTTATCAAGCTGTGTTCATCCTCCATATTTGACACCATAGGGGGTTATTCTAACTTTGGAGGAGTGTTAATCCGTCCCAAAAGTGACGGTAAAGTGACGGATATACCACCAGCCGTATTACGAGTTCCATAGGATATAATGGACTCGTAATACGGCTGGTGGTAAATCCGTCACTTTTCCATCACTTTTGGGACGGATTAACACCTCCTCCAAAGTTAGAATAACCCCCATAGTCTCTATTTTAGGCAGATTTACCTCACAGCCCGATACTTGCCCAAATGCTGCTAGCACATGATCTAAGCTAGCCAAAGTAGGAGTTACGTCACTTGTTTAGACCATACATCATTGGTGCACAATGATATTTTCTTTTCCCAACCACCATGAATGAAAAGTTTATTCACCTGCTCTCTCTTAACCTGCACTAAAGGCTCAATAAATAGACTGAATAGTAATGGAGAGAGAGGGCAACCCTGTCTGGTCCCTTTTGTAAACTTAAAACTTGCAGTTCAGTTTCCCTTCAACAGTACTCTAGCTGAAGGGGTCTTATTGATTTCCCATATTACCCTACAAAAATTGTTACCCAGATTATAATGACCTACTAGGGTATTCAAAATTTGCTAATTCACCCTGTCAAATGCCTTAGTGGCATCCAACACTATTATAACAAGGGGGGCTTTATTTGCTACTCCCAAATTGATGGTCCCTATTAACTCATGATTTAAATCATGCATAAACTTCATTTTTAAGAAAACGTTTTGGTCCTCTGATATCAATCCTCCAACAACTTGACTCAGTCTATTAGCAAAAATGTTTGCAAATAACTTATAGTCACTATTTAAAAGCAAGATCAGCCTATATGACTCACAAATTAAGGGGTCTTTTTCTGGTTTTAAAATCAGTGTAATCAAAGCCTCTTCCCATGATATTTGAGAGAGGGGTCTTTCTCCAATAAAAAAGCTGAGTCAAACCAGACTTATCACATCCTCTAGTATCTGGTAAAACTCATTTGGCAGCCCGTCAGCCCCTGCTGCCTTCCCTTTTTTTGCTCTTACTAATTGTCTGCTATACCTACTCCAAAGTTATTACCTTATCTAGACTCTCCTTGTTCTCCTTGGTCACCAAGCACTCTTGATTCTGATCAACCATCTTCTTCCTCCTCCTGTAGACTTTCAGGAACAGTGGAATCAGGTGGGATAAAATGATGGTTCATTTTGATCATGGTTAATCTCTCCAAATTTTGAGGTGCATGACTGGTCTTTCTCACTGTTACAACTGCACCAGCTGCACTGAACATACGTTCAGCAGACACACTGGCTACAGGACAAGCCAGATACTTTATTGCCAGCCTGCTCTGACCATTGGTGCATCTTTCCATACCAATACAGCAATGGGTTTTGATCCACATAAACCTCTTTTGGGCCATCTAGATTTTCCTGGACCATCCTCTGAAGTGTCATTGGTGCTGCCACTTGCGTGACCTCTTTTTTCATTGCCTCTGCAGTAGACTTAAGACTTGCAACTTGAAACAAAGCCAATGTAGAAGTTGGGTCCAATTCTTCTGATGTTGTTGTTGCCTGTGTTCTTGTTTCAGATTTGGCTGCTGTGAGTGAAGACTGCCCTCCCTGGAAACTGAAGGCGGCACCCCAGAACTGCAGAGTTGGACTTTAAGCTCCAGCCATTCTTCTTCCAGTTCTCCGGCTTGCTGAGCAATCCACCTCTAACATTCTGAAACATCCCCTTCAGAAAAAGGAATGAAAGTGGGAAGAATGTTTCTATAGTATGTATCAAGTAGGGTAGCACAAATGTGCTCTTTGGATGAGATACTGTCATTGCAGCCTTGCATTACAAGCCAAATGAAGGATTAAGCTCTCAACTAAGGGATGTGCTTCCGGATTTTTGTTTATACCTCCTCGTGAGAACCTTTCAGACACCTTTTTAGCTTCTTGTGTAGCAGATGCAACAATGGGATAGCTTGTCCCATTGCTTTGTCCTCCTTGCTAACTTTCCGTGTGAAAACTCAAAAGGGAGCAGCAACCGTGTCAGGCATTTGACTAAGCCCCGTTTGTCCACATCCATGGTCATAGGTTTCCCAATTGCATCCCCTCTTAAAATGACATAGTAATTGATCGCTCTGTACTGTTCAAACAGACGATGCAACATATA
Organism: Pleurodeles waltl; assembly: GCF_031143425.1. Classification (NCBI taxonomy): domain Eukaryota; kingdom Metazoa; phylum Chordata; class Amphibia; order Caudata; family Salamandridae; genus Pleurodeles; species Pleurodeles waltl. Next base: position 1,033,472,247 of record NC_090439.1, read on the forward strand.
AAAGATTGAGATCCAAAGTGTTGGCACCTTCCGTATCAGGGCTTTAACAGGTACTCTGTTACCATGCTGAAAAATCTGCAACTGCTTTCAGGCTTTAAAGGAAGGGTTGCAATGAGTTCAGATTACCCTGCAGGTGGTCAGTATGTTGCTGACTATGACTTCTTTTTTGAGAAAGTCTTGCACAACCAGGTTGATGCAGTTCACCAAACACAGGACTCTGAAATAGCCACTGTCTCCCATGGCTTTGGCTATGTTACTGCCATTTTCTATGGCTCTGTGGCAACAAATCCAATTCACATTCACTGTTAGAAATGGGGTCTCTAGTTGGTAGTCGGTTTGCACCCCTCTAGTCAGGATGAGGGAGCTACCCGCTCATATAACCCCTGTTCACCCCCTTGGTAGCTTGGCACGAGTAGTCAGGCTTATCTCAGAAGCAATGTGTAAAGCATTTGCACATAACACACAGTAATAAGTGAAAACACTACAAAAGGACACCACGCCAGTTTTAGAAAAGTAGCCATGTTTATCTGTATAAAAAAGACCAAAATGATAAAAATCCAACATATAGTGTTAAAGATCTGAATTTTGTAAGATTTACTCAAAAACACAGTTCCTTAAAGTCGATAGCTCCACTTGGGGCTATCGCAGCATTGTGCTCAACAAAACCAATAGTTCAGGCTGGCCACGGCGTTGCAGCCCAGCTACAGTGTCAGGGAGACCCGCAAACAGTACCTTCGTAATTACAGGGTGTCGTGATCCTTGTGGTGAGCTCTGGAGAGTGGTATCGATGGCGTTGCGGTGTCGGTTCCGGAGTCAGTGCAGGGGTCATCGGGCCCTTGAAGTCACACGCATTGCAGATCGAACTCCAGGCTTATGAAGTCAGGAGCACTGCGTAGATTGCATTGGGGCTGCAGTGCGAAGTGGAACGGTGTGATGTGTGGTGCCCACAGGTCGCGGTGCAGGCAGAGGCTCAGTGACGGTGTCCATTGGCATTGTGTGAAGTGGGCAGTGCAACGTGCGGTGTCACCAGGTCACTGTGCAGGCAGTGGCATCGTTGTTGCTGAAGAGGTGGATCAGGGCTGCAGTGCGGGACGGTACGGTGGTTCCTGTACCTCACGAGCGGTGTCCACAGGCCACAGTGCAAGCAGTGGTGCTGGTGTCAGCAGGAGCGTCGGCGTCGGGGGTGACCAAGCTGCGGTGTGAGCAGGCGATGCCAGAATGTCAGGCCCACAGGTTGCGGTGCAAGCAGCGGCTTGGTGAAGTCATCCGGTGACAGCGTCGGTGAGACCAGGGATGCAGTGCAAAGTTGGGCAGTGCTCCTCTGTGCAGTGTCAGCAGGTCACGGTGTGGGCCAGCAGCATCATTGTTGGCGTTGCAGTGGTTTTTCTTCTTGAAAAGCACAAACTACACAGTTCCCAGTGCTCTAGGAAGAGGAAACTAAAGTCTTTGATATCCCTAAGACTTCCAACAGGAGGAAAGCACTACCCCAAACCCTTGGAGAACTTTCTGAAGCAGGACACCTTTGCACTCTTTTCAGGCAGAAGCTGCAACTGCAGGCCAGTCCAGCAAAGCAACACAGCGAAGGGACAGTACTCCTCCTCTAGCTCTTCAGCTCTTCTCCTGGGCAGAGGTTCCTCTTGATTCCAGAAAGATTCTAAAAGTCTGGGGTTTTGGGTCTTCTACTTATACCCCTTTCTGCCTTTGAAGTTGGCAAACTTGAAAGGAAAGTCTCACATGTTTGCAAGATTCTTCCTTGTCCAGGCCAGGCCCCAGACACACACCAGGGGGTTGGAGACTGCATTGTGTGAGGGTAGGCAAAGCCCTTTCAGGTGTGAGTGACCACTCCTCCCCTCCCTCTCAGCACAGATGGCTCATCAAGATATGCAGGCTATGCCCCAGCTCCCTCTGTGTCACTGTCTAGAGGAGAGGTGTAAGCAGCCCAACTGTAAAAGTGACTCAGACAGGGAATCCACAAACAGGCAGAGTCACAGAATGGTTTAAGCAAGGAAATGCCTACTTACTAAAAGTGGCATTTCCAAACTCACAATCTAAAAACCAACTTCACTAAAAGATGTATTTTTTAATTGTGAGTTCAGAGACGACAAACTCCAAATTTCTATCTCCCCTCAAAGGGAATCTGCACTTTAAAGTTATTTAAAGGTATCCCTTATGTTAACCTTAGAGGGAGATCGGCCTTGCAACAGTGAAATCCGAATTTGGCAGTATTTCACTGTAAGGACATGTAAAACACCAGTACATGTTCTACCTTTTAAATACACTGCACCCTGCCCATGGGGTTGCCTAGGGCCTAATTTAGGGGTGGCTTACATGTACCAAAAGGGAAAGTTTGGGCCTGTCAAGTGGGTACATTTGCCAGGTCAAATGGGAAGTTTAAAACTGCATACACAGACGCTTCCGTGGCAGGTCTGAGACATGTTCACAGGGCTACTAATGTGGGCGGCACAGCCAATGCTGCAGGCCCACCAGTAGCATTTGATTTACAGGCACTAGGAACCTCTACTGCACTTTACTAGGGACTTACTAGTAAATCAGATATGCCAATCAGGAATAAACCAATCAATAATACAATTTACATAGAGAGCATATGCACTTTAGCACTGATTAGTAGTGGTAAAGTGCCCAGAGTTCTAAAGCCAACAAAAACTGGTCAGAACAATTAGGAGGAAGGAGATAAAAAGAATGGGTATGACCCTGCAAAAAGGGTAAGGTGCAACAGACACCTTGCTATTAAATGTGCCCAAGAAGTTTGCAGCTGTATGTGATTTTTTTCTATAGTGAACATGGCTACTTTTGCATGCCACCGAAAAAACATAAAAATGTCTTCAAGGATAAAGACTTGTACATAGCTTTTGCTTTACACCTCAAAAGAGATCCAGTGTGCCGTGATGCATATGTGAATCAGTGGCCTGACGACTAGACCACATGTCTGTTGTCAGGTGGATAGTTTGGACAACACTTTGCTGCAAAGCTTTTTCAACCAGTTCCAGCACATTGTGATGCAGCGCTGGAACAGCAAAATAGGTCTGACTTGGAACCTTCCATTTCGAGCAAATGGCTGCCACAGAATTACCACTGATTCCACTAAAGAAAAAGGGAGGAGGTCCAGCGCTAACATTTTTGCTAGCTTCCCATTGTACAAACGTGCCATTGGGTGGTTGCAGTCCATAATTGTAGACTCGATTTTCTTCTTTTCTGGGTACCCTGATGCAGGTGACGTTTGAGATGTAGGTGGTGGTAGGCTCAATGTATGTTGTGGTGCAATCACTGTATGTCGTGTGTGTCTCCATCTGTCTCCATTTGACTCTGAGTCATCCTGTGCCATTGTGAGGTAGCTGCGGCAGGTGATTCTGGTACACAGCTAGGGACAGGGCTGCTTTGCGTGAGGATGTCATCCTCTTCTTCCTCACCTTCTACCATGATTTGACCAGTTATAACTGATGCTTCCCGGCTCTCCTCACCTTCACCACCGTGACCACATTCAGCAATTTGTTTAGGTGCTACTCCCACAGGATTGCAAGATGTTTCTTCATATGTGTTGTCTAGCCTCCACTACCATAATGTGAACCAGGCTTACCTCAACTAACACTTGTGTGGCAAATGGAGCATATCTCAGTGTTCTCCTGTCTGCTAATCATAAAAAGTCCCAAACTAGGGAGAAGTATTTTCTCACTGGGCCGCTGCCAATGCCTGCAGAAGGACTGGAGGTTGGTGAGCGTGGCGATTTCCTCTCTGCAGTGCATACTTCTACTGAGTTACAGGTTGGTACAGGTCTGTGCTGGGGCCTTTCAAATATGGGAGCAGACAGTGCTGCCTGTGCCACATCCCTCAGAGCTGGTTGGACAGTAATCTCAGACTCCTTTATGTCAACTTCCACAATGACTTGCTCGTCATCATCATTCTCCTCACCATCATCCCCTTCTGTGATTCTAAGACTTTCTGGATCTTTTCTTTTCCCTTTCCTCTCCTGGCGTCTCCCGAACTCTGCCGGGGTCCACTCCATGACCCAGTCATCATCATCAGAAGTGGTGCTTGGAGAAGATGGTCGAGTAGTACCCTTCCTTTTTTTGCTGGAGATCTGGGAGCCATTGATTCTAAAGAGGAGGTTCTTGCTCCGCAGGAAGCTCAACCTCGTGTTCTGCTCCAATTTTGGTAAGATCTACTATTGCTGGCTGGGTCTGCTGTTCACTTTGCTCTGTCTCCTGAAATGATTGGGTACTACCTTGTGAAAGGAACAAATCCAATTCAGTGTCACTGCTTGTTGGCATTGCCATGATTGCAGTGGTTGCCTCACTGACAGACATGGTCTTGGCTTTAGTTGGGGTGATGCTGTTGATGTGGGAGTGCTGCTCCCAGGTTCCTCCTCATAGGCCGGTGTGGCAGGCACACTTCTCCTGCAAAAGTTGTGATCAGCACACAACTGGTGGACAGCTGCTTCTTTTCACTGACCACTTTCTTTGGAGCACCTTTCTTTGGGTCCAGCTTAAAGCTCTCACTTAACAGTCACACTAAGCGGCACAAGCGTAAGAGATTGGAGGACTTAACTGTAAAGGCCTTCTCTTTGCAGTATTGTGGGTGATGTGACAGATATTCTCTTGAGCACCTTAAAGCAAACAAGCAAGAAAAACATGTAGTTAGTGAAATGTAGCATTGTTGCAGGTAGGAATAGTAAAGATTAATTAAATTGTAGTGCAGTTAGTTACTTATGTAATAAATACCAATTTGATCAAACATTGTAAAGTCAAGCCAGACCACCACAGCATAAAATTTGATTTCAAATCAGGAAGTACAGCATGAAGATGTAGCTCTTTGCCTCACCTCCATCTGTTTTAAAGGAAACACTTATAGTAGTCAGAGAAAGGTGCATGGGTAATTGCAATAATCCTTAAAAAAATATGTCGGCAAAGTGGTCCAGGGGAAATGAAATAATCATAAAAAAATTAATTATGCTGCAGATTCGTCTGCAGTGCACCACAGCCATTGTATCCAGGAGGAAATGGAGTTATTATACATCTAGAGAAACCGAAAACTGTAGTGTGGCTGTGCGTCTTTGGTGGATGGATGGATGGAGCAATGGATGTGGCTAGATGGATCAAGGCAAAATGCAGAATTGAATAAAATGAAATTAAAAATTAAAAAAAATCTAGAATTTTTTTAAAAACTCAAATGCAAATTCAAAAACTGTAATAAAAAAAATATAAATAATTAAAAAAATATATATATATTAAAATAAAACATAAAGTACAAGCCAAAATTTTAAAAATGAATTAAAAAATAATAGAATAAAACATTACATTAAAAAAATAATAGAATAAAAAAAGTAAATACAATTACAATAGAAAATAATAATCAACAATGAAAATTAAAATATATAACATACCTATGTTGAGGTTTTTTCTTGAGGAAGCCTTGGGGGACTATCCGACAGGTGTCTTACTGGAACAATGGATCTGGCTAGTTTTTGTCTTTTAATGAACTAGAGTTGATGTTATGGACAATATGGTTTGACTGCTATAACTCAAATATATCTATTTCTCTAGATAGCTCAAGGGTCCATACAAATCATTCTGCACTGCGCTTTTTTCAGTTTTTTAAATTTTTTCGAAAGTGGTTCCTCTGATAGAGTAGTTTGGCCTCATACTTGTTACCGTCTAGGCGTTTTACTGTTGGATATGGGTTTGACAACTCGACGTTCCAATATGGACACCCTAGCTTTTGTCCAATGATGAGCACCCAGACTGTTAGGCCTTCCTTGTGTTTAGTAGCTTAAGGTCCATGCAGGTTGTACTGCACTGCGTGTCTTTTGAATTGAGTTCCTCCAGTTGCACACTTGTCATTTTTGTCACTGTGGAGGTATTTATTGGCGAATAGTTAGGTTATTAGATGTTCCAATATGGTTGCCATAGTTACCAGACAATGTAGTCCTTTCTCACGTTTGACAGCACAAGCACGCTTATTTACTGCCGACGGTTAGGAAATCATGGTGACACTTACGGAACATAGCCACACCTATCAATGTTCACACTAAAAGTTAAATTCCTTAATTTATGAGTATTTTTATGTGTATGTTGTGTTAATTATTATGATCATAGACCGTTGGGCCATGTATATATTTATCCAGGTGTGGTGAGTGCTATATACTTTATCGGTCCATATCTACGAACCCCTCATTTAGTTTGGCAATACACGCCTAGATTCTAAACCAACACAACGAGTGCCATTACATCTAGTGTACATGTTGTGTGTATTATATATGGAACATATGTTTATGCGTATGTTGCGATAGTTGTTATGTCCTTAAACCATTGAGCTAGGTATATATTTATCCAGATGTAGTGAGTGCTATATAGTTTGTCAGTCCATATCTCTGAACCCTTGAGTACGTTTGGCTATACACTCCTTAAGTCTAAACCAACACAACGAGTGCCAGTACACTGAGTGCACATTTTGTGTGATCACAGGAACGTACATGCTAAGTGTCCATGATTATTTTGGGTAGCTTTTACTTTCATCTTGCTGCATAGCTCGCCATTTAAATCGAACAGAGTAACACTAATATTAACATCAACCACCTGTACTTACTATAATCTGTGCATTTGGTTTTGCTCTGGGGTCCGTACTGGATACAACACTTGGGGGTGACAGCCCCAGGGTGGAATGGGCTTTGTTTCATGAATTCTTTCAGGGTACATTATTATCTAATATAGGCTTTTGGGATATGTTTTTGCCACTATCAGCATTTGGCTATTTCCTAAAACAGGTGTTTTATGCAATTATTGAACTAGGACGTATTATGGTCCTATTGTGATCGGCTTGTACTACTGCTTTGAAATATCGACTTGAATTGCATCCTTGGAACATTATTAAGTGGATGTTCGGTTACTCTACTACTGAAATCCATCCTCAAGGACTTTTGTTTATTGAGAACAGGTATCTATGTTTCATCTGTCTTTTTCTTAGTATGAATAATTTGGAACTATTTGGTCTGGCGAAGAGCATAAGTTACTTATGTTCTATTACAGTTATTTGACATGATTGATAAAATACTTACAGTATGCTGCATTACTCTACTTTTTTACTGGTTTTGTTTGGTTAATTAGTGATATTTTGCCTGTTTTTTCCTCATGTTGGTAATCTTTTTTTGACATGTTCCATGGCTTTCTCAAACATGATACTCCCTTTTTTTCAAATTTGGGCTTACACTTTTTGCGGTGGCTTGTGGGTTTTTTCCTAAGTCACTTTTTGGTGTACGTTTTGTGATGAACCTCTATTATTGTTTTTTTACCTAATTTACACAGATTTGGTGGTGGTAGGATGTCATGTTTTATGTGACACTATGTAACTTGATAAACATTTAATGTATACCCTGTAGTTTGCAGCCTTGAAAAAGTTACATGTTGTGATGAAAAACGTTAAAAAACCATCCAGCACCAACTTTCATTGTACTGAATTGCACAAACCACTAGCAATATTGTTTGACATTCAAAGCAGGTGCAGTTTACTACACACCTGCTACCCTCTTTTTCACTTTGTTTGCATTATAAACTTAACATAAACAAATGATCAATAATAAACAATGTTTGTATGTATGCCTATGGCAAAGACACACTGGGGGATACACAAAATGGCTGCAGGCACATGGTAAATCAACAAGGAGCAAGGAGGCATGGCAAACAAAGAACAAATGCAAGCCACTTCCAAGGGACATTGGCTGGATGGACAAAATGGCCACCAGACACATGGTCAAGCAACAACAATAACAAGCAAGGAGGCATGGTGAACAAGGAAGATTCACATGCAAGCCTATGGCAAAGAAACACTGCCTGTATGTAAAAAATGGCTGCCAGTCACAGGGTCAAACAACAACTACAAGAAGCAAGGATGCCTGACAAACAAAGAACACATGCAAGCCTACGGCAAAGGGACACTGGCTGGCTGAACAAAATGGCTGCCAGCCACATGGCCAAACAATAACTACAAAAAGCAAGGAGGCATGGGGAACAAGGAAATAACACATGCAAGGTTATGGCAAAGATACACTGGCTGCATGCTTAAAATTGCCACCCACCACATGGTCAAATAACAGCAAAGAGAAGAAAGAAGTACACATGCAAGCCTATGGCAAAGACACACTGGCTGGATTCAGAAAATGGCCACCAGCCACATGCTCAAACTACAATTGCAAACAAGGAGGCATGGAGAACAAAACATACATGCGAGCGTATGGACATAGACTACGTAAATTGGCCCATGGCCACAGGGCATGGAGAACAAAGACACATGGTGGATGATGACAAACACAAACAAGCAAACACTGGCCATAGGAGGCATGATGGTAAAACTGAAGAAAACACTAACATTAATTCAGCAATGCAAAACATGAAAAATAACTTAGCTTTAACATTTCACAACAACAGTACACACATAGTCCTATGCCATCAAATATTAACAAACAACATATAAACGTTTTGCAAAAAATAAATAAAATGCAACAATAGCCAACATTTTAAATTTAATCCAATGTGACCCCTGCCCTAAATTAAGTTTTAAAACATAAACCACTGAAATATTTATTTCTTATGCTGATGACTACTAGTACTGGGATTACTGGTTACATGGCCCTTTGAAAATCTAGGCCACATAGTAAAATAATATTGTCAATGTTACAAACATGTAGAAAAGGACAGGTACTGAGCTGTGCAACAGTTTTCCTTTACAAAAGATGAACCATGAATGAAAAGTCAAATAAATAACTTTGCCAATATTTAGACACTAGGCCACCCACCATCATACATTTTTTAAATCAAATTAAAGTACAAAGAAATATTGGTGCGTTCCTAAGCAAACAATCAACACCTTTCTTCATCAGTTTTGGAACATAATAGTATGATTTCACAAAAACAAAATCCCTAAATCCAAAGGTATATCCAGATGACAAAGAGAGTGATCCTTCCACCTCGAAATCCAAGTGGAAAGCGACCAGGAGATGGACAAAGCACTGAATTCAGATGTATCTGGAGTAGAAAATCTACTCCAGGTGCATTTGCACATGGGACTGTTTTGGCTGCTGCGTTACATCCTGACCAGAAGCAGTGCAAGTAAACGTGAAGTCTCACGCATGGGACCAGAAACAGTCTGAGCGAACACAAAGTCTCAGAAACGATCTCCGGTGCGCACCAGATTATGAGATTCGGGAACTGCAGCTGCTCTACATAGGGTGAAGTGCCCAAATTTAGTAAACTCCATCAGCCGTGGGAGTTCTACGCCCGGGCCTAATGAGAACTCAATATATATACACTCCGTAATATGCAGACATTCATAAGCTATAGCTAATCAATTCTATATGAATCAAAAAGTTGTATTAGGCCTAATTATTACTGACAAAGACCAGCCCATGTGTATATATATATATATATATATATATACACGTATAAGTAATTGCTTTATACATTACATGTTGAAATACAAAAATGCTGAAAACAGAAAAACTAATTTGCTTCTAAGCTCTTTAATATACTGTAGATGACTAAAATGTATCCGAATTCATAATTATGTATGTGTATCACAAGGCTATATTAGCTAATTTCTTTACACAATTATAGATTATTTTAACATAAACATGACAGCATCAGCACCATACAGCTACTGCCCTAAATGTACAGAATGTTACTTAGAAAATCAACATATATGAAATTTTCCTACATTTTTCTAAAATGTAGATGTTGTACATCTCTTTGTAGTGCAAAAACAACAAGTGATGGACGGAATGCTGAACATTGTCAAACATTCACCCCCAGTCACAGATCTGGGTTTAATCCATCGTTTTTTTGCTGCCCATGCCATTCCAGTTTGGACCCAGCCATATGCAAATCAGTCTTGACCCTGTTCCCCATGGGAACAGTCCAGCCCGAACTGCTAGGCCAGGTCTTCCCTGGACTGGAAACAAGCATCCTGGGACCGGTTTCGGGGTTTCACCCCTCATCAGCCAGGCTAGCTTGAATCCAGTGGCATGGGAAGCACGGGACCCACGTCTGGGCATACCCTTCCCACTTAGGGCGACAAATGCAAAAACAACAAGTGATGGACGGAATGCTGAACATTGTCAAACATTCACCCCCAGTCACAGATCTGGGTTTAATCCATTGTTCCATGAGGAACAGGGTCAAGACTGATTTGCATATGGCTGGGTCCAAACTGGGGTGGCATGGTGAGCAAAAGAACGATGGATTAAACCCAGATCTATGACTGGGGGTGAGTGTTAGCTAGCCTGGCTGATGAGGGGTGAAACCCCGAAACCGGTCCCAGGATGCTTGTTTCCGGTCCAGTGAGGACCTGGCTTGGCAGTTCGGGCTGGACTGTTCCCATGAGGAACAGGTTCAAGACTGATTTGCATATGTCTGGGTCCAAACTGGGGTGGCATGGTGAGCAAAAGAACGATGGATTAAACCCAGATCTATGACTGGGGGTGAGTGTTTGACAATGTTCAGCATTCCGTCCATCACTTGTTGTTTTCTCTTTGTAGTAGTCTAATTTCCTACAATGTTTTCTTTATATGTACTATCTGTTGTTTTCTTGATGATACTCACTAAAAGTTCACCTCTGCTCACCCACTGGTAGCTTGGCAGAGAGCAATCAGGCTTAACTTCAGAGGCAATGTGAAAGATATTTGTGCAAAACTGCAAACAGTAAAACAGTGGAAATACCACACAAAAAGACACCACACCTGCTTAGAAAAATATAACTTAATTTTATGAGTAAAACAAGACCAAAACGGCAAAAATCCAATAATTAGAATTGTTGATTGATATCTGCAAATATGAGCCCAAAATTTCATACAACTGGGCATTTTTCTTGACGCGAGCTAACGCCATTCCCTAACACCATTTGTGTGCCATAATTAAGAAATGACACACGATGGCGCTAAAGAAGGGCTAGTGTCTTAAAAAAAGACGCTAGCCGGTGATGGATGGCGTTAGAGGAAATGTTGCTAGTGGGTCAAAAATGACAGTAGGCTCATTAACGGCAAAATATCTGCAGATAGTCAGCCTAGTATCATTTTTTGATGCACAATCAGGAGTCATTACCACAACCTGAATAGCCACCACTATTGACCCCAGGGCAAGCCCAACAGATCCAGTGCCAGGCAGGGGGCCTCTTATAAGAGGCCCCCAATGGAACACCACACATATAAAAGTACACTTACCTGGAATGGGTTCCCGCCTCCAATAGGGTCCCTGTGGTGTGGGTGGTAGTGATGCTGGGGGTTAGGGTGGGCATCTATGTGCCCTTTTCATGGTGTTTTCCCAAGGAAATGTGCCTACCAGCACTTTAATGTCTGGTCTGATCATTATTTAGGTGTGCATCATTTCTATGTCGGGTGTTAAATATAGCACTGGGGGGCTAGTGTAATTTTTAGAAAGGTAAGGCCTACCTTGTATCTCATTGACGCAAGGTGGGTTAGCGTTTCCTATAAATGATGCTAACTCCATTTATTTCATGCGAGACGGGTCTAGCGTCAAAACAGAAATATGGATTTAAGTTAGCGCTGATTGAGCATCAAAATAAATTATGCTAAGGCAGCGCTAACTTTCCTTAAATATGGGCAACAGTGCTTAACAGCATAACATGCCAAACTGAGCTATCTGGTCCCGCTTGACCAGGTTAATCTAAAAGTTCAGGCCGACCACAATGGTACATGGGTCAAATACAGGGTCCAAACTTGTCCCGCTAAAAAAGTACCTTGTTGGGGTATGCTTCGACTTCGGGATGAGATGCGTGGAGCAGGGATGCAATGTGTCAGTTCCAATCCCTAACATTCGTAGATGATGCATAATTCTCTAGCCACTTTCTTGGTGTACATCATCATCAAGCAGCCCTGGATGAAGGTGATCCACTGTCATCAAGCAGCTCAGTCGGCAATGCAATGCCTTCATCCTCGGAGGCGATGCATAAGCATCGAATGGAAATGTGTCAGTTCTGACTGGGACACGCTGTTGGTGATGCACAGTTTCTGGCAGCTGCAGCACTTTATGCCCACTTCCAAGGGCCCAAGACATGCAAAATTCAGGTGCTGTTGCAGCATGAAGAGGATTCTTTTTGTCCCTGAGACTACAGAACAGCAGGACAACCAGCAAGTCCTTGAAGTCACTTTGGTTCTGGGGATGTCAAGATGCAGTCCTGTCCTTCTCATTACCAGGCAAGGAGGGCAGCAGGCAGCAGGGCAAGCACAGCAGAGCAGGAGTCCAGAAAAGTACAGCAGAGTCCATCACAGTGGCATTCCCTTCAGCAGCACAGCAGTTCCTGATAGAATGTCTTCTGGTCCAGAAGTCTCCTGATCTGGTGGGGTCAGAAGTTCAGTTCTTATAGCCAGAGGTACCTCTGAAGTTGTGGAAACTTCAAAGAGAGGCATTTGAAACGCACAGAGTCCCTGCCCTTTCTGCCCTGGCTTCAAACTCACTACAGGGGGCTATGATCCCTTTGTGGGGGATCAGAACATAGCCTATTCAGGTGTAAGTATCATCCATTCCTTCCCATCCTGCCCAGGATGGACCATCAGGATGTTGATGATCCATCAGTCACACCTAAGCTTCCTTTGTGTGTGGCTATCTAGAGGGAATGCACATGAACCCAGCTGTCACTCACCCAGACGTGTATTCAAAAACAGGCTGAAAGTACTAAGGGGGTCATTCTGACCTCGGCGGTAAAAGGCGCTTACCGCCGGTCAGAAGACCGCCATAACACCGCCGAGGTCGCGGTAAACCGCCACGGTCATTCTGACCCGCAACTGGCAAACCGCCAAAAACCCGACAACAACAAAAGTCCGCCACACCAACGGCCAGTGAAAAACTGGCGATGACCAAACCTCCACCGTCACGCCAACAGAAATACGCCCATGCTATTCCAACCCACAAATCCCCGCAGCGGTCTTTCAACCGCGGTATTCCATTGGCGGTACACACCGCCGCGCTCAAAATACACTATCCTTTACAAAACACAGCCACATTGGACAATTCAAAATACAAACACCTGAGACACATACACACACCACTCCCACACACCCATTACAATAGAAAACACACACCCACATCACCCACAAACCCTTACGACCACAATTGCGACTGAAGGCCAGAGAGAGACAGCACAGAATAGAGTACACCATCACACAGAGGCAAATCACAACATCACCCACACAATATCCACGCACAAAACACCATACACCACCACACTCTACAACACATACACCACCCCACACCTCATCCACACCACCCCATGGCACCCCACAGACACCCCAGGTTTTCTGACGCAGAACTCAGGGTCATGGTGGAGGAAATAGTTCGGGTAGAGCCCCAGCTCTTCGGGACACAGGTGCAGCACACCACCATTGCCAGGAAGATGGAGCTATGGCAAAGAATAGTGGACAGGGTCAACGCTGTGGGACAGCATCCACGAAATCGGGACGATATCAGGAAGCGGTGGAACGACCTACGGGGGAAGGTGCGTTCCATGGTATTAAGGCACAACATCGCGGTGCAGAAGACTGGCGGCGGACCCCCGCCTACTCCCCCAGAATTTACAGCATGGGAGGAGCAAGTCTTGCACATCCTGCATCCTGAGGGCCTCGCAGGAGTAGCTGGAGGAATGGACTCTGGTAAGTCAAATCTTCACTACTTCATTCCCCCCACCACACCTGCATGCCAAATCATACCCCCACCCTCACCCCCACCCCATCACACCAACTCCTTGCAAATGGCTCACCATCACAACCCACCCATCCCAACACCTAGCCCTGCATGCGTCCACAAAGCATGGACACCCATCACCAAAGCATGCCCACTGCACATACCCATCTCCCCACAAGCCACTGTCACAACAGCCCCCACAAGGGAATGCCAGCACTGGGGTACACGGCTACCCACCCATTGCACACTATGGCACACACAGAAGCAATAACCATACTCTTATACCCCTGCAGGACCCGAACGCCACCACAACGCCCAGGAGGGTCCAGAAATGTCCATCCCACCCCCAGAAGAGGCCCCCAGTGATGACAGCAGCTCTGTCTCCCTGGACCCAGATGACCAGCCCGGCCCATCGGGGACCTCGGGACAGTCGGTTCCCCTCACACAGCCACAGGCCACAGCAGACCTACCCCCCTCTGGGAACACCAGCACAGCTCCCACCCAGCGGGCCCATGCCTCTGTCTCCAGGACACATCAATCAGCGGTGTGTCCACCACTACAGGGCACCCAGGTTGACCCACCACCCCAACAACAGCAGGGACCTGGGGGCAATGGTAGTGGGCACATGGTACAGGGGACAGAGGCCCAGGGAAACAGTTGATCTGGGAGGGCTGCTGTGCGACAGGGGGGGGACAGGCCCAGGGAACCCACTCTCCACGAGGCCCTCTCCTCCATCATGGGAGCATACCACCGCTCCCAGGAGACGATGGCTACGGTACTGGCCAGGTTCCAGGAGATCCAGGTACTGCAGGAGGAACAGTACATGGGGTTCAGGGAAGAACTCCGAGCCATTAGTTCTGCAATGGGGACCATCGTCGTGGCTCTTAACCAGATTGTCACCACATTGCGGGACCATGTGGCACCACAAAGGGCCCCTGTCACTAGCATGGACCAGGAACAGCCTACCACCTCCGCCGGCGCTAGTGGACAGGAGGCCCCCACACAACAACAGGCCACCAGAACCCCACCTCCTGCAGAAGAAGAACCACCCCGCAAGCGGTACCTGAGATCTAGGAAGAAGACAGAGTAGGATGCCAAGACCCCCATCAGCCCCCCCTGATGTCATCCCACTGTCCCACATTGTCACCCTGTCCAACCTTGAACTGCCCCTGCTCCATCCTTCCACAGGCATATGGACAATGCACCTGTGAGACTGAAAATCTGGACTCTGCCATGGACATTACTCCACCATCACCCATCACCGATTTTCAACCATGTCCCTAAATTAAGCACTTAAATAAAATCACTTATTGCACTAGAATTATCTGGAGTCTGCTTGTATTTTGAACAAATGTATTAGACATAACGGTGCCAAAATGTTCAGTTACATTGTGATGATAACATACCACTGTCACACAGCTGTAGTCCATGGGCAAACAAAGCAGAGGTCACGCAGTGGGGCCCACATCTCTGAAAACTGAAGGGAAAGTCACAACTCAGTTAACAGAAACTGGGGGGAAACTCAGACAGTAGAGAGGCAGGAGACTGTAAGTACATGTAAAATGGCGGTGTTGATTCGTACCTGTGTGTTATTGAAAATACTGTTGTATCACTGTGTCCCTGTTGTCTGTGTCGTCCCCGTCGTCTTCCTCCTCTTCACTCTCCACAGGCTCCACAGCTGCCACAACACCACCCTCTGGACCATCTTCCTGCAGGAAAGGCACCTGGCGTTGCAAAGCCAGGTTGTGAAGCATACAGCAGTCCACGATGATCTGGCACACCTTCTTCGGTGAGTACATTAGGGATCCACCTGTCATATGCATGCACCTAAACCTGGCCTTCAGGAGGCCGAAGGTCCGCTCGATCACCCTCCTAGTCCGCCCATGGGCCTGATTGTACCGTTCCTCTGCCCTGGTCCGGGGATTCCTCACTGGGGTCAGTAGCCACAACAGGTTGGGGTAACCAGAGTCACCAATTAGCCACACACTGTGTCTCTGTAGCTGTTCCATCACATAAGGGATGCTGCTATTTCGCATGATGTACGCGTCATGCACTGACCCAGGGAACTTGGCATTTACATGGGAGATGTACTGGTCAGCCAAACAGACCACCTGGACATTCATAGAATGATAACTTTTTCTGTTCCTGTACACCTGTTCACTTTCACTGGGGGGAACCAAAGCCACATGGGTCCCATCAATGGCACCAATGATGTTGGGAATATGTCCAAGGGCATAGAAATCACCATTCACTGTAGCCAAATCGCCCACCTCAGGGAAAACAATGTAGCTCCGCATGTATTTCATCAGGGCAGACAACACTCTGGACAAAACCTTAGAAAACATAGGCTGAGACATCCCTGATGAAATGGCCACTGTTGTTTGAAATGACCCACTTGCCAAAAAATGGAGTACTGACAGAACCTGCACCAGAGGGGGAATCCCTGTGGGTTGGCGAATGGGTGACATCAGGTCTGGCTCCAGCTGGGCACACAGTTCCTGTATAGTGGCTCGGTCAAGTCTGTATGTCAGTATGACATGTCTTTCTTCCATTGTCGACAGGTCCACCAGCGGTCTGTACACGGGAACATTGCTCCATCTCCTCGCAAGTCCCAGCGGACGGTGCCTAGGAAGGACAACATGGAGCACAGAGTCAAGCAAACCACAGGTACGTTCCCACAGCTTGCACAGTACACGATTCGCTATGCATTGAATGGCTTGTATGAGTGGCAATGCAAGGCCTAGGCCTGTGTGACGCAGTAGAAATTAAGCCATGTGGGCCCTTGAAATGGCGGCTGCCTGACCTGTGAAGTGTGACAATGGGATGTGAGGTCAATGCGCTGGCGTGGCACACCGTGGCGGTCGGCGGTCGAAGACCGTGGTGCAACGCTGCATTGGTTAACATAGAACCCTATGGGTTTCAGGAGCCAATGACGAAGTGCGCCGGCGGTCGCGGTACGCACCGCCACGGTACGCACCACCGCGGGCGTGACCACCATTTTCTCTCAGCTTAATCACTTGAGACCTGATCATCCACAGGAGAGGACCTATACTGCAAGTGCTGCTGTGACCTCGGTCTGGAAGACACAATGGCTGCTGCGACTGGGGAAAGGGACCTGCCTTCACTTCTGAAGAATTGGAGAAACTCGTGGATGGGGTCCTCCACCCATTATGCGCTACTCTACGGTCCTCCAGACCAACAGGTTAGTACACTGGGACCATGCTTTGTGGGCAATGCCTGGGTTGAGTGGGGTGAATGAACGAAGGTGCGGAGGGGAGCGTATGAGGCATGCATCAAACGACAGATGAGAGCATGGTGCCACATGGCATGGGTGGGGATGGGGGGACACTCACATCGAGCATGCAGAAAATGTTGATATTTTGTTTTCTCTCCCTGTATGTGTCACATAGGTCAGCGCCCATCAGAAAGTCGACATTTGGCGTGTCATCGCCAAGGACGTCTGGACCCTGGGGGTCCACAACAGACGGGGCACCCACTGCCGCAAGAGGTGGGAGGACATCCGCCGTGGGAGCAGAAAGACTGCGGAGGCTCTGCTGGGGATGGCCTCCCAACGTAGGAGGGGTGCCACTCGTCTATTGACCCCCCTGATGTCTCGGATCCTGGCGGTGGCCTACCCAGATTTGGATGGGCGCGTGAGGACATCACAGCAGACACAAGGGTGTGAGTACAAGCACATTCTGCTCTCTTAGTGCGCAGTGGAGGTGTCTGGGTGGGGGAGGAGGGATGTGGGTATCCCTAGGCCAGGGCGATTTCTGTAGGCTAGTCCCCTCCGTAAGGCATGGTCCTGTGCCCCCGCCCTCCACCCCTGTAGGGTGCCAAGTACAGCTATCCATGGCCTTGTGTCACCTATGTGTGCAGATGTCGTCCATTGGCTTGTAGACCAAGTCTCACTGATTGAGTAGTGTACCCCAAGTGCGCGGCGTAGTGCAGGGGGCTTCTGTGTCTGTCCTCTCCGCCAACTGTGTTGCCAATGCATGCACTCAACATGTCTTTATTTCTCCCCCCCCTTTTTTTGTCTGCTCTTCCTGTTCATGTGTGCATTAGCATCCTCTGGCGGAGGAGAAGTGGCATTGGAGCACGAGGGAGCTGCATCTCACATGGCCCCGGAGGGCCATGCAACGGACTCTGATTTCACCAGTGAGACGGAGGGCGAGGGGGGCTCCACAACGGGGACACGTGGAGACATCAGCGACTCCGACACATCCTCGGAAGGGAGCTCCCTTGTGGTGGTGGCAACATCCGTGCACACCGCAACAACAGGTACAGCCGCCACCCAGCGCACCAGCTCCGCCCTCCAAGCAGCCCCTCAGCGTTCGCCCCGTGCCCGCTCGCACACCAAGGCGGGCATCTCCTTCGCCCCAGGCACCTCAGGCCCTGCCCCAGTTACCCCTGCTGCCCTCAGTGAGGAGGTCATTGACCTCCTCCGGACGCTCATTGTTGGGCAGTCTACCCTTTTGAATGCCATCCAGGGGGTGGAAAGGGAGGTGCATCGGAGCAATGCATACCTGGAGGGCATTCATTCGGGTCTGGCTGCCCATCAGCGATCGTTCAACGCTCTGGCCTCAGCACTGGCGGCAGCCATTGTCCCTGTCTCCTGCCTCCCTCCTCCAACTCCCTCCACCCAGTCCCACTCCCCTGTTCCTCTGCCTATCCCAGACACACCTACAGACCAGCCTGCACACACCTCAACACCCAAGGTCAGCTCATCCAAACATAAGCACCACACATCCCACAAGCATTCACACAAGCAACATCCACATGCAGACATACCAACAGCCACTGCCTCCTCTGTGTCCCCCTCCTCCTCGTCTCCCTCCTCCCTGTGACGTCTCCACTCACACTTGCATGCACCACTTCATCAGCCACTACGTCCATCACCAGCACACCCACCAGAACACTCCGCACACGTGCAGTCACCACCCCAACTGCCATTTACACGTCCCCTGTGTCCTCTCCCAGTGTGTCTGTCACCCCCTCTTCCAAACCACACAAACGCAGGCAGCCACCCACCCAACAGCCATCCACCTCACGACAGCCTCCGTCACAAGCACCTGCACCCAACGACAGCACACTTGACTCTCCTACAACCACATCCTCTTCCTCCACTCCTATACCCACTGCACCTACACTTCCCATTGCTCCTAAAAAGTTTTTCCTCTCCAAACTTAACCTCTTTCCATCACCTGACCCACCCCCTCCATCTCGTAAAAGTCTAATCAGCACCTCAGCCACCACAAGCCCTGGACCTACAAGGACCATAGTCCAGGGATATTGGAGTCCACCACCTTCGAGGGCAGCTATATCAGCCAGCAGCAAAGGGACAGCCAGCCCACCCCCTTGGAAGAAATCCAAAAAAGGCAAGGGCCGGCGTGCGAGGACAGAGACGGCAGCCTCCACAGGCACCACCCTGGCACCGTCAGGAAGTGGGGTGCCACCTGGCACATCTCCAAAGGGAGGCAAGGGACACAGAGGATCAGGCAAGGATGGCAAGGGCAGCACAGCCGACAAGTCCGGCAGCAGGCGAGCTGCCCAGGAGGGCCCCACCAGACCCATTCCGGGGGTGAAGGAGGACACCCACGGGCACAGGACACCAGCACAGGAGGGCCCCGCAAGCGAGAAGTCGGATGGTGAGTGAACACCATATATCGGCCAGATCTGGTGCCCTGGAGACACATGTGAAGAACCGCTGAACAATGCCCTTCAAGACAAGCACCGCTGAACAGGGCCCCGCCATCTCAAGAACCGCTGAACAGGGCCCTTCAAGACAAGCACCGCTGAACAGGGCCCCGCTGTCTCAAGAACCGCTGAACAGGGCCCTTCAAGACAAGCACCGCTGAACAGGGCCCTTCAAGACAAGCACCGCTGAACAGGGCCCTTCAAGACAAGCAACGCTGAACAGGGCACCGCCGTCTCAAGAACCGCTGAGCAGGGCCCTTCAAGACAAGCACCGCTGAACAGGGCCCTTCAAGACAAGCACCGCTGAACAGGGCACCACCGTCTCAAGAACCGCTGAGCAGGGCCCTTCAAGACAAGCACCGCTGAACAGGGCACCGCCGTCTCAAGAACCGCTGAGCAGGGCCCTTCAAGACAAGCACCGCTGAACAGGGCCCTTCAAGACAAGCACCGCTGAATAGGGCACCGCCTTCTCAAGAACCGCTGAACAGGGCCCTTCAAGACAAACACCGCTGAACAGGGCACCGCCGCCTCAAGAACCGCTGAACCGGGCCCTTCAAACAAGCACCGCTGAACAGGGCACCGCCGTCTCAAGAACCGCTGAACAGGGCCCTTCAAGACAAGCACCGCTCCGCTGGGCCCTTCAACTCAAGCACCGCTCCGCTGGGCCCTTCCTCTCAAGCACCACTCCGCTGGGCCCTTCAACTCAAGCACCGCTCCGCTGGGCCCTTCCTCTCAAGCACTGCTCCGCTGGGCACTTCCTCTCAAGCACCGCTCCGCTGGGCACTTCCTCTCAAGCACCGCTCCGCTGGGCCCTTCAACTCAAGCACCGCTCCGCCGGTCCCTTCCTTTCAAGCACCGCTCCGCTGGGCCCTTCAACTCAAGCACCGCTCCGCTGGGCCCTTCCTCTCAAGCACCGCTCCGCTGGGCACCGCCGTCTCTGCACCGCTCCGCTGAGCCCTTCCTCTCAAGCACCGCTCCGCTGGGCCCTTCAACTCAAGCACCGCTCCGCTGGGCTCTTCCTCTCAAGCACCGCTCCGCTGGGCCCTTCCTCTCAAACACCGCTCCGCTGGGCACTTCCTCTCAAGCACCGCTCCGCTGGGCACTTCCTCTCAAGCACCGCTCCGCTGGGCCCTTCAACTCAAGCACCGCTCCGCTGGGCCCTTCCTCTCAAGCACCGCTCCGCTGGGCCCTTCAACTCAAGCACCGCTCTGCTGGGCCCTTCCTCTCAAGCATACTCCGCTGGGCACCGCCGTCTCTGCACCGCTCCGCTGGGCCCTTCCTCTCAAGCACCGCTCCGCTGGGCACCGCCGTCTCTGCACCACTCCGCTGGGCCCTTCAACTCAAGCACCGCTCCGCTGGGCCCTTCAACTCAAGCACCGCTCCGCTGGGCCCTTCAACTTCACACACATACACACGCCATCATCTTGAGCTTGTCATGATCCCTAGTTTTCTGGCGTGGTGTGTGGGTGTGAGTGTTGGTCCTAGCTTCAACAGCCACCAGGTGGAGTCCCATAGAGGGTTTTGTTCCCAAAGACCAGTACTTCTGTCTTGCTGGAGGTGAACTTTCGGCAGTTGATTCATGTCCAGTCTGCTACAATGGTCATGCAGTTGGTGAAGTTGGTTCTGTGGTGTTTGTCTAGTCCATCACCGAGAATGTGAGTTGTATGTGATCAGTGTAGATGATGGTGATGTCTTATGATTGGATGATGTTAATGAGCGGTGTCATTTATATGTTGAAAAGGGTGGGGCTGAGGGACGATCTCTGTGGGACTCCGTATGTCAGTTTCCTGGGCTCTGATGTGAAGGGTGGCAGCCTGGCCCTTTAGATTCTTCCTGTGAGGGAGGAACAGATTTATTTGAGATCGTATCCTTGTATGCCAACTTTGTGGAGTCTTCTGACAATGTCGAAGGCCATGAGAGGTCAAGCTAGATGACTGCTGCTGTTTCTTCTTGCTCCAGAATGATTTGACTGTCATCAGTGGTAACAATTAGTGCTGTTTCAGTGCTGTGGTGCTTTCTGAATTCTGAATGAGTGTTGTTTAGAAGATGATGAAGTTCAAGGTGGGTTGTGAGTTGCTTAATGATAGCCTTCTGAATCACTTTGGCTGGATAGAGAAGCAGGGAGATGGGTGAGAAGTTGCTTGGTTGAATTTGGTTGGCGGTTGGCTTCATAAGCTTGAGGAGGGTCTTGATATTTGTCAGTTTCCATTCATCTAGAAAATAGTGGACATGATGCAGGTGTTGATGATGTGGGTGAGGGTAGTGCTGATTGGTGGCCTTCCCAGGTTGGAGCTGTTGTGGGGCATGGGTCCTTTGAGGACCCTGAGTGATTGATCTGCATGATTGCCAATGTGTCATTTCTGTGAGGGTTGTCCATTCGATCAGTTGGCTGTCTTGATTGGTGGAGGGTAGGTTAGGGATGAGTTCCCTAGGGTTGGGTTGGTGTGCAAAGTTGTTTGGATGTATGTGATTTTACTGTGGAAGAAGTTGGATAGGTTGTTGCAGAGTTTTTGTGAGACATCGATGTTGTTGACAGTGGCTGAGCATGAGGTGAAATCCTTGATGATCAAAAAGACAAACTTGCAGATGTTTCATAGATGAGATCCACTACTGCTGTTTTCTTAGTATCTCTTATTTGCTGGTGATAGCATTTGAATGCAGCCTTGTAGGTAGTTCTGTTGGTGGTGTCATGGCTGGCTCTACATTTCTTTTCTAGCTGCTTAAAGTGCTGTTTGGTGTCTCAGAGGTCTTCTGTGTAGAAACAAACTAATAGAATGATTAAATAGAAACAACAGGAAAGTTGAATTACAATATATGTGCACACCAAGAAGTGTCCACAAAATGGTCACTCACTCCCATGCCTTAAAAGAGGTGCATGCTCTTTCACCACTTAGATTCATCTGTCCAGAATGTTGACCATTTCCCCCAAAAAAAACAACAGAAATATTACACCCCTTAAACTAACCCACACAACCCCTTAACCTTGTCAGTTAATGAATAAATTTTTACTGCAAACAGTTTTGCAAAATGTTGAACAATCCATCTCGTCAGGCCGTGTGATTAAATATAATGTGTATTTGCACACTCACCCGTGGGAGTATCATGACAATCTCAACACCCTAATTAACTAATTAAGTGGGCTGATGTGCAAGACCAAGAGTGCTTAGGTTTTTTAAATGCCTCCTTTGGGGCTTTGTAAGACTAGTCCAAAGGTAATAAACAAAACTGTGGGAGATAAGGTTAAAACATTAAGGGTTTATTAAAAAAATATGATCATTATAGAAAGAAAAAAGTAATTAGTTAGTCATTAGGAATTAGCATCAATGAAAATGGTCAAAGAATTATTCCACAAGAGGATTCACATATGGTCACCCTCTGAAGGAAACTCAAGAAAGAATTAACTATAAATTAATAAACAGACTACTACAGAGTCTATTTTCTAGGGACACCCAGAAAGAACTGGAACCCCTTCATAATACAACAGTTGTTATAAGGTTTCAGAGCCCAGAGGATACTTATTTGATATGTAAGGTTAAAGTATATTAGCAATGTTTCTAAATTGTGAACCAGTCATTATTCTGGCAAACGCAGTACTTCCAGAGACACCTACTTTCTAATTAATTCAATTGAAGAGGCTATACAAAACTAATTAAGGAATTGAACTAACATTTTATGTAACATAACAATACAATGACTTGTTTGACTAATAAACGACATTCATAAAACATCAGCAGGCAACCTTAAAAAGTTATAGAATAAAGAAACATCCTGAACATTGTTTCCTTGAACTTTGCACAAACATTACACTGCTAAATGAAGCTTCCTTTCAATGATTTACCTGAAATGGAAAAACACTTGCATAAAGACAGAAAAAAAGGCTTGCTCTCATGAAATAAACATACACTATTGTTACCATAAATGTGAATAGCTCTCATTGCAGGCTAACTGAGGCCTAGTCATGCTAACTGAACCCCACCTAGATTAGTCATTATTTCTAGTTAGTAAACACATTGTGTAATGTTGTCCAACTCAATGGCAGTCATTTTATGGTGTCTTAAGGACTCTTGTATCTCTACAAGACTGCTGCATTAGGACGGCAGTGCCTCTGTAGGCACCTGTGTCACTCCTACACCAGTTGGCAGCTGTCAGCCCAATCCTTCCGGTTTACAAGCACCACCTCATCCAGTCAAAAATAGAAAAGGTGATTTCTAGTAGGTGATTTCTAGCCTATGGACTCTGACATCCTCTCAGTGAAATCACGGTGCAACAAGTATTACCCTTTTCTTTCATTAGAAGTAAGTCCCTTACACACATATAGGCAAGAAAGAAGATTCAGGATAGTTTTCAATATATTTATTGAAAAGTCTGCAATGTACAATAAAAGGAAAGAGCTATACAGATTAGGATTATGACAAGAGATAAAATCAGGATTGTGAAAATAAGCGACGTGAATATGAACAATCCCAACCTTTGGTAAAAAACATGAAAATGCAAATTCCTCCCTAAAGTGAATTTTCTACCCTAAAGAGAGCAAGGCCTGATAAACCTAATCCACCATGTCCATGAAAAGCACCCCAATCCCTGTTACCTTAGAACAAGGTCGGCCTCCAGTATGCAAATCAGGCTTCATAGAGACACAAAGACTGAGGTCTGCTGCAAAGTGCTGTGCAGTTTGGATGGAATATAATGGGTTGAAGCCCCTCTAATGACCTTGGTTTCACAGAGTGTTTTTATAAGACCCATGTTATTGTCAGTATGTACTTAAGCATTAGATTGTGTGCACAAACTTGTATCGGCAATATCGTAACAAAAATGCCTGACATGTTCACATTCTGTTCTTGTCTAATGTGAAGCAGGGGATGACAATCCAATATGTACATTCCTGATAACGAAAGGCAACTGATTTTAAAATAAAAACATTTCATCTGAATTGCAAGAACTGCAAGCACTGCTAAAATGAATAAAAATTAATTTAAAAAACAGAGCGGGCCCGATTAGTTACACTTTTGGTCTAAACTTAGACTTTTGGTCTAAATTTACCTTTGTGAATAGGGCCCACAACGTTTATCTAAGTAAAAGAGCACAGGCCTGCAAGCTGAAGTTAAGATAAACTCCTGTACCCAAGCAAACTAAAATGGATCCATGACAATTGAAATCAGAAGGATGAAAGGGTGAGTGGACCCATCCGGAATTTGAAGCTGTGAAAATTAGGTCAGACACATGTTGCGGCAATGGAAGCATTAGTTCATAGATCCATAAGACTTGGCTTGCTTCCTCTGCATCATTTTGAGTAGATTTGTAAAGTAGACTATCACAATGGAGGGTATTGTGGCACTGAGCAGGTGTGAGTCTAGCCAAACCTAGGTCCTTGTGGGGCTACTCAATAGCCAGGCCTTCAGCTTCCTCCAAGAAGTGAGGAGGAGACTCTTATGTGTCTCAGCAGGTTGTTCCAGGCTCCACCACTGGATCTGGTTTTCCAAGTGCATGGAATGTGTGGAAGTAGTAGACCGGATAAGAAAAGGTGTCAGGGATAGTTAGTGAAAGCAGATGCCATTGTTGATGTGTGCTGGGCCAGTGTTATGCAGAGCCTTGAAAGTGTGACTAAGGAGTTCAAAATGTGCTTGTCTGTGTATCAGGAGCCATTGGAGCATCTTCAGCTGTGATGTGATCTGAGTGCGGCCTGAGAGGTTGAGAGTGATTCTGGCCTCCAAGTTCTTTAATGAATAAAATGACTCTGCATCATGTGAAAGAGTGCTTAAATGACCCATTTGCTTCTGAGACCAACAACAGAAAACAACTAATATTGAAAATCATAAAGTACTCTCTAGTTACAACAATAGCATCAGCGTGACATCCTAAAGAAAGAAATTAAAAAGGGGCACATCAGTTTGCAAAAGAATTATAAGTAGGCACTGCAAATAGTTGTAGATTTAGTGGTCTGCTTGGAACCTTTGTTGCATAAGTATCATTTTACCCTCCACTTCAAAACAAAGTTTTATGATTTTCAGATCGTGGCTGAGATAGAATACCAGTCTCATGAGTGGTGCAGACATTTTAGCTATGGTGAGTTCCTCGGCAGGAGGACTAGCCAATGACAGATGACACGTACTCTGAGGTCATGGGGCTTTCAAAACTGGTCCTGTTCACTATGTGGCCTTTAGTGTTGGGTAGTCAGTTTGCCTTGCATCACGTAGATTATTTATTTTTATTTTTGCATGTAACAAAATAATACCTAAGGAAGCTTTGTAACATGAACACTTCACCACTACCACCGGAAGAAGAGTATTTGAGGACTCTGAAAGCTGATGAGCTGTAACATGCATGCTTATCATTTTTAGGATTTTGGACTGGATTATCAAAGTATTTAACATTTATTTGCCTAGTTACTTTGCCTTTTCATAATATTCAAATCGCCTATCTGATTAACGCATCACCTCTAAACATTCTTTTTCTGTTATAAAGGTTCATACTCAACAACTCTATACTGCAGGCAGACCGTTGACTAACATTGTAAGATGTAGTCTCTTAAATTCATCATTGATTCCAAGCCACCCATAGATATGGGAGATATTTTAGTAAGAACACACTGCAAAATGTCCTCATGTAGTTTAGCAAACAGTCCCTAAAAATGGGCCAGTCTTACATCAATCTATTTACATTGTGTATCTCAATACCAAAGTCGGATGAAAAATAAATATATTGGTAGGACAAACATCTATAAGGATACAAAGAATTCAGTAGAAAATATGTATATCTAACATAAATATTAGGCCGGACTCCACCACCTTAAGTGCCAGTTCAGATGATGAATTTTAGCCCTTTTTTAGAGAGGATACAAGGATTACTGGCACGGCCCATGTTTGATTATCATGTTCCAAGTCCTGGTCAAGTGCGCAGGTTTGCAGACACCTGAGCAAAAAGTCTTAAATTTAGAGACAACAGTAAGAGGGTACAAAGTACTGAGATCGCTTATGGCTTTGTCTAGGCAATGCACAAGTAACTGATATCAGATTGAGAATACACATCAAGAACTTAAATGCGCGTCTGCAGTCTGCTCCTCTGACGAAAATGCATGCACTGTGAGTTCCAGCCTGTGATCGAAACTCCTCTTTTGCCTCATGATCCATTATTTCGAGCTTTAAAATGAGGTGTCTGTACCTCTTTAGGAAGAGGGTACAAAACGTGACATTCTTTACAGGTGATGATCCACAGCAAATTATTCCTCAACAAGCTGCTTGTGTAAATCACACGCTTTATAAAGAGGGCATATTATAGCTCATTATAGCACAAAGGGGGTCATTCTGACCCCGGCGGTCTTAGACCGCCGGGGCCAGGGTCGGCGGGAGCACCGCCGACAGGCCGGCGGTGCCCCGCAGGGCATTCTGACCGTGGCGGTAAAGCCGCGGTCAGACCGGCAACACTGGCGGTCTCCCGCCAGTGTACCGCCGCCCCTTTGAATCCTCCAAGGCGGCGCAGCTAGCTGCGCCGCCGAGGGGATTCCGACCCCCCCTACCGCCATCCAGTTCCCGGCGGTAGGGGGGGTCGCGGGGCCCCTGGGGGCCCCTGCAGTGCCCATGCCATTGGCATGGGCACTGCAGGGGCCCCCGTAAGAGGGCCCCTACGAGTATTTCACTGTCTGCGTCGCACCTTCCCACTCCGCCGGCTCGATTACGAGCCGGCATCCTCGTGGGAAGGGAGTTTTTCCCTGGGCTGGCGGGCGGTCTTTTGGAGACCGCCCGCCAGCCCAGGGAAAAACTTAGAATACCCTCCGCGGTCTTTCGACCACGGAGCGGTATTTCGGAGGGGGGAACTCTGGCGGGCGGCCTCCGCCACCCGCCAGAGTTAGAATGACCCCCAAAGTCTTAGAACGTGAACAGCATTCTGCTACAGCATTGATCCGTGTAGAGAACATGTAGAGTTGGACTCCCCAACTTCACAATGTGCCCCGTGTAAGGCATCCTACACACTGTGCTTTACCTCATCAGGATTCAGCAAAAGTTCAACCACATCACCCTACATTGTAGGAACTGGATTGGTTCCCCCGCAAGTCTGTATAGCTTTTAAGATCTAGTCCATAACCTCCAAAGCCGAAGGAAACTAAACAACACCATACGTGGGTTTAATGCTAGTCATCTGGGGTAGAGAATGCCACACTGAGAGACAAGACACAGTCAGACTGGAAACAGAAGATGTGGGGAAGAATACACCATTAGGCAAATGTTCCATTGCGTCATGTCAGAGACTTTTTGCAGAACCTAGGACAAGAAACATCACATCAAACCGACATGCCAGTATGTTCCGCCACCTACTGGGTTTAAACCATTAGCTGCAAGCAATATGTAGAGCAGGCTCGCTTCTAAGGCTATGAATACGTTTTTCAGCATGAGTTCAGTCTTTGGGAAAAACGCACCCTCTGACCAGAACTTCTTTAGTTGCTGTCCTCTCTCTACCTAATTGTTAACATTCAAAAACGCACTCCTGTTCTCTCGCCTTTCTGAGGCTTGTCTGGGGAGCTCTGTGTTGCTAGTGTCCAACATGCATACTATTTTAGGCTTGACAACGTCAAGTTTGAGAGCAGACAAAACAATTTTATTCCCTCACACAAAGGTTTTTTTTGTCCATTAAACAGAATTTTTCTATCTTTGTTTCTTTGCCTTCTTCCCTCCCCTCACGGGTTTACAGAGGAAGAGGTTGTCTCCGTAGTTGACTGTCTTGATCAGACTCCGCGAGTCTTTTGTGTGTTTTGAAAACAGTTATCAGAACAGGAAAACAGAAAGCAACTTTGAACCTAATGACAATCTGTTTTGCCCCCCTAAATTTGCAATCATCAGTTTCACTTCCTGATTCACAGAATCACAGAGCCCATTTACAGTGGCAGAAAATTTGACAGTATTGAAGATTTTACACCGTTATAAACATGAGGCTATTCGTTAACATATAAATATGGGGTTAGTGGTTTAAAAGAAGGATTTCTGAGTGAACTACCTTATAGACATATAGGAGTAACCACAAACCACTAAACCTGTGAGTATTTGCCTATTTTGTTACCCTAGAATCACACAACTATTTAACTTCTGAGTGGCAGGAAGGAGTGTTTTCCAATTTGGGAATAATTAAAGAACAATCAGAAAAGGAATGTGAGAGGAGGCATTTACTCACAGGTAAACATTTTTTTCCTCTGGAGAAAAAAGGATAATAGGTCAATAAAAGTGCAAACGCATGAACCGGCATGATTTATCTCTTACGCGCGTTATATCTAGTAATCTACATCGGAAACAAATGTATTGATTCATATGAATCCCATACATTCGACTCCAACTGTATGTATAAACGTTAAGGTCAAGTTTTCCCACTTTTTAGAACTTGTTTTTGAGAAATGAGTCCTAGGGAAATGCAAAATAGATTTAGAAAATCTGAACTATTCCTTGTTTTAAAATGCGATTGTAGTTAAGGTGAAATATCAGCTTTGGCTGAGGGTTAGAGAGCTTTGCTATATCAGGCTTATCTAAACTGGTGCAAGCTGACGTTTTGTTTGCCACGAGCTGTCATGTCCCTGTGCCTTCCCAAAATGTATTAGCAAACAAGTCCTTTGCATTCAACAGCGTACAATTAGCAGCCAGCAGCCTCTCCCGCTGAGACATTTTTTGCTTAATCACACTTAAACAATTTCTTATCATTCCCATCTATATTATAAATCCAACGAAAATGCAAATGGAGTCACCCAAAGGTAAAGCATTTTGAATGAGTATAATGATAAATAATGGCATATTTTACACCATCCATTTATTCTTTGAATAATTGTCTAATGCTTTACACCAGTTTATGGGCCCTGTCAGAATACGTAGGAAATCAAGATAGCGTGTGAAATCATAATTGCTAATCCGTGGATGTGGAGGACACGATAATCCAGACAGTGTAAAATACTTTCAAGTGATTTAGGAAAGGGCTGAAAGTACAGGCTGCTAAGTACATGACAATGAAGGGAAACAGAGGTACTAATTAACGAACCTCAAAATGCCTTTGGTGTATGCGTGTGAGATAAAAAATTACAGAGTATTTTGTTACACATGATTTGCTGCTGGCATACTATAATACAACGTGAGATTCAAATAGAAGCCAGTTTCTTTGAAAACCTTCTGTTCTGAAGAATATCTTGTCTTGGCTTCTGCTGCAGCGCTTTGAAGACTAGGAGTTAGCATTAGGAAAAATCTCACAATAAATACATATTTTGTTAATTAATAATTAAGCATAAAAACATTAAGAAACACATTTGTTTACAGTTTCTTTGGAAGGATATGCGCTGCAGGTTCATAATAATTTTCTAGTTATAAAAAATATAAAATGCAACTCTCTAAAATGGGCTGGCCCATACTTACACTATGTGAACTTCTTCAGATAGTGTCTGGAGTAGTTTAAGACCTAGAGAACTGATCCGGTGAAATTCTTTACACCAGTAGTCTCTGGTGCAATGAAAGTCTTAGCTTAACATGGTATCGGTCCTTGAAAAGAAAAGGGGGGGAATGGGAGGGTTGACAAACAGCCGACTGATCCTTCATGATGGCTTCCCTCCAGACTCCTTCCTCGCCTTCCTGTGAAAGTGAAAGTTAAAGTGAAGGTTAAAACCAAATCATGATATATAGCATAGCATCTAGCATCAGAGAAGCAGAACACAAACAGAGTCACAATAGCCCCTCACTCTCCCAAATGTAGTGTAAATTCTTCTTCAATATTCAAACCTGTGGGGCTTTTGGTTTCTAGATCAACTTTATATTTAAATTCAGCTCTGCTTAATTTCAGTGCACTATCAACCCCACTAGGTTTGTTTTTAATCTGACAAAAACATAGGATACATAGTTCCAATAAAGAGAAAGGCAAAATATGGTCCCTGCTAAATCCCAGGGTCAAGAGGAGGAAGTCTCTGGGATCTAAATATACTGGAACACAGGCCCTCACTCACCCGTAGGTGACATGCTTCATCATTGGGCTATGCTCCTCATCAGGCCGGCACTGCAATGCCTGACGGGCCCCACAAGGGGGGCTCTTCGCTGGAGTTCTTTTATTGTAGAAAAATGCCGGTTTGATGTAAATAGGATTGGTAAAGAAAAAAAGTACTGATAAAAATGGCTAGAGGTAAAAAAAATAGTTTATTTGGTATTAAACCTCTGTCATGATTAAAAACAACAAAAGTAATTGGGGGAAAGGAGAATAAAGACCTATTTACATCAAACCGGCATTTTTCTACAATAAAATATACCTATGTACCTATACGCAGTCATCAAGAGGTAGTTATAGTTAGGCCTAGTTTCCATGGAAAAAGCATTTTTGGACTTGGCTATATTTTTTGCACCATTTGATGAATCTTCATGAAATTTTACGTAGAAAGTGCTACCTAAATTCTTGTTGTGCAAGGAAGGTATCAGGAAGATCCATCAAGCAGAGATCGAGTAAAAGGGGGAGTCACCAAAAGTACATTTCACATTTTAATACCTACAGAGATTTTTAAACACGACTAGAGCCCAAACCGCTGGACGGAATTACATCAAATCCATTAAGTAGTTTTTGAGATACGAAAAGAAAAACAAATTTGTATATCTGAGGTTGTTATGAATTTGTAACACATTTGTAAATAGTCGTGAATGTGCATGCAAATTCTAGTGCAGTAATTGGCTGGTCGCAACCTGAACAGAAAATGTGGCTGCCATTGTAAATTGTAGGCACGGTTCCCGGGGGTTCAAGGAAGAAGTGAAAATTTGTTAATGGGTCAGGTTGAATGTAACCTGATCCCATAGTTTGGATTTAGGAGGTATTTCTTGAAGAAAGTATGGACATTAAACATCAAAGAACATTTTATTTTGCTCCATGTGCAATATTCGTATATCCAGTGTGGCCCAAGTGTAGTGTTGCTATGAATTCGCAAATATTGGGAAAAAATAGATATTGGCACACTGACTAACCTATTCAGAGACTCATGTATCCACTCACAGAACCACTCAGACACTAACGAACCCATGCAGAGACCCACTCAGACACTCATACCCCTACTCACAGACAAAATTTGAAACTCCTGCACCCACTCACAGACCCACTCAGAGACTCATGCACACACTCACAGCCCCACTCAGAGATTCACACACCCACTCACATACCCACTAAGACATTGATGCCCTCACCCACAGACCCACTCAGACACTGATGCACTCATTCACAGAACCACTGAAGCACTTGTGCACCCACTCACAGACCCATTAAGACACTCATGCACCCAGTCACGCCCCATTTGGACACTCATGCACTCACACTCATGGTACTGGGCCAGTTTTTTGAATCCCTCCCCAATCTTTTTAATCCACCACCCTCCTAATTAATCTACCCCTCATTTTTATTTATTGTATTAGTGTGTGTTTTTGTGCCGTTTTTAAATTTTTTCATTTTTTTGGCTTTTTGTGACTTTTTGTATTTGTGTTCCCTTCCTTCCTTAGCTATTTCCTTCCTTCCTTCCTGCCTCCCTTCCTTCTCCTGTTTCTTTTCTTCACCCCACCCAGCACTATTGCAGACCAGGGTGGTGAATAGGGGAGTGGCAGCACCAGCCCCCGATACAGCCATCAATAGCACCCACCTACCTTGCAGGCAACTGAGCAGCCAAGGAGTACAGCCCCAGCCCATCTTTTGTGAGATGAAGGTGGCAGCACTGATTTTTTTACATGTAGCACCCCCTCCCCTCCATGCTGGCAACAGGCGGCAGGCCTGGAAGTGGGTACCCGCTGCTGGAGTGTCGGCTGCACTAGCAGAGGGTGTGCAGGTGTGTACAGCGCACCATCCAGGTCATGTGCATCACCCAGCAGCTGACCCACCACTGGGTGGACATCCTCGACTGGGGGCAGAACATGCTCAACCTGCTATGCATTGAGATTCGGGGCTTGGTGAGTAGTAGCTATATTACTTGTTGTATTTTTGTTCCACAATGCTAACTTTTTTTTCCAAACAGCATGATGCTCACACTCGGAGGTAACTTATGTTTAGTGTATGTTAAGAGTATTATTATGTGATCAAGTTTGAGCTAGGCAGGTGCTCGGCGCTAACTCATTGTACTTGTCGACGCTCGCTTTGGCTGATTATTTAAGAAGTCATGCCAATGTAGACTCCTCTGTCCTCTTGTCACCATCGTGAATTAGTGATACCAGTGAGTTAGCGTTCTCTGTGACTTTCTTTATGTAACTCAAACAGTCAAGAAAGAAAGGGAGAATGAGTTGGTCCATCAAGTGGGGTTGAGAAATGAGAATAATCATAGATCATTCATTCATAGATCATTCATTACAATGCATTAGTTCCAAATGTAGTCTTTGTTCAGGAAATTTGGGATAGAGATTTTGGGATTAGTATAGCCAACTCAACGCTAGTTGATACTGTTACCATAGTCAATCTGATTTAAAAAAGTACAATCCTACTGCGTTTGCCCGGTATAATAATTTTGTGGAGATTAACTTTATCCACTAATCTATTTTTTAAAAATCTTATTTATTTCTTACATCAGAACTCAAGGGCAAGAAGAGGGAAGAGCTGGGGCGGAGGAGGCATGGACCAGCAGCGCCACTGCTGCAGTCCCTGCTCAACCTAGTAAGTTCTATTATTTAATTATTATTAGTATTTCCCTAACTTTTACCTCTGCCCACCATTATACAACTTTTAATTTAAGTTACTGTTGGTTGCTGACTTTTTTCCAGTCTGTACTAGTCCGTAGATTTCTTCTGATTTGTTTATTAATCTTTCCCTCTCCCCTGTATATCTTGTGGTACTGTAAGACTTAGAACAGATCTTTAGTACTCTACTGTCTAGTATGAAGATTGCAGGCCTAAGTAAGCTAGTACCCTAAATAATATTCACCATTGTTTGTTTGTTGAGAAGGCTTTCTTTTTCTTGCTCATGCTCTAACAGTTAACGAGAGAGTGGCCATAGTCATGGACGACCCGCCCGACCCTCAGTGCTGTACTGTGTAATTCATTTATACAGTTTAATAGCAGCTCCCATGACAGTGCAGTATGGCTGGAAAGTATGAGGTTCCATTGCATTTGCCATCCAACACCATATGTCTGTCATTGACCATTATTATTCCACCCCTTCATTGCGCTTCAATGATTCAGAGTCGCCATCATCATAGGCTATAGCTCTGTCCCTCCATTATGAACAGTTTTTTGTTGCCTTGACTACCTGGCTTTTCTAACATTGTGAACAAAAAAAATGCCCAGCATATTTTTGATTGAAAATACTGCAGTGATAACCAAACTGTAGTGAGGTATTGAAGTTGTATCTTTTTTAATTTAATTTAATTAAAAAAATAAGGGGAGATGTAGCTGGCATCTAAAAAATGTATATTTTTTTAGCCACACAGAGTGCTGCTGTCTCGTCAAGTGAGCTGTAGAAGCAGAAGGAGCAAGGGGAAACGCAACGGCAGGGGCAGGCGGTAGTAAGTCACATTGCTTGCTTATTGACAATTACTAATATACTCACTAGCTACAAGGGCGTTGTTTACTCATGACTCAAAATCGTGAACCCTCCGCTTTACCATCGACAGCAGTGGTTGAGTTTTATCCTCTTCTATCTGCAACTCAGTAAAAGATGACATAATGTGCACTAAAAATGATGGCTTGAGGGGAACTGGAAAGAACGAAAGGTTAAAAGAAAGGATGGGTGAAATGAGTGAAAGGAAAGGATGTGTATATGGGTGAAAGAATGCGTGAGTGAGTGTTGAGTATATGGATGGATGGGCGAAAGAAGGATGACTGACGGTGGAAACTGAATGGATGGATGACGGATTGGAAGTTTTGATGAAAGAGTGAAGGTGAAAAAGTAATACTTAAATCATGGTGGCTGTTAGACTTTTCATCCTTGGCGTGGTCTCCTTTAACTTTTTGCCTCTGTTTTCTAGGTTGTTGATGTGTGCTGGATTCTGTTTTTGCTGTTTTTGTTACTATGGGCACTTTACTACTGCTAACCAGTGCGAAAGTGTAAGTGCTCCTTTACAAAATGTGTATGTAATTGGTTCATCCATGATTGGCATATTTGGTTTACTAGTAAGTCCCTAGTACAGTGCACTAGAGGTGCCCAGGGCCTGAAAATCAAATGCTACTAGTGGGCCTGCAGCACTGGTTGTGCCACCCACAATAGTAGCTCTGTAAACATGGCTCAGACCTGCCACTGCAGTGTCTGTGTGTGCAGTTTTATACTGCAAATTCGACTTGGCAAGTGTACCTACTTGCCAGGCCTAAACCTTCCCTTTTCTTACATGTAAGGCATCCATAAGGTAGGCCCTAGGTAGCCCCATGGGCAGGGTGTAGTGTATGTTTAAGGTAGGACATATACTAATATGTTTTATATGTCAAATTCGGTTTTCACTGTTGCAATGCCTATTCCTCTCATAGGTTAACATGGGGGCTGCCTTTAAAAATGATTAAAGTGTAGATTCCCTTTAGGAGCGGATAGACATGTGGAGATTTTGGGTCTCTGTGTTCACAATTTAAAAATACATCTTTTAGTAAAGTTGATTTTAAGATTGTGTGTTTGAAAATGCCACTTTTTGAAAGTGAGCATTTTCTTCCTTAAACCATTCTGTGACTCAGCCTGTTTATGTATTCCCTGTCTGGGTCAGTTTGACAATTGGGCTGTTTGCACCTCTCTCTAGACAGTGACACAAAGGGAGCTGGGGTATATCCTGCATATCCTGATGAGCCATCTGTTCAAGGAGGGAGGGGATGAGTGGTCACTCACACCTAAAAGGGCTGTGCCTGCCCTCACACAATGCAGTCTACAACCCCTTGGTGTGTGTCTGGGGCCTGGCCTGGGCAAGGCAGGATTTCACAAACAAGAGAGACTTTTCTTTGAAGTAAGCCTACTTCAAAGGGCAAAATGGTTATAAGAAGGGCACCCAAAACCACAGACTTTAGAACACTTCTGGAAACCAAGAGGGACCTCTGCCTGGAGAAGAGCTGAAGAGCTGAGGAAGAAGAGCTGCCCTGCCTGTGATTGTGCTTTGTGGAGCTATCCTGCAGTTGCTGCTTCTGCCTGGGCAAGAGGACAAAGAGT
Source organism: Pleurodeles waltl (assembly GCF_031143425.1). Taxonomy (NCBI): domain Eukaryota; kingdom Metazoa; phylum Chordata; class Amphibia; order Caudata; family Salamandridae; genus Pleurodeles; species Pleurodeles waltl. The sequence goes on from NC_090439.1 coordinate 1,033,507,718, forward strand.
GGACTTTGTGTGCCTTCCTTCTTGTGAAGTACTCTCCAAGGGCTTGAACTAGAGCTTGCCTCCTGTTGTTTACGTCTCACGCACAGCAAAGACTTCTCTCTGCCAGCATCTAGAGCCTCTGCTTAGACTCCTACCCTACCAAGTGGTGCCCATCTAGTTCCTGGGACCCTGAGAGGAGAAGCGGGCAGAACAAGAGTAAGAAATCCACACACAGACCCCTGTGCAGGGAAAAGATTGACGCAACTCCGAGACGTGGCTGAAAAATCTATGTCCCGCCGGCTTAGCGGCTGAAATCTATGCTCGCCTGCAGCGAGGCTAGAGAAACGACGTGCAGCATTGCTGACGGAGGCTGGTGAGATCGAAACCTAAGCTGAGTGGTTTTCGAATCATTGTACGGCAGGATTTCCGACGCAAACATTGCTGGGCGTGTAAAAACGACGCAAGGCCTGCCCGGACCCGAGAGTGCTGTTCGGATCGACGCATTGCTCTCCTACAGAGAGAAGAAACGACACACGCCGACCCAACCGAAGGAGAAACGACGCACGGTCTCGCTCTTGAGTGATATTGATGCATCTCAATCCCCTTTTGACGCACACTCGCCGTGCCGGGTTGTTTTTGGTTCACCCAGGTACCTTTCCACGCTAACAGTCTTAGCGTTGTGTTTAAAATCACATAAAGACTCTTTTTGTTTTTTAATTGATAACTTGTGTATGGTGGATTTTTGTCGTTTTGGTCTTAATTTTGTTTAGATAAAAAAAATTCTATTTTTCCAACACTATGTTGTGTCATTTTGTAGTGTTTTCATTAAGTTACTGTGTTTGTTGGTACAAAAACTTTTCGCCTAGCACTCTGAGGTTAAGCCTACTGCTCGTGCCGAGGTATTAAGGGGGTGAGCGGGGTCAGCTGAGGGTGATTCTCTTTTACCCTAACTAGAGTGAGGGTCCTTGCTTGGACAGGGGGTAACCTGACTGCCAACCAAAGTCCCCATTTCTAACATTGGCAATGGGTGAATATACTTAGAAGAATGAAAGGGTGATTGAATAATTGCTTGTATAAATAAACAAGAGAGCTCTTCTGGAGAGGGGCATGGTGTGCACCTACTTCTCTTACTTTGTTATCAAAGCTATGGTTCCAAGTGGGAACGGTATTTAAATTTTTGGTCTAATTCCTTGACTCACTGTGTTTGGTAAGCTAGGGAGATGTAATCCACCCATGATTATTCCTCAACACCTTCCCTGCCCATGGCGTTCCACCACCCTGACTGAAGTGCTGTATGGTTCGACTGCAGTGTTGGCTGCGCAATGTTCATCTGCTTCAGTTAATGCAGCATTTACAAAGTTTTCAATGCATTGCAAACCGAACACACTAGGGCCCTCATCACAACCCTGGCGGTCGGTGTTAAAGCGGCGGAAATACCGCAAACATGAGGGAGGAAAACAAAATGGGATTACGACCGTGGCGGAAACCGCCAACATAGACAGCCACTTCAACACTCCGACCGGGACGGCGGTAGAAACAAACATCACAGCGGACACCGCCAACAGACAGGCGGAAGACAAAGTACACCCCACTGTATTACAAGAGGCCTATCCGTCACCTTTTCTGGGGCAGAACAAACGCCATCAAATGCACGGCGGAAACAGTACACAGAAGGGAAACCACTCACCCCTCAACACCCAACGAGGAACCATGACGACCTGGAGCCCGAACTTCAGGTGTTACCAATGTTGGTTTACCTCCTCTTCTACCAGGAGTACGAACGGCGGTGGTGGCGACCACTGTGAGTACTGCACCTACAACACAGGGGGGGGAGGAAAGAGAGTGACACACACATGCAACACCCCCACCCTCACCCACAGCAACATACACACAAATACATGCGCAACATTACATATCCATCCCCCCCCCACCCTCTGGAAGAACGCAAGGACAAAAGGAAATGATTGTAACGATTGTAATCATGAAAAATCAGATAGTCAAAACTTCAAATTCATTATACACAAATATGTACACCAACTACACAAGTCCGGATAGTGGACTAATCATTGTCCGTGGACCACTGGGACCAAAATGCATGGGCGAAGCCCACACATGATACCTGACTCGAAGCGGAGAGAACACTGCTGGGGCATCAGATCGAAAATACACAGGCACGTCAGGGGGAGGGGAAGGGGGCACCTCAGCCTGATGAACGCACGACACCACTGCTGCACGAGGGGGCACCATGCCCAATGATGTATCCTGGGGAGTGCAAAGCCACAGTCTCTCAAGTCTCTCCAGTGGGTGGGTTGCCCACTGCTTTATCCTGGGGAGTGCAAAGCCACAATCTCTCAAGTCTCTCCAGTGGGTGGTTTGCCCACTGCTTTATCCTGGGGAGTGCAAAGCCACAGTTTCTCAAGTAGATAACATTCTCCACTGGTTCTGGAGGGGACCTGGTGCCCAGAGTGCTTCATCCTTCCAAGGACTGAGGTAGTGGATGTATCTCTCTACTGGTTCTGGAGGGGGCATGGTGCCCAGAGTGCTTCATCCTCCCAAAGACTGAGGTAGTGGATGTATCACTCCACTGTTTCTGGAGGGGGCCTGGTGCCCAGAGTGCTTCATCCTGCCAAGAACTGAAGTAGTGGATGTCATTCCCCACTGGTTCTGGAGGGGGCATGGTGCCCAGAGTGCTTTATCCTGCCAAGGACGGAGGTAGTGGATGTATCTCTCCACTGATTCTGGAGGGGGTCTGGTGCCCAGAGTTCTTCATCCTGCCAAGGACTGAGGTAGTGGATGTATCTCTCCACTGGTTCTGGAGGGGGCCTGGTGCCCAGAGTGCTTCATCCTGCCAGGGACTGAGGTAGTGGATGTCATTCTCCACTGGTTCTGGAGGGGGCATGGTGCCCAGAGTGCTTCATTCTGCCAAGGACTGAGGTAGTGGATGTATCTCTCCACTGGTTCTGGAGGGGGCCTGGTGCCTAGAGTGCTTCATCCTGCCAAGGACTGAGGTAGTGGATGTCATTCTCCACTGGTTCTGGAGGGGGCATGGTGCCCAGAGTGCTTCATCCTGCCAAGGACTGAGGTAGTGGATGTATCTCTCCACTGGTTCTGGAGGGGGCCTGGTGCCCAGAGTGCTTCATCCTGCCAAGGACTGAGGTAGTGGATGTATCTCTCCACTGGTTCTGGAGGGGGCCTGGTGCCCAGAGTGCTCCACGTGCAGTGTGGCCGGTACAATTCCCTCACCTGGGTGTGTGTGCCTCAAGATTGGCATGATACGCCATGGAGGCAGTGACATACCCCACACTGCCGCGGCTGCTCCTTCCACCTGCAGGTGCAAACAGTGATGGATGTCATGCCTCATGGAAGCTGCCCAGGGTCCAGGCACTCTCCTCCAGCTTCAGACAACTGACCTCAGGATGGTAGTCATGTCAGCGGTGGTGCCTGTGTCCGAGGACGCCGCGGGGCTAGTGGCGGTGCATGCTGTGGTGTCTGTGGCAGCGGTGCTGGTGGCGGTGCTGGCGTCGGTGCATGGGTCAGCACCTGCTGGGGGACACAGCAGGACGTCTCCTGTAGCCTCGGACAGCTGCCCACTGGGGAAGAGGCTGGGGACTGTCACTGAGGCTGTAGACGTGCCGGGGGTGGTGCAGGTGGCGGAGCTTGCGGCGGTGTCTGTCGCGGCGGTGCTTGCACCGGTGTCAGTGGCGGCGGTGCTGGCGGCGGTGCGTGGGTCAGCACCTGCTGAGGGACACAGCAGGACGTCTCCTGCAGCCTCGGATGGCTGCCCACTGGGGAAGAGGCTGGGGACTGTCACTGAGGCTCTGGATGTGCCGGGGCGCTGCAGGTGGCGGTGCAGGTGGCGGTTGTGGTGGCGGGGCAGCTAGCGGTGTTCGCCGCCGTACAGGTTGCCATGGTCGTGGACAGAAAGTGTGACACTGGTCCCTCAGTCGATGCCACCATGCCCTCTCCTGACCTGCTCTTCTGCTTTTGGGCCTACCCCAGCTTTGATGGTGCCGCAGTTGTCTTGCCACTATCCCCATTGGTTTTTGCTGAGCCCTTGGTGGCTGGTAGTTTCAGCTTCTCCCTCTGGGATGTGGGCACCTTTTTCACCTTGGCAGGTGGCGGAATGTCCTTGCCCTCGCTACGTGGCACACTGGCAGCCCTGATGGGTGGCGCACTCAATGACCCCGCAGTTGCTGGCACCACTCTGCCTGGTGATGTGGTGGCTGAGGTGCTGGGCTGGGACATGGAAAGCCTGGCCCTAGGTGAAGGACGTTGGGGGAGGTGTAGTGAAGAGGTCAATGTTAGCCAGGAAGATTATTTTAGACACACTGGGATGGGAAGATGGAGGGGGTTTGGGAGTGGAGGTAGAGGTAGTGGTTGTAGGAGGTGTACGTCTGCTGTATTTGGGTGAAGGTGCATGGGCCGGAGGCTGTTGTGAGGGGGATGGCTGTTGGGTGGGTGTGTGCCTGCGTTTGTGTACTTCGGGATCTCACTGACACACTGGGAGAGGACACAGGGGATGTGTGAATGGTAGTAGGGGTGGTGAGTGCATGTGAGCGGTGTGTGGTGATGGGCGAGCTAGTGATTTAGGTAGTGGCTGAGGATGTAGTGCATGCAGGTGTGAGTGGAGATGAGACAGGGAGGGAGGAAGAGGACGTGGAGGAGGGGGACACAGTGGAAGCAGTGGATGTTGCTGTGTCTGCTTGGGGATGGTGCTTGTGTGAGTGCCTGTGGGATGTGTGGTACTTATGTTTTCCATGTCCACTCTTGTGTGTTGATGAGTGTGCATGCTGGTCTGGTGGTGTGCTTGGGATAGGCTGAGGTACAGGCGATTGGGTCTGGGTGGAGGAAGTTGGAGGGGGGAGGCTGGACACAGGGACAATGGCTGCCATCAGTGCTGAGGCCAGAGCCTGAAATGCTCTCTGTTGAGCTGCAAGCCCAGAATAAATGCCCTCCAGGTATGCATTTGTTTGTTGCAAATGCCTCTCGACACCCTGGATGGCATTCACAATGGTAGATTGCCCAACAGTGAGGGATCTCAGGAGGTCAATAGCCTCCTCACTGAGGGCAGCAGGGCTGACTGGGGCAGGGCCTGATGTGCCTGGGGCGAAGGAGATGCCCACCCTCCTGAGTGAGCAGGCACAGGACACACGCTGAGGGGCTGCTGGGAGGGCAGTGCTGGAAGGGGGGGTGGCGGCCGTACCTGTTGATGCTGTGGGCACCGAGGTGCCCGCCACCGCAAGGGAGCTCCCATCAGAGGAGGAGGAGTCGCTGTCACTGCAGTCTGCTCCTGTCCCCGCTGTGGAGCTCCCCTCGCCCTCCGTCCCACTGGTGACTTCAGACTCCGTTGCTTCGCCCTCCAGGGCCAAGTGGGTTGCAGCTCCATCCTGCTCCGATGCCAATGCTCCTCCGTCTGATGATGCTATTGCACACCGAGAGAATACCGCCATCATCCCCGCTGCCCAGGAGCCCACAGCCAGCATCAGCCCAGCTGCCCAGGAGGCCACCGCCAGCACCAGCCCTGCTGCCCAGGAGGCCACCGCCACCAGCCCACATGCCCAGGAGGCCACCGCCAGCACCAGCCCTGCTGCCCAGGAGGCCATCGCCACCAGCCCAGCTGCCCAGGAGGCCACGGCCAGCACCAGCCCTGCTGCCCAAGAGGCCACCGCCACCAGCCCAGCTGCCCAGGAGGCCACCGCCACCAGCCCAGCTGCACAGGAGGCCACCGCCAGCACCAGCCCTGCTGCCCAGGAGGCCACCGCCACCAGCCCTGCTGCCCAGGAGGCCAGCACCAGCCCAGCTGCCCAGGAGGCCACCGCCAGCACCAGCCCTGCTGCCCAGGAGGCGACCGCCATCATCCCCGCTGAGCCAGAGAGGACCGCCAGCACAAGCCCCGCTGGGCCATGAAGGACCGCCAGCACAAGCCCCGCTGGGCTAGAGAGGACCGCCAGCACAAGCCCCGCTGGGACAGAGAGGACCGCCAGCACAAGCCCCGCTGGGACAGAGAGGACCGCCAGCACAACCCTGCTGGGCCAGACAGGACCACAAGCAGCTGAGTCCGCAAAGGAACCCGCCACTCCAAGCACCGCTGAACAGGGCACCGCCGTCTCAAGCACCGCTGAATAGGTCACCACCGTCTCAAGCACTGCTGAACAAGGCACCGCCGTCTCAAGCACCGCTGAACAGAGCACCGCTGTCTCAAGCACCGCTGAACTGGGCACCGCCATCTCAAGCACCGCTGAACAGGGCACCGCTGTCTCAAGCACCGCTGAAAAGGGCACTGCCGTCTCAAGCACCGCTGAACTGGGCACCGCCGTCTCAAGCACCGCTGAACAGGGCACCGCCGTCTCAAGCACCGCTGAACTGGGCACCGCCATCTCAAGCAACGCTGGCCCATTAGTGCCAAGAACACTGACGCTACTGAGTCCGTCACGGGCAGGATGAAGCACTCTGGGCACCATGCCCCCTCCAGAACCAGTGGAGAGATCCATCCACTACCTCTGTCCTTAGCAGGATGAAGCACTCTGGGCACCATGCCCCCTCCAGAACCAGTGGAGAGATCCATCCACTACCTCTGTCCTTAGCAGGATGAAGGACTCTGGGCAGAATGCCCCCTCCAGAACCAGTGGAGAGATCCATCCACTACCTCTGCCCTTAGCAGGATGAAGCACTCTGGGCACCATGCCCCCTCCAGAACCAGTGGAGACTGTTATCCACTTGAGAGACTGTGGCTTTGCACTCCCCAGGATGGAACAGTGGGCAACATGCCCACTGTATAGACTTGAGAGACTGTGGCTTTGCACTCCCCAGGATTGAACAGTGGGAAACCCACCCACTGTGGAGACTTGCTTTGCACTCCCCAGGATGGAACAGTGGGCAACCCACCCACTGTATAGACTTAAGAGACTGTGGCTTTGCACTCCCCAAAATGGAACAGTGGGCAACCCGCCCACTTTAGAGACTTGAGAGACTGTGGCTTTGCACTCCCCAGGATGGAACAGTGGGCAACCCACCCACTGTATGGACTTGAGAGACTGTGGCTTTGCACTCCCCAGGATTGAACAATGGGCATGTGGCCCCCCTTGTGGATTTGGCGTCATGCACTCAACCGGCTGAGGTGCCCCCCCTTTCCCTCCCCCTGAGGTGCCTGTTTTGTTGCTCTCTGATGTCCCTGCAGTGTTCTCTGCGTCATGGTCGGGGATCTTGTGTGGGCCTCGCCCATACCGTGTGGGCCCAGTGTTCCACGGACTTAATTGGAGCACTACCTGGACTACTATGCTTGGTGTATATTTTGTAAATGGTGTATATATATATATATATTTTTGCCTACTTGCTTTTAATATATTACAATGGCCGTGGCGGTCGGAGTGTTAAAGTGGCTGTCTTTGTTGGCGGTTTCCGCCATGGTCGTAATTGCAAAATTTTTACCGCCGGCCTGTTGGCGGTCTTACCACCGCTTTAACACCGACCGCCAGGGTTTTAATGACCACCTTTGTCTGCGTGAAATTACCTTTTACAGTGAACAAGTGTGACATACATTTTTCGAAACCATTGGAAGTTCTAGAGATTTTCAACAATTCTGCAAGATTAGGGGATGGCAAGGTTTGACACATGAGTTGCTTGGTGAAAACTAATTCAAGGGGTGAAGTGGATGACAGAGAGTTAGATGAGTGATATGGGCCTGTAGAGAATAGTGTTGTTGAGAATGAGGTAGAGGAAGGTAAAACCTTGTTTGTTACATTAAGCAGTAGCTATGGAAGAGGGATCTACCAGCCTACATACTTGCAAGAATATATCACATGAATAATGCTCGCAATCTTTGGTGCTTTTTTTTTAATGATGTTTATATTCATAGTTCTGTACTTTAGTTTAGCTTTTACATATTTATTTCAATGTTATAATGGTATTCCTACTTTCAAGATTATATCACATAAATAACTCTCATAATTATTTGCGTCTTTCTTTAGGATATGTTGATAATTTTAGTTCTGTACCTTAGTTACGTTTTATCATATTTATGTCAATGTTATAATGGTGTTCCTCTTGTTTACGGGAGAAGATGTGTTGAGTTTATACTTAGGCCCTCATTACAACCCTGGTGGTTGGTGTTAAAGTGGCGGTAATACCGCCAACAGGCCGGCGGTAAACAAAATGGAATCACGACCACAGCGGAAACTGCCAACACAGACAGCCACTTTAACACTCCGACCACCATGGCGGTAGCAACAAACACCGCAGCGGTAACCGCCAAAGGACAGGCGGAAGTCAATGTACCGTCCACCACATCACAACCCGCTCATCCGCCAGCTTTTCCGGGGCGGTACCAACGCCATCAAAAGCACGGCAGAAACAGTACTTGGAAGGGAAACCACTCACCTCTCAACACTCAACGAAGAACCAGGACGCCATGGAGGCCGAACTACAGGTGTTTCCGATGTTGGAGAATCTTCTCATCTACCAGGAGTACGAATGTCGGCGGCGACGAACAGGGTGAGTACTGCACCTAGCAGACAGGAGAGGGGGGAGGAAAAAGAGAGTGACACACACACGCAACATGCAACACCCCCACCCTCACCCCAACACCATACACACAAACACATGCAACAACATTACATATACACCCTGTTACCCTCTGGAAGAACGCAAGGACAAAAGGAATTGAGTCAAATGAGTGTCATATTAGAAATGGTCAGATACACTTTACAAATTCAAGAACAGTATTTACAATATATACAACATGTACATAAGGCGGCACATTGTCCACTCAAAATGTCCGTGGGCCACAGGGCCATATCACATAAGCCAAGCCCACACTTGACTCATGCCTCAATACAGAGAGAACACTGCAGGGGCATCAGGTCGAAAACACACAGGCACCTCAGGAGGAAGGGGGGCACCTCAGCCGGAAGATGGGACAACGCCACTGCTCCTGGAGGGGGCTCCATGCCCACAGCGATGTCCTGGGGAGTGCAAGGGCACAGTCTCTCAAGTCTCTCAAGTGGGTGGTTTGCCCACTCCCTGGTCCTAGGGAGTACAAAGCCACAGTCTCTCCAGTCTCTCAAGTGGGTGGTTTGCCCACTGCTTGGTCCTGGGGAGTGCAAAGCCACAGTCTCTCAAGTGGGTGGTTTTCCCACTGCTTGCTCCTGGGGAGTGCAAAGCCACAGTCGCTCAAGTGGGTGGTTTGCCCACTGCTTGCTCCTGGGGTGTGCAAAGCCGCAGTCTCTCAAGTGGATGCCTTTCTCCACTGGTTCTGGAGGGGGCTTTGTGCCCAGTCTGCATCATCCTGCCAAGGGTAGGGTGAGTGGATGCCTTTCTCCACTGGTTCTGGAGGGGGCTTTGTGCCCAGTCTGCTTCATCCTGCCAAGGATAGGGTGAGTGGATGCCTTTCTCCACTGGTTCTGGAGGGGGCTTTGTGCTCAGTCTGCTTCATCCTGCCAAGGATAGAGCGAGTGGATGCCTTTCTCCTATGGTTCTGGAGGGGGCTCTGTGCCCAGTGATGCAACACTTGGGGTGTGTCAGTTCACAGTCCCTCACCTGGGTGTCTGAGCCATGAGATTTGCAGTGACCAGGATGCATGATAGTCCATGGATGCATGGCAAGAGTCCATCCGGCGGAGGCTACGGCGACACACTAGTGGTAGTGCTGGTGCCGGTAGGGGTGCTGCCAGTGGTGGAGGGAGGCTCCAGCCCCTGTCCTGCAGCCTCGGACGGCTGCCCACTAGGGCTGCAGCTGCTAGCAGTGGTGCTACTGTCAGCGGTGCAGGTGGCGGTGCAGGTGGCGGTGCTTGCGGCGGGGCTTGTGGCAGTCCTTTCAGTGGTGCAGGTGGCAGTGGTGGCCACGGTGCCGGTGGGGGTGCTGCCAGTGGTGGAGGGAGGTTCCAGCCCCTCTCCTGCAGCCTCGGACGGCTGCCCACTGGGGCTGCTGCTGCTGGCAGTGGTGCTACTGTCAGCGGTGCAGGTGGCAGTGCTTACGGCGGGGCTTGCAGTGCTGCAGGTGGCAGTGGTGGCTGTGGTGCAGGTGCCGGTGCTGCCAGTGGTGGGGGGAGGCTCCAGCCCTTCTCCTGCAGCCGCAGATGGCTGTCCACTGGGGCTGCTGCTGCTGACAGTAGTGGTGCTTGCGGTGGTGCAGGTGGCGGTGGAGGTGGCAGTGCTTGCGGCGGTGCTAGTGGCGGGGTTGCTGGCTGTGCTGGCTGCGGTGCAGGTGGTGGTGCTGGCGGTTGTGCTAGTAGCCACCAGCCCCTCTCCTGCAGCCTCGGATGGCTGAAGTAGCTTGCCTGGTGTTTTGTGCCCCTTCCTCACCTTGGCAGATGGTGGTGTCACCTTGGGTCTGGAAGCTGGAGTCTTTGAGGTGGCCTTGCTGGGTGGTTGTGGCTCCTTCCCCTTGCTGGATGCTGTCCCCTTCTTCACCTTGCCAGGTGGCAGAATGGATTTTGCCTTGGCAGGGGTTGGTGGCACACTGGCTGGGCGGACGGGTGCCCCCTTCGATCCTCTGACAGCTGCAGGAACTACAGCGGATGTGGACTTGGTGACTGAGGTGCTGGGCTGGGATTTGGCCACCTTGGCCCAAGGGAAAGACGGGGGAGGGGTAGGGACGCGGTCAATGTTTTGCCAGGAAAAGCTTCTTAGGGACACTGGGGCGGGAAGAGGGAGAAGGTCTGGGAGTGGAGGAAGAGGGAGTAGTTGTAGGAGGTGTCTGTCTGCTGAGTTTGGGATGGATGCTATTGTGAGGTGGATGGCAGTTGGGTGGGTGGGTTGCATTTGTTTGTTGCAAATGCCTCTCAACACCCTGGATGGCATTCAGAATGGTTGACTGCCCAACAGTGCGGGATCTCAGGAGGTCAATAGCCTTCTCACTGAGGACAGCAGGGCTGACTGGGGCAGGGCCTGCAGTGCCTGGGGTGTAGGAGATGCCCACCCTCCTGGGTGAGCGGGCACGGGAAACACGCTGAGGGGCTGCTGGGAGGGCGGTGCTGGTAGGGGGGTGGTGGCTGTACCTGTTATTGGGGTGGGCACAGAGGTGTCTGCCACTGCCAGGGAGATTCCATCGGAGGAGGAGACGCTGTCTGTGGTGTTCCATTCTGTCCCTGTCGTGGTGCTCCCCTCGCCCTCCGTCCCACAGGTGCCCTCACCGTCGGTGGATTCGGCCTCCAGGCCCATGTGGGATGCAGCTCCCTCCATCGCCGGTGCCTCTGCTCCTCTGCCAGATGATGCTAATGCACACAAGGACAGGGTGACAAAACAAAAAGGAGTGGGAGAGACAGAGGATACACTTGGTCAATACCAGCAACAACACTACTGGTGGCGTACACAACTCACAGGGAACAGCCCTATGCACTAGGCCATGCACTAACAGTTACAATGCCAGTCACCAGCCCATGGGGTACAATGCCCAATGCCATCAGCTGCAAACCTGAAACAAACAGGGCCTTCACCAGTGGTAGATGCCCACTAACACTATTGGGTTTGGAGTGCTTCAGAGCCTGCCCAACAAGGGACCTTCCCTGCCATGTTCGCCCTGGCCTGGGGGGACCCACAGGCCACATCCCCACCCAGGTACAAGCTTAACACGCGCTAAGTAATGAATATGAATTTGTACTCACCCTCTTGTGGCTGCTGTGATGCCCTCAAGGGCCTATCTAACTCTGGATAGGCCACCGCCAAGATGCCGATCATCAGGGGGTAGATAGATAGATAGATAGATAGATAGATAGATAGATAGATAGATAGATAGATAGATAGATAGATAGATAGATAGATAGATAGTAAGGTGTTGAAAAGATATATATGTGTGTATTTATATGTATGAATGTATATATACTCGTGCCCTAAGCTAACTGTAACTCACACCCCCACCATGCAGTTTTTTCATCAAAACATTTACTGCAGATATTACATTGATATTATCAAAGATGTCCTGAGTCCTGGAATTTATGGGGTAATTAGCAGTGCATGGTAAAGGCACACGTTACATCTACCTTAGGGCATGAGTTATAGTTACTTGAGATAGCTCTAACTATAACAAGTGAATTTCTATGGTGTGGTACATTTAAAATGTGAGCCTAATTATAATGTCCATGTAACCTTTGTTTTTTTCAGTGAATTTCTATGTTTTTTTAAATGTAAAGTAATTTTCATTACTATGTGCCTCATTACGAGGCTGGCCGTTTTAAGACTGCCAGCCTCGTGGTTGCGGTCAGGACTGCTGCTGCTGCTGTGTTGGTCCGACTGCCACATTACGACCCTGGCAGTCAGATCCCTGAGCCATGAAAAGGCTGGCAGAGAACAGGTGCTGGGAGAAACAGAGGGACCCCTGCACTGCCCATGCAACCCCTGCCCAGCACTTTGCAGGCAACAGCATTGTCGCAAGCTCGATTTCGAGCCAGAGACAATGCTGCCGCCTGTTTCCTGCAAGACTGACGGGTGGAAATCTCAGCTTCCGCCCATCAGCCTAGCGGGACACTCTTAATAGGTTTGCCAGGGTGGTCGTCACTACGGCAGCAGCCACCCTGTCAGGAGTTTGGCAGACAGGTTATCCCATCCATCAAACTCATAAGTAGTCCCTATATGTTAATTCAGCAACCACCATGCAAGGCCTTTGGCCATGAGTGGTCCTAGTTGGCCACACGGCCTGCTGCCTAGCCCTGCGGCCAACCCCTATATCCACCCAAACCCGCAGAGCCTTCGGTCTAAATATTTATTTATATTGTTTTGGTGGAGGGGGCCGTGCAGCCACCCTCTGCAGGCCCATTTTGGCCTTGGGGACCCAATCCCCCGGGCTCTGGCCTAAATATTTATTTTTTTGGAGGTGAGGAGGCCACTCTGTTCCCCTCCCCAGGTCAATCTCACACCCGGGGACCCCATACCCCAGGGCCCTGCCATGTTACCTGGGTGCTCCCCAGGGTACCTAGTGACAAAGTTGGGGACTGCGGTGGGGAAGCCCCAAGGCCCCCTGGGTCCCAGCCGGCTCTCTACCTCTTGTGAAGGCCAGCATTGCTGTCACAGTGAGACAGAGAGATGCAGCTGAAGCAGCTCCCTCTCTGAGAGTAATGCTTCCTCTGCTCAGGCAGGGAAGCAGCGGAAACCTTCTTGCAGCTCTCCCTCTCTTCGAGTGGAGTATTTGCTCTGGCTTGCTGGGAGCTGTCAAAGTTCCCACAAATTCACAGCATATAGCTATGTCTTAGAGGTGGGCACCCCGGGACATAGCGGGAGCCGGCCCTAGGGGGTGGCAGTCCCTAGGGCCATTATAGGCTCCGCAAGGGGGGATGCCTGGCCTCCTTACAACGAGCATTGTCTCAGAGAGGTGGTGGTCCCCTTGGCTCAGGAGTCTGAAATGGACCCCCTTTCCTCTTTTCTGTAGCCCTGGGGATGTGGAGGTCCCCGGGTGTGCGGGGGTCCGAGCAGCCCCCAGCTTCATATTAGTTCAAAGAACTGGCCCCCTGTACCAATTTTAATAAAAACCCTGGGAGGAAACTGTCCCTTGGGCTGCAGAGGGGGGGCGGGCGGCCCGCATCAATTTGATAAAAGCCTCAGGGAGGTGGCGGTCCCTGGGGCTGTGGGTGGAGCCAGGCAGCCCCAACATGCAAAATTTAACTGCCCCAGGACTTTGCCCATCCAGGGCTGTTTAAAAAACAAGCGCAGGAGCCTGTGCTTCTTTTTAAAAAAAATTGTTAGATCTGCACCAAATATTTTTTTTAAACATTTTTTAAGCCCTGGGGGTCCCTCTGGGACCTCAGCACCAGAGTTAAGATACCAGGATGACTCTACCCTTGCCTTTTCTTATTTTTCTACTTTTTTCTGGGATTCAACTGAAAGTAGGCATTTCTCTGTACTTACTGCCATCTGTGCCTTACAGCCTGTCTTCAATCCACATCTGGTCTGTACTGGCTGATAGTTCCTCTTGTGCATTTCACACAGACAGTCATAAACACAGGACAATCAGTCACATCTGCATATTGAATGGGTCTCCCTGGGCAGGAAGGGCAGAGGGGCTCTCTCTTACACTTTAAAGGCAGGTGACATGCCCTCACACAAATGACTTATAACCCCCCCACAGGGATCCTAGCAGACAGGGCTGGGTTGAAAGGTGAATTTGTGCACTTCAAAACTACTCTTTGAAGTTTCCCAACTTCAAACAAATTTTTGGGTATGTATACTGGGTCTCGGTGCCCACCAAACAGACACTTATGGATTTACACTTTGACTTTGTCAAAGGGACTGCCTGGCTGCCCAAAGGAATCATCTGGAATGCTTTGCTGAAAAGGACTGCTGCCCTGCTGCCTCTGGTCCCTGGCTGCTCTGCTAGAAGGACTGAATTGAGCTTGCCTCCCATTCTGAAGTCTTAGGGCCACAAAAAGAAGAAAAGCCTTGTGCATCAGAAAATCGAGACAACACCTGCAGAAATCGATGCAGCACCTGCCTCGTGGCAAAAATTTTCATCGTCCCTGGGCAAAAAAATATCCCCATATCGCAGTGAGGAACCAAGGCTACGCATCTGGAAATCGATGCATTAGCTTGCAGTGTGAAAAACAACACATCGTCTGTGCCTCACGTGAAAATCCAATGCAGCGCCTTATTTTTTTATGCATCTCCTCATTTGAGACCCCATGCATCGTTATTTTTGTCACATCCTAGGTACTGTTTCTTGTAAGGATACAACCACTGAGTTCTAAGAATTGAGACTCAATTGAACCTTTAAAAAGTGATATCTTGACTTGTGCCTATTCGATTTTTGTTGTTTTGATCTTGTTTTATTTTGACAAATATCTATTTTTCTAAACTGGTGTGGAGTACTTTTTGTGGTGTTTTAACTGTGTTACTGTATGAGTTATTGCACAAATACTTTACACGTTGCTTACTAAGTGAAGCCTGCCTGCTCTGTGCCAGGCTACCAGAGAGTGAGCACAGGACAATTTGGATTGTGTTGTGATTTATCATGACTAGGATTGCAGTCCCTACCTGGACAAGGGTGTATACCTCTTCCAACTAGAGACCCAATTTCCAACTATAGTGATATAATAATCCTATGTTTTAGTATTTGATATTAGAAAGTTAAACGTTTTATGGTATTCAAGAGGAAAATATGATGGAATATGCTAGTGCAGGCGTTTTTAATAAAACTTATTAATGAGTGTTTATGTATTTTGAATAACAAGTTTAAGTAGAAAATGAAATAATGTAGAAAATAATGCACGCATTTGAAAATGTGATTATGAAGAATGCCACCAATGTTAACGAAATGTACTAATCAACTAATGCTTTCTCAACAGGTCACAGGTCAGAGGCAGAACAGAAATAGTAACAGAGTGCACCAACTCCAATTACATAGTGAGAATGGAATAAATGGTGAATGGACGAGTGACCGTTCAGATGAGGAGCCATGTGTGCTTGTGACCTTCTCAGAAGTAGACCAAAGAGGACCCTATATGAAGGGAAAAGTTATGGGTCACAAGGTTTCATTTTTGGTTGACACAGGAGCTACACGCCCTACAGTGAGAAGTGCAGACATTCTGAATTTGACCCTCTCAAATAGAACAGTACAAGTTGTGGAAGTAGCAAATCAGTATTTGATAAACCCGATTACAGATCCAGCTCAAGTGGAGATCGGCAATTTATAGGGATTGCATAAATTTGTAGTCTGCGATTCAAGTCCAGTGTTCCTACTGGGAAGAGACTTGTTGTGTAAAACAAGGTGTTTGATTACTTGCTCAAATGATGGAATCGAGATTCAGACGAATAGTGATGATGAAGAGGAACAAGCCCTAGAAATAGAGTGTGAAACTACCAATGAGGAGTACCCCTTGATTAAATTTTTCACAATGTTCACAATGAAAGAGCTCTATCCTGGTTTGAAGGGAACAGTAAAGGAGGAGGTATGGGATTTGACAGGAAAAGAAGTAGGTTAGATAAAGGGAGTGGAGCCAGTTAAAGTTACTGTGAAGCTGAATGCAGTTTTTCCTCAACGTCCACAGTACCATATGCCGCTAGATTTCCTGATGAAAGTGGCTCAGATAATTGCAGATTTTGTAAAGCAAGGAGTTGTGAAAGAAGTGTTGGGCAGTCCATGTAATTCACCAATAATGGGTTTGAAAAAGCCCTATGGGAAGGTCCGGATTGTTCAGGATTTGAGAAAAATAAATGAGATTGTGGTCAAAGGTTGTCCCGTGGTGCTAAATCCAGCTGTGATAATGTTTGAAATTCCATGTGATGCTGAGTGGTTCATTGTCATCGATTTGTGACAAGCATTCTTTTCCGTGCCTCTTCATGAGGATAGTTGATTTCTCTTTTGTTTCAAATTCCTGGATCAAGTCTATTGCTGGTGCAGAATTCCACAAGGGTATTCAGAGTCACCTTCCATATTCAATCAGATACTGAAAAATTATTTGGAGTCGTTGGAATTGCGTTTCCAATCGACCTTGGTGCAGTACATTGATGACTTACTGAATGCGTCCAAAACAAGGGACGAATGCAAGTATGATACAATTACCCTGTTGAACCATTTAGGAAAGAATGGTCTCAAAGTGTCTCCACTGAAATTACAGTACTGTCAGAAAGTAGTGACATATTTGGGTCACCAAATTGAAAAGGGTTCAAGAAAGATATCCAGAGAAAGGAGTACAACCATATTGCAGATAAGTCCCCCGACTACACAGAGAGATGTCAGGATGTTTCTGGCAATGGTGGGTTATTGTAGCCAATGGATTCCAAATTTCTCAGGCATTTCGAGAACATTGCAGAAGCTGACTCATAAGGAAGTCACTGATCCCATAGTGTTAGACCAGGATAAAATAAAAGTGTTCACTGAATTGAGAGAGAGTCCGTGCAAGGCTCAAGCATTGGGTATGCCTGATTACACAAAACCTTTCACGCTGTTTTGTCTTGAGTGTGATACATGTTCCTTGTCTGTCTTGACACAGGTCCATGGAGGTGTAAACCGCCCAGTAGCATATTTTTTCGCTACTTTGGACCCAGTTGCAGCAGCCTTACCGGGTTGTTGGCACGCAATTGCGACAGTTGGTCAAAGCCTTACACAGTGTGAGAGCATTGTGATTGGACATACCCTGACTGTAATGGTCCCTCACTCTATTGAGATTCAACTGACAAGGACGAAAACCCAATATTTGACTGGTGCAAGGTTGACTAGATATGAAACGAGTATTTTGGGGTCACCAAATGTATCATTGAAAAGATGTACAGTGCTGAACCCGGAAACCTCACTTCCAAGTGAAAATGCTGAAATTGAGAAAGAGGAAGATGTTGAGCATGATTGTCTTGAAGTAACTAACTTGTGTACAAAACCGAGACCTGACATTAGAGATACCCGATTGGAAGAAAATGACCAAATTAACTTTGTTGATGGTTCTTGTCTAAAAGACAATAGAGGGACACTGAGAGCAGGATATGCTGTGTGCACAATTACAGGTAACTTGGAAGTTTCTTGGATTCGAGGAGTGTATTCTGCCCAAGTAGCGGAACTGGTAGCCTTTACTAAAGTGTGCCATGTTTCTGCTCAGCTGAAAGTTACAATCTATACGGATAGCCAGTATGGATTTGGAATAGTCCATGATTTTGGCCAGTTGTGGTCACAGAGAGGTTTTCTGACCTCTTCTGGTTCACCAGTGAGGAAAGGTGAGAGGATTAAAGAATTGTTACATGCTATTCAGATGCCTGAAAAGATTGCCGTGGGAAAATGCAGTGCACATCTGAAGTCACAGGACTCTGTGTCATTGGGAAATGGATATGCAGATCAAGTTGCAAGGTCTTGGGGATTGAACTGTATATCATTCAAGGACAAGTGGGAACTGTTACCTGAAGAAGACGAAACATGTACAAGCTATGCATTGAAAATAATTGACACTTTGGAAGAATTAAAAGTGTTGCAGAATAATGTTGACAGGAAGGAGAAACATTCATGGAGCAAAATGAAATGTGTGCAAACACAAGATGAATTGTGGGTTTCTGAGGAGGGTCAGTTGGTTTTGCCAAATAGCCTGTTGTCTCAAATGGCAAGGCACTATCATGGTCAAGCACATATTGGGAGGTATGTAATGATTTGTTTGTTAAAACATGATTGGTTCAACCCAAAGTTTAGAGAAGTTTCTGAAGCAGTTTGCATCAATGTGTCATTTGCCAACAATTAAACGCAGGGAGAGGGACAGTGGTTAATTTGAGCCACATTGGAAGAGCAGGAGGTCCATTCAGCAGAATGCAAATGGATTTTATTGAGATGCCTGTATGTGGAGGTTTGAGATATGTGTTGGTGATTGTCTGCATCTTTAGTCACTGGATTGAAGCTTACCCTACCCGAAGAAATGATAGTCTCACAGTAGCGAAACTACTGATTTGGGATCTGATACCGCGTTTCGGATTTCCGATCTCTTTAGAATCAGATAGGGGGAGTCACTTTAACAATGAAGTAATAAAATTACTGTGTGCAGCATTGAACAGTGAGCAGAAGTTGCATTGTATTTACCGCCCTGAAGCATCAGGACTAGTGAAACAGATGAATGGAACATTGAAGTCAAGAATTGCAAAGATGTGTGCGTCCACAAACTTGAAATGGCTTGACGCATTGCCTTTAATGTTGATGTCAATAAGAAACACAACTGACAGGAAGATAGGATTGTTGCCACATGAGATCCTCATGGGCAGAGCATTGAGGTTACCAGCGGTGCCTGCAAATGCACTTGTCAACATAACAGATGATATGGTGTTGGATTACTGCAAAGATCTGGCTGATGTGATTCGCTCTTTTTCTCAGCAGGTGGAAGCCACCACACTGCCACCGATCCATGACCCAGGACACAACCTGAGAGCTGGGGACAGGGTTGTCATCTGAAAGCACGTGAGAAAGACGTGTTTGGAGCCGTGTTGGAAGGGACGATACCAGGTAGTTTTGACAACTACCACAGCTGTGAATTGTGCTGGAAATCTGAACTGGATTCACGCAAGTCACACGAAGAAAGTGGCATGTCCACTGGATCATGAAGAAGCGTTGTTGAGAGTACCAACAACTGTGAGACAAGTCTCAGGGCCGGAAGTAGAACTGAGACTGGATCTGAGCCCGGTGAGGATGGTTCAGTCACTCCTGTGAGAGACGAAGGAGGAGACCTCCAGGAAGGTGACGGAGAGCCTATCTCAATTGAAGCAGCAGGAGAGCTTAGTCAGAGGAGGGCTTTCCCAGAAGCTGACGATCTTGAGAGACAAATAGAGCAATTGCCAGACCCAGAAGGGAAGAAGTTGAGGTGGATCAAAGTCAATTTTATCTGACTCCTCCTGAACCGGTTGCAGGTCCGTCAAGAGAAAACACCACAGAACAAGAAGGTTCAAGTTTGACTCTGAAGAGAACGCTGACAAAGAGTCCACTGAAAGGAGGTAAGTGGTCGGAGTCACAAGTGGAGAAAGGGAAAAAAGTGGTTGGTGAACCAACAATCAAGGAAGAAGTAGATACCACAAGAAGAGAAGATCTAAGTGAAGGAGAGTTAAATGGTGATCGAAAACTGAAAAGAAAGAGAATAGAAAGTCGAAGATACGCAGGTCCCAAATGGGCGTATGCAACTACAAGCAAATGGCAGCAAGAGTTTATGTCTTTTTGTTTTGATAGAGAAGTTCAGGGTCAGTATTTTGGCACGTGAAGGAAGCTAATGAACTGAACTGTTGAAACAATCTAAGAGAACATTTTTGAGAAAAGAAAACTGTTGAAGTAAAAGGAAGAGACATAGATAACCTGATTTGACTTTTGAAACCTGATTTTGACAAAGCTGCTAACCGATTTTGACAAAGGATCCAGGAATTGAAATTGAACTGCTGAAAGAAGAGTTCTCTATTTTTTATTTCTGCTGCAAGTTTTTCTAAATTTCTTCTGCT
This sequence comes from Pleurodeles waltl, assembly GCF_031143425.1. Lineage (NCBI taxonomy): Eukaryota > Metazoa > Chordata > Amphibia > Caudata > Salamandridae > Pleurodeles > Pleurodeles waltl. The sequence goes on from NC_090439.1 coordinate 1,033,527,559, forward strand.
TTCTGATTCTTTACAGATCATGAGTAACATTAATCAACAAGGTAGAGATGCTAGGCGCTGTAAATATATGAGCATTGGTTTGGCGATTATATGTGGGATATTGTTTGTGGTGTTGATTGTGGGTACGTCTGTAAGAGAGAAGTCAACCATACTTCTGCTTTTGAAACAACTACTGCACTAACGGCATTAGAGAAGTTTAGGTTCCATGAGAAATATTTGCATGAGGATACTAATGCACAAGGAGAACTTTCTTCTAATGTTTTCTAACGCTAATTGAGTGAGTATGTTGAGACAATGGATGCAAAGAATTGTTTTGTGTGTACGCAGATTCCTTCATCAGTCGAGGAAGGAGTCACCTATCAAAGTCTGCCTTTAACCTACGGGATAAGTTGTAGTCTGTTACTAACAAGATTGTATAACCAGGAGTACATCCAGTATTTTTATTCTGAATATGATGTAATGTTTTTGTTTGTTCATATAATTAGGTATTGGAGTAGGATAGCTAAGGATAATGACATAGTAATAGTTAGAGGTTTATTTGAACCTACATTGACGTTTGGCACAGCTTATGGTCATAGAAATAATTTGACATGCTTACTTACACCTTTAGAGAAAAGCTTCTTAGATCACACAGATGATAGAAGAAAGGCATTAAAAGCAAAATTAGAAAAAGGCTTAGAGGATAGGACTTACAAGAATGATTATGCTTATAGTTAAATTAAAATGCAAGGGAAATTTGCTTTAGATGCCCAACATGTAGGGAAACTTTGTGTATATAGGCCTGAGTCGCGCACTGACACTTTATTTGTGGGAACGAGTGAATGCAGGCATGTGTTTTTGTTTCACAGTAAATGGACGTTTATGTTGAATGGACAGGACCCTGCTATTCAAGGGATTTACTACATCTGTGGACTTATCCAAGAAGATGGTATTGGACATGTCATTTGGTGGTAGTTTTCCCAAAGATTTATCAAATGGAGGATTTGAAAAAGTTTCCGAAGGTGACTGAATTACATCATAAGAGACAGAGGATGCAGTCCACTTCTTCTATAGTGGGAGATATATTTGGAGCAGTGATTCCTTCAGTGGGAGTCATTCTGAATTCGATAAAGATTTGGAAGTTGTCTACTATTGTGGATAACATGCTGACAAGTTTTTCAGGAGCCATACTCTTGACAGATATTGAATTAGCTGCTGATAGAGCAATGACTCTTCAAAATCATCTTGCTTTAGACGTTCTTTTAGTGAAGGATGGTGGAGTCTGTAGAATGATAAATTCTAGGCTTTGTTGTTTGTATATACCTGATAACAGAAAAAAGATATGACACTTACTTATTAGTCTTACTAATCTGACTAATGCAAGTGCTGATTTGAAAGAATTGAAAGAACCAGGTGTTTGGGAAAAGGTTGGCAAAGGGTTTGCTTCAGTGGAAAATTTGCTCAGCAACATTTAGAATGGGATCCTATTGAAAATATTGCAAGGGATAGTAATTGTTGTGGTTTGTCTATTTGGAATATGGGGATTATGCAAATTGTGTAAAAGAATTAAAATGAAAATGTCAAACATTTATCAGAGGTGGGAAGAAAAGAAAAGGGAAAAATTGTACAGAGAAAATTCAAGGGGGAAAAGAAATTATGAAGAAATTAAACTGTAAAAACTTTAGCTGGTGTGAAACATTGTGGGTAATGATTAGTGTGATGACATATTTAGTCATCAGAGGAGGGATTGCTAGGGCAGGTGTTTTTGATAAAAAGTATTAATGAGTGTTTATGTATTTTGAATAACAAGATTATGTAGAAAATTCAATAATGTAGAAGATAATGCACATATTTCAAAATGTGATTACGAAGAATACCCACCAATGTTAGCGAAGTGTACTAATCAATGATTAATGCCTATGAAATATTGAATATATGTTAGACTAATGCAGTAATATGTCATATTGAGGGTTATGCAATAAGCTTTAGCTTTATTAATTGTAGGCCTTAACTTAGTGAGTGTCCTGTCCTATTTGCCAGGCCTCATGTAAAAGCTGTATTTCTTAGCATTTAATGAAAAATGCTAACCAAGTGAGTTAAACTATGAATCTCTATTGTATTGTGTAAATATGCTCATAATGGAAGCTTTTCTTGTGAACTGACTGCTAGGAGATGATGTTCTTTCTAATGCAACATTTTATGTGTAATGTGTGTGAGACTGACTTTCCCAGGATGAGAACAATGAAGATACTGACTCGAGTAGAAGCTGCAACAATATTGTTACCTGACAAGCCGGATGATGAGGACATCGTAAGACGAACCAATCAACAATATGAGAATGGAGAAATATTAGAATTCATAGATTTGAGATTTTAGTTTTATTGGACAGAGTGTGAACGTACGATTAACTGACCAATAGGGATTTAGGAGATAGTTTTAACAGTTTTGACTTAACAAGACTACACGGAGGGAAGAGGTTAATTCACTCATTCTGAGAGAAGGCTGCTTACTGCCCATATTTTGCCTGACTCAAAGGTTATTACTTTCTTATGCGTCTTTATTAGAGATGTGCTTAACTTTAATGCTTAAAGACTATGCCCTTTTAAATTCTGATGCTGAAGCCTGATGCATTGACTGATTCTGCTATGCTGATCCACAATGAGGATAGGTATATTCCGATTTGTGAGTACCATGCATATTTGCTTTTTCTTTCTAGGTACCAACTGTGCTATTTTGACAGAACCATAGATAGATGTTTTTCCAAATTTGTGTTACTAAATTGTTTTGCATGAAGCACAACATGCTGATGCTAATTTGATGTTAGTTAAGGATTCTCACTAATGACTTATGATAACAGGGACTAATGCTTGTTGAATTTCTCTGCTAAACTTCATGTACTTAATTTCATGACACAGCTGACTTTGCTATTGTTTTGCACCATAACCTTAGAATGTGTTGTAGTTCAAGCTTTGATTAGGTTACGTTTCTTCCACCGCTTTGGACAACCAGTGTTGTTTCTGTATGTGTTTCATTTGATTTTGAGATTAATCTGCATGACCTTAGCATTGTTAATATAGGGAAATAAATATTCTAAACTTTGCTAAAGGTGTGGTTATTCATGACCAAAAGGTCATGGTGCGCGATAATTACTGACTCCATTGATAATTGATTTATTGATTACTAATGATTGTTGATGATTGTGTATTGATTATTGATTATGTACTGGATCTATGATGAGAACATCTTTATTGCGTCCCCTTGAAAGTTTACTTATTAAGGCCAGACGCAATAACAAATAAGAAGAATATATGGTGGAAGTTCAAACACAAGAGAAAGAAAATGGAGGAGAGGCCTCTTTTGAAGAACTAAAAGTTCTATTCATTGTGATGTTTCACGATTCTATTGGACATGCTTTAAAGGGGCTGCTGAGAAGGAGTAAATAAAAGATTAATGCCTAATGCTAGCCTCCTTGTCTTTAATAAAATCTTGATTCTTTATTCATTTAACTTTTAAAAATTACAATTCTCCAGTAGAATATTGTTGTAAAATTTTTTGAAGATTCGTCCAATTGCGCCAAAGGTATAGGCAAGTTAAAAATTGTTTTTTCTATGGGAACTAGGTACTATAGGTCCTAAATCTCTAACTACCTACTGGCAACTGCCAGTAGATAATAATATATATATATATATATATATACATACTTATATTACCTATGTGTTTTTCTAATGTACAGTGTGCTGACTTGCTGAAGGACATGAACTCTTGTTTTTCTAAAAACTAGAAGATGAATGTAACTGTAGTAGATCCGTTGTCATGAAATTCGACTTGCTTAAAGAAACATTTTAGCTAAATGCAACAGTGTAGACTACTCGCAGGTACAAGGTCGCCTGAACCGGTACAGACAATGGAGCCACTGACTGAAGATGTGCAAAGGACCACGAGAGTATGAAGTCACACCGGACATTCTAGCTGCTGAAGACGTCAATCATAAGGACCAATAAACTAAGGCCCATATTTAGACTTTTTGACGCAAAACTGCGCTAACGCAGTTTTGCGTAAAAAAAATTCGCGCCGGCTAACGCCATTCTGAAGCACCATGCAGGCGCTGTATTTATTGAATGACGTTAGCCGGCGTTAGCCGCCGGCGCCGTCTGCTGTGCGTTAAAAAAAACAACGTACACCAGGCAGCGCCGGCGTAGGGGGATATGGGGCTTGGGCGTGAAGAAATGGGGCAAGTCAGGTTGAGGCAATTTTTTCGCCTCAACCCGATTTGCGCCATTTTTTTTCACTCCCAACCCCCATAGAAATGACTCCTGTCTTAGCAACGACAGGAGTCATGCCCCCTTGCCCAATGACCATGCCCAGGGGACTTCTGTCCCCTGGGCATGGTCATTGGGCATAGTGGCATGTAGGGGGGCACAAATCAGGCCCCCCTATGCCACAAAAAAAATAAAAAAAAACACTTACCTGAACTTACCTTAATGTCCCTGGGATGGGTCCCTCCAGCCTTGGGTGTCCTCCTGGGTTGGGCAAGGGTGACAGGGGGTGTCCCTGGGGGCATGGGAGGGCACCTCTGGGCTCCTTCAGAGCCCACAGGTCCCTTAACGCCTGCCTTTTACAGGCGCTAAAAAATGGCGCAAAAGCGTCCGTAAGTCATTTTTTTTGACCCGCCCACTCCCGGGCGTGAATTTTGCCCGGGAGTATAAATCCGACGCACATGCCTCGGAGTCGATTTTTTAGACGGGAACGCCTACCTTGCATATAATTAACGCAAAGTAGGTGTCCATGCTAAAAAATGACGCTAACTCCATGGACTTTGGCGCTAGACGCGTCTAACGCCAAAGTATAAATATGGAGTTAGTTTTGCGTCGAAATTGCGTCAAAAAAAACAACGCAATTCTGGCGCAAACGGAGTATAAATATGCCCCCAAGTGAGAACTGTTATGGGGTGACAAATTTGATGAGCTAATTGGAAACCTATTGGATGGAGATAGTGGCGTGCAACCCCTCATCCAATAGGAAATTAGGGGACTGTACAACAGAAAAGGGATAAAAACCTTCGACACAAGGAACAACGTTAGACCGAGGATAGACAGAGATGAGAAGATTAGTTAGGGAAATGCCATTGCTATGATCCAGACACTTTGTCACTCTGCATAGAGACTTTGCTGTTTGGTTCTTAAAACCATTCTTGCTTTATATTGCCCGTTTATACTTTACCTCCTTATGAGGGAAGTGCCCTTTTACCCTTTTGCCCGACTTGCTGAATTACTAACTGATGGCGAATCAACTGATGTCCTGAGGACGAAGACTGAATCTGAATGCTGACCCAATACGGAGGGTAACTATATGACAATGAAATTGTGATTGTCTTTTTGCTTTTCCTTTCTAGGTACCAACTGCTACTTTTGACAGAGACCTTAGCTAGATATTTTCTAAATTGATGTTGCTAAATTGTTTTGCATGAAGCCCAACATGCCAATGCTAATTCGAGGTTAGTTAAGGGTTCACCTAAATGAAGCAAATAGACAAATGACTGAATCTATGCTTTGTTGAAATGACGTGCTAATCTTACTTTGATAAGGATAACCCATGTTGGCGTCGTGTTATGTTCTAATAATTGTGATTCTTGCTTTGATGAAGTCTTATTCGAGTTGCCAAATTATGACGATGTTGATGAGCTTTTTGCTATTGAGATTAATAAACTTGCTATTAGAATTGTAATCAATAGGGAATAAATATCACAAAATCTTACTAAACTGGTGTGGTTATTCATGACTGAAAGGTCATGGTGGTTTCTAAGTTTTATTAATGTCTTTTACTAATATGAAGTGTCTTGTTATGATAAATATTGATGACGTTATTGACATATTGATTGACATGTTGATTAGCTATCTCATCCTAAGGTGTCTTCAATCAGGGTCAAAAGATTAATCGGCCTAAAACGAGTCCCAAAGGGTATAAATTAATCATAAAGGGACGCGTTGTCAGTTCTGGCAGCAGAGTTTGGTTCGGCCCTTTGGGGGGCTCTAGGACGGAAGACCATTGTTTAAAATTGTTTTTCGAGATAATGCAAATTGGAGGTATGATGCGTTTCTAAATTCCCCATGACTTTGCCGGAATCTCGGAGCCTGCTTAAGTGAGAGGGGTATGTTCTCGGCGTTTTAGGATGTGTGGTGTAGAATTTGCGCTTGCTCAGCTTATGCATATTGCAGGTGATTTGTGAAGTTTGTGTGTTTAGGCCAGGTAATGTTGTTTTAGTAGGAGTGGGCGTACTCCGGAATATGAGAGTAGGGAAGTCGGCGAACTTCATGTGAGTGTGGCGCTTTGTGCTAAAAAATTATCCACGTGGTTGTTGGTGATGTACGGACTCATCGTGGTCTGATACTCCGGAGTATATTGATAAGTGTAGGAGACACTTGCTTTATGTTGTAATTTGTGTGGTTTAATAGGTCAATCGTGGGTGGTTAACAAGTCGAGTTTGAGTCAAATTGTGTGAGTGAAACCTTCGATGGAGATTTGGCAAGTTCTAAAGTGCACTAGAACGAACCATTGACAAGTCGAGAGCAGGATTTGCGGGTCGAATTCTGCTTGCGAGTGCGGGAGCTGAGAAGGAGAGAGTAGCAGCCGAGGCTTCAAGTGAAATCTCTGTAAAGCTCTGAAGCGATTGTGTTACCCTTCCTGTAGTAAACCGGCAAGTTTGGGTTTTTGTTGTTAAAGGTGCTCGCAATCTATTGCATTAGTGTTGTGTGAGGAGGACAAGCCGCAAGACTTTGTCAGCCGTAGTGTGTGTGAGTGTGACGTCAGTTGAGCCGCGCTGGGATAGGTCAGTTGCCGAGAGGGGTCGCACACGGATTGGCAGCCGTCCGTTAGAGGCAATTGGTTGAGAAAGGTGGGTGGAGAGTGTTGTGGGAATTAAAGTCACTTCCTGATTAGATTCTAAAGCAAAATAAAAGACGCAAAGATTACCTTTTTCAAGGCTTTAAAGTGTCCCTTGAGGAGAGACACATTCATTACAGCGAGTGTGTGAGAGCCTACACCGCCGGAGGGTACTCCAGCTTATTTCGTAATGGAGGAAAAGGGAGTCGCGCCATGTCTTTGGTTAAAGCAATGGTGCAAATTGACAGAGATGGAGGGATGTTTGGTGTTTCTGGAGCACGGAACGTTTAATACGAGAATGTTGGAGAATTTGTGGTGGATGTTAAGTTTGCAAAATCCACCTCCGAGGCCAGCTCAGTATGAGGCATTATCAGTCTGGGACTTAATGGCCATTCAACAGAGACAGCAGAAATTTGAAAAGAGAATGAAAAGGGCAGAAAAGACTTTAGCTGAGGCTAGTTGGGATAATGAGAACAGGATGTGGAGAAGGGGAGTAGTTGACGGACTCAAGATGTTTCCGGCAATGACTCAAGAAGATGAGCCACAGGGAAAGAAAGCCATTTGTAAGATAGACAAAGGCTCTAATAAAACAAGATGCAGAGGTCTTGGGTAGATGAAGATGACTCGGACGATGAAGAGTTTCTTAATCAGTTGTTACATGATCGCCCGCCACCATATGCCATGAATGACAATACACAGAGTACTAGTGTGGGTCCTGAAGATCCGGCACAGACTAAGGTAATCATGAGTACAGTGCAGACAAGTGATACAGTTTTGAAACAACATGGTGTCAGTGTACCCACTGCGCCAGACACGCAGATACAGCTGCAGCTACCACAGATTCAGAGGCTCCATCCAGATGTCCCAGTACTAGAGACAACTACGAGCTAAATGGTGCCGCCTGATCCGGCATACACAAGATCAAAGTTAGTGCAGATTGAGCCAACTCCACAATTGCTGCCCCAGCCGCAGCAACAGGTGGTTTCGAGTTACACTTCTGTTGCAGGGTCACAGCCAGTAGCTACTGCACCTATGATAAATCGAACTATGGGAGTTAATGCTGTGCAGGGTGTGGGACTTGGACAGTCACCAGCTGCTATATCATTACCAGTTACTGTTGGTCCACCAGTACAGCTGTATGCGCAAGGCAAGTCTGGCGTATGTGATCAGGGAGTAATGACCCAAGAGGCGATAAGAGGAGGGTCTACCGGAAACTTGCAGGGAATAACACAGGGAGGGCAGTCAGCCGAAAGGTCTAGATCCTTATTAGATTTTAGTCCGATTGGGGTTCCTTTGGAGACAATGAGGCAAGCAGGGTTAGGAACGCTAACCCCACAAGTAATGAGTACCAATACGACACAGACACCAATAGTGCAGTCTGGAAATGTCTCGTTACAAGGATTAACAGCGCAACAATTGAATGAGTGGTTAGACAAGCTCAATACCCCGCAGACTACCACAGCGACTGCAGAGAGGTCAGAAAGAGACGAATACCTGAATTTTGTGAGACTAGGTGTAGAAGCCACAGAACTAGTAGAAGGGACAATGGGGGTGAACAGATTGGAGTCATACACAGAGGCAGAGTTGAGGTATCTGAGCCCCAAAATAACCAGAGAAGTTAGCAAGGTGCACCAGAGGTTGGCGAACCTGGCAGATAAATACGGCATAGACATAGAAAATACTAAGCACCTGAAGAGGAGCTATAGGTTAGACTTTGAGCCTAAAGACTTTGAACACATGAGATCTACCGGAATGAAGGCACATCTTAAAGAAATACTGCAGAGTGCTCAGATTTGGGGAGCATTAGAGAAGTGGGAAGGCAGATGGGCAAAGAAGAGAGATAAAGAGAAAGGTGATGGTCCGGAACCGAAACAGGCAAAAGCCGCACCGGACACGGGGACAATAAAGATGTTACCAATGGGAGAAACAGCTGGAGGAGTTTTAGTCCATGTACCGTGGTCTAGAGGTGACATTCTGTCATTCACAAATGATTATCCCAGGTTGAGGGAGAAGCCGATAGAATGGTACCAGCAGACGGACAGGTTTGTGAAGCTTGCGAAATGTCTCTGGGAAGACTTGAATACCCTGTTTGAGATCATAGTTCCACCTGACTTATGGCTTGAGTGCAAAAGAGGTGTAGATTGGCCGTCAGAGGAGCCGGCTAGAGATAAGATTACAGGAGCACCGTCGGCAGATGTGATAAGGTATTATCATAAAGTGATTGAGTTTCTGAAGCAAAAGTGTCGCCAAGGGTGACTGATTGGCAGAAAATCGATCGAACTTCTCAGGAAGCCAAAGAATCGATCCATGCTTACTATGAGAGGTTGTTAAAGGCGTTCAAACATTATTGTGGCACTGAGACCATAGAACCGAAAGACATGAATCATCTTGTGTTCAAGTTTGTTGAAGGGTTGAGACCAGAGATTAGCCAGATGATTAAGAATCATTTGATCTGTTGGCAAGCGAAGCCGATTGATGAGGTATTACAGTATGCAAAATATTGTAGTGATGAGATTGAGCTGAAGCAGAGAAAGTAGAAGGAGAAAGTGATGCTGATGCAGATTAAGGCAGCGCAAGCAGGGATGCAGGGAAATGGAATAGAGCAGATGGTACAGCAGCAACCGCAGGTGAATGGAATGTTTCAGGCACAACCAAGAGGACAAGGTCGAGGAGGTTTTGTGAATAGGGGTCCAGATGTGAATACCGTTGTGGTTCAAAATGATGTACAGGGAATGAAGAAGGTGTCGCCATGTCACGCGTGCGGGGGCGTGGGGCACTGGAAGTGGGAATGTCCAATGGTGGTGCAGGATGGTGTTGTTCAACAAAGCAATGATGTCAGTACATTTCAAAATGTGAGGGGACCAAAGATGAGCGGTCAAAATCAGAACTTCCAGAATAACATGGTTCAGATGCAGGGGTTATAGCCCATGCAGCAGATACAAATGCCGCGTGTTCAACCAGCACAAGTGCAACAAGTACAACAGCAGATTCTCATGGTACCTAGACAGCAAATGCAGATACCATTAGCTCCGATGGGACAGCAACAGGTGATGCTTCCTCAACAGGTCACAGGTCAAGCAGTGAGTCAAAATAACACAGTACAGCAGTTCCCATTGCGTGGTGAGGATGGAATAAACGATGAATGGTCGGATGAATGTTCAGACAGTGAGGAGTATAGGCTTGCAGCATCCCTAGAAGTAGATCAGAGGGGTCCCTATGTAGAGGGAAAAGTAATGGGACATAAGATTTTGTTCCTAGTTGATACAGGAGCTACACGCTCTACAGTCAGAAGTGCAGAGGTTCCGAAGTTGCCACTTTCAGGGCATACCATAAGGGTGGTAGGAGTGGCGAATCAGTTCCTGACAAATCCGATTACAGATCCGGTCCAAGTTGAGATTGGGAACTTCCAGGGATTACATAAATTTGTAGTCTGTGATTCGAGTCCCGTATCCCTACTGGGAAGAGACTTACTGTACAAAACAAGGTGTTCGATTACCTGTTCCAATGAGGGAATCGAGGTACAGACAAAGAGTGATGATGAAGGGGACGATGTTCAGATCTCTGAGCTAGAGACGGAAATGTCAAATGAGGAATATCCTTTGATAACTTTATTCCCAATGCTCACAGTGAATGAATTACCAGCTGATCTGCAGGGGACAGTGAAGGAGAAAGTGTGGGACCTGACAGGAAAGGAAGTGGGATTAATAAAAGGAGTAGAACCGGTCAAAGTAGAGGTGAAACCAAATGCAGTGTTTCCTCAGGTACCGCAGTATCACATGGCACAAGATGTCCTTATACAGGTCATACAAATAATTGTGGACTTTGTGAAGCAAGGGGTTCTGAAAGAAGTATTGAGCAGCCCATGTAATTCACCAATAATGGGTTTGAAAAAGCCTTGTGGGAAGGTTCGAATTGTTCACGATTTGAGGAAAATAAATGAGATTGTGGTGAAATGTTGCCCCATAGTGCCAAATCCAGCAGTGATTATGTTTCAGGTTCCGTGTGATGCAGAGTGGTTCACAGTTGTGGACTTGTCTGAAGCATTCTTTTCGGTGCCTCTTCATGAGGATAGCCAGTTTCTCTTCAGTTTCAAATTCCTGGATAAGGTCTACAGTTGGTGCAGAATTCCTCAAGGGTTTTCTGAATCACCTTCCATCTTCAATCAGATATTGAAGAAGGATTTGAAGTCACTAGAATTGCCTTTTAGTTCGACTCTGGTACAGTACATTGATGATTTGCTAATTGCGTCCAGAACAAAAGATGACTGTAGGTATGACACAATTGCCTTACTGAATCACTTGGGAAAGAACGGACCTAAAGTGTCCCCAAAGAAGCTGCAATACTGTCAGAAAAAGGTGAAGTACTTAGGGCACCTGATTCAAAAGTTGTCTAGAAGAATATCCAAAGAGAGAGTGACAGCTATGCTGCAGATGAATCCCTTGACAACCAAGAGAGATGTTAGGATGTTTCTGGGAATGGTGGGCTACTGTCGTCAGTGGATTCCCAACTTCTCGATTATCTCTAAACCTTTGGTGAGGTTGATGGTTAAAGAGATTCAGGATGGCCCGGGTGCTATAACCATGTCCGAGAAAGAGATGAAGGCATTCAAGGAATTGAGGGAAAGTATGTGCAGGGCACCAGCTTTAGGTATGCCTGATTACACAAAGCCATTTGTGCTGTTTTGTCATGAACGTGATGCTTGTTCTTTGTCTGTCCTGACACAAGTCCATGGAGGTTCAAACCGCCCATTAGCATATTTTTCAGCTACTTTGGACCCAGTCGCAGCAGCCTTACCAGGTTGTTTGCGATCAGTTGCAGCAGTTGGTCAAAGCCACACTCAGTGTGAAGGTATAGTGATGGGACATCCCTTAACAGTAATGGTCCCTCATTCAGTTGAAATTCTGTTGACCCGAACCAAGACGCAGCATATGACAAATGCGACACTCACCAGATACTAAACAATCATACTGGGGTCACCTAATGTTTCCCTTAAGAGATGTACTGTATTGAACCCGGCAACTTTGCTTCCTATTGAAAATGCAGATATTGATGATGCTGAGGAAGACGAACATGATTGTCTTGAGGTAACAGATCTGTGCACCAAACCAAGGCCTGACATTAAAGATACTCAATTAGAGGAAAATGATTACATTATGTTTGTTGATGGTTCATGCCTGAGAGACGCAGTAGGAGTACTGAGAGCTGGATATGCTGTGTGTACAATCACTGGTATCTTAGAAGCTTCCTGGCTCGAAAGAGTGTACTCTGCTCAAGTGGTTGAATTAGTTGCTCTTACCAGGGCATGCCACGCAGCTGAAAATTTGAAAGTCACTATCTATACCGACAGCAGATACGGATTTGGAATTGTACATGATTTTGGCCACCTATGGTCACAGAGGGGTTTCATGACCTCTTCTGGTTCACCAGTGAAAAATGGCAAGAAAATTAAGGATTTGTTGCATGCGATTCAGTTACCTCTTGAAATTGCCATGGTGAAATGCAATGCTCATGTTAAATCACAAGACTTTGTGTCAATGGGAAATGGATATGCTGATCAAGTCGCAAGGTTTTGTGCATTGAACTGTATATCGTTTCGAGATCAGTGGGAATTGTTACCTGAAACTGAAAATGAGACATGCACAGGATATGCATTAAGAGTGGTTGACACATTAGATGAGTTAAAATCATTACAGGGACGTGCCAGCAAAGAGGAGAAACGTTCCTGGCAGAGAATGCAATGCGTACAAAGGTCTGATGACTTATGGGTCTCAGAGGAGGGGAAAATGGTTTTGCCAAACAGTCTTTTGTCACAGTTTGCAAGGTTTTACCATGGTCAAGCACATATTGGGAGAGACGCAATGATTAGATTGTTCAAAATTGATTGGTTTAATCTGAAATTCAGACAAGCTGCAGAGGTTATTTGTCACAGGTGCATCATCTGTCAACAGATTAATGCGGGGAAAGGGACCATGGTGAATTTGAGCCACATTGGGAGAGCTGGAGGTCCGTTTACGAGGATGCAGATGGATTTTTTCGAGATGCCTGTGTGTGGAGGACTGAGATATGTGTTGGTGATTGTGTGTGTGTTCAGTCACTGGATTGAAGCCCACCCTACACGTAGGAATGACAGTCTCACCGTAGCAAAGTTGTTGCTTAGGGAGCTGATACCACATTTCGGGTTTCTGATCTCTTTAGAATCAGATAGGGGAAGACACTTCGACAATGAGGTGATTAAACTCTTGTGTGCCGCATTGAACATTGAACAGAAGCTGCATTGTAGCTATCGCCCTGAAGCATCAGGACTAGTGGAGCAGATGAATGGTACCTTGAAGTCGAGGAAGGCAAAAATGTGCGCAGCTACCAATTTGACATGGCCAGATGCATTGCCCTTAGTGCTGATGTCAATAAGGAACACACCTGGCAAGAAGACAGGACTATCTCCTCACAAAATTCTTATGGGTCGAACTATGAGATTACCCACAGTGCCTGCAAATGTTCTTGTGAATATCACGGATGAGATGGTGTTGGACTACTGCAAGGGTCTAGCTGATGTGGTCCGCTCTTTTTCTCACCAGGTGGAGGCCACTACATTGCCACCAATCAGTGATCCAGCTCACACTGTGAAAGCCGGTGACTGGGTTGTTGTTAAGAAACACTTGAGGAAGTCGTGTTTGGAGCCACGTTGGAAGGGGCCATATCAAGTGATACTGACAACTACTACTGCTGTGAAGTGTGCTGGTCTTCTAAACTGGATACATGCTAGTCACACAAAGAAGGTGACGTGTCCAACTGATGAGGAACTTGAACTGTCCAAAACAACAGCTGCACAGAAGGAAGTCTCAGGGCTGGAGAGAAATCAAAGGGGAACTGAGTCTGAGAGAGAGCCTGCTGAGGACGGCTTAGTCACTCAACCAGTAAATGAATTTGATAGGGGTGACAGTGAGCCTATCTCAGCTTAGGCAACAGGGGAACCGACACAAAGAGAGGTTCTCCCAGAAGCAGAGGGATACAGGTTTGAAGTTGAGCCCATAACTGACCCTGAAGGCGAAGGGAGTGAGGCAGAAGGAAGTCAAGGTGTTCTGAGTCCTCCTGAGCCACTTGCAGGTCCATCAACAGAAAACACCATAGCACAAGAGGAGGGAGCTGTTCAACGTGCTGAAAGGCCAAGCAGAAAGAAAACACTTAAGGGAGATAACTGGCTGGAGCCGCAAGCTGCAGGGGAGAAAGTGATCCCTAATGACACAATAGAAGAAGAAGTCGACACAACCAGGAAAGAAGATCTCAGTGAAGGAGAGTTGCAAGGTGATCGCAAACTTAAAAGAAAGAGAGTTGCAAACAGAAGATACGCAGGTCTTGAATGGGCGTACGCAACATCAGCTGAATGGCAACAAGAATTCTTGGCATTCTGTTTTGATCAAGAGGTTCCAGGTCAATACTACGGCACCTGAATTGAACTCTAGAAAGAGACTGTGTTGAATTGAAATTTAAATTGAAAGCTGAAAAGCTGAGATAAGAGACTGATAAATTACCAGATGTGACACTGATAACCTGAATTGACTCTGAGAAAACCGATTATGACAAGCTGCTAACCTGATTTGACAAAAGGGTCCTGGAGAGAGTGAAATGCTGTAAATACTTGCTGAGAAAGAGAGACTTTGCACAAGAAAAAAAAAAAAAAAGAGAGTCTATATCGTCCTCAAGTTGATTGTTTGCTTTGTATTGTTCCGCTCTCTGATTCTTAACAGATCATGAGTTACACTAAGGATAATAGTAGTAAGGGTAGGACTCGTGCACGTTTGGCTATTGGTGTGGGAACTATGGTGGTCATTACAACCCTGGCGGTCGGTGTTAAAGCGGCAGTAAGACCGCCAACAGGACGGCGGTAAAATAAATGGAATTTCGACCGTGGCGGAAACCACCAACAAAGACAGCCACTTTAACACTCCGACCGCCACGGCGGTACAGACAAACAGCTTGGCGGTCACCGCCAGCAGACAGGCGGAAGACAAAGTACCGCCCACAGAATCACAACCTACCAATCTGCCACCTTTTCCGGGGCGGATTCACAGCAGATAAAAACACGGCGGAAACAGGTTTTTCAAAGGGAAAACGCTCACCTCTACACACTCCACGAGGAACGACGACACCATGGACCCGGAACTCCAAATCCTACCCGCAATACTCTTCCTGCTCCTGTACCAGAAGCACCAACGCCGGCGGCGAAGACCACGGTGAGTACTGCACCTACGGCACAGGGGAGGGGGGAGGGAAAAAACAGGGACACGCAACACCCCCACCCTCACCCACTACAACACACACACTATTACATATCTAAACATAATATTAACACCCCCCAACCCCCCTGGAAGAATGTAAAGACAAAAGGAAATGAGTGTAACCATTGGAATATATTAAAAGGCAGTACGCAAAAATATACATATAAACACTATTTACAAAATATACACCAAGAATAGTAGTCCAGGTATTGCACCATTCATAGTCAGTGGACCACTGGGCCCAAAATGCATGGGCGAGGCCCACACATGATACCAGATCAAAACAGAGAGAACACTGCAGGGGCATCAGATAGAAATACAACAGGCACCTCAGGGGGAAGGGAAGGGGGGGCACCTCAGCCGGATGAGTGCACGACGCCAGATCCACGAGGGGGCTCAATGCCCAATGATGTATCCTGGGGAGTGCAAAGCCACAGTCTCACAAGTCCATACAGTGGGTGGTTTGCCCACTGTTCAATCCTGGGGAGTGCAAAGCCACAGTCTCACAAGTCCATACAGTGGGTGGTTTGCGCACTGTTCAATCCTGGGGAGTGCAAAGCCACAGTCTCACAAGTCCATACAGTGGGTGGTTTCCCACTGTTCAATCCTGGGGAGTGCAAAGCCACAGTCTCTCAGGTAGATGCCTTTCTCCACTGGTTCTTGAGGGGGACTGGTGCCCAGTGTGCTTCATCCTGTGAAGGATTGAGGTAGTGGATGCATGTCTCCACTGGTTCTGGAGGGGGACTGGTGCCCAGAGTGCTTCATCCTGGCAAGGACAGAGGTAGTGGATTCATGTCTCCACTGGTTCTGGAGGGGGACTGGTGCCCAGAGTGCTTCATCCTGGCAAGGACAGAGGTAGTGGATGCATGTCTCCACTGGTTCTGGAGGGGGACTGGTGCCCAGAGTGCTTCATCCTGGCAAGGACAGAGGTAGTGGATGCATGTCTCCATCCACTGGTTCTGGAGGGGGACTGGTGCCCAGAGTGCTTCATCCTGTGAAGGACAGAGGTAGTGGATGCATGTCTCCACTGGTTCTGGAGGGGGACTGGTGCCCAGAGTGCATCACTCACCCCATGACGGTCACAGTTGCGTCGGTCCCCCTGCCGCTCATGGGCTAGCGGTGCTTGAGCTTGGCGGTGCCCTGTTCAGCGGTGCTCTAGCCTGGTGGTGCCCTGTTCAGTGGTGCTTGAGTTGGCGGTGCCCTGTACAGCGGTGCTCGAGCTTGGCGGTGCCCTGTTCAGCGGTGCTTGAGTTGGCGGTGCCCTGTTCAGCGGTGCTAGAGCTTGGCAGTGCCCTGTTCAGCTGTGCTTGACCTGGCAGTGCCTTGTTCAGCGGTGCCTGAGTTGGCGGTCCTTCATTGCCCAACTGGGCTGGGGCTGGCGGTCCTTCATTTATTTAAAAGCAAAATATTGGAGGGGGAAGTTAAATGGTGAGGGGTGATGGCAGAGGAGTGTCCATGGCAGAGTCCAGTCTATTAGTCTCACAGGTGCATTGCCCATATGGGCATAGGAAGTGGAGCTGGGGCTGTTTCAATATGGACAGGGTGAGAAAGTGGGACAGTGGGATGACAATCAGGGTGGTCTCATTTCTTAGCGGCGGTCTTGGCATCGTGCTCTGTCTTGTTCCTGGACCTCAGGGACCATTTGCGGGGTGGTTCTCCGTCTGCAGGGGGTGGGGTGCTGGTGCGGTGGTCCTGTGGCGGTGCCTCCTGTCCACTAGGGCCGGCGGAGCTGGTGGGCAGTTCATCGTCCATGCTAGTGTCTGGGGCCCCTTGTAGTGCCACAGTGTCCCTCCTGGTGTTGAGTAGTTCCTTCAGCACCCCTACAATGGTGCCCAGGGTGGAGCTGATGGTTCTGAGTTCCTCCCTGAAGCCCAAATACTGTTCCTCCTGCATCCGCTGGGTCTCCTGAAACTTGTCCAGTACCTTTACCATCGTCTCCTGGGAGTGGTGGTATGCTCCCATGATGGAGGAGATGGCCTCGTGGAGAGTGGGTTCCCTTGGCCTGTACGCCCCCTGTCGCACAGCAGCCCTCCCAGTTCCCCTGTGTTCCTGGGCCTCCGTCCCCTGGACCGTGTGCCCACTGCCACTGCCCCCAGGTCCCTGTTGTTGTTGGGGTGGTGGGTTATCCTGGGTTCCCTGTAGTGGTGGACACACAGCTGATTGATGTGTCCTGGGGACGAAGGTATGGGCCCGCTGGGTGTGTGCTGTGCTGGTGTTTCCTGAGGGGGGAAGGTCTGTGGTGGCCTGTGCCTGTGTGAGGGGAACCGACTGTCCCGAGGCCCCCGATGGTCCGGGCTGGTCATCTAGATCCAGGTGGACAGAGGTGCTGTCATCACTGTGGGCCTCTTCTGTGGGTGGAGTGGACATGTCTGGACCCTCCTGTCTGGTGATGTTGGGTAGTGGTCCTGCAGGGGTGGAAAGGCATGATTATTGCATCTGTGTGTGTCATGGTGTGAAATGGGTGGGTGACCGTGTACCCCAGTGCTGGCATTCCTGTGTGTGAGCTTGTGTGATGATGGTTTAGGGGGGTGTATGGATATGTGCAGTGGGCATGCTTTAGTGATGTGTGTCCATGCGTTGTTGTTGCATGCAGGGCTTGGTGTTGGGATGTGTGGTTTGTGATACTGGTACATTTGTGAGGAGTTGGAGTGATAGGGGTGAGGGCGAGGGTGTGGGTATGTGATGGCATGCAGGTAGGGTGGGGGATGTAATAGTTAAGATTTGACTTACCAGAGTCCATTCCTCCTCCGACTCCTGCGAGGCCCTCAGGATGCAGAATCGCCAAGACCTGCTCCTCCCATGTTGTCAGTTCTGGGGGAGGAGGTGGGGGTCCACTGCCAGTCCGCTGAACCACCTGGTGGTGTCTTGAGACCACGGAACGCACCTTTCCCCGTAGGTCGATCCACCTCTTCCTGATGTCCTCCTTATTTCTTGGGTGTTGTCCCACTGCGTTGACCCTGTCCACTATTCTTCGCCATAGCTCCATCTTCTGGTGTCTCTCTCTGGCCTTCTTTCGGTATTTTTTGTCATGGGGGTTTGTGGGTGATGTGGGTGTGTGTTTTATATTGTATTGGATGTGTGGGAGTGGAGTGTATGTGTATCAGGTGTGTGTATTTCGATTTGTCCAATGTGGCTGTGTTTTGTAAGAGTGAGTGTATTTTGAGCGTGGAGGTGTGTACCGCCAATGGAATACCGCGGTTGAAAGACCGCCGCATGGATTCGTGTGTCGTGATAGTGTGGGCGTATTTCTGTTGGCGTGACGGTGTCGGTTTTGTTTTCGCCAGTTTTATCACTGACCTTTGGTGTGGCAGACTTCTGTGGGTGTCTGAATTTTGGCGGATTCCGAGATGTGGGTCATATTAGCTGTGGCGGAATTCCGCCGCCGCAGCGGTGTGTTGCCGGTCTTTTTCACGGTGGTAAGCAGCTTTTACCGCCAATGTTGTAATGAGGGCCTATGTGTGCAATAATAATTATAAGTGTGATTGTGGGAATGCCGTTGGTGGATGAGAAAGTGACTAACAATGCTTCAATTCCTGAAACTGCTACACTAACACCGTGGGAGAAGTTTGAGCAGGATACAAAATACTTGCATGAGGGAACTAATTTGAAAAGGGAACTATCTACTAATGTCTTCTATCGCTTGCTGAATGAGTATGTTGACACAATGGATGCGAGGAATTGTTATGTGTGCACAAAGATTCCTTCGTCAGTACAAGAAGGGGTTACTTATCATAGTCTGCCACTAACCTACGGGATAAGCTGCAGTTTGCTATTAACGAGATTCTATAATCAAGAACATGTGCAATACTTCTATTCTAATTTAGATGTAGTGTTTTCTTTTGTGCCTGTAATCGAGTTTCTAAACAAATTAGCTAAAGAATACAGCATAAAAATAGTTAGAGGTTTCTTGGAGCCGACACTGACATTTGGAACAGTTTATGCGCACTGCAATAATCTAACTTGCTTACTAACGCCTGTAGAGAAAAGCTTCTTAGATCATACTGATGATAGACGAAAAGCACTGAAGGAAAGGCTAGAACAGGGATTAGAAAAGCGCACGTTTGCAAATGATTATGCTTACACTGCAATAAAGACACAGCATAAATTAGCAATAGACGCACTGCACGTAGGAAAGCTTTGTATATATAGGCCAAAATCTGAGCATGACACTTTATTTGTGGGAACGAGTGAATGTAGGCATGTGTTTTTGTTTCAGAGTAAGTGGACGTTCATGTTAAATGGACAGGATCCAGCGATCCCTGGGATCTATTATATATGTGGACTTAATGCTTATTACCGTCTTCCTGAGGGATGGTATGGGACATGTTATTTGGGAATAGTTTTCCCAAAGATTTACCAGATTGATGACTTAAAGCAACTACCTAAAATGTCTGAATTACATCATGCTAGACAAAAGAAAGAGACAGCGGATGCTGTCGTAGGTGACATATTTGGAGCCATAATTCCTTCAGTAGGGATTATCTTAAACTCCATAAAGATTCTAAAGTTGTCTACTATTGTGAATAACATGCTGACAAACTTCACAGGGGCTATACTCATGATGGATACTGAACTTGCTGCGGAAAGAGCTATGACTCTTCAAAACCGGCTTGCTTTAGACATTCTTTTAGCAAAGAGTGGCGGAGTCTTTAAGATGCTTAATGAGTGCCATTGTTGAACGTTTATTCCAGATAATAGTAAAAAGATTGGAGGTAAGCTTACTAACTTAACAAGAGACGGTGCAGATTTGAAAGAGCTGAAGGAACCTGGAGTGTGGGAAAAGGTTGGGAAAGGAATTACCAAGGTAGGGAATTGGTTTAGTAGTATTTGGAATGGGGTATTTGCAAAAATAATAGGGGGTATATTAATTGTTCTAATTTGTCTCCTAGGATTGTGGTTATCATGTAAAATTAATAAAAGAATTAAGAGAAATGTGGCAAAACGCAATAAAAGAAATGAAGAAAAGGAAAAGGAGAAAATGTTTAAAGAAATTTGGGAAAGATCACATAGGGAGGAAGAAATTGAAATGCGTACCTTAAAGAAAATGAAAGGTTGTGAAGGGAAAAGTTTTGTGTGAAGAGGTTAATTTACTCATTCTGAGAGAAGACAGCTTACTGCCCATATTTTCCCTGACTCATAGGTTATTACTTTCTTATGCGTCTTTATTAGAGATGTGCTTAACTTTAATGCTTAAAGACTATGCCCTTTTAAATTCTGATGCTGAAGCCTGATGCTTTGACTGATTCTGCTATGCTGATCCACCCTGAGGATAGATATATTCCGATTTGTGATTACCATGCATATTTGCTTTTTCTTTTTCTTTCTAGGTACCAACTGTGCTATTTTGACAGAACCATAGATAGATGTTTTTCCAAATTTGTGTTACTAAATTGTTTTGCATGAAGCACAACATGCTGATGCTAATTTGATGTTAGTTAAGGTTTCTCACTAATGACTTATGATAACCGGGACTAATGCTTGTTGAATTTCTCTGCTAAACTTCATGTACTTAATTTCATTGACGCAGCTGACTTTGCTATTGTTTTGCACCATAATCTTAGAATGTGTTGTAGTTCAAGCTTTGATTAGGTTACGTTTCTTCAACCGCTTAGGACAACCAGCGTTGTTTCTGTATGTGTTTCATTTGATTTTGAGATTAATCTGCATGACCTTAGCATTGTTAATATAGGGAAATAAATATTCTAAACTTTACTAAAGGTGAGGTTATTCATGACCAAAAGGTCATGGTGCACGATAATTACTTACTCCATTGATAATTGATTTATTGATTACTAATGATTGTTGATGATTGTGTATTGATTATTGATTGAGTACTGGATCTATGATGAGAACATCTTTATTGCAAGACAAAAGGTTCACTGACCTATTCGTGTCCCCTTGAAAGTTTACTTATTAAGGTCAGATGCGCTAACAAATAAGAAGAATAAATGGTGGAAGTTCAAACACAAGAGAAAGAAAATGGAGGAGAGGCCTCTTTTGAAGAACTAAAAGTTCTATTCATTGTGATGTTTCAAGATTCTATTGGACATGCTTGAAAGGGGCTGCTGAGAAGGAGTAAATAAAAGATTAATGCCTAATGCTAGCCTCCTTGTCTTTAATAAAATCTTGATTCCTTATTCATTTAACTTTTAAAAATTACAATTCTCCAGAACAATATTGTTGTAATTTTTTTTGAAGATTCGTCAAATGGCGGCAAAGGTATAGGCAAGTTAAAAATAGTTTTTTCTATGGGAACTAGGTACTATAGGTCCTAAATCTCTATACATACTTATATTACCTAGTGGCAGTCGCCACTAAGTAGTTATAGTTAGTACCTAGTTTATATTGAAAAAGTGTTTTTTTACTTGCCTATATCTTTGGTGCCAGTTGACAAATCTTCACTAAATTTTGCCAAAAAAATTCAACACTTACATGACAATGGGCCTGATTACAACTTTGGAGGAGGTGTTAATCCGTCCCAAATGTGACGGATATACCACCAGCCGTATTACGAGTTCCATAGGATATAATGGACTCGTAATACGACTGGTGGTATATCCGTCACATTTGGGACGGATTAACACCTTCCTCCAAAGTTGTAATCAGGCCCTATGTCTGGAAAGTTTTAAGGTGATCCATCAAGAGGGTGCAAAGAAAAAAGGGAAGTCCCCAAAACTCTTTTGTCTCATTCATTTTTCCATAGGGATTTTGAACAGCGATAGAGCCCGAACCACTGGGTTGAGTTACGCCAAATTTTACAGAAAGGTAGCTCTTGGTCAAGAAAGCAACCTTTTTGTTATTTGGTGTAAAAACATTTAGGGGGTTATTCCAACTTTGGAGGAAGTGGTAATCCGTCCCAAAAGTGACGGTAAAGTGACGGATATACCACCAGCCGTATTACGAGTCCATTATATCCTATGGAACTCGTAATACGGCTGGTGGTAAATCCGTCACATTTGGGACGGATTACCACCTCCTCCAAAGTTGGAATAACCCCCTTAGTACTTTTGAGAGAGCGTAGCATATATAATCAATATTAACTTGAAATGTTTATGAACTAATGCATAATAATGCTGCATAGAAAATGTATTTTTGCTAAACGCATGCTTGAAGTGTACCCACGGGGAGTGGCCGCCAATGTATACTGGGACTAATGGAACTGACTAATAATGGTGAAATGTTATAATAAAATATGGTTTTACACTAATATTAAAAGGATTATGGGGGTCATTCTAACCCTGGCGGTCCAAGACCGCCAGGGCTAAAATGTCGGGGGCACCGCCAACAGGCTGGCGGTGCCCCGCTGGGCATTCTGACCGCGGCGGTTTGACCGCGGTCAGAAGTGGAAAACCGGCGGTCTCCCGCTTGTTTTCCGCTGCCCATTTGAATCCTCCATGGTGGCGCAGCTCGCTGCGCCGCCATGGGGATTCTGACAGCCCATACCGCTATCCTGTTCCTGGCGGTTCGCCCGCCAGGAACAGGATGGCGGTATGGGTTGTCGTGGGGCCCCTGGGGGCCCCTGCAGTGCCCATGCCAATGGCAATGGCATGGGCACTGCAGGGGCCCCCGTAAGAGGGCCCCACAAAGAATTTCACTGTCTGCATTGCAGACAGTGAAATTCGCGACGGGTGCCACTGCACCCGTCGCACCTTCCCACTCCGCCGGCTCCATTCAGAGCCGGCGTCCTCGTGGGAAGGTAGTTTTGCACTGGGCTGGCGGGCGGCCTTTTGGCGGTCGCCCGCCAGCCCAGTGCAAAACCCAGAATACCCTCAGCGGTCTTCCGACCGCGGAGCGGTATTTTGGAGGGGGAAGTCTGGCGGGCGGCCTCCGCCGCCCGCCAGGCTTAGAATCACCGCCTATATGTTAAAGTTCTGCTAAATAAATCATTAGGCCTTAGTTAGCATGAGTCGAGGCCTAGCTGCCTCGCTCTCATATTAAATATGTTTTTCTAACGTACAGTGTGGTGACTTGCTGAAGGACATGAACTCTTGTTTTTCTAAAAACTAGAAGATGAATGTAACTGTAGTAGATCCGTTGTCATGAAATTCGACTTGCTTAAAGAAACATTTTAGCTGAATGCAACAGTGTAGACTACTCGCAGGTACAAGGTCGCCTGAACCGGTACAGACAATGGAGCCACTGACTGAAGATGTGCAAAGGACCACAAGAGTATGAAATCATACCGGACATTCTAGCCGCTGAAGACGTCAATCATAAGGACCAATAAACTACGTGGGAACTGTTATGGGGTGACAAATTTGATGAGCTAATTGGAAACCTATTGGATGGAGATAGTGGGGTGCAACCCCTCATCCAATAGGAAATTAGGGGACTGTACAACAGAAAAGGGATAAAAACCTTTGACACAAGGAGCAACGTTAGACCGAGGACAGACGGAGAGATGAGAAGATTAGTTAGGGAAATGCCATTGCTATGATCCAGACACTATGGGGGTTATTCTAACTTTGGAGGAGGTGTTAATCCGTCCCAAAAGTGACGGAAAAGTGACGGATTTGCCGCCAGCCGTATTACATTATATCCTATGGAACTCGTAATACGGCTGGTGGTATTTCCGTCACTTTACCGTCACTTTTGGGACGGATTAACACTCCTCCAAAGTTAGAATAACCCCCTTTGTCCCTTTGCATAGAGACTTTGCTGTTTGGTTCTTAAAACCATTCTTGCTTTATATTGCCCGTTTATACTTTACCTCCTTATGAGGGAAATGCCCTTTTACCCTTTTGCCCGACTTGCTGAATTCCTGACTGATGGCGAATCAACTGATGTCCTGAGGACGAAGACTGAATCTGAATGCTGACCCAATACGGAGGGTAACTATATGACAATGAAATTGTGATTGTCTGTTTGCTTTTCCTTTCTAGGTACCAACTGCTACTTTTGACAGAGACCTTAGCTAGATGTTTTCTAAATTGATGTTGCTAAATTGTTTTGCATGAAGCCCAACATGCCAATGCTAATTCGAAGTTAGTTAAGGGTTCAGTAAATGACGCAAATAGACAAATGACTGAATCTATGCTTTGTTGAAATGACGTGCTAATCTTACTTTGATAATCAATCAATGAATCAATCAGTGAATTTATAAAGCGCGCTATGTACCCGACAGGGTTTCGAGGCGCTGGGGGTGGGGCGGGGTGCTGCTAGCCCATGGTTATAAGGATAACCTATGTTGGCGTCGTGTTATGTTCTAATAATTGTGATTCTTGCTTTGATGAAGTCTTATTCGAGTTGCCAAATTATGACAATGTTGATGAGCTTTTTGCTATTGAGATTAATAAACTTGCTATTAGAATTGTAATCAATAGGGAATAAATATCACAAAATCTTACTAAACTGGTGTGGTTATTCATGACTGAAAGGTCATGGTGGTTTCTGAGTTTTATTAATGTCTTTTACTAATATGAAGTGTTTTGTTATGATAAATATTGATGACGTTATTGACATATTGATTGACATGTTGATTAGCTATCTCATCCTAAGGTGTCTTCAATCAGGGTCAAAAAATTAATCGGCCTAAAACGAGTCCCAAGGGGTATAAATTAATCATAAAGGGACGCGTTATCACTTTTTTAGTAATTAAAGAAAAAACAAATGTCTACATATAGGGAAAGGAAGGCTTTGCAAACCTTCCGGATCTCCTGCTGAGATCTGATTAGCTACCAACACTTCAACAAGGAAGTGTTAGCAGTCATGTTGGGACTCAATTTGTTTTTCTTTTTTTTGCTGAAGTAACATCGGTCTGAAACTATTGTGAGCAAGCAGAAGGACAAGCAATTAAAGTGGTTTATACTTCAGTGCAGCAAGTCGAGTAGAGTTTCTTCTCCTACTTGAATCAAGAGACTCTTGCTTTGGTGGTAGCTATTCATAAGATGTCGGTTCCTACTGATCAGTTGTGTTAGGTGTTCTGTGTTCTGAAAAAAAACCTTGAATCCAAAGAGTTCGAAACAGGTCGACAATAGGGAGCAGCGGTGAGCGTCATTAAAGAAGATTAGGCCTGCAGGGAGAATCTAAAGTATTACCTTGTAATGCACATCATTCCTCATTGAGCTATCAACAGACTTCAATTAGCACCTCCGCGCTATTTTGCTCTTTAAGGAGGAGCCAAAAAAATCTTTAAAATAAGTTAGGCTCCTAGTTTTTTTTTTCTCAAATAAGTGCAGAACCTGAATTTTATTTTTCAATGTGATGTGTTATTGTTTGTCTTTGAATCTGTATTATTGTCAAATGATTTTGATATAAGTAATGTTTACGTAGTGCCAATTTTCTACATGAGGTAATTGTTCATTTCTACATTTGTTTTTCTGTGAGAAATAAATGTTTTTCAATTAAAATTGTTTTTTTTTTTACAAATGCTATGAATTGATGCCAGTGAGAGGTAATAGGTTTTGCCTCCTTAATGTGAATAATATTTTTTTCCAAGTAAATTACAGTGTTGGCTCTTGTCCCTTTTGTGTATTTTGATTGGCCTACCCTCATTTTTTTAGAGGCCATATCCCTTTTCTATTACATCACTTTGTAAAAGTAGCATTTCTAAAATAGTAATATTAAATACAACGTCACCAGTAAGCAGGATTTTCTTTTACCATTCTGGCCATACTAAACATGACATGGGTACTCCTTTCAGATCAGAATCTACTACTGAAAAGTATATAAGGGCAGTTCTAATGCTGGCCTATGACAGGAGCAGGTCTCCCAGTAGTCAGAAATGAATTTGTGAGTTTTCAGTAACAGGACATGTAAAACACATAGGTTCATGTCCTGCCTTTTACTTATAGAGCACCCTACCCTATGAGGGACCTAGGGCCTACCGTAGGGGTGACGTAAATGTAGAAGAAGGGAAGTTTAAGGCTCAGCACATAGTTTGAAATGCCAAGTCGAAGTGGCAGCGAATCTGCACACACAGGCTTTGCAATGGCAGGCCTAAGACATGGTTAAGGGGCTACGTATGTGAGTGGCACAATCAGTGCTGTAGGGCCACTAGTAGCATTTAATTTACAGGCCCTGGGCACCTCTAGTGCACTTCACTAGGGACTTACAGGTAAGTTGAATATGCCTCCTGGGCATGAGCCAATGTTACCATGTTTTAGGGAGAGAGCACATGGACTTTAGCACTGGCTAGTGATGAAGCAGAAAATGAAGGTTTTGACTTATTAACGCTTAAACGTAGTGCTGCAATAATCATGTGTGACTTTAACCGAACTAATAAAGATTGTACGGGGACAAAATGTGCCCTCAGAGTAGTTTGCCAACATTTATAAGCGTGCTTTATATAACGTGATGTATTAGAATTGCACTAATCCGACATAATCGTAAACGTGTGCTATGATTTGCTTGCTTGAAATGTTTTAGCTTAGCATTACTTTAGCGGAGGCTTTGGCCTAGTTGCCTGGTCTCACGGTTTAGAAGCTCGTATTTTTCCACTGTGCTAATAAACGTGTATTTTTGCTTGAAGCTTTACTTTTCCACAGAAACCGTTCACATGCTTATCTTAAGGTTTCGTGCCAGCCTGGCATATTTCTCTTTACTCCAAGGTCGATTTGCAGGTGCGGACAATGGAGGCTCTGAAAGTGAGCTAATTGGGATACAATGTTGCAACTTGCGTACCCATCTCCAAGGATAATGTATGCTTAAGTAAAAGCTTGAGAACTGTCGTTTTTGATTGGACAATTTGAAGCTAACCTATGAACCCTCCAATGGAGACCCTTCTGGATTCGAACTGTTGTCTATAAAAATCAGGTGCACAAGAAGAAAGTAGCCATTACCAGCTCGATACCCGCCATTTTGCAGACTTCGTAGCTATTATGGCCCACTTTGCTGCGACGCCATTTTGAGAGACTTTGATGCTTTCTCTAATCGAGAGAAAGAGACTTTAAATGATTCTGGCCCTAGAGACTTTAACTTTGATTTGATCCCTTTACATGAAGTAATAGTTTTACCTTGCCGCCGTGAGGCAATTGCCCCGTCCACCTTGCCCCTTTGCCCCGTCCCATGCTGATCGAAACGGTACCCATGCTGATCGAGAAACGGTACCTGTGAGACGAAGGCTTCCTTGTATGCTGATCGTAATTGGTAAATATGAAAGGAAATTGTACAATTGCATTGTGTTTCTTTTAGGTAACCAACTGCTGATTTTGATAAGATCCCTAGCTAGGAGTTTTCTAAATTAATGTTGCTAAATTGTTTTTGCATGAAGTCCCACATGCCGATGCTAATTTGAGGTTAGATGAGGATTCCTTTTGTCGCACGATGCAATTTGAGACCTTGTTATGCTGACTAAATGTATGCGATTAGTTCATTACAGATTATCGTATTAGTGATTTGCATTGCTATTATCGAATGCCTTGTGATTCAAATGCTACATAGATTGCACCTGTTTCACCGCTATGGACAGCTATTAATGTTCATTTATGTTTATCATTTGGTGTTGAGACACATCTATATTGTGCTAGCTTTGTTAATATAGGGAAATAAATTCACTAACTTTGCAATAAACTGGTGTGGTTATTCCTGACTGAAAGGTCAGGGTTCGCCGAAAATGTATTCTGGATTAATTGTTAAGTGTTATGTTGATCAGGGTATTGCTTATGTTCGTTATTGATTATTGATTTTAATGAAATTGATCGATTAGGAGTACAGAGAGTTCCCACTTAGTCAAAAGATTTATCGGCCTAAAGAGCGTCCGAATACAGGTAAAATTACTAGTACGGACCGCTCTATCAGTAGATGGTAGCAGAGGACGGTTTCGTCTTTTGGGACCCTGTACTCTTAAAGTACATGGTGTTGAATTAACGGTTTCGATTTTTGAGACCACACTTGAGAAGTTGAATTAGATTTTTCTTGGATAAAACTGATTGACAGAATGATGATGGGCTAGGTCCACCGCGACTTTCCCGGGATCTCGGAGCTTGCGAATGAAGAGAATGGAGGTGTGGGATCAGCGTTGGCGGTACTAGTGATGGTATGAGTGAAGTTAGGGTTTTGCGCTTGCACAGCTTATTGCCGCAGGGTGTGTGAAAAGGTTGCGAGGATTTTTTTTCTTTTAAAGGATAGCGGAGGTGCGACTCCGAGTGTAGAAGTAGAGAAGTCGTCGAACTTCATAGAAATAGCGGAGGTGCGGCTCCGAGGGTGAGAGTAGGGAAGTCGTCGAACTTCATGTGCGTGTGGCGCTTTGTGCATAAAAAGGTCCACGTGGTTGTTGTTGTTGAGACGGGCCCTGCGAGGTCAAGAGACTCCGGAGTATGTTGATCCATGTTGTGGTCTGGGCGGTTTAGTAGGTTGATCGGGCGTGGTCAACGAGTCAGTACGTGTGCTAGGGAGTGAAAGAAACTTCGACTTCGGGCTTTGACAAGATTCTAAGTGCACTAGAATAGATCATTGACAAGTTGAGAGTAGGTCTGCGGGTCAGATTTGCTTGCGAACGTGGGGACCGAGAAAGACGGAATAGCGGCCGAGGATAGTGAAAGGTCCCTAAGGTCCTGAAGCGATTGTGTTACCCTTCCTGTAGTAAACCGACAGATCTGTTTTATTTTTTGGTAGCTCGCGATACATGCAAAAAGTTGTTACGAAAAGAGGTGAGTGAAGGAGGACTAGCCGCGAGGCTTTGTCAGCCGCAGTGTGTGTGAGTGTGACGTCACTAGGAGCCGCGCTGGGATAGGTTGGTTGGTGAGAAGGGTCGCGCACGGATTGGACGCAGTCCGTGGGACTCGGTTGGAAGGGGAAAGGCAAGCGAAGAGTATTCCGGGAATTAAAGTCACCTATTGATTACAAACTTTGTGAAATAAAAGACGAGAAAATGAAATTCTTTAAAGCATTCAGGAGTGCGATGAAGGGGGAGTCTTACATTAAAGCGAGCGTAGGAGAGGAGACGCCGCCCGAGGGTACACCAGCTTACATTGTAATGGAAGAGAAGGGGGTAGCTCCGTGTCTTTGGCTAAAGCAATGGCACAAACTGACAGAGAAGCATGGGAGCGTAGCATTCCCGATCCATGGGACATTCAATATAAGGATCCTAGAGAATTTGAGATTCACGATGTACGACATGAAGGTGCCTCCAAGGCCAGCCCAGTTTGAGGCTCTAGCGATTTGGGAATTAATGGCTAGACAGCAACAGAAAAATAAGTTTGAAACAAGGATGAGGAAGGTAGAAAAGACACTAGCGGATGCTAGGTGGGATAATGCACAGAAGGTGTGGAGGTCAGACGTATTGCAGGGGATAAAATTGTTTCCAGCAATTACTAAGGAAGAAGAGGAGACAGGTAAGAAAGCTACCTGTAAGACAGACAGGAAGTGTTCCAAGGATAGAGAGGACGAGGAAAAGTTGAGAAGAGAAGAGGAGTTAGAGGATGAGGAGTTAATAATGCAATTGCTGAACGACCGTCCACCACCTTATGCAGAGAATGGACAAGGTCCAAGTACCAGTTCTGCCCCTCCGGCATCGGTACAGAACAGTGAAACTCAGAGTTCAGGAGCATCATCGGGGTCTAAGGACCCGAGTCTACTGTTCACCCCGCAGATACCGCAGGTTAGGAGAATATATCCAGATGTGCCTGTGTTGAAACCAGCAGAAAATTATCAGCCGCAGATGCCAGGGTACTACAACAGTGATAACAGTGCAGGAATGATTCTAGATCCAACCGTAAGGGGGGGAGTACAGAATGGTCACAACCAGACATTGTCACAAGCCGAATCAACCCAGTTTTTGATGCTTCAGAAGCAGATGCAAGGGGGAAACGCACATACTCAGATGACGGGGAGTCAGATGGGCATGCCGGCAATGATGACCCATGGTGTGGGAATAAACATGCCTCAGAACATGGGAAATGGACAAAACCCAGATGCGATATCACTACCCATTACTGTAGGTCCACCGGTACCTTTGTATAGTCAGCCTAATATAGGTATGAGCGGTCAGGGATCAATGCTGCAGAATGGGACAGAGAGAAGGTGCATAGAAAACACTCCAGGGATAACTCCGATAGCGGCTCAGCCAACTGGATCTGGGACCTTGATGGAGTTTAGTCCCGTATGTGCTCAGTCGACACTGGTGAGGTCGAGTCCCCCATTGATAATACCCCTAACATCGAATACTGAAAAGTTGCCGCAACCATCAATGGCAGTCGATGTGAATGCTACACTGATGGGGGTAAATGCGCAACAGCTGACACAGTGGTTCAACAGTTTGAATTCCACACAAAGTTCAGACAGTGGGAAAGGAGAAGATTACCTGAATAGGATGAGGCTGAACATGGAAGCACAAGAATTGGTGGAAGGGACTATGGGTGTGAATAGGTTAGAGTCCTACACGGAAGAAGAGCTAAGATACCTATGTCCAAAGATTACGAAAGAAGTGAACAAGGTACATAAAAGTTTGCAGGAAGTAGCGGACAGAAACGGGATTGACATAGGCAAGATGAAACACTTGAGCAGAAGCTATAGGTTGGATTTTGGGGCCACAGATTTTGAACACATGAGGTCAGCAGGCATGAAGGCGCACCTTAGAGAATTGCTGCAGAGTGCACAAGTGTGGAGGTGCTTAGACAAGTGGGAAAGCAGGTGGGTAAAGAGAAAGGAAAAGAGGAGGGACAGTGCTACAGAGCATAATGAGAAAAGACCACAAAGCAGCGAGACAGTAACCATGTTACCAATGAGGGAGACAGCAGGGGGAAAACTAATACATGTACCATGGCACAGAAGCGACATTCAGTCTTTTACGGATGATTTTCCCAAACTGAGAGAGAAGCCGATCGAATGGTATCAGCAGACGGATAGGTTTGTGAAGCTTGCAAAATGTCTCTGGGAAGATCTGAACACTCTCTTTGAGATTGTGGTTCCAGCAGATTTGTGGGAGGATTGCAAAAGAGCTGTAGGTTGGCCGACAAGTGAACCAGAAAGAGACAGGGAGACGGGTGCACCATCACCTATGGTGATGAGCTTGTACTACAAGGTGATTGAGCATTTGAAGACGAAGGTTGCCGCGAAAAATGTGGATTGGCAGAAGATCGATCGAACTGCCCAAGAGGCTAAAGAGTCGATTCATAGTTACTATGAGAGGTTGTTGAAGGCGTTTAAGAACTATAGTGGCACGGAAACAATAGAGGCGAAGGACATGCTTCATTTTGTGTTCAGATTTGTGGAAGGGCTGAGACCAGAGATAAATCAGATGATAAAGTCGCATTTGATTTGCTGGCAGTCGAAACCGATTGATGAGGTGTTGAATTATGCGAAATACTGTAGTGACGAAATTGAAGTGAAACAGAAAAAGTTGAAAGAGAAGGTGATGATGATGCAGCTTAAAGCAGCTCAGACAGGTTTACAAGGTTTGCAAGGGATGCAAGGGTTCCAACCGCAGGTACCGCAACCGCAGCCGCAGTTGCAGGGAAACATGGCGTTTCAGCCACAGGGCAGAGGCAGAGGCAGAGGAGGTTTTGCGAATAATGGTCCGGATTTGAACACTGTTGTGACTGGTGTGCAGGCAATGAAGAAGGTGGTGCCGTGTCACGCGTGCGGAATTGTCGGTCATTGGAAACGCGAGTGCCCGATGGTGGTGCAGGAAGGTGCAGGTGCAGGTGCAGGTGCAGGCGTTGGTCAGCAAAACAATGATGTCAATGCATTTCAGACAATGAGGGGACCGAAAATGAGAGGTCCAAGCCCAAATTTTCAGACCATAAATCAATTGCAGGGGTTACAACCTATGCAGCCACAGCAGATGCAGATGCCTCGTATGCAGATGACGCAAATGCAGCCAATGCAACAGCAGTTACCCATGGTACCTAATCAGCAAATGCAAATACCCTTGGCACCAATGAGTCAGCAGCAAGTGATGGTTCCTCCACAGGTCTCGGGTCAGGTAATGAGTACAAATGGCACCGTACAACAGTTCCCATTACACAGTGAGAGTGGAATAAACAATGTATGGGAGAGTGAAAGTTCAGAAGAAGAAGGAGACTGTGTGCTTGCAGCATCCTTGGAAGTTGATCAAAAGGGTCCGTACGTAGAGGGAAGAGTAATGGGTCATCGTGTCTCGTTCTTGGTTGACACAGGAGCCACACGTTCAACTGTTAAGAGTAGTGAAATACCAAATTTGCCACTCTCAGGGAGGACAGTTCAAGTGGTGGGAGTAGCAAACAGGCACCTGACGAACCCAATAACAGATCCGGTACCAGTCAGCATCGGTAACTATCAAGGGGTACATCACTTTGTGGTATGTGACTCAAGCCCGATAGCACTGTTAGGGAGAGACTTATTGTGCAAATTGGGTTGTTCGATCATGTGTTCGAACGAAGGAATAACAATCCAGACGAGCAGTGATGGGGAAGAAGAGGACAGTGTAGAGGGGGATGAGATGGAAACTGTAGATGAAGAGTATCCTCTGATTTGTCTTTTCCCGATGATAACTGAAGAAGATATTCCAGCTGAATTACGGGAGACAGTCGGAAAGGAAGTGTGGGACATGACAGGGAAAGAGGTGGGATTGATGAAAGGAGTGGAAACAGTGAAAGTGACTGTAAAGCCCAATGCAATCTTTCCCCAGACCCCACAATACCACATGGCACAAGATACCCTCATGAAAGTTGCTCAACTTATTGACGAATTTGTAAAGCAGGGAGTACTGAAAGAAGTGTTAAGCAGTCCATGTAATTCACCAATAATGGGACTAATAAAGCCGAGTGGAAAGGTCCGACTTGTGCAGGACTTGAGGAAAATAAATGATATCATAGTCAAGTGCTGCCCTGTCGTACCGAATCCAGCTGTGATAATGTTTCAGGTCCCTTGCGATGCCGAATGGTTCTCAGTCATCGATTTGTCACAAGCATTCTTTTCTGTGCCTCTTCATGAGGACAGCCAATTCCTCTTTTGTTTCAAATTCCTAGACAGAGTATACAGTTGGTGTCGAATTCCTCAAGGGTTTTCTGAGTTACCGTCGATATTCAATCAGATTCTAAAGAAAGATTTGGAAGAGTTAGAATTGCCATTCGAGTCAACCCTAGTACAGTACATTGATGACTTACTGGTTGCATCAAAGACAGAAAGTGGCTGCACAGCCGATACCATTGCTCTGTTGAATCATTTGGGAAGGAATGGACATAAGGTATCTCCTTCCAAATTGCAGTTCTGTCAGAAGAAAGTGAAATACTTGGGTCACCAGATAGAGAAAGGGTCACGGAAAATAATGAAGGAAAGAATAACAAGCGTACTTCAAATGAGTCCACCAAAGACAAGGAGGGAGGTGAGGAAGTTTTTGGGAATGGTGGGCTACTGTCGCCAGTGGATTCCCAACTTCTCGACTCTAGCAAAGCCTCTACTGAAACTGACCCAGAAGGATGCTTTGGATCAAATTGAGTTGAAAGGAGATGAGATGGATGCTTTTGTTGAACTGAAAGAATGCATGTGCAGGGCTCCAGCTTTAGGTATGCCTGATTACACAAAGCCTTTCACATTGTTTTGTCATGAACGTGATGCATGTTCTTTGTCTGTCTTGACTCAAGCCCATGGTGGCGTAAACAGACCAGTAGCGTATTTTTCAGCTACTCTGGATCCGGTCGCAGCAGCACTCCCAGGGTGTTTGCGCGCCGTAGCAGCAGTTGGTATCAGCCTCACTCAGAGTGAAGGTATAGTGATGGGACACCCAGTAACAGTCATGGTCCCTCACTCAGTTGAAATACTTTTGACCCGCTCCCGAACGCAACACATGACCGGAGCAAGACTCACAAGGTATGAAACGATAATTCTGGGCTCACCGAACGTGCAGCTGAAAAGGTGCACTACGTTGAATCCAGCAACCTTGCTTCCTGGAGAAAATGCTGAAATTAGAACGCTGAAGACGTCGAGCATGACTGCCTTCAGGTGACTGAATTTTGCACAAAACCTCGACCGGACATCAAGGATACTAAGCTTGATGAAAATGACCAAATTCTTTTTGTTGATGGTTCATGTCTAAGAGATGGGATGGGAATTTTGAAAGCAGGATATGCTGTATGTACTGTAACAGGGGTCTTGGAAGCGGGATGGCTTCAAGGAGTCTATTCTGCACAAGTAGCAGAACTTGTAGCCCTTACAAGAGCATGTCAATTGTCTGCATTGATGAAAGTCACCATTTACACTGATAGTCAGTACGGGTTTGGGATTGTGCATGACTTTGGACAACTATGGTCACAGAGAGGTTTCCTGACTTCTTCAAGATCCCCAGTGAAAAACGGGGAGAGAATAAGGGAATTGTTACATGCCATTCAAGTGCCAGCCGAAGTTGCAGTGGTAAAGTGTAGTGCTCATACAAAAGGACAGGACTATGTTTCTCTGGGAAATGCATATGCGGATCAAGTCGCAAGATTTTGTGCCTTGAACTGTATATTACTCAGAGATGAATGGAATTCGATAAGTGAACCAGAACTCGAACCAGCTGAAGCATTTGCCTTGAAGGTCGTAGATACAATAGATGAATTAAAAGCATTACAAAATAATGTCAGGGAGGATGAAAGAGATTCCTGGATTAAATCACAATGTATAAAGAGACAAGACGAGTTATGGGTTTCACATGAGGGAAAATTTGTTTTGCCAAATAGTCTCTTATCACAGCTTGCGCGGTTCTATCATGGGCAGGCTCACATAGGGAGAGATGCCATGATAAGATTGTTCAAAACTGATTGGTTTAACCCCAGATTTCGTCAAGCTGCAGAAGCAGTTTGCCATCGATGTGTCACTTGCCAGCAGATGAACCCAGGAAAGGGAACGGTTGTGAACGCGAGTCACATTGGTAGGGCAAGCGGACCATTTAGTCGAATGCAAATGGACTTCATTGAGATGCCTGTGCATGGAGGTTTGAAGTATGTGTTGGTGATTGTGTGCATTTTTAGTCACTGGATTGAGGCATACCCCACACGTAGAAATGACAGCATTACAGTTGCAAAGCTATTGTTGAGAGAGTTGATACCACGTTTCGGATTCCCGATCTCTTTAGAATCAGATAGGGGAAGTCACTTCAATAACGAGGTGATAAAGTTACTTTGCGAAGCGCTGAACATTGAGCAAAAACTGCATTGTAGCTATCGCCCTGAAGCATCAGGACTGGTGGAACAAATGAATGGTACACTGAAATCAAGAATGGAGAAAATATGTGCATCGACAAATTTGAAATGGCCTGACGCATTGCCCTTGGTGCTAATGTCAATGAGAAACACCCCTGATAGAAAGACTGGATTGTCTCCGCACGAAATTCTCATGGGCAGGGCTATGAGACTTCCTGCAGTTCCCGCAAACGCGCTTTTGAATATTACAGATGATATGGTGTTAGATTACTGCAAGGGTCTAGCTGACGTGGTTCGCTCTTTCTCTCACCAGGTGGAAGCGACCACCTTGCCACCGATCCAAGGTCCAGGACACGCACTGAAAGCAGGTGACTGGGTCGTGGTAAAGAAGCACGTGAGAAAGTCGTTTCTGGAACCCCGTTGGAAAGGCCCTTTCCAAGTGATCCTGACGACAACTACCGCTGTGAAGTGTGCGGGGGTTCCCAACTGGATCCACGCCAGTCACACAAAGAAGGTGTTGTGTCCCACAGATGAGGAAGTTGAAGCGCTGAAATTACCAGTGCCTGACAAAACAGTGCTGAGTGCTGAGACAGAGCAAAACCGAACTGAAAGCGAACAGGCAGAAGCAGGAGAGAGAGAGATATTATTGGAGGGCGAAGAGTCCGACTCACTTGGGGAAGACCGAGGAGAAAGTTCAGACAGCGACGAAGAAGCTGAAGGTAGCAAAGAACCTGAAGCAGCTGAGGGTAGCAAAAAGCCTGAAGCAGCTGAAGGTGACAAAGAACCTGAAGCAGCTGAAAGTGATACAGAGCCTGAAGAAAGTAACGGTGACGAAGGGCTCGAAAGAGGTGAAAAAGCAGGAGAGCCTGATCACAGGAGGGCTTTCCCAGAAGCAGACGGTACAGAAAAAGAAAAGGAGAACGTGATTGATTCCCCAGGAGGAGGGGACAAGGCAGAACAGAACGGAACAGTTCAAACTTCTACAGAAAAGGTTGCAGGTCCGTCAAATGGACATGGTGCAAAGAGGAGACTAAGTATATCACCAGTAAAACAAAGGACTGGAGAAGGTTTGAACGACGGAGAAAGGCCAAAAGTGAAAGAGAAAAGAAAAGAAGTGTCTGTCGTGGTA
Source organism: Pleurodeles waltl (assembly GCF_031143425.1). Lineage (NCBI taxonomy): Eukaryota > Metazoa > Chordata > Amphibia > Caudata > Salamandridae > Pleurodeles > Pleurodeles waltl. The sequence continues at coordinate 1,033,563,861 of NC_090439.1, forward strand.
CCAACCTCGAGTGAAGAAAAAGACTTGACAAAAGAAGAAAGTACCAGCGAGGCGGAATCGAAAAGAGAAGCAAAATTGAAAAGGAAAAGGATACCGAACAGAAGGTATTCCGGTCCTGAATGGGCATATGCAGTCAATGATGATTGGACTGACGAGTTTGTATCTCTAAGCATCGAGAACGAAGAAGAAGAAGAGATACCAATAGAAAAGAAAAGTTTTATGGACAGTGTTGACTGAAAGGGTAATAAATGATATTGCTTGCTACAATCTAATGTGAAACAAACACCAGCTGAGACATTGCTAAACCGGATGAGACTTGCTGAACTGATAAAGACTGAGTTATTGCCGAATTGAGACAAATGCTGCTAACCGATAAGTGACTGGCCTTTTGAAGAAGACGGTGTGAACATTGTGCTCGCTCAGCTTTGTAACTGAATTGCTAAATAGTTTCTTTTACAGGTGCTTCCAGCTCTCTGATTCTATACAGATCATGACGCAAAACAATAGAAAGAAATATTGTAAATATGTGTGTGTAGGTTTGATAATTGCATGCATACTAATAATAATGGCAATAGTGCTTGGAATGCATGGAAAGGGTGAGGATGAGAGAATAGATGCTTCTACTCTTGCTCCTGTTACTGTCACTGAACTAACCGCATTGAAAAGACTAGCATTGGATGAGAGACTCTTGCACGATAAGAAAGAGCTTTCGTATAATGTTTTCTATCGCTTGCTAACAGAATATGTTGAGACAATGGATGCGAAAGATTGTTATGTGTGTACACAGATACCGACATCAGTAAAGGAAGGGGTGACATATCACCACATGCCTCTTACATACGGGATTACATGTAGTATAGTAATGTCTAGATTTTATGGTCAAACTAACATATAGTATTTTTACTCGAATTATGATGTTACTTTTGCATATGTTCCTATAATAGCACAGCTAAACCAGATTGCTAAAGATTGGGATGCTAAAATAATGAGAGAATTTTTCGAGCCAATGCAACCTATTGAAACGGCTCACGCTCATAGGGAGAACCTTACTTGCTCACTCTCTGCAGTAGAAATAAGCTTTTTAGATCGCACAGATGATAGAAGGGCACAAATGAAGGTGAAATTAGAAAAAGAGCTACATAAGAGGACTTCAGTAGATAATTATGATTTTGCTGCAATAAAGACACAAGGGAAAATAGCTTTAGATGCTTGGCATGTAGGGAAATTTTGTATATATCGAGGTGAATCTTATTATGACAACATTTTTGTAGGAGCAAGTGAGTGTAAACATACGTTTATCTTTAAGGCCAAATGGACATTCATGATGGACGGACTTGACCCTGTCATTCCGGGTGTATATTACATTTGTGGGTATAATGCCTATTATCGTATTCCAAAGGGATGGTGGGGAAGATGTTATTTGGGTATAGTGTTCCCAAAGGTTTATCAACTGGATGACCTATCGATGATTCAAAAGACATCTGGATCCCATCGTATCCAGAAAAGAGAGACCGCAGCTGCTGTGGTAGGAGATATATTTGGAGCCATGATTCCTTCATTGGGAGTTGTGTTAAATTTCATCAAAATACGAAAGTTGTCTACTATAGTGGATAACATGTTGACAAAGTTTTCAGGTGCTATAATCCTGATAGATGCTGAACTTGCAGCGGAAAGAGCTATGACTCTTCAAAATAGGCTTGCTTTAGACATTCTTTTAGCAAAGGATGGTGGCGTTTGCAAAATGCTTGGTGCACGACACTGTTGTACTTATATTCCTGACAATAGTGTGAAGATTAAAACTATGCTTGCTAATCTAACAAAAGAAAGTGCAGATTTGAAGGAATTGAAAGAACCAGGAGTGTGGGAGAAGGTTGGAAAGGGACTTGCTTCAGTGGGACATTGGATTGGGGGAATTTGGAATGGAATATTATTGAAAATAATAGAAGGAATATTAATAGTAATAATTTGTGTATTTGGAATTTGGGGAATAAAAAGGGGAATAATAATGATTATGGAAAGAATTAAAAGAAGAAAAGAAGAGAAAATTATGAAAAGAATGGCAGAAGAATACAAAGCGCAAACTAGGGGAATTAAAAGGAAAAGGGAACTGACAGAATTTTAATGGAATAAAATTTGTGGGCATGATTTGGTGTGATGACAAGTAGTCATCAGAGGAGGGATTGATGAAGCAGAAAATGAAGGTTTTGACTTATTAACGCTTAAACGTAGTGCTGCAATAATCATGTGTGACTTTAACCGAACTAATAAAGATTGTACGGGGACAAAATGTGCCCTCAGAGTAGTTTGCCAACATTTATAAGCGTGCTTTATATAACGTGATGTATTAGAATTGCACTAATCCGACATAATCGTAAACGTGTGCTATGATTTGCTTGCTTGAAATGTTTTAGCTTAGCATTACTTTAGCGGAGGCTTTGGCCTAGTTGCCTGGTCTCACGGTTTAGAAGCTCGTATTTTTCCACTGTGCTAATAAACTTGTATTTTTGCTTGAAGCTGTACTTTTCCACAGAAACCGTTCACATGCTTATCTTAAGGTTTCGTGCCAGCCTGGCATATTTCTCTTTACTCCAAGGTCGATTTGCAGGTGCGGACAACGGAGGCTCTGAAAGTGAGCTAATTGGGATACAATGTTGCAACTTGCGTACCCATCTCCAAGGATAATGTATGCTTAAGTAAAAGCTTGAGAACTGTCGTTTTTGATTGGACAATTTGAAGCTAACCTATGAACCCTCCAATGGAGACCCTACTGGATTCGAACTGTTGTCTATAAAAATCAGGTGCACAAGAAGAAAGTAGCCATTACCAGCTCGATACCCGCCATTTTGCAGACTTCGTAGCTATTATGGCCCACTTTGCTGCGACGCCATTTTGAGAGACTTTGATGCTTTCTCTAATCGAGAGAAAGAGACTTTAAATGATTCTGGCCCTAGAGACTTTAACTTTGATTTGATCCCTTTACATGAAGTAATAGTTTTACCTTGCCGCCGTGAGGCAATTGCCCCGTCCACCTTGCCCCTTTGCCCCGTCCCATGCTGATCGAAACGGTACCCATGCTGATCGAGAAACGGTACCTGTGAGACGAAGACTTCCTTGTATGCTGATCGTAATTGGTAAATATGAAAGGAAATTGTACAATTGCATTGTGTTTCTTTTAGGTAACCAACTGCTGATTTTGATAAGATCCCTAGCTAGGAGTTTTCTAAATTAATGTTGCTAAATTGTTTTTGCATGAAGTCCCACATGCCGATGCTAATTTGAGGTTAGATGAGGATTCCTTTTGTCGCACGATGCAATTTGAGACCTTGTTATGCTGACTAAATGTATGCGATTAGTTCATTACAGATTATCGTATTAGTGATTTGCATTGCTATTATCGAATGCCTTGTGATTCAAATGCTACATAGATTGCACCTGTTTCGCCGCTATGGACAGCTATTAATGTTCATTTATGTTTATCATTTGGTGTTGAGACACATCTATATTGTGCTAGCTTTGTTAATATAGGGAAATAAATTCACTAACTTTGCAATAAACTGGTGTGGTTATTCCTGACTGAAAGGTCAGGGTTCGCCGAAAATGTATTCTGGATTAATTGTTAAGTGTTATGTTGATCAGGGTATTGCTTATGTTCGTTATTGATTATTGATTTTAATGAAATTGATCGATTAGGAGTACAGAGAGTTCCCACTTAGTCAAAAGATTTATCGGCCTAAAGAGCGTCCGAATACAGGTAAAATTACTAGTACGGACCGCTCTATCACTAGTAGTGATAAAGTGTCAAGAGTCCTAAAGCCAACAAAAAAGAGGTCATAAAAAAAAGAGAAGGAAGGGAAAATGTTTTGGGTGACCCTTCAGACAGGGACATTTTCCAACAACTATGCTTGATAAACAATTTACCTAGAACAAAAACACAGATCAAAATTGACAGATTAAAACAGAGAGGATACTCCAGTGAGTTATTACAACACAGTGCAGTTAGAGTCAAATCCAGGTCCAGAGATCAGTTGCTATTTGCTTCAGAACAAAGCAGTAAAGGTGGAAAGAAAAATAGCAATACACATGATGATACTGCTAATGTTAGATACATAACCACGTTTAATAGGGCTCATGAATCCATCAGAAAGATTTTACAGAAATATTGGCACATGCTAAAAAGTGATCCTGTGATAGGCCCTAATTTGAATAATAGGCCTACAATAACATATAGAAAAGGGACGTCAATGAGAAATGTCCTTGTGAAAAGCGATGTGAGACAGGGGAAGACTATGCAAAGTAGCTGGCTTCAATCGCAAAATGGATTTTTTAAATGTGCCAAATGTAAAGCATGTAAAAATGGTGAAAACATTAAGAGTATCCAGCAAGGAGACAGAACTATTCACACTATAAAAGGCAGATACGACTGCAGGAGTGAATATGTCATTTACATTTTAAAATGCAGTTGTCCCAAGATATATGTTGGTAGTACTAAACTCCAAGTGCACAAAAGAATACTCCAACATTTGAGGGCGATAACCAACACAGACGATTCATACCCTGTTGCTAGACATGTACATGAGTTCCATGCAGGACGAATGGAAAGTATCAAATATAGTGTAATTGACGGAATAAAAAAAGATGTACGTGGAGGGGACAGGGAGAAAAACCTGAGAAAGTTGGAATCCAGATATATTTTGACACTTGATTCTAGAGAGCCAGTAGGATTAAACTCTAGTGAAGAATTATATATTCATTTGAACTAAGTGGGTTCCTTATTCAGTATATTCTTTCATTTAGGCCTTTTTAGTCACATGTTCTGTCTGTTGATACACACATTTTTTTCTGCATGAGACATATGGTACCATTTCATAAAAATTAAAAATTAAAAATTAAAAATTAATAATATTTTCTTTACTGTCGTGAAAACAATGGTACCAGAATATTCCACAGGTTTAAGTACATAGTTATTGCTATTGTGTTATATCATGGTCGTTGCAGTATTTATATGTGTTTCCAACATGTTTAACGATTCTTCTAAGATTTTTCCATGGTTACATAGTATAGTATAGCTTTGTTTTTGTTGTTGGTAAATCGTTGATTAAGGTATGCAATTAATCTTTGAATTATGCTTAGTTAATAACTAGTATGAGAGTTTCAATTCAATTTCTTTTTGTTATCTTTGCCTACATATTTGCTTCTATTTACTACTTAGATTAGATTAGTTTTTGGATAAGAACAAGGTTTTCATAGACATAACATGTAAAATAGGAGGTAAAATTCATAGGCATTTATTTATATATGCATGTATACATGTTTTTGCAATTAGGCGTAATGATGGATGTTGTAAATATTATATGTTTAACTATCGGTATTTTTCTTACTTTGTTGCTTTAAGAAATGCACTTGTATTTAAATGGGGCAAAAATGGCGTCCCACACAGGTTGAGAAAGGCGGAGACGCCGAAACGCGTTCCTGTTTGTTTGTATTAAACCTTAGATCTGCACATTCACGGAGTGCCGGGTGCCTTATTAAAAAATAAGGTTGTGTTTATATATATATATATATATATATATACTAGAACTCGTGCCCTAAGGTAACTATAACTCGCGCCCTCGCAATGCACTGCTAATTACCCGACAAATTACTGCACTCATGACATCTTTAATAACATCATTGATAATATCAATGTTATATTTGCAGTAAAAGTTTTGACGCAAAAATTTGCTTGGTGGGGACACAAGTTATAGGTACCTTATGGCACCAGTTATAGGTACTTGAGTTAACTATAAATATAACTGGTGAATTTCTATGGTTTGGAGTTTAAAATGTGAGCCTAACTATATATAGATATATTTCATATATATATATTATATATTCACCATTCACCAACTAACCACCTCCCAATTGGGATGGGTGGGTGGGATAATGCTAGCTCCCTTGTCTTTAATAAAATCTTGATTCTTTATTCAGTTAACCTTAAAGAAGTAGGTCATGTTCAAAGCTGTTCAAGGCATAATGTGAAACATGTTCCATAACTTTAAAATAGAATTTTCTATATTCATCAATCTGCTGCCCTAAACACATCTTGCAGCTATCGTCCTGACATGACTACCTTGCTTGCCATTGCACTCCTAGTGTAATGGACTGTAAATTTGGTTAAAGCTACACCCGCTTCCTGCATCACTGACTTTAACAAATTAGCAAAAGTACCATTCAAAACTCCTTTAAAAGGTTTAACATAGGAAAATAAGCTTTTGTTCTTCTCTTGCATATCTCTTGTCTATCATTCTAGACTCATATTCTTTCAACCATCAAACCACACACAAATTCGGAATGGTATCAAAATAAGGATAAAAGCTAGACATACTTTTTGTTCTACAAATTTCAAAAAGTACACTATGTGGTTGATAAAATCTCTTAAAAACCTCCAAAGCCCTAACATCAGATACCCGTCTAAAAGATATTAGGCACAGCAACTTTGCCAATTTCAAAGGTAGTTCCTGAACTTCTAAATACTCATTACTCAGCCAACTTTGAAAAATACCAAGGGCCATATTTATACTTTTTGACGCACAACTGCGCCAACGCAGTTGTGCGTCAAAAATATTAACGCCGGATAACGCCATTCCAAAGCGCCATGCGGGCGCCTTATTTATGGAATGACGTTAGCCGGCGCAGCTGACTGGTGTGCGTCAAAAAAAATGACCCACACCAGGCAGCGCCGGCGTAGGGGAAAATGGAGCTTGGGCGTCAAAAAATGGGGCAAGTCAGGTCTGAGGCAAAATATTGGCCTCAACCCGATTTGCGCCATTTTTTTTGACTCCCAACCCCCATTGAAATGACTCCTGTCTTAGCACAGACAGGAGTCATTCCCCCTTGCCAATGGCCATGCCCAGGGGACTTATGTCCCCTGGGCATGGTCATTGGGCATAGTGGCGTGTAGGGGGGCACAAATCAGGCCCCCCTATGCCACAAAAAAATAAAAAATAAAATACTTACCTGAACTTACCTTAAGTTCCCTGGGATGGGTCCCTCCATCCTTGGGCGTCCTCCTGGGGTGGGCAAGGGTGGCAGGGGGTGTCCCTGGGGGCATGGGAGGGCACCTCTGGGCTCCTTCCGAGCCCACAGGTCCCTTAATGCCTGCCCTGACCAGGCGTTAAAAAATTACGCAAAAGCGGCTGGACGTCATTTTTTTTGACCCGCCCACTCCCGTGCGTCATTTTTGCACGGGAGTTTAAATAAGGCTCACATGCCTTGGAGTCATTTTTTAGACGGGAAAGCCTACCTTGCATATCATTAACGCAAGGTAGGTGTCCACGCAAAAAAAATGACGCAAACTCCAAGATCTTTGCCGCTAGACGGGTCTAACGCCAAAGTATAAATATGGAGTTAGCTTTGCGTCGGATTTGCATAAAAAAAAGACGCAATTCCGGCGCAAACAGAGTATAAATATGCCCCCAAGTACTTCAGTAACATCCCAGAAAGTCTGATATTTTGACTTCGGAGGCCTTTTGAGTCTACTTCCTTTCATTACTCTGCGTATGAAAGGGCTTCTACCAATAGAAATTCCTTGGACTAAACAATGTCCTGCTGCTATTCTTAATCTATAGCAGTTAACCATTCTATATGACAGACCCTCCTGAAAAAGCCCTGCTAAAAAAATTGGCACTTCTATTTCATCAACTTGTATGGGATTCAGATCCCTTTCCATGCACCAATGTACCCATACTGACCATGCCGTTTGTACCTTTTTCTGGTACCAGGTGCCCATGACTCATTGAATAAATCTGCAGCTGTTCCCGAAAGGCCTTAGAATGCTCCTGAATTCCTGATATTTTCCATTCTTCAAGGTTGGGTAAACCCTCCTAAACTGAAGGATGCTCAACTAGGTCTACTATCCTCAAAAGACCTACGCACAACAGTATTAAATACGGGATGTCGATTGCCATTTCCAGCACTGCTGGGAACCAAGGTTGAGTGTTCCAAAAGGGGGTCAATAAAACAATGTGACACTTCAGTTTCTTTACGTAAGCCAACACTCTCTAAATCATTCAAGAACAGTTATGTACCAGGGCACACCGAAAAGTCCATACGTCCAGTCCTTAATATATTTGCAAAGCAGCGTACAACACGGAAATACAGTTCATCATGAGGATTTTATTTGTTCGCTGTCATATGTTTCCCATTAGAACAACAGCTAATCCAATGACAATACAGCCAACACATGTTTCATCAATATGACTTCCTCAAGGCAAAAGTAGAAAAAGTTGAACCAAGTAAATAATTTCTGAACTGCAATGCTGGCAAAACAGCATACGCTGCACACAAACACTGCGCGTGTCCAATGTCAATGGAGTCCTCTGTTTGACAAATGGCCCAATGCTGCTCAACCAACACCACCGGCAGATGCGCGGCCCAGTTGACAGTGGAGAGCTGCAGCCTACAAATGGTCCGACTTTGTTGAGGAAAGATAAACATGAACCAATAAAGAGGTTGGTCTTCTCCCACATTAAAAGATTCAAGATAGCGGCTTAGTTCTTCTAGACATACAGACCAGTTTAATCAAAAAACGCTGTGCTACAATGAATGCATTCAAACGGTACAGTGCTACATATAAATTATATTTTTACACAGAAAATGAACAATAAAACAAGATTTCTCTAGATTAAAACCTTTTTCACCAATATATTTATTAAATCTTCTGATTAAATGCACATACAATCAAAACTCCACCATACTACGACCCATAAATTGGGTTAGATATGCTGTAACTAGAAGAACCACACACAGTCCCAAATAATCCTTGTAATAAAAAGGATACTTATCTGCTCAGAAGCAGCAAACAAAAGAGGAAGAAAATAGAGGAAGGCAACATTTGAAGGACTGAAAGTTCTAATCGTTGTGATGGTTAAAAAAAAGTGCATTTCCCATGTTAGTTCCCATAGGGATTTTGAACACAACTACAGCCCAAACCGCTGAATGGAACGACAACAAATTTGGCAGAAAGGTAGCTTTTGGTCTGTAGATCACACTTTTTGTTATTTGGTATAAAAATATTGAGCATTTTTTTAGATATCAAAGGAAATCCATATTTATATATCTAGAATTGTGACTACTTCGTGAATAGTCCTGATCTTGTGCTGAGAGTTGATTGACTGTCAACACTTCAACCAGCGAAGAGTTGCCAGCCATTTTCTACTCATGTTTGGCAGAGTCCCCAAAAAAAGCAATAAAATGTTTTAAAAATAAAGAAAAGAAGAAAAGGGGCAGGGTACAGTTACCCTTAGTCCCTAGCCTTGGTCCAGGGGTCCTCCCGGGACCCCGCCAGAGCAATTTCTATTTTTTTTTTTATTAATAATGGAGTTATTGTTCCCTTAGAGGGAGCACTGGGCCTCCCTCTAAGGGCTTAATAGTAAACCAGTGGCCATCACCTACCTGGGTCTCAAGGAAATATTGCGGGGGGCCCATCAGATCACCTCCTCCTCAGGGCCATAAATAATAAATAAACTAGGGGAGGTATACGGACCCTCACAGGTCCTGGGGACCATCACCTACCTGGGGCAATATTCAAAAAGAGATGTGGAGGGCACACAGACCCCCACGGTCCCTAGGGATCACCACCTTCCTGGGGATATATTTAAAAACAAGATGAGGAGGGGCCATGTGGACCCCCTGGGCCCCAAGGACTGCCAATTCCCAAGGACTATATGTAAAAAATGATGCAGACGGAGCAGACCCTCCAGGGCCCTGGGGACCACAACTTCCCTAAGGCCGATAAGTATTTTTAAAATATAGGAGGAGGCCGTAAATTGCCCATGGGACCACCATCTTCCTTAGGCCAGACGTGTGCTAAACAAAGGAGGTGGGTTGCATGTCCCTCCTCCTGTAGCTATATATGTGCCTGGGAACCACCACCCCCCAGGTCCGGCTTCTGCTTACTCCTTAGGTGCCCCCCTCAGGAGGTAGCCATTTGTTTTTGCTTAGTGGGAGCTGTGATAGCTCCAAGAGACTCCAAGAGCACAGCTGGTTTGATGATTCAGGGGCCAGAGAGGCCAGGTGCTGGTATCCGAGCCAGAAGTTGTGCATCAGGGAGTCCTTGGAGCCAGGAGCAGGTCACTCGGAGGGTCAATTGCAGATCAGCAGGGAGGGTGGTTCTTGGGTGTTCTGAAGTCCTTCAATGGGTGCTTGCATCTGGGCTTTGGAGTGCCCGAAGTGGGCTTTGCTTCTGGGTCAAACATTGGGGGTACATCTCAGGCCCTGAATGTCTTAGTGCTCCCAAACTTGGCACACTGGTAGGTTTTCTCCTTTGAGTCTTTTGGTTGGGCTGCTGGGTCCAGTTAGTTGGACAGTGCCCAGTCAGTGAACTGGTCTTCGGTAGTTCCTTGTTTGCAGGTTACAGGAGAGTGATACTTCCACTCTGAGGGAGGTTGTTGGTTAATTTTAGAAGGCTGACGGTGCTCTGGGGTTTTGTAGAGTCCTTCAGGTTTCCAAGGGACACCTCAGTGGTGATTGTCAAGTCCAATGAGCAGCAGGCAGGGTTTGGTGCCTTTTTCTTTGTGCAGCAGGATTTCTGTTCTTGTGCCTTGGGTCTTCTTTGTTACCGGTCTTCTTGTGTCCAATAAATCTGATCTGTTAGTCTAGGGACGGCCACTAAACACTGCATTTAGTGGGTATTAGAAGGAATACCTGGTAGAGGGCAATGGACTACCTATCTTAGAGTGGCTATACAAACTAAGTGACCACTTCTTGTGGGAAGGGGGTCACACCCCTAACCCTGATTGACCTTCTTCCTACCATACGAGATGGAGGAAAATGAAATGGAGTGGTCCCCTTGCCTGCCAAACCTGAGGCTGGGTGGCACTACTCCTCCTACTCTGGCTAAAGTGGGGAAAAACCATTAGGTGGCCATCTGCTCCTAGCTGCAGAGGTGGGGGTCCAATTTCAAAGGTGGCAAAGCCTTTGAAGCTGACCGTTGGTGCAGAGTGCCTGCCTAGTGGAGGAGCTGTAACACCTCCACCCAGGAAAGGCTATGTGTTCCAGCTCCTGAGAGCAGAGGCTTTCACCCCAGTAGTCCATAATCATGTCTGGTAATGGCAGGCTGGTTAAGACCAGTCAGCAACCAGCCAGGGCTCTTAGGTTTTGCAGGGGGCACCTCTAAGGTGTCCTCTGGGTACATTTTACAATAAATCAAACAATGACATCAGTTTGGGTTTATTATCCTGAGTTGTTTGATACCAAACAATCCAGGATTCAGAGAGGCTATCATGTAGCTGGGGAACTCGTACTGACCAGTGTCCAGCACATGTATTTGCTATGACTTCCCTGTATACCTACTATGTCTTAAGGTCTTGCAAAGGCAAAGTAGGGGCATATTTGCTCATGCACACATATACTCTCACCTGCATTATAGTGCACCCTCCCTTAGGGCTGTAAGGCCTGCCAGAGTTGTGACTTACCTATATTGCATGCAGTGTTAGTGGACATGGCACTCTCGGTGAGTGCCATGTCGACTTTGCAACTTTTAAATGCACATTGTCATGCACTTACAATGACATTCTGCATGACGCTGTTCTGGGGCCTCTCAGAGTGGCACAATTGGTGCTGCAGCTATGGGGAGCCCTCTTCAGTACCCATTCCGTAGGTAACAGGGCTACCTGGGGTTACCATTTACTAGGAGCTTACAAGGGTGGCTGAAGTATCAAACATAGTACAATTTTGGGGAAATAGATATGGCCCTGGGAACCTGTTTAGCAGGGGTCCAGGGTGCTTACAGTTTGAAACCACATAATTTTCCAGGCAAAAAGTGGGGGCTACCATGTCAAAAGAGGCCCTTCCTCACAGTCCCACTTGCAGAAAGCAGAGATTTTGTTTCTTTCCCTGGAAAGAGATCAAAGTATTGCTCCTGCAAGCAGGGAGCTGTATCACAGCAGCTGCCTGTATATGGGAGAAATGATGGCTCGCACAAGAGGCGGGGAGACAGCTAGGACTGCAGGGGCCTTGAGACTTCCCCCACAGTCCCTTACTTCAAGCAAAAAGACAGAAGCACTGCTTCTGTAAAGTATGCATCATCCAAGTGTGTTTTCTATGCAAAATTATCTGATGAAGACACTCAAGAAACAATCACAATGGCAAGTTTAGAGGCACACAACGTCATTAGAGATATTACCCTGGCTTCCTTTATTGAGCTGTAGTGTAGGAGATGCACTATACATTTACCCAATGAGGTAGCACTTACTAATTAGCCAGCAGGAAGCCCTCCAGTTAGGTATGCATTTTGCAAAAATTGCTGACCTTTCTTGGATGAATAGGCAGGGCAGAATTCATTTTGGCACAATGCTGATTTCACAGAAATTATACCACCATGGAAAGCATTTGCAGATATAAACAAAGCAGATGCCCAAGTAGAAGCTCCCCATCTGTAAAGTACTAATCATCCAAATTTCGGGCACATAGTGAAGGCAAAGGAAGTCTTTTTCTCTGCATTTGGACCTTGAAAGGTTATCTGTAAACCTTTATGGAGATGTTTGCATCCTTGTTTATTTTGAGCGCAATACCTCATGTACTGACAGTGATTAGTGTGTTCTTTCTTGTCAACTGCTGCTGAGACCAGATATTGTGTAATCCTTTTCTAAAAGCACAAGTATGTGAAATGGTCGACTAGCCCCACCCTTATGGCACTACCCCATATACAATAGTGATATACAATGTGTTGCCCCTATTTATTCCACGGAAGAAAGGCCTTGCATAGTATGGGGTTGGGTGATTTTAGGGGGTCAGCTGCAGGGCCTGGACACAAACCAGACCCTGAAGCAAATCCATACTGGGCACTGGTGAAGGCTGTGTGTAGCGTAGGGTTGGGTGGTTATAGGGGTTTAGCTGCAGGGACTGGCTGCAGGCCAGGACCTGCAGCTAACCTCCAATGCACAGACCTAATGGTGGAACGCCCTCCTTGCATACATTATGCCTGGTACAGGCATAATGTGGTGCAAGGGAATACAAAGTGGCGCAATGCATGCATTGCGCCATGTTGTAAATGTGGGGTGGCAAATTTGGCCTCATTGAGCCACATTAGCACCATACAAAATGACACTAATGTGGCGCAAGGAGGCACTAGGCTCTCTTAAATCTGGGCCCATGTTTCTATTGAAAAAACATTTTTAGCTTGCCTAATATTCATGACGTTTTCCAAAAACGGTGTGCCTGTGATTTTTGATGCACATGGAATGTTTTGGGCTGATCTTTCAACCATGCGGTCCACATAGAAATTTCAACCTGACTACTGCCCAAACTGCTGGCCAGAATTACACCAAATTTGGCAGAAATCTAGATTTTGTTCTGCAGATTGTGCTTTTTTTCTTTTTTGGTGCATATCCATTCTGTAGTGTTCAAGATATTAAAGGGAAAATATACTTTTATGTCTAGGGTCACACATCCATTGCATCTTTTTTGCAGCAATCGTGGTACATTCGCGAATGGGCACAGCACTGGGAATGCTGTGATTAGCTGGCCACAACCTGACCAGAAAGCTGTGGCTGCCATTTTAGGTAACAGGACATGGTCCCCGAGGCTGAAAAATAAAATGAAAAGTGGCATAAGGGGTCAGGGTAAAGGTACCCTGACCGCAGGGCTGTGATATCGGGGTCTTTGAGGGTGACATTATGCCCTTAATATATATTTTTTCTTGATGCTTGACATTCTCAAATACGCTGTGATACTCATTGTGGCCCCCATGTAATGTTGCAACAAATTCACAAATATCAGTGAAAACATTTAAAATAATTCACAAATTCATTCATACACTAAACTATTCACTCATAGAAGCACTCAGACACTTATGCACCCACTCTAAGACCTACTCAGAGAATCATACACCCACTTTCAGACCCATTCAGACTCACCTTAACTCACAGACCCAGTCAAATACTGATGCACCCACTCACAGACCCACTTAGTGACTCATGCACCCACTCAGAGGCCCACTCAAATACTCACGTGCCCACTTGCAGACCCACTCAGGGACTCATTCACGCACTCATAGACCTAGGCAGACTCTGATGCTCTCACTCATACACTCATGCTCCCACTCACAGCCTCACTCAGAGAATCACACACCCACTCACAGACCCACTCAGACTCATGCAGTCACTCACAGACCCACATACACACTCATACATCACTCACAGAGCCACTCTCACATTCATGCACCCACTAAGATCCCTCAGACACTCCAAGCCTGCTCACACACTCAGGCACCCACTCACACATCCCCGCAGACCTTCAGGCACCCAGTCACAGACTCACTCAGACACTTACACTCCCATTCACAGACCCACTTAGACACTGACATCCCACTCATACACTCATTCACACACTAACACACCCACTCGCAGACCCACTCAGACCCTCATGCAGACACTCACGGGCCCACTCAAACACTGATGTACCCACTCATACAGCCACTGAGACTCTGATGCACCCACTCAGAGACTCATGCAACCACTCACAAACCCACTAACAGACCTACTCAGACTTCTGCACTCATGTACAGACCCACAAAACATCTCACACACTCACTGACAGACCAATACACCTACTCATACATCCACTTACCCACATATACAACCACTCACACACCCATTTTGAAACCATCCATGTTACAAAATAAAATTGAAATTTACTCAAAAACTTGTTACAGGGGCATTCTAGTTATGAAATAGAATTTAACAAACCATTGAAATTAACTGAAAAAACACCATTTACAGGGACATTATAGTTAGGAAATAGAATTAAAAAAAACTCACTGAATAAAAGAAAGGTTAGAGGGCAGGAATAGTTAGGCTTACATTTCACTGTCACAAAATAAGTGAAATTCAGCAGTTATAGTTACCTTAGCTAACAATAACTTACACCCTGCAATGCACTGATTATGACCTCACATATTACGTCACTCATGACATGATCATTGACATCACTGATGACATCACTTGGATGGTGGTTGGATTCAAGTAAAGTAATTAAAAATACTTTATGTTAAAAAAAAAACATAGACATTCACTGAAAAAAACAAAGGTTACAGGGAGGTTATAGATAGGAAATAGAATTTAAAAACACATAGACAATCACTTAAACAAAGAAAGGTAACAGGGAGGTTATACTACTGGCACAAAATCATAGAAATTCAACAGTTATACTTATGGTTAGCTCAAGTAACTATAACTCGTGCCCTAAGGTAACTATAACTCATTCCCTCGCCATGCACTGCTGACTACCCCACATATTACACATATTATATCAGTCATGACATCTTTGGTAACAATATTGATAATAATGTAATATTTGTATTAAAAGTACTGAGAAATAAACTGTGCATAGTGGGGGAGCCCTAATATTTATAGGGCCATATAGTTATTAAATGTAGCCCTGGGAAGGTTGTGGACCCTGGGGCTTTTAAAAGCCCTAGGAGGGGGTCCTGGTTGTCCCCTTTCTTATTACTTATATTGGCCATGCTCGTGGGAACTTGCTAATCCTGAGGCAAACTTAATAAGAAGTGCAAAAAAATACTTCTTTGCCTTTGCGTGGTCCAAGGCAAGGGTGTTTTGTTTGTCTTTCACAAAGGTCATGCGAGGCACTGCATTTTATGCTTTTAGGGGTTGGCAGCCTGGCCCTGAAGCCAACCTCCAACACAAAGGGCTAAAGTCTGTGCATGGTATTGGGCTGGTTGCCTATGGGGGTAGGCCGCAGGACCTTGCTGTGAGCCAGGGACTACGGCCAACCCCCACTGAACATGGACAAAGGCCACGCAGGGTTTAGAGCTGTAAGTGGGGGTTGATCATAGGCCCTTAAACCAACCTCCACCGCACACGGCGAAAGGCCGTGCATGGCAGTGGTTAGAATTAACTAAAAGTAATTAAAATTACTTTACATGAAAAAAATTGAAATTCACTGAAAACTATAACCTGTGCCCTCGCCATGCACTGCTAATTACCCACATAGGACATCACTCATGACATTTTTGATAACAATATTGATAATATCAATGTAATATGTGTGGTACAATTACTGGGGAGAAAACTGTGCATGGCTGGGGCATGAGATATAGTTAGCTTAGGGCACAAGTTAAAGTTACCTGAGCTAACCACAACTACAACTGCTGAATTTCTATTTTTTTGTGAGTACATTCAGAACCTAACTATAACAACACTGTAACCTTTGTTTTTTTAACTTCTTCGCTGCCAGGCCTTTTCCCCCTCCTGTGCCAGGCCTTTTTTTGGCTATTTGGGGTAGTTTGCGCTTAGTCCCTCATAACTTTTTGTCCACATAAGCTACCCAAGCCAAATTTGCGTCCTTTTTTCCCAACATCCCAGGGATTCTAGAGGTACCCAGACTTTGTGGGTTCCCCTGAAGGAGGCCAAGAAATTAGCCAAAATACAGTGAAAAATTCGTTTTTTTTAAAAAAAATGTGAAAAAGTGGCTGCAGAAGAAGGCTTGTTGTTTTTTCCCTGAAAATGGCATCAACAAAGGGTTTGCGGTGCTAAAATGACCAGCTTCCCAGCTTTCAGGAACAGGCAGACTTGAATCAGAAAACCCAATTTTTCAACACAAATTTGGCATTTTACTGGGACATACCCCATTTTAATGATTTTTTGTGCTTTCAGCCTCCTTCCAGTCAGTGACAGAAATGGGCGTGAAACCAATGCTGGATCCCAGAAACCTAAACATTTCTGAAAAGTAGACAAAATTCTGAATTCAGCAAGGGGTCATTTGTGTAGATCCTATAAGGGTTTCCTACAGAAAATAACAACTGAAAAAGAAAAATATTGAAATTGAGGTGAAAAAAACAGCAATTTTTCTCCATGATTTACTCTGTAACTTTTTCCTGCAATGTCAGATTTTTGAAAGCAATATACCGTTACGTCTGCTGGACTCTTCTGGTTGCGAGGATATATAGGGCTTGTAGGTTCATCAATAACCCTAGGTACCCAGAGCCAATAAATGAGCTGCACCCTGCAGTGCGTTTTCATTCTATACCGGGTATACAGCAATTCATTTGCTAAAATATAAAGAGTGAAAAATAGCTATCAAGAAAACCTTTGTATTTCCAAAATGGGCACAAGACAAGGTGTTTAGGAGCAGTGGTTATTTGCACATCTCTGAATTCCGGGGTGACCATACTAGCATGTGAATTACAGGGCATTTCTCAAATAGACGTCTTTTTTACACACTCTCTTATATTTGGAAGGAAAAAATGTAGGGAAAGAGAAGGGGCAATAACACTTGTTTCGCTATTCTATGTTCCCCCAAGTCTCCCAATAAAAATGATACCTCACTTGTGTGGGTAGGCCTAGCGCCCACGACAAGAAATGCCCCAAAACACAACGTGGACACATCCCATTTTTTTAAAGAAAACAGAGGTGTTTTTTGCAAAGTGCCTACCTGTAGATTTTGGCCTCTAGCTCAGCCGGCACCTAGGGAAACCTACCAAACTTGTGCATTTTTGAAAACTAGAGACCTAGGGGAATCCAAGATGGGGTGACTTGTGAGGCTCTAACCAGGCTCTGTTACCCAGAATCCTTTGCAAACCTCAAAATGTGGCTAAAAAAACAAATTTTCCTCACATTTTGGTGACAGAAAGTTCTGGAATCTGAGAGGAGCCACAAATGTCCTTCCACCCAGCGTTCCCCCAAGTCTCCCGATAAAAATGATACCTCACTTGTGTGGGTAGGCCTAGCGCCCGCGACAGGAAATGCCCCTAAACACAACGTGGACACATCACAATTTTTGACAGAAAACTGAGGTGTTTTTTGCAAAGTGCCTATCTGTAGATTTTGGCCTCTAGCTCAGCCGGCACCTAGAGAAACCTACCAAACCTGTGCATTTCTGAAAACTAGAGACCTAGGGGAATCCAAGATGGGGTGACTTGTGGGGCTCTGGCCAGGTTCTGTTACACAGAATCCTTTGCAAACCTCAAAATTTGGCTAAAAAAACACGTTTTCCTCAAAATTCGGTGACAGAAAGTTCTGGAACCTGAGAGGAGCCACAAATTTCCATCCACCCAGTGTTCCCCCAAGTCTCCTGATAAAAATGATACCTCACTTGTGTGGGTAGGCCTAGCGCCCGTGACAGGAAATGCTCCAAAACACAACGTGGACACATCACATTTTTTTAAAGAAAACAGAGGTGTTTTTTGCAAAGAGCCTACCTGTAGATTTTGGCCTCTAGCTCAGCCGGCACCTAGGGAAACCTACCAAACCTGTGCATTTTTGAAAACTAGAGACCTAGGGGACTCCAAGATGGGGTGACTTGTGGGGCTCTGGCCAGGTTCTGTTACACAGAATCCTTTGCAAACCTCAAAATTTGGCTAAAAAAACAAGTTTTCCTCAAAATTCGGTGACAGAAAGTTTTGGAATCTGAAAGGAGCCACAAATTTTCTTCCACGCAGCGTTCCCCCAATTCTCCCGATAAAAATGGTACCTCACTTGGGTGGGTAGGCCTAGTGCCCGCGACAGGAAATGCCCCAAAACACAACGTGGACACATCACATTTTTTCATAGAAAACAGTGCCTACCTGTGGATTTGGCCTCTAACTCAGCCGGCACCTGGGGAAACCTAGCAAACCAGCGCATTTTTGAAAACTAGAAACCCAGGGGAATCCAAGATGGGGTGACTTGTGGGGCTCTGACTAGGTTCTGTTACCCAGAATCCTTTGCACACATCAGAATTTGGCCAAAACAACACTTTTTCCTCTCATTTTGGTGACAGAAAGTTCTCGAATATGAGAGGAGCCACAAATTTCCTTCCACCCAGCGTTCCCCCAAGTCTCCCGATAAAAATGGTACCTCAGTTGTGTGGGTAGGCCTAGCGCCCACGAAAGGAAATGGGCCAAAACACAACGTGGACACATCACATTTTTTCACAGAAAACAGAGTTGTTTTTTGCAAAGTGCCTACCTGTGGATTTTGGCCTCAAGCTCAGCCAGCCCCAGGGGGGGCAGAAATGACCGAAAATAAATTCCCCCCCCCCCCAGGGAGCGACCCTTGCCTAATGGGTCGCTCCCCATCTCTAAAAAAACAAACAACCAAAAAAGTAACGCAAAAAAAATAATTGCCCTGGCGCCTAGAGGTTTCTGCCCCCCCGGGGGCAGATCAGCCTAATAACAATAGGCCGATCTGCCCCCAGGGGGGGCAGAAATGGCCTAAAATAAATTTAGCCCCCCCACCCCCCCCCAAACCACCCCCCCGGGAGCGACCCTTGCCTACGTGGTCGTTCCCCCTGCGTGACATTGGCACCAAAATAAAAATCCCTGGTGCCTAGTGGTTTCTGCCCCCTTGGGGGCAGATTGACCTAAAATCTGCCAATCTGCCCCCAAGGGGGGCAGAAATGGTCTAAATACAATTTGCCCCCCAGGGGAGCAACCCTTGCCTAATGGGTCGCTCACCATCTCTAAAAAAAATAAATAAAAAAACACCACAAAAAAAATGGCCCTGGCGCCTAGAGGTTTCTGCCCCCCCCGGGGGCAGATCTGCCTAATAATAGGGTGATCTGCCCCCAGGGGGGGCCGAAATTGCCTAAAATAAAATTGCTCCCCCAACCCCCCCGGGAGCGACCCTTACCTACGGGGTCCCTCGCCCTGCGTGACATTGGAGCAAAAAATAAATCCCCTGTGCCTAGTGATTTCTGCCCCCCTTGGGGGCAGATTGGCGTAGCAAAAATCGGCCAAACTGCCCCAAAAGGGGGCAGAAATGGCCTAAATACAATTTTCCCCTCCTGGGGAGCAACCCTAGTCCAAGGGGTCTCTCCCCAGCTGTAAAAACAAAACAAAAAAAAAAAATCACCGGTGCCTAGTGGTTATCGGCCTAATCAAAATAGGCTGATCTGCCCCCCAGGGGGGGCAGAAATGGCCTAAAATAAATGTTCCCCCAGGGGAGCGACCCTTGCCTAAGGGGTCGCTCCCCTTGCGTGAAATTCACATTAAAAAAAAACGAACTCCCTGGTGTCTAGTGGTTTCTGTCTCCCTTGGGGGCAGATTGGCTTCATAAAAATAGGCCAAGGGGGGCAGAAATTGCCTAAATATAATTTGCCCCCTAGGGGAGCGACCCCTAAGGGGTCCCTCCCCACCTCCAAAAACAACAAAACAAAACAAAAAGAAAAAAAAAAAATGATCCCTGGTGCCTAGAGGTTTCTGCCCCCCCTAGGGCCAGAAAAGGCCTTCCAAAAAAATGCCCCCCCCCCCGGGAGCGACCCTTGGCCAAGGGGTCGCTCCCTTATGTCAGTTTCATTAAAAAATAGAAAATCCATGGTGTCTAGTGGGCGTTTCAAAAGCCGGATTGCAAGCAATCCGGCTTTTGAAACGCTCAGAGAGACTTCAAAGGAAAGCCTCTCTGGGCCTCCCCACGTGATCGAAAGAGAAATGCAAAGCATTTCTCTTTCGATCGCAGCGCGATGGGAGGAGGCCCTCTGCGATTGTCAGCGCGCGATGTGCGCTGACGTCACAGGGGGGGTGACTTGCATATGACTGGGTCCAAACTAGAGTGGCTTGGTGGGGAAAAAAACAATGAATTAAACCCAGATCTCTGTGTCTGTAGGTGCTGTTTGCATTGTCAGCATTCCATCCATCCTCTGCCTTTTTTGCCTTTGTCACCTTAAGAAGGGAAGGGTATGTCCAGACTTGGGTCCCTTGCTCACTGTGCCACTGGATTCAAGCTTGCCTGGCTAATGAGGGAGTGATACCCCAAAGCAGGCTCAAAACTGATTTGCATATGGCTGGGTCCAAACTAGGGTTGGCCTGGTGGACAATAAAACAATGGATTAAACTCAGATCTCTGTAATTGGGGGGTGAATGTTTGCATTACTCAGCATTCCATCCATCATCTTTTTAAAAATGTCTGTGATTTGTACCTTTGCATGGGGGCACCACAGCACAGCCCCAACTAGAGCACCTACCCCTATTGTTTATCTATCAATGTCGCACCTTTTGTGTTGTGGGGTACCATTCTTATAGGAAGACATGTGGAAACCCAAGGTGGTAGGAACTATGTAGTTCCCCACAGATTCCAGACGATTTCCAGACAGAAATGTGAGGAATGTGTGTTTTAGTCAATATTGGATGTTTCCAGGGCATGTTGTGGGATCCATGCAAAGCACACCACCTTGCACGCCTCCAGGTGTTTCGTTTTTAGAACTGTCTGAGTCTGGTATGTTTTTCCAGGTGGCAGCCTACCCAAGCCCAAAAGGTGCAACCATTCACCATTGTAAGTGGTACTATATTGGAGTTAGCCACACCTTCCTGGACCATATGTAAAAACAACACCTAAAAAAAATCAAATGTCCTCACGCTTGCCATTGAGATGGCATTATTTAGTCTTCAGATGAGCAGAAATACAGTTGAGGTTTTAGAGGGGGTGGGACCTTGTGATAGCATGGACCATACAGTGGGCTATCCCCGGGGGCAAAATGGGGTCAAACCTTCTGTCTGCCCCAGGAGGGTAAAAAAACAGATTTGTCCCATTTTGGGGAGTGGTTGTGGCGAATGCAAGAGTGCAACACCCACACCACTTTATTTTGCCTCAAGAGTAACATCCCTGGTGTCAGGTGGGCTTTTTCTACTCACCCACCCCAGGAGGCAGATTTAGGGCATTCTCCCTAATTGTGAAAAACCTTCTATTTGCTCCCAGGGAGGTAGAAAGACAAAATCACCCTTTTAGGCTCAAGGGTTTGGCTTGATGCCAGGGTAAGCTGCACACTCCCTTTTTTGTCCTGGTGCCATTTTGAATTCCCTGGTGTACTGGGATTTCTGCCCCTCTCAAAAGCAAATGGAAGGTAACACTCTGTCTTGCCGAGAGGGGGCAAAAAACTGTCATTGGTCACAACCACCCCCAAAAGAGACAGACCAGTTTTTTTTGCCCCCGCCCCCCAGGGCCAGACAAGGAGTTTGTATTTAATTTGCCCCTGAGTGGGGCAGGATGCCTTCTAAACACCAGGGCATTCTTCATGGTACTAAACAAACAAAAGGAAGCTGTCATTGAGCTATACCCCTGCACACGAAGTGATAATAGAGTCTTTCTGCCCCCCTGGGGGCAGAGAGGAGATTTGTCCCATTTGAGGAGGTAGTACCAATATTGCCCCCAGGGGGGCCACCTGACACCAAGGGGCATATTGAAGAAAAGTGGCGCTGCACTTTTCTTGCACCCTTTAGCACCCCCCTACTGCCACCATGTGTGTGCCATATTCAAAATACAGTGCACCATAGCGCAGGGCTCAGAGCAGGAGTTAAAAGTGCAGAAAAAAATGACGCAAGGAAATATGTTAGATTATGCATTTTTTAACCCACCCCCAATGGGGAAACACCCCCTTTGCTTACATTATGCCTCATGCAGGCATAATGTAGCACAAAGGGTAACAAAGTAGCATAATGCATGCATTGCACCACTATGTAAATATGGCAGTGGGAGTTTGGCCATCTAGAAAAACATTAGCGTTACAACAATTACACTAATGTGTCAGTAGATTGTGCTGGGGCAATCAAATATTCAAAAACAACAGAAGATGGACAGAATGCACAACAAATCAAACATTCACCCCCCAGTAACAGATCCGGGTTTAATCTGTCAGTTTTTGCTTGCCATGCCATTCCAGCTCAGACCCAGCCATATGCAAATCTGTCTTGACCCTGTTCCCCATGGGAACAGTCCAGCCTGAACTGCCAGATCAGGTCCTCCAGTTTGGGGTGGGGTGAGGCCAATACCAAGTTGGAAGGTTACGTCCAGACTTTGGTCCTGTGCTTGCAGTCATGACCCTGTTCCCCATGGGAACAGTCCTGCCCAAACTGCCAGGCCAAGTCCTCCCTGGACCAGAAACAAGCATCCTGGGACCAGTTTCAGGGTATCACCTTTCACCAGCCAGGCTTGCTTAAATCTGATGGCACAGCAAGCACGGGTCCAACGTCTGGGCATACCCTTACCACTTGGGGCAACAAATGCAAAAACAGAAGATGGACGGTATGCAGAACAAATCAAACATTCACCCCCAGTCACAGATCTGGGTTCAATCCATCCGTTTTTTCCATTGCCATGCCATTCCAGCTCAGACCCAGCCATATGCAAATTAGTCTTGACCCTGTTCCCAATTGGGAACAGTTTAGCCCGAACTGTCAAGCCAGGCCCTCCCAGGACCAGAAACAAGTATCCCAGTTCAGGGTATCACCCTTCATCAGACAGGCTAGCTTGAATCTGGAGGCATAGCAAGCTCGGGACCCACGTCTGGGCATACCCTTGCCACTTGGGACAACAAATGCAAAAACAACAGAAGATGGACGGAATGCAGAACAAATTAAACATTCATCTCCAATCACAGATCTGGGTTTAATCCATCAGTTTTTTTGGTTGCCATGCCATTCCAGCTCAGACCTAACCATATACAAATCAGTCTAGAGCCTGCTCCCAATGGGAACAGTCCAGCCAAAACTGTAAGGCCAGGTCTTCCCTGGACCAGAAACAAGCATCCTGGGACCGGTTTCAGGGTATCACTCTTCATCAGCCAGGATAGTTTGAATCTGGTGGCATAACAAGCACGGGCCCACATCTGGGCATACCCTTCCCACTTGGGGTGACAAATGCAAAAAGAACACAAGATGGATGGAATGCAGAACAAATCAAACATTCACCCCAGTCACAGAACACAATTACCCCTTCTGGGCCAGGATATGGCTCGATTCATGGGTAGTTTGCCCCCTTCTTTTATTTGTTTTGGCTTCCTTTTGAAAATCCTGATATTTAGTGGGCTTTCTTGAGGAACCACATTGGGGTGAATATACCTATCCACCTCTCAGAGGGGCAGAAGGTCTATTTGGCTATGTAGTGAGGGAGAGCATGGGTCCAAGCCTATGGGGCCCTTCCTCCCACAAATCATTGTATGAATGCAGTCCTTGTTGTCCAGTGGTCTTACTTCCCCCCATGGGTGACAAAATGGGACTAATTGCCCACATCCACTTCCATGGGGGCAGAATGACTGTGTGCCCTTTTGAGTTGTTTTGTTTTAATGAAGAAATGACCTTATAACCAGCAATCACAGATTCATCAAATCAGTTAGACATGACACAATGTCCATGAATGCAACATAAAATTCATATTTCTTAACAGTTAAATCGAGCAGTGGATGGAGTCAGGGGAGACACAAAAATAGGCACATTAAAAGTTGAATTTCACTTTAGTGTGTCCTCGGCGCAGATCATTATTACAAAAAAAAAAAAAAAAAAAAACTGACGCCGCTCAGGAAGCTCTTCATGAGCAGCTCAAGGTGAACATGAGATAGAGGACTCCCTCTGGTATACAGCACCACAGGGGACTTTATACACCTCCCAAGTGTCAGCCAACACTCAAGGGGATACCATGAAGTAGAGCTTGCACCCAAACCCTTACTGCTTTACTGCTTGGTAAGCCATGCACCACATACATTTCAACAAGCACAGCTACACTTGCCTCCAGGCTTACTCTATTTCCATTCTATGTCCCTACACATGTAAACATGGTAATTCTGTGCTGTATGCCAGAGGTTCTTTATTACCAATTGTTCTTTTTAAAATGATGTACGGGTGTAAGGAGTAATGGTAATAGCAGTATCAAAGATGATGCTATCTGTGACTTCAACGATTACACCATCAATTATGTAATCTTCAGTGATGTCATCAATGCTGTCATTTAATATGTCATGAACAATGTAATGTGTGAGGTCATAAGAAGTGCATGACGGGGGTGGGAGGGTAAGTAATAATTTCCTGAATTATCACTAGTGAATTTCAGTGTGTTTCCACTTTTAAGCCATTAATTGTTTTCTGATTTTAGCACCTAATTGTTACACCACTTCAGCCCTTGATTTTTTTCTTGAATTTCTTCTTCTTAATATTAACCAAGATTGTAATATCAATCTGAAGATAACATCACTTTAAACTTTCTTTCTTTCAGTGATTTTCTGTGGTTTTTGACCATATGCAAAGTTGAGCATATGCCCAGTCCTTTCAGGCAATCTTCTCCCAAACCTCTGCACAGTGGGGGTTGGCTGAAGAACCGGGCTTCTGGCCAGTGTCCCTGTATACTACCCCCCTGAAGGCACTCAAACTCCCACTGCTTTTGGCCATGCACAGAGGTTAGCTCACCCCCACAGGGGATCCCGACCCCCCCCCTTTGCGTGGCCTTCAAATGTATTCAGCTGTGCCTCACTGCAGGCAACCAAACCCCACTGTGCATGGCCTACCACAAAACAGTGGTTTGGCACAGGGTTCATGACTAGCCCTTCTCATTTTCACTTGCTGGGTACAGAGGTACCCATGACAATATATATATATATGTATATATATATATATATATATATATATATATATATATATATATATAATTTTTTACCAGTGTTAATACCCTTCATGCCAAACATGAGCACCCTTTTAAATGCTAATGTTCCAAGAATTGGCTCAATGGCTTTACACAAAATAATGAAGAGTGCTTTCTGGATACATTTATAACTCTGCCAAATTTAGTGCAATTCCACTAAGCCAATTTTCTGTATTGGTGAACAAGCTTTCTTATTGGAATTAATATGGAAAATCACACTTTTGGGATGGGCCCTTCCTTATTGCTTTTGCTTGAAGGATCAGCCCTAAACATTCCACGAAGGAGACAAAGTGGAATAGCATTTGTTTTTAGAAAGTTCTGTGTAGATTTGTCAAAAGGCGCCAAAGTTGTTGAAGAAACAAAAAAATTGCCTTCCCTATGGAAACTTTGACCTAACAATAACTGTAACTTGTGACCTTACTATATCTAAACAGTGGCAACCATATACATACACTGTTGTTTCAGCCGCTGTGCTCCAAACCACGGGGGAGTGTGGGTCTGAAAGAGACAGATTTATCCACACACTTCCATTCCACGAAAAACAGATGCTGACACCTCCAGCTGCATTAAAATTCTGAGTTTCTTTCAGGAGCCGCCTGATGCGTTTTGACCCTACCACACCAGTCTTGATCACAAACAATTGCCTTTGTTCTCCATGACGCGTGGCCAGGGCCATTTTGTGTAGTTTATGGCCATAGGCTTGCACGTGTTCTTTGTTCTCCATGTCTCCTTGTTCACAGTTGTTGCTTGACTATATGGCAGGCAGCTATTTTCTGTATTCAGCCAGTGTGTCTTTGTGATAGGCTTGCATGTGTTCTTCTTATTTCTCCTTGCTGTTGTTGTTTAACCATGTTGCTGGCAGATATTCTGTGTATACAGCCAGTGTTCCTTTGGCATAGGCTTGCACATGTTCTTTCTTTGATCCCCATTCCTTCATGCTCCTTGTTGTTGTTTGATCATGTGGCTGGTGGTCATTGTGTCCATCCAGCCAGTGTCCCTCTGCCATACACTTGGATGTGTTCTTTGTTTGCCATGCCTCCTTCCTCCTTGTTGTTGTTGTTTGACCATGTGGCTGGCAGCCATTTTGAGTATCCAGCCATTGTTCCTTTGCTGTAGGCTTGCATGGGTTCTTTCTTTGTTGCCATGCCTCCTTTTTCCTTATTGTTGTTGTTTGACCATGTGGCTGGTGGCCATTATGTACATGCAGCCAGTGCTCCTTTGTCATAGGCTTGCATGTGTTCTTTCTTTGTTCCCCATGTCTGTTTGCTGCTTCTTGTTGTTGCTTGACCATATGACTGCTGACCATTTTGTGCACGCAGCTACTGTTTCTTTGACAGAGGCTTGCTTGTGTTCTTTTTTTGTTCTCCATGCCTTCTTGCTCCTTGCTGCTGTTGTTTGACCATGTGACTTGTGCCCATTTTGTCCATCCAGCCAGTGTGTCTTCTTTGCCATAGGCCTCCATGTCTTCTTTGTTTGCCATGGCTCCTTGTTGTTGTTTTACCATGTAGCTGGCAGCCATTTTGTGCATCCAGCCAGTGTGTCTTCTTTGCCATAGGCTTACATACAAACATCATTAATTGTTGATTATTTGCTTTATTTAAAGTTTCTATTTTAATTTTTTATTTTAATTTTCAATTTTATTTTATTGGTTCTATTATTTTTAATTGGCATTTTTATTTCATGTTTTATTTTATTTTAATTTTTAATTTAAATTTTGTAATTTTTTGTTTTTTGTTTCAATTTTTATTTTTGTTTTTTGGTATTTTTAAACATTTTGTTTAATTATTTTTATTTCATTTTTTCTTTAATTCTGCATGTTGCCTTGATCCATTCATCCACATCCATTCCTCCATCCATCCATCCATCCATCCAAAGGCACACAGCTGCACTACAGCATTTGGTTTCTTTAGGTGTATAATAATTTCATTTCCTTCAGGACACCCTGACTGCAGCACACTGCAGACAAATCAGCAGCGTAATTAATTTTTTAATGATTATTTCATTTCCCTTGGACCACCTTGCTGCCATAGGATTTTTTAAGCATTATTCCATTTTCCCATGCACCACTCTATGACTATCCAAGGTGTCACCTTAGAAAGAGAAGGAAATAAAGCAAAGAGCTATATAAACATGTTGTGCTGCCTGGTTGGAACCAAAATTTTATGGTCTGATGGCCTGGTTTGACTTTACAATGTTTGATTACATTAGTATTTATTGTATAGGTAACCAACCACACTAAGATTATCTTTGTCTGTACTATTTCAGCCTGAAACAATTTTGCATTACACTAACTACATGTTTTTGTTGCTTTGTTGCTTTTAAGTGCACATGAGAAGAGACCTCATTGTCACCCGCAGTACTGCAAAAGAGAAGGCCTTACAATTACTTTGGATCTCAAAACTCTTCCACTTGTGCATCTTAGTGCCACCGCAACTTTGTTATGAGTACACTACCACATCCAAGAGCACAAATACAGTAAGATGCCGTTGCTTGCAACATTCAGACTTATTTTGGTATATTCATTACACCCTTTAATATCAAGTTTAGAAAACCAAAGCTTGTTAAATGTCTCATTTATTATAACCAATGCTTGTTGATTATGCACATTGTATTCCACTTGCTCCAACTGTAACTGCTAAAACATGTGCTTTTCACAATGTGATCTGTACTAAACAGGTGTCACAATCAGGATGATAATTGCTCATTTCCTTAAGAAGCAAACAATTGCCTTTCCACCTGCTCCAACTGTAACTGGCAAACTTTGTACCCTTCACAATGTGATCTGTATTGAACATGTGCCACTATCAGGAGGATAATTGCTCATTTCCTTAACAAGCATACAACTACCAAAAGGCACATGTCCACATTTGATTATTTAAGGATGCTTGTAAGTATGAGGACTTGCTTAGCTTTGTACCTTTGTACCTATTGCTCTGCTTGCCTGTTTCTAGTCAAGTCAAGCTCATTGTCCTCCAGCCTGTTTCCAGTCGAGTTCCAGCGCAAGTTAAGTTCCTTGTTCTACAGCCTACCTCCAGTCGAGTTCCAGTGTTCCTTGTTCTCTGACCAGCTTCTAGTCGAGTTCCAGCATTTCTAGTCCTCCGGACAGCCTCTAGTCGAGTTCCGGCGATCCTTGCCCTGTGGTCGGCTTTCAGTGGAATCCTGGCCCTCCTCTTCCATCCTGTCAACAATCCCGTATTTCCTGTGAAAGGGAGCAAATAAGAAAGGTGAAAAACCCCAGTTTGGGATCTTCTGAAATTTTCAAGCAAGTAATTTCATTTCAAGGTAAAGAAAGATTATTGTTTAAATGAAACGAAACAGAGTTCTGTCTTTTAAATAATTTATGACCATAAGAACTAGTGTGATTTATCATTTGAGTGGGTATCCAAGAGGCCGCTAAACAGACATTGAGGAAGGATATATTTCCTGTAACAAGCACTCCCCTGAGAATTAGGAGATTGAAAATAGAGCAAGTTTATCAAAACTATGATTGGCAAGAGATTACGCCAGAACACAAAGAAACCCTTTCGTTAAGTTGAGTGTTTTTGAGTTTGGACACTGCTTCAGGAACTGTATTATAAAAAGAGGAATAGACTTGTTCAGGCTTATAGAAACGTATGCACAATGTGTCAACAATAACTGACATTATGCAATGCAAAATAGGTTATGCAAGTTCAATGTATGAATTAGGTCATTCTTTTGCAGCCCAGAATCCTAAAACCAAAAACCCAGTATTTTGAGATACCAGAAGTCCTAATGCCCAAGATGACACCCAGTCCAGGGTCCAGCATTCTGATTCTGCAGTCCACGAAGCAGAAGCTGGTATTTTCTCTTTTTCTCTTCCCAAAAACCCCTTCTCCTTGAGGACTTGCCAGTCATATTAGTCCTAACCGGAATTGGGAAATTGTCATCACCCCACCGGTACGCCTGGAATTCAGGTGAGTGGTTCTCACAAAACAAACTTAGGGCCAGATTTATACTTTTTCACGCAAAACTGTTTCAGCGCAGTTTTGTGTGAAAAAAGTATAGCGCCGGCTAGCTCCATTCCAAGACACCGGCCCGGCGCCATATTTATGGAATTGGACTAGCCAGCGCAAATGCCCTGTTATCGTCCTTGGAAAGGATGCTAACAGCGCAGGGGAGGCATGGGGGAGACCAGGGCTTGAGGCACCGAATCATGGCGCTATACTGTGTAGAAGCAGAAAAATGCCTCTAAGCAGTATAGCACCATTTTCTGGCACAAACCCCATGGACATGGCTCCTGTCTTAGTAAAGACAGGGGCCATGCCCACCACCCCAATGGCCATGCCCAGGGGCCGAATGTCCCCTGGGCATGGCCGTTGGTACCAGCGCCGTGCAGGGGGCCCCTACTCAGGGTCCCCGAATGGGAAACAAAACACATAGCAGGACTTACCTGGGATGGGTTCCCCATCCTGTGGTGTCCCTCTGGTGTGGGTGGGGGTGTCCCTGGGGCCAGGGAAGGGCACCTGTGGGCTCTTTCCATGGTCTCTGACCATGGAAATATGCCTGTAGGCCCCCTAACGCCTGCCCATACCCAGGCATTAAATAATGGCGCTAAGCATGCTTAGCGCCATTATTTAAGGCCCCCATCCCCCGCACTGGATTTTGGCACGGGGACAAATATGGCGCAAAGTCCATATCGTCCTTTTCTGGATGGGAACGCCTACCTTGCATCTCATTGACGCAAGGTAGGTTTTCATCTCCAGAAAACAACATATAAATATGGAGTTAGGTTTGCGCTGAAATAGCGTTAAAAAAAGACGGTATTTCAGCACAAATAGAGTATAAATATGGGCCTTAGAGCTTAAGATGGACCCAAAGAAAACTGCTCCCAAGAAAGTGGTCAATGAGAAGAAGATGCTTTCCACCATTAATGTTCCAATCGCAAACTTTTTAGGGAGAACATGCCTGCCACACCAGCCTCTGGAGAAAAACCTGGGAACAGCACTCCCACATCAACAGCACCACCCCATCCTAAGCCCAAGACCATGTCTGCCAGTGTGGCAACCACTGCAATCATGGTGATGCTGGTGAGCATTGACATTGAACTGGACAGTAAAATGGCTGAACATGATTCCAGTGGTGAAGGTGAGGAGAACCGGAAAATATCAGCTACAACTGGTCAAATCACAATGCAAAGTGAAGAAGAAGAGGGTGACATCCTCATGCAAAGCAGTCCTGTCCAAGTAGTGTGCCAGAATTACCCACCTCAGTGACCTCCCAATGGCACAGGAAGACTCAGAGTCAGATGGAGACACCACAGAAAATGGTGACTGCACCATGACTCACATTGAGTCTACCGCCACCTACATCTCAAAAGTTGCTTGGGTCAGTGGCCCCATGAAAGAAGAAAATCCAGGCTACAATTACTGGCATGTTGAGGCAGGAGCAGTCCTACGACCACAACCACCCATAGCACGTTTGTACAATGGGAAGCTGGCAAAATGTTAGGGCTGGACATCCTCCTTTTTTCTTTTGTGGAAGGAGTGCGAAATGGAAGGTTCCAAGTCTGACCTTTTTGCCAGAGTTGCTGTTCTAGCACTGCATCACGTTGCTTGGACCAGCTTAGCAGCAGAGTGTATTCTCCGCTATCCATCTGATGACAGACTTGTGGACCAGTTGACAGGCTACCGATTACATGTGCATCACTGCACAATGGATTTCTTTTCTGGGGTAAAGCAAAAGCTATCTACAGGTCTTGTTCCTGAACAAATTTTTTAGAGTGTTCTGTGGCATGCAAAAGTAGCCATGCTCGCCATGGTGAAACCACACGTAGCTGCAAACATCTTGGATTAATTTAATAGCAAGGTGTCTGAACGGCTGCAACAATGGCAGTAATATAGTCAATGCCATGGCAGATGGTGGTTATTTTAGGGTCCTGTGTTTGGTGCACTGCATCAACCTGGTTGTGCAAGACTTTCTCAGAAAAGACATAGCAACATACTGACCCCCTGCAGATGAATCTGCACTCATTTCAGCCATTCTTTTAAAGCCCGGAAACAGTTGCTGATTATTCATCGTGGTGACATAGTACCAGGTAAAGTCTTCATACAGGAGGTGCCAACACGTTGAAACTCAACCTAATATATGTTGCAATGTTTATTTGAGCAGTACTGATAGATCAATCAATGACTATGTCATTCTGATAGGAGGGGATACTATTGGGAAAGCTATGACCGTGGATGCGGACAACTGGGGCCTAGTCAAATGCCTGACACAGAGGCTGCTCCCTTTTGAGGTTTTTACATGATGA
This sequence comes from Pleurodeles waltl, assembly GCF_031143425.1. Classification (NCBI taxonomy): domain Eukaryota; kingdom Metazoa; phylum Chordata; class Amphibia; order Caudata; family Salamandridae; genus Pleurodeles; species Pleurodeles waltl. The sequence continues at coordinate 1,033,595,508 of NC_090439.1, forward strand.
GTTAGCAAGAAGAACAGTACGATGGGCCAAGCTATCCCACTGTTGCTTCTGCTACAGGACAAGCTAAAGGTGTCTGAAAGGTTTGCACACAGAGGTGTGGACGAAAACTCAGAAGCGCTTGCTTTGGCTGAGAGCCTAAGCTATCGTTTGACTTGTAATGCAAGGCTGCAAAATCACATTATCAAGTCCAAAGAGTGCATCTGTGCCACCCTACTTGATCCACCCTACAAAAAACCCTTTCCTCTTTACTTTTCTGAAAGGGATGTTTCAAAACATAAGAGGTGGATTGTTGAGCAAGCCGGAGAACTGGAAGAAGAATGGCTGGAAAGTAGAGTCCCACTCTGCATTTCTGTAGTGCTGCCTTCAACTTCCAGAGATGGCAGTGGCTTGGTTTCAAGTAGCAGGTCTTAAGTCCAGTGCAGAGGCGAATGCAAAAGAGATTGAGCAAGTGGCAGCACCAATGACACTTCAGAGGATGTTTCATGAGTATCTGGGTGACCCAAAAGAGATGCATGTGGAATCAAAACCCATTGGTGTAATGGTATGGGAATATGCACCAACGGCCAGAGTTTAGCAGTCTGGCAATAAAGTCTGGCTTGACCTGTAGACAGTGTGTCTATGGATCGTGTGTTTAGTGTAACTGAGGCAGTTGTTACTGTGAGAAGGACCAGCCTCTCACCTTAAAACATGGAGAGATTAACAAAATGAACCAGTATTTTATACCACCTGATAACACTGTTCCCGAAACCCCATAGGAGGAAGAAGAGTATGATTGGTCAGAATCAAATGTGTTTAATGACCAACTTCTGGGTAAACCACCTGAGTTTGAGGATGAACGCTACTTCCCAGACTGAATATGCCAGTGCCACCATAGAACTTTTTAATTATTTGTCATTGAACTTCTTTCTTTCTTTGCAAAAAAAGGTGCTAGTGGAACACTATGTTGGATTTATGCTGGCCCAAAATCTTTTAGTCACATATTCTATAGCTGGATTTGAGTTAGACCCATGTGTAGTGAAGAAGCCCCCACATTCCATTTAGGACATTAGAGATGATGCCTGCCTCCCTCACATGCCATTGTTAACTTTTTTTGTGTCACCAAGCAGGGCTGCCCCAGAAGATTACAAATTGAAGACTGACAAATTTTAATGTGGTGCTACTTGCTACCAATGGAGGAGATTGTATTTTGTTCAACCACCATGCTTGGATTAGAACTATTAACTATTGCACCAAAGAGTGGTGATATATTGAGTGAATTTGAGTGATGATTGATGGATGTGGTGGCTGACAGGGAGGGGGGTAGTTCAGTTTAACAAATTTGTAAACCTGATTCTGATGATTTGAAATATTTGGGGGCTGATGGGCAATCATTTTTTCTTGAAAAGGATTGGTCTTTCAAACTTAGTGAAATTTACCTGCAGGGTCCACTGCCTTTTTCCTGACTCCCCATGAAGCTTATTTTTTTCTTCTGTCTTTCACCTTTACTCTATAATACAGTTACTGTTTATTTAAAAACTCAGGCCTTCTCCTAGTCCTCTCCTGCATGAACAAAACTTGGTGAAAGCTCAACACCCCAGCTTACCTACTGGACAGGTTCAGTCAGGCACCCAAGAGTTATGACCATTCCAAGAAGAATGAAGCTGCACCACCCAAATTGGCAATACAGTGTCATTTTTCTTTTAACAATCATAATTTTTAGAACTGAGTGGGTTAATGCAACTCCTTCATAATTTGTATTTTTCAGACCTAGAAGACATAACATTTAAAGGTATACTTTCTTGGATCTCTCTGCTGCAGAAGGACTGTTTACAATGCAGTTAAATGAACTATGTCATACTTATCTATTTATCGTTTCCTTCCACAATGTATTTATGATGGTATGCTGCTCAGTGCCTTGATGAATATTGTTGTAGTTTCTTTCGTATAGTGTTTGTCTTTGTCACACCTTTCCCCAGCTTTCCTTTCCATCCATTAATTGAGCCCCTAATTCTTTTCCCCCGGGCTGTGTAATGTATTGAGGTGTCACTTAATTTTACACCATAAATGGATTACACACTTGCTGGATGTATGTGGTAAAAACGACACCAACTCAGTGCATGGCCTTCTATTACCTGAGCAATATTCTACACTAGCCCCACCAACATCATCATTCATACATAATGTTGTGCGTTGCATAAACACTTAACCTTGTCCAACCACTATTGACTCTCAGCCTAAATCTCCTGACTTGAAGATTTCATTTCCTAAGTTTAGTTTTTGAATACTAGCTGTCCACCATTGCTCGGAAGAAGTTGATATTGCTAGTTTTTATTATCATATCAGGTCTTGTTTTGTGTCAAAAGCTGTAATTCTGGTAGTCTGGTCTCAGTCTTCATAAAGTTATGGTATTATATGACCCACTAACTCTATGTTTTCTTTCACTCTAGCTGACAGTGATTGATAACCCTTTGATTAGTCCTGCAGTTGGGGTTCGCATAGGTGGGAGTAGACTTTCTGTTCAGTCTTCCCAGTTAGCAAGCTAGCCTGCTGAACTACTTTTACCTACAACCCCCTTAAGATGCCATCTTGGGGAAAACCCTGCAGTAAGAAGAATCCCTCACTTCATCTATTCAGGTAGGAGAAAAACTATGGATTGAAGTGAACTTGTTTAGTTAGTAATTAACTCCTACTGAAGAAGATGTTGTCTGGGTTTATTAAGGTTTTTGTAGGCAATGACAACCATCTCCTAGTGGTCAATATAGTTGCAGAGGGCTGTAAAGCAAAGTTATAAGTAATTACATCCACTTACATGGCAGATTTAAAAAAAAACAAGCTAAACTAAAAGATAGCATTGCAAACTAAAACACCAAAATAAACACTTGAGGCATAAATCAAGTAAAATAAAGTATTCCCTTTTTATTTTTAACACATACCAAAACCCACCCTTTCCACCCAAAACAGGCCCACCCACAAATAGCCCTGCCCCCTTAAAGTCCAAACTAAAGTCCAATGTGAACCCCGGTCGCAACTCCGTACCCACCCTCTCCACCCACAACAAGTGTTCCTCCCACCAAAACAAAACATTTAAAAAAGAGTTCGAAGAGGGCGTTCTCCAGGGGCCCCAGGACACCTGTTCCCGCCAGAAACAGGCTGGCGGGAAGGGGGTCGGAATCCCCAAGCAGCGCCGCCATGGAGGATTGGCAGGGAAGCACCGCCAGCCTGTTGGCGGTGCTTCCGTCATTTTAGCCCTGGCGGTTGCCGACCGCCAGGGTTAGAATGACCCCCTAAGTGTGAGAGGGGGTTGCAGTGGTAAAAAACGGGGACTGGCTGATGCCAGCTGGTGACTGTGATGAAGGTATCACTAGGAGGCTGGAGGTGCTGGCGGCCAGCTGGAGGAGTTAGGACCAGAGGGCATGTTGGCTGCTGCCTGGTCTTCGTCTTCCTCTTTCTAAAGGGCCACCAGCCACTGATATTCATTGCTGATGCCCTCCAGCCTCTGCCGCTGCAGTCAGACTGCTATCTCCTGGTGAGCTGGATGTCCACCAGGAGTAGCTATAGCAGGAAACAAAAAAGGAAAACGAAAACTTATAAACAGTGCTCTGTACAAACCATGTTTTAAAACATAGAGTGGCACAGTAGCAGTAAATTGCTGGTCCCCTACGGCCATTGGAATTGGATGTGGCTGATTACGGCAAATTCACAGGGCCATTTTCTTACCAAAACATGCCTCACTGTAGTTGAATGTCAAAAGGTTAAAATTTGAACTGGCATGAATCTGTTATGGAAAACATGGATTATTGATCACTTGTACATAGATGTGCCTGGGATTTTTCAATTTCTTTGGGGTGGCTGGGACAGAACTTTGGAAAGAATAAAGGGCTGACGTACTATGCGGTGACAGAGTGGGCAGTGGGAAGGAAGGAAACACACTTTTTAAGTTTTCAATGCATTGACAACTTTGTAAATGCTGAATTAACTGAAGCAGATGCACATTGCACAGATAACTCTATTGTACTCTTGAATTGAACCACTCTGCAGTTACGTCATAGTAGCATGGGTGACTAATAAGGAGGGATGTATGATGATGGGTGTGACAATACATATCTGCCTTGCTTCAACTACAGTGATATAAGGAAGAAGGCAGAAAATTAAAATACCTTATTTTTTGATCCAAACAATTATACATTCATCTTTTTATTCATCTATTTTATTCACCCTTTGATACCCACCATTTAAGCTTTACACTCTCTCGTCCACTGTTTTGCCATTCCAATCCAGCCGTCCAAATGCCCACCATCCATCCATACACTCATCTACACAGTATCCACCCTTTCAAACACCCTGTTTTTACCTATTCATCCATTCAGCCATGCATCGTTTGTTACCAATGTTTGTTACCATCCACCCATTCCTCACCCAAGCATCCTCTTACCAATCCAGCCTTTACCCTGTTGTGTAGCCATTTTATTTATAAGTTCCATGCACGTTAGTTTAACATACTAGGCCGCTGTGCACTTTGCCCTAGATATATTTTATTCAGCATTGCACTGTTATTTTTCAATAACCAGTTTTTACGGTCTTGTTTTAATTTCTTCTATCACACTATTTAGCTTAGTTCAGCACTGTGTTCTCAAATAATGCATTCTTGATCGCCCTGTGCTTCAGCCAAGGCTACAGTCTGGTACATTGCCGGTAAACGTGGTAGAAGTTTAGTCTCCAGCATTTGTAGAAAATACACATCCTTACGTAGGGACATTTTCTTAGAACATCTGCGTGTTAGTTATAAAAACACTTTCTAGTCCTAGTACACGTCAAGAGGGAGATTCCAGCCAGGGAACCACAACCGTATGCTGAATGCCCCGTTGCAGATGCTGATGCAGATTACAGGCCTTTGCTCAGGTATGAGGTTGATGTCCTCCCGGGGGAACCTGAAAGGCAGGCTTAGAGCTTAACATGCTGTGCTCAAAATATAACTTAGTGAGAGAATAAAATTGTGGCACCATGATAGCCGTATTCTTGTGTTTCACTCTCATAGTCACTATTTTAATATTGCTGTGTTGTGTAGTTCTGGTTATTGCAGCTCACGCTTTGCTTGCAGTCGTTTTATTAAATCAATCTTTAACACGTATACTGCCTTTATTGCCATTTATATATGAGACTGCACTGTGTATGAGAGAACCGGTTGTGACCTGAGTGGCCACAACTTCCCTGAGAAGTACTAATATGTCCTGCGCTCGGCTGCCCAATTGTCTCTACCATTTGGGAGAGATGAGGCACTACTAGTTAGCCGGAGCAAAACCCGGATTTGGAGCGACAGGTGTCATCCATCGTGGGTCAGACTCAGTCCCCCACACTGTGGACGATCTTGCTGCTCAAAATCCAGTAGTCTCATGAGGAGAATGAGAGCCTACGCGACAACCCACAGAGGCATCCTTTCACCTCTTTCACCCCTTTCACCCACCCATGCATCTCTTTTCACTCGCCTAGGCACCCTTTCCTTTCACCCACATTTCCTTTCACTCACATACCATTTCACCCATTCTTTCTTTTAGCTGTCCATTCTTCATTCACTTTTCCATCAAGCCATCATGTGTAGCATCCTTTCATTATGAGCTTTTGTCTGCTGATTTGCAGAGAGAAGAGGCCATTAAGAACTCAACCCCTGCTGTACATGCTAAACCAGGGACTTCACAAGCAACCCTCTTGCAGTGAGTATATTGGTAATTGTCAAGGAACAAAAGCAATATGACTTACCAATGCCCGTACCTGCTGCAGCTGGTTCTCCCCCTCTGACCACTGCCCCACCAAGCACATTGGTGCTGCTGCTGGCCCATGGACTTGTGGTTGGTGTGGCTATAATAAATGTTACACATTTGAGATTCCAACAAAATACAACCACAACAGATCACCACAGTTCTTTTTCTATCATTTACTTTAGGAATTTTGTCAGTTGTTAGAAAAGCCAGGTAGACAAATCGTCCACAAACGTTTTGTAATTGAGGGGAAGAGCTAAGTCGCTGAAGCGCAATAAATGGGTGGAATACTTTGGTCAATCCAGGAGAACCTTTGGTGAGATCTTGGTTGGCAAATGCAACTGGTATGAGCAAGGCAAAGAAAACCATCACAAACATGCATGGGAAAGCTGACTTGGGCATGCAATCTTATCGGTAGAGTACCTAAAACTCTGCCCTCTTAGTATTAAAGTACCAGTCCGCAAGATATATAGGGGGAGAAGGGAAGCTAAGTTTAGTAACGAAGCAGAAGAAAGATAGTACAGACAGGAGGACGTCAGGTACAGAAACATGAAAAATAGATAAATGTAGGGATAGTAAGAATTTAAAAAAGCCTAGATAGAACACAATTAAGTACAAAACAAGATAGATAGGCACAGTGAAACTGAAAGAAAAAAAATATTCGAAATGAGGATAGGTGAAAAGTAGGGAAATACTAATAATATAAAAGGAAAATTTACTGGGGCCAGCAGATCCACCAGCATATGCACTGGTGGTGGCACAGGCACCCTCATCTTCTCCTGGATCCCCCTGGGTTGTTGCCCTCTTCTTCCTCTTGGGTGCTGAGGTAAGAAATAAAGAAAATAAAAATAAAAGATTAGTGGTACAGTCAATCTCCCCAAAAATATTTTGATAAACAAAGTCAAACACAGTAACATTTTACTAAATCAGATCGCCTAGTATCAATTGACTCAACTCGAGTTGACTTATTACTATTACTTTCCTAATTCCTACATCTAAGCCCTACTCCAAATTTCCTAAACTACGTGCCATATTTACACACTTTTGATGCAAGGCATCACCCAAGCCTTCTTGCAGCACTGCCTAGCGTCAAAAGAAAAGGGTAGGAATGTGTTGTTTCTACAAGATACACAATATGGCACATTCTGCTCCTTGTCCCTGGTGCCGGCACTCAGTGGGCTGCCATGCAACAATGCAGGCACCCTTGCACCATGGATGATGGTTTTTGTGCAAGAAGGAGCACATTCCTGCAAAAAAACAATGACAATAGGAGTTTTACTTTTTCAAATGTGTGTTGCAAATAGCAGCACACATACAAAAAGGAAAAAATTAGGAAAAGATTAGGAGAAATGAAGGTATTTCTCCTGGTTGCGTCTCCCTTATGCCTCCCCTGGAGAGGCGTAGGCTTTTGATGCATTCCCAGAGTTACAAAACCTTGCAAATCTCTGAATGTGTCAATTGCCATGAGTGTTCCATGGGAACACCCACCATTACACCCATGTTATGCCTCCATGTTGCAGGGTGAGTCAATGCAGTGACTTGCACTGTGTTGACTCAGTCCACGTTTACTAGACCATGAAAAGCCGCACGGTGTGGCTTTATGTGGCCTTGTAAATATGGCCCTGCAGTGTGCATCGCTGAATCGTCACTAAATGTAATGTTCTGGCGGTGCTGAGGGCCTTGTAAATTTGGCCCTATATTTACAACTATGTACCACTAACAATGCATTCATATTGCAACACATGATTTTTGCTTCTAAACCACCTTTGATGGGGCGACTCCATTGTTTTTCAATGCATAGATACATACATACTATGATGATATCATACTATACATCATGAGGAGTTTGCGATTGGGAGAGACTGTATAATCTACACAAAGAAAGACACAGAGAAGGAAAAGCTAACTCACTGATATTACTTATTACTACTACACTGTCTTATTCTTGGTGACAGGAGGAACCTCTGCCTGCATAGCTTCTTAAATAGTCAGCCTAAATGCGTATGCATGAGTACTATTAGGAAGCGCCGACTCACCTGGCTAGCATAAATTGGATCACATAATAAATATTCATCATAACGGAGACTTAACCTACCTCTGAGTGCCACCACTGCTATTAGAAACAAATGAGCATTGTGGAACACACACAACAAATAAATACCTATTACTCACTGAGCCCTGACACCTCGACGCCCAGCAGGTCGAGCATGTCCTGTTCACAGTCAATTATGTCTGCCCAAAGGTGCATCAAATGCTGCTGGGTACGCTGAACCCCAGTATGCCAATAAACAAACCAGCACACCCTCCCCCAGAGCAGTCGATGCTCTGGAAGGGCATAACCGCTCCCAGGCCTGCCACCTGCTGCCAGCATGAAGAGAAGGTGAGCTGCACAAAAAAGACGAGTGCTGCCACCTCCGCCTCTGTGAAAATGAGGCAGGCTGCACCCCTAGGCAGTGCTAACACCCACAAGGTATGTGAATAGCAGCAGCATCAGTGCCGACACTCCCTCTGCCGGTCTCTGCCATGGAGTTTGGTGGGAAAAAGAAAGGGGAAGAAAAAGAAGGAAGGAAGAAAAAAGTAATGTGAAAAGCAAAAAAAAAAAAGTATTCAAAAGGTCACAAATACACAAAAAAAAATGACACAAAATACACAGACACATACTGATGAAGTAAAGGAAAATGAGGGGTGGATCATTTAGAAAAAGGTGGGATTGAAAAGATTAAGGGTGGTTTAAAAGTTAGGCCCAGCACCATACACAGAGAGACAGAGAAAACTACATGGCTGCAGCTATGCAAACCGCGTGGCACCGTTCGCATGTTATTTGCAACACAAGAACACTCCAGAACCTAAAAAATCTTGCACAAATGGGTGCACCAAGCAACTTTCCCTGCTTGCAGAATTCAGCAGAGATCATAGGGTTTTTTAACCACGTCACGAAATTCTGTGTAGTGGGACTCCACGAGTACACTATAACTGTTGAATTTCTATAGTTTTGTGCAAGCAAAATCTGAACCTAACTATAATGCCCCATTAAACTTAAATTTTTTAATGAATTTCTAAGGCTTTTATATTCTGTTTCCTAACTACAATGTCCCTGTAACCTTTGTTTTGCATTCCCCAGGGCCATTAATAGCGCCAGATATGGGACCGTGTGGCCCCCTGCCCTTAAACTTTCATGGGCTGGCCCTGGGGAGGTGGTGGTCCCGGGTGGTGAAAATGGCCTAGGAGAGACATTGTGCTGTGGTATCCGCATGGCCCCCTTTCCTTGTTAAGATAGTTAAAGCTTTGGAAATTGGCGGACCCCAGGGTGTAAAAGGCCAGGAAGTGCTGGCCGTCATCTTGGGACCAATATACATAATAGCACCACATCAAAATGCACTGTAGTGAATGAGTTTTGAGGGACAAAAAAGGAGAACGGAATCTAGTTGCAGTATAAATCATTTGTTGATGATACCATTCTCATTTTAGGAAATGCTGTGTGTTCTAAGGTGATTTACCCTGCTAGGATTTCATGAAACATGTTTAAGAGAAAATTGTTTTCTCATGGTTTTACCATAGAGGTTATGGAAGGTATTCAAGAAGCTAAAATGAGAGCATGTTTTCTGTAAATTCACACTATCTTTCTCATTCATATGAGAATAAAGTCTGACATTCTCAGTAAGACAGAAATTTCCAACAGAAGCAGCCTGTCAGTTGATTCCCCTGTGTTCTAGTGCAGCCTGCCACAGTCTTCTAAAGAACAACTAAAATGCTAACATTATGGTTTGTGGCGTAGAAAGAAGAATTAGCACATGTTTAAGTGAGTTCACAAATATCTTTCTCTTCTGTTTTATGAAAACATTCTGACATGTGGACTGAAACATGTACTTTCAATACCAGCAGCAGACTGACAGCTCCCTGGTGATCAGCAGCTTTCACTGTTCTAATGAGCAACTAGAGGGCTAACACTGGGGAAGACTGGGACATTACCAACCCCAGACAACAGGCTTGAGTGAGGTAAAGACCGCTTTATTGGCAATAGGTGCGCTTACTTAAAACCTTGGCCTTTGCCGTACAAAACCAACCACCTCCTACACATAATCACCCACATAAAACCTCCTCTACCCAACCCTGCCTCCTTCACTCCATCCTTGACTTTTCAATCCTGCATTCCTTATATGGGTTCAATTGTCTCTTCCCTTACAATGCCTTATACTTTCCAAAACACTGAACCTGTAACTAAGCTACATTCTTAAAAAACATTTAACTTCGTGGCTAGCCCATGCCTGCTATTGTCAACCCCTTGTGAAGCATTTGGACTACCACTAAACAAACCTAAATTTCTTTAACCCTGGCAACTTGCCATGCCTCCGCAACTGCACCTCCTCCAAAGTGACGTCCTAGCATGACACAGTGTCCCTACGCACCTCTCACTAGAAAATGGATCTAATGTGGGGGTAAATGACCAGCACCCTTGGAGAAGACAATATCTAGGGAAGGGGCAAAAATTGCATGATACTCCTGCCACCAGCCACCATTTAATAAAGGTGACACAGTGGCTGGTGGCACAAAATGGAGGGTTATATACCCCAGGGTTAGTATGTAGCCCAAAGAGTGCCCGCAAAGGTCAATGTCACTGCGACTTTCCCACTTCCTCAATCCTCCCAGGAGGAGACTTCCCAGGGGTCGACTGCCCCCCCAAAACCCAATTGGTGAGGATGAAGACATTACCGACCACAGACAGCAGGCTTGAGTGTTTTAAAAGCCGCTTTATTGGCAATAGGTGCACAAACATTGAAAACCTTGGCCTTTGCTGTAAATAACTAACTGCATCACTATACACATAATTACCTACATAAAACCTCCCCCTTCTCTAGCCTACAAGCCTTTCAACATGCCCTTGATCTGAAAACATAAAGTTTCATGCCCATGAAAGACAAGTGACCTCCATCTCCCCTAAAAAACTCCTTGTTTTCAAATCTCAAATTCCTGTGCTCTAGCACAGAAATGTCCTTACCTGCGTTCCATCTCCCCCACCTCCAATGTGCACATAACGCTGATAGCAGTCTGACTTCCATCTTCCTCTACTCATTAACCTGTCCCTAGACCATCCTCTCTTGCCCCCTTCTGTTGCCCTTCCTATTCTAAAAGAATGTGAGCCAAAGGCAGAAGCCTGGACCCCCAATTGGTGTGTGCCTTTGAGCAAAATGAACAACTACTGGAAGGCCATGACTGGCCTCTTGTCCCCATGCCGGAACACCAAGTCCCCTGCTGATGCCTGTAGTTCACTCAATCGGTGGCCCAATCACAGTGGACATAACTCCACTCGGGGGGTACCTCCTCATGCATATAGCTGCCCCTTTCCCAACCTGATCTGTTTTGGACCCCGGCAACCAGATGCCTACTCCCCCAACATGGAACTGTACATTGTGCCAAAGCACTCCTGCCCGGCCTTTACCTCCCAGCAGTTCCGACAAGTGAAATGCTCCAAAGAACATCCAGGACATGAGGGTTCTAAACAATAGTACTTCATTCATGTCAGTGCAAATCGCTGGCAGGGACTGTATACGCAGTTTCAGCAAATTGAGTGTGATTAGCCTCCTCACTGTCCATGCTCTTTCTGCTTCCCTGGCCCACCCCCCTAACATCCTTCATCCTACCTTCTCTTTGGATGCTGCATAGCCCCAATACAGTTTCTCCATGATGGCAATACTCACTGGCGGACTGGTGATTGACTACCTGCACAACAGACATATTGTCCACCCTGAAAACAACTTTCTTGTGGGCCAGCTGCTGTCGCTCCAGACCACCACTGCTACCACTAAAGGAAAGAATTCTAGGAAGGCAATACTCCTCTCACCCCGTTTCCAACTCTGTGGCCATTCTTCAGGGCCTTGTGCATCCCATTCCAGTTCCTGCCAAGACTTCAGTGGATTCCCATTAAATGACTCCAAAAAGAAATGCCACATGTTCAGATCCTCTTTAACTTTCGCCGTGAGACATACATGGTGGTGTAGTAGCCAATTACCTGAAAATGCCAGACCAAGGTGTCTACAGAAAGTCCTGCCCGCCCACACCACCCGGCTTGCAAGGTTCAAATGACCATAAAGAACCTGTATTTCCCTGACCGTCACTTTCTGCTTGTTCAACACGTCATCCAACAACAGCATCATGTCCACTTTCTTATCATCTGGGAGGTGCACCATCATTGCCTCTGAATCAATCTCCATGCCCAGAAAGACCAGAGTTGTACCAGGACCCATAGTCTTTTCTGGTGCCAAAAGCATCCCTAGGTCATGCATGATGACCTGAAATTCTTCCAGTAATTCTTGGCAGTGCTGAGAACCTGGTGTCCCCACCAACAGGAAGTCATCTAGGTAGTGCAGGATCTGTTCATGTCCTGTGCATTTCGTGAAGACCACTGTGAGAAGGTGCTAAATGCCTCGAAAAGGGGGCACAATATGGAGCATCCCATGGGAAGGGCTTTGTCCATGTACCATTACACATCAAATTGAATCCCCTACATCTCGAAGTCTGCAGTGTGCCCTAGCAATAGAAAGAAGGCAGACTCGAAGTCACTCTTCGCTATTAATACCCCCAATCCGACTTCCTTGACCAGTGCCAATGCCACATCTACCCATACATATGATACTGACAGTAGGTCCTCCGGGGTAAAGTCATTGACCTAACAACCTTCTGGCCATTAGAAGTGTTGTACGAGTCGGAACTGTGCTTTTTCTTTTTTCAGCACTGCCCCAGTGGGGGAACTGTGAAGGTTCTGCACCGGCCAATCTGCAAAAAGCCTATAATGTGACCCTCCAGCACCTCTTTGTCCAACTCAGCCTGCACTAGTTGTTTGTGTGTTTCAGCAGATTTAAGATTTGCCCCTAGCTCCGCTCATGTGGGTCAACATAGCCCAGTCAAAAGCCCCTGGTAAAACCACCCAACTACATTGTCGCTATCTGTGATACACTATGGGGAGGCCGCTGGCTGTGAAAATCATTTTCCCAAATTTAGCCAGCCCCCATGGTGTGTTGCCACAGGTCGGAGTTGATTTCTCCCCACTGGACTTCAGGGTCTAATACTATCCACACCCTCTTAACTCTGCATCATATTGAACCCATGAATACCCTCTGTAATTAATCTGTGTCTTTCTAATGATTTCCATGTATTTGAAAAGCTCCACTGCCCTCGCAGGATATTTTTCACAATACACACTTGTAAATATTAGAAAGGCCACCATCTAGTTTTCAATATTGATCGGCACTTTAGGCCGTTTGGCCAACTGATATTCCTCCTGCTTTGAACCCTTTTTCAGTTTTGGTTCCAGATGTAGGAGCTTTAAGCTTTAACATCTACACATACTCTCCTTTCCATTTTTTTCTTTGATCAGCAACATCAAGTGTGCCCTAATGGCTTAGCTGTCCCCATGTATGGGAGCTTTTTCACTTTCAACTATTTACTCTCCTTTTTGCCCATAGAACTGTCCAAATCCTGCCCTTTTTTCCCGTCACCTCTGGTTTTGCCCCTTTAACTCCTTCTGTTTTCCGCTCGTGCTGCCCACTAGCACTTGTAACCGATTCCACACCTTCGCTGCCTACTTCTGTCTCAGTCCCGTCTGTCAGTGCTGTTTCCGACCCCACCCTAGCATCCAGCACATAAATACCTCTTTATAAGAGGGTGTCCCATTGATAAGAAGCTCCTTGGCCTCTACTTCCACCAAAACCATGTGTTCTTTGTGCCGCACCTCCAGCGTACCTGGAACCAAGTTCAGAGTCCGTTCCTGGCCTTCCGCCTTGTCATTAGCCTCCGCTGCAGAGCTTTCCAGTGCCCGACAGGCCTTCCTGCCACACTTGCTACCTGCAACGACTGAGGAACAGATGGGTGAGTAGACTCCCACCCCGCTCCTTTTCCTCCTCCCCACCACTGCCCTTCCTCTTCGTCCTCCTCCCTGATCTCCCCCTCTTCCATGCTGCCTTCCTCATAGTTCAACATTATGGTGGTCATTCTAACCCTGGCGGTAAAAACCGCCAGGGCGAATGACCGCGGTAGCACAGCCAACAGGCTGGCGGTGCACCGCTGGGCATTCTGACCGCGGCGGTTCAGCCGCGGCCAGAAACGGAAAGTCGGCGGTGTACCGCCGACTTCCCGCTGCCCTTGAGAATCCTCCATGGCGGCGGAGCGCGCTCCGCCACCATGGGGATTCTGACACCCCCTACCACCATCCTGTTCCTGGCGGGTCTCCCGCCAGGAACAGGATGGCGGTAGGGGGTGCCGCGGGGCCCCTGGGGGCCCCAAAAAGAATTTCAGTATCTGCCTAGCAGACACTGAAATTCGCGACGGGTGCTACTGCACCCGTCGCACTCCAGCAACTCCGCCGGCTCCATTCGGAGCCGGCTTCATCGTTGCTGGGTCTTTCCCGCTGTGCTGGCAGGCGGCCTTTTGGCGGTCGCCCGCCAGCACAGCGGGAAAGCCAGAATGGCCGCCGCGGTCTTGTGACCGCGGTGCGGTCATTTGGCGGTAACCGCATGGCGGGCGGCGACCGCCGCCCGCCGCGGTTAGAATCACCGCCTATGTCATACAACTCCTCCTGAGCATACCTACCTCTCTGCATGTTCCCTGTCATCCCACACATTTTCCTGCAATTGTGAACCACCTGCCACCTCGCTCCTGCGCTGCAAAGTTGTGCAATAGGAACAAATAACATTATTTCTCCCTATTGTTTCCTCATTCTATGTGCGCGGGTGCCTGTGTGGGCACTAGGCAGCACTTTGTGCACCAGCACAGAGGAACGTGCAGGGATGTGCCATATTCCTGTAATATTTTTTGCATTCCTGCACTTTCAAAATGGTGCCACGGAGCAAGCTGGCTTGCAGCGCCACACTGCATCATTTTATTTTAAATGAGGCCATAACTCTTTGCACTGCTGTAGCAAATTTTATTGAGTAGTGCAGTGAGTGGTGGACAGTGTCCTCACGGTGTTTTAGTTACATCCCTGCAATGTATAATGTCTGTAAATAAAAGGCCTCCAGCAACCCCCCATAAAATGGCCCAGTCCCCTGTTTTATTGGAACCTCACAAGACGGTGTTATATTGTTAGGCACTGTACTGTAGCATTGCTATAGCGCTTCTCTTCCCAAGTAAGTGGCTACTTTGTAGTGCATGGCTGGATAATCTGTCATCTGTAAATGGGGTATTTTGAGTAGGGTCGACAGTGTATCAGACTGCTGCATACTAGTGGATCAGTGAACAAAAAAAAAGTAGAACGACTGCAGAGAAAATGGCACTGGGTTTATAAATTCAGGAATATAGCCAAATTGCTTAGCAGTCAGTGCTTATCTTCAGCAAAATAGAGATAATCTTTGACTTAGGAACAAAATCAATAAAGCTAATTTACTATGAAAGTGAATGCCACATCCCTGTTTGAATAAGAGCTATTTGCACTCTAAAAACCATTTGTCAATATTATCAAAGTATACGCATGTTAAATGCATAAAATAATATTACGATCTACCATTGGATTTCTCACCGACTAAAACATCTGCTGTTTGTGAGATAGTTCATTTTTCAGTCTCACTGTGTATGTACAGGCTTAAATGTAGAGCTCGAACCAACCCAGTTGGCGGGCATATTCGTAGCGCGGCAGTGCCACATAGGTAAAAATAAATCTGTCCTACTTGTGGTCATCAGGACGGCGAAGCTGACAACCACCTGCTAAATTTCTTTTCATACGATGTTGCTTTCAGTGCATGTTCTTAAAAACACGATAGGTCTATAAAAGGTCTGAAAATGTTCCCCACACTTCAAGAAAAAGCTGATGCAGTGGTGGACAAAAAGGTCAGCGGATATGGTGAGTGACCAAAGAGTGCATGTATTAAGCAATGCATACCCTTGCAACAAAGAGGTGCTCAACTCATGATTCTCTTGTACCTGTCATTATATGTCAATTTATTTTCTCAAAGTTTTGCAGTTTCAGGCACAACCAGGCACCATCAAAGTTTGCATTACACGTGTTTCCGACTAACTAAAACCTTGAGTACTAGGTCTGAGATAAAAACTTCCTCACAAGCTTCATTCGAGGAATAAAGGTTTATTTCAAAGAAGGAGATATAGGGTAAACCTATGTGCATCTCAACAGAGTTGTCACAGTTGCAGTAAACAGGTGAACTCAAGGATGCAGTGCTTAATTTGTAAAAGAATGAGTGCTGTACCCAAAGCTCTGCTCGGACTGTGCTATCAAACTCTGGCATAACATCGCCTTGACTCCCCTCATACCTCTTTAATCCACCACCCCACAGAGTTTGCACTTTAGCTCACTCTTATAGATTCCTACTTTCTCCCTTTTTTGTGGCGGGTTTTCCATCTTCATCCTTCTAACCCCTTTGTGTGTTTTCCCTCTCATTCCTCGGTCAAGGGCGGCTGAGGTGAACTAAGCGCTGGTCCCCAAAAATGAGTGCTGCAATGCACTTAAAATCAAATACAGACAGATGATTTCCATAATGTTCACAGACACCAGGCCAAGTGCTCCTTTACGCAAAACCGATCTGAACAAAAAGAAACAGCAGCAAACTGCAAATCAGTGCTCAAGCAACTGAAAAGAAAAATAAAGGAACTCTGGTTTCGCGAAAGTTCCAAGGGAAATAGATGTATATCTCCTGGTTAAAGATTAATGGCAATTAGCCTGTACACATTTTGATACCTCACGAACTGAGCCAGGGGACCTAGAAAGTCTGGATCATCAATTGGAGGGCGCAGACTGCAGTTTGGCTCATAGTGACATGGTGTGTGATCCCACAGGACACGAAGTCACACAGTGGGGCCACTGACTTGTTTCAATCTAGGGCTGCACCTCTCTACAGAAGACGGGGTCAAAAGTGAAAATAAAAAGATGTTCACAGGCCCATTAGACAGAGACGGTGCTCAGCTAATATGCTTTTAATAAAGGTTTCTCGAAGCATCACTCTTCTGGTATCTGATGAGGAAGGAAGAGGCTTCCAGATTCTGGCCTGTAATTACTGGACTGGCTCGAGTTTCCTTTCATGAATGTCATCCAGCTGCAGGGCAGGCTGGCGAGCATCAGCTGTGACTTTAAGCTTTTTTTCTGCCAAGACGAAATGGGCATCATTCATCTTTGTGTTGCAAAAGCAAAGCAGTGGGGTCCATCCGTGCCTGATTGATGTGGGTAAAAGTGTCCTTGCTTGAGAGGGACTCTAAATTAAAAGTCCAGTTCTGGGAACATGGACAGCAGCTTACTGCCTGTCAGAGTCAATGGATTCCTCACCAGCTTGGGGTAGTGTTTACACCCGCAGTGGAGATTCTACGGAAGGCCGTCCTCTGCCCTCTTCTCTGAATTTATTGTTGTGGTCACTGCAACACACTTGCATGGGCATGTGAAGCTTGCAGGGGTTTACTTTGATAGCAGCCCTTGTGTGAATCTCTCAAACAGACCTTGGAGGCAGAAACAACAGGTAGGGAAATGATGCAGGAGTGGGATGCCTTTCTTCTTTGTAGGCAGCAACTATCCTCAATTCTTTAAGCAATATAAACATAAATATTATGTTTATGTAAAGATAAAGGTTACCGTAATTTCTTGCCCGGAAATCTGTGACTGTCAAAGTATCCAGGAGCATTCTGCTGATTCTTTGTGAATCCTAAAAAAGTCAGAAACATCTTTAGAAGTCACAGCTTTGAACAGCACTGAAAGGGCAGGACGGATTTATTAGAGGCAGAAGAGAGTGTAAATGTTAGCTCATTTCTTTCAAGACTCCACAACACCTGAATTTAGTTGTTTTTGTTTTGTAATGAGATGAACGCAAGAATTGGAATGTTTCACTATTTGATTGGTTAGTAGAGTTCAAGACTTAAAGTGAATGGAAAAGATTCATATCAATTCAAGCGATAAAGAACAAATAGCCCAATTAACAAAGGAGTACTTAATTTTGTACTCTTTCCACTTTCGTGATGAGATTTTTAGAAGGCTAATGAATAGTACTTTGCAGCACTTCAGACAAACCACGACTAGAGAACAAGCCAGTTCATTTTGCTAGTTAGCTGACAGAAGTTTCATCCAGAGAAGAAATAAAGGGCCTCATTATAACTTCGGCGATCAAAACAATTGAACTCCGAAATCAGGCCCGCCAATGATGGCAGTCTTGAGACTGCCATATTATGACTCCTGGCAGCTCTCCACCATAAATTGGGCAGAGAGCCGCCAGCAGCCATATTGGCGGGCGGCAGTCTAGTGAGGTTGCTCCTCTGGCACTGCCACGTCATCACAACACTGCTTGCTGTATTACAACTTTGTAATCGGCGTGGCGGTGTTGTGGTGATGGGGCGGTGCCGGCGGAGCAGGTCCCATGGACTCCGTTCCCTCTCATACGACCACCAGGTAAGGTGATCAACCAACAGGGGAGGGGGATGTTGAGAGTTGTGTGCGTGAATAGGGGTGTGTGTATGAATGGAGGGGGGTGGGTGGGGAGGTGTTGTGTATGTTTGTGTGTGTGTGCGTGCAAGTGTCTGTGTGCTTGTGTGAATGCGTGTATGCAGGGGTGTTGTGTGTGTTCGTGTGCGTGTGTGTGCAAGTGTCTGTGTGCTTGTGTGAATTTGTGTATGCAGGGGATGGGGGAAGTGTTGTGGCCTTGTGTGCATGTGTGTGTGAATGAGTGAGCGTGGATGTGTGCGTGTATGTATGTGTGTGTGGATGTGTGCGTGTAAGTCTGTATGTATGGTGTGTGCGTGCATGGATCAGGGCCAGTACAGGGATCAGGGGAGAGGGGTGTCAGTACAGGAATCAGGGGGAGGGGGGTGTCGCTGCTTGAGAGATGGAAGGCTCCTGATGGGGTCAGGGGTGGAGGGGATCCTGCAGGGAGGGTTGGTTTGGGGAGTCTTGTAGTGGCGACAGGAATAAGTATTCCTGTCGCCAGTATCCTTACCGCCAGGGATTTCGTGGCGGGGCTGCCGCCACGGAATCTCTGACAGTAAGGATACTCATTATACCGCGGGTGGTGTTAGATGGACCTCCGGGCTGAATGTGGTTAACCTTCGGCCAGGCTGTCCCATCCTCCTGGCTGTACAGCCGGTGAACTGTCTACGATGCAGCCAGTTCACTGCAAAGGTCATAATTTGGCAGTCCTGCATCGCCACGCTGTTGGTCTGTTTGCCACCGCCACCGTGGCAGGGCATGACCCCCAGGGTCACAGTGACCCCCAAAGATATTAGTTCCCTTCACCACTTCATTGATTTGTGGGATGGGTTTGATGTCTCCCTGGAACACATGCAACTGTCTCAAATCTACACAGAAAATTATGGAAAATCATTATAATTTGCAGATTTTCCACAGTTGTGGGTTATGATATGTTATGCTATGTTTACTGGTAGACCACATGATTCACTAGGAAGGGTATTCTGGGACTTAAATGATGGGGATTACTCTCATTCTGCTGGGGGATAGGTAAAGAGCCATGTCTTCAGTTTCTTGTGGGATTCAAGTACTGCAGAGGTGGATCTGATGTTCAAGGGAAGGTAATTCCATGCTTTAGGAGCAAGGTAGAACAATGCATGCTCTCTGGCATTGCATATGTGTGTGAGCAGAAAGGCGGATGACCGGCGGTTTCAATTAGGGTTGTGGAAGTTGATGCGGCCTTTGAGGTAGGGGAGGCCTAGGGTGTGTAGGACTTTGTATGTGTGTGTGTGAGTAGTTTAAAGAATGCATGGTTATGAATGGAGAGCCAGGAGAGCAGGATGGGAGCTAAAGAGTCAACTGGCTGTTGTGTATTGTATGGTCTGGATTCTTCTGGTCAGTTGGGTTAGTGATGCCGGCATACAGTGTGTTGCCGTAGCCCAGCCTGCTGCTGATGAGTGCCTGGGTGACAGTCTGTGGGTGTTGATTGGGAGCCTTTTGACAGATTTTTCTGAGGATTTTGAGGGTGTATAAACAAGAATAGGCGACTGCGCTGACTTGGCAAATCTTTGTTAATTCATCATCTACCAGTATTCTTAAGTTCTTGGCTAGGTTGACTGGCCAGATTGTGGGCATGAGATCTGGTGCCCACAAAATGAAGTTCTAAAGAAAGGCACCCTTGCCAAAGAGTCCCACTTCAGTTTTGCCTATGTTAGGTTTCAGACAGGTGGTTTTCATCTATGATGGCTTCACATTTGCAGGAGGTGAAGGTGGTCTGGGTGCTGGATGTTTTGTCAAAGAGGGAGAGGATGAACCTGTGTAGCTAGCACAGAAGATTTTGCAAATTCTGTGGGTTTGAATGATATCAACAAAGGGTGCCATGTCGGAGTTGAATAGCATGGTATAGAGGGAAGATCCGTGGTGTACTCCACAGGTAAGTTTGGCTGTGGTCATAATGAAAGGATTCAGGCAGGCCGATTGGGTGCACCTAATAAAGAAGAAACAGATCCATCGGAGGGTGGGTCCTTGAGTATTGGCTTTATGGAGGTGTTGAATGAGGATGGGGTGGGAGACTGTGTCAAAAACAATGTATAACCTGATTTGGCTTTGCTGTCTTCTCTGTATTAGATCAGTTGGCTTCTGTCTGTGGCGGTCATGAGGGTGGCCTCAGTGCTGTATTCGGGCCTGAATCAAGATTTAGTGGGGTCAAGGATGTGGTTGTTATTTAAGTGGTTGGCCAATGGCTTATTGATGATTTTTTCCATAAATTTAGCAAGATGCGTCAGAAAGGATATTGGTTGGTAGAAGGCTAGAGTCTTCAGGTCTGCTGAGGGTTTCTTCAGCATGGGTAGTTTTGTGGAGTGCTTCCAGGAATCTGGGGAGGAGGTTGGGTTTATGGAGCCATTGTGTATCGGGGTCAGGTCTTTGCTGATGGGGTTTAGTTGCTTGGTGAAGATGTGGTGTGGATGGAGCATAAGATTGTTGCACTTTTCATTGTGATGATGGTGAGTCAGGTGGTGAATGGTAGGGTTCTGAGGATTAGTCTTGGTGGGCAGGTGGGAGGTGATGGTGGAGGTGTCCTCTGGGAGTCAATGTCATTGTAGATGTTTTGATGTTGGGTGATCTTTTCATTAAAAATGCAGGAGATCTTGTTGCAGAGATCCAGTGAGGGTGATGGTTGTTGAGCTTGTGGCAGGCAATGCGAAATCCTTCACAATGGTGAAGATTTCTCTAGTGTTGTTTGTGCTTTTTTTCATGCATTCACCAGGGCTGATCTATTAGTGGATCTGATTTCCTGAGGGTATAACCTAAGAGCTGATTTGTAGGTGTTTTTGATGGTTTCATCATGAGTCTGTACAAGTTGCTTGCAGTGGCATTTGGTGAGTCATAGTTCTTCTGAGTACCAGGTTACTTAAAGCCTGGTCCTGATGGTGGTGGTGGACTTGAGCGGGGACTGGGTGTTGTCGGAGAAGGTGAAGGTGATCCAGGCATTGAACCTGGTCCATGTGGTTCTGTGGTTGATGGGCATGGAAGTCTGAGGTCCATGTTTTCTTCCAGGATCCTGTTCCAGATCCATCAGGTAGATTTGGAAGTAGCTGCTATGAGCAGATTGAAG
The DNA here is from genome assembly GCF_031143425.1 of Pleurodeles waltl. Classification (NCBI taxonomy): domain Eukaryota; kingdom Metazoa; phylum Chordata; class Amphibia; order Caudata; family Salamandridae; genus Pleurodeles; species Pleurodeles waltl. The sequence goes on from NC_090439.1 coordinate 1,033,616,734, forward strand.
TGGACCACGGTATGATTGGTTCAGATAAGAGGGTGATCTTGCCCACTATGATGTGCTAAAGGTTATGAGATGATGTTCAGGATGTGTCTGGAGTCATGGGAAGGGCCCACAACTCACTAGGTGAGTCCAAGTGTTGTAGGGTCCTCCAGGTAACAGTTGGTGTAAGTAGAATTTAATCTGTATATCAGGGTTTGTGATTTCCAGCCACAAGTTACATTTTGTCCCTTTCATAAGTGAGATTTGGCTGAGCAAAAAGGTATCTTAATTGGTCCAAATGTTTCATAAGGGCTTTAGAAAGGCAATCTTGTCCTCTTTTGTCCTCTTTTGTGATGATCAGTGGTGTATTGTTCAAAAGAGAATCTGCCTTGTGGAAAATCTGTAAGAATAAGTGAGGAAGAGCAATACTGTAAAACAACAAATATTGTAGAGATTAGGGGGTTCTACTAGAGTAGATTTAGGGCCTGATTTATATGTTTGAGTAAAGGGTACTCCATTGTAACTCCATTTTAATGATGATTGAGTGTACTTCCAGCCAACATAATGAATGGTCTGCCCACCAGATGGCAGATTTTACTCGCTAATTTGAAAGAGATAACATAACCTACCCAGATTAATGCAGAGCCACTATTAATATTTTTAATGGTTTAAAATATGATGGTATATATATATATATATATATATATATATATAAATAAAAGAAGATTGCAGCGTCTTGGCATCCGCGTGGCAGACGGAGACGGGGTCGCGACCCCCAATATTATAAAAACTCACATCCACAACGTTCGTGGACTGGAAGTGAAGTCTGCCCTGAACATGAATAGACGAGTCTCCGTCATTCCAAGGAGAAGAAATAAAGCTTTTATTTGGCGATGTCCCGACGCGTTTCGGAAAATACAATTTTCTTGTTCACGGGTAACTGACCCATTCCTCTCAATTTACTTAAATACACCGAGTGCACAATAGCATATTCAACAAACATCAAAATAGGACTAACATAAAACATCTCCCGAAAAACGTGTCGGCCATTTTTAAGTGGTTTAGATGGTAAATAAATATGTGCTTATCGACTTCAATACAGAAAAGCATGACTGTAAATTGGCCTTTTATTGAACACTAATTATATTAATCAATTTATGTTCTCTTTAACAGATACCAAATTGCTTCAATTCCCTACTAATGTGTCTCCATCTTATCTGATTTTTTAAATATTATAAATAATTATAATCATTTATAATTTATACTCAGTACAATCCAAGGTGTATGGATTGATGCAACAGTATGGTGTATATGTAATTGAAATTAGAATGAATACACAATATTGAAATGTATAATAAAACAATTAAAAAAAATGTTTCATAAGAATTCAATATTAATTATGCAATCACTCTATACACAGGTCCTATGAAAACCCGAACATATTTGTGAAAAATTCACTCTCTTATTGACAATAAAAAGTTAAATATGGAAAAAGGATATAATAGCTCTTTTGCTTTATTGATAATGAAGCCAAACATTCAAGATCTTTCTTATTGAATGTATTCATGAGAATGCCACCTAAAAAAGGGGGGAGATAATAATATAATTAGAATAACGTGTAAACAAAAATTACATATTGTACAAAAATGACTAGAAAAATTTAATTTTTTTTGAAGAATTCTTAAAAAAGAGAGAAGAACAGCATTAGATAATTTACATTATTATACAGATGTTAGTTGTATTTGCTGTTGTGCACTCAGTGTATTTAAGTAAATTGAGAGGAACGGGTCAGTTACCCGTGAACAAGGAAATTGTATTTTCTGAAATGTGTCAGGACTTCGCCAAATAAAAGCTTTATTTCTTCTCCTTGGAGTGACAGAGACTCGTCTATTCATGTTCAGGGCGGACTTCACTTCCAGTCTCCGAATGTTGTGGATGTGAGTTTTATATATATATATATATATATATATATATATATATATATATATATATATAATAATTGGGTACAACTAATTTGTTTTTAGCTGAATGCTTCAGGACAAACCATGTCCTGAGCTCTCATTATTTATTGTTATCACACTGTGTCAACCAAAGGATACGTTTTCAACAAACTAACATATAGCCACCAAGACTGGGAGTCAAGAATGGTTCACTATTTAGTCTATTAGGTATTACATTGGGCCAATGTAAAATATAGATGACACTGTGCTTCCAATAGGCAAACCTTCCATGGACCCCATTAAAGCATTCTGGTAATCACATTGGGCATCCAGTGATCTTTCTTCAAGCACTAAACTCTGTCATATTTTCAATCTCAAACCTTTTTGTTTAGTAATCATGTTTGTTCAAAACATTCTAACTAAAAGTAATGACCTTCAAGTTTTTTTGAATAGTTTTCTTGGTTTGTTTCGAATTTATTAAGCTAAATAGCTGACATTCATGGGAGGGTAAGACTGCAAACCACCCTTCCACTGCATCAGTTCCAGCCCTAAAACATGGCCTTTGCTATAAATCGCCAATTGGCAAGCTTAAAGTTTAGGGAAGACAAAGGTACAACTGTTCAAAATGCAGATTAGTGGCATACATATCAATTTACCAGTGTTGAATGAAATGTGATTTTTGCGTCACCCACATGTGATATTTTCCCTGTGGTACTGCTAGTAAGGCTGAAGTGTCAACATGTCAGACTAAACTGCTATAAACTAGTTAAAAAGTATCTCTGACACAAAATATGTTTTTTTCTTAAAATTAAAAAACGACTTATTTAATTTTCTCAATATACTGGGATTGACGGGCAGTACAACAAGGAATAGTGCGCATGCAAATTACACATATTCATGCATACCTAACTTCGCTAGTCGGAGATCCTGAGTTCAATACATGTGATGTACCAGGCTCAATACAACTTATGACCATCACATTCCCCAATGGAGCCCCCACATAGAGAGGTTTACCTAAAGTAAAATTGTCAGCAAGTGGTAAGGTTCACCCATCTGTTATCCACACTGCTTAGTTTGGAGAATGGGTTAGTTGAGTGAGGACCTCTTGTCCTTCTGGGTCTTACCCTGCTTCAGTCCGCAGAGCAAGGATGTTGATTAGCGGGCCCCAGATTTCTCTGCATCAGGAATGTGTTGGCATAAAATCCCAGTAGGTCACAAGTTGCTCCTGGCAGTATGTTGCATCTTGTAGCTAGCAGCAAATTTTCGAGGAAGGCTGCCCGCCCCAGTGCATGGCACCCTATGTTTAGCTAAGAGAAGCAGCATTGCAATCAGTTGTCTAACCTATGGGGGGAACTCGTTTATGCATCCCTGGAAGGTAGTCAGCAGTGTCCACTGTGGACAATGATCAAAGCAATAATACTAAAGGCTTCAGTCCAGAATGCAGCTACAGTGCGACAGTGGCAGGCAAGTTGCAGAAAAGTGGCAAAGGGTTCTGCCCATCTCAAACACCTCGCGTCCTCCATATGTTCTGTGAAGTTGAAGTAAATTAACCTAATTCTGTAGCTGAGTGGAAGGGCACCAGCGTGTGCATAGCAGTAGGGCCATTGTTCCTCCAAGACAGATGAGGTTGTGTCTACCGTCCAAGGTCACAGGCCATTAGTACAACCACTGTGGCCTTCCCTTGCATTTCAAAATAAAGACGGGTGATGAGTTTGTATGGAGATGAGCCTATGAGCATGCAACTGAGGGCCTGTAGTGTTGGGTGAAGTTTTGGGAAAGTGCATCATAGAGCGCAAAGGGCCAGGTGACGTTAGAAGTAAAGTAGGATATCCAGTGTTGTGCGGCTGAAACAGTATCGGGTGTATCCAGAAATGGGCGATCCGGGCCTTCGCACAGTCGAAATATAATTCTAAGTTGGCAGCGCTCAGATTGCCCTGATGGAAGGGAAGGGTCAGCATCTCCTATGCAACTCAAGGCTGTTTGCAGGATCACCCCAGGGCCACCAAATTGGAGTGGAGTTGCCTTAGGAAATGTCTCATGAGGGGGATAGAAATGTTGACAAGCAGACAGAAAAACTTGGGAAGGACGACCACTTTTTCAATTACAATACTTCACACCATTAAGAAAGGAAATCAGGCCCAGGCTGGTTTTCACTCTTCTAACCAGGAAATGGCCATGCCATCATCTATCCTTCAAAGTTTGTCCGTGTTGCGGGTAAGTCATATACACAGCGATTAATAGTTATATTGCTCCCGGAACAAAGAAAAAAAGGGGGAGGCTGTCGTGACTGATGCAGATTCTGGGTGATCTTGCTGGGGAACATTTGTGTGCTGGCTATCTCTTAACCAGGAACTTCAACACAAATTTGTTGCAGGACATAGCCCCGATCTTTGTAACCGCAGGTTAGTTCCTGAACAACTGAGGCCCCAGGGTTGCATGCACTGTCCGTTAGGAGAGTATGTAGTAATACATTTAAACAGTATGGGCTTTAAAGTCTTGAATGGCCGTTCACTCAATGATGTGACTCCTTGTTGGACAAGATTGGACGGACAGTCCCATTCTTATTTGGACTATACCATCTGTAACGTCAAACTGTTCCCCTTTATTGAGAAGTTCTCGATCTCCTCCCGGAGCGAGAGTGATCATCGTCCCAAAACTGTATCTATCAAAACTAGTTTTCATTTCCATGATGTTATGTGGGCAGTGGGTGGTGGTGCCTGCTCTGAGTCATTAAAGTGTATAAAATGGAAGCCCTCTATCAATGATACAGTAAAGGTTGAATGTGTCCATTTCTTTGACTCTTAAGGTCTTGGTTGTGCGTCCCCAATTAAGCTATGGGATAACTTTTCTTCCTTCTTGTGGTTAAGGTTTCATCACCCTGTTCGTAACTACTCTTCATTTTGTCCGTTGTTATTTCTAGAGAAACTTGGAGTCTGAAAAAAGAACGTAATAGATTAGCAAGAGCTATCAGGAAGAGCCCTGACTCATAGTGTCGACAAATTAGATATAAGGAATTAAGGAAAGACTATAGGAAGGCTATTTATGATGATTATCAGAGAAATTCTAACCAGTTTTGAGCTAAACTCCCATGTGCTAGCAAGGACCCAAATTCTAGAAAATCTTGGTCCCTTATCAATAACTTGCGAAATAATCAAAAAGGTCTTGGCACTGTCAATATCTCTGAAGGGGTTTGGACGTCTTACTTGATTAGTCATTTATCTGCAAGGGAGCTGGATGGGAAAGCATTGAGTGGGGGTCCTCAAAGTATAGCAGCTGTTCTGGTCAAGTCTCACCTCCAGTCTGCAGCGTTTGTGCATCCCCCTCTTGAAGAGAAGCCTCCTATACAACTTCCTCTTCTCCATATAATCTTTAGGGCCAAGTGAGATGGAGACCCTGGTCCCAATTGCCTTCCACAGATTCTGTTTAAACAGGACCCGTCCTTTTGGGCAGTTAACCTTGCACATCTGTTCGAGCATTGTCTGTTGACCTCAAGAATTCCTGAGTCCTGGAGTGGTGCCATACTTCACCCGCTTTATAAAAGCGGTTCAGGGTCGGATCCAGCTAATTTTAGAATGAGAGCCCTGATTGAAAATGAGGCTAAGTTTTATGCCAGTCTTTTCTTGCAAGATCTCTGTGTTTGGGTTGAATCGAAGGGATTAATCCCAATTGTTCAAACAGAATTTTCCACTGCTTCCGGTCCTTCAACAAACCTACTAGCCCTTTCCATTCTGATCGATAGGGTGATTCTATCAGGCTCTACCCTGCATTGTTGTTTTGTCGATTTAAGGGCTGCATTTGATCGAATCCCTAGGACCGCCGTATGGGCTAAATTACAAAACTGGGGTATCCCTTCTGTGATTTTGAGTGCCATTATGGAATGGCACACGGATAATTGGGTCCGTATTAAATTAGGCAATAGTAATTCTCTTTCTAGGAAAATGTTTGTGGGTCGTGGTGTGAAATAGGGTTGTTTGCTTGCACCCCTGCTTTTTAATCTGTTCTTCGCGGATTTGTTTTCAGCTTTGGATGCTGTTAATTCTCATCCCCCCAAGATTGGTGGTTTTAGGCCTAGCCATTTGCTCTACACTGACAATCTGGCATTTTCCAACTACACTAAGGTTGGCCGTCAGCGTCTTCTTAATCAGCTTGCTTCCTCTACCCTTGTGAATCAATTAGAAATCAACGTGCTCAAAACTAGAGTAGTCTCCTTTGGCAGAAAAAAACACTTGGGAATTAGTTGGTATTACCTGAGCAGCAAACTCGTTTCTGATCAGTTTTACAAATATCTAGGGGTGTATCTTGACTCTAGGGGATGGTTGTTGAGCACAGGAAGGAGATCGAACTTGCAGGTGGCTTTTTCTAAACTATCCAAAGTTTTAAAGAGGACAACCGTTTTCCCTCTATTGGAAGTAATGAGAGCAAAGATTATCCCCTCACTGTCCTACGGTCAGAACATTTTGCTGGGTAAAGGCTCCTGTCTATTAAACAGGTTGGTTAATAAAATCCATAAGAGAGTTTTCCACGTACTGCATCTGGCTTCTCCCACGCAGGTGAGGTTGGAATTTGGGCTATTAGGAAAGCAGGTAGTTGCTGCAGGAACCTTCCTGAAGCTTGTTTGGTTTGTTTGTACTCAGCCCTGCTTAAGGAATGCAGATTTCTACTTTGGAGTAAGTGGAATTATTTGGGGATCCATCCTATCTTCAGGCCATCATTATGTCCTTAGATCCCGTGAACTCAATGCTGAATGTCCTATTGACTAAGTTTATTAAAATTGCTCAGACTAAATTTAGGAGCACTGCGAGCAGTAGTTAACTATGTTTGAAATCCTCACCTGCTCTTGCAAGCTTTTTTTTAAACTAATCCGGTATATTGCTGAGTTTCAATGTTGCACCACGTGTCTTGATCTTCATTGGTAGTTAACTTAATGTTCATTTAATGCACTTCAGCACTTTAGGGCTTGAGCACCATGGGTTTTTCCCGTTTATCATGTACTATGCGGGCCCTGGTCTACGGCAGTCCGGTTATATTTTAATGGTAGATTATATAACACTATTGTGGGAATGCTTTTAATGAGGCATATCTACTTAAATCATTGATCGCTTTTTTACTATGGTTTTAATGTTTGTCTACAAATGTATTATTGTTTGTTTGACCTTTTTGTTCTACTTGTTTAGGATTTTATTATCTGTACAATAAACTATACTACTACATATACCCAGGTATCAAGCTGGCTCTGTTGTCCAAAGGAGGGGATACTCGGTCCTGGAGTACTTGAGAGGCAAGCTTCCATACAAAGGCCTTAGTCCGGGTGTGGATGGGAGACTTTTAGCAGGACCGTTACATGGTCTGACAGGGTCTTTGGAAAATGGGCTAAACTGGTGGGCAAGGTGAGTTTATCTCAGGTTAACAAGCCAGTAATCGATCCTGGTACAATAGGGTGATGCAAGAGCCCTCTGTGATGTGTGCATGAGGCAAACACCAGACATTGTTGAGATGGATATCTTGTATGAGTATGTGTAATTGACCTGCTGCTCCTGGGTTGGGCATTTGGTATCATTGGACTAGTCCACGGCCTGATCTAAAATAACATTATAATCACCCCCCCCCCCAAATTATCGCTCCAGGGCCCATGCTAGTGATCAGGTGCCAGACCCCTGCAAAGAAGTCTGGGCAATCCGTTTTTGGGCTGTATATTGAGGTTAGTATAATAGGGAAGCAATGTAGCATGCCCTGTACAATTACTAAATCTGCCCACCCTATCACAATGTGATCGGAGACCATTCCATTGTAGCCCCATCATATAAGGATGGCAGTGCTGTGGGCACAGTTTTATGATAGGAAGGCATGGATCTCAATGACCCACCCGCTCACAGATGTGAGCGGGTTGTCTCAGAGAGATATAGGGCCATATGTACGAACACATTTTCCCATAGACACAAAATGGGTAAAACCCTTTGCTACATCTGGCCCATAGTTCCTCTTAGAAGCATATGTCTATTCAATGTCAATTAAGGTATGCATGAACCAGGTCCCGTATTTATATTTTTTTAGGGCTGCATTTGTGTCATTTTTTTACGCAAAAGCGGCGCATACTTACAAAATACAATTATATTTTGTAAGTTTGCGTCGCTTTTGCATCAAAATGACGCAAATGTGGCGCTAAAAAAGTATAAATATAGGTCCAGGTGTGTTGTGTGGTGGTCATTAAGCCTGTGTATGTTCTAGGTTAAGTTTCTACTGTGTGTCATGTCATGATGAGTGAGTATAGGGGTGCATATGTGGTGGAATTGTGACATGCTGTTGTATTTGTGATGGATGTGAGCATACCAAAAGTTTGAAGTGCAGTATATGTGACATTAATAGGGAGAAACAAACACATCCCATCCATCTCTCACTTCAACACCCCAGACAATTGAAGAAGCACATCCTACCTCCATCCATAACAACATTCCCCACATCAGGAAGCTTATAGGGAATTACCCCACAGAGTCGCAAACAGTCAAGTGAACAACACAATTAACCTTAACTGGGTGGCCAAGGGGTGAGAGGCGATATAAATGCGGAGCAAAGGTTTTGGAGAAGGAGGTGACTAGCACTGGCCAGGACTGTCAGTCAGCATTCTCAGTTAGTCTAGTTTGTCTTTTGGTGGAGGGCATTCCCTCCCATTGGAGAGAACTCATAAATGCATGCCATGTTGATGATGAGATAGGACGAGGCGGTCACTGGTCATAGCTCAGCCATTGTTACTGAGGTGGCCCTCGGATCCAGTCACATGAGGAGTCAGTCACTTTGTTGAGAAAGTAATTTTCTGGGGAATTTAGTTGGTGCTTTGGGGTCCATAAAGTTGTGTTGTTTTCAATTGAGGTTGATGCAAATTCCGACCAGATAAAACAGGGAGTAAGAAAACCTGGACCTTCTAAAGGGTACATTTCAATGGAAGGAAGTCTCAGCATGCAGGCTGGATTGTAGGGGTAAAATCAGGATATCAGAATGTGGAGGTGCCTTGATATACTGAAGTGACTGACGTTCTTGGACCAGTTACAGGATCACATCTCTTCTATAGATCAGTAACCTGGCCACTAAATGTCTTGCAAGTGTGCCAACTGGCAGTTGCAGGCCCAGCATATGGTATGCCCACTCCACTGTGAAAACCAGGGATAAGGCATTCCCAATGATGGTGCGTAACATGGTTTTGATGTTTATTGCCACCTTATCTATGACAGCTGACTCAGGGAGACAAAGAATGTGAAGATTTTTCTGCCTGGAGCGGCTTCCAGATCTTCATTTTTGTTTTTGATTACCTCCAGGACATTTGCTATTTGGAGTAGGTGTTTTCCAGCTTTAGCATGGGTTTCTTCAATGTCTAAGGTGTGGCTTTCTAACTGGTCAATGCAGTCTTCATGTTTGTCAACTCACTCCTTAATGCAGTTATTTCTGTTTGTAAGGGGATCAGTCTAAGGGTTGATAGTGCATAAGCGGTTTTCATCTCTATTAGCATGTCCTATTTCCTGATTTGGCATGGTAGGTAGGGCAGATTATAGCACACTGTGCTCAACCGTGTGGTGTGTCTCCTGCCATTGAAGGTCGATCGGGCCTGTTTATTGTCCTGTGTGCCCATCTTCGAAGTTCTGTGCAGGTGATATTCTGTGGTCTGTAACAGGAACAGGATTGTGTGCAGTATCCCGAGTCCGGCCTCAGTCTGGTCAGTTTGTATAGCCTAACGATGTTGAGGGTCATAGTGGTATTGTGAGAAAACAGGGCTGATTGCAGAGGCCCCCTAACTTTTTGCCCCCATTTTCCACTTTTTGCTGGTGTTTTCCTGACTCTGATGGTGCCCTGGGTACTGCTAACCAGTCCCAGGGCCTGTGCTCTGTGTAAAATCAATATGCAAATTAGGCTAATTATAATTGGCTAAGTTAACCTACCTATAAGTCCCTGGTATATGGTAGGGCATGTAGGTTTAGGGACCACAGCATAGGTAGTGCACCCATAGGTGCACTGCTGAGGTGCCCAGTGTCATTTTAAAGGCAGGCCTGCCTTGCTGGCTGCTTTTAAATTAAAGTTATATGCAAATTCGACTTTGGAATTAAAAGTAGTTCCAAAGTCTTAAACTACCTTATTTTTACATATGAGTCACCCCTAAGGTGTGCCCTATGTGCCCCTAGGGCTGGGTGCCATGTAACTATAAGCAGGGACTTTATAAAAATAGTTTTATAAGCCCTGGTGAGGTAAAAACAGCCAAATTCGTTTTTCCCTCATTGTAGTAAATGGCCTTCGTAGGCTAGAATGGGGAGACTTTGTTTTAAATTTTAAAGTCTCCTTAAAAGATGCTTACCAAGAATTTGGTATCAAATTAATTGTTGTAATAAATCCCACAACTTCCAGTTGTTGGATTTAATATAACTTGTTCAGGTAAAAAGTTTTAGACTTTACCTAAAAAGTTGCCAATTTCAGCCCTGCATTGTTTTTGCTGCTGTGCTCTGATTGGCCAGCCTGCATCAGCTTAGCCAAGCTGCCTTGATGAGGTGTGAAGTGGCCTGGCTTCACACAAAGGAATGTGCTTGTGGGAGAGAATCTCCCCTCAGCAGATGGTGAGGCAGGAAGGGGGAGGGCTGCCAAACTGGTCTTCGAAGGCAGAGAAAGACATTTGGAGCAACCAGCAACACCCCCACATCCTGCAACCCCAGACAACTAGGTGCCCCCTTGATTAGATTAGGAGAGGGCAGGAGAGGGGTGTGTTTATGATTTTTAGCCACACCAGTGGGTGGGCTCCGCCAGATGTAACCTCCAAAAATCAGATTCAGCCATGTTGGATTTTTAGAGAATATTGCCTTCTGGGATGGATTTTTGCCACACTTCCCAGGAAGTGGTCATCACAGGGGGACAACCCTGTACCTGATTGGAGAACCAGGACCCCCCTGCTTTTCACCCAGGAGCAAGGATAAAACTGGCAGACCTGCACCCACACCTCAGATCCCCACCAGATTTCAACAAGAAAAGAACTAAAGGAGAAGAAGGACTGCCCTGCTGGACTCCTGGCCTGCACCTGGAACCTGCACTCAGAAGGACTTCACCAGCTGCACACTTGGGCTTCACCACAAGAAGGACTTTGCCTGGCTTCAACTGGTTCAAGGAGGGACTCCCTGTTTGCTACAGGTGAAAAATTGCTATCCAGAGTCCCCTGCACCAACTCCTGAAGAAAGTGACCAGCTGACCACTGTCCAGTGGCCAAAAAGGAGTTTGCGCCAGGTGCATTCTGGGAGTGGTAGTCTGCACCCCCCAAGGACCATCTCAGAACTTCTGGACCCTTGGGGTGAGCTGTGGACCCCAAAAGAACCTTAAAAGAACATCTGGGTGAAGCCCCAGAAGTTTGGAGAAGATTTGAGAATTTTTGTAAAAAAGCTCCATAGAGGGACCGACCCGCCGTGGAAATTCTAGCCGGCTTGCCTCAACCGCGACCCGGCCTGATTTGGTGGTTCGTCCCGGTAAAGAAAAATCTCCGAAAAAGAGACTAAGTCCGAAGGTAAAAAGTTGACCGGGACCTCCCAGCCATCGTATCCGAGAAGGGCTCCATGGACGTCGGATCAAGATCCAGGTTTACCCCGATCGAAGGATTTTCACCTCGAAAAAAAGACTAAGTCCGAAGGTAAAAATCTCCACCGAGGAATCCAGCATCGCGTATCCGGAGAAGGGCTCCAGGAGGTCGGTTAGGACTGGCAGGTTCGTCCCGCTGAAGAAAATCTTCAAAATAAAGACTAAGTCAGAAGGTAACTTTTTAACCGAGGCCTCCCGCGACCTGTAGCCGAGCAGGGCTCCATCGCGGTCTGCCTGAAACTTTGACTTTGCCCCAGTCGAGGTGCAACCAGATGACCCGATTGGCGCTTTTTATTTCTAAGCGCTAGAAAAATAATAATTCTTTAAAAATTCATATCTCCGGTTCCCTTTATCCGATGTTATTCGTTTTGGTGTCATTTTAAAGATACAAATATAAACTATTTTTATAAATTGGTTTTGGATTTTTAAACTGTTTCCTGTGTTTTATTTAATTACTGTTTTGTGATATTTGAATGCTTTACACACTGTCTCCTAAGTTAAGCCTTGACGCTCGTTGCCAAGCTACCAAGGGTTGAGCAGGGGTTAATTTACTGAGACCTAACTGGACCTAAGTGGAGGTTAGTGGCTTGTTGCTAGGTGTAGGTACCTACCTGCCCTTACCAATAACCCATTTTCCAACAGGTATCAATGGTGCATGGCTCATGTGGTGCCTCAAGTTCCTCAGATAGCCAGAGCCAGGTGCTTAATTTGGCTCCTGAGTCAGTGCAGAGCAAGAAGTGAGTGAGGATGTGCCTGTTCCACTGAGGTCTAGGATAGAGTAATACCTCAGCCAGCAAAACCTTGCTATGGCCATCTTGCAGCCGGCCTCTCTAGTGCCCTTAAACATGTTAACTACGAAATGTGCCTTAAGTCTGGAAACCCCAGTTGTATAATTTGTAGAAATGAGATGTGGTAGTTGTGTCAAGTAACATATGTCTACAGCAATAGTCACCAAAAGTGTTACTTACTGCATACACTTGTGACAAATTTCTATATATTTAAGGCTAGAAGTATGTTCACCCATCACGTGTGTGTAATTTGGATTGGAAAACAGTTAGAAATATTATTTGTGTGCCTTGTTTTTTCTTGACAGTGCAAATCTAATTCATTAGTGAACGTGAATATTTGAAATAAGTGTTCATCAAGCCCAGAGCAACAGCGATTTGCTAATTCTGGAGCCACAGCAATTTCCGCATTTCTGCACCTCCATGGCCATAGACTTGCTGCTTTTCCAACTTAGTCTATCATCTGCTAAATAATCTTCAGATTAAAAAACTGTTCCCAGCTCAAATGGATCAAACGTTACTGTAATCAACCCGTGTTTTTGAGAAGTGGAAGGTCCTATGCAAAAGTCGGCTGGTCATTTTTTAGTTGCTCGTTACTGCATTTGAATGCTAAACTGGCATGAATGAGGTCAAACCTTTGTCCAGACAGTGTGAAGATGTGAAGAATTTACACAGTTATGAAGTAATACTATCACTAAATATTGCACATTAGATCACTTAATTTGCCTTTTCGTGCTGCATAATTTAGTCAGCCCTAAGGAATAATTTGGTCATCCCCTGCTGCATAGTTATAGTATATATGATCATGCCATTTCTGATTATTAAGAAACCTCCTGCACTAATTGTAATTAGACTTCCTCTTGGCCTAGCGATCTGGCCTCAAATGTGCGCACTACTGTTGTAAAAGGGGTCTACTATATAGATGATGGTCCTTTTGGCACCAGAGTGCATGCTGTGGGCCTACTACCATCATGACAAGGAACGTGGGATGACTGGAGTGTTCTCTGCAACGAATACCCCCCTTTATGTTCTATCAGGTAAAAATAAGGTGGGATTCATGCCAGCTGTCCCATATAAAGACAGGTAGCATCATCAGGCATCATCACATACGTACATTCCAAGCACCCATTTCAGTGGAAAAACTGCCTTGATGTGGGCCTTATCCTCAAGCTTTGTTTAAGGTGTTAGGTTAGCAAGCTGAGCATCCCGATGCTCCCCAAATGACTCTGGAGACACTAGCATGTGTATATGGTCCCGCAGAGTACAAAAGTGAAAATGGGGTAAAAGGGAAAATACAGGCATCTTGTTAGTACTGCTCGTCATAAGAAGTCGCCCCAGTAAGAGTGAAGGTACACCGTCAGAGCATTGGTTGGAGTCAGCAAACAATTTTTAAACAGCAGAGAGTGGTATTTTAGAAAATGGGTGCAATAGTAAGATTGCATTGGGTATTCATCAATGCAGAAACAGTAGTGTTCATGGTCACTCATCAGCGGAAAAATGATGGTGAGCTTTAGAACTTCAAGTTGAAGCTAACAGTGAGGAGGTGACCTGTAACTCTTACATTCCCAGAAGCGCTGTTCCTCTTCCTTATGTTTAGCAGTCGAGTACACCTCCTGTGCACCATCTCCCACTTCTCGATGGTCTCACTGATCCTCCCGATACAAGCAAAAATGCTGAATGGATTCTTTAAAATGTAACACGTGAGTTCTTGTCCCTGGGAAAATGAAAGGGGATGTGCATGGTTTCCATAAGACTGTTGTGTCTAAATCGTAACATAGCCAAAAGAAACTATACACTTACCCGTATAATTTACTCTCAAAGGTTCAAATGTATTTTGTGTCAGAGAAACTATTGTCAAAAATGTAATTTATCATTTCTCTCCATAGTTGCACAATGGCATTGCTCAGAAGACTAGGAATGCTTTATTTCATTCCCTTTTGGTAATTGTCACACTAACTATTGTTACAAAACATCTTATAGAAAAGACAATGAGGCATATTTAAGAGCCCCTAGCGCCTCCTTAACGCCGCCAAAGCATCATTTTTTTTTACCCTAAGATGGCGCTAAAGTGCCATTTTCCCAGCGCCATATTTACAAAGTGGCGCAAGGCATGCATTGCACCACTTTGTAAACCCTTGCTTCACAATTATGCGTGTGTCAGGCATAATGCATGCAAGGGGGGCGTTCACCCGCTAGGGGGCCCGCAAAATGTCGCAAGTAAATCTAAGAGATTTCCTTGCCCCATTTTTTTCGACACTTTTTAACGCCTGCTCGCAGCAGAGCAGGCGTTAAAAGAGGACATGCCATTATTTATAATGGGCCCCTATGTACTCTGTAGCAGTAGCACCAGACGTTTGGTGCTACTCCTGCAGAATACATCAATAGCGTGAAAGAAAATAATGCTATTGCCCCTACCCTGTTCCATGGTGCGCCGTATTTTAAATACAGCGCACTCATGGTGGTAGTAGGGGACGCTAAGAGGCGCATGGAAAGTGGTGCTGCACTGGGTGCAGATCCACTTTCCTTAAATCTGCCCAAATGTATTATACAAGACCACCCTAAAGACAGTCTCTCTCATTCCTCAGTCACACACACTGAAACACTAAAAAACCCACCCTCGACCTATTATTAATCCCAACTCATAACCACTTGCACCTTGTACACAATTTTGAGAAGATGGTGTTCCTCGCTTGCAGGTCTTTACATGTCAATGCAAGTTTAAGGGTATAAGACAGGTGTTCCTCTGAGTTTCTAAGGATGAAGGGCATCATTTACAAGCCCCTTGTGCCACCACTGCATCATTTTTTTTATGCAGCGGCGGTGCTAGCAGTGTACTACGCTGCTACAGATTTTCAAACTGACGCATTGGGTCAGCATACCTGCTGCAGGTATAATGTATGCAGAGTAGGCGTCCCAAAGGAAAAAGCCACGTAGAACTGACACAGTGAAATTTACATCTTTCCACTGCATCACTTCATGACTTCACTGCGTCAAAAGTTTACCGCCTGCTCAGGCCAGGCGTAAAATTTACACAGGGCTTTTTCCAATGGGACTCTCCACGCATTGCTGCAGTTGCTTTAATTTAACAACACAACTCCAGCAATGCATCACTTTAGCGCCAACTGATGCATCTGAGTTTCTGATGCATCTCTAAAAACGTGTGCCATAAAGCTCTCTATTGTAAATATATCGCATCCGTGGCACCGTTAGGGAATGTGCAGCAGCCACAAGAAATCTGATGCATCTATGACGATGCATCAGTTCCTTGTAAATGAGGCCTGAAGTCTGAATACAACCCTAAAATCAACACAAAGACTTCATGTCTTGATGGGTCTGTCTCTTTTTCTAAAAAAAAAAATCTCTACTGTATATGAATCACCTACATATAACTGTTTTTATTGTTTTTTGCATGCTTAACATCAAATAATAAATCACCCTCGTGTAAAGCTTTTTTACACATCGCCCAGCCCTGTTTACTGTGATACATTGTAAGCATGATATTGACAATATTATATTGCTAATTATCTGATATAGACTGAAGAAAAGCCTGCAAATCGATTGTGGTGACAAACCTTAGTCAGGATGTCCTTTGGGCTGGTTTAATGCTATCACCCTAGTAGATAACATAAATTCAGATGTGATTTTCTGATTTTCCTGTACATCTTGAAAAAAGTTCAAGAATATAAACCTTTATGAAGCAATGCCACCAGGGAATCTCCCCCCAAGACCCCAAACACTTTCCTCATCAATAGACTCCCTTCATAAGGTCTTTCTTTGAAGTGGAGAAGAGAGCCCTTAATTAGAATGGACAAGTCCACGGGTCGGCATAGTGATTCCAGGTCCCTGTGCACGATCGTGTCTGTCTTCACCCATTTTGAAATAGTGTTTCCAGGAGAGATTTAGGGCCTGATTACGGGTTTGGGGTCAGACCGCCAGATCAGCATGTTGGAGGTCCAAAAAAAGTAAGCTGCGCCACCAGTTCTTAGCCCACCATATTACGATGGGAACAGGCAGAACTGCCACTCGCCAAGCAAAAAGGTAGACCGCCAGCGGCACAGCAGTCTTGTATCTAGGTGGTCCAACCTCAAACGAGCCTATTACAAACACACAGTTTTAGTGCCAGTTTCCCTGCGGTGGTTAGCCAACAGCGGTCGACCACCGCGGTATGCGTTCAGCAAAATAACAGACAAGTGCACATTTGATGAATTTCAAAACAACACAGCTGACAGGCATTGGTCTATTAGGAACAGTGTATCACATTATTAGTAACTGTTATTGGAGGGTATGCACTGGACCTTTAATTCCTCCGAATCCCTTTCTTTTTGATCTATTGGGCACATCTGCATATCGCACTATAAAACACACCCCATTCACACACCACAATCATTTGCATCTTTACTGGAAGACAAAGAATACCGACCACCAGTTTTTGAATTTTCCATAGATTAGGCATCCCTTTTTTCATACTCCCATTTAACACCTTGCACACACTTTTGTCCATTCACTCCCTATTGCACGTCCTCTGTTAAGTAAGTCCCTGTCACCCACTATAGTTGTCCACCATGTCACTTTCTAAAAATCCCCGTTTCTCAGAAGATGAGTTGAGGGTCATGGTGGATGAAATCATATGAGTAGAGCCACAATTGTTTGGAACCGAAGTCAAGCATACTTCTCTCAGTAGGAAAATGTAAATGTGGCAAAGGATCGTAGACAGAGTAAATGCTGTAGGCACCACCCAATGCGCAAAGTAGGACATTAGGAAGAGGTGAAATGACCTAAGGAGCAAGATGCATTCGCTGCCCTCCAGGCAACAGATGGAGGCCAAAAGGCCTGGCAGTGGCCCTCCCAGTGCCCTATTAGGACTCCTTCACTGGAGGGAGAAGTTCTTGACCATCCTGCGTCCTGAGAGCTTGTCAGGAATACCTAGTGGAGTGTAGTCTGGTAAGTTAATACACAAAACTGTCACAAAAATGCAATGTCCTGCATGCTCACAGCTCAGCTTTTTCTACTGTCTTGGTCATGTACATCACCAACATTCAATATCTGAGATCTAACACTGTCAATGTGTATTGTTGGACCCAACAGCACAGCTACCAAGGCCCATCACATGCCCTAAGTTGAAATGGTGCCTGCAAGTCTTTCCATATCAAAAGATTATCCCCGGAATCATGGGCTCAGATTTAAGAGGGCCTAGCACCATCCAACGACACATTAGCGTAATTGTTTGGACACTAATGTGACGTTAGATGGCAAAAAATGCCACACCATATTTATAAAGTGCCGCAATGCTTTCATTGCACCACTTTGTAACCCCTTGAATGCAAGGGGGCATCCCCCCATTAGGGGGACTGCAAAAATGGTGCAAAGAAATCTAAAAGATTTCTTTGCATCTTTTTTATCTGCATTTTTAACGCCTGTTCTGAGCAGGCGTTAAAAGGAGGCTCCCATTGTTTTCAATGGGCCTCTGGGTGCTTTGCAGGATTAGTATCAAACATTTTGACACTAGTTCCATAACTGCCACCTATGTTAAATATGGGGCACACATGGTGGTGTTAGGTGGGTGCTAAGGGGCACAAGAAAAGTGGTGCTGCACTAGTTGCAGCGCCACTTTTCAGAAATCTGCCCCATGGTATGTTCCAACATGTAAATGTATACTCAAACTAAATGCAGTCTGCCTACAGATATGTAATACCCAATACTTGTCAAGTGTTGGGAAGTAGAGGGAGTGACATCACTGCAAAGTCCATTAGGCCCTGTGTTTGTAATTCCAACCACCAGTCGAGGGTTCACTTACTAATGTACCCATGTTTGTAAAATCTCAAATGAAGTTTACTCACCTGGGAGGATACCGTTTGTCAAGTGTTGGGAAGTAGAGGGGTGACCTGACTGCAAAGCCCAATAGGCCATATTTCTGTAACTCCAAACACCAGCCCAGTCTTCACTTGTCCATGTACCCCTGTTTCTTAACTCTCAATTGATGTGTACTCACCTGGGAGTGAGCAATGTACAGATCATGCTCAACTCAGAGCAGTATACCTAGCTCCAGCTTGACCTTCCAACTAAACTTGAACTCTTCAGGTCAGGAGTGACACCTTACAAAGTATGTACACCAAGACCCAGATTAAGAAAAATGACGGAACACCGGCTAGCAAACTTTCCTAGTGCCATCCATGCGTTATATTTAGAAAATGACTCACCATGGTGCAAAGGAAAGTTTAGAGTAAAAAAATGACTCTAATGCTGCAAAAGTGGCATTTGCATGATTAGCGGCATGTTTTTTACGCTAATCATGTTACGCCATATTTGCAGCATTAGCGTAAAAGAACCCAGAAGCAACAAAAAGAAAAGCAACAAAAAGAAAACAGGGAGCCAAGATGAAGAATGCAGGCCAGGAGAGACCACAGAGAGATACCATTCAGCCCAGTACAAGCCAGGATGAACCAGGAAAAGCCCAGGAGAACAGGAAAAAGAAGCATAAGTGTTGCTTCAGTGAAGAGGAAAATTACATCTTGTCAGAGAGGTGATGTGGAACCAACACCAGCTCTACGTCACCTCCAAATTGTCACTAGGTAGGAAGGAAGCCATATGGCAGGCAATAGTAGATAAAGTCAACAGTGTGGCAGAGGTGAAGAGGACTGTCACCTCAAGCAAGAAGCGCTGACACAATTGCAAGCGCAGAACTAAAGATAAAAAGGCCAGGAACTGAAAGGCAGCACTGCAGGCTGGAGGTGGAAGTGCAGCACCCCAGGAGGGCCTGAAGGACTTGGAGGAAATGGTAGCAGCGGTTATCGCAGAGGGGCTCGTCACTGGAATTGCAGGACAGGACAACGCAGAATTCCAAG
Source organism: Pleurodeles waltl (assembly GCF_031143425.1). NCBI lineage: Eukaryota > Metazoa > Chordata > Amphibia > Caudata > Salamandridae > Pleurodeles > Pleurodeles waltl. Next base: position 1,033,635,871 of record NC_090439.1, read on the forward strand.
ACCTACCACAAATGTACGGGTAAGTTGTAGTGAGGGACAATCTGGAAATTAACAAATGGTAGAACTGGGAGGCACATAGGACACACTGAATGCATGCAAAAAGGGTGCATCAGGACACATAGGTGGTCATTCTGACCCTGGCGGTCTTTGACCGCCAGGGCGGAGGACCGCGGGAGCACCGCCGACAGGCCGGCGGTGCTCCAATGGGGATTCCGACCGCGGCGGTAAAGCCGCGGTCGGACCGGCACCACTGGCGGGGTCCCGCCAGTGTACCGCCGCCCCATTGAATCCTCCGCGGCGGCGCAGCTTGCTGCACCGCCGCGGGGATTCCGACCCCCCCTACCGCCATCCAGATCCCGGCGGTCGGACCGCCGGGATCCGGATGGCGGTAGGGGGGGTCGCGGGGCCCCTGGGGGCCCCTGCAGTGCCCATGCCACTGGCATGGGCATTGCAGGGGCCCCCGTAAGAGGGCCCCTACATGTATTTCACTGTCTGCTGCGCAGACAGTGAAATACGCGACGGGTGCAACTGCACCTGTCGCACAGCTTCCACTCCGCCGGCTCGATTCCGAGCCGGCTTCATCGTGGAAGCCTCTTTCCCGCTGGGCTGGCTGGCGGTCTGAAGGCGACCGCCCGCCAGCCCAGCGGGAAAGTCAGAATTACCGCCGCGGTCTTTCGACCGCGGAACGGTAACCTGACGGCGGGACTTTGGCGGGCGGCCTCCGCCACCCGCCAAGGTCAGAATGAGGGCCATAGTGCCAGAATCAAAAGGCCCTATCCCCACCTGAGCATCACTTTTAGTGACACTCCGGTGACGCTATGCACTCCCCCATACTTACAAGGAGGTGTTAAGCCACTTTTTGTGGCTTAACACCACCTTGTAAATATGGCTCCTTCACATGCAGCACTTTGCCTGGAAGGGGCGTGCAATTGGTGTTGTTGTGGGCGTGCCACATCAACACCTATTGTATTTTGACGATGCCCCAGATTTACGAGTCTTTGTAAACCTGAGGCTGCACCAAAATCTAACACCACCCAAAGGGTGGTGATAGCATTGCGCAACGAGGAGAAATGCTTTCATTCCTCCTTGTGTTTTTGCTCTTCCTAAGTGCTGCATCCTACAGCACACATAGAAAGTGCAAATGGTCATAGAGGGTTGTTTGTTTGCAGGAAGGTGTGCCTTCCTGCACAAAAATAAACTCCTCTGCAGCACAGCCATCCTTGCACCATGGCACCGTTGTCTGTGTTGGCGCTCAACAGCAAATATAGCGCAGGGGCCAACACAGGGGTGCGCCCTATATGCTTTAAAACGGTGCATCCCTGTGTACTGAAAATAACAGTGTGGTGCTGCCAAATGTGGCACAGCGTGCACTCCGTAATTTGCCCATAAACCATGGACATAATAGCCAAACACTTCAGATGCACCCACACCTTGCCCCCTCTATGCCCCGACCATTTCTCAACCATCCCAGCAATCACTTCACTTTTGCCACTGATCCACTTGCCTATGTGTAACACTCAGTGGGCAACATGTAGAACGCTTGTTGCACAGGGTAGCCCAACAAGAAGTGCCACACACCTCCCTGCACCATTTGGGAATGGGCACAAAAGTGAACATATACAACATATGGGGCATGTCTGTGATCATCATTTGTGCTGCTGTACAAGTAATGTCCACTTCACCATATAGCAAGGTTGCCTGTGTTTTGGGAATGGTTGGTGTTGTGCACAAAGGAACACCTTTGTGTGTAACAACAGCTACAAGTGGTATCAATGTTGCAATAGGGGCCCAATTTTACAAGCCTGTAATGCAACATTAGCGCTATACAAATTGTTGCCAATGTGAATCTAAGCTGCCCATTCCCCTTGTGCTACATCGAGAAAGTCACACTATACATGCATTGATCCCCTTTGTGCATTCTTTAACCACTACACGCCTGTGGCATATATGATGTATGTAAGAAAATATTCCTTATATAGGGAGGGAAGAAATAATGGGGCTGACAATCCATAAAGGTTGCACTGTGCTATCTAATAACCTCATGTGTGAGGCCTGCCAAAGGCAGATGACATTGTACCACAAACATTGTAAGCAATGGACCTACCTGTGTTTTGCTGTACTAGTGCCATCATTTATGAAGCCAATGCAGTAAAGCACCAATATAGTGACACAACTCACAAGACTACTGTGGGAATGTCCACCATGGTGACCAGTATAGTCAATAATGTGCTTCCATGCTGTCGTTGGCTGGGGCAAGGGGCCTACAAGGAAAATCTTGGTGTGGGATCAATGCACCAAATACATTGAAAGTTTGCCTGATGTGTGATGCACAATGCAACACACAATAAACCACTGCAATCTGAAGAATTACAAACTTGCCACACACCCACTTGTCACTCCCACACCACCCTGAGTCCTTGGGCTACACTTAACCAAATCCAGATGTGCTGACCTTTTTAAAGGCATCAGAAGCTGGGTGGGTCACACATGTGTTGCATGGGAAGATCACAAATATACACATAGCTGCCTATTACATGCAGTGTCAGGTGTGAGAGGGACACATGTAAAATATTCCAGGATAAGGTATGCAAGGTGCCTCACCTTGTCATGTTAAGTATGACATATCACTATCCACCACTCAAGTAGAATTCAAAAAATTAATATGCTTGGGTAGAATACTATGATGTTTGTGTCTGGATATACTGTTATATGATAACCCATTTATGAAGAAACATGCAGTGCAACAGCTCAGCTTGCTCCGCTGTACAACATTAATTCAAATGTGCAGGGAAGTGTACTTGTCACAGATAGTCAATACATCACTCTACAAACCTTGGTAATGCCTAAATATATGACGGACCTCACCAACAGTGGCACATTACCTGCATGGTGTAGAGATGTCCCTCTTGCTCGTCCTAATGCACATCTGAAGGAAGGAACACATCCTGCTAACTGTACTAACAGGAATGCTGTCTGCACTCACAATGTTTGACAATGATTGCAACACACATTAAAAGTATTTCATAATACTATTACTACAATGTCTGTCCTTAGTACCACAACTACAATGCCACCCATGAGTTCATGACCCAATATGATGTACCCACACATCAACAAACCTCAAAATGTATCAGGTCCGCCTCCTAACATACATGTGTTGACAGAGTGATGGAAGTGAGTGGGCTTTCCACATGCATCCTCCTAGTCACTAAGGCCCAGATTTATGACAAAGTGGCGGAGTGCGATGCTGCGCCTAAAATAGCAGTGCTGTACTGCACCACTTTTGAAATGCAGGGATGTGCCCTATTTACAGGAATACGGCTCACCACTGAGTTTCCCCCTGTGGTGGTGCTGAATTAAGCTGCATGCACCAACACAGGCATCCTTGCACCATAGTGCAAGGGTGTCTACGTTGAGGAGATAGATTCTTTATGTACACCTTCCTGTACATAAACAATCATCCATGACATTTTACTAAATCTATGTGTGATGCAGAATGCAGCACACATAGAAAAAACAAAAAATGATAAGGAATAAATGCATTCCTCCTCATTTTGCCATGTTAACGCCACCCCCTGGGGTGGTGTTAGTAATTGCGGTTGCCACAAATTTACGATTTCCTGTAAATCTAGGGCAGCATCAAAAGTAATGGAGTTTGTGGTGGAACGGCCACTGCAACACCCATTGCATGCCGCTCTGAGGCAGAAAACTGCACAGGAGAGCCCCATATTTACAAGGAGTTGTAATGCCATGTAAAGTGGAATGACACCACCTTGTGAATATGGAGAAATGAAAAGACCCACCGCAGTGTTGCAAAAAGTAACGCTCTGATGGTGATTGGCCCTTGTAAATCTGGCACTTAAGTTCATGTGTTCTGCATCCTGCACAACACAATATAGCAATGAACCATCTCGTGTGTATGTATGCAAACAGGAAAGTCAACATTCCATTAAAACAACACTCAGTCCAGGAATGCAGCCATCCTTGCAGCTATGCAACATGGAAACATGATTTGCATGGATGAGTGTTGTCCTGCAGGAAGGGAGAAATCCTGTTTGCTCACATACACACAATGTGGTTGAATCTCACAATGGGTAATGCAGGATGCTGGACACACCACTCAAAGTGGCTAGGAGGATGCATGTGGACTGCTCACTCCCTAAAATCACTCCAACAGCACTCGTAGGGTGGCAGATGAGTCAGTTACTAACTCAAATATCTGTAAGAACAAATTCCAAGTATTTCTGTACATCTCCTCTTGTGGAGTGAGCACACATCTGGAACAACACCCATGCCTTGCAAAGTTAGCACAGTCAAGTCAAATAAAGGGGTATATATGTTGAAGACCATGATTTAACAATTCAAGCTGGGTGTAACACACTAGGAACTGTGGAGTGGCAGATTGTGTAAATGGTGACTACACACAAATGATATTCAGGTGGCATAGTGCGCCATTAGGGGTCCACAAGTGTGTGCCTTGATGTAGGGGTCTGTACCATGTCACTGATTCACCAGCAGCAAGTAAATGATGAGCCATGTCAACAGCCACTACAGTCAAATATTGACCTTTCACCATCCGATTGCAGAGGATGATGCCTTACCTCCTGTGGACCTGCCTGCCCTGGATTTTACAGATGACATGGATGACCTGCTGCCGACCATCAATGCTGACACTCTCCTGGATGTTCTGGGTTCCCTCCAGACACCATCTTCAGTCGTATGGACGGGGGACCCACAGCATTACAGGGTCTCCACATGAGCCACCCAATTTCCAACACATAGCACCAACCAGTCCTGCCACAGCCTGGACTCTGAGGACCAACACATTACTTTTCAGATGACGGCTGTAGGAGCCCAGCCCAGGTATTTTTTTATTTTGGGGGTTTGGGTGAGGGGTTATGTAGGGGGCTCTATGTAAAACAAATATGTATATATAGATAACATTTAAAAAATACAAATATATGTATATATATATATATATATATATATATATATATATATATATATATATGTTTAGTTAGTCTATGTGTAGCTTTAGTTCATGTTGTCCTACTCATTTATTGTCTCTTAAGGGGGTTTGGGGGGGATGAGGGACAGTGTTTATTGTGTGGCATTACATGTATAAGATAAGTTTAGACAAAAAAAAAAAAAATACCACAAACCGACCTCCCCAACTATTCTAACTATGTCCTACAACTAACCTAATCTATGCTACTTAACTACCCACCTAAAGCCCATTAAAACTACTTACAATATAAAATAGGGGAAGGGAAGGGACTGGGAAGCTTTCTAATTTGGCATTCATAGCTGTTTTAGCTTTTTCTTAATGTATTTCAAAAGGTTGCAGGCATTGTGTCTTGCTCCAATTTTGCCAACCTGCCTTTACATCAGCCATATCCCTTCTCATGTCAGCTTCAAAGGTGGAGACTGTGGCAGGTGGTGGTGGCTGTTGCTGGGCTGCTGTCAAGGTTTATGCTGTGGATGTGGAGGGGGTGGGACCTGCTGAGGCACCCCTGACCCTTGGTGTAGAGCTTGATGCTTTTTGCAGCTGGTTGCTGCCTGTTTAGGTGGCCCCCCATGTGGAAATGTCAGCCAAGACCCCAATGACTTCTCTCTGTGATACCTCTTGACCATCCTGTGGTAACCTGCTTGCACTTCCAATATGTGGTGGAAATACTTGGCCCTCTTCTCGAATGCACGCTTCTGTGCTGAGGTCATTGTGGCTGCTAAAACATGAGGAGAACATAACATCAAAAACTGCATTGGGTAGAGAAAGAATTACCATGCAATGTATACAGTATCTTCAGGTGACAAAGGTTGTCCACCAGACATACTACAACAATGTCAAGATCCAAATCAATATACATTTGCCTACCAGGCATCTACAGTATAATGTTCATGTCACAGGGATAACAGATATTTAATGTTCTACATTAGGGCCCTGATTTAAGGTGTACTAGCACCTCCTTGCACCACATTAGCTTCATCATCATTGTAAGGCTGATGTGGCCCAACAAGGCCAAAATCCCAGTGCATTAGTAACAAAGTGACGCAATGGATGCATTGCACCACTTTGTCACCCCTTGCGCTACATTATGCCTTGGTCAGGCATCATGTATGCAAGATGGGATTCACCCGGTGGGGGGGTCAAGAAATGGCACTGGGGATTCTGAGAGATTCCACTGCGTCATTTATTTTTCCTTCTTTTAACACCTGCTCCGAGCACGCATTACAAGGGGGTACACCATTGGTTACAATGGGCCCCTAAGTACGGTTCAGGGTTAGTGACAATTTATTTTGCGCTAAGCCTGAACAGTACATCAATAGCGTCTACTAATTTTACCCTATTGCCCCTTACCCTGCGGCATGATGTGCCAAATTTCCAATGCGGTGCACACATGGTGGTGGTAGGGGTCGCTAAGGGGCACAGGAAAAGTGGCGCTGCACTGGATGCAGCGTCCCTTTTCCTAAATTTTAACCTATGTGTGCACATCCCTTCTTACATCTCCTAAGCACCAGGTAAACACTCACCATGCACATTTCATACACACGTGATGTGACCATGCTTGCTCACAATTATCATGATGGGTAGATCATGTAGGATAATCTGCACACATCTTATTTGCTACAATCTGTAGACATGTCCAACTTGCATCTGGAGAATAGCTAAAATCTCTATGAGTACTCAATTCACAAAAAGCTCCTTGCAAGGCCGGTGTCTCACTTCATTTCTGTATAGTGGTGAAGCACCTGTGAGGCACGTATATCATTGATAAGCCCCTTAGAATCCTCTACACATGTATATAAATTGTACCATGTGCAGCGTAAATTAGTGCAACATGTGGCACACAGAGCAGCAACATGTGCTGAGACAAATATGTTGGCAACATCCATGCAATTCTAAAAGACAGCACCTCAGACATATCTTGACTGACATCACTGTGTTTGTGGGCATAATTACACGTTCCTAAGACCCACAGTTCCATAGCAGCACTCGTTGGCACCTGTGCATCAATCAACTTATTCCACATCCTCAACATAAAATTGGACATGATGTCAATACCCAAACATAGATGATGGTATCTTAATTGTCACACATGCCATTTTAACAGAGCACTGCACACATCATACCCTCTCACACACAACCCTGGATCTACACATGTGACATTAAGGTGACAATTACTAGCTGCATCTGGGTCTTCAAACCGGGAAATCTCTCCAACAGTGTTGAGTGGAGGCAGATCTGCAAGACGTGACAGGAAAACATAGCTTTGTAATAGTTGAACAAATAAAAGCATATACAACTTATACATTCAACTTGTTAGCTGAGTGAGCTATTCAATGTAGTGTTAGGAATGAACAACTGTCAACTATTACATGTCTGTCAGAAGGAAAAAAGGGCCAGATTTAAAAGGTCCTAGCACTACCAGAGCATCACTTTCTGTAATGCTCCAGTGGTGCTTTTCACTGCACCATATGTACAAGGAGCTGTAATACCACTTTTTGAGGCGTAACACCTCCATGTAAATATGGGCTACTATAACGCAGTTTTGATGCTGCCCCTGATTTATGAAAAATCATAAATTAGTGGCAGCGTCGAAAACAAGCACCACCCCAGGGTAGGTGTTAGCATGGCAAAACAATGAGGAATGCTTTTATTCCTCCTCGCTTCTTGCTTTTTCTATGTGTGTTGCATTCTGCAGCACACACAAAAGAAGCAAAATGCCATGGATGATTGCTTATGTACGGGAACGTGTCCCTTCCTCCACATAAACAATTGTTTATAAATGACGCTTTGGCACTTCTATGTCTGCTGCATTCTACAGTACACATAGATGTGGCAAATAACCATTGTAGATTGTTTATGTGCAGGAAAGCATAACTGCCTGCACATAAACAAATACTTCCCTCAACGCAGACACACTTGCACTACAGTGTAAGTATGCCTGCGTTGGCGCAGGCAGCTTCATTAGGTGCCAGTGCAGACACAGGGCAGTGCTGTACACTTGCAAATATGGCACAGCCCTGCGTTTAAAAACTGGTGCAGCACTGCACTGCTGATGTTGGCGCAGCACCACGCTGCACCAGTTTATTTAATATCTGGCCCATAGTTAGCCCACAATAACATGTACAGATATGGGATGCAGACATATATACGTTTCAGGTACATTCGTTTCACATTTTTGGAGGACAGTATACTGTCCATTGGCCGAAGCTTAAAATTTTGTAGTTAATCTATGTGAAAAAGCAGCAACCATGCAGATGCTTGACTCTTTTAAAACCCATACTACCACCACATAACCCAATCATTGTGTGTGCCGTATGTAACATTTGGCACACCAAGCCAGATGTCATGACACTGATGTTGGAAACTATGCTACCTGCAAAATAACAATAGGCTTTTTGATAACAATGGCATTGGCATGTAACCAACCTGTCTTAGAGACAAACACAAGTTAACTCCAAAAAAAGGCACAGTGTAACCAAGTTCATTTAAAGGCTTGTTTTTTTGGGTGCCACCTACGGCAGGAATACACACCTTGCATTCTTCAGGCCTGGCACTGCCATCATGTGGCATCAGGCTTTCAAACTGCCACAATGCTTGCACTGGCCAAATCAAACTTTGACACATGTTTAGGTAATACTTACTTCTATCAGCAAGATTATCTTCAAAAACTAAGACACAGATGTTGCAATATGAGGTAATCACACCTTCTTACCTTTGTGTTCCTGTCATGTCACTCTACACATACATGACTCAAGGCACACACACACCCATGACTTTGAATACTCCTGTGTCTTGTTTGTCATCACTTAAGCATTACTTAGCACATTTCCACAGTTCTAAAGCCTGTGATGGACATGTACATTTGTGTCTGGGAAACATGAACTCTTCCACTATTGTACATGTGTGTATGACTTTTGACACTTTATTATGTATATAATGCATAAGGTACACAGAGAGGGATGTGCAATTTGTCTGCAACCGGTGCATTGCTGAGCTCTCATAAATGCAGGTTGGTTGAGCCACAAAACTTTCTGTCTTGACCCTGCCATTACATGCTGCAGTTATCCTTATGTCCTACTGCCATGCATGCAAATGAGGATGTTGAAATGTAAAAGGGGTACTTACCAACAGGTCCGCCAACCCGAATCACCAGGTGATTCAGGAGATCTCCTTCACGGCAATGAGGTCTGCCCACCGGTGTTTTAGCTGGTGGTCTGTCCACTCCACCAAAAAGATCCTGAAAAGCTGTGAAAGCAATTTGCCCCACCACAGCTTCCCTGCCTCTGTTGGATAGCCCATAATGACCCAGCCAACCATAGCCACCATGTTGGGGAGGTAGTGACACACTGACCAGATGAACCCTCCCAGTTCATCACAACTCATGCGATGGGCTCTCCCCTTCCTTGACATTTTGCAGGTTCCCTCCATTGCAAATATAATAACCCCCGAAAAAAACATAATACCCCACTTAACCCAAAATACCCTGACAAACTCCACTACCCCAAGACTAATACCTGACAATACAAATACAATAACAGGACAATAAAGTACAAAAAATGTACAAATATAACAAATTGGACTTGACACAGACAAGACACAGCACAAAACTTTCAAAAACCTCCACTCCTCAACTAGCACAAGCTCCACACAACCTCTCACAACCACAGACTAGAAGACTGTAAAGGAAAAGTTAAAGTAAAATCACTTTACCATGTGTGCAGCAAGGAGGTCCTGTTGCTTTACTTACTGGGTATATGGATCACGTTTTCTGATATGCGTCATTTTCTAGGCATGCCAGCCATGCGTGGAATTTCTCTATGAAGGCTGACAAGGCCTTTTGACTTAGGACTGACACGCAGGGGCCAGGTGTTATTTCTGGCACGTGTGTTGTTTGTAGGACAATAGTATGCATCAAAATTTCATACTGGGAATGCGTGGATTTCGGAGGGAAGGCTGAGAAGGCAAGACAGTTTAGATGCACATGGTGACAGACATCATTTTAGTGTTTTGCAATGTATGGAGAAGTACTGCATGTGTAAATGTTTTTGTTGCATAACGGCCAGGCGTGGGTTTTGGTGGAAAGGCTGACAGTCCACCCAGATTCACATACCTTGTTACAGGGGCGATGCATCTATGTGGTTTGTATGGTATAGCTAAATGTGTGTGCATGTGCATTTCATTGTGTACCGATAACATAGGAATGTGTTACCATATGTTTGTATGTGTGTGTGTGATGCATGCATGCAAGGGCTGATACTGTTTTCAAATGTGATTGTGTATGAAGACTCATGTGTACCGAGTGTACATATGTAATGCTACTCATATTGTGGGTCAACCACATTGTTATGTCAGAATTCCGACTGTATGTTTCAAAACACAACATAAGCTAGGAAAGGCATATGATTCCCTTAACAAATCTTTAGCAAAGGATGCTGTTGACTAAGGCTGGGATAAGATCCTGTAAGCCATTACAATGTGAGTGCACATATGTGCACACTCTGGTGTATGGTAAGGAGCAGACTTAATGATGTAAAGCCACACACGTAACGTATAGTTCCACATGCATGCAAAATATTGGAGATGGTTTGCTGACATGTGTCATTGTAGGTATATAGGTGACATGTTTGTGTGTGAAAATATATGTGTCATGTCTCAATCAATCAATCAATCAATATTTGTAAAGCGCGACTACTCACCTGTGAGGGTCTCAAGGCTGATAAGTGATGCATGATACAGTGGTGTGTTTAGGGATTAGACACATACCAAGTCTCAATTCCAGCAGTGTTATATGTAGGCCATTGTCTCAAGGCTGTGCTCTCATATCAGTGTAAAATATGTTTCACAATGTGGGGACATTTGTACTGGTCATAATAATTTGTAAGTTATCATGTGACACATACACATTTTACCATGTAAATAGTACTCATTTGTCCATCCGCAAATAGACAGCACAAAGCCTGGTCCACTTAGCTGGGACATGTGTGGAAAAATGTAGGTCTTATGTGTCAGCAACATATATTTTGAATGTTCAATGACTCAAACTTTGTTGTTATTGCCAGATTGATACAATTGAATACAATCTGTATGGCAGGGCCACTCTCATGCAGTGATGGCACCCTAGTCATCAGTGCTACTGTGGCACTTTGAATGGCCACACAGGGCCATTGCTACATGTATTAACACAGGTTGACTGTGGCCACCTCAGCTCAGTTCACGGTGCACAATCAGTAGGCCCCTGACTGTGTCATGTCTCAATGTAGCCTTCTCTGGGGATTGGGAGGGAGGCATTGGGTTTTGATTTGCCATCCTCGTGATGGTTCATCAGCACTGCGATGCACAGTCCACTGCAGACATACACCTGCATATTTATGATCCCATGGGCAAGTATGTTTTGCTACCTTTGGGGTTCTTGATGTCAGGCTTGCCCTATCATATACTGGGGACTGGCAGCTTGTTTGTGTAAGACATGTCCCATCAATTCCCATGATTTTACATGACTTGCCATAAATAGATGAGATCATTCTTAGGGTGCTTGGTTAGGTCATTGATAGGTTGTGGAACTGGGTCCTGTCTGTAGACCCAGGGTACAGATACTGTCCTCCCTGGGCTTTGCTTCTTTGTGGATGACCACTATGGAAGCTTGGTGCTGGTCTTACAGGAGGAGTCCCCCCTTCTGGCTCTCCTCATACATCTGCTTCAGATTTGAGGCACGTTTGGTGGCTGTCAACTTATAGAGTTGTATTGGTACCCTGTTGGGCCCCAACCCTGATGGCTCGTACAATTTCCTCCTGATAAAGCTAATCTTCTAAGGCTTCCTATCATCTGTAGGGAAGGTTGGGAGGTAGATTTCACCCAGGAGCTCGCCTGCTTTGCTTTTTTTGGCGAAACACCTTGCATAATAGATTTTCCCATAGTAGTGGGCAAACTTTTGGGCTATGGATTCTCGACTACTAGCAAGTTCCCTTGACTCCTTCTGGAAACCAGGAACCCATCTATCCTCTGCCTCCTACCTGTTCAGCCAGGCCAATAATTTTCCTGTCTTGATCCCCACTCCATTGATGTGGTGCTGTGTTGCTCTATGCTGCATTTTAGCAGCTTCCTGGGCCACGCCTCTGTATTATTTTTGCTTAAGGACTAGGATGTGGGCTCTCTCTGATCCCTCCTCATCTGGTAAGCCGTTCTCAAGGGACAATAACTCATGTTCAAAAGCCTTCAATTTGTCTCTTTTCCGTTTTGTCCCTTGCATTATCATGGAGAAACCCACCCCCTTGACTACTGTTTTATAGGACGCCCACAACGTGAGTGCATACTTGACTGAAGTGCTGTTTTCCTGAAAATAATGGTCTATTGCGGCTAGTATCCCTTCTCTAATTTTGGAATATTAAAGGACCAAGGGCTCAATATCAATATAATGTGGCTAGTGTTCAGCCTCTCGCCCCTACCATATACCAGCCACAGGGGAGAATGGTTAGAAATATCGCTGGCTAAGTTACTAATCTCTCTGACTTTAACAGCTGGAGAGTCAGCATGAGAAAGTGATCAATTCATGAAAGACTATAATGCACCCCCAAGTAAAAGGATAAAATGCTGGGTTGCTGGGTTAAGGGTGCACCATACATCTGCCAGTCCCTGGGTAGTCAGGAAGTCTGCAAATGGTCATCCTACTGAGTCCAGGGGGTTAGGGGGATGTTGGTGAATGTTATCACTCAGCTTTGCATTAAAGTCCCCTCACATGATCAATTCCACATCTGGAAGACTGTGTAGCAGAGTGGTCAGGGCTGGCAGTACCGAGTTGTGAAGTCATATTGGGATATGTACTGAAAGTATGTTTAACATACTCGCCTCCCAGGTCTCAAAGAGCACCACATAGCAACCCAGCTGCTTGGACCATATTTGCCAAATTACATGGGGCAGCATTCTCCTCACCAAGATCACTACTCCTCTAGAGGAGGTGGTATGGCCCACATGAGCAGCCTTTTTATATCCCCAATGGTCCAGGGCGTGACACCTATTTCCTAGGAGGTGAGTCACTTGTAGGAGAACTATATTAGGAGAGTCTGGTCTGATGTACTGGAACACCATTCCCCATTTTACTTTGTAGCCTAAGCCATTGACGTTTCAGGATAGTATCCTTAGTGTTGACATAATAACTTTGGACATCCCACTGTATGGCTCATGGACCACACCTGGGGGTGCTGGGCCAACGTTGAGTGGGGTTCAGACTGTAAGAGTAAATGTCCTGTGTGCCTCAGCTATGTTGACTGGCTATATGTATCTTGCCTGAACATAAGCTACAACATTAATCCAATAACCCCTCTTCAATCATAAATCCCCCCTCCCTGCTACACTGCCTGCGAAAGCAAAACTTTCCACCTCCCCAACTGCGCATAGCGCCTGTTGCCCCAACTAAACATACTGCTAGCTAGGAAGCATCACTACTGCCCTCTGGCCCCACACCCAGCCCCTTACTGAAATGTCTTTACCAAGTTGGTTTCTCATATTCTCAGTCTCAATCTTACCCCCAATCACCGATTTAGGACCATTGAGGGTTGCTCCCAGCCACCTACAAGAAGCTCTGAGTGCATCTCCTTTGCCACATTTACAATCCCACAAGCCCCTGTCGTCTCCCCAGCGGTCCCAAGACCTGTTCCACAGATCAGGACGATGCCCCGGGCTAGGTGATTTTTGTTTTGCCCCACATCTCCACTTCAAGTGTATCACAGTTCTCCTTTGTGGTGGTGCCACCCCGGCGCTTCTTAGGGCGGTTGTCGTGTCTTGACCCTCCTGCCACCTGACATCCATCCAGCCAATCCCGATCAGTTTCTGGCATTGATAAAAAGTGAGTTTTGCACTCTGCGACTAAATAAAGCTGCGCTGGATAAATCATTGAATACTTGTGGTCCTGTTAATAAAGAGGCCTCTTCATCTAGAGGAAACTGCGGCACAGCCTCTAGAACCAAAGACTGAAATTGAGGAAGAAGGTAACCTGTGCTTTAGCTATATGCAATGGAGGGGCACTGAGAGCTGCTTGGAGAATCACATCTCGGTATCAGAAATTGATGAGTCTTGCTATGATGGGATGAGGGTGTGCTCCAGGCTTTGATGGTGCACCTGGGATGCGGTGGGCTCGCTCCACCTAAAAGATTTTGGAAAGTCCACATGTTTGCAGCTGTTTCAGGATGAGATTCTCCACGAACAGGCCCATGGACAGACCCTTGGTATTTAAAGGTACCACTAGTATCCATACAATATTTCAGCAGGACCAGCCCTCCAAGTCTTCCAACTTCTCTCTCAACTGTTCTACTGTTGCTTCACATCATTTGGTAAACATGGCCACATACTCACATTTGCATTCCACAACTTATGTCACATTCACAATGAGTGCATTTTGGTACTGTGATTACTCATGTCAGCTATGAATAGAGGGAATGACACAATCAAACTTTCTGTGTTATTCTTCACACATACATTTTGCCAAGCGTATGTGACTTGTTTGCACATTGCTTGACTTACATGCACATTCCTAAATGATTGGGTGTGATACACCTAGACAATTATGTGTATTGGTCCCTGTATGTCACTCTCTTGCTAAAACATGGGAATGGCACAGAGAAGTATGTTCTGAGTACTGACGTATTGTCATTCAGACTGTGCTATGTTACCTAGCAGACGCAAACCTGCCATTGTAGGTAATTACTAGCCTTTTTCTACCTAGCATATACATCTGTACGGCAGTCTTGACCTATATTTCCGGGATTGCTACAGACATATGACAAGCCAATACACATTTGTGAAATGTGTGTGTAAAATATATTTGCTGCAGGCTATGCCTACATTCCACCCACATATTCAAATAATAGTGAATTCTTTTTTGTTTCTGACTATGGTGCAGATTCAAGAAAAGTGGGGCTGCAACATGTGCAGGGCCACTTTTCTTTTGGCCCTTAGCAAACTCCTACCGCCATCATGTGTGCACCGTATTTTAAAGACTGCACACCACAGCACAGGGTAGGGGGTAATAGCGTCAAAGTATTAGAAGCAATTGATGTTCTGTTCAGAGTGAGAGCTAATTTTTTGGCTCTGGTTTGCCCCCTTTAAACAGCTGCTCTGAGCAGGTGGTAAAAGTAGCAGCAAAATATGACACAGTTGATTTTCTTAGATTCCACTGCACCATTTTATCTCCCACCTATTGGCTGTATCCTCCTTGCATACTTAATGCCTGTTGCAGGCATATTGTAGCACAGGGTGTTACAAAGTGGCGCAATGCATGCATTGCACCACTATGAGTTACTGGTGCTTAGATTTTGGCATCGTTGGGCCACATTAGTGTAAGATGTATGATGCTAATGTTGTACAAGGATACACTAGCACCTCTTAAATCTGGGCCTATGTTCCAAAGTTGTTCATAGCTGTTGTGGTGTAGTCATGCTCTCTGAGATTTGGGCAACTTGCAAATGGTATATGATGGTGTAAATGAGTACGCCATGAGCATTCTGAGTTTACGTGATTTTATTGAATTATTTACATTGTGATTATTGGAGTACAGTTCTATATGAAAAGGTTTTGCACAATTAGTTCTCTTCTGCGTACTCCAGCCGCAGAGTTTTGTTGTTCCCCCTCCTCCAGTTGTATACCATTGTTGTCATTCTCCTCATTGGGGACATCTACTTGTTCATCCCAGGGGACATTTGTGTGTAGACAAATGTATGCAAAATGGCACACACAAGGATCATTTTGCAGACAAGGGGTGGTGCATACAACTGTCCTCCTCCTGTAAGATGTGGGCACCTGAACCTTGATTTAAGGAGGCCAAATGTCCTCTCCACCACATTTCTGGTCCTTCTGTGGCATTCATTGTATGCCCGCTCAACTTCCGTTGTAGGATTTTCAAAAGGTGTCATGACCCATGGCTGGATGCCATAACCTTGGTCTGCGGCAAAGGAATGTGAGAACATGTTTCAATCATACATATTAGATATTTGCTAGGTGCCATGGCACATATTTGTTTTGAGTCAAGTGGTGAATTAGACTTGCATCTGGTATTGTGTGTGTTCATGTTTGGATGGATGATCGCACTGGTGTGTGGTGCTGCACTTTCCTATAATGGGTTGTGCCTCAGGTACCTTGTGATTGTAATTGAAATTCATGTCTGAAAGTTCGCCCATGCCAAATATGTGTGGTGTTGTCAATATTTCAGCCTGGTGCCCTAATTTAAGAGGACCTAGCACCTCCCTGAACCACATAAGCCTAATTTTTATAGACACTATTGTGGGCAAAAAACACAGCATCATGTTCACAAAGTGGCACAACCCCTTTGTGCCACATGATGCCTGTGCAAGGCATCATGTATTCAAGGGGTGTGTTCCCCGTTAAGGCAAATAAAAAAATGGGGCAGAAGAATATAAGAGTTTCCAAAGCATCATTTTTATCTAGTAATTTTGACACTTTCACAGAGCAGGCATAAGTGGGGGCACACCATTGCTTTCCAATTGGGAGGAGAGAGGCAATTTGGCAACACATTGTCGACAAGGCAGACAGTGTGGCAGAGGTAAGAGAACTGTCACGGAGTGCAAGAAACGCAGGACAAAGGGAAAAATGCCAAGGAACAGGAAGACAGCACAGCAGACTGGAGGTGGGAGTCCAGCACTGCAGGAGGCCCTGGACGAGATGGAGGAGATGGTTGCAGCCGTCATCCCGGAGGAGATCGTCACAGGAATCGCAGGACAGCGAGACTACCAGGAAACAACACATTTGCAGTGTAAGTTGCATGGAGGACAAAAATGCCTAAATATTAATTGCAAGCAGGGGCAGGTACATACCTACTACACGATGCATGTCAGCCATTGAAATCAGGCAGTGGAAAGGGTAAAGGGGCACGGGTGCATGGGCTGTGCAGGGCCATCCAGGGGCACAGCACAACACAACATCAACAGCCTTTCCATGGGTGTACACAGCCATGCCAAGGCTGCTGAAAATGCTGTAGCAGACCAGGAGGGTAGGGTAGAACGTAAAACTGGGCTGCTGTCACAGGACAGCTGGTATTGTCAGAATGTGAACTAGGGGACAATGCCCAGGCCCAGGCCATTGCCTCAAGCAGCATTCACCATTGACAACATTTGCTACTACTACCTGTGCTGTGTGTGCTGGTCAATTAGGAAATGTCAGTTAGGTGCCCATGGAACAAACACACTCAAAATGAGGGTTCAGGATGACTAAGTGATCAATCCCCTTCAATTCCTAACCAAGTGTAACTCCTGTCAAATGCTCATGTCTATAGGCGCAATAAACATCAGGTATTGTTACTTACATTATGAAGTACAAAGCAGTAATGTCATACCTATGCTGCCCATTCCAGGGTCTACCCCGTGCCTGTGTTACAATAGCTGGAATGCTACCTTGCAACATCTCAACTGTCATACTGCTAAGGCAACAGTATTGAGGGGGAGGACATATGTGTCTAGCTAGTGAAACACACCCGCTCAGTCATAAGAGTAAATGGAACTCTGCCAGGCCCATCAGTGCAATGCAATTTAGCACACATTCGCAAACATCAACATGACACACTACCAATGCTGACACTTGTATCGTGTCATGTCAATACAATACATGGTATGTGCTAGGTCTCTGCAACATATAGGTGCATGTGAAATATCATAGACTGGGTCAGTCCCATATTGTTATGTGTGGTGCAAGTGGCATCAGAATACCAACAGGCATTGCAAGGCCTCACAATGCTAATGGTTGTAGAGGGAGGGTTGAGTAGGACAAAAAGGTGGCAAGACACAATTTGGACAGAACCTACACCTAGAGGATGTGACGTCTGCTAACTGCCCACACTACATGTGACATGCAGGTGGGGCATAGGCCTGTGAGAATGCTATTATTAATGACAGGAACAATAAACAGGAACCCAGACTACATTGTTCCACTAATAGGAAGTCAGTGATGTCACATTACAACTACCACAACACAGACACACTAATTGTACAATATTTCATTGCAGAGGACAATGGCTCTCCTGTGGATATGTCTGTCCTGGACTACCCTGATGACATGGATGACGAGCTGACAACCATTAGCCAGGAAACCGTACAAGATGTCCTGGGGTCCTCCAGACCCCACCTTCAGTCGCAAGGAGGAGCACAGATGTAGCAGTCATCACAGAGGTCCCGCCTACCACCCCAATAGTACAACCTGCCAGCTCAAACACAGCTGAGGACTCTGATGACACTGGGACCACCTTTGAGAGGACAGTTGTGGGAGTACAGCGGGAGGTGGCCAAGGAGGTGCGGGTGGGGATGCAAAATATGGAAGCCAACCTTGAGGAGATGCGCATGTGCATGATGACATCTGCAGAACAGTCAGCAGCCATGCAAGTCCACAATCACTACTGCAAGGACTACAACAGTGTGTGAGGGACTTCACCACTGCAGTGAGGGAATTGCCACAACACCTAGCCTCCCAAACCTTTCACTGCATGCAAGGGCCGACGTGGCTGCCTACCACAGCGATGTTGCTGCTATACCAGTATACTCAATAACCAGCAGCTCCTCCTTGCTGCAGTTATGCCCTTAATAGTTCCACAGTTGACAGCTACCGGGAATTCAGAGTCCACTTCTCCAAACACTAAAATGTGTGTTGCCCCCTCAAACCCACCACCACCAAGGGCAGAGGAGACTACACACACATCAGAAGATGAAGACGTGGAACAGATCACCTTCACCCGTAGGAGTACCCAGTAGCACCAGTCCATGACACATGGGCAGTGATTTTCCTATGTCCTGTGTTTGACAACATGCCAGTCTTGCTACATTTGGTAACATGCACTGTTCTCCAACACACTGTTTACCTTACCACTATGGACTGCAATTATCTCTCACAACCTAATTGGCAATTCATGTTCCTCTGCATTGAATGACACTCCATCGCAGCATGTCCAATGACATTTCCCTCAACATTGCATCCTGGACAATATAAATATTGCACAACAGCACTTTAAAATAAACAGCACCTACACAACCACTTTGTCTCTGTGTAATGTGACACATCTACAGTGCAGGAGTTTTATGATGCATGTAACATGTCAATGGCCACAGAATGTCAATACAATAGCACAGAAAGAATGTGGTCTGATATCTATGCACAAGGGTCTAGATTTTACAACCATCTGTGCTGCTTGTGGCTCATTTCTGAAGTTAAAGCATCACAAACAGTATAATGCTGTGTAAAAATTATATATGTCAGGGCCAAGGTATCTACTAGATGAAACTCAATGCTGCCCACATCCCCTACAAGACAATCATTGTGTATGTGACATATGACTCTAAACTTAAATCCCACAACCACACCATACAGCAGGAATGGATGTGTAAGAGTGATTCGACAAAAACGTCACCTGGGAGTACAATTACAAAAATCATAGGTGTGATTTATGTATACTGAACTTCATGAGATTATGACACCACTCAGCTTATCAGGGTTCACATGAACATCAGGATGCAGGCAGACGTCCCACAGTGCCCATGAATCCAACACAGGACCCAAATGATGACATCTTTAAAATCAAACCTACATCTACAATACATGGGAACCATAGTCACCATGAGTGGTGGGTTCAATGGATGGCAGATGCATAGACATGTAGCTTTGTTGTAGCTGCCAATGCAACAGCTCATTTAGAAGTAGGAATAAACATGTCCAGAATGGGATGTGGATGCAGGATAGAACACACAGGCAAACACAAATTTGCCACTGTACACTCATGCAAAGGCCCAGATCCCCAAGCATATGACACATACCGTAAAGGAGTACCTAAAACGTCATTACATATGTATGAAAGAAAACTTAAACTATGTCAAACACCTATCCTAACCTATCCTAACCATAGATTACCCACAACTGGCCCTAACTACCCTAGGCTAAACCTACTTATCACATGTAACTATACACTCTAAACAGCAACCCCCCAACCCCCTTATATTACAGGACACTACCTAAACACATATTAACTAATCCTAAACAAATATATATATATATATATATTTTTTTTTTTTTTTTTTTAAATACACATATACCCCAACATCAACCTCCACCCACAAACCAACATGTAATAATATAACCCCCCACCCCAATCCAATCATCCTATCTAAACTAATAGCCTACTCTAACCTATCACTAAAGCCCCTAAACCCAACAAAAAACAGCATGAGGAAAGAGAAGGGAGGGGACGGAATTAGGGGTGAGAAAAACTGTACTCAGAGGTATGCCCTCCTCAGAGTGTTTTTTGATGGATCTCAGTCTCCTGCTGTTGCGGGCCACCTCTTGCTGGAGACTATCCATGCGCCTAATCATCCTTTGCATGTCCTGTTGTACGTGGCGCAATGCAGCCATGTCAATACCACCTGCTGTGGTGGTTTGTGTTGCACTGGATGTAGCAGGTGCTAGTGACGTGGTTGGGGGTAGTGGTATAGATGGTGCTGCAGCAGTTCTTTGTGCTGCTGATGTTGAGGGTCCAGCTAGGGTGGCTGAGATTCCAGGCTCCACTGTGCCTGCAGTCGGTGTGGTGGCGGCACCTGTTGTGGCCAATGCTGGCCCCCCTTGGCTAAAAGCTCTCCGTGCTCCTTTGGCTCTCTCTTGACGAGAGAGGATGTGCCTGTACCGCACTGCCCGCCTCTGAAACTCACAAATTTCCTGGGCATTCATGTGGGCAGCTGTAAAAAAGAGACAAGCAAACATTAGTGTCATCATTGTGTGATAAATGTACAGATGATGATTTAACACTTCCTCACAAATAGCACATGCAGTTCAAATCACAGTACAGATGATAGAATGTCCCTGAGGAATGACATGCCAACGCAGCCTACCCATCAACTATCTAACAGCACAGCAATGCACAACAAGGTGTGTACCAAATTAACTGATCTGTGCATATATGTAGTGCTATTGGTCACATTACAAATGCTGCAAGTACTCAATATGTGCCAGACCAACTAATCCCTATCATCTGGATCAACTTCAAGGCACACAAGACCTGTGATGTGTATATGGAACTGGTAGGATGGTATGCATTTGCTAATCATAAGGGGTCAGTGTAGTTTGGCACACATGAAGGCTTGAATTACATGTCTGTCATCTACACTGTGACCATCACACTTAGCTACATATATTTTCTCCCCCTAACCCTGTGCCTCAAGGGGGATGGGCATGCAAAACATTTTTTCAAATGTCAAGGACAACCAGAAAGCTTTGTCCAGCTGTACATGGATTTAGTCAGTGTAACACAGGTAAGGAGGCCTGACAACTAGGAGTGAGTCCACCATTGGACAATCACATCTACATTCATGTTTCCATTTGTGGACAACCATCAACATCAGATCTCACTGACACATTTCCTAAATCAACCACATTGATGCAAGCACACATCTGGCCTTGACCTGCATGCATGCCTATAACATACCACTTAAGTGCCAGGTAAATGGAGTACAACATGTGTGGCTAGATGCTGGGGACAGTCACCCATACAGTCCTACATGTCCATTACATCACAGGGATGCACAAGTTTGTGTGTAAAACTGATGCATCACTGTTTTGTGTGAATTAGGGTATGACTTGCTGACTAAATTATGACACTGGCCACCTCCAAATCAATTGTGGGCATACAAGTGGCTACAAATCACCTTGTTCACCTGCACATGCCTCTTGCATAGCACTAGACTTCCAATATAGGACTCTCTGCTAGTGAATGTCTAACTCTTCCATGGAACACTATGTCAACCTCCAGTCAAGTCACATATCAGTTCACATGCCAGCTCATCTTATCTTGCAATGAGTCCAACACACAGGAGTCAATCACACAACAGCTGCAAACACAACACAGGGCAAAAAATGTCACACTTACTGGATACGTCTAGGTCCTCGAATCAAGCCACTTCACCAATGGTGTAGGGGGCTGGTCCACCTATAAAACATGGAAGGGAGATATATACTCAGTGTCTGATCACTGTACAAACGTGGGAACAACAAATCACAGTGTGCAACATTTTATATGATAGAGCTGCACATCAGGCATGTAGACACTCCAACAGACATACCACTGCAAACTTGCATTGACACTATCACTCCAGTGAGTGATAGACACACAAATGCACACATGCACTGGCCCTAACAATCATGTGGTGCCAAACCTGACTACACACTTTTGTGGCTAATACATTCCAGATGTTACTCCATTTATCATTTGTTATTGGGTGACATATGCAATGCCACATTCCTGGTGCACTGCAATATCAGTGACTCTGATATTGTGGCTTCTGCATCAAGGGACAATGAGTGACTGTGTGATGGGCATGTGGGTTGATTTGCTTTCAGGAATTATTGTGCTTTCAGTGGTCCATAATAGGTGTGGCAGTGTTGTATGTAGGTTACATATGCCCCATTGGCGGTGTCCCCTAAGCCGTATATGCCCCCTATGACAACATGATGGCAGGGATCCTGTGTGTGAAATGATGACAATGTAGCACTAAACATGGATTGGCCACTTTTCTGTTCCAAAACTGCAAAATAATGTATGCTGGCAGTGTCTTAGTTGATCATTGTTGACTGAATGCATGGGCACAGGTGTAGTCATTGCACCTGAAATGTGTCACTCAGGGCCATGTCTACCTATATCAGGTATTGTGAATCACACATTGCAAGATTCAGCAACTAGCAATTAGCAAGTTGGGTGATCAGAGGTAGTACACCCGAAATGACACTGTTTGCAAATGAAAAATGGGGTAGCAAATGTCCTACTTCTTCAAACATGATGAGGTAGGTCTCTATTTGAAACCCCCTTGGGAATGGTGGCACTCACAGGAATGCTGGCTTACTGAGCTCAGCAGACCACCATGTCTGTGACTGCCTTCATATTGAGATGTTTACATTTGTAGAAATGGCTGCAATATTTCAGCAGGGGTGTACAGAAAGTGATTTAACAACCTATTTCATCACTACAATAGTATAATGAAAGCAGTGAGTGGTCCCTTGCACATCTTCATGCTCAGAAATAGTTTGTGACCATGCATTCACAAAGAGGAGGGATACCATGCTGACCCTTTCACTTTTGAAAAAGGGTTGGCACCAATGTGACACAGATGGTAACTGCAATAGCTCAGTCCCAGCAATTGTGCCCAAGCAAACAATTTTGTAGGGATCTGCTACTCAATGATAGGATTTCAACGCCTAATCCTAAATGCCACTAGAAGACCCTGTTTTGTGATAGTGCAACCTGGTAGCATAATGACCCATTTGGGTTTGGCCATGTGAATGATTATTTGCCCTGACGTAAACAGACAGATAAAGTGAACTAATTTTTTTGACGCAACAGCTGCACAAATGTAAAAAAAAATTGTGTATGTTGCAAGTTTGCGCTACTTTTGTGTCCAGAAATGACGCAAATGCAGTGCGAAAAAAGTAGAAATATGGGCCTAAGATAATAGTGAAGGTTATGAAGAGCTTGGTACGTATGGTCCTGAATACTGTTCGGACATGGTTCAACAAAACTGTGGACTGCATTGTTACCATGTATTACCATGTGTAATACATCACATTCCTGGTACACTTACAGTTTGTTTAACTTACATTCCACATGCCCACAAACATTGCATGCAGTATGTCACGACATCTGCTACTGTCACTCCAGAGCATTGTACTGTACACATTTGTCAATTTGGTACTCACCAACAGGGCCACCAATCACCACACCCAGGTGGTCCAGCAGGTCCTGCTCTCGGGCCACCAGGTCAGCCCAGCGATGCTTCAGCTGGTGCTCATTAAGTGCTGTGTTGAAAATCCTCCTCAGGTGGAACAGCACCTTTGCCCACCGCAGCTGTCTTGCCTCCGTGTGATACCCTTGTATCACACGGCCCCCAGCCTCCAATATCATGGGGAGGTAGTGGCACACCAGCCACACAAATGCCCCAAGCTCCTCCTCACCCATGCGCCCCAGCCGTGCCCTTCCCGACATCATACAAAACACTATTTATTAAAGTAAGTAGGGAAAAACAGGGAAAGGAGGTAGAAAAAGGAAACTTATCTAACCCAATTAAAGCCCCAAACTACCCCAACTAATCCTACCCACAAACAGACTCCCAATAGTACAAATACAAACCAAACTACAATTAAAGACACAAAAACATTCACACAGGTACAAAATACACTTACTAAACACCAAAAGACAAAATATAGACCACACAAGATACAAAATGACAAAATCCACAAAGAAACAATCCAACACACATCCACTCAGTCTAGAAAAATCACAGACTGCAAAGTGAAAGTACACCCACTGTACCATTTCTGTAAACAGGATATCCTATTACATCACTTCCTGTCTCATTTGATGGCCGTTTTTTGTCTTGCGTGGGAACTTTTTGACACTTACGTAGTTTGCGTCAAATTTTTTTGATTCATACGTGTCAAAATCCCACACATTCATGGATCAATACATTTTCAATGGATAACCGCATGCCTGGGGTGCGCTGGTGGAATTAACGCTAGGGACCCATTGATGTATATTGTGCGTTTGTGTCATTTTTTGACGCGTTTGCCTCAATATTTCTGACTCAAACTGTGTTTGTGTCATTTTATAAATTTTAACATGCATGCAGCCTATAACTAGACAAAAATAGTATGGTATGACCTGCAGTGTGTGTTCTAGTGTTTGGCCACATGTGGCAGACCATGCTTCTGCGGAACACAACACTCATATCATTGTGCAGGATTAGCTCTCTTAACTGACGCAGCAGCAGCGCAAACTTTGGAAATTAAAATGGAAATGTTAAGTTTGCGCAGGTGTTGCCTCAATAGAGGAAGCAAGGCTACGCTACAAAAATATGGGGGTTATTCTAACTTTGGAGGAGTGTT
Organism: Pleurodeles waltl; assembly: GCF_031143425.1. Classification (NCBI taxonomy): domain Eukaryota; kingdom Metazoa; phylum Chordata; class Amphibia; order Caudata; family Salamandridae; genus Pleurodeles; species Pleurodeles waltl. The sequence goes on from NC_090439.1 coordinate 1,033,660,781, forward strand.
AATCCGTCCCAAAAGTGACGGTAAAGTGACGGATATACCACCAGCCGCATTACGAGTTCCATAGGATATAATGGACTCGTAATACTGCTGGTGGTAAATCCGTCACTTTTCCGTCACTTTTGGGATGGATTAACACCTCCTCCAAAGTTAGAATAACCCCCTATGTGTTTTGTGTGTGAATTGACCGTTAAAACTATTTGGGTGCCTCTGTTGGAACGGCATGCAGTACATTTGGCGTAATGTTCATGTATGAATATGTTACAAATGGGTATCACCATCAGATGCCAATCAATGAGGTACAACAGTCATGATATGTGTTTGTAATATCTGTTGCCACTTTTGCTGTGTGCAGTTGCTTGACTTTGGGGCCAATACATTTCCCATGACAAACAATACACAGGAAAGATCGAGGATGGCTGATGAGGGCTATGTCAGATATCTTACCCCTCACATGTCATGAAATGTTGGATACCACTTCATGGTCACTTGTATGTATACTACCCATGAGCCAGGCATTTGAACATGTTAAGTAGTTACAGTGTTTGTAAAACAGAGCCTCAAATCCAATCATAACATTGTTATGTACACCACAGTTTGACTAATGTTAATGACATATGTTCCTCCTGTGGTTGTGGTGGACCAGCAGCCCAGGTTGCATGTGTTCACATATTTCCAGTGGTTCATTGCACAAAAGTGTCCAGTTCAAGTGTGTGGCCATGTGTACCCTGTGTCAGTATTGGCCTCCATGGTGTAACAGTTACGTGCAGGTCTAGTCAGGAGTCTTTGGAGCCAACCCTTGAATTAACAGAGTATCCTTCAAAGGAGATTTGACCTAAAGCCAAAGATCAGCTAACAGCATACAGGGGGATAGGGCAGCTATGGTAAAGCAGAAATTACAGAAGAGTGACGACAGAGCGACATTGTTGTGGTCAAATATGTTATGGATCAGTAATAGAAAAACAGGCAGGTTTCATCAATACATTTGTACACAGGGTAGGGCTCTGAACTTCCCACAGCAACAGGGAACATCAGTACCTCTGTGCAGATTAATCTCACAGCTAGTCACCACGCAAGCCCCATCAAAAGGTGGCGGCAGAAGTGAATCTGTGTCTGGACCGTCAGGGCACAAACATGCATTGTCCTTACATACACATTAGCAGCTCTTGTTTGTTGGGCTGGAGACCCAGTACCAAATCCAGGAATACAGCCATAGCACACTGTCACTGTTTGGCAATAATGAATACATGCAGAACCAGACAGCCATCACACAGGGAGGCTGGAGGAACAATAGGAGTACACCTGCACACTGAGTGGTCTTCCTGGGCTGGGAGAGGTAGAGGCGGGCACACTTACATTTGGATGAACTGTGTCCTGTCATGACACAAAGGGCTCGTTTACCCCCTACTGATGTCTGGAGCCACTGCGGAAGAGAAGGGGCATTCCTGGAACTGGTTAGAGTTGGTTGGAACCTTCTCCCCACTTCTAGAAGCTGGGCAAACTGAGTATAAGTGTAGGGGTTGTTCCCCAGGTAGAGAGGATACTGTGTGGCTCTACCAGGAGGAACCGTTATGCTGCAAAAAGGTGCCACCATTAGGGCTGACCTGCTAACGTGCTGACCTGTGACCTGCTAGGTCACCAGTAGGACTGCCATCTTGCTGCCAGGACTCTGATAAGTTGGCCTGCTGCTGTTTCCTTTGCTGTGCCCAGTTGTTCTCCAGGGCCTGGGTGGTTTGCCCCCTTTCCCCTGTGTTCTACTCTCTAGTGCTGCCTTCTTAAACCCCATAGAGCACGGGATGAGCACTATACAGTGTGTAGGAGCAGTGTGGTGCACGGAGAGCACTTCATTCCCCATGACTGTGCAGCACATGGAGAGTTCTGCACTCGACCTGATGAGTGAGGAGGGTTTGCGACTCAGGCCACAAGCAAATGAGGAGTGCTTTATCCAGTGCCCCCAGGGCACATGTGGGCACTTACTGAGGAGGATTCACTGCCACAACCTGGGCCGAAACAACTGAGAAGCCGACTCACGGCTGAAAGTGCCAGGAGGTTTCTCCCAAGTCGGCCCACCTCATGGAGGAGAGGGTAGCAGTCTGGGAGGCCCTGGATGGCTCCAAACACGCTCCCCTATCAAGCGTGCTGGAGAGGAAGCTGTAGTTGCCAAAAGCCACTCCCTCATGGGGGTGGGTGGCTCTCGGGAGTTCTGTCCTACGTCGGGGACACAGAAAATTCTCCATGCTGATGAGAGCAGTGTGTGTGTCACTGCCTGTGGCAGCATACCTTCAGAAGCATTTTTGTTGCATCTGCCATGCGTGGAACGGGACAGAAACCTCAACGGAGGTCCCGTTACCACGGGTGGGAAAAAGTACTTAATTGATTATACTAGGAGTGCAGGAGCTCCTGTAAGGAACATGGTGTGATTTCATTTACCAAATGACTTCTAAAAGGCACGCAAATGTGCAGTGGCCCACATATGGGAGGTATTGTGGGACGATTGTTATGATGTTCTTCACTGTATTTACCACCTCCCATACAACAGAGGTGCAGGTGCACAGGAGTTATGGGATTGCGTTGGTAACTTATTGAGCAGGTATTCCTAAGGATATGTGATTCGTTATCTGATGCATTGTTTTGTACTCTGGGGTTTATATATGTGCAAATACTGTTTCAGTGTCATGCGCAGTAGTGTTTCTTCCATGATGTTTTTCTCCTGACACGTGCCAGGTGGAAATGTTTCATTATGAATGCATTATGAAAGTCTGACAACTACCTGCTGAGCAGAAAATTACTGATTTATGTTGTGTTTGGTCTAATGATGTTTTACGCAATACAGTTTATTTTTAAATAACATGTAGAGTTCTCTTTTCAATGTATTTATTGTGTCACTAGTGTTGTGTTTGTTGTCAAAACGCTTTACACATTGCCTCTGGGATAAACCTAACTGCTCGTTCCAAGCTACCAAGGGGGGGAGTAGGGGTTATCTTGGATGTTTATCTCCCTTGCACTGACTAGAGTGGTGGGCCTTGCCTTGCTGAGGTGTCTACTCTAGACAACCAGGAACCCCATTTCTAACACAAATATTCTCTGTTAGCAGTGTATTGCAATAAATTCATCCATCACAAACTCATTGTCTGCTATCTTTAAATTCACATTTTGCCAAGTAGATATGTCAGACCATGTGAACCATACGATGATCATCCAAGGTACTTGTGCAAGATGGGATATGTTGCATGTGCACAGTGTCCAGCTCAGGATTACAACCTCTCTAAACAAACACATACATACAAGTATCCTGTAAAAGAAGAAATGTTATTACATTGTTCAGCGCATAGGCTGGCAATATGTCTGAAACAAGGAAAATCATACATGATTGAATTATACTAGGTAAATGAACATTTTTACAGGTACAGGTCTCCAAACCATGGAAGGAAGGGATTTGTCAGACATTGTCCTGTAGAATCAGCAAACATTAAAATGGTTGATGTCATCAATCAGAGACTTATTGCCTACCACACAAAAGTAATCCAACATCATATCATATAAGACTCAGACAGATGACAATACAAAAGTTTCTGATCTCAGGGACATTAGAATCCAGTGCTTATGCATCTGGTGGTATTACCCAAACAAATTTCAGTGACGTGGAACAGACACTTTGACCTACAATGATGAAAGACATTAACAGCTACATACTGGTCATACAAAAGGAGTGTTTAGCCAATGTGAAGGGTTACTAACATGATTGTGGCCTACAACTACATATTTTCTGACCACATGCCAACACACATGATGCATCAGGGCCACCACATGACAAAGAAAAAGTCCAATGGAGTCTTTTAAATTTCCATCTTATCACTGTGCAAGATGTCTTGGCACAGGTCTCCTACACCCAAAGTCTGTGACCTACATTCCCTGGAACTATCCATGTCCACTTCGTATTTCAGAACAGCATCACATACCTCCCAATGTCACAACTCTGAAATGTCTACATGAAGATGTCATGGTGAAGGTACCTGAACAAAGAACAAGACAAGGAGTATGGGTATGAATCCATATATATGAAGCAAGTCACATAGTAAGCATCTGGAAAACAAAGTACATTACAATAAATCTACCACAAACAAAGCAACATCATCAAGGTGTGGATGTGTCAAAAGCTATCTCATCAAACAGCCTTTGGCTGATCTTGCCTGAGCATCAGCTCCGTAACTATTTCCCAGAAATTGCTACACACAGTATCACAACTACAGTTCATTGTACAGTCCAAGCCATGACCTCATATGACATACTTACATTCATGCCACGGAGGACACAGGATTGACCTCATCATCATCTGAGGCTTCCTTCAGTGGACACACCATAGTGATGGTGGACCCATCAGAACCTGCTCCTGTTCCATCCTTCTCTTCCACCCCAGTTCCATCTCTACCCTCTCTGTTGCTCCCCACCCAGTTGAGCATGCCCACTCACCCAAGAGGGTGGGCATCTCCTTCGCCTCAGGCACCTCACCCCCTCCCCGTTACCCCTTCTGCCCTGAGTGAGGAGGCTATTGACCTCTTGAGGCATCTCTCTGTGGGTCAGACTGCCATTCTGAATGCCATCCAAGTGCAGGGCAGCCAGCTCCAGCTGATGGTTGCATACCTGAAAGGCATTCATAGTGCCATGTTTGGCCTACAGAGATCTTTTCAGGCTCTGGCTTCCTCACTGTTGGCAAACATCCACCCCCAACAATCTTCCCCCGCCAACTACCTCCTTCCAATCCAAATTCCCTATTCCCTAAACCTGTCCCAAGCACACAGACACATCCACATGCACCCACCTCAACTCACAAAAGAAGCACCTATAAACACAAGCGCCACAGACATCAACCCCACCGACCTATACAACGCAACACCCACACCCACAGAAACAGCCACCACTCACCCCATACTTCTAGGCAACACGCCAACACCCACAGACACCACTCACACCATACCCACAGATATCACCCCAACACCCACAGACACAGCCACTTCTCACACCATACCCCCAGACTCCACCCCAACACCCACACTCAGCCATCACTCCCACATTACCCAGCACCTTAACATCACAGCCCCCAAGAAACACAAACACCCACACACGCAACAGACACCAACCAAACTCAAGCATACCTTAGACACGTACACACAGCCCCCAAGAACCACAAATACCCACACTCACACCCACAACAGACACCACCCAAACTCAAGCATACCTTAGACACGCACAAAGCAGTAGCATCAACACCCACAGGCAAGACAACCACTCCCACAACCTCCCAATCCCTTCTGAAGACCCTACCTGTTTTCCCAAGAAAAGTTTCCATTTTAACCTTGCCCTTTCCCCTGTGACCTGCACGTCATCTCCCAGACCCAAGACCCCACCTACATCCCAACCCATTCCTTCCACATCAAGTCTTCCTCTGTCACATCTGCCCCCTGCAAGCTCACATACTCCTCCCACCCTGATGCAGAAGCTTACCCCTCCTAAGGAGACGACCACCCACCCTAAGAAAAAGACCACCCCTCCCAAACCCCAATCCAACCATCCCAAATCTGACCACACCCAAATGTGATCCCTGAGGTGCCTGTATGCCCACTTGATGCCCCTTCCTGTAGAGGTTCTCTGGCAGCGATCAGAGTCAAGCTGGAGCATAGTACTATGCATGGACTGACATATGGATTGGCCAATGGTCTTTGCTCATTATCATTTCCAATCAATAAACCCCAGTAGTTGTTTTTTTGGGTACACATTTGTCCTGCCATTACATTTCTACTTTTTTGTTGCTCCTGAGTAATTTGGGCTGTATGCCTAAAGCTGTGTGTGCGTCTCACCATGATTGCTGATCCATTTCCTGTGGTTGGCAAGATCTGATGTTGGGGGCAGTGCTGGTGTCACCCAGAACGAGGGTAGATGTTCACTGTATGGATATGTGGGTGGTACTCCAATTGGGGTGTCATTGCATTGTGTTTTGTTTGATATGGTAAATATTCCGTCTTGGGTTGGCCAATGTCAGCATGTATTGTGTTAGAATTTGTCCCGTGATGTAGACTGGACATTTGTCTCATGTGTGCATGAGTTTGGTTGTCCACAAATGGAGGATGTTCAATGGTGCTACCTTCATTTACATTTGACTGATCATGTGTCCATTTTAATGTGTGTACCTTCCAGCTACTTCATCTAAATGTGTGACCCATGCTGTTGATATTGTATTTGCTTTCTTGACTTCCACTTACACAATTTGCAGATTGGCATGTCACTTGCCTCTACTATTAGTTGTCCCTGAGATACATGAAGGCCAGTTCCTGTGCAAATGGTGTTTTAGGGGCATGTGAAAGTGAAATGTGTCCCAGGGCCCATCGTTCCTGGGGTGCCCCTGATGCCCCTATGCATATTTTGCAGGTATTGTTTACATTGTGAGCTTTGGATATTTTTCTCACAATATATTGTGCATACCATTGACCTTCCGTTGTGTTGCAATGTGAGTGAAATGTTTGGGTCCATCACAGGGATGTTCCATCGAAGGAGTGTTTGGGTGAAATGACACATCCATACATTTGCGTCTTCAATATCACAAAAGTCTATGGCATGTGAGCAATGTGAGGGTGACAGTTGGATTATGTATGATGGGGTTGTGTGTTGCTGCTGTATGACACAATGTTCTGTACACATCACTGTCCCTGAAACTGGGATGAACAGACGTGTGTTTTTGTGGAGTGTGGTGCTGCAGTGTCAGTGGTCAGCCCAAACAGGGCGTCCTGTGGCTGTGTATGGGTCATTCGTTGTTATCGTTTCTGACCCAGGACACAATAAAAGTGTACTTTGTCCACGTTGCGTAACTGAAAATACCAGGTCTATGGCGGCGCAATAATCTGTTGTAGAGTTTCTGAACACAGGTAGGTGTGTGATCTTACAGTTGGTTGCGTCCACGGGGGTGTGTATTTTAGGCTTCATATATGAACAGCAGCAGCGTCAAGACGTATGTGATCGGCACCATGGCAGCACAGGATGTGTGACACTGCCTACAGGTGAGTTCTTGCCTTTTATGCCTCCATTTCTGCCAGCTGGGACGTGGTGTTTGGACTGCCACAGTCATATTGGCGGAAGACAACATCGTAATCTGTCTGGCGGAAACACTGGCTCCGACAGCCTCATTGGCCTATCTCACCACCGCAGCAGTCTGAGCTGCCTGGTGGTGCCTGTGGAACTGTGGCAGTCTTTAGTGTATGGAACCACATACATCGTAATACGGTGATCCGACTGCCAACCTGACGATGGTTGGACCACCACCTCCGCCATGGCAGTCCACAGATTGCGAGACTCGTAATCAGGCCCTTAGTTAAACAGAAAATGAAGTTCTAAAGCACAAGGATGGAAAAGGATGGTAAAGTCACAAGATAGGCACAAGGGGCCAGATGTAGCAAAGGTTTGCGACTCGCAAACGGGCCGAATCGCAATTTGCGACAGTGCAAAATCGGAAATGGGATGCAAAAAGCCCATTTCCGACTCACAAAAAGCGATGGGACCCGTTTGCGATTCGCATCCCTTGCGACCCCATTTTGCGACCCGCAAATAGCAAGTCGCAATTTGCGAGTCGCAAACCTTATGCAATTGCAACTCGCAAATTGCGACTAGTCGCAAAAAGCCCAGTTTGCATGTCCCATTTACCACTAACTCAGAGCAGGTGGTAACCATTACCAAAGTATAAAAGGGGACCCAGAAGCCATCTGGGTTACTCAAGATGGCGGAGATATACCTGATAGCAGTGAGGAGGAGAGTCTACGCAGCCCAGCAGAGGAGGAGGAGGGGCAACAGACAGGAGAAGATATATAGAACCACGCAGACTCTTTTTCAGCAAACTGAAGAGGAGATCTATGACAAATACCGCCTTAGCAGCGCAGCCATTTTAGAATTAATAGATTTACTGAAACCACAGCTAGAACACCAGACTCTGCGTGGCTGCGCCATTCCTACGCATGTGCAAGTACTATGCTCACTGCACCTCTTGGCCTCAGGGAGCTATCAGGGGGTCATTGCTGTGGCAGGTGGGGTATCCCAAAGTGCAGTGTCAAGGTTCCTCAGGGCCTTCCTAGATGCCTTAGTCATGCACATGTCTCACTTCATATACTTACCAAGGAATGAGGCAGAAATGAACAGCACCAAGATGGACTTTTACCGCATTGCCCACTTTCCCCATGTCATAGGGCGTGTAGATGGGACACACATTCAAATATGCCCCCCTGCAAATCTGGAACACATTTTCCGCAACAGGAAGTGTACCCACTCACTCAACATACAGGTTGTGTGCGATGCCCATTATGTCATCACGGACATCGTAGCTAAGTTTCCAGGCAGTACCCATGACTCATACATTTTTAGGCATAGTGGGATACATCAACGCCTGGAACGTGGGGAATTCAGAGACGGTTACCTCCTAGGTAGAGCCACAGACACTTGCAGACATACACACAGGTCACTGTGCACGACTATCTGGACTTCCTAACAGTGTACTTTTGTGCCCAACAGGTGACAGTGCCTATGCTCTCAGGCCTTGGATCATGACTCCGTTTTTAACACCCAGAACTGAATCTGAGAGGCAATACAACAGTGTGCATAAGAGGACCAGGAACCTCATAGAGCGCACCTTCGGACTCCTGAAGGCAAGATTCAGATGCCTCCACCGCAGTGGAGGCTCCCTCCAATACACCCCCATTACCGCATTCAAAATTGTGGTCGCATGCGCCATCCTCCACAACATAGCCACCCGACGTGGGCTACCTCTCACCCCTGCAGACCCAGATCCTGATGATGAAGAACAAGAACAACCACATCGCCATCATGGGGATAGGAGTCTAGCTAATCAAGGCAGACTGAGACGGGAACACATTGCAACACAATATTTTGGACGGTACGTGTCAACTCCCACCATACTCACCTATTAACCAAAAGATCCATTTGTTAAGTGGAACAAAAATAACTGTTTTATTACTGTAATTAAGAACTATATACAAGTAGAAATTGTCCATGGGCAGGAAAATGCCAACCAGTCATGTGGTACATTAACGCCATGTGCCACAGTTAATGGTCCTGGGTGTTATCTATGTTCTCCTGCCCCTCCTGCCAGCCTGGCTGGTCCCTGCTGCGTCCATGGTGCTCTGCCTACCACTCCTCAGCACCCTGCTGTCAGTGGCAGAGACACTGCTCACTGTTGAGCCCTCTTCACTGTCTTGGGGTGTTTCCCCTGTGGCCCTTGACATTTCCCGTGTCTCCATAAGTTCTATTATGTGGGTGAGACGTCCCAGGCCCCTGGCAACATCCCCAGCAAAATGGCCCATCTCTATTTGCAGCCCAACTGTCCTCCTCGACAGGCCTGTTGTATTAATGGCGAGCCTGCCGATCGATGTGGCCATCCTGTCCAGTCGTTGCATTATTTGGCGATCTCTGCGCCGCCCAGCCTCTGCCTGGGCCAGCAGTCCTCCCGCCAGTTCCCTAATGGCAAGGGCAATGTCCCCAGTGTTCTGGCACATCATGTCCATGCGTCTGTTGAGGTGCTGCATACTTGCATGGTTGTTTCTCACAAAGCGGTGCAGCACACCACTAATCCTGCCCAAAACTCTGTTCTGCAGGCGCTGACCCCGCAGCAGATGTGCCTCACTGTTGGATGGAGGAAGTCTCCTGGGTGCAGACAGCAGCCCAGATGGTCTTGCCCTGCGACGCCTGCGCAGCGGTGGCTGCCCTGTGCTCCCACCTGTGTCCTCCCTGCCTGTTGCTGGGGCAGCTTCTGGCGTGAAAGTTGCAGCAGGTGTTACTACTGCAGGGATGCTGCTGACGGTGCAGGTGGGGGTGCTGGCGGGTCCTGGGGTGTCCTCCTGGGCCTGGGTGCTTGGGGTGTTGGGGGTGTCTTGCTGGAGACCTGTGGGACATGGGGAACAGACTGTCAGTGTCTACTATCTATTGCACACATCCTATTAAACATTTGTCTATGAACTGCCTATTTGACTACATTTCCCATAATGCATCATTCTACCCTGAAATGGAGCTATTTTGGTTGTGCATGCACCTGTGTACATGGTGGGTGGGGGTTGACATTGATAGGGGTACAGGCTTATTACATGGTACTCACCGGTTGATGTGCTGGGCTCTGAGGTGTCCAGGTCCCCAAATCCACACACTGCCTCCTGCTCCAATGTTTCTTCCACCCTTTCTTCCAGGGGTGTGGGTGGTGGCACAGAGGATGGTCCCCCTCCAGTGCCTCTCATCTCCCGGAGCCTTTCAGCCACCCTCTCCTTGGTCTGGGAGCGGAGGTCATACCACCTCTTCTTTATGTCCTCGATTGTCCTGTGGCTCACACCCAGGGAATTGATTTTATCTTGGATGTCCTGCCAGAGTTTTTTTTTGGTGGCCTCAGGAACATTGAGGGCTGCTCTCCCAAAAAGCTCATCATGGTGCTGACAGCATTCCTCTGTCAGCACCTCCAGCTCCCTCTCAGAAAATTTGAGTTTTCTTTTTCGTGGGCTTCCCTCCATGGCAGCTGCTGTTTGTTCTGTGTGAAGACTGGCAGTTATAAAAGGGAGTGGTCCTCCCTCCTCCCAGGTGTATTAGTAAACTTCCTGGCTGTGATGTCATCATCATGTGCCAGGAAGTGTTTCCAGAGTGTTCTGGTGTGCTTTCTGGAGTGTTCTGCTGCACCTGCAAGCAATTTTCGAGGTAATCGCAATTTGCGACATCTACTCGCTAATTGCGAGTTCGTTTTTTGCACACTCGCAATCTGCGGACTCGCACAATGCGTTGCGAGTCCGGCTGCGAGTCGCAAAATCAGATCGTTTTTTTTTCTGGCATTCCTAATTGCGACTCGCATTTTGCGAGTCGCATCAACTCGCAAAATGCGAGTCGCAATTTTTATTTTTGCTACATCTGGCCCAAGGTCTCCACCCTCACTACATGATTATTACAGTAAAGAGGGATGCATACTACCAGAATATCAAAAAGCTGCTGAACCTAAGGAGGACCAGAAGTGACTATCAAATGCATTTTGCAATCATCTAAGGAAGTATTGAGGAAAATCCTGATCCCTATTAAATTTCCTGAGCTTCTAAGCTGTTTTCAAGGGCTGCTGAAGCTGGCCTCCTGAAATTCCACAGGGAAATAAGAGCAAGGGATCTTGGAAGAAGAACAAGGAGTCCAATAGAACTGGGAGCTGGAAAGCTTGCCCAACTGAGTGGTTGAGACGATGGTTTCCTACCGCTTTTTGTGCCCTGGGACCCTGAGAAGTGTTTGTAAATGTTTAGGGACTGGCAAGGTGACCAGGAAGAAGATATTCAACTGTAGGTGAAGTTCGAAGTTTTAAATTCTGTGATTCTTGGAGGACTGGGAAAGTGCCCTAAGGCTACATAACCCTGCCATGATCTGGGCGGGCAAGAGTTTATGGCATATCCTGCCTGTGATGGCTATTCATCACTTGGAGCACAAACATACAGGTGCATTCCGCGTGAGTTACTCTAACCTACTGCTGCGATTGATCAACAGATAGGGTTAGATTGTATTTGTCATTTCTGTAGCACAGGAAAGAAAGAATGTTTTGAGAATCTTGGTCATGATGTGTGTTTTTGCAAGTGAGATGCTGTAATTTCATACCACATATTTAGAGCTCTTGATTCTCGTCAACCTGGAACGTTTAATGTATATTGACGACAGCAATGTACCCTCATAGTGAAAGGCACAGTGAATATGATTACTAATGCAGTCAAACTAACCAATAAAGGATCCAAGTGGTCCAGAAATGTTTAGACATTTTAATGTTTTGTAGTTTCAAATAGGAAGACTGGCTCTAGTTTTCCTAAATCTGTACCTAAACATTGATAGCATGGATAAACATACACATATACTGCTATTCCTAAAGCTGTCTGTGGAGATATCTCTTTTTAATTCACAATCCTAAAATGACATCGACTATGCATTTGATCCCTGACTAAAGAAAGCATGTGTAATCCGAATTACATATTTATTATCAAATTGTTCCCAATTCCTGTCTAAACTAAATGGTATTCTCCATGCAACACTGATATTTGTTCTCGTCTCATGGATGCATAACTTATCAGAACAACGAATATATTCATAAATGCGGACTTTAGGATGATGTGAAAAACTGACTAGAGTAAAAAATATTTTGTTCTGTCATATCAGTCTGCTTTAATTTATATATCAGTGGAGATTCAGTTTGTCACTTGCACTCAAAGTTATCAGTATTCAGATGCACGTGATTCGTGAATAAACAGGAATGAAATGTAGTTCTAGTCTGCGATGAGGGTTACCTCAACTTTTGGCTTTTTTTCCCCCGATCGTCCGTAAACGAAAGATGATACAGTATTTTATTAATACAACACTGTCTGTTCTGCAATACAGATGACAAAATTCGGAAAATATACTTAGGCTCTGAAGAGTAGGTGACGCAAGTCCGTGAGCAGAAGTCCATGCTGCAGCCTCTGCGAAAAAGATGCCCATGCCTGGTAAAGTCCTGCAGTCACCCCTCACCCCCTGCACCACTAGCGTAACATAAGCCCTCGCAGTCCCTGTGTTGCGGGGGGCCTCCGAGTTCCAGGGGCCATTCTCTACTCAGTACCCTAACTGACTCGCTAACTGGGTCTGAGCCAGTTCGTTTTATAGTTACGGGCGCACGTCCGTTGATGATAATACACAGGGTGCATGGATGCTGCGCTCACCGCTGCGTGGTCTCAGGGTCGTGCACAGGGTGGGCCAGGGTTGGTGCGATTGTATTGTGTCATGCGCACTACGCAGTTCAAACTGCAAGTGTGATGGCGGGTGGGACCCTCATTTTCCAGAGGTCTGCCGTCTGCACAGTGCGCCTGCCACCGAAGCTGCAGTTCACGGGTGAGAGTGAAACGAGGCGAGACTTATTCACTATTTCATAATCACATTTTGTTCTAACTTCTCTGCATGGGGGTAGGGGGCTGCTGTATATAGGAACCCGTGGTTGCCACAGCTAGACAGGTGGCTTAATTATGCAGACTTCACTTACCGTTCATACCAAGCAAGGGACAAGCATAGAACGAAAAGATACATTATATACACAACTGTTGCACCGTGACAGGCAGAGATTTTATGTCAGGACCGGAGGCTTTTGGTTATGCTTCTCTTTCCTTTACTGTAAACACACAGCAGCCAATGAAAAACTTTAACTACATTTCCCATGAGGCACAGCCCCATCCTCACCCCCAATCAGGGACTATCCTCTCATTTAAATGCCCTTATCAACTAAGTCCGTCCTCTTTCTTTGCTGCTAACGCACAGAGCTAAGGGCCGGATGTAGGAAACTTCTGCGAGTTGCAAATGGGTCGCAGCAATATTTGTGACTTCGCAAAAAGCGAAATGGGATGTACAAATCCCATTTGTTAGTACCAAATAGCGATGCAACCTATTACCGACTCGCAAAAATTGTGACCTGATTTTGCGACTCGCAATTACGAAGTCGCAAACCGAATGCACAAGCCAGTCGCAAATTGCGACTAGTCGCAAAAAGCACCTTTTGCACATCCAGATTACTACTGATTCCGAACAGGTGGTAACCAGAACCAAAGTATAAAAGGAGACCCAGAAGGCATCTGGGTTACTCAAAATGGCTGCACTATACATGATTGCATGGAGGAGGAGATTCCAGGCTGCCCAGCAGAGGAGGAGGAGGCAGAGACAGGAGAGGATATACCGAACCAGGCAGACACTATTTCAACAAACTGAGGACGAGATTTATGATAAATACAGACTGAGCAGCGCAGTTATCCTAGAGATCATTGAACTGCTGAAATCTCAGCTAGAACGACAGACAGTGCGCGGCTGCGCCATCCCCACACATGTGCAAGTGCTATGCTCACTGCACCTCTTGACCTCGGGTAGCTGTCAGGGGGTGATTGCAGTGACAGGTGGGGTATCCCAAAGTGCCCACTCACAAATTCTTCAGACGTTTCCTAGATGCCATACTCGCACATATGTCTAGATATATACCTTCCCAGGAATGAGGCAGAAATTAACTGCACCAAGTTGGACTTCTACAGAATTGCCAACTTCCCACATGTAATAGGGTGTGTGGACGGGACACATATACCAATTTGCCCACCTGCAAATCTGGAATATGTGTTCCACAATAGGAAATGTACCCACTCACTAAACATCCAGGTGGTATGTGACGCCCAAAATATCATTACTGACATTGTGGCTAAATATCCAGGGAGTACACATGCTGCATACATATTCAGGCACAGTGGGATACACCAACGCCTTGAACGTGGGGAGTTTGGTGACGGATATTTATTAGGTACTGGTGAGTACACTCTGATGCCTTAAATACATGTTACTGCGTAACCCTGTGATGCCCTGCTAAGTTTGCCTCTTTTGTCAAACAGGTGACAGTGCATATGCCCTGAGACCATGGATACTCACCCCATACAACATTGGTCATTGGCGGACCAGATCTGTCCGATGCCTGCACAAAAGTGCAGGAGCACTCCAGTATGCCCCTGAAACAGAATGCAAGATTGTTGCTACTTGTGCCATCCTATGCCACAACATTGCCACCAGACGTGGGCTATATCTCACCCCTGATGACACAGATTTGGAGGATGAGGAGCAAGAGCTACCACATCGACGCCTGGGGATGGAAGCATCGCAATGGAGGGCAGACAGAGACGGAACCACATTGCAACCCACTACTTTGGCAGGTACGTGGCAACCGTGACAACACTCACTAATGTAAGACACACATAGCACAGTTGTGTAATTCAACAAATTATCCCTTTTATTTCAGGAATATAATGGGGAACCTATATTCAACTAAACTGCATAATGAAAACAAAAAGTATAGTCTGACACATTAAGTTCAGGTGCCTCTGTCACACCACATATTGGTAGCTCACAGCCTCCTGCGACTACGGCCACCATGGCTCACTCCAGGTTGGTCCCCTGATCCCTGGCGGACATTGCTACTCAGCAGGATTCGTGCATCAGTGGCAAACACACTACTGACACTGGAGATCTCCTCACTATCCTGCGGGGTTTCGCCAATGCCCCTTGCTGCCTGTCCGGTCTCTAGCAGGACCACTGCATGACTGATGTGGCCAAGTCCTCGTGCCACATCATGTGCAAAATGGCCAAGTTCGACTTGCAGCCTCACTGTGCGCCTTGACAGGCAGGTTGTTGTGGTAGCCAGGAGCCCTATTGACACACTTAGGGGGTTATTCCAACTTTGGAGGAGGTGGTAATCCGTCCCAAATGTGACGGATTTACCACCAGCTGTATTACGAGTTCCATAGGATATAATGGACTCGTAATATGGCTGGTGGTATATCCGTCACTTTACCGTCACTTTTGGGACGGATTACCACTTCCTCCAAAGTTGGAATAACCCCCTTAGTCTGTCCAAACGGGCGCAGTGTTGCGCTCCCTGCGCCGTGCATGTGCCCTGTCTGACACCATTTCCCTGACCAAGTTGTCTATGGAAGAGGTTAGGTTTGCCATGTTTGCGTTCATAGTAGTGAACATGTTGTCCACATTAGCAGAACCCTGCAAGAGTGTGTTCTGCAGTCTGGTGAGGTTATGATTCATCAACCGCATGTGTCTATTTTGCAGCCGGTGACTCTGCAGTAAGGATGCCTCCAGTCCCAACAATTGTTCGTCGGTGACATCCTCCCCACATGCTGACTGCATTGGGCGTTGCTGTCTACGCACAGAGCCAGCTGATCTATGTGGTCGACTATCCCTCATCATTGTCCTCGGTGTCACATTGGCTACCTCAAAACCCAGATCAGGATCATCCATGTCCTCTGGTGCAGGTTGGACGGGTCCTGTTGTCATTCACTCCCCTGCGGTGTCTGTGGCAGCCTCCGCTTGTGTGTGTATGCCTTGTTCCTCTCCCTGCACAGTGGCGCTGTTGGTGGGTCCTTGTGGGAGACCTGTGGGACACAGGGGAAACACTGTCAGTGCCTCACATATGTTTGATGCCTCAGAATAAACATTTCTCTATATTTGGACTACTGTACTGCATTGCCCATAATGCACTGCTCTATAGGTTGCAAAACTGGGAATGGAGCTAATCTGGAGGTGCATGCTTATGTGTATTGTGGTTGTGTGCATGGTGCATAGAGTGGTGTAAATATATTAATTTTGGTACTTACTTTTGGATGTTCCTGGTGCTGAACTGTCAAGGTCTCCGATGCCAAGTACTGCCTCCGGCTACAGAGTGGTCTCCTCCATGGTTTCAATGGCAGTAGGGGTTGGTATAGTAGATGGGCCTCCTCCAGTGCCATTCATCTCCCTCATATGCTCAGCCACCCTTTCCTTGGTCCTGGAGCGAAGGACATACCACCTTTTGTGGACCTCATCTAGTGTGCGGTGGCTGACTCCGATTGCATTGATTTTGGTGAGGATGTCCTGCCAGATTTTTTTCTTTTGGCTGTCAGGGACACTCATTGCTGCCTTTCCAAACAACTTATCATGGTGGAGGTAGCACTCCTCGGTGAGCACCTCCAACTCCTTCTCTGAAAACTTTAGTTTTCTTTTCCTGCCAGCACTGGGTGTCTCCTTGTCCTGAGTAGCCATTGTTGCTGTAGCTCCTCTCACATGGGTGTGACTCTGCAGTTTGGGCTGGGTAGGCTCCTCCCTGTTCCATGGGGTTACTTCCTGGTTCTGATGTCATCACTTAGAACCAGGAAGTGGGTTTTTCAACAGTTTATTTGCACCTGCGTGCAATTTGTGAGTCAGTTGCAATTTGCGACTCCGGACCACACCCTTGTACAATTTGCGACCTCGCACCGAATCGCTATTTGGTATAGCGATTTTTACTTGCATCTCGTTTTGCGAGTCGGAAATAGCGATTTGCAAGGAGTCGCTATTTCCGACTCTCAAATTTTTTGGTTCCTACATCTGGCCCTAAGTACCTAATCGCATGATCTTTGTTTCATATGCAAATCTTGTTTGAACCTGTCAGCGTGGCCTTGTGCCTACAGGCACTATCTTCCGATCACATTAATGTTTCACTTTAACTGTTTATTTCCATTGTTTATTGCTGGATATTGTGCACACACGCATTGTTTTAATGTGCTGTTTCCTGGCGGTGAGGAGGCCTGAAGGGCACGTCTTGACAGTCCGTTTTTCACTCGTCGAACTCGTGCATGCACACAAATGACCGTGTTTAGTGCAAGCATGATTTTTCGACGAGTGAAGACGTGCTTCTTCCTCTCCGTGTTGCAGAAACAACTTTATTTCAACGTGTCTTTAGGAATACGCCCGGAGGTGCTGTAATAATACATCAGAGCTTTGCTCTAGGGAAACATTTTTGATTTCTGTGCCCCTCCTCTGATACTTCCGACAGCACAATAACTTTCTGTGTGGCACTTGGGTTTTTACCCCCCAATTCTGATACTTGTGCAGCTGGGACCTCTATTTATATTGTTTGTGCACAAAGTGATCATGGATCAGTACATAGAAGATGATCAATATGGGGAGTATGATGCTGGTTATTTCGACCAACACATGAATGAACGCCTTAAGGAAGCTTTGGACTTTCACGTGCAGGACTCAGTTAACAAAGCCTTGGTGAAGGCATTACGTCCCTTTGCACAACCCATATTTAATTATGGCGTTAGGCGCTTTGGCACAGGCTCCGGGAACCCCACCCCGGTAGAAGTCAATATTAATGAGCCTGGCCGGGTATCTAATGACCTTTTTGATCAGACTGTTAACACGGTTTTGAACGACCTTGAGTATGGGGCTTTCCAGGGTCGCGCTACTCCCTCTGTCTGGACTAGCCAAGAGTCTCCTGATTCTGACTCTTCAGCTTTGGACTCTTCCCCTATTCAAGATAAACCTAAGGGTAAGCTCAAGCGCAAGGCTCATCACGTCAAAGATCCCGTAATACCATCTTCTGGCAAAAATTTACAGTTTGACCCTGATGCTATTATGCATCCTAGATCCACAGAATGGATGCCCTGTCAAGAAGTGGCAGATTATGTGCAGTCTAGACTGCGAAAAGGCTTTGAGAAAGACGTTTGCGATACTCTTCGGTCAGAATGCCCCCGGCCAGCTCTCCCTTGCAAAGTTGCGAAAACTCCAGAGTTTGACCCACATATTGTGACTTTTCTAAAGAAATACACTAAAGACCGCAAAAAGGGTATTGATAGAGACTGGAGGGGCTGTCAAGATAAATTGTTAGATATTGCTGGGCCTCTTATGAAGATTGTAGACTTAGCTGTTCAAGCTAAAGAGACTCAGGAAGCTATTGAACCTGAGATTCTATTGGAATGGTCTCAACAGGCCATTTGTCTAGTAGGTAACGCCAACTGTCCCATTTCCACAGAACATAGGAAATCTCTGCTTCTTAGCATAGATCCAAAATTGGCAGATTTAGCCCCATCTGATGCAAGACCTTCACCAAATGGACTTTTATTTGGGGATAGATTTGTTAAGGACTTGGCCAAGTATGTGACCACCTTCTCGGCACTGGATAAGGCTCAAACCTCCATCAAAAAAGTTTTCAATAGTGGCCTTTTTAGCAGGGCGGGGCATTTTGGAGGTCGAACGTCAGGCCATTTCAATCCTCAGGCTTCCAGAACATACTACAAAGGCAGGCGCTCCTCAGGATCCCCAAATAACCCCAACTTCTATCCTGCAAGAGGATGAGGATACAGAGGCCGCAACCCCAGGGGTCCTTACAGAGGAGGACAATACAACCAGAACCCTGCTCAAGCAGGTAACTCTTCCTCTGGCTGGGGAAGTTATTCTGGGGGGCAGAGTGAGTTTGTTTGTACACAACTGGTCTCTAATCACACAAGATGTTTGGGTGATAGAAACAATTCAAGGTTATCATCTGGAATTTTATTCAAACCCAGAACAGTCCTCAATTCCTCCTCCTCTCCATTTTTCCCAGCAAGAGAGTTTCTTTATAGATCATGAAGTAGAAGCTTTGCTTCAGAAAGGAGCAATAGTTCCTTCTTTCCTGCATCCCAGGGGGTTCATCAGCACAATCTTTTTGGTGCAAAAGAAAGGATGGGGGTTTCTGGCTGGTGCTCAATCTACGTTCCTTCAACTCATGGATTGTCTATCATCATTTCAAAATGGAGGGCATCGATCTCCTTTGAGACCTTTTGTTGGACGGAGATTGGATGGTACGGCTAGATCTCAAAGACGCCTATTTGACTATTCCCATTTTCGCTCCTCATCACTGTTTTCTTCAGTTCTTCTGTAGAACAAGGTGTTACGAGTTCTCAGCTCTTCCCTTCGGCCTGTCTTCAGTTCCTTGGTGTTTCACCAAGCTTATACGCCCAGTCGTACAATGGCTCAGAGAGAAAAGGGTGTTTGTCTTATAATTTATCTAGACGACATCTTAATCATGGCTAGAAGAGTCTGGTTCTTCTCCATCTTTCATGGGCAATTCAACTGCTCCAGGATCTAGGGTTTATCATAAACAAAGAAAAATCCCAATTGATTCCTTCCCAACAGATAGACTTCTTGGGGTTCCAGATAGACTCAATTTCAGCGCAATTGAAACTTCCATTGACCAAGAGATTGGCCATCAAGAAGGAATTGAAGAGATCATTGTCTGTTCCTTCGATTTCCTCGTGAGTTATTGCCCGATTGGTGGGCCTCCTTGCCTCATCTATTCAGGCTATTTTTCCAGGCCCCCTTCATTATCGAGCCCTTCAGAGAATGAAGATTTTGCACCTGCGCAGGGGCCTTTCCTATTCGGAGCAAGTCAACTTGTCACAAGAAGCCCAGACAGAGATTCAATGGTGGTTGACTCATATCGAAGCCTGGAACGGCAGGGCAATTTTTTCTTTGGTTCCGGAGATTGTCATAGAGTCAGATGCCAGCAGATGGGGCTGGGGAGCCAGATGTGGTCAGATGGAGACGGGGACGGTGGTCCTCGGAAGAACTTCAGATGCATATCAACTGTCTAGAGCTTCTGGTGGGCTTTTTGCAGTGAGGACTCTTGAAAATGGACAACATTTATGCCGTCAGATACATAAACAAACTGGAGGGAACCCGGTCCAAGTTGCTAGCAGAAATTACAAAAGATTGTTGGCACTTTTGTCTAGCTCACCAGATATCTGTCACAGCAGAGTATATTCCGGGCAAAACGAACGTGATAGCAGATTGGAATTCCCCATATCCTCGGGATGTCAGCGACTGAAGATTGCATCCCAGACTGTTTCACTTTCTCAATCTTCTTTGGGGTCCCTTTTCGATAGACCTGTTCGCGTCAAGTCTGAATGTGCATCTTCTGCGTTTTTAAAGTTGGAGTACAGATCCACAGGCTCTCGGTTCGGACGCCTTCCTTCAATCCTGGATGGAGAAGTTGGCATGTGCATTTCCCCCCTTTTCAATGATCCCTCGAGTTCTCTACCAGGTCCCTCGTCAGAAAGCAGAGATGGTCCTAGTGACCCCTTGCTGGAAAGCACAACCCTGGTTCCCAGTGATGTTGGACCTTTGTTTCACGCCTCTGGTGCAGATTGAGAGGTCAGAGAATCTCTTGTTAGATCCGATGGACCTTCCACATCCTCTCATTATGGAGGGGCAGTTATCGCTCATGGCATGGAGGATCTCGGGAGATCGGAACAAATCCCTCAGGTTTCGGAGAGCACTAAATTCTTTCTCGCCTATCCTTGGCCCCTAGCACACATAAGCGATACGCTTTCTCTTGGAAGCGATGGCTGGATTGGTGCGGTCAAACAGACGTGGATCCCGCGGGGACCTCTGTGCAAATGATTGCAGATTTTTTATCACATTTGGCTACTCAAGGTTTAGCTTATAGAATGGTTAACAATTTTAGATCAACTATTTCTGCTAAGCATCCGAGAATTGATGGTAAGCCGGTTGGCGAGCGCCCGCTGATTTGTAAACTCCTAAGTGGTATTTGTTTGGTTCGTCCCCCTCAACCTAAATATTCTGTTTTGTGGGACGTTAATATAGTTCTTAAATTTTTGGTAGCTTGGCCAGCTAATGAAGGGCTATCACGGAAACAATTGTCAGGGAAGTTGGCTATGTGGTTGTGCCTTATTTCATGCAGAAGAGTGTCAGTTGTTAAAGCACTGGACATTGCAGGTAGAGTACTTACTCCCACGGGATTTTCGTTTCGAATTTCAAAACGTACAAAATCAAACTCTACATGTATTTCTTATCCAAGTTTTAGAGACAATTCAAAGCTATGTGTAGTTAAATGCCTTAAAGTATATGAAGATGTTACTCGTGAGTTTCGTAGGGATCCAGCTGGACAGGTATTGATTTTTATGCAAAAACCTTTTGGCCCTGTCTCTTCTGCGACTCTGGCCAGATGGGTTAGATGGTGGCTTCAAGAAGCAGGAATTGATATTTCAATTTTTGGGGCCCATTCTGTTAGAGGGGCTATGGTATCGAAAGCTTTTAGTTCAGGAGCCAGACTAGAAGATATTATGCTGGCAGCGGATTGGTCTTCAGACTCCATCTTTAAACTTTTTTATCATAAACCTATAGTGGATGTTCCTTCCAGATTTGTAGATCAGCTTTAAACTAGTACAATCAGAAGCCTCTGGACCGGACATAGAATCCAAAATTTTCTAGCTTTCGCGACAAGAATTTTCGGTTCCATTAAGGACACGGAGGCGAGGATTATCCCACCCGTAATTTGAATGTTTAAGAATTTTATATGACATGATGTATTAAGATTTTCAATGTCCCTCCCGATTTATGACGTTATCCTCAGACGTGGATATTATAGTACTATTTTTTCTCTTTTTTCAGATGACAAGACTACCTGAACAGTTTCCAGGAGGTGGTTCCTGAGGTTTTCGGATGTATGTTGCACCGGTTGTGCTGCTCCATCGCGATGAAGAGGTCATGGTTGGAGTTCATTTGTTAGAGTTATTATCCTTTTGAGGAGCAAAGAAAGAGGATGGACTTGGTTGATAAGGACATTTATAAGAGTGGATAGCCCCTGATTGGGGGTGAGGTTGGGGCTGTGCCTCATGGGAAATGTAGTTAAAGTTTTTCATTGGCTGCTGTGTTTTTACAGTAAAGGAAAGAGAAGCATAATCTTCGCCTCCATGTCCTTAATAGACCCGAAATTTCTTGTCGCAAAAGCTAGAAAATGTTTGATTGTTGCATCCATTAAGGGCTGATGCAGTTTTCTGATAATAACAGATGTGCCATCTGCAAATATGATTATCCTAATTACCCCATGCGTCTAGGCCCTCAAGAAGATGGTTCAAGTACAAAGTTCAGCAAAACAGAATAGAAGACAGTTCAAGTACAACATTCAGCCAAACAGAATTTTAGCAAAAGCACAGCATGTTTAACTCTGCAGAAGTGTTTCTGGGGTTATATTTGTATCTCAAATGTGTTCATCAAATGTGTTCACATCACATTCGCTCAATGTGAAAAATTACCTTATTGAAATAGCGTCATTCTGCAGAAATGAACACTACATCTACATCAAGGCCGGACAGGCCATACCAGGAGGCTTGATGGATGAGGGGCTGCTTTTGTTACTGGAATGCTGGTTTTGTAGCAGTGCAGCACAGTTTTTAAAGCACTGCAGAGTTCTTTGTACAACCATTGGTTTTCAGGCAACAATAAATGTACCAAGATAAGCTGGTGATTAATATACCTGCTGGAGAGAGATCAGAGTTTTATCAGGTGGCATTTTTGACTCACCTACGGTAGCGCAGAGTGTTATTAGGCCTGCTGGAAAGAACGTGTACTATGCAGATTACAGAACCATATTTCAGGTGTAATGCTCAGTGGGCTGCTGCTTTTGTCACAGAGACCCTTTTGTTACTGTGCAGGTCATAAGTTACAATCATAATCTAGCAAAGTGAGCTATAAGCTGCTATCAAAGCACTGCATGCAAACAGCATGGTACAGTTTAGAAGGTTATATTTTTTCCCCAGTCTTTGACTATCCTAATTTTACTAAAAAGAGTTAGTTAGAAATACATTATCAGTAAAGTCAACTCTAACCACTGTGTTACGTTCTGAATCCTTTGTTCATTATTCCCCAAACCAGCCACTCTTAAAAAATGCCTACCAGTATGAATGACATGTGAATCTTACAGCTTGCATTCCCCTTTGTCTTATTTAACATTTTGTATACATTGATGTACACATGTATGATTCATTGTGTCTGTGATGTAAAGTGCTCTAACACCCTATGCTGGTAAGAGAGGCACTATCATTATCACTATCTGAGGAACACTGAACCATGACCTGTAAAACTAAACCCGGCCAAACCATATCCCCTGTCTGGAATACTGCATAAAAGGGGGACCCATACTTCCCCACTTTGTTCCACTTAAAAATGTTTTCCTCCCTAAGGAAAAGAGGTGCATGTTCCAGCATTGATATTGCAGTTGGCCAGTCCCCTCGAAGGTGTGGGGGAACCATCTGGTTTCTGCCTGGTTTCTGCAAGCCTTCCTGAGAGAAGCTGTACGTCTTCCACTGAAACTGGGAGCTGCCCGTCTGCTGACAGAAGACAGAACAGAGCTTTTCCCTGCAGGAGTCTGCTGACCTGTGAAGGAGACCGCCAGTTGTCTGAAAGCATGTGGCCCTCTAGGTGGAGTCTGACAGCTCAGATGTTCTCCTCCTCAATTAAAATTTATCTCATGACTCCACTGCTAAATGAACTCCGCTTACTGAGGGTGTTTGCAAAATTGTTGTTTTCACAAAATGTCATGAAACTCCACACAGTGGTGTGAAATTACATTTTTAGTGGTTTGTGGATGTTTTTTGTGATTCTTTTCAGAAGTGCATACTTTGCATAACAAAGTCTCATGAGAAACTAACAGGGCACTGTTTTCAGTAGAAGAAACAACAAGATATTCTCTGCACAAACGAACCTCCCTAAGGCTACAAATTGTGAACAAATATGTAATGTAAGATTGCAACAAATTACACAAATTTCACATAATGCAAAATTCTTCCACAATTAAAATTTCCCCTGTTCTAGTTTGTTCCTGTTATATTGTGGGAGCAGCTCCATCAGTGCACCACAGTTTACACACCTTTGTCTGCCAAAGCACCTCAGTTCTTTCAGTCAGTACACTGTGCTGCTCCATCATCGGGACTGTGGGAACAGCTCCATCAGTGCATGGCAGTTCACACACTCCAAGTCCTCAGCCGTGTCAGTGCCTGGAACCCCACACACGCTCTCTGCCAGAGCACCTAATTTCTTGCAGTCAGCACACTCTGCTGCTCCAGTACTGGGACCTCAGCTGCAGCTCCATCAGTGCATGTCAGTTCACACACTCCAAGCTCTCAGCTGTGCCTGGAACCCCCACTCACGCTGTCAGCCAGAGCACCTCAGGTTTTGCAGTCAGTACAATCTGCTGCTCCAGTACTGGGACCTTGGGCTCAGCTCCATAAATGCACCGCAGTTCACACGCTCCAAGCCCTCAGCCGTGCCAGTGCCTGGAGTCCCACGCATGCAGTCTGCCAGAGCACCTCAGTTTGTGAAGTCAGTGCACTTTGCTGCTCCAGTACTTGAACATCAGGGGCAGCTCCATCAGTGCACCACAGTTCACACACACAAAGCCTCAGCTGTGCCAGGAACCCCACACACGCTGTCTGCCGGAGCACCTCAGTTCTTGTAATCAGTACAATCTGCTGCTCTAGTACTGGGACCTTGGGTGCACCACAGTTCACACACTCCAGGCCCTCAGCCATGCCAGTGCCTGGAACCTCACACATGCAGTCTGCCAGAGAACCTCATTTCTTGCAGTCAGTACATTCTGCTGCTCCAGTACTGGGACCTCGGCTGCAGCTCCATCAGTGCATGTCAGTTCACACACTCCAAGCTCTCAGCTGTGCCTGGAACCCCCACTCATGCTGTCTGCCAGAGCACCTCAATTTTTGCAGTCAGCACAATCTGCTGCTCCAGTACTTGGACCTTGGGCGCAGCTCCATAAATGCACCGCAGTTCACACACTCCAAGCCCTCAGCCATGCCAGTGCCTGGAGCCCCATGCATGCAATCTGCCAGAGCACCTCAGTTCGTTCAGTCAGTACACTTTACTGCTCCAGTACTTGAACATTAGGGGCAGCTCCATCAGTGCACCGCAGTTCACACACTCCAAGCCTCAGCCGTGCCAGTGCCAGGAACCCCACACACGCTGTCTGCCAGAGCACCTCAGTTCTTGCAATCAGTACAATCTGCTGCTCTAGTACTGGGACCTTGGATGCAGATCCATCAGTGCACCACAGTTCACATGCTCCAAGCCCTCAGCCATGCCAGTGCCTGGAACCCCACACATGTAGTCTGCCAGAGCACCAAAGTTCTTGCAGTCAGTACACTCTGCTGCTCCAGTACTAGGACCTCCGGTGCAGCTCCATCAGTGCACTGCAGTTCCCACACTCCAAACCATTATCCGTGCCAGTGCCAGGACACACGCAGTCTGCCAGAGCAATTCAGTTCTTGCAGTCAATATACTCTGCTGCTCCAGTACTGGGACCTCAGGCACAGCGCCATCAGTGCACCGCAGTTCACACACTGAAAGCCCTCAGCCATGCCAGTGCCAGGAACCCCACACACGCTGTCTGCCACAGCCCCTCAGTTCATGCATTCACTACACTCTGCTGCTCCAGTACTGGGACCTCAGGCCCAGCTCCATCAGTGCACCATTGTTCACACACTCCAAGCCCTCAGCCGTACCAGTGCCTGGAACCCCACACACTGTCTGCCAGAACACCTCATTTCTTGCAGACAGTACACTCTGATGCTCCAGTACTTTAACCTCGGGCGCAGCTCCATCAGTGCATGGCAGTTCACACACTCCAAGCCATCAGACATGCCAGTGCCAGGAATGCCACTCATGCTGTCTGCCAGAGCACCTCATTTTGTGCAGTCAGTACACACTGCTGCTCTAGTACTGGGACTTCGGGCGCAGCTCCATCAGTGCACAGCAGTTCATACACTCCAAGACCTAAGTCGTGCCAGCACCAGGAACACCACACACACTGTCTGCCACAGCCCCTCAGTTCTTGCAGTCACCACACTCTGCTGCTCCAGTACTGGGATCTCAGGCCCAGCTCCATCTGTGCCCCGCAGTTCACACACTCCAAGCCCTCAGCCCTGCCAGTGTCTGGAACCCCACACGCTGTCTCCCAGAGCACCTCAGTTCCTGTAGCTAGTGCACTCTGCTACTCCAGTGCTGGGACCTCTGGTGCACCACCATCAGTGCACCTCAGATCACACACTCCAAGCCCTCAGCTGTGTCAGGAACCCCACACGCTCTCTGCCAGAGCACCTCAATTCTTGCAGTCAGTATACTCTAATGCTCCAGTACTGGGACCGCGGGCACAGCTCCATCAGTCTATAGCAGTTCACACGCTCCAAGTCCTCAGCCATGCCAGTGCCTCGAACCACACATACGCAGTCTGCCAGAGCACCACAGTTCTTGCAGTCAGTACACTCTGCTGCTCCAGTACTGGGACCTCGGGCGCAGCTCCACCAGTGCACTGCAGTTCCCACACTACAAGCCCTCAGCCATGCCAGTGCCAGGAACCCAACTCACACTTTCTGCCAGAGCACCTCAGTTCTTGCAGTCAGTACACTTTGCAGCTCCAGTAGACAGGCTTTGACCGTAGCTCCCTCAGTGCATGTCAGTTCACACACTCCAAGCCCTCAACTGTGCCAGTGCCTGGAACCCCACACACGCTGTCTGCCAGAGCACCTCATTCCTTACAGTCAGTACACTGTTGTTCCAACACTAGGACCTTGGGTGCAGCTCCATCAGTGCACCTCAGTTCTATCCCAGTAAGGTCACTTACTTTCCTATACTGGGACCCTGCTCACATACAGTTGCATCACATCAGCTCAATTCTAATATTCAGTCCCACTGACTAGCCAATATTGGACTTAAAAGAGCAAAACACAGCTCAGACAGTGCACCTCAAGTCTAACATCTAACATCACTGTTGATGGGATGCACCACAGCCCCGCCAGAATCTAATAATTCTAACATTCAGTGCACATTGCTTCTCAGTACTAAGGCTCACACACATGCCCTTCGGGACTCCTCACTTCTGTGATTCAGAGGCAATGCCACTTCCATACTGGGCCCCACTCCTGGCTTCACCAGGGCACCTCCAGGCTAACACTCGGCAACACTGGCATGGCAATACTAGGTCCACACATAGCTCTATTAACACACCTCACTTCTGACTTTGTCTGCCCGTTACTATTCCAGTACTGCAGCTCACATACAACTCTGACAGTGCACCTCAATCCTAACCTGCAGTGCCCCATTATTCCAATGCAAGGAATTACACAGCGCTGTTTCTCATTCCTCACCCGCTGCCTTTCTGTTAATCCACTACTGGGCTGGGATACAGCTGTGTCTATACCCCCAATCCTGACCTGAAACACCACAAAATTGCTATATTGGGGCTCACATACACTCTGCTTATGCACCTCCTGCTGTTCTGCAGTGCCCTCTGCTGTTCCACACTCTGACTTCTGTTTGAGGATGTGGGACAGCCAAATAAATCTATTCTTAGCTGCGATCTTATTTGGCAGGGTCTGTTTCACCCATCTCACTCCATTCTTTCCTTTACTCTGTTTACTCTCCATGTTTTCTTTCTCTCCCACTTTTCTCTTTCCATCTCTTGAAATCCATGCGTTAACAGTTTAACTTTCTCTTTCAACTGTTTATTTCTACTCCTCTCCCTTTTTTATTTCCCTCTTCCTCTTGCTACCTCCCCTTTCAAACTCGCAAAATTTTGGTTATTTCTTCTCTTTTTTCTTCATCAGGCATTCATTCTTTCACTATTTTTTCCTCTTCCCTTCATTCTTTCTTTGTCTTTTTTATTTGCTCTTTCCTTTGACTCGGTATGCGTCCTTTCTCTTTTTTTTTTAGATCTTTCTTCCTTCCTTTCTCTGGTGTGTTTCTTATCTTTATCTGTCAATTCACGTTTTACTATAAATTCCTCTTTTTCCCATCTGTATGTGAAAGCCACAAGTTACTTGTTGGGACCAAAGTGTCAAAGTGGTTTTCCCATTTTGTGTCTGTGGGAAATGTGTCAGTACATACATGCCCTGGTTCTGCTTGTTTCTCTCACCATCTCCTTTTTTCCCTAATGTTCATGTTTCTCTTTCTTTTCAAACTTTCATTATTTTTCCTGTAGCTTTTGTTTGCTAGCTTCTTTACCTTTTTTCTCTTGTCTCACACGTTTGCTCTATTTCTTCTCTTAGTTGTGTTTTCATTTTCTCACTCTTTCTTTCCCTTCTTTCTTTTATTTCTTTGCGACCCCTTCTCTTTCTTCCTTTTGTCTGCTGTATTCCTTTCACTTCTCTTTTTCTGTGCCATCCACTTTCTCTCTTGAGTTCTAGTTATCAATGGAGCAACAAGTGCAGTGGCAACAGGGCCTAGAGACCTATGAAGCTCACTCACCTCTAATTACTGCTGTTTTGTCCTGCCAAAATTGCAGTTAACTATTTAATTTTTTACTCAAAGGCCTATGACACCATTACTATCCCACTTGTCCTCTCCATCTTTACTCCCGACTCCCTCCTTCCTTGCACCATCCAATCCAGCCCAAATTGTATTTTTGTTATGGTGTTTTGAGCTTTACACTCTAATACCAAAAGTTTATTTCTGATAAAGTTTTATATGATAATTTTATATGTTTTAAGATAGAGGAAGAAGGTAAATGGAAGTGCTTTACTTAAATGCTGGGTCACTGGAATGATATGGCAGGAAAAGACAGAATTATGAGGCAGGGTTAACAAATTTATGTGGCAATAAAAGTCCAGCTATGAATTTACAATGCAAATAGCTCTAACTCAAGAAAATGCAAGACCTATTGCATTTCAAATGCTTGTTTTTCCTTATGGAATGTCACCTTTCTGTTGGGAGATCACAAAAACAATCGAGATTGGCAATATTAACAAGATCTAAATATCTAACTAAAAATATAGGGCCTCATTTAGGAGGCCTTATCGGCCTACCGCACCACCAGAGTGTAATTGTTTTTACGCTCTGGTGGCGCAATGTGCTATTCTTTATTTACAAGGCCGTACAAAGCCACCTTGCATGGCTTTTCATGGGCCCCTTTCACGCATAAAACTGTCTGAAAAGGGCGTTCCATGGGTGTTGCTGTGGGTGTGCCCACACCACACCCATGGAATGCTAAGGAATCTGATACATTCCCAGACAAGTCTGGGAATGCATCAGATTCCTATGCCACCTCAGAGATGACGTAGAAGTGATGCAATGGGGAGAAATATCTTAATTTCTCCCTGTTTTCTCATCTATGTGTGCTGCAATCTGCAGCACGCATAGAAAGCGGAAAACACCTCTCTGGATTGTTTTTTTGCAGGAAGGTGTCCCTTTCTGCACAAAACAATCATCCCTACAATGCAGGTATCCTTGCACCATGGTGCAATTGTTCCTGCGTTGGAGCTAGGCAGCAGTTGTAGGCCAGCGCAGGGGAGGAGGACAGAAATTCGCCATATCTTGTAGATAGGGCGCAATTCTGCTCTTTCCCGGTGGTGCAGGGTGGCGCAGCACCGCCCTGCGCCATGCGGCTTGTAAATAACCTCCACAGTATCTAATGTGCGATAACGCAACATGACCCTAAAGGTTCATGCATTCGTCTGTTCTTGTGTTAAAGGACTGATTAAAACATCGTCCTAGTAGCAATGCCCTCGCCACTGATTACTGTAGTCAGTATGTGAGTTTAATAAGCAGGCTGCGCACCTGTCTTTTGCGCAGTAAATGATGAATAACTTATTTTGGTGCAAATAACTGTATTACACCATAGCTGCTGCATTTTGTGCCTAAAGTGTGTGCTTGGTTTAAGTCCTTCCTTGTCTCTGTGGCAGACGGGGATACAAGGCTGAAATCCCAGGGATTGGCGCTTCCACTGTACCCTTTACCCTTTAATTTTGCAGAATATCATATTACAAAGCCTCTAACTAACACCTGTTGCTTAACACAGGACATGCTGTGCTGCGCTTTACAGTTTCTAAATTCCCTTCAATTGAATACGTCTTAGCAGCTCAGATAAGTGGTAGGCAGAAAGGCATTATGTTACTTAGCTTGGGCTGTGGAGACAGCATTTCTGACTTTATTTGGTTTCAGTTCCTACTGCCTGCCAAACTAAACAAAACGGCTCTTATCAACGTACCACAAGGTGCCGGCCAGATGTTTCCTGCTGGCATTCCAGACGAGGGGAGGAACAGGAGGCGATGTCATGGTGCGCTGAACCGAAGGGGAGTCATGTTACTGGAATCCTCGACTTCTTAATCAGTGAAAAAACGCCACAGCCTGTAATGTGATACCTGAAATCTATCGTAACTAATAGGGATAAAATGAGAGCTAATTTAACATGTTTACTCACCTCAGTGCAACACTATAAAATACAGAAATAAATTATTTTGTGCTAACCTCTCGGGAAAATCCACGCAGTCCACATTTTGTCTTTTTTCCAAATCTTTCATCTTCGCTCAAGACAATAATTCATAAATTGGATTTTTGCTGTTTATTCTATCCAAGAAACTGCTGATTAACCCACAGTGCTACACATGATTATTTGGAATAATCAAGACAGGGAACGTAGTAAGACAGTAACAACAATGGTGAGTGAAATAATCGTTTTATCTTTTACATCTGGCATGTACCAGAGGAA
Source organism: Pleurodeles waltl (assembly GCF_031143425.1). Classification (NCBI taxonomy): domain Eukaryota; kingdom Metazoa; phylum Chordata; class Amphibia; order Caudata; family Salamandridae; genus Pleurodeles; species Pleurodeles waltl. The sequence goes on from NC_090439.1 coordinate 1,033,691,460, forward strand.
TGGAGCAGGGGAGTAGATAGGCCTCTCTTGGGAATAAAAAACAAAAACAAGCATTGGCATAGTCAATCAGTATTACCTTTCTGACCTCATAAGTATTTAGAAATGCAGCATCTTAAACTTTAGCAGAAATAACCTGTGTGCATTCCTTCATACACTTGGCATTAGACTGTAATGGTTAGAACATCCCTAGAGGACACCACAATAAAAGTAGCATCTGGAAGAAATATTATTGTTAGAAATGGGGTTTTTGGTTGGCAGTCAGGTTACCCCCTGTCCAAGCAAAAGCCCTCACTCTAGTCAGGGTAAGTCACACACAATCCAAGATTATCCTGTGCCTACCCTCGGGTAGCTTGGCACGAGCAGTCAGGCTTAACTTAGAAGGCAATGTGTAAAGTATTTGTGCAATAAATCATACAATACCACCATATAGCACCACAAAAATACACCACACAGTGTTTAGAAAAATATATAATTTGCAATGTGAATTTGTAGAGATATCACTGAAAAGTGATATAGAGTATCTTAAGTCTTTAAAAAGCAAACAAAGGCGGTCATTCCAACCGCGGCGGGAACCGCCGAATGACCGCCGCGGTCAGAATGGCCCAGGAAGCACCGCCAGCCTGTTGGCGGTGCTTCCGCGGTCCCCGGCCCTGGCGGTCATGGACCGCCAGGGTCGGAATGACCCCCAAAGTCTCTTTCAAGCACAAAGTACCTGGTTTGGAGTGGAAAATCTCCTCAGAGGGCCACAGAAGAAGAGATATGTGGAAAAAGGGTGTGTGCGTCGATTTCTCCCCAGCACACACGGACTTGCGTCGTTATTTTTCATGCGGGGAAGTCGTACATCGTTTTCCGGCGTGCGGACAGTCTCTTTCTGTGGATCGCGGGGATTACCAGATGTCTCGGGTCTGTGCGTGGATTTTCCTGCTTGTTTTCCGGCTGCGCGTCGTTCTGCGGGGCTGCGCGTCGAAATTTCGATCTCACGGCAGGCGTTGTGTCGATTTCTCCTCTGGAGGTCGGGCGGCGTTGTCATTGCGAAGCCGTGCGTCGAAGTTACGGCCGTCCCGAATGCGTCGCGTCGATCAGCGTCGGTGTGCAGCGTTTTTCTCGCCGCTGAACAAGCTGTGCGTCGAAAATTTCGGTGCACGGAGCGTCCAAGTGAAAAAGAGAAGTCTTTTTGGTCCTGAGACTTCAGGGAACAGGAGGCAAGCTCTATCCAAGCCCTTGAAGAGCACCTTCACAGCCAGACAAGAGTTCAGCAAGGCAGCAGGCCAACAGCAAGGCAGCAGTCCTTTGTAGAAAGCAGACAGGTGAGTCCTTTGAGCAGCCAGGCAGTTCTTCTTGGCAGGATGTAGTTTCTGGTTCAGGTTTCTTCTCCAGCAAGTGTCTGATGAGGTAGGGCAGAGGCCCTGTTTTATACCCAAATGTGCCTTTGAAGTGGGGGAGACTTCAAAGAGTGGCTAAGAAGTGCACTAGGTCCCCTTTCAGTTCAATCCTGTCTGCCAGGGTCCCAGTAGGGGGTGTGGCAGTCCTTTGTGTGAGAGCAGGCCCTCCACCCTCCCAGCCCAGGAAGACCCATTCAAAATGCAGATGTATGCAAGTGAGGCTGAGTACCCTGTGTTTGGGGTGTGTCTGAGGGAATGCACAAGGAGCTGTCAACTAAGCCCAGCCAGACGTGGATTGTAAGGCACAGAAAGATTTAAGTGCAAAGAAATGCTCACTTTCTAAAAGTGGCATTTCTAGAATAGTAATATTAAATCCAACTTCACCAGTCAGCAGGATTTTATATTGCCATTCTGGCCATACTAAATATGACCTTCCTACTCCTTTCAGATCAGCAGCTACCACTTCAATACTGTATGAGGGCAGCCCCAATGTTAGCCTATGAAGGGAGCAGGCCTCACTGTAGTGCAAAAACGAATTTAGGAGTTTTACACTACCAGGACATGTAAACTACACAGGTACATGTCCTGTCTTTCACCCACACAGCACCCTGCTCTAGGGGTTACCTAGGGCACACATTAGAGGTGACTTATATGTGGAGAAAGGGGAGGTTTAGGCTTGGCAAGTACTTTTAAATGCCAAGTCGAGGTGACAGTGAAACTGCACACACAGGCCTTGCAGTGGCAGGCCTGAGACAAGGAAAAGGGGCTACTTAAGTGGTTGGCACAACCAGTGCTGCAGGCCCACTAGTAGCATTTAATCTACAGGCCCTAGGCACAGAGAGTGCACATTACTAGGGACTTATAAGTAAATTAAATAGTCCAATCAGGTATGATTCAAGGTTACCATGTTTTAAGGGAGAGAACATATGCACTTTAGCACTGGTTAGCAGTGGTAAAGTGCGCAGAGTCTAAAAGCCAGCAAAAACAGTGTCCAAAAAGTGGAGGGAGGCAGGCAAAAAGTTAGGGGTGACCACCCTAAGGCTGTCAGGTCTAACAATTATCATGTAACTATATAGTTAGCCCCTAGAGAGCATAACCACATGAAAACAGAAGGGCAGAGATCATGCCACTGTAACTATATATTCGGCCCCTAGAAGGCATAGTGCATTACACATTTTCAGACCAAGCAGGCCTGCTCCAATATTATTATAAACAAGGCCCTTAGAACATAAACTACTCCCAGCTCTAAAGCAAAACTCCAGCCTTGAGAGAGCTTGGAAAGACATTGACTGGTGGGAGAGGTTATGAGTTTGACCCCCCAACGTAGTGTGAGGACCCAGAAGATGACCCAGACGGAAAGAGCACATCATGCTAAACGTTTTGTTGGTGGCTCCATTGTCCTATGACCATTACAGGCTGAGTTATGGGCAAAAATGTGTTGTAAAAGGAATACGACACAAAGCATTATGCGGCAAGTTTTCCGAGTGCAGTGAATATCATAGTAGAGACTCTCTTGCTGTGCCAGGGAATGCTGCTTTGAGGGGTTCCCTTGTGTTTTTTCTATTTAAAAGGCACCAATTTGTATTTTTTTCAACTGCTAAATAAGGGAAGAATTTAGGAACTGGGCTGCAAATGTAACTGGAGCTAATGTAAAGTGCTCCAATTTTCCTGTCCAGTTTGTGCTATATAAATAAATTAAAAAAATCCCTCTCCAGCTTGAAGCCTTTGTTCCAAAGAAACAGTAAGATGCTAGAAGAAGAAACAACATACTGCCACGAGATCGAAGCGGAGAGGCAAAATAAAACAAAATAGTATGCTAACACTAAGGTATATGTCTGATTGTGCATTAATCCATGTAACAGGGTCAGTCTCCAAGGTGGTAACAAGACAGCCTCAAGGTGGGACAAACCTAAAGTATTTACCTAACAAAGCAAAGGAATTTTGAAAAGCAGGCCAAGTAATGAATGAAGGTGATGGGCATGTGGTGGGCGTGGTGAAAGCCCACAGTAGATTACAGCATGGCGACAGATCCCATGCGTGCAGCCGAGGGTTGACCTAAAATAAACTTGACAACAGCACTGAGGAAATCTCTCTTTCTAGTACCCTTATGCAATTGTTAAGCATGCTTACTGAACAGGTAGTACCATAGTGGCTTACTGAATACCTCAAAAATAATAAACTTCTTCGTCAATGCCAACTGGGGTTCAGAGCAAGACGAGGCATGGAAACAGGCTTCTTTTAGTAATTGAGAATATCTGATCGATCATTGATTAAGGAGATTCCGAAGCCCTGCTACTTTTTAACCTATTGGCTGCCTTCTACACAGTTGATCATAACATCTTGATGACCCAGTTAAAAAGGCACTGGAATCAGGTGCTGTCCTGGTTCATCTCCTTTCTGAAAGATCACACACAAACACTTGTCTAATCCCCTCATTAATCTAAAGCTTGTCAATATTTCTTGTGAGTCCAGCATGGTTAATTACTACCACCAATCATATTTAACATCTATGTTCTACCTCTGACAATTCTCATTACATTTATTAGCTGCTCTGTGATCTCATAAGCTGAAGATAACAAGAAAATTATTCATGTACATTCTTCTACAATGTCTACTAGCGGTACAAGACTGAATATTCTGTCATTTTCATCAACTAAATACTAACAAAATGCACTACTATTGCTCAGAAAAAACATTCCTCAATGCCTTCCACACTCACAGCTGTCCATGGCATCTAACATAAAGGCATGTAAAGAAGTCCTCCAGTCTGACCTCTCAACTTTTGTGGGCTTCATGAGCATCATCCGGAAAAGACTACGGCAATCTCCCTTATGTTGGACTTCCAGAGGCTTTGCTTCATCTGCTTCAATGGGTTTAACACGCTGCAGTTGTTGGTGGACTGAAAAGAAGTGAACACATCACTTTGGCTCGTGCCAGCCTACACTGAGTTCCTTTGTTTTGTGAAGGAATATGCCCTTTCCTGCACAAAAACAATCCAGCATACAGCCAAGACACCCTTTCACCGTGCTGCAAGGGTGCCTGCGTTGGTGCTAGAGTGACTAAAAGGTGCCAGCATAGGGGGAAAGGGAAGGGATGAGGCATATGCTATGGATACAGAGCATTCCTGCCCTTTCACTTTGATGCAGGACAGCATAGCAAAGTGACTTGCTGCGCTGCCCTGCACCAAATCACGATACATTTGAGCCCCTGTGTCTTGTACACAAGTTTTATTATTAACTAATCTGGTTTCTTTGTTTCAAGCTGACATACCGGCACTGACTCTTTGATCTACAAATGCCATACTCTTCTCTGTTCCAAGGGTGAGGAAATCTAGAATTGGCGGAAATCATTATATATACATGACCATCAGCTGTAGAATGCTGTACCAAGCAGGCTGAAAACAATATTTTCTCAATCAGGAATGCCTTAAAAAATATTCTCTTTTGCTAATTGTTCACATTCTCCTAATTTTGCAGGCTGCCAGTTTTATTACAAGCTATAGTATCAAATTACCTTTTTAGTTGAACACTTGCCCTCTAAAAGTTCTCATTCATTCATTCATTCTTTCATTCTTTTATTCAGAATGATTCTGATATAAGGTTTTCAGTTTACATTAAAAGTCTGCAGCAGTGTCCTTTTGTCAGACTCTATAACACAACTTCAAGAAATTCTGTCTTGTTTTTAGGTTTCGCCTGCACACATGCTTGTGTGCTGGTTGCAAAATCTATAGTTAATAAAAAAAACAAAAAACTAAAGGGGCTTAGGCCCAGTCTCTTACTTATCTAAATTTACTATTGGCTTAGTTCAAAGTCGCTGTGATTTACGTGCTTGAGATTGGCCAGCACGTCACCTGCACGTTGTCCTGCTTCACTTCCTATTGCCTTCTTTGCCATTCTTGCCGTCGAGTTGCCTCTGGACCAATTGCTCCTTCCAATCACTTGCCATTGGACACTGGCCAGTGTCCTTTCTCTCTTGCTAGCACGATGAAGGTACTTCTTTTTTTATTTCTTTTGCTTTGCTCTCCGTGGCGATATGTTGTTTGGGCACGTTGCTTTTTCTTGTCACTATTTCTTTGGGGTTTGTGCCCATTAACTTGTTTTATTTCTTTTCCTTCATGCTGGTTGGTGGAATGTTATTTGATCATGTCACTGCATCTTGTCACTTTTTCTTTGGTACCTGTGCCCGTTGACTTGAAGGTATTGAAGTGCTTTACATGAGCACTGGATATATTAGAGAAGGAGACATTCATTTTTGGTAGGTACAGGGAGATTAAGTGACTCAAACCTAGTTTCGCAGCTCCAAAGTCGGCAGCTCAGGCCTTTAGGCCACATCCTCTCCCCTAAGGTTTGTGTGCAAAGGCCTACAATCACTTTGATTACACAATGTATTGAAGCGGGTTGCTTTGACTCTGTTTTTTTTTGCAGTAATTCTTTAATGATTTTATAGCAACTTACAGTATCTTATTGCAGTAGAGGGACCTTGAGGAGTAAATGTTTTCCTCTATAACCTTTACAATCAATGCGATCAAGCTACTAACATGTATTGAGTCCTAGGGTACATATAGGATAACATCAACATTTGCATATGGGGTCTACTACGTGGATCACATTTAGGGGACCATTTTCTAGAGCATCTTATAAACTAGTGGCTCTAGATAGGGTGAAGCCGAGGTCTCTTTTGTAGACTGTACTCTATAACCTATAGAACATAGACATCCCTGGGTATGACAATAGCGATGTTGGGAGGAGGAAGCTGCGCAACATGCATGATCCATCTCACGGTGCTCGCACCTATTATGTAGAGGAGATGAAGTATACTTCAGGAAGGGCAAAGAAGGAGGAAGTACTCAAAAGAAGGGGGGACAGGGAGGAAAGGAGAAAGAGGGTAAATCATAAAGTGATAAGGAAAGAAGGAAAAGCTAGAGGAGCCCAACAGGAATGGAGAAAACGGAGGGGAGGAAGAGAAAGGAGGGAGGAAAAAAGAACTAAAGTGAGGGGGTGGGTAAGAAAGGAGAAGGAGGAGAGAAAGAGAGGAAGAAAGAGCAGGGAAGGGAAGGAAAGGAAAGGAAAGGAAAGGAAAGGAAAGGAAGGAAAGGAAAGGAAAGGAAAGAGCAACCGTGGGGGAGTGGGAGAGAGAGAGGGGAGGTCAGATGAAAAAGGGGGGGAGTGACATTGAAGGGTAACATAGGGTCAGTCGGAGGACACACAGTTTGGCAGTGGCTAGCGCTGTGTGTAATAGGTGGGTTTGTGGGAGAGAGAGACTTTGCATCCCACCTGTGTCGTGCAGAAAGATTAGTTGCCGGAGGAAAGGGGATGGGACTGGTATGATGTCTCCTAACGTGTTCCCCACTGCTTCCCAATAAGGTTCTATGGAGGGGCAGTCACATAATAAGTAGATTAGGTTGCAGTGGACATGAGGGCAGCGTCCTGCAGCCCTGAGTTTCTGAGGGGTCCATTACCAGTCATGTAAGGTTTTAAAGAGACAGTATTTCATCCGGGCCTCCCGTGCACTGCGTGCCCTTGCTTCCAGTAGGTCATTCCAGTCAACCATCTCATATTCCACCTGCAGACTGAACTGCCATTTCATTTGGAGGGCCTTTAAGTGGGTTAGAGAGAATGAGTGGTGATTCAGTAGGTTGTAGATACCGGACATCACTCTCCTGGATGTACCCCAGGATTTGATATAGGAAAGTACTGGTGAGGGATGGAGGATCCACAGGCTGGCCCCCATGCAGCATTTGAAACAATGCTGGAGTTGTAGATATCGCCAATATTGTCTTTTTGGGAAGTCAAAGTCCTCTTGCTGGGCCGTGAAGGATTTAAGACCCCCATTTACTAAAAGCTGGTCTATATGCAGAATGGCCGCCAATCTCCAACCCTCCCAGTCGACTGCCTCGCCTCCAATTATCAGGCTGGCATTACCCCAGATTGGCACCTTATCATGTGTCCTTCAGTTTACTCCCAAAAGGCAGTGGGCTCATCACCAGGATTGCAACATGACCTGTATCATGGGATTGGCAGGGTGGGTCATGGTATCCTCAGCGCCGTAGAGTAGATTGAGTCCTTGCAGGTTCCACAGCAGTGTACGTTCGATCGTCACCCACAGCGGCGGGGTTTGAGTTCCAGGGAGCAAGTAGGTGAGTTGGGAGAGATGGAGGGCCAGTGCATAATGTTCTATGGATGGTAGGCCCAGACCGCCGCTCGCCCAGTTAGGTATTAGTTTGGTGCTGGAGAGCTGGGGATGGATTGACCCCCAAACGAAGGCTCATATGCATTTGTCCATCGCTCGCAACATGATGAGGGGAATTTGAATAGGTAACATTCCTAGAATATAAGTATAGCGTGGCAAGGTTACCATGCTAACTGCCTGCACTCTCCCCCAAAAGGGAGAGACCCAGGTGAGACCACTTCTCAAAATCCCATTTTGTGCGGGTGATCAGGGGTTCTAGGTTATCTGTCAACATTCTGTCTAGGCCTTTGTTGATGTATAGCCCCAGATATTTGAGATGTGATTGCTTTCAGTGGCTTGGGAAGTCCTGTATCACAGCACATGTGGTCGCTGCGGACAGAGGTAATTCTTCGATTTTATCCCAGTTTATTTGGTATCCTGACAATGCTTCAAAGTCATTTAAGAGGGCACGTAATGCTTGGAGAGAACTGGTAAGGTCTGTAAGTGAAAGTAGGATGTCATCTGCGTAGAGATATATTTTGGAACCGCTGCCTGGAACGGGGATTCCAGCAATGACATATGAATGTCAGATCGAAATCGCTAAGGGTTCAACCGCTAAAAGGAACAGCAAGGGAGACAACAGGCAGCCCTGTTGGGTCCCGCGTTGGATAGTGATTGGTTCTGAGAGAAATTCCCCACAGTTGACCTGTGTCGTGGGGAAGTTATATAGCAAGCGGACTTTATTTATAAATTTGTTGCTTAGCCCAAAGCGTTGCAGGGTCTCAAAGGGGTACCACCACTCTATCCTGTCAAACACTTTCTCGGCTTCCAAGGCTTCATCTTGCAAGTCCTTAGCGGTCCATTGTGTATGCACGAGGGTACACAGATGATTTCTGGAGGACCGTCCAGGTACAAAACCTACCTTTGCATGGTGAATGAGGGATGGGATCACTTTTCTGTGGTGTTCCACCAGGACTTCTGCCAGGATCTTGGTATTCCCATTGAGAAGGGAAATGGGTCTGCAACTGCCACAAAGTAAAGGATCCTTCCCGGGTTTCGGGAAAACCTCTATGCATGCTGCATTAGAGATGGGGCTGAGAGAGCCTCTGCGTTCCGCTCTTCAGAATGCCTCATACGGCAAATCTACTGTCTGCTCTCTCGTCCATTTGTAGAATTCCACCAGGCAGCCATCTTCACATGGAGCTTTATGGTACGGGAGTTTGGAGATCGCCTGGATTATCTCTTCCTTACTTATTTCACCCTCCAGCAGACCCTCCAGCAGCCCCCTGCCTTGTCAGTGAGACTAGAGATTCAGGCGTTCTCGAAGAATGTCTCAAGGTGGACATAATCCACCTCTGTTTCAGGAGCATACAGAGCACGGTAGAAGTTCCCAAATTCACAGGCTATCGCCTGCGAGTGTGTGACATTCGTGCCATCCGTGGTCTAGATAGCCCACTTCCTGTTGGCGTAGTTGTGCTGCCAGGAGACGGCCTGCCTTCTCGCCTTGCTCATAATGAGAACTCTTCATTCGTTGTAATGCGTATTCTGCCTGGGTGGTGTATAGGGCATTGAGTTCCATTTTGGCCTGTTCAAGGCAACTGCGTACAAGAGGAGAAGGAGTCATAGTGTACTCACGCGTATATGTCACTATAGCAGTCACCAGTGCTTGTTGGTGGGAATGCTATGCAGCATTGGCTATGGCAGCATCCCTCAATAATTAACCCCGTATAGTCGCTTTCGCGGCCACCCACAGATTCTGAGGGGAGGAGACCGACCCTTTGTTGTCTTTTAAATAAATTGAGTCGTGGGAATGTAGCTGGTCTTTGCCCAGTGGCGTGCGGTTTGGTGAGGAGTTCAGGCGTCAGGGTTTGTAGTTTGGAACAGCAAGTCCTAGATCTAGTGCAAGTAGGACAGGTGAGTGGTCTAACAGAGTAGCTTCTAAGATTTGGGACTCTCTAACCAGAGGAATCATTCAGTGAGAGGTGAAGAAATAATCCAATCTGGACTGCGTACCATGGACTGGTGATATGCAAGTGTATTCCCGGTCAGTCGGGTGCGAGAGACGCCAGTGGTCTACCAGACCATGGTCCATTAGCAGGTCCCCCATTAGTGCCCTGTCATTGTTGTTGCTTATGTCTCATCTGCCAGTACAACCAAGGACAGTATCCCGGGGCAAATTCCAGTCCCCACCAAGCAGATATTGGGAGGCACCAACCTCCGTCAGGAGACGGTTGAGGTAAAGAAGAAAGAGGCGTTTGGAGCCCGTAGGGGCATAGATGGACCCAACGCATATCGTGGTGTGTTCTAGTTTGAGTTTGGCAAGGACATAGCGGCCTTCTGGATCAGACCAAGTGTTAAGGAGTTTGAAGCGCAAAGATCAGCGGAGGAGTATTGCCACCCCACATTTTCTAAAGGGATCAGGACTTCCTTCCACCATTTGGGCATGGCTGCTGCAGAGCACTCGACCTATCCACTCACAGCACAGCTTCTCTGATTCCTGGTGGGGGAGGTGGGTTTACTGTAAGAGGGCAATGTCTGCTCTTTTGGATTGTGTGTAAGACAAGACCTTCTTACGTTTGATGTAGTGTGTAAGGCCTTTTGCTTTCCATGTTATAATCTTCAGTGGTAGCGTGCTCCCCGAACCTGTGTTGGCCATTGACTTGCAAAAAGCTGGGGTATCTGCAACAGGTAATTTGGGCCACAAAGAAGAATCTGGAACAGCATGTAGTAGCGTGGGTGGCAGGGTGGAAACAAGGGGGGGTTAGTTGGAGGTTTCTCTGTCATGCAGGAAATGTATAGATCAGTAGGAGTGAAGAGAAAGAAGGGAAGATGGTAGCAAAGATGAGGGATCAGGGACAGAAAAGGAAAAGATGGAGAAGGGGGAGAGTGGGAAGAGCAGGGAAGTAAAAGTAGTAGGGAAGAAAAATAAAGGTAAAACAGAACCAGCTCCTGCGAGAGCCCCAAAAGCATTAATCCTCAGGTCTAAACTTGTACAACCAACACACCGGGCACAACCCGTGGGTAGAGAGTCAACAAGTGGAGCAACATGGATGGATCATACCATTGTTAGTGGAGGGAGCTGGGTATGTGAGGGGGGTCGGATGGGGAACCGGGGGGAGGGGAGAGGGCCCAGCTAAGGAATTAGTATAGGACAATGCATTTCAGTACTCCCAAGGGCACACGGGGAAGATTATGAAGGGCAGGGTCTTAAGGGCACTAAACCAACTTCTCTGCCTCTCTGCCAATAGGTGGGTGATAGGGTAACAATATTATGGTATCCAGGATGCCCCGTCTGTACTTGACAACTACATGGGGGGGTAGAATCGGGGTATGGGTATAGAACGGGGGGCTCATGAGCCCCATATGTATTCATCAGGGGCCATGGTTAGGGGAGTTGTCATACTCTTAAGGGAGGGGGTGGCGGAGGGTAGGAGGCATGTTTCCATGTGGATAGCGGGACAAGGCGGCTGCCCTTGAAACATAGTTGCAAACCTGCGCTATTCCTGTTAGGTCAATGCTTAAACATTATACAATAGAACAGGGGTCATTAATCATTAATAGGCAAACTACAAATAAGTCAGAAGGGAAGGCACAGCTAGCAAGAATCCTGCATTAGAACATTGGTAACAGCATCTAGAAGGTGTAAGTGAGATACTACTTAGCCAATCATTGCATAGATATCCGAAAGGTTCTTAGGTTCTCAGGTAGGGACTGCAACATCACTAGGGGATCCTCGGGGGATCAGTCTGCTGGAGGCAGGGGCTCCCGGCATTGGTCTTGAGTTAATGCCACCAATGCCTGGAAAGCATCGTCCCTGCCATCCTGGGACCTCAGTCGGCATTCAAAGGTCCTTCCACTTTTCTGCGACGTGGCCATTGGTGATGGTTTGGGAGGAGAAGGCATCTCATTGGAGGAAGGAGCTGCCTGCAGACCCATGGAGGACTGGTCCATAAGTTGAGTTGTGAAGCTTTCTAACTATATTCTCAGGTCATTTGAAATCCCTGGATTTGCCATCATTTGTAATCCACATACAGGCGGGCTCAAACAGGCCAAACTTGACATCCAGGTTACGTAGGTCCACTGTTATCTGTATTTCATGACCCTCATAGGAATCAGGACCGTGGGTACTCGTGGCAGTTAACAGTTGTTGCACTTGTTCGTGTCTGAGAAAGCACGCTATGATGGGGCTCGATTTCTCAGGTGTGTCTGGGCAAAGAGGGCCGATCCTATGTTCACATTGGAAATGCAGTATAGGGGAAAAGGCGAGGCCTGTGAGATCTGGGAGTAAGTCACTGAGGAAGGCCCTTGTGTCCAAGCCTTTCTTACTTTCCGGTATTCTGAAGAAATGGACATTATCTGTCCGGCTCCTGTCCTCGAGATCTGTGAGTTTATTGTGTAAAAGCTGCAGTTCCTGGTGGTTGTCCGACATGGTATCTACCCTGCCCTCCGCTTGCATAAGGCAATGAACGAACTCCATCACCCCATCCTGGAATATGGCGATATCTGCCCTTATCAATTTAGTTTCTGTAGTCAGGTCAGTGATTTTAGTGTCCATGGCTTCCAAGCGGCATCCCCCTGTGGTGATTTCTAGTAGTATGCAGATGCTTGGTGTTGTCCGAGCTTCTATTTTCCAGTGTGTCACTGAGTTCGGAACTGGCAGGGACTGTGAAAGAGGCCGTAGGGCGTGGTTGTGAGATATCTTCAGAAAAAAGCAATTGACGGGTGGATTTACCTGAAGATTTGCCAGTGGGAGTTCTGCTCAGGGTGTCTGGTACTGTCAATGGGCCAGCTGACCTGGGTCTGCCCACCCAGTCGTTCTGTCCAAAATGGGGGCGCCAGCCTCACCCCCCCAATGGGGCCCATCCGGGCACGAAGAACAACTCCCGGTGATTCACTTTTCTTGATGGGAGTGGGGTGGGGGAGGGACGTGGTAAGGCAATGGGGGTACCACCCCTTCCGAATGGCTGATTGTGTGTGGCTGGCTATCTATTGACTCTGTTTTGATCTCTTTCTGCAGCCTGTATTATTTCACACGGTATTGCCTTTTGTTTTGCACTTTGAGCACTGATGTCACTTTGTTCTTGGATACCTCTCCACCTCTACCTTTACCTCTACCTCTCTGTACCTCTAGCTCTAACTACCTTTACCTCTACACCTACCTCTACTTCAACACCTACACCTACCTCTACCTATACCTACCTCTATCTACACCTACCTCTACCTACCTCTACCCACACCTACCTCTACCTCTAACTACACCTATTCCTACCTCTACCTACACCTACCTCTACTTACACCTACCTCTACCTGTAACTACACCTACACCAACCTCTAAGTATACCTGCCCTACACCTACCTCTAACTACACTTACCTCTACCTAAACCTACCTCTATCTACCTCTACCTCCCTCTACATACACCTACCTCTACAGTTACCTCTAGCTACACCTCTCTCTTTCACTCTCTCTGTCTCTCTCTCTCGCTTTCTCATTCTCTCTCTCTCGCTCTCCTTCACTCGTGTCCAGGTGTGTATTGAGGACACTTAAAGCATATTGGTAGTACAAAGTACTGCAATACAGGGAGCTGCGTATTGAGGGCACTTAAAGCGTATCGATACTACAATACAGGAAACCGCATATTCAGGGCACTTAAAGCGTACCTGTACTGCAATACAGGGAGCTGGTTCTCTGTCTTCTCCGTGTCATGCCAATAGGTTTCACCTTTGTTTCTTCATTCTATCTAACTGGAATACAAATAGTACAAAAATGTTATAACAATGTTTGTTTCAAAATTTGATAAACCATTAACGGTTTATGAAATTTAAAACAAAAATTATTATACAATTTTTCTAATATTTTACAAGCCACTTAGATAGAAATAAAAAACAAATGTGAAACCTATTGACTTTGCCAATGCTTTTTTATATAGTGTTCAATACCATAATTTTGCCATTTCTAAATACTACAAATAACATGTGTTACTATTAACCAATTTAATAGTACTCTGTTGTTCTCCAGAGAATGCAAGATGAGTCGCCCTAGTTAGTATTTGAACTCACTAATACACCTTGCTAACCCTTTTATTCAAGAAACACCAATTCTGTTTTGCACTTGAACTCTACTTTGCATAGTACTGCACCCACATGTGTGTCAGAGGAGGTATCTCATAGATACTCCTGAATTAATCTACCCGCAACCTACCCACAACCATTGACTTGCTAAACCAGTGGTTCCCATTGTGTGGTCCGGGGACACCTGGGGTCCGCAAAGCCTTCTCAGGTGGTCCGCGACTGCCTAAAAAATTAAATAATATTAACAGATTGAGTCCCCAGCTTTCAGTAATGACTCATTGGAGGGTCCTCGGATTCCAACAATGAGTCAGTGGAGGTCCTCAGATTCCAGAAATTATAAAATGGGGGTCCACAGAAGTCCAAAGGTTGGGAACCACTGTACTAAACAACTGCTGAATTGTCTCTCATTATGTTATCATACTGTATTATCGTAATGCAACTTTGTTTGCCATGGCCTCTGCACAGCATTCCGATACAAGATCCCCTCTCTATAAATACCCACCCCCAAAAATTAAAAGTAAATGTGTAGTTTGGACTATGATCTCCTATGAAACATAGCAAAATAAAAACAACACAAGGGCTTGATTTACAAAGACTTTTCTGTGTGATGCTCTAATTTCCACCTAAGCATGAGAAAAAAACCTTTATAAATTGAGCTCCTTTCGGCAAGTAGCCGGAAAGTGAAGGAATTTTCACTGGAAATTAATTTTTATTCTCTTAATAACTTTGGTGTTTTTTAACAAATTTGCACACATTTCTTTCCCCAAAAATTGATCAGATTTGATTTCGGCATGACAGGCTTTCTGCACAGGAAGAAAAAATATGTGGCCAAAAAGTGAAATTTCCTATTTTAACTCCCATAGTATTCTTTGCAATCCCATCCAGAATAAAATAGCTGAAAAGAATTACATCAAAGTTGGCATGACAGCAGAATTGTACTCATGGAAGTGTTTTTGCTTGGTTTGATGTAAATCCGGTCAATAGTTTTCAGGAAATTAAAGTTTGAAAAATTTCTTTGATGAGCTTTAAACTTCATGAGGTCAGACTGACAAAATGTTTTTTTTCAAACAAATCTTTAATAGCATTTTAGTTTAAAAGACATCCCATACAGGTTTAGTTTTGCTGTATGTCATATTGATATTTTATATTGACGTACATGAATAATTCGACTTTACATCCCGTGATTACAAAATCTGCTTTTAGTCCCTTCACATGACCAATGTAAACTTGACAAAAAAATAAATTTATTTTGTAATGATGAAGCTTTGAAGGGCAGTGATCAACGCATAACCATTGACATGTCTGAACCCCATAAAGTGGAGGGCATGTATAAATCAGATTATTGAGAACCAGGGTGTGTTTCACTGCGTTAATCCTGTACAGTATGTAATTGTAGAACTCGAGTCTGCCTTTGCCCTTATGGATGCTTGTGAGGAGAGTGGGTGAATAGATTTATCTTCCATTTCCATTTGCCAATTCATTCAAAGTTAGAGCTATTTTAACAGTTGAAAAAGTCAACTTTCAGAAATCTGCATGAAATTTGGCATATACCAAGCATGTTTAGCTTACTCTTGTGCCCATATTTACAATGCAGTTGTGGAATCCTGGTGTCATGCAAGGCGACACAAGTGCTGAAGTGATATTTACAAAGTGAGATGTGCATGAGCACCCGGTAATAAGGAAACAAAATCACAGAAGAAACACATACTAAACATGGCAAACGTACATGCAGAAACAAAACAAAATCAAAACAGACCACAAATTATTTTCATGAAAGACATGTATATTCCAAAATGGTATGAACCACAAACACCCTCTAGAAGCAAACATAATCTCTCAACATCATATAACCACATCTTTTAAAATTTACTTACAATAGTAATAATTTCAATAAATATTCAAGAAGCATATACTTACAAAATGGCATGGAAATTCTTTAAAAATAACATTTAAAATTCAGTTCAGGTTACAACACATTACAAACTATGAGCCTCATTTACAAAGATTTGGTGTAAGACAGCGGCTCAAGTCTTTTTGCGCCACTGACCTATGCCAAATCAAAAGAGCAGGAATGCACAATATTTATGAGATACTGTGCATTCCTGTCCTTTCGGCCAGTGCAGGCACACAATTTGGTATCTAGCACCAATGCAGTCACCCTTGTACCATGGTGCAAGGGTGCCTGCTTTGTTGGCAGGATTGCTTTCCCTTACTGCACTAAAACATTCCATGGAGACATTTTGGTAATTCTGCAGCACACATAGAAAGAGGAAAAAACAAGGAGAAATTAAAACAATTCTCCTTGTTATACCCGTTCTGGAGAGGTCTTAGGTTTTGGCCCTGCCTCAGGTTTACATGACTTTGTTAATCTGGGGCAGTGTAAAAAACCATGGGTGTTGCATGGGATAACCCACAGCAACACCCATGGAATGCCTCCTTGAAGCAGAATAAGGCAAGGCAGTGCTTTGTGCTGGCTTTCCTTATTCCATATCTATAAAGTAATTGAAAGCCATGCAGGGTGGCTTTGAGTTGCCTCATAGATATGATTGAGAAGCCTGCTCAACCGATGCACATAAAAAGGGATGCTCCGGCAGTGCAGGCCTCTTGTAAATAACCCCTATGTTTAAAAAAAACCATATATATTTATCAGCAAAAACATAGCTAAAGTAATGTTATGATTAAACCTCAAATAGTGTAAGTTACATTAAATAGACTTTGTTAAATTGAACTTGTGAATAGAACACATTATAACTTCTGTTTTAAAAAAAAAACCTCTGGAATTTACTGAAAACTACAGCTAAAGTGATGAAATGGCTAGAAGGCCTATATCAATATATAAAATAGCTTTATAAAAACTCAGTAAATGTGAAGTTATGGAGGCATAACAAAACCTAAAGACTACTGAAATTGCCACATGTTGGCCAGTAAGCAATGGCAGCTTGTGCCCCTTTCATATGCAGCTTAAAACTTCACATATGACATTACTGATTACATGTTATAGGACAAAATCAGAGATATTATGAATGTTACCACTGATGACATCATTAATAATACTCATGCAGGCATATATGAGTAAAAATCTAAAGCATTAAGAAAGATAGCAAAAGCATTAAGAAAGATGCAAAGATAGGGTTTGTTTCAGGATGCACAACTACAGCTCAAATTATATGGCAAATAATTAACATTAGTCCTTTAAATAAAAAATAGATACGGTTCTGGTCTATTACACTGACATCACATTTCTCTGTTAAAAATAAAGATACTTTGGTTATTTATTTATGTATTTATTTCTTTTACTGTGTCCATCATTACAATCTAATCAAAGCGTATAGCGGACAAGACATATTGGCACTGTATAATTGGATTACTGTAACATAATCTACAGACGTCTCTCAAAATAATTTAGACAGGTTACCACATGTACAAAGCCCAGTCACCAGATTAATCCTTGACCTTAAAAGATGGGATTATATATTAAAATACTCCAAAAAGCTTGTTTTATTGCCAGCCAACTCAAGAAACAAGTGAAAAGTCTGTGCACTGTTGTGAGGACCTTTTGGACCCGAGTTGGTTCCCCCTGATTTTAGCTTCATTTTATATTTCATATTTTATCCGTTTCAGTTACACTGCTTTCACCAATAACATTTTACATGCATTTCTTGCATGATTTTCTTCTAGGAATATGTGGTACACATTTCTTAATTTAGTTAGCCTTTGCACAACATATAATCAGTACTTTCTGTTCAATGCTAGGAACTCTGTCCCCAATACCTTAGTGCTTGTATTTCCCATTCAGGAGACAGCTCCTATCATATAAACACAGCACAGCATCAGAGCTGTGCTTACAACACATTATGGCTTTATTATGTAAGTGGTACACTAACCCAGAGGGGGCATCGGCCACTCCAGCCACAACTGCCCTGGGACTAATGCTGTGTCTGATCTTCCAGGTCCTGGGAGGATTGCGATCTGCACTGCAGGCCAACTCCTGACACTTAGGTACGGGACTGGGGTAAATTCCTTAAATTGGGACAGGTACAAGGATACACCCACTATGCTATCTGTGTAGTCTTAGGGTTAGGTAGGAACCCCTAGAATCTCTAGAACACATTTACCATGGTTGGATTATTCATTATCTTCACCATGGTTTATCCTGCTGGTTATGTTGCTTTGTTTCATCTGCCCAGTTCACTCAATTCATGCAAAATGACATTTGTTTCAATAAATATATTGAAAACTCAGTTTGTGTATCTTCTGCATCTTGGCCATGCATGAGTATTACAACAAAAGGGTGCAATCTGTTTCCATGACTTCCCTGAAGAATCAAAGTGTCATGTTTAGATTACCATAATAATCTTCCACCACTCTAGGTTTGGGGGTTCAGGTGAGGCACTGTGAGCCAGCCAGGTATTGTGGTGACAGTTTATGATGGGCTGGACGGACACAGTCTCCCACATTCTGAAGTTCTGGCATCCTAAATACGCAGTCCTCTTATCTTAGTAGGAAACGTATAACAGCACAAGGCCAAAGGAGCAATGGCATTAGATAATTGATAAAGCTGGTCAAGTACTATGTGCCAACCTGTTCCAAAATTGCACTATTGCTAGACAAAGTTCAGGCAACAAACACATGGGAATGGATCCCTAGAAGCAC
Organism: Pleurodeles waltl; assembly: GCF_031143425.1. NCBI lineage: Eukaryota > Metazoa > Chordata > Amphibia > Caudata > Salamandridae > Pleurodeles > Pleurodeles waltl. The sequence continues at coordinate 1,033,709,733 of NC_090439.1, forward strand.
AGAGGGTCCGGTTCTGGAACACTATCCACCACACTCTGACGGTTGTATAAAATAAAATGCTGATCAAAAAGATCCTAATAGCTGAATAATTAGGAGTGGTTTGTTCAGGATACAGCAATTTTGATCAGCTCAACTGAAACAATGCTCCTGTTCATGTCACAGATTTTATTGGACTACACACACGCATTTGCAAACAGTCAGGATCAGCCCAACAAATCATCTTAAGACAGTAGGGCTATGCTAATCATTCCCATACAGAGAACAGCAATCAAAGGAAGTTAGAGATAGGATACACTTCAATGATGACTTGACTCTAACCGCCCATCACAAGTACCATTTAGCCTTCGCTAGCCATTTTAAGTACCTCCTACTGACTAATATTCACATGTAGAAACATGTTGTCTTGGGAGATGAGAAAAATGGCAAGACTTAAATAACCAAATACAAAATTCTGTACTTTTTATCTCTCGCACTAGCACATGAAATATATTCACACAAATGACTTAGGGTAGATTTACTAAACGCTCAGTCAGCACAGGGTAACATCCAATATTAATGCAAGTGCAGTGTTGCATGAGAGGCATAGCAGGAAAGAACCATAGTTACTCAGATATTTCACTGTCCTTCTCTCGCTCTAGTGCACAATCAGACTGCCAAGCACCACTCACATGCCTTAATACCATAGTGCAAAGGTGTCTGTGCCTTGCTTTGAAAAGGTTTTGTACTGGGATGCTAGCCTTCCAGTACACAATCCTATGTGTAAGCAAACGTTTGCTTAAGTTCTTGATCCGACAAGAACAACGTTTACAAGTATTTTCATACTCTTCGCCCCTTTAAGCATGGATAACGTCTCTGCTATGTTGGGTAAAGGTTGACTATCCATCCAAATGTGACCAAATCCCTCAAATAATCACACATCCTAATCCTAGTGCCGTTATCCTTTGGAACTAACACCACTGGGGCCAATCATTCCAATGATTCAATTTCCTTAATTACATCAATTTTCTTTCTTTGTCATTGGGTTTGTCTAACTCCTGCTCCAAAAGGTTCAGCATAAAATTCAGTGCCTTCTTTACTTTGTGAAAAACAGGACTGATGCCATTCTTGAGAATTATTTTATGTTAGAAATTCTTGAGAACGTCTTGAGAACTCCAAGTTGATCCGTAAACACATCTGGGAATTCCTTGATTACATCCTCTCCACCACTTACATTTTCTACTAACATGACTTGATCAGTGGTTTCATATGATATCCAAATCCTTCTGGTGTCACCAGCCTAACATGTTGTCACCTCTTTTCGTCACAAACTTTCCCCACTGTTTCTCGCCCCTTGAAATGAATTTTCATTGTGGTATATCCAATGAGGTCAATTTTGATTCCTCTGTACCCTCTTGGATTGATATCAGGTTCCTTTAATTGTATGACTTGTTTCCCAAGAATAGGCTCCTAATTCTTATCTCCAACTAAGGTATACAGTGATCCTGAGTCTGCCAAAACTGTAACTTCCTTGTCATCAATCATAATTTGCCTTTCAGGTATTTTTATACGACCAACATCCACATCATCCTTATGGATTCCATTTGTTGTATCTTGCGATATGCATAATACAGGGTGTTGATGCATATCTGGTAGATCAATATTATTTACCTTAATACTCCTGCATACTTTTATGATGTGTCCCTTTTTTCCACAACCTTTGCATGATAAATTCCTAGCAAAACAGGTAGGAATACTTAAAAAATGATTTGGGTTGCCACATCTGTAGCATTTAGTTTTGAATAAAAAAAAAAAAATCTTTTGTAGTCCTTACTTTAATGTTCTCCTTGTTCTAAGTATTTGTGACACTGAGAATTTCCACTTGGTTGATTAGATCATAATCATGTTCTTCTACACCAATTGTGTTCACTTTTGAGACACTTGCATTAAGAGGTTTTTCTTGCATTTCTTGAACCCACCCTGTTTTGTGTTCTATCCCCCCAACGAGGTCCAGTGCCACTTTCAAAGTTTGATTCTTTGCCAGCAGTTTTTCCTGAACTCGTAGATTAGTGGTGCAACGTACTGATTGGTCTCTGATCAATGAGTCAGTGAGGTCTCCAAAATCACATGTACGTGCCAACCTCTTAAGTGATGCTATATATTTTCCAACTTTTTCTGTTTTCCCTTGAATTCTTGAAATTAATTTGTGTCTTTACATAACTATGTTTATTTTTGGTCCAAAGTGTCTTTCCAACATTAACATAGACATATAAAAAATATGTTGTGGTTCCCCTTCTGCCGTACCTATAGTGATTTTGTCAATGCTTTCATAAATGTTAAGACCTTCAATTCCCAAATTGTGTCGAAGTACACCTTGTTTCCTTGCTGGAGCGAATTTCTCTCTACGTATCACTATTATGTAAGAGTCAAGCATTTTGTTTCCTTCTCTTCCAAATTAGTATTGGGTCCCCTGCATCAGGCAGGAATTGTGGAGGTGGTGACTTGCTCCCTGCTGCCATTTTCAAGGTAAGTAAAATGACACAGTAAGTAAAGTGAAATGCAAAATACTGGGCAGTTCAAATTCTAGAAATATTGTATAATATTAGTTTGGATGTAACTATCTTATGTTGTTGTGGTGGCTGTGCTTGATTATTATTTACCTTTGTAATATATGAATGCAGCCTTGTTTCTATTAGTGCTGGGTTATACTTTATAGTCCTATTTCTATTTCTAGACCCTTGCGTTGTGCTTGGTGGTCCTCTTTCTATTTCTGTGTTTATTCCTCTCTGTGTCTCTTCCTCTTCCCGATGAATCAGATAGCGTGTGCAAACAGCGTGTGCAGAAAGCAGCATCTTGTCCTCTTTCTATTTCTATATTTATTCCTCTCTGTGTTTTTTCCAGTGTTGCCAGATTGGGCGATTTCCCGCACAAATGGGCAATATTTTTCCCATTTGTGCGGGAAAAAAACCCAATTGCGGGGAGCCTGATTGTTGGGCTATTTTTAGCCCTGTATGTGGAAAAATTGCGGGGCGGCACCGCCGGAGATACTGTCCCGGCCAGGCCCCGCCCCGTGAGATAGCTAGTCGCGGACTTGCGCCGCACACACAGCAGCAGGCAGCAGCGTGTGTGCCGTGCAGTGTTCCAGGGGGCAGTCAATTGGTAGCGCTTTCACACGCTACTAGATTGACGGCCTTCTGCCCCACTGAGAGTGCGGTCGTACATCACAGAGCTCTCAGTGGGGCAGAGGGCCGTCAATCTAGTAGCGCGCGAAAGCACTACCAATTGATGGCCCCCTGGTGCGACACTGCGGGCAGCGCGGCGGCGCACACGGGCACACAGCAGCCGGCCGCGCAGGGCGCAGCGCGCCCCACAATAGCTGATGGGGGCAGAGGGCCATCAATCTAGTAGCGCGCGAAAGCGCTACCAATTGATGGCCCTGCCAAGAAGTATTGGCCTGCCCCCGCAGCATTATTTAAAATGCCTGCGTGGGTGGGCGCCACGTGGTGAGCGAGGAGCGAGCGAGTCAGTGTGTGGCACACTGTTGACTCACTGGCTGCGCACGTGGTGGTGTACTCTGGTGTGTGGCTCTTCTCTTTTTGGGCCCTGCCGTGAGCCTCAGCCCTCAGCCTGCACAGGTGTGGTGCCCCCCTCCACCCCCCTGGAAAAGTCTCTTTTGTTGTGCGCTTCAGCCTTGGACCCCAAATTAAAGCCAGCGCCCAGCCCCAGAGTGCGTGATTGGGGCCCGCTAGAGGGGAGACACCCCCCCTGCCCCTTCCTGTTGTGTAGGTGCTACCTACGTCCCCTACCTACACTGACGTGTGGCCGGTTGGTGCGCAGCTGCGTAAGACAAGGTAAGTGTCCTTCAATTTGTACCTTTGTGACTTGTTGTGAGTAGATGTATTCCTTATTTTTAATATTCAGGGACTACTTGTGGATTGAGAGTGCATAGGATCTAAAGCATGGCAGGATGGAATAAGAATGAGTGGGACGGCCAGTGCTTAATTTGTAAATAAAAACGTGCCGGTGTCCACAGCTCTTCTCTTAAACACGCAGCTTCTGTAATTAAGGGCCTGATTCTAACTTTGGAGGACGGTGTTAAACCGTCCCAAAAGTGGCGGATATACCACCTACTGTATTACGAGTTCCATAGGATATAATGGACTCGTAATACGGTAGGTGGTATATCCGCCACTTTTGGGACGGTTTAACACCGTCCTCCAAAGTTAGAATCAGGCCCTAAATGTGCAAACACGGAATACTAGGGCAGCGTAATCCTAAAGCCATGTTGGGCCTCTTTAGTCCATTTTAAGCCATTTCACCTCACTCCTGCAGCTTTCTGCTCTCTCCCTTTCTGGCGCTCTTTTTCATTTTTGCATTCCTCCATCTTTCCCATATGTGTCTTTTGCTTGCCGTAAATGCTTGAGGCAGGAAAAAAGAGTGCTGTTCCTCAAAAATAAGTGCCAGTGCTATGCACCGGAAACAACAAGCACAAATTAAGCACTGGGTGGAATCACATGAAGGTTGGTGATGACAAAGAGTTATTGTGTTCGTCTCGTAATGCAAGGGGGTTACCAACTGAGTTGTGCAGTGTGTGCTTTGCAGGGCATTTAAATAAAAATAAATCCTTCAGTTTGGGTATTACTTAAACCATTTTATCTGAAACCTTTTTGCACCTTTGGAAGCAGTCTGTCTTATACTGCCAGTAATGCAAGTTTAACCTAATGACTTACATTTGCACAATACACAATTCTCCATTGCAGCAATGAAGATTTAATTCTGTGGCTTTTTGGTTACACACAGACCTTTCAGTGCATTAACTAATAAAGGTTTCATAATATACAGTGAATAACTTAACTTTTTTATTTTAAGGCATGAGTTATGTATGTGGCTGCCTGAAACAGAATATATATATATATATATTTTTTTTGCCACACATTTAGCCCTGCCCCATTGCATGCAGCATCACTGTTCCCATACATTTTTTAATGCACTTTGAGCTGTGTGCTCAGCTGATTTATTCATTTATTTCACTCTAGTTGCAGGCAGTGCAAGCACAAATGTGGTCTCATTGGCTGAGCTAAGCGAAATGAGGGTACATGGTCAGTGCTCAGCCTCACTGCATGGTTCTGTTCGTGATCTTAGTGCCTAAATTATTGACATCACTTATAGTCATGCTCTGCTCAGCGTAGCCATTGCTTGCATTTGACACAAAACACTAGCCTTTACCAATAATTTAAGTTCAAGTTCATGGAGTTTGGGTCACTGTTCTGGCCTCTGGTAGCAATTTGCAGAAGGGTGTCTATCGCCTCACACAAACAGCCTTTTTCACCTCACACAAGGATGTATTTTTCTGCAGGGCCCTGTTGACCTCCACTGTCCAGGGTAGAGGTAGCCCGCTAAAACAAGTGTAGGGGTAGTGCCCGAGTACATCTGAAGGAGGCAGGAAATGAGTTAAGTGTTGGTCTTCTGCCCATTTAATGAAAAGTCCAGAAAGTAGAACAGTAGTAGAGCAGACTGCAGACACACACTCTGAATGCTAGATGGCATTTAATTCATGCTTTAAAATGTTTGCTCCAGCCTACGATTACATTAGTTCAGTGTTAAAAGTTTGGGCTACTTTTTGGGCTGGGACCAGTTCATTTGGGCTTACTTTGGGCTGGTCGTTCAACAGCTTTGGGCTATAGAAGGCTTTTAAAATCTGGCAACCCTGGTCTCCTCCTCTTCCTGATGATTCAGACAGCATGTCCAGGCAGGGTGTGCAGAAAGCAGCGTCCTTCTTTGCTGTACGATGGTGAATTCCGTGAGTACAGCCCAAATGTAATATGGAGGCAAATTGTTATTTTAAGAAAACTGCAGGTATCTGTGCACTCGCAAGATGCGCAACTCGGTTTGCTGTAACCAAGGATACACAGCTTGCGCACTGTTAAATGAAAACTGTGCATGCGCTATAACTACGAAAAACATTGGATCTGTAGCAATAAAGAGTGTACAATTACTTTTCTCACATTGGAGGATGGCTACAGTCAAGCATGAACCTCACTATCCTAGTGAGATAGATAGGAAAATGGCATTTTATCCAATAGTTTCCGTGTATCTTCAAAATACAGCTGGTATCTGCATAGTTTCCACTCGTCGACAAATGTTAAGTTCTTGATCCAAAACGAACGGCGTTTACAAGTATTTTATTTAAGTTTTAAACTTACATCAATACGGCCACCACAACAGGACTTGCATTGCCTGCCGTTTCTCTTCCAACTCCCCCTGTTGCCTGGTTGCAGTCATTCCCTGTGATGTACCTAAGAATCCATTAGGTACATCACTGTTAAAGACACATCACAATACTTTTCCTACTTGAGATGTGTGCTGTACAGTGCATATGCAAAGTTGTAAATGTTTGAGGAAATAAAAGCATTTCTGCAAGTTAATGGCAATCTCAAAAAGAGCTTATTTTTGGGACCAAAATCCTGCCTGCTATTGATAGTAAACAGGACTTTCTGTCAAAAGCCATGGGTGGTTATATCGGAACGCCCATACACCCATGGAATGCCTGATTGTTGCAAAGTAATGCAAAACAGCGGAAAGTGCTTTTTTCTATTACTTTAAGGCAGATTTCCAGTGAAAAACCAGGGATGTAGCAAAGATCCCTGCTGCCCCTGTGGTGTGGGGGGCCCCTGAGCTCCAGGGAGCCGACTCAGCACAGCACCTGGCCTGAATGAATTCATAGGAGGCCCCCCTCAATGTTCTATGCAGGGGAGCCCCTCCAGGTTTTTTACCCCACTGCGCAAAACACGTTTTGTGCTGGATTTTTTTTTACATTTTTACAAATAAACACTTTGCTCCAGTCTGCATCCTTTCAGTGATGCAAATCCAATGGAAAATGTTTCTAAATCTGCCATTTTGCTCCTTATGACAGTCATAGAAAATAGGAATACACGTCACATCACTTTTTATAATAATGGCCCAGTTCAGGTGGACATAAGACTGCGCACGTGCATGGGCGTCCGCAAGGGGGGGGTGTGAGGGGGCACTTTCCCCTCACTGAATCTAGTACTGCCTGGTGTCAGCTTCACAGTGCTACGTAACACTACGGCTGCCATAATGTTACGTTGCCTGCACTAGTACTGCCGCAGCTTTGCAGACGCCCAGGCACACCTGTAAGCCAACCCAAAGGCTTAAAACCAATTACTTGATGCATTAATAAAAGCAGACCCTGTTTAATATATCTAGAAGTATTTAAGGGTAAATAGAATTGAGAAGTAGGCATGGGATGTTTATGATATGCTCGTTATGCGGTATTCAGAGGTCAGAGCATTAGCAGCAAGATCAAATAAATTGAGGCAAGATGCCAGGGATTAATAAGAGGCAGAATAACTGAAAGAAGAAGTAGCACACATCCACTCAGCCATAAAAAAATGTGGGAAGGTAATTGCAGTCACAATGCAGACCAAAAACTTTAAAAAGAGGCAATTTTTATGTATTATGTATTAGACAAAAGCAACACAAGGCTTTCAAGGTGGAAAATATTCAGTGTGTAAATTAAACCAAAGTAGAAATCGTCCCTAGGAAATAAACTGTTAAATGAAAAAGGGAAAACATGTCTAGAAGGGCACCGAAAACATCTTGTGAAAAATACTTTAAGCTGCCACTACACAATGAGGATGGCCTAATTAGGGCTGTCTGCCATGGGTTGGAAACTCCAAAAATAGCACTGTGAAAAGGGCTTGGTATATTGTTTTGAAAAGATGGCATTTTGAAATGTTGGTTTGATGGTATATTTGGGAACTTTGATGGGTGACACTCAGGAATCCCCACCATCCCAAGACATCCAGGGGAACCTTAGCTGCTGTGGCTTGCATGCGTACCAACATATTTTCATACCAGAATTCCTTGTGAATGTCAAGCCTCTGCTTAAAACACTCAATTTTCTCTGAATTACTATGTGGCATCTCTGCAGTATTCTGTCACCTGCCTGGCTGGCACACTGAGAACACTACCTACCTAGTATCAATTCTGATAGCTAGAGACCCAGGGAAATCCAGAGTTATGTGACTTGCCTGGATCCCAATACATTGCCCTGCAAATGTCAAAGGCTTGGTCAAAAATGACTTGGTAAGGAAATGTAGTTGGATCCTCACAAACCACACCTCCCTTGAATCCTCCGGGGATGTATCTTTCAAAATGTTGTAGTTCGTAGTTCATTGGCGCTACCCTTTTGACAGGGATCAAGATCATTCAATTCAACAATCTTGACACTGCCATGTGGTGTTTTTGAGCCTTTAATGTTCCGTGAAATAGGCCCACTCACACATTGGCGGTACTCTCTCTCTCTCGGGAAAAGTGAGGGAATGCAGGTTAATAGAACATTTGCTTTTATCTTCATCACAACAAAAAAACATGCTTAGATGCAGCTTGGTTTATGTCTCTGTGTATGGTTTGTTTTAGAACCACTGACAAGCACTATATAACTCTGAGGCTGAAAGAGTTTGCGAAGGAGTCTGTACAACATTATCACATAATTTGATTTTGTCTAACTTACTTTCAGTACTTTTATTTTCAAGAATTAGTTTCTTTGGGTAACCCATAAGCAATTAACAGAATTGTTGAATTCTTAATTGTGCCTCCTTTTCAGACATGTATATTTTTCTGGATTCACCCACGGGCTTTACACATCTTTTCTGCACACAGACTGTTTAAAAAACTGTGCTGACAAAAGTTTTTTTTTTTAAATTCTGCTTGTTTCCTAAAGTTATCTAATTTGCAGGCCATTTTTTTCAATTTTTTAAAAAACAATCTTGCCATATTTTGCCTATTTACTCAGTCGCCGCCAGAGAAAACCACATACCCTGAGTAATGTTAGAGTCATCAAAGATCTTTTGCAACAGCTTGGAACGCTAATGCTGATACTCGGACCATTCTTGAATATATCACTTCTATTGCAAACAGCAATCTCCGTTTATTTGATGCTGCTTTCTGAATGTCAACAGGAAGATATCCTCTAGGAATTACATAAATTGAGGCATACTTAATTTTGCCTCATATTATGAATACAGTGTGTGATGGTGCATACAGCAGTCCTTCAAGTATAAAATTCACAATAAGAATCATTAGTAAAAGAAAACAAAATATTATGAGAATTGATAAAAAGCAATGTACATTGATTTAATTTTTACTTTATTTCTTTACAATAAAGGTGTTGCACTAGACTAGCTGTCAGGAACTGCGCCCCTACGCACTTGTTTTTTTTTCTTTCCTCGAATTTAACACCCACTTAATTTGGCACCATAGACAACCACCTAGTCTTGCTGTATCAATGAGATGGTCCTGTTGCAAAAATACATTTATCTGTAAAATCATTTAAACAAATTCCCGGTAGTCTGTTTCAATAGTTTTCTGCTGCCTTACTGGTTGCTACATATTTGACGGCTGTTAGACCTGACAGCTCAAGGGGGGTCACTCCTAACTTTTTGCCTTCCTCGCTCCATTTTTTGGCACTGTTTTTGCTGGTTCTAGGACTTTGCACACTTTACCACTGCTAATCAGTGCTAAAGTGCATATGCTCTCTCCCGAAAACATGGCAACATTAGTGCAAACCCAATTGACATATTTGATCTACTTGTAAGTCCCTAGTAAAGTGCACTACATGTGCCCAGGTCCTTTAGACTGAATGACACTAGTGGGCCTGCAGCACTGGTTGTGCCACCCACATAAGTAGCCCCTTACTCATGTCTCAGGCCTTCCTTTGCAAGTCCTATGTGTGCATTTTCACAGTCACTTTGACCTCGCATTTAAAAGTACTTGCCAATCCTTAATCTCACCTTTTTCTACATACAAGTCACTCCTAAGGTAGGCCCAAGGTAACCCGGAGGGCAGGGTGCTGTGTAGGTAAAAGGCAGGACATATATCTGTGTGTTTTAACCAAGACACACCTACCTTTTTCCACGCATCTCCTCCTCTGCGGTCCTCCTGCGTGTAATTTTGACGCAAACCAGGTACTTTGTGCTTGCAAGAGAAAATTGTTGCTTTTAAGAACTTAAGGGTCTTCTTATCATTACAAAAGTGATATTTGAAATTGTGATTATCAAATCTTGATTGTTTTTACCTTAATGTAATCAGATAAATAGCCTATATTTTTCTAAACCTGTGTGGTATCTTTTGTGGTGTTCTCACTGTTTTATTTCATGATTTATTGCACAAATACTTTACACATTGGCTTCTAAGTTAAGCCTTACTGCTCAGTGCCAAGCTACCAGAGGGTGGGCCCGGGACAATTTAGTTTGGGTGTGAATTACCCTGATTAGGACTGTGGTCCCCACTTGGATAAGGGTGTATACCTCTGCCTATTAGAGACCCCCTTTCTAACAATGGCATTCTTGCGAGCACTTCCCCCCCCATTAGGACATCCTCCCCATATTCACCAGCAGGGACTCCTGGCATTGTTTGAAGATCGTTGTAGTGCAGACTCTTCTGTTTCTAACATTCCCACACGAAGTACTCTCTCCACAAGTCAGGAACCAATACATGGTTTTAAAGCGCATGATTCAGACGTGTAAAGACATAAAAAAGATTTTCTTGTTCATTGACTTTGGTGCGGGCTTAATAATGGCCATCAAGTGAATTCGGCCCGGGCGAGATTGAAACACGCCAACATGATTCGTGCAACTTCCCGTAATGCTTCTTATGCAAAATTCAAGAAATCAGGCTCTTGTGCCACGTCACCAAATCACACGTAGTTCTTGTTAAAATTACTGTAAGCGTGCTGGAATAACCCAAGCGGCAGGGATTTACAACTGCTGTTTGCGCATCTTGTGTATTTCGCACTATTTCTTAACTGCGATATTTTGCATAAATACTGACGCAAATTATGAGCATTTCACAGACATCTAAAATGACCAGGCAGAGACCTTATTTCGATCGATAGCTGGCTCAGGAGAACCAAAATCAGAATTCTATCCTATGTGGGGGCGCAAACAGCAGACCATGAGGCAGGATGCTGTGTTTAAGCAGGATCTGAGCGCGTGGGCTTCTTAGTCTGCTTATTAGAATCCTCTAACATCCACTCCGGAGAAAGCAAAAGGTTAATAATATCTAAATGCTTGATCTGAGGCATCTGCCGAATCGGAAACTGCTTCTAAACATAACCTCCCCTACTTTCCTTCCTTGAATAAATATATTAGTTTAACATCCCGCCTGTGCTTCCGAGCTGTATCTTCATTTCATTTTCCATTAAAGCAAACACTGCCACATATTGAAGTAGTCCATGTTTTTCCCGGAGCACGGGTTAGTGAACTGAAAAGTGACTGGCTCACATTATCACACAGACGAATGTTTTATCCTGAAAAATACAGAATGCATACAGGCTAAAGGTCAAGTGTAGTCTCTGAATCAATAAGTATTTGCGAGCAATTTCCTCACGCAGCATGCACATTCTTCATGAGAACTGAGGTTTAAGAAGTGCGATACGTTCGCGGGTGTCTGTGCAAAAATATGGAATTTTTCAATGCTTTTCTTCACTGGTTCCCTTCTTAGACCTGATATCCTTGGCGAGGTATTTCCCCAGACTGTTTGCCTTCATCCCCTGATATTTTGCTCTATGCACTCCCCCCCCTGCTAACCAGTGGGAAAATGTGTGTGTTCTCTGCTCTAAACATGGTAAGATTGTCATACACCGACCTGGCACATTGAAATTTATATGTAAGTTTCCCAATTAATGCTGGTTGACGCACAAGAGGGCTAATTAGGCATGTCCTCAGAAATTCACCCTGGGCCTGTAAATTAAATGCTACTAGTGTGCGGTATCATATATTGGGCCACCCACTGAAGTAGCCCTATAAAACAAGTCTCAGGTTGGCCACTGCATCCTGAAGTACAGTTTTCTTTAGTTTAAAATGTTTTATTAAAGGAAGAAAAACAGTGTATATGACTTTCGACAAGCCATTCCATTAGTGAAATGTTATTGAACAAAGACTGCAAATAATACAACATGTTCAAACAGCGCCTATAAAGAAATTCACTTGTCTTAAAACAGGTGTTAAGGGATGGTCATCATGATAAGTATCGAAAGAAAAGGTGAAAGGATAGTGAAGTTGGCAAAAGGAAACAAAAAGAAGGAGGTGAGAGAAAAGAAAACATAAAAAGAGAAATATACTATAATCAAAACCTCCTGAACGGCGTGGTAACAGATCAATAATAAAAAGGTACAGGAGACAACATGGTAAATATGCAGGATAATAAATAAAACAGTATACTGTAACCTGTCAATTTATTAGGCTGTACTGATTCAAAGTGAAGACAAATATTGGATAGGTGGCTCCCACAATGCTTCATGTTTGGTAGATAAAAAGGTAGAATTTCAATTTTACTGCACCAGACCATAGTTACGTCAAACCAAGTTCCACCACTGTGGAGAGAATTGGTGTCTGTATATTTCCAGCTGGAGGGTGCAGTACAGTTTTAAACTGCCATTTTAACCTTTTGCCAGGCCTAAACCTTCCTTTTCAATACGTATAAGAAGGCACCCCTAAGATAGGCCTTAAACACAGCTAGGGCAGGGTGCATTATGTTTAAAAAGCAGGAGATGTGGGTTTACGTTTTCAATATCCTGGCAGTGAAAAACTCCAAAAGTCATTTGTCAATGTTGTAGGGCCTATCTCTTCTATAGACGAACACTGGATTATCTTGTTACATTGAATAAGCACTAACTTGACTTTGGGACCAAATAGAGACACGCTGTTTCCACTCAATGAATTGTAATGTCAAAAAATATTTTAAATAATGAGGTCAAATTTTAAGTCACACTTTTGCAAGTGCCACTTTTGAATAGTTCGCATTTACTACCCAATCTAACTATGCCTTTTTGTCAGTGTCCTGGGTCACATGATTGTGAATGACTCTCCTGTTGTGGGTTGTGAGTTCTTTCCAGATGTTGAGACAAAAGAAGCCTAGGAGTCAGGATAGAGGTTCCTCCTCACAGAATGGCTAGGGAGAAGCTGGACCCTGCACTGATTACACCAAAGGACCCACCCTGCAGCACACCCAAAGGAACCTGATGCCAGGCTTGCCCTTGCTTTTGCTGCCCTAGACAATTTGGAGCCAAGATCAGGGGAAAAGGAAGAACTAACCAGAACTTGTTTTGGGGGTAGGTCAGGAAATTCTTCCACAGAAAGGCTGGTACCAGGTATAAAGGTGGGATCTTCAAAACCCCACATAAGAACTGATGCAGCATTTCAAGTGTGCTCTTAACGAGGACAATGTATCTTTTCACCCAAGCAGAAGGGGTGGAGACAAAGTCAATAAATACAATAAAACAACAATTAAATTTACAGTATGACCAATGTGGCCACACAAGAAAAACCCAAGTTAAAATAAAGTTAAATGGTTTTCTTACAAACTCAGACTCAGGTAATATAGACAATTCTCAAGACAAACCTATAAAGATAAACAATTACCATTGGATGTCTTTGGATCAACCTACGCTTAGCTAACATCCAACAAACTAAAAGTGGTAGCAAGGCAATACAAAACCTAAGTACCAGAACCTGGTGCTCTGAAAACAAATGTTGGCCAGTTCTTCTAAGTATTTGCAATAAATCTCAATAATTCACTTCACTCACAAACAGGTGGGGGCCCTTAAAGGTACAAAATCCAATTTTCCTTTGTGCTGGGTTACAAATCAATGGGACAAAAACTAGAAAGTAAATTAAGGACAAAAAGAATTTTGAAAAGCTATACTGGAGCAGGATAAAGCTAAATAAAGCTCACAAAAAAGTAAATAAAAAGGGAAGGTGTTAGCATGTCAGAAGCTCAGTCAGAAATATTCTAGTGGGTCAAAAGAAAAATCAAAATCTTCTCATCTCAGCACTAGGGAAGGTGCGGGACCGGGGAAAAGACATTTGTAACTCTCAAGTCCAAAGAAGACCACCATTAATCCAGATGGGAAACGGTAAATCAAAGTCCAAAGTGCAAGATGATTCACTCATCCATCATACCACATGAATCAGAAGATGTAACTGTCCAATCATAGTCCATTATGTGACAGTCATTTGACACATCAGGAAAGATTCCAAGTACCAACATGGAAAGGCATCATTCATCCTCTCCTGTACGATTTGAAACTATTGTATGTCGTCTATGTTCATGATTTCTCAATCTTCTGGATTCAAGGTTACTTTCTCAGGCTTTCTATGCATGAAACAATACGACATCCATTTACAATCTACTATTCCATGAGAGCAAAATGTGAAAAAATGTCATGTTAGCCAGAATGAGTAAACATTTTTCACATTTTAAAAACCATGGCCTTGCACACCTCACATAAGCTAACAAAGCAATTTGAAATGGCACATTCATTTATGTTAGTTAGAGCATATATTACATTCAAAAATATGAATTCATCATTAAAAAGCTTGCTCAGTGTCTATATAACGAATAAATTGTGAAGTGAAACAACATGTTAATACGTTTCCGTAGATATAACTGAGAATTACAATTTTCAACATTTGCATATGGCATTTAAATCACTTCTTTATAGAAATTTATCATTGTTTTAATAAAAACAATTCATCAAAATCATAAAGAATCACATGTAATTGAGTTAATTGGTCATTCATGGATTTTTAGGGCTATACCACATCACTTTAAATCGCCAGTGTACACTGAATGTACATTAATATGGGCTTTCAGTGTACCCCTTTATATTTAACTTGTTAGAATCTCAAACAATATAATCAGAACTTGTCACATATTGATCATGCTTGTGATATAAAAGGTAACAGCAAAATCTCAGCAGTACCAGAACACTCCTGGACCTGTGGAAGATTCAGAAGAAGGACTACCCTGCTGTCTGAAGAAGGGAGATTGGACCTGCTTTCCTTCAACCCAGGCTTTCCAGAGTGACTCCAAGGGTTAGTTGGTTTACATCCTGTTTGAGCTACAGGGTCACAGCAAGCTTCCAGAGACCTACAGCAACCACTAGCTGACCAGCACCAACTGGACCTGCCTGAGCCTTGCTGCTGGGCTCTGCTGGAGTGAGTCCTGATCCCCAAGAGATTCTCCCCTTGTTCTTGGAACCTTGGTTGACATTAATATTAACTCTTCCTAAAGAGAAAGTGAAGATACAGACGTTTTGGGTTCCTTGCGACTGTGAGTGACTTCTTCATACCAAGAATTGACTGTCGACAACCACCAACAGGAAGCTCCAGTGGGACCTGTTCTTCACAATGACAGTGACTGTCTGCGATGACTGCCAAAGCAAAGCTCCAGTTAGACATGCTCTTCACGACAACAGCGACAGCATGCATTGACCACCAACATGTATTTTCAGTGATGACTAGTTCTAAACTCTATAACAGTGACAGTCTAGGATGCCCTATCGCTCCTAGTGCTGACAGCCTCCTCCTTGTGGCCTCTGCCAACACAAATGGTAGTCTTCACACATGACATGAGAAACTAATTCTTCAGCCAAACTAACCTGGTTCATGCAACACACTTGTGCTTCATCACAGTCGGGCTGAAGTCTGGTCTTCCCCGGCACAACCAGATAACTGTGAGCAGCGCTCTGTGCTACTGTGCAATATTTTCATCTGAAACTTTAAAAACTCATATCTCAAATTTTACTAATTCAGCTTTTCATCGTTTCACTGTCATTTTATTTATTATATTTTTCTCTGGTTTTCTAGTTTTGGTTTGGAATTTTTCATGTATTGTGTTTTCACTTTATTACTGTTTGTGTGCTGCATCAACTTTACACAAGGCCTCCATGTTAAACCTGATTGCTTTTGTGCCAAGCTATCAGAGAGTTAAGCACAGTTTAATTTAGTGACTTTTGTGTTTCACCCTGGCAAGGATTGTAATAATTATTTGAGATGGATCTTCACCCCTCCCAACTAATAACCCCATTTCTCACATCCCTAATTGCACCATTGTTTACAGGTCTAAAAGTGCATGTGTACTTTTGAATTTTCACACGGCGAACTTGGGTAGCACCACATATGCTCACACAACTTGTTGCACAGTTAATGCAAGGCATTTCTGTGTGAAACAGCTCTCTTACAAAAGAAAGTGCAAGACAACGGAAAACAGATAATTGCGTGAGGCATGAATAGCTCTATGATCGAGTTCTAGACGTGGTTACTCAGGGGAATAAAAATCACGCTCGTGCTCTATGCATCATGTTCCTTGCGTAAGTGAGGTCGTAGTCTCACACTGAGGACATCTTTCACTTCATGGAAGATTGTTTTAACACAGCACTCTATGAAAACATACATAGGGGCATATTTACAAGCCCCTTGCGCCTCCTTGTGCCATATTAGCATGATTTTGTTAATGCTATATGTGGCGTTAAGGAGCCATGTTCGTCACGCTATGTTTACAAAGTGGTGCAATGCAAGCATTGCGTCACTGTCCAACCTCTTGCGCAACGTTATGCCTGTGCCAAGCATAATGTATGCAAGAGAGGGATTCCCCTGTTAGGAGACCCAGAAAAATGGCTCACTGAAATCTACAAGATTTCACTGTGCCATTTTTTGACGCTTGCCATAGGCAGGCATTAAAGTGATGTTCTAATTATTTTCGATGGGCCTCCCTTGACTTTGTTGAATTAGCGCCATCATTTTTGTCATTAATCCACCAAAGCATCTCAATAGCGTCAACTTGTCTGACGATATTGGCCTAACGTGAGCCATGGCGCACCGTATTGTAAATAAGGAGCACACATTGTGCATTAGGGGGGCGCAGTGGGGTGCACGAAAAGTGGCAACTTATCTATGATGCACTGCTTTCTTTTAAATATGCCCATAGTTTCTCTGGAAAAACAAACACTTCAATTGCTTAGTGAGTCATGCATTTCCCTTTTGCTGGAACTCTGAGCTGCAAAGGTCTAAGCACTTTTCTATACAAGGAAATGTTGGCAGACTTTTTGTTACGATGAGCGCCATGCTTATCAGCTCTTATGAGATCAATGATGCAGTAAGATGTTGTTCAGACAAAGCAGTAGTGAGCAATATCAAACTGCCACATAAAACATGGTCAAATATCATCTGGTACAAAATGTACTGAAAATGAAACCGACTTTAAAAACAAATCAATGTTTGTGTTTTTTTACAACTCATAAAGTGAATCACATAAAATAAAATTACAAGGTTGAATTCAAAGTCCAAACAGAAACAGGCAAATAGTGGTTCCTGCTTAATTGCTAACAACATGTATGATAAGAATCGCCTCCTGATGAAGATGGAAGGTGTGCCACTTGGTGAGATTCCCTAAACCCCTCAAGAAAATTTCTTTAATTTTCAAAGTACACCAACAGGAGAGTGGGGAAGAGTGGAACAGACAATTATCAGATCAAAAGCTAGAGACATATATCATTCCCACAAAACCTCCCTTAGTCTCATCCATAGTGCAAATTCAGCACTTAGGACACACCCTGAGTTATCTATAGATAGAAGTAAAAAGAAGGCAATTAAAGACGAAGAATAATAATTTATTGATCAGTTAATTAAAACCTTTACAATTAAAAGGCGTTTAACATGCCAGCAGCACAAAAGTAAAAACAGGAAATCACTTCATAAAATATTATAATGCAATACATCACATGTTTGTTTTAACACAGAAGTGAACAATTTAGAGATACCATGAAACGAAAATGTGGTAGAGTCCATCGTCTCGATCCATAATGAAAAATGAAAATTTGCTCTCTTAGGTTCAACCACAAATTTCAAGCAATTGTCAGACTTTCTTGCAATTCCTAAATAATTTCAGAAGTACTTCGGGAAAACTACAATTGCTCTACCTTCACAATATTGCTCACATGTATTCGGAATGCATCAGTTTGGAAGTGTAATAGCCCTGCATTCCAGTAATGATTAAGTGCGGGACCACAGGAGTCAAAAGGTTGAGAACCACTTGCCTAGAAGGTTAGGAACCACGGACTTGATCATCATTTTAGAAAACTGTCTAAGAGAGGCTTATTTGGCACATAGAACTAAACTGGTTCCTGTAAGGTGCCCCATGACTACCCTTGGTGGCTTTCTCAAGCAGCAAGGCGGCAGCTTATATTATAGTTCTCTCTATACCGCTACTAACTCTTCCGAAAGCCAACCACTTGTGTCTCCTATAGCACTGAAAGAAACTAGTGTATGATACTAGTGAATGATACTAGTGGGCCTGCAGCACTGGTTGTGCCACCCACATAAGTAGCCCCTTATCCATGTCTCAGGCCTTCCATTGCAAGGCCTGTGTGTGCAGTTTCACTAAAAGTACTTGCCAAACCTTAACTCCCCTTTTTCTACATATAAGTCACCCCTAAGGTAGGACCTAGGTAACCCAGAGGGCAGGGTGCTATGTAGGTAAAAAGCAGGACAAATACCTGTGTGTTTTATATGTACTGTAGTGGAAAACTCCTAAATTCGTTTTCCACTGCTGTGAGGCTTGCTCCCTTCATGGGCTAACATTAGGGCTACCCTCATAAACTGTTTGAGTGGTAGATTCTGTTTAGAAAGCGGTAAACAGGTCATATTTAGTATGGCCAGAATGGTGATACACAACCCTGCTGACTGGTGAGGTTGGATTTAATATTACTATTTCAGAAATGCCACTTTTAGAAAGTGAGCATATCTCTGCACTTAAAATCCTTCTGTGCCTTACAGCCTGTCTCCCATCCACGTCTGGGCTGGGCTGGTTGACAGCTCCCTTGTGCATTTCACCCACAAACACAGGATCCTCAGTCACACCTGCACACCTCTGCATACTGAATGGGTTTTCCTGGGCTGGAACAGTGGAGGGCCTGACACTTACATTTCAAATGTAAGTGGCCTGCCCTCACACAATGGACTGCCAAACCCCCTACTGGGACCCCGGCAGACAGGATTGTACTGAAAGGGGACATTGTGCACTTCTAAGTCACTCTTTGAAGTCTCTCCCACTTCAAAGGCACATTTGGGTATATAAACTAGGTCCCTGACCCTACCAACTCAGACACTTCTTGGGACAGACACTCTGCACCAGAACCTGCCAAGAGAAGCTGCTTGGCTGCCCAAAGGACTCACATGAACTGCTTTGCTGTAAAGGACTGCTGCCTTGAAGTTGCCCTGCTGCCTTGCTGGCTCTGCTGAGAAGTGCTCTCCAAGGGCTTGGATTGAGCTTGCCTCCTGTTTCCTGAAGTCTCTGGCCCAAAAAGACTTCATCTCTGTAAAGAAACTCCTTGTGTGGCAAAAATGGATGCACAACGTGCCGGAATCAACACAGAGCCTGTCCAGCAGTTAGAAAATCACTGCATTGCTGAACTGGAACAACGCAGCCCAGCTCCCAGAGTGGAGACCGACGCAGTGCCAACGTTGCAACTGGAACTTTGACGCACAGTCCACCAGATTGACACATAGGAAGCAAGAACGGCGATGCCTGACTTCACGCGAGGGGAATCGACGCAGCGCCAGCCATGCAGCAGAAATTCCGCCGGACTCCCGCCAGATCAACGCAACAGCTGTGACTTTGCCCCGCACGCCCAGGATTTCCACGCATCGTCCCTGGGAATGAAAAGACCCCACATCGGAAAGAGGATTCAAGCCTGGATGCCGGAAATCGAGGCAAAGCCCTTGCCGTGTGGAAAAAAAATAGACGCTTCATCTGTGTGCACCTGGAAAACTGACACAGACCTACCTTTTTCCATGTATCTCCTCCTGTGTGGTCCTGTACATGTAATTTTGACTCAGACCAGGTACTTTGTGCTTGCAAGAGACAATTGTTGCTTTTAAGAACTTAAGACTCTTCTTATCATTACAAAAGTGATATTTGAACTTGTGATTATCAAATCTTGATCGTTTTGACCCTAATTTAATCAGATAAATATCCTATATTTTTCTAAACCTGTATGGTGTCTTTTTGTGGTGTTCTCACTGTGTTTTTGCATGATTTATTGCACAAATACTTGACACAATGCCTTCTAAGTTAAGCCATACTGCTCAGTGCCAAGCTACCAGAGGGTGGGCCCGGGATAATCTAGTTTGTGTGTGAATTACCCTGACTAGGATTGTGGTCCCTACTCTTGGACAAGGGTGTATACCTCTGCCTATTAGAGACCCCCTTTCTAACAATGGCCTTCTTGCGAGCACTCCCTTCCCCCCCCCATTTTCACCAGGAGGGACTCCTGGTATTGTTTGAAGAGCGATGTAGTACAGACTCGTTTAAGCGCATGATTCAGAAGTGTAAAGACATAAAAAATATTTTCTTGTTCATTGACTTTGGTGCGGGCTTAATAATGGCCAAAAAGTGAATTCGGCCCGGGCGAGATTGAAACACGCCAACATGATTCGTGCAACTTCCCGTAATGCTTCTTATGTAAAATTCAAGAAATCAGGCTCTTGCGCCACGTCACCTAATTACACGTAGTTCATGTTAAAATTACTGTAAGCGTGCTGGAATTTACAACTGCTATTTGCGCATCTTGTGTATTTCGCACTATTTCTTAACTGCGATATTTTGCATAAATACTGAAAGCAATTTATGAGCATTTCACAGACATCTAAAATGACCAGGCAGAGACCTTATTTCGATCGATAGCTGGCTCAGAAGAACCAAAATCAGAATTCTATCCTATGTGGGGGCGCAAACAGCAGACCATGAGGCAGGATGCTGTGTTTAAGCAGGATCTGAGCGCGCGGGCTTCTTAGTCTGCTTATTAGAATCCTCTAACATCCACTCCGGAGAAAGCAAAAGGTTAATAATATCTAAATGCTTGATCTGAGGCATCTGCCGAATCGGAAATTGCTTCTGACTAAACATGACCTCCCCTACTTTCCTTCCTTGAATAAATATATTAGTTTAACATCCCGCCTGTGCTTCCGAGCTGTATCTTCATTTCATTTTCCATTAAAGCAAACACTGCCACATATTGTTTTTCCCGGAGCACGGGTTAGTGAACTGAAAAGTGACTGGCTCACATTATCACACAGACGAATGTTTTATCCTGAAAACTACAGAATGCATACAGGCTAAAGGTCAAGTGTAGTCTCTGAATCAATAAGTATTTGCGAGCAATTTCTTCACGTAGCATGCACATTCTTCATTAAAACTAAGGTTTAAGAAGTGCGATACGTTCGCGGGTGTCTGCGCAAAAATATGGAATTTTGCAATGCTTTTCTTCACTGGTTCCCTTCTTAGACCTGATATCCTTGGCGAGGTATTTCCCCAGACTTTTTGCCTTCATCCCCTGATATTTTGCTCTATGCACTTCCCCCCTGCTAACCAGTGGGAAAATGTGTGTGTTCTCTGCTCTAAACATGGTAAGATTGTCATACACCGACCTGGCACATTGAATTTACATGTAAGTTTCCCAGTTAATGCTGGTTGACACACAAGAGGGCTAATTAGGTGTGTCCTCAGAAATTCACCCAGGGCCTGTAAATTAAATAGTGTGCGGAATCATATATTGGGCCACCCACTGAAGTAGCCCTATAAAACAAGTCTCAGGTTGGCCACTGCATCCTGAAGTACAGTTTTCTTTAGTTTAATATTTTTTTATTAAAGAAAGAAAAACAGTGTACATGACTTTCGACAAGCCAATCCATTAGTGAAATGTTATAGAATAAAGAGGGCAAATAATACATGTTCAAACAGCGAATATAAAGATAAATTCACTTTTCCTCTGTCCCGCACCTTCCCTAATGCTGAGATGAGAAGACTTGGATTTTCCTTTTGACCCACTAGAATATAAAACTGAGATTCTGACATGCTAACACCTTTCCTTTTTAGTTACTTTTTAGTAAGCTTTATTTAGCTTTATCCTGCCCCAGCTATAGCTTTTCAAAATTAATAATGTCCTTTATTTTCTTTCTTCTTTTTGTCCCAGTGATTTGTAACCCAGCACAAGGAGAGATTGGATTTTGTACCTTTAAGGGACCCCACCTGTTTAGTGAGTGAATTGGATAATTGAGATTTATTGCAAATGCTTATAAGAAGTGGTCAACGTTTGTTTTCAGAGCACCAGTTCTAGTACTTCGGTTTTGTTTTGCCTTGCTAGGACTTTTAGTTTGTTGGATTAGCACCATAATTTTTGGAACTAATCTACCAACATTTCTGACGCTATTGGCCTAACGTGCTCCATGGTGCGCTGTGTTGTAAAGAAGGTGAACACTTTGTGCAGTTAGGGGGGTGCAATGGGGCGCAAGAAAAGTGGCACATCATCTATGATGCGCCACTTTCTTGTAAATATGCCCCATGGTTTCTCTGGAAAATTAAAAAACGAACACTTCGTTTGCTTAGTGAGTCATGCATTTCTCTGATTCTGGGACTCTGACCTGCAATGGTCTAAGCACCTCTTCTATGTGAGTAAATGTTTGCAGACTTTATGATGAGCGCCATGCTTATAAGCTCTTGTGAAATCAATGACGCAGTAAGATGTTGTTCAGATGAAGCAGTAGTGAGCAATATCAAACTGCCACATAAAACATGGTCAAATATTGTCTGGTACTAAACGTACTGAAGATGAAAGTGACTTTTAAAACAAATCATTGTTTGTGTTTTTTACAGCTCATAAAGTGAATCACATAAAATAAAATAACAGGTTAGGACTGTTTCTGGAGAGAAAGCATGGGTCCTATCACCTGCTGGACGTGCCATGATTGCTCCCAAATGCAGCACACAGCAGCTCAGGTCGTGGAGATGTTGCTGGCAGCAGTGTCAGGTGTTAAGTGAGTGAATAAGCACAACATAGAGGTCACGTCCACCACCTATACAGTCATCACCCCCGGCAGACACAGCCATTGGTCCTCAACCGCCACAGGCTACGTTAGCCTATGGCTGGGTCCACCATGGTTGAGACAGCTTATCACCCTGATGACTTCTGCTGGCTGTTGCGGGCGGTTCCAAATATCCAGTGGAGTAGGTCAGGCATCCGCCATTTTGGCAGAATGGTCACTATGACCCTGGTGGCCTTCTGATCGCCAGGGTAAATGTGGCAGTCCCACTGCCAACAGGCTGGCAGTGCAGACCGCCACATAATGAGAGTGGCAGGTTGGTGTCTGCCGACCCGCCACATCTCCACTCATACGGCCAGGGCGGTTGGAGCCGCTGGGCCAGAGATGAGCATCTCCGACCGGGCGATCCACAGAAGACCGCCAGCAATATTTGGAGCTGGATTTCCCCCATGGTTTCCGCGGCAGTGACACTGCTACAAAAACCATGGCGGAAAGGCTACCGGTGTCAGGGAATTTCTTCTCTGTCACTGGTAGACGACTCCCCCACCCCTCACAACAAGCACTAGACCCCCCTCCCCACTCCAGCCACAGAGCCACCCTCCCCATCTCACCCCCTCTCCAGACACAATGCTCCCCAATCCCCTCCAGTCACATCACCCCAAACCCTCCGCAAGACACAGCGCCCTCCACCCCACTCCCCCACACCCTCTCCAGACACAGCACTCCCTACCCCCTCCTAGCATACATGCACACAGACACCCACACGCACCACACATACACCCATTCACCTACACATACATACACGCATTCAATTGCATGCATCCATACACACATTCACTTCAACATACATACATGCAAACCACCATGCAAACACACATTCAAGCACACATGCAGACACAAAACACAAACACATGCACAAACAACACCCCACACCCGCCCACCCCCTCCCCTGTGGGACGATCATCTTACCTCATCCGTGAAGAAAGGTCGTCTGGCAGGGAACAGGAAGGGGCACTTCATCAGGACACCACCAGGCTGTATTATTGCCATAATATGGCTAGTGGAATCCTACTGGTGGGATGGGGCCGTGGAGGAACCGCCATAGTGCCTCCGCCTGCCAGCTCAACTACTGCCGGATTTGCACCCAAAGTGTGGCAGAAATCCACCAGTACCTGTGATATGGTGGGTGGAAGACCGCCAACGTCGTAATGAGGGCCATCATTTTTTAGCTTTACAAGTTTGTAAGTTTTTGTTACACTTTCAAAAAGATGTGTTGTGACATTGCAAACATCCTTATTCTGTCTTTTCATGTAGATCCTCCTACACAATCATCAGTGTAGTGTGTTGCAGAGTACAAATGGCAATTGATGGCGGTGCTCGGTACACCACCACCAACGATCATTTTTGCAGACACATTTCAAAGAACAATTGTGTGGCAGATAGTTGAGTTTGGTCCACATTCATGAGGTGGACATGTGTTGGCAGCCATGTGGGCCACATGTGACACATGTGTAGTTGCCAGCTGTGCTGTGTACTGGGTGTCATGTGCATTCAGTCAGAAATCACTTTGTCCCATGACATTATTGGTATGCATAATGTGTGTTGCTGTGAACACATGTACTAATGTTACAAATAATGTCTTGTCAAACATAGTTACCCTGGAGAGGGAGGAGGCAACAACCTCTTGTCTAACGCCCACTGCCAGACCTTTAGATAATGGAGCAATGTAATATAATAATGTTCTACTGCCTGGACAGGCAAACAATAGTGGACTTATACTGTCAGTTGGAGCCAGATCTGATGACAGCTATTAGTTATCCAACCTGTAAACCACCCATTGTACAAGTCATGTCAGCTTTGCACTTTATGGCCACAGGGTACTTCAAACCCCCTACATGGTGGTATATCCCAACTTATGTTCAGTCTGGTGTTGAAGGATTTACTCTCAGCAATGATGAAACACATTGACAGCGTAATCAGGTTTCCCCGATGTGAGGATTTAGCTAATGTGAAGGCTGACTTTTATGGTTTTGCCTGCCTTCCACATGTGGCAGGGACCATTGACGGCACACATGTTGGCTTGATGTCATCTCAGGCCACTGAACAAGTCTATTACAACAGAAAGAACTTCCATTCCGTCAATGTGCAAGTTGTCTGTGTGGCAGATCGCTACATCTCACATGTCTGTGCACATTATCCCAGATCAGCCGATGAGTCATTTGTAATGCAGAACAGCACCATATCCCAGCTGATGTCACAACTGCGACCAGGGCCAAACAGAAACAGGCAAATAGTGGTTCACTCTTAATTGTTAATAACAATAAGAATCACTTCTTGATGAGGATGAAAGGTGTGCCACTTGCTGAGATTCACTACACCCCTCAAGAAAATTTCTATTCAATGTCTAAGTACACCAACAGGAGAGTGGGACAGACATTTATGAGACCAAAAGCTTGAGACAGATTTTCCCACGAAACCTTCCTGAGTCTCATCCATAGTGCACATTCAGCACTTAGGACAGAGCCTGCGTTATCTATAAATAGAAGTAAAAAGAAGGCAATAGATACACAATAGACTAAGAAGAAGAATGTATTGATCAGTTAATTAAAACCTTTACAATTAAAGGCGTTTAACACGCCAGCAACACAAAAGTAAAAATAAGCACATCACTTCATAAAATACAATAATGCAATAGATTAGATGTTTTTTAACACGGAAGAGAAAAATTTAGAGATATCATGAAATGAAAAAGCAGTAGAGTCCATCTGCTCGATCCATAATGAAAAATGAAAATTTGCTCCCTTAGGGTCAACCACAAATTTCAAGCAATTTTCAGACTTTCTTGCAATTCCAAAATAATTTCAGAAGTACTTTGGGAAAACTACAATTGCTCCACCTTCACAATATTCCTCACATGTATTCGGAATGCATCAGTTCGGAAGTGTAATAGCCTTGCATTCCAGTAATGATTAAGTGGGGGCCCACAGGAGTTAAAAGATTGAGAACCACTGGACTAGAAGGTTAGGAACCACTGGCTTGATCATCATTTTAGAAAACTGTATTGTTAAACTACGGAAAACAAGAGGCTCATGCAGCACATAGAATTAAACTGGTTCTTGTAAGGTGCCCCATGACTACCCTTGGTAGCTTTCTCAAGGCAGTAGTTTATTTAATAGCTCTCTATACTGCTACTAACGTTTCCCAAAGCCAACCACTTGTGTCTCCTATAGCATTGAAAGAAATATTAATTATCTAGACATATCTGTTTTCCCCAGAAAAATAATTGAAAAAATGGCAGTATTGTCAGCTAGGATTACAGGAAGGCTCAAGTAACCAAGGAAAACACATATCCCATGCACCACAATTAACTATCCCTATGTTATAGCTTATACCCCAGTCAGAACAATATTACACGTGTATATAGGGTAAAACAACAATTATTAATCATTGAAACATCACAAATACAACACAGCCCAATATTCACCAAAGAGGTATCTTGGAGCTAGAATGGAAGACCAATAACTGAATTATTGGTGCATATCCAACAGCATATGGACCTACACAAATATACGATTGGAGGAATCCACTGAGTGTGTCCCAGAACTTTACTTGCCTGCCAGTTGCAGTTCCATTGGAAAAAACTGACCAATGTCATGTGTGGTTTCACAACAATGAAAATGTGATGTGAACCACACAGAAAATGGCAGTGAGCATCCACCTTAAACAGGTGTATGTGGTTTAAGGTCATAGAAACTTTAAAAGTCTGAATTGCTTTTTTATAGAAATCTAGAAACATTTATTGAACTTTCTGTAATAAGCAGAAGAATTTAACACAATATCTTACAATACATCACAACAGTGTCACAGTGCCATAGTGCAGCAAAAAAGTACCACAAAGCAGAAAACAACAGAACAAATAAACACCTCAATAAAACGCCACACAATCAATATGTACATTTGTGCTTGTCACACATTAGCACATACGGGAACCTTGGTAAAAAGCATTAGCACCAAGCACTGCCTAGACTTACCATCAATAAAATAGCACACGATAAAAAATGTTTTGTGATCCACTCTGGTGTCTTTAAATAGCACTCGTAGTGCTCACTTTATATAATAGGGCCCAGCGCTTCATTTACAAGTCCTTTGAGCCACTGTTGCCTCATTGTTTTTGACACAACGATGGCACAAGCAGTGCTCTACACTGCTCCACATTTGCAAACTGATGCTGTGCCCAAAGCATCAGTTCGTAAAGCTTTGTGTCACATTATACCTGCACCATGTATAATGTATGCAAGGTAGGTATTCCCACCCGGAAATCCATGCAGAACTGATGCTATGAAATTTACAGCATTTCAACGAGTCATTCTGCGACTTCACTGGTGTGAGCAGATGTAAAACTGATACAGGGCTTTTCTCAATGGGGGCCTCCTGGCATTGCTGGAGTAGTGTCATTTTTTTTACGCTAGTCTAGTAATGCATGAATTTAGCACCACAGATGCATCCGAATTTCGGATGCATCTGTGAAAATGTGTGCCACGGAGCTCTGTATTAGAAATATAGCACATCTATGGCTTCGTTAGGGGATTGTAGGGCAGTGCAAGAAATCTGACGCATCTGAGCCAATGCGTCAGATTCATGTTATTGAGGCCCCGGTGTCTTACATTAGCACTTACAGTGCTAGCTTCATGTTATACGGCCCAATGTATTGCGCTGTTCGTAAAGGTGGTGTAACCACCTCATTCTGTTCCTTCCCTGAGGTTTGAATGAAAAAAATAAATACAGTGCTGTAACAGATATTGTGGAGCCTGTAGCAAACATATTTGTTGGGTTCAATTTTGTGACAGATATAGATAGGTTACCAAACTGTTGTACCACTGCTAAAAAAAATAGCAGAGCTGATTTTCAATGTTTAAATATTTTTAAAAAAATCAATATAGAACAAAAACCGTTTATGCAGCCAGACACCGGATGTAATTAAAAAGAACTAGAAGTGACAGTGACCCTCTGCAGTGTTACTATGCAGTCAGTTCACATTCTGCAGGATGTCTGTTATGTAATGTGTTTTACTTGTAGGAATATAGAGTTATGTAGAATGTTATGGATTAAAAGAATGTTGGGTTGGAATAGAATGTGAAGGGTTGGAAGGGAGGCAGTTGGAGATTACCGGGGTGGCAGACAGAGGTCTTGGAGGTGTTGGCGTGTATCTATAACTTAAATAAACTATAGTTACTGGATACGGCGTTTTCGTGTATTGATACAACAAGAATTTTGGCGACGAGGATGGGATGTATTTTATCAGCAAAGGACTTACGCAGCAAAGGAATCACGATGATTCGACTCCTTACTTCAGCTACATGAAGTGAGTAATGCCAACACCTCCCGCTTCCTATTTCCAGAATTGAATTCGTTTTTTGGTGTCCCTCGCGAGCCCGCCTTAGCCCTGAATTTATTGTTTTTTCCAAGATGTTTATTTGTTGTTTGTCGGTGGGCCGTGAGAGGCGCGAGGCATGAGCGGTTTCACTCGTGCCCACGGATTCTTAGAAGGGCGCGAGGCAGCGACTGCCGCACGCACCCATTGATGTAACCCTCGCGCCCACGGATTATAAGAAGAGCGCGAGGCGCCGCGCGCAGTTTGCTCCATCGACGTAATACTCGCGCACACGGAATTTGAAGGGGCGCAAGGTATCAACCATACTCGCTTCACCGTTGCCATTCCCTGGATACATACTGCATTAACTTGATATATTTATTTACCTGATTTTACGTCGTACGTTATACAGAGACTTTCTGCTCGTGGCTGTCCAACTTCAACACTTCAATCTTTCACTCTGCACTCTCTATCTAGAGTTCAAAGGTCAAGTTCTACTCCTGGTGAAAGACTAGCATTTCTGGTGGTATTTTTGTTTTTGTTCTTTCGGTGGCCATCTTTGGTGTACTACTCAGGGTAAAATGAGTGCTGCACAAACTTTTACCCTCACTCCTCCACAGCCTTTTCTGAACTCTACAGGTGATCAACATGTTAAATGGCTGGAGTGGAAGGAATATTTTTTTAATTATTTAGACACCATTGATGACGAAGACTTATCTCCAGTTAAAAAGAAGAAAACTTTATTACATTGCTTGGGTCCCATGGGCCTTAAAGTGTACAATTCGCTGGAAAAGAAGGTTTAACAAGTTGGAGACTCTGATGTTTTCGCTCATGCCTTAGAAGACTTAGATAGATATTATTCGACCTCTGTTTGCATTGCTATTGACAGATATAATTTCTTTAGTCGAAGACATGAGAAAACAGAATCTATTGAAGATTATGTTTCTGAGTTAAAAAAATTAGCACTTACCTGTAGGTTTGGTGGGTTACACAATGAGCTGATCAGAGATCAGGTAATTATGCATGTAAACAATTCACATATCCAAGAGAGGTTGTGGGTGCATGGCGAGTCACCTTTGGAGGAAGTGGTGACCCTAGTCAAAAAAGCCGAAATTTCAAATAAATGTGCAAGGGCTATTTCTCTTGAGAAAAAAGAGGTACAAAATGAAATAGTTAACAAGGTTACATTTAAAAAGAGTAGTCAAGAAACACTAAGGGAACAACCTGAAATAAAGTCCAATGAGAGGAAGTGTTTTCGATGTGATAGTAAGGAACATCTAGCATTTTACAGGAAATGCCCTGCACGTGACCAGACATGTGCTAAGTGCGGTATTAAGGGCCATTTTGCCAAGGTATGCAGGAAAGGTAGGAAGGTTGCAGCTGTTGTCGGTATGTCTGATTCAGAATGCAATTCCGATTCTAGCATAGACTGTAAGTCTCATGAGTGTGTCCTAGGAATAAACAGTGAGTCTGATCACCCGGTTGTAGGAGATCAGGAGGAAGTAAACCACACTGAAAATTCTGGTGTTTCACACCTATGTGTGCAATCAAGAAACAAACCAGTTTGTGAGATTATTTTGGGGGGAGTGCATGTATTAATGGTGGCTGATTCTGGTTCCCCGTATACAATTATTAACAAGAGACTATGGAAGAATACATTCGAAAGGGTTCTGGGACCTACATTAATTACATCTGATGTGTCTCCTGAGAGTTTCACTGGTGAATCAATCCCTATGATCGGATTTAGAGAGGTAGTTTTTGAGTTCAAGGGAAGGAAAGCTGTAGGTAAATTATATGTTGCTAAAGAGGGCCTATCGGTATTAGGTTGGTTAGATCAAAGAGCTTTGAACATTGTGTTAGATCCGAATGGTGTGGAACAAGTTAAGATAGTGAATGATAACAGAGATTATAGCATCACTTTGAGGGACAAATTTCTAGAACTCTTTTCTGGAAAAATTGGTGCACTTAAAGACTTCACGCATAGAATTGTTTTGAAGGTCAATGCGGTACCGAGGGTTCACAAATCTCGGAATATTCCTTGGGTGATAAGAGATGAAGTGAATAAGGAATTGGAGTCTCTCTTACAAAGGGGTGTAATTGAGGAAGTGGATGCCTCTGAATGGATTTCCCCATTGGTGGCAGTACGTAAGGCCAATGGGAAGATTCGTTTATGCATCGACTTGAGGTACTTAAATGACAACATTGTGGTGGAGCGATTTCCTTTGGCAAGGATATCTGAAATGATTGCCTTGACAAAGAACATGGAGTGGTTCACCTCCATTGATTTATCGTCCGCTTACCATCAGGTCAGATTACATGAGGATAGTAAAAATGTAACTGCGTTCATGACTCCACAGGGTTGTTTCCGTTATGTTCGCATGCCTTTCGGATTGGCTTCAGCTGCAGCAGTTTTTCAAAAATGAATGCATACACTATTCAAGGTTGTAGAAGGTGTGATTGTATTCCAAGATGACATTTTAATCATGGGAAAGAACAGGATGCAACATGATAAGAGAGTTAACCGCGTTTTAGGTATCTTAAGAGAGAAAGGTCTAACAGCTGAATTTTCAAAGTGTACATTTGGAGTTCAACATTTGAACTATTTGGGTCATGAAATCACTATGAGTGGGATTAGACCCAAAAAGGAGTTGTTGTCTGCCATTAGAGGTGCCCCAGCTCCTAATAATAAGGACAAATTAAGATCTTTTCTGGGTTTAGCAGAATTTTATGCGAGGTTTGTTAGAAACTTTTCAGAGAAAACTTTTAATTTAAGACAATTGTTGAAGGAAAGGTGTAAATTTGCATGGACAAGTGCTTTACAGCAAGACTTTGAATGTATTAAACAGGAGATTTGTGAGGGTAAGGCGTTGGCAGGATTTGATCCTGATCTGGCTTCAATTCTCACCACGGATGCATCTAATAGGGGTATTGGTGCTGTGTTAAGCCAGAAAGATGTTAATGGTGCGGAGGTCACTATAGCATTTGCTTCAAGAGCACTTTCTCCAACAGAGGAAAGGTATTCTGTTATTGAGATAGAGACCCTTGCTGTTGTTTGGGGTCTAGAGCATTTCAGGAATTTTCTTTGGGGTTTTGACATTGAAATTAGGTGTGACCATAAACCCCTAATCAAAGTTTTAACTACTGAGGGATTGATAAAGGCCACTGCAAGATTAGCTAGGATGTCCATAAGATTGTTAGACTTCAAGTACAGATTAGTATATGTCCCAGGAGTTAAGAATAAGGTGGCGGATTGTTTAAGCAGATTGCCTCTACCTCTCCAAGAAGTGGTGAATGATGACGAAGAGCTCATGGTTGCTTGATCGGGAAATTATGATTGGACGGCCATTAGTTCGGAGGTTTGGGATGAAACAAACTCAAATGACTGTATGTTAACCACGTTAAAGAAATATATTCATGAAGGTTGGCCGGAAAAAAAAAAAGATTTCAGCTGAGCTCAGAATTGTTTTTGAGGTGCGTGATGAATTATCAGTAGACCATGGTAAGGTTTGGAGGGGTACCAGAATAGTTCCACCTGAGAAATTAAGGGACTCCATTATTAAAATAAATCATGAGGGACAATTAGGTATAGTCAAGACTAAGAAGAAAATTAAAGAGAACTATTGGTGGCCTGGTATGGATGATAATATTGAGAGGATTGTTAGGAGTTGTGATCTATGCATGAATGCTGACAAATCTCTGGTAACCCTAAAACCAATGTTACATCCTGTACCTTGCCCTGAGATGGCTTGGGAAGTTGTGGGCTTGGATATAATGGGACCCATTATTGAGGAAAATGTACAATGGTACATTATAGTAGTGGTAGATTACTTCTCAAAGTGGCCAGAGATTAAAATTGTTTTGAGTGCAAGTTCGAGGAATGTTCTCATATTTTTAGATTAACTTTTCCAAAAAGAAGGATTACCTAGGAAAATCATAACTGATAATGGTGTTCAATTTAAGAGTGAGGAGATTAAGGATTTTTTAGAGAGAAATGGCATTGAACACAAGTTGGTTTCTGTTTATCACCCGAGTGGAAATGGAGAAGTCGAGAGGTTTAATCGAGTTATTAAAGATTCTTTGCAGTTAGCTAAGTATAAGAATATTGATTGGAAAACCAGTGTTAAGAAAATGATTTGGATGTACAGAACCACCCCGACTGTAACAGGCCACACTCCTTTTACTGTCATGAGAGGAAGAATTCCATTCATGAAAGATAACCAGGGTTGGTTACGTAATTCTAGATTGAAGGAATGGTCACCTACTGAAATTACGGCAAATATTCTAAAGGCACAAGATCTTTATAAAACCTATGTTGATTGTAAGAAAGGTGCTAAGGATATTAGATTGGAAAAAGGGGATGTTGTTCGTGTCAAACTACCAGGTAAAGTTAAAAAAGGTGATACAAGGTTTTCGCAACCTAAAACGGTTCTTGAAGTATACAAAAATTCTGCTAAATTAAGTGATGGGCGGGTATGGCATATGAGTCGTTGTGCAAAGTTAGTAAAACATTTTTCTGACGTGAATGAGAATTCTTCGACTGAAGCTATAAAGAATTGTTCATGGTTAGAAACTGTTTATAATGACTTCCCTTCTGGAGCGGCAAACATTATGGGAGCAGATTCTGCGTCAGAAGATACCTTTGTTAAGAATGACAATCCTACACGGGAAGTGGATGACGATCCTACACAGGAAGTGGAAGTTTCTGACAACTATTTGGATCACCATGAAAAGAATGGAACTTATAGAAGCAAACTGGGTAGAAATATTAAGAAACCATTACATTTAAAGGACTATATCGTAGATTAGATGTTTCTTATTTGTAATTTTGTTGTTCATCTTTATATATATTTTTTGGGATTTTCTTCTAAGGGGGAAGATGTGTTATGTAATGTGTTTTACTTGTAGGAATATAGAGATTAAAAGAATGTGGGGTTGGAATAGAATGTGAAGGGTTGGAAGGGAGGCAGTTGGAGATTACCGGGGTGGCAGACAGAGGTCTTGGAGGTGTTGGCGTGTATCTATAACTTAAATAAACTATAGTTACTGGATAAGGCGTTTTCGTGTATTGATACAACAATGTCCTCTGCAGGGAAGAGCCCTGAAACACAGTACACCGGACCCAACAAAGCAGCTCTTTCGGGTGGCTGCAATTGTAGCATTCCTTCCAGGCCTTTTCCCTAGTTTTGTCGGAACACATAAGTCTTCTTTTCGTTTGTTCTTGTGAGCCGAAGTGAGCATTGGACCTCACATACTGGCAATCACACAGGGAAGGGAGAAGATGAATGCATTTAGACAGAAAAAAAATTATTCAACATGGTTGTTTAAAGGCTCCTCTTCAGTACTATGTAGAGATGCCAGCAAGTAATCAGGCTGGCAACAGGCCAGTATCACAAAATCCAAAATTAGGGGGTGGAGCCAAGATGGCCAACTGAGCAGACATCTCTTCTCTGAGCTATAACGGCTTGCAGTTAACGGGACCCCCTCAGCCCCACTCATAGAAATCCGAGGCCCCTGGGATCTTGAGAGTGCAGCCCCCAACCTGCAGAGTCTACTGTGGAGGTTCTGGGCCTGTTTTTGCTGGCCGTGCGAGAGCCGCAGTAGTGATCTGCAGTGGGCTGGTGTTTCGTGTGAGCAGCGACAGAGCCGACTCAGGGAGAGGGGGAGGTGAGCAGCGAGTGACTGTGCTGCCGAATCACTGCATGCAGCTGCCCCGGAAGCTGAAATCGGGGAGCTGACCTTGGCAACCAAGGACTGAGGAACGGCCCGCCAGAGGTGTATGGTGAGGGGTGCAGCTGAGCAGCCCATCGGGACCTTTGAGGGCTGCATGTGCGAGGCCCAGCAGTCTCGCTCACCGAGCGAAGTTCTGGGGGGAGCAGTAGGGGTGCGTCTCACCCCTGTTATATCCCTACAGTGGCTTGGCTGTCTGTGGCTCCACATTTTGACCATGGCGAAAGCACCAGGGTCCGACCGCCGACACCGCCAGTTTGCGGCCGGTCGACAACCTGGCGGAGCCAGCAGTCCTAATATGCCAGGGCAGCACTGCAAGTAGTGCTGCCCTTGGGATTCGACCCCGTGTCCGCCAGCCTTTGCATGATGTTTCCAGCATCATGCAAAGGCTGGCAGAGATGGGGTTCCCATGGACAGCCCTGTCACGCTTTTTACTGCCTGTGATTACGAGCCAGCATCAATGTTGTAGTGAGTTTCCCGCTGGCCCAGCGGGAAACTCTTAATAGGGCCAGCAGGCGGGAGACCGGACTGGCGGTCTTCCGTCCTGAAAAGATTGGCCGGTGGCACCCGCCAAACTCTTAGTAAGGCACCAAGTGTGGTAATTGTGAAGGCCAGGTTGGGTTGGCCCACACAGGTGGAGGGCAGGGGTTTGATACAGTCATTGGGGCTGAGAGGAGGAGGGTAAGCTGTCAGCGATATGATGAGAAGCTCCCACAAACATTACATGAGCACAGTGAGACACATATTACATGCAAATGGAAGTAACTGACAAGACCTCAGGGACAAGACCTGGATAGCTCCAGGCTTGTGGCCCGACCGCTTGCCAGGGCCTCTAGGGCGCTGTTGGAAGGCATGGATACACTGAATCTGATATAATTTTGATAGGCAAGACATGGTACTTTCTCTAGAATTAATTACACACTAATACCCCCAGATCAAGTTGAAAAGTTTGGGGTAGTACACTATTTAGACCGCACACGTTCTGATCATGCCCCTCTGGTGGCGAAGTTCACGGGGTTCTCTTATGTGACACTGGTACCGCAGTGGCAGTTCCAGGCAAGAGCACTTTATGGCCAAGCTTAAAGGGAAGAAATCAGGGAGGCAGTATGGGCTTGCTTTGTTATGAATACAGGGTTGGTCCAGTCTGCTGTGGTAATATGGGAAGCCCTTAAGGTGACCATAAGGGGGAAATGTATGACTATCACCCTTGCCAACTTGGGGACATAGACAGGCAGGCTCCACACACGGAAGCAATATGGGATGAGAGACAAAGGCTGCAGGGTGGCTTGGATGAGGCTCAGGACACCCTGGGGAAACATGATTATAAAACATATACAGAGGCCCAACATGAACAGGGTGACACACTGAGAAGCTTGCTTCCTTGCTTGGTTAACAGGGAGAAGGGAGGGAATGCAGTTGTGTCTATCAGAGATGTGAATCGGACGACCCTTACAGCTCAGGAGGATATCCTACGCCACTCCTCAGAGTTCTACTCTACATTGTATGTGCAACAAGACCTGGGTGACACAAAAAGCATTTCCAGAGTTTTAGATGAAGTGCCACTACCCACCGCTGATGGAAATGTGAGGGCAGTCCTGAACGCACCGCTTGATGAAAAAGATAGCAGAAGGGCCATAAAACAAATGAATACAGAGAAGGTGCCTGGTAACAACAAGTTATCAGTTGAATTTTATCAAGAATGTGTGGAGTTTTCGTGCACACCACTACTAGCTATGTGCAATGAAGAATTTGAAACTGTTGTGTTACCGGCATCATTGAAGGAGGCAAATACAATGGGTCTCTCTAAGCCTAGGAGAAACCCCACTGACTCTGACCATTGTTGATGATTAATGTTGATGCTAAGGTTTTGGGGAAGAGCATAGCTTACCGCTTGGCTAAAGTGTCAGGGAAACTCATTCACATGAATCAAGCAGGGTTTGGGTGAGGCCAAATTACTACCACCAACATACAAAAGGCATTTTAAATTATGGAGCAGATCAAAAAAAGGGGAAGAACCCTGAGCCCCGGCTAGTTTGGTTACCCATAAGGCTTTTGATACTGTTAACTGGGTAATTATGGTGCACGCGTTACAGCGCTATGATTTAGGTGCTGATATCTTAATGTGGGTGCAACTACTCTACACCGAAAGCAGGGCAAGAATTAATGTAGGTAGTAGAGTATTGAGCAGCTGGCAGGTGGAGAGAGGGACCTCATCAAACCATTGGCACCTATCGTATGCACCAGGCATGTGGTGGAAAGTGGAAAGGTAGGGGACAAGCGAGAGGTAGTTTCATTGTGCACTGATGACATCCTACTGACATTGCTGAACCCTGAAACAACATGCCGTAGCAAGTCAGTACATTACCCCATGTGGACAGTATGGCTGTGGTGGTAAATCAACCAAATATAAGGGTCCAAACAACCCCAATAAAGTACTTGGTGATATACCTGAGTTTGGATATCACGGAGACCTACGATTCCAATGTGGGTACCCTGCTCGATAACCTGGAGCAGAGCATGCACAATTAGATATGGTTCCCAATGTCACTGATAGGCTACATAGCCATAAGCAACATGATTCTGCTTCCTAGAAACTTATATCTGTTGCAGCACATGCTGATGCAGGTGCCTGACTCATGTTTCCATAGGCTGGATGAACTTTTTGGTTCCTCCACTGGGGACATGGAAGGGCATGGATAAGTCTAGAGTCCTGAAATTACCATGGGACAGGGGAGGATTGAGGGCACCAAATCTTCATGTTTATTCTGGGGTAGCCCACTTACAGCATGTCATAACTGATTCCTTGTTATATAGGAAATAGTCCTATGCTGCTTTTTTTCTTATGATGGAGAGGGATGGGACATCCCACAAACAGTGGGGGACCTCTATGAAAATTGGTTCATTAACAGGATAAGCGGCCTTCTGCGCCTGGTGGGAGTTAGCTAGGGCTGCTTTCTGGCCCATGCGGATCCCAGCCTATGCGGATCCCAGCTATCCGCAAAGCTTGGGTGGGATTCCTGCAGGAACTAGACACTCACCTATTAGATCAAATGCTTCCGGATATGGGATGAGAAGACAAACTGATTACCCGCTTATATGCATTATTGTTACCAAAAACTGCCGCATATGTGAAGGTGTTGAAGTTGCAATGGGAGAGCGATCTAGGAACGGAATTGCAGGACCATGATTGGCTATCTATACTAGGTAACTGCTAGAGGGTCACACGCAATGCAAAGTTAAAAATATTACATTACCAGTGTGTATATAGGGGCTATATCATACTGTGCTGGATATACAGACTTGATCCCTCTAAACCTGAGCACTGTCCTAAATGTGAGGTAGCAACAGGCACTTATATACATGTGTGGTGGGGGTGCCTGGGAGTAGTAGTACCAAGGTACTACTACAGCCCATGATCCAACTCTGCTTACTAGGTATGGTGTCTCAGACCAAACATACAAAATATGTGGAAAAGATTATAGAATTGTGATGAACTGTAGCAAAGAATTGTATAGCTCTACAATGGATAGCAAAACAACTACCCACCCATAAACAATGGCTATGGGACTATGCAAGATAGGTTTGTCCTGAATGTAGGGTAAGACACAGCGTACACTGAGACGGAAAATGAGGACGATTGAGGCCGGAAATGGATGATCCAGAAGAAGGGCAGACCACAGAACATGTAGAATAGTAACCATGTGTCACTGGAATCGAAATCTTAAAGTGAAGCCTGTTTGTATACCAAACTTATAAATCTGTCTGTGCTGTCTGGATACTACGTATTACTAGATAATAATATGTGACTGCTATGGCAGGCTCCTTCCAATAGTTGTGCTGGGTGGGAGAATGGGATTGCTGGGACAGTGTGCTGCACTCCTAATAATGCAATAAAAGAAATTCCAACATTATAGCATTTGCACAATGATCATCTCTAAATAAATTGCTTTTTTTTCCTCCAGAAATTGCAAAATTGCACTCTCTCTATAATAGCATCCCAGAGTTTCCTAGCCTAGGACATATAAAAATTAGGTGCCAGGCTAGTGATGTAAATGTTAGTGCTCTGAATTTTCAAGCTAATAAGGAGGAAACGCGGGGTTACATTATGTAAATACAGCGTAGCACATGGCCTTTCATTAAAAACGGTTCTAGAAATTAATAACACACCTACTGTGGATCAGCTTTCTATATATTTCAGATGGTGTAGCAGGTAGTACTGTTGAGGGTCACCTAATGAAATAAGGTTTCATTGGACTGTAGGAGAAAGCCAGCATTGCAAAACCAATAAGTCTTCCCTATGGGGAAAAAGTACCTCTGAAAGTAGAGGAT
Organism: Pleurodeles waltl; assembly: GCF_031143425.1. NCBI lineage: Eukaryota > Metazoa > Chordata > Amphibia > Caudata > Salamandridae > Pleurodeles > Pleurodeles waltl. The sequence goes on from NC_090439.1 coordinate 1,033,747,821, forward strand.
TTGGGGGTGGGTAGAGAAACAAAGAGATGATGGTGGCTTGAGAAATCAGAACGGGTAAAGGTAAAGGGAGGGGAGGTTGACTGGAGGGCCCAGGGGTGAGTCAAGGTAAGAGGAGGTGAGGGTGACTTGATGGCTCAGGTATGAGTAGAATTGAAAAAGGAATGTGAGGGTGAGTTGATGGCTCCGGGGTGGGGAGCAGCAAAGGGATGTGAGTGTGTCTTCAGGGCTGGGCAGATGTGAGAGAGGTGAGGGTAACTTAAAGTCTCAGGTGAGTAGAGGTAAAGGGAGTTGACGGTGACTTGGAGGTTGAGGGGTGATTAGAGGTAAAGAAAGGTGAGGGTGACTTGAAGGTCCAGGGGATGGCAAAGGTAAAGAAGGTGAGGTTGACTGGTGAGGGTGACTTAAGGGTTTAGGGGTGGACAAAGATAAAGAGGCCAAAATGTATGTTGAGGAAATTGGTCACATGAGACAAAGTTTTGTTATTGCTAGCTGCTTGTGTTCAGCTCTTGGAAATACTGGGAAGTGTGAGCATCAACTCTGATGATTTCAAGTTGCCTTGCAAGCAAAAGCAAAAGAAAAAGTACCACAATCCAAGCACAAGCAGTGAGTAGACTAGTACTCAAGAAATCAATCTTGGTCCATGCTGTAAGGAAGAAAAGAAACACACTGAGACAAAGTGAGGCCAACAGGTGCTGATGCGAGAACCAGTAAAAAAGAAGAAATTAAGATTGACAATGATGCCAATCAATGGTAAGTATTGGACAGGTTAAACCACATTTTTAAGAGGGGTGTTTAGAAACAACAGACCTTTGCAAGTGAAAATGCATGTGCACTGTCTGTCTGAGTCCTCTGGAATATTTAGGATCTCAGTGTGCAGAAAGCCTCTGAAAAGCAAATTGTCTATGGTATATGAAATAAAAAAAAGTCAACAACATTCTTGGCTTGCCATACTACCCTTGACAGAGCAATTACCACCTTACTACCGATAGAGCAAGTATCTACCAACTGCCAGAGTGTTCGTACAGTAACTCTGAGTTCGCAATTTAGGAAGAACAGGTGAGACGCCTATATCGTTAGCTCACTATGTACCTGTGGCTGATCGAGTAATATCGATGACCAGAAACAATACTTGGCTTCCTAGTTTACACCTGCTGTACATATAGAGAAATTAAAGCAAGGCTAAATGGCAATATGTCAGGCCTGGGGGATGGTTGTTCCTGAATCTCCAGAAGGTCAAGGTACAGGAAAATATTATTTCAGTAACCAAGACGTTATTTGTCAGAAAAAGATTTTGAGCAACAAAATAAGATTTACATGGAGAATGGCCCACAATAAATCAGGACAATTTTTCACTGGGTGTTGGCTGTAGAGCCAGTGAGCCCTTTGAAACGAATGTTGTGTTTTCTACCCTTGTTTATCATTTTGAGATGCCTTATGATATTCTCAGAGCAACATCCTAAAACTGTGCTATTTGAAAGAGGGGCAACAATGCTTAGAAGCGAATGATGTCAACTTATTGGTTTCTTATTGGTTTGGTGCTCTCTAATCCACTGCAGGCGAACCTCTCAAGCTTGGAAGAGTTAGTTGCTGCTAAGAATGATAGTTAAATTGTGGATTTTTTATCAGAAGACGCGGAAGATGTCATGTTCCTTCCGATAATTCAGAACACAGGTTAATCCAAAAATAGCAGAGAGTATTCATTTTCTTCTAAGAAGTTGCAATGTGTAAACGGCCCTGTTAGGAAGCGGACTGAGAAGGCAGATGAGTTTAGTTGGTAGTTAAATAATCGTTATAATAACTGCATTTCAGAAAGTGTGAACAGAGTTAATTCATTAAAGAAAGCATGGTGTACATAGAGCCAGCTGTTTGAAAAGGTCATCTTCATTTTGTTAATGTAAGGAATTCTATATATGAAATTGTGCTTCTGAATATCATTAATTTTATTGTCTGCTGTAACTTGAGCCTCCTAAACACACCTCTGTCGCAGTATAGGTTTCACCTAGGCACAGAGACTGTACAACGTGGCTAAAAAAAACCTTGACAAAGCCAGCAACTCTCACATAGGCAAGACATACTTACTTTGCCATTACTTTTTTCCCTAGCGGGAACGGGGTGACGGGGCAAGCAACAATACAGGCGGGTCAGGCAACAAATGACAAGGCAGGCAACAAATAACAAGGCAGGCAACAAATAACAAGGTAAGCAACAAACGACAGGGCAAGCTACAAACAATGGGGGAAGCAACAAAAAATTATGCAAGGAAGAAATAACAGTGCATTCAACTAACGGTGGGGTAAGCAATAAATGACAAGGCAAGCAACAACCAACGGGACAAAAAACATCAGAGCAACAAACGGACAAGCAACAACATGGAATGCAGTGGGAGATGACCTGTACACTGCTGCAACTAAAAGGGAAGAAAGTACTGCAAAGTCAGATGAGAAGTGAAAGGACACACTGGGTAAAAAAGCAGTACTTGGGCCATGTTCCAAAGGAAGGACAAACACAGGAAGAACGTGTGAAACTTGTAAATGTTGACACAACAGAAGCAAGGAAATGGGAGTGTTAATGAAGCCAACCATGGCAAAATAATTTGCATGCTCTCATACCTCTGTAAGTAAAGACAGAGTCCACAAGCAACATGCCCTCTCACAGGCAAGACCTAAAAAGGGAATGACTATAGCACGGTGCTTAATTTGAGCCGCTGGTTTCTGGTGCAGGGCACTTAGGGGATGATTTAAGAGCCCCTAGCACCTAAGAGTCTCCTTGCACCTTATTAGAATCATTTTGTTTTATGCTAATGTGGCCCAACAAGGCCAAAATTGCTGCACCAAATTTACAAAGTGCGCCACTTTGTAACCCTTTGCGCTACATTATGCCTGCGCCAGGCATAATGTATGCATTTGGACGTTCCCCCATTAGGGGGGCTGAAAAAATGGTGCAAAGGAATCCAAGAGATTTTTTTGTATCATTTTTTTCTGCACTTTTAACGCCAACTCAGACCAGGCGTTAAAAGGAGGCACACCATTAGTTATAATGGGCCTCTACGGGCTTTGCAGGATTAGCATCAAAATGTATTACGTTAATCCTGCAAAGCTCCGAACTACCATCAAAAATGTTGACGCTAGTTCCCCCAACTACCCCCATGGTGCACCGTATCTTGGATACAGCACACACATGGTGGTGTTAGGGGGGCGCTAAGAGGTGCAAGAAAAGTGGTGCTGCACTGGGTTCAGCGCCACTTTTCTTAAATCAGGCCCTTATTTTTGAGGGCCAGCACTTATTCTCCGCCTCAAGCATTTCCTGTGAGCAAAAGACACATATGGGACAGACCAAGGAAGAGCAAAACGAATAAGCTTCACAAAGGGAGAACACAGAAAGCTGCAAGAGTGCGCTGAAGTGGCAGGGAGTGTCTGTAAATGAATTAAAGCAGCCCGAGATTGCTTCAGGATTACGCTGCCTCAGTGTTTCGTACTGGCACAATTAATTGCAGCAGCCCTGTGTTTCCGAGGAGAGCTTTGGCCGCGATCGTTTTTTATTTACAAATTAAGCACTGCTATAGCAGTGTGAGGCCACACTAGTTCAGTTTAACGGCTGTCCCATTCTAACGCCAAGTGATGCAACCAGCTGAAACCCGTCCGATAAAATGATTGTTGTGGCTACTACCAGGCTGACTGCACACTTAATATGCTGACATTTATTTCCTCTACCAGGAGGCTAAAGATTGAACAAGTCTAAGACAAACAGATATATGTTCCGAAGGGCCTGTTATAAAAATGTAGCATTTTGTATAGTGGTGTGGTCGGATTTGCGTATTTGTTTACAAAATTTCACCTAAACTACACACAATTTTGCCAAATTACAGGGAGTGTGGTTAGTATCTTGTGTTGCTACCATGTTAAGGCATACCTCGCACACAAAAGTCATACCAGCAAGATACTGGTTGAAGCAGAAGGAGTCTCTCTCCATAGTCTTAACATTCCTGAAAGGCATTTTGTGCTCAAAACACGCTGTTGTAAGAGGATATTTGGCAGAATTAGACAATGAGAAATTTCAAAAAGTCCAACATCATGTGATTTCATGAGCATAATTAAAATTCCCATTCGACTTAATCGTATCGGGAATAGCATAAGGATTAGCACTCAAGATTCGCAATGTTAGTAAAAACAACAGGACATGAGGCCAGTAAAGAATGTTGCTATAATTAGGCATTCTTTGACACAGTCTCAAAATTACGTTTGAGGGTAATTACAGGCCGTAATGCCAATGCTGTGTCTTTTTATTTGCTACAAGTACTCCCAAATTCCTTTGTCGGAACTATTCACAGTTACTGAAACTGTGGCAACCCTAAAGTGCCTAAAATGGAAAACCTTGAAACCTCTGTACAAATACCGACTGCCTGCCACATCTCCTTCCCTTTTGCCTTACCAACAGATGGCTTTGTTAAAGTTGACAGATGTGTCAGATATATGATTTGACATTTCCTTAATCATAAATCATAATGCATTTTTTTAATTGTAGGGCAATCCCACAATATAAATTTGCAAGAGGTAGGAAATTCATGCAGTGTGGGAAATGTAATTTCATAAGTTAGATCTCGGAAAAAACTGTTTCTTTTACATAAGACAGGCACAAATGGCACATCACTGTGTGTTTTAACTTATTCCGGTTCAAGAAATTGCCTACATTATAAAGCTGATTTTACTCCTGCCTGCCTTTACTGGAGGAAACTGACCGCGGCCACTCATAACGTGCGCTGGGAGAGATTGAAACGTTTCTTCAACAGGTGGTTTGTTCCAAATTCAGTTTATTTTGGAAATTATAACAAGGCTTAGCATGTGAGTTATGTTACTGGATTTCCTTCTTCCAATTTACAGAGGGATACAGTATTTTTGCAACAACATTTTAAAATTAAATTAGGAAAATAAAAAACATGACAGCGTCAATGTAAATGGATGCACATTTTTTTCTTATAAATTTCCAGATTCACTAGGGTAATTATGCTATCTAATCTGTGCCTGCGTAACACATTTTCTTTTACAATTGTGTTTTACCTAAATGTTGGGTTGTAATCCTTCTTTTGTAAACTGCTCTTGCAGTATGAAAGTCTTCTTATATAACACACTTTCACAACGATCATGGCTATGTTTACAAGGGGACTAATGCCATCCAAAAGCAAGTTGTGGGTCACAAACATGATATCTTGGAACATTGCAGGGGCCAGCAAAATTATGCAAGAGCCAAATTTGGAAGCCTACTTGAACGACTTTGATGTCATCTGCCTACAGGAATCCTGGAAAGTATCCGAAAATCTGTTAGCTGCATCTGAAGAATTCCTAAGCCTGGCAGCTACACCCAAACCCGAAGGGCACCCAAAAGGCGGCCTCTCAATCTACATAACCACATGAAAATCTTTCAATGCCAAGATCATAGAACTGAAGTCAGCTCACATGTTATTTATTATTATCGAAAACTGGATGTTGGAACAAATACCCATGTCTATCATAAAAATACATATTTACATCAACCCTAACATGACAAAAAAGTGTTGCTATCTCTAAAAATGGCATTTGGAAACACCCCCTAAATCATAGCAGGTGAATTTAACCTTAATATATCCAATCACGGCAAAAGAAGCTCCCGGAAAGGCACCCTGGACCAGCATCTGGGCATTCTACCACAAGAATCTTCTTTTAAGGACAAGGACAAATATGATCACCCCCTGGTCAGACTCCTAGGAGCCTAAATGGAAGATTCCCTAAAGACATCCCAATGAACCCAAGCCACACCGCCAAGAAGTCCGCTTCCACCCTGGACTACACTTTTGTCTCAACGGACATCTTCAAGTACATCCAAGATTTCAGCATAGAGGTGAGATGCAAAACTGACCACCACCCCTAAACAATGAAAATAGCGAACAATAACGTACTTGCTGCTCCACTACTGAGGATAGGCGAACAAGACCCAGGAAGCCACCTTTATCGCATAAGATGGTCCAACAAGTGCATGGAGAAATATCAAGTATAGAAAGCCAACTTAACGTCAGATCAAACTGAACAGGTGGACATAATTTCAAAATGGGAGGCCACACCAACAACAGCTAGAGCCTAATCAACCATTCAAGGCTGGCCCACTACTGAGCAAACAAGGTTGGATCATGCAGATATTAAGACAACAAAGACAACAGTTTAACAAAATCGCCAGACTCCTAAAGAATCAACCACCAGGTAACAGCTGCCGGAGTACCTTTCATTAACTAAGAAAGGAATACAAGAAGGCACTATGGGAAGCAAAGCAGGTTCACATAGATCAGGAAAGGATCAGAGTTGTGGAAGCCACTATAGAAAAGAACAGCTGGTCGCTGTGGTCTATTGTCAATTAGCTGGAGCGCAGGACAACCGGGATCCAAAGTAATGCGGTTCTGCAGAGAAAGTGGATTGAACACATCTCCAACCTCTACGGCAGCCCCAACAAAGAGTAGCCATCTCCCACCGCAAGCAGCGAGGCAAAGCCATTATCATTCGAAATACAAAACATTGAGGAACAACTACGATGCTGCAGACAGAATGGGGTTCCTGGGCCAAATGGTCTCCCAGCAGGAATACTAAGACACGATCCTGCCCTTTGGCAAGCTCTGCAACCTTTCTGATGTCAGCAGCAAAGAAAACAAAATTTCGGATTCCAGGAAAGGGGCAATTTTCCACCCAATTTACAAGAAGGGCCCCTACGGGAACCCAGAAAGCTGTTGACTAATATCACTGCTTGACATCGGCGCAAAAATATTTGCGGGTCTCCTGCTTGAGGATCTCAAAGAATGGGCTAGCAAATTCAGACTAATACCTCTGAATCAAACCAGCTTCAGGCCATTGGCAAGCACTGACAACCTGATAACGCTAGCCATGCTCGATGAAAAATATGCAAACAAAAAAATAGCCCTTAACACCTGCTTCGTGGACTTGTCCAAAGCCTTTGTTTCAGTGGACCGGAACAAGCTGTGGGGGAAGCTAGCAAACCTTAAAATCCCACCAGAGCTGCTAAAAGGAATGCAGCTTCTGTGCTAAGAAAATTGGGTAAGGGTGAAAGTTGGAAATAACAGAAGAGTATTGGCCAGAATTCAGATAGACAGAGGTGTTAAGCAGGGCTGTGTTCTGGCTCCAATGCTTTTCAGCCTTTACATGGCAGATCTGTGCACACAGCTAAACACCACTAGCTCCCATCCCCCCAAACTGAGTAGCGATCCCCTAACAGCATTGCTATATGCAGATGACATTGTCTTACTGAATCTCTCAGGTACAGCACTCCAAAAAGTGCTAAACACCTTCAATCAATATTGTATGACTAATGAGCTAGTGGTAAACATGGAGAAAACCAAGGTAATCATCTTTGGCAAACGGATAATTAAGAAAATAAATAGTTCTGTGGGAATCAATCTGTGGAAAGAAGCAGAAGCTATAAATACCTTGGCAACTGGCTACAGGAACACTGGTCTCATCACCTGTACATAAACATCCTGAAAGCGAGGTTGGCATTGCTACTTGTATGAGTCCTAGCTCTGGCCTCAAAACTACAAAACCCAATCTGGTGTCCACTCCTTACAGTGATTAAAGCAAAATTCCTACCAGCCCTAACATGCGGTTCCGAAATATATCGAAGGAACTTCATGAACATTGCACAAAGCAAGGTCTTTCGCCTTCTCTTCGGCCTTCTACACAGCTTCTCACCAGCGCAGATTAGGTTGGAATTCAGACTACAAGATTAGACATTAGTACAAGACGGGGCATTTTTCAAATATGCATCCATATGCATCCATGCTAAGACAGGCCCAACCAAACACACTAAAGGCACTGATTTGGGATGAAATCATCACAAACGAGGCAGAAGTCTCAAATCCATGGCTAAAGAGAATTGCTTTCGCCTTAAAGCATCTGCAGGCAGAGGAGTTATGACAAAAGTCTTTACCCCACAGACATTTCAAGCAACTTCTAAACAAACAAATCAAGAAGCTCTCCTGGAGCAAGGACAAAGATAAGTTCAGAAATCAGTCGCACTCTTGGATGACAATTAACACATATAAGGCTCCAACAGCACAACCTTTAATGGCAGAAATATTAAAAACGGCACTAAAAATGAAGGTGCTGCACTCCAGACTTGGACTACTCCCTGCATTGGAGGCTGAACCAAAATGGCTTAGATCCACAAACAACAGATGATGCAGACATTGCGCACATCCTTTGTATTTGCCCCGCTATACTACCCTGTGTTGTAATTTAGCAGTGATTAGATTAAGCATTAGCAGAAGACATCTTGTATTTAGTTACTATTGTAAACATTTTGCGAAATCCATTTTGTATTCATGGCAGCCATTTTCTTTGCTACATGCTGCCATGTGCTCACCATGTGCTCTGTCCTACCTTTCTGTTAACTGCTCTTGAAATCTGCCTAGTGACAAGTTATATTTAGCATCTCTTACCTTCGCACATGCTCAGTAAGGTCTGCAGCTGTTAGTCCTTGGAAACTGTTAGCTCCTCCTACCTGTCGACTGTGCATTTTCCACATGACCTTACATGTATACAAGTCTTGTTTCCATAATTGTACCATCTCCTTTTGGCCCCTGCGTGGGTATAAAAGGACCATGCTCTCTCAGTTCAGTGTGCTACTTCAGACATTACCAAAGGGTGCTGTCTGAATTGTGGTACCACCTCATGAGGTTAATAAACGTATGTCTTTTATTCCAGTTTCCGTGCCAACTTCTTCCTACAAGGTCTGAGGACTTTGTGCAGAGAAAGGTGAACCCCTTGCACTATTAGGCCTTGCTGAGGCTTACTTCAACACCTGGAGAAAGCTGTATCTGAAGAACATTTTCAACACCAATGGTATCAGAACATGCCAGCAGGCTATCCTGTTTAGATTGCAAGGATTGACTCCACAAGACATGGGCTGTTTTGCAAAATTTATTTAAAAAACAGAACATTCCTTAAAACATGCCACAAAAAACCAAGAGGAGAAAACAAGCCCTCAACTGGCATAGGACATGAACACTGGCAGCCCAAGGCTTATGAGTAATGGCTGCAGCATCCACACCAACGGCACTCTGCATACTCCTCCTGTGGACTGAACTATTTATATTTTTTCAGTAAAAAAACACACAAAAAAATGCTTTCTGTGTTTTTCACCTAAATTCCCTTCGTGAAATGTCAAATCAAATTTAAAAGTCAGCAACTCATTGTTGTCCAGTAAGTAAGACTTAACATCTCAAGACGATCGACACATGAACAGGGCTTAACTGGACTAAAAACTACAAGGGAAGCAAGAATGTATTAATTGTTTTATGGTGTTTTTTTACGTGTCCGCTTGTATGGTTGAACTGATTTTAGGTAATTATGCAATAAAGCATAAACTATGGTTATGTTTCCGAACCATAAAAAGTGCAAAAATAAATAAATAACAAACATTGGCAAAGCAAATAGGCATGGCATTATCTTCTAGGCTTTTGGCAATTGTTTGGTTTTGTCATGTTTTATGCGAAACGTTATTGCTCAGTAACCTGGCAGTCCCTCATCAATGTAACATAAGACTGGCTGAAGGGAAAAATGCTTTCTGGTCTCAAAAAAGCACACATTACCACAGCACTCCCTGGCACTGAAGGAAACTACTTTGTGTGTGAATGTGCTCCTTGTGAAAGAGAAGCATTCTGTAACTCGTGGTGAAGCCAGCCAATGGCTGAAGGTGGCTTGTGCATTGCCCCTTGATAAATGTGAATGGCACAACCACAGACAAATGGGGGAGATCTACCTGAAAACCCTATAAAGAGTATGTTATATCCCTACATTTATTAAAAAGAAAAGGTCTAGGCTAATGCAGACCTAAAAAGACCAGTCCGTCTGCCATTGGCAGCTAGCATCTTGCCTTTAAGCATGAAGGCATACAGAAGAATGGGAAAGAATGAAAGCAAGCAAGCAAGAAAGAAAGACAGCATGCAGCAAGAAAGAAGGGAAGAAAGAAGGCATTAAAGATAGAAAGAGAAAAGGGAGGAGAAAGAAAGAAGGAAAGAAAGATAAAGAAGTCAAGAAAGAAAGAAAGAAAGACAGAAGGCAGGAAAAAATACAAGAAGAAAAGAAAGAAAGAAAGAAAGAAAGAAAGAAAGAAAGAAAGAAAGAAAGAAAGAAAGAAAGAAAGAAAGAAAGAAAGAAAGAGAAAAAGAAAGAAAGAAAGAAAGAGAGAAGGAAAGCCATGAAGAACAGAGCAATAAGAAAAAAATACCTAATAGAGAAGCATTTCAAATCTACACAGTTTGTTATACTTTGAAGTAATATAATCAGATAAACAAAAGGCTATCCAAAAGCAATTTACAACCCCATTGTCAAGAGACAAGAATGAATAAGACTGGAATGTGCCTTTGTTTCATCAAAAGTGTCCTGCTATAGCCGCAGGCTCTAAACTCAAAAGCAACACTAGAGTAATTCCAAAGTAAGAAAAGGGATCTCCCTTGTGTGCGGATGTGCTCATTGTAAAAGAGCCAAATGCAGTCACTCAAAGTGAAAATAACCAGTGGATGAAGGAGGCTGACCAATTGTGGCATGCTGTATACAATAGTGGGAGGAAGCAAAATGTGAATGACACAACAACAGACTAATTGGTAAAGAGAGGTGATTGAAAGCCTCTTTAAGCAAGTATGTTATATGTATGATTTTATTTTAATTCTCATTCTCTGAATCCAGTTAAAACAGTGACCTGTAGTTTTAGTCATAGATACCACACTTAACTGTAAATCATGTGATTCAGATTCACTAAATCTCCCTGTACTGAAAAATTGTGTATCTGTGCGAAATGTAATGGAATTATAAATGTGTGAAAGGTGTTGTCACAGCGAAACACAAATGTGTAAGCCCCCAATTGATGTAGAGCATTGTCTGACTAGTTTGTGTCACATAAGCACCAATACATGCATTTTTACAACACAGAGGGGGTCATTCTAACTTCGGCGGGCGGCGGAGGCCGCCCACCAAAGTTCCCCCGCCAGAACACCGCAGCACGGTCAAATGACCGCCGACGTGATTCTGACTTTCCCGCTGGGCGGGCGGGCGACCGCCAAAAGGCCGCCCGCCCGCCCAGCGGGAAAGCACCCGCAACGAGGAAGCCGGCTCCGAATGGAGTGGCATGGGCACTGCAGGGGCCCCCAGGGGCCCCACGACACCCGTTCACGCCAGCCAGGTTCTGGCGGTGAAAACCGCCAGAACCAGGCTGGCGGGAAGGGGGTCGGAATCCCCATGGCCGCGCTGCTTGCAGCACCGCCGTGGAGGATTCCCTGGGGCAGCGGGAAGCCGGCGGGAAACCGCCGGCTTCCCTTTTCTGACCGCGGCTTTACCGCCGTGGTCAGAATGCCCCCGGAAGCACCGCCAGCCTGTTGGCGGTGCTTCCTCCGTCACCTACCCTGGCGGTCTATGACCGCCAGGGTAGGAATGACCCCCAGAGTCACTTGCTTGTGCAAATGACTTGAGTTAAAGTAAATTACACAAGATGCACTTATAAATCGTTTCAAAGGCTGGTAGTTATGTCCCAATAATGGAGAAAATGCTCCTGAAAGGGTAGGGAATTGGCTTCTGGTTCGGCAGTTCTCAGGACAGTTTTTGAACACCAACAAACTTTAGAATTTCTAGGCATTCTCAAAATCATATTTACTACCTTTCCATCTCTTGCATTGGTGCCACAGTACATGCAATTCCTCTTTCAGAGTGAGAAGGGAAAACTCACAACATTAATGGGGGTGCAATGCTAAGGAATTGTTCCACAGGTTTAGAATATGTTTCAATGTGGGGAGAAAAAACGATAAAAATGTGTCAACATATGTATTTCCACAACACGTGAAACAATGAGGGTGAAAATTCCTTTGTATTGTCACACACATGACTTCACAAAGTCTTTCCAAACTATACATAGAAACTTGCTTGTGATCACATTTTGCAGGTGTACACATGTACTCCCTTTTAATTTACTGAAAGATGTGCACTGATGTAGACCTGTGTGTGTAGACAGAGGGACATAGGGCCATATGTACGAACACATTTTCCAATAGACACTGAATGGGAAATAGTGCTTGCTACATCTGGCCCATAGTTACTTATCTTTCAGGCAATTCAGGGCAGCAAGCAAAGTTGCTGTGCTGCATTGCTTAAAAGGGAGAGAGCAGAAATGTTCCATTTTTCCAAAGATTTGGGTCTTTATCTGTTCTGTCTTTGCGCTGGTGCATTGTGTGTTGCCTAGCATAAATGCAGACACTCTTGCATCATAGTAGAAGAGTCCCTGTGTTAACGGCAGGACTGCTTTTGTGCTGGAAGGGCCACAGTACTTAGAGGTCTTTTTCTCTTTCTATGTTTGATGTGCAAACGCATCACGCATACAAAGAAGAAGTAACATGGAGAAATAAAGATATTTTTTCTTGTTATACCTCTATGGGGAATAGCATTGTGACTAATTCTCAGGTTACTAGCTTTAGTAAATCAGGGAATGCACCAGAATCCATGGGTGAATGCACAGGAATGCTCATGCTCCTTCCATGGAATGCCTCTCAACGTGAAATGTAGGATAAGGCAGCGCAAGAAGCTGCTTTGCATCACATTTTATTACAAAGCTGAGCATGGGGATGCAAATAGCCCTTGACATGGCTTTATAATTATTACTGAATCTTTTGCTTTGCTCATGTACCACCAACATAACCCAAGACTTAATAAATCACTTTAATTCATTACTATAAAGGCAGTGAGGCATTCAGCCCAAGGCTTATCCCTTGAGTTGGTAATGAGCTAGAGAGTTCAAAGTAAATAACTAACAAGAGAGCTTTGAATAATCAGATTTTCCAGCCAGTAAATGTAAGAAAAAATTATTTATTCTACAAACATCACAAAACTGTGCAAACAAGCCAGGGCTGAGCCAGGAATTAGCAAATTATTCACATTACAAGAAACTAAGGGATTTAGGGTCAGATATTCAATTTCCAAATTGCAGTTTTTACTGACTCAATATCTGGTAATCACTGCTCTCAAAGTATCAAGTGTTCGTTAGTCAAATTGTTAATTGGTACAGTTAGCCTTTGCAATTTTGTGACTTCCTTACGCAGAATTGCACAATAGCAAATTACTATTAGGAAATAGCAGATTGCAAATTCGCATTTGGAAGCAACATGATGACCTCACTTTGAGGACAAGTTTAAATTCGTGCTCATCTCAGTGTTCTGTCACATAGAGTTCGTGAGGGATTAATTACAGTGCTGAGTTGGAGACTGTGGTGGTCATTACAACCCTGGTGGTCAGTGTTAAAGCGGCGGTAAGACCGCCAACAGGCCGGCGGTAAAAAATTTGCAATTACGACCGTGGCGGAAACCGCCAACAAAGACAGCCACTTTAACACTCCGACCGCCACGGCGGTACAAACAAACAGCGCAGCGGTCACCGCCAACAGACAGGCGGGAGGCAATGTACCACCCACACTATTATGACAGATCAATCCGTCACCTTTTCCGGGGCAGATTCACCACGGATAAAAACACGGCGGAAACAGGAATCCCGAAGGAAAAACTCTCACTTCTAAACACCCCACAAGGTCGCCATGGATCCGGAACTCCAAATTCTACCTGCAATAGTCTTCCTGCTCCTCTACCAGGAGCACGAATGCCGGCGGCGAAGACCACAGTGAGTACTGCACCTACGACACAGGGGAGGGGGGAGGGAAAAAACAGGGACACGCAACACCCCCACCCTCACCCACCACAACAAACACACTAATGCATATCAATACATCACAGTTACACCCCCCAAACCTCCCGGAAGAATGCAAAGACAATAGAAAATGAGTGTAACCATTGTAATATATTAAAAGCAAGTAGGCAGAAACATATATATACACCATGTACAAAATATATACCAAGCATAGTAGTCCAGGTAGTGCTCTAATAAAGTCCTTGGAACACTGGGAACACACGCTATGGGCGAGGCCCACACAAGATCCCCACCATGACGGAGAGAACACTGCAGGGGCATCAGAGAGCAACTAAACAGGCACCTCAGGGGGAGGGAAAGGGGGGCACCTCAGCCGCTTGAGTGCACAACGCCAAATCTATGAGGGGGCCACATGCCCACTGTTCAATCCTGGGGAGTGCAATGCCACAGTCTCACAAGTCTCTCCAGTGTGTGGTTTGCCCACTCTTCAATCCTGGGGAGTGCAAAGCCACAGTCTCTCACGTCTCTACAGTCAGTGGGTTGCCCACTGTTCAATCCTGGGGAGTGCAAAGCCACAGTCTCACAAGTCTCTCCAGTGGGTGGTTTGCCCACTGTTCAATCCTGGGGAGTGCAAAGCCACAGTCTCACAAGTCTCTCCAGTGGGTGGTTTGCCCACTGCTCAATCCTGGGGAGTGCAAAGCCACAGTCTCACAAGTCTCTCCAGTGGGTGGTTTTCCCACTGTTCAATCCTGGGGAGGGCAAAGCCACAGTCTCTCAAGTGGATGACAGTCTCCACTGGTTCTGGAGGGAGGCCTTTTGCCCAGAGTGCTTCATCCTGCTAAGGACAGAGGTAGTGGAGGACAGTCTCCACTGGTTCTGGAGGGGGCTTTGTGCCCAGAGTGCTCCATCCTGCTAAGGACAGAGGTAGTGGATGACAGTCTCCACTGGTTCTAGGGGGGCTTTGTGCCCAGAGTGCTTCATCCTGCTAAGGACATAGGTAGTGGATGACAGTCTCCACTGGTTCTGGAGGGGGCTTTGAGCCCAGAGTGCTTCATCCTGCCAAGGACAGAGGTAGTGGATGTGATACTCCACTGGTTCTGGGGCGGGTTTGTGCCCACAGTGCTTCATCCTGCTAAGGACAGAGTTAGTGGATGACAGTCTCCACTGGTTCTGGAGGGGGCATGGTGCCCAGAGTGCATCATTCACCCCGTGACGGACTTAGTTGCATCAGTGCCCTTGCCGCTCATGGGCCAGCGGTGCTTGAGACGGCGGTGCCCTGTTCAGCGGTGCTTGAGACGGCGGTGCCCTGTTCAGTGGTGCTTGAGATGGCAGTGCCCTGTTCAGCGGTGCTTGAGACGGCAGTGCCCTGTTCAGCTGTGCTTGAGATGGCGGTGCCCTGTGCAGCGGTGCTTGAGGCGGCGGTCTCCATTGCAGGGACTCAGCTGCTGGCGGTCTTTCATGACGCAACAGGGCTTTTGCTGGCAGTGGCCTCCTGGGCAGTTGGGCTTGTGCTGGTGGTCCTATCCTGGGCAGCTGGGCTTGTGCTGGCGGTCCTATCCTGGGCAGCTAGGCTTGTGCTGGCGGTCCTGTGCTGGGCAGCTGTGCTGGCGGTCCTGTCTTTGGCAGCTGGGCTGGTGCTGGCGGTCCTGTCCTGGGCAGCTGGGCTTGTGCTGGCGGTCCTGTCCTGGGCAGCTGGGCTTGTGCTGTCGGTCCTGTCCTGGGCAGCTGGGCTTGTGCTGGGGGTCCTGTCCTGGGCAGCTGGGCTGGTGCTGGAGGTGGCCTCCTGGGCAGCGGGGATGATGGCGGTCTTCTCCACCGTGCTGCTCGTCCCAGACTTTCCTGGTTTCTTGTGGTTGTCACAGCTGAGTCCACACCCCCACCGGGACCCGTGGGAGCGGCTTTGGTGGCTGGAGTCTTCCCCCTCTCCCGCCGGGCACTGGCCAACTTCTGATGCTTCACAGGTGGGGACTGTCTGTGCTGTGGCTCCGTGCCACACTGGCTACCCTGGTGGCCGGTGCACTCCAGATTCCGGTGACTACAGGCACCACTGCTCCCAGAGATGTTGTGGCTGAGGTGCTAGTTCGGGACCTAGGAGACGGACGGGGTGGGGAAGGTGTGGGAAAGAGGTCAAGGTTGGACAGGAAAAGTTTTTTTGACACACTGAGATGGGTAGCTGGAGGGGGTTTGGGAGTGGAGGAAGAGGTGGTGGTTGTAGGAGGTGTTCGTTTGCTGACTTTGGGTGAAGGTGCATGCGCTGGAGGCTGTTGTGAGGTGGATGGCTGTTGGGTGGGTGTGTGCCTGCTTTTGTGTATCTTGGGAGGGGGTGTCACAGACACACGGGGAGAGGACACAGGGGACGTGTGAATGGTAGTGGGGGTGGTGACTGCACGTGAGCGGGGTGTGTTGGTGAGTGTGCTGGAGAGGGACGTAGTGGCTGTAGAGGTAGTGCATGCAGGTGTGAGTGTAGACGAGACTGGGAGGGAGGAGGGAGACGAGGAGGAGGGGGACACAGCGGAGACAGTGGCTGTTGGTGTGTCTGCATGTGTGTGATGCTTGCGTGAGTGCCTGTTGGATGTGTGGTGCTTATGTTTGCCTGAGCTTCCTTTGTGTGTTGAGGTGTGTGCATGCTGGTCTGTAGGTGTGCTTGGGATAGGCTGAGGTACAGGGGATTGGGTTGGGGTGGAGGAAGTTGGAGGGGGGAGGCTAGAGACAGGGACAATGGCTGCCATCAGTGCTGAGGCCAGAGTCTGAAAAGCTCGCTGAAGGGCCGTCTGACGAGAATGAATGCCCTCCAGGAATGCATTTGTTTGTTGCAACTGCCTTTCTACACCCTGGATGGCATTCAAAATGGTAGACTCCCCAACAGTGAGGGACCTGAGGGGGTCAATGGCCTCCTCACTGAGGGCAGCAAGGGTGACTGGGGCAGGGCCTGAGGTGCCTGGGGCGAAGGTGATGCCCACCCTCCTGGCTGAGCGGGCTCGGGTGAAGGCTGAGGGACTGCTGGGAGGGCGGTGCTGGAAGAGGGGTTGGCGGCTCTACCTGTAGATGGGGGGCACAGATGTTGCCACCACCACAAGGGAGCTCCCATCAGAGGACGAGTCTGTGTCACTAGTCTCAGCTCCTGTCCCCGCCGTGGAGCTCCCCACGCCCTTCGTCCCACTGGTGAAGTCTGAGTCCATAGTGTGGCCCTCCATGGCCATGTGGGATGTAGCCCCTTGCTGCTCCGGGGCCACTGCTCCTCCGCCTGATGATGCTAATGCACACAAGAACAGGGAGACAACAAAAAGGGGGGGACGACAGAAGAAATACATGTTGAGTGCATGCATTACCGCTACCATTAGCGTACACGACAGGCACAGAAGCCCCCTGCACTACGCCGCGCTCTTGGGCTCCATGTTCAATTCCTGGGAAATGGCCTACAAGGCTATGGACGACATCTGCACACATAGATGACACAGGAGCATGACTAGGTGTAGTTGGCACTCCACAGAGGTGGGGTGGGGTGCCACATGGCCTGCCTTACGGAGGGACCTTGCCTACGGAACTCGTCCTGGCCTAGGGAAACCCACAGCCCACATCCCCCACCCAGACACCTCGTAAAGCATGCAGAGTCAGCAGAATGAGACTGTGCTCCAACTCTGGATATGCCATCAGCAGAATGAGAGTGTACTCACCCCCTTGTGTCTGCTGTGATGCCCTCAAGCGCCCATCCAACTCCGGGTAGGCCACCACCAGGATCCTGAACATCAGTGGGGTCATAGTACAACGGGCACCCCTCCCAGGTTGGGAGTCCATCCCTAGCTGAGCCTCCGCCGTCTTCTTGCTCCAGCGGCGAATGTCCTCCCATCTTGTCCAGCAGTGAGTGCTCCATCTGTGGTAGACCCCCAGGGTCCGGACGTCCTTGGGGATGGCACGCCAATGCCTACCCTTGTCGTGTGGCACATGCATTCACCGTTGTTTCATGCAGGCCGCACTCTCCCCCCTTCCTTCTTACATCCAGCCCTCTCCACACAGGCATAGCCCATACAGCATGCTCCCAGTGTACTTACCTGTTTGTCTGGAGGACCGTAGAGTAGCGTGTACTGGTGGAGGACCCCATCCACGAGTTTCTCCAACTCCTCCGATGTGAAGGCAGGGGCCCTTTCCCCAGACACTCAAGCCATTGTCTCTTCCAGACCGAGGTCACAGCAGCACTTGCAGTGTAGGTCCTTTCCTGTCGAAGATCAGGTATCGAGTGATTGAACAGATAGAAAATGGCGGTCACGTCCGCGGCGGTGCGTACCATCACCGCCGGTGTACATCGTCATTGGCTCCTGGGACCCATAGGGTCAAATGCTAACCAATGCAGCATTGCGCCGCGGTCTTCGACCGCCTACCGCGACAGAGTACAGCACCAGCGCAGTTACCTCACTTCCCATTGTCCCACTTTAGAGGTCAGGCAGCCGCTATTTCAGGGGCCCACATGGATTATTTTTTGACTGCGTCACACATACCTAGGACTAGACTCAACGCACATACATGCCAGCTTTTGTGTATGAATGGTGTTCTGTGTAAACTGTGGGTACGTACCTCTGAGTTGTTTGACTCTGTGCTCGCTGTTGTCCTTCATAGGCACAGTCCGCTGGGACATGTGAGAAGATGGCGGCATCCTCCGGTGTACCGACCGTTGGTGGACCTGTTGACAATGGAGGAGCAACATGTGATTATCACATACAGGCTTGACCGTGCCACAATCCAGGAACTGTGTACACAGTTAGAGCCAGACCTGATGTCAGCAATCCGCCATCCCACAGGAATCCCCCCTCATGTGCAGGTGCTGTCAGAGCTCCATTTCCTTACAAGTGGGTCATTTCAAACAACACAAACAACAATGGCCATAGCATCAGAGATGTCACAGCCTATGTTTTCCAACGTGTTGTCCAGAGTGTTGTCTGCCCTTCTGAAACACATACAGAGCTACATCGTTTTCCCTCAGGTGGAGGATTTGCCTACAGTGAAAGGTGATTTCTATGCCCTGGGACATATCCCCAACATCATAGGTGCCATTGATGGGACCCATGTGGCTTTGGTCCCCCCCCACAGGAGTGAACAGGTGTACAGAAACAGGAAGAGTTATCATTCAATTAATGTACAGATGGTATGTTTGGCCGACCAGTACATCTCCCATGTGAATGACATGTTCCCTGGCTCAGTGCGCGACGCCTACATCCTGCGGAATAGCAGCATCCCCTATGTGATGGGTCAACTCCAGAGGCACCGTGTGTGGCTATTAGGTGAGCACCTGGGAGCAAAGCAGTGGGAATGGTTGTCTGGGTCTTGGGATTTTCCTACAGGTTAGTGCGTGTCTAACAGTTGTCCCTCGCCATTTGCAGGTGACTCTGGTTACCCCAATCTGTCATGGCTACTGACCCCAGTGAGGAATCCCAGGACAAGGGCAGAGGAACGCTACAATGAGGCCCAGGGGCGAACTAGGAGGGTGATCGAGCGGACCTTCGGCCTCCTGAAGGCCAGGTTCCGGTGCCTCCATATGACAGGTGGATCCCTATTCTACTCACCAAAGAAGGTGTGCCAGATCATCGTGGCCTGCTGTATACTTCACAACTTGGTTTTGCGACAACAGGAGCATTTTCTGCAGGAGGATGGTCCTGATGGCGGTGTTGTGGCAGCTGTGGAGCCTGTGGACAGTGAAGACGAGGAAGCTGAGGAAGAAGACATGAACAACAGGGACTCAGTGATCCAGCAATATTTCCAGTGAGACACAGGTAAGAGTACAGACCTGCCTACTACAAGTACTTTAACACTACTACCTCTCTACTGTCTGTCCTTTTCACCCAGTGTGTTGGCACTGAGTTGTCACTTTCCCTTATGATTTCACAGATGTGGGTTCCACTGTGTGACTGATTAGATTCCTCATGGACTAGAGCTGTGTGACATAGCTTTGTTGACATTACAATTGTAATTGAATTTTGTCACAGTAATTGCTAATACACTATTTCGAAATCACAGACAGACTCCAGTTTGTTTTGTGCTTTAAGTATGTTTATTTAAGTACTCAATATTCAAGAGGGTAGTAAAATGGTGAGGGGTGATGGTGGAGGAATGTCCATGGCAGAGTCCAGTCTATTAGTCTCACAGGTGCATTGCCCATATGGACATAGGAAGTGGAGCTGGGGCAGTTTAAGTATGGACAGGATGACAAAGTGGGACAGTAGGATGGCAATCAGGGTGGTCTCATTTCTTGGTGGGGGTCTTGGCATCGTACTCTGTCTTTGTCCTGGATCTCAGGGACCGTTTGTGAGGTGGTTCTCCCTCGGCAGGGGGTGGGGTGCTGGTGTGGTGGTCCTGTGGTGGGGCGTCCTGTCCACTAGCGCCGGTGGAGGTGGTGGGCAGTTCATCGTCCATGCTAGTGTCAGGGGCCACTTGTAGTGCCACAGTGTCCCTCCTGGTGTTCATGAGTTCCTTCAGCACCCCTACGATGGTGCCCAGGGTGGAGCTGATGGTTCTGTGTTCCTCCCTGAAGTCCATATACTGTTCCTCCTGCAGGCGCTGGGTCTCCTGAAACTTGGCCAGTACCGTTCCCATCGTCTCCTGGGAGTGGTGGTAGGCTCCCATGATGGAGGAGAGGGCCTTGTGGAGAGTGGGTTCCCTTGGCCCGTCCGCCCCCTGTCGCACAGCAGCCCTCCCAGTTCCCCTGTGTTCCTGGGCCTCCGTCCCCTGGACCGAGTGCCCACTGCCCACTGCCCCCAGGTCCCTGTTGTTGTTGGGGTGGTGGGTTAGCCTGGGTTCCCTGTAGTGGTGGACACACTGCTGATTGACGTGTCCTATGGACGGAGGTATGGGCCCACTGGCTGGGTGCTGTGCTGGTGTTTCCAGAGGGGGAAGGTCTGTAGTGGCCTGTGACTGTGTCAGGGGAACCGACTGTCCAGAGGTCCCCGATGGTCTGGGCTGGTCATCTAGATCCAGTTGGACAGAGGTGCTGTCATCACTGTGGGCCTCTTCTGTTGGTGGTGTGGACATGTGTGGACCCTCCTGTCTGGTGACGTTGGGTAGGGGTCCTGCAGGGCTATAAAAGGATGGTTATTACATCTGTGTGTGCCATGGTGTGCAATGGGTGGGTGACCGTGTACCCCAGTGCTTGCATTCCTGTGTGGGACCTTGTGTGATGATGGTTTAGGGAGTTGTATGGGTACGTGCAGTGGGCATGCTTTGGTGATGGGTGTCCATGCTTTGTTGTTGCATGCAGGACTTGGTGTTAGGATGTGTGGTTTGTGATGTAGGGACATTTGTGAGGAGTTAGAGTGATGGGGGTGAGGGTGAGGGTGGGGGTACGTGCTGGCATGCAGGTAGGGTGGGGGATGTAATAGTTAAGATTTGCCTCACCAGAGTCCATTCCTCCACCTACTCCTGCGAGGCCCTCAGGATGCAGAATCGCCAAGACCTGCTCCTCCCATGTTGTTAGTTGTGGGGGAGGAGGTGGGGGTCCGCCGCCAGTCCGCTGAACCGTCAGGTGATGTCTTGAGACCACGGAACGCACATTCCCCCGTAGGTCATTCCACCTCTTCCTGATGTCCTTCCGATTTCTTGGGTGCTGTCCCACTGCGTTGACCCTGTCCACGATTCTTCGCCATAGCTCCATCTTCCTTGCAATGGAGGTGTGCTGCAGCTGTGATCCGAATAGCTGTGGCTCTACCCGGACGATTTCCTCCATCATGACCCTGAGCTCCTTCTCCTAGAACCTGGGGTGTCTTTGCCGTGCCATGGGGTGGTGTAGGTGATGTGTGGGGTGGAGTTTGTGGTGAAAAGTGTGGTGATATGTAGTGGTGTGTTGTGTGAGGTGCGTGGAAGTTGTGTGAGTGATGGTGTTGTGTGCCTGTGGATGCTGTTGTTCTTGCTGGTGCTGTCTCTCTTTGGCCTTCTTTCGGAATTTTTGGTAGTAGGGGTTTGTGGGTGATGTGGGTGTGTGTTTTATATTGTATTGGGTGTGTGGGAGTGGTGTGTGTATGTGTATCAGGTGTATATTTGGAATTGTCCAATGTGGCTGTGTTTTGTAAATGTGTGTGTATTTTGAGCGCGGCGGTGTGTACCGCCAATAGAATACCACGGTTGAAAGACTGTCGCGTGGATTCGTAGGTCGTGATAGTGTGGGTGTATTTCTGTTGGCGTGACGGTGTCGGTTTTGTTATCGCCAGTTTATCAGTGACGTTTGGTGTGGCGGACTTGTGTGGGTGTCTGACTTTTGGCGGATTCCGAACTTTGGGTCACAATAGCTGTGGCAGAATTCCGCAGCGGTGTGTTGGCAGTCTTCTGCACGGCGGTAAGCGGCTTTTACCGCCAATGTTGTAATGAAGGCCTGTGTTTGGATTGGAAACTCAAAACTACCAAGAATTTTCAAAGAGGAATTAGAAAAAGATGTGTGTTGCAGAAAGTGCCATTTAAATTCAGCAAGAATGAGGAGGAGCTGTTGAAGACAAGTATGTGGTTCATAATGATGAGCTCTTTGGCAAGAGCTCTTTTAGTGTTGCTGAGTCACAAAAAACAAACAGTTGAAGGATGTTTTGCCGAAAATAAATTCCATTGGAGTGACACAGTGCACCAGCCCTTAAATTCAAAAAAGTTAGGACGATTTGGGGTCCAGAACAAAGGAGAAGAAAGCAAATTATCTGGTTGAAGTGCGAGGTACAGGCAGGGTGCCCTCAAAAAACTACCACCAACTCCCATAGAAACTCCAATTGAATCAACTTTTCAGCCACAGATTGTTGTTGGTTTATCCAACATAGTTACACCCAACCCACCATCCACATCTCAAGGTAAGGTTTTCTACATTGACAGAAGAAAAGTCAGTAACTGGTGGAATATAAATTTCACACATTTTATTATTGACAAAATAAAAAAAAAGTAGTATAAATATATACATGGACATACAGAATATAAATATGTATGTATATATGTGTATATATATATATATATATATATATATATATATATATATATATATACACACGCATATATATATATATTATAAACAAAAGCGTCCTCTCAGTGAAAGCGCACTCCCACCAGGTTAATTTAGGAAAATCTAAATTCAGCAACTCACAGCGAATTCCTTTCAGTATTTTCAAAATTCAGGCCTATATCGATAAAACATCTCTGGACACGTGTTTCAGGGTTAATCCCCTCATCAGCAGAGAAAAACTAAAAAATATATCACCCTCGTAGGTGCAGCCATTGCTGGATGTGTTCCAGACTCTCATTCCTTTTAAAGACCACATACCTGGCTCGTTCAGCAAATTCAATTGCAGGCACCTGGTTAATATATTCAAGTACCAGCCCAAGTGCATGCTGGTTACGGTAGTCCTGCGCATTTATAGTTACACCCTAAGTTGGTTGCTGGAGCCAGACAGAATCATGAAAAGAGTACAATTCCTTAGTAGGCGAATTCGAAGTGAATTTTCAAATTAGCTGCATATATTCCAACCTGCTGCTCGAAGTGTGACAATCCATTTTAGTCACACCGACCTGCTCAGAACACAGTGGTGCTGCTTTCCCGGCTGGACCAGCCGGTGATTTATTATAAACAAAAGCGTCCTCTCAGTGAAAGCGCACTCCCACCAGGTTAATTTAGGAAAATCGAAATTCAGCAACTCACAGCGAATTCCTTTCAGTATTTTCAAAATTCAGGCTGGTCCAGCCGGGAAAGCAGCACCACTGTGTTCTGAGCAGGTCGGTGTGACTAAAATGGATTGTCACACTTCGAGCAGCAGGTTGGAATATATGCAGCTAATTTGAAAATTCACTTCGAATTCGCCTACTAAGGAATTGTACTCTTTTCATGATTCTGTCTGGCTCCATCAACCCACTTAGGGTGCAACTATAAATGCGCAGGACTACCGTAACCAGCATGCACTTGGGCTGGTACTTGAATACATTAACCAGGTGCCTGCAATTGAATTTGCTGAACGAGCCAGGTATGTGGTCTTTAAAAGGAATGAGAGTCTGGAACACATCCAGCAATGGCTGCACCTACGAGGGTGATATATTTTTTAGTTTTTCTCTGCTGATGAGGGGATTAACCCTGAAACACGTGTCCAGAGATGTTTTATCGATATAGGCCTGAATTTTGAAAATACTGAAAGGTATTCGCTGTGAGTTGCTGAATTTCGGTTTTCCTAAATTAACCTGGTGGGAGTGCGCTTTCACTGAGAGGATGCTTTTGTTTATAATAAATCACCGGCTGGTCCAGCCGGGAAAGCAGCACCACTGTGTTCTGAGCAGGTCGGTGTGACTAAAATGGATTGTCACACTTTGAGCAGCAGGTTGGAATATATGCAGCTAATTTGAAAATTCACTTCGAATTCACCTACTAAGGAATTGTACTCTTTTCATGATTCTGTCTGGCTCCTTCAACCCACTTAGGGTGCAACTATAAATGCGCAGGACTACCGTAACCAGCATGCACTTGGGCTGGTACTTGAATATATTAACCAGGTGCCTGCAATTGAATTTGCTGAACGAGCCAGGTATGTGGTCTTTAAAAGGAATGAGAGTCTGGAACACATCCAGCAATGGCTGCACCTACGAGGGTGATATATTTTTTAGTTTTTCTCTGCTGATGAGGGGATTAACCCTGAAACACGTGTCCAGAGATGTTTTATCGATATAGGCCTGAATTTTGAAAATACTGAAAGGTATTCGCTGTGAGTTGCTGGATTTCGATTTTCCTAAATTAACCTGGTGGGAGTGCGCTTTCACTGAGAGGACGCTTTTGTTTATAATAAATCACCGGCTGGTCCAGCCGGGAAAGCAGCACCACTGTGTTCTGAGCAGGTCGGTGTGACTAAAATGGATTGTCACACTTCGAGCAGCAGGTTGGAATATATGCAGCTAATTTGAAAATTCACTTCGAATTCGCCTACTAAGGAATTGCACTCTTTTCATGATTCTGTCTGGCTCCAGCAACCCACTTAGGGTGCAACTATAAATGCGCAGGACTACCGTAACCAGCATGCACTTGGGCTGGTACTTGAATATATTAACCAGGTGCCTGCAATTGAATTTGCTGAACGAGCCAGGTATGTGGTCTTTAAAAGGAATGAGAGTCTGGAACACATCCAGCAATGGCTGCACCTACGAGGGTGATATATTTTTTAGTTTTTCTCTGCTGATGAGGGGATTAACCCTGAAACACGTGTCCAGAGATATTTTATCGATATAGGCCTGAATTTTGAAAATACTGAAAGGAATTCGCTGTGAGTTGCTCAATTTCGATTTTCTAAATTAACCTGGTGGGAGTGCGCTTTCACTGAGAGGACGCTTTTGTTTATAATATATATATATATATATATATACATATATATATATATATATATATATATATATACAACTCCACTGTTTTTCCTGATGCCACTCAGTCCACGCGATGGCGGTTCATGTACAGGACAGGCTCCCGTGATTATAAAGTGTTCACAAAAATTCTTCCACTTGCGCGAAGAGTGAACACAAACTCAGCAGCATAGTGCAAAATGTAGTTTAATCAATTACCATAACCTCTAAAAGCAACACAGTGCATTTCTGTGTATAACGTGTTGCTCACTGGTAAACTATTTTGTGTTCCTTTCACAGTTTAAAACCCACAGTCAAATAATGAAAATAGACTAAGGACCAAAACAAACTTCTTAGAGCCTGTTGTCCTCCAATATACCATGGTGCTCTTCTCTTGTTTCCTATAATTCCACTAGTTGCTGCATCCCAATTCCTGTATGCAACATTTCACAACAATACCAATTACATTCATAGTCAAAGTCTCCTTCGCTACTGCATTCCTAGGATCCCCTAAAATACACTATCACACTACATGCAAAATCATCAGTGTTTACAATATATAATTTATTTTCTAATTTACATATTGCCCCAATATTATCATAACCATGATACTTATCTCTACAAAGATTACAAGGACATTATAGTTAGGTTCACATTTCACTCACACAGAACCATAGAAATTCAGCAGTTTGAGTTATCTTAGGTAACTATATCTCATGCCTAAAAGTTAACTAAAACTCGCCCCCCCACAATGCACAGTTCTTGCCTCAATAATTTTACTGGGAATGTTACATTGATATTATCAATGATGTTATTAAAGGTGTCATGGGTAATGTAATATGGGGGTAATTAGCAGTGCATGGCAAGGGCGTGAGTTATAGTTACCTTTGGGAATGAGTTATAGGGCCAGATGTAGCAAAGGGTTTTTCCCATTCTGTGTCAATGGGAAAATGTGTTCGTACATATAGCCCATAGTTACTTCAGATAACCATGACTATAACTGCTGAATTTCTATGGTTTATAGTAAAATGTGAACCTAACTGTAATGTCCCTGTAATCTTTTATTACATTTTTATGTTTTTTAACGTTAACTCATTTGAATTATCTTATGTCACTTCAACCACCTGCAGCATACCCCCTACAAGCACCCAACCCCATGTCTTTGGCCATGTGTGGCAGGGGTTGGCTCCAGGGCCTGGCCCAGCCAATGCTGTGCCATGCACAGCCTCAGGAAAGAAAAGAAAAGGTGGCAGGATAGGAATACCTTGATTCCCTAGCCTTGGTGCCAAGGGGCCCTTTCAGGGCACAAAATGCATTTTTTTTAAATTTCACCTAAAATAGCAGCACATCCACAAATTTGGTGAAAAGTTTTTTAAAAAGCAGTGTCCTTCGCTTGTTCATGAATGCCCCCGGGTGGGCCAGGTCACGGGACATGCAGCATAATCAAAAAAGGATGGTGGGCACGTGTGACCCTGCTCCTAGGGATCTTTGGAACCCGAGGATCACCACCTCCCTGGGATTTTGTTAAAAAATTAGAGGGGGCCATGCAAACGCCCCACCGTTGGGCTCTTTTGAGCCCCAGGACCACCATCTACCAGGGCATATTTCTTCAACGGAGAGGGCTGTGTGGACCTCCCTCCCGGGGCTTTACCATGCAATGGGGACCAACACCTCCCTGGGGCTCAAGTTTGTTTTTTGTAAAAAAAATTATTTGAGTTTCAACCAAAGCATAGCATAGCCAAATAGACATTACATAGCAATCTCTTTGCAAAGCACCTACACTAAAACATATGTGAAACACCCCCCTCCCTCCCACTCCACCCACTCCCTGACACAGAACACATCAGCACATTGAGCAATCCCTGATTTAATTTTTTCCTGCGTTCTCGTCCAGCCCAGAGGCCTCTCATCTTTCAATGTAATATAATATATCCCTCTCATTACCCTCAGGAGTCCACACTTGTCAAGCGGCTATATCTCCAAGGAATAATACGTCATCCAATCTCCCCACATCTATTTAAACTTCCGTGGGCATCCTCTATTTATGTAGGTCATTTTTTCCCCCGTTATGAACCCGTCCACCCCTCTTCTCCACGCATCCACAGAGGGGCATGTCTCTGAGCCCCAAAGGTGGGCTATGTCCCTTTTGGCTACCATCAGTCCCAGTGCACACAACATGACCTTTCATCAGGGCAGGTCAATATTGTTAGGTATTCCCAATAAAGTATCCTTGGGATCCAAGGGAATCTGCACCGACAGTACTCCCTCCATCTCTCCTACCATCTCGTTCCAAAACTCCTTGATCTTGGGGCTTTCCCATAATATGTGGAAGAAGGATCCAATATTACCTCGCCATCTAGTGCAGTTCGGATGCTTCGCTCTTCCCATCACATGTAATCGTTGTCTATCATAGTATACCCTATGTAAAAATTAAAATTGGATCAGCCTAAGTCTTGACCTAGTAGCCACCTCTCTAGGGAACATCAGTGTCGCCTCCCAGCCTATGGGGGTCATTACAACCCTGGCGGACGGTGTTAAAGCAGCGGAAAAACTGCAAACAGGCCGGCGGACAAAAAAACGGAATTATGACCCTGGCGGAAACCGCCAACAAAGACAGCCACTTTAACACTTTGCCCGCCACGGCGGTACAGACAAGCAGCGCGGCGGTCACCGCCAACAGACAGGCGGAAGACAATGTACCGCCCACACTATTACAACCCGCCAATCCGCCACCTTTTCCGGGGCGGTTTCACCGTGGATAAAAACAGGGCGGAAACAGCTTTTGCTATGGGAAAACGCTCACCTGAACATATCCCACGAGGAACGAGGAATCCATGGAGCCGGAACTACAAATACTCCCTGCCCTTGTGTTTCTGCTCCTCTACGACCAACAGCTATGTAGGCGCTGCAGACAACGGTGAGTACTGCACCTACGACACGGGGAGGCAAAAGTTAGGGACACACACACCAAACACCCCCACCCCCAACCTCGCATATTACAATATACACACCAATGCATTCTTAAAAAATCACAGTAACAACCCACAATCCCCCCGGAAGAATGAATACACAAAGCGAAAATCAGTCAAACAATGTAATGTGCCAATATACATGTCATACAAAAATATACAGATATATATTTGAAAATCAGTCATAAGTATATACAATACGAGAAGTAGTGCAGATATGTACATAACAATGTCCGTGCACCATCAGTCCAAAAATGCATGGGCGAGGCCCACAAACGATACCTGACCACAACCGGAGAGAACACTGCTGGGGCATCAGATAGAAATACTACAGGCACCTCAGGGGGAAGGGAAGGGGGGGCACCTCAGCCGGATGACTGCAAAGCCAGATCCACGACGGGGCTCCATGCCCATTTATGCCATCCTGGGGAGTGCAAAGCCACAGTCTCTCAAGTCTATACAGTGGGAGGTTTGCCCACTGTGCCATCCTGGGGAGTGCAAAGACACAGTCTCTCAAGTCTATACAGTGGGTGGGTTGCCCACTGTGCCATCCTGGGGAGTGCAAAGCCACATTCTCTCAAGTTGATGTAGGTCTCTACTGGTACTGGGGTGAACTGGTGCCCAGACTGGATGAGTCTCCCAGTGAAAGGTCGTGTCCTGTCACTGTCCCAGCTGCACATGGGATAAGGATGCCTGATGTGGCGGTCCATTCATTCCTACCCGGTGCATTGCCCTGTTCAGCGGTGCTTTGCCCTGGCGGTCTTTGCCCTGTTCAGTGGTGCTTAGACATGGCGGTTCAGGACTGTTCAGCAGTGCTTTGCCATGGCGGTCTTTGCCCTGTTCAGCGGTGCTTTGCCATGGCGGTCTTTGCCCTGTTCAGCGGTGCTTTGACATGGCGGTTCAGGACTGTTCAGCGGTGCTTTGCCATGGCGGTCTTTGCCCTGTTCAGCGGTGCTTTGCCATGGCGGTCTTTCCCTGTTCAGCGGTGCTTTGACATGGCGGTTCAGGACTGTTCAGCGGTGCTTTGCCATGGCGGTCTTTACCCTGTTCAGCGGTGCTTTGACATGGCGGTCTTTGCCCTGTTCAGCGGTGCTTTGCCATGGCGGTCTTTGCCCTGTTCAGCGGTGCTTTGCCATGGCGGTCTTTGCCCTGTTCAGCGGTGCTTTGACATGGCGGTTCAGGATTGTTCAGCGGTGCTTTGCTATGGCGGTCTTTGCCCTGTTCAGCGGTGCTTTGACATAGCGGTCTTTGCCCTGTTCAGTGGTGCTTTGACATGGCGGTTCAGGACTGTTCAGCGGTGCTTTGCCATGGCGGTCTTTACCCTGTTCAGCGGTGCTTTGACATGGCGGTCTTTGCCTTGTTCAGCGGTGCTTTAACATGGCGGTTCAGGACTGTTCAGCGGTGCTTTGCCATGGCGGTTCTGATAAGGACATTGGTGTGTGGCATGACGTTCTCAACACTGGACATTGGTGTGTGGCATGACGTCTTCTACACTGGACATTGGTGTATGGCATGACGTTTCATCATTGCCCAGCGGGGCTGTGGCAGCCGGGGCCCTCCAGGGCACTGACTCCGGCGGTGGCGGTGGTCTCTGGACCAGTGACGATACTTGGGCCCTCCTGGGCTGTGACTCTGGCGGTGGTCTCTGGACCAGTGACGATACTTGGGCCCTCCTGGGCAATGACTCCGGCGGTGGCGGTGGTCTCCTGACCAGTGACGATACTTGGGCCCTCCTGGGCACTGACTCTGATGGTGGTCTCTGGGCCAGTGACGATACTTGGGCCCTCCTGGGCACTTACTCCAGCGGTGGTCTCTGGACCAGTGACAATATTCGGGCCCTCCTGGGCTGTGACTCTGGCTGTGGTCTCTGGACCAGTGACGATATATGGGCCCTCCTGGGCACTTACTCCAGCGGTGGTCTCCTGACCAGTGACGATACTTGGGCCCTCCTGGGCTGTGACTCTGGCGGTGGTCTCTGGACCAGTGACGATACTTGGGCCTTCCTGGGCAATGACTCCGGCGGTGGTCTCCTGACCACTGACGATACTTGGGCCCTCCTGGGCTGTGACTCTGGCGGTGGTCTCTGGACCAGTGACGATACTTGGGCCCTCCTGGGCAATGACTCCGGCGGTGGCGGTGGTCTCCTGACCAGTGACGATACTTGGGCCCTCCTGGGTACTGACTCTGGCGGTGGTCTCTGGACCAGTGACGATACTTGGGCCCTCCTGGGCACTTACTCCGGCGGTGGTCTCTGTACCAGTGACGATACTTGGGCCCTCCTGGGCACTGACTCCGGCGGTGGTCTCCTGACCAGTGACAATACTTGAGCCCTCCTGGGCTGTGACTCTGGCGGTGGTCTCTGGACCAGTGACGATACTTGGGCCCTCCTGGGCTGTGACTCTGGCGGTGATCTCTGGACCAGTAACAACGGTGCTGGCGGTTGTGTCTCGACCGCCGGAAATGATGGCACACTTCTCTGCCGTGACACTCACAACAGGCTGGGGAGACTTCCTCTGGCCCTTCCCCACCTTTGGTGGAGTCACAGCTGACTCTCCAATCCCCTTGGAACCCATGTCAGTTGTTTTCACACCAGGAGTCTTAACACGGTCCCGTCGTCCACTCTCCAATTTTAGAGCCTTTACAGAGGGTGGGCTGCCAGTGCCTTGGCTCCGGGTCCTACTGCCTGCCCTGGTGGCCGGTGCACTCCAAAAACCTTGAACAGGCACCACTGGTATTGGAGGCTTTTTGGCTGAGGCGCTACAACGGGACTGATGAATTGGAGGGGGGGTGGGGGCAAAAAGGTCAACTTTACAGAGGGACAGTTTCTGACGAACACTGGGATGAGTAGCTGGAGGGGGTCTGGGAGTGTAGGAAGAGGAGGTGGTTATCGGAGGTGTCACTTTAGCTGTTTTGGGTGCAGGTGCAGGTACTGGAGGCTGTCGTGAGGTGGATGGATATTGGGTGAGTGATTGCCGGCTTTTGTGTACTTTGGGAGGGGGCGTCACAGACACACTGGGAGAGGACACAGGGGACGTGTAAATGGCAGTGGAGGTGGTGAGTGCAGGTGAGCGGCTTGTGGTGCTGGGTGTCCTGGTGCGATTCATGGTGCCTGTAGATGTGGTTCATGCAGGTGTGTGTGTAGACGAGACTGGAAGGGAGGAGGGAGAAGAGAAGGAGGGGGACACAGTGGAAGCAGTGGATGTTGTTGTGTCTGTATGTGGGTGAGGCTTGCATGAGTGCTGTGTGGTGTGTGTGGTGCCTATGTTTGCTTGAGCTACTTGTGTGTGTTGACTTGTGTGCATGCTGGTCTGTAGGTGTGCTTGGGATGGGCTGGGGTACAGGAGATTGGGTCTGGGTGGAGGAAGTTGGAGGGGGGAGGCTAGACACAGGGACGATTGCTGCCATCAGTGCTGAGGCCAAAGATTGCAGGGTTCGCTGAAGGACAGCGTGGCCAGAATGAATGCCCTCCAGGAATGCATTACCGTGTTGCAACTCTCGTTCTACACCCTGGATGGCATTCGCAATGGTAGACTGCCCAACAGTCAATGACCTCCTCACTGAGGGCAGCATGGGTGACTGGGGCAGGGCCTGAGGTGCCTGGGGCGAAGATGATGCCCACCCACCTGGGTGAGCGGGCACGGGGCGAATGCTGAGGGGCTGCTGGGAGGGCGGTGCTGGTAGGGGAGGTGGCGGCTGTACCTGTAGAGGTGGGGCGCACAGATGGTGCCGCCACCACAAGGGAGCCCACATCGTCGAACGAGTCTGTGTCGCTGCTTGGTGATCCAGTGGCCGACGTGAAGCTCCCCTCGCCCTCCATCCCACTGGTGCATTCAGAGTCCGTGGTGTGGCCCTCCATGGCCATGTGGGATGCAGCTCCCTCGTGCTCCGGTGCTACTGTACCTCCGCCTGTTGATGCTGATGTACAAAAGGACAGGGAGAGCAGAAAAAGTGGGGGAGACAGAAGAAAGAGGGTTTTAGTGCATGGCATACCGCTACCGTTGGCGGACAAGACTAACGCAGTTGTAGTTGTACCTGCATTACGCCGTGCTCCTGCCGTCTGCACATGCAATTTCTGGGATATGGCCTATATGGCAATGGTGGACATCTGCGCACATGGATGCCACAGGGGCAACTATACCTCGACTTGGCACTCTGCTGAGGTGGGGTAGAGTGCCACATGGCCTACCTTACGGAGGGGCCTTGCCTAAATAACTCGCCCTGGCCTAGGGACACCCACAGGCCACCTCCCTCACCCAGACACCTCCACTGCAAGCAAAGTCAGCAGAATGTGAGTGTACTCACCCCCTTGTGTCTGCTGTGATGCCCTCAAGCACCCATCCAACTCCGGGTAGGCCACCGCCAGGATCCGGAACATCAGGGGGGTCATTGTGCGACGGGCACCCCTCCCACGTTGGGAGGCCATCCCCAGCTGAGCCTCCTCCGTCTTCTTGCTGCAGCAGCGAATGTCCTCCCATCTCTTACGACAGTGGGTGCCCGTCTCTGGTGGTCCCCCAGGGTCCAGACCTCCTTGGCGATGGCACGCCAAATGTCCCTCTTCTGGTGGGCGCTGACCTACATGACATGCAAAAGGAAAGAGGAACAGTCATTACCAACTGCACCGTTGGTGTGAGTGGCCCCCTCCCTGCTCTGGCCATGTGGCCCATTCATTCCCATGCATTAATGTTCTATGAACTCTGCCCCCTTCCCTCTTTCAATCAGCCCTCTTCACCCAGGCATACCCCTTACAACGTGCTCCCTGTGCACTAACCTGTTGGTCTGGAGGACCGTAGAGTAGCGTGTACTGGGGGAGGACCCCGTCTACCAGTTTCTCCAACTCCTGTGCAGTGAAGGCAGGGGCCCTTTCCCCAGACGCAGCAGCCATTGTCGCTTCCAGACCGAAGTCACAGCAGCACTTGCAGTGTAGGTCCTCTCCTGTCGAAGGTCAGGTATCTAGTGATTGAACAGATAGAAAATGGCGGTCATGTCCGCGGCGGTGACGTCCGCGGCGGTGCGCATCATCACCGCCAGCGCACATGTTCATTGGCTCCTGGGACCCATAGGGTACAATGTTAACCAATGCAGCATTGCGCTGCGGTCTACGACCGCCTACCGCGACGGTGTGAAACGCCAGCGCAGTTACCCCACAATCCCATTGTCCCACTTTAGAGGTCAGGCAGCCGTCATTTCAGGGGCCCACATGGCTTCATTTACTACTGTGTCACACATAGCTAGGCCTACACTCAACACACATACAGGAAGGGTTTTGTGAGTGGTGGAGTCTTGTGTGTGACTGTGGGTACATACCTGGATGAATAATGACTGGTTCTTCTCTGTTGTCCTTCGTAGGCACCGTCTGCTGGGACATATGAGAAGATGGTGGAATCCTCCGGTGTACCGACCACTGGTGGACCTGTTGACAATGAAAGAGTGACATGTCATCGTAACCTACCGGTTTGACCGTGCCACAATCCAGGAACTATGTACCCAGTTGGAGCCAGACCTGATGTCACCAATCCGCCATCCGACTGGAATCCCCCCTGACGTGCAGGTGCTGTCCGTGCTCCATTTCCTTGCAAGTGGGTCTTTTCAGACAATTGTGGCCATGGCATCAGGGATGTCCCAGCCTATGTTTTCCAACGTGTTGTCCAGAGTGTTGTCTGCCCTGCTGAAACACGTAAGGAGCTACATCATTTTCCCTGAGGTGGAGGATTTGCCTACAGTGAAAGGTGACTTCTATGCCCTTGGACATATCCCCAACGTCATAGGTGCCATTGATGGGACCCATGTAGCTCTGCCCCCCCCCACAGGAGTGGACAGGTGTACAGGAACTGGAAGAGTTATAATTCGATAAATGTACAGATGGTCTGTTTGGTAGACCAGTACATCTTGCAGGTAAATGCTATGTTCCCTGGCTCAGTGCATGACGCCTACATCCTGCGGAATAGCAGCATCCCTGATATGATGGGTCAACTCCAGAGGCACCGTGTATGGCTATTGGGGGACTCTGGTTACCCCAACCTGTCCTGGCTATTGACCCCAGTGAGGAATCCCAGGACCAGGGCAGTGGAACTGTACAATGAGGCCCATGGGCGGACTAGGAGGGTGATCGAACGCACCTTCGGCCTCCTGAAGGCCAGGTTCAGGTGCCTCCATATGACAGGTGGATCCCTATTCTACTCACCGAAGAAGGTGTGCGACATCATCATCGCCTGCTCCATGCTCCATAATTTGGCTTTGCGACACCAGGTGCCTTTTCTGCAGGAGGATGATCCCGATGACGGTGTTGTAGCAGCTGTGGAGCCTGTGGAGCCTGTGGAGCCTGTGGACAGTGATGAGGATGAAGCTGATGAAGAAGACAACGACAACAAGGAGTCAGTCATACAGCAATATTTCCAGTGAGACACAGGTGAGAACATTTTCATTTTTAGCATTACATTAACTTTCACACGTCTACCTCTATCCTGTTTTTCGATTTAAATCACTATTTGGTAACTGAGTTGCACCCTCCCATTACGGTTTCACAGGTGTGGTTACCTACGTGTCAACTGCTTGCATCCTTCAAGGGCTTGTGATGTGTGACATAGGTATGTTAGCTTTACAATGGCACACCCATTATGACACTGTCATTGATAATACATTTTTACTAAATCACAGACTGACTCCAGATTGTTTTGTGTTTCAATGGTGTTTATTGAAGTGCTCAGAAATGGGAGGGGGTTGTAAAATGAGGATGGGTGATGGCGGAGGAATGTCCATGGCAGAGTCCAGTCTATTAGTCTCACAGGTACACTGCCCATCTGGGCATAGGAAGTGGAGCTGGGACAGTTTAAGTATGGACCGGGTAACAAAGTGGGACAGTGGGAGGACAATCAGGGTGGTCTCATTTCCTGGCGGGGTCTTGCCATCTTGCTCTGTCCTATTCCTGGATCTCAGGGACCACTTGCGTGGTGGTTGTCCATCTGCAGAGGGTGGGGTGCTGGTGTGGTGGTCCTGTGGTGGGGCGTCCTGTCCACTAGCGCCAGCGGAGGTGGTGGGCAGTTCATCGTCCTGGCTAGTGTCATGGGCCCCTTGGAGTGCCACGGTGTCCCTCAAGGTCTGCTGTATGTCCTTCAGCACCCCTACGATGGTGCCCAGGGTGGAGCTGATGGTCCTGAGCTCCTCCCTGAACCCCAAATACTGCTCCTCCTGCAGGCGCAGGGTCTCCTGCAACTTGTCCAGGACCGTCGCCATTGTCTCCTGGGAGTGGTGGTATGCTCCCCTGATGGAGGAGAGGGCCTCGTGGAGAGTGGGTTCCCTTGGCCTGTCCGCCCCCTGTCGCACAGCAGCCCTCGCAGTTCCCCTGTGTTCCTGTGCCTCCGTCCCCTGGACCGGGTGCCCACTACCACTGCCCCCAGGTCCCTGTTGTTGTTGGGGTGGTGGGTTACCCTGGGTGCCCTGTAGTGGTGGACACACCGCTGATTGACCTGTCCTGGGTAGGGAGGTTTGGGCCCGCTGGGTGGGTGCTGTGCTGGTGTTGCCAGAGGGTGGAAGGTCGGTGTTGGGCTGTGCCTGTGCAAGGGGACCCGACTGTCCCGAGGCCCACGATGGTCCGGGCTGGTCATCAGGATCCAGTAGAGCAGAGCTGCTCTCGTCACTGCGGGCCTCTTCTGGGGGTGGAGTGGTGTTGTCTGGACCCTCTGGTGTGGTGACGGTCCTTCGAGTTCCTACAGGGGCATAAGAGCATGATTATTGCACGTGTGTGTGTAATGGGGTGCAATGGGTGGGTGTTTGTGTACCCCAGTGCAAGCATTCCTGTGTGTGGGGTTGTGTGGTGATGGTTGGGGGGGTGTACTGGGTATGTGCAGTGGGCATGCTTTAGTGAGGGGTGTCCATGCTTAGTTGTGTCATGCAGGGCTTGGTGTTGGGATGGGTGGTTGGTGTCATGGGTACATTAGTGAGGAGTTGTAGTGATAGGGGAGGGGGTGAGGGAGGGTGTGTGTGCTAGCATGCAGGTAGGGTGGGGGATATGATAGTTAAGATTTGACTTACCAGTGTCCCATCCTCCACCGACTCCTGCGAGGCCCTCAGGATGCAAGATGGTCAAGACTTGATCCTCCCATGTTGTTAGTTGTGGTGAAGGAGGTGGGGGTCCGCCGCCAGTCCGCTGTACCGCGATGTTGTGCCTGGAGACCGTTGAACGCACCTTCCCCCGTAGGTCGTTCCACCTCTTCCTGATGTCCTCTCTATTTCTTGGGTGCTGTCCCACGGCGTTCATCCTGTCCACTATTCTGCGCCATAACTCCATCTTCCTGGCTATTGATTTGTGCTGTACCTGTGAGCCAAATAGCTGGGGCTCTACCCGGACGATTTCCTCCACCATGACCCTGTGATCCTCCTCGGAGAAGCGGGGTGGTCTTTGGCGTGCCATGGGGTGGTGTGGGTGATGTGTGGGGTGGTGTATGTGGTGATGGTTGTGGTGAGAGTAGTGGTGTGTGGTGTTTTGTGCGTGGATGTTGTGTGGGTGATGGTGTTGTGTGCCTCTGTGTAGTGGGGTTGTCTAATCTGTGCTCTCTCTCTGTCGCCTTCGTCTCTAATTTTTGGTCGTAGGGGTTTGTGGGTGATGTGGGTGTGTGTTTTATATTGTATTGGGTGTGTGGGAGTGGTGTTTGTATGTGTATCAGGTGTGTGTATTTGGAATTGTCCAATGTGGCGGTGTTTTGGAGATGTGTGTGTATTTTGAGCGCGGCGGTGTGTACCGCCAATGGAATACCGCGGTTGAAAGACCGCCGCGTGGATTCATGGGTCGTAATAGCATGGGCGTGTTTCTGTTGGCGTGGAGGTGGAGGATTTGTTTCCGCCAGTTTATCACTGACCTTTGGTGTGGCGGTGTTGTGTGGGTGTCTGAATTTCGGCGGATTCCAAGATGTGTGTCATAATAGCTGTGGCGGAATGCCGCCGCCGCGGCAGTGTATTGGCGGTCATTTGCACGGCGGTAAGCGCCTTTTACCGCCAATGTTGTAATGACCCCCTATGTCTTCTAAAACCCCTAGCTCTGCTTCCCACCTACTACGCAAGTTTATCAGTGTATTTGGAATATTGTTGTTAAGAGTCTTATATGTTTAGGGATGTCGCTTTAATGTCTAGGCTGCCAATTAATAGTCTGCCTTTTAGAGGGGCGCAATCAGGTATTCCCTCTCCTGGGAGACCCACTACTCTCCATGCATGTCTCAAGCATGTGTAATGATAGAACTGTGTTTTACTCAGCGCATACTCAGTTCGGGGGGATGCAAAGGACATAATATCCCCCGCCTCCATCACGTCCCCAACTTTTGAGATACCAATACGGTCCCAGCACTCGAAACCTTTCAATTTCCCTCAGCCAGCCCCCCTCCCAAAGTGGGGTCTTTTTAGTGGGACGTCGGTGCCACCCCATCATCTTAGTAGCTCTTATCCAAGCCTTCAAGGCCACCTGGGTGGCTGGGAAAAGATTTCCGGTCCCTCTTCCCTCGTATAGGTAGTTCCTACATGATTTCCCATCCCATTGTAGTCACTCTAGGCGGAAGATGGGATGGTCTCCTGATGCGACTAGCCAGTCATTGACATTGACCAGGTGCGCCGTATAATAATACGCCTCTATATCCGGCAGAGACAATCCCCCTGCATAATGATTGCGTTGTAGCATCTTAAGAGCTATTCTTGGATGTTTCCCTTCCCATAGGAAGAGCCACATATCGCGGTCTATCACCCTGAACAAGCTCGGGGGTTCCGATAGTATGTGTTTTGCAACACATAGAGGAGCTTTGGTAAAGAGATCATTTTAATCATTGCCACTCGTCTTATCAGCGTGAGAGGCAGAGTTCTCCATCTTTCCAAGTCAGTCCTGCACTCCCTCAGCACCCTCCCCAGGTTATGAGCATGGTAGCTGTCGGCCTTATGTGTCACCTAGATGCCAAGGTATATGAACCCCTCACTGGTGCACTGCAGACATACCGGCGGGAGGGTGAAACATCTCCCTGCATGGT
The DNA here is from genome assembly GCF_031143425.1 of Pleurodeles waltl. Lineage (NCBI taxonomy): Eukaryota > Metazoa > Chordata > Amphibia > Caudata > Salamandridae > Pleurodeles > Pleurodeles waltl. The sequence continues at coordinate 1,033,785,822 of NC_090439.1, forward strand.
ATATAGAATTGTATCCCAGTTAATACAATATCCTGAGTGCCTCCCGTATTCCTCAAGCAGATAATAGAGCGTCGGAAGGGATATCTCTGGGTGTGCTATGTATAGGAGGATGTCTTCCGCATATAGAGAAATACGCTCCTCCCCCTCTTCCTCCTCTGTCAGTCTGAAACCATGGAGGCTTGGAGAGGTGTGGATCCTACACGCTAGGGATTCCAGGGTAAGGGCAAACAATAGGGGGGGCAATAGGCATCCCTGCTTCATGCCCCGCGCAATGGGGAAGTCAGAGGAGAGGACCCAGTTTACCCTCACTGCTATCACTGGGTTACAGTAGAGCAGGCACACCCACTCCCTATATTTCAGACCAGATCCGAATCGTGTTAGTGTAGCTTTCAAACAAGGCCAATGCACTGCATCAAATGCTTTCTCCGCATCCAAGGCTAAAAATAGGTGAGGATCCAAGCGGCCATTATGGTGGACAACCACACATGCACCCGCCATAGGATATGTCTCGTGGAGCATCCAGGCATGAAGCCGGTCTGGTCCATGTTGACTAACGGAGGAATAGCACCTAGCATACGAGTTGCCAGCACTGTGACCAAGACTTTCACTTCCGCAATCAGCAGGGATATCGGTCTTTATGATGCACATCGCCATTTGGGCCTCTCCTCTTTATGTATCACTGCTATCTCAGCCCTCCTTAAGTTCGGGAGGAGAACTCCCTGTTTTCGGGCCTCCAGAAACATATTTAAGAGATGGGGAGCCAGGATAACACGGAAGCTCTTGAAGAGCTCCGCCGGAAACCCATTTGCTCCTGGGACTATGCCCGGTCTGAGCCTTGTCAGGGCAGCTGTGATCTTGTCACAAACAACTCCTAGCCTCCTTTTCTGCTGTCTCTCGATAAACATCTCTCTCCAACTCCAGTTGACGAAGTGATAAACATGTTGGCGCCTGCACCACTGTTCCCTCTATTACTAGGAGCTTGGTTTCCATTTTGCTCAGCTGTTCTCAGTCTCTCCGTCTTTTCTGGGCTACTAGATTTTCTGCACTGTCTTGAAGTACCGTTTTATAAGCCTCTCACAACATCACTTTCAAAACGACTGACCCTGTATTTTCTTGAAAGTATAATTCAGTGTCTACCCGAAGCCCTCGCGCCACTTCGCAGTCTTGTAGATCCCAAGCACCCAAACCCCACCCTCTATGCCACTTCACCCCTCCGCCCAGACTCACCACCAGGGGAGAATGACCCAACAGCCCTCTTGCCAGGTAGTCAGCTTGTTGTATAGTGCCCACCTCTCCCGCCGGGGCAAAGATATAATCCAATCGGGAGAAAACCCTGTAGGTCCCTGAAAAATAAGAATATTTTCTGTCCGTGGGATGAGCCCTTCACACAGTGGGATAGTGGGGCCCAAGGATTTCCTCATTACGGATCTGTCCATACCTGTCTCCATCACATTATTGAGATCTCCTCCCAGGATGTGGAGTGGGGAAGTAGACTCTAGCAGGATCTTTGCTAACTTCTCTATGAGGGGGGCCTGGAGTCTCGGCTGGGCATACGCACTCAGCAGCAAAACCTCTCTCAGTCCCAAGAACCTCTTCACAACTACATATCTACCCTTAGGGTCCAACCATTGGTGGGTGACACGAAAGGTGGGAGACCGACAAATCAATATTGCCACTCCTCTGGAGCCCGACATATATCACGCATGCGCCAACACAACATAGGGGCCCCTACTCAGGAAAGCACACTTTGTACCCCGGAGATGTGTCTCCTAAAGGAGTACTATATCCAGTTTCTGCCTTTTTACATATTGGGACACTAGTACGCGTTTAACCTTGTCTCCCAGGCCGTTCACATTCCAAGAGAGGACAGTAAAACCTTGCTCACTCTCAGAAGGTGTCTCCTTAACTTTACTCATGGGGTCCCTCTAATCCAACAGATCATGTTTAGTTAATCCCTGTGGCCGCCCAGGCCTACAGGAGTGTAAATGAGGGGATCGAGAACCAACCTCCCTAAGAATAAAGTGCTCAACTATTTGTGTCTGTGGGTTACCTGTGTAATGTGACAAGCAAAGAAGAACAAAGCTTCCTAAAGTAGAACCCCAGCCCACTCCCCTCCCAACCTCCCAATTTCCCCTTTGAGTGTTCAACTCCACACCCCTGCACCACAGGAGTCAAGAGATCTGTAGCCCCTCCTCCCTTCCCTACCCTCCCAACAATACAAACTTATAGAATGTAATTAAGGGGGGTATGCCACTGTTAAAAGTGGGTACCCAACTGTTTGGTACTCAATAGATAAGGGCTTTCTTTCCCCCATTCAAAAACCCCTCAGACTTATGTAAAGCCTCAATCAATTGGGGGGGGAGCGATAGTATCCGTACGTGCTCCTCTGGCCTCCCTTCATAGAACTACCCCTCCGGACTTCTGGGCCTCCGGGGCCTCTTTCTCAGTCTCCATATTGTCAATGGCCTCTAGCAGCGGAGGAGGGGACTCCCTTCCCAGTTCAAGGCGACTCTCTGGCGTTAAAGAATCCATATCTGCACTTCTATTTCACGGCCGAATGCTTGCGCTGCGATTCCCTTCCGAGTCTGTTGTGTCCGCTCCCTTCTCTGCCCGTCGGGGGAGCCGCCACGGCGTATCTCTACCAACTCTCTGTCGTCGCCGTCCCCTGCATCCCTGGAGGGACTACTCTTTGGGCCTCACACCTTCCCACTCTCAGGGCACATCGTCAGTCCCTCCATTCCCTTTCCTTGAGAGCTGGGGGCGCTCCTCGAGCCACCCCCAGGCCTCCTCTGGAGAATGAAAAAAGAAAGCCTTCCCCTGGAACAGGACCTTCAGTTTGGCAGGAAAGAGGAGCATATACTGGAGCTTGAGACCACAAAGCTTGGCTTTAACCGAGTCAAAGGTACGGCATTGTTTCTCAACTTCTCTAGTGTAGTCAAGGAAGATCAGGATCTTAGAGTTTTCATACCAGACCTCACCCATTCTACATACTTCCATTAGCATCATGTGCCAGTCCTGATAGTTCAGAATACGGGCAATCACCGGCCTAGGGGGTGCCCCAGGCGGGGCCCTCCCCCCCAACGATCTGTGGGCGCATTCAATCACAAAGCAGGTAGAAAACGTTTCGGGCGGGAGGACTCTCCGGAACCATTGATTCAAAAATCGGTTCATATCAGTCCCCTCAAATCCCTCTGCAAAACCCACAAAGCAGAGATTGTTGCACCGTGCTCAGTTTTCAGCATCCTCCAGCCGCCACATAATATCCTTATTGAGGACTTTGATCTCTGACACTTCTTTTCGCAGGTCCCTAATGGTGTCTTCCACTTCCGAGATGCACGACTCCGCAGACGTAACTCATTCTGCCACCTTTCGGAGGTCCTGGTGCAGCAGGGAGACCGCCGAACGTACCTCACCCATTCACACCTCCAGTGCCTCCCTGGATGCCTGGATCGTGGAGAGAAGCGCAGTATTGCCCGGGGCCACCACAGGGTCCATCACCGGCACCGGGGGGATACCACCTTGGTGTACCGATCCATTTTGCCCTGTTGAGGTGGCTTAGGCTCCTTTTCTCTTGCCATTGGAAGACTTTGACAGGCTCCTCCGTATCATCTACTCACTACTAGTCATCTGTCAGGCAATGTGCCGCAGCGCCCAGCCACCAGAAGGGACATAGCGAGGGGAACCCCCAGTTCCCCTCCAACCCCAGGGACAGGCGTCTGCCCCGGGTGCCCACCCGCACAGTCCCGCAGCCGAGCCTTTCTTCTTCCTCCTCAATGGGGGGGGGGGATGTGTCCCCTCTCAGCAATCCTTCGCCTTTTTCTGGTGGGCCCTGGGGCAATTTGGAGTTTCACTTTCCTCACCACTTTCCAGGCCCGTTGATCACCACCGGCTGGCTACTGTCGGTTGGATATGCCGGAGTCTCATCCTTCATGCCCCTTCTCATCTTCATGTGGGCAGGTGATCTCCGATGCCTCTCAGCCCCAGTTCCGGCACCCCATGCAGTGAAAATTTGAGGGCTGGGTTAGGAGGGGGACCCGCGCCGCACCGTCTCCGCTCTCTTCAGCGCACCACCGGGGACCAGCCCGACCTCCAGCTACGGGCGCTCTAGGGGCACCCACGCGGCAGATCCCCCGATCTGAAGGCCCGCGTCTCTGGCGCTCCTAACCTCTGAGGCGCCCCGCCCCCATCCAATCTCCCGTGGCGGGGAAGCCTCCAGGCCGGGGCCGGCTGCACGACTCAGCAGCCGCATGAGAGTTCCCCAGTCGCTCTACACCTTTCTTTTTGTCGGCGACTCCCCAAAAGCAAGGGGGGGTATCTCCCCTTCTGTTGCGGTGTGTCCCAGAGGAGTTAGGATGTTTTTAAAGGATATTTTGACGGAGGCCACTACGGAGCTCTTCAAGGAGCATCCATCCTCGGTGCCCCTGGGGCTCAATTTAAAAATAAGCAGTGGGGCTTAATGCCACCTTGTAAATATGCAGCAGGGTATTGCAACACCGGAGCATCACAAAATGTGACACTACGGTGGGGCTAGGGTCTCTTAAAATGGGCCCCAAAGTCTTTTGCCATTTGTACAGCAAAATGTTAAGCATAGGATTGACACAGTGCCATCCTCTTCGAGCTATAAAATGACAAAAACCATTCACCACTCCAGGCACAGTACTACAGCTCTGGACTGATAAAATACTTTCCAAGCCAACCTGGAATGAGTAAAATCAACCCCTGACATGTGTTTTGCTATAATGATTGCTCTTCAGATGGGTTTAACTTTGCCAGGCACAAGGGAATGCCCAGTATAAGTCAAAACAAAGCCCCTTCAGGGTTAGAGTGATGTATTCATTATGTAAAAAAGGAAGAGAGAACTCTGGGTAGTTCCCAAGCTTAGGTGAAGAGTAGCTCCAGTAACTAGCACTCTGCAACACAAGTGATACTCTAGATTTGCTCTCCTCGAATGTCCGCCCACACCACACCCACAGCACTGTAAAACTCCTGCCCACAATACCCACAGCCCTTTTCGAACAACTATTGCCACCAGGAGACTGAGAAGAAGAGTACAGAGACAACTAGACACACACACTGCTTACACCCATACACCCCTCACGCACTCCACATCAAACACCCCACCACATTACCCAACACACCCTCACCAACACACATCACACAACACCCATGGCACCAGAAAGGCACCCCATTTCACTGAGGAGGAGTTAAGGGTCGTGGTGGAGGAAATCGCCAGGGTAGAGCCACAGCTCTTTGGAGCACAGGTGCAGCAAATATCAATAGCGAGGAAGATGGAGCTATGGCGGAGGATCGTGGACAGGGTCAACGCGTGGGACAGCACCCAAGAACAAGGGACGAAATCAGGTAGAGGGGGAAGGTACGTACCATTGTAGCAAGACACAAGCTTGCCATGCAGAGGACTGGCTGTGGACCCCAACCTCCTCCCCCACAACTCAGAGCATGGGAGGAGCAGGTACTGGCAATACTGCATCCCGAGGGACTCGCCGGAGCTGGCGGAGGAATGGACTCTGGTAAGTCAACTTTAAGCAATTATCACCCCCCATACCTGCATGCCATCACACACACCCCTCACTCCCAACACTTCACCACATCCACACACTACACCAACACATCTCACCAGTCCCAATGCCAGGCCCTGCATTCTGTACCAATGCATGGACACCCCTGCCAGCCCTGCATGGACACTAATCACTAAGGCATGCACAGCATAGGGACACTAACAATCCCACAATACACCAACATACACAAGCAAAAGCTGGCAGGGTAACAACAACCATAGAGGGGAAGCCACAGAATTACAAAGGTCATACACTTGACGCATAATACATCATTTACATTCCTACAGGTACCCCAGCCAATGTCACTGGATAGGAGGTGCCACCACTATCCACTCTCCCAACAGAAGAGGCCCCCAGTGATGACAGTAACTCTGGATTTCAGGATCTGGATGACCTACCTGGCCCAACAGGGACCACTGGACAGTCAGTCACCCAAGCACAATCACAGACCACCACAGAACCTCCCCCATCATGATCCAACACCCCAGCCCCCACCCAGCATACCCACACCTCTGTCCTCAGGACACGTCAATCAGCAGTCTGCCCACCTGTACCGGGACCCCAGGCCACACCTCGCCCACAAGACAATCAGGGACCTGGGGTCAGTGGCAATGGGCGTACCGTTCAGGGGACAGAGGCACAGGCCAACAGTGAAACTGGGAGGACTGCTGTGCACCAGGGGGAGGACAGGAGCAGGAAACCAACTCTCCAGGAGGCACTCTCTGAGATTCTGGAAGCCTACCAACATTCCCAGGACACGATGGGCCAGATCCTAGACCACGTGCAGAAGAACAGGCGGCTGCAGGAGGGACAGTATCAGGGGATCAGGGAGGACTTGCAGGCCATTAACAACACCCTGATCTCCATAGCAGGGGTGCTGGCAGACATGGCCAACATCATGAGGGAAGCAACAGCACACCAGTGGGCCCCTGCCACTATCCAGTCATCTGAACAGCCCTTAACTTCCGCTAGTGGCCAGGAGGCCCTGCCACAGGACTCACAGGCCACCAGCACCCCTCCCCCTGCAGAAGGTGAACCATCTTGCAAATGTTCCCTGCGAACCAGACAGAAGCCAGAGACACTTGCCAAGACAACCACCAGGAAATGAGACTCTCCTGATTGTCCCCCTTGTGTCCCACTCAGTCACCATGTCCACCTTGAACTGCCATTGCTCCCCCTCCTATGTCCCCATGGACAATGCACCTGTGCTACCAATAGACTGGAACAATACCCTGGACTTTCATCCATCATCACACCATTCCATTGCACTTTTCCCTCTATATTTTAGCACAACAATAAACACCCTTGGATAAAACTCGACTACTAGTATTTCATGTATCGCAAATTTGTGTTGATTGAAACAGCTACAACCATTGTAAATGAACTGAAAATAGCATGAGCAAAGAATTAATGACGTGTTGCTGGCTCTTGTGATCACATCAGGGCAATGTTGTCAAATCACCAATATCTGTAAAATGAATATCCATAGGTAACAGTAAGTAGGGGAAAGAAGTGGGCAATGCCAGCATGCCAATGCCACATAAAATACGCCAATAGTCATAGAAATGTGGAGTAGCACTGTCTCACCTGTGTCTCATTAAAAGTATTGACGTATCACCAATGTTCTGTTGTCTACATCCTCATCCTCTGCTTCCTCATCATCACTGTCTTTAGGGTCCACTGCTGCCACAGGGGCATCTCCAGTCTCCTCCTCCTACAGAAAAGGTACATGGCGTCTGAGGGCCAGGTTGTGCAACATGCAGCATGCTACTACTATCTGGCAGACCTCCTTGGGTGAGTAGCACATGGATCCACCTTTACATGGAGGCACCTGAACCTGGCCTTCAGGACGCCAAAGGTCCTCTCAATGATCCTTCTGTTTCACCCATGTGCCTCATTATAACGTTCTTCTGCCCTTGTCCTGGCATTCCTCACAGGGGTCAGCAGCCATGATAGGTTTGGGTAACCAGAATTACTTGCAAATATTGAGGGACAACATTTAGCCACACACTATCCCATATGGCCAACAGCATAGGCATACACCAACATATACTGGGTGGGAACCAAGTCTCACCTATTAGCCACACCCTGTGCCTCTGTAGTTGGGACATCACATTTGGGATGCTGCTATTCCTCAGGACAAAGACATCATGCACTGACCCTGGATACTTAGCTTTGACGTGGGAGATGTACTGGTCCGCCAGGCACACCATCTGCACATTCATGGAGTGGAAACTCTTACGATTCCTGAACACCTGTTCATTTTGCGGGGGTGACAAATGCAATATGTGTTCCATCAATTGCCCCAATTATATTGAGGATATGTACCATTACATGAAACCCAGCCTTCACAGTGGCCAAATCCTCCACCTGGGGGAAAGCAATGCAGCTGCGCATGTGTTTTATCAGGGCAGACAAGACTTGCCAGTTCGATTTCAAACATTGGCTATGACATTCCTGCTGCCAAGCGCACTGTCACTTGGAAAGAACCAGTTGCCAGGAAATGGAGTACTGATAGAACTTGAACAAAAAGGGGGATCCCAGTTGGATGACAGATAGCTGAGATCATGTCAGGTTCCAACTGGGCACACAGCCCTGTGATTATGGCCCTGTCCAGTCTATAGGTGAGGATAATGTGTCTGTCCTCCAGTGTAGCCAAATCCACCAGGAGTCTGTACATGGGGGTATGTCTCCACCCCCTGTTCATCCACAGTGGTAGGTATCTAAGGGACACAACAATTAGCAGGCTGTTACAATTTGAGCAACTGTACCACAACAGCAGTCCACATCATGCAACCATGTTTTGGGACAGTGGAATTTAATGTTATGTGCTTATTTATCCTGTGATGCAGCAATTATTTATAGGACTGTTCCCCCTGAAATGGCGACCACCTGTCCTGTGTGGAGGGACAGGTGGAAGTGATGTTATGCTGCCGACGTTGTGCACCGTGGCAGTAGGCAGTCGTGAACCGCCATGCAAATCCTCATTGGTTCATATTGGGCCCTATGGGGTACAGTGGCCAATGGGCCGGCAGTGGTGGTATGCACCGCAGTGGACATGACCGCCATTTCATTTCACATTCCTCACTTGTTTCCTGACCTTCCATAAGACAGGACCTACACTGCATGTGCTGCTGTGACCTGTGTCTGGAACCTACCATGGACCGTGTGACCGGGGAAAGGGCCCCAGCCTTCACTTCTGTCGTGTTGGAGCGACTGGTAGATGGGGTCCTACCCCAGTACAGGCTGCTCTATGGGCCTCCAGACCAACAGGTGAGTACACTCTGTGCACAATGCATGTGGCATGAATGCATGGAGTTGTGTGTGAAGGCATTGTGTAAGGGGGGTGGGTGGATGTCCTCTTGGCAGTGTACCTGTTGTGTGCTGGGCTATGTGTGTGCCAATAGTGATGCAAACTGGTATGGTGGGCCATTTGTGTGACAGGCTGGACTGTTTGTTTAATAGTGTTCTCCTGTCTGTATTGCCTCTGTAGGTCAAGGACCATCAAAAGAAGAAAATTTGGTGTGCCATCACCAAGGACATGTGGAACTTGGCGGTCTATGGCAGGCTGAGCACCCACTGTCGCAAACGGTGGGCGGACCTGAGCTGCTGGGCACGAAAGACCGCAGAGGCCCAGCAGGGGATGGCCTCCCAACGAGGAAGGGGAGCCCGTCGGACCCTGACCCCCCTTGATAGCCTGCACACTGGCGGTGGCCTACCCTGAGCTGGATGGGTGCTTGAGGGCATCACAGCAGCCACATGGGGGTGAGTACAGTGGCTATTATTAGGGGAGGGTAGCACTACGCTGGAGACTGGAGGGGACAACACAAACTCTGATACCTCCTCCGATGGGAGCTCCCTGGTAGTGCTGGACACCTCTGTGACCACCCCAGCTGCGGGTACAGCTGCCACTCCCATACCAGCACCGCCCTCCCAGTAGCCCCTCAGTGAGTTGCCCATACCCGCTCACCCAGGAGGGTGGGCATCTGCTTCACCCCAGGCACCTCAGGCCCTGCCCCAATCAGCCCTGCTGCCGTGAGTGAGGAGGATATTGACTTCCTGAGATCCATCTCTGTAGGGCAATCAACCATTGTGAATGCCATCCAGGGGCTGGCATCGCAGGTGCAGCAATGTAATGCATTCCTGGAGGGCATTCACGGTGGACTGGCGGCCCAACACAGATCGATTCAGGCTCTGGCCTCCTCTCTGATGGCAGCCATTGTCCCTGTTTCTACAGTCCCCTCTCCAGCTTCCACTTCACAGTCCCATTCTCCTCAACCCCAACCCATCCCAAGCACACAGCCAGACAAGCATGCTCACAAGACAACACCCAAGAGTGGCACAGGCAAACACAAGCACAACACTTCATCCCACAGGCACTCACACAAACAACATTCAGTTGTACACACGACAACCTCCACTGTCTCCACTGTCCCCCCCTCCACCTCCCACCCAGTTACGTCCACACTCACACCTAAATGCACTACATCAATATCCACTACCAGCATCATCACCACACCAAGCAGAACACACACCTCACTGGCAGACACTTCCACAACATCCATGCATGCATCCCCTGTGTCCTCTCCCACCGTGTCTGTCCCCCCTCCTAAAGGACACAAAGACAAGCACTTAGACGCCCAACAGCCATCCACCTCACAACAGCATACAGCCCATGCACCTGCACCCAAATCCAGCAGACATACACCTCCGATGACCACTCCCTCATCCTCCTCTCCAAGAACTCCTCCACCCCTACATCCCTTAAAAGCTTTTTGTTTCCCAGATTGACCTCTTCCCTACCTCCCCGTCCTGCACGTATAGGCAGGGTAGCAAGCCCAGCACCTCAGCCAAACAGTCCACGGGGACAGTGGTAGCACCACCTAATCGTGGTGATGGGGATAGCAGAATGACAACACTGAAGGGGAAGGAGGCAGCACAACCTGGGATGAAGGGGAAGAGTCCAGCACCAGCTGTGAGAAAGGGGAAGGAGCCTGCACCAGCTGTGAAGAAGGGAAAGGAGCCTGCACCAGCTGTGAAGAAGGGGAAGGAGCCTGCATGAGCTGTGAGGAATGGGAAGGAGCCTGCACCACCCGGCAGAGAGGGGAAGAGCCCATCCACCCCTGCCTGGAAGGGTAAGGGATCCTCAAACCATGACCAGGAGGAGAAGAGGCACTCTACACCAGCAGAAGCTGTCAGGCAAACACCGCCACCACCAGCAGCTGTCCCAAGGGCCCACCGCTAGCCGTGGATGTGCTGCTATCACAGAGTGCAGGGGCTGCCCAGGAGCCTCCCCCAACCACCACCAGCATGCAGCCATCACCGCCAGTGGATGCCATGTAGTCCACCCTCCAGGGCTTCTGTGCAGGCTGCCCCCTCCAGAACCAGTGGGCAAGACACCCACTTGTGCGACAGGGGCCTTGCTGTCCCCAGGACAAAGCAATGGGCTTGTTGCCCCCTCCTGAACCAGTGGGCAAGACACTCACTTGAGAAACTGTGGCCTTCCTCTCCTCAGGACAAAGCAATGGGCATGTTGGCCCCTCCAGAACCAGTGGGCAAGACACCCACTTGAGAGACTGTGGCCTTGCACTCCCAAGGATAAAGCAATGGGAATGTTGCCCCCTCCAGAACCAGTGGGCTTCTTTCCACAACCGGCTGAGGAGCCTCCCTCCCCCTGAGATGCCTGCCTCTTTTCAAACAGATGCCCCTACAGTATTCTATCTGGATGTGCTCAGGATTCGAGTTGGGCATAGGACTGTAAATTTTTAGCAGTTGGACTCCTTCACCTTCGGTGGAGTCAAATTATGCGTCATACTTGTTACGGCAATGGGGAGGGTGTAGTGAATCCTAATTTGTTTTAATGGGATATAGGAGTTAGCTTAGCCTTTGGCTTGCAGACTCGTGCCCCATCACCTAGTGACTTTTACCCTACTTAGGTTGCTCTTTTTTCAGCGCATTTATTTAAGTAAATCTTTTAAGATGACTACCTTGTTTTTAGTTAGGCCCATGTTTTAGTTTTGCGTTATTGCCCTAAGACGTCAATATAAAGTGACAAAGATAAACAAACTGTAGTGGTTCACATTAGGTACTTTCCCTCTTCACGCTTTCGGGGGAATTGTTTATATAAATTACTGTCCCAAGCATGTCTTTTTATCTATTATTTGTGAACAGACTTACGTCAGGGGTCCAAGCAGATCTATATAAATGTTCCTCACTTAAACAGATAATCAAAGGCATTCCGACAAGATGCCATCGCTGTTATTGATGCTGCACGTCACCTTGATGCTGACCCAGTCTTCGTGTCCCTTCGGAGTCTGAGCTAGAGACCTCATTCCAAGGTAACAAGGGTTGTGGGGGCTCTTCTCATGGACATGGCATTGGCAGATTAGGTTTAAGACACCTAGCTCTCTTTTAGGTTAGAGATTAGGTACATGACCTTAGGGTATTAGGACATATCTCAAATCTCACGTCTGTTCATGTTATAGCAAGATGGTGCGGGTCTTTATAATAATGACTCTTGTCTTTACCATTCTGTTTTTTGCACTGTTCAATATCCTAATCATTTCAGCCCACACAATTTATCTCAGATTGCAGTTTTGCTAAATAAAACCTATTGAAACCTTACTGCATCTTCTTCATTGCCTGTATTTAGTTGAGGCATGTTATTCATGTGAGAAAGGGGTAATCTCTGTTTAACCACAACACTCCATGAGATGTCACACTCTTGAGTCCATGTGTAAAAACTGCCGCAAATCACCTTTTACTGGTTGGGTTTCTGGTGGGGTGCTGCTTGTGAGCTGGAAGGGTTGGGACACCAGTTGCGATTTGTTGTAGGACTGGCATAGTAACCTACAAACATAAGTACTGTCATCCATAAACCAGCAGTTTTGACTAGAGCAAGAGTCAAACTATGACAACAGTGCCATCCTCGATGAGCTGTAAAATGACAAAAGCCATTCACCACTCCAGACACAGTACTGCAGCTTTGGACTGGTAAAATACCATTGAAGCCAACCTGGAATGAGTAAAAACAACCCCTAACAAGTGTGTTTTGCTATTAGTATAGCTCTTCAGAGAATTTTAACTTTGTCTTGGCACAAGGGAGCAGCCAGTATAAGTCAAAACAAAGCCCCTTCAGGGTTAGAATAACACATACATTATGCAAAACAGGAAGAGAGAACTCTGGGTAGTTCTGACGTTTAGGTGGAGAGCAGCTCCAGTAAAGGGCACTCTGCAACACTAGCAACACTCTAGATTTGCTCACCTCAAATGCCTTTTTATCTAGCAAAGTTTTTAAGGATAGGATCAGCACAGTGCTATCCACGCAGAGCTAGATAGGTACAAAGGCCCTCATTCCAACATTGACGGGCGGCGGAGGCCGCCCGTCAATGTTGCGCGTCAGGAATACCGCTCCGCGGTCCAGAGACCGCGGAGGGTATTCCAAGTTTTCCCCTGGGCTGGCGGGCGGCCACCGAAAGGCAGCCCGCCAGCCCAGGGGAAAACGACCTTCCCACCATGAAGCCGGCTCGTAATCGAGCCGGCGGAGTGGGAAGGTGCGACTGTTGCACCCGTCGCGTATTTCACTGTCTGCAAGGCAGACAGTGAAATACATTTTGGGGCCCTCTTACGGGGGCCCCTGCAGTGCCCATGCCGTTGGCATGGGCACTGCAGGGGCCCCCAGGGGCCCCGCGACTCCCCCTCCCGCCATCCGGTTCCCGGCGGGAGAACCGCCAGGAACTGGATGGCGGGAGGGGGAGTCGGAATCCCCAAGCCGGCGCAGCAAGCTGCGCCGGCTTGGAGGATTCCTTGGGGGCAGCGGGAAACCGGCGGGAGACCGCCGGTTTCCCTTCTCTGACCGCGGCTAAGCCGCCGCGGTCAGAATGCCCCGCGGGGCACCGCCGGCCTGTCGGAGTTGCCACCGCGTCCCGCGGCCCTGGCGGAAGTAATCCGCCAGGGTCATAATGACCACCAAAGTATTTTGTCATTTGTACAGCAAAATCTTTAAACTTAGGATTGACATAGTGCCATCCTCATCAAGCTGTAAAATTACAAAAGCCATTTACCGCTTCAGGCACAGTATTACAACTTTGGACTGGTAAAATACCATCCAAGCCAACCTGGAATGAGTAAAAACAACCCTTGATACACACATATATACTGAGGAAATCAAAGGTTAAGTTAGTGTAATAGGTGAATTTCTCAGAGACAATGTTAATGTTTTGAACTACAAAAAAACATTGACATTTACCAGTTATAGTTAACAGCGCTAACTAAAACTTTCACCCCCGTCTTGCACTGCTTATGACCACACATATGACATCATTGATGACATATTCTATTACATCATTTATGACTTCACTGATGCCACCTCAAATGACATAATTGATGACATCACTGAAGGTATCACTTATGACATCATCCAATCAGTATGCTGAAGGTGCCCAGTTCCTCTTTCCCATCATGCTAATGATGGTCCATCCAGTCAAATGTAAGTTCCGCATTGCGTGTGGCACAGCAACACACTGTAAGCAATCTGGTCAGTGAAGTACAAATGTACATTAGCGCTTTCTTAAAGTGTTATATAAATGAGATTACAGTACCCTAAAATACAATGTTTGAAAGTTATACATTTTATTTCAAGCATTAGAACCTACATCCATTCTGACATTTCCAGTTTTAGCATTTTCTTTTTCCTTATTGTTTATTGTATTTGGATCCTGTATGGAGTTTCTGTGTGTAAACAGCTATAAATCTTTTCACAGCTAAGGATTAATTGGTTTGCTGCATGAGTTAGCCTCTCTCATGTTCAGTTTTTCCTTGTGTTTAATGCATATACTTCTGACTCCCTTAACTTCTATCTGCTTAGCGTGAATCCCACTCCATTAATTTCCACTTATTTCACTTACTGAGTGGTTTCTCTTGGAATCCCTTTCTTTATCTGGTGTCCCTACATTTGTTCTCAGACTGAGCATGAGAGATATTATAACATAACTATTATTTCTGGGCGTTTTCATTGAATTATTCGTAATCTCACATAAAGTATTGATCTGTTACTTCAAGCTGGGTCTGGGTTATATAAATACCTCACATATAATAAAATAGTGTGTCTCTTTCTTATTTGTGCTCATTCTTCCTGACACACTCCCCCTTTTTGAACAATTTTACTTATATTTCCACTTTTGTATATATTCATCCTAATTATGTGCAATTGTGCCCTTAAAAAATTCAATGGGAAAGGAAGACTTTATGGCAAAAAAGAAAATTCCTAAACCCATCATCACTCGCTCAATCCAGGGGCTATTGTCCTTTTTTTCTTACTTCCCTTATCCTGGATTAGCTTTAATGCCAGTATTGTGTGTTGACAGAAGGGTATGATAGGAACCTAGAAAAGAGAAGATGTGATAAATGTATTTAAGATGTGATACATTCATTTGAACGTCTCATTTGCTCCAGACATCCCATGCCACAAACAGTGCTTTTAACTCACAAAGACCTGGATGTCTAGTTCCTACCTGAAACTTGACCACACCAAAACAGATTGCCCCACTGTTTGCCAAGAACAAGCAACTTCTAGTTGAAACTTGGCCCAATGACAGAAACTTGGATTAATCAGTTTCAATATATGAAGAGTCACCCTGAACACATGCCTCACCCTGAAGAAAAACATGGACAAAAAACAGACAGCTTGGTGCCAGCTCTGTCCACTTAAGATAAAAAACACAACCGCCAGGAAACACCTTCTTCCATTCAAGCCCTCTCATACATCTGCATCAGGATGTGGCAATACAATTGCTTGATGGCTTCCCAGACTCCCCATTGGCTCGCTCTTCCCAGCTTGAGAGTATCGGTCATCCTTCAGGCATGAATCAATGAGACCACATAAACTTTGCGTGAATGGAATGCATTGGATCCCATGATAGCCCTCACCAGCTTCAAAATGAGCTGCATCGCCTACAAAGCAATCATGACCAGTGCCCCACCTATGCATGCCTGCAGGCTCACCATCTACACTGGCTCCAGTCACACCAGCAGACAGAATGCCATGAAACTGGAAATGAATATGTTTGAAAAAACAGGGCCACAATACTTCTCAATCCATGAACCCAGGATCTGCAACAACAGACCTATATGCTTTAGGGCTGCTCTAAAACTTCTCAAATTTGAAAAAAGAGCTGCTTCCACTTTATTTGAATAACCCTACGCTATGATACATTAACAGTCCACTCTCAATTGTAGAAAGTAGTTAACCCGTCAATCAAAAATACACTTTGCTATAGTCAACTTTGATCTACCCAACAGAATGAGTGTGAAATTTGAGAACACAGTACATAAATGAGCACTGTGAAACCAAGTGTGCATAATATTCCTAAAGATTATTGTTTGTACTGTGCATGGCACACAATTCAAAACTATAACAATATGTACTCTCAGTGGCATTTGCAAACATTTTAGGTCACACAGAGAATACAGAACATTTTTCCATAGCCATGTTTCTTCAAGATTATGAATAACAGAGGTTACTTTGCTGATTGTGTTTTGTGTGTCTTTGATCAATTGAAATTAAGTTAGACATCACTTCATACTTTGAGACACTTTTTCCTTTCGTGCCCGTATGTCATTTCCATGAGTGGAATGATGTGTTTTTCCACATTTCCATCTCCAATTATTCCCGGCATTTTATATATTGTAATTATTTATCTTCCTATCAGATTCTGCAATCCCTGTAATCATGCCTGTCTCAAAATTCTTAATAATCGGTGACTTGTGACACACTCAGTCACCGATTATGAAGAAAAGAGGTCAGAACATGCCTGTAATAAGTTATGTTACAATGCAAGCTGCCAGAGCAAGCAACTGAGGCGTAAAGCAGATAAGGTCACAAGCACAATTAAAGAAACTGTTTAAAGAAAAAAATGAAGTATTACTTTTCTTTCTTCTGCTGTATTTCAGTGACAAGCAGAAAGAACGTGTTTATTTATTGTAATTCTAAGATAACTATACAAAAGTGAAAGTGAGAATATTTTCACATGTTTCAACAAGTTCAAGTTATTTCAGTTTTTAAAAAATATTCTGGCAACAAATATCTAACAGGTTTTTGATGTGTTTAATTTTGCACTAAAACTTTTATTTTTATTCTTCATTTTTGAAAACATGTTTTCTCTTTTATACGAAAGAGTTACACATCAAGGTTTTAAGGGGTTGGTGGGAAAGGTTATAGTGTGACCATGTATTATTGAGGATGAAGTGCCCCTGGGTACCTGAGTACCTTTGATTTTACATCTTGGTACTGGCAAACATGATATGGATACTGCAAGTCACATCGGCCTCTTTCCTCTATGCAATTATGCAACTCCTCAGTGAACCTGGAGAAGGCTAGTTAATCACTTTTACTGGCCTGGAATGTCCCAGAAGGTGAAGGACATTTGTCAATCCTGTGTCAGTCCTGTGGCAAGCCAGGAGACCACCTGAAGGCCCCTTAATCCCACTACTTGTGGTTGGGGTGCCCTATGAAAGGGTAGTGGTTGACAATATTGGCTGCCTTGAACCTCAAACAGCTTCAGGAAACAGGTATATTATAGTGGTAGTGGACGATGCTACTAGATATCCTAAAGCCATTCCAATTAGGAGTATCACTGCCCCTGCATTAGCCAAGGCCCTCCTGGCGATGTGTACCAGAGTAGGTTTTCCTAAGGAGTTAATATCAGACAGGGATTCAAACTTCATGACTGCATACTTAAAACACATGTAGCATGAATGTGGAGCGACTTATACGTTCACTACCACATACCATCCAGAGACCAATGGACTGGTTGAAAGATTAAACCAGACATTGAAAGGCATGATTGGAGGACTGCCTGAACTCAGAAGGAGATGTGATGTCTTTCTGCCATGTCTTCTTTTTGCCTACAAGGAAGTGCCACATAAGGGAGTAGGGTTTTCAACCTTTGAACTTTTGTTTGGGCCTCCTGTTAGATATCCATGGAGTCTTGTGAGAGAAGGCTGGGAGAATGTTCTCTAAGAGCCTAAGCAAACATAGTGGAGTATATACTTGGCCTTTATTCTAAGATGAAGCAAGTATTAATCTTCAGGTCAGACAGGAGCTCCAGAAGCAATATGACCAGAAAACTGCACTGGGGGAGTTCTAACCAGGGGACAAAGTGTGGGTATTGGAGCCTTTGGCTCCTCGGGCTCTCCAAGACAAGTGGTCTAGGCCCTACTCCATACTTGAAAGAAAAGGAGAGGTCACCTACTCGGTTGACTTTGGTATTTGGAAAAATCCCAAAGGATTATACTTGTCAAGTGCCTGAATCCCTATTTTGAAAGAGCTGATGTGACCATGCTCATGGTTACAGATGAGGGACAGGAGGAAGAGAGTGAGCCTCTCCCTTATCTCATCTCCAGCAACTCACAAGATGGTTCTGTGGATGGAGTGGTCTTGTCAGACGCCGTCACAGGACAACAATAGGCTGATTGCAGGCAAGTCCTCAACCAGTATGCTGAACTATTCTCTCTGACCCCTGGTAAAACTAACTGGTGTACTCACGATGTGGAAACCTGGTGAAGGCCAAGTTCAGCCACTAGAGCTCAGGATCCAGACAATTCTGGCTTGGGAACCTCCGACTACCCAGACCCAAGTCAGGGCATTTCTTTGCTTGACTGGAAACTATAGGAGATTTGTGAAGGATTGTGGCACCACAGTGGTCCCCATCACAGAAGGTACCTCCAAGAAAATGCCCAAAAAAGATCAACTGGACAGTGAGTTGTCAAAAGGCTGTTGACACTCTGAAGGATGCAATGTGCTCTGCTCCAGTCCTGAAAGCTCCAGATTACTCAAGGCAGTCCATTGTCCAAACAGCTTCCTCAAAAGTTGGGATAGGAGCAGTCCTAGCCATGACCAGTGATGAGAGACAAGACCGGTCCGTTGCTTTTATAAGCAGAAGACTACTCCCTACGGAACAAAAATGTAGTGCCATAGAGAGAGAAGCCTTTGCTGTGGTCTGGGTCTTGAAGAAGCTGATGCCATACTTTTTTGGCACTCACTTCATAGTTCTAACAGTCCAGAGGCCTCTCAGGTGGCTTCAACATATGAAAGGTGAAAACCCCAAACTGCTTAGGTGGTCCATATCTCTACAGGGAATGGACTTTCAAGTGAAGCACAGACCTGGGACTGCCGATGCAGATTGCCTTCCCAGGTTCTTCCACTTAGAGCATGTAGACTCCCTAGGAGAAGGGTATTTCTTTGGGGGGGGGGTAGTATGAGAAAGGGTCTCTTTAGACATGGTAACTCCCCACTTTTTGCCTGGAAAATGATGTGGTTTCAAACTGTAAGTGTCCTCGGCCCCTGCTAAACAGGTTCCCAGGGCCAGATCTCTTTCCCCCAAACTATACTATGTTTGGCACATTGAGCAACCCTTGTAAGTCCCTACTAAATGGTACCCCTGCTAGGCATGGGTACTGAAGAGGGCCCCCAGAGCTGCAGCACCAAATGTGTCAGTCTGAAAGGCCACACATAAGCCTCATGCTGACTGCCATTGCAAGTGCATGACAAGGTGTATTTAAAAGTTGCAAACTCGACATGGCACTCACCAAGAGCGCATGCCCACTGCATACACTGTAGGTAAGTAACCACTCTGGCAGGCCTTACAGCCCTAAGACAGGGTGCATTATAATGCATGTGAGGGCATATGTGTGCATCAGAAAATATGCCCCTACTCTGTCTTTGCAAAACCTTAATACTTTAAGGGGCATATTTAAGGAAAGTGGCTCTGCACCTAGTGCAGTGCCACTTTCCTTGCGCTCCTTAGCACCCCCATACCGCCACATGGTAGGGGGCAATAGCATCATTTTTATTGACGCTATTGATGTACTCTGCAGGAGTAGCATCAAAATATTGGATCTTCTCCTATAGAGTACATAGCGGGCAATTAAAAATAATGGAAGCCCCATTTTAATGCCTGCTCTGAGCAGTCTTTAAAAGCGCTGTAAAAAATGATGCAAGGAAATCTGTTAGATTTCCTTGTGCCATTGTTTCAGCCCCGTAATGTGGGAACACCCCGTTTGCATGCATTATGCCTGGCACAGACATAATGTAGGGCAAAGGGTTCAAAAGTGGCACAACACATGCATTGAGCTACTTTGCAAATGTGGCACAAGGATTTTGGCCTCATTGGGCCACATTAGCATTAAAAAAATTACGCTAATGTGGCCCATGGTGGCACTAGGGGCTCATTAATATGCCCCAAGTGTCCAGGGAACCCATAGCAAATGCATGTGCTGGACACTGGTTGTTACGAGTTGCCCAACTACATGCTGGCCTCTCTGACTACTGGGTGGTTTGACATCAAACAACTCAGAATAAAAAACCCACACTGATGCCAGTGTTGGATTTATTCTAAAATGTACCTAGAGGGCATCTTAGAGGTGCCCTCTGCAAAAACAACATCCCTGGTATGGTTGCTGACTGGTTCTTACTAGGCTACCACCAACAGACAGAAGTCTGGACTCCTGGAGTGAGAGCCTCTGCTCTCAGGAACCAGAACACAAAGCCTTTCCTGGGTAGAGGTGTTACCCCTCGACCTCAGACAGGCACCCAGCACCAGTGGTCAGCTTCAAAGACTTTACTGCCTTTGAAATCTGACCTCGGACTCTACTGCTAGCAGCAGATAGGTCACCCCATGGTTTTCCCCCACTTTGAGCTAGAAACTGTTGTGAAAACTTAGCCTAGCCAGAGTAAGAGGAGTGGCCCCCCCAGCCTGCACCACCACTCCGAGGTGAGCACTCCATTTTATTTTCCTGCATCTTGGATGGTAGGAAAAGAGCCAATTAGGGTTAGGGATGTGACCACTTCCCACAGGAAGTGGTCACATAGTGGGTGTAGCCACTCTAAGGAAGGTGTTCCATTGACCACTACAGGCATTCCCTCTAAGGCTCACTAAATGCAGTATTTAGTGGGCATCCCTAGACCTGCAGATCTTATTCAATGAACACAAGAAAACCAGTGAAAAAGAAGATCCGAGGTAAGTACAGAAGTCCTGTTGCAAGACTCGAACAATCGCCGCTGAGGGGTTGACTGGACATTGGATGGACTCTAAGAAACCCTGGAGGGCCTCCAGCCTTTTGCAAACCACAATGATCCTCCCTCTAAGTGAAGACATCACTTTTCGTACCCAGCAGGCAAGAAACAAGTAAAATCCAGTTCACTGACTGGTCACTGACCAATGAGCCGGACACAGCAGCCCAACCAAAATCCACCAGATAGACCCAAAGGACATAGTCCACCAATATTCTAACAGTGTGGCAAGTTTGGTGGCACTACAGCCTTCTGAATCTGAGAAATCTCACTACCTGGGGTACTGGACCCCCAACTTTGGGCACTCTGGAAGAAAGTCTACTCAAAACTCTCCAAAGGCCAGAAGCAAGCACCAGTTGAGGGTCTTCAGGACACCCAAGAACCACCCCCCGGA
This sequence comes from Pleurodeles waltl, assembly GCF_031143425.1. Lineage (NCBI taxonomy): Eukaryota > Metazoa > Chordata > Amphibia > Caudata > Salamandridae > Pleurodeles > Pleurodeles waltl. The sequence continues at coordinate 1,033,806,862 of NC_090439.1, forward strand.
GTGGACTGCTGACCAGCAATCCACCCTCTAAGTGACCTGCACCTGGCTCCAAGGATTCTATGATGCACAACCCTTGACTGTCCTGTCTGCAGTGCACCCAGCCTCCCTGGCCCATGCATGGGAAAACCAGCTGTGATCTAGAGGCCACTAACCCCTTGCGACCTCTACACTCCAAGGGGATCCACCGGACTAACCTTTAAGTTCATCGTTGTAGTGTGTTTCCAAGTGGTCTCCTTCTCCATTCTGCACCAGCTGCATGACTTTCAGCCTCTGCTGCCACTTGAACTGGGATCCGCCTGAACTTCTCTGGCTGGCCCACAGGACATCTTGATGACCTCGACCTAAAAATAGAAGGTGACACTTGTGAGAGCATTGCCTTTTTTTAAAATGCATTTTTAAAGTTTTTCCCATTTATTCCCAGGGTGCTTAATTATGCACAGAAAGGGGCAGATTTATGAAAAGTGTTGTTGCACCTAGTACACTGCCACTTCTCTTGCACCGTTTAGTGCCCCCTTCCGCCACCATGTGTGCACCATATTTAAAATATTGTGCACCATGGTGGTAGTAAGGGGAACTAGCGTCATCATTTTGTATGCTAGTCTGGCGCTTTGCAGGATTAGCGTAAAAAATGATGACGCTAATCCTGCAAAGCACCCAGAGACCCATTAAAAAAACAATGGTAGTCTCTTTTTAACACCTGCTCTAACATGTATTGGTGATTGGTAGAACATGCACTGGTGTGTTTTACATGTCCAGATAGTAAAATACTGCTAAATTTCACTATTGGAAGGCCTATCTGTCACATAGGATGACATGAAGATTGCCTTAAAATATCGGAAAGTGTAATTTCTCATTGGGAGCAGATAGAGATGTGGATCTTGGGGTCTCTGAGCCCACAATTTAAAAATACATCTTTTGGTAAATTGTAAGTTTGAAAATGCCACTTTTAGAAAGTGAGCATTTTCTTACTTGACCATTCTGTGCCTCTGCCTGGCTGCTGAATACACATCTGGGTCAGGTTGACAGTTGAGCTGTTTGTAAATTCACTCTAGACAGTCACACAAAAGGAGATGAGGTGTATCCTACGTATCCTGATAGGTTTTCCTGGGCTAGAGTGAAAGGAGAAGCTGACACTTGCACCTGAATAGGGCTGTTCCTGTCCTTACACAAAGCAGTTTCCAACCCCCTGGAGTATGTGTGGGGCCAGGACAGGGAGAGTCAGGGTCCTGTGGACTACAAGGACTTTCCTTTCAAGTTTCCCTACTTTAAAGGCAGAAAGTAGTATACGTTTTGGACTGCTAACCACAAAACTTCACAGCACTATTCTGGACTGAGGACATTTTGCTAGGGGGAAGAGCTGGATGCTTGAGGAGGACGTGCCACTCTGCCTGCTGCTTTGTTGTGTTGGCCTGTAGCTGCTACCTCTGCCCTGGGAGTGAAAGGACTGGACTTTGCTTTCTACATCCTGCCATCCAAAGTTCTCCAAGAGCTGGAACTGAGCTTGCCTCCTGTTAAGAAGACTTTAAATATTTTAATATCCAGTGCCTGGGCTCTCTTGCTGAGGGTCCTAACTTGCCAAGTTGTGACAAATCTAGTTCTTGGGCTGTAGGAAGTGAGGTCTGGTGCAATCAAGAACATCAACTCCAGAGTTACTTCAGAACCGGAGCCGCTGTCTGACTCCATGCTGCTGCCTGCACTGGAGCTGTGGTCCCCACTGAGTGCAATGACTGTAACCTGCAACACAGGCCTGATACCACCACAGTGCCTCCAAAGTCTTGCCACAGCATGAGTCCCGAGAGCTGTGCCATTGACATCTGCGATACCCAAATCCACCACAGCACCTGTGTACCCGTGGTGTGATTGCGAAACTGCAAAGCTCACGCTTCGCTTCTTGACCTGCGGGATTCATCGACCCTGCCTTATCATAAGGAATCAATGCCTTGCCACTGATGCCACATCACCTCCCCAGCAACCGTAAGGAACCGATGCCTCACCTCCCCTGCCCAGCAGTAAGGAACCGAAGCCTCTCCTCCCCGGTAGCAGTGGGGAACTGACGCCGCACCATCTCCAGTGATGCCTCACCTTCACGACTCCACGCATCGTCTTTGTACAAGGTACTGCACCCGGGCTCCAAGACTCCATGACCAGCCCGCACTCCCTCGCAAGTGGTGTTGAATTGTTGAATGCAACTCTGTCAAGATGCCGTGATAGCCCCAGTTGGAGCTAATGTGTTTCTATGCACTATACTAGGATTTAATCTATGAAAATTCGTATCTTTACCTGTGTACGTTTGATTTTTGTCATTTTGGTCTTATTTACTCAGGGAAATATTGGCTATTTTTCTAAACTACTGTGGAGTACTTTTGTGGTGTTTTCAATGTGTGACTGTGTGTGTGTGTGTGTTTGTGTGTGTGTACAAATAATAAACACATTGCCTCGGAGATACCCCTAACTGCAATATGACCAGAAAACTGCACTGGGGGAGTTCTAACCAGGGGACAAAGTGTGGGTATTGGAGCCTTTGGCTCCTCGGGCTCTCCAAGACAAGTGGTCTAGGCCCTACTCCATACTTGAAAGAAAAGGAGAGGTCACCTACTCGGTTGACCTTGGTATTTGGAAAAATCCCAAAGGATTATACTTGTCAAGTGCCTGAATCCCTATTTTGAAAGAGCTGATGTGACCATGCTCATGGTTACAGATGAGGGACAGGAGGAAGAGAGTGAGCCTCTCCCTTATCTCATCTCCAGCAACTCACAAGATGGTTCTGTGGATGGAGTGGTCTTGTCAGACGCCCTCACAGGACAACAATAGGCTGATTGCAGGCAAGTCCTCAACCAGTATGCTGAACTATTCTCTCTGACCCCTGGTAAAACTAACTGGTGTACTCACGATGTAGAAACCTGGTGAAGGCCAAGTTCAGCCACTAGAGCTCAGGATCCAGACAATTCTGGCTTGGGAACCTCCGACTACCCAGACCCAAGTCAGGGCATTTCTTTGCTTGACTGGAAACTATAGGAGATTTTTGAAGGATTGTGGCACCACAGTGGTCCCCATCACAGAAGGTACCTCCAAGAAAATGCCCAAAAAAGATCAACTGGACAGTGAGTTGTCAAAAGGCTGTTGACACTCTGAAGGATGCAATGTGCTCTGCTCCAGTCCTGAAAGCTCCAGATTACTCAAGGCAGTCTATTGTCCAAACAGCTACCTCAAAAGTTGGGATAGGAGCAGTCCTAGCCATGACCAGTGATGAGAGACCACCAATATTCTAACAGTGTGGCAAGTTTGGTGGCACTACAGCCTTCTGAATCTGAGAAATCTCACTACCTTGGGTACTGGACCACCAACTTTGGGCACTCTGGAAGAAAGTCTACTCAAAACTCTCCAAAGGCCAGAAGCAAGCACCAGTTGAGGGTCTTCAGGACACCCAAGAACCACCCCCCAGAGTGGACTGCTGACCAGCAATCCACCCTCTAAGTGACCTGCACCTGGCTCCAAGGATTCTATGATGCACAACCCTTGACTGTCCTGTCTGCAGTGCACCCAGCCTCCCTGGCCCATGCATGGGAAAACCAGCTGTGATCTAGAGGCCACTAACCCCTTGCGACCTCTACACTCCAAGGGGATCCACCGGACTAACCTTTAAGTCCATCGTTGTAGTGTGTTTCCAAGTGGTCTCCTTCTCCATTCTGCACCAGCTGCATGACTTTCAGCCTCTGCTGCCGCTTGAACTGGGATCCGCCTGAACTTCTCTGGCTGGCCCACAGGACATCTTGATGACCTCGACCTAAAAATAGAAGGTGACACTTGTGAGAGCATTGCCTTTTTTTAAAATGCATTTTTAAAGTTTTTCCCATTTATTCCCAGGGTGCTTAATTATGCACAGAAAGGGGCAGATTTATGAAAAGTGTTGTTGCACCTAGTACACTGCCACTTCTCTTGCACCGTTTAGTGCCCCCTTCCGCCACCATGGGTGCACCATATTTAAAATATTGTGCACCATGGTGGTAGTAAGGGGAACTAGCGTCATCATTTTGTATGCTAGTCTGGCGCTTTGCAGGATTAGCGTAAAAAATGATGACGCTAATCCTGCAAAGCACCCAGAGACCCATTAAAAAAACAATGGTAGTCTCTTTTTAACACCTGCTCTAACATGTATTGGTGATTGGTAGAACATGCACTGGTGTGTTTTACATGTCCAGATAGTAAAATACTGCTAAATTTCACTATTGGAAGGCCTATCTGTCACATAGGATGACATGAAGATTGCCTTAAAATATCGGAAAGTGTAATTTCTCATTGGGAGCAGATAGAGATGTGGAGCTTGGGGTCTCTGAGCCCACAATTTAAAAATACATCTTTTGGTAAATTGTAAGTTTGAAAATGCCACTTTTAGAAAGTGAGCATTTTCTTACTTGACCATTCTGTGCCTCTGCCTGGCTGCTGAATACACATCTGGGTCAGGTTGACAGTTGAGCTGTTTGTAAATTCACTCTAGACAGTCACACAAAAGGAGATGAGGTGTATCCTACGTATCCTGATAGGTTTTCCTGGGCTAGAGTGAAAGGAGAAGCTGACACTTGCACCTGAATAGGGCTGTTCCTGTCCTTACACAAAGCAGTTTCCAACCCCCTGGAGTATGTGTGGGGCCAGGACAGGGAGAGTCAGGGTCCTGTGGACTACAAGGACTTTCCTTTCAAGTTTCCCTACTTTAAAGGCAGAAAGTAGTATACGTTTTGGACTGCTAACCACAAAACTTCACAGCACTATTCTGGACTGAGGACATTTTGCTAGGGGGAAGAGCTGGATGCTTGAGGAGGACATGCCACTCTGCCTGCTGCTTTGTTGTGTTGGCCTGTAGCTGCTACCTCTGCCCTGGGAGTGAAAGGACTGGACTTTGCTTTCTACATCCTGCTATCCAAAGTTCTCCAAGAGCTGGAACTGAGCTTGCCTCCTGTTAAGAAGACTTTAAATATTTTAATATCCAGTGCCTGGGCTCTCTTGCTGAGGGTCCTAACTTGCCAACTTGTGACAAATCTAGTTCTTGGGCTGTAGGAAGTGAGGTCTGGTGCAATCAAGCACATCAACTCCAGAGTTACTTCAGAACCGGAGCCGCTGTCTGACTCCATGCTGCTGCCTGCACTGGAGCCGTGGTCCCCACTGAGTGCAATGACTGTAACCTGCAACACAGGCCTGATACCACCACAGTGCCTCCAAAGTCTTGCCACAGCATGAGTCCCGAGAGCTGTGTCATTGACGTCTGCAATACCCAAATCCACCACAGCACCTGTGTACCCGTGGTGTGATTGCGAAACTGCAAAGCTCACGCTTTGCTTCTTGACCTGCGGGATTCATCGACCCTGCCTTATCATAAGGAATCAATGCCTTGCCACTGATGCCACATCACCTCCCCAGCAACCGTAAGGAACCGATGCCTCACCTCCCCTGCCCAGCAGTAAGGAACCGAAGCCTCTCCTCCCCGGTAGCAGTGGGGAACTGACGCCGCACCATCTCCAGTGATGCCTCACCTTCACGACTCCACGCATCGTCTTTGTACAAGGTACTGCACCCGGGCTCCAAGACTCCATGACCAGCCCGCACTCCCTCGCAAGTGGTGTTGAATTGTTGAATGCAACTCTGTCAAGATGCCGTGATAGCCCCAGTTGGAGCTAATGTGTTTCTATGCACTATACTAGGATTTAATCTATGAAAATTCGTATCTTTACCTGTGTACGTTTGATTTTTGTCATTTTGGTCTTATTTACTCAGGGAAATATTGGCTATTTTTCTAAACTACTGTGGAGTACTTTTGTGGTGTTTTCAATGTGTGACTGTGTGTGTGTAAGGAAATGCCTCCTTGGCATGGTTGCCCCCTGACTTTTTGCCTTTGCTGATGCTATGTTTACAATTGAAAGTGTGCTGAGGCCTGCTAACCAGGCCCCAGCACCAGTGTTCTTTCCCTAACCTGTACTTTTGTATCCACAATTGGTAGACCCTGGCATCCAGATAAGTCCCTTGTAACTGGTACTTCTAGTACCAAGGGCCCTGATGCCAAGGAAGGTCTCTAAGGGCTGCAGCATGTCTTATGCCACCCTGGAGACCTCTCACTCAGCACAGACACACTGCTTGCCAGCTTGTGTGTGCTAGTGAGGACAAAACGAGTAAGTCGACATGGCTCTCCCCTCAGGGTGCCATGCCAGCCTCTCACTGCCTATGCAGTATAGGTAAGACACCCCTCTAGCAGGCCTTACAGCCCTAAGGCAGGGTGCACTATACCATAGGTGAGGGTACCAGTGCATGAGCATGGTACCCCTACAGTGTCTAAACAAAACCTTAGACATTGTAAGTGCAGGGTAGCCATAAGAGTATATGGTCTGGGAGTCTGTCAAACACGAACTCCACAGCACCATAATGGCTACACTGAAAACTGGGAAGTTTGGTATCAAACTTCTCAGCACAATAAATGCACACTGATGCCAGTGTACATTTTATTGCAAAATACACCCCAGAGGGCACCTTAGAGGTGCCCCCTGAAACTTAACCGACTGTCTGTGTAGGCTGACTAGTTCCAGCAGCCTGCCACACCAGAGACATGTTGCTGGCCCCATGGGGAGAGTGCCTTTGTCACTCTGAGGCCAGTAACAAAGCCTGCACTGGGTGGAGATGCTAACACCTCCCCCAGGCAGGAGCTGTAACACCTGGCGGTGAGCCTCAAAGGCTCACCCCTTTGTCACAGCCCAGCAGGGCACTCCAGCTTAGTGGAGTTGCCCGCCCCCTCCGGCCACGGCCCCCACTTTTGGCGGCAAGGCTGGAGGGAACAAAGAAAGCAACAAGGAGGAGTCACTGGCCAGTCAGGACAGCCCCTAAGGTGTCCTGAGCTGAGGTGACTCTGACTTTTAGAAATCCTCCATCTTGCAGATGGAGGATTCCCCCAATAGGGTTAGGATTGTGACCCCCTCCCCTTGGGAGGAGGCACAAAGAGGGTGTACCCACCCTCAGGGCTAGTAGCCATTGGCTACTAACCCCCCAGACCTAAACACGCCCTTAAATTTAGTATTTAAGGGCTACCCTGAACCCTAGAAAATTAGATTCCTGCAACTACAAGAAGAAGGACTGCCTAGCTGAAAACCCCTGCAGAGGAAGACCAGAAGACGACAACTGCCTTGGCTCCAGAAACTCACCGGCCTGTCTCCTGCCTTCCAAAGATCCTGCTCCAGCGACGCCTTCCAAAGGGACCAGCGACCTCGACATCCTCTGAGGACTGCCCCTGCTTCGAAAAGACAAGAAACTCCCGAGGACAGCGGACCTGCTCCAAGAAAAGCTGCAACTTTGTTTCCAGCAGCTTTAAAGAACCCTGCAAGCTCCCCGCAAGAAGCGTGAGACTTGCAACACTGCACCCGGCGACCCCGACTCGGCTGGTGGAGATCCAACACCTCAGGAGGGACCCCCGGACTACTCTAAGACTGTGAGTACAAAAACCTGTCCCCCCTGAGCCCCCACAGCGCCGCCTGCAGAGGGAATCCCGAGGCTTCCCCTGACCGCGACTCTTTGAATCCTAAGTCCCGACACCTGGGAGAGACCCTGCACCCGCAGCCCCCAGGACCGGAAGGACCGAACTTTCACTGGAGAAGTGACCCCCAGGAGTCCCTCTCCCTTGACCAAGTGGAGGTTTCCCCGAGGAACCCCCCCCTTGCCTGCCTGCAGCGCTGAAGAGATCCCGAGATCTCTCATAGACTAACATTGCGAACCCGACGCTTGTTTCTACACTGCACCCGGCCGCCCCCGCGCCGCTGAGGGTGAAATTTCTGTGTGGGCTTGTGTCCCCCCCAGTGCCCTACAAAACCCCCCTGGTCTGCCCTCCGAAGACGCGGGTACTTACCTGCAAGCAGACCGGAACCGGGGCACCCCCTTCTCTCCATTCTAGCCTATGTGTTTTGGGCACCACTTTGAACTCTGCACCTGACCGGCCCTGAGCTGCTGGTGTGGTGACTTTGGGGTTGCTCTGAACCCCCAACGGTGGGCTACCTTGGACCAAGAACTAAGCCCTGTAAGTGTCTTACTTACCTGGTTAACCTAACAAATACTTACCTCCCCTAGGAACTGTGAAAATTGCACTGTGTCCACTTTTAAAACAGCTATTTGTAAATAACTTGAAAAGTATACATGCAATTTTGATGATTTGAAGTTCCTAAAGTACTTACCTGCAATACCTTTCGAATGAGATATTACATGTAGAATTTGAACCTGTGGTTCTTAAAATAAACTAAGAAAAGATATTTTTCTATACAAAAACCTATTGGCTGGATTTGTCTCTGAGTGTGTGTACCTCATTTATTGTCTATGTGTATGTACAACAAATGCTTAACACTACTCCTTGGATAAGCCTACTGCTCGACCACACTACCACAAAATAGAGCATTAGTATTATCTATTTTTACCACTATTTTACCTCTAAGGGGAACCCTTGGACTCTGTGCATGCTATTCCTTACTTTGAAATAGCACATACAGAGCCAACTTCCTACATTGGTGGATCAGCGGTGGGGTACAAGACTTTGCATTTGCTGGACTACTCAGCCAATACCTGATCACACGACAAATTCCAAAATTGTCATTAGAAATTCATTTTTGCAATTTGAAATTTTTCTAAATTCTTAAAAGTCCTGCTAGGGCCTTGTGTGTTAAGTCCCTGTTTAGCATTGTCTTTTAGAGTTTAAAAGTTTGTTAAAAGTTTGAAATTAGATTCTAGAAACAGTTTTAGATTCTTTAAAAAGTCTTCCAACTTTTAGCAAAATAATGTCTGATACAGAGATGAATGTGGTGGAACTCGACACCACACCTTACCTCCATCTTAAGATGAGGGAGCTAAGGTCTCTCTGTAATATCAAAAAAATAACCATTGGCTCCAGACCTACCAAAATTCAGCTCCAGGAGCTGTTGGCAGAGTTTGAAAAAGCCAACCCCTCTGATGATGACATCACAGAGGAAGAAATTAGTGACTTGGAGGCCAATGTCCCTCCTCCAGTCCTAAATAGGGAGAACAGGATCCCTCAAGTCCTGTCTCCAACTGTGTTAGTCAGAAATAGTGAGTCCCTCACAGGAGGGTCCCACATTTCTGAAATCACTGAGGATGCTCTCAGTGAAGATGACCTCCTGTTAGCCAGGATGGCCAAAAGATTGGCTTTAGAGAGACAGCTCCTAGCCATAGAAAGGGAAAGACAAGAGATGGGCCTAGGACCCATCAATGGTGGCAGCAATATAAATAGGGTCAGAGATTCTCCTGACATGTTAAAAATCCCCAAAGGGATTGTGACAAAATATGAAGATGGTGATGACATCACCAAATGGTTCACAGCTTTTGAGAGGGCTTGTGTAACCAGAAAAGTGAACAGATCTCACTGGGGCGCTCTCCTTTGGGAAATGTTCACTGGAAAGTGTAGGGATAGACTCCTCACACTCTCTGGAAAAGATGCAGAATCTTATGACCTCATGAAGGGTACCCTGATTGAGGGCTTTGGATTCTCCACTGAGGAGTACAGGATTAGGTTCAGGGGGGCTCAAAAATCCTCGAGCCAGACCTGGGTTGACTTTGTTGACTACTCAGTGAAAACACTAGATGGTTGGATTCAAGGCAGTGGTGTAAGTAATTATGATGGGCTGTACAATTTATTTGTGAAAGAACACCTATTGAGTAATTGTTTCAATGATAAACTGCATCAGCATCTGGTAGACCTAGGACCAATTTCTCCCCAAGAATTGGGAAAGAAGGCGGACCATTGGGTCAAGACAAGGGTGTCCAAGACTTCAACAGGGGGTGACCAAAAGAAAGGGGTCACAAAGACTCCCCAGGGGAAGGGTGATGAGACAACCAAAACTAAAAATAGTAAAGAGTCTTCTACAGGCCCCCAAAAACCTGCTCAGGAGGGTGGGCCCAGAGCCTCTTCACAAAACAATGGGTACAAGGGTAAAATCTTTGATCCCAAAAAGGCCTGGTGTCATAGCTGTAAACAGCATGGACACCAAACTGGAGACAAGGCCTGTCCCAAGAAAGGTTCCACTCCAAACTCCCATCCAGGTAACACTGGTATGGCTAGTCTCCAAGTGGGATCAACAGTGTGCCCAGAGCAAATCAGGGTCCACACTGAAGCTACTCTAGTTTCTGAGGGTGGGGTGGATTTAGCCACACTAGCTGTCTGGCCGCCTAACATGCAAAAACACAGACAGCAACTCTTAATTAATGGGACTAGAATAGAGGGCCTGAGGGATACAGGTGCCAGTGTCACCATGGTGACAGAGAAACTGGTTTCCCCTGGCCAATACCTGACTGGAAAAACTTACACAGTCACCAACGCTGACAATCAGAGAAAAGTACATCCCATGGCAATGGTTACTTTAGAATGGGGAGGGGTCAATGGCCTGAAACAGGTGGTGGTCTCCTCAAATATCCCAGTGGACTGTCTGCTTGGAAATGACCTGGAGTCCTCAGCATGGGCTGAGGTAGAACTAAAAACCCATGCAGCAATGCTGGGTATCCCTGAACTGGTGTGTGTGAAAACAAGAGCACAATGCAAGGCACAGGGTGAACAAGTAGAGCTGGAGTCTGGAAGAATGGCCCAGCCTACCAAGAGAACAGGAAAGTCAGTTGGGAAACCAACTGCAACACAGCAAAAGAAAGGGAACCTCTCTTCTCAGGAAGAAGTTCTGCCCTCTGAGGGAACTGAGCCTTTGGAGCTTGAACCTTACCAGGTTGAGCTCTTGGGCCCAGGGGGACCCTCAAGGGAGGAGCTGTGTAAGGGACAAGAAACCTGTCCCTCTCTTGAAGGCCTTAGGCAGCAAGCTGCTGAAGAGTCCAAAGGCAAGAAAAATGGAACACATAGGGTCTATTGGGAAGATGGACTCCTGTACACTGAGGCCAGAGACCCCAAACCTGGTGCCACTAGGAGAGTGGTAGTGCCTCAGCTGTTCAGGAAGTTCATCCTAACATTGGCCCATGACATTCCCCTTGCTGGACATTTGGGACAAACCAAGACGTGGGAGAGGTTAGTCAACCACTTCTACTGGCCCAATATGTCCAACATGGTTAAGGAGTTTTGCCTCTCCTGCCCCACCTGTCAAGCCAGTGGTAAGACAGGTGGGCATCCAAAGGCCCCCCTCATTCCACTTCCAGTGGTGGGGGTTCCCTTTGAAAGAGTGGGTGTGGACATAGTTGGTCCACTAGAACCTCCCACAGCCTCAGGAAATATGTATATCCTGGTAGTAGTGGATCATGCTACCAGGTATCCTGAAGCTATTCCCCTTAGGTCGACTACTGCCCCTGCAGTAGCCAAGGCCCTCATTGGTATCTTTACCAGAGTGGGTTTCCCTAAGGAGGTGGTGTCTGACAGAGGTACCAACTTCATGTCAGCATACCTAAAGCACATGTGGAATGAGTGTGGAGTGACTTATAAATTCACTACACCATACCATCCACAAACTAATGGCTTGGTTGAGAGATTCAACAAGACATTAAAAGGCATGATCATGGGGCTCCCAGAAAAACTCAAAAGGAGATGGGATGTCCTCTTGCCATGTCTGCTTTTCGCTTACAGAGAGGTGCCACAGAAGGGAGTAGGATTCTCACCCTTTGAACTTCTGTTTTGTCATCCTGTAAGAGGACCACTTGCCCTTGTTAAAGAAGGCTGGGAGAGACCTCTCCATGAGCCTAAACAGGACATAGTGGACTATGTACTTGGCCTTCGCTCTAGAATGGCAGAGTACATGGAAAAGGCAACCAAAAACCTTGAGGCCAGCCAACAGCTCCAGAAGTTTTGGTATGACCAAAAGGCTGCACTGGTTGAGTTCCAACCAGGGCAGAAAGTCTGGGTTCTGGAGCCTGTGGCTCCCAGGGCACTCCAGGACAAATGGAGTGGCCCTTACCCAGTGCTAGAAAGGAAGAGTCAGGTCACCTACCTGGTGGACCTGGGCACAAGCAGGAGCCCCAAGAGGGTGATCCATGTGAACCGCCTTAAGCTCTTCCATGACAGGGCTGATGTGAATCTGTTGATGGTAACAGATGAGGATCAGGAGGCAGAGAGTGAACCTCTCCCTGATCTTCTGTCATCAGACCCAAAAGATGGCACAGTAGATGGAGTGATCTACTCAGACACCCCCTCTGGCCAACAGCAAGCTGATTGTAGGAGAGTCCTACAACAGTTTCCTGAACTCTTCTCCTTAACCCCTGGTCAGACACACCTGTGTAACCATGATGTGGACACAGGAGACAGCATGCCTGTCAAAAACAAAATCTTTAGACAGTCTGACCATGTTAAGGAAAGCATCAAGGTGGAAGTCCACAAGATGCTGGAATTGGGAGTAATTGAGCGCTCTGACAGCCCCTGGGCTAGCCCAGTGGTCTTAGTCCCCAAACCTCACACCAAAGATGGAAAGAAAGAGATGAGGTTTTGTGTGGACTACAGAGGGCTCAATTCTGTCACCAAGACAGATGCTCATCCAATTCCTAGAGCTGATGAGCTCATAGACAAATTAGGTGCTGCCAAATTCTTAAGTACCTTTGACTTGACAGCAGGGTACTAACAAATAAAAATGGCACCTGGAGCAAAAGAGAAAACAGCATTCTCCACACCTGATGGGCATTATCAGTTTACTGTTATGCCCTTTGGTTTAAAGAATGCCCCTGCCACCTTCCAAAGGTTGGTGAATCAAGTCCTTGCTGGTTTGGAGTCCTTTAGCACAGCTTATCTTGATGATATTGCTGTCTTTAGCTCCACCTGGCAGGATCACCTGGTCCACTTGAAGAAGGTTTTGAAGGCTCTGCAATCTGCAGGCCTCTCTATCAAGGCATCCAAATGCCAGATAGGGCAGGGAACTGTGGTTTACTTGGGACACCTTGTAGGTGGAGGCCAAGTGCAGCCACTCCAACCCAAGATCCAGACTATTCTGGACTGGGTAGCTCCAAAAACCCAGACTCAAGTCAGGGCATTCCTTGGCTTGACTGGGTATTACAGGAGGTTTGTGAAGGGATATGGATCCATTGTGACAGCCCTCACTGAACTCACCTCCAAGAAAATGCCCAAGAAAGTGAACTGGACTGTGGAATGCCAACAGGCCTTTGACACCCTGAGACAAGCAATGTGCTCAGCACCAGTTCTAAAAGCTCCAGATTATTCTAAGCAGTTCATTGTGCAGACTGATGCCTCTGAACATGGGAGAGGGGCAGTTTTGTCCCAAACAAATGATGATGGCCTTGACCAGCCTGTTGCTTTCATTAGCAGGAGGTTACTCCCCAGGGAGCAGCGTTGGAGTGCCATTGAGAGGGAGGCCTTTGCTGTGGTTTGGTCCCTGAAGAAGCTGAGACCATACCTCTTTGGGACTCACTTCCTAGTTCAAACTGACCACAGACCTCTCAAATGGCTGATGCAAATGAAAGGTGAAAATCCTAAACTGTTGAGGTGGTCCATCTCCCTACAGGGAATGGACTTTATAGTGGAACACAGACCTGGGACTGCCCATGCCAATGCAGATGGCCTTTCCAGGTTCTTCCACTTAGAAAATGAAGACTCTCTTGGGAAAGGTTAGTCTCATCCTCTTTCGTTTGGGGGGGGGGTTGTGTAAGGAAATGCCTCCTTGGCATGGTTGCCCCCTGACTTTTTGCCTTTGCTGATGCTATGTTTACAATTGAAAGTGTGCTGAGGCCTGCTAACCAGGCCCCAGCACCAGTGTTCTTTCCCTAACCTGTACTTTTGTATCCACAATTGGCAGACCCTGGCATCCAGATAAGTCCCTTGTAACTGGTACTTCTAGTACCAAGGGCCCTGATGCCAAGGAAGGTCTCTAAGGGCTGCAGCATGTCTTATGCCACCCTGGAGACCTCTCACTCAGCACAGACACACTGCTTGCCAGCTTGTGTGTGCTAGTGAGGACAAAACGAGTAAGTCGACATGGCACTCCCCTCAGGGTGCCATGCCAGCCTCTCACTGCCTATGCAGTATAGGTAAGACACCCCTCTAGCAGGCCTTACAGCCCTAAGGCAGGGTGCACTATACCATAGGTGAGGGTACCAGTGCATGAGCATGGTACCCCTACAGTGTCTAAACAAAACCTTAGACATTGTAAGTGCAGGGTAGCCATAAGAGTATATGGTCTGGGAGTCTGTCAAACACGAACTCCACAGCACCATAATGGCTACACTGAAAACTGGGAAGTTTGGTATCAAACTTCTCAGCACAATAAATGCACACTGATGCCAGTGTACATTTTATTGCAAAATACACCCCAGAGGGCACCTTAGAGGTGCCCCCTGAAACTTAACCGACTGTCTGTGTAGGCTGACTAGTTCCAGCAGCCTGCCACACCAGAGACATGTTGCTGGCCCCATGGGGAGAGTGCCTTTGTCACTCTGAGGCCAGTAACAAAGCCTGCACTGGGTGGAGATGCTAACACCTCCCCCAGGCAGGAGCTGTAACACCTGGCGGTGAGCCTCAAAGGCTCACCCCTTTGTCACAGCCCAGCAGGGCACTCCAGCTTAGTGGAGTTGCCCGCCCCCTCCGGCCACGGCCCCCACTTTTGGCGGCAAGGCTGGAGGGAACAAAGAAAGCAACAAGGAGGAGTCACTGACCAGTCAGGACAGCCCCTAAGGTGTCCTGAGCTGAGGTGACTCTGACTTTTAGAAATCCTCCATCTTGCAGATGGAGGATTCCCCCAATAGGGTTAGGATTGTGACCCCCTCCCCTTGGGAGGAGGCACAAAGAGGGTGTACCCACCCTCAGGGCTAGTAGCCATTGGCTACTAACCCCCCAGACCTAAACACGCCCTAAAATTTAGTATTTAAGGGCTACCCTGAACCCTAGAAAATTAGATTCCTGCAACTACAAGAAGAAGGACTGCCTAGCTGAAAACCCCTGCAGAGGAAGACCAGAAGACGACAACTGCCTTGGCTCCAGAAACTCACCGGCCTGTCTCCTGCCTTCCAAAGATCCTGCTCCAGCGACGCCTTCCAAAGGGACCAGCGACCTCGACATCCTCTGAGGACTGCCCCTGCTTCGAAAAGACAAGAAACTCCCGAGGACAGCGGACCTGCTCCAAGAAAAGCTGCAACTTTGTTTCCAGCAGCTTTAAAGAACCCTGCAAGCTCCCCGCAAGAAGCGTGAGACTTGCAACACTGCACCCGGCGACCCCGACTCGGCTGGTGGAGATCCAACACCTCAGGAGGGACCCCCGGACTACTCTAAGACTGTGAGTACAAAAACCTGTCCCCCCTGAGCCCCCACAGCGCCGCCTGCAGAGGGAATCCCGAGGCTTCCCCTAACCGCGACTCTTTGAATCCTAAGTCCCGACACCTGGGAGAGACCCTGCACCCGCAGCCCCCAGGACCGGAAGGACCGAACTTTCACTGGAGAAGTGACCCCCAGGAGTCCCTCTCCCTTGCCCAAGTGGAGGTTTCCCCGAGGAACCCCCCCCTTGCCTGCCTGCAGCGCTGAAGAGATCCCGAGATCTCTCATAGACTAACATTGCGAACCCGACGCTTGTTTCTACACTGCACCCGGCCGCCCCCGCGCCGCTGAGGGTGAAATTTCTGTGTGGGCTTGTGTCCCCCCCGGTGCCCTACAAAACCCCCCTGGTCTGCCCTCCGAAGACGCGGGTACTTACCTGCAAGCAGACCGGAACCGGGGCACCCCCTTCTCTCCATTCTAGCCTATGTGTTTTGGGCACCACTTTGAACTCTGCACCTGACCGGCCCTGAGCTGCTGGTGTGGTGACTTTGGGGTTGCTCTGAACCCCCAACGGTGGGCTACCTTGGACCAAGAACTAAGCCCTGTAAGTGTCTTACTTACCTGGTTAACCTAACAAATACTTACCTCCCCTAGGAACTGTGAAAATTGCACTGTGTCCACTTTTAAAACAGCTATTTGTGAATAACTTGAAAAGTATACATGCAATTTTGATGATTTGAAGTTCCTAAAGTACTTACCTGCAATACCTTTCGAATGAGATATTACATGTAGAATTTGAACCTGTGGTTCTTAAAATAAACTAAGAAAAGATATTTTTCTATACAAAAACCTATTGGCTGGATTTGTCTCTGAGTGTGTGTACCTCATTTATTGTCTATGTGTATGTACAACAAATGCTTAACACTACTCCTTGGATAAGCCTACTGCTCGACCACACTACCACAAAATAGAGCATTAGTATTATCTATTTTTACCACTATTTTACCTCTAAGGGGAACCCTTGGACTCTGTGCATGCTATTCCTTACTTTGAAATAGCACATACAGAGCCAACTTCCTACAGTGTGTGTGTGTGTTTGTGTGTGTGTACAAATAATAAACACATTGCCTCGGAGATACCCCTAACTGCTTGAGCCAAGATAATAAAGGGGTGAGCAGGGGTTATCTTAGCTGTGTGACCCCCTTACCTTAACTAGAGTGAGGGTCCCTACTAGGCCAGGGTGCAAACCACTTCCAACTAAAGACCCCATTTCTAACAAATATAATCAATAATTTTGTCAAATATAAAAAATAAAATTAAAGAAAGTTATTTAATATGTGATTGTGTTGCTTACAGAAGTTATGGTATGTCAGTGTATTAAGCTTTTGCTGATGAGATCTGAGGGTTCTCTTTGCACATCTTGGCAATGCATTTTACTCATCCTTTTAAGGTTGATAAGCTGAGAGTAGTTGAGTTGGGATCTTTAACATTTGTACCTTTAACAAAGCACCATGAACAAGCAGATTTGAAAACGGGGCACTATATGAGAAAGTTATTATCATAGTTACTGTGAATTTTAGATGATTAATTGGGTTTTTTAGAGTATTGATAATTTATTTACAAATCACACTTCACCAACTGAAATCCATAGCGGTCAATAGGGAGATGCATTAAAGAACCTCATGTGTGTTTTCATGGATACATAATGTACATCTCTAACGTGTGATGGATGCTTATGGATCATAAGATATTCATTCTGTCATGAGTATTTCCCAACATTGAAAAAATTAATTTCCATGCCAATCGGCAAAAAAAGCTAGCCAAAATGATCGAATCCCTGCACTGAGCCAAAATTTGCAATCTAGCCTTTTCAATATGTGAAAAAACACCGAGGCAAAGGGAGGTTAATAAAGATCAATGCGTAATGCATAAGAAGTGATGTCAGACCAAGAACGGAGGTCAAGTGACCTTTGCCTTTCTTACAATTGTTGGAGTGTTACAATAAAACAACTTGAGTTGCATAGTGAGAATGCACAAACATCAGTTCAGCTCATCTATGGTTAGAAGTAATACTAGGATAAAAATGGTGTCTGTTCATTTTATAAAGCTTTTCGATAGGTTTACTTTGATGAAAAAGCCTTGACTGAAAAGAAAAATAAGTGAAAGTCTCCCTTTCTGGCTGTATTTTCTATGTATCAGCAAATGCTGCAGCAAGCAATGCAACTTTTAGGAATTAACAATTAGCGATTTTAAGGCTTTTTACTGTGTGTGTATGTCTCTATTGGTCACATGTGTGATCCGGTGAGGCACGGGCTCGGCCCTTCATCCTTTGGGGTATATTTACTTGCCCATAGCACCACCGGAGCGTCACTTTTTGTGAGGTGTGGTGGGGCTGTGCACTGCCCATATTTGCAAGGCGGCACTAAGCCACTTTTGTTGGCTTAATGCCACCTTTTAAAAATGGGCATCGGTGACGCCGTTTTCTGCGGCAGAGAGGCATGCAATCGATTCTGCTGTGGGAGTTCCACCGCAACATCCATTGCTTTTGAAGCTGTCCCAGGTTTACAATTCGTAAAGGGGTGGCGTTAGCATGGCACAAGGAGAAATACTTTTGCTTTTCCTCATTTGTGCTATGTGTGCTGCATTCTGCAGCACACATAGAAAGAGCAAAAGGCCATTAATGATTGTTTAAGGTGTCCCTTCCTGCATATAAACAATCATTCAATAATGACGATTTGCTACTTTTATGTGTGCTGCATTCTGCAGCACACATAGAAGTGCCAAATCGCCAAGGGCCAGATGTATCAAGCCTTATTGCATTCGCAAACGGTGCAAATGCCCGTTTGAGAATGCAAAAATGCCTTTCAGTATTTATGAAAGGTGTTTGCAACGTAAATGTAAGCAATCGCTAAAATAGCGATTCCTTAAATTTGCGAGCCTGTTTAGAAAATCGCAAATTGCGATTCTCTAAATAAGAAATCGCAAATAAGGAATCCTTATTTGCGATTTCTAAACCACATGTAACAAGAAATTCCTTAATGTGAATTGGGCATTAAGGAATCGCTATTACCACCAAGTTGAACTTGCTGGTGACCATATGCAAATTTGAAAAATGCCTTAAAAATGCATTTTTAAAATTGACATGTAACACACACATGCCCCTTTGGCATGTGTGCGCCTTACATGTCCTTCAAAAACTTCTTGGGGTGCAGCAGAGGGGGCCTTAGGCCCCCAGCACCCTGGGGTTTGCATTTCCCAAACTGGAATTCGCAATTTGGGAAATGCTAAATATTCGCAAATATGGGCCTACAGGCCCATAGGTGCGAATGGGGCCGATATCGCAATTTGCGATTCGGTAATAGCATTTGCGTTTTTTAAGAAATCGCTATTACCGAATTGCAAATATGATACATTGCATTTTGCGAATCAGAAATAGCGAATTCTTAAAAATCGCTATTTCCTGGGGATGAATGTTTGTATTGTTCAGCATTCCAGCCATCCTCTGTTGTTTTTGCTTTTGTCACCCTAAGTGGGAAGGGTATGTCCAGATGTGGGCCCCCTGCTCACTGTGCCACTGGATTCAAGCTAGTTTGACTGATGAGAGGTGATACCCAGAAATTGGAACCAGAATGCTTGTTTCCATCCCAGGGAGGACCTGGCCTGGTAGTTTGGGCTGGACTGTTTCCTTGGGTGCATGGTCAAGACTGATTTGCATATGGTTGGGTCCAAACTGGAGTGACGTGGTGTGCAAAAAAACAATGGATTAAATCCAGATCTTTGTCACCGGGGTGAATGTTTGCATTGTTCAGCATTCCATCCATCATCTGTTCTTTTTGCTTTTGTCACTCTAAGTGGAAAGAGTATGCCTTGACTTGGGCCATGTGCTCACTGAGCCTCTGGATTCGAGCTAGCCTTGCTGATGAGGGGTAATACCTCAAAACCAGTCTTAGGATGCTTGCTGATGGGCAGGGAACACCTGGCCTGGCAGTTCTAGCTGGACTGTTCCCAGTGGGGAGCAGGGTCAAGACTGATTTGCATTTGTCTGGGTCCAAACTGGGTGGTGTGGTGGGAAAAAGTACAATGGATTAAACCCAGATCTTTTTGGCAGGGGGTGAATGTTTGCATTGTTCAGCATTCCAGCCATCATCTGTTCTTTTCACTTTGTAAATATGATGCAACGCAAATGCCTCCTTAACACTGCATAAGTGTAAAACCAATAATGATAATGTGGTGCAATGAGGCGCAAGGGGCGTGTAACTATGACCCTAAGTATTTCTACTGTTGTTCTTACATGTTTGGCTCAAATCCTGTAATTCTAACAAACGTTTTAGGGGTCATTAGATTTGCAAGTGTTTTCTCTATTACAGCTAAACCACAGAGGAATAGCATTTGGAAGCATAGTATAATGAAGGCTTGCCACAGAAGAGCCATAAATGTTGATCCGAGTTGAAGGAGTTCACGATGAAAGGCATCCATGTTCAGTATTTCCGCCTAAACAACAACAGATTATTTTTCACTGGAATAGGTAATGCTGTGAGTAGTGATATAGTAATACTTTGCTTAGCATATGCACACGTGATAGTAACGCAAAAGCCATTCTAGTTTCAATACTGTATTTAAAACTTATTACATATCTAGTGTAAACAAAAACAAAACTCAGAATATTACAATCAATCTTCCATCAAACTCTTCCTCAAATATGGGTTCCATAAAAAATCGATCACAAAGTGTTCATGTCTCCTCCACAGTCCAAAATTAGTATCCACAAGTCCAAATTGTGTATCCTGTATAATTAGTTCCAGAGTTACCAGTTCAATCCAATAAATTCCACCTTTGTCTCTTTTTCAAATTATGTATCGTTCCAGAGTTATCAATTCAGTCCAGCAACTTCCTCCTTTGTCCCTTTGTCAACACGTGTTTCATCCGGGGAGTACCCCTGGATTTCATCAGGACCTCCTATAATAACATTATATATATGATGTCACATAATACAAATATTGTGTGTTCTATAAACTCTTCTGTTTGTTACATTATAACAAAATTACGTGCTTAGCGGTGGAAATTTATGTGTGTATCTTCTTCTTAGTTGTGACAGGTTAAACAGTACTACTCCACATTTACAATTGCAGCTACCATGTGTAAAATCAGTGACTGATGTCTCAAAGTGTACATGCACATCTTTTACATAACAGAAAAAATGAAGTGTATGTCCCATGCACAGGTCACCCTATTTTCTCTTCCAGTGTATATTGTAGAGGATACCCCCCAAATATCACCACCGTCACCCACTAATCATACCTTCCCAGTATACTTGATTGTTACATATGCTCCATAGTATCCTTTATAGCTATTTTGTATATGTCTTATATCCTATTTAAACATAGATAAGATGTCATAGTTTATCAACAATTATTTCATTTAAATATCAACTAAGAATTTATATTACTATAATATACATATATATATGTGCCACTCACCAAATGCGTCTATATTTTCTTTTTTCTTTTATGTAACTCCAATTATTGTTAAACTCTTCTTTAAATCTCTGTGTATTAGAAACATAATGTTTTATGAACCCTTATCCTTGCATACAAGTCTCCCACAATGTAGCATTAAAAATATATATTCATAATCCCCATATTGCTTTCTTACCTAATAAGCGAGTGCGCTATAGTTGTGCCGTCATAATCGGCTTCGGTGTTCGAAAACGAAGCCCCGTAGCTTCCAGCCATTTGTACTTCTCTCCCCGAAATAAAATAAAAGACGGACTTGACACCTTCCCCTTCCCGTTTCCGGGATAGTAAAAATAAATAACGGACTACATTTTTATCCTTCTGTTGTGCCGATGCATTTCTATATTATTGTTAACTGGAGCTGTAATCCTCCAATCAACTCCAGCGATGATGTATATACCGCTTTTCCTATTTCTTTGAATATAATAAGTAAAATACAAAATAATGCATTACCTAACTCTCTATAAATTTAGTTAAATGTATCTTACTTTATAAGATGACTGATTATCTATACCTTGTGTAACCATGGATTTCGCTAAGTTCTCTTGTTATGCTATAAATACATCGTATCTGAATAAGTGTACACTATCTTTTTCAAAACTAAACTAAATTATTATGAAACAATCGTGGTATAACTAAATAAATCTAATATATTTTTTCTAGAAGACTTGTCTCACACAATACTGCACAATTCATTAAATAAGATCTAGACCCTACTCTCAACTAAACTATTTATCCCCTAGAAAATATTCCATTTCAAAATCTGTATTCAAACCCCATTCCACTGCTCCTAATCTCATAATCCATTTCGATTCTCTTCTTCGTAATTCCAATTCCCTATTGCCCCCGTGGATTTATTTCACAATGATCAAAGCCTATAAATTTAAACATTTTATGAACATCCTGTACTGTACATGCTTTCATATGGGATGCTATGGGATATCGTTCATCCCCTTGATTAATGGCCCTCCAGTGTTCCAGGATCCTAACTTTCAAAGGCCGTATCGTACTGCCTACATATATTTTATCACAAGTACATATGAGCATATATACAACAAATTTTGTGTTACAATCAATATGTGATCTTATAGGTATTTTTTCACCTCTAATGCCCTCCAAATCCTTCTTTGGTTGCCATGCCCATTTACACACTGCGCATGATCCACACTTAAAGAAGCCCAAATTCCGCTTCGTAAGCCAGTCCTTTGTAGTTTCATCTGCCAAATAACTCGGACTGAGGATATTATTGAGGGTGTTTCCTCTTCTATATGCCACCTCTGGTCTTTTACCTATAAATTTCTTGAGTGTCTCATCTCGACTTAACAAGGACCAGTACTTATTCATGATTCGTATTAATTTTTGAGAATTTTCCGTGTAGTCCAAGATGATTCTAATTTTGTGATTCCTATTCCGTGCATTGTCTTTCTTTCGGCTTCTACCTATATCCAATGTCTGCCTACGGGGTATGTTCCACACCTTCCGTAGAGATTTTTGTATAAGTGTCTCAGAATAGCCTCTAGCTAAAAATCTTTGTCCTATGTCTCTAATTTGTTTACCAAACTTATCAGTCTTGCTACAATTTCTCCTTGCTCTTATCATCTCTCCTAATGGTATAGCTTCGATCTGATGTCGAGGATGGGCACTCGTAGCGTGCAGCAGAGTATTGCAAGCAGTTGGTTTACGATATAATCTACTTTCAATTCTGTCTCCCTCAATATATAATTCTACATCGAGAAATTCCAAATGGGTTGCACTGTATTTACATGTAAATTTAATATTTGCTTCATTTGCATTCAAATAGTTGCAAAACTCTTGTAACGATGATTCATCTCCTGTCCATAGCATGAAACAATCATCAATGTACCGTCCCCAGTATAAAATATGTGTATGCCAACTTGCTGCACCCGTCTCTTCAAGCCACCCCATAAATAGGTTGGCATATGAGGGGGAAAATTTAGACCCCATTGCTACTCCCTGTTTTTGTTTAAACCATTCTCTCTTCAATAAAAAATAATTATTATTCAGTATGAAGTCTATCAAATGTAGAATCATCTTGGTATGCTCCAAATAGTGTGCTGCTCTTCTGTTCAGAAAATGTTCTACTGCCCTCACTCCAAAATCATGTTGTATAGAGGTGTATAATGCTACCACATCTAGAGTAACCATAAACATACCCGGTTCCCATTGTATATCTGATAATATACTGAGTATATGTTTGGTATCTTTTATAAAAGACGGTAAGTTATAAACAAATGGTTGTAAAAATATATCAACAAACTCTGAGAGTCTCTCCGTAGGACCCCCCATACCTGAAACAATCGGTCTTCCAGGCGGGAAGAGTGACTGTTTATGTATTTTTGGTAGGGTATATAGACATGGGTACTTTGGACGATATACCCTTAGATAAAGAAACTCATCTTCATCCAATAGCTCTCTATCCCTATAGTTTTTTAGCATGTCATTAATTTCCCTAGTTAAAGTCATAATAGGATTTTTCACCACCTTCTCATAACAGTTGATATCATTTAGTTGCGTGTAAATTTCTTGTTCATAATCCTTACGATTCATAGCCACTATGTTCCCTCCTTTATCCGCTCTTTTTATAACTATATCTTGATCAGTTCTGAGAGCTTTTAGTGCTATATGTTCCCGACTAGTAAGGTTGGGTTTTCTCAAGATTGTTTTCCTCTCCGCCTCTTTATTAAGGTCAGTCCAAACCAATTTGAAAAAGGTTTCTAAATTCCCATCCACCAGGGATCTAGGCACCCAGGTGGATCTTTGTTTAAGACCACTTGTAATATGTCTATTCGATGCTAAGTCTAAATCTTGTAAAACAGTAATTGGATATTCCTCGTAATCCGTGATTGACATTAGTGTTACCGTATCATAAATATCCTGAATGGATAAACCACCATATCATGGTTCCACTCGTTGGGTTGCATCCTCATCTCTCCTTCTTAAGTAAAAATATTTTTTAAGTTTCAATTTTCTCATAAATTTATACAGGTCTATTTTAGAATTGCAAATATCTCCCTTTGATGATGGACAGAAACCAAGACCCTTATTCAGCAAAGATAACATATCTGAAGATAATTCTTTATTTGACAAATTCACTACATTATTCTCAACCAATGATTCTACATCTTTTTGTCCCGTGACCTTGTTCTCATTCCTAAGTACAATTCGCTTTTTTCCTCCTCTTTTCCCTCTCCTGGTCTTTCTACTCGATTCCTTCTTTGATTTAATTCCCAATTCCCCTGTTTTATTCTCTTTAGTTCTTGTAAAAAACCTGCTCCTTGTGTGCTTGATTCCACATGTAATTCATTCAATCCTGTGTCACTAATGTTGGTAGCTGAACTACTCCTAGATGTAGATGGAGATTCCGTGGAAATATTAGATTCCCCTATGACTCTCCCAACTTTTATCAAATGATCATACTTCCGCGAGAACGTAAAGACTCTCCCATTTATATAATCCATTTCATCTCTCCTAAGTTTCCTAGCTTTCCTCTGTTTGATCTCGTCTTGAAATTTCATGATCACATCATTCAGAATAGTATAATTCTTATCTGTAGCTTCTTTCAGCCCCATTTCTCTTATATCCTTTTCTAATGCATCTATCTCTAATTGTAGTTTCCCAACTTTTCTTTCTGCATTCTCTATCAGAATATCCATCAGCTTCATCGAATTCATCTTTAGTTCTTCTTCCCATCTTTTCAGTAGATCAGTTTCTAGATCATCATATGTGGGGAATAGATGTGAACGTAAGCCCCTTGGTATTCTATCCAACTTTCTATACTGCTTTAATGTTATTGCGTCCCACCATCTGGACATTTCATTTCTTTTTAATTTCTCCAACCTAATAAATTTGTCCCTTAATCCTTCTTTCATCCTCTGATTCCCACCGCCCACAGCTTGTCGTACCGTGACCCCTTTATCTAAATTTCTAAATAGTTCTTCTGCTTCTTTCAATCTCTCTTCCATTTTGAAATCAAAGATACCCTTAAATTATTTATATTTTTAGAGTAAGAAGCTACCCACTCCAAAAGTATATATCAAAAGAGAGGGTGAATAGTGAGTGATAGGCGCTTCCCACTCTAACTCTGTGGTAATGTGCTTCCCAATATCGCACGGTGCAAATGACTGGGGTCACACCCTCTACATCCCCTAAATCACCCTATTTTCTCTTCCAGTGTATATTGTAGAGGATACCCCCCAAACATCATCACCGTCACCCACTAATCATACCTTCCCAGTATACTTGATTGTTACATATGCTCCATAGTATCCTTTATAGCTATTTTGTATATGTCTTATATCCTATTTAAACATAGATAAGATGTCATAGTTTATCAACAATTATTTCATTTAAATATCAACTAAGAGTTTATATTACTATAATATACATATATATATGTGCCACTCACCAAATGCGTCTATATTTTCTTTTTTCTTTTATGTAACTCCAATTATTGTTAAACTCTTCTTTAAATCTCTGTGTATTAGAAACATAATGTTTTATGAACCCTTATCCTTGCATACAAGTCTCCCACAATGTAGCATTAAAAATATATATTCATAATCCCCATATTGCTTTCTTACCTAATAAGCGAGTGCGCTATAGTTGTGCCGTCATAATCGGCTTCGGTGTTCGAAACCGAAGCCCCGTAGTTGAATGCAAATGAAGCAAATATTAAATTTACATGTAAATACAGTGCGACCCATTTGGAATTTCTCGATGTAGAATTATATATTGAGGGAGACAGAATTGAAAGTAGATTATATCGTAAACCAACTGCTTGCAATACTCTGCTGCACGCTACGAGTGCCCATCCTCGACATCAGATCGAAGCTATACCATTAGGAGAGATGAAAAGAGCAAGGAGAAATTGTAGCAAGACTGATGAGTTTGGTAAACAAATTAGAGACATAGGACAAAGATTTTTAGCTAGAGGCTATTCTGAGACACTTATACAAAAATCTCTACGGAAGGTGTGGAACATACCCCGTAGGCAGACATTGGATAAAGGTATAAGCCGAAAGAAAGACAATGCACGGAATAGGGATCACAAAATTAGAATCATCTTGGACTACACGGAAAATTCTCAAAAATTAATACGAATCATGAATAAGTACTGGTCCTTGTTAAGTCGAGATGAGACACTCAAGAAATTTATAGGTAAAAGACCAGAGGTGGCATATAGAAGAGGAAACACCCTCAATAATATCCTCAGTCCGAGTTATTTGGCAGATGAAACTACAAAGGACTGGCTTACGAAGCGGAATTTGGGCTTCTTTAAGTGTGGATCATGCGCAGTGTGTAAATGGGCATGGCAACCAAAGAAGGATTTGGAGGGCATTAGAGGTGAAAAAATACCTATAAGATCACATATTGATTGTAACACAAAATTTGTTGTATATATGCTCATATGTACTTGTGATAAAATATATGTAGGCAGTACGATACGGCCTTTGAAAGTTAGGATCCTGGAACACTGGAGGGCCATTAATCAAGGGGATGAACGATATCCCATAGCATCCCATATGAAAGCATGTACAGTACAGGATGTTCATAAAATGTTTAAATTTATAGGCTTTGATCATTGTGAAATAAATCCACGGGGGGCAATAGGGAATTGGAATTACGAAGAAGAGAATCGAAATGGATTATGAGATTAGGAGCAGTGGAATGGGGTTTGAATACAGATTTTGAAATGGAATATTTTCTAGGGGATAAATAGTTTAGTTGAGAGTAGGGTCTAGATCTTATTTAATGAATTGTGCAGTATCGTGTGAGACAAGTCTTCTAGAGAAAATATATTACATTTATTTAGTTATACCACGATTGTTTCATAATAATTTAGTTTAGTTTTGAAAAAGATAGTGTACACTTATTCAGATACGATGTATTTATAGCATAACAAGAGAATTTAGCGAAATCCATGGTTACACAAGGTATAGATAATCAGTCATCTTATAAAGTAAGATACATTTAACTAAATTTATAGAGAGTTAGGTAATGCATTATTTTGTATTTTACTTGTTATATTCAAAGAAATAGGAAAAGCGGTATATACATCATCGCTGGAGTTGATTTGAGGATTACAGCTCCAGTTAACAATAATATAGAAATGCATCGGCACAACAGAAGGATAAAAATGTAGTCCGTTATTTATTTTTACTATCCCAGAAACGGGAAGGGGAAGGTGTCAAGTCCGTCTTTTATTTTATTTCGGGGAGAGAAGTACAAATGGCTGGAAGCTACGGGGCTTCGGTTTCAAACACCGAAGCCGATTATGACGGCACAACTATAGCGCACTCGCTTATTAGGTAAGAAAGCAATATGGGGATTATGAATATATATTTTTAATGCTACATTGTGGGAGACTTGTATGCAAGGATAAGGGTTAATAAAACATTATGTTTCTAATACACAGAGATTTAAAGAAGAGTTTAACAATAATTGGAGTTACATAAAAGAAAAAAGAAAATATAGATGCATTTGGTGAGTGGCACATATATATATGTATATTATAGTAATATAAATTCTTAGTTGATATTTAAATGAAATAATTGTTGATAAACTATGACATCTTATCTATGTTTAAATAGGATATAAGACATATACAAAATAGCTATAAAGGATACTATGGAGCATATGTAACAATCAAGTATGCTGGGAAGGTATGATTAGTGGGTGACGGTGGTGATGTTTGGGGGGTATCCTCTACAATATACACTGGAAGAGAAAATAGGGTGACCTGTGCATGGGACATACACTTCATTTTTTCTGTTATGTAAAAGATGTGCATGTACACTTTGAGACATCAGTCACTGATTTTACACATGGTAGCTGCAATTGTAAATGTGGAGTAGTACTGTTTAACCTGTCACAACTAAGAAGAAGATACACACATACATTTCCACCGCTAAGCACGTAATTTTGTTATAATGTAACAAACAGAAGAGTTTATAGAACACACAATATTTGTATTATGTAACATCATATATATAATGTTATTATAGGAGGTCCTAATGAAATCCAGGGGTACTCCCCGGATGAAACACGTGTTGACAAAGGGACAAAGGAGGAAGTTGCTGGACTGAATTGATAACTCTGGAACGATACATAATTTGAAAAAGAGACAAAGGTGGAATTTATTGGATTGAACTGGTAACTCTGGAACTAATTATACAGGATACACAATTTGGACTTGTGGATACTAATTTTGGACTGTGGAGGAGACATGAACACTTTGTGATCGATTTTTTATGGAACCCATATTTGAGGAAGAGTTTGATGGAAGATTGATTGTAATATTCTGAGTTTTGTTTTTGTTTACACTAGATATGTAATAAGTTTTAAATACAGTATTGAAACTAGAATGGCTTTTGCGTTACTATCACGTGTGCAAATGTATCTATTTTCAATTTAGATAACATAATGTTGTCAATTTAGGGGATGTAGAGGGTGTGACCCCAGTCATTTGCACCGTGCGATATTGGGAAGCACATTACCACAGAGTTAGAGTGGGAAGCGCCTATCACTCACTATTCACCCTCTCTTTTGATATATACTTTTGGAGTGGGTAGCTCCTTACTCTAAAAATAGAAATAATTTAAGGGTATCTTTGATTTCAAAATGGAAGAGAGATTGAAAGAAGCAGAAGAACTATTTAGAAATTTAGATAAAGGGGTCACGGTACGACAAGCTGTGGGCGGTGGGAATCAGAGGATGAAAGAAGGATTAAGGGACAAATTTATTAGGTTGGAGAAATTAAAAAGAAATGAAATGTCCAGATGGTGGGACGCAATAACATTAAAGCAGTATAGAAAGTTGGATAGAATACCAAGGGGCTTACGTTCACATCTATTCCCCACATATGATGATCTAGAAACTGATCTACTGAAAAGATGAGAAGAAGAACTAAAGATGAATTCGATGAAGCTGATGGATATTCTGATAGAGAATGCAGAAAGAAAAGTTGGGAAACTACAATTAGAGATAGATGCATTAGAAAAGGATATAAGAGAAATGGGGCTGAAAGAAGCTACAGATAAGAATTATACTATTCTGAATGATGTGATCATGAAATTTCAAGACGAGATCAAACAGAGGAAAGCTAGGAAACTTAGGAGAGATGAAATGGATTATATAAATGGGAGAGTCTTTACGTTCTCGCGGAAGTATGATCATTTGATAAAAGTTGGGACAGTCATAGGGGAATCTAATATTTCCACGGAATCTCCATCTACATCTAGGAGTAGTTCAGCTACCAACATTAGTGACACAGGATTGAATGAATTACATGTGGAATCAAGCACACAAGGAGCAGGTTTTTTACAAGAACTAAAGAGAATAAAACAGGGGAATTGGGAATTAAATCAAAGAAGGAATCGAGTAGAAAGACCAGGAGAGGGAAAAGAGGAGGAAAAAAGCGAATTGTACTTAGGAATGAGAACAAGGTCACGGGACAAAAAGATGTAGAATCATTGGTTGAGAATAATGTAGTGAATTTGTCAAATAAAGAATTATCTTCAGATATGTTATCTTTGCTGAATAAGGGTCTTGGTTTCTGTCCATCATCAAAGGGAGATATTTGCAATTCTAAAATAGACTTGTATAAATTTATAAGAAAATTGAAACTTAAAAAATATTTTTACTTAAGAAGGAGAGATGAGGATGCAACCCAACGAGTGGAACCATTATATGGTGGTTTATCCATTCAGGATATTTATGATACGGTAACACTAATGTCAATCACGGATTACGAGGAATATCCAATTACTGTTGCCACTGTTTTACAAGATTTAGACTTAGCATCGAATAGACATATTACAAGTGGTCTTAAACAAAGATCCACCTGGGTGCCTAGATCCCTGGTGGATGGGAATTTAGAAACCTTTTTCAAATTGGTTTGGACTGACCTTAATAAAGAGGCGGAGAGGAAAACAATCTTGAGAAAACCCAACCTTACTAGTCGGGAACATATAGCACTAAAAGCTCTCAGAACTGATCAAGATATAGTTATAAAAAAGAGCGGATAAAGGAGGGAACATAGTGGTTATGAATCGTAAGGATTATGAACAAGAAATTTACACGCAACTAAATGATATCAACTGTTATGAGAAGGTGGTGAAAAATCCTATTATGACTTTAACTAGGGAAATTAATGACATGCTAAAAAACTATAGGGATAGAGAGCTATTGGATGAAGATGAGTTTCTTTATCTAAGGGTATATCGTCCAAAGTACCCATGTCTATATACCCTACCAAAAATACATAAACAGTCACTCTTCCCGCCTAGAAGACCGATTGTTTCAGGTATGGGGGGTCCTACGGAGAGACTCTCAGAGTTTGATGATATATTTTTACAACCATTTGTTTATAACTTACTGTCTTTTATAAAAGATACCAAACATATACTCAGTATATTATCAAATATACAATGGGAACCGGGTATGTTTATGGTTACTCTAGATGTGGTAGCATTATACACCTCTATACAACATGATTTTGGAGTGAGGGCAGTAGGACATTTTCCGAACAGAAGAGCAGCACACTATTTGGAGCATACCAAGATGATTCTACATTTGATAGACTTCATACTGAATAATAATTATTTTTTATTTAAGAGAGAATGGTTTAAACAAAAACAGGGAGTAGCAATGGGGTCTACATTTTCCCCCTCATATGCCAACCTATTCATGGGGTGGCTTGAGGAGACATGGTTATGGGGCCCGGGTGCAGCAAGTTGGCATACACATATTTTATACTGGGGACGGTACATTGATGATTGTTTTAGGCTATGGACAGGAGATGAATCATCGTTACAAGAGTTTTGCAACTATTTGAATGCAAATGAAGCAAATATTAAATTTACATGTAAATACAGTGCGACCCATTTGGAATTTCTCGATGTAGAATTATATATTGAGGGAGACAGAATTGAAAGTAGATTATATCGTAAACCAACTGCTTGCAATACTCTGCTGCACGCTACGAGTGCCCATCCTCGACATCAGATCGAAGCTATACTATTAGGAGAGATGATACGAGCAAGGAGAAATTGTAGCAAGACTGATGAGTTTGGTAAACAAATTAGAGACATAGGACAAAGATTTTTAGCTAGAGGCTATTCTGAGACACTTATACAAAAATCTCTACGGAAGGTGTGGAACATACCCCGTAGGCAGACATTGGATATAGGTATAAGCCGAAAGAAAGACAATGCACGGAATAGGGATCACAAAATTAGAATCATCTTGGACTACACGGAAAATTCTCAAAAATTAATACGAATGATGAATAAGTACTGGTCCTTGTTAAGTCGAGATGAGACACTCAAGAAATGTATAGGTAAAAGACCAGAGGTGGCATATAGAAGAGGAAACACCCTCAATAATATCCTCAGTCCGAGTTATTTGGCAGATGAAACTACAAAGGACTGGCTTACGAAGCGGAATTTGGGCTTCTTTAAGTGTGGATCATGCGCAGTGTGTAAATGGGCATGGCAACCAAAGAAGGATTTGGAGGGCATTAGAGGTGAAAAAATACCTATAAGATCACATATTGATTGTAACACAAAATTTGTTGTATATATGCTCATATGTACTTGTGATAAAATATATGTAGGCAGTACGATACGGCCTTTGAAAGTTAGGATCCTGGAACACTGGAGGGCCATTAATCAAGGGGATGAACGATATCCCATAGCATCCCATATGAAAGCATGTACAGTACAGGATGTTCATAAAATGTTTAAATTTATAGGCTTTGATCATTGTGAAATAAATCCACGGGGGGGCAATAGGGAATTGGAATTACGAAGAAGAGAATCGAAATGGATTATGAGATTAGGAGCAGTGGAATGGGGTTTGAATACAGATTTTGAAATGGAATATTTTCTAGGGGATAAATAGTTTAGTTGAGAGTAGGGTCTAGATCTTATTTAATGAATTGTGCAGTATTGTGTGAGACAAGTCTTCTAGAGAAAATATATTACATTTATTTAGTTATACCACGATTGTTTCATAACAATTTAGTTTAGTTTTGAAAAAGATAGTGTACACTTATTCAGATACGATGTATTTATAGCATAACAAGAGAACTTAGCGAAATCCATGGTTACACAAGGTATAGATAATCAGTCATCTTATAAAGTAAGATACATTTAACTAAATTTATAGAGAGTTAGGTAATGCATTATTTTGTATTTTACTTATTGTATTCAAAGAAATAGGAAAAGCGGTATATACATCATCGCTGGAGTTGATTGGAGGATTACAGCTCCAGTTAACAATAATATAGAAATGCATCGGCACAACAGAAGGATAAAAATGTAGTCCGTTATTTATTTTTACTATCCCGGAAACGGGAAGGGGAAGGTGTCAAGTCCGTCTTTTATTTTATTTCGGGGAGAGAAGTACAAATGGCTGGAAGCTACGGGGCTTCGGTTTCGAACACAGAAGCCGATTATGACGGCACAACTATAGCGCACTCGCTTATTAGGTAAGAAAGCAATATGGGGATTATGAATATATATTTTTAATGCTACATTGTGGGAGACTTGTATGCAAGGATAAGGGTTCATAAAACATTATGTTTCTAATACACAGAGATTTAAAGAAGAGTTTAACAATAATTGGAGTTACATAAAAGAAAAAAGAAAATATAGACGCGTTTGGTGAGTGGCACATATATATATGTATATGATAGTAATATAAATTCTTAGTTGATATTTAAATGAAATAATTGTTGATAAACTATGACATCGTATCTATGTTTAAATAGGATATAAGACATATACAAAATAGCTATAAAGGATACTATGGAGCATATGTAACAATCAAGTATACTGGGAAGGTATGATTAGTGGGTGACGGTGGTGATGTTTGGGGGGTATCCTCTACAATATACACTGGAAGAGAAAATAGGGTGACCTGTGCATGGGACATACACTTCATTTTTTCTGTTATGTAAAAGATGTGCATGTACACTTTGAGACATCAGTCACTGATTTTACACATGGTAGCTGCAATTGTAAATGTGGAGTAGTACTGTTTAACCTGTCACAACTAAGAAGAAGATACACACACAAATTTCCACCGCTAAACACGTAATTTTGTTATTATGTAACAAACAGAAGAGTTTATAGAACACACAATATTTGTATTATGTAACATCATATATATAATGTTATTATAGGAGGTCCTGATGAAATCCAGGGGTACTCCCCGGATGAAACACGTGTTGACAAAGGGACAAAGGAGGAAGTTGCTGGACTGAATTGATAACTCTGGAACGATACATAATTTGAAAAAGAGACAAAGGTGGAATTTATTGGATTGAACTGGTAACTCTGGAACTAATTATACAGGATACACAATTTGGACTTGTGGATACTAATTTTGGACTGTGGAGGAGACATGAACACTTTGTGATCGATTTTTTATGGAACCCATATTTGAGGAAGAGTTTGATGGAAGATTGATTGTAATATTCTGAGTTTTGTTTTTGTTTACACTAGATATGTAATAAGTTTTAAATACAGTATTGAAACTAGAATGGCTTTTGCGTTACTATCACGTGTGCAAATGTATCTATTTTCAATTTAGATAACATAATGTTGTCAATTTAGGGGATGTAGAGGGTGTGACCCCAGTCATTTGCACCGTGCGATATTGGGAAGCACATTACCACAGAGTTAGAGTGGAAGCGCCTATCACTCACTATTCACCCTCTCTTTTGATATATACTTTTGGAGTGGGTAGCTCCTTACTCTAAAAATAGAAATAATTTAAGGGTATCTTTGATTTCAAAATGGAAGAGAGATTGAAAGAAGCAGAAGAACTATTTAGAAATTTAGATAAAGGGGTCACGGTACGACAAGCTGTGGGCGGTGGGAATCAGAGGATGAAAGAAGGATTAAGGGACAAATTTATTAGGTTGGAGAAATTAAAAAGAAATGAAATGTCCAGATGGTGGGACGCAATAACATTAAAGCAGTATAGAAAGTTGGATAGAATACCAAGGGGCTTACGTTCACATCTATTCCCCACATATGATGATCTAGAAACTGATCTACTGAAAAGATGGGAAGAAGAACTAAAGATGAATTTGATGAAGCTGATGGATATTCTGATAGAGAATGCAGAAAGAAAAGTTGGGAAACTACAATTAGAGATAGATGCATTAGAAAAGGATATAAGAGAAATGGGGCTGAAAGAAGCTACAGATAAGAATTATACTATTCTGAATGATGTGATCATGAAATTTCAAGACGAGATCAAACAGAGGAAAGCTAGGAAACTTAGGAGAGATGAAATGGATTATATAAATGGGAGAGTCTTTACGTTCTCGCGGAAGTATGATCATTTGATAAAAGTTGGGACAGTCATAGGGGAATCTAATATTTCCACGGAATCTCCATCTACATCTAGGAGTAGTTCAGCTACCAACATTAGTGACACAGGATTGAATGAATTACATGTGGAATCAAGCACACAAGGAGCAGGTATTTTACAAGAACTAAAGAGAATAAAACAGGGGAATTGGGAATTAAATCAAAGAAGGAATCGAGTAGAAAGACCAGGAGAGGGAACAGAGGAGGAAAAAAGCGAATTGTACTTAGGAATGAGAACAAGGTCACGGGACAAAAAGATGTAGAATCATTGGTTGAGAATAATGTAGTGAATTTGTCAAATAAAGAATTATCTTCAGATATGTTATCTTTGCTGAATAAGGGTCTTGGTTTCTGTCCATCATCAAAGGGAGATATTTGCAATTCTAAAATAGACTTGTATAAATTTATAAGAAAATTGAAACTTAAAAAATATTTTTACTTAAGAAGGAGAGATGAGGATGCAACCCAACGAGTGGAACCATTATATGGTGGTTTATCCATTCAGGATATTTATGATACGGTAACACTAATGTCAATCACGGATTACGAGGAATATCCAATTACTGTTGCCACTGTTTTACAAGATTTAGACTTAGCATCGAATAGACATATTACAAGTGGTCTTAAACAAAGATCCACCTGGGTGCCTAGATCCTTGGTGGATGGGAATTTAGAAACCTTTTTCAAATTGGTTTGGACTGACCTTAATAAAGAGGCGGAGAGGAAAACAATCTTGAGAAAACCCAACCTTACTAGTCGGGAACATATAGCACTAAAAGCTCTCAGAACTGATCAAGATATAGTTATAAAAAGAGCGGATAAAGGAGGGAACATAGTGGTTATGAATCGTAAGGATTATGAACAAGAAATTTACACGCAACTAAATGATATCAACTGTTATGAGAAGGTGGTGAAAAATCCTATTATGACTTTAACTAGGGAAATTAATGACATGCTAAAAAACTATAGGGATAGAGAGCTATTGGATGAAGATGAGTTTCTTTATCTAAGGGTATATCGTCCAAAGTACCCATGTCTATATACCCTACCAAAAATACATAAACAGTCACTCTTCCCGCCTGGAAGACCGATTGTTTCAGGTATGGGGGGGTCCTACGGAGAGACTCTCAGAGTTTGTTGATATATTTTTACAACCATTTGTTTATAACTTACAGTCTTTTATAAAAGATACCAAACATATACTCAGTATATTATCAGATATACAATTGGAACCGGGTATGTTTATGGTTACTCTAGATGTGGTAGCATTATACACCTCTATACAACATGATTTTGGAGTGAGGGCAGTAGAACATTTTCTGAACAGAAGAGCAGCACACTATTTGGAGCATACCAAGATGATTCTACATTTGATAGACTTCATACTGAATAATAATTATTTTTTATTTAAGAGAGAATGGTTTAAACAAAAACAGGGAGTAGCAATGGGGTCTAAATTTTCCCCCTCATATGCCAACCTATTTATGGGGTGGCTTGAGGAGACATGGTTATGGGGCCCGGGTGCAGCAAGTTGGCATACACATATTTTATACTGGGGACGGTACATTGATGATTGTTTTATGCTATGGACAGGAGATGAATCATCGTTACGAGAGTTTTGCAACTATTTGAATGCAAATGAAGCAAATATTAAATTTACATGTAAATACAGTGCGACCCATTTGGAATTTCTCGATGTAGAATTATATATTGAGGGAGACAGAATTGAAAGTAGATTATATCGTAAACTAACTGCTTGCAATACTCTGCTGCACGCTACGAGTGCCCATCCTCGACATCAGATCGAAGCTATACCATTAGGAGAGATGATAAGAGCAAGGAGAAATTGTAGCAAGACTGATGAGTTTGGTAAACAAATTAGAGACATAGGACAAAGATTTTTAGCTAGGGGCTATTCTGAGACACTTAGGCCCTCATTACGACCCTGGCGGTATAGAACCGCCAGGGCCGCGGCACGCGGGAGCACCGCCGACAGGCCGGCGGTGCCCCGCGGGGCATTCTGACCGCGGCGGCTTAGCCGCGGTCAGAGAAGGGAAACCGGCGGTCTCCCGCCAGTTTCCCACTGCCCCCAAGGAATCGTCCAAGCCGGCGCAGCTTGCTGCGCCGGCTTGGGGATTCCGACTCCCCCTCCCGCCATCCAGTTCCTGGCGGTTCTCCCGCCGGGTACCGGATGGCGGGAGGGGGAGTCGCGGGGCCCCTGGGGGCCCCTGCAGTGCCCATGCCAACGGCATGGGCACTGCAGGGGCCCCCGTAAGAGGGCCCCAAAATGTATTTCACTGTCTGGCTTGCAGACAGTGAAATACGCGACGGGTGCAACAGCACCCGTCGCACCTTCCCACTCCGCCGGCTCTATTACGAGCCGGCATCCTCGTGGGAAGGGAGTTTTTCCCTGGGCTGGCGGGCGGTCTTTTGGAGACCGCCCGCCAGCCCAGGGAAAAACTCATAATACCCTCCGCGGTCTTCTGACCGCGGAGCGGTATTATGGAGGGCGGAATTCTGGCGGGCAGCCTCCGCCGCCCGCTGGAATCGTAATGAGGGCCTTATACAAAAATCTCTACGGAAGGTGTGGAACATACCCCGTAGGCAGACATTGGATATAGGTATAAGCCGAAAGAAAGACAATGCACGGAATAGGGATCACAAAATTAGAATCATCTTGGACTACACGGAAAATTCTCAAAAATTAATACGAATCATGAATAAGTACTGGTCCTTGTTAAGTCGAGATGA
This sequence comes from Pleurodeles waltl, assembly GCF_031143425.1. Classification (NCBI taxonomy): domain Eukaryota; kingdom Metazoa; phylum Chordata; class Amphibia; order Caudata; family Salamandridae; genus Pleurodeles; species Pleurodeles waltl. The sequence goes on from NC_090439.1 coordinate 1,033,843,737, forward strand.
GACACTCAAGACATTTATAGGTAAAAGACCAGAGGTGGCATATAGAAGAGGAAACACCCTCAATAATATCCTCAGTCCGAGTTATTTGGCAGATGAAACTACAAAGGACTGGCTTACGAAGCGGAATTTGGGCTTCTTTAAGTGTGGATCATGCGCAGTGTGTAAATGGGCATGGCAACCAAAGAAGGATTTGGAGGGCATTAGAGGTGAAAAAATACCTATAAGATCACATATTGATTGTAACACAAAATTTGTTGTATATATGCTCATATGTACTTGTGATAAAATATATGTAGGCAGTACGATACGGCCTTTGAAAGTTAGGATCCTGGAACACTGGAGGGCCATTAATCAAGGGGATGAACGATATCCCATAGCATCCCATATGAAAGCATGTACAGTACAGGATGTTCATAAAATGTTTAAATTTATAGGCTTTGATCATTGTGAAATAAATCCACGGGGGGCAATAGGGAATTGGAATTACGAAGAAGAGAATCGAAATGGATTATGAGATTAGGAGCAGTGGAATGGGGTTTGAATACAGATTTTGAAATGGAATATTTTCTAGGGGATAAATAGTTTAGTTGAGAGTAGGGTCTAGATCTTATTTAATGAATTGTGCAGTATTGTGTGAGACAAGTCTTCTAGAGAAAATATATTACATTTATTTAGTTATACCACGATTGTTTCATAATAATTTAGTTTAGTTTTGAAAAAGATAGTGTACACTTATTTAGATACGATGTATTTATAGCATAACAAGAGAACTTAGCGAAATCCATGGTTACACAAGGTATAGATAATCAGTCATCTTATAAAGTAAGATACATTTAACTAAATTTATAGAGAGTTAGGTAATGCATTATTTTGTATTTTACTTATTATATTCAAAGAAATAGGAAAAGCGGTATATACATCATCGCTGGAGTTGATTGGAGGATTACAGCTCCAGTTAACAATAATATAGAAATGCATCGGCACAACAGAAGGATAAAAATGTAGTCCGTTATTTATTTTTACTATCCCGGAAACGGGAAGGGGAAGGTGTCAAGTCCGTCTTTTATTTTATTTCGGGGAGAGAAGTACAAATGGCTGGAAGCTACGCGGCTTCGGTTTCGAACACCAAAGCCGATTATGACGGCACAATTATAGCGCACTCGCTTATTAGGTAAGAAAGCAATATGGGGATTATGAATATATATTTTTAATGCTACATTGTGGGAGACTTGTATGCAAGGATAAGGGTTCATAAAACATTATGTTTCTAATACACAGAGATTTAAAGAAGAGTTTAACAATAATTGGAGTTACATAAAAGAAAAAAGAAAATATAGACGCATTTGGTGAGTGGCACATATATATATGTATATTATAGTAATATAAATTCTTAGTTGATATTTAAATGAAATAATTGTTGATAAACTATGACATCTTATCTATGTTTAAATAGGATATAAGACATATACAAAATAGCTATAAAGGATACTATGGAGCATATGTAACAATCAAGTATACTGGGAAGGTATGATTAGTGGGTGACGGTGGTGATGTTTGGGGGGTATCCTCTACAATATACACTGGAAGAGAAAATAGGGTGACCTGTGCATGGGACATACACTTCATGTTTTCTGTTATGTAAAAGATGTGCATGTACACTTTGAGACATCAGTCACTGATTTTACACATGGCAGCTGCAATTGTAAATGTGGAGTAGTACTGTTTAACCTGTCACAACTAAGAAGAAGATACACACATAAATTTCCACCGCTAAGCACGTAATTTTGTTATAATGTAACAAACAGAAGAGTTTATAGGACACACAATATTTGTATTATGTAACATCATATATATAATGTTATTATAGGAGGTCCTGATGAAATCCAGGGGTACTCCCCGGATGAAACACGTGTTGACAAAGGGACAAAGGAGGAAGTTGCTGGACTGAATTGATAACTCTGGAACGATACATAATTTGAAAAAGAGACAAAGGTGGAATTTATTGGATTGAACTGGTAACTCTGGAACTAATTATACAGGATACACAATTTGGACTTGTGGATACTAATTTTGGACTGTGGAGGAGACATGAACACTTTGTGATCGATTTTTTATGGAACCCATATTTGAGGAAGAGTTTGATGGAAGATTGATTGTAATATTCTGAGTTTTGTTTTTGTTTACACTAGATATGTAATAAGTTTTAAATACAGTATTGAAACTAGAATGGCTTTTGCGTTACTATCACGTGTGCAAATGTATCTATTTTCAATTTAGATAACATAATGTTGTCAATTTAGGGGATGTAGAGGGTGTGACCCCAGTCATTTGCACCGTGCGATATTGGGAAGTACATTACCACAGAGTTAGAGTGGGAAGCGCCTATCACTCACTATTCACCCTCTCTTTTGATATTTGCTTAGCATACTTTTAGATTCCATTCACTGGCATGTGTGGTTTTATTTTCACTGGAAGGTCAGTCACCCGGGCGTAACCACTAAGGTCGAGGAGTCTATTTATAAATCTTACCCGGTGGACTTCTCTTCTGATCACAGCAGCACAAGCAGACTCAAACGGTGCAGTGTGTGCCACCTGCCTGCACGATCACAAACCAGTCCAGTTTTTACTCACAGTAAAAACACATACAGGCAGAAAAGTTTGTGGACCATTTACTGGACACACCAAGGCCCATATTTATGGAAGATTTGTGTTGCCTTAGCGCCATTTATGATGGTGCTAAAGTGGCACTAACATAACTCCATATTTATACTTTGATGCTAAACCTGTCTAGTGTCAAAGTTTTTAAGTTAGCGCTATTTTTAGGAAGCTCCAACCCACCTTGCACTAATGAGATGCAAAGTAGGCGTTTCCTTCGTAAAAATGACTCTAGCCCTCAGCACCATGTTTAACTCTCAATGCAGAAACGATGCACAACTTGGAGGCGGGCCTAAATAATGGCGCTAAGCCCATTTAGCTCCATTATTTAACACCTGGTCAGACCCGGCTTTAAAGTGCAGGTAGGCCATCCCAAACCCCAGCAACACCACCATCCACACCATACGGACTCAACAAGAGGAGGGAGCCCATCCCAGGTGAGTTGCAGGTAAGTGTTTGTGTATGTGTGTGGTGTGCCATTCGGGGCCACTTACATGGGCCCCCTCACTGGCACTGGGTATATAGGGCTTGCCCAGGGGACAGTGGTCCCCTGTGGGGGGGGGCACTGGGCTAGGGGTAATGTTTCTTATCAATACTTAGAAGTCATTTTTGTCTGCTTGTGCTTCAAAATATGACGCTAGGCAGACTAGCGGCAGATATTTTGCCGCTAACCAGCCTAACATCATTTCAGACCCGATAGCGCCATTTCCCCTAATGCCATCCCTCACCGGCTTGTGTCTTTTTCTGCGATGCTAGCCATTCTTTAACGCCATTGTGCATCTTTTCTTACATATGGCACACAGATGGTGTTCAGGAATAGCATTAGCCATCGTTAAAAAAATGATGCACAGCTGCGTTAGCGCAGTTGTGTGGCATTTTTCATAAATATGGGCCCAAATGTACACGATTCTGGATGTATTTTAGCATTTAAAACATACAGCACTATCACACTTTCAGATATATTTTATTGTGTACTCATCGAAAATGTGCTCTGACTTGAGAGCTCCCCCTCCGCTATGGCAGAGGAGCATCGCCCCACTGCTAAAAAGCAGCAGAAAAATAAAATGATAATAAACTATTATCATTTTATTTTTCTGATGAGACTCGGGTGAGGCAGGACCAGCATCCTCCTTGTCATCAAGGGAGAGAAGTAGTGGTGTGCTCTCAGTGCGCATGTCAGTTAGGCAGGCCGTCTAAGGCTGGCCAAACTGACATGCGCACTTAGAACTCTCAGCCCGAGCTGTATTTCATAGCTGCGTGGAGAACAAGCTCAGGCTCCCACTCTCTCCCTGAGTGGCCTTTCAACCCGCTCAAGCCAGTCTTGGCACTTCTCTCATGCTTTTGTAACAGCATGAGAGAATCATCTGGATTGGGTGAGGAGGGAAGCAAGGCAAGCACGAGGTGTTGGGAGACGCAGAGGTGCGGCAAGACAGGAGGGAAGTGTATTTTTTAGTGTCCAGCGCTCTCAAGTGTTCTGGACCATGTTGTATTCTCTCTGTGGGCTTCTAACCACGCCCATGACATGCCTGTCACTTTAAATAGTTCATGGGCTTGCCTTTTAAAAATTGATTGATTCCATTTGTGAAAGGCATGCATACGTCATGCCTTTTTTGGTGTTTAGCCATCCTCAAGCGCTCTGGTAAAGTACTGAAAACATACGAGGCTCTGTGTTTTCAGCTGGTTTATGGACTACTTTATCTTTTCATTTCCTGCAGAGTGTGATCTCGCTGGGCAGAAGTCGAGCGCTTTGCATGACATTGACCATGTGACATGGGTAATTGCTCTTTTGCTGGTTACATGGTTAATTGCACTTTAGCTGGTAACGTGGATAGTTGCACTTTTGCCGGTAAGTTTCACTGCGAGCAAACTTCTGTTTCCTTTTCTGTGTCTCTTTCACACTCATGGTGACCATCGGCTCGCATATGTGAAACTGTTTTACTTTTCATTATTAGTTTATGTGACAAGAAAATTCTGGTTAGGAGTTTACAACGCTTATAGGTCTAACGCGAGAAAACGCTAGACCCGCTGCTTTGCAAATGCTTGTTTTTTATTATTGGCTGCCACACACCACCCACTCTGTGCGCTGCCCCACCAGCCCTTTCTGGCAGCACACTCCCCTGCTCTGACTTCAGATCTCACTTGAAGCAAAACAATATTGTCACTAGAACCATGTAAGATGCATTACAGGCAATTAGGATTGCCACATTATAATTATATTCAATACCATGCTTAGCATTTATACAGAGAAAATATATTCCCTACATTAATTCCCTGCAAAGGTATTTTTGTGCTTCATAAAGGTAGAACTGCTGTGCCAAGACACACAGACCCTTAGCAAAAATAGAAAGCATGGCAAGGGCTCTCCTCACTGCAATTATATGGAAGGCATTCTATTGTCCTATTCAAGCTTTAATATGAGGATTAAATAATGAAGGGGGTCTTATGCCGTAGGAGCGAAAAGCTTTTTAAACTAATGTCCCAGTGGAGATTGTGCTGGACCAATGGAACTGGTGGAAGATGGAGTCCTTTGTCAATTATCACTACTTGTATTTTCTATGTATTCTTCGTGTTGCCACCTCTCTGTCAATGGCACTCATGACTTCCTCTTCTGCCTACCCCCATCGAGCATCATGCACTCCTTTTGGCTGTCTGTTCACCTCACCTCTCCAATCCACCTTTCTCCTTCAAAGTCCTCTCTGCTGCCACTATCTTCCTTTTTTCATCATTGCCCATCTCTCTTCCCATCAATTTCACCTCTCCAGGCCCTGTTCATGTATCACTCTCTCTCATCGTGGATTCTCTTCCTTGTTGCTTCCCCTCTCTCCTTTCATTGCTCCTGTTACTGCTCCATTTTCCTATCACTGACCACCTCTCTCGGACCACTGTCAGGTCCAATAAATGTCGCAATAACCCTCGTATCTCTACGAGACTGCTGGATTAGGGGCAGTAACACCTCTGCTTGTAGGCAACTGTGTCCCTCCTACACCAGTTGGCAGCTGTCTGCACAACCCTTCTGGCTCTCTAGCAGCACCTCACCAAAACACAAATAGTAATGGACTATGCACTCTGACATTTTCCTAGGGAACAATCGTGGTGGAATAAGTCTTACCCTTTTCTCTTATGAGCAACAAGTCTCTGAGACACACAGGAAAGACAGAAGATGCAGAACAGTTTTTAATACATTTATTGAAAAGACTGCAATGAGCAGCAGGATACATGACCTGCAATGGTTAGAATAATGAAAAGAGACAAAATCAGTATTGTGAGAATTAGCGATGTGAATTAGAACAATTCCAACATTTTGCAGTAAAAATGAATATACAAATTCCTCCCTAATGCATACTTTCTACCCTAGAGAGAGCAAGGCATGACAAACCTAAGCTGCCCATGAGAAGCGCCCCATCCCCGGTTACCTCAGAACACAGTTGGACTCCAGTCTCCCAATCAGGTGGTGCAGAGACACAAAGGCTGATATCTGCTGCAAAAAGATGTGCAGTATGGATGGAATATCCTGGGTGGAATCCCTTCTAACGACATTGGCCTCACAGTTTTTTTAAGCCCATGTTACTGTTGATGCAGATATCCTAACATGGGTAAGTACCTAAGCATTAGATTATGTGCACAAACTTGGATCGGCAATATCATAACAAAAATACATGTCACGTACACATGTTATTCTTGGCTAACGTGAAGCAAAAGGACATGATGACAATCCGATAAGCAACTGATATTGACGCTTTCACAGAATGGCAACTAATTATAAAATAAAAACATTTCTAATAAAATGCAAGAGCTGCAAATACATCCCCATCGAGCATCATGCACTCCTTTCAGCTGTCTGTTCACCTCTCTCCTCTACCTTTCACCTTCAAAGTCCTCTCTGCTGCCACTATCTTCCTCTATTCTATCATTGCCCATCTCTGTCCCATCAATTCCATCTCTCCAGGCCCTGTTCATGTATCTTAACCCTCTTCCTCTCTGCTCTCAATGTCCACTTCTTCTTCCATTTGTATACACAGATCATCACTATCACTCTCTCTCAATATGGATTCTCTTTCTTGTTGCTTCCCCTCCCTCCTTGCATCTCTCTTGTCACTGCTCCATTTTCCTATCACTGACCACCTATCTTGTGCCATTGTCAGGGACAATAAGCTATGTAAAGCAACTTCTTAAACTGCCAATGTTATGCCTCTCCTTCCACTGTGTACCTGTTAGACTTGACAGCCTTACGGTGTCTTCACCCCCAACTTTTTGCTTGCCTACCTACATTTTATGACCTTGTTTATGCTGGCTTTAGGACACTGTACACTTTGTCACTTCTATCCAGTGCTAATGCGATTGTGCCCTCTCACCTAAAATATTGTAACTCTGGCTCATACCCAATGGGCATATTTAAATTCCTTATAAGTCCTAGTAAATTGTCCTACATGCGCCCAGGGCCTGTAAATTAAATGCCTCTAGTGGGCCTGCAGCACTGATTGTGCTACTCACTTAAGTAGCCCCTTAACCATGTCTCAGACCTGTCATTGCACAACCTGTGTGTGCAGTTTTACACTGCCATTTCGACCTGGCAAAATAAATCTCTTGCCAGACCTAAACCTTCCCTTTTTATGCATATGTCACCCCTAATGAAGGCCCTATGCAACTCACAAGGCGTGGTGCAGAATTTTTAAAGGCAGACACATACTTTTAAATTTGACCTGCCCTTGTAGTGAAAAACTCCCAAATTCGTTTTTCACTAATGCAAGGCCTATCTCTCCCATATGAAAACATAAAGATTACCTTATTACATTTTAAAAGTGTAATTCACAATCTGGAAGAGATACATTTGTCAAGTTTTGTGTCTCTAGAGTGTCTCTGGTGAAGTCGGATTTTAAATTTCATTTTTGAAAATGCCACTTTTAGAAAGTTGGCATTTTCTTATTTTAGGCATTGGTGCTCACTGCCTGTCTCCAATACATCTGAGGTGGGGTGACAGCTGGTCTTGTGCATTCTCTTTAAACTGTCACACTTAGGGGGAAGTTAGGTGTGACTGATAAGCCATCAACATCCTGATGGGCCATCCGGACTGACACACCTCAAAGGGCACTGTGCTGCCATACAAAAAGAGCTGCATTCCAGTGTCCTGCCAAACACAAAGAGCTGCATATCCCCCTGTAGTATGTCTGTAGCTAGAGCAGGAAGGGAGGGCCTCTGTGCACTTCAAAGACCCTTCTTTGTAGTCTCATCTGGGTATACTTACTGGACCTCTGAACCCACCAACTCAGCAAACTTCTGAACCTGTGGATACTCTGCCAGAAAACAGGGCTGCTGTGTTGCTACAATGACTGCCACTCTGCTGGAATGCACTCTGCTGGTCTCCTGATTTGCTGAGCTGAGCTGCTGCTTGCTGCCCTCCTGCCTGGGAGTGAGAAGGACTGGACCCCCATCTCTACATCCAAGAACTAAAGTGACTTCAAGGGCTTGCTGACATGCCTCCTGTTCTGAAGTCTCAGGAACATCAAAGGCATTCCTTCCATCTACAAACACCTGGACTTTGCTTGCTGTACGTTTTGCTCTGCCAATTGGTGCCAAGCCAGTCCAGGGCCCTTCGAAGTGAGTATAAAGTGCTGCATCTGCCAGAACCTGCGCATCAACGCTGTTGCGACGATCAGAAGCAATGCATTGCCTGCTGCGAGATTTGCATTAAAGCATCACTGGTGCTGCATGGAGAGGACCAGCCTATCACCCTCTGAACTGCCACATCGCCTATGGAACCACAGCTTTGGAACAAATGCATTACCTGCATGGAGAAGATCGACACATCGCCCTCCAGCATGAATGAACCCAGAGCACTGCACTCTGAACCGCCACACTCAGAACTGGCTCATTGCACTTGGAACTGATGCATCACTGCAGTTGCTTGAAGAAATCCAGTGCAATGCTCCAACCGCGTGGGAACCATAGACACGTCTCGTGCTGTGACGAGGATTAAGGTACTGTTGCTCAGAAAACTCTGCATGAGTTTTGTAGTTGGCCTGCCCTCCATCACAGGTGGGCTGAACTGTTGACTTCGTCCTGATCCAGCGCCATCAAAAATCTCAAAACGTGATTATTGCTTCTAAGCACTACTTTCACATTTAGGGCCTGATTACAACTTTGGAGGAGGTGTTAATCCGTCCCAAAAGTGACGGTAAAGTGACGGATATACCACCAGCCGTATTACGAGTTCCATAGGATATAATGGACTCGTAATACGGCTGGTGGTATACCCGTCACTTTACCGTCACTTTTGGGACGAATTAACACCTCCTCCAAAGTTGTAATCAGGCCCTTATTCTTTAAAATCCCATATCTCGATCAAGACACCAAATAGCTGTACAGAGGACTGGCGGTAGACCCCCACCTCCTCCCCCACAACTAACAACATGGGAGGAGAAAGTCTTGGCGATCATGCATCCTGAGGGCCTGGCAGGAGTAGGAGGAGGACTAGACTCTGGTAAGTCAAATGTCTATTACTATCACCCCCCACTACCTGCATGCCATCACAAAGCTCCACCCCTACCCTCACTCCCATCACTTCACCACCGCCCACACACTGCACCATCACAACACACTCATCCCAATACCAAGCCCTCCATTCAACACCAATGCATGGACACCCCTCACAGACCTGCATGGACACCCATCACTAAAGCATGCACACTAGAGAGAATCACCTAGCCCACAAAATCAGTACTCACACAAGGCAAATCTGCCAGGGCAATTACAACCATACAGGGCAACACACAAATGCACAAGATGACACACACAGAAACAATAACACTGCATTTATATCCCCACAGGTCCCCCACGCAACGTCACCGATGAGTAGTTGCCAGCAACTTCCATCCCACCCCCCAGAAGAGGCCCACAGTGATGACTGCAGCTCTGGATGCCTGGCTCTGGATGACCAACCTGGCCCAACAGGGATCTCCAGACAGTAGGTTAGCCAGGCACAGTCCCATACAACCACAGAGCCTCCCCCCTCACGAAACACAAGCACAGTACACACCCAGCGGGCCCATACCTCTGTCACCAGGACACATCAATCAGCAGTGTGTCCACCACTACAGGGACCCCAGGTTACCCCACAAACACAGGATGATCAAGGACCTGTGGTCAGTGGGCACACGGTTCAGGGGACAGAGGCACAGGACAACAGGACAACAGGGAAGCTGGGAGGACTGCTGTGTGACAGGGCGAGGACAGGCCCAGGGAACTGAATCTCCAGGAGGCACTTACCAACATCCTGGGAGCATACCACCATTCCCAGGAGACCCAGCGGCTGCAGGAGGGACAGTACCTGGGGATTAGGGAGGACTTGAAGTCCATAAACACCACTCTGGTCACCATTGCAGGGGTACTGGGTGACATGACCAACACCATGTGGGAGGCAGTGGCACACCATCGGGCCCCTGACACTAGCCAAACCGATGAACAGCCTTCCACCTCAGCTGCTGCTAGTGGACAGGAGGCTCCGCCGCAGGACCAATAGGCCACCAGCACCCCACCCCCTGCAGAAGGAGAACCACCCCACAAATGGTCCCTGCAATCCAGGCAGAAGCCAGAGAACATTGCCAAGACCCCACCAGGAAATAATGACTTTCCTGAATGTCACCCTTGTGTCCCACTCTGTCACCCTGTCCACCTTGAACTGCCATTGCTCCCCTTCCTATGCCCCCTTGGACAATGCACATGTGATACAAATAGACTGGACTTCAATCTGGACTTTCCTCCATCATCACCCCAGCCCATTGCACATCCCCCTCTAAGCATTAGCACCTAAATAAACACAATTTGAAAAACTACATGTATGGAGTCTGTCAAATCATTTAACCATGTATTCGTTTAACAAGCTTTAAACACTGCAATATAACTGTACTGTATTGTATACATAGGAATGGCCTGTAGTTGGCTGCAGTCAACACACCAGGAGTGATAGTGGGGCACAAATATCTAAAAAAAGAGATGCCAAAGGGTACAGTAATTGGGCATAGAAGTTGGAAAATCAGCCGGCCAATGACAATGTCAAATACAAAACTGTCAATGTAAAGTGTAATTACAGTGTCTTGCCTGTGTGTCATTGGAAGTACTGTCTTATAATAGCACTTCTGGTGTCCTCATCCTCTGCCTCCTCATCTTCACTGTCCAAAGGGTCCACTGCTGCCACGAGCCCATCTCCAGCCTCATCATCCTGCAGAAAAGGCACCTGGGTAAATAAGGCAAGGTTGTGCAACATACAGCATGCCACGTTGATCTGGCACACTTTCTTGGGTGAGTAGTACAGGGATCCACCTGTTAGATGGAGGCAACTGTAGTGTAGAAGAAAGTGGCAGCAGTCTCAGTTAGACATGCCGCTCAAGAAGAGAGTTCTCTTGACGAACAAGACATGGGCGTTAGCACTGCTAGACAGCGCGGCAGAGGTCACAATAGTTCGCCGGAGTCTTCTAGAGCATCTGGAGGTGAAAGCAACTGATGACTTCATACAAGTTGAAACGGCGGATATGCGAGTCTCTGATCCTGATAGAGTATATCAAGTGACTCTGCGATTGGAAGGGGACATTGACCGCATTGTACACGCCATTTTTTGGGACCATGTGGTAAAATCATATGATGTTCTGCTGGCCAAACAGGATTGGCCACCTGACTTTGTTCGCGACTGCCCGGTTGGGGAGGAGGTTATTACACCTTCCTTCTCACCACTTGTTCCGAGAGAACTAGCGGAGTCCTATAGTAAATCATGGGCTCTAGCACAGGCTCCCGCCCTATATAGAAATTACGTGGGGTGGGACAGACAATCACCTTATCATGTAATTCCGATAAAGGGCGAACCTCAGCCACAACCTCAGTATCCTATCAAATTTGAAGCGAGGGCATCGGTTAGGAAAATTCTTACACAATTGGAGTACCAGGGTGTAATTGAGCCCTGTGTCTCGCCGATGAATAATCCCTTATTTCCGGTTGCTAAACCGGACCATTCATATAGGATAGTGGTGGATTACCGACATTTGAATAGTCATACACGCACATATGCAATACAGAATTCACATAGCGCAGCGCTCATGAATAATATCGTACGTAAGAAGTACAAGACAACATTAGATATCTCGAATGGATTTTTCTGCCAGAATATACCGCCCGAGAGTCGGGACTATACCTGTTTCAGTGCGTTTGGCTCTCAGAATAAATGTTGTCGTTTGCCTCAGGGGTATAAGAATAGCCCAGGACTGTTTTCGGCTCGTGTATCTGAAATGCTGCATGAGTTCGACCCTGAAGCGTTATCATATGTTGAGGACATATATCTGACAGATGATGAGATTCTGCAACATCTAAGGCGTGTATCGCGCATTGTTGTTGGGTTTGCTGATATTGCCTATAAGTTTAATTTTAAGAAATCAAAGATTGCCTTCCTCAGCGTCATTTTCCTGGGATATGAATTGTCGAGTGAGGGCAAGAGCTTAGCGCCACATTTTTTGGAGAAATGTGCTTTATTGCAGCCTCCTAATACTGTTCGGAAGCTCCAGTCATTGTTGGGGTTTCTGAATTTTGGCAGAACTTACATTCCTGACTATGCTACGCGTATAAAACCATTATACGAGTTGATTCGCCCGAATTTTTCGAGTAGATTTTGGACGATTGAACATACACACATACTACGAGAGTTACAGAGTGATCTCTTAGCAGTTAAACACTTACACACACGGGACAATAAGACACATTTAGTCATCAGGGTGATACCTGGGGCTGTTGGGTTTACTTATGTCACCTTTAATGAGGGGGAGACAGTCCCGATTGCATACAAATCTCATTTGTATTCTGCTGCAGAACAACGATTTGCACAGACTGAGAAAATTTTCACTGCAGTACAGATGGCTGTTATTAAAGAAAGACCGCTGGCCCAGGGCCAACGCATTATTGTCGTTTCCCCAATTCCGGCCTTAGAGGCAGTTACAAAAGTGAGTGTTCCAAATTCGAAAGCTTTGCACCCGCGATGGATACAATGGGCTACGTCTTTGACAGCCACTGATGTAGATTACGTATTTGACCCTAAACTGCAGACTCAAGAATTTCTTCAATATGAAATGGAATACCCTGTTCCTGCTGGTACGTTGCCTATTGACCAATATCAAGTGGTCATGTATACCGATGGCTCAGCGCAACCAGCGGTTGGGACTAAACAACTGTATTCTGCTGCATGTGTTGTGGTGAGCGGCACTATGGAGGGGGACGTGTTCTGCCCCCGACATACTTATACTAAAATGTTGGGAGATTGCACGGCACAGCTGGCTGAGCTCAAAGCTCTATTGTTAGCGTTGGAGCACGCGGATCCGGCGCTTTTAACCTTGCTGGTCTGTGACTCCTACTACTGTGTACAGTCTTTCAACGAATATCTACACTATTGGAAGATGAATGGGTTCAGAGATTCTAAAGGCAACACCATTAAACATAAAATGTTGTGGGGTAAGGTTGCGGATCTGAAGGAAACGCTTCCTAACGTCCATGTTGTGCATACACTTGGACACCAGCGCGTTGGAATACACGTTGCTGGGAATACTTTGGCTGATGAAGCCGCGAAATCGGCAGTGGCTGTCGCCACTGTGGCCGCAGTGACTCGTTCGAGTTCCAAACCAGACACAGAAATTTCGGCTGCCATAAGGGCTACGGTTGATGGCACGCCCTATCCTAAAGGATTTCCTTCTAAATATAGTTACTGCTTGAATAGTGCGCTGAATGCTGCTGTTACAATTCCAGGCATTGGTGTACGTGAAATTCCCAATAAAATTGAGAGACCTCGATTAATTTCTGCAGCACATGAGGGGGTGGCGTCTGCACATGCTGGTGTGGCTGCCACGATTTCACTTTTACAGGCTCGTTACTGGTGGCCTGGTCTCTATAAAGAGACAAAGCAATATGTCCTTTGTTGTGACGTTTGTCAACAAATTAAAGCATCGTCGGCTAGACGCCCGCAGCAGACGTCCCTTCTGATTTCAAATAAACCATTACAGTGTGTGTACTTGGATCATTGTGGTCCACTGACACCAGATAGTGCATACAAATATATATTGGTTGCTGTTGATTCGTGCTCCAGATTTGTGTGGGTATGGCCGCAACGCTCGGCTGACGCACGAACTGTTATTAAAGATTTGTGCATCTTTGTCGATACATTTGCAGTTGCGGCTTTTCATTCGGACCAGGGCCCTGCTTTTGCCTCTAAGGCATTCAGGGACACCATGGCTTTGTTGGGGGTCCAACTCAAATTCTCGTCTCCATTTCATCCAGAGGGAAATTCTGTTGTGGAGCGTTTAAATCGTGATTTAAAGCAATCCTTAACGGCCAGGGTTATAGGTACAGGTCGTGGTTGGCTAGCCCACCTATATGGAGTACAGAGAGCACTTAATAACTTGCCTAGAAGGTCACTGGGGGGTCGTACTTCATATGAGTGCCTGTTTGGAACACGAATGTATGTTCCTGATCTAGATTGTCCTGGTGTGGAGGCGGCAGATACGCCCTTTGACATAAATGATTGTGTCACTGTTTTGCAGGATTTACAGGAATTCCGTGAAGATAACTCTTCTGCCAGTGCTGCCTCCTCAGGAATTAAGGATGAGCCAGTAACGCCTACTGGTTGGATACCCAGGATTGGGGATCTAGTGCGTGAAAAGGTCGCTGTTAAAAAAGAATTTGGTCCTTCTTATCGAGCACCTGTCCCTGTGTTGGGGGTAAGCGGCACGAGAACTGTGATTTTACCGCCGCTGCGAGGGGCCAAAGGAAATCGCTTTGTTTCCATTGATAATGTCAAGTTACAACATGTGGCTGATTCTGCACAGCAGACCAAGAGGGACACCCAGTAGTTCCGGAATCCCTCTCACTACTGGGGAAGAAGTCGCGCTGCAGGTGATTTTCACCGACACTGTTTCCTCTCCGAGCTTGGGGAGGGTGGATGATGATCTTGCGATTGTTCCACCGACGACGATTAATATGGAATCTTTTGATCAAATTGCTGTACGTTCTACTGATGTTTCTGAACATGTGGTTTATAGCGTGCCAAGGCGAGAGCCTCCATCTGCTTCTTTGTTCACAGTTGCACCTTTTGCTAGAACTGCTTCTGGCTGCTTCAACGACGCTGATAATGATGTGTCCGGCTCCTCGTCCTCGATGTCCTCTGTCCACGGTCCACGACGGCTGCTGGGTTGGCTTAAACGCACATATTTTGTTTTTCCTTGGAACTATTTTTGGCTGTTTTTGGCCGTGATGACTCTTTTATTATGGTTAGGATTTGTGGTTACTTTTTTTCTGATAATACATGGTCATTTTCTTCCTGATCGATCTGACATTGAGCACGTGGAGACTGTGTTAAAACCGCATTTTTCGTCTCATATGGTTCGAAGAGACTTGTCCACTGTAAACATTTCTGCAATACCAATTCCGGATGGGATTGTGTGGGATAAAGTGATGTTTGATATATATGGTCCCACTGAATTGATTCAAATACCGTATGTCCTCAAGTTGTCAATGAATGATATTGTTATACCTGGCATTGTTTCTGATGATTGGGATGTGAAGACAGTAGATTCTATGCTAACGGATTTGCAATATTATACTGTCTATGACGATGAAGATGCTTACCAGTTTAGAGATAATCATGGTGACATGTTTTGCTACAACTATTATGGACACCACTTTATTCATAAAGCTAGTAGCCCTAAGTCCATGTTTAATTATGTGCAATGGGAACATTGCTCGACTCCTCCACAAGGGAGTTCGAAAACGTATTATGATAAATTTGCATATTTTTCTGGGCATGATCAACGAAATGCTAAGTCCTACTATTTTAAAGTTGCACCGTATTCTAATAAGCAAATGTTATTGACCGATACTAAATTGCTGTATTCAAATTTGTTTGTATCTAAACTTTCGGTCGAGGGGTATGAATACTGGTTTAAAACTGTTAACTTGAAAAGTGTTTGGGGTTCGAAAAATTGGCAGATGCAAGGCAGGGATACGTTATTTAGAGCATGTATTATCCCTGTGCAGATGATTTTCCTCAATGACACAGTACAACAGACTAGCTGTTTGGGCTTAGCGACGATTAGGGAGTTGACTTTGCCTAGTATACCTGTACCTTCTAAATTAAACAATTGGCAACACTATGTGAATGCTACTTTTAGTGAATTTACACATTGGGTCCAGAATGGTACGCTTAACGTTTCATCGTTACATCCAGGCGGGTGGTTATTATGGCCTGTAGACACTAATGTGTGTCATCAACGTTTTGTCACCTCTTCAGGAGGGTTCAGGACTAGTAGGGCAGACCCTCGTTACGTATCACTAGAACATGCTGATATTATAACTACATACAGTGTGGGGAAGCTTTGTCAGCAATGGTTGAAGTCGTCCACGCTGGATGCAGTTAAGTCACATCTCAAGTTACTGTCTAATGATACTGATTTACAAGATTTTTTGTCAGGTCCCAAAGTACCACGGAAGAAAAGGTTCTTATACGAAGTTTATAATGAGATTTGGAAACTTTCACAACAAGAGGCTGCAGCCCGGTTGAGGCAGATTGATCAGGAAAATCTTTTGCAGACTTTGGGGGTCATTCTGACCTCGGCGGTCAGTGTTAAAGCGGCGGCCAATCCGCCAACAGGCTGGCGGTCCAAAAAACGGAATTCTGACCCTGGCGGGAACCGCCAACACAGGCCGCCACTTTAACACTCCGACCGCCACGGCGGCACAAACAAACAGCGCGTCGGTCACCGACAACAGACAGGCGGCAGACAATGTACCGCCCACACTATCACAACTCACCAATCCGCCACCTTTTCCGGGGCGGGAGCCCCGCCGATAAAAACACGGCGGAAACAGACTACGAACGGGAAAACGCTCACCTATACACACTCCACGAGGACGGAGAACAGCATGGAACCCGAATTAAACATCCTACCAGCTCTTGTCTACCTGCTCATCTACCACGAGTACGAACGCCGGCGCAGACGACAACAGTGAGTACTGCACCTACGACACAGGGGAGGGGGGAGGACGAAAGCTTACGTGCACACACATATGCGCCCTCCCCACCCCCCAACTATCTACACACCAATGCAGAGCACCAAGTCACAGTGACACCACCCAAACTCCCCGGAATAATCCAAACACATAATTAAAGTGAGAATCAAAATTTATGTATAAAAGAGGGTCATTGAAGTCATGGTAAAATGGCAATATGAATTGAAAAAAATCAAGTAAGAACCTTGCGAAACCGAGAAACATAGGCAATAAGTCCTGCACAGTCACTTAAATTTCCACTGTCCGTGGGCCAAAGTGTATCAACACATGGGCAAAGCCCACACAGGAGACCTGAGTCCGTTGGAGAGAACACTGCTGGGGCATCAGATGACAAAACTACAGGCACCTCAAGGGGAAGGGGGGGCACCTCAGCCATATGAGTCCACGACGCCAGATCCACAAAGGGTCCACCATACCCACTGTGCCATCCTGGGGAGTGCAAAGCCACAGTCTCACAAGTCTCTACAGTGGGTGGTCTGCCCACTGTGCCATCCTGGGGAGTGCAAAGCCACAGTCTCACAAGTCTCTACAGTGGGTGGTGTGCCCACTCAGCCATCCTGGGGAGTGCAGAGACACAGGCCATCAGGTGGATGACAGACTCCACAGGTAATGGAGGAGGCAGGGTGCCCCGAGTGCAGCGTGAACACTAGCTCGACACAGAACCGGCACTGTCAATGGGCCAGCGGTGCTTGACAGGAAGGGCCCAGCGGAGCGGTGCTTGAGACGGCGAGGCCCAGCGGAGCGGTGCTTGACAGGAAGGGCCCAGCGGAGCGGTGCTTGAGGTGGCGAGGCCCAGCGGAGCGGTGCTTGACAGGAAGGGCCCAGCGGAGCGGTGCTTGACAGGAAGGGCCCAGCGGAGCGTTGCTTGAGACGGCGAGGCCCAGCGGAGCGGTGCTTGACAGGAAGGGCCCAGCGGAGCGGTGCTTGACAGGAAGGGCCCAGCGGAGCGGTGCTTGAGACGGCGAGGCCCAGCGGAGCGGTGCTTGACAGGAAGGGCCCAGCGGAGCGGTGCTTGAGACGGCGAGGCCCAGCGGAGCGGTGCTTGACAGGAAGGGCCCAGCGGAGCGGTGCTTGACAGGAAGGGCCCAGCGGAGCGGTGCTTGAGACGGCGAGGCCCAGCGGAGCGGTGCTTGACAGGAAGGGCCCAGCGGAGCGGAGCTTGAGACGGCGAGGCCCAGCGGAGCGGTGCTTGACAGGAAGGGCCCAGCGGAGCGGTGCTTGAGATGGCGAGGCCCAGCGGAGCGGTGCCTTTCTTCACGGCGGGGCCCTCTTCAGCGGTGCCTTCCTTCATGGCGGGGCCCTCTTCAGCGGTGCCTTTCTTCACGGCGGGGCCCTCTTCAGCGGTGCCTTTCTGCCCGGCGGGGCCCTCTTCAGCGGTGCCTTTCTTCACGGCAGGGCCCTCTTCAGCGGTGCCTTTCTTCACGGCGGGCCCCTCTTCAGCGGTGCCTTTCTTCACGGCGGGGCCCTCTTCAGCGATGCCTTTCTTCACGGCGGGGCCCTCTTCAGCGGTGCCTTTCTGCCCGGCGGGGCCCTCTTCAGCGGTGCCTTTCTTCACGGCGGGGCCCTCTGCAGCGGTCCTTGTCCAGTCAATCAAGGGAGCCAGACCTGGCCAGGACTCCCTGCTTAGTCGCCCTCCGACCGTGCAGTTGCTGGACCCTTCGCTGACGGAGTCCTGGGCCCGTGGGTGTCCTCCCTCACACCCGGGATGGGGCTTGTGGGGCCCTCCTGGTCCGCGCCCCTGCTGGCTGTCTTCTCCGCCCTGCTGCCCTTGCCCTCCTTCGATGAGGCTCTCTGGCCCTTGCCTCCCCTGGATGTTGTGGCAGGTGACGGGCCAGGACTTTGCTCCTTGGGGGCAGCCGTGTCAGCCTTCTCGCGGCGGCCCTTCTGTTTACGGGTTCTCTTTCCAGGGGGGGGGCTGGCTGTCCCCTTGCTGCTGGCCGATGTATCTGTGCTGGGAAAGGGTGGACTCCAAAACCCGTGCACAATGCTGACACTTGAAGCAGGGCTGGTGGTGGCTGAGGTTCTTTTGGGACTCTTAGCAGATGGAGGGGGTGGGTCAGGTGGGGCAAAGAGGTTAAGTTTGGAGAGGTAAACTTTTTTAGGACCAATGTAAAGGGTAGGTGTAGTGGGTATGGGAGTGGAGGAAGAGGATGTGGTTGTAGGAGAGTCAGGTGTGCTGTCTTTGGGTGCAGGTGCTTGTGACGGAGGCTGTCGTGAGGTGGATGGCTGTTGGGTGGGTGGCTGCCTGCGTTTGTGTGTCTTGGAAGAGGGGGTGACAGACACAGTGGGAGAGGACACAGGGGACGTGTAAATGGCAGTGGGGGTGGTGACTGCACGTGTGCGGACTGTACTGGAGGGTGTGCTGGTGATGGAAGTACTGGCTGATGGTGGTGTGCATGCAGGTGTGAGTGGAGACGTCACAGGGAGGGAGGAGGGAGACGAGGAGGAGGGGGACACAGGGGTGGTAGTGACTGTTGGCATGTCTGCATCTGGGTGTTGCTTGGGTGAATGCTTGTGTGATCTGTGGTGCTTATGTCTGGATGAGCTGCCCTTGGGTGTTGAGGTGTGTGCAGGCTGGTCTGATGGTGTGGATGGGATAGGCTGAGGAACAGGAGACAGAGACAGGGTGGAGGCAGTCAGAAGAGGGAGGCTGGAAACAGGGACAATGGCTGCCGTCAGTGCTGAGGCCAGAGCAGTGAACGATCGTTGATGGGCAGCCTGGCCTGAATGAATGCCCTCCAGGTATGCATTGCTCTGATGCACCTCCCTCTCTACCCCCTGGATGGCATTCAAAAGGGTAGACTGCCCAACAATGATGGTCTGTAGGAGGTCAATGACCTCCTCACTGAGGGCAGCAGGGGTAACAGGGGCAGGGCCTGAGGCGCCTTGGAGCGAAGGATGAGGGGCTGCTGGGAGGGCGGAGCTGGTGCGCTAGGGAGCTCCCTTCCGAGGACGTGTCGGTGTCGCTGGTGTCACCACGGGTCCCCGTTGTGGTGCTCCCCTCGCCCTCCGTATCACTGGTGACCTCGGTGTCTGTACCATGGCCCACTGGGGCCTTGTGACTTGCAGCTCCCTCGTGCTCCGATGCCAATTCTCCTCCGCCTGATGATGCTAATGCACACATGCACAAGAAGATAAAGAAAAAGGGTGGGGGGAGACATAAAAACAGGTTGAGTGCATGCATTGCCAACACCGTTGGCGGAGAGGACAGACACAGGAGCCTCATGCACTACGCCGCGCAATCGGGGTACACTACTCAGTACTTGTGACTAGGCCAACAGGTCTATGGACAACAAATGCGCACATGGGTGATGCTGGACCATGGATTGCTGTACTTGGCACCCTACAGAGGTGGGGGGCGGGGGCACAGGGCCATGCCTAAAGGAGGGGACTACACTACAGAAAGCGCCCTGGCCTAATGTCACCCACAGCCCTCCTCCCCCACCCAGACGCCTCCACTGCGTGTAAAGATAGCAGAATGTGCAGGTACTCACCCCCTTGTGTCTGCTGTGATGTCCTCACGCGCTCATCCAAATCGGGGTAGGCCACCGCCAGGATCCTGGACATCAGGGGGGTCAAGGTACGACTGGCACCCCTCCTACGTTGGGAGGCCATCCCCAGCAGTGACTCGGCGGTCTTCCTGGTCCCGCGGCGGATGTCCTCCCACCTCTTTCGGCAGTGGGTGCCCCGTCTGTTGTGGACCCCCAGGTCCCGGACTTCCTTGGCGATGGCACGCCAAATGTCGACTTTCTGATGGGCGCTGACCTATTTGACATGTACAGGGTGGGAAAGAAAATTTCAACATTTTCTGCATGTTAGATTTGATTGCCCCTCCCTCCCCAACCCTGCCATGTGGCACATGCTCTCATCTGTTGTGCCTTGCACTCCTCATTCGCTCCCCACCCCACCATCTTACATCCACCATACACAGCCCAGGCATAGCCCATTCAACGTGCACCCAGTGTACTTACCTGTTGGTCTGGAGGACCGTAGAGTAGTGAATACTGGGGCAGGACCCCATCCACAAGTTTCTCCAACTCTTCTGAAGTGAAGGCAGGGGCCCTTTCCCCACTCGCAGCAGCCATTGTATCTTCCAGACCGCCGGCGCACATCGTCATTGGCTCCTGAGACCCATAGGGTTCAATGTTAACCAATGCTGCTTTGCGCCGCGGTCTTCGACCGCCTACCGCCACGGTGTGCCACGCCAGCGCAGTGACCTCACATCCCACTGTCACACTTCACAGGTCAGGCAGCCGCCATTTCAAGGGCCCCCATATCTTAATTTCTAATGCGTCACACAGGCCTAGGCCTTGCATTGCCACTCATACAAGCCTTTCAATGCATAGCGATTCGTGTACTGTGCAAGCTGTGTGAACGAACCTGTGGGTTGCTTGACTCTGTGCTCCATGTTGTCCTTCCTAGGCACCGTCCGCTGGGACTTGCGAGGAGAAGGATGAATCCTCCCGTGTACCGACCGCTGGTGGACCTGTCGACAATGGAAGAACGACATATCATACTTACATACCGGCTTGACAGAGCAACTATACATGAACTATGTGCCCAACTGGAGCCAGACCTGATGTCCCCATCCGCCAACCCACAGGGATTCCCCCTCTGGTGCAGGTTCTGTCAGTACTCCATTTTTTGGCAAGTGGGTCGTTTCAGACAACAGTGGCCATATCATCTGGGATGTCTCAGCCTATGTTTTCAAAGGTTTTGTCCAGAGTGTTGTCTGCCCTGATGAAATACATGCGGAGATACATTATTTTCCCTGAGGTGGGTGAATTGGCTACAGTGAAGGGTGATTTCTATGCCCTTGGACATATCCCCAACATCATTGGGGCCATTGATGGGACCCATGTGGCTTTGGTTCCCCCCAAAGACAGTGAGCAGGTGTACCGAAACAGAAAAATTTATCATTCGATGAATGTCCAGGTGGTCTGTTTGGCTGACCAGTACATCTCCCATCTAAATGCAAAGTTCCCGGGGTCAGTGCATGACGCGTATGTCATGCGAAATAGCAGCATCCCTTATGTGATGGAACAGCTACAGAGACACCGTGTGTGGCTAATAGGTGACTCTGGTTACCCCAACCTGCCTTGGCTATTGACCCCAGTGAGGAATCCCCGGACCAGGGCAGAGGAACGCTACAATGAGGCACATGGCCGAACTAGGAGGATCATAGAACGGACCTTCGGGGTCCTGAAGGCCAGGTTTAGGTGCCTCCATATGACTGGTGGATCCCTAATGTACTCACCAAAGAAGGTGTGCCAGATCATCGTGGCCTGCTGTATGCTTCACAACCTGGCTTTGCGACGCCAGGTGCCTTTCCTGCAGGAGGATGGTCCAGATGGTGGTGTTGTAGCAGCTGTGGAGCCTGTGGAGAGTGAAGAGGAGGAAGACGACGGGGACGACACGGACAACAGGGACACACTTATACAACAGTATTTTCAGTAGCACACAGGTAAGAATCACCCACGCCATTTTACATTTACTTCTGGCCTCCTGTATCTCTACTTTCTGTGTTTCCCCCCAGTTCCTTTTCACTGATTTTCGACTTTCCCTTCCCTTTTCAGAGCTGTATGACCCACAGCGTGACCTCTGCTTTGTTTGCCCATGGACTAATGCTTATTGACACTGGTATGTTGTCATCACAATGTAAATGAACATTATTGCACCGTTATGTGTAATACATTTGTAAAGAATACAAGCAGACTCCTGACATTTGAAGTGCAATTGGTGATTTATTTAAAGTGCCGCGTATAGGTCCATGATAGTAAAACGGTGATGGGTGGGGGTGGAGTAATGTCCATTGCAGAGTCCAGTTCTCAGTCGCACAGGTGCATTGTCCATATGCCTGTGGAAGGATGGAGCAGGGGCAGTTCAAGGTTGGACAGGGTGACAACGTGGGACAGTGGGATGACATCAGG
Organism: Pleurodeles waltl; assembly: GCF_031143425.1. Taxonomy (NCBI): domain Eukaryota; kingdom Metazoa; phylum Chordata; class Amphibia; order Caudata; family Salamandridae; genus Pleurodeles; species Pleurodeles waltl. Next base: position 1,033,866,410 of record NC_090439.1, read on the forward strand.
GGGTATCTCATGCTGGCGGGGTCTTGGCATCCTTCTCTGTCTTCTTGTGTGATCTCAGGTTCTGCTTGCGGGGTGGTTGATCTTCAGCAGGAGGTGGGGTTCTGGTGGCCTGTCGTGGTGTGGGGGCCTCCTGTCCACTAGCGCCGGCGGAGGTGGTAGGCTGTTCGTCGTCCGGGCTGGTGACAGGGGCCCTTTGGGGTGCCACATGGTCCTGCAATGTGGTGACTATCTGGTTGAGGGCCAGGATGATGGTCCCCATTGCGGTACCGATGGTCCTGAGTTTGTCTCTGAACCCCATGTACCGTTCCTCCTGCTGTGCCTGGATCTCCTGGAACCTGGCCAGTACTGTCGCCATCGTCTCCTGGGAGTGGTGGTATGCTCCCATGATGGTGGTGAGGGCCTCTTGGAGAGTGGGTTCCCTGGGCCGGTCCACCCCCTCTCGCACAGCAGCCCTCCCAGTTGCCCTGTTTCCCCGGGCCTCTGTCCCCTGGACGGTGTGCCCACTACCACTGCCCCCAGGTCCCTGTTGTTGTTGGGGTGGTGGGTCAGCCTGGGTGCCCTGTAGTGGCGGACACACCGCTGATTGACGCGTCCTGGAGACAGAGGCATGGGCCCGCTGGGTGGGAGCTGTGCTGGTATTCCCAGAGGGGGTTGGGTCTGCTGTGGCCAGTGTCTGTGTGTGGGGAACCGACTGTCCAGAGGTCCCCGATGGTCCGGGCTGGTCATCAGGTTCTAGGTCGACAGAGCTGCTGTCATCACTGGGGGCCTGTTCTGGGGGCGGGATGGACAAATCTGGACCCTCCTGGCCGGTGTGTTGGCATTCGGGCCCTGCAGGGGTAAAAGAGTATGGTTATTGCTTATCTGTGTGTGCCATGGCGTGCGATTTGTGGGTGCCCTTGTCCCCCAGTGCAGGCATTCCCTTGTGGGAGGAGTTGTGAGGGTGGTTTGTGAGGGGGATGGGTATGTGCAGTGGTCATGCTTAGGTGAGGGGTGTCCATGGTTTGTGGTGGCATTCAGGGATTGGGGTTGTGTTGGGTGGGTTGTGCTGGTGAGACATTGGCAGGGAGGATGTGTGCTGGGGGGTTGGGGGTGAGGGCAGGGGTGTGGGTTGGCATGCTGGTGGGGGGGGGTGAAGTAGTTGAGATTAGACTTACCAGAGTCCATTCCTCCGCCTACTCCAGCGAGGCCCTCAGGATGCAGGATGTTCAAGACCTCTTGCTCCCATGCTGTGAATTTGGGTGGAGTGGGTGGGGGTCCGCCGCCAGTCTTCTGCACAGCGATGTTGTGTCTTGACACCATCGACCGCACCTTCCCCCGTAGGTCGTTCCAGCGCTTTCGGATGTCTTCCCGGTTTCTGGGATGCTGTCCCACAGCGTTGACCCTGTCGACGATCCTTTGCCATAGCTCCGCCTTCCTAGCTATTGTGGTGTGCTGCACCTGCGTGCCGAATAGCTGGGGCTCTACCCTTATTATTTCCTCCACCATGACCCTGAGTTCTTGGTCCGAGAACCTGGGGTGTCTTTGGGGTGCCATGGGGTGGTGTGGGGTAGGGTTTGTGGTGATGAGTGTGGTGTGTGTGGTGGTGTGTGGTGTTTTGTGCGTGGATGTAGTGTGGGTGATGATGTTGTGTTCCTGTGTGTGTTGGGTTTGTCGATAGCTGTGCTCTCTCTCTCTCTCTCTCTCGCCTTCTCTCCGAAATTCTAGTAGTGGGGGTTTGTGGGTGATGTGGGTGTGTGTTTTATAGTTGATTGGAGGTGTGGGAGTGGTGTATGTATGTGTATCAGGTGTGTGTATTTGGAATTGTCCAATGTGGCTGTGTTTTGTAAAGGTGTGTGTATTTTGAGCGTGGTGGTGTGTACCGCCAATGGAATACCGCGGATGAAAGACCGCCGCGTGGATTCGTGGGTCGTAATGGCATGGGCGTGTTTGTGTTGGCGTGACGGTGGAGGTTTGGCCATCTCCAGATTATCGCTGACCGCTGATGAGGCGGCCTTCCGTGGATGTCGGGTTTTTGGCGGTTTGGCAGTTTTGGGTCAGAATGCCCGTGGCGGTTTACCGCGGCCGCGGCGGTAGAATGGCGGACTTCTGACCGGCGGTAAGAGACTTTTACCCCCGAGGTCAGAATGACCCCCTTTGTCTGTTGTTGATAATGGCATGCATACCTTTTCTGACCGTGTTTACACGATTGACAGCATTGTTTCCTCTGCCATTGACATTATTAAATCGGACATGTCTTCTTTGTATCATGGGCAGAGTCAAACGCCGTCCATCATGCAGCTGGGTTGGACTCTTTAGACCTTGAAGGCGGGTCGCGTTCCATGGCAGCACGTTCGTGCCAGAGAGATCTTTCTCTCTTTTAAATTGACTCGTCAACAACAACTGATGGCTAAAAAGGAAGCGACATATGTTATGTTAAATATTGAGAAATTAGAGAAACTGCCTTTCACAGTAGCTGAGATTCCGTCAGCTGAGTGGTTGATTCATGGGGTTATTAATTTGCCTATCTCCACTTTGCAATTTACTTCTTGTTTAAAGCACATTCCGGTGGGTAGATATGAACTATTGGGAGAAAGTTACATACACGAGGTGTGGGAGCTTCCCTTTCAGTACAGATGTGTTAATGGTTTGAAGGAGGTGTTTCTTAGCGGCAGTGAATGCAAAGCTTCTGTCAGCCATTCAATGGTCTGTAAACAGCTGTCCTTGCACGGGGCGTGTAACGCTTCGATTGCTAACTTAGCTTGTTATCTTAAGGGAGTTCCAGTCCCGGTTATTAAAAACACTTTACAGGTGCTTTCTAACAGCAGTTACATTGTTCTTAACAGCGAACGCTGCTGTGGCTTGCGTGCCGGAATAGTTTACATCGTCGTTGTCAACAAGGCCGTTACGTGCTGCGGGAATGTGTTGTTTCCCCCCACTCAATTTAGGGAGGTAGCGGACATCTGGCCTCATATTGCTACTTCCAAGGTTAATTTCGACAAGTTGAGTCGGCTAAAAGCTTTATTGTTTCAAAAGCATATGGCCCTTACATCTGCTAGCGAGACCTACGCACTTCAGGTGGCAAGGTCATCGGCGGAGATACAGTCCCTTTTGAATACTAACTTTCCAAGTCACTTCGGTGAACTTGTGGGACGTATATTTAATGCATCCAGCACTGCTGATATTGCACATTTTTTCAAAGCCGTTGGTGTTGGTTTTGCTCACACCTTCTCTTCCATATTCGGTTTGATACCTTCGGCTATACATTCTATTTTCGGAAGCATTTTTGGGGGTTTCCCGATTACTTTGGCTTTATTGGCTGGAGTCTTGCTGTTGTTGCAATTTTTTCGCAATGGCTGTCCCGTCACGACGAGATCCTGTATTGCTGCTCCCGTCAGCGCAGCTGTGCCGTGAACGCATGATGCAGCATTTTGGAGTAACACTCCTGGGACATTTGGAGTGTGACTGGTCTCTGTCATTCAGACCGGTTTTGAATTGTGTGCAACCCGTGTTTCGATGCCTTTGGTGCTCGTTTGAACATGCACTGGCTCTCTGTCTCTCACTGCAGCGCCCTCCAATGGTCGATACTGATCTGTTGATGTTCCCGATTAGGGCTCATTCCCAGACTTGTGTACTACGGTTGCGCTTGCTTCGTGAGGCGGTTTATGAGATTCCCTTCCTGGAGGAAGATGGTATTGTCTCTTTCATAGGCCCTGCACGGGGTGCCGCCCTGAATGGGTTTGGGGCTTTGGATCACACCTGCTCCATGGTACTTTGTGGCATGGATCTTCTGATATTGACATATATCGAAGTGGAGGAACTCCTGCGTTCTGTTGCTTCTGTCTGATGATTGGATTTTTGCGAAATTGACACTATATTGAATTTGGCTTTATGATCACATGTTATCTAAATTTATGACTTTGTTGTCTTCTCACCTTGTCGAAATAATTGTTTTAGATATTGTTTATATTTGGGGCGTCCTTTTATATTGTTGGGACCACTTGCTACCGACAAGGGGAGGGTGTAGTGTGGTTAGCTTTACGTATTCATTGCGCTTTAGCTTCAGGCTTTAGGCCTTCGTGCACTTTGCCCTGAATATATTTTATTCATTTGCTGACAGCTTAGAGCCTCTGTGCACTTTGCTCTACATGCTTTATATTAGGCTTCGTACTGTTATTTTTCAAATAGCCAGTTCTACGGTGTTGTTTTTTATTCATATCACACTGTTTTGCCTACTTCAGCACTGGAGTTCTCCATAACATATTTACTCTGTGCTTCAGTCAAGGATACAGTCTGGTACATTGCCGATAGACGTGGTAGGAGTTTAGACTTGGCATTCCTGTGTAGGGACATTTTGTGATCACGATGACATGTTAGTTATAAAATCACTTCCTTGTCCCAATACACGCAAGAGGGAGATTCCGACCAGGGAACCACAACTAGACGCTGACTGCCTCGTTGCAGATGCTGAACCAAGATCACAGGTCTTTGCTCAGGTATGAGGGCTGATGTCTCCACAGTGATTCTAATAGGCAAGCTAGAAGCTTAACATGCTGTGCTCTAAATAGAACAAGCAGAGGGAGAGTAGAAACTGTTAGACAATATGATAGCCTTGTTCTTATGTTTTACTCTCCTGGTGACTATTTCAATCCTACTGTGTTGTATCGTTCTGGTTATTGCGGCTCACGCCTTAATATCTAAAATACAGTTGTTTTATTAAAACATTATATAAAACTTATACTGTCTTTGTCATTTGTATATGAGATCATATTGTAAATAAGAGAGTTGGTTTGGATCTGAGTAACCACGACTTCCCTGAGAAGTTCCAAAGATGTCATGCGCTCGGCTGCCGCTTTATTCCTTCCACATGGGAGAAATAAGGCACTGCTAGTTAGCCGGAGCAAAAAACGGATTTAGGGTGACAGAGTTCTTTACACGTGGGTCAGACTCAGTCCCCCACACCGTTATCGATCCTGCTGCCTAGAAATCCAGTAGTCTCATTTAGAATACTGAGAGCCCACGCGACACAACAAACCTGGCTTTCAGGAGGCCAAATGTCTTTTCTATTATTATTATTTTCACCCATGTGCCTCATTGTAACGTTCCTCTGCCCTTGCCCTGGGATTCCTCACAGGGGTCAGTAGCCATGAGAGGTTGGGGTAACCAGAGACACCTGAAAATATTGAGGGACAACTGTCCAATACAGAGACTCACTCATGCCCCCAAATCATTAATCACACAAGGGCCAAGCCAATAATGCAAGCACATGTGTAGAGGGTAACTCACCCATTGCACACAATGGCACTCACAGATGCAATAATTATGCTTTTACACTCCTACAGGACCCCTACCCAACGTCACCGGACAGAGGTGCCAGACCTATCCAGTCCACCCACAGAAGAGACCCACAGTGATGACAGCAGCTCTGCACAACTGCATCAGGTACCTGGGGACAGTCGGCTCCCTTGACACTGTCACAAGCCACCACAGAGCCACTCCCCTCAGGAAACACCACCACAGCACCCACCCAGTGGGACCATCCCTCTGTCCCTACGACACGTCAATCAGCAGTGTGTCCACCACTACACGGAACCCAGGCAAACCCACAACCCAAGAAAATCAGGGACCTGGGGGCAGTGGCAGTGGGCACACGGTTCAGGGGACAGAGGCACAGGAAAACAGAGAAGCTGGGAGGACTGCTGTGCGACAGGGGGAGGACAGGCCCAGGGAACCCACTCTCCACAAGGCCCTCTCCAACATCATGGGAGATTAGCACCATTCCCAGGAGATGATGGCAACGGTACTGGCCAAGTTTCAGGAGACCCAGCGGCTGCAGGAGGAACACTACCTTGGGATCAGGGAGGACTTGAAGTCCATTAACAACACCCTGGTCACCATTGCAGGGGTGCTGGCAGACCTAGTCAACACCAGGAGGGACACACTGGCACAACAAGGGGCCCCTGACACTAGCCTGGACAATGAACAGCCCTCCACCTCCGCCGGCGCTAGTGGAGAGGAGGCACTGCCACAGGAACATGACACCAGCACCCCACCCCCTGCAGATGGAGAACCACCCTGCAAACGGTCCATGAGATCCAGGAACAAGACAGAGAACATTGCTGAGACCCCCGCCAGGAAATGTGACCCCCCTGAATGTCACCCTTCTGTCCCACTTTGTCACCCTGTCCATCCTTAAACTGCCATAGCTCAACTTCCTCTGCCCCTTTGAACAATGCACCTGTGAAACAAATAGATTGGATTCTGCCATGGACTCTCCACTCCCAAACCCCTTCATTCTACCCGTCCCAGTGTGATTAAAAAACTTTTCCTGGCTAACAATGACCTCTTCCCTACACCTCCCCCCCCTCCTTCCCCGAGGGCCAGGCTTTCCAGGTCCCAGAGCAGCACCTCAGCCACCACATCCCCATGCAAAGTGGTGCCAGTAACTGCGGGGTCATGGAGTGCGCCAACCATCAGGGCTGCCAGTGTGCCACGTAGCGAGGGCAAGGACATTCTGCCAACTGTCAAGGTAAAAAAGGTGCCCACATCCCAGAGGGAGAAGCTGAAACCACCAGCCACCAAGGGGTCAGTGAAAACGAAAGGGGATAGTGGCAAGACAACTGCGCCACCATCAAAGGTGGGGAAGGGCCAAAAACAGAAGGGCAGGTCAGGAGAAGGCATGGTGGCACCGACTAAGAGACCAGTGTCACACTTTCTGTCCTGTACGTCGGCGAACACCGCCACCTGCACCGCCTCGGCACACCTACAGCCGCTGCGACAGTCCCCAGCCTCTTCCACAGTAGGCAGCCATCCGAGGCTGCAGGAGATATCCTGCTTTCTCCCTCAGCAGGTGCTGACACATGCACCGCCGCCGCCACAGACCCCGTCGCCAGAACCGCCACCACAGACACCGCTGCAAGCACCGCCACCACAGACCCCACCGCAAGCACCGCCACCACAGACACTACCGCCAAGGCTGGAGGAGAGTTCCAGGACCCTGGGCAGCTTTCATGAAGCATTACTGTCATCACTGTTGGCACCTGCAGGTGGAAGGCGAAGCCGCAGCGGTGTGGGGTATGACACTGCCTCCATGGCGTATCATGCTACCTGTACCTCGCCAATGTTGTGCCACGCATACCCCGGTGAGTGAATTGTACCGACCACACTGCACGTGGAGCACACTGGGCACCAGGCCCCCTCCAGAACCAGTAGATAGATACATCCACTACCTCAGTCCTTGTCACGATGAAGCACTCTGGGCACCAGGCCGCCTCCAGAACCAGTGGAGTATCACATCCACTACGTCAGTCCTTGGCAGGATGAAGCACTCTGGGCACCATGCTCCCTCCAGAACCAGTAGAGTATCACATCCACTACCTCATCCCTTGGAAGGATGAAGCCCTCTGGGCAACAGGCCCCCTCCAGAACCAGTGGAGAGATACATCCACTACCTCAGTCCTTGGCAGGATGAAGCACTCTGGGCACGAGGCCCCCTCCAGAACCAGTGGAGACTGTTATCCACTTGAGAGACTGTGGCTTTGCACTTCCCAGGATAAAGCAATCAATGGGCATGGAGCCCCCTTGTGCAGCAGTGGCGTGGTGCGTTCATCTGGCTGAGGTGCCCCCTCCCCCTGAAGTGCCTGTTTCATTTCAATCTGATGCCCCTGCAGTGTTCTCTCCGTTTCCAGTCAGGTATCATGTGTGGGCTTTGCCCATGCATTTTGGCCCAGTGGTCCACTGACAATGGTTGGTACACTATCCAGACTTGTGTAGTTGTTGTACATTATTGTATATACTGGTTTTTGATTTTTGATAATGAGATTTCACATGATTACATTTGTTCAAATCATTTCCTTTTGTCCTTGCGTTCTTCCATGGGGTGGGGGAGTGTATATGTAATGTTGCTGCATGTATTTGTGTGTATGGTGTTGTGGGTGAGGGTGGGGGTTGCGGTGTTGTGTGTAGGGTGTATGTGTCACCCTCTTTTCCCTCCCTCCTCCCCTGTGTTGTAGGTGCAGTACTCACCGTGGTCGTCGCCGTCGTCTTTGGTGCTCCTGATAGAAGAGAAGGAAGACCAGCATCGGCAGTATCTGCAATTCGGGCTCCATGGCGTCCTGGTTCCTCGTGTGGTGTGGAGAGGTGAGTGTTTTCCCTTCTGTGTACTGTTTCTGCCGTGTTTTTGTTTGCGTTGGTTCTGGAAAAGGTGGCGGATAGGCCTCTTGTGATAGGGTGGGCGGTACATTGTCTTCCGTCTGTCTGTTGGCGGTTACTGCCGCAGTGTTTGTTTCTACCGCCATGGCGGTCGGAGTGTTAAAGTGGCTGTCTATGTTGGCGGTGTCCAACATAGTCATGATTCCATTTTTTTTCCGCCGGACTGTTTGTGGTGTACCGCCGCTTTAACACCAACCGCCAGGGTTGTGATGAGGGCCATCATGTACAGACCCTGGATACTTTGCATTGACATGGGAGATGTACTGGTTCACCAGGCACACTATCTGCACATTCATAGAGTGAAAGCTCTTTTGATTTCTGAACACCTGTTCATTTCTCTTTGGTGGGAGGGAGGGGGGGGCAAATGCAATATGTGTACCATCAATAGCCCCAATAATGTTCGGGATATGTCCCATTGCATAGAAATCAGCTTTCACTGTGTCCAAATCCTCCACCTAGGGGAAAACGATACAGCTTGCATGTTTTTAATCAGGGCAGACAAAACTCTGGTCAGCACTATTGAGAACACTGGCTGAGACATTCCGGCTGCCCAGCCCACTGTCACTTGGAAGGAGCCCCTTGCAAGGAAATGGAGCACAGATAGGACTTGCACAAGAGGGGGGATCATGGTGGGCTGACGCATAGCAGATATCAGGTCAGGTTCCAATTGGGCACACAGCTCTGTGATTGTGGCCCTGTCCAGTCTATAGGTGAGGATAATGTGCCTGTCCTACATTGTTTCCAAGTCCACCACTGGCCTGTACACAGGGGGATGTCTCCATCTCCGGTTGATTCGCAGAGGTTGCAATCTAGGGGGCAAACTGTGAGTATCTGGTCATCATCCCATATTTCAAAACACTACACTGCATTGCATGTTATGACTGTAACACAAGATTGTTGCATAGGCCCAAATGGTGCATATGTGTACTGTGACGCAGTTAGATGCCATGGCCTGCCCTCCCCCTGAAATGGTGTCCACCTGTCCTGTATGGAGGGACATGTGGAAAGGAGGTAATTCCGCTGATGTTGTGTGCCGCTGCGGGAGGCGGTCGAAAACCGCAGTGCAACTCCTCATTGGCTCCCATTGGGCCCTATGGGTTACAGTGGGCAATGGTGATGTGCGCCGGCGGTGACGGTATGCACCGCCGCGGACATGACTGCTATTTTCTATCTAATCACCCACTTGCTGCCTGACCTTGAACAGGAGAGGACCTACACTACAAGCGCTGCTGTTACCTGTGTCTGGAACCGACCATGGCTCGTGTCACTGGGGAAAATGCCCCTGCCTTCACCACTGCAAATTTGAAGAGACTGGTGGATGGGGTCCTACCCCAGTAGCGAATGTTGTATGGGCCTTCAGACCAACAGGTGAGTACACTGTGAGCATGATGCATGAGGCATGAATGCATGGAGTGCTGTGTGTGAGGGCCTCTTGTAAGGGGGGGTTGGGGGAAGGGTCCTGGCAGCGTGATGCATGTATGGTGGGCAATGTCTGTGTGTAAGGGGATGGGAGGGCTATGGTGGGACATGAGTGTAACAGGCCGAATGGTCTGACTGCTACCTTTTTTCTATGTGTATTTTTTCTGCAGGTCAGCGTGCCATCGCCAAGGACGTGTGGACCCTGGAGGTCTATGGCAGGTGGAGCACCCACTGTTGGAAACCGTGGGAGGACCTGAGACACTGGGCAAGGAAGATGGCAGAGGCCCAGCTGGGGGTGGCCTCCCAATGAGGAAGGGGTGCCGTCGAACCCTGACCCCCCTGATGTCCTGCATACTGGCAGTGGCCTATCCGGAGCTGGATGGACACTTGAGGGCATTGGAGCAACTACAAGGGGATGAGTACAGTTTCCAAATATACTTCTTGCGCGTGGTGGGGTGGTCTCCGGTTGGGGGATGTGGGCCTGTGGGTGCCCCTAGGCCAGGCTGGACATTGCATTGTAGGTCCCATGTTGGGCAGGGTATGATGTGAACCACCACTGACCAAGCTAGTAGCCATCCACTACTGGGCAGGGGTCTGTGGGTATCAGGTATGCTGTTAGTGGTGTTAGGTATCACTGTCCATGGGCTGGTGACTAGCATTGTGACTGGTAGTGCATTGTCTAATGCGTAGGGCTGTTCCCTCTTTGTGTGTTGGTCGTGTATGCCAATGGTGAAGTTGTAGCAGCCATTGACCAAGTGTATCCTTTGTGTCTTCCCCCCTTTTTCTTTTGTCACCCTGTCATCATCTGGTGGAGGAGCTGAGGCACCAGCGACACAGGGAGCTGCATCCCACAGGGCCCAGGAGGCCGTATTCACTGACGGTGAGGGCACCAGTAGGACGGAGGGTGATGGGAGCACCACAGCGGTGACAGGAGTGGACAGTTCGGACACTGATACCTCCTCCGATGGAAGATCCCTGGTGGTGGCAGACACCTCTGTGGCCACCCCAACTACAGGTACAACCGCCACCCCTGTACCAGCACCGCCCCCCCAGCAGCCTCTCAGTGAGTTTACCGTGCCCGCTCACCCAGGAGGGTCGGCATCTCCTTCACCCCAGGCACCTCAGGCCCTGCCCCAGTTAGCCCTGCTGCCCTGAGTGAGGAGGCTATTGACCTCTTGCGATCTATCTCTGTTGGGCAGTCAACCATTGTGAATGCCATCCAGGGGCGGCAGCCCATTTGCAACAGAGAAATGCTTTCCTGGAGGGCATTCACTCCCGCATGGCGGCCCAACAGAGATCAATCCAGGCTCTGGCCTCCTCTCTGATGCCAGCCATTGTCCCTGTTTCTAACCTCCCCCCTCCAACTTCCTCTACCCAGTCCCATTACCCTCAAACCCAACCCATCCCAAGCACACAGGCAGACCAGCATGCACCCAGAACACACAGGAGTGTTTCAGGCAAAGACAAGTACCACACATCATCCCACAGGCACTCACACAAACACCATTCAGATGCAGACATACCAACATCCACTGCCTCCGCTATGTCCCCCTCCTCCTCGTCATCCACCTCCCTCCCAGTAGCGCCTACAAACACACCTGCATGCACTACGTCCTCATCCACTACGTCCTTCACCAGCACGCCTATCACTACACGCCCCTCACTGGCAGTCACCACCCCCACATCCATGCACACGTCCCCTGTGTCCTCTCCCACTGTCTCTGTGCCCCCTCCTCCAAAGTACACAAACGCAAGCACTCAGACACCCAACAGCCATCCACCTCACAACAGCATCCAGCCCATGCACCTGCACCCAGACACAGCAGACAGACACCTCCTACAATCACTTCCTCTTTCTCCACTCACAAACCTTCACCCTCTTCCCACCCCAATGTCCCTAAGAAGCTTTTCCTCTCCACCGTTGACCTCTTCCCTACCCCTACCTCCCCCATCCTTCACGTCGGGACCTGGGTGGTCAGAACCCAGGCGAGTACCTCAGCCAACCAGGCCACGGCCACAGTAGTGTCAACAGCTACTGCAGGTGGGAGAGGATCCTGGGAACCGCCCAGCAGTACTGGAAGTGTGCATGCACCAGATGCATCAAGGAATGGCAAGAAGCCACCACCAGCTGCGAAAGGGAAGGACAAGGAGGCACCACCAGCTGCTAAAAGGAAGGGCGAGGAGGCACCTCCAGCTGCAAAAGTGAAGGGCAAGGGGCCAGCACCTGCAGGCAGGAAGGACAGGGGGCCTGGTGCTGGGACTCATTCGGAGCCCCCACCACCAAGGCGTGTCAGCCGTCCGAGGTTGCAGGGGAAGGGCAGGAGCCTCCTCCCCACTGCCAGCCCCACCACCAGCACTGCCACCAGCACCATTGCCAGCAGAAGCAGCCCCAGTGGGCAGCCGTCCGATGCTGCAGGGGATGGGTTGGAGCCTTCTCCCACCACTGCCCGCACCGCCACCAGCACCACTGCCAGCCCCGACACCAGGCCCGCCACTGCCACCACTGAGCAGCTGTCACCACTGGCGGGCAGTGTGTAGTCCTGCCTCCATGGGCTGTAGTGCGTCCGGACGCCTGCTAATTCTGTAGGTGTGACATCCAGTTGAGAGACTGTGACCTTGCACTCCCCAAGATCTGCATCACAGGATGAAGCACACTGAGCACAATGTCCCCTCCAGAACCAGCGGAGAAGCCATCCACTTGAGAGTCTGTGGCCTTGCACTCCCCAGGACCAAGCAGTGGGCAAACCACCCACTTGAGAGACTGTGGCCTTGCACTCCCCAGGACCAAGCAGTGGGCAAACCACCCACTTGAGAGACTGTGGCCTTGGACACCCCAGGACCAAGCAGTGGGCAAACCACCCACTTGAGAGACTGTGGCTTTGCACTCCCCAGGACATTGCACAGGACTTTGCCCCCTCCAGGACCAGTGGTGTTGTACCATCTTCCGGCTGAGGTGCCCCCCCCCAATTCCTGTCCCCCTGAAGTACCTGTGCATGTTCGACCTGATGCCCCTGCAGTTCTCTCTTCGTGTTGTTGCATGAGTGAAGTGGGGACTTGGCCTATGTGTTGTGGCCCTGTGGCCCACGGACATTGAGGACTGGGCAGTGTCCCTCCATTTCTAAATATGTATATACGTTTGTATTTTGATGCACTTATGCATGTTATTTTATTGGATTACACTCACTTTCTTCCAATCTTTTTGTCTTTGCATTATTCCTGAGGGGTAGGGGGTGAATATCTAATGTTACTGCATCTGGTTGTGTATATGGTGTTGGAGGTCGGGTTGGGGGTGCAGGTGTTGTGTGTTGCATGTGTGTATCACTTTCTTTTTCCTACCCCCTCCCTTGTGTGCTAGGCGGAAGTACTCACCATGGTCATCTTCGCCGAAGCTGATGTCATAATGCAGGAAGAGGTAGACGAGCATGGGGAAAATGTGCAACTCGGGCTCCATGGCATTGTGGTTGTTACATGAGTATCCAGAGGTGAGTCCTTTGACTTCTGTGTTCCTTTTCCTCAGTGCTTTTGATGTCATTGATACCGGGGGATAGGCCTGTCTGAATACAGTGGGCGGTACATTGTCTTCCGCCTGGCTGTTGGCGGTTACCGCTGTGGTGGTTGTTGCTACCGCCATGGCAGTCGGAGTGTTAAAGTGTTAAAGTGTCTGTCTGTCTGAGGGGTTTACGCCATGGGCATATTTTCTTTTTTTTTGCCGCCGGCCTGTTGGCGGCATTCCCTCCGCTTTATCACCGACCGCCAGGGTTGTAACGAGGGCCTTAGTTTGTTTTCTGAACCATTATTAGATGAGTGCGTGCAGTGTGAAAACAAATTCAAAAGGTTGTCAAAATGTCTGTCTTCCAAAAACGAAACTTGAAGCACTGTGGGCTACTCACCTGCAAATGTCTGTTAAAATGTATTTAGTTTCGTTAGGCAACAGTTCTTTATACGGTCCTAGCAACAATTTAGGATTAAGTGACAGGTACATCATGTCACAAGCACATTCTGTCTTCCAGATCTTTTCTTCTGAAACTGAAAATTTCCAGTTCCATCTCACTTACATCATAGATACGTAATATGAGGGGTTTTGTAAACAAATGCCTGTGGTGGGTGGGAAGAATGCACTGGCACACAAGTCCGGTATTTCACCATCCTGCTTACCTCGGCTTACATTCCTGACGTTGCTGAGGTTGATGATCTGCAGGCTGTGCAGTGGTCATCTGATTCAGTCCATGGTTATTTGCACACAGTTTTGCTCCAGCCCTGTTTTCGTTCTTTCGTTTTTCTAATATTAACTATATTACTGTATCTATTAACTATTTTTACAGGTCTGATAAATAGCCGGGATTTAGCAAATATTTCAGTAAGGTTATGGATGGATATCCTAGAGGGGAAGTATTGTCACATATCTGATAACTATCATATCATAGCTTCTTGGGGCGTATTATATATTGTGCCATAGGGGCGCAGCAGGCGTGTGCACCCACTTTGTGAGCTCCTGGGACACAGTGGTATTACAGAAGGCACCACAGGTGCTTGTGCATCCCCTTCTGTAATACTGATAGCAGTAGAGCACATGTGGCACCAGCGCTATCATAGGAGAGTGTTTCTTTTTTCTCAGTATTTTCCTGTTTTTTTTCTTCCCAGCCGTCAGGAACCCTCTTGGATATGTTACGCCTCATCCTGAATTACCTTGCCCCTGCGGTGAGCAAGCAGCTGCTGTCACCTAGCCTTGTCTGGAACTCAGCAGGACTCATGTTATCTAGACTTGTCCAGATATCAGCAAGATCTATGAGGCTCTAATTAGCTGGCTAAAACAAAAAATGTTATGGTGCAACAGCCATTGCAGAATGCAAAGTTCAGACCCTGTATCCTTTAAAATATACCATCTCTTTATCCACTAGCTCACGTGGATAGGTCAGAAAGGAGTTCTTGTTTGTTAAAAAAAAAGGAAGTTTTGACAGAGGGCTTGCAAACACTGGGCCAGGATTTGTGAATCTCTGAGTAAGCTTTGAAAGTTCTAAAGTCCATCTCCTAGGCCTGTAGACCCTAAGCAAGGGGACTGCTAGACATTTGTGTCCCCCCTAATGGATTAGGAGACCTGGGTCTATGTTCATTAACTCTCTGTGGACATGGGAGTCCCAACCAGCACCAACAGGCCATTAAGGGTTCATAAATCCAGATTGAGGCTCATGAACCTAAATTACAATAATAATAATAATAATAATAATAATAATAATAATAATAATAATAATAATAATAAAAATAATAATAATAATAATAAATTCATTGTAATAATAAAAACAATTGCAGGGCTAACCTATGTTGGGCTTCCCATGGTAGGCTTTGTGCTGGGTCTGGCCAAGGGCCAATTCATGTAGCTACACGTGGCATTCTTGTTGTGGTTTTCCCCTACTTTTTTGCCTTCGGACCTCCTGTTTTTGCAGAATTTGTTTTTACTGGCCGGCCATAGGACTCTGCACACATTACCACTGATAACCAGTGGTAAAGTGCTTGTACACTCTGCTCAAAACATGGTAACATTGGCTTAAATCCAATTGGAATATTTAATTTAGTTATATGTTTCATAGTAAAGTGCACTACATGTACCTAAGGCCTGCATATTAAATGATACTAGCGGGCCTGCAGAACTTATTGTGTCACCCACTTAAGTAGTCCTTCAAACATGTCTCAGGCCTGAAGCTTTGTGTGCAGCTTTAACCTGCTGTGTGTGTTGTTTTAACCTGCCATTTCGACCTGGCAAAATAAACCTTTTACCGGGCCCAAACCTTCCTTTTTAAGGCATATGTCACCTCTATGGTAGGCCCTGGACAGCCCAAAGGGTAAGGTGCCTCATATTTAAAAGGTTGGACATGTACTCTTAAGTTCTACATATAGTGGTAGTGAAAAACTGTTAAATTCATTTTCTCAATACTGCAAGGCCTATCATAGGATAACATTGGAATTTACGTTGCATTTTATAGGTATAATTTCCAAATGGGAAAAGATAACCCCTACATGTTTAGTGTCTCTGGAATCCTAATTTTAAGTCCTAGGTGAGATATTATATTACTTTTAGAAAATTGGCATTTTCTTACCATTTGGTGCCTGCAGCCTGTCTATGGTCACATGACTGGGTATAGTTAGCAATTGGGATTTGTGTCTTCCTCCTAGACAGACAGGAGCTTAGGTGTGACTTGATGGGCCATCACTGGCAGGATGAGAGAGAGGAGCTGGCCCGAGCCTCATTTACACCTGAATAGGCTGTGTCCTGTCTCTACACAAAGGGTTGCATAACCCATGTACTTAGTCTGGGAACAGAGCCAGGAAAGCAAGTCATTTGTACATTTCAAAGGCATGTCTATTGAAGTGTCTTCCACTTCAAAGGCACAACTGTGCATACAAGAAAGACCTCAGAGACCACTGCTTCAGTACACATCTGGACCTGTGGATACTCGGCCAGAAAGAAGGACTGCTCTACTGCTCAAGGAATGCCACTTCTTCTGGAATGCACTCCACTGGACTACTGTTTTGCTGTACTGACCTGATGCCTGCTGCTCTCCTGCCTAGGTGAGAGGGACTGGACATGCATCTCTAAAGCCCAGAACCCAGAGTGATTCCAAGGGCTGGTCGGCTGGCTTCCTGATGTGAAACCTCAAGGACACAACAGGCTTGCAACAACCTTTCATCTGCACTTGGACTCTGCAATCTGTGAGACTAGCGTGGCAGGTGGTGCACTCTAGTCTTAGACCCTTGAAAGTGGGCTTAAGTTGCTCTGTCAGCTTGTGGGTCCACCAGAGCTCACGCATCTCCTCGATGATGCATCACAAACCTGATCAGAACCGTTGCATCACCGCTTCTGCATGAATTGGATTGGACCCATTGCAAAGACCTGCCTCACATCGCAGCTTTTTAATACCTGCCAGTGCATGATGCATCATCGGTGCAGGCCCTAGCATCCCTCATTGAAGGCAGCCTCAATGATGGAATCTGCATTGCAGCCTCACAACTCCTTGGAATGGATACATCGCCCTGGCTGCACACCAGGTTGCTTGGTGCTGGACTTCGCATTGCAAGCCCCATCAATGGGATCCTCAATGAGGACACAGAACTTCCCACTAGATGCTTGCCACATCTCAAGAACCAAAGCATCACCTCAGCTGTGTGACACATCTTCACATGGATCCTCGCAACACTCCGCAAATCAGAATTAAGGTACTGTGTTCAGCAGGACTAACTGGGTCCCTGTAGCCAGCCCGCACTTGATCGTGGTTGGCCTGAACATGTGATTTTGGCCCTTGCTAGCATGACAGGCTATCCACAGTTGGCACTTTCTATCTTTTGGTGCTATTTTGGCTGAAATCTTTAAAACTGAATATCTAAGATTCCTCTAGTTGGATGTATATCATTTGGGTGTTGTTTTATTTATTACATTAAGTTCTATTTGTCTAACTTGCTGCAGGGGTCTTTTGTGTGGTGCTCTCATGCTCTCACTGTTTTACTCTTTGGAGACAAATTGCCCCTTAGTTATGCCTGACTGCTTTGTGCCAAGCTACCAGGGGGGTGAACACAGGATACTTTGGGGTTTGCTTGTGCCTTGACCTGACTAGGATTGGGATGAATACTTGGCCAGGCCTTGCATCCAGTTAACAAGTAACCCAGTTTCTAACAGCTTGTCATTGCTGTGCAGTGGGAGATGGCTGCAAAAGATGGGAACATGTAGTTAGTGCCACAGGTTTTATCTAACAGATTATTATCAGACCAACTTGGTGGTTGTGCCCTGGCTCACCCTTAGTTGTCCAGAAATAAAAGTATTAGGGGCCAACAGAGACCATATCTGACAGACACTGATGTCACTGATTACACCAATCTTACAGGTCTGATAAGAGAGGGGTAATGTCCACCCTCTCCAAGGCCTTACCACAACAACACTCAATACACTAGGGGCCAGATTTACTACAAAGTGGCTCAATACATTTAGGGCCAGATTTTCTAAAAAGGGGCGCAGCGCGGTGCTGTGCCAACATTTGCAGCCCTGCACTGCGTCACTTTAGAAACGCAGGGATGCACCATAGTTACTAAAATATGGCACACCCCTGTTTTTCCCCCTGCCCCAGTGCAAAATTTAGCTGGCAGCACCAACGCAGGCATTCTTGCACCATAGTGCAACGGTGTCTGCATTGAAGGGATTGATTGTTTATGTGCAGGAAGGTGTCCCTTCCTGCACATAACCAATCTTCAATGGCAATTTGTAACTTCTATGTGTGCTGCAGAATGCTGCACAAATAGAAGTACCAAATTGCCATTTTTGAGTGTGAGCTGCAGAATGCTGCACAAATAGAAGTACCAAATCGTCATTTTTGAATGATTGTTTCTGTACAGCAAGGTGTCCCTCCTTGTTGTGCCATGCTAACGCCATCCCAGGGTGGTGTTAGTTTTTGGCGCTGCCATAGATTTCAAACTTGTTGTAAATCTGTGGCAGCATGAAAATCAATGGGTGTTGCAGTGGAACACTCACAACAACATCCATCGCACACCCCTCGGACGCAGAATATTGCCTTGGAGGGGCCCATATTTACAAGGTGCATTAAGTCACAAAAAGTGGCTTAGAACTGCCTTGTAAATGTGGCGCACTGCTCAGCAGCAACAGAGCGTCACAAAAAGTGACGCTTTGGGGCACTCTGGCCCTGTAAATTTGGCCTGAATTGGTGAGATCAAAGGGAAATATATATCAGTGCCATCTTCTCCCCAACACTACTGCCTTCTTCACTAGCAATTTGAGGGCCATTCATAAGCCAGTCGTAAAACGAATGTTTCAAAATGTCGTCTGTCCCTTCAGGGATGTTTCCTGCTCCCCAATGCATTCATTATTGTACATGAAATAATCTTGAAGAGATGTGACTTGAAACACCCAGGAGTTTTATTAAGACAGTCTCCATCATATGCCCTTTACTCTTCATCTTGGAAAGGTGTTTTTCCAATAAAATCACATATTTTTGTTCTGTCAGCATTCAAAAGTCTTCCACTGGTGCAATCCTGGGGCTTCAAGTGCACCCCAATGTCAACCAATATCTGTCTTGGTTCCATGAGCCCCAGTCGGAAGAGAATCTTAGTATATCTAATTAATTCTGTGTCACCCAATGTCTAATGCTTGGAAGTTTCCCATGTTTTTTCCCCATTGATCTAAAACATTTGTCAGTGGGCCCCTTTCATTCTTCACAATATTTTTATACGAGGGATATTGCTTTCTGTGGCACGGGATCAAGTAATATCTTGCTTTTCAACTAGGCTGAGACCACTACTCTTGCATTCCATCAGGACCTGTGAGGCAAGTGCATGTCTGAGTTACAGGTATTGAAATACCTCATTGTGGGCCCAATTATAGTCCTTTTTTAACTGCTCACAAATCAGCATTCCATCCATCTCCTATTTTACTCATTCCTAATAATAAATCATTTGGGGAAGCCCCCAACTGCATCAGCACGTCACTGTTCCTTAATGGCGTTTCTCTCATTACAATTTCCCTGCCCCATTTAAGATGTTGAGTAGCTTTGTTCCAGGTTTCTATCATTGTTTGTGTAGGTTGTGGCATTGTCTCTGTAGGAAATGGCCCTTTTTGCCAGGGTTCCCCTGACTTTTTAGCTTCTGACCACCTATTTTCTTATCCTGTGCCAAATTTAGTTTTTGCTGGCTTTAGGACTCCTATCACTTTACCACTGCTGATCAGTGCTAAAGTGCAAGTGCTCTCTCTCTAAATGGTAATGGTGATTGTTTTATCCATGACTGGCATATTTGATTTACTAGTAAGTCCCCAGTGTAGTGCACCATGTGTGCCCAAGGCCTGATAATCAAATGCTGCTAGTTTGTCACTGATTGTGCCACCTAAACGAGTAGCCCTGTGAGAATGTCACAGACCTGCCACTACAGTGCCTGTGTGTGTAGTTTTAAACTGTCATTTTGACCTGGCACCTACCCCCACTTGCCAGGTCCAGACCTTCCCTTTTACTACATGTAAGTCACCCATAAGGTAGGCCTAAGACAGCCCCATGGGCAGGGCGCAGTGTATTTAAAAGGTAGGACATGTGTTTGTATCTCATACATGTCCTTATAGTGAAACACTGCTAATTTCGGTTTTCGCTATTGCAGGGACTATCTCTCCCATAGGGTAACAAGGGGATTGCCTTAAAATATCATTTAAGTGTAATTTCCTATTGGGAGTAGATAGAGATCTGGAGTTTGGGATCTCTGAACTCACAATTTAAAAATGCAGCTTTTGGTAAAGTGGTTTTTCAAATAGTAAGTTTGAAAATGCCAATTTAGAAAGTTGACATTTTCTTGCTTAATCATTTGGTGCCTCTGCCTGTCTGTGGAATACATGTCTGGCTCACGATGACAGTTGGGCTATTTGTGATTTCACTCTAGACAGTCACACAAAGGGAGTCTTCCTGGGCTAGAGTGGTTGGAGGAGCTGACACTTGCACCTGAATAGGGCTGTGCCTGTCTTTACACAAAGCAGTCGCCAACTCCCAGAAGTGTGGCTGGGGCCAGGGCAGGAAAGGCAGGGTCCTGTGCACTCCAAAGTCTTCCTTTCAAGTTTGCCTACCTCAAAGGCAGAAATGAGCATAACCACTGGACGTCTGAGACCACAACTTTATAATCCTTCTGGACTGAGGACATTTCTGCCAGGAAGAAGAGCTTAAGAAGTCTCAGGGACATCAAAGACTTTATCTGCCAGTGCTGAGAGTCCTGACTTGACAAGTGGTGCCAGATCCAAACCCTGGGCCCTCGGAAGTGTAAGCTGGTGACCTGAAGGAGAAAATTCATGCACCAACATGCCGCAGCAGAAAAATCAATGCAGCACCTGCCTCGCGGCTTTCACCGCGATTCTATCAACACAGCGCATCTGAATTGTCCACACATCATTCCCGGGTGTCAATTTCTTATCAACCCTGCATCACACTAAGGAACTAAGGCTGTATGTCCGGAAAACAAAGCATCACCTTTCCTGCAAGGAAAGAATCGATGCATCACCTATCCTGCGCAGTAAGGAACTGATGTATGTCTTTGCTTTTCAATGCCTTTCCTCCCCTGCAGCCTGCATGGTCTTTGTTTTTGATGCAACCTACGTACTTTATGCTAAAAAAATACTATCATTGATTCCTATTGATTAAGCCACATTGAAGCTTTTTAAAAGGTGATATATTTACTTGTATCTGTTGGATTTTTGCTGTTCTGGTCTTTATTTACTCAGATAAATATTTACTATTTTTCTAAACTGGTATGGAGTACTTTTGTGGTGTTTTACTGTGCTACTGTGTGTACAAATACATTGCACATTGCCTATGAGATAAGCCTTAATGCTCGATGCAAGCTACCAAGGGGATGAGTAGGGGTTATCTTAGCTGTGTGACTCCCTTACCCCAATCTATCAGCCTCCCTATGTGTTTTCCGGCACAGAGCAGTCTGATATCGCTTTGGCCCATACCATGTCTGTAAGCTCTCATGGATGGTTTGTCTAACTGAGCTAAGACCCTGAGGGAGGAGGTAAAAGTCCTGAAACAAATGCTGATGGAGATTCTCAATCTCCTTCGACCTATGGAGAAAATTGAAACAGTGGTGATTCCCATAGGAAAAGTACGAATCCCATGCCTTCTATGAGCACTAATCAGAATACTTTGGTAATCCAGCATTCTTTTAGGCATGACGATAAGCACAGAGTAACCTCGGGAAGCTCTAGAAACAAGGGAGCCAATGCACTGAACTGTCCGTTAGCTATGAATAGCTCTCATGGATGTTCGGTATGTGGTTCTACTCATGCCTTGCGAGGCCTAAAACACAATACAAATGGTTATTCAATTTATATGTGCAAAGTTCTGGTAGTTCCCTCCACCAATAGAGAGAATAGCCTTTCACTAAAAAACATAGATGTTCACTGGAAAAGGCATGTTAGGCAATGTCGATCTATCACTTACTCCGATATAATCTCCATTAAGCGCTATTCAGAGACCCCAGGAAACTGGGACACTGTAGAACTTAAGCTTGTCTGTCCCAAGTTGGTTGAAGGGCTATTGTCTGTGGAGACGGGTAATCCACTTAAAAGTGGTTCACTTATTGTATTCCAGAAATCTCGGCCAGATGAAGGAATACTGGCCCAGAGGGTATCCTCTAATACTAGTATTGGGCAAATTGAGTTGAGATCTACAACCCCAGTGGATCCAATGATGACGTATCCTTTGATCAATGGGAAAGAATGTCCTGTCCTTCCAGAAATTCAGAATCTGCAGACGGGTCAGCAAGCCCCATGGAGTAGGAGGACTCCCATTGCTGTGAAAAAACACATGGGTTATAATACTCTACCTCCTATTGTAACTAATATACCAGTTGCTATGGATCGTTTAATTGATTCCCATGATACAAATGAGCACACTGAGATGCCTGGTACGGAATTATAGCTTTAGCATGCCCACAGAACTCCTTAAGAACCCCTGACCTGGCAGACTTCCCTGATGCTTATTGACTGTGCCCTCTTCAAAATTCTTCCCCCAATGACACATATTTTAATGGGGGCATAGCCTCAAATAAATCACAAATGTATACCAATCAGCTCCCATCCATGATTTCTTCTCTTGCAGAAGAGCGTCATTTGGCTGGTAGCCAGCAGCACCCAATTCCACTTCTTAATTCAAAGAAATCTTTGTCAGAGCCTAGGCCTTCAAGGTCTACCAACTCTGCATTTAATACATGGAACGTAGCAGGTATACGCAACAAGATCATTGACGAGGAGTGCGGACAGTTTATAGACAATGTTAACATCTGTCTATTTCAGGAAACTTGGGTTACTTCAAATGTCCATAGACAGGGATTTATTTCATTTTGTAAGAAGGCTATTCTATCCCTGGCAGGGTGAGCAGGTGGGGGTCTCCTCACCTGGATACAAATTTCACTAGAGGTTGAAGTAAAAGAAATATTTGTAGATTCACCTGACATTTTGGCAATTGCCATTAAGCTTAAGCAAGGACCTGGCGTCCCGTGCCAACTGTCCAATACTATTAGCGTGCTGAATGCCCTGGTTTTGGAACATTCCTCTTCATATTTTATAATCATAGCAGGGGATTTAAATATGTCTTTGGAACCCAATTCTCTTTTTTTTTAGTTAACCCAGTTAGAAGATTTTGGACCTCATTACAACCCTGGCAGTAAATGCCACCTACCGCCTTGCTGACGGCCACCAACATACCATGAGCGCGGCGATAATCCGCCATGGATAATATGACCCACACATAAAAATCCACCACTATTCAGACACCCACAAAAGTCCGCCAGACCAAAGGTCAGTGATAAACTTGCGATAGCAAAACCCACACTATTACGCCAACAGGATTTCGCCCACAGTATCACGACCCATTAATCAACGCGGCGGTCTTTCAACCGCGGTAAACCATTGGCAGTACACACCGCCGTGCTCAAAATACCCACACACTTACAAAACTACACCACATTGGACAATTCAAACTACACACACCTGACACACATACATACACCACACCCACACACCCATACCAATATAAAACACAGACCCACAATACCCACAACCCCTTACAGCGGAAAAAAAGAGACCAAGCACGGAGAGACAAGCAAGGAGCACCCACTCAATCAGAGGCACAAACCACCTTCAACCATACATCATTCACGCACATCACAGAATACACCACAAAACATTACCCCACACATCCTAACACATATCACTCACACCACATCCATGGCACCCCACAGACACCCCAGGTTTTCTGAGGAGGAGCTAAGGGTAATGGTGGAGAAATCATCTGAGTAGAGTCACAGCTATTCAGATCACAGGTGCAGCAGACATCAATTGCAAGGAAGATGGAGCTATGGCACAGAGTCGTCGACAGGGTCAACGCAGTGGGACAGCACTCCAGAACATGGGATGACATCAGGAAGAGGTGGAACGACCTACGGGGGAAGGTGTGTTCCGTGGTCTCCAGACACCAGATTGCAGTACAGAGGACTGGCGGTGGACCCCCACCTTCTCCCCCACAACTAACAACATGGGAGGAGCAAGTCTTGGCAATACTGCATCCTGACGGCCTCGCAGGAGTAGCAGGAGGAATGGACTCTGGTAAGTCAAATCTGAACTATAATATACCCCACCCTACCTGCATGCCATCACCTACCCCCACCCTCACCCTCACCCCCATCCCTCCAAGACCTCACATATGTCCCCCTATCACAACCCACACATCCCAACACCAAGCCCTGCATGCAACACCAAAGCATGGACACCCATCACCAAAGCATGTCTACGACAGATACCCACACAGACCCCAAACCAAATGCACACAAGGACCTAGACAAGAATGCAAGAGTACAGGGTCACTCACCCATTACACACAATGGCAGACACAGATGCAATAATCATGCCTTTACACCCCTGCAGGACCCCTACCCAACGTCACTGGACAGTAGGTTCCAGGCATGTCCAGTCCCCCCACAGAAGAGCCCCACAGTAATGACAGCAGCTCTGCACAACTGGATCAAGATGACCAGCCCGGCCCATCTGGGACCTCGGGACAGTCGGTTCCCCTGACACTGGCACAAGCCACCACAGAGCCTCCCCCCTCAGGAAACACTGCCACAGCACCCACCCAGCGGGCCCGTCCCTCTGTCCCCAGGACACGTCAAGCAGCAGTGTGTCCACCACTAGAGGGAACCCAGGCAAACCCACCACCCCAAGAAAATCAGGGACCTGGGGGCAGTGGCAGTGGGCACACGGTTCAGGGGACAGAGGAACAGGAAAACAGGGGAACAGGGAGGACTGCTGTGCGACAGGGGGAGGACGGGCCCAGGGAACCCACTCTCCACGAGGCACTCTCCAACATCATGGGAGCGTACCATTATTCCCAGGAGATGACGGCAGCGGTACTGTTTGCAAGTTTCAGGACCCAGCGGCTGCAGGACGAACAATATCTGGGGATCAGGGAGGAACTCAAGTCCATTAACACCACCCTGGTCACCATTGCAGGGGTGATGCAGTACCTTGTCAACACCTGGAGGGACACTGTGGCACAACAAGGGGCCCCTGACACTAGCCAGGATGATGAATAGCCCTCCACCTCCGCCGGGGCTAGTGGACAGGAGGCACCACCACAGGACTATGAAACCAGCACCCCACCCCCTGCAGATGGAGAACCACCCCGCAAATGGTCCCTGAGATCCAGAAACAAGACAGAGAACATTGCCAAGACCCCTGCCAGGAAATGAGACCCCTCTGAATGTCACCCTTCTGTCCCACTTTGTCACCCTGTCCACCCTACAACTGCCCTTGCTCTACTTCCTATGCCCCTTTGGACAATGCACATGTGAAACAAATATACTGGACTCTGCCATGGACATTCCTCCACCATCACCCCTGCCCATTTGACAACCCCCTCCACTTAGTTGCACAAAAATAAGCACACTTCAATCACAAACCAATCTGGAGTCAGTCTGTGCTTTCACAAATGTGTAATTGCAATAACTATAGAAAATAGCAATGTCAATTTAATTGTTCACATACCGATGAAACATTGCTGTTGGGCTGGATGAAATATAGCAGAGGGCACAAAGTGGAACCCACATCTGTTAAATGAAAAGACAAAGTGCCAAGTCAAGGTCCATACACTGAGGGAAAATGACAGACTTATGAAAGCTCAAACAATAGTATGAGATGTGGGAGGCAGTGACATCTTCTTACCTGTGTCTCACTGGAAGTATTGCTGGATAACGTTGTTTCTGTTGTCGACATCCTCTTCTTCTGCCTCCTCTTCTTCACTGTCCACAGGCGCCACAAGACCTCCAGCTGGACCCTCCTCCTGCAGAAAAGGCACCTGTTGTTGCAAAGCCAGGTTGTGCAGCATACAGCAGGCCACGATGATCTGGCACACCTTCTTTGGTGAGTAGTAGAGAGAACCACCTGTCATATGGAGGCACCAGAACCTGGCCTTCAGGAGGCCGAAGGTCGTTTAGATCACCCTCCTAGTTCACCCATGTGCCTCATTGTAGCGTTCCTCTGCCCTTGTTCTGGGATTCCTCACTGGGGTCAGTAGCCATGACAGGTTGGGGTAACCAGAGTCACCTGCAAATGTCGAGGGACAACTGTTAGACACACACTAACCCCTAGGGACACCCCCATACCCAGACAACTATTCACACTGTATAGGGTCCATGTCCTCACCTATTAGCCACACACGGTGCCTCTGGAGTTGCCGCATCACATAAGGGATGCTGCTATTCCTCAGAATGTAAGCATCATGCACTGAGCCAGGAAATTTGGCATTCACATGGGAGATGTACTGGTCGGCCAAACACACCATCTGCACATTCATTGAATGGTAGCTCTTCCGGTTTCTGTACACCTGTTCACTCCTGCGGGGGTACCAAGGCCACATGTGTCCCATCAATGGCACCTACGATGTTGGGGATATGTCCCAGGGCATAGAAGTCACCTTTCACTGTGGGCAAATCCTCCACCTGAGGGAAAACGATGTAACTCTGCATTTGTTTCAGAAGGGCAGACAACACTCTGGGCAATACGTTGGAAAACATAGGCTGGGACATCCCTGATGCCATGGCCACAGTTGTACGAAAAGACCCACTTGCAAGGAAATGGAGCACTGACAGCACCTGCACTTGAGGGGGGATTCCTGTGGGATGGCGGATTGCTGACATCAGGTCTGGCTCCAACTGGGTACACAGTTCCCTGATTGTGGCACGGTCAAACCTGTAGGTGATTATCAAATGCCGCTCCTCCATTGTCGACAGGTCCACCAACAGTCGGTACACCGGAGGATGCCACCATCTCCTCACATGTCCCAGCGGACGGTGCCTATGAAGGACAACAGCGAGCACTGAGTCAAACAACTCAGAGGTACGTACCCACAGTTTACACAGAACACCAATCATGCACAAAAGGTGGCCTGTATGTGTGTTGAGATTAGGCCTAGGTATGTGTGACGCAGTATAAAATGAGGCCATGCGGGCCCCTGAAATGGTGGCTGCCTGACCTCTAAAGTGGGACAATGGGATGTGAGGTAACTGCGCTGGCGTTGTACACTGTTGCGGTAGGCGGTCGGAGACCGCGGCGCAATGCTGCATTGGTTAACATTGAACCCTATGGGTCCCAGGAGGCAATGACGATGTATGCCGGCGGTGATGGTACGCACCGCCGCGGACGTGACCACCGCAGACATGACCGCCATTTTCTATCTGTTCAATCACTCGATACCTGATCTTCAACAGGAGAGGACCTACACTGCAAGTGCTGCTGTGACCTCAGTCTGGAAGAGACAATGGCTCGTGCATCTGGGGAAAGGGCCTCTGCCTTCACATCGGAGGAGTTGGAGAAGCTCGTTGATGGGGCCCTCCCCAGTACACGCTACTCTATGGTCCTACAGACAAACAGGTAAGTACACAGGGAGCATGTTGTATGGGCTATGCCTGTGTGGAGAGGGCTGGATGTAAGAAGGAAGGGGGCAGAGTGCTGCGTGCATGAAAGACAGTGGGTGCATGTGACACATGGCAAGGGTAGGGATGGGGGCCACTCACTTTGACGGTGCAGTTGGTAATGACTTCTTTTCTTCCCCTGTACATTTCATGTAGCTCAGCACCCACCAGAAGAAAGATATTTGGCGTGCCATCGCCAAGGACGTCCGGACCCTGGGGGTCTACCACAGACGGAAGACCCACTGCCGGAAAAGATGGGAGGACATTCGCCGCTGGAGCAAGAATACGGTGGAGACTCAGCTGGGGATGGCCTCCCAACGTGGGAAGGGTGCCCATCGAACCATGACTCCCCTGATGTTCAGGAGCCTGGCGGTGGCCTACCCGGAGTTGGATGGGCACTTGAGGGCATCACAGCAGACACAAGGGGGTGAGTACACTCTCATTCAGATGACTTTGCGCGCAGTGGAGTTGTCTGGGTGGGGGAGGAGGGCTGTGGGTTTCCCTAGGCCAGGGCGAGTTCCGTAGGCTAGGCCCCTCCGTAAGGCATGGCCCTGTCGCCCCACACCCCACCTCTGTAGAGTGCCAAGTACAGCTATTCATACCCCTGTGTCATCTATGTGTGCAGATGTCGTCCATAGCCTTGTAAGCCATTTCCTAGGAATTGCACTGTAGAGCCCAAGAGCGCGACGTAGTGCAGGGGGCTTCTGTGTCCGCCAACGGTAGCGGTAATCCATGCACTCAACATGTCTTTATTCTGTCTCCCCCGCTTTTTGTGGTCTCCCTGTTCTTGTGTGCATTAGCATCATCAGGCGGAGGAGCAGTGGCACCGGAGCACGAGGGAGCTGCATCCCACATGGCCATGGAGGGCCACACTACGGACTCTGAATTCACTAGTGGGACGGAGGGAGGGCGAGGGGAATCCACGGCGGGGACAGGAGCTGAGACCAGCGACACGGACTCGTCCTCTGATGGGAGCTCCCTTGTGGTGGCGGCAACATCTGTACCCCCCGCATCTACAGGTACAGCCACCACCCCCCCTACCAGCACCGCCCTCCCAGCAGCCCCTCAGCCTTCGCCCCGTGCCCGCTCAGCCAGGAGGGTGGGCATCACCTTCGCCCCAGGCACCTCAGGCCCTGCCCCAGTCACCCCTGCTGCCCTCAGTGAGGAGGCCATTGACCTCCTCAGGTCACTCACTGTTGGGCAGTCTACCATTTTGAATGCCATCCAGGGTGTAGAAAGGCAGTTGCAACAAACTAATGCATTCCTGGAGGGCATTCATTCTGGTCAGGCGGCCCTTAACCAAGCTTATCAAACTCTGGCCTCAGCACTGATGGCAGCCATTGTCCCTGTCTAGCCTCCCCCCTCCAACTTCCTCCACCCAGACCCAATCCCCTGTACCTCTGCCTATCCCAAGCACACCATCAGACCAGCCTGCACACACCCCACCACACAAGGGAAGCTCAGGCAAACATAAGCACCACACATCCCACAGGCACTCACGCAAGCATCACACACATGCAGACACATCAACGTCCACTGCCTCCACTGTGCCCCCCTCCTCGTCGTCTCCCTCCTCCCTCCAAGTCTCGTCTACACACACACCTGCATGCATTACCTCTACAGCCACTACGTCCCTCACCAGCACACCCACCAGCACACCCCGCTCACGTGCAGTCACCACCCCACTACCATTCGCACGTCCACAGTGTCCTCTCCCAGTATGTCTGTGACGCCCCCTCCGAAGATACACAAACGCAGGCACACACCCACCCAACAGCCATCCACCTCACGACAGTCTCCAGCGCATGCACCTGCACCCAAAGTCACCAAACGTACACCTCCTACTACCACCAACTCTTCCTCCACTCCCACATCCCCTCCAGCTACCCATCCCATTGTGTCCAAAAGAATTTTCCTGTCCAGCCTTGACC
Source organism: Pleurodeles waltl (assembly GCF_031143425.1). Taxonomy (NCBI): domain Eukaryota; kingdom Metazoa; phylum Chordata; class Amphibia; order Caudata; family Salamandridae; genus Pleurodeles; species Pleurodeles waltl. The sequence continues at coordinate 1,033,895,440 of NC_090439.1, forward strand.
TTTTTCCCACACCTCCCCCACCCCGTTCATCTCATAGGTCCCGAAGTAGCACCTCAGCCAGAACATCTCCGGGACCAGTGGTGCCTGTAGTCACAGGTATGTGGAGTGCACCGGCCACCAGGACAGCCAGTGTGGCACGGAGCCACAGCACAGCCAGTCCCCCTGTGAAGCATCAGAAGTTGGCCAGTGCCCGGCGGGAGAGGGGGAAGACTCCAGCCACCAAAGCCACTCCCAGGGGTCCCGTTGGGAGTGTGAAGTCAGCTGTTACTCCTCCCAAGGTGGGGAAGGGCCACAAGAAACCCGGCAAGTCTGGGAAGAGCAGCACAGCGGAGAAGACCGCCATCATCCCCGCTGCCCAGGAGGCCACCGCCAGCCCCATCCCAGCTGCCCAGGAGGCCACCGCTAGCCCCATCCCAGCTGCCCAGGAGGGCCCCGCCAGCCCAGCTGCCCAGCTGCCCAGGAGAGCCCGACCAGCCCCATCCCAGCTGCCCAGGAGGGCCCGCCAGCCCCATCCCAGCTGCCCAGGAGGGCCCCGCCAGCCCCAGCCCAGATGCCCAGGAGGGCCCCGCCAGCCCTAGCCCAGCTGCTCAGGAGGGCCCCGCCAGCCCCAGCCCAGCTGCCCAGGAGGCCACCACCAGCACAAGCCCCGCTGGGCCATGAAGGACCGCCAGCACAAACCCCGCTGAACAGGGTACTGCCAACTCAAGCACCGCTGAACAGGGCACCGCCAACTCAAGCACCACTGAACAGGGCACTGCCAACTCAAGCACTGCTGAACAGGGCACCGCCAACTCAAGCACCGCTAGCCCATGAGCGTAACTGGTTCCGTCACAGGGTGAGTGATGCACTCTGGGCACCAGTCTCCCTCCAGAACCAGTGGAGAGATCCATCCACTACCTCTGTCCTTCACAGGATGAAGCACTCTGGGCACCAGTCCCCCTCCAGAACCAGTGGAGAGATCCATCCACTACCTCTGTCCTTCACAGGAGGAAGCACTCTGGGCACCAGTACCTCTCCAGAACCACTGGAGACTGTTATCCACTTGAGAGACTGTGGCTGTGCACTCCCCAGGATAAATCAGTGGGCAAACCACCCACTGGAGAGACTTGAGAGACTATGGCTTTGCACTCCCCAGGATTGAACAGTGGGCAACCCACCCACTTGTGAGACTTGAGAGACTGTGGCTTTGCACTCCCCAGGATTGAACAGTGGGCAATCCACCCACTGTAGAGACTTGAGAGACTGTGGCTTTGCATTCCCCAGGATTGAACAGTGGGCATTGAGCCCCCTCGTGGATCTGGCGTCGTGCACTCATCCGGCTGAGGTGCCCCCCCCTTCCGTTCCCCCTGAGGTGCCTGTTGTATTTCTTTCTGATGCCCCTGCAGTGTTCTCTCTGTTTTGATCTGGTATCGAGTGTGGGCCTCGCCCATGCATTTTGGGCCCAGTGGTCCACGGACTATAAATGGTGCAATACCTGGACTTGTATTATTGGTGTATATATTTGTTTAGAGTGTATATATATTTTGGAGTACTGTATTTTAATAGATTACAATGGTTACAATCATTTCCTTTTGTCTTTGCATTCTTCCGGGGGGCTTAAGGTGTGTAACTGTAATGTATCAACATGTATTAGTGTGTGTGTTGTAGTGGGTGAGGGTGGGGGTGGGGGTGTTGCATGTGTGTGTGTCCCTGTTTTTTCCCTCCCCCCTCCCCTGTGTCGTAGGTGCAGTACTCACCGTGGTCTTCGCCGCCGGCGTTCGTGCTCCTGGTACAGGAGCAGGAAGACTATTGCAGGTAGAATTTGGAGTTCTGGGTCCATGGTGTCCTCGTTCCTCGTGGAGTGTGTAGAGGTGAGCGTTTTCCCTTCGAAATTCCTGTTTCCGCCGTGTTTTTATCCACGGTGAATTCGCCCTGGAAAAGGTGGCGGATTGGCCTGTCATAATAGTGTGGGCGGTACATTGTCTCCCGCCTGTCTGTTGGCGGTGACCGCTGCGCTGTTTGTTTGAACCGCCGTGGCGGTCTGGGTATTAAAGTGGCTGTCTTTGTTGGCAGTTTCCGCCACGGTCGCAATTGCTAATTTTTTACTGCCAGCCTGTTGGCGGTCTTACCACCGATTTAACACCGTCCGCCAGGGTTGTAATGAGGGCCTATATGTAATTAGGTTCCAGAAGTACATACTCCGAAGGGGAGTTCTTGGTTAGTATTTTAAGGTATGGTGATTTCTCCTAAAGTGTCCAGGCATGTTGCCTGAGAGTTTCAGTGATTTAAACCATTTTGGCGTGCTTGAATTATATCTGATCTGAAGACAAAATAATATTTTAACTGTCCATCGTTTTTGGGGTGCAGTTTATTTTTAATCTACTGGCAAATAGCTACTGGGTTGTATATATTTAGTGTCTGTCAAACCTTCCAAAAGAACACTGTATTACTAGAGTACATTCATTTAGTTACAAACTTCAGCTATATTTTTCACTGGGCATCTTAAACAGCACTCTAGTTGATGCATGGAAAGTATCCATGGCCAAACAGGATTTTGTGATGTGCAGTGTTTGGTGTTGCAATTAGCCTTCTCAATACTTACAGTCGTCCAGTCTCTGCTAACAAACAGCCATACTTAATATCAATAACCCATTCTGAGAAGTGGGACCTTGGTTGAGACCAAACCCTTCCTTCCTTTCTTTATTATTTATTTTTTTAAATGTCATATGAAGTTCCACATGCATTTTCTAATGGAGCTCTGTTTTTGCGTTGATCACAATTAGAAGCATGGCCCAGGCAAAACATACACAAAGGATGTTGTTTTCTACCTTTGCATGTTATACTACCTCAAAGTGTAAGAAACTCAATAGTCCTGTAGCCAAAAGAGAGAATGCAAATGTGTTTATGAGCTTTAGGTCTGCCTCCCCTTCTCACCAGCATAAATGTAATGTTGTATAACGAAGGACAGATCAATGTTCTCCCTCTCATCTAGAACTAAGTATTCAATACCATCACAAAGAAGAAAGGTCCTTTTTAGACATTTTCTTTACAAATAATCATTGGACAGATTGTGCTGTGCATATATAACCGGACACCTGGTCTGAGAACAGAAAACATGGTGTACCACAATACTAAAATATGTCACACTTTCATCTCAAAATCCACTCTCCTCCAGCAAAATTAGTAGGTGGGGAATATACAGCATGTCAAAGAAAATAACTCTAGCACGGAACAAGAACTACTGATTGGGAAAATAAAATGAAGAAACTAACAAGCTAGAAGGAAGAGGTGTGGGAGTGCAAACAGTGGTGAAATACTACTCCAAAAATACCAAATACTGATTCTCTCAGTTACCTTCCTACATAGTATGTAAGAAAACTCTGACCAAAAGTTTTGTTGATACTTCTGAAAGAGTATTTATTGCAAGAATAAGAGTCTGAGAATCACAGAAAAAAACTGAAAAGGGGATGTCCCTGAGACCTGAAGGATACCTTATCGCAGAATTGTCTAATAAGAATAGCTTGACCAAATTCTCACTAAGATACAGGCATAATCATGATATTATTGGAGAGAGCACAGATAGCTTTCAGAATGTATCAAGATTTAACATAACTAGTGTCCCACTAGTGTCCCAAACTTAAATTCAAGGAGCCTTATTACTATCTTTGTGGAACAGGTAACTCCGTCAAAAACATGACGGACATTCCTTCCGACATATTATAATTCAATTATGTCCTAGGGAAAACATAATATGGCGGACAGAATATCTATTACATTTGTGATAAAGTATTTCATCTGCCAGGATTGTAATCAGGCAGGAAAAATCTAAAACCATTTTTTGGCCACGTTGACAGCATTAACCTAGACACAGGCTAGACTTTAACCATTATTAATACATGCAGAGCATCACTTAAATAGAAACATAAGAGCAACAGTGAGACATTTAAATAAAAGCAATCTGTATGTGCACAAATTGGCCAGAGGAAGCAGGGTTGGAGTAGTAAAAATGTTCATGCCAATATTAAAGGCTTGGCAAACAGTACATCAGTTACAATACTTCTGACAGTCAGAGGGAAAATATGTGTTAACCAGTGGATGCCTGTGACAGGGATTGTGCCATCCCTACAGACAAAAAATATACCATGATTAAGTGAGCTAGCTTGGGCAATGAAAAGTTTGACAAAAATAGGGGAAAATTACACATTTAAAGCTAATTTTGATGAAGAATTTGGTGTAAGGGCAATTAAGTTTATTAAACAATTCTGAAGGTGCTGTCTTGAAATGTTCAAAAACCTGAAAGAGTGCACAATATCTTGCAATATTAAGGGCCTCATTACGAGTTGGGTGGTTAAACCTCCACAACTCCAATACGGAGGTGAGGGGTAAGGCTGCCACCTTGACGGCCCCCTCAACCCCATCGTATTACGATGTTGCCACTGGGCTGACCAGCAGAAACCATCGTATTACGATGTTTCAGCTGGTCAGCCCAGAGGAAACAGTACAGCAGCATTGGACTCGACTCCCTCAGGGAGCAACAGGCAATGCTGTGGCACACAGCACCCCGAGAATGCACACTGTCTGCCACAGCAGACAGTTTTCATTCGAAGGGTGCTGGAGGGTGGTCCCTGCACTGCCTATGACATTACATGTTCATGGGCAGTGCAGGGACCCCTCCATGGCACCCAACACTGCCTTTCTGCCAGCCTTTTCATGGCGGGGACCCCACCAAGGAAAGGATGGCAGAAAGCAAAGTTGTGATCAGCACAGGGCTGACCAGGACTTTGACTGCTGCCAACCCGTTGGGATCCCTGATCACAATGGAGACAGTGGTCTCCTGGTGGTCCGACTGCCAGGATCGTAATCTGGTGCTCGGACTACCAGGAGTGCGGCAGTCCAACCGCCATCAGGAGTTTGGCTGTCTGAGGACCGTCAAACTCATAAGGAGGCCCTAAATATTTTCAACAGTTACTGTAGTATGTAAATTATGCAGCCCCACACTGGCATTCTCAGTTATGCATCTGCAGGTAAAACTAAAACATTTCACAATGATGATTTTATAACAAGAGTGTTCATTGAAAAATTAAAAGTAATTTAAGTATTAGATAACAAGTGATCATAATGTTAAGAAAACTGTGGTATGTCCATACATTAAAACATTTATATAATACTTAACTATGCATATCCATATACAATAGTAGTGAGAGCCTCCAATATCACTATAAGAACCTGCCTCTAATTTACTTCTTACAGTCTAGTTGTGACTTAAAAACTATGTAACAAGAAAATAAGGTGCTCTAGTCTGTTACCAGAGAACATAATAATTGGCTTAAGGTAACAATGCTTGATGCCTCATTATTATCTTTATTTGGCTCTTTACAAGTGAGGTCTACTTAGAACCCAAAAGTCTTGTTATTCATCTGGTATCTGTTCAATGTCTGTTTATGACTAATAGGAAAGTAAGCAAGATATAATCCTTACAGCCAAATATGCACACTAAACAGTGAGAATCAATAGCATTTAACATTCTTAGCATATATATCTATCTATCTATCTATCTATCTATCTATCTATCTATCTATCTATCTATCTATCTATCTATCTATCTATCTATCTATCTATCTATCTATCTATCTACCTAGCTGTCTGTCTCTCTGTCTGTCTGTCTGTCCGTCAGTCAGTCTGTCTCTCTTCATAGAATGCAATGTTGCTCTGTGTATAATAGGAATGTGGGACAAATATGCAGTTCACTTGACAATGCACTTGCCTTAGTCAGTAATGGCATTTTTGCCATCTCAGGGAGCATGAATGTTTCCTTGTAAGTTCATGCTTAAATACGTTTGATAAATGTCCTCAATGCAGTGATATCATCTGAACTATTCAGGCAAAATACTTTGACATATTAAATAAAGACTTTTGAGTAGAATGGGACATCAAGGTGAACTGCTCTCCCATATGGATGTGTTGTCCCCCACAGAAATCAATCCAATCACTCAGGTAGTGGCCTCTGTATAGAGCTGCTGGGATATTGGAAAAAAACATAAATGCTATTAATCAATCTCATTTAATATCATGGTTTGCCTAAGAGTGTTCCTGCAATACTTTTTATGCAGTTTGAGAAGCAGTTCTAAACTTACTTGGACATCTAGGAAAACTTGGTAAACTCATTCTGCCCTGAACTTGGTCGGTCTAAGACTGAAAAACCTCTCATCGCCTGCTCTAACACATGTCAATTGATGCAGCCATGGCTTTTAAAACTCCTCTTAAGTTATGTAGGCAAGTGCTTAGGCCTCACCGTTGATGAACAGTCAATGTTTTGAACTCAAGATACCCCAATCTTTGACAGCCTGTGCCCGCTACTACTGGGGAAGAGGTGAGCTACAAATTGAGCGATTGAGTCAGAGATGACCACAGGCTGGCAGAGGTTGATGTACAAACATTGGAAGACATGTCAAAGGCAGAAACAGTGCAAAAGAGTTTAGCAGTGCAGGCTTTTAGGCGGTGCAACTGGTGTTTCCATACTGGGCACCAAACATAGAGGTGCTGAATTTTAAAATGTTGTATGGGGTCCTAAGGCGCCTGCCCCAGAAATGCCTGTATGTCCAGCAATCTTCAGGAGATAACAGTTAATGTAAAACAGATCTGGTGGTCAAGACACCCACTAGAAAAATACATGTTCTGTCCAGTCACAGTTCAGACCCATCATAAAGTAGCCATGAATATCAATGTGCTTGCTGGAAAGCACAATGTACAACATGCTGATCATAGCTCTGTTTTACAACTAGAAAGCTCAGTAAGTCACCACACTCACCTCCATCATGGACAGTAATGGCTCGTGGGCCCCGGAAGGGATGGGGCTAGGAGGCGTGGGGGGGAAGAGGGAGGGAATAAACGTTAAATAATTTTTTTTTAAAAGCACGTATCTCCTCCACCATTCCTTGTCCCTCGACTCTCCTCTGCCTCTGCAGACACAGGCTCCCAGCCTGCCCAGTGCCAATCCTGACGTTGCTCAGAGCAGCATCTGGATTGGCTGGCAGCGCCCAGCCAGGGCAGTCCCAGGCAAGCTGGGAGCCTGTGCAGGGTCTCTATAGCCCAGCAACTATGTTGCTGGGCTGGAGAGAGACAACAGCGCATGTGTGTTTGGCCGGCCCGAGACGTCACCCCCGTGGCCCCACCCCTTTAAAAGAAAAATATATATCAAAAGGTTTTGCAGCTGCCACTGCAGGCAGGGGCAACACTCCTCCGCCTAAACGGAGAAGCCACCATTGATCATGGATGTCATCCTGTCACTTGCAGCCCTTCGATTACAGCTTCGGTGAGAGATGACTCATCTTCAAAGCACTGCATGCAAACTGAAAGACACCTGCTCAGAAGCCTAATTGTTTTTCTTTTCAAACCTTCACTATTTCAAAGATGACAGATGGTTCCACTGGGTATTAATACATTCCCACAAGTTCAGACAACCATAACTACTCTGTCCAGTCCAAAATTCTGACCAGACCAGGTACTTTCAACAAACAATGATCATCAGTATAAATTATATGTAGTTCCTGTGCTCTGTAGCCCCCATTGTCCCGTAACAATGTTTCCCATACTTAGATTTACACTCTTGCATGAGTTATCATTTCTACACAACATGTGTGTGATGTAAAGCTCTTGGACACCATCCTTTGCAATTGATGGCACAACAAAAGGAACAAATGAGACACAGGGGCCTAGGAGAGATGAAGAATATTGCTGTAGGATGCCAGTGAAGGAATCCACAGAAAAAGTCCCAGGGGACGAAGATGCAACAAAGACTGTCACCGCCAGAACCCCACAAGCCACAGCCAAACATCAATGAGTGCCTTAGTGAGTGGGGGGGAGACAGAGAGAGAGAGAGAGAGGGCTAGAGAGAGGGAGTATGACGTAGATCAGAAAAGGTTGCCTGACACTGCAGATAATGACACAGAGAATAATTAAATGACAGAGATAAAAAAATGGTGATGAGAAATGATGCCCCCCTTATCCTTCAGCACCGTCTCCCACCGCATCCTAAGCCAACGACTCCTCAAAGCAGGCATCTAGGGACTCACCCTCTAAAGGATTGGCTCATTCCTCACTGGAAGAACTCAAACCATCTGTATGCCCCACATACGTTGGTCTCACCTTCACACCCTGCTCGCAAGAAAAAATAAGCAAACACTTCTGCTAAGGCATGCCAAATTATTCACATTTAGATACATGAACTCTGCTACATACTGGGGCACACTATCCAAAGTATGCCCAGTCTTCCATCCACACAGAAACAGATGTTCCTCATATAGGAACATACATTTACCCTCCCATAATAGTAGACCATTCCATTCAGAATCATCATAGACAACAAACTAGACATGAGTGCCCAGGTCAACGCAGTGGTCTTGGCCCGCTTCAACACACCAAGGATACTGCACAAAATCTTCACATGACTACCAGACAACACCTGGAAAACTGTTACCCAAGCCCCCATCACTTGCGGACTATTCCTCAACCTCCCATGCCAAACCTACATTACACCACACCTTAGGGAACTCTAGTGTCTCCTGATACACAGGTGTACACACTTTAAACTCCTCACTCACAATTGCAAAGATCTCCACAATGCTAGCCCTGTCTACCTGAACAACTGCATTCACTTCTACTAACCTTCCAGACATCTTTACTCTGCCAGTCTCTCACCAGCACACACCTCTCACATATACATAAGCAGGACAAGTGGGCCTCCCCTTCTCATATCTGGCCCCTAAAGCCTAGAACGACCTCCCACAACACATCAGAGCCTCCTTCTCCTCTCTTCTCGACTTTTGCAAGCAACTGAAGACCTGGATTTTGAAGTAAGCCCCAGGGCTGGCCTCACAAACAGTTCAGGCTCAGTCCTGACCCCTTCTATGAGTTCCACATGCTACAGGTACCTCTTTATGTAAGTTTGTAATGCCAGAAAAAATAATAAACCCCTAGAAGAGCAAAAAACTAGTTTGCATTTCGTTTAGGGCTTTAAGTTTTTAATCCTCAGAAGCGTTCCTAAGAATGCTGATGTTTTCCTTACCAGATTACCTTTCCCACTCCTTTCAGATCCATTTCATCTTCCTACCCAGAATGGGACTCTTAGTTACTGTAAGAAATTGGGCTATTGGCTGATGGGTTCTGGAAGGTTTGTTCCATTCCTCAAGACAAGGATCCACAGTGTCTGAGGTGACAAAAAGCAGGCCGGGCCTGGTGTCAGGTTCCTTTGTATATGCTGTAGGCAAAGCTCTTCGAAGTGTAAGTGAGGCAGAGTGCAGCTCCTCCCCAGCTAGCCTGTCAGGATGCCCCATGCTGTCCACATCTGAGCCCCCTTTGTGTCACTGTCTGGTAGTAATAAACAAACTCCAATCAGCAGAGACACTTACAGTCATGTTACCTAGGACACTGGCATGAAGCACAGTTGGTTGGGACAAGAAAATACCAACTTTTAAATTACATTTGTTTTGAGTGTAAACAGTATATGTCTATCTTCTTCCAATCTAAAGACAGCACTTATTGAATGTAATAGGATAAACTAGTGTTAGTCAATGGAAAGATGGGCCTTACAGCAGTGAAAAAACACTTTAGGAGTTTTCATTGCCAGGTCAACCAAAAGTTAAGTACACATTTCCTATTTTTTTTAAATACAATTCACCCTGCACTTTGACATGGGAGGGCTGGCTTTAGCAGTGATTTATAAGTATTAAAAAGGAAGTTTTAGGCTTGGCAAAATATAGATTTTGCCAGGTCAAAATGAGAGCTTAAAACAGTCCTACAGGTTGCAGTGGCAGGCCTGAGACATGTTTTGAAGGGTTACAATACTGGGTGGCAAAAGGGGTACCCTATGTACTGGTAGTGCCATTTACTAAGGACTTACAAGTAAATTAAATGTGCCACTTAGGTTTTAGGGAAAGAGCACAAGCATACTGTATAAGCACTGGTTAGCTCTGGTAAAGTGTACATAGTCCCAAAGCCAACACAAACAAATTCAGCACACAAGAGGGGGGAAAGCAAAATGTTTGTTCGACTACCATCCCCAGGATGCCAAGTCTAACAGTTGCAAACCCCATTCACTTCTAACCTTTTTCCTTGTTTTGAAAGTGCCTTAAATATCACAGTTTTTATAAGGAATTTAGGCCCATGTTTATACTTTTTTTGCGTCTCATTTGTGTCAATTTTCGACGCAAAAGTGGCACAAACTTACAAAATACAATTATATTTTGTGAGTATGTGCCGCTTTTTCGTAAAGAAATGACACAATTGTGGTGCTAAAAAAGTATAAATATGGGCCTTAATTACCAGAAATTATATGGCACAGAACTAATATGACTGATGTGACACTGAGTAAGTTCGTTCCACTATGTCTCACTGTCAGTGACACCAAGAGTTCAAGAACAGCATTAGCAGTGTGTAAATCAAATCAATACAATTTTATTGTGGTGGAGAAAAAGGGGTATTCAGCGCAAACACTAGGGGCCAAATCAGGGGCCAGTTGTGCTTGGTGGTATTTCATGTGTTTGTTGGGAAGCTATGCAAATCTCAAAATACATTATAGCACTCTAATATGTAAATAGAATTCTGGAGTTCGTAACAAGATAAAAACATTAGTGCATATTTGTGTTGTATTTTGTTATGGCTGGGATCCTCTTTGTTGTTATTTTGTTGTTTCGTAATGCTACTGTGTTTTATGATCCATTATTGTAATGTGTGCCAGAATTTGTGTTGCTTTCGGTTTTACTATTTTTTTGGAATGTGTCCCCTTATGCGTCATCGCCTTTGCTGCCAGGCCTTTTCCCCCCTCAGATGCCAGGCCTTTTTTTGGCTAATTGGGGCAGTTCGCGCTTAGGCCCCCATAACTTGTTGTCCACATAAGTTACCCACACCAAATTTGTGTCCTATTTTTCCAACATCCTAGGGATTCTGGAGGTACCCAGAGTTTGTGGGTTCCCCTGAAGGAGACAAAGAAATTAGCCAAAATACTGCAAAAATGTTTGTTATTTTTTATTTTTTTTAAAGGGAAACAAGGGCTCCAGAAGAAGGATTGTGTTTTTTTTTCCTGAAAATGGCATCAACAAAGGGTTTGCAGTGCCACAATCACCATTTTCCCAGCTTTCAGGGAACAGGCAAACTTGAATCAGAAAACCCAATTTTTCAACACAGTTTTGGCATTTTACTGGGACATGCCCCATTCTTACGATTTCCGGTGCTTCAGCCTCCTTCCAGTTAGTGACAGAAATGGGTGTGAAACCAAAGCTGGATCCCAGCAAGCTAAACATTTTTAAAAAGCAGACATAATTCTGAACTCAGCAAGGGGTAATTTGTGTAGATCCCACAAGGGTTTCCTACAGAAAATAACAGCTGAAATAAAAAAATATTGAAAGTGAGGTAAAAAAACAGTTGTTTTTCACCATGTTTTACTCAGTAACTTTTTGCTGCGATGTCAGATTTATTAAAACAATATACCGTTACGTCTGCTGTACTCTTCTAGTTGTGGGGATATATAGGGCTTGTAGGTTCATCAAGAACCCCAGGTACCCAGAGCCAATAAATGAGCTGCACTTTGCAATGGGTTTTAATTCTATACAGGGAATGCAGCAAATCATTTGCTGAAATATAAAGAGTGAAAAACAGGTATCAAGAAAACCTTTGGATTTCCAAAATGGGCACAAGATAAGGTGTTGAGAAGCAGTGGTTATTTGCACATCTCTGAATCCTGGGGTGCCCATACTAGCATGTGAATTACAGGGCATTTCTCAAATAGATGTCTTTTTTACACACTGTCTTGCATTTGGAAGGTAAAAATGTAGAGAAAGACGAGGGGCAATAATTCTTGTTTTGCTATTCTGTGTTCCCCCAAGTCCCCGATAAAAATGGTACCTCACTTGTGTGGGTAGGCCTAATGCTCGCAACAGGAAACGCAACATGGACACATCACATTTTTACATTGAAATCTGATGTGTTTTTTGCAAAGTGCCTAGCTGTAGATTTTGGCCTCCAGCTCAGCCGGCACTTAGGAAAACCTACCAAAACTGTGCATTTTTTTAAACTAGGCACATAGGGGAATCCAAGACGGGGGGACCTGTGGGGCTCTCACCAGGTTCTCTTACCCAGAATCCTTTGAAAACTCAAAATTCGGCTCACAAAACGCCTTTTCCTCACATTTCAGTGACAGAAAGTTCTGGAATCTGAGAGGAGCCACAAAAATTTGTTCCACCCAGCGTTTCCCCAAGTCTCTCAATAAAACTGATACCTCACTTGTGTGGGTAGGCCTAGTGCCCGCGACAGGAAATACGCCAAAACACAACATGGACACATCACATTTTCCCAAAGAAAAGAGAGCTGTTTTTTGCAAAGTGCCTACCTGTGGATGTTGGCCTCTAGCTCCGCCAGCACCTAGGAAAACCTATCAAACCTGTGCATTTTCAAAAGCTAGAGACCCAGGGGAATCCATGATGGGGTGACTTATCGGGCTCTCCCCAGGTTCTGTTTCCCAGAATCCTTTGCAAACCTCAAAATTGTGCCAAAAAACACTTTTTCCTCTCTTTTCGGTGACAGAAAGTTTTGGAATCTGAGAGGAGCCACAAATTTCCTTTGACCCAGCATTCCCCCAAGTCTCCCGATAAAAATGATACCTCACTTGTTTGGATAGGCCTAGTGCTCGTGACAGGAAATGCCTCAAAACACAACGTGGACACATCAAAATTATCAAATACAAAACAAACTCTTTTTTTTGGGGGGGGGGGCACCTGCATTTTTGGTCCTGGGCTCAGTAGCCATATAGGGAAACCTACCAAACCCAAACATTTCTGAAAACTAGACACCTGAGGGAATCCAGGGAGGTGTGACTTGCGTTGATCCCGCAGTGTTTTCTCACCCAAAATCCATTGCAAACCTCAAAATTTGGCTAACAAAAAACACTTATTGCTCACATTTCGGTGGCAGAAAGTTCTGGAATCTAAGAGGAACCAGAAATTTCCTTCCATCTAGCATTCCCGCAACTCTCCCGATAAAAATGATACCTCACTTGCGTGGGTAGGCTTAGTGCCCGTGACAGGAAATGCCCCAAAACACAACGTGGACACATCACATTTTCCCAAAGAAAAGAGAGGTGTTTTTTGCAAAGTGCCTACCTGTGGATGTTGACCTCTAGCTCTGCCAGCACCTAGGAAAAGCTATCAAACCTGTGCATTTTTGAAAACTAGAGACCTAGGGGAATCCAAGATGGGGTACTTATTGGTTATGTTACCCAGAAAAAAAAACACTTTTTTCTCACATTTCAGTGACAGAAAGTTCTGTCACTGAGAGGAGCCACAAATTTCCTCTGACCCAGCATTCCCCCAAGTCTCCCGATAAAAATGATACCTCACTTGTTTTGATAGGCCTAGTGCCCGTGACAGGAAATGCCCCAAAACACAACATGGACACATCAAAATTATCAAATGCAAAACAAACTCTTTTTTGGGGGTGAGGGCACCTGCGCTTTTGGTCCTGGGCTCAGTAGCTATATACGGAAACCTACCAAACCCAAGCATTTCTGAAAACTGGACACCTGAGGGAATCCAGGGAGGTGTGACTTGCGTTGATCCCCCAGTGTTTTCTTCTCCAGAATCCATTGAAAACCTCAAAATTTGGCAAAAAAAAAAACACTGTTTCTTCACAAATCGGTGACAGAAAGTTCTGGAACCTGAGAGGAGCCACAAATTTCCTTCCATCCAGCGTTCCCCCAAGTCTCCAGATAAAAATGATACCTGACTTGTGTGGGGGCCCAGGTGCCTGCAATAGAAAAAGGCCAAAAACCTGTAGAGATTGAAGGGATAGTACAGAGAGTTGATAAGCACATATTTTTATTTTATACATATTTAGGCTGACTCTGCTTTGGAGACCCACACAAGCAAGGTATCATTTTACTTGGAGAGTGAGGGGAACGCTGGGAGTAGGAATTTTGTGCGGGAGCGGTGATCCTACAAAGAAAAGTCAGGAAAATATGCTTTTTTAAGCAAATTTTGAGGTTTGCAGAGGAGTCTGGGTAAGAAAATGTTGGGGGATCCACACAAGCCACACCTTCATGGACTCCTTCGGGTGTCTAGTTTAAAAAAATGTCTGGGTTTGGTAGGTTTCCTTAGATGAAGGCGCACCCGGAACCAAAAACATAGGTGCCCCGTCCACGCCAAACACAGGTAGTTTTGTCATATACTATTTTGTTTTGTTCACGTACTTCTGTGATGTTCCAAACACTAAAATTGTGAAAAGAAAAACACTCAGGTTATGTTAAAAAGACCCCTCACCCACCAACCAAGTTGGTGGCATGCTTCATCTTCGGGGTCCCACCTGAGTCTCCTAGCGGGTCACAGGTGTGCTGCGACGCCTGATTACAGCGGAGCAGGTTTTGTCATTTTTACCACTCAGACTGGTTGGGTTTGGCACGAGGGTGAGCGATGGTTCAGAAGATCAAATTTTATTAACAAGGCATTTCACAAAAATGAAATGCACTGTTAATAACCGAAACACCAAAAAACAGAACCAATGACTCACAGCTCGTGAGCTGTAAAGGCGCGTTTAAGGCACCAACCACTCTACAGTCCATTCACACACCTTTCATACATGACATGCACAAGACCGTTCATGCCGCCAGCCACGGGTCCAGCACATTACAACACTTGCATCGATAGACAGCGCCACTTAAGGGCCCATCAGATGGATTGCCAACAACAACCAGCACTGTCTAAAATAAGTAATAAACAAAGTGTAGCTTTATCACAAAGAGTTATGCACTAAAAAACTATACCACCCACTTGTCTGAAAAAGCTAGACTCACCAGCAACTACTCTGCACAGACACAGCAATCCCCAATGATATCCCACTAAAAAGAAAAAAGAAAATTAGACATAAGACAACACAAATATCATTGTGCACAAATCTAAAGACAATTTCACACACAATCCTGTATTTAGTAGACCACCTACAAACATGCCATTAATGCATGTCAACAATACTCCTCTGGAGTAAATTGCTTTTACTTACCTAAAACATGCAACTATGCAAACCACAGGACAACTACTGCTAAAAACCACAAGGATCCACAGCAAAGGAAGCAAAAGTTATGAACTAGAACCAAAAGAAGAAATAAACTGTTATAATCACAAATACAAATTCTTCACAGTTGACAAACACCCCACCACCAAGAACTTAGAAATTTTCCCTGGTGCCTAAGTGGCTTCTGCCCCCCTTCGGGGCATATGGGCGTAAAAAAAGGCTGATCTACCCCCAAGGGGGTGTAGTGCTTTCCTCTTATCTAGTTTCTAAGCACTAACATAACACAACAGAAATGCGCTTCTGAGGTCAAAGAAGACTTTTATTGTTGTTAATTCTTCCCCAACCACAATATTTATGAATGACGAATTAGTAGCTTTCAAGTCCGCGTTAATCAAACAAAATATATCAGTTTGCAATATACACAGCAGGTTATATTTATAAGATATTGAATGCAAAGCAAAACAAATACTTCACCGTGTGGGAACTATTCACAGCTTCATCTTTCTAAGGTCTGCAAGCTGATGACCCCTGTCAGCCGCGGGAAAGAGATTCATCTACCCACACGGGATTGCTGGCAGCTGGCACCAAGCTCCAGCACGAGGTCCGGCAGATTCGAATCTGACCCTCTGCAGCCTGTTACATTCGTTACAAAGGTGTGCCCCCTCCTCTCAGACCTGGGAAACTGAGCAAGCCTTTTGGAGACTGGCCAGGTCTCCAAGACTACTCCTGTTCCCAAGCTCAAGCGAAGGAAAAACAACACCCATGTACTCTCTCTTATCATGTCTAGTCTACTGTGAGAAAAACATCTTGGTTCTCTTGTGCAAAAACACAGCTTGGAAAAATACAGCTTGGATTCTCAACTGCAATGTCTAACTCCACGTTAAAGGCAATAGGCAGCTAACCTAAATATCAAATGCAATGTCTAGTGTCATGTCAAAGCCAATAAGCAGCTGAGCTGAATACAAAATACAATATATAATATCATGTCAAAGCCAATAGGCAGAATATCTAATAGCATGTCAAAGTCAATAGGCAGCTAAACTGAATACATCATGTCAAAGTCAATAGGCATGCAATGTCAAAGCCAATAGGCGGCTAGACTGGATACAGCATGTCAAAGCCAATAGGAATGCAATGTCAAAGCCAATAGGCGGCTAGACTGGATACAGCATGTCAAAGCCAATAGGCAGAATACAGAATGTAATGACTAATGCAATGTCAAAGCCCATAGGCGGCTCAACTGAATACAGAAAGTAATGGCTAATGCCATGTCAAAGCCAATAGGCAGAATACAGAATGTAATGACTAATGCAATGTCAAAGCCCATAGGCGGCTAAACTGAATACAGAAAGTAATGGCTAATGCCATGTCAAAGCCCATAGGCGGCTCAACTGAACAAAACATTCCATGTGCTACTGGTGAACATTGAGCAACTAATATGCGCAGTGGTGAAACACAAAGTCATTGGTCAAAACAAACTCCATCAAATGGCAGTACATTCCGCCCTTTGACCAATGAATTTTTGTTTCACATATCTCCTGTTTCAAACAAAAACAAAAAAAAATCAGATCAAAGCAATCCCTGTAAAGCAATAGAAGTGGATTAACACATTGATCTCATAACCTTTCACATCAGATACATCTACATAGAAAAGACTGGGCAATTTTTATACTCTGAATGAGTCTCTAATTCAACAGTGTTAGCAATTTGATGTGGCATGAGTTCTACTCATGTAAAGATGCACGGTCCACCTGAAAGGTTTGCTGGAAGGTAAGCAAAAGTCAGAGTTCCATACGAGAGGGAAAAAAAAAAAACACAGCTTAGTTCCAGTGGAAGAATGCAATCAAACAAGTTGAACTTGAACTGAAGGCGCAGTTTGCGCAAAATGGATCCATGGTGCTGGCACTTTACTCAGCCAGGTTCAGGTTGGGGATTCGGTCCCTTCCCCGACCCCACACGCACACACCGGAAGGGGGACCACACAGCACACTCAGGGACAGTGGCGAAACGTGGTAGGATCTGCAAAAGAAACAAGTATGACTTTTCTTGCAAATAACATTTTTCATTTAAACTGCACCCTTCCTCTTTCTTTCCCTGTTTTATAATCAGCAGGACGTTTTTGAGGCCCTTTGTTATATTTTCTGCAGGTTCTGGAGGATCACTTAGGGCTTCAGCCCACACATCAGCACTGAGGTTTTTATCTGCGGCGCCACAGCTTCCCTTTTCTTGCACTGTCAGAAGGGCTGGGGCAGACTCATTCTTTACCAAACCTCCATTCACTGCATTTTTGTCAATTTGGGCCATTCTGTCTCCAATTTGTATCAATGAATCAGATTCTTTTCTAGGTATCAGCATAATTTCGATTTTTCCTTGGTAATTTGCAGCAATCACTCTCCCTAAAACCTGATCACTTTGCCATTCCTGTCCTGGTAACGTTCCTCTCCCCAACTGCTCTGTGACTGCTTGCATGGCAGATTGCTTTTGTGCGTGCTGTACAGTTTTTATCAAATCTAGGGGAATGTGCATCTCTCTCATCTCTGCCCACCTGTAAGTGGCTTTTTCTCTCTGCTGTTCACATTTCTGGGGCACCCACTTAGCCATCCCCACTAAGGCAGAATTCTGGGTGTACACTTCTCTCTCTGAATTTTTCTCATTAACATCTGCAAGGTAATTGAACCAGTTAGGTGCTAAAACATTAGCAATGAACCAAAAATCAGCGTAAAAATGACACATCTCACGTAGCTCTTGCTTTAAAATCTGACACACATTATACAACGCTGTTCCTTCTACGGTGCCAGAAAACAACATTTCAGTCAATGAATCATTAGTAAAACAAACATGCTTTTTATCTTCAGTGGACACGAATTCAAATGGTGCACACAATTTCATTGGTAATTCTTTTACCTGTGGTACTCTAGCCCTGTCTTGCAAGTACCAGATCCATTGTATGATTCTAGCTAGGGGCACTATTTTCTTCCCTTGTTCTTGAATTACATGTACATAAGTATTTCCTTCTTGCACTGCGCAGAAACCTAAAGTCTGCATTATTTCATTTGCCAAATCACAAGCACGCAGCTGCATATTATTTTTCACAGTGACCATATACAAAAGTGTTAGGATTTCACTCAAATGAGGGCTATTCTTTTTCCAAAAATCAAACAAGCTAATGAAAGTCGGCTCTTGCTCTAAAATCTTTCGTTTTACTTGTGCATTTTGCAACGGTAACTCGTAAATCACATTCTGGTCTCTCTTGTCCGTGTTATCAGTTAAGGAATGCATTTTGTCTGCCAAAAACCCTGGCTCACACGAAAACTCAGTGCAGCTCGGAGCTGTCTTAACCCCCTCATTACTGGAATGGGACAAGAAAGATTCTTCTAAAACAGCAGTTTTATAACTTTCAGTCTTATTTTGAATTATTGTATCCTGGCTAATTTGCTCACGTAAATTCCTATTTTCATGTTCCAACTTCCTACATTTCTCCTGCATTTCTCTGTAAGCAGATAAAGGTATCCAAACCTTTCTGTCATCATTACTTCCAAAAGACACTTTTTCTACATATGTACAACAGGAATTATTTCTCAAAACACCATCAGGCATTTTAGCTACACATGCATTTTCTTCTGTAATTCCCCAAACAGAAAACAATTCACAGTTTTTCTTAGCACCATCAGGCAGTTTATCAACACATGTATTCTCAGACATGGTCTGCCGTGCTACTGTGATTCCCCAAACAGAAAACAATTTCTGTAATTCTCCAAACAACAAAAAAACAATTACACTTTTAAAGTGTGCACTTAGAAATCTACCAACTCGTCAACACCCTCTTAATCACCTCTTAATGACCGACCCCACTCCTGGTACCAATTGTAGTGCTTTCCTCTTATCTAGTTTCTAAGCACTAACATAACACAACAGAAATGCACTTCTGAGGTCAAAGAAGACTTTTATTGTTGTTAATTCTTCCCCAACCACAATATTTATGAATGACGAATTAGTAGCTTTCAAGTCCGCGTTAATCAAACAAAATATATCAGTTTGCAATATACACAGCAGGTTATATTTATAAGATATTGAATGCAAAGCAAAACAAATACTTCACCGTGTGGGAACTATTCACAGCTTCATCTTTCTAAGGTCTGCAAGCTGATGACCCCTGTCAGCCACGGGAAAGAGATTCATCTACCCACACGGGATTGCTGGCAGCTGGCACCAAGCTCCAGCACGAGGTCCGGCAGATTCGAATCTGACCCTCTGCAGCCTGTTACATTCGTTACAAAGGTGTGCCCCCTCCTCTCAGACCTGGGAAACTGAGCAAGCCTTTTGGAGACTGGCCAGGTCTCCAAGACTACTCCTGTTCCCAAGCTCAAGCGAAGGAAAAACAACACCCATGTACTCTCTCTTATCATGTCTAGTCTACTGTGAGAAAAACATCTTGGTTCTCTTGTGCAAAAACACAGCTTGGAAAAATACAGCTTGGATTCTCAACTGCAATGTCTAACTCCACGTTAAAGGCAATAGGCAGCTAACCTAAATATCAAATGCAATGTCTAGTGTCATGTCAAAGCCAATAAGCAGCTGAGCTGAATACAAAATACAATATATAATATCATGTCAAAGCCAATAGGCAGAATATCTAATAGCATGTCAAAGTCAATAGGCAGCTAAACTGAATACATCATGTCAAAGTCAATAGGCATGCAATGTCAAAGCCAATAGGCGGCTAGACTGGATACAGCATGTCAAAGCCAATAGGAATGCAATGTCAAAGCCAATAGGCGGCTAGACTGGATACAGCATGTCAAAGCCAATAGGCAGAATACAGAATGTAATGACTAATGCAATGTCAAAGCCCATAGGCGGCTCAACTGAATACAGAAAGTAATGGCTAATGCCATGTCAAAGCCAATAGGCAGAATACAGAATGTAATGACTAATGGAATGTCAAAGCCCATAGGCGGCTAAACTGAATACAGAAAGTAATGGCTAATGCCATGTCAAAGCCCATAGGCGGCTCAACTGAACAAAACATACCATGTGCTACTGGTGAACATTGAGCAACTAATATGCGCAGTGGTGAAACACAAAGTCATTGGTCAAAACAAACTCCATCAAATGGCAGTACAGGGGGGCAGAAATGGCCATCAGTAATGTGAACCCCTTTGGGGGGATGACCCTTGCCAAAGGGGCCGCCCCCACACAAAACACACACACACACAAGATCCCTGGTACCTAAGTGGATTCTGCCCTCTTTGGGGGCAGATGGGCCTAAACAAAGAGGCCGATCTTCCCTCAAGGGGGGCAGAAATGGCCAACAGCTCTGTGCTGCCTTTGGGGGGGCGACCCTTGCCAAAGGGGGAGAAAGGGGGCACCCCAGCACAAGAAAAAATCTAAGGGGAACAAAAAAAAAAAATTCCCTGACGTCTTGGTGGCTTCTGCCCCCAAAATTAGGCCAATCTACCCCCTTTGCGGGGCGACCCTTGCCAAAGGGGCTGCCCCCCCACACAATACACACACACACACACAAGATCCCTGGTGCCTAAGTGGGGCAGATGGGCCCACAAAAAATAGGCCTATCTGCCCCCAGGGGGCTGAAATGGCCGACAGCTCTGTGCCCCCTTTGGAGAGGTGACCCTTGCCAAAGGGGGCAACAGGGGGCGCCCTCAGCAAAAAAAAAATAAGGGGAACAAAAAAAATCCCTCACATCTTGGTGGCTTCTGCCCCCCATGGGGGCATATGGGCCTGGAGAAAATAGGTACATCAGTAATGTGCTCCCCTTTGGGGGGCGACCCTTGCCAAAGGGGCCACCCCCACTCAAAATACACACAGGCACACACACACACAAGATCCCTGGTACCTAAGAGGATTCTGCCCCCCTTAGTGGTAGATGGGCCTAAAAAATAGGCTGATCTGCCCCCAAGGGGGCAGAAATGGCAAACAGCTCTATGCTCCCTTTGGGGGGTACCCTTACCAAAGGGGGCACCCCCCGGCACAAAACAACAAATGGAAACAAAAATAAAACTCCCTGGTGTATTGGTGGCTTCTGCCCTCCTTGGTGGCAGATGGGCCTAAAACAAATAGGCCCCTCTGCCCAAAGGGGGGCAGAAATGGCCAACACTAATTTCCCCCCTTTGGGGGGGCCACCCTTGCCCAAGCGGTGCCCCCAAGACCCAAAACACACACATAACACACAATCCCTGGGGCCTAGTGGGTTTCGACCCCACTGGGGGCGAGATCGGCCCAAAAATATGGCCAATCTAGCCCCGGGTGGCCGAAACATATAAAACATTATTCCCCCAGGGCAGCAACCCTTGCCTTATGGGTCGCTGCCCGAAATTATTACTAACAATATAATCCCTGGTTTCTAGTGGGTTTTGACACCCCCTGGGGGCAGATCAGCGATAAAAATGGTTGATCTGCCCCCAGGGGAGCTGAAACACGGATGGTATACTGCCCCCAGGGAAGCGACCCTTGCCCAAGGGGTCGCTCCCCCCAAAAAACTGAACTAGAATCCCTGGTACCTAGTGGAGGATTCCTGCTCACGATTTCGGGCGAGCAGGAATCCATTGAAAACAGGCACAGGGGGAAAGAAAAAACTCTTTCCTTTCCCCCTGTGTCTGTTTCCCCCCCCAAAGCCCCCAAAAGAGAAGGACTCACCTTGTGGACGTCCTTGCTCTCGACGCGCTGGAAGCAAATGGCTTGCTCATCAGATTGCCGAGGGGGGAGCCAGTGGTGGAAGGGGAAGCGATTCCCTTTCCATCCCCTACTGGGGTGTGTGGGAGGGAGGCCTGGGGGGGAGTGCTAGCGCTCCTTCTGTGGGCCGGTGCAGGACGAGCTGGTTTCGTCCCAGGCACATGGCAACCGTGTGCCTGGACGAGACCAGCTCGCCTGGGGCATAGGAGGGGTTAATTGTGCTTTGTATATGTTATTGTCTTATGTTCTGTCATTTATATTAGGTTTGTCTGCAAATACTGGGCCTAATTATGAGTCTGGCAATCACTAGACCATCAGACTTGCGGTGTTGGTCTGGACCTCTTCTGCTGTGGTGGTCGGACCACCACATTCTGACCCTGGCGGTCTGACCACAAGGATATCGCCTGATCCAAACGGGCTGATATTGGTGATCCAAACGGGCTGACAGCGGGTGCCAGTTGCAATCAGCCAGCTCGGCGCTGCAGGCAGCGCCACCCTGCTGAATACAACCTGGTTCTCCACCAGCCTTTTCATGGCTGTTTCACCACCATGAAAAGGCTGGCAGAGAACAGATGCAGGGGGCCACAGGGGGGACTCTGCACTGCCCATGTCCATGACATGGGCAGTGCAGGGTTGCCCCCTGCCATTCACCCTTGTAAGGCACACTATCTGCTGTGCAGACAGTGTGCATTACAAAGGTGCTGGTGACCCCTGCATGTGGCAGGATTGCTGCAGGCTTGATTACCAGCCGGCGACAATACTACCACCACTTTCCCACTGGGAAAGTCAAAATGGGTCTGGCGGGGAGGTCACCACTACAGTGGTGGCCACCCTTTCAAGAGTTTGGCGGATGGGTGTTCTCATCCGCCAAACTGGTAATTAGGCCCACTGTTACATTTCCAATTAAAAGTAACACCTTATTTTAATGTTCTCATGACAAGCAACTATTTACTGACTAAGATGGAAAAATAGCACTGCTCCCGCTCTTCAAATACTTACGTCACCAGTGAATTTAAAACTGGGGCAGACACTGAAGGCCTGATTTATATCTTGGGGGTAAGGATACTCCATCGCAATGGATATGAAACCCAGTCTGGCCATCTTAGTAGCTCAAGCTTTGTTTCGCACTCAATGGGACTGATAACAAGTTTGGCAGTCCAATATCTGCCATGTTGGTGGTGGTGGTCCGACCGCAAACAGGCTGGCAGAGCAGACTGCCATTTTATGAGTTTGGCGATGGTGCACTCAGAAGTCCGCCAGAAGTCAACCGGCACAGCCAGACAGCCCAGACCGCCTCGGTGTCTCAGAGCCACAAACAGGCCGGTGGAGACCATGTTTCCGCCAGACTCATTACGAGGTAGCACACCGACATTATGACTGCCATGGTCCACCCACTGCGTGTCAGGAGGCAGAAATAAACAGTGAAAATGGAGACACTCACCTCCAGGAACCCATACATGTCCAGAGCCATCATGAGTCCGCACATAGACGTCATCCCGCTGTTCCTGCTTGCAGAAAGATAAAGGAATCCAGGTTAACGAGGATTACTACAACCATATGTAAACACACTCCTTACATTTGTCAACTGTGAAATGTAAAAAATTGTAATGTAACAAACCATAACATAGGGAGGGGGTGAAAGGGGCTTCACACACACGTCACAGCGCATTGACACACACTCACATACTACATCAAGGAATCCCACACATACACAACATGCACACGTCAGCCCGCACACACATGTTTCACGTCAATACTACGCATATACACACAGCAACACAACACAGGCCCAGGGCAGCAAACATCACACAATATACAAACTCACAACAGCAACACAACTACTGCACACATACAAATACAATTCACACACTCATGCGCAACACTGGCCATGGACTGGACACACAAACAACGCACATATACATACATGTGTCATCATTGACACAAAACATCTCCATCAAACCACATAGTAATTGACACATCACTCACACACAGCACATTGGATCAACTAGGCCAGACACAATGCACACACACACAAACATACCAAACACACAAAGCGACACACCACAACAAGACTGGTACAGTAGCGATGACAGCAGCAAGACCACATGTGGAAGGAGCCTGTACTGGGACACATGTCTTTTACACCACTCCCCAAAATAACATATCCATTCGAACTGGCCACTTTCACAACTCAGAGACAAGCATTACCAATAACAAAGGTTCTGCACAGGCATACAAATGGGTGAAGGGGATGTATACAAAGCATACAGCACTCCAGACACCCTACAAAACACCAGACAGCCCTAAGGGACAAACACCTAAAGAGTCATATGTACACAAAGGCAAAGGAAAAAACACACAGTTCAACACACTCCAAGTCTATACTGTCAACACTCCACAACACACACCACATGTACACAATAGCCACATCAGGGTACAAGGCATACACTATACATGTCCACATTGCATATAACCACATCAAACACATACCAATACAAGCACAACACAATACCATGACAACAACATTTATGATACACATACTAACCTAACACACTACACACACCCTTCCCTTGTGGGACCACAGCACTGCATACAAACCCACATACATCAAACCATCACAAATTGATCTGCAATCATCACACACTCACAAATATTGACACTCAACCAATGTCAGCCAGGGACAACAGCCATGAACAACATACACCTACGTAATCAAATGTAGGACAAATATGTAACCAACAAACCAATAACTGGTTGTCTTTAATGTCATAGATATGACAAATGTCATAGTTCTAGGTCATTGGCCAGTCCACAATAGTGCCATTATTACTTAAGGCACAAAAAGGTGCGACAACCTGACTTGACTCCTGACTGCCATGTAACTTCCACAGATAGGGGCATTAAGGGACAGCCTGGCACCTCTGGGGACATTGAGGGTTGGCGTGGGAGGGGTTTTGGGCTTAGGCCTGGGATGAGCGGGTTTAGGTTTGGGTTTGGGAGAGGGGAACACTTCTTGGGAGGAGTGGGCTTCTTCTTGGCAAGTGGGGAGACATGGGTGCTGATGGGTGTAGGGGAGGCCGTAGAGGTGGAAGGGATGGCCTTTGGGAGGGTGAGTGATCTTTTGTGGGTGTCAAGGGGGCAGAGTATGGAAAAGGTCAAGATTACATAGGAATACTTTCTCAGACACACAGGGACAGACAAAGGGGGTTTGGGTGTGAAGAGTGAGGGAGCGGTTGTATGTTTTGGGTGCGTGTTTGTGGGAGGTGGGATTGTATGTGATGGGTATCTGGAGGGGGTGAGTGAGGGTGTTTATGTGTCTTGGGGTGAGGGGGAGGAGGTGCTGGGGGATGCCGTTGTGGGTGGGTGGCTGTCTGTTGGGGTTGTTACTACAGGTATGGTGGATATGCTGCCTTTAGGAGTGTCTGTGGTGTCTGCAGGTGTGGTGACTGGGGTGGGTGTCTGAGGGTCTGCCGCAGTGGTGTCTGCAGTTAGAATGGGTGTGTTGGCTGGATCAGTGAATGTTGGTGTGGTGTCTGTAGGTGTGCCTGGTGTCTTTTCTATGATGATGGGGGTGGAGTGGGTGTCAGGGCAGCTTATGACTGCTGATGTGTCTGCAGGTGAATGTTGTTTGTGTGTATGCCTGTGATGTGTCTTGTGGTCCTTGTGTTTGTGTGCACTTCCCTTGTCTGTTGAGGTGGATGATTGCCAATCTGTCTGTGTGCTTTGGTGGGTCAGGGAAGAGGGGATTTGGACTGGGATGAGGAAGGTGGAGGGGGATTGGAGACAAGGGTGACTGGCTGCCGTCAATGTGGAGGCCAGAGCCTGAAAAGATTTCTGCCATGGTGAGTCAGAGAACAGTGCCTGCTGGGAGTTGTAGTGCTATCAGTCCTTGCAATACCCACACAAAGCACAGATACTGTGCCCTCAGGTGAGTTCTCTCCACATGTGAGATGACAGACAGGGGTCTTTGGACAGTTGGTCATAGGGGTGGTGAGTGGTGTGACAGTGAAGTTGGCAAACGGTGATCAGTGATGATGCATGCAAACACATTTAGGTGACATTGTTGGTGTATGTACTTACCTGACTCAACTTCCCCAAGTATTTCTGTCAGGCCCTCAGGATGCACGATGTCGAAGACCTTTTCCGTTCATGATGAGAACTGTGGGAGACCACTGCCAGTCTTGTGTGCCGCCAGCTGGTGCCTGGCGGCCATGGAATGTACCTTACACCCCTGAAGTCATTCCGCCTCTTCCTGATGGCCTCCCTAGTGCGCGGGTAACTACCTAGGGAATTGACTCTGTCAACTATCCTTTGCACATCTCCATTTTCCTAGTGAAAGCGGTTTGCTGGATTAGTGTTCCAAAGAGTTGTGGCTGTACTCATAATTTCATCCACCATAACTCTTAACTCATCATCTGTGAAACAGGGATTTTTTTGGGTGACATGGTGGTGGGATACAAGACAAATGTTAAGAGATGGCATGTAGGTGCTGTGCGCTGAAGGGCTAATCACTATGACATGGGGTGTAAAGGTGCTATTGTCTGTGGTGGATTTATTGTGCGGATGTGGGATATGTGGTTGAGAAAGGTGGAGGGGTGCCTATTCTTTGTTTTGGGTATTGTTTCTTGCCTCTATCTATCTGTGTGTGGCAAAGTAGGTGTGTTGGATGTGTGTATGTATGTCAGTAATGTTGTTTTCAAATTCATCCAATTTGGTGTTGTGTTGTACAGGAATAACCACTGTTGGAAATGGCCCTTTTTGCAGGGTTATCACAAAAATGTTTGCCTTATTCCTCCTATTTTTTCAGATCTGTTTTGCTGGTTTATTTTCTCTGCACACTTTACCAGATCAGTGCTAAAGTGAAAGTGCTCCCTGTGTAAATTGTATTAGAAATTGGTTTATCCATGACTGGCATAAATGATTTACTAGCAAGTCCCTAGTAAGGTGTACTATGCATGCCTAGGGCCTGTAAATCAAATGCTAACAGTGGGCCTGCAGCACTGATTATGCCACCCACAGAAGTAGCCCTTTAAAGATGTCTCAGACCTGCCACTTCAGGGTTTATTTGTGTAGTTTGCTGCCGATTCGACCTGGCTAGTGTACCCACTTGCAAGGCCACAACCTTCCCTTTTACTACTACATGTACGTCACTTCTAAGGTAGGCCCTAGGTAGCCCCATGGGTGGGGTGCAGTGTATTTAAAAGGAAGGGCATGCACTCGTTTGTTTTACATGTTCTGATAGTGAAATACTGCCAAATTCATTTTTCACTATGGCAAGGGTTATCTCTCCATAGGTTAACATAAGGACTGCCTTTAAATATATTTTAAGTGTAGTTTCCCATTGAGGGCAGATAGAGATGTGGAGTTTGGGGTCTCTGAGCTCACAATGTAAAAATACCTCTTTTGGTATTGTTGGTTTTCTGATTGTCTGTTTGAAAATGCCACTTTTATAAAGTAGGCATTTTCTTGCTTAACCATTCTGCGCCTCTGTCTGCCTGTGAAATCCATGTCTGGGTCAGACTGACAGTTTGTGAATTCTCTCTAGACAGTGACACAAAGGGAGCTGAGGTGTGTCCTGCATATCTGTATCCTTCACTGAGTCACTGCTTGTACATGACCTGTAAGGTTTGCACTCTGCATCGCCTTGCTCACACAGTAGCCTTGGTATCCCTGACGATGCCACTCTACGCTGATACCGGCACCACTGCCTGCCCCGTGGCCTGATAACACTGCTCGTGAGGTACATGAAGTACCGTCCCATCCCACACCACAGCTCCGGTCCACCGCCGCCAGCTTTACAGACTGTATTCATTCTGAGGGTACTGTATGCCATGGTATTGGCCTCAGCTCCCTGCAGCACTGTTCCCACTGGGCAGCCCAGCCAGAACATTGTGATATGATTGGGAGGCGGCACCGCCATGGAGGTAGCATCCTCTCCGTGAGTGTGGCAGTCTCGCGGTAAGACCACCAAACTCATATTGAGGCCTTCTATTTTTTAATGTATGGGTCTAACAAGGGGTGATTGATTTGAAAAACAACTCTGCATTTTTTAAATTGTTTAATAGCATAACCTGCCAACCCTAAAGATTTTGATTATAGGCTATCAATTTTTATGGTTTCTTACTGCCTATCAGTTGTGCATTGTTTTCTATTACCACATGTAAGCCAT
The DNA here is from genome assembly GCF_031143425.1 of Pleurodeles waltl. Classification (NCBI taxonomy): domain Eukaryota; kingdom Metazoa; phylum Chordata; class Amphibia; order Caudata; family Salamandridae; genus Pleurodeles; species Pleurodeles waltl. The sequence continues at coordinate 1,033,923,332 of NC_090439.1, forward strand.
TGGATCATTAGTTAAACAAAATGACACCAACATGACAAAAAACAATAAGAGGGACCTGATATATGATTTTGTTTTAAATTGAAGTGAAAGTAGTAGCAAGAAGCACAAAGTTATAATTGTAATCAATGTTTATAGTAGAACATTATCTAGGCAATGTATATATATATATATATATACATATATATATATATATATATATATATATACATATACATATACATACATGTCAACAATTTTCAAACCTAAACAAAATATTTTTTTAAAGTGCACTTCTTTATATTGAGCACCACATTTAGGCCATATTTTTACTTTTTTAGTGCCGCATTTGTGTCATTTTTTTTACACAAATGCAGCGCTAATAAGTTTAAATATGGGCCTTAGAAACAAATATGTGATCATTTTGATTAAAAGTGGTTTAGTAATTTTACAAATTTTCACAAGTACTATTATAAATAAAATATACAAATATAAATACACTTTTAACTAAAGAAATATTGGAAAACATTTTTCTACAAGTAATGTAACATTTCTAAATACAAAATATGTTTTTAAATGATAACAATAAACAACATTGCAATTATTAAAAATCTACTCTTATCAACAGTAGGGAAAATGTCGGGCTTTAGAGAGGTTAGGTTTACTATTCCAACTCCTCTCTAAGAAACAGTAGGGTAACCGTTAGACTTTGGAGGGGTTAGATTTACTATTCCCCTTCCAGTCAAAGCTACAGTAGAGAAAGGGTTGGACTTTGTAGGGGTTAGATTTACTATTTCCACTCCAGTCTCAGCAACAATAGGCAAAGTAGAGAACTTCAGAGGGTTTATAAGTACTATTTCCACTCCAGTCTGAGCAACATTAGGTGAAGCGCTGGACTTCAGAGAGGTTACATTTACTATTCCCACTAGAGATTAAGAGTAGGAAAATGACATATAACAATAAAAGTTAAAATTATTTAATAATATTATTTTAATACATAATAACACATAATAGATTATAGTATAAAAACAAACTTAAAAGATGAATAAAAATTAAAAAACTAAAAAAACTCATTCACAACCACATTGACTTACCTAAGTCCAAGGAATTTACAACATTTGAAAAAATACAAAAGTATTTTATTTAATACTGAAACACAAATAAAATATTACAAGCAAAATAACTCAACACACACATTTTCGAAATCACTTACAAATTTAATAATAAATCGAAACATGCACAGTATTTAAAAAATGCAGCAGTAAAATTAAACATAATTTATTATCAAGTAATAAATCACATGTGAAAACAACTCTTAATAGCTAAATATAACAACTGAATATATTCTTTAACATCTTTCCACCATATTCCCCTTAGCAAATGTTTTAAAATTTACACTGTGAATATATAACATTCAAAATATGTAAAAATATAGAAAAAAATGAAACATTTCAAAATTAATCATAAAATGGAAAATAAGTAATTTCAATATTTCAAGTTAATTAGATATTTAATTTGCATAACACTAATATCAATTGATTGCAATATAATTATTTCCCTCCATATTTGCCTACAAAGCACACACCCTCATTCTAAAATATAACACGACATTCATAATAATACAATTATGAATAAATTAACTTTAACAAAATTAATTAACAAATATAATGTAACCATTTAACAATTAACACAGTAACCATTTAAGTATTTAAAGAGCAATTTAAAAATGCTTCCCATTAGATTTAAATGAATTGTAATTAACTTCTGACCCTATTCCTCTAAAATGCCTGCCACTAAAATATTAAAATGCTAGTAATAGTAATGAAATTAAAATACACATTAAAAATAGAAAAATAAACTAACAAATATAATGTAACAATTGAACAAATAGCATGATTATTCTTGTGTGGGGAAACAGAATGTGTCTGCAATTAGTAAGAATCTTAGAAACTGAAATTGCGAAGGCAATTCCCGGTCTCATACTGCAACAGCTCTGTTCATTCAGGACCACATAACTTCCATTCGAAAGTGTATGAAATGCTGGACGAATCAAAGGGACAGGAGTACCCTTAAGAAAACAGGCCAAATTCATGATCCCTTCATTGCAAAGACCTTGAAGGGACACCTGTCCGCTTCCCTGAGAAATATCTCAGTTTTGCCGTTCAGACGTTCATATTCAAAGGGCAACTGCTACTTTTCTTTAATATAGCTATCTCCTAGCCGCTCATATCTGCCGACAACAAGATGTTTCAACCATTTCGAAAAACAAAAGGTAGAAATGGTTAGATTTATAATGCCATGTACAAGCCATTCTGTAACCGTGAAAGGCAACTTTTCTAACTTTTCTATAGGAAGTTGGTGAAACTTGCTTCCCTTTTTGCCATTGTCTATTGTTCCCTGGATAAATTAAAAGCAGCAAACAGGTCACTATTGTTAATGTATTTCCATGGAACGTGGCCATTCTTCAGAATCTGTAGTGTCCAACCTAACTGCATGATGGAACACAGTTGACTTTGTCTATGGTGTAAAAAGGACATGTCATTCTGAATTATGTCCATCACAGATGACACTATGGCCCTCATTACGACCTTGGCGGGCGGCTGAAGCCGCCTGCCAAGATCGGAACGCCGGGCAGCCGCCAATGCGGTTGCACACCCGCCGCGGCCATTTGGAGATCCGCGTCTAGTTTCCGTCCGCCGGCCCAGCGGGGATCTCGGCCGCAACACAGGAGCCGGCTCCAAATGGAGCCGGCGGTGTTGCGGCCGTGCAACGGGTGCAGTTGCACCCGTCGTGCTTTTCACTATCTGCATAGCCGACAGTGAAAAGCTGCACGGGGCCCTGTCAGGGGGCCTGCGACTCCCCGTACCACCAGCCTGAACCGCCAGGAAAAGGCTGGCGGTAGGGGGACTCGTAATCCCCTGGGCAGCGCTGCAAGGTCGTAATGCCCTGGGAAGCACCGCCAGCCTGTTGGCGGTGCTTCCGTCAAAACAGCCCTGGCGGTCTTGGACCACCAGGGTTGTAATGACCCCCTATGTTATTAAGGAAGAATATTCTGTTAAACAGAGTATTCATGTCATTATCTACAACAGCTAAATCCTTTTCCAAATGTTCCTTAACTATCTGCCTTAAACGCGCAGCTGCTTCCATTTGAGAAAGCTTCCAGATCTCATTGTATATGGCATACAACCATTGTTTACAGCATGGCTTTCTGGGAACTACAAGAAATCTTGAAAGTCTATTACTTGAGATAGCGTACTAAGATGTTCTTTAACTGCTACTAATGTGTTAGTCTATAACCATTGTTGGCACAGTTTACCTACACTGTATGTGGTAACTATAGCTGACTGCTGACCCGAGATAAAGCGAGGGTCCGACCGGTTAATCTTGAAACCCCCTGAGGAATTAACAAAATGCGCCTGACACCCATTTGTGTCTATTGACCACAATAATTACCCGCCGGAACTAGAAAGTGATGAATTATAGGTATCAGCCTGAACCTTTAAATCTAATTCTTCCTCTTTGATATTTTGTAAGGATTACCAATTAGAAATTTGGACGGTACATGGATACTGGCCGCATTAATTTTCTTAATTTTTGCTAACCCTACACAGCATGTCTGCTGAACTGTGTAATTTAAAAATATAATTTAAAGAGGAAAGAGGCATGCTCTAAATAATGGTTCCCTACCATGAATTTGCCAATCCTGTGTTCTCCATACACTTTTTACATCAGTAGTGTTCTTCCAGTATTTTTATCCTTCAACTGCAAGTCGGGAAACAAAGGAATCTGAATAGATCAATACAGTGTTTTTAGCAAAATCTTCCTAACTTTAGAAGTTCTGCTTTTCTAATGTGATGCCCAGAAAAATATGCAAATTTATCTGAATAATGTTTTGAGCTTCCCACAGGCGGAGTTGAACAGTGTTCCTACTGTGTGTAGTGAAATACTGATCTGTGTCTTGTTGCCCTGTGCAGGTAGTAATGTCCCCAATTATTATAACAGAACATTTCCCCATATTTCTATGTGTAAGTATATACATCATCACTTTCAAATACAGTGCATTCCTGCAACTCAGGAAGCATTGAATCAATTTGAATATCCCAGTCATCAGAAAGAACACCAGGTGTAATTACATCAGTCACTGATATTTTAAAGACATATGGAATTTGAATGACCTCAATAGACCGCTAGGATGGAACTTTGGAACTTTGTGCCAAACAATCCCATCTGTAATAGGTACTGATGAAATGCTCACAAGGGGAAAGTCTCTTAGGACCTCATGTGATGAAAGATATGGAGTTAGAACTTCATCCACCGGCTCGAGAGAAGAGCGTTCAAGAAGATAATGACCATTTATAAGGAGAAAGAAAACAGTCATAAAACCAATCCATAATAGAGAGAGAAAGGAACATGTAGGAGGTGTGGGTGTAGCGGGACGCAGACAGAATAGAAACAGGTAGGGAGATCAGTATTTTAAGGTGATTTTATTCTATATGTTTTCTGAAGACTTTCTTTTAATGCTGTTTATTATGTCCAAGTCCCAGCAGCTTTTGTATTTAATGTCAACTCTGTTCTTCTTCCCAGGTGTCCCTCTGGGTATGAGCCTCTGGAGTCTCCGCTCGTGTGAAAGATCAGTGATGTTGGACAGCCAGCGTAGGAAGTGGGAAAAAGAAAAGGAAAGGTAAGTCTCAGAATTACAGAACTTTGGTTGTGGTTAGAAAGGGAAGAGTGCTGTGAGGTGGGAGGGGTCTTGGGGTACACCTGTCCTATGTGCTCTCCATCCGCCAAGGTTGTGCTCTCCCTTGATCCAGAGTGCTTCCATATATGAGCAAGGATCGTCCCAGTATCCAGAAAGAAAGAAGAAAGATAGAGAAAAATAGATAAATAAAATATCTTAACAGGGTACTGAACGGGACTGTTGTTTTCACAGTCCACCTCAGAGTGCCATGCAGTGGGTTGGGGGGCACAACTTTTCTTCTTTGATAAAACTACTTAAATCACTGCTGAGAAATAAGGGAGAAGAAAATGAAAAAAGGAAAAGAAAAACAGAAACGACGGAAAGAACACTCCTGGAAATACAGACTGGCAGGTTCTTTCACTGTTAGCCCTCTATCCCTCGTGAGGTCGTCCCCTTTTTACCCCTTTCCTCCTCCAGCTCCCTCCTCCCTTCCCAAAAGTGTCCGATACCCGGCCTGCAGGCAAGAACGTACCTGCCTTAGCCATGCCCCTCCAGGGATGTGGCGGTTGATGTGCCTCCCAGGGCTTCTGTAGCCCGCTCTGCCAGAGATCCCTGGCTCACGTTGGGTTCGTTTTGCATCTAGGCTCCCTCGGTCCTTCTTCCGCTCCTCGTCTTTTCTTCTTGACGAGGCACACGTTGGTTGTCCCTCTTTTATGTTGAGGGAAACCCGGACTTCCTCCTCCGGGGTGACAGCTGCGCTGCCCCCGGGCACCCTTTCTTCAAGTCATCGTGGCATGGTGTAGCTGGGTTGGGAACCACCCGGCTACAGAACATCAAAAATATCCAAAGATAATTCCATGGATAGACTAAATAGTTATTTTTAAGACATATTTACAGCTTACGTGACTTTGACACATTTTCAGTTCTAGGTGCGGATGAAGTTGAACAGAAGTCATCAAGAACGACCAAATAACCAGAAGTAGTCTCTGCAAACACAGAAACCGGTTCATTACAGTGAAAGGATCCACTTCACATGTGGTTCCTAGTTTGAGCTGGAGTAGAAGACAGCCACATCTTGGACAGTTGTTGTCGGTGAAGCTGTAACATTTATCAGCAAACACTAATTTTCCACCCTCCCCATGCTCGAGGAGGCATTCGTAGCATCCTTGTACATGCTAATGAAGTCAGAAGAGTTCTTGTTTCTTCTTTGAAGAGGTATGTCCTGTTGGGTGGTAAGAGGGGACCGGGAACCACCCAAGGGGCCTCTGTGTAAACTGTGCAGGATTGGCCACATGATGTAGTTTGGTATTGTCTATGGAGACAAATCTGTTTTCTTTAGAGCCTGGCAGCAGTGGTAAAATGATTGTTCTGATGTCTTTTATTCCCCAGCTGGAACCGGTGCTCTGTAAGATGGGCCAAATTCCTTCTTCACAGCAATCTTCTCACAAACCAGATCCCCGACTTTAGGAATCCATCCTGTAGAAGTTGTTGGAAAATCCCTTATGCCTAAAGTGGCAGTGCTGGCAGATCAATTATCATCACGAAATTGCTGAAGCTCCTGTAAGAGAATGAGACATTTATTATGTCAAATGGTGTCTCTGCTGCCACCAAACCAGGGCCATCTACATCTGGGACATACGTAGGTATCCCAAAGATGACCTCGTAAGGAGTTCGCCCTCCCAAGGACCACCTTTGCAGATTATTCAGTGCTCTCTGAACCCCATATAGGTGATCGAATACTCTAGCTGCTAAGGACTGCTTTAGATCTCGATTCTCCACAACCAAATTACCCTCAGGATAGTAGGGTGAGGAGTAATGGAGTTCAGCACCCATCGTCCATGGTGTCCCTGAATGCCTTAGAGGCAAAGACAGGGCCCTGGTACAAATGGAAAGCTGCAACTTCATAAGTACTATTAAAGGTCAGCAAGGCTATTATAACAGTTAGAGAGTTAGCCGACCGATGATGCCATACCCACAGGAATCTAGAACAAGAACCCACAGTGACTAAGATGTATTTGTATATATTATCAGGTTGTAAGTGACCGCAATGGTCCAGGTACACACATTGTAGTGGCCTATTGGACACTAAGAGGGATGTCTGCAGTGGGTGTTTGTTCTTTGAGCCCTTTATCTGCTGGCAAATGTCACAGCAAAGAACATTTTGCTTGGTCTGTTTGTATAGAATGGCCACCAGTAGTGTTCCTGTAAGAGTGTAATTGTGGCTGCAACACCATCATTTGCTGAGGCGACACCTTTATGTACTGCTTTGATGAAATCTAATCTCTGGTCTTGGTTGGGGATTTGTTTCAAAGGCATCTTTCTGTGCACTGATGTGGCATGAATATTTTGTAGGTTATGATTTTGGGAGAGGCCTGCCTTCAGCTGAAGCTTTGATGGCAGCCAAAATTTAATTATCCAATATCATCTGGGAACATGTCACTGCAGTAACAGAAGCCATAGCTACTGCAGATTTGGCCACTACATCAGCCAAAGTGTTGTCAATAACGTGTACTCCTACACATTGTTGGCCCAATGTATGGACTACATAATCAGCTGCCCTCCCCTATATAGTTCTGCATTTTATGATGTTCCCCTTAGAGTGTCTGAACCCATTTAATTGTCAATGTTTAAGAAAATCACTGTAAGACTGGACACAGGAGTACGAATCACAGACAATCAAAGTGAGTTGTCCTGGATCCATATGTTCTAACGCTAGGATAAGGGCTTTAAGTTCAGCCAGCTGAGTTGTGCAGTCCTCCAGGGTCTGCGTGTAGGTATTGTGAGGATGGAATATACCATCCTTCATTACTAGTCTGGTCACGAGCGTTGATGGCCGCCTGAGAACGGGGCTCCGTGAGGCGGCGGGCCTCGGACCGGGAGTGGAGGTGCTGCGGGGGTAGGGTGCCTCTCCATTCCACTGCCGACGACAGGACGTGAGATGCCGCCGCGGGGGGGCCGTCCACAAACACAGAACGCACCCATAAACCCTCCCATGTGCGGACTGCTCGACCGCGGCCTATGACCTCGGCCGGAGCCACTGTCTCCTGCGCTAATTCAGCCTGGTACGAAAGGAGGAGAGAGTGAGTTGGCGCTGGGCAGCTCCTGGAGGAGTGCGTGCCGAAGTGGGGACTCTGCTGTGAGTCGCCCACAACATCCGGGACCCTGCTCCCCACTTCTCCTCATCCTACCCACCCTCTTCCGGAGGGCTCTCTTCAGGAGGCGGGGGCACTTGGGCCCAAGCCGGACCAGCGCTGCCGAAGAGAGAGGAAGGCAGCAGCTCTGAACGCCTGCACCTACAGAGTGGCCACACACCAGGGGAAGAATGCGCTCGGACGGGACCTGTGCCTGGGCCTGTGTGGCGACCCATCCCGGCATACAGAGGAGGACAGGATGACTCCGGCGACCCCAGAAGGGGTGCGCATCATGACAGGGCCCCAACAAGGGGTCGCCCCCAACACCAGTGACCTTGTTCCCCACATTTCTATGCCCCCTCCCGCCCTTTTTTCTTTCTCTTTCTCTTTCGGTAGCACTCACACACGAGGCCTTGCAAGGTGGACTCAATGACACCGGAACGCTGGGCACCAAGATGGAGGTGAGTGCCTGCCTCTTGTGAGACGAGGAGCCCTACCCTAGGGCGATTATCTGGTGACCTTTCATGGTGCAGAGACGAGTTAGTGAATGTACTTGTGCGAAGCAGCACAACAGCAGCGGCGCAGCAGTGTTGGTGAGCGACTTCAGCCACCTAGTCCCTTGCCCTCCTCCCCGTTGCGCATAAAGCCCAAAAGAAGCTCAACCCGCCAGGCCTGCCAGGAACCCATGAGGGCCACCATCCTGTTTCATCGCGACCGGACAGCGTGGGTTGAACCCCCTCTCCCCCACTGAGCACAATGGACAGGGGGAACACAGGATATGGGCCACTGAACCTGTCAGGAGCTGTTCTATTATCCACATCATGGGATCTGTGGACCTACTGGCTCAATCAATCAATCAATCAAACAAATTTCTCAAGCGCTCTACTCACCCGGTAGGGTCTCAAGGTGCAGGGAGGGTTACTGCTCGAAAAGCCAAGTTTTGAGGTGCTTTCTGAAGGTTAGGAGGTCCTGGGTCTTGCGTAGGTTGGTGGGGAGGGAGTTCCAGGTTTTGGCGGCGAGGTGGGAGGAGGATCTGCCGCCGGAGGTGGTGCGTTGGATGAGGGGAACTGTAGCGAGTGCGAGGTCGGCGGAGTGGAGCTGTCAAGTTTGTTTGTGGAAGTTGTTTCTTTCGTTGATGTAGGCCGGTCCGGTGTCCTGGAGGGCTTTGGGAGCATGGACAAGGATTTTGAAATGATACTTTTGTTGATGGGCAGCCAGAGTAGGGATCTGAGGTGGGCAGAGATGTGTTTGTGGTGAGGGAGGTTGAGGATGAGGCGTGCAGCTGCATTCTGGATTCGCTGGAGTTTTCTCTGAAGCTTGGCTGTGGTCCCTGCGTAGAGGGCGTTGCCGTAGTCCAGTCTGCTGCTTATGAGGGCGTGGGTGACTGTTCTTCTTGTTTCTAAAGGAATCCATTTGAAAGTCTTGCGCAGCATGCAAAGGGTGTTGAAGCAGGAGGATAATATGGCGTTGATTTTCTGAGTCAGGGTGTCAAAACCTTTGCTGGAGGATTGGTGACCTCCCCCACAGGACCTCCCCCTCTCGTTGGACCCATACCTTCGAATCAAGACACTTCCTCTCTATGCACTGGCTATGCCGTGGGCCGCACCCGGCCTCCACTAGATGCCGGACCTACTGCTAGGAGGGATGAGAATCCTCCCCCTCCTCCACATCGTTCGCTCACCCCCACGCAGTGGATATAACCCACACCAACACTAAGTGAGAAAATACTGAGCCTCCAAACCACGCACCATATCCGTACCACAGAGCCAGCAATGCCAGGTGGCAGGTCATCAAGTAAGAACTCAGGCAAGCAGGTGAGACAATTACTTTTCTCTGAAGCCCTATTACACTCAAGGACAACGCCCCCAGCCCCAGAGGTGCATCCAACCGCTCAGCCCAAAAAACATGGCAGACCAAACACAGGAGACAACCATGGACCGTATCCTTCAAGAGATCTCGGCGGTGGGTAGCAAACTGGAGGGGATGGACAACGCTATGGCCTCACTGACGGCAGAAACAAAATCCATATGCCTAGATATCGCAGGCTTTCAGTCCAGAGTGATTGAGTTAGAACAGCGCATGGCGACGGTGGAAACACATATCACGTCCTCCCAGGACAGGTACCAGGAACTTCTGTATCTCTGCAGCAAGATGATACACTTAGAGGATAGGAGCGGCAGAGACAATGGCCCTCATTCTGACCTTGGCGCGCGGCGGAGGCCGCCCGCCAAAGTCCCGCCGTCAGGTTACCGTTCCGCGGTCGAAAGACCGCGGCGGTAATTCTGACTTTCCCGCTGGGCTGGCGGGCGGTCGCCTTCAGACCGCCCGCCAGCCCAGCGGGAAAGAGGCTTCCACGATGAAGCCGGCTCGGAATCGAGCCGGCGGAGTGGAAGCTGTGCGACGGGTGCAGTTGCACCCGTCGCGTATTTCACTGTCTGCGCAGCAGACAGTGAAATACATGTAGGGGCCCTCTTACGGGGGCCCCTGCAATGCCCATGCCAGTGGCATGGGCACTGCAGGGGCCCCCAGGGGCCCCGCGACCCCCCCTACCGCCATCCGGATCCCGGCGGTCGGACCGCCGGGATCTGGATGGCGGTAGGGGGGGTCGGAATCCCCACGGCGGTGCAGCAAGCTGCGCCGCCGTGGAGGATTCAATGGGGCGGCGGTACACTGGCGGGAGCCCGCCAGTGGTGCCGGTCCGACCGCGGCTTTACCGCCGCGGTCGGAATCCCCATTGGAGCACCGCCGGCCTGTCGGCGGTGCTCCCGCGGTCCTCCGCCCTGGCGGTCTTTGACCGCCAGGGTCAGAATGACCGCCAATGTCCAGTTTCTTGGATTTCCTGAAAATATTGAAGGTGCGGATATCCACTCCTTCTTGCGGGAGACACTACCCAAGCTCACTGGCCTGACTTTCGACCACCCCCCCTGGAGTTTCAAAGAGCACACAGACTAGGCCCCAAGTGACGAGACATGGCCAATCGACCCCCCCCCCCCAATCATAGCCTGCCTCCTGAGACACACGCAGACCCACCAACTCCTACAAATAGCCTGCATGCACTGACCATGTCGGATTGACAGGCAGGAGATCCGCGGATGGACAGGCAGGAGATCCGGATTACAGCGGACTTCTCAAACGAGACCAGTGAGCGTAGGAAGGCATTCCTGGCCCTCCGACCCAGGCTGCATCAGCTGGAGGTGAAATGCGGCCTGTTCAAACCGGCAAGAATGTGGATCACAAAAAATTGTGTGTCCAAAGACTTCTACGATCCTGAAGACCTGTGTTTTTTCCTGGAGGGCCTCCAGACCATGGACACTACCAATCCAACCCAGCCTCAGGACCTTTCTGCGGCGGCTCGGAGCACGTCATCCCAGAGCCCTGCCCCCAGAGGGACAGATTGGCTTACTGCAAACTTTCACCCCAGGGGGAGAGACCTAGAGAGACTAATGAAGAACCACAATGACAGAGGACAGGTACTGCACGCGGTGGCGATGCACATGCAAGTAACAGACAGAGACAAGTCTCGTTCCCCCCTGAAGCCTACCACGGCACCCACCTGAAATCACAGCCACCCACTGTACCACAAGAGCCAAGCCGCTAGTGACCGTGGACTCCTGGGCTTAGACCAATCGACTCCCCACCACATCGAAGGATGGATGAGTACCTGCCCACATATATATGTTGCATTTATTGTTTTACTGTTGTAATGTAATGTACTCCTACAGGTTTGAAGGGGAAGATAGATAGACCACTATGTTATTCAGTACCCGTCAAGACTGTCGGAGTCCTGGACCTAAGGTGCCTTCTGGTTTTAGAAGCCCTATAGTTTGTTCACACACAGAAGATTGTTGTTTGATGTCTTAATGTACCAATGCTATAATGTTAAAGTGGTCAAGAACCACCCCTCTTTTCTCCCTACCCTCCATCCACTCCCCTCCCTCCACCCCCCATGGCTGCGACCCCCCCTACCCCCAAGGTTGCCCCGATTGCACCGATCAAACCAATTGCACCCCTTCCTCTCCTCGTGCTGCCTGTCCAGCCCCGTGGGCCCACAGTATCCCCCCACGCTGCTTGCACCCACCTCAGGAAATCACATCTCGCGTCTGTTGCCTGGGAGTCACTGTATGGTGAGGTGAGGGATCCCAGCAGGCGTGTCGACGGACACTACTCCCACCCACCCTGATGTCCCACCGCCGCATCATCCCCATGGCTGCACACCACCATTACTACACTGACCAACTGTCACTCAACACACGTGCAGCAGCAATGATACTGATACTGCCACTGCTCACGCTCCCTCTCCTCAGACCCCCACCCCACTACTGGGCTACCTGCCGTGTTAGTCACTACGCTCTCCACTGCCCTGGTCCTCCTGAGGCACTGCACTGCATCACCTCCAGCTATGTGCTAACACTCTGGGATGTAGCTGCTCTGTGGACATCAGGCATTCGCATCAATGGATCTGGTGTGTCTTGCGCTTCCCCTCTCGGCCGGGGGCCTGCTGGCCAAGTGTCAGGGCTCCATAGGTTCAGGCTTAGACCCGCAGACTACAGTTTAGGGCTCGTGGGGCTTTCTGCTCTGCCCCCTTCCCTTTCCCCGATTTAAGGCTTGTATTGCCAATCTTATACCTTTTGGGTTTGTTCCTACTATTCTTCCCCCCCCCTTTTTTTTTCTTCTTTGTCTTTCCCCTTCTCTCTTTTCCTTTCTCTCCCCCCAACTTCCTTTCTCCTTCCCCCCGGTGTCTTTCTATCTCTCTCTTCTCTTTACACCCCTGACCCTTCTTCTCCCCCGTACTCCCTCACCACTTCCCCACCTACCCAAGTCAGCCCTCCTCTTCAGAACCCGGGACTCAATGAGCACCCCCTCCCTTCCCCCCACCACTACCCACCTACCCCACCCAGCCCTTAATGGCCATCTCCCATATTGACATCTACCGTCCCTTACACGTTCACTTTGTCCCCCAATCCTACCCACCCTCGCCCCCACTTCTTGGGCCCCCTCATGGCTAGCTCTTCCTCATCACTACCCATCCCACTATGGGTCATATCCTGGAATGTCAATGGCCTAACTCATTTAATTAAATGGAACAAAATACTCTCATACCTCAACTCTAAACAAACCAATATAGAACTTTTTCAAGAGACACACCTTGATAGGGCCGAATCCGACAAACTGCACCGGGATTGACTGGGTGGGAACAGCGTTATTTAGTTACAGCCCCACCTCGCAAGAACTAAGAGGTGGAGCCCCACGAAAATGTGGGGTTGCGATACTGATATGAAAGAGTATACCTCTCACTGTCATCAAATCATGGGTTGACCCAGAGAGGCTGTAGGTGTTCGTCAAATTAAATCTAGGGTACTCTTCAATATGTGTGGGCTCCATCTATGCACCAATCAGTTCAAAACGTCAGTTTTTTCTGCGCATCAACCGCCTTCTGACGGAAATTGGGGCCACTCGCTACGTAATTGGGGGAGACTGGAACCTGACTAGAGATGCAGTATTGGACTGGACTGGACCTCTGGAAATAACTAACAACAGTGACTGGGCCCTACAGTCCGATGTAATGCAGGACAACGGTCTGGTGGACCCCTGGAGACCGACGCACCCGGCTGACGGAGAATATACTTTTTTGTCCCCAGGGCACAGCACCCAATCCCGTTTGGACTATTTTCTCATCACACACAGCCTAGTGGCGCATGCCCAGGAGGGCCGCATACTGAAAGGGGGCCTGTCGGACCACTCCCCAATCCACTTAGCTGTCCAGCTGGGCCTGGTGTCCCTGGGTCGCAAACTACGGTGATTTACTTCCAACGTTATCGCTCCCCACGAGGGAATGCACAACTGCGAGCTCATACATCCACCTGGGGGTGGACTGGCAGTGCTTTGGCTCCGTGTCACACTGGCTGCCCTGGTGGCCGGTGCACTCCACAGACCTTTAACACGCACCACTGGTACCAGACTTTTTTTGACTGAGGTGCTACTACGGGACCTATGAATTGGAGGGGTGGGGGTGGTGGGAAAGAGGTCAACGTTGCTCTGGAAGAGTTTCTGACGAACACTGGGATGGGTAGCTGGAGGTGGTCTGGGAGTGGAGGAAGAGGAGGTGATTGTAGGAGGTGTAACTTTAGGTGATTTGGGTGCAGGTACTGGAGGCTGTCATGAGGTGGATGGATGTTGGGTGTGTGGGTGCCTGCGTTTGTGTACTTTGGGAGGGGGTGTCACAGACATACTGGGAGTGGCCACAGGGGATGTGTAAATGGTAGTGGGGGTGGTGAGTGCAGGTGAGCGGGGTGTGGTGCTGGGTGTTCTGCTGCAAGTCCTAGTGCCTGTAGATGTAGTGCATGCAGGTGAGAGTGTAGATGATACTGGGAGGGAGGAGGGAGACGACGATGAGGGGGACACAGTGGAGGCAGTGGATGTTGCTGTGTCTGTATGTGGGTGATGCTTGTGTGAGTGCCTGTGGGATGTGTGGTGCGTATGTTTGCCTGAGCTACTTTTGTGTGTTGAAGTGTGTGCATGCTTGTCTGATGGTGTGCTTGGGATAGGGTGGGGTACAGGGGATTGGGTCTGGGTGGAGGAAGTTGGAGGGGGGAGGCTAGACACAGGGACAATGGCTGCCATCAGTGCTGAGGCCAGAGATTGCAGGGTTCGATGAAGGGCAGCCTGACCAGAATGAATGCCCTCCAGGAATGCATTACTGTGTTGCAACTCCCTGTCTACACCCTGGATGGCATTCTCAATGGTAGACTGCCCAACAGTGAGTGATCTGAGGAGGTCAATGGCCTCCTCACTGAGGGCAGCAGGGGTGACAGGGGCAGGGGCTGAGGTGCCTGGGGCAAAGGTGATGCCCACCCTCCTGGGTGAGCGGGCACGGAGCGAAGGCTGAGGGGCTGCTGGGAGGGCGGTGCTGGTAGGGGGGGGTGGTGGCTGTACCTGTAGAAGTGGGGTGCACAGATGGTGCCGCCACCACAAGGGAGCTCCCATCGGCGGACGAGTCCGTGTCGCTGTTTGCTGATGGGTGACCGACGTGAAGCTCCCCTCGCCCTCAGTCCCTTGGTGTATTCAGAGTCTGTGGTGTGGCCCTCCATGGCCATGTGGGGTGCAGCCCCTTTGTGCTCCTGTGCCCCCGTACCTCCGCCTGATGATGCTGATGCACAAGAGAACAGGGAGAGCACAAAAAGGGGGGGGACAGAAGAAAGACAGGTTGAGTGCATGGCTTACCGCTACCGTTGGCGGACAATACAGACACAGCAGTCCCCTGCACTTCGCCACGCTCTTGGCCTCTACAGATGCAATTCCTGGGATATGGCCTACATGGCTATGAGTGTCATATGTCCTCATAGATGACACAGGGACATGTATACCTGTACTTGGCACTCTACAGAGGTGGGGTGGGGGGCCACAGGGCCATGCCTTACGAAGGGGCCTAGCCTAGGTAACTCGCCCTGGCCTAGGGAAACCCACAGCCCTCCTCCCCCACCCAGACCCCTGCACTGCACGCAAAGTCCGCAGAATGAGAGTGTACTCACCCCCTTGTGGCTGCTGTGATGCCATCAAGGTCCCATCCAACTCAGGGTAGGCCACCACCAGGATCCTGAACATCAGGGGGGTCATGGTGCGACGGGCACCCCTCCCACGTTGGGAGGCCATCCCCAGCTGAGCCTCCGCCGTCTTCTTGCTCCAGCGGCGAATGTCCTCCCATCTTTTCCGGCAGTGGGTGCCCCGTCTCTGGTGGACCCCCAGGGTCCGGACGTCCTTGGCGATGGCATGCCAAATGTCCTTCTTCTGGTGGGCGCTGACCTACATGACATGTACAGGGGAAGAAGAGAAGTCATTACCAACTGCACCGTCGAAGTGAGTGGCCCACATCCCTACCCTTGCCATGTGGCACATGCATTCACAGTCCTTCATGGTCGCTGAACTCTGCCCCCTTCTTACTGACATCCAGCCCTCTCCACCCAGCGTAGCCCATACAACGTGCTCCCTGTGTACTTACCTGTTGGTCTGGAGGACAGTAGAGTAGCGTGTACTGGGGGAGGACCCCATCCACGAGCATCTCCAACTCCTGAGCAGTGAAGGCAGGGGCCCTTTCCCCAGACGCAGCAGCCATTGTCTCTTCCAGACCGAGGTCACAGCAGCACTTGCAGTGTAGGTCCTCTCCTGTCGAAGATCAGGTATCGAGTGATTTCACCGATAGAATATGGTGGTCACGTCCGCGGCAGTGCGTATCATCACCGCCGGCGCACTTCATCATTGGCTTCTGGGACCCATAGGGTCCAATGTGAACCAAGCAGCATTGCGCCTCGGTCTACGACCGCCTACCGCGACGGTGTACAACGCCAGCGCAGTTACCTCACATCCCATTGTCCCAGTTTAGAGGTCAGGCAGCCGCCATTTCAGGGGCCCACATGGCTTCATTTACTACTGCGTCACACACACCTAGGCCTACACTCAACACACATACAGGAAGAGTTTTGTAACTGGTGTCGTGTTCTGTGTAGCTGTGGGTACATACCTGAGAATTTGTTGACTCTGTGGTCGCTGTTGTCCTTCTTAGGCACCGTCAGCTGCGACATTTTAGGAGATAGCGGAATCCTCCGGTGCACCGACCGATGGTGGACCTGTTAACAATGGAGGAGCGACATTTGATCATCACCTACAGGTTTGACCGTGCCACAATCCAGGAACTGTGTACCCAGTTGGAGCCAGACCTGATCGCACCAATCCGCCTTCCCACAGGAATCCCCCCTGAAGTGCAGGTGCTATCAGTGCTCCATTTCCTTGTAAGTGGATCATTTCAAACAACAGTGGCCATGGCATCAGGGATTTCCCAGCCTATGTTTTCCAACGTGTTGTCCAGAGTGTTGTCTGCCCTGCTGAAACACGTGAGGAGCTACACTGTTTTCCCTCA
Organism: Pleurodeles waltl; assembly: GCF_031143425.1. Taxonomy (NCBI): domain Eukaryota; kingdom Metazoa; phylum Chordata; class Amphibia; order Caudata; family Salamandridae; genus Pleurodeles; species Pleurodeles waltl. The sequence continues at coordinate 1,033,940,028 of NC_090439.1, forward strand.
GGTGGAGGATTTGGCTACAGTTAAAGGTGACTTCTATGCCCTTGGACATATCCCCAACATCATAGGTGCTATTGATGGGACCCATGTAGCTCTGGTCCCCCCGCAGAAGTCAACAGGTGTACAGGAACCGGAAGAGTTATCATTCTATGAATGTACAGATGGTATGTTTGGCAGACCAGTACATCTCCCAGGTAAATGCTATGTTCCCTGGCTCTGTGCATGACGCATACATCCTGCGGAATAGCAGCATCCCGTATGTGATGGGTCAACTCCAGAGGCACCATGTGTGGCTATTAGGGGACTCTGGTTACCCCAACCTGTCATGGATATTGACCCCAGTGAGGAATCCCAGGACCAGGGCAGAGGAACGCTACAATGAGGCCCATGGGTGGACTAGGAGGGTGATCGAACGCACCTTCGGCCTCCTGAAGGCCAGGTTCAGGTGCCTCCATATGACGGGTGGTTCCCTATTCTACTCACCAAGGAAGGTGTGCCAGATCATCATCGCCTGCTCGATGCTTCACAATCTTGCTTTGCGACGCCAGGTGCCTTTTCTGCAGGAGGATGGTCCAGATGACGGTGTTGTGGCAGCTGTGGAGCCTGTGGACAGTGATGAGGAGGAAGCAGAGGAAGAAGACATAGACACCAGGGAGTCAGTCATACAGCAATATTTCCAGTGACACACAGATGAGAACGATTTTTTTACTATTACATTCACTTTCACAATTCTACCTCTATCCTGTCTGTCAATTTCAACCAGTATTTGGTAACTGAGTTGTACATTTCCATTACGGTTTCACAAGTGTGGTTACCAACATGTGTCATCTGGTTGCATCCTTCATGGACTTGTGATGTGTGACATAGGTATGTTGGCATTACATTTGAAAACGCATTTTGTCACTGTAATTGCTAATACACTTTTTCAAAATCACAGACTGACTCCAGATTGTTTTGTGTTTCAAGGGTGTTTATTGAAGTGCTAATTATTGTAGGGGGGTTGTAACATGGTGATGGGTGATGGTGGAGGAATGTTCATGGCAGAGTCCAGTCTATTAGTCTCACAGGTACACTGCCCATATGGGCATAGGAAGTGGAGCTGGGGCAGTTCCAATCTGGACAAGGTAACAAAGTGGGACAGTGGGATGACAATCAGGGTGGTCTCATTTCCTGGCGGGGGTCTTGCAACCTTGCTCTGTCCTGTTCCTGGCTCTCAGGGACCGCTTTCGGGGTGGTTCTCTGTCTGCAGGGGGTGGGGTGCTGGTGTGGTGGTCCTGTGGCGGGGCGTCCTTCCACTAGCGCCGGCGGAGGTGGTGGGCAGTTCATTGTCCAGGCTAGTGTCAGGGGCCCCTTGGAGTGCCTCGGTGTCCCTCATGGTCTTTTGTATGTCCTTCAGCACTCCTACAATGGTGCCCAGGGCGGAGCTGGTGGTTCTGAGCTCCTCTCTGAAGCCCAAATACTGTTCCTCCTGCAGGCGCTCGGTCTCCTGAAACTTGGCCAGGACCGTAGCCATCGTCTCCTGGGAGTGGTGGTATGCTCCCATGATGGAGGAGAGGGCCTCGTGGAGAGTGGGTTCCCTTGGCCTGTCCGCCCCCTGTCACACAGCAGCACTCCCAGTTCCCCTGTGTTCCTGTGCCTCCGTCCCCTGGACCGTGTGCCCACTACCACTGCCCCCAGGTCCCTGTTGTTGTTGGGGTGGTGGTTTATCCTCCCCTGTAGTGGTGGACACACAGCCGATTGACGTGTCCTGGGGACGGAGGTATGGGCCCGCTGGGTGGGTGCTGTGCTGGTGTTACCAGAGGGTGGAAGGTCAGTGTTGGGCTGTGCCTGTGCAAGGGGAACCGACTGTCCCGAGGCCCACGATGGTCCGGGCTTGTCATCTGGATTCAGTTGGCCAGAGCTGCTGTCATCACTGTGGGCCTCTTCTGTGGGTGGGGTAGAGATGTCTGGACCCTCCTGTCTGGTGACGTTACGTAGTGGTCCTGCAGGGTTGGAAAGGCATGATTATTGCATCTCTGTGTGTCATGGTGTGCAATGGGTGGGTGAGCGTGTACCCGAGTGCAAGCATTCCTGTGTGGGGGCTTGTGTGATGATGTTTGGGGGGGTGTTATGGGTAGGTGCAGTGAGCATGCTTTAGTGATGGGTGTCCATGCTTAGTTGTGTCATGTAGGGCTTGGTGTTGGGATGTGTGGTTTGTGTTATTAGTACATTAGTGAGGAGTTGGAGTGATAGGGGAGGGGGTGAGGGTGGGGGTGTGTGATAGCATGCAGGTGGGTGGGGGATATGATAGTTAAGATTTGACTTACCAGTGTCCATTCCTCCACCGACTCCTCCGAGGCCCTCTGTATGCATGATGGTCAAGACCTGCTCCTCCCATGTTGTTAGTTGTGGGGGAGGAGGTGGGGGTCCGCCACCAGTCCGCTGAATCGCGATGTTGTGCCTGGAGACCACTGAACGCACCTTTCCCCATAGATCGTTCCACCTCTTCCTGATGTCCTCCCGATTTCTTGGATGCTGTCCCACAGCATTGACCCTGTCCACGATTCTTCGTCATAGCTCCATCTTCCTGGCTATGGAGGTGTGCTGCACCTGTGAGCCAAATAGCTGTGGCTCTACCCGTACGATTTCCTCCACCATAACCCTGAGCTCCTCCTCGGAAAACCTTGGGTGATGTGTGGTGGTGTGGGGTGTTTTGTGCGTGGATGTTTTATGGGTGATGGTGTTGTGTGCCTCTGTGTGGTGGGGTTGTCTATTGCTGTGCTCTCTGTCTGTCGCCTTCGTCTATAGTTTTTGGTCGTAGGGGTTTGTGGGTGATGTGGTTGTGTGTTTTATATTGTGTTGGGTGTGTGGAAGTGGTGTTTGTATGTGTATCAGGTGTGTGTATTTTGAGTTGTCCAATGTGGCGGTGTTTTGGAGATGTGTGTGTATTTAGAGCGCGGCGGTATGTACAGTCAATGGAATACTGCGGTTGAAAGACCGCCACGTGGATTCGTGGGTCGTGATAGCATGGGCGTGTTTCTGTTGGCGTGACGGTGGAGGTTTTGTTTTCGCCAGTTTATCACTGACCTTTGGTGTGGCGGAGTAGTGTGGGTGTCTGAATTTCGGCAGATTCCGAGATGTGGGTCATAATAGCTGTCGCGGAATTCCGCGGCCGCGGTGGTGTATTGGCGGTCTTCTGCACGGCGGTAATCGGCTTTTACCGCCAATGTTGTAATGACCCCCAAAATCTCCATCTGACGAGATCGTATCAGAGCGGATTTCTTTACATTGATCAAAAATCCCAGCCTCCTCACTCAGGGCAGCAGGGCTCACTGGGGCAGGGCCTGAGGTGCCTGGGGCGAAGGAGATGCCCACCCTCCCGGGTGAGCGGGCATGGGCAACTCGAAGAGGGGCTGCTTCGAGGGCAGTGCTGGTACAGGGCGTGGCGGATGTACCTTCAGCTGGGGTGGTCACAGTAGTGTCCGCCACAACCAGGGAGCTTCTTGGGAGGAGGTATCTGTGTCCGAACTGTCACCTCCTGTCTTCGCCGTGGTCCTCCCCTCACCCTCCATCCCACTGGTGCCCTCAGCGTTGGTGGACTCTGGCTCCTGGCTCCTGTGGGATGCAGCTCCCTCCATCACTGGTGCCTCGCTGGTGCCTCTGGTCCTCCGCCAGATGATGCTAATGGCCATAAGGACAGGATGACAAAACAAAAAGTGGGGGAGAAGAGACAAAGAATACACCTGGTCAATGGCTGGTCGTTGGCGTACATACCACCCTCACACACAGGGAACAGGCACTATGCAATTTACTACCATTACCAATGCTAGCCACCAGGGCATGGGGAGGGACACATACCGCCAATTGCAGCATACCTGCACAGTAGTGGATGCCTACAAGCTAGGTAGGAGGAATATCGCATCAGAACCCTGCCCAACATGGGACCTACTCTGTAATGTCAGACCTGGCCTAGGGGCACCCACAGACACACATAAACACCACCCGGATACCGCCCTGTCATGCGTAAGTTGTAATGATGGGCACTGTACTCACCCCCTTGTGGCTGCTGTGATGCCCTCAAACACCCATCCAGCTCAGGATAGGCCACCACCAGTATGCGGGCCATGAGGGGGGTCAGGGTTCAACGGGTACCCCTTCCTCGTTGGGAGGCCATCCCCAGCTGGGCCTCCGCTGTCTTCTGTGCCCAGCATCTCAGGTCCTCCCACCATTTCCGACAGTGGGTGCTCCGCCGCCTGGCGTAGACCCCCAGGATCCACACGTCCTTGGCGATGGCACGCCATGTACTCTTCTTTTGATGGCCGATGACCTGCAGAAAAATACACACAGGGAAAGCTTTTAGTCAGACCGTCCTCCCTGATACACTTATGGCCCACCATAACCCTTCACATCGCCATTTGCACACGCAGGGTCCAGCACACAAGGTGTACGCCGCCCAGGGGACATCCACCAACCCCCCTTACAAGAGGCCTTCACATTCACCACTCTGGTGGATTCATGCCCCATGCATCGTGCTCACAGTGTACTCACCTGTTGGTCTGGAGGCCCATACAGCTGTTCTTACTGGGGTAGGACCACATCCACAAGTCTCTCCAACTCCTCCGAGGTGAAGACAGGGGCCCTTTCCCCAGTCACACGTGCCATGGTAGGTCCCAGACACAGGTCACAGCAGCACATGCAGTGTAGGTCTTCTCCTGTTGAAGGTCAGGTAGCAAGTGAGAGAACAGATAGAAAATGGCGGTGACGTCCGCGGCAGTGAATACTGTCACCACCGGCGTACATCACCATTGGACACTGTACCCCACAGGGGCCAATATTATCCAATGAGTAGTTGCACAGTGGTTCCCGACCTCCTCCTGCAATGGCGCACAACGTCAGCGGAATTACCTCACTTCTACCTGTCCCTCCACACAGGACAGGCGGACGCGATTTCAGGGGGGGCAGGCCCTGGATTTTGACTGCGTCACAGTTCACCATTGGACATACAGGACAAATGCCACTTAGACATTTCAAATTAACATCATGCATTGTACTGTTGTGTCTCCAATGTTCAGTTTGTGACCGGCTCCTCACTCTTTTGAACCTTAGACTGCAACCACTGTGGATGAATAGGAGGTTGAGACATACTCCCGTGTACATACCCCTGTTGGACCTGGCAACAATGGAGGACAGGCACATTAACTTCACCTATAGACATGACAGGGCCACAATCACGGAGGTTTGTGCCCAACTGGAGCCTGACCTGATATCTGCTATCCATCACCCAAATGGGATTCTCCCCTCTCGTGCAAGTGCTATCAGTGCTCCATTTTCTGCAACTGGTTCTTTCCAAGTGATATTGGGCTTGGCAGCAAAAATGTCACAGCCAATGTTCTCAATAGTGCTAACCAGAGTGTTGTTTGCCATAATTAAATACATGTGCAGCTACATTGTTTTCCCCCAAGTGGACGATTTGGCCACAGTGAAGGCTGACTTCTATGCAATGGGACATATCCCCAACATAATTAGGGCAATTGATGGAACTCATATTGCATTTGTGTCCCCCCGGCAAAATGAACAGGTATTCCAAAATCAAAATAGTTATCATTCCATGAAAGGCCAGATGGTATGCCTGGCGGACCAGTACATTTCCCATGTCAATGCTAAGTATCCTGGGTCTGTGCATGATGCCTTTATCCTGAGGAAAAACAGCATCCTAAAAGTGATGGCCCAACTAAAGAGGCACAGGGTGTGGCTAATAGGTGAGCCCTGGTCCCAACCCAGTGGCTATTGGTGTATGGGTATGGTATAGGCCATATGGGATGGTGTGTGGCTAAATGGTGTCCCTCCATATTTGCAGTTGACTCAGGTTACCCCGACCTATCATGGCTACTGACCCCTGTGAGGAATCCCAGGACAAGGGCAGAAGAACGTTACAGTGAGGCACATGGGCGTACAAGAAGGATAATAGAACATACCTTTGACCTCCTGAAGTCCAGGTTTCAGTGCCTCCATCTAACAGGTGGATCCCTGTCCTACTTACCCAGGAAGGTTTGCCAGATCATCTTGGCATGCTGTATGTTGCACAACCTTGCCTTGAGACGCCATGTGCCTTTTCTACAGGAGGAGGAGGCTGGAGATGGCCATGTGGCAGCAGTGGACCCTGTGGACAGTGAGGATGAGGAGACAGAGGATGAAGATGAGGACAACAGAACTGCAGTGATCAGACAATACTTCCAATGACACACAGGTAGGACAGTGTTATTTCATTGAGATTTTCTTGTTTATCTTTGTCACTGGCATGCTGTTTTTCCCACTTCTATGCCCACTCACTGTACACTTTGGTAACTCATTTTGCAGATGGGGGTGCACCACTATCGCTCCTGGTGTGATCACTGCAGCCAACTATAGGTCTTTCCAATGTGAACATTCTCTATAAATTTGAAATGTAATGTTTGAACCTGGTTAAACAAATACATACTTAAATCATTTGACATACTCTATACTTGTATTTTTAAAAGGGGTCTTTATTTCCGTGCTAAGGAGTAGAGGGGCAAGTGCATTGGGCTGGGGTGATGATGGAGTAAAGTCTAGGGTATAGTTCAAGTCTATTTGTAGCACAGGTGCATTGTCCAAGGGGACATAGGAAGGGGAGCAGTGTCAGTTCAAGGTGGACAGGTGGACTGTGTGGGGCACAAGGGTGACAATTAGGAGAGTCTCATTTCCTGGCGGGGGTCTTGGCAATAGTCTCTGGCTTCTGCCTGGGTCACATGGAACGTTTGTGGGGTGGTTCTCCCTCTGCGGGGGGAAGGGGTGCTGGTGGCCCATTGGTCCTCTGGCGCGGCCTCCTGTCCACTAGCGACAGCGGAGGTGGAAGGCAGTTCAGATCTCTGGCTAGTGGCAGGTGCCCACTGTTGTGAGGCTGCCTCTCTCTTAATGTTGGCCATGTCTACCAGCACCCCTGCAATGGAGACCATTACAATGGAGACCAGGGTGGTGTTAATGGCCTGGAAGTCCTCCCTGATCCCCTGGTACTGTCCCTCCTACAGCTGCCTGTTCTCCTGCACATTGGCCAGGATCTGGCACAGCGTATCCTGGGAATGTTGGTATGCTCCCAGGATCTGGGTGAATGCCTCCTGGAGAGTGGATTCCCTGGGCCTGTCCTAGTCACAGCACTCGCACAGCATTCCTCCCAGTTTCCCTGTTGTCCTGTGCCTCTGTCCCCTGAACCGTGTGCCCACTGCCACTGACGCCAGGTCCCTGATTGTCTGGTGGGCGAGGTGTGCCCTGGGGTCCCTGTAGTGGAGGACACACTGCTGATTGATGTGTCCTGGGGACAGAGGTATGGGTCCGCTGGGTGGGTGCTGTTATGGTGTTTCCTGGGGGGGAGGCTCTGTGGTGGTGGTGGCTGGGTTACCGATTGTCCAAAGATCCCATGATGGGCCAGGTTGGTCATATTGATCCAGGCATCCAGAATCGCTGTCATCACTGTGGACCTCTTCTGTGGAAGGACCGGATATTGCTGGTGACATTGGCTGGGGTACCTGTGGGGATATGAATGAAGTGTTATTGCTTCTGTGTGTAACATATTGTGCATCAGTGGGTTGCCCTCTTTGTTTGTATTCGCCCTGGCAGTTTTGGTGATGGTGGGGGGTGTGGAAGGTGGTGGAATGATGGGAGTGAGGGTGAGGGTGGGGGTATGTGATGACATGCAGGTAGGGGGGTGATAGTAGTATAGACTTGACTTACCAGATCCAGTCCTCCTGCTACTCCAGCTAGGCCCTCAGGATGCATGATTGCCAAGACCTGCTCCTCCCATGTTGTTAGTTATGGGGGACTGCCAGTCCTTTGTACAGCGAGTTGGTGTCTTGCTGCAATGGAACATACCTTCACCCGTAGGTCGTTCCACCTCTTCCTTATGTCATCCCTGGTTCTTGGGTGCTGTCCCACGGCATTGACCCTGTCCACAATCCTCCGCTATAGCTCCATCTTCCTAGCAATGGATATCTGCTGCACCTGTGCTCCAAATAGCTGAGGCTCTACCCAGATGATTTCTTCCACCATGACCCTTAGCTCCTCGTCTGAGATTGGGGGTGTCTTTGTGGTACTATGGGTAATGTGTGAGTAGTATGGGTGAGGGTGTGTTGGGGTGTGTGATGTAAGGTGTGTGGGTGGTGTATAGGTGATGGTGGTGTGTGGGTCTGGTCTTGTCTGTAGTTGTAATGTTGGTCTGCTGGCAATGATTTGTATTCGTAAGGGGTTATGGGTACTGTGGGTGGGTGTTTTATAGTGGTGTGGGTGTGGTGTGTGTATGGGTGTCAGGTGTGTATTGTTTGAATTGTCCAATGTGTTGTTGTTTTGTATCTTTGTGCATTTTGTGCGCAGCGGTGTGTACTGCCAATGGTTTACCACGGTTGAATGTCTGCTGTGGTGTTTCGTGGGTCATAATATGCTGGGCGTAGTTCTGTTGGCATAACGGTATAGATTTGGGTACTGCCAGTTTATCACTGACCTTTGGTGTGGCGGACTTGTGCCTGTGACTGAATAGTGATGGATTGGTGTATGTGTGTCATAATATGGTGAGCGGATATCCATCGCATCAGTGGTAGGTTGGCGGCAGTCAGCGTGGCAGTAAGCGGTATTTTCCACCAATGTCATAATGAGGGCCATAATCTACACTGCAACTGCAGTTAACACATACAGTCAAACACACAATGATTTACTCCTCATCTATCACTATTTCCTATCAGCCATCAACAGTATCATGTACAGGTCACTGGGATGACAGAAATCTATTCTGAAACAACAGAGCCCAGAGCTGTTTGGACAAAATTGACCATGAACAACATTTGTGTCTTCTAACTTGTGAGGATCATGTTCCCCAACAAGTCTGGATTTCCTGTGTCCCTGTGCAGAAGGGGGATGTGCAGGCAATCCATTACCTCCACACACCTGATGGAACATCAAGACTTGCCCAGCCACAGGGAGGCAAGGTGTGGGCCTTGTGATAGGGGGTCTGGTAACTTCCCACCTGCTAGTCTAAGGTTTTGATAATTCAAAATTAATGTGTCCTGGTGTAAGACCTGGCCTGAACATACATTACAAGGGGGCAAGCCATTGCCCATGTACAACTGATGTAATCTTCCCAGAAAACTTAGCCTTTAACCTGAGCTGCACATCAAAGTTGTCAACACATTACAGAACTGAAGCCCCCTACCCTGTGCTATGTGTTGCTACATGTGTTAAATGGCACACACATGGTGGCTGTATGGGTGCCCATAGGCACATGGTGAGTTTGGTACTGCACTGGGTGCTGCAACAGTATCCAGATCTACATTATACATTATTTGCACATGCATGTCAGACATCCTCAAAGTACCAGGTAGGCACACAGCATTCACATCATATGCATGTGTCATGGTGGCCAGGACCATGTTGTGAAAACTGCTTGTGATCTGGTGTGGGAAGAATCTTAGACTTTTCACACAACCATCTGGAGGTTGGTTGTCTACTAAGTGTGTACACTACTGATTGTTGTGCACCACAATGTGGCTCCTTGTAGTACTACAGACTCATTGTATCTGAAGGGTACTGAGGTACCTGTGGTGTATGTGTCTCCTACATAAGCCCCCTAGAGACTTCTGCTGGTACAACCCACATCTGTACAGTCTTGTAAGCAAGTGTAAGCTATGTGTGGCACACAGTGCTGACAATGGTGCTGTAACAAAGTGGTTGTAAACAGGCATGCTATGTACATAAACAGCTGCCCTGAGACCTATCATGGTAGACACCAATAAAAAACTGGCCAGCCAGAACAGTTCCCTTTTCACACAATTCCATGCCAGCACACGTTGCCCTTGAACTGCATGCAAGCCATTCTCATTGCACAACATTCCAACATACATGATGTCACCATCCCTTCTCCAATGATATCAGATCATTGGTGAGGCAAAACCATCTTTCATAGCATTCCACACTTCAGACTGACTCACACCAAACCCTGGATTAGCATCCATGACGCACAAGGTGACACTTACTGGATGTATCGGGTTCCTCAAATCGCACAACCTCTCCTACGGTGTAGGCGCAGGTCAACCTGCAAAACATGGATAGAAAACATTGCTTAGTGTAATTTGTACATATCAGTTAATGGACAACATTGTATGCTGTTAACTTGTTAGGCTGAATGAGCAAGTCATCCTAGTGGTAGAGCAGAGCAACTGACAAACATCTTTGATCAGTCAATCACACATAGTCTCAGGTAATGGAGACCCACACACCTACAAACCATCTCAGGTAATGTAGAACAACACACTTACAAACCATTATTGACCCTGACACTGCTGTGGTGCTTCTCACTGCACTACTGATACATGGCATTGTCATGCAGGTGTCTGTTAGCTCTACACCTCCATGACAATGTGGGACTGCTTGACACTGTATATTACATCTGAGGGGCATGCAATGGTTGTTGCAGTGGCTGTCCCATTGAGATACCCTTAGAATTTGAGCCTGCCTCAGATGTTGTAGACATCTACCTCATTGTCACAGAAAACTGACAAACTACTGCCCACTGGCTGTATGGGTATTCCAGGGAACTGAGGAATGATGTGATACATCCTTCAGTAAAGTAAGTAATATGTGTGTGCCATCACAAGGCACACACAAGAACAATAATGCTATGGAAGTAGACTCATGTGAAGATAGTTGTACCTACCTACACATTGACTGATTGAAATCATTAATGAATTGCCAATATTGTATGGCCATCCATTGTTGCCATCGTATACCAGCATTTTTCCAGGGAGGGATAAGAACATGGGCATAGAAATATGCCTCGACACAGAAGCACTTGCTCTGTGGTTTAAGGATGCATTTGTTGGTGCAGGTTACTGAGTGATGTGCCACTGAAGGAGCAGATGCAGCCCCATACTGTCAGTCAGAAGCGGCAGGCCTCTGGAATTGACTCTGCACATGTGTGTGGTAATAGACATAGTATAGGGTGTATTTGATACACAAGGAACTGGAACAGGTGAGTGCTAATATTCTGGACCCAGTTCATGGTCAAGCTCACTTACATGGGCTTGGCCAATGAAACAAAGGAGCCAAAAGAACAAGAGGGGTGCAGCACCAATTGCATCTATACAGCCTTTGTGGCCCTCTGTGCAGAGCATGATGCTGATAGGATCCAACTGCATCTATTCATGTGTAGGTAAATGATGTATTCAGCAGGAGTTGCAACAGATCATCACGACTTCTGTTCAGTATGTTGGGGCCCATCTCATACATTTTTATGCCCCCATATCACACCTGCTCTCAGCAGCCGTTCAGAGTGCCTGAAAAATTGAAATAATGGATTTCTCATCTTACTCAGTGGATTATACATTTACCACCCAAACAGGTTTTGGAACCACCTTCCATACATAATACATGGAGCAGGCCTTATTTGTGAAAACACCAGAACAGTGCGCGCTCTACGGGCAACATAATGCAAGATGACAAACATTATGCAATGTAATAATTCATGCATTTTGTGCTGATATTGTATATTAACTTTTTGCATTGCAGACATTTACCTTGAAATGTCATTAATACTGTTGGCAATAATACTGTTTGCAATGTATTGGTTATTTTCAAAGCCTTTCCTGCAGCCTGGCTGGGTGTGTCTGGATGTGGCAGGTGGGCAGGGCTTGGATCTATTTAAGGAACCCATCAAAGCTCCACGTGCTCACTATTCAGAGGTCCCGGTGCAAAGCAGCAGTGTTTTCCAGGGCTCCTGTTCCAGAGGCCTACTTGGACATTTCCAGGCCCCGTCCTCAATATCTTGGTGATCCTCAAGCAGGTCGGTAAGGTGGAGGTTGGGGTAGGCCCCCGACTCCGTTTCCAGAGATTTTCGAGTTTTGGCTAAATCGTGTCTGTGATTCATTCTTGGCAATTAACCCTTGCATTTCAAATCGGCAGAGTGCGCAATCATTTTCTGCCATTTGAATCTTGATGGTTGAATTGGCAACAGTGTGTACGATTCATTCTTGGCAATTAACCCTTGCATTTCAGATCGGCAGAGTTGCGTGATCATTTCAGATATTGGAATCTTGATATACAGTCTGATAATAAGATGCATAGTAACTTTTGGGCAATTGAATCCTGAAACAAATCAAAAACAGAGTATGACTTTACAATATCATTCATGAGTCTGTCGCAATTCATGTTTTGAGAATTAATGTGTTAATTGATTCTTGTCATGCCGTAGTTGCTATTCCAAGAACAATCTTGAGAGAGTTCCATGTTCAAGTGCATAAGATATCATTCTGGCAACGCTTATATGAAAGCTTGTGTAATCCTTTTTTTCACTTCCAGGTATTCAGAACTAAAAGGTCATGTTATTGAAAAACTCTTGATCTTTCATGTTATCAACATCACTTAGTAATCCTTGTAGTGGTAGATAGTCTTACAAAATATGCACATTTCATTGCTTGCAAGAAATTGCCTACTTCCAGTGAACTGGCAACAATACTATTAAATCAAGTGGTCCGAAATAATGGATTACTAAAAATAATTATTTCCGATCGAGGATCACAATTTGCCTCTAACTTCTGGAAAGCATGGTGCAAAAAAAACTTCAAGTTACATCTACATTATCTACCAGTCACCATCCTCAAACAGATGGCCAAATTGAGAGGCTCAATCAAACATTGAAACAATATTTGCATGCTTACGGTGAAAAAGCACTCCATTCTTGGGTATCAATGCTTTGGTTAGCTGAACTGGCATACAATAACTCGTATCATACATCTACTGGAGCGACACCCTTTTTTGGTCTATTTGGTTATCATCCAGATACTTTGCCAATCACAATTCCACAGGAAAGTTTACTTACACCAGCGGTGTTGGAAAAAATACGACAACTCCATCAAACCCAGAAACAAATCCAACAACATCTGAGCAAAGCGAAAGAAAAGTATTAAAAACATTATGACAAAAAACATTGTGAGGGACCACAATATAAGCGAGGAAATAAAGTGTGGTTGTCAACCCGTCACATTGAATTCAAGAAAAGACATATGTTTAACCCCAAATATATAGGTCCTTACACAATTATTCAACAGATCAATCCAGTATCCTACAAACTACAGTTACCAAAATCACTCCGTATTCATCCAGTGTTTCATACTATTCTCCTGAAACGAGCTTTCCAGAAAACTCGCTCTCAACCAACTCCAGTACTGGTACAAGGAGAACTGGAATACGCAGTAAAACAGGTTTTGGATTCAAAATTTAGAGGTCATACTCTCTGGTATCTAATATATTGGAAAGGATACGGTCCAGAGAATGACTCATGGGTCTCAGCATCTGACGTTCATGCTCCATGACTAGTGCAGCGTTTTCACCACTTAAACCCAGACAAACCAGGCCGTAGAGCGCGTTAGGGAGGGGCAGTACTGTCAACACCAGGACAGTGTGTGCTCTACGGGCAACATAATGCAAGATGACAAACATTATGCAATGTAATAATTCATGCATTGTGTGCTGATATTGTATATTAACTTTTTTGCATTGCAGACATTTACCATGAAATGTCATTAATACTGTTGGCAATAATACTGTTTGCAATGTATTGCTTATTTCCAAAGCCTTTCCTGCAGCATGGCTGGGTGTGGCTGGGTTTGGCAGGTGGGTGGGGCTTGGGTCTATTTAAGGACCCCAGCCCAGCTCCACGTGCTCACTATTCATAGGTCCCGGTGTAGAGCAGCAGCGTTTTCCAGGGCTCCTGTTCCAGAGGCCTACTTGGACATTTCCAGGCCCTTTCCTCAATACCTTGGTGATCCTCAAGCAGGGCGGTAAGGAGGAGGTCGGGGTAGGCCCCCAACTCCGTTTCCAGAACTTTTCGAGTTTTGGTCTTTTGACTAAATCGCGTCTGCGATTCGTTCTTGGCAATTAACCCTTGCATTCCAGATCGGCAGAGTGCGCAATCATTTTCTGGCATTTGAATCTTGATCTTTGTTGGGTTGCCAAGCCAGAGTAAATGTCCTCCAGAAATGCATTAGGGGGTCATTACAACCCGGGCGGACGGTGTTAAAGCGGCAGTAATACCGCAAACAGGCCGGGGGACAAAAAAACTGAATTATGACTGTGGCAGAAACCGCCAACATAGACAGCCACTTTAACACTCCGACCGCCATGGCGGTACAGACAAGCAGCGCGGCGGTAACCGCCAACAGACAGGCGGAAGACAATCTACCGCCCACAGTATCACAACCCGCCAATCCGCCACCTTTTCCGGAGGGGATGCACCGTGGATAAAAACACGGCGGAAACAGCTTTTGCAATGGGAAAACACTCACCTCAATACACTCCACGAGGAAGGAGGCCACCATGGAGCCCGAACTATAAATACTCCCAGCGCTTGTCTTCCTGCTCTTCTACGAACATCAGCAACGTAGGCGCCGAAGACAACGGTGAGTACTGCACCTACGACATGGGGGGGGTGAGGCAAAAGTCAGGGGCACACACACGCAACACCCCCACCCCGACCCTCACCCACTACAACACACACACCAATGCATATCCAAACAGCACCGTAACAATCCACAACCCCCCCGGAAGAATGCAAAGACAAAAGGAAATCAGTTCAAACATTGTAATGTATCAAAATACAGTAACCAAATTTGTACAGATATATAGAAACATACTAAAAATCATACATCACGATTAGTACTGCAGGTATGCACATATCAATCTCCGTGGACTACTGTGCCCACAATGCATGGGCGAAGCCCACACTAGATACCTTTCCACAAACTGAAAGAATACTGCAGGGGCATCAGATAGAAATACAACAGGCACCTCAGGGGGAAGGGCACCTCATCCGGATTAGAGCACCACGCCAGATCCACGAAGGGGCTCCATGCTCATTGATGTATCCTGGGGAGTGCAAAGCCACAGTCTCTCAAGTCTCTCCAGTGGGTGGTTTGCCCACTGTACCATCCCGGGGAGTGCAAAGCCACAGTCTCTCAAGTCTCTACAGTGGGTGGTTTGCCCACTGTACCATCCTGGGGAGTGCAAAGCCACAGTCTCTCAAGTCTCTCCAGTGGGTGGGTTGCCCAGTGCTTTATCCTGGGGAGTGCAAAGCCACAGTCTCTCAAGTGGATAACAGTCTCCACTGGTTCTGGAGGGGGAATGGTGCCCACATGCATCACGCACCCCGTGACGGTCCCAGTTCCGTCACTGTCCCAGCTGCACATGGGCTAACAATGCTTGATTTGGCGGTCTTTGCCCTGTTCAGCGGTGCTTGCCTTTACTGTCATTGCCCTGTTCAGCGGTCTTCAGCATGACGGTCTTTGCCCTGTTCAGCGGTGCTTGCATTTGCTGTCTTTGCCCTGTTCAGCGGTCTTCACCATGGCGGTCTTTGCCCTGTTCAGCGGTGCTTGCCTTTGCTGTCTTTGCCCTGTTCAGCGGTCTTCACCATGGCGGTCTTTGCCCTGTTCAGCGGTGCTTGCCTTTGCTGTCATTGCCCTGTTCAGCGGTCTTCACCATGGCGGTCTTTGCCCTGTTCAGCGGTGCTTGCCTTTGCTGTCTTTGCCCTGTTCAGCGGTGCTTTGCCATGTCGGTCCCTCATTGCCCAGCGGGGCTGTGGCTGCCGGGGCCCTCCTGGGCACTGACTCCGGCGGTGGTCTCCGGACCTGTGACGATAGTGCTGCCCTACTGGGCACTGACTCTGGCGGTGGTCTCCGGACCAGTGACGATAGTGCTGCCCTCCAGGGCACTGACTCTGGCGGTGGTCTCTGGACCAGTGACGATAGTGCTGTCCTCCAGGGCACTGACTCTGGCGGTAGTCTCCGGACCAGTAACGATGGTGCTGCCCTCCAGGGCACTGACTCTGGCGGTGGTCTCTGGACCAGTGATGATAGTGCTGGTGGTGGCGTCCCGGCCGGCGGGGAGGATGGCAACCTTCTCCGCCGTGCTGCTCTTACCAGACTTTGGAGACTTCTTCTGCCCCTTCACCACCTTGGGAGGAGTCACAGCTGACTCTGCACTCCCCCCAGAACCCTTGTGAGCTGTTTTGCCGGCAGGAGTCTTCACCCTCTCCTGTCGGGCACTTTCCAACTTAAGGTGCTTTACAGGGGGTGGACTGGCAGTGCTTTGGCTCCGTGTCACACTGGCTGCCCTGGTGGCCGGTGCACTCCACAGACCTTTAACACGCACCACTGGTACCAGACATTTTTGGGCTGAGGTGCTTCTACGGAAACTTTGAATTGGAGGGGTGGGGGTGGTGGGAAAGAGGTCAACGTTGCTCAGGAAGAGTTTCTGACGAACACTGAGATGGGTAGCTGGAGGCGGTCTGGGAGTGGAGGAAGAGGAGGTGGTTGTAGGAGGTGTAACTTTAGGTGATTTGGGTGCAGGTACTGGAGGCTGTCGTGAGGTGGATGGATGTTGGGTGTGTGGGTGCCCACGTTTGTGTACTTTGGGAGGGGGTGTCACAGACATACTGGGAGTGGACACAGAGGATGTGTAAATGGTAGTGGGGGTGGTGAGTGCAGCTGAGCGGGGTGTGGTGCTGGGTGTTCTGCTGCGAGTCCTAGTGCCTGTAGATGTAGTGCATGCAGGTGAGAGTGTAGATGATAATGGGAGGGAGGAGGGAGACGACGAGGAGGGGGACACAGTGGAGGCAGTGGATGTTGCTGTGTCTGTATGTGGGTGATGCTTGTGTGAGTGCCTTTGGGATGTGTGGTGCCTATGTTTGCCTGAGCTACTTTTGTGTGTTGAGGTGTGTGCATGCTTGTCTGATGGTGTGCTTGGGATAGGGTGGGGTACAGGGGATTGGGTCTGGGTGGAGGAAGTTGGAGGGGGGAGGCTAGACACAGGGACAATGGCTGCCATCAGTGCTGAGGCCAGAGATTGCAGGGTTCGATGAAGGGCAGCCTGACCAGAGTGAATGCCCTCCAGGAATGCATTACTGTGTTGCAACTCCCTTTCTACACCCTGGATGGCATTCACAATGGTAGACTGCCCAACAGTGAGTGACCTGAGGTGGTCAATGGCCTCCTCACTGAGGGCAGCAGGGGTGACAGGGGCAGGGGCTGAGGTGCCTGGGGCAAAGGTGATGCCCACCCTCCTGGGTGAGCGGGCACGGAGCGAAGGCTGAGGGGCTGCTGGGAGGGAGGTGCTGGTAGGGGGGGGGGGTGGCTGTACCTGTAGAAGTGGGGTGCACAGATGGTGCCACCACCACAAGGGAGCTCCCATCGACGGACGAGTCCGTGTCGCTGTTTGCTGATGGGTGACCGACGTGAAGCTCCCCTCGCCCTCTGTCCCACTGGTGTATTCAGAGTCTGTGGTGTGGCCCTCCATGGCCAAGTGGGATGCAGCCCATTTGTGCTCCTGTGCCCCTGTACCTCCGCCTGATGATGCTGATGCACAAGAGAACAGGGAGAGCACAAAAAGGGGGGGAACAGAAGAAAGACAGGTTGAGTGCATGGCTTACCGCTACCGTTGGCGGACAATACAGACACAGCAGCCCCCTGCACTTCGCCGCGCTCTTGGCCTCTACAGATGCAATTCCTGGGATATGGCCTACATGGCTATGAGTGTCATATGTCCTCATAGATGACACAGGGACATGTATACCTGTACTTGGCACTCTACAGAGGTGGGGTGGGGGGCCACAGGGCCATGCCTTACGAAGGGGCCTAGCCTAGGTAACTCGCCCTGGCCTAGGGAAACCCACAGCCCTCCTCCCCCACCCAGACCCCTGCACTGCACGCAAAGTCCGCAGAATGAGAGTGTACTCACCCCCTTGTGGCTGCTGTGATGCCATCAAGGTCCCATCCAACTCAGGGTAGACCACCACCAGGATCCTGAACATCATGGGGGTCATGGTGCGACAGGCTCCCCTCCCACGTTGGAAGGCCATCCCCAGCTGAGCCTCCGCTGTCTTCTTGCTCCAGTGGCGAATGTCCTCCCATCTTTTCCGGCAGTGGGTGCCCCGTCTCTGGTGGACCCCCAGGGTCCGGACGTCCTTGGCGATGGCACGCCAAATGTCCTTCTTCTGGTGGGCGCTGACCTACATGACATGTACAGGGGAAGAAGAGAAGTCATTACCAACTGCACCGTCAAAGTGAGTGGCCCACATCCCTACCCTTGCCATGTGGCACATGCATTCACAGTCCTTCATCGTCACTGAACTCTGCCCCCTTCCTACTGACATCCAGCCCACTCCACCCAGCATAGCCCATACAACATGCTCCCTGTGTACTTACCTGTTGGTCTGGAGGCCCGTAGAGTAGCGTGTACTGGGGGAGGACCCCATCCACGAGCATCTCCAACTCCTGAGCAGTGAAGGCAGGGGCCCTTTCCCCAGACGCAGCAGCCATTGTCTCTTCCAGACCAAGGTCACAGCAGCACTTGCAGTGTAGGTCCTCTCCTGTCGAAGATCAGCTATCGAGTGATTTCACCGATAGAAAATGGCGGTCACGTCTGCGGCGGTGCGTATCATCACCGCCGGCGCACTTCATCATTGGCTCCTGGGACCCATAGGGTCCAATGTGAACCAAGCAGCATTGCGCCGCGGTCTACGACCGCCTACCGCGACGGTGTACAACGCCAGCGCAGTTACCTCACATCCCATTGTCCCAGTTTAGAGGTCAGGCAGCAGCCATTTCAGGGGCCCACATGGCTTCATTTACTACTGCGTCACACATACCTCGGCCTACACTCAACACACATACAGGAAGAGTTTTGTAACTGGTGTCGTGTTCTGTGTAGCTGTGGGTACATACCTGAGAATTTGTTGACTCTGTGGTCGCTGTTGTCCTTCTTAGGCACCGTCAGCTGCAACATTTGAGGAGATGGCGGAATCCTCCGGTGTACCGACCGATGGTGGACCTGTTAACAATGGAGGAGCGACATTTGATCATCACCTACAGGTTTGACCTTGCCACAATCCAGGAACTGTGTACCCAGTTGGAGCCAGACCTGATCTCACCAATCCGCTTTCCCACAGGAATCCCCCCTGAAGTGCAGGTGCTATCAGTGCTCCATTTCCTTGCAAGTGGATCATTTCAAACAACAGTGGCCATGGCATCAGGGATTTCCCAGCCTATGTTTTCCAACGAGTTGTCCAGCGTGTTGTCTGCCCTGCTGAAACACGTGAGGACCTACACTGTTTTCCCTTAGGTGGAGGATTTGGCTACAGTTAAAGGTGACTTCTATGCCCTTGGACATATCCCCAACATCATAGGTGCTATTGATGGGACCCATGTAGCTCTGGTCCCCCCGCAGAAGTCAACAGGTGTACAGGAACCGGAAGAGTTATCATTCTATGAATGTACAGATGGTATGTTTGGCAGACCAGTACATCTCCCAGGTAAATGCTATGTTCCCTGGCTCTGTGCATGACGCATACATCCTGCGGAATAGCAGCATCCCGTATGTGATGGGTCAACTCCAGAGGCACCGTGTGTGGCTATTAGGGGACTCTGGTTACCCCAACCTGTCATGGCTATTGACCCCAGTGAGGAATCCCAGGACCAGGGCAGAGGAACGCTACAATGAGGCCCATAGGTGGACTAGGAGGGTGATCGAACGCACCTTCGGCCTCCTGAAGGCCAGGTTCAGGTGCCTCCATATGACAGGTGGTTCCCTATTCTACTCACCAAGGAAGGTGTGCCAGATCATCATCGCCTGCTCGATGCTTCACAATCTTGCTTTGCGATGCCAGGTGCCTTTTCTGCAGGAGGATGGTCCAGATGACGGTGTTGTGGCAGCTGTGGAGCCTGAGGACAGTGATGAGGAGAAAGCTGAGGAAGAAGACATAGACAACAGGGAGTCAGTCATACAGCAATATTTCCAGTGACACACAGATGAGAACGATTTTTTAACTATTACATTCACTTTCACAATTCTACCTCTATCCAGTCTGTCAATTTCAACCAGTATTTGGTAACTGAGTTGTACATTTCCATTACGGTTTCACAAGTGTGGTTACCAACATGTGTCATCTGGTTGCATCCTTCATGGACTTGTGATGTGTGACATAGGTATGTCGGCATTACATTTGAAAACGCATTTTGTCACTGTAATTTCTAATACACTTTTTCAAAATCACAGACTGACTCCAGATTGTTTTGTGTTTCAAGGGTGTTTATTGAAGTGCTAATTATTGGAGGGGGGTTGTAACATGGTGATGGGTGATGGTGGAGGAATGTTCATGGCGGAGTCCAGTCTATTAGTCTCACAGGTGCACTGCCCATATGGGCATAGGAAGTGGAGCTGGGGCAGTTCCAATCTGGACAAGGTAACAAAGTGGGACAGTGGGATGACAATCAGGGTGGTATCATTTCCTGGCGGGGGTCTTGCCATCTTGCTCTGTCATGTTCCTGGATCTCAGGGACAGCTTGCGGGGTGGTTCTCCTTCTGCAGGGGGTGGGGTGCTGGTGTGGTGGTCCTGTGGCGGGGTGTCCTTCCACTAGCGACGGTGGAGGGGGTGGGCAGTTCATTGTCCAGGCTAGTGTCAGGGGCCCCTTGGAGTGCCATGGTGTCCCTCATGGTCTTTTGTATGTCCTTCAGCACCCCTACAATGGTGCCCAGGGCGGAGCTGGTGGTTCTGAGCTCCTCTCTGAAGCCCAAATACTGTTCCTCCTGCAGGCGCTCGGTGTCCTGAAACTTGGCCAGGACCGTAGCCATCGTCTCCTGGGAGTGGTGGTATGCTCCCATGATGGAGGAGAGGGCCTCGTGGAGAGTGGGTTCCCTTGGCCTGTCCGCCCCCTGTCACACAGCAGCCCTCCCAGTTCCCCTGTGTTCCTGTGCCTCCGTCCCCTGGACCGTGTGCCCACTACCACTGCCCCCAGGTCCCTGTTGTTGTTGGGGTGGTGGTTTATCCTCCCCTGTAGTGGTGGACACACAGCCGATTGACGTGTCCTGGGGACGGAGGTATGGGCCCGCTGGGTGGGTGCTGTGCTGGTATTACCAGAGGGTGGAAGGTCAGTGTTGGGCTGTGCCTGTGCAAGGGGAGAACCGACTGTCCCGAGGCCCACGATGGTCAGGGCTGGTCATCTGGATACAGTTGGCCAGAGCTGCTGTCATCACTGTGGGCCTCTTCTGTGGGTGGGGTAGAGATGTCTGGACCCTCCTGTCTGGTGACGTTACGTAGTGGTCCTGCAGGGTTGGCATGATTATTGCATCTCTGTGTGTCATGGTGTGCAATGGGTGGGTGAGCGTGTACCCGAGTGCAAGCATTCCTGTGTGGGGGCTTGTGTGATGATGTTTGGGTGGGTGTTATGGGTACGTGCAGTGAGCATGCTTTAGTGATGGGTGTCCATGCTTAGTTGTGTCATGCAGGGCTTGGTGTTGGGATGTGTGGTTTGTGTTTTTAGTACATTAGTGAGGAGTTGGAGTGATAGGGGAGGGGGTGGGGGTGTGTGATAGCATGCAGGTGGGTGGGGGATATGATAGTTAAGATGTGACTTACCAGGGTCCATTCCTCCACCGACTCCTCCGAGGCCCTCTGTATGCATGATGGTCAAGACCTGCTCCTCCCATGTTGTTAGTTGTGGGGGAGGAGGTGGGGGTCCGCCGCCAGTCTGCTGAATCGCGATGTTGTGCCTGGAGACCAATGAACGCACCTTCCCCCATAGATCGTTCCACCTCTTCCTGATGTCCTCCCGATTTCTTGGATGCTGTCCCACAGCATTGACCCTGTCCACGATTCTTCGCCATAGCTCCATCTTCCTGGCTATGGAGGTGTGCTGCACCTGTGAGCCAAATAGCTGTGGCTCTGCCCATACGATTTCCTCCACCATAACCCTGAGCTCCTCCTCGGAAAACCTTGGGTGATGTGTGGTGGTGTGGGGTGTTTTGTGCGTGGATGTTTTATGGGTGATGGTGTTGTGTGCCTCTGTGTGGTGGGGTTGTCTATTGCTGTGCTCTCTATCTGTCGCCTTCGTCTATAGTTTTTGGTCGTAGGGGTTTGTGGGTGATGTGGTTGTGTGTTTTATATTGTGTTGGGTGTGTGGGAGTGGTGTTTGTATGTGTATCAGGTGTGTGTATTTTGAATTGTCCAATGTGGCGGTGTTTTGGAGATGTGTGTGTATTTTGAGCGCAGCGGTTTGTACAGTCAATGGAATACCGCGGTTGAAAGACCGCCGCGTTGATTCGTGGGTCGTGATAGCATGGGCGTGTTTCTGTTGGCGTGACGGTGGAGGTTTTGTTTTCGGCAGTTTATCACTGACCTTTGGTGTGGCGGAGTAGTATGGGTGTCTGAATTTCGGCAGATTCCGAGATGTGGGTCTTAATAGCTGTGGCAGAATTCTGCGGCCGCGGCGGTGTATTGGCGGTCTTCTGCACGGCGGTAATCGGCTTTTACCGCCAATGTTGTAATGACCCCCAAAATCTCCATCTGACGAGATCGTATCAGAGCGGATTTCTTTACATTGATCAAAAATCCCAGCCTCCTCACTCAGGGCAGCAGGGCTCACTGGGGCAGGGCCTGAGGTGCCTGGGGCGAAGGAGATGCCCACCCTCCTGGGTGACCGGGCATGGGCAACTCAATGAGGGGCTGAATCGAGGGCAGTGCTGGTACAGGGCGTGGCGGATGTACCTTCATCTGGGGTGGTCACAGAAGTGTCCGCCACAACCAGGGAGCTTCTTGGGAGGAGGTATCTGTGTCCGAACTGTCACCTCCTGTCTTCGCCGTGGTCCTCCCCTCACCCTCCATCCCACTGGTGCCCGCAGCGTTGGTGGACTCTGGCTCCTGGGTCCTGTGGGATGCAGCTCCCTCCATCACTGGTGCCTCGCTGGTGCCTCTGGTCCTCCGCCAGATGATGCTAATGGCCATAAGGACAGGATGACAAAACAAAAAGTGGGGGAGAAGAGACAAAGAATACACCTGGTCAATGGCTGGTCGTTGGCGTACATACCACCCTCACACACAGGGAACAGGCACTATGCAATTTACTACCAGTACCAATACTAGCCACCAGGGCATGGGGAGGGACACATACCGCCAATTGCAGCATACCTGCACAGTAGAGGATGCCTACAAGCTAGGTAGGAGAATATCGCATCAGAACCCTGCCCAACATGGGACCTACTCTGTAATGTCAGACCTGGTCTAGGGGCACCCACAGACACACATACACACCACCCGGATACCGCCCTGTCATGCGTAAGTTGTAATGATGGGCACTGTACTCACTCCCTTGTGGCTGCTGTGATGCCCTCAAACGCCCATCCAGCTCAGGATAGGCCACCACCAGTATGCGGGCCATGAGGGGGGTCAGGGTTCAACGGGTACCCCTTCCTCGTTGGGAGGCCATCCCCAGCTGGGCCTCCGCTGTCTTCCGTGCCCAGCGTCTCAGGTCCTCCCACCGTTTCTGACAGTGGGTGCTCCGCCGCCTGGTGTAGACCCCCAGGGTCCACACGTCCTTTGCGATGGCACCCCATGTACTCTTCTTTTGTTGGGCGATGACCTGCAGAAAAATACACACAGGGAAAGCTTTTAGTCATACCGTCCTCCCTGATACACTTATGGCCCACCATACCCCTTCACATCGCCATTTGCACACGCAGGGTCCAGCACACAAGGTGTATGCCGCCCAGGGGACATCCACCAACCCCCCTTAAACGAGGCCTTCACATACACCACTCTGGTGGATTCATGCCCCATGCATCGTGCTCACAGTGTACTCACCTGTTGGTCTGGAGGCCCATACAGCTGTTCTTACTGGGGTAGGACCACATCCACCAGTCTCTCCAACTCCTCCGAGGTGAAGACAGGGGCCCTTTCCCCAGTCACACGTGCCATGGTAGGTCCCAGACACAGGTCACAGCAGCACATGCAGTGTAGGTCTTCTCCTGTTGAAGGTCAGGTAGCAAGTGAGAGAACAGATAGAAAATGGCGGTGACGTCCGCGGCAGTGCATACTGTCACCACCGGCGTACATCACCATTGGCCACTGTACCCCACAGGGGCCAATATTATCCAACGAGGAGTTGCACAGTGGTTCCCAACCTCCTCCTGCAACGGCGCACAACGTCAGCGGAATTACCTCACTTCTACCTGTCCCTCCACACAGGACAGGCGGACGCGATTTCAGGGGGGGCAGGCCCTGGATTATGACTGCGTCACAGTTCACCATTGGACATACAGGACAAATGCCACTTAGACATTTCAAATTAACATCATGCATTGTACTGTTGTGTCTCCAATGTTCAGTTTGTGACCGGCTCCTCACTCTTTTGAACCTTAGACTGCAACCACTGTGGATGAATAGAAGGTTGAGACATACTCCCGTGTACATACCCCTGTTGGACCTGGCAACAATGGAGGACAGGCACATTAACTTCACCTATAGACATGACAGGGCCACAATCACAGAGCTGTGTGCCCAACTGGAGCCTGACCTGATATCTGCTATCCATCACCCAAATGGGATTCTCCCCTCTCGTGCAAGTGCTATCAGTGCTCCATTTCCTGCAACTGGTTCTTTCCAAGTGATAGTGGGCTTGGCAGCAAAAATGTCACAGCCAATGTTCTCAATAGTGCTAACCAGAGTGTTGTTTGCCCTGATTGAATACATGTGCAGCTACATTGTTTTCCCCCAAGTGGACGATTTGGCCACAGTGAAGGCTAACTTCTATGCAATGGGACATATCCCCAACATAATTAGGGCAATTGATGGAACTCATATTGCATTTGTGTCCCCCCGGCAAAATGAACAGGTATTCCAAAATCAAAATAGTTATCATTCCATGAAAGGCCAGATGGTGTGCCTGGCGGACCAGTACATTTCCCATGTCAATGCTAAGTATCCTGGGTCTGTGCATGATGCCTTTATCCTGAGGAAAAACAGCATCCTAAAAGTGATGGCCCAACTAAAGAGGCACAGGGTGTGGCTAATAGGTGAGCCCTGGTTCCAACCCAATGGCTATTGGTGTATGGGTATGGTATAGGCAATATGGGATGGTGTGTGGCTAAATGGTGTCCCTCCATATTTGCAGTTGACTCAGGTTACCCCGACCTATCATGGCTACTGACCCCTGTGAGGAATCCCAGGACAAGGGCAGAAGAACGTTACAATGAGGCACATGGGTGTACAAGAAGGATAATAGAACATACCTTTGACCTCCTGAGGTCCAGGTTTCAGTGCCTCCATCTGACAGGTGGATCCCTGTCCTACTTACCCAGGAAGGTTTGCCAGATCATCTTGGCATGCTGTATGTTGCACAACCTTGCCTTGAGACGCCATGTGCCTTTTCTACAAGAGGAGGAGGCTGGAGATGGCCATGTGGCAGCAGTGGACCCTGTGGACAGTGAGGATGAGGAGACAGAGGATGAAGATGAGGACAACAGAACTGCAGTGATCAGACAATACTTCCAATGACACAGAGGTAGGACAGTGTTATTTCATTGAGATTTTCTTATTTATCTTTGTCACTGGCATGCTGTTTTTCCCACTTCTATGCCCACTCACTGTACACTTTGGTAACTCATTTTGCAGATGGTGGTGCACCACTATCGCTCCTGGTTTGATCACTGCAGCCAACTATAGGTCTTTCCAATGTGAACATTCTCTATACATTTGAAATGTAATGTTTGAACCTGGTTAAACGAATACATACTTAAATCATTTGACATACTCTATACTTGTATTTTTAAAAAGGGTCTTTATTTCCGTGCTAAGGAGTAGAGGGGCAAGTGCATTGGGCTGGGGTGATGATGGAGTAAAGTCTAGGGTATAGTTCAAGTCTATTTGTAGCACAGGTGCATTGTCCAAGGGGACATAGGAAGGGGAGCAGTGTCAGTTCAAGGTGGACAGGTGGACTGTGTGGGGCACAAGGGTGACAATTAGGAGAGTCTCATTTCCTGGCAGGGGTCTTGGCAATAGTCTCTGGCTTCTGCCTGGGTCACAGGGAACGTTTGTGGGGTGGTTCTCCCTCTGCGGGGGAGGGGTGCTGGTGGCCCATTGGTCCTCTGGCGTGGCCTCCTGTCCACTAGCGACAGCGGAGGTGGAAGGCAGTTCAGATCTCTGGCTAGTGGCAGGTGCTCACTGTTGTGAGGCTGCCTCTCTCTTAATGTTGGCCATGTCTACCAGCACCCCTGCAATGGAGACCATTACAATGGAGACCAGGGTGGTGTTAATGGCCTGCAAGTCCTCCCTGATCCCCTGGTACTGTCCCTCCTACAGCTGCCTGTTCTGCACATTGGCCAGGATCTGGTACAGCGTATCCTGGGAATGTTGGTATGCTCCCAGGATCTGGGTGAATGCCTCCTGGAGAGTGGATTCCCTGGGCCTGTCCTAGTCACAGCACTCGCACAGCATTCCTCCCGGTTTCCCTGTTGTCCTGTGCCTCTGTCCCCTGAACCGTGTGCCCACTGCCACTGACCCCAGGTCCCTGATTGTCTGGTGGGCGAGGTGTGCCCTGGGGTCCCTGTAGTGGAGGACACACTGCTGATTGATGTGTCCTGGGGACAGAGGTATGGGTCCGCTGGGTGGGTGCTGTTATGGTGTTTCCTGGGGGGGAGGCTCTGTAGTGGTGGTGGCTGGGTTACCGATTGTCCAAAGATCCCTGATGGGCCAGGTTGGTCATACTGATCCAGGCATCCAGAATCGCTGTCATCACTGTGGACCTCTTCTGTGGAAGGACCGGATATTGCTGGTGACATTGGCTGGGGTACCTGTGGGGATGTGAATGAAGTATTATTGCTTCTGTGTGTAACATATTGTGCATGAGTGGGTTGCCCTCTTTGTTTGTATTCGCCATGGCAGTTTTGGTGATGGTGGGGGGTGTGGAAGGTGGTGGAATGATGGGAGTGAGGGTGAGGGTGGGGGTATGTGATGACATGCAGGTAGGGGGGTGATAGTAGTATAGACTTGACTTACCAGATCCAGTCCTCCTGCTACTCCAGCTAGGCCCTCAGGATGCATGATTGCCAAGACCTGCTCCTCCCATGTTGTTAGTTATGGGGGACCGCCAGTCCTCTGTACAGCGAGTTGGTGCCTTGCTGCAATAGAACATACCTTCACCCGTAGGTCGTTCCACCTCTTCCTTATGTCATCCCTGGTTCTTGGGTGCTGTCCCACGGCATTGACCCTGTCCACAATCCTCCGCTATAGCTCCATCTTCCTAGCAATGGATATCTGCTGCACCTGTGCTCCAAATAGCTGAGGCTCTACCCGGATGATTTCTTCCACCATGACCCTTAGCTCCTCGTCTGAGATTGGGGGTGTCTTTGTGGTGCTATGGGTGATGTGTGAGTAGTATGGGTGAGGGTGTGTAGGGTGATGTGTTGGGGTGTGTGATGTAAGGTGTGTGGGTGGTGTATAGGTGATGGTGGTGTGTGGGTCTGGTCTTGTCTGTAGTTGTAATGTTGGTCTGCTGGCAATGATTTGTATTCGTAAGGGGTTATGGGTACTGTGGGTGGGAGTTTTATAGTGGTGTGGGTGTGGTGTGTGTATGGGTGTCAGGTGTGTATTGTTTGAATTGTCCAATGTGTTGTTGTTTTGTATCTTTGTGCATTTTGTGCGCAGCGGTGTGTACCGCCAATGGTTTACCACGGTTGAATGTCTGCCGTGGTGTTTCGTGGGTCATAATATGCTGGGCGTAGTTCTGTTGGCATAACGGTGTAGATTTGGGTACTGTCAGTTTATCACTGACCTTTGGTGTGGCAGACTTGTGCCTGTGACTGAATAGTGATGGATTGGTGTGTGTGTGTCATAATATGGTGAGCGGATATCCATCGCATCAGTGGTAGGATGGCGGCAGTCAGTGTGGCAGTAAGCGGTATTTTCCACCAATGTCATAATGAGGGCCATAATCTACACTGCAACTGCAGTTAACACATACAGTCAAACACACAATGATTTACTCCTCATCTATCACTATTTCCTATCAGCCATCAACAGTATCATGTACAGGTCACTGGGATGACAGAAATCTATTCTGAAACAACAGAGCCCAGAGCTGTTTGGACAAAATTGACCATGAACAACATTTGTGTCTTCTAACTTGTGAGGATCATGTTCCCCAACAAGTCTGGATTTCCTGTGTCCCTGTGCAGAAGGGGGGATGTGCAGGCAATCCATCACCTCCACACACCTGATGGAACATCAAGACTTGCCCAGCCACAGGGAGGCAAGGTGTGGGCCTTGTGATAGGGGGTCTGGTAACTTCCCACCTGCTAGTCTAAGGTTTTGATAATTCAACATTAATGTGTCCTGGTGTAAGACCTGGCCTGAACATACATTACAAGGGGGCAAGCCATTGCCCATGTACAACTGATGTAATCTTCCCAGAAAATTTAGCCTTAAGCCTGAGCTGCACATCAAAGTTGTCAACACATTACAGAACTGAAGCTCCCTACCCTGTGCTATGTGTTGCTACATGTGTTAAATGGCACACACATGGTGGCTGTATGGGTGCCCTTAGGCACATGGTGAGTTTGGTACTGCATTGGGTGCTGCAACAGTATCCAGATCTACATTATACATTATTTGCACATGCATGTCAGACATCCTCAAAGTACCAGGTACGCACACAGCATTCACATCATATGCATGTGTCATGGTGGCCAGGACCATGTTGTGAAAACTGCTTGTGATCTGGTGTGGGAAGAATCATAGACTTTTCACACAACCATCTGGAGGTTGGTTGTCTACTAAGTGTGTACACTACTGATTGTTGTGCACCACAATGTGGCTCCTTGTAGTACTACAGACTCATTGTATCTGAAGGGTACTGAGGTACCTGTGGTGTATGTGTCTCCTACATAAGCCCCCTAGAGACTTCTGCTGGTACAACCCACATCTGTACCGTCTTGTCAGCAAGTGTAAGCTATGTGTGGCACACAGTGCTGACAATGGTGCTGTAACAAAGTGGTTGTAAACAGGCATGCTATGTACATAAACAGCTGCCCTGAGACCTATCATGGTAGACACCAATGAAAAACTGTCCAGCCAGAACAGTTCCCTTTTCACACAATTCCATGCCAGCACACGTTGCCCTTGAACTACATGCAAGCCATTCTCATTGCACAACATTCCAACATACATGATGTCACCATCCCTTCTCCAATGATATCAGATCATTGGTCAGGCAAAACCATCTTTCATAGCATTCCACACTTCAGACTGACTCACACCAAACCCTGGATTAGCATCCATGACGCACAAGGTGACACTTACTGGATGTATCGGGTTCCTCAAATCGCACAACCTCTCCTACGGTGTAGGCGCAGGTCAACCTGCAAGACATGGATAGAAAACATTGCTTAGTGTAATTTGTACATATCAGTTAATGGACGACATTGTATGCTGTTAACTTGTTAGGCTGAATGAGCAAGTCATCCTAGTGGTAGAGCAGAGCAACTGACAAACATCTTTGATCAGTCAATCACACATAGTCTCAGGTAATGGAGACCCACACACCTACAAACCATCTCAGGAAATGTAGAACAACACACTTACAAACCATTATTGACCCTGACACTGCTGTGGTGCTTCTCACTGCACTTCTGATACATGGCATTGTCATGCAGGTGTCTGTTAGATCTACACCTCCATGACAATGTGGGACTGCTTGACACTTTATATTACATCTGAGGGGCATGCAATGGTTGTTGCAGTGGCTGTCCCATTGAGATACCCTTAGAATTTGAGCCTGCCTCAGATGTTGTAGACATCTACCTCATTGTCACAGAAAACTGACAAACTACTGCCCACTGGCTGTATGGGTATTCCAGAGAACTGAGGAATGATGTGATACATCCTTCAGTAAAGTAAGTAATATGTGTGTGCCATCACAAGGCACACACAAGAACAATAATGCTATGGAAGTAGACTCATGTGAAGATAGTTGTACCTACCTACACATTGACTGATTGAAATCATTAATGAATTGCCAATATTGTATGGCCAGCCATTGTTGCCATCGTATACCAGCATTTGTCCAGGGAGGGATAAGAACATGGGCATAGAAATATGCCTCGACACAGAAGCACTTGCTCTGTGGTTTAAGGATGCATTTGTTGGTGCAGGTTACTGAGTGATGTGCCACTGAAGGAGCAGATGCAGCCCCATACTATCAGTCAGAAGCGGCAGGCCTGTGGAATTGACTCTGCACATGTGTGTGGTAATAGACATAGTATAGGGTGTATTTGATACACAAGGAACTGGAACAGGGAAGTGCTAATATTCTAGACCCAGTTCATGGTCAAGCTCCCTTCCATGGCCTTGGCCAATGAAACAAAGGAGCCAAAAGAACAAGAGGGGTGCAGCACCAATTGCATCTATACAGCCTTTGTGGCCCTCTGTGCAGAGCATGATGCTGATAGGATCCAACTGCATCTATTCATGTGTAGGTAAATGATGTATTCAGCAGGAGTTGCAACAGATCATCACGACTTCTGTTCAGTATGTTGGGGCCCATCTCATACATTTTTATGCCCCCATATCACACCTGCTCTCAGCAGCCGTTCAGAGTGCCTGAAAAATTGAAATAATGGATTTCTCATCTTACTCAGTGGATTATACATTTACCACCCAAACAGGTTTTGAAACCACCTTCCATACATAATACATGGAGCAGGCCTTATTTGTGAAAACACCAGGACAGTGCGCGCTCTACGGGCAACATAATGCAAGATGACAAACAATATGCAATGTAATAATTCATGCATTTTGTGCTGATATTGTATATTAACTTTTTGCATTGCAGACATTTACCTTGAAATGTCATTAATACTGTTGGCAATAATACTGTTTGCAATGTATTGGTTATTTCCAAAGCCTTTCCTGCAGCCTGGCTGGGTGTGGCTGGATGTGGCAGGTGGGCAGGGCTTGGGCCTATTTAAGGAACCCATCAAAGCTCCACGTGCTCACTATTCAGAGGTCCCGGTGCAAAGCAGCATTGTTTTCCAGGGCTCCTGTTCCAGAGGCCTACTTGGACATTTCCAGGCCCTGTCCTCAATATCTTGGTGATCCTCAAGCAGAGCGGTAAGGTGGAGGTTGGGGTAGGCCCCCGACTCTGTTTCCAGAGATTTTTGAGTTTTGGTCTTTTGACTAAATAGTGTCTGCGATTCATTCTTGGCAATTAACCCTTGCATTTCAAATCAGCAGTGTGCGCAATCATTTTCTGCCATTTGAATCTTGATGGTTGAATTGGCAACAGTGTGCGCGATTCATTCTTGGCAATTAACCCTTGCATTTCAGATCGGCAGAGTTGCATGATCATTTCAGATATTGGAATCTTGATGTACAGTCTGATAATAAGATGCATAGTAACTTTTGGGCAATTGAATCCTGAAACAAATCAAAAACAGAGTATGACTTTACAATATCATTCATGAGTCTGTCGCAATTCATGTTTTGAGAATTAATGTGTTAATTGATTCTTGTCATGCCGTAGTTGCTATTCCAAGAACAATCTTGAGAGAGTTCCATGTTCAAGTGCATAAGATATCATTCTGGCAACGCTTATATGAAAGTTTGTGTAATCCTTTTTTTCACTTCCAGGTATTCAGAACTAAAAGGTCATGTTATTGAAAAACTCTTGATTTTTCATGTTATCAACATCACTTAGTAATCCTTGTAGTGGTAGATAGTCTTACAAAATATGCACATTTCATTGCTTGCAAGAAATTACCTACTTCCAGTGAACTGGCAACAATACTATTAAATCAGGTGGTCCGAAATAATGGATTACTAAAAATAATTATTTCCGATCGAGGATCACAATTTGCCTCTAACTTCTGGAAAGCATGGTGCAAAACACTTCAAGTTACATCTACATTATCTACCAGTCACCATCCTCAAATAGATGGCCAAACTGAGAGGCTCAATCAAACATTGAAACAATATTTGCGTGCTTACGGTGAAAAAGCACTCCATTCTTGGGTATCAATGCTTTGGTTAGCTGAACTGGCATACAATAACTCGTATCATACATCTACTGGAGCGACAACCTTTTTTGGTCTATTTGGTTATCATCCAGATACTTTGCCAATCACAATTCCACAGGAAAGTTTACTTACACCAGCGGTGTCAGAAAAAATACGACAACTCCATCAGACCCAGAAACAAATCCAACAACATCTGAACAAAGCGAAACAAAAGTATTAAAAACATTATGACAAAAAACATAGTGAGGGACCACAACATAAGCCAGGAAATAAAGTGTGGTTGTCAACCCGTCACATTGAATTCAAGAAAAGACATATGTTTAACCCCAAATATATAGGTCCTTAAACAATTATTCAACAGATCAATCCAGTATCCTACAAACTACAGTTACCAAAATCACTCCGTATTCATCCAGTGTTTCATACTATTCTCCTGAAACGAGCTTTCCAGAAAACTCGCTCTCAACCAACTCCAGTACTGGTACAAGGAGAACTGGAATACGCAGTAAAACAGGTTTTGGATTCAAAATTTAGAGGTCGTACTCTCTGGTATCTAATATATTGGAAAGGATACGGTCCAGAGAATGACTCATGGGTCTCAGCATCTGACGTTCATGCTCCATGACTAGTGCAACGTTTTCACCGCTTAAACCCAGACAAACCAGGCCCTAGAGCGCGTTCGGGAGGGGCAGTACTGTCAACACCAGGACAGTGCGTGCTCTACGGGCAACATAATGCAAGATGACAAACATTATGCAATGTAATAATTCATGCATTGTGTGCTGATATTGTATATTAACTTTTTTGCATTGCAGACATTTACCATGAAATGTCATTAATACTGTTGGCAATAATACTGTTTGCAATGTATTGCTTATTTCCAAAGCCTTTCCTGCAGCCTGGCTGGGTGTGGCTGGGTTTGGCAGGTGGGTGGGGCTTGGGTCTATTTAAGGAACCCAGCCCAGCTCCACGTGCTCACTATTCATAGGTCCCGGTGTAGAGCAGCAGCGTTTCCCAGGGCTCCTGTTCCGGAGGCCTACTTGGACATTTCCAGGCCCTGTCCTCAATACCTTGGTGATCCTCAAGCAGGGCGGTAAGGCGGAGGTCGGGGTAGGCCCCCGACTCCGTTTCCAGAGATTTTTGGTCTTTTGACTAAATCGTGTCTGCGATTCGTTCGTGGCAATTAACCCTTGCATTCCAGATCGGCAGAGTGCGCAATCATTTTTTGGCATTTGAATCTTGATGGTTGAATCGGTAGCATTGTGCGCAATTCATTCTAGGCAATTAACCTTTGCATTCCAGATCAGCAGAGTGCGCAATTGTTTCCTGGCATTTGAACCTGGATGGTTGAATCGACAGCAGTGTGCACAATTCATTCTTGTCAAATTAACCTTTGCAGTTCATATCGGCAGAGTGCGCGATCATTTCGTAGCATTTGGATCTTGATGGTTGAATCGGCAGCAGTGTGCGCGATTCATTCTTGGCAATTAACCCTTGCATTTCAGGTCGGCAGAGTGCCCGATCATTTTCTGGCATTTGAATCTTGATGGTTGAATCGGTAGCAATGTGCGCGATTCATTCTAGGCAATTAACCCTTGCATTTCGGATCAGCAGAGTTGCGCGATCATTTCAGATATTGGAATCTTGATGTACAGTCTGATAATAAGATGCATAGTAACTTTTGGGCAATTGAATCTTGAAACTCAAATCAAAAACAGAGTATGACTTTACAATATCATTCATGAGTCTGTCGCAATTCATGTTTTGAGAATTAATGTGTTAATTGATTCTTGTCATGCTATAGTTGCCATTCCAAGAACAATCTTGAGAGAGTTCCATGTTCAAGTGCATAAGATATTATTCTGGCAAAGCTTATATGAAAGTTTGCATAATCCTTTTTTTACTTCCAGATATTCAGCACTAAATGGTCATGTTATTGAAAAACTCTTGATCTTTCATGTTATCAAAGTATAGATATTTTATGAGAAAGTTCATGAAGATTAAGGTGAATGACTTTGCTATTGTGTTCTTAACTCTTGTTTCCTCAGGTCTCCTTCCCTGCGGTTCCCAACCTAAACCCCATCCCCCACTTGGCCATTCTTTAACTCTGTGCTATAACGGCTAGTAGAGTTTGGTGCTGCCAAGAGGTGGACATATTGGGAACAGGCGCAAACCCCGAGGATCCGGTCTCGCTGACAATTTGGTGCTGCTCATTACCGAGTTGCCCTGTGCATGCATCACAACACTTTGTAATGGTTGTGCAGGGAAAATGGTACATCTGCCCAGCATCGCCTTCATTATTGTACATCTGACTTGCAGGCCTAATGTGGCACTGGGACTCTTCATACATGTAGCATACGACATGTCCAGATCCACAAGCATTACATGCAGCACTCAACCGTATCTGCAACTGTCATGCACATGGAAAAGTAAGGACTTTGTATGGAAATGTGAGACTTACAAATTGCTCCTCCTTTCTCTATACCCAGATGATCCAGCAGATCCTGCTCCCTTGTAACCAGATCTGCCCAGCGATGCTTGAGTTGGTTGTTCCTTCCAATGCCAAAGATCCGTGTGAGATGGTGGAGCACCTTGCCCCACTGCAGCCACCGTGCCTCTGTGGGGTAGCCAAGAATGACATGGCCACCCAGTTGAAACATCATAGGGAGGTAGTGCTGAACAAGCCAGATGAACCCCCCAGCTCATCGACCGACATCTGTGCCATCTTCCCTTTGCCAGACATACTGCAAATGCATGCACCTAACCCAACTACCCCACCTACCTCAACAACTATACTACCCCAGACAAACACCCCATAATACAGAGACTAATACAGTACGCTTACAATGCAAAAGACACGTTTTAAGACAAATAAAACAACACTTACAGGGCACTGCACAATAAACACTGCAAACACTGCAAACACTCCAAATCTCCCATAGCACCAGCTCCACACACCCTCACACGGTAACAGAGAAAAAGACTGTGAAGTGAAAGTGAACTCACTGTACCATGTTTGCAGGCAGGATGTCCTGTTTCATCACTTCCTGGGCATGTCTGTCACATTTCCACTAATGCATTGGTTTTGTTTTTTATGCACAATGGTCATGTGTTGTTTTTCTCACCATTAGTGTGAAATTGCTTGTGGACATGGAATATATATTAGGGGGTAGGTGTCTTTTAGCTTAGGGGTATTGTATGGTATATGTGTATGAGTAAAAAATGTTGACGCATGAAGGTTATGTGTGGATTTTTGCCATGGTGCGTTAAGAGGCGTGTAAACATGTAATTGCTCCTCAGGGCCTAGACATTATTTTACTAACATTACAATGTGGAGTTCATGCGTTTGCATCATTTTTTAAGGGCGTAACGGAATCATGTGGCTTTTTGCATTGTAGGTCTTGAGTACACCCTGATTCACTTAACATGTCACATGGACTGTGCAACAATGTTGTATATGTGGTATGGCTACAGGTGTGTGACTGTCCAGTAATATCATTACGGTGCCATTGGTATGTTGAACCTATAGGTTTGTTTATGAGTCTGCTGCATGTGATTACTAATACATTGTGCATATGTGCATGTGTAGCTACACTGTGTCCAAATACATGTTTCCACATGTGTGCCATGTGTGTACATATGCATATGTATACTAATTTGTAGGTGGACTACATTGTTAGGTCTGAGATACAAATGTACACATACCTACAACACAATATATATGGTGGCCTATGTCCAACACAAGGTAAGGCATGTAACAACCATGACAATTTGTTCTAATTGTCATGGTTAGGACTTGGACTGCATTGACATGTTCTGTACACATGTGTTAGTGAAGGTTGGTATGCTGTGTGTGTGTATAGACATGTGTTGTGCAATTTCTGTAACACATGACGATAGTGGTGTGTTCACTGAATGTGAAACCTCAAATTACTATCTTCCTGCATAGAAACATGTTGGCATTTTACAAATGCATGTGTACTCATATCAGTGCCACCTATGTTTCCGTATGTCGGAACACATGTGGAGGTAATTTCTTACTGTTACTGATCTTGTAATGCCTATACCATTATTTTTGTACTAGATTACCTTTTTTTCAGAATCCATACACATTACCATGCATGAGCCATTATAGTGGTACATGTGTACTGAGATATGTGGTATATGTGTGCATGCCTCCAAATCGGCACTCACATCTTTCTACCTCATGTTTGTTATGACTGTCACATACAATGGCATACAACTGTGTAACATTGTTGCAGTCTGGCATAGAAACCAGCCTACTATTCATCACCACTGTGTGAGTTTGTATGGCAACACAAACCCATGGTTGCATGTGAAGGAGGAGGTTAATGGTGCTCCAGTTCGCTCAGTCCCCTGTGCACGTGCATCAGGCCCCTTGTCAATGTCATACGTTAATGTAGCCAGAGCAGTGGTGTGTGGGTGTTTTGAGCAGAGACTTACATTCTTCATGATTGCTACTCAGGAAACTATGCACACTCCCCAGCAGACAGACACATGCACAATTGTGGTCATACAGACCAGAATACAACACTTTCTTGGTGTCAGCTTTCACCTCTCATGTAGGACATGTATCACTATTTGATGTGCTTAGTTGTTTCCATGGACAGCTTGTTTAGGCTTGTATATATGTTGTGACTTCAACATTGGTGGGAAAATACTATAGTATGCTAGTTCCAACGTGACAGAGTTATGTACTGACCTGGCCACCCTCTCTATACATATGTTAAATGTTGACATGTAGACATTGATGTGTTGTACAGTCAGTGTTGATCTATGTGTGTGTCTCTTCTCCATATATTCCTGTATTACTGGTAAGGCACGTATTGTCACCTACATTGCTCTCATGCTTTAGGCTACTTGCCCTTTGTACACATCTTCTACAGCAACATTGTCTGGTCATACATGGACATGTGTAATTAGAAGATGTACAAATCTCATTATACGGGATACTTGATAGTTACGGTTCCATTGACGGTATGTGTGAGATGTAATGAGTTCCTCACACACAGGACACTACTCCTGCCCCAGCACTTGTTTTGTCTCCATTTCACCTCCTGTGTTGTATTTGTGGTGTTTCGAATCTCTCTATCCACAACCTCCATTGAACATGGGTATGCATTTCTTCCAGCATGCCACAATCTAGGTAACTCTTACCATGACTGAATGATATTGAGGTGTGAAATCATCTCAGTGCTGTACTGTTCCTTAGCCAATTGCAACATAGATGGCTAGGTCAACTCCCACGCAATTTGATGTTGTGTCTCAGAATTGTTTTAACAATGCTGGCCATAGTAGCACATCCTACATGGTTGCTATCATGCACATGTTCTGTCATGTGAGTGACAATGAGTGGTATGTATTGCTTTATGCAGCGTGATGTAGTTATAGACAGCATACTAGGTAAGCATTTTGACACTTGTCAAGCATTGTTGATACAGGCAAACCCTTTGCTACCTAGGACCTACACCCATACATCAGTCTTCACATGTTTGCCTGGATTTGCTCTAGGCTTGTGTCAAGACAGAAAAATTGTCTGACAAGTGTGCGCCTCATGTACATAGGCAGTATTAGATACTCTGCCTACATTTGACCCAGATACAAATTTGGTGGTGCATTGTCCCAATAAATCTATGGATCCTGACTATGGGTCATGTGTTTGGATAGTGATTCTGCAGCAACAGCTGATTATTTAGTCTCGAAACTCCACAGCCAACAGGCATGTGCCATACATGAGGTACAGTCCACCATGTGCCAGGGTTGTGCCCAGTGACAGTGCAAGGACATTATCCCATGGCTACACTGTGCAGGCTCAGCATCAGACATTGGTTACAATCCCTGGACATTTACTGAAGGTCCACAGTTACCAAAGATGTTCAACCCATGTCACAAATGTACCATGCAGGCAAAGCTGCTGTCACCGTGAGTTGTGACAGTGTTCTGTTCCTACATAACTTGATATCCATATGCTGACAGCCCCTACCTTATGTGTGCCCCTCTTGCATACATCTTGTTAGGCATGGTGTTGTTGTGGTCAATGGGCCAGGTATTAGCACATTGCCCACTTGACGGAACAATATATGTAGTAGTGCATGGATCTAGACCTTCAAATTGCAAATTGCATATCGCTGATATGTGAGATGGAGGGAGTAGACCCTCTTACATCACAAACAATGTTGCTACTATACTTGTCACCTGTAAGAGCTCGACCCCTCACCTGAATAGCAGGCTGTCTGCAGGGGCGATGATGGTTCCCCCTTCTCCCAGGACACCTCTCGGCACTGTCGACCTTAACACGGGAGTCCCAGCAGGTGTCCCCAAAGAAAGGGGGTGTTTGGATGACATAGAGAGAGAGAGATAGATACTGCCACTGCTGCCTGGTCTAGCCGGGCCCCTACTCTTGAGGGTGCAGGTGGTCGGTGTCACTGCGTTGTTTAGGAGTCAGGTTCTATACGGCAAAGGAACAGGTATGAGTGACGAGCTGCCAACTAAGCAACTAATGCTCACGCACTCACTCAGACCCCCAGATAGTCACCTGTCACTCAACTTGCTTCCTTGTACATTCTCTCTACTCCATAGGGTTGGAAGGAATGTGCCACTATTGCCTGGACTTCTGTCTGTCCTATATCATGTTAAGTAATCACTCTTGATGTTGTTGCACACACTAAACATGTAACTTAACTAAAACACACAAAACAGGAATATTTTCTTCCCACAAGCAAATATGCATAAGCACTGGTTGAACAATGAAGCTCAGAAGACTTTCAAAACATGAGTATCCCCATGTTCATTTTAGTGACAATCACTGACATTGAGTGTGGATCAATGCTGAAAATGATTTGTAGGAATTTGTGATTTTGTTAGTGACAGGCGGCACACAAACATTAATGAGGGTTATATTCTTAGAACACTGTTTTAGGTGTACCGCTATCTTTCACAGGTCACCAGTTAAAGGCAACAAGTGATTAGATAAGAGTAATAATAAAAATAATCAAGGCTAAACAGTCTTTCAGACATTCTTGCTAACTACCTTGAACGCCTCTCTTTCAGAAATGAAAGTCACCAAAGTATTTTTTTAAAATACATGAAGGATTAGTTCAAAATCATTCAAAAGCCTTCACACTACTGTGAGTGCCTTTTATTTTGTCACTTAGCTTTACTGGAAGAAATACTGGACCCTGGTTGCTCTCGAACTCAGCTTAATCCTTTCCCTGGTTGCCTTGCAACAGTGAAGACGCTTGGAAGAGTTGGCTGACCCTCTTGACCTCAGCTCCACAGAAACAGGAAACAAAGCCAAGCACTGCCTGACCTGTTTGAGGCTATTTATAGTCTCTCTTGGAAGAAGTCACGTGTAGCACATGGCAAACAAAAGAGCAGGAGGGTGTTACCTAGCAACCAGGACAGCAGCTGTCTTGAAATGTGCAGAGGCTCAGGTGTTTACAAACTGGCCTCCTGGGAGCAGAATAAAGAAGAATAAACAATCCTTGGCAATGGCAACTGTTCACAGTAACAATAACAAGTAACAAGCATTGATTAAACTCAGCAAAGACAATTCAATGCAGTTAACCGCATTTATTATTTAATGTAACATGGTTGAGCCACCACCCCTGGGATAGCTGGCCACATACAACACAAGAACTAGTCCTAGACGAGAGAATCACAACAGTCACCTCCATGTTACTTACCTGCTCACTGAGGTTTGACTCACCTTCCAAAGGTGTATGTAGTGGAGAACGAGTAGACCAAGGAGAATCAGGTGCAAAGTATTTTGTTTGTGCTATTTACAATGTGATGTTTTTAGTATAGTGACTATGGCCCTCATTATGGCATTGGCGGTAAATCCCACTTACCGCCACGCTGACAGCCGGCAACATACTGCCGGAGTGGCAGATATCTGTTCACCATATTATGACACTCACACACCAATCCGACAGAATACAGCCACATACACAAATCCGCCAGACCAAAGGTCAGTGCTAAAGTTGGATCCAACACCCATACCATTACACCAACCAAACAACGCCCATCAATTCTGACCCATGAATCACCACGGCGGACATTCAATGGCGATAAACCATTGGCAGTACATACCGCGCCGCACTCAGAATGGACACCCATATACAAACCAACACTACAGTGGCCAATATGAAAAACACACACCTGACACCCATACACCCACCACACCCACACCACTATAAAACACCCACCCACAATACCCACAACCCTTTACGAACACCAATTGCTACCAGGAGACTGAGAAGAAGACCACAGAGACAACTAGACACACACACCACTCACACCCATACATCCCTCACGCACTCCACATCACACACCCCACCACATTACTCAACACACTCTGACCAACACACACAACAGCCATGGCACACAAAGGCACCCCCGTTTCACTGAGGAGGAGTTAAGGGTCCTGGTGGAGGAAATTGTCATGGAAGAGCCACTGCTGTTTGGCGCACAGGTACAGCCAGCAGATATACATTGCAAGGATGATTGATCTATGGCAGAGAAACGTGGACAGGTTAAACGCCATGGGACAGCACCCAGGAAAAAAGGATGACATCAGGAAGAGGTGGAATGACCTACAAGGGAAGGTATGTTCCATAGCAGCAAGACACCAGCTTGCCATACAGAAGACCCCCACTGCCTCCCCCACAGCTCACAGCATGATTGGAACAGGTTTTGGCACTACTGCATCCTGAGGGACTCGCTGGAGTAGCTCGAGGACTGCACACTGGTAAGTTTAACACCTATCACCCCCCATACCTGCATGCCATCGCACCCACTCACCCTCACTCCCATCACTCCACTCTATCCCACAAACAGCACCTACACAAATGACTAACCACAATGCCAAGCCCTGCATGCCATACCAATGCATGGATACCCCTCCCAGCTCTGCATGGACAGCCATCACTAAAGCATGCACAGCATAGGGAAACTAACATTCCCACAATACATCACCATACACAGGCAAAAGGTGGCAGAGCAACACCAACGATAGAGGGGAAGCCACAGATGTACAATATGTCATACACATAAAGCATAATATATCATTAACATCCCCACAGGCACCCCAGCCAATGGCAGTGGAGAGGTGGTGCCACCACTATCCAGTCCCCCAACAGAAGATGCCCCCATTGATGACAGTAACTCTGGGCTTCAGGATCTGGAGGACCTACCTGGCCCATCAGGGACCACTGGATAGCCAGTCACTCAAGCACAATCACAGCCCACCACAGAGCCTCCCCCATCAGGATCCAACACCACAGCATCTACCCAGCGTACCGACACCTCTGACCCCAGGACAAGTCAATCAGCAGTGTGCCCACTTGTACAGGGACCCCAGGCCACACCTCGCCCCCAAGACAATCAGGGACCTGGGGTCAGTGGCAGTGGGCACACCGTTCAGGGGAGAGGGGCACAGGCCAACAGGGAAACTGGGAGGACTGCTGTGTGCCAGGTGGAGGACAGGACCAGGGAACCGAGTCTCCAGGAGGCACTCTCAGAGATCCTGGGAGCCTACCAACATTCCAATGATACGATGGGCCAGATCCTTGACAGGCGGCTGCAGAAGAGACAGTATCAGGGAGGACTTACAGGCCATTAACAACACCCTGATCTCCATAGCAGGGGTGCCGGCAGACATGGCCAACATCATGAGGGAGGCAACAGCCCAGCAGCCGGCCCCTACCACTAGCCAGTCAACTGAATAGCGTCTACTTCCGCTGCCTCTAGTGGCCAGGTGGCCCCACCAGAGTACCCACAGGCCACCAGCATCCTTCCCCCTGCAGAAGGTGAACCACCCCGCAAACGTTCCCTGCGACCCAGACAGAAGCCAGAGACAATTTCTAAGACCAACACCAGGAAATGAGACTCTCCTGATTGTCCCCCTCATGTCCCACTCTGTCACCTTGTCCACCTTGAACTGCCTTTGCTCCCTTTCCTATGGGCACTTGGACACTGCACCTGTGCTACAAACAGACTGGAATAATACCCTGGACTTTCCTCCATCATCACCCCATTCCATTGCACTTTCCCCTCAATTTCTTAGCACTACAAAAAAAAACTTGAACACATCTCAAATACTTGTATGTCATGTGTTGAAACAGTGTATTAATGGAAACAGTGATATCCATTGCAAATGAACTGTACAGTGTGAGAGCATAGAAATGATGACCTGTTGCTGGCTGTAGTCAGCACATCAGTACACAGATGTCATTGCACTACCATCTGTAAAATGAGAATACATGGGAGACATTAAGTAGAGGTAAAAAGTGTGTAATGCCATTGTGCCATAGCCACACAGAATACAACAATAGTCATTGAAATGTGAAGCTGCACTGACTCACCTGTGTGGCATTGGAAGTACTGACGGATAACTGTGGTTCTGTTGTCCTCATCCTCATCTTCAGCCTCTTCATCCTCACTGTCATCAGAGTGTACTGCAACCACAGGGGCATCTCCAGTCTCCTCTTCCTACCGAAAA
This sequence comes from Pleurodeles waltl, assembly GCF_031143425.1. Taxonomy (NCBI): domain Eukaryota; kingdom Metazoa; phylum Chordata; class Amphibia; order Caudata; family Salamandridae; genus Pleurodeles; species Pleurodeles waltl. The sequence goes on from NC_090439.1 coordinate 1,033,982,413, forward strand.
GTAACATGGTGTCTGAGGGCCAGGTTGTGCAACATGCAGCATGCCACAAATATCTGTCAGACCTTCTCGGGTGAGTAGCACAGGGATCCACCTGTCAGATGGAGGCACCTGAACTTGGCCTTCAAGAGGCAGGGTGTTCTCTCAATGATCCTCTTGGTTCACCCATGTGCCTCATTATAATGTTTTTCAGCCCTTGTACTGGCATTCCTCACAGGGGTCAGCAGCCACGATAGGTTTGGGTAGCCAGAGTCACCTGCAGGTATTGAGGGACAACATTTAGCCACACACTATTCTATGAGGTTAACATAAGAGGCATACACTGGCATACACTAGGTGGGGAGCAAAGCTCACAGATAAGCCACACCCTGTACCTCTGTATTTGGGCCATCACATTTGGGATGCTGCTATTCCTCACGACAAAGGCATCATGCACCAAGCCAGGATACTTAGCATTGACGTGGGAGATGTTACTGATCCGCCAGGCCAACCATCTGCACATTCATGGAGTGGAAACTCTTATGATTCCTGTACAACTGTTCATTCTGGCAGAGGGGGACAAACGCAATATGTATCCCGTCAATAGCCCCAATAGTGTTGGGGATATGTTCCATTGCATACAATACGGCCTTCACAGTGGCCAGATCTTCCACCTGGGGGAAAGCTATGTAGCTGCACATGTGTTTTACCAGGGCAGACAACACTCTTGCCAACACGATTGAGAACATTGGCTATGACATTGCTGCTGTAAAGCCCAGTGTCACTTGGAAAGAACCTATTGACAGGAAATGGAGCACTGATAGCACTTGCACAAGAGGGAACCGGATGGCGGTAGGGGGGGTCGCGGGGCCCCTGGGGGCCCCTGCAGTGCCCATGCCACTGGCATGGGCACTGCAGGGGCCTCCGCAGACAGTGAAATACGCGACGGGTGCAACTGCACCCGTCGCACAGCTTCCACTCCGCCGGCTCGATTCCGAGCCGGCTTCATCGTGGAAGCCTCTTTCCCGCTGGGCTGGCGGGCGGCCTGAAGGCGGCCGCCCGGCAGCCCAGCGGGAAAGTCAGAATCACCGCCGCGGTCTTTCGACCGCGGAACGGTATTCTGGCGGCCCCCGACAGGCCGGCGGCGACCGCCGGCGGCCAATGTCGGAATGAGGGCCTTAGCGCCATTTTTCAAGTCCACTTCCTTGGTTCGAATAATTTTTCCACTGGTAGGTAAATATGGTGCTAGAGTGCTAGCGTCCTTTTAAGGAAGGGAATGCCTACCTTGCATATCGTTGCGCAATGAGAGGCAAGGTGGTGTGGCACTCCCTTAAAATGGCACTGACTCCTAAATTTTGACGCTAGAGAGGTCTAGCATCAAAATATAAATATGGAGTTCTTTTTCCATTGCTTTAGCCTAAAAAAAGTAAGACAAGGAGGCGCAAACATTTCATAATTATGAACCTTGGTTCATCCCAGAATAGTACATTAATGGTGTGCTCTATGTCTCCCTCAACTTGAATATTTAAATCATAAACCCTGTCGGTGGGAGATCGCACCCATCCGCAGTCTCGACTAGTTGCCGTCGCATCCAGATTATCTTTAGGACTCTAGTGAAATATTGTGACTTCTGCCACGCTGTCCAGCAGTGTCACTGCCCACGTCATGTTCTTCAGCAATGTTTGCAAATTTGCTTGCATTTTTAATTGAAGGTGCTACCACCTTTTTGTTTTTAAATTGTGGCTTTTGTTGTGGGGACTTTTCTTAATTGTTTGAAGACTGTTGAGTCTTTATTCTGTTTCAAGTAGTCAGGACATTGCTCTGACCAGCCCACTTTCTTGCTACATCTATTCGGTGCATCCTAAAAGGAACGAGAGAGGTGTGAATCAGTATATCTGTCAGGAGATTTATTTTTTTCTGTATTCCTGAGATTATATCTCCTTTCGGGGTTCTCCGGGTGTGGAAAGTCCGCTCTCTGACTTTCTTTGCCTTTATTTTGCTTTTGTTTACTCCAGCAATTTTTAAAACCATCATGTGCTTGTTTGGCACCTTCCTTAGCGGTGTTACTCTGAATTTCTGGCTTTTTGGCTCCCATGCTACCTCGTCCTATACTAGTATAGGTATCGGAAAAAAATGTTGGTAGCTGTTTCTCCTGTTCCAAGTGTGGAATCTTTCGGAGGCACTGGTGTATAGCCAACGGTACGCTTCCCATTTAATGCTATTGAGTATTCTTGAGGAGACTGCGCCAAAGTTACACATTAATTTCATCCCCAAGTCTGGGGCAGGTGCAGCCCTGTCTTCATTCTGAATTTGTTTTAACACTTCTGGTAAATTGGAAAGTGTCTGGGTACCATGCTTGGTAGTGTACCATGTCGTAGTGTATATTGCAGCGAAGACTGTATCCCATGTGGTGCAGTCATCTACTGAGGGAACCATTCCAAATGGCAAGAACTTTGTTAGAATTCTATTTTTCTCCTGTGGTCACGTATGGTGAAAAACAGCTTCCAGCTGATTAGTTTTCTGGGCTATCCAGAATAAGATATTCCCTTGTTCAATGGGTCCTTTGCCAATGACAGAATTTACTGTTTGTGGATTAATCCCAGTAACAGCCAATTGGTATCCACTTGGTGCTTGTGGTGCTGGATGCACTGGTAATGTGTTCAAATTTCAGATTATGAATTGAACAAGTCATCTATATAATGTTACTAGCTCATTGTAAATATTGTGCAGATCAGCTGCCTGCATGTTTTGTACACCGGGGTGTGGTGTATATGTGGCAAGCATTGGCCACACTGGTCGATCATTACCTAAGGGACCTAATCTCATGGTTTGTATTACGTGTTTTAGGGCGCCATTAAACCAGTTCTGATGTTCTTGACAAGTTATCGGTATTTCAAGATCCTGGTATCCTTGGTACAGTTGTGGTACGTTTACAACTCTGTATGTGTGGAATGTGCATGTTGTAGAGTCTGCCTTAGGAAAGGTGACCCACAAATAAAATGTTTCTGTTTGTTAAGCTTCATGAGCTTCAACAATAAATGTTACATCCCCGCCCTCATCTGTTAAGCTATGCGCTATTAGATGTAGTGTTATTGCATGTCTGACATTCTCAGGAATGTCTATGGCATTAGCCATATTAAGGATTGGGTAAAGAGCTGGAACACCAAATGGGGAGCTAATCTTTTTAGAAATTGGAGCTCGAACAACCTACAGCCTAGTTAAGTGTTCCCTGTTCAGCTGAGGAGGATCATCCCAAAGACCATGGACGTCTCCGTATGAAGGTACTTAGGGTACCTGGTCTGTGTGAGGCAGAGATATTCAGGGCATCTGTAAATTAGTGCCAACACACCATCATTGGTGGTGCCATGTCGTAGTTGGACACTTACTCTAGGCAAGACAGCTGGTTTAGGGATAACAGCACTTTTGTTTGTAGGCAACTAAGCTAATCGTACAACAAGTTGTAACTGTCGGCCCAAACCTCCTGGCTCACAAGCAGTACCTCACCAAAAACCCAAACAGTAAAAGGTGATTTCTGGCAGCCTTTACGCATGGACTCAAGAGTGCAACATCTCAGAGGAGTCATGGTTAAAAGGAGAGTACCCTTTTCTCACATGATATAGGAGGCTGGCCTGGTTTGTAGTGGGTACCTTGGCTACTTACACCTTACAACAGGTCCAGTTATACCTTATTAGTGAAATGTAGACGTGTTCTAGCAGCTTAGGCTGATAGAGGTAGTTATAGAAGAGCAGCTTAGGCTGAACTAGGAGACATGCAAAGCTCCTGCAATACCACTTATAGTTACACAGTACTTATTCACAAGTAAAGACAATACTCAGTGTTACCAAAAATAAAGGTAGTTTGTTTGGGTGACACAAGGCCAAAAATATCTTAGAGGCAATATTCCTTCTGGAGGTAAGTATTATACAGAATATATACATTCAACACCAAAATAAGGTAAGTAATTAGACATAGGATAGTGCAAACAATAGGGAATGATATAGAATGCAATGGGAGAAAACAGGTCTAGGGGCAACACAAACCATATACTAAGAAAGTGGAATGTAAATCACAAATTTCCCCCTATACAAGTGTAGTGTGTAGAGAATCGCTGGGAGAGTAAGAATAGAATAAAGGTAAGTAAATTACCCCACCCCAGAGCCCAGAAAAGCAGGAGTAAATTACTGCAAGTTTCCTTAGGACACACTACAAGTCATGATTAGAGTTATTGCAAGAACTAAGCAATACTGCAAACAAAAAATGGTGGATTCCTGGACCTGAAGACCTGAAAAGGAAGGAGACCAAGTTCAGAAGTTGAATGAAGTTCCAGGAAGGACAGGAGCCCCTACCAACCCAGAAGAGGGTGCAAAAGAAGAGTCCCCGGTTGGACGAAGACTGCAGAAATGCACCCAAGGAAGATGTCAGCGGCTTCCTGCATGATGCACTGTATGTCCCACGGAGAGAAGATGGATGCAGGTGAGTTTTGGTGCTGATTCCTCCAACAAGCCTTGGTTCAGGCAAAGTCGCGTTTTGTGTCAAAGTGGCACTGTCTGGATCCAGGAGGGACCTAGGGGCCTCAACTCTGTGTGAGGAGGAAGAGGTGGCTCGCAGCACTTCAGAGAGCCCTCAGAAGATCAGACAGCACTCACGGGAGTCCCAGGACATGGGAACAAAGGAGGTGCAAAATGTGGTTGGTGCAGAACTACAAAGGAGGGTCCCACGCTGCCAGAGGCCAACTCAGTGAGAAAAGCGTTGCAAGATAGAGTGCTGGGGACCTGGGCCAGGCTGTGCAAGAAGGAATTTTGCAAATAGTGCACAGAGGCCTCAGGAGGTAAAGAAGATGCGGTGCACAGGGGTACTGTTGTTCTTGGGGAAGGCAAGGTCTTAACACCCTCCAGTTGGGACAGCAGGACCTCTGGACAGTCTGTGTCGAAGAGGCCCACCCTCTGTGTTCCAAGGAAGATGCTCATCACCAGTAGAGGAGTCCAAGAGAACCGGTCGTCGACTTAGAAAGTGCCTGCTTGAGCAGGGGAGTGGCTCCGTCTGGTGCAGGGTGAAGACAGGGAGTCCTCAGAGCGTGCACACCGTGGAAACTGTTGCAGTTGCTGAATGGAGCTGAAGTTGCAGAGGAAAAGTAGCCCTTCTGGAGAATTTGTTGCTGTTACAGAGGTTCCTGGAGCAGTATGCGGTTGATCCGAGGTCAGAGGATGATGTAGTAGTTGCAGAGGCTTCCTGCTGGAAACCTGCAAGTAGAATCTGAAGACAAGCCACAGTAGAGAACCTAAATAGCCCTGAGAGGGGGATTGACTACCTTATCAGGTATGGGCCTATCAGGAGGGGTCTCTGACGTCACCTGCTGGCATTGGCCACTCAGAGGCCTCCAGAGTCTCCCCACACCTTGGAAAACAAGATGGCTGAAGTCTGGGACACACTGGAGGAGCTCTGGGCACCAACCCTGTGGTGGTGATGGACAGGGGAGTGGTCGCTTCCCTTTCCTTTGTCCAGTTTTGCGCCAGAGCAGGGACTGAACCGGTGTAGACTGGCTTATGCAAGAGGGCATCATCTGTGCCCTTCAAAGCATTTCTAGAGGCAGGGGGAGGATACCCCTCCAAAGCCTGTAACACCTATTTCCAAAGGGAAAGTAGCACCGTGCTCCCACAGGAAATGCTTTGTTCTGCATTCCTGGGACTGAGCTGCTGAGACCCCAGGAGGGCAGAACCCTGTTTGTGAGGTGACAGCAGCTGTAGCTGCATTGCAAGCCTCAGAGAGCTGGTTTGGCAGTACAGGGGGTCCATAGTGGAGCCCCCAAGATGCATGGAATTGGCTCCCCAATACCAGATTTGGAATGGGGGGACAATTCCATGATCTTAGACACCTTACATGGCCATATTCGGAGTTACCATTGTGAAGCTACATATAGATATTGACCTATATGTAGTGCACGCACTCACATAGTCCCAGGAATTGGCCATGAACTATGTGGGTGGCACCTTTGCTAGTGCAAGGTTGCCGTCACACTTAGTAACTTTGCACCTACCCTTCATTAAATGAAAGTTGGACATATAGGTGACATTAAGTTACTCAAGTGCAGTGAAAATGGCTGTGAAATAATCTGTGCACTATTTCACGCAGGCTGCAATGGCAGTCCTGTGAAAGGGTTTGTCTGAGCTTCTTATGGGTGGTAAAAGAAATGGTGCAGCCCATAAGGATCTCTTAGAACCCTAATGCCCTCGATTCTTAGGTACCACATACTAGGGACATATAAGGGGGGTCCTGTGTGCCAATTGAAATTTGTAAATGAAGTCACTAGCCAAATATAAAAGTAGAGAGAACATAAGCACTGAGGTTGTGGTGAGCAGAGCCTCAGTGACACAGTTAAGCACTATACACACACATTAGGCCATGAATTATGAGCACTGGGATCCTGACCAGCAGGATCCCAGTGAGACAGACAAAAACATACTGACATACAGGTAAAAATGGGGGTAACATGCCAAGAAAGATGCTACTTTCCTACACATGAGCAATATATCTCATTCACACAGGCAACAAAGGAGATCAGATAATGGTTTAAATAGGTTTTATGAACAAGACTGCTATCTATTGCAAAATGCATGAGCTGCAATGAATAGGATAATAATCAATGAAAGAAACAGAATTGTGAAGATGAGAGTCGTGTATACAAATACCCCCACCATCTTGCAATAACATGAAGATATGAAATAGGCCCTAATCCCCTAGTATGGAGAAAATAATCTCCTCCATAAGGAGAGATAGGTGTGTTAAACCTAATCTGCCAGTACTGTGTCCATGAGAAGAGCCCCCCAACCTTAGTTACCCTGGAATGAGGTCTCTAGATCAGACTCCGTGGGGACATGAAGGCTGGGTCTGCATCAAAGCGACATGTAGCATAGATAGCGTTGATGGTATCTGGTAGGAATCCCTCTAATAACCTTGTCTGTGTGAGATGTATTTATAAAGATCTTGAAGGACCACTGACGCAGGTATGCTCCCAAACAATAGATAAGAAGGCATGCTAGGGACTACAATTATATAAACAATTCCCTCCAAAAGTACATTATGTTCCTGTCCCACGTAAGTGGGAAAGGGACATGATGTGAATACTTACATACATCACATGTCTTTGACGCTGATAGTGACGCCTTCACAGAGTGGCACTTGATAATGTGAACTCTAAACATCGTCCTAACTATTAACATAGCAGCTGTCTAGGAAGAAATAATTGAATAAATAAGCTAAAGCAGAGCAGACTAAGGTGGTCATTACCACCTCGGCGGTCTTTTTACAAGACCGCTGAGGGACAGCCGTGCTGAAGACCGCCAGTGGTGGCGGTTTTCCGCTCAGCCGATTAAGACTGCTGGCAGCTCTCCGTCCTTTTTCGGACGGAGAGCCACCAGCAGCCATACTGGCGGGTGGCGGGGAAGTGGAGGTTGCTCCACCGCCACGTCAACAGAACACCGCCCACGAATCACGCTCTGTGATTCGGCGTGGCGGTGTTCTGTTGACGGTGTGGTGGCGGCGGAGCAGCTCCCATGGGTCCCATCCCCTCCCGGAGGATCAACGCACCAGGTAAGTTGATCGTCTGTTAGGGGAGGGGGGTGGGGGGGTGTTGTGTGTTGTGCGTGTGCATGGGGGTATGTGTGTGTGTATGTAGAGGGGGTGTGTGAGTGCGTGTAGGCATGCAGGGGTGTTGTGTGTTTGGAAATGAGTGCGTGTCTGTCTGTATGTATGTCTGTATGGATGTGTGCGTGTATGTCTGAATGTGGGTGTGTGTGTATGACTGTGTGTGTGGCTGTTGGCATTTATGTTGGTGTGTGTGTGGGTATGTGTGTTGGTGGTGCCTGCGTGCATGTCTGGTGTGAATGTGTAATGTAATGTTGGGGGTAGGGGTGGGGAGGGGGGGTCCTGCCACCTTTGGGGGTGGCAGGGGTGGTGGGGGGTGTAGGGGAAGGACTTGGGGTGGTGGTGGGGGGTGGGGGAGACCCCTATCAGTGCCAGGGAAGGAATTCCCTGGCACTGATAGTGCTTACTGCCATGGATTTCATGGCGGTTCCAAAACCCATGAAATCCATGGCGGTCAGCCGGGTCATGATACTGCCGGCGGTAATGTGACGACCACCGGGCTGGAGACCCAGGTCTCCAGCCCAGCGGTCGTTTCTGCCCTGGCAGTCGGATCGGAGAAGTGGCGGATGACCATGGCGGTAACCGCCATGGTCATAATTCCAAAATTTTTACCGCCTGCCTGTTGGCGGTAAGACCGCCGCTTCTCCGCCGACCGCCAGGGTCGTAATGACCCACTAAGTAGGTTAAAAGTCACAAGGTGATGGGGGCACTGGCCTGCAAGCCAGAAGGCTAAGCATGTCTGTTCCTTCAGGTCAACCTATTGTCAGCCTATTGTTTGTTCCTGGGAGGCATTTCACACCCATCCACATCTATTCAAATGTGAATTACTGGTTTGCAAAAATGGGATAGCAAAATGTAGACTAGCATTCAGGGACTTCAGGCAGGGAAGTATAGCTTTCAAAAGTTACTTTTTCTTAATATTTAGTAAAAATTCAACTTCAAAATTGAACTGGATGTGTAATACCCATTAAATATAGATAGCTAGTCCTAGTCCTGAAATACCATATTTAATACAGTTTCATGGTATTGCTAGCATTGCTGCAGTGAAAATAGCCTGTAGGGCCTTTTCATCGTAAGGACGTGTGTCACATTAAAAATGTACACATCACACCGTCGGACACAAACTCGACCCTTTCTTCACATCTAGCAACAAGACCACACTTGGCCACACCTCTCCACTCACATTGACAGATCACCCCGTCATTCACTTCATCATCAGTCCCCCATCCTAACGTACCCAAACCAACCATCAAACTCAGTTGCTAATGTAGCAACTTAACAGAATCAGACTGGATCCATACCCTCAGATCCAACAATCCAACCCTCATTGGCAACCTAGCGACAGACCAACCCACATTCGACAACTGGATCGCAAACTGGGCCAACAGCTTTTCTCCCATGAAAAAAAAGAAACACGTCAGAACTTGTGCTCTAGCATGCTGGTACACTGAGGACCTCAGAGACTCCAACCACCACTTCAAGCAACTGGAAAGAAGATGGAAGATCAGCTGAGACAACACTTCCAGAGACAACTACAAATCCACTGTCAGAAGATACCAAACACAGATCAAAGAAGCTAGGCAACCAGCCCTTGTGATCAGACTCAAATCCTGCTTATACACAGACCAAGAACTTTTTAACATCATCAAGGAATTCACCAACCCAAAGGTGGTCACCAGCACCATCACCCCCTCACAAATCTTTTGTGATCACCTCTAGGACTTCTTACACAACAACATTTTAAAGATCTACTCCAAACTTGTACCCCTGCCCCCCATTGAAGACAGCACCGCGTGACACTCCCACTCCACTTAGAGCACCCACCTGCTAATAAGTTGGAGTTCATTCATCACAGAGGATACCACCAGAATCATGCAGTCCATCCACTCAGGATCCCCCTCAGACTCCTGTCCTCACCACATGTACAACCTAGAAAGCACACTGATCAGTGCCAACCTCACTGCCATCTTCAACTTCCTGATCATCAGTGGATACTTCCAGTACAGATGGAAACACATGGAGGTCACTACTCTGCTAAATAAACCCTAGACCAGTACCAAGGGTCTCAGTAATGACATGCCCATCTTGATCCTTCCCAGCCAAAGTCCTGAGAAAGAGATCAACAAGCATCGCTTTGCCCATCTTGAGAGCACCATCTCTTGAACTCCACCCAATCAGGATGTCTTGCAACCACAGCACTGGGACCACCCTCCTAGCAGCAACAGATGACATTTGACTAATCATGGACAGAGGAGAAACTGCTGCACTTATCTTGCTCAACCTCCCTGCAGTGTTCAACACTCCCTCATTGCCAGACTACAGGAATCAGACGTCCAAGGACTTGGCCTCAGTTGGATCTCCTCCTTCATCTCCAACAGAACACAATGGGTCAGACTGTCTACTTTCACCTCTGGCCTCAGGAAACTCATCTTTGGGGTCCCCAGGCCTCCTCCCTCCACCCCACCCTGTTCCACATTTACATGGCACCTCTCCTCTGCATCAGAAGAACCCTTGACATCAACATCGTCTTTTGAGCCAATGACACTCAACTCATCCTCTCCCTAGCCAACAAGATGAACACCAGGAACAATTTCACTGCCTGCATAATCAACCTAGCAAACTGTATACTATTGAACTGTTTCAAACTCTACATGGATAAAACAGAGGTCCTGATCTTCAGAAACAAGAACTCCTCCTGGGACTCCACCTGATGGCTACCTGACATGGATCTTACGCCCACCTCCACAGACTATGACAGGTACAGTGGCATCATTCTTGATGACAATCTCCCAATGAAGAAACAAGTCAATGCAGTGATATAATCCTGTTGTTGCATCGTAAAAATGATTTACAAATTATTTAACTGGCTCCCCATGCACATCAGATGTACAGTCATCCAAGCATTCATCACCAGCTGACTTGACAAAGAAAACTCACTATATGTCAGCATCTTCAGCCACCTCATGCAAAGACTCCAAACCATCTAAAACTCTGCCACCAGACTCATCCTAGACATCCCCAGAAGGGTACACATCAAACCCAGAACTGCATTGGCTAACCATCCAGAAATGCTTAAAATTAAAGTTCCTCAACTATACTTACAAAGCTCTCCGCAACACAGGACCAGCCTACCTCAATGACAGACTTCAACTCTACCAACCCTCAAGACAACTCTGCTCCACTTCTCTCTGCCTCACACAAACTCCCTAAATCAGAAGAAGCAAAACAGTAGGACATACTTTTTCCTTCATTGCTGCCAAAAGCTGGAACAGACTCCCTCTCCCTCTAAACATCTGCACCATCACTCCACTGCTCAACTTCAGCAAGAAGCTAAAGACCTCGATGTTCAACTAGGAGCACCTCCAGACCTACATTCCTACTCTGGCACCTGGATTCACTCACGGGTGATAAGCTGCACCCTACAAATCCCCAAAGCATATCTGAACATAATATAACATACATGTCCTACTTTTACACTTCACATCCTTGGCGTGGTCTCCCCTAACTTTTTGCTGGACCCTTTTTTTGCTGTTTTTGTTACTCTGGGCACTTTACCACAGCTATACAGTGCTAAAGTGCAATGCTCCTATATAAAAAGTGTATGTAATTGGATTTCCATGATTGGCATATTTGATTTACTGGTAAGGTCCTAGTACAGTGCACTGGAGGTGCCCAGGGCCTGTAAATCAAATGCTACTTGTTGGCCTGCAGCACTGGTTGTGCCACCCACAATGGTAGCTCTGTAAACATGTCTTTGTGTGCAGTTTTAAACTGCCAATTCGACTTGGCAATTGTACCCACTTGCCAGGCCTAACCCTTCCCTTTTCTTTCATGTAAGACACCCCTAAGGTAAGCCCTAGGTAGCCCTATGGGCAGGGTGCAGTGTATGTTTAAGGTAGGACATATACTAATGTGTTTTATATGTCCTAACAGAGAAATACTGCCAAATTTGGTTTTCACTGTTGCAAGGCTTATCCCTCGCATAGGTTAACTTGGGGGCTGCCTTTAAATATGATTAAAGCGTAGGTTCCCTTTGGGAGCGGATAGACATGTGGAGTTTGGGGTCTCTGAGATCACAATTTAAAAATACATCTTTTAGTCAAATTGATTTTAAGATTGTGTGTTTGAAAATGCCACTTTTAGAAAGTGAACATTTTCTTGCTTAAACCATTCTTTGACTCTGTTTGTGGACTCCCTGTCTGGGTCAGTTTGACAGTTGGGCTGTTTTCACCTCTCTCTAGACAGTGACACAAAGGGAGCTGGGGTGTAGCCTGCATATCCTCATGAGCCATCTGTGCTAGGAGGGGGGAAGGAGTGGTTACACACACCTGAAATGGCTGTGCCTGCCCTCACACAATGCAGTCTCCAACCCCCTTGTATGTGCCTGGGGCCTGGCCTGGGGAAGGCAGGATTTCACAAACAAGAGAGACTTTCCTTTGAAGTAAGCCTACTTCAAAGGCCAAAATGGGTGCAAGAATGGCACTTAAAACCACCAATTTTAGATGACTTCTGGAAATCAAGAGGAACCTCTGCCTGCAGAAGAGCTGAAGAGCAGAGGAGAAGTGCTGCCCTGCCTGTGACTGTGCTTTGTGGAGCTATCCTGTAGTTGCTGCTTCTGCCTGCTGAAAGAACAAAGACTGGACTTTGTTGTGCATTCCTGTTCGTGAAGAAATCTCCAAGAGCTTGTCCTGAGCTTGCTTCCTGTTGTTGAAGTCTCAGGACCATCAAAGACTTCCAATGCCAGCACCTGGGCTCTCTGCTGAGACTCCTGCCCTGCCAAGTGGCACCCTATCCAGTTCCTGGGGCCTTGACAGGTGAAGATGGCAGACCAAGATTGAAAATCCACGCACCGACCGCAGTGCGGGAAAATTTCCGACGCAACCTCCAAGAAGCGGCTAAAAAAACAATGCACCACGGCTTTGCGGCTGAAATCGACTCTCCACCTGCAGCTGGAAGATCAACGCACACGGCTGGAGAAATGACGCCCAACACCGCTAACGGAGGCTGATAACATCACAACCCACACAGCACGGTTTCGCTGATACCGTGCGGCAGGATTTTCGAAGCAAAGCTTGCTGGGTGCGGAAAAACAATGCTACGGCTGCCCAGACCCAAGTGCTTGCCCGGATCAACGCATCACTCTCCTGCAGAGAGGAAAAACGATGCACGCCGACCCGACCGGAGAAGGAGAAACGATGCATGGTCTCGGTTGCAGGTGAGAAATCAAAGCATCGCTAACCTTTTTCGACGCACACTCGCCCGTGCATGTTATTTTGACGCTACCCAGGTACTTTTCAAAGCTAACAGTGTTCTTACTGTTTACAAAAAGATTTAAGACTCTTTTGCTTTTAAAGTTAATAACTTGACTTGTTGTACATACTTGTTGTATGTTGGATTTTTGTCATTTTGGTCTTGTTTTGTTTAGATAAATATTTCCTATTTTTCTAAACCTGTGTTGTGTCATTTTGTAGTGTTTTCAGTGAGTTACTGTGTGTGAAGATACAAATACTTTACACATAGACTCGGAAGTTAAGCCTACCTGCTTATGCCAAGCTACCAAGGGGGTGAGCGGGTGTTAGCTGAGGGTGATTCACCTTTACCCTGACTAGAATGAGGGTCTGTGCTTGGACAGGGGGTAACCTGACTGCCAACCAAAGACCCCATTTCCAACATAGTGCATACATTATAGCTTTATAAAAGAGCTGTGCAAGAACATGTGCAAAATACAAATTACACATAAAACAAAACACAGCATGTGTTACTTATTTCCTGGTATATCTTTCATGTCTCCAAGTCTCTTAATATTGTAAGAAGAGGGGATCTGATGTCAAACATATGCTGTTCCTCTTGATATCCTTCCCTACCCCTCAATCTAATCATCAAAACTACTGAAAAAAGGAAAACGTGCCATCTAAGAGGGGGACCTCCTTTATAGAGGGAGGAAGTGACAGAGGAAAGCAGACTTATTTATATAGGAGGTCACTATAACGGCAATTCCTAAGAGGGAGGTTTTCTTCTTCTGATTAAGCATAGTTCTATCTAGACTTGGACATCTCTTGCTATGTCCCCCAAGGGCAGGGAAGGAGGACATGAAAGAAGAGACAGTGTCTCCCATTACGACCATCTCATGCTTCAGTCAGAGACTTGTAGCGCTCTACATATTGTGGGTATGAAGCACAAAAGTTTGATTCTCAATACATATTTAATGAGGGATTGTCTATCAGCAGTAAATCGGTGAGGAAAAGTTTATAACATATTTGTTCCATTGCAAGAGTGTGCCAGAGTTTATTAAACCACTCTGAATTTGCAGGAGTCTCTTTCTATTTCCAGAAAAGAGCAATAAGTTGCATTATGGTTCCAGTCATATGACATGCTAATCTCAATTCAGATCATGTCATTCCCTCTAATTTTGTTAGTTTCAGTCCCAGTATCAAAATACAAGGCTCCACCAGGACCGACTAGCCAAGCATCCCTTTAATAGGCCCCGAAATCTCCTTCCAGAAAGTTTAAATGACCACACAGGACCATGAAATGCATAAAACGTCTCACTTTGACTGATGGCTCTGCCACCACAAAGTGGAGGTCTTAGGGAACATTGTAATCAGCCTTACTGGGCTCAGGTACCATTTGTACATTACTTTATACGTGAATTCACTGTGAGGTATGCTTTATGGATTTTTGGGGATATCTTACAAGAGACCGATCTGGGGTGCAGAATCTGCACCCCCAGATCGGTCTCCTAACGTGCTTGGTAGGAAAATTTTATGAATGGCTTTATACCTTGAATTTTGTGATAGGCTTTAGATATGAGACCATTTGTGCTCTTACATGAACATACTGATTTCTCAAATGGTGCTAGAGGTCCTGTCACAGCAATGGCATGGGGTGAAATAATACCCAGTGTATATGCTGCCACTATTGAAGGCACATTTTCTCAGAGATCATAAATTCCTTTTTACAGTGTTCAAATGTTTTAACTTGCACTCCCTGAAACCATTTGTTCAGTATTCTGCACTCACTATGCTCCCACCTGAATCAAGTCAGAATTTCTCACTGCTGGTGTACTGGGGAAGGTAAAGGACCCCTCTTAAGGTTTCAAACCCTTTTTTGGGGGTTGGCCATGTGCGCACTTTTTGGGTTGATGATGTCGGGACAGTCAAGCCAGATCCCACAATGGCCAAGATGCCACAGCGCCATCTATAGGGATCAATTTTTCTCACTCTCTCGGACCACCTATTCCGAAAGGTAACATGGGTGAACTGCTCAGTAAAATTCTTTTACATTAGGGCAGACAAGGCCTCTCTTATCCCTTGGGGGCATAAGTAGCTTATTTGAGATACATGGTTTTTGCCCCCCAAATGAATGCTCGGAGCGTCTTTTGAAGAAGTGGAATGTTTGATTTGGGAATAGAGGTCAGAAGCAATTGAAAGACATAGGGGGTCATTCTGACGTGGCGGTAAATGGCGTTTACCGCCGGCCAGAAGACCGCCATAACACCGCCGCGGGCGCGGTAAACCGCCACGGTCATTCTGACCCGCAACTGCCAAACCGCCGAAAACCCGACATCCTCAATAATCCGCCACACCAAAGGTCAGCGAAAAAATGGCGCTGACCAAACCTCCACCGTCACGCCAACAGAAATACGCCCATACCATTCCGACCCACAAATCCACGCGGCGGTCTTTCAAACGCGGTATTCCATTGGCGGTACACACCGCCGCGGTCAAAATACACACACCCATAGAAAACTCAGCCACATTGGTCACTTCGAAATACACACACCTGATACACATACTAACACTACTCCCACACATCCAATACAATATAAAACACACACCCACATCACCCACAAGCCCCTACCACCCGAAATCATTGACGAAGGCTAGAGACAGAGCACAGAATAGAGAATCCCACAACACAGAGGCACACAACACCATCACCCACACAGAATCCACGCACCAAACACCACACACCACCACACGCACCACACTCATCACCACAAACGCCACCCCACACCTCAACCACACCACCCCATGGCACCCCAAAGACACCCCAGGTTCAGTGACGCCGAACTCAGGGTCATGGTGGAGGAAATAGTCCGTGTAGAGCCCCAGCTCTTCGGGGCACAGGTGCAGCACACCACAATTGCCAGGAAGATGGAGCTATGGCAAAGGATAGTGGACAGGGTCAACGCGGTGGGACAGCATCCACGCAATCGGGAGGACATCAGGAAGAGATGGAACGACCTACGGGGGAAGGTGCGTTCCATGGTATCAAGGCACAACATAGCGGTGCAGAAGACTGGCGGCGGACCCCCACCTACTCCCCCAGAATTTACCGCGTGGGAGGAGGAAGTCTTGCACATCCTGCATCCTGAGGGCCTCGCTGGAGTAGGCGGAGGAAGGGACTCTGGTAAGGCAAATCTTCACTACTGCTTCCCACCCCCACCCCACCTGAATGCCAAATCATACCCCCACCCTCACCCCCTCCCCCATCACACCAACCCCTAGCAAAAGCCTCACCATCACAACCCACCCATCCCAACACCAAGCCCTGCATGCGACCCCAAAGCATGGACACCCATCACCAAAGCATGCCCACTGCACACACACATCACCCCCACAAGCCACCCTCACAAAAGCCCCCACAAGGAAATGCCTGCACATGGGTACACGGACACCCACCCAGCACACGAAATCCCACACACAGAAGCAATAACCATACCTTTATACCCCTGCAGGACCCGAACGCCACCACACCGCCACGGAGGGTCCAGAGATGTCCATCCCACCCCCAGAAGAGGCCCCCAGCGATGACAGCAGCTCTGTCTCCCTGGAGCCAGACGACCAGCCCGGCTCATCGGGGACCTCTGGACAGTCGGTTCCCCACAGACAGCCACAGGCTACACCAGACCCAACCCCCTCTGGGAACACCAGCACAGCTCCCACCCAGCGGGCCCATGCCTCTGTCTCCAGGGCATCTCAATCAGCGGTGTGTCCACCACTACAGGGCACCCAGGTTGACCCACCACCCCAACAACAACAGGGACCTGGGGGCAGTGGTAGTGGGCACACCGGCCAGGGGACAGAGGCCCAGGGACACAGGGGAACTGGGAGGGCTGCTGTGCGACAGGGGGGGGACAGGCCCAGGGAACCGACTCTCCAAGAGGCCCTCTCCACCATCATGGGAGCATACCACCGCTCCCAGGAGACGATGGCGACGGTACTGGCCCGGTTTCAGGAGATCCAGGAACTGCAGGAGGAACGGTACATGGGGTTCAGGGAGGAACTGAGGAACATCGGTTCCGCAATGGGGACCATCGTCCTGGCCCTTACCCAGATCGTCACCACATTGCGGGACCATGTGGCACCCCAAAGGGCCCCTGTCACTAGCCCAGGCCAGGAACAGCCTACCACCTCTGCCGGCGCCAGTGGACAGGAGGCCCCCACACAACGACAGGCCACCAGAACCCCACCTCCTGCAGAAGAAGAACCACCCCGCAAGCGGAACCTGAGATCTCACAAGAAGACAGAGTAGGCTTGCAAGACCCCCGCCAGCCTAAGATACCCCCTGATGTCATCCCACTGTCCCACATTGTCACCCTGTCCAACCTTGAACTGCCCCTGCTCCATCCTTCCACAGGCATATGGACAATGCACCTGTGCGACTGAGAACTGGACTCTGCCATGGACATTACTCCACCCCCACCCATCCCCGCTTCCCAATCATTTACCTATATCTAGCACTTTTAATAAATCACTTATTCCACTTAAATAAACAGGAGTCTGCTTGTATTCTTAACAAATGTATTACACATAACGGTTCAATAATGTCCAGTTACTTTGTGATGACAACATACCAATTTCAATAAGCTTTAGTCCATGGGCAAACAAAGCTGAAGTCAGGCAGTGGGTCATACAGCTCTGAAAAGGGAAGGGAAAGTCACAAATCAGTTAACTGGAACTGGGGGGAAACACAGACAGTGGAGACGCATGAGGCCTCAAGTAAATGTAAATTGGGGTGGCTGTTTCTTACCTGTGTGCTACTGAAAGTATTGTTGTATGACTGTATCCCTGTTGTCCGTGTCGTCCCCGTCGTCTTCCTCTTCTTCACTCTCCACAGGCTCCACAGCTGCAACAACACCACCATCTGGACCATCCTCCTGCAGAAAAGGCACCTGGCGTCGCAATGCAAGATTGTGAAGCATACAGCAGGCCACGATGATCTGGCACACCTTCTTTGGTGAGTACATGAGGGATCCCCCTGTCATATGCAGGCACCTAAACCTGGCCTTCAGGACCCCGAAGGTCCTTTCTATGATCCTCCTAGTTCGCCCATGGGCCTCATTGTACCGTTCCTCTGCCCTTGTCCTGGGATTCCTCACTGGGGTCAGTAGCCACGACAGGTTGGGGTAACCAGAGTCACCAATTAGCCACACACGGTGTCTCTGTAGCTGTTCCATCACATAAGGGATGCTGCTATTTCGCATGACATACGCGTCATGCACTGACCCAGGGAACTTGGCATTTACATGGGAGATGTACTGGTCAGCCAAACAGACCACCTGGACATTCATCGAATGATAAATTTTTCTGTTTCGGTACACCTGCTCACTGTCTTTGGGGGGAACCAAAGCCACATGGGTCCCATCAATGGCCCCAATGATGTTGGGGATATGTCCAAGGGCATAGAAATCACCCTTCACTGTAGCCAATTCACCCACCTCAGGGAAAATAATGTATCTCCGCATGTATTTCATCAGGGCAGACAACACTCTGGACAAAACCTTTGAAAACATAGGCTGAGACATCCCAGATGATATGGCCACTGTTGTCTGAAACGACCCACTTGCCAAAAAATGGAGTACTGACAGAACCTGCACCAGAGGGGGAATCCCTGTGGGTTGGCGGATGGGGGACATCAGGTCTGGCTCCAGTTGGGCACATAGTTCATGTATAGTTGCTCTGTCAAGCCGGTATGTAAGTATGATATGTCGTTCTTCCATTGTCGACAGGTCCACCAGCGGTCGGTACACGGGAGGATTCATCCTTCTCCTCGCAAGTCCCAGCGGACGGTGCCTAGGAAGGACAACATGGAGCACAGAGTCAAGCAACCCACAGGTTCGTTCACACAGCTTGCACAGTACACGAATCGCTATGCATGGAACGGCTTGTATTGGTGGCAATGCAAGGCCTAGGCCTGTGTGACGCAGTAGAAATCATGCCATGTGGGCCCTTGAAATGGCGGCTGCCTGACCTGTGAAGTGTGACAGTGGGATGTGAGGTCACTGCGCTGGCGTGGCACACCGTGGCGGTAGGCGGTTGAAGACCGCGGCGCAAAGCAGCATTGGTTAACATTGAAGCCTATGGGTCTCAGGAGCCAATGACGATGTGCGCCGGCGGTCGCGGTACGCACCGCCGCGGTACGCACCGCCGCGGGCGTGACCACCATTTTCTATCTGATTAATCACTCGAGACCTGATCATCCACAGGAGAGAACCTATACTGCAAGTGCTGCTGTGACCTCGGTCTGGGAGATGCAATGGCTGCTGCGACTGGAGAAAGGGCACCTGCCTTCACTTCCAAAGAATTGGAGAAACTTGTTGATGGGGTCATCCCCCAGTATGCGCTACTCTACGGTCCTCCTGACCAACAGGTTAGTACACAGGGTGCACGCTGAATGGGCTATGCCTGTGTTGAGTGGGGTGTATGTAAGATGGTGGGGAGGGGAGCGAATGAGGAGTGCAACGCACGACAGATGGGAACATGTGCCACATGGCAAGGTTGGGGAGGGGGGGCCACTCACATCTACCATGCTGAAAAGTGATGATATTTCCTTTCCCACCCTGTACATGTCAAATAGGTCAGCGCCCATCAGAAGGTCGACATTTGGTGTGCCATCGCCAAGGACGTCCGGGCCCTGGGGGTCCACAACAGACGGGGCACCCACTGCCAAAAGAGGTGGGAGGACATCCGCTGCGGGACCAGAAAGACCGCCGAGTCTCTGCTGGGGATGGCCTCCCAACGTAGGAGGGGTGCCAGCCGCCAATTGACCCCCCTGATGTCCCGGATCCTGGCGGTGGCCTACCCCGATTTGGATGGGCGCGTGAGGACATCACAGCAGACACAAGGGGGTGAGTATCAGCACATTCTGCTATCTTTGCGCGCAGTGGAGGTGTCTGGGTGGGGAGGAGGGCTGTGGGTAACTCAAGGCCAGGGTGCTTTCTGTAGGCTAGTCCCCTCCGTTAGCCATGGCCCTGTGCCCCCGCCCCCCACCTCTGTAGGGTGCCAAGTACAGCTATCCATGGTCCTGCATCACCCATGTGTGCCTTTGTCGTCCATAGACCTGTAGGCCTAGTCACAAGAACTGAGTAGTGTACCCCGATTGCGCAGCGTAGTTCAGGGGGATTCTGTGTCTGTCCTCTCCGCCAACAGTGTTGCCAATGCATGCACTCAACCTGTCTTCATTTTTCCCCCCCACCCATTTTCTTTTTCTTCCTGTGCATGTGTACATTAGCATCATCAGGCGGAGGAGAAGTGGCATCGGCGCACGAGGGAGCTGCATCTCACATGGCCCCGGAGGGCCATGCAACGGACTCCGAGTTCAGCAGTGAGACGGAGGGCGAGGGGAGCTCCACAACGGGGACCCGTGGAGACGTCAGCGACACCGACACATCCTCGGAAGGGAGCTCCCTTGCGGACCAGCTCTGCCCTCCAAGCAGCCCCTCAGCGTTCGCCCCGTGCCCGCTCGCACACCAAGGCGGGCATCTCCTTCGCCCCAGGCACCTCAGGCCCTGCCCCAGTTACCCCTGCTGCCCTCAGTGAGGAGGTCATTGACCTCCTCCGGACGCTCATTGTTGGACAGTCTACCCTTTTGAATGCCATCCAGGGGGTGGAAAGGGAGGTGCATCTGAGCAATGCATACCTGGAGGGCATTCATTCGGGTCAGGCTGCCCATCAGCGATCGTTCAACGCTCTGGCCTCAGCACTGACGGCAGCCATTGTCCCTGTCTCCAGCCTCCCTCTTCTAACTCCCTCCACCCAGTCCCAGTCTCCTGTTCCTCAGCCTATCCCATCCACACCATCAGACCAGCCTGCACCCACCTCAACACGCAAGGGCAGCTCATCCAGACATAAGCACCACAGATCCCACAAGCATTCACACAAACAACATCCAGATGCAGACATGCCAACAGTCACTACCACCTCTGTGTCCCCCTCCTCCTCGTGTCCCTCCTCCCTCCCTGTGACGTCTCCACTCACACCTGCATGCACACCACCATCAGCCAGTACTTCCATCACCAGCACACCCTCCATTACAGTCAGCACACGTGCAGTCACCACCCCTACTGCCATTTACACGTCCCCTGTGTCCTCTCCCACTGTGTCTGTCACCCCCTCTTCCAAACCACACAAACGCAGGCAGCCACCCACCCAACAGCCATCCACCTCACGACAGCCTCCAGCCCAAGCACCTGCACCCAAAGACAGCACACTTGACTCTCCTACAACCACATCCTCTTCCTCCACTCCCATACCCACTGCACCTACCGTTCCCATTGCTCCTAAAAAACTTTTCCTCTCCAAAATTAACCTCTTTGCATCACCTGACCCACCCCCTCCATCTGGTAAGAGTCCAAAGAGCACCTCAGCCACCACCAGCCCTGCATCTAGTATCACCATAGTGCAGGGCTATTGGAGTCCACCAGCTCCTAGGGAAGGAACATCAGCCAGCAGCAAGGGGACAGCCAGCCCACCCCCTGGGAAGAGGACAAGAAAACTCAAGGGCCGGCGCTAAAAGCCTGAGACGGCTGCCACCACGGAAAGTGGCCTTGCCACGTCACCTGCCACATCATCTAAGGGAGGCAAGGGCCCGAGAGCTGCAGCGAAGGAGGGCAAGGGCAGCAGGGCGGAGAAGACATGCAGCAGCCGAGCGCACCAGTAGGGCCCCACCAGCCCCATACCGGGTGTGACGGACGACACCCACGGGCTCAAGACTCCATCACAGGAGGGCCCCGCTACCGCAAGGTCGGAGGGCAACTAAGCGGGGAGTCTTGGCCAGGTCTGGCTCCCTTGAAAGACAGGACAAGCACCGCTGAAGAGGGCCCCGCCAAGACAGGCACCGCTGAACAGGGCCCCGCCGTGAGGAGCACTGCTGAAGAGGGCCCCGCCAAGACAGGCACCTCTGAACAGGGCCCCGCCGTGAGGGACACCGCTGAAGAGGGCCCTGCCAAGACAGGCACCGCTGAACAGGGCCCCGCCGTGAGAAGCACCGCTGAAGAGGGCCCCGCCAAGACAGGCACCGCTGAACAGGGCCCCGCCGTGAAGAGCACCGCTGAACAGGGCCCCGCCGTGAGGAGCACCGCTGAAGAGGGCCCCGCCAAGACAGGCACCGCTGAACAGGGCCCCGCCGTGAAGAGCACCGCTGAACAGGGCCCCGCCGTCTCAAGCACCGCTCCGCTGGGCCCTTCCTGTCAAGCACCGCTCCGCTAGGCCCTTCATCTCAAGCACCGCTCCACTGGGCCCTTCCTGTCAAGCACCGCTCCGCTGGGCCCTTCATCTCAAGCACCGCTCCGCTGGGCCCTTCCTGTCAAGCACCGCTCCGCTGGGCCCTTCATCTCAAGCACCTCTCCGCTGGGCCCTTCCTGTCAAGCACCGCTCCGCTGGGCCCTTCATCTCAAGCACCGCTCCGCTGGGCACCGCCGTCTCAAGCACCGCTGGTCCATTGGCAGTGCCGGTTCTGTGTCGAGCAGGTGTTCACGAAGCACTCTGGGCACCATGCCTCCTCCAATACCAGTGGAGTCGGTTATCCATCTGATGGACTGTGGCTTTGCACTCCCCAGGATGGTACAGTGGGCATGGAGGCCCCTCGTGGATCTGGCGTCGTGGACTCATGTGGCTGAGGTGCCCCCCTTTCCCTTCCCCCTGAGGTGCCTGTTGTTTTCTCATCTGATGCCCCAGCAGTGTTCTCTCCAATGGTTTCCGGTCTCCTGTGTGGGCTTTGCCCATGTGTTTGTACACATTGGCCCACGGACTATGGATATTGAACGGACTGTGCAGGACTTATTGACTATGTATATACTTTGCACTATGTTCATTATTTATTTTGTATATTTCATATGGCATATTTACCATGACTTAAATGAACCTATTTTATACATACATTTTAAACTTCATTTGAATTATGTCTTTGCATTCTTCCGGGGGGTTTGGGGGGTGTCACTCTGACTTGTTGCTCTGCATTGGTGTGTAGGTATTGGGGGGGTGGGTTGGGGGGGTGGGTGTATCGCGTATGTGTGTGCCCGTAAGCTTTCCTCCTCCCCCCTCCCCTGTGTCGTAGGTGCAGTACTCACTGTTGTCGTCTGCGCCGGCGTTCGTACTCCTGGTAGAGGAGCAGGTAGACAATAGCCGGTAGGATGTGTAATTCGGGCTCCATGCTGTCCTCCTTCCTCGTGGAGTGTGTATAGGTGAGCGTTTTCCCGTTCGTAGTCTGTTTCCACCGTGTTTTTATCGGCGGGGCTCCAGCCCCGGAAAAGGTGGCGGATTGGTGAGTTGTGATAGGGTGGGCGGTACATTGTCTGCCGCCTGCCTGTTGGCGGTGACCGCCGCGCTGTTTGTCGGTCCCGCCGTGGCGGTCGGAGTGTTAATGTAGCGGGCTGTGTTGGCGGTTCCCGCCAGGGTCAGAATTCCATTTTTGGACCGCCTGCCTGTTGGCGGGTTGGCCGCCGCTATATCACCGACCGCCAGGGTTAGAATGACCCCCATAGAGTATTCTAGGGAGCATATTCATTTTAACCCACATTGATACATCTGAGTGAAGAAGTGTAGATAGAACTCCACTGTTCCATGTTCAAAAGGATGTTTTTTCGATAGTCTGGCCAATTGAGTTGGGTCCAATGCTCTAAGTGGTTAGTAAAATTGAGGCCAAGATACCTAATGGTTTGTGTTGCTCAATGAAAAGGAACACAACTGAAAATGTGGTATTTCACAAGGGGGGAGTCTTAGATTTATCATATGAGATTTCCCTTTATTCACTTTAAAACCTGAGACCACCTCAAATTCTTTCAAGTTTTTAACTTGTTCAGGATGCGACTCTGAGGTATTGGTTGGTGTGTGGATGAAGTTGTCTGCAAATAGGTTAATTTTATGAGTCATACCCTGAAATGGGATCCCAAAAATCTTAAGGGAGTGCCTAATCTTAATAGCCAGGGGTGCTATTACTAGTGCGAACAGAAGACAAGAGGAAGCACTCCTCCCTTGTGCTGTGACAAGTGAAATAGATCAGTGCATTGACTGTTACGTGGATAGCTGCAGTAGTGGAAGCGTATGTCACTATGATTTTGTGCATCATTATTGGGCCAAGTTGAATCTATTAAGAACAGCTTTATCAAAATCTCAGCTGACTCAATCACAAAACATTTCAGAATTTAAAGATATGAATATGATTAATATTTCATATTTATGGGCTTTTCATCCAGATGAGTAAGGCTCCTAATGCTAATGGTGTATGAAGCCAACCTGATCCTGTTTTATCAGGCCAGATAGAAGAGACTCAAGCTGTTGTACTAGAATTTTAGTGAATAGCTTTGCATCAGTATTCAATGGCATAATTGGTGATTGTTAGAAATTGGGTCTCTAGTTGGCAGAGGTATACATCCTTATCCAAATAGGGACTGCAGTCCGAGTCAGGGTAAGTCACTACACAACCTAAATTATCCTGTGCTCATCTTCTGATAGCTTGGCACAGAGCAGGCAGGCTTAACTTAAAAGGCAATGTGTAAAATATTTGTGCAATAACTCATACAGTAACACAGTGATACCCCCACAGAAAGTACTCTACACCAGTTTAAGAAAACAAATAATATTGATCTGAATAAAATAAGACCAAAACAACAAAATCTAAATATGCACAAGTCAAGAAATCACTTTTTAAATGTTTAATGAGTCTCAATCCTTGACAATCAGTGGTTGTATCCTTTGAACACACAGAGGCCCTCATTACAACTTTGACGGGCGGCGGAGGCCGCCCGCCAAAGTTGCGCCGCAGGAATACCGCACCGCGGTCTGAAGACCGCGGCCGGCATTCTGAGTTTCCCGCTGGGCGGGCGGGCGGCCGCCTTAAGGCCGCCCGCCAGCCCAGCGGGAAACAACCTTCCCACGAGGACGCCGGCTCGGAATCGAGCCGGCGGAGTGGGAAGGTGCGACGGGTGCAGTGGCACCCGTCGCGTATTTCACTGTCTGCAATGCAGACAGTGAAATACAAAGTGGGGCCCCCAGGGGCCCCGCGACACCCCCTACCGCCATCCTGTTCCTGGCGGGCGAACCGCCAGCAACAGGATGGCGGTAGGGGGTGTCAGAATCCCCTCGGCGGCGCAGCGAGCTGCGCCGCCTTGGAGGATTCAAAGGGGCAGCGGGAAACTGGCGGGAGACCGCCAGTTTCCCCTTTCTGACCGCGGCCAAACCGCCGTGGTCAGAATGCCCTGCGGGGCACCGCCGGCCTGTCGGCGGTGCCTCCGCATCCAGCGGCCCTGGCGGTTACAAACCGCCAGGGTCGTAATGAGGGCCAGAGTCTGGGATGCGTCAAAAATAACGACTCAGAGGAGGCCGCAGAGGAGGAGATGCATTGAAAAGTACAATGATGTGTCTGATGCTCCAGTGCAACAAATACGATGAATCGTTTCTTTCCACGCCACAAGGTGATCCGGCGATTTCCAGGTGCTCAGCTTTGGTTCCTCACTGCGATGTGGGGTTATTTTGATGCCCACTGCCCATGCGTTGAAAATCCCGAATGCGCTGGTATGAAGGAGCAGGTGCTGCATTGTTCCAATAGGTGATGTGGCTATTTTCCAGCCACGAGACAGGGGTGCGTTGATTACTGCAGGTGTTGCATTGACCCAGTAGGCGAACCAGTAATTTTCCAGCCCCAAGGCAGGTGCTGCATCGATCTCTGCAAGTGTTGCATTGATTCTTCAATGCATGGGATTTTCTTCTCTTTGATAAATTATTTGTTGGCCCTGAGACTTCAGAACAGGAGGGAAGCTCAATCCAAGCCCCCGAAGAGCACTTGTGAACTTGTAGAGTCCTTCAAGCAGGGTCGGAGGCCAGCAGGCAGCAGGGCAAAAAACAGGAGAGCAGTCCTTTTAACAAAGCAGTCCAGATGAGTTCTTTGGGCAGCCAGGCAGTCACTCTGACAGAGTCCACTTGCAGGTCCAGAAGTATCTGATTTGGTGGGGTCAAACACCCAATATATATACACCCAAAAGTGCCTTTGAAGTGGGGGAAACTTCAAAGAGTGGTTTTGAAGTACACAAGTTCCCCTTTCAGCTCAGCCCTGTCTGCCAGGAGCTCTGTGGGGGTTATAAGTCCTTTGTGTCAGGGCAGGCCACTGGCCTTTGAAGTGTAAGTGAGAGCCCCTCCCCCTTCCTCCCCAGGGAAACCAATCTGTATGCTGAGTCTCATCTGTTTATGGCTGTCTGGGTGGAATGCACACGGGGAGCTGTCAAGCAGCACAGACCAGATGTGGACTGGAGACAGGCTGTAAGGCACAGATGGCAGTAAGTGCAGTGAAATACCTATTTTCTAAAAGTGGCATTTCTGAAATAATAATGCAAAATTTATCTTCACTAGTAAGTCAAATTTCTTACTACCATTCCAACCATACCAAAAAGGACAAGTTTATTCCACTCAGATCAGAATTTACCATTTAAAATGATATAAATGAATTTCCAATGCTGGCCTATGAGAGGATCAGACTTCACAGTAGTGAAACACGACTTTGGGAGTTCTTCACTACCTGGACAGGTAAAACTTATAAGTACATGCCCTGCCTTTAACCCTCATAGCACCCTGCCCTATGGTTTACCCAGGGCCTAACTTAAGGCTCATGTATATGTAGGAAAAGAGGAATTCAAGGCTTGGCTAGTAGTTTTAAATGCCAAGTCAAAGTTGGAGTAAAACTGCACACACAGGATTTGCAATGGCAGGTCTGAGACATGATTAAGGGGCTACTTATGTGGGTGGCACAATCAGTGTTGCAGGTCCACTAGTGGCATTTAATTTACAGGCCCTGGGCACATGTAGTGCACCTTACTAGGGACTTGCAAGTAAATCAAACATGCCAATTTGGTATGAGCCAATTTTACGATGTTTTAGGGAGAGAGCATATGCACTTTAGCACTGGTTAACAGTGATAAAGTGAACAAAGTCCTAAAGCCAACAAAAATTAGATCAGAAAAAGAGGAGCAGGAAAGCAAAACGTTTGGGGTGACCCTTCAGAGAGGGCCATTTTCCAACAATAATAAGCTGTACACTCTGTTGGATCCTTTCCTGGCCTGGGAATCAGTGTTATCTCAGACTCACACTTTGTAGGAGTAAAGCTTGAGTCAGCTGTAAGTGAATTAACGAGTGTCATGAGGTATTTCTGAAGAACAGGGTGATTTTTTCTATAAAAATCTAGCAGAAGTCCATCCTGCCCCAGTGTTTTCCCAGGGGCATTTACTTGCAAGCTCTATATAAATAAGTTGAGTCACTGGGGGCTTCAAATAAATCTCTGTGATGTGTCAAAATGGAAGCCTACTTGCAGTCCTGCAGATAGGCTAGGATGTTAGTCATGTTATTGGGACCACAAGTGTAGATTGTTTGATCAAATGTGTGAAAAGCTTCACATTTTACCCTTTTACTCATGGCCCACATGTGTACGCCAGTTTTAACCCATTCTGTACCTCGGAAGGGCAGGACCCATCCAACGCTGAAGTGCTCATGTGCGTCGGATGGCTCCCGGCCGTCTGCTGACATGGCACTTGAAATCCCTCAGGTGTGGGCACCTGAATGATTTCTTTTACAAGGAAACAGCCTCATGAGATGGGGGAGAGGGGCTTTCTCATCTTCTGAGGTTGTTGGTTTTGTTTCAGCGAAATGAATCAGCGTGGGCGGCTCGCTGACATTTCACTGAAACTATAATTGAAATGAGCAGGTCGGCTCATTTCACTTTCACTGCATTGGTGCTAGGGGGACTCATCAGTAGCATGAGAGCAGCCTCAGGATTTGAAAATGACTGGTTGAGTCTTCAGGAGGATTTGAGCCCACTGCAAGGAAGCGTGAGTAAGCACATTTTAATGTTTTCTATTTTATTCTTTGGCCCACTAACAGGCACTGTGAGAAAACTAACTCGCATTGCCTTCTGCCTTCATTCCAGTCAGGGCCCAAACAACCAAGAGTAAGACCTTTGGAACGTAAATCTAAAGGCATTGTGATTTATCAAAATGCGTGCCACTGGGACAGGCACTCGGCTCCATGACCCTCCACTGTTGGCATTTAGGCCTAGCCATGCCCTGTACAAGCGCACAAATAAACGTTATATGCATGCATTGTCATAAAGACAATGTCATAAAGACAACTACTAAGTAAAGTCCACACCCAACGACAGAGTAGACAAGTGTGTTATTTGGAATCCTAGACGCCTGAAGGAAGCTGCTATATATGATTAACATATATTGCCTTTATTTAGATAACGTCGTTTGTGTGATGTGCGTCATGCTCTCTGTTCTGCAAATGCCTTATTATATCTGCCTCGTGTCACTTGGTGTTCCAGTCAGACTGACGCTCCTTTATTGATTAATGGGCCATGAACGAAGTAAGCTGTGGCCTGCACGTAGAATATGCTGTGTTGACCTTGAATTAAAAGATAGCGTGCCTGTATGCATCGTAGCTGATTTGTCTTGAGTAAAGCTAACTGCATATTCCCTAACCTAGTTGTTCCTTGAATTTGCATGCTTTTCAGCTGGGTGCGATAACGAGAAAATAGTTCGAATTCGAGATGTACCATGCCGTATCTGAACTTCTGATCTGAATGATAGCATAGATTAGAATCAAATGTCTAACATCGGTATACGTTTGAATATCTATTTGTTTAACCTCTAGACGTCTCTTCAGAAAGATTATTGGCTGAATGGAGATTCATGGAGACTTCAAGAACTTATTGAGCATGATTTTACTACATAACATTAAAACATAGGTATTCTGGAACGCTGCCAGTTCTAGGCCCTAAAATATTTAATGAACAAGCATTATCAGTGAAAGTACTTGGTAATTGATGCCAAGTCGCTAAGTAATTGATGAAAAGTATTTGACTGTGTTGGTGTGGGATTGTGCATGTGGGTGGGTGAGCCATTGAGTGTGCTGGATGCATGAATGGGTGAGGTGAATGAGAGTGAGTGGGTAAATGTGGGTGATTGGGTGAGTGAATATGAGAGATTGATTGAATCTGAATTGGTGGGTAAATACGGGTAGCAGTGCCTAACCTGGGTAGTGAAAGTGAGCCGTAGGTGTGTGTGAAGGGAGCAGGCCGCATAACAAGAGTGTATGATGCTGTCTGTTTGAGGTGCTCTCCAAGAGCTATGAACAGTGGTATGTGTAATGAATAGGTTGCACTTTTGGAAGCACATATTGCCACCTATGCGGATTTGGTGCTGTGTTTTTATTTGTGAATGTGGAGAATGTCCGTATAATGGATGCGTTTGCATCTGTTGGTACTAAAATGTGTTGAATTTGTGTTGTGCAGCTCCAAAGTCTCATATTGTCAACTTCATGAATTTGATCTATTACTACATGCCTGAGAGTACAGTATGGCATGGTGAATGTTGGATTCCCTGGCCTTTTGGCATCAGAGTTTTACAAAGTGAATGCACTACATTTTGTAAATTATGGTATTAATAAATTAATATTTACATTACATTTAAGTGTGTTAATATGGGGTTCAGCCAGTTTACATGAACAAAACTGTTGTAGTTAGTAGGAGGCTGGCCTGACTTACAGTGGGTACCTGATGGTACTTACACCTTGTGCCAGGTCCAGTTATCCCTTATTAGTAGATTAGTAGTGTTCTAGCAACGTAGGTGATAGAGGTAGCTATAGCAGAGCAGCTTAGGCTGAACTAGGAGACATGCAAAGCTCCTACTATACCACTTATATCATATAGGTACTATATCATAAGAAACACAATACTCAGGGTTACTGAAAATAAAGGTATTTTATTTTAGTGACAATGTGGCAAAAATATCTCAGAGGATATACTCCCTTAGGAGGTAAGTATAATACACAAAATATACACACAACCCAAAATCAGATAAGTTAAACAGTCGGAAAGTAGTGCAAACACTGTAGAATACAATAGGATGCAATAGACCCACGGGCAACACAAACCATATACTAAGAAAGTGGAATGTGAACCACGAATGGACCCCTAGGCTAGTGTAGTGTGTAGAGGGTCACTGAGAGTGTAAGAAAACACTAAGGGTGTCCAAGATACCCCACCCCAAGACCCTGGAAAGTAGGAGTAAAGTACTACTATTTCCCCAGAAACACACTAAAGTTGTGATAGAGGATTTTGCAAAGACCACAACAGACTGCAAAGCACTGAAGACGGATTCCTGGACCTGAGGACCTGCAAAGGAAGGGGACCAAGTCCCAAGAGTCATGAAACTGTCGGTAGGGGGGCGGCAGGTGCCCACTAAACCCCAGATGAAGGTGCAAAATGACTGCCTCCGGATGGAAGAAGCTGAAGATTCTGCAACAACGAAAGGTGCTAGAACCTTTTCCTTCATGCAGACAATGTCACACGTAGTGCTGGAGGATGCAGAGCTGTTTCTTTGACAACAAATGCAAACAAGCCTTGCTAGCTGCAAGAGTCATGGTTGAAGAAAAAGGGTGGTGCCCTGGCCCAGGAAGGACCAGGATGTCGCCACTTGGGAGAGGAGACAGAGGGGGCCCTCAGCAACGTAGAGAGCCCACACACAAGAAGGTAGCACCCGCAGAAGTCCTTGAACACGGGTTCAAGAAGTCTGAACACGGCAGTCATCTCAACACTGCAAAAGAGGGTCCCACGAAGCCGGAGATCAACTCAGGGAGTTGAGCAATGCAGGACAGAGTGCTGGGGACCTGGGTTTGGCTGTACATGAAGGATTTTGTGGAAATGTGCACAGTAGCCCTAGCAGTTGCAGTTCACGCGGTTCACAGGATTACTGTCTGGAGAAGGGAAGCAAGGACTTACCACCTCCAAATTTGGACAGTTGGACCACTGGACAGTCTGGGTCACTTGGGTCCACCACCTGTGTTCCGGGGTCCACGCATGTCAGGGTGAGAGGGGTCCCAGGGTGCCGGTGATGCTGATGTTTGGTGCCTGCTGAAGCACGGGGAAGATTCCATTGACCCACAGGAGATTTCTTCATGGCTTCCAGTGCAGGATGAGGGCAGGTAGCCCCCAAAGCATGCACCACCAGGAAACAGTTGAGAAAGCTGGCAGCATTAGGCTGGTATTCTTCTTGGTACTTTGTTGCAGTTTTGCAGGCGACCTGGAGCAGTCAGCAGTCGATCCTTGGCAGAAGTCAAAGAGAGAGGTGCAGAGGAACTCGGTGAATTCTTGCAAGTCGTTATCTGAGGAAAAGCCCACAGGAGAGACCCTAAATAGTCCTTAGAGGAGGATTGTCCACCTAGTCAGGTAAGCACCTATCAGGAGGGGTCCCTGACGTCACCTTCTGTCACTAGCCACTCAAAGGCCTCCAGAGTGCCCTCACACCTCTGGATCCAAGATGGCAGAGGTCTGGGACACACTGGAGGAGCTCTGGGCACCACCCCTGGGGTGGTGATGGACAGGGGAGTGGTCACTCCCATTTCCTTTGTCCAGTTTCATGCCAGAGCAGGGACTGGGGGTTCCCTGAACCGGTGTAGGCTGGCTTATGCAAGGAGGGCACCATCTGTGCCCTTCAAAGCATGTCCAGAGGCTGGTAGAGGCTACCCCTCCCCAGCCCTAAACACCGACTTCCAAAAAGAGAGGGTGCAACACCCTCTCTCAGAGGAAATTCTTTGTTCTGCCTTCCTGGGACTGGGCTGCCTAGACCCCAGGAGGGCAGAACCCTGTCTGTGTGGTGGCAGCAGCGGTAGCTGCAGAGAAAATCCCAGAGAGCTGGTTTGGCTGTACCTGGGGACCATAGTGGAGCCCCAGGGATGCATGGGATTGGCACCCCATACCAGATTTGGCATGGGGGGACAATTTATTGATCTTAGACATGTTAAATGGCCATATTTGGAGTTACCATTGTGAAGCTACATATAGGTAATAACCTATATGTAGTGTACGCTTGTAATGGTGTCTCCGCACTCACAAAGTCCGGGGAAATGGCCCTGAACTATGTGGGGGCACCTTTGCTAGTGAAAGGGTGCCCTCACACTTAGCAACTTTCCACCTAACCTTCCGCAAGTTAAGGCTAGACATATAGGTGACTTATAAGTTACTTACGTGCAGTGAAAAATTGCTGTGAAATAACGTGGGCATTATTTCACTCAGGCTGCAGTGGTCGTCTTGTGTAAGATTTGTCTGAGCTCCCTGTTGGTGGCAAAAGAAATGCTGCAGCACTTAGGGATCTCCTGGAACCCCAATACTCTGGGTACCTAAGTACCATATACTACGGAATTATAAGGGTGTTCCAGTGTGCCAATTAGAATTGGTAAGCATGGTCACTAGCCTATAGTGACAATTTTAAAGGCAGAGAGAGCATAAGCCCTGAGGTTCTGGTTAGCAGAGCCTCAGTGACACAGTTAGTCACTACACAGGTACACACATTCAGGCCACAAACTATGAGCACTGGGGTCCTGGTTAGCAGGATCCCAGTGAGACAGACAAAAACAAA
This sequence comes from Pleurodeles waltl, assembly GCF_031143425.1. NCBI lineage: Eukaryota > Metazoa > Chordata > Amphibia > Caudata > Salamandridae > Pleurodeles > Pleurodeles waltl. The sequence continues at coordinate 1,034,014,712 of NC_090439.1, forward strand.
CTTACATATATGTAAAAATGGGGTTAACATGCCAGGCAAGATGGTACTTTCCTACACAACCCCCCACCTAAACGAGGGACAATAAGGCTAAACTTTTCCAGATGAGTCTTCATTGTCTAAGTGGAAATATCTGGAGAGTCCATCTGCATTGGAGTGGGTACTCTGAGGCCTATGTTCCACTGTATAGCCCATTCCCTGTAGGGAGATGGATCACCTCAACAATTTAGGGTTTTCACCTTTCATTTGTTTAATCCATAATAGAGGTTTGTGGTCTGTCTGAACAATAAAGTGAGTACCAAACAAGTATGGTCTCAACTTTTTCGGGGCCCAGACCACAGCAAAGGCCTCCCTCTCTATGGCAGACCAACACTTTTCTCTAGGGGTCAACCTCCTGCTGATAAAAGCAACAGGTTGATCCTGGCCCTCAGTGTTAAGCTGTGATAGAACTGCCCCTACCCCTAATTCAGAAGCATCAGTCTGGACTATGAATTTTTGGAGTAACAAGAGCTTTTTAGGACAGGTGCAGAGCACATGGTATGTTTGAGCTCATCAAAAGCCTGTTGACAGCTAGCTGTCCATAATACCTTTTTAGGCATCTTTTTGGATGTGAGGTCATTAAGAGGGGCAGCCATGGTGCCATAGTTCTTAATGAACCTCCTATAGTACCCTGTGAGGCCTAAGAAGGCTCTCACCTGGGTTGGAGTTGTAGGGGGAGCCTATTCCACAATGGTTTGGATCTTCCCCTGCAGTGGTGCAATCTCTTCCCCACCTACTAGGTGGCCCAGATAATCCACTTTCCCCTGCCCTATCTGGCACTTTGAAGCCTTGATAGTGAGGCCTGCCTTTTGCAGGGCCTCCAACACTTTCCACAGGTGGACCAGGTGATCATCCCAGGTGGAGCTAAAGACAGCTATATCGCCCAGATATGCTGCACTAAAGGCTTCCAATCCTTGGAGGACTGTATTCACCAACCTCTGAAAAGTGGCAGGCGCATTTTTCAATCCAAAGGGCACAACAGTGAACTGATAGTGCCCTCCAATGGTTGAAAATGCTATTTTAGGTTTAGCATCTTCTGACAACTTAATCTGCCAATACCCTGCAGTTAAGTCAAAGGAGCTTAGATACTTGGCAAAAGCCAGTGTATCTATCAGCTCATCTGCCCTGGGTATAGGGTGAGCATCAGTTTTGGTTACTTGATTGAGACCTCTGTAGTCCACACAGAACCTCATTTCCTTTTTACCATATTTACTGTGAGGTTTGGGGACAAGCACCACTGGGCTAGCCCAGGGACTTTCAGAAGGTTCAATCACTCCCAGATCTAACATTTCTGTACCTACTCTTTTATGCAATCTCTGACATGTCAGGCTGCCTATAAATCTTACGTTTGACAGGTAGACTGTCTCCAGTGTTGATTATGTGCTCACACCAGGTAGTTGTACCTGGGTTCAGTGAAAAGAGGTCAGAGAACTCATCTAAGAGATTTATGCAGTTGTCCTTTTGCTCAACAGTAAGGCAATCTGCAAGCACAACTCCCTCCACTAAGCCATCAGCTTCAGTGGTGGAGAAGAGGTCAGGTAGAGGGTCACTCTCTTCTTCCTGCCCCTCATCAGTGGCCATGAGCAGGGTTAAGTCAGCCCTGTCATAATAAGGTTTTAGGCGATTGACATGAAGCACCCTAAGGGGACTTCTGGCAGTGCCCAGGTCTACCAAATAGGTGACCTCACCTTTTTTCTCCACAATGAGATGGGGTCCACTCCATTTGTCCTGGAGTGCTCTTGGGGCCACAGGCTACAATACCCACACCTTTTGTCCTGGGCGGTACTGGGTCAGGACAGCCTTCTGGTCATGCCATTGCTTTTGGAGCTCTTGACTGGCCTGAAGGTTTTTACTGGCCTTTTTCATGTACTCTTCCATTCTAGATCCTAGGCCAAGTACATAATCCACAATGTCTTGCTTGGGAGCTTTTAAAGGTTGTTCCCAACCCTCCTTTACAAGAGCAAGGGGACCTCTTACAGGGTACCCAAAGAGGAGTTCAAAGGGGCTGAAGCCCACTCCTTTCTGGGGTACCTCCCTATAAGCAAAAAGGAGGCATGGCAACAGGACATCCCATTTCCTTCTGAGTTTTTCAGGGAGTCCCATGATCATGCCTTTGAGAGTTTTATTAAACCTCTCAACCAGACCTTTTGACTGTGAATGATAAGGAGTAGTGAACTTGTAAGTTACACCACACTTCTTCCACATAACTTTAAGGTAGGCAGACATGAAGTTACTTTCTCTGTCTGACACCACTTCCTTAGGGAAACCCACTCTCGAAAATATTCCCAGGAGGCCTTTTGCCACTGCAGGAGCTGTAGTGGTCCTTAAGGGAATTGCTTCAGGATACCTAGTGGCATGGTCCACTATCCCAAAGATAAACCTATTGCCTGAAGCTGTTGGAGGGTCAAGGGGGCCACCAATGTCAACCCCTACCCTCTCAAAGGGCACCCCAACCACTGGAAGTGGAATTAAGGAGGCCTTAGGTGTGCCACCAGTCTTGCCACTGGCTTGGCATGTCACACAGGAGTGACAAAACTCCTTGGTGTCCTCTGACATATGAGGCCAGTGAAACAATAGAACAAGTCTGTCCCAAGTTTTACTCTGGCCCAAATGCCCAGCCAAAGGAATATCATGAGCCAAAGTCAGAAGAAACTCCCTATACTGCAAAGGGATGACAAGTCTCCTGGCAGCTCCAGGCTTAGGGTCCCTTGACTCAGTATAGAGAAGGTTGTCTTCTTAATCGACTTTATGGTCATCAGTGATATCCCCATTCTGCTGTTTGTCTTAAACTCTCTAGTGTGGGACAGGTCTGCGGTGCTACACTCAGCTCTTCCATAGCAGGCCCCCCTGCACCCAAAAGGTCAGCCGTGTCTGCTGCCGGCTCATCTGGTGTAGGTTCTGCACAGGGAGAGTATTCCTCTTCCTCAAAAGGGGAATCTTCTGGAGAGGGAGGGATAGTGAGCCAGGATTTACCTTTTCTACCCCTAGCTTTTGGGAGCACTTGGTCCATTTTTCCAAGATCCAAGTTTCCCTGTCCTCCTTGCTTCTCGCCCTGAGCCCTTGTGAGAGCAAATATATGCCATGGAATACCAAGCACTGCTCTATGAGCCTCCAACTCCACTTCAGCCCAAGCTGATGTCTCCAAATCATTGCCAAATAAGCAGTCTACAGATGAATCAGTGGCTACCACAGCTTTCTTTGGACCAGTAACCCCACCCCCCAGTTGAGATTCACAACAGCCATGGGGTGGCTAAGAGTGTTGTTATGAGCATCAGTCACTTGGTACTGCTGACCAAGTAGATGTTGTTTCAGGGGCAACCAGTTTCTCAATCACCATAGTGACACTGGCTCCTGTATCCCTGTAGGATTCAACCTCAACACCATTTATTAGGGGTAGTTGCTTGTACTTACCCATATTAAGGGGACAAGCAACCAAAGTGGCAAAATCAATACCACCATCAGAGACAAAAACAGCCTCTGTAGTCTCCCTAACAAGACCAACCCCAACTACATTACCAATGGTGAGCCCAGCTACACCCTTTGATTGGCTATTTGTAGTGTTCTTCCCACCACCACTGCTATTACTTCGGGCACTAGAGGACACAGTTGGGGTTGTGGCAGTGGGAACCTTGGTGTTTTTCTTTGGACAAGTGGAATCACTTGCCCAATGGCCTTTACTTTTACATAAATTACACCATGACTTCTTTTGATTGTTTGAAGAGGATTTGGACCCAACTTCCCCCAGAGGATTTTTGTGGGCCTGATGATTTATTTTTATCTTTGTCCCCACCCTTGTCTGAAGACTTACCATCCTTCTTGCCATCCTTGTCACCACCTGTATGAGCTTTTCTGCTCACACTTGTTCTGACCCATTTGTCTGCCATCTTTCCCAATTCTTGGGGAGAGGTCAGATCTGAGTCTACCAAGTACTGATGTAACGAATCAGACACACAATTATTCAAAATATGCTGTATCAAAATAAGATTATATAGGCTTTCATAGTCAGTCACCTTACTGTCATGTAACCATCCCTCCAAGGCCTTCACTGAACAGTCTACAAATTCTGTCCAATCTTGAGAGGACTCTTTTCTGGTATCTCTGAACGTTATCCTGTATTGTTCAGTGGTTAAGCCAAATCCATCTAAGAGTGCATCTTTCAAAACTTTGTAGTTGTTGGCATCACTCTCCCTGACAGTAAGGAGTCTATCCCTACCTTTGCCGCCAGTGAAAGATAGCCACAAGATAGCAGCCCACTGCCTTTGAGGGACCATTTGTACCACACAGGCCCTCTCAAGTGCAGCAAACCACTTGTTTATGTAATCCCCCTCCTTGTAAGGGAGGACAATCTTATGCAGGTTTCTTGAATCTGTTTCTCTAACAGGATGACTATCAAGAATACTGCTGCTGCCACCTTGGGGAACTAACCCCAACTTCTGTCTTTTCCTCTCTACATCTAGAGACTCCCTGTCTAAGGCCAACTTCTGCTGTCTCAGCTTCAGTCTGGCCTCTTCCAACCTCAGCTTTCTGAGTTCCCTGTCTAGGGTATTATCCTCAGGGTGGGAGGCTTGGGAATTCTCTGACACAGAGGTGATGTGGGAATGGGCAGAAGTGGACCTATCTCTAACTACCTGAACTCTAGTTACCTGGCCTTTTGAAGTGAAAGGTGCGCTACTAATGTGTGACCCCCTCCCACTACCAGCTTCACTAGATGGCCTGTTAGTTGAAAGGTCTTTGGACATACCCTCTCCAGAGTCCTCAGGGCCCTCCCCTGATTCTATCTGGGTACCCTCCTCCTCTACCTCCTGATCCTGGGTTTGACCAGTCTGGTTCTGGTCACTTTCAAGGAGAAGGCTGAGAAGGAGTTCTTTCCAATCCCTAAACCTCTTTCTATGCAGAGACCCCTCAAACTTTTAAAGTTTAAATTGTCATAAGTTGTCTGCACAACTTTGGGAGTGGCCTCTACTACTGACATAGTTGCAAGAAAGAGTTTAGAGGAGAGAGAAAAAGTTTTTTCAAACGTTTCTGAAATTTTTTAGAAAGACAGTTAGACTGTTTAGGTTAACTGCGTATATTTCTAAGTGTTTAGAATATGGAATTGGTAAAGCACCAATGACAAAGAGGTAAAGCAGTTACAAGTACTTATCACACCGCTGCACCATCAATGTAGGAGGCTGGCCTGGCTTATAGTGGGTACCTGATGGTACTTACACTTTGTGCCAGGTTCAGTTATCCCTTATTAGTAGATTAGTAGTGTTCTAGCAGCTTAGGCTGATAGAGGTTGCTGTAGCAGAGCAGCTTAGGCTGAACTAGGATACATGCAAAGCTCCTACTATACCACTTATATCATATAGGTACTATATCATAAGAAACACAATATTCAGGGTTACTAAAAATAAAGGTTCTTTATTTTAGTGACAATGTGCCAAAATATCTCAGAGGATATACTCCCTTAGGAGGTAAGTAAAATACACAAAATATACACACAAACCAAAATCGGATAAGTAAAACAGTCAGAAAGTAGTGAAAACACTGTGCAATACAATAGGATGCAATAGGCCTAGGGGCAACACAAACCATATACTAAGAAAGTGCAATGCGAACCACAAATAGACTCCTAGGATAGTGTAGTGTGTAGAGGGTCACTCGGAGTGTAAGGGTGTCCAAGATACCCCACCCCAAGACCCTGGAAAGTAGGAGTAAAGTACTACTATTTCCCCAGAAACACACTAAAGTCGTGATAGGGGATTTTGCAAAGACCACAACAGCCAACAGCCTGCACTGAAGACGGATTCCTGGACCTGAGGACCTGAAAAGGAAGAGGACCATGTCCAAGAGTTATGAAAGTATCCGGGTGGGAAGGAGCCCACTAAACCCTAGATGAAGGTGCAAAATGGCTACCTCTGGATGGAAGAAGCTGAAGATTCTGCAACAACAAAAGGTGCTAGGAACTTCTCCTTTGTGCAGAAGATGTCACACAAAGTGCTGGAGGATGCAGAGTTGTTTTTTTGGCAAAAGACCACAAACAAGCATTGCTAGCTGCAAGAGTTGCAGTTGAAGAAAAAGGGTGGTGCCCTGGCCCAGGAAGGACCAGGATGTTGCCACTTGGGAGAGAAGACAGAGGGGGCCCTCAGCAACGTAGAGAGCCCACACACAAGAAGGTAGCACCCGCAGAAGTCCTTGAACACGGGTACAAGAAGTCTGAACATGGCAGTCATCTCAACACTACAAAAGAGGGTCCCACAAAGCCGGAGATCAACTCAGGGAGTTGAGCAATGCAGGATAGAGTGCTGGGGGCCTGGGTTTGGCTGTGCATGAAGGATTTCATGGAAATGTGCACAGAAGCCCTAGCAGCTGCAGTTCACGCAGTGCACAGGATTAGTATCTGGAGAGGGGTGGCAAGGACTTACCTCTTCCAAATTTGGACAGTTGGACCACTGGGCAGTCTGGGTCACTTGGGTCCATCACCTGTGTTCCAGAGGCCACGCCTGTCAGGATGAGAGGGGTCCCAGAGTACTGGTGACGCTGAAGTTTGGTGCCTGCTGAAGCAGGGGGAAGATTCAGTGGACCCACGGGAGATTTCTTCGTGGCTTCCAGTGCAGAATGAAGGCAGGCAGCCCCCAAAACATTTAAAAAAGTACCACAACCCCACACCCTGCCACACCTAGTTAGAGCTTTCCTGCATCCCGCCTAAGCTCCAGACAATATCTCCACACAGCAGCACATAGAGGAGACACACTGACTAGACACAAACTAGTGTAGAGGGCTCTGAGGCATGTGCCTTTTACTCCCTTTCCCCCACACGGGGTCTCCTATGCCCCATACTCATGACTACACAGCCCTAGCTGCTAAATTTTGGCCTAACCTGTCCCTCCAAGGTTGATGATAAAAATACCAAGGATATGGATCATAAACACACACATCTGATTGTTACAGCACTAAGGCCCTCATTATGACATCAGCGGTAAATCCCACTTACCGCCACACTGACTGCCGCCAACAGGGAAACTGGGAGGAGTGCTGTGCGCCAAGGGGAGGACAGGTCCAGGGAACCGACTCTCCAGGAGGCACTTGCAGAGATCCTGGGAGCTAAATAACATTCCCAGGACACGATGGGCAACGTCCTGGACAACGTGCAGGAGAACAGGCGGCTGCAGGAGGGACAGTACCAGGGAATCAGGGAGGACTTGCAGGCCATCAACAACACCCTGATCTCCGTAGCAGGGGTGCTGGCAGGCATGGCCAACATTATGAGGGAGGCAGTCACATAACAGCAGGTCCCTGCCACTAGCCAGACATCTGAACAGTCTTCCACCTCCGCTAACGCTAGTGGACAGGAGGCCCAGCCACAGGACTCACAGGCCACCAGCACCCCTCCCCCTGCAGAAGGAGAACCACCCTGCAAACCTTCCCTGCGATCCAGACAGAAGTGAGAGACACTTGCCAAGAACCCCACCAGGAAATGAGACTCTCCTGATTGTCACCCATGTGTCCCACTCAGTCACCTTGTCCACCTTGAACTTCTATTGCTCCCCTTTCTATGTCCCGTTGGACAATGCACCTGTGCTGCAAACAGACTGGAACAATACCCTGGACTTTCCTCCATCATCACCCCAACCCATTGCACTTGCCCCTCTATATTTTAATACATCAATAAACACCCTTGGAAAAAGAAAGAAGTTTGGAGAATGTCATGCATATCAATTATGTATTCGTTGAAACAGGTACAAACATTGCAATACAACTGTACAGAATATGAGCATAGATTAATGACCTGTAGCTGGCTGCAGTGATCACACCAGGAGAATATGTGGGGTCACCAACATCTGCAAAATGAATTGCCAGAGGGAACAGTAAGTTGTCGTAGAGGTTGCAAATATCAGCATGCCAGTGCCACAGAAATTCAAACAAATGTCAATGAAATGTGATGTGACACTATCCTACCTGTGTATCATTGGAAGTATTGTCTGATCACAGATGTTCTGTTGTCCTCATCCTCATCCTCTGCCTCCTCATCCTCACTGTCTAGAGGGTCCACTTCTGGCACACAGGCATCTCCAGACTCCTACTCCTCCTGCAGGAATGGGACATGACATCTGAGGGCCAGGTTATGCAACATGCAGCATGCCACCACTTTCTGGCAGACCTTCTTGGGTGAGTAGCACAGGGATCCACCTGTCAGATGGAGGCACTGGAACCTGGCCTTCAGGAGACCAAAGGCCCTTTCCATTATCATTCTTGTTCGCCCATGTGCCTCATTATAACATTCTTCTGCCCTTATCCTGGAATTTCTCACAGGGGAAAGCAGCCATGAGAGGTTGGGGTAACCAGAGTCACCTGAAATATTGAGGGACAACATTTAGCCACACACTATCCCACACCATACCCATACACCAACATCTACTGGGTGAGAAACAGGGCTCACCTATTAGCCACACCCTGCGCTTCTGTAGTTGGCCCATCACATTTGAGATGCTGCTGTTCTTCAGGACAAAGGCATTATGCACCGGCCCAAGATACTTAGCATTGAGGAGGGAGATGTACTGGTCCGTCAAGCACACTATCTGTACATTCATAGAGTGGAAACTCTTCGTATTTCTGAACATCTGTTCATTCTGGCGGGGGGACAACAAATGCAATATGTGTTCCATCAATTGCCCCAATTATGTTGGGGATATGTCCCATTGCATTGAACTCGGCCTTCACTGAGGCCAAATCTTCAACCTGGGGGAAAACAATGTAGCTGCACATGTGTTTAATCAGAGCAGACAACACTCTTGTCAGCACTATTGAGAACATTAGCTGTGAAATTCCTGCTGCCGGGCCCACTGTCACTTGGAAAGAACCAGTTGCCAGGAAATGGAGTACCAATAGAACTTGCAGAAGAGGGGGGATCCCAGCGGGGTGATGGATAGCAGATATCAGGTTAGGCTCCAATTGGGCACACAGCTCTGCGATTGTGGCCCAGTCAAGTCTATAGGTGAGAATAATGTGCCTGTTCTCCTGTGTTGCCAAGTCCACCAGGGGTCTGTACATGTGTGTATGTATCGATCTCCTATTCATCCGCAGCGGTAGGAATCTATGGGGCAAAAGAGCGAGGAGCCAGTCACAAAGTGTACAATAGAGCTTCAACAGAACTTTGCATGCTGTTAACTTGTAATGAGTCAGTGCGATTTGTCCAGTATGTCCTAATTTCACCAGTGACACAGCAATTTTTCAGGGCCCTGAAATGGCATCCGCCTGTCCTGTGTAGAGGGACAGCTGTAAGTGAGGTAATTCTGATGACGTTGTGCGCCGTTGCGGGAGGCAGTCGGGAACCGCCGTGCAACTCCTCATTGGTTATAATTGGGCCCTATCGGTTACAGTGGCCAATTGTGATCTACGCCGTCAGTGACGGTATGCACCGCCGCAGATGTGTCCGCCATTTTCTATCTGATTCCTCACTTGCTACCTGATCTTTCACAGAAGAGGACCTACACTGAATGTGCTGCTGTGACCTATGTGTGGAACCTACCATGGCCCGTGTCACCGGAGAAAGGGCCCCAGCCTTCACTTCGGAGGAGTTGGAGAGACTGGTGGATGGGATCCTACCCCAGTACGGACTGCTTTATGGGCCTCCAGACCAACAGGTGAGTACACTGTGGGCACGATGCATATGGCATGAATGCATGGAGTGCTGTGTGTGAAGGCCTCATGTAAGGGGGGGGGTGGGTGGATGTCCTCTGGGTGACGTATAGATTGTGTACTGAGCCATGTGTGTGCCAATGATGACATGAAGGGGTATGGTGGGCCATATGTGTAACAGGCAGGACTGTTTGTGTAATTCAATTTTCCCCCGTGTATTGCCACTGCAGGTCAGCGCCCATCAAAAGAAGAGTATATGGCGTGCCATCGCCAAGGAGGTGTGGACCATGGGGGTCGATGGCAGACAGAGCACCCACTGTCGGAAATGGTGAGAGGACCTGAGACGCTGAGCACTGAAGATGGCGGAGGCCCAGCTGGGAATGGCCTCCCAATGATGAAGGGGTGCCCGTCAAAACCTGACCCCCCTGATGGCCTGCATACTGGTGGTGGCCTATCCTGAGCTGGATGGGCGCTTGAGGGGATCACAGCCACAAGTGGGTGAGTACAGTGCCCATCATTACAACTCACGCATGGTAGGGTGGGTTATGTGTGTCAGTGGGTGCCCCTGGGCCAGGCCTGATATTGCAGTGTAGGTTCCCTGGTGGCTAGGGTTCAGAAGGGAAAATCTTGCTACCTAGCTTGTAGGCATCCACAACTGGTCAGGGCTGCATGGGTCCCAGCTGTGCTGCATTTGGCGGTGTGTGCCCTTTCCCATGCCTTGGCTGCTAACTATTTCTCTGGTAGTGCTATGGCATATTGCGTAGGCCTGTTCCCTGTGTGTGAGGGTGCTGTGTACGCCACAGTGGTGTTAGTGCAGCCATTGACCAAGTGTATGCTTTGTGTCTTCCCCCCTTTTTGTTTTGTCATCCTGTCCTTCTGTGCATTAGCATCATCTGGCAGAGAAGCAGAAGCACCGATGACGGAGGGAGCTGCACTCCACAGGACCCAGGAGGCAGAGTCCACAGACGCTGAGGGCACCAGTGGGATGGAGGGTGAGGGGAGCACCATTGCGGAGACAGTTCTGACACAGATACCTCCTCCGATGGAAGCTTCCTGGGGTGGCGGACACTTCTGTGACCACCCCAGCTACAGCCACCACCCTGTTTGAGCACCGCACTCCAAGCAGCCCCTCATCGAGTTTCTCATGCCTTCTCACCCAGGAGTGTGGACATCTCCTTCGCCCCAGGCACCTCGGGCCTTGCCCCAGTTAGCCCTGCTGCCCTGAGTGAGGAGACTATTGACCTCCTGAGATCCATCTCTGTAGGGCAGTCAACCATAGTGAATGCCATCCAGGGGCTGGCAGCCCAGATGCAACAATCTAATGCATTCCTAGAAGGCATTCACACAGGATTGGTGACCCAACAGAGATCGATCAAGGCTCTGGCCTCCTCTCTGATGGCAGTCATTGTCCTGTTTCTACCCTACCCCTTCCAACTTCCACTGCCCAGTCCCATTCTCGTCAACTCCAAACCATCCCAAGCACACAGTTAGACGAGCATGCACACAAGACAACACACTTGAGTGGTACTGGGAAACACAAGCATCACACTTCATCCCACAGGCATTCGGACAAACACCATCCAGTTGCAGACACAACCAACATCCACTATTTCCACTGTCTTCCCCTCCTCCTCCTCCACCACCTCCCCCCAAGTTCCGTCCACACTCACACCTGCATGCACTACATCATCATCCACTACCAGCATCATCACCACACCAAGCAGAACACACACCTCACTGACAGACACCTCCACAACAAGCCATGCACACGTCCCCTCTGTCCTCTCTCATAGTGTATGTCCCCCCTCCTAAAGTACACAAGCACTCAGACACCTAACAGCCATCCACCTCACAACAGCATACAGGCCATGCACCTGCACCCAAAAGCAGCCTCCAACAAACACTCCCTCTTCCTCCACTCCCACCCGATGTCCCTAAAAAACCGGAACAGATATTATATATATATATATACACACACATACATACACACACATATATATACATATATATATGTATATAAATATTTACACACACACTAAAGACCCAAAGGTTGCTGGGACGTTATAGTATTGGTACAGATTTTACATGCCCAATCCATAGAAATTCGGCTTTTATAGTTAGAGTTATTTCAAGTAACTATAACTCGTGTCCTAAGGTAACTATAACTCGCACCCTCGCCATGCACAGTTTACTCATCAATAATTTGACTGCAAAGGTTACAGTGTTATTATTAATGATCTCACAAAAGATGTAATGAGTAATACAATATATGGGGAAATTAGGAGTTTATGGCGAGGGCGTGATTTATAGTTACCATAGGGCATGAGTTATAGTTACTTGAAAAAACTATAACTCTAAAAGCTGAATTTCTGTGGTTTTGTGCATGTAAAATCTGAACCTAACTATAAGACCCCCTGCAATCTTCGGTTTTTAGTGAATTTCTAATATGTTTAAAAATTATATTTCCTAACTATAACAACCCTGTATACTTTGACTCTGTCACTGAATCTGTAGTGTTTTTTAACAGTAAGTATGATATCCAACGCAATGCAGGGTGGGGGGTCGGACGCAAGGCCTTGCCTGGCATTGTGCTGCCCCAATCCAAGGGTCCTGCTCCTGCCCCCCTCCTCCTTGCCATCCATTGTCCAAGCCCTTGCTCCTGCTCCCTAATTTTTGTCCGAGTCCATGCATGTCCATGCATGGTCCAATCTGCTGCCACTGCCCTTCATTTAGCTTGACGTCCCTGCCCACTCCTCGTGCCCTCCATTGCCCAATTCTATGCCACATCATTGATCTTCTGCTTAGCCTCTGTACTTAGCTTGCTACCCCTACCCTCCTCCCCTGCCCTCCGATGTCTGTGAGCATGCTCCCTCCCCTTTGCCCACCATTTTCCATGGACCTGCCACTGCCCATCCTATCTACGCTAAGTGTTCTGTTGAACTGTTGCTGCCCCTCCCACCTGGCCAGCATGGCCAGGTGGCTGCCACCTGTCCGTGCCATCTCTACCCTGCCTGTCTGAGTTTTCATGCCCCTTTCCCTTCTCTCCTGTCCTCCATGGACCATTTTGCGCAACACCCTTCTGCCCTCAATGCTCTGTTGTGCTGTGACTGCTCCTCCTGCCTGCCCTATGTGGTCTGTTGCAAAGCCCCTTCCCCTGCCCTCTCTTGTCTGTGTCTAGCCCCTACCATTCTTTTCTGTCCTCCATGGTCCTTTGTGCCTGCCCTTTTCCCCTCCCTCTTGCCCACCATAGCCGTTGTGGTGCCATTTACCCCCCACCTTGCCAGGTCTGATCTTCTTAGCTACTACAGCTACTACCACCTGCCCAGTGTGGTCACCTTGCTGCTCATGACCCTCTCCCACCTTCCCTCCATTGTGTGTGCCATTATAGTCTCGCTGTTGCCCTCCATAGAGTGTTGTGCAGCCAGTTCCCATCCCGCCTGCCCTCCTTGTCCAGCTTGCTACTTCTGCCCTGTCCCTTTGCTCCCTGCCATTCATTTTTCATTTGCAGGCCCCATCCCTTCCCTCCTGCTGTATCTGGTCCGTAGCTGTGTCCCTTCCCACTTCCCCCTGCCCTTTAGGGTCTGTAATCCTTCAACTCTACTTCTATCTGCCCTGTATGGTCAGCTTGCTCCCCTTCCCTGTTTTGCATCTGCTTTCTATTGTCTATGTGCATGGCCCTGTCCCCTCCCTAATGCTTTCCATGGTCCGTTGTGCTGCACTGCCATCCCTCTTGCCCTGTGTGATGTGTTATGCTGATGCAACCCCTGACACCTGCCGCGTAAGGTCAGTATGGTGCCCCTGCCTTCTGTTTTCTGAGTCCATGTCCCTAATCCATTCCTCCTGCCCTCCGTAATCCAATGTACCATACTTGCCAACATTGTGAACTTGGTAAGAGGGAGATTTTGAAAATAAATTGGGGAATTGACTATGTCCATTGGCTTACATTGAAAAAGAGGAGATTTTAGGTAGGAGACAGATAAAATAAAGCCCTTTTGAGCTTAAAAATATTGGGAGTTTCCTGCCCGAATCGGTTCTGTTTGCATGTTTAGTTATACTGACACTGCCTCTTCCTTCAGCTCTCAGTGGTCTGTTATATTGCCACAGCCTCTCTTGCCTGTCCTGCATGGTTGTATTTTTGTCCCTGCCCCCTTTACCCTTCCCTCCATGGTCCATTGTGCTGCCACTGCCCCTCCCACTTGCCCTTCGTGGACAACCTATCCCCCTTCCACCCTACTCCCTGCCCTCAATTATCCAAGTCCGTGCCCCTGACATCGCCTCCCAACAGTATTTCAATGAACAACTAGAGTGCTAACATTCTATATTTATTACAAAAGTGTAAAACACCTGACATTATCTTGATGTATTAAAAACTGTAATACCGAAAACAAAATGAGAGGGTCTTATTCCCATAAAAATTATGTTTACTGCTTTAAAAAAACTAAAATTAGTACATATTTTCTGCGTTCTCAAATAGTGACAAAACACTTTTCAATTATTTGCTATTTTTTTTTTTTTTATTAAGTTGATCACTTGATTGTATTTTACAATGTGGATGTGGCATAAAGGCCAGAGCTGAAGACTTTGCAACTGGAGAACTAGGTTCAAGTTTTGGCGTCAGCTCGAAATTTGGTGATTCAGGGCAAATCAAATACTTTCCCCATGCCTAAAACCAAAATGAATGTGTCCTTGTGTAATGTAACTGATGCTCATGTAAAGCATTCCAATACCTTCAGGCCAAGTCTGCGCTACAGAAAACTGAAAAAAAAGAAACTATAACTCATGCCCTAAGGAAACTGTTAGATATGGGGCCTCTCGTTGGCAGCGGTTTGCACCCTTCTCAAGTGGGGACCTTCACTCTAGTCAAGTTAAGGGAGCCATACAGCTAAGATACCTCCTCCTCAATCCTTTGGTATGTTGGCAGTAGTCAGTGAGGTTTATGTCAGAGGCAATGTGTAAAGTATTTATACACACACACATAGTAACACAGTGAAAACACAATACAAGTACCCCACACCAGTTGAGAACAATAGACGCCAATATTTATCTGAATTAAACAAGACCAAAACAACAAAATAGCAAAGATACACATATTCAAAGATTAAATCTCAGTAAAACACTTAGAAACACAATAGCTTCAACTGTGGCTAACACAATGTCTTGACAGGGTCATTCCCAACAGTCCAACGCCACTCGCAAGGGAGTGCAGGCCGGTCATGGAGTCACACAGATCCCAGGTATATTACCTTTGTAAAACAAGAAAATAAAGATGGTGCACGGATTTGAGGAGGTAAGGCGTCGCTGGAGCCGATGAGGCATCTGTCCCTTACTGCTAGGCAGGGGAGGTGAGGCGTTGGTTCCTTACGGTTGCAGGGGGGGGTGATGTGGCATCGGTGGTGAGGCATTGGTTCCTTATGATCCGCCAGGGTTGATGAAACCAGTAGGTCAAGACACAAGGCTTCTACTTCGCTGGTTCACAATCACACCACAGGGCTACAGGTGCTGCAGCGGAGTTGGGTGTCACAAATGTCAATGACACAGCACTCAGGACTCATGCTGTGGCAGGACTTCTGAGGCGCTGCCGTGGCATTTGTCCTGTAGCATCAGTCGCAGTTTGTGCACTCAGCAGGGACCACAGCTCAGGAGCAAGCAACGGCACAGAGTCGAACACCGGTGTCAGTTCTGAAGGCACTCTAGAGTTGATGTACTTGGTTTCTTCTGGGTTACACCAGCAGTCACCCCCAAGGGCCCAAGAACTGGATTTGGCACCACCTGGTATGTCAGGACTCTCATCAAGAGAGTCCAGGTGCTTGCAGATGAACTCTTTAATGTCCGTGAGACTTCTACCAGGAGGCATGCTCACTCTAAGCCTATGGAGAACCTTTGGAAGCAGGATGCAGAAAGTAAAGTCCAGTCCTTTCACTCCCTGGACAGAAGCAGCAATCAGCAGTTCAGAACAGCAAAGCAATATGCAGAGTGTCAGTTCCTCATACAGCATCTAGCTCTTCTTCCTAGCAGAATGTCTGCAGTCCAGAAGGATTCTAAAGTTGTGGTCTCAGCGGTCCAATACTTATACTAGTTTCTGCCTTTGAAGTAGACAAACTTCAAAGTAAAGTCTTTGTAGTGCACAGTACCCTGCCTTTCCTGCCCTGGCCCCAGACACACTCAAGGGGGTTGGAGACTACTTTACGTAAGGACAGGTGCTAGTGTCAGCTCCTTCCACCACTCCAGCCCAGGAAGACCCATCAGATTATGCAGGGCACACCTTAGCTCCCTTTGTGTGATTGTCTAGAGGCAATTCACAAACAGCCCAACCTCCATCCTGACCCAGGCGTGTATTCCACAGACTGGCAGAGGCACAGAATGGTTAAGCAAGAAAATGCGCACTTTCTAAAAGGAATAACAGATTCTCCGATCTGTGCAAGAGATGACAACAAGGAGCCCACTTGTCCCAGTCACTACATAAGATGTTATGCTAAAAAAAAGCAAGAATGCAAACACTTCTATCAAGGATTACAGATATCTTTTCACTTGGAAATACAGAGAAAACACACTTGCTCGGCCTTCACCATGCACAAGAAATTAGGATGCTTAGTACTTCACATTAAGTATGTTTATATCTGTTAGTGGTTGTTAGTGGTTCCCGTTGAGGTTTCAATTATGTGAAATGAGCATCGTGCCACAATCAATCCTGCCCTCCATATTTATCTAACATAAATGTGCACAGCAGGAATATATATATATTTTTAATCCACGTTGGGGAGCCCTAAGGCCCTTCTGGTCCCAGCCAGCTCCTCACCTCTTGATGGAGCCAGCATTGCTCCAGCACAGAGGGAGCTCCTGAAAATACAGCTCCCTGCATGCTGGAGCAGCACTTTCATTTCTTCCCCCACCTGCTTGTCTTAGGCAGCCAAATAGATGAAAACTCCACTTTCAGCAAGTGGGATCATTTTGACAGATCCCGTTAGCTGGAAGCAAAGTGTTTGCTTTTTCTCGATGGGAGTTGCCACAGCTCCCGTTAAGCAAAAGCAAACAGCTATCTCCTGATAGTGGGTACCTCGGGAGATAGGAGGAGCCGGCCACCTCTGGAGATAGGAGGAGCCGGCCCTGGATGGTGGGGGTCCCCAGAGTCATATATGGCTCCAGGAGCGGGCTGCACAACCCTTCTTCTTTGATGTGAGGGCCTGCCCAAGGGCCCTGTATGGCCCTCCATCTTTTTTAAAAGATTAATTGGCCCTGGGAGGTGGTGGTCACTGGGGCCCATATGGGTATGAATGCCCCCCTACATAATTTTTTATTTATAGCTGTGGGGAGGTGGTTGCCCCCAGGACCCGGGATGGGGTTTGCATGTGGATCCAGACACTGTTTTATTTATAGCCCAGGGAGGTGTGGTCCCCTGGCCCAGGAGGGGACCACGTAGCCCACCCTTAATATTAGCATTAGCACTGGGGAGGTGGTCGTCCCTGGGGCATTATTAAGCCCTTGAAGGGGGGCCCCATGCACCCCGCTCCATTTGTTTAAAATAAACATGCATGCCCCGGGACCTGGCCCTCAAGGGGGCTACAATTATATCAAGTGCTGGAGGCCGCACCTGTTTCTTTTTAATTGACAGTGATATTTGCGAATTTTCACACATTTTGCCATTAATTAAAAAAAAAGCCTTTGGCCCCGGCAGGGTCCCAGGTGGACCCCAGGACCAAGGCGAGGGGGTTAGAGTATTCAACCTGCCCCTTTTGTTTTTGCTTTTTAGTGGGGCTTGGCTGAAGCTGAGTACCAAAATAGCTGCCAAAACTTCCTGGATGAATGGTTGGCAGCCAATCAGATCTCTGCACGAGATCTGGACTCTTCACAAATTAGTTGCAACCCTAGAGATCCAAATTTGGATTTCTTTACATAGCTAAAAAAATACAGAACAGAATTACACACCAAATAAGAAAAATTGTGACTTTCTACCAAATTTGGTGCAATTCTGTCCAGTGGTTTGGGCTGTAGTCCTGCCTAAATTCCCTATGGGAATTGACATGGGAAACACACATTTCAACCCCCCTTTTTTCTCTGCCCCCATTTGATGGATCACCACAAAATTTTCCAGTCACAACAAGACTCAACTTGACACTTTTTCTAAAAAAAGTTATGAATATTTGTCAAACACCAAAGATATGCCAGTAGATAATATATATGAATATGTATGCATGCATTTATGAATGTATTTTTGTATATTACCTACTAGCGGTCACCAGTAGGTAGTTATAGCTAGGACATAGTTTCCATAGAAAAAGTGTTTTTGATTTTATATCTTTGGTGCCGTTTGACGAATCGTCATGAAATTTTCCAAATCGTGTCAAGATGTGTCTTGTTATGTATAGAAAGTTTTGGGGAGATCCGTCAAACAGGGGCCAAAATGTACTTGGGCTCCACCCAAAAGTAGCCCAAGTGTAGTCCAATGACGGAAGTGTTCAAAACACTTAGGCCCGTATTTATACTCCGTTTGCGCCAAATTAGCGTCGTTTTTTTCGGCGCAAATTCGGCGCAAAACTAACGCCATATTTATACTTTGGCGTTAGACGCGTCTAGCGCCAAAGTATGGGCAAACAGCGTCATTTTTTTGCGTGAACGCCTTCCTTGCGTTAATGAGATGCAAGGAAGGCGTTCCCGTCTAAAAAAATGACGGCGACGCAAATGCGTCGTATTTATACTCCCGGGCAAAAATCACGCCCGGGAGTGGGCGGGGCAAAAAACCCCGCATTTGCGCCACTTTTTAACGCCTGGGTCAGGGTAGGCGTTAAGGGGGCTGTGGGCTCAAAATGAGCCCACAGGTGCCCTCCCATGCCCCCAGGGACCCCCCCTGCCACCCTTGCCCACCCCAGGAGGACACCCAAGGATGGAGGGACCCATCCCAGGGACATTCAGGTAAGTTCAGGTAAGTATAATTTTTTATTTTTTTTAATTTCTTTTGGTGGCATAGGGGGGCCTTATTTGTGCCCCCCTACATGCCACTATGCCCAATGACCATGCCCAGGGGACATAAGTCCCCTGGGCATGGCCATTGGGCAAGGGGGCATGACTCCTGTCTTTACTAAGACAGGAGTCATTTAAATGGAGTCTGGGCGTCGAAAAAATGGCGCAAATCGGGTTGAGGCGATTTTTTTGCCTCAACCTGACTTGCCCCATTTTAAGACGCCCACTAACGCCATTTTCCCCCTACGCCGGCGCTGCCTGGTGTACGTGGTTTTTTTCCACGCACACCAGGCAGCGCCGGTCTGCTAGCGCCGGCTAACGCCATTCTATAAATACGGCGCCCGCATGGCGCTTCAGAATGGCGTTAGACGGCGCTAAATATTTTGACGCTAAACTGCGTTAGCGCAGTTTAGCGTCAAAAAGTATAAATATGGGCCTTAGGCCCTCATTATGACATTGGTGGTAAATGCCACCTACCGCCACGCTGACGGCGGCCAACATACCAGCGTGATGGCTAATATCCGTTCACCACATTTTGAAACACTCACACCATTCCGACAGAATACAGCCATATACTCAAATTCGCCAGCCCAAAGGTCAGTGCTACACTGGCGGTCCCAAAACCCATACTGCTATGCCAACAAAACAACGCCTGTTAGAAATGGGGCCTTTGGTTGGCAGTCAGGTTACCCCCTTTCCAAGCAAGGACCCTCGCTCTAGTCAGGGTAAAAGAGAATCACCCTCACTATCCCCGCACACCCCCTTGGTAGCTTGGCACAAGCAGTAAGCTTAACTTCAGACTGCTAGGGGTAAAGTATTTGTACCAACACACACAGTAACCAAATGTGAACACTACAAAATGACACAACACAGGTTTAGGAAAATAGAGAATATTTATCTAAACAAAACAAGACCAAAATGACAAAAATCCACAATACACAAGTGAAGTTATCAATTAAAAAACAAAAAGAGTCTTCATGTAATTTTAAACACTGGGTGCATCAAAAATAACCCTGCACGGGCAAGTGTGCGTCAAAAAGGGCTTGAGATGCATCAATATCACTCACTCACAAGACTGTGCATCATTTCTCCTTCAGTCGAGTCGGCATGCATCGTTTCTTCTCTCCGCAGGAGAGCAATGCGTCGATTCGAACTGCACTCTCGGGTCCGGGCAGGCCTTGCATTGTTTTTACACGTCCAGTGATGTTTGCGTCACAAATCCTGCAGCACGATGATCCGAAAACCACGCAGCACGAGTTGCTATCTCACCAGCCTCCGTCAAAGATGCTGCATGTCGTTTCTCCAGCCGTGGGCATCGATCTTTTGGTCGTGTTGCAGACGGGCATGGACGGTGCATGGATTTCTCATTCTTGGCCTGCCAGCTTCTCCTTTCAGGGTCCCAGGAACTGGATTGGCACCACTTGGCAGAGTAGGAGTCTCAGCAGAGGCTCCAGGTGCTGGCAGAGAGAAGTCTTTGCTGTCCCTGGGACTTCAAACAACAGGAGGCAGACTCTAAATCAAGCCCTTGGAGAGTTCTTCACAAGAAGGAAGGCAACACAAAGTCCAGTCTTCATCCTCCAGCACAGGCAGAAGCAGCAAATGCAGGAGAGCTCCACAAAGCACAGCCACAGGCAAGGCAGCTCTTCTTCCTCAGCTCTTCAGCTCTTCTCCAGGCAAAGGTTCCTCTTGGTTTCCAGAAGTGTTCTAAAGTCTGTGGTTTTGGGTGCCCTTCTTATACCCATTTTGCTCTTTGAAGTAGGCCTACTTCAAAGGAAAATCTCTCATGTTTGTGAAATCCTGCGTTGCCCAGGCCAGGCCCCAGACACACAACAGGGGGTTGGAGATGGCATTGTGTGAGGGCAGGTACACCCTTTCAGGTGTAAGTGACAACTCCACCCCTCCCTCCTAGCACAAATGGCCCATCAGGAAATGTAGACTACACCCCAGCTCCCTATGTGTCACTGTCTAGTGAGAGGTGCAAACAGCCCAACTGTCAAACTGACCCAGACAGGGAATCCACAAACAGGCAGAGGCCCTCATTACAACCCTGGAGGTCGGTGTTAAAGCAGCGGTAATACCGGCAACAGGCCGGCGATAAAAAAAATGGAATTATGACCATGGCTGAAACCGCCAACATAGACAGACACTTTAACACTCCGACCGCCACGGCGGTACAAACAAACAGCATGGCGGTCACCGCCAACAGACAGGCGGAAGGCAATGTACCGTCCCCACACTATTATGACAGGCCAAAACACCTTTTCCGGGGCAGATTCAACGCAAACAAAAACACAGCGGAAACAGGACTTGGAAGTGAAAACACTCACCTCTACACACCCCATGAGGAACCAGGATGCCATGGAGCCTGAACTCCAAACACTCCCTGCGATAGTCTTCCTGCTCCTCTACCAGGAGCACGATAGACGGTGGCAACGACAACGGTGAGTACTGAACCTACAACACAGGGGAGGTGGGAGGGAAAAGATTGTGACACACACACGCAACACGCAACACCCCCAACCCCACCCTCACCCTCACCCACAACAACATACACACAAATACATGCTGCAACAAACCCCACTGGAAGAACGCAATGACAAAAGGAAATGATTGCAACCATTGTAATCAAGAAAAATCCATAAGTCAAAATTTTATATACACTATCAACAATTATGTACACCAAGACTTCAAGTCCAGGTACTGCACCTATATAGTCCGTGGACCACTGGGCCCAAAATGCATGGGCGAGGCCCACACTCGATACCCGATCGAAACGGAGAGAACACTGCAGGGGCATCAGATCGAAATAAAACAGGCACCTCAAGGGGAAGGGAAGTGGGGCACCTCAGACGGATTAGTGCACAACGCCAGCTCCACGAGGGGGCTCCATGCCCATTGATGTATCCTGGGGAGTGCAAAGCGCAGTCTCTCAAGTCTCCAGTGGGTGGTTTGCCCACTGCATTATCCTGGGGAGTGCAAAGCCACAGTCTCTCAAGTCTCTCCAGTGGGTAGTTTGCCCACTGCTTTATCCTGGGGAGTGCAAAGCCACAGTCTTACAAGTCTCTCCAGTGGGTGGTTTGCCCACTGCTTTATCCTGGGGAGTGCAAAGCCACAGTCTCAGTAGTCACTCCAGTGGGTGGTTTGCCCACTGCTTTATCCTGGGGAGTGCAAAGCCACAGTCTCTCAAGTCTCTCCAGTGGGTAGTTTGCCCACTGCTTTATCCTGGGGAGTGCAAAGCCACAGTCTTACAAGTCTCTCCAGTGGGTGGTTTGCCCACTGCTTTATCCTGGGGAGTGCAAAGCCACAGTCTCAGTAGTCACTCCAGTGGGTGGTTTGCCCACTGCTTTATCCTGGGGAGTGCAAAGCCACAGTCTCTCAAGTCTCTCCAGTGGGTAGTTTGCCCACTCCTTTATCCTGGGGAGTGCAAAGCCACTGTCTCTCAAGTGGATACCCGTCTCCACTGGTTCTGGAGGGGGCTTTGTGCCCAGAGTGCTTCATCCTGCCAAGGACTGAGGTAGTGGATGTGATTCTCCACTGGTTCTGGAGGGGGCTTTGTGCCCAGAGTGCTTCATCCTGCCAAGGACTGAGGTAGTGGATGCCTTTCTCCACTGGTTCTGGAGGGGGCTTTGTGCCCAGAGTGCTTCATCCTTCCAAGGACTGAGGTAGTGGATGTTATTGTCCACTGGTTCTGGAGGGGGCTTTGTGCCCAGAGTGCTTCATCCCGCCAAGGACTGAGGTAGTGGATGTGATTCTCCACTGGTTCTGGAGGGGGCTTTGTGCCCAGAGTGCTTCATCCTGCCAAGGACTGAGGTAGTGGATGTAATTGTCCACTGGTTCCGGAGGGGGCTTTGTGCCCAGAGTGCTTCATCCTGCCAAGGACTGAGATAGTGAATGCCTTTCTCCACTGGTTCTGGAGGGGGCTTTGTGCCCAGAGTGCTTCCTCCTGCCAAGGACTGAGGTAGTGGATGTGACACTCCACTGACGGTGATGCAACATGCAAGCTGGCCAGGCCCCTGGCACTGACCACCAGCCTTGTACGAATGACAACTGGGGATGGCAGCCATGTCTGTAGTGGCGCCACTGGCTCAGGATGTCGCGTGGCTGCTGGCGGTGCTGGCGGCAGGGTCAGTAGCGGCGATGCTTGCGGCGGTCATTGTGGCGGCGGTGCTGGTGGCGGCCTCACTGACTGCGGTGGAGGTGGCTGGCTCACTGACTGCCGTGCTGGTGGCTGGCTCACTGACTGCTGTGCTGGTGGCTGGCTCACTGACTGCCGTGCTGGCGGCGGTGTCAGTAGCGGCGGGGCTGGTGGCGGGCTCACTGACTGCGGTGCTGGCGGCGGTCTCAGTAGCAGCAGTGCTGGTGGGGGCTCACTGACTGCGGTGCTGCTGAAGGGCACAGTGTCTGGGGTGCTGGTGAAGGGCTCAGTATCTGGGGTGCTGGTGACCTCCTCACTGAGGGCAGCAGGGCTGACTGGGGCAGGGCCAGAGGTGCCTGGGGTGAAGGAGATGTCCACCCTCCTGGGTGAACGGGCACGGGACACACGCTGAGGGGCTGCTGGGAGGGCAGTGCTGGTAGGGGGGGTGGTTGCTGTACCTGTTGATGCGGTGGGCACAGAGGTGCCCGCCACCGCAAGGGAGCTCCCATCAGAGGAGGAGTCGCTGTCACTGGTGTATGCTCCTGTCCCCATCATGGAGCTCCCCTCACCCTCCCTCCCACTGGTGCCTTCAAACTCCGTACATTCACCCTCCAGGGCCAAGTGGGTTGCAGCTTCCTCCTGCTCCGGTGCCACTGCTCCTCTGCCTGATGATGCTATTGCACACAAGAACAGGGAGACAACAAAAAGGGGGGGAAAGACAGAAGAAAAACATGTTCAGTGCATGCAACACCACTACCGTCGGTGGACACAACACACAGGGAGCAGCCCTCAGCACTACGCCATGCACTTCCTAGCAAATTCACATGCCCATGGGGAACGAGGCCTAAGCCCAATTGCTGCACACCTGGAAGTCACAGGAGCCTGACTAGGTATAGATGGCTATTACCACTAGTGGGGTTGGGGTGCCACAGAGCCTGCCTCACAAGGGGCCTTGCCTACCAAGTTTGCCCTGGCATAGGGGAACCCACGGACCACCCCCCCCACCCAGACACCTCGTAATGCGTGCAGAGTCAGCTGAATGAGAGTGTACTCACGCCCTTGTGGCTGCTGTGATGCCCTCAAGCGCCCATCCAACTCCAGATAGGCAACCGCCAGGATCCGGTACATCGGGGGGTCATGGTGCGACGGGCACCTCATCCACGTTGGGAGGCCATCCCCAGCTGGGCCTTCGCCGTCTTCTTGCTCCTGCGGCACAGGTCCTCCCATCTTTTACGGCAGTGGTTGCTCCGTCTGTGGTGGACCCCCAGGGTCCGGAAGTCCTTGGCGATGGCACGCCAAATACCCTTCTTCTGTTGGGCGCTGACCTAGAAAATTGGTACAGGGGGAAAGGAAATAACTCACCTGTCTGGACCATCATACTCATTGCCCACCAGTTCCCACCCATGCAGGCATCAGTCCCCACCCCATGTATCTTCCATCCACATCACTCAAAACAGGCATTGCCCACACAGCATGATCACAGTGTACTCACCTGTTTGTCTGGAGGACCGTACAGTTGCATGTACTGGGGGAGGACCCCATCCACTAGTTTATCCAACTCCTACGAAGTGAAGACAAGGGCCCTTTCCCCAGACACTGTAGCCATCGTCGCTTCCAGGCACAGGTCGCAGCAGCACTTGCAGTGTAGGCCCTCTCCTGTTGAAGGTCAGGTATCAAGTGAGTGAACAGACAGAAAATGGCAGTCACGTCCACGGCGGTGCGTACTGTCACTGCCGGCCTACATCGTCATTGGCTCCTGGGACCCATAGGGCCCAATGTTAACCAATGCTGAATTGCCCCGCGGTCTTCGACCGCCCACCGCGACAGTGTACAATGCCAGCGCAGTTACCTCATTTCCCCTTGTCCCACCTTACAGGTCAAGCAGCTACCATTTCAGGGGGCCACATGGGATGGATACAAACTGCGTCACACCTATCTAGGCCGGGAATACAGGCAGATACCGGGACATTGCGAATTACAAATGTTTCTGCAACTAACACATTGTGATACATCAGTGTTGGATGACTCTCTGCTCGCTGTTATCCTCCATAGGGCACACCTGCTGGGGCAGGTGATGAGACGGCGGCATCCTCCGGTGTACAGACCCCAGGTGGACCTGTCGACAATGGAAGAGAGACACATCATAATCACATACAGACTTGATTGAGCGACAATCCAGGAACTTTGTGTCCAGTTGGAGCCAGACCTGATTTCAGCTATCCGCCATCCCACAGGAATCCCTCCTCTAGTGCAGGTCCTGTCTGTACTCCATTTCCTGGCCAGTGGGACTTTTCAAACAACAGTGGCCATGGCATCAGGGATGTCCCAGCCAATGTTCTCTAACGTGTTGTCCAGAGTGTTATCTGCCCTGCTAAAACACATGCGCAGCTACATCGTTTTCCCTCAGGTGGAGGATTTGCCCACAGTGAAAGGTGACTTCTATGCCCTGTGACATATTCCCAACATCATTGGTGTCATTGATGGTCCACATGTGGCATTTGTACCCCCTGCATGAATGAACAGGTGTACAGAAACCGGAAAAGCTACTATTCGATGAATGTGCAGATGGTGTGTTTGGCCGACCAGTACATCTCCCATGTGAATGCCAAGTACCCTGGCTCAGTGCATGACGCTTACATTTTGAGGAATAGCAACATCCCTTATGTGATGGGGCAACTCCAGAGGCACATTGTGTGGCTAATAGGTGAGCCCAAGGTCCCAATACAATTGACATAGGTGTCTGGGTATGGGGTTGTGCCTAAGGGTTACTGTGTGTCTAACAGTTCTCCCCCGACATTTGCAGGTGAATCTGGTTACCCCAACCTGTCATGGCTACTAACCCCAGTGAGGAATCCCAGGACAAGGGCAGAGTAACGCTACAATGAGGCACATGGGTGAACTAAGAGGATTATAGAACGCACTTTCGGCCTCCTGAAGGCCAGATTCCGGTGCCTCCATCTGACAGGTGGCTCCCTATACTACTCACCGAAGAAGGTGTGCCAGATAATCGTGGCCTGCTGTATGCTGCACAACCTGGCTTTGCGACGCCAGGTGCCTTTTCTGCAGGAGGATGGGCCAGATGGTGGTCTTGTGGTAGCTGTGGAGCCTGTTGACAGTGAAGAAGAGGAGGCAGAAGAAGAGGATATCGACAACCGAAACAAGATCATCATGCAATACTTGCAGTGAGACACAGGTAAGAAGATGTAACTGCTTCCCACATCTCATACTATTGTTGGAGCTAGCATGTCTGTCATTTTCACTCAGTGTATGGACCCTGACTTGTCACTTTGACTTTCCATTTCACAGATCTGGGTACCACATTGTGCCCTCTGCTATGCTTACTGCTGGCCAACAGCTGTGTTACATTGGTATGTGTACAAGTACATTGACATTGCTATATTCCATAGATACTGCAATTACACATTTGTGAAAGCACAGACTGACTCCAGATTGTTTTGTGATTGAAGTGTGTTCATTTCTGTGCAAAGAAGTGGAGGAGGGTGTAAAATGGGCTGGGTTGATGATGGAGGAATGTCCAGGCAGAGTCCAGTCTATTTGTTTCACAGTTGCATTGTCCAAAGGGACATAGGAAGGGGAGCAATGGCAGTTTAAGGTGGACAGGGTGACATAGTGGGACAGAAGGGTGACATTCGGGGGGGCTTATTTCCTGGTGGGGTCTTGGCAATGTTCTCTGTCTTGTTCCTGGATCTCAGGGACCGTTTGCGGGGTGGTTCTCCATGTGCAGGGGGTGGGGTGCTGGTGTCCTGTTGTTCCTGTGGTGGTGCCTCCTGTCCACTAACGCCAGCGGAGGTGGAGGGCTGCTCATCGTTTAGGCTAGTGTCAGGGGCCCATTGGTGTGCCACTGTGTCCCTCCTGGTGTTGAGAAGGTCTGCCAGCACCCCTGCAATGGTGACCAGGGTGTTGTTGATGGACTTCAAGTCCTCCCTGATCCACAGGTACTGTTCCTCCTGCAGCCGCTGGATCTCCTGAAACTTGGCCAGTACCGTGCCCATGGTCTCCTGGGAATGGTGGTAAGCTCCCATGATGTTGGAGAGTGCCTCGTGGAGTGTCGGGTCCCTGGGCCTGTCCTCCCCCTGTCGCACAGCAGCCCTCCCAGCTTCCCTGTTGTCCTGTGCCTCTGTCCCCTGAACCGTGTGCCCACTGCCACTGCCCCCAGGTCCCTGATCGTCTTGTGTTAGTGGGTTTTCCTGGGTTCCGTGTAGTGGTGGACACACTGCTGATTGAAGTGTCCTGGGGTCAGAGGTATGGGCCCGCTGGGTGGGTGCTGTGGTGGTGTTTCCTGAGGGGGGAGGTTCAGTGGTAGTTTGTGACTGTGTCAGGGAAACTGACTGTCCCGAGGTCCCTGATGGGCCGGCCGGTCATCTTGATCCAGGCGTGCAGAGCTGCTGTCGTCACTGTGGGCCTCTTCTCTGGGGGGACTGGATATGTCTGGCACCTCCTGTCTGGTGACGTTGGGTAGGGGTCCTGTTGGGGTGTAAATCATAGTAAGTGCATCTGTGGAATCGTGGACAGGGTGAACGCCATGGAACAGCACCCAAGAACAAGGGACGACATCAGGAAGAGGTGGAATGACCTATGTGGGAGGTATGTTCCATAGCAGCAAGGCACCAGCTCGCCATACAGAAGACTGGCGGTGGACTCCCACCTCCTGCCCCACAGCTCACAGCATGGGAGGAGCAGGTACTGGCAATACTGCATCCTGAGGGACTCTCTGGAGTAGCCGGAGGACTAGACACTGGTAAGTCAACATTTAACACTTATCACCCTCCATACCTGCATGCCATCACACCCCCTCAACCTCACTCCCATCACTCCACTTCATCCCACACACTGCACCCACACAGTTGACTAACCACAATGCCAGGCTCTCCATGCTATACAAATGCATGGACACCCCTCCCAGCTCTGCATGGACACCCATCACTAAAGCATGCACAGCATAGGGAAACTAACATTCCCACAATACATCACTATACACAAGCAAAAGGTGGCAGGGCAGCACCAACGATAGAGGGGAAGCCAGGGATATACAATATGTCTCACACATGAAGCATAATACATCACTTACATCCCCACCCCATCCAATGTCAGTGGAGAGGAGGTGCCACGACTATCCAGTCCCCCAACAGAAGATGCCCCCAGTGATGACAGTAATTCTGGACTTCAGGATCTGGATGACCTACCTGGCTGGACTGTTTGTTCAATGGAGTTCTCCTGTCTGTTTTACCTCTGCAGGTCAGTGCCCATCAAAAGAAGGGATTATGGCGTGCAATCTCCAAGGACGTGCGGACCCTGGGGGTCTATAGCAGGCGGAGCACCCACTGTCAGAAACGGTGGGAGGACCTGAGATTATGGGCACGGAAGACCGCTCTGGATGGCCTCCCAAAGAGGAAGGGGTGCCCGAAGGACCCTAACCCCCCTGATGGCCCGCATACTGGCGGTGGCCTACGCTGAGCTGGATGGGCACTTGAGTGAATCACAGCAGCCACAAGGGGGTGAGTGCAGTGAGTTTCATTATGTATTTTTGCTGGTGGGGTGATATCCGGGGGTGGATGTATGTAAGTGGATGCCCCTAAGGTCAGGCCAGACATTGCATTGTGGATCAACTGAATGGTAATGGTTGCATTGCAAATACAATTAAGCTAGCTTGTTAGCAGTCCATTTTAGGCAGGGCGTTGTGGGTCCCAGGTGTGCTCCAGTTGGCAGTGTGTGGTCCTCATCTTGCCTTGCCTTAGTGACTAGCCATATCACTGGTAGTGATATGGATAGTGCTTAAGCGTGTTCCCTGTGTGTGACAGTGATGTGCATGCCAATAGTGGTGTTGGTGCAGTCATTGACCAAGTGTATCCTTTGTCTCCCCCCTTTCTTGTTTTGTCATCCTGTCCTTGTGTGCATTAGCATCATCTGGCGGAGGAGCATCCCACAGGACCCTGGAGGCAAAGTCCACCGACGCAGAGGGAACCAGTGGGTCTGAGGGAGAGGAGAGCACCATGGCTGGAGGAGACAACACAGACTCTGATACCTCCTCCGATGGGAGCTCCCTGGTGGTGGCAGATACCCCTGTGATCCCCCATACCAGCACCACCCTCCCAGTAGCCCCTCAGCGAGTTGCCCGTGCCCGCTCACCCAGGAGGGTGGGCATCACCTTCACCCCAGGCACCTCCGGCCCTGTCCAGTGAGCACTGCTGCCCTGAGTGAGGAAGCTATTGACCTCCTGAGATCCATCTCTTTAGGGCAGTCAGCCATTGTGAATGCCATCCAGGAGCTGGCAACCCAAATGCAGCAATTCAAGGCATTCCTGGAGGGCATTCACTGTGGATTGGCTGCACAACAGAGATCAATCCAGGCTCTGGCCTCCTCTCTAATGGCAGCCATTGTCCCTGTTTTTACCATCCACCCTCCAGCTACCACTTCCCAGTCCCATTTTCCTCAACCCCAACCCATCCCAGGCACACAACTAGACGAGCATACACATAAGACAACACCCAAGAGTGGCACATGCAAACACAAGCACCACACTTCATCCCACAGGCACTCACGCAAACACCATACAGTTATAGACATTACAACATCCACTGCCTCCACTGTCTCCCCCTCCTCCACCACCTCCCTCCCAGTCACATCCACAATCATACCTGCATGCACTACATCAACATCCACTACCAGCATCACCACACCAAGCATAACACACATCTCACTGGCAGACACCCCCACAACAGCCATGCACATGTCCCATCTGTCCTCTCCCACCCTGTCTGTCCCCCCTCCTAAAGGACATAAACGCAACAACTCACACACCCAACAGCCATCCACCTCACATCAGCATACTGACCATGCACCTACACCCAAGTCCAGCAGACATACACCTTCAACAACTACACCCTCATCCTTCACTCCCATTACTCCTCCCTCCTCCCACCCCACCATCCCTAAAAAGCTTTTCCTTTCCCAATTTGACCTCTTCCCTACCCCTGCCCCCTGTCCTCCCCGTATGGGCACGGTTCCAAGGACACAGCCGAGCACCTGAGCAAAACAGTCCGTGGGGACAGTGGTAGCACCACCTACTGGTAAGGATACCACACCTCCATCGAAGAAGGGGAAGGAGCCAGCACCCCTAGGAAAGAAGGGGATGGAGCCAGCACCACCTGGAAAGAAGGGGAAGGAGCCTCCAGCACCTGAAAAGAAGGGGAAGGAGCCAGCAGCACCACGAAAGAAGGGGAAGGAGTCTGTACCACTTGGCAGAGAAGGAAAGAGCCCATCCACCCTTGCCAGGGAGGGTAAGGGACCCACACCCCATGTACTGGAGAAAACAAAGCATTCTACACCAGCGTAGACTGCCAGGCTGACACCTCCACCACCACCAGCTGTCACAGGGCCCCTACCACCAGCTGAGGAAGTGCAGCCATCAGAAAGTGCAGAGGCTGCCCAGGAGGCTCCTCCATCCACCACCACAATGCAGCCATCAGACAGTGCTGAGGCTGACCTGGAGGATCATCCATCCACCACCCCATTGCAGCCATCACCATCACCGGAAGCCATGTAGGCCACACTCCAGGGGCTGATGTGTGAGTTGCCCCCCCCAGAACCAGTGTGAATGACACCCACTCCAGAGACTGTGGCCTTGCACTCCCCAGGACAGAGGAATGGGCATGTTGCCCCCTCCAGAACCAGTGGGGAAGTCACCCACCTGAGAGACTGTGGCCTTGCACTCCCAAGGACAGAGCAATGGGCATGTTGCCCCCTCCAGAACCAGTGGGGAAGTCACCCACCTGAGAGACTGTGGCCTAGCACTCCCCAGGACAGACCAATGGACATGGCACCCCCTCCAGTACCAGTGGGGAAGTTCCCATATTCGGCTGAGGTGCCCCCCACCCCAATCCCCTGAGGTACCTTCCCACTTGCAAAATTATGTCCATTGTGTTCTCTACAGATGTGTCAGGATACAGGTTGGGCCTTGGACTTTGCCCTGTGGCCTTGTGTGCCCTTATGACTTTGGGCTGGGCATTGGCCCTTTATGAACATCTGTAAATATATTTGGTTCATGTGGTGGGTTTTGCTATGTCAGTACTTCAGCAATCTGGTCCGTGTCTTATAATGCCATGTGTCGTGTGCCATTAGTTTATGTGTGCAGCTGGTTGTGTGTATGGTGTGTGTGTGTCGGGTGTGTGTCATGCGTGTGTGTGTCACTGTCATTTTGTTCCCTCCCTTCCATGTGTGCTAGGAGGCTGTACTCACCATCGTCGGTGGCATTGGTGTTCCAGATGTAGGATTACGTAGAAGATCATCGGGAGGACTTGCAGTTCGGGTTCCATGGCGGCGTAGTTCTTCCCTATGTCTCCAATGGTGAGTCCTTTCACTTCTCAGCTCTGTTTCTGCCAGGCTTTTGTTGGCGTTGGTACCACCCCAGAAAAGATGATGGTTTGCAGTGTCTTAATATGGTGGCCGATACTTTGTCTTCTGTCTGGCTGTTGTTGGCTACTGCTGTGGTGAGTGTTGCTTCCGCCCTGGCGGTTGGTGTAGTACATGGGCTGTCTATGGGAGTTATCAACGCCATGGTCATAATTTGGCGGTACTCACCACCAGCCTGTTGGTGGTATTACTGCCACCTTATCACTCACCGCAGGGTCATAATTTCTTTGCTTGTTTTGCAGTTTTATATAGCTCAGACTTGAACTGAAGGTACTGGAGTACTTAACTTGAGCATCAGTTACATTACACCAGGGCACATTCCTTTTGGTTTTAGACATGGGAGATTAAGGGGGTCATTCCGACCCTGGCGGTCATAGACCGCCAGGGCCGGGGACCGCGGATGCACCGCCAACAGGCTGGCGGTGCATCCAGGCCAATTCTGACCGCGGCGGTAAAGCTGCGGTCAGAAAAGGGAAACCGGCGGTTTCCCGCCGGTTTTCCCCTGGCCTGAGGAATCCTCCATGGCGGCGCTGCAGGCAGCGCCGCCATGGGGATTCCGACCCCCTTCCCGCCAGCCTGGTTCTGGCGGTTTTGACCGCCAGAACCTTGCTGGCGGGAACGGGTGTCGTGGGGCCCCTGGGGGCCCCTGCAGTGCCCATGCCTATGGCATGGGTACTGCAGGGGCCCCCTAACAGGGCCCCACAAAGATTTTCAGTGTCTGCATAGCAGACACTGAAAATCGCGACGGGTGCAACTGCACCCGTCGCACCCTTTCCACTCCGCCGGCTCCATTTGGAGCCGGCATCCTCGTGGAAGGGGGTTTCCCGCTGGGCGGGCGGGCGGCCTTCTGGCGGTCGCCCGCCAGCCCAGCGGGAAACTCAGAATGACTGCCGCGGTCATTTGACCGCAGTGCGGTCATTCGGCGGCTCCCGCCAGGCGTGCGGTTACCGCCGCCGGCGGGAGTCAGAATGACCCCCTAAGTCATTTCCCCAGAATCACAGGATGTCGAGCTGACGCTGAAACTCAAACTTGGTTCCCCAGTTGCAAAGTCTGCAGCTCTATCCGTAATGGCACATCCTTTCCCCTAAGTGAAACTTATTATCAGGTAATCAACTGGATAAAAAATATAAAGATAGCAAATCATTTAAAAGTGCTTTGTCACAATCTGGGAACTCAGACAATGGGGGTCATCACGAGTTCGGCGGACGGTTAGAACATCCGATGGGGAGTTTGCCGACACACAGACTACCATCCAGCCAGCCCCATTAAGAG
This sequence comes from Pleurodeles waltl, assembly GCF_031143425.1. Classification (NCBI taxonomy): domain Eukaryota; kingdom Metazoa; phylum Chordata; class Amphibia; order Caudata; family Salamandridae; genus Pleurodeles; species Pleurodeles waltl. The sequence continues at coordinate 1,034,047,161 of NC_090439.1, forward strand.
TTTACCACTAGGCTGGCAGGCGGAAACCTTGGTTTCCGCCCGCCACCATAGTGGGAAGCAGGCTACAGCATTGTCTCCGGCTCGTATCTGAGCCAGCGGCAATGTTGTAGTCTGCTGGGTGCATCTGCACCCTCTCAATGTTCACTGTCTGCAAAGCAGACAGTGAACATTGCGAGGGTGCAGGGCAGGAGGCAGAAGGCCCCTGTACTGCCAATGCCAAGTGCATGGGCAGTGCAGGGACCCCCTGTGGCCCCCTACACCATTTCTCTGGCAGCCTACACCAGGTAACACCACCATGAAAAGGCTGGTGGAGAACAAGGTTGTAATTCCGAGGGCAGCACTGCTTGCAGCGCTGCCCCGGCAGATTAGGACCACTGCCACCTCTAGACCGCCAGGATCCAAGTTCCTGGCGAAGATGGCGGTTCACTAGCAGTCCAACCACCAGGGTTTTAGTCCAAAGACCGCCACACTAGTAATGACCCCCAATATGTCCTCATTTTAGTTTTTTAGAACACTAACCATAATTTCTATGGAAATAAGACCATAACATTTTTATAATTTCTACAGAAAATACATTAGGTATTAAAGTTTTGATTACATCAAGATTATGTCAGGTGTGCCACATTTTGTTAATAAGTATAGAATTTTAGCAATCTAGTTGTTAATTAGAATACTTTGGAGAAGTGAGGTCGGGCATAGGCTCAGATAATTGAGGGCAGGGAGGAGGGTGCAGAGGCAACAAGTTGACCATGATGCACAGGCAGGAGGGGCAGTGCCACCACAATGGATCATGGAGGGCATGGGAATGAGGGGCAGGGGCTGTTGTAGTTTGACTCTTGCTCTAGGTAAGACTGGTGGTTTAAGGATGAAAGTACTTATGTTTGTAGGCGACCATGCCACTCCTACAACTGTCATCCCAACCCTCCCCGCTCACAAGCAGCACCTCACTAGAAACCCAAACAGTAAAAGGTGATTTGTGGCAGCCTTTACACATGGACTCAAAAGTGTGACATCTCAGGGAGTGTTGTGGTTAAATGGAGATTACCCCCTTTCTCACATAAACACCATGCCTCAATCAAACACACACAAAGAAGAGGATGCAGTAAAGTTTCAATAGGATTTAATTACCAAAACTGCAATCTGCGCTCGGTTGCATGGGCTGCAATGATTAGGATAATGAACAGTGCAAGAAACAGAATGGAAAAGACAGGAGTTATCAATACAAAGACCCCCACCATCTTGCAATAACATGTAATGACATAAGGTATGAGATATGTCCTAATACCCTAGCATAATGAGCCTATCCTCTAACCTAAGAGAGAGCTAGGTATGTTAAACATAATCTGCCAATGCCATGTCCATGTGAAGAGCCCCCAACCCTCGTTACCTTGGAGTGAGGTCTCTAGCTCAGACTCCGTAGGTACCCGAAGACTGGGTCAGCGACAAGGCGACATGCAGCATCGATAGCAGTGATGGCATCTGGTCGGAACCCCTCTGACTATCTGTTTAAGTGAAGAATATTTATACAGATCTGCTTGGACCCCTGACGTAGGTCTGTTCCAAACAATAGATAAAAAGACATGCTTAGGACGATAATTTATATAAACAATTCCCTCAAAAGCGTGAAGAGGGAAAGGGCCTAATGTGCACACCGACAGTTTGTTTATCTTTGTCGCTTGATATTGATGCCTTAGCGCAGTGGCACTGATAACGCAAACTAAAACATAGGCCTAACTAAAAACAAGACAGCCATCTTAAAAGATTTAATTGAATAAATGTAATAAAACAGAGCAAGCTAAGTAGGGGGAAAGTCCCTAGGTGACAGGGGCACGAGTCTGCAAACTGAAGGCTAAGCTAACCCCTGTATCCCATTAAAACAAACTAGGAGTCACTACAGGACAACAAAACAACCATGCTGAATAGACAAGATAGGCTGCAGCAATATATCAGACCACTGAGAGCAGAAGAAAGAGGCAGTGGCAGTACAATCATACATGCCAACAGACCTGATTCAGGCAGGAGACTCCCAATAATTTAAAACCCAAAAGGGCTTTATTTTATCTGTCGTCTGTCTAAAATGTCCTAGTTTTCCAAGTAAGTCATATGGGAAAACCAATTCCATGGATTTCTTTTCAAAACCTCCCTCTTCCCAGGTTCAAAATGTTGGCAAGTATGGTACATTGGATCTTTGAGGGCAGGAGGAATGGGGTGGGACATGAACGTGGATAACAGAAGGCAGGAGGGAGAAGGACAGGAGCACCAAACTGGCCTTGCAGGGCAGGTGTCAGGAGTTGCAGCATTACAATGCATCACACAGGGCAAGTGGGATGGCAGTGCAGCACAACAAACCATGTGCATGGCGAGGGTGCAAGGGTTTGAGGTTTAGGATTACGAAAGAAGGGTAGGTTATTTAATTGACAAAGTACAATTCTGTGCATGTCAAAAAGTGTGTTTGTACAGAATAACATCAATCATTGTTTTATATCTTCTTTCTTAACTATCCAAGGGCAAGAGGGCATCTGTTCTTGCCACCACCAGTGCTGTGGCAGGTGTAACCACCACCAGCGCTTCAGCCACGGCCGATGGTTATCCTGGCCCCTGTAAGTCATTTTTTTTCATAGAGTGCTCATCATGGACATGGAGGCCCACTGTTGTCTTATACTAGCAGTTTCCATGACAGTGCACCATGGCAGGAATGAGATATTGGGGGTCATTCCGACCCCGGCGGGCGCCGCCCGCCGGGCGGAAACCGCCCAAACACCGCACCGCGGTCAAATGACCGCGGCGGTGATCACAACTTTCCCGCTGGGCCGGCGGGTGATCTCAAGCAGATCGCCCGCCGGCCCAGCGGGAAAGCCCCAGCAAAGATGAAGCCGGCTCCGAATGGAGCCGGCGGATTTGCTGGGGTGCGACGGGTGCAGTGGCACCCGTCGCGATTTTCAGTGTCTGCTTTGCAGACACTGAAAATCTTAATGGGGCCCTGTTAGGGGGCCCCTGCAGTGCCCATGCTAGTGGCATGGGCACTGCAGGGGCCCCCAGGGGCCCCACGACACCCGTTCCCGCCAGCCTCTTCCTGGCGGTGTAAACCGCCAGGAACAGGCTGGCGGGAAGGGGGTCGGAATCCCCATGGCAGCGCTGCATGCAGGAGGATTCCCTGGGGCAGGGCCCCTTTTCTGACCGCGGCTTTACCGATGCGGTCAGAATTGCCCCGGAAGCACCTCCAGCCTGTTGGCGGTGCTTCCTCTGCCCTCTGCCCTGGCGGTTACAAACCGCCAGGGTCAGAATGAGGGCCTTAGTTTCTAAAATGTTGTCAAGCAATCAATAACAAAAACCTCTGAAATTAATTACTTTTGATAGATTTATAGGTAGCTAACCAAACTGTTATAAGGTATTGCTGTTGTATCTTGTGCAAAATAAATACTGATATCTAAAATGGGTGCATTATGTTTTTTACCACGTGCACAGACTACCACCAGCAGTGCTGTCGTAGCAGGGTTGTTTGTGGAGGTGCAGGCGAATGAGGGAGATGTCCTTGTGGCAGCCTGGACAAGTGGTAAGTCACCTTGCATTCTTATTGCCAATGTACTCTGCTGGTTAAGCAAGGCAGATATTCCTTCCATCACCTCCAGAGTCTAGTCCCTGCTCTTGGCATCTCTCCACCTAAAACTGCAGCACAATGGAACTAAGTTACCAATGCACAAATTACAAACGGAAGACAAGGTGTGTTTCCCAGTGCACACAACGGGCCATATATACAAGAACGTGGCACATCAACTAGCGATGCACCACTTTTCTTGTGGTCCCGTTGCATCCCCTAAAGCCACCATGGTAGCGCTGTATTTCCAATACAGTGCACCATGGCGCATGTTAGGGGCAATAGTGTCATTTTATTGACGCTACTGTAAGGCTATACTGGATTAGCGTAAACAAAAATGACGCTAATCCAATATAGTGTTAAGAGGCCCATTGTAATCAATGGGAACCTCATTTTATTACCTGTTTTAAGCAGGTGTTAAAACTGAGGATAGATATGGCGCAGTGGAATCCTGTAGATTCCATTGAGCTTTTTTGGTGACTCTCTAAGAAGGGAGCGCCCACTTTGCATACATCATGCATATAATGTAAATGATGTGGTGCAAAGGGTTTACAAGGTGGTGCAAACCTATTTTGGCCACCTTGTAAATATAGCGGTATGCTAGTGGCCCGTTACCGTCAAATTTGCGGCACAACTTTTGCTGCAAATGTGGCCCTAGGGGGTGCAAGGGCCTTGTAAATCTGGCCTTAAGTCACCTACTTGTGCTTCACTTCATCATCCTAACTTTGTATCCCAGCCTACCTAAAGAATCAAATTCTATCTCGGAATGTGATTTCTGTTTAATGTAACTTTCAAAGTCTTCTTATTCACATTGATCCATAGGAGGAAAACTATTTGAACCATAAATCCATAGTACATGATAACCTATTGACACCTAAACAACCATACCATATTTACACCTCTGCCTAGCCCAATCCCTATAACTTACCTCCCTTTGAACTAATTTTCTCCCTGCCAAGTGAAGGTATTTCTTGAGAATAATCTGTGTTGGAGGCCTGGGTGTAATTTTAGATTAAGGGCCTGATTTGGAGTTTGGCGGATGGGATACTCTGTGACAAATAAAAGATTCCATTTGCTGCACTACAGTTCATTGTATTTTTCCATTCACTGACTACTGTAATATGGAGGATGGGATATCTGTTATCAGCCTAACCCTAGAACCTAAGTTTGGGCTTGGGTAGTAGAATTGAGGAGGAAGTTGGATAAGTGCAGGGCCATTGCAATTATAAATTCACAAAACATGCTACAGCTGGGCTGCCACAAATACATGCTGAAGAGTAACCAGACCCACCAGCATAGCTCTGTTAGGTTGCATAGTCAAGTATTTATTATGCAGCATACATACTTATATGCCTTGCTCATAAATGGCAAGTAATTCAATTTTTTTAACACACTAGGGGGGTCATTCTGACCCCGGCGGGCGGCGGGAGCCGCCCACCTGGAGGGAACCGCCAGAATACCGCTGCGCGGTCAAAAGACCGCCGCGGGTATTCTAGGTTTCCCACTGGGCTGGCGGGCGACCACCAAAAGGCCGCCCGCCAGCCCAGTGGGAAACACCCCTCCATGAGGATGCCGGCTCCGAATGGAGCCGGCGGAGTGGAGGATGTGCGATGGGTGCAGTGGCACCCGTCGCGTATTTCAGTGTCTGCAAAGCTGAAGCTGACACTGAAATACAAAGTGGGGCCCTCTTACGGGGGCCCCACGACACCCCTCACCGCCATCCTGTTCCTGGCGGTCGGAACCGCCAGGAACAGGATGGCGGTGAGGGGGTCGGAATCCCCCATGGCGGCGCAGCAAGCTGCACCGCCATGGGGGATTCCCAGGGCAGCGGAAAACCGGCGGGACACCGCCGGTTTTCCTGTTCTGACCGCGGCCGAACCGCTGCGGTCAGAATGCCCTGCGGGGCACCGCCAGCCTGTTGGTGGTGCTCCCGCCGACCCCGACCCCGACCCCGGTGGTCCTTGACCGCCGGGGTCGGAATGACCACCTAGGTGCGTTTCCTATTTCTCTATAAACTTAAATCCTTTTGAAAAATCGTTATCTTTCTTTCTTTTGATTATTTTGGTGTTCTGACTTAATTGTTCCTTCCAGTCAGTGTAATAGAGATCCTAGCTAAGATGTGATGCATAGGTGGTAAAAATGTGGCCCAGGTTGTGTGTGGCAGATTAGTATCAATATCATCAATCATCACATCCAAATAAAATTCCAATGGCTCTAGGGGAACAGCAATGTTCTACTACTATACTGTGCCAATACTGACAGTATGAACAAGTGTTTGAGCTGAACATCACAATTTGTGTTTTTGTATTTTATTCTTCTTACTTTTCTCATATAGCTACTTCTGACAGGCAGCAACCAGCACTGGCCCGCCTACCAACAAAGCAGATAATAGCCGCAGTGGATGCCAACTATCGCCAGCTGGGGGTCCTGGAATGAGGGGAGCAGGAAGCACATCCCCAGAGCCAGTACTAAGGTACCTCAGGCTGTCAGCAAGCCCTGCTCTCAACCCAGCCATGGCAGCTCTGCTACCGACTTGGCAGCCAGTGGCCTCCACTTCTGCCCATACCACCATCATCCTCCCCTCTTTAGATGCAAAACAACAACTCCTTCACCACATTCTACGGCGGCTGTCACAGCTCGTGTGCAAGATGGCACTGCTTCAGCAAGAACAGCAGAACTTGGCCTATGAAACTGATGCCCTGAAGGCCTTATTCAATAGATTTTCTGTTTTGATGGGACATCATGATGTGGGTGGAGAGGGTGGGAATGACACAAAGTTGAGGAAAGGGTTTTTGTTTTGGACATTGGACTTTGTTACTTTGGATTAACTTTTTGGGACTTTTTGGGGGGGGGAGTGGTGAGCCTGTTGTGGGCAGAGAGGGTGGGTCCTAAAAATAAGTTGGTTTTGATGGGTGCATGCCTTGGCCAACTAAGATAGTGGATGTGCTCTGAATCCACTCCCACAGGACCCACAAACATCGTTCCCAATCCTGGCCCAACAGCCACATCAGAGATACCTACACCTGGTCTCTGGGTCGCAGGAGCTTGGGAGTACAGAGTTGTGGTAGACTTGCCCAATGTGGAGCCCGGCTGCCCAAGATCAACATTTGTGGCCTGTACAGCAGATGGCGGCCAGGCTGATCTCTTCTGCGAGGAGAAGCTGACTCTGGTTGGGGTTTGATGTGTGTGTTCCTGGGTGGGAGCCCTCTCCTCCCTTGTAAATGACTGTTTCTGCAGGTGATTGGCCCATCCTGGCTGGTGATTGTGGAAACACACTGTGAAGCCTGGATGGAAGTTAGAGGTGTGGGAAGGGAGGCAGCCCAATCCGGATCCTTAGACCTAGTTGCACCTGTAGCCATGGGGCATAACTGAACTGCTCAACAAACTCACACCCAGAGCAATATGGGCCAGTACACTAAGGCCCATATTTATGGAAATTTAGTGCCACCTTAGCATCATGTTTTTTTTACATTAAAGTGGTGCTAACTTAACTCCATATTTATATTTTGACGCTAAACACATCTAGTACAATATATGAGTTAGCGCCATTCTTAGAAAGCACCAACCCACCTTGAGTCGAATTGCGACAATGATATGCAAGGTAGGAATTACCTTCCTAAAAATGACTCTAGCCCTCCAGCACCATATTTACCTCCCAGTGCTAAAACGATGCACACTAAGGAGGTGGACCTAAAGGATGACGCTAAGCTGATTAGCGTCAAATTTTAACGACTGGTCAGACCAAGCGTTAAAGTGCTGTTAGACACATTTCCACGGGGAAACACAATTGAATGGCGCATAGATGCCCACCCCAACCCCCAGCACCACCACCACCCACACCACAGGGACACTACTGGAGGAGGGAGCCCATCCAGTGTAGGCACCTTTCTAGAGGATTGGCTTTGAGGCTGGATACCTTCAGATAAACTATCACAACACTTTGTAATAGAGAAGGCCCACAGATCACTGGTCAAACGACTGCCTCCGGGTGACCCCCATACAGCCAATCATCAGAACCTCTGGACATATGAGCCAGGACAGGCCTTTGCCAGGCTTGTCCCCCTCTTTTACTGGACCCAGATGAGGAGGTCTTCAGATGCATTTTGTAGAAATTGTGTAATTTGCCAGACCAGTGGAAAGACAGGAGAGAAGCTTAAAGCTCCTCTGTCTCCCTTCACTGTCATTGGTACCCTCTTTAAGAGGGTAGGCATCATCATTGGAAGGTCCCTGGATCCCCAGACCACTTCTGGTTATAGGTACCTCTTGGTTCTGGTGGATCTTGATACTAAGGCCCATATTTATACTTTTTTAGTGCCGCATTTGCATAGTTTTTGGACCCAAAAGCGGCGCAAACTCACAAAATATAATTGTGTTTTGTGAGTTTGCGCTGCTTTTGCATAACAAAATGACACACATGCGGTGCTCAAATAGTAAAAATATGGGCCTAGGTGCCCAGAGGCCATACCTCTGAAGACTACTACTCCACCCACGGTGTCTAGGGCCCTGATGGAGATTTTGACCTTAGTGCATGCCTGACAAGGGAATCAACTTCATGTCTGCTTATAAGCAGTCAATATGAAGGCCTGTCGAGTTTCTTATAAGTTCTCCTCTCCTTATCATCCACAAACCAATGGGCTTGTTGAGGTATTCAACAAGACCCTGAAAGGCATGATCAGAAGCATATCTGAGGCTTTTAGGTACAAATGGGACACCCTTTTGCCATACCAACTCTTTGCGTACAGAGAGGTGCCACAGAAGGGGGTTGGGTTTAGCCCCTTTTAACTTCTGTATGGGACCCTGTAAGGGGACATCCCAGCCTGGTAAAGGAAGAGGGGACGCAATCTCCCAGGAAACTTACCCATGATGTAGTGAACAACATGCTAGCCTTCTGAAGCCAGATAGCCAAGTTGTGGAAGTGAGCTTCATACAACTTAGAGCCCAGCCAGGAAGTGCTGAAGCAGTTATACTCTAGAGAGCAGCCCCTGTGGACTCCCAACCTGGGCAGAAAATCTGGGTGATGGAGCCTGTGGATACCAAGGCCCTCTAAGACTGTTGGACCCATGAGATTGTACAGCAGGAGGGGGAGGACACCTACTTGGTGGACCACAAGACCCCCAGACACCCTTGGAGGGTTAACCACCTTAACTTTCTCAAACTCCACTATGAGAGGTCTGAGGTCTCCATGCTTTTGGTGATAGATGGAAGGGAGGAAGAGGAGAGTGAACCTCTCCCTGATCTCCTACCCTTCAAAGAGAAGGAAGGGTCTCTGGAAGGTGTTAACCTTTCCCCTACCCTGACATCTGAACTGCAGAAGGACTGTCGCCAGTTGCTGGGACAGTTCTCCTTTCTATTTACTCTCATTCCTGGGGTTACATAATTATATATCCACGACATGGACACAGGAGATAACTTCCTTGTTAAGAATAAAATGTACTAGCTGTCAGACAAAGTGAGGGCCAGCATTAAGGAAAAGGTTTCCAAAATGCTGGAATTAGGTGTGATTAAACCTTCCACAAAGTAGGTGGCTTTCTTGTCTGGGTGACAAAGACTGGACCTACATCATCCCCAGAACCAAAGAGATTCCAAGGGCTTACTGGCTTGCATCCTTTTCTGAAGTGTCAGGGACATCAAAATCTTCAATCACCTCTGCTACAGCTCCAGGACTCTACCAACTGTGAGTCGTATGCTGCCATGTTGTGCCAATCCAGTCCCGGGCCCTTCAATCAATCAATCAGGATTTTTAAAAAGTGTAGTTAATTATCTGATAGGATGTCCTGTTGCGTAGGTTCTCATTAGGGTGATGAGGCGATTTGGGCGGTAGGATCGCCTGAGTTGTGGGTACTGAGTACAATTCCACACCTGTCTGCCTAATCTGGAGTTTCTGGCTAACTAGCAGCTCCCCATCTCTGACTGAGATGATTGTGGCAACTGAGCTCATGGAAAGATAGACTCCCCAGGGAATTGTGGTACATCAGATGCCATCCTGTTCTCTCAGTTACCAAGAGCTCACTCAGGCAAAGTCAGCAGAGGCAGAATATATTTAAATAAGAATACATTAAAATATCTGCATCTTAGATAAAAGCAGGTGCATAGCAATAATGAGGATATTAAAAGACAATAGGAGCAGGCATGTAACTAAAAATGTAAAACACAAGAACAGTCCTACCATGCTGTCTAAACAGGGGAGTGGTTCTATAGCCCCTCAGCCTACGCTAAATATGAGCACAGCATACTAACCCTAATCTGCCGTTTGGACTTATCCCTGGGAGAACATCATCCCTCATACCTGATGTAAAAGGCCTCAGGTCTAAAAAGACACCATCCCCATCAGGTTCAGGGCTTGGCTGTTTAAGCAATTAGCTGTAGCGAAGCTTGCAGTAATCTTCATACAGTTGTGGTCATCTGGCTGGAATCTCCCTCTATCGTGTCAGGGACTAAGTGGTGTTTTTATAATAAAACCAGCTGACATTCTAAGAAATGGTCCCCACGTATGAGTGTGTGTATTTCTGTGAATGCTGGAGACACAGCATACCACGTTTGTCGGCAACCCTACCTTATTGTAGCCTTGGAGAAAGCACAAAGTTGACTGCATGTCCTACTAAGAACACAATGCTTTCCTAGGTGAAAGGACAATAAGTTGGAGAGAAATTAAACAGCACCGCAAATGTTGCTAGTGATACAAAAATAAAGCAATGCCATGTCAAATGTAACAGGGTGAAAGTGCACAGCGGCAGGCATAGTTAGCTAAATAAACGTGTCTAAAATCTGACTAAAATAGCTATACAACACACTCACTTTCCCGGTCAAAGGTGGTTCAAAGCTAATGCAGAAATAAGGTATACAAAACCCTAAACTAAAGCATCAACCAAAGTGTTAATTATGACAAGTTCAGGAAACAGAAGCCATAGGAAAGTACAATTTCGAAAGACCACTCCGTGGCACGTGGAACTAAATTTCAAAAGTCAAAGTCATTTTAGACATCACCAGTTATATCCAGGACAATGCAATCCAGGAGACGGTCAACTTCGGCAGGTGACAAAATATCCAATTAATGCCCAGGGAAAACCACAGAGCACTCATGTTCCAGAGCCTGAGCTTCAGCCGAGGCAGCAGCATTCCATTTCATGCCCACTGTAGAGTTAAGAGTCGCCAAATCCACAAAGGGCAACTCATACACAGCTTCCTGTAGCAAATGCACCCTCAACGTGCATGTCTGAGGATGTGCCCTCATTAAGAACATCAACAGATCAGCATCCAATGAAAGTAAATGCTGCACAAAAAGACAGACTTCCAGTGCACCAGAGGCACCAGAGGCATCAAAACACAGGCTGCACACAATCCAAAACTGGTTGGAATGACCTGCCTTCAGTGTTTGTAGTATCTAACCTAACTGCATAATTGATCGTAGCTGACTTTGTCCATGTTGCAGAAACGACACATCACTCTGTACTATATCTGTTGCAGAGGACACAATATTATTTATGGTGTAAATGTGGAAGGACAAGGTGTTAATTCCATTATCTACAATAGCTAATGCTTTCCCTAAGTTTTCCTGATCTTTTGCCATAACCGGGCAGCCGCTTGTCGTTGGGAAAGTTTCCAAATTTCATTGTATCTTTCATATATGAAGCATTTTCTGCGCTGTCTTCTGGGGCCTAACAGGAAATCCTGTAAATCTGTGTTACTGGACAGGAGACGAAGATGTTCTTTAACATCATCTAGTGAGGAGACCTTCATCCATTGCTGGCATAGTTTCCCTACACTATGAGGGTCATTACAACATTGGCGGTAAAAGCCATTTACCGGTGTGCAGAAGACCGCCAACACACCGCCGCGGCCGCGGAATTCCGCCACAGTCATTATGACCCACAGCTCAGAATCCGCCAAAATCCAGACACCCACACAAGTCCGCCACACCAAAGGTCAGTGATAAACTGGCGATAACAAAACCAACACCGTCACACCAACAGGAATACGCCCACACTATCACGACCCACGAATCCCCGTGGCAGTCTTTCAACCAAGGTATTCCATTGGCAGTACACACCCCCGCGCTCAAAATACACACACTCTTACAAAACACTACCACATTGGACAAATCGAAATACACACACCACTCCTACACACCTAATACAATATAAAACACACACCCACATCACCCACAAACCCTTACGTCAACAATTGCGACAGAAGGCCAGAGAGAGACACCACCATCTACAAACTAGCATCCACAGGCACTCAACACCATCACTCACACAACATCCACGCACCTCACACAACACACCTCTAATTATCACCCCACACATCACAACACACACCACCCCACACATCACCCATACCACCCGCAAAGATACCTCAGGTTCCCTGAGGAGGAGCTCAGGGTCATGGTGGAGGAAATCATCCAGGTATAACCACAGCTATTCGGATCAAAGGTCCAGCACACCACCATAGCTAGGAAGATGGAGCTATGGCGAAGAATCGTGGACAGGGTCAATGCAGTGGGACAGCACCCAAGAACACGGGATGACATCAGGAAGAGGTGGAACGACCTACGGGGGAAGGTGCGTTCCGTGGTCTCAAGACACCACCTTGCGGTTCAGAGGACTTGTGGCGGACCCCCACCTCCTCCCCCAGAACTCACTACATGGGAGGAGCAGGTCTTGGCTATACTGTATACTGAGGGCCTCGCAGGAGTAGCTGAAGGAATGGACTCTGGTAAGTCAAACCTTTAACTACCATATCCCCCACCCACCTGCATGCTATTACACACCCCCACCTTCGCCCTCACCCCCATCACTCCAACTCCTCATGTATGTCCCAATATCACAAACCACACATCCCAAACCCAAGCCCTGCATGTAAAACCAAAGCATGGACAACCATCACCAAAGCATGTCCACTGCGCATACCCATACACCCCCCTAAACCATTATCACACAAGGTCCTACACAGGAATGCAAGCAGTGGGGTACACGGTCACCCGCCCATTGCACACCACAGCACACACAGATGCAATAATCATGCCTTTACACCCCTGCAGGACACCTACCCAACGTCACCGGACAGGAGGGTCCAGATATGTCCTATAAACCCACAGAATAGGCCCACAGTGATGACAGCAGCTCTGTCCAACTGGATCAAGATGACCAGCCCGGCCTACCTGGGACCTCGGGACATTCGGTTCCCCTTCCACTGGCACAAGCCACTACAGACCTTCCCCCCTCTGGAAACACCAGCACAGCACCCGCCCAGCGGGCCCATACCTCTGACCCCAGGACACGTCAATCAGCAGTGTGTCCACCACTAACCCACCACCCCAACAACACCAGGGACCTGGGGGCAGTGGCAGTGGGCATACGGTTCAGGGGACAGAGGCCCAGGAACACAGGGCAACTGGGAGGGCTGCTGTGCTAAAGGGGGAGGACAGGCCAGGGAACCCACTCTCCATGAGGCCCTCTCCAACATCATGGGAGCCTACCACCATTCCCAGGAGACGATGGCAACGGTACTGGCCAAGTTTCAGGAGACCCAGCGGCTGCAGGAGGAACAGTATTTGGGGTTCAGGGAGGAACTCAAATCCATCAATTCCACCCTGGGCACCATTGTAGGGGAGCTGAAGGAACACGTCAACACCAGGAGGGACACTGTGGCACAACAAGGGGCCCCTGACACTAACCTGGACGATGAACTGCCCATCACCTCCGCCGGCGCTAGTGGACAGGAGGCACCGCCACAGGACCACCACACCAGCACCCCACCCCCTGCAGATAGAGAACCACCCCGCAAGCGGTCCCTGAGATCCAGGACAAAGACAGAGAACAATGCCAAGACCCCCGCCAAGAAATGAGACCACCCTGATTGTCATCCTTCTGTCCCACTTTGTCACCCTGTCTATACTTAAAATGCCCCAGATCCACTTCCTATGCCCCTTTGGACAATGCACCTGTGAGACTAATAGACTGGACTCTGCCATGGACATTCCTCCAGCATCACCCCTGACCATTTTACAACCCCGTCCACTATTTAGCACTTAAATAAACACCCTTAAATCACAAAACAATCAGGAGTCTGTCTGTGCTTTCGAAAATGTTCATTAGCAATAACAGTGACAAAATGCTATATCAAATGTAATGTCAACATACCTATGTCACACAGCTCTAGTCCATGCGGAAACAGAGCAGGTGTCACACAGTGGGACCCACATCTGTGAAATCGTAAGGGAAAGTGACAACTCAGTGATCATACACTGGGTGAAAATGACAGACAGATGGTAGTAGAATTAAATCAGATGTAGCAGGCAGTGTTGTCTTCTTACCTGTGTCTCACTGGAAGTATTGCTGGATCACCGTGTTCCTGTTGTCTATGTCCTCTTCTTCTGCTTCCACAGGCTCCACAGCTGCCACAACACCTCCATCTGGACCATCCTCCTGCAGAAAAGGCACCTGTCTTCGCAAAGCCAAGTTGTGAAGCATACAGTAGGCCACGATGATCTGGCATACCTTCTTTGGTGAGTAGGATAGGGAACCACCTGTCATATGGAGGCACCGGAACCTGGCCTTCAGGAGGCCGAAGGTCCGCTCTATAATCCTCCTAGTTCGCCCATGGGCCTCATTGTAGCGTTTCTCTGCCCTTGTCCTGGGTTTCCTCACTGGGGTCAGTAGCCATGACAGGTTGGGGTAACCAGAGTCACCTGCAAATATTGAGGGACAACTGTTAGACACACACTAACTCATAGGGATATCCCCAGACCCAGACACCTAGTCACACTGTATTGGGTCCATGTCCTCACCTAATAGCCACACACAGTCTCTGGAGTTGCCCCATCACATAAGGGATGCTGCTATTCCGTAGAATATAAGCCTCATGCACTGAGCCAGGAAATTTGGCATTCACATGGGAGATGTACTAGTCGGCCAAACACACCATCTGCACATTCATAGAATTGTAACTCTTCTGGTTTCTGTACACCTGTTCACTCCTGGGGGGTGGGACCAAGGCCACATGTGTCCCATCAATGGCACCTATGATGTTGGGGATATGTCCCAAGGCATAGAAGTCACCTTTCACTGTAGGCAAATCCTCCACCTGAGGGAAAACGATGTAGCACTGCATGTGTTTCAGCAGGGCAGACAACACTCTGGACAACACATTGGAAAATATAGACTGGGACATCCCTGATGCTATGGCCACTGTTGTTTGAAAAGACCCACTTGCTAGGAAATGGAGTACTGACAGCACCTGCACTTGAGTGGGGATTCCTGTGGGATGGCGGATAGCTGACATCAGGTCTGGCTCCAACTGGGCACACAGTTCCAGGATTGTGGTACGATTAAGTCTGTAGGTGGTGATCACATGTCGCTCCTCCATTGTCGACAGGTCCACCAGCGGTCTGTACACCGGAGGATGCCGCCATCTCCTCACCTGCCCCAGCAGACGGTGCCTATGGAGGAGAACAGCGAGCAGAGAGTCAACCAACTCTGAGGTACGTAAACACAGCTTAATTGGAAAATATTTGCAAATCAACATATGCCTGTATTAGTGTTTAAGCAAGGCCTAGATATGTGTGACGCAGTCCAAAATAATGCCATGTGGGCCCCTGAAATGGCAGCTGCCAGACCTGTAAAGTGTGACAAGGGGATATGAGATAACTGCGCTGGCGTTGGACACCGTTGCGGTAGGCGGTTGAAGACCGCGGCGCTATCCTGCATTGGTTAACATTGGATCATATGGGTCCCAGGAGCCAATGACGATCGTCGCCGGCGGTGACGGTAGGCACCGCCGCAGACATGACCGCCATTTTCTCTCTGTTCAATCACTCAATACCTGATCTTCGACAGGAGAGGACCTACACTGCAAGTGCTGCTGTGACCTTAGTCTGGAAGAGACAATGGCTCGTGTGTCTGGGGAAAGGGCCCCTGCCTTCAGCACAGAGGAGTTGGAGAAACTAGTGGATGGGGTCCTCCCCCAGTACATGCTACTCTATGGTCCTCCAGACAAACAGGTAAGTACACTGTGAGCATGCTGTATGGGCAATGCCTGTGTGGAGTGGTGGAGCACTGAAACCGCCCTCATCTCAGTCACAGACGACATCAGAACCCTGATGGACAACGGTGAAACAGTCACCCTCATCCTCCACGACCTCTCGGCGGCATTCGACACCGTCTGTCTCCGCACCCTAATAACCCAGGCCCTGGACTGGATCGCCTCCTTCCTCTCAAACCGCTCTCAAAGAGTTTACCTCCCACCGTTTCGCTCAGACCCCACCAAAATCATCTGCGGCGTACCTCAAGGCTCATCGCTCAGCCCGACACTCTTCAATGTTTACATGAGCCCCCTCGCCGACATTGTACGCAAGCACGACATCATCATCACCTCCTACGCCGACGACACCCAACTTATACTCTCCCTCACCAAGGACCCCGCCAGCGCCAAGACCAACCTACAAGAGGGCATGAAGGACGTCACAGATTGGATGAGGCTCAGCCGCCTAAAGCTGAACTCTGACAAAACGGAAGTCCTCATCCTCGGCAACACCCCGTCCGCTTGGGACGACTCCTGGTGGCCCACGGCCCTTGGCACCGCACCGACCCCCTCAGACCACGCCCGCAACCTCGGCTTCATCTTGGACCCTCTTCTCACCATGACCAAGCAAGTCAACGCCGTGTCCTCCGCCTGCTTCCTCACCCTCCGCATGTTCCGCAAGATCTTCCGCTGGATCGCCGCCGACACTAGAAAAACCGTGACCCACGCCCTCGTCACGAGCCGCCTGGACTACGGCAACACCCTCTATGCTGGGACCACCGCTAAACTCCAAAAACGCCTGCAACGTATTCAAAACGCATTCGGCCCGCCTCATCCTCGACTTACCCCGCTACAGCCACATCTCTGCACACCTGAGACACCTGCATTGGCTCCCAGTCAGCAAAAGGATCACCTTCCGACTTCTCACCCACGCACACAAAGCCCTCCACAACAAGGGACCGGAATACCTCAACGTCGCCTCAGCTTCTACGCCCCCACCCGTCTTCTCCGTTCCTCTGGCCTCGCGCTCGCTGCCGTCCCTCGCATCCGCCGCTCCACGGTGGGTGGGAGGTCCTTCTCCTTCCTGGCAGCCAAAACCTGGAACACCCTCCCCACCAGCCTCAGGACCAACCCAGGACCACTCCGCATTCCGGAGACTCCTCAAGACCTGGCTTTTCGAGCAGCAGTAACTCCCCCTTCCCCCTAGCGCATTGAGACCCGCACGGGTGAGTAGCGCGCTTTATAAATGTTAATGATTTTATTTTTATTTTTTGTGGATGAAAGATGGGGGGGTGAGAATGAGGAGTGCATGAAACGACGGTGAGTGCATGTGCGTCACGGCAAGGGTAGGGATGCGGGCCAATGATTGTGACGGTGCGGACAGGTAATATCTTCTCCTTTTCCCCTGTACTATTCCTGTAGGTCAGCGCCCACCAGAAGAAGGACATTTGGCGTGCCATCGCCAAGGAAGTCCGGACCCTGGGGTCTACCACAGTCGGAGCACCCACTGCCGGAAAAGATGGGAGGACTTTCGCCGCTGGAGCAAGAAGATGGCGAAGGCCCAGCTGGGGATGGCCTCCCAACGTGGGATGGGTGCCCGTCACACCATGACCCCCCTGATGTTCAGGTCAGGATCCTGTTGGTGGCGTACCCGGAGTTGGATGGGCGCTTGAGGGCATCACAGCAGCCACAAGGGGATGAGTACACTCTCATTCTGCTGATTCAGCGTGCATTGTATGTGTCTGGGTGGGGGAGGTGGGCTGTGGGTTCCCCTAGGCCAGGGCGAGTTTAGTAGGCAAGGTCCCTTCTTAAAGCAGGCCCTGTGGCACCCCACCCCACCTGTGTACAGTGCCAACTATACCTAGGCAGGTTCCTGTGACATCCATGTGTGCAGCAATCGGGCATAGCCTTGTAACCCATGTCCCTGTGATTGATTAGGGAACTCCAAGTGCACAGCGTAGTGCAAGGGGCTTCTGTGTCTGAAGTGTCCGCCAACGGTAGCGGTATTGCATGCACTCAACATGTCTTTCTTCTGTCTTCCTCCCCCTTTTTGTGGTCTCCCTGTACTTGTGTGCATTAGCATCATCTGGCAGAGGGGCAGTGGCACCGGAGCAGGAGGGAGCTGCATCCCACATGGCCCTGGAGGGTGACACAACGGAGTCTGAATTCACCAGTGGGACGGAGGGCGAGGGGAGCTCCACGGCGGGGACAGGAGCTGAGACCAGCGATAGGGACTCGTCCCCTGATGGGAGCTCCCTTGTGGTGGCGGGCCCATCTGTGCCCCCTGCATCTACAGGTACAGCCGCCACCCCCCTACCAGCACCGCCCTCCTAGCAGCCCCTCAGCATGTGTCCCATGCCCGCTCATGCAGGAGGGTGGGCATCTCCTTCGCCCCAGGCACTTCAGCCCCTGCCCCTGTCACCCTTGCTGCCCTCAGTGAGGAGGCCATTGACCTCCTCAGGTCCCTCACTGTTGGGCAGTCTACCATTTTGAATGCCATCCAGGGTGCAGAGAGGCAGTTGCAACAAACCAATGCATACCCGTAGGGCATTCATTCTGGTCAGGCAGCCCATCAGCGAGCTTTTCAGACTCTGGCCTCAGCACTGATGGCAGCCATTGTACCTGTCTCTAGCCTCCCCCCTCCAACTTCCTCCACCCAGACCCAAACCCCTGTACCTCAGCCTATCCCAAGCACACCATCAGGCCAGCATGTACACACCTCAACACACATGGGAAGCTCTGGCAAACATAAGCACCACACATCCCACAGGCACTCACACAAGCAACATACACATGCAGACACACCAACATCCACTGCCTCCACTGTGTCCCCCTCCTCCTCGTCTCCCTCCTTGCTCCCTGTCTCGTCTCCACTCACACCTGCTTACACTACATCCTCAGCCACTACGTCCATCACCAGCACACCCACACCACACCCTGCTCACGTGCAGTCACCACCCTCACTACCATTCACACATCCCCTGTGTCCTCTACCAGTGTGTCTGTGAGCCCACCTCCCAAAGTACACAAATGCAGCCACACACCCACCCAACAGCAATCCCTCACGACAGCATCCAGCCCATGCACCTTCACCCAAAGTCACCAAACGTACACCTCCTACAACCACTACCTCTTCCTCCACTCCCAAACCCCCTCCATAACCAACTGTCCCATTGTTCCTAAAAAACTTTTCCTGTCCAACCTTGACCTCTTTCCCTCACCTCCCCCACCCCTTCAGTCTCCTAGGTCCCGCCTCTCCAGGTCCCAACCCATCACCTCAGCCACAACATCTGTGTCTGTGGGACCAGTGGTGCCAGTATTAACCGGCTTCTGGAGTGCGCCAGGCAGCAGGGCAGCCAGTGTGGCAAGGAGCCAGAGCACGGACAGTCCCCCACCTGTAAAGCACAAAAAGTTGGTCAGTGCCCGGCGGGAAAGAGGAAAGAAATCAGCCACCAAGGCCGCTCCCAGGGGTACAGTTGGGAGTGTGGAGACAGCTGTGCCACCATCAAAGTTGGGGAAGGGGCACAGTGAAACCGGCAAGTCTGGGAAAATCTGTACGGTGGACAAGACCGCCACCAGCACCGCTGCCCAGGACACCGCGTCCACCAGCACCGCTGCCCAGGACACCGCCGCAACAAGCACCGCAGGCCAGTGAGTGCCAAAGATTCCGACGCTACTGAGGCCGCCATGAGCAGGATGAAGCACTCTGGGCACCAAGCCCCCTCCAGAACCAGTGGAGAGATACATCCACTACCTCTGTCCTTGGCAGGATGAAGCACTCTGGGCACAAAGTCCCCTCCAGAACCAGTGGAAAGACAAATCTACTACCTCAGTCCTTGGCAGGATGAAGCACTCTGTGCACAAAGCCCCCTCCAGAACCAGTGGAGATTCACATCCACTCACACAGTCCTTGGCAGGATGAAGCACTCTGGGCACAAAGCCCCCTCCAGAACCAGTGGAGATTCACATCCACTCACACAGTCATTGGCAGGATGAAGCACTCTGGGCACAAAGCCCCCTCCAGAACCAGTGGAGAGATACATCCACTACCTCTGTCCTTGGCAGGATGAAGCACTCTGGGCACAAAGCCCCCTCCAGAACCAGTGGAAAGATACATCCACTACCTCAGTCCTTGGCAGGATGAAGCACTCTGGGCACAAAGCCCCCTCCAGAAACAGTGGAGATTCACATCCACTCACACAGTCCTTGGCAGGATGAAGCACTCTGGGCACAAAGCCCCTTCCAGAACCAGTGGAGACTGTTATCCACTTGAGAGACTGTGGCTTTGCACTCCCCAGGATTGAACAGTGGGCAAACCACCCACTGTAGAGACTTGAGAGACTGTGGCTTTGCACTCCCCAGGATTGGACAGTGGGCAAACCACCCACTGTAGAGACTTGAGAGACTGTGGCTTTGCACTCCCCAGGATAAAGCAGTGGGCAAACCACCCGGCTTTGCACTCCCCAGGATTGAACAGTGGGCAAACCACCCACTCTAGAGACTTGAGAGACTGTGGCTTTGCACTCCCTAGGATTGGACAGTGGGCATGGAGCCCCCTCGTGGATCTGGCGTCGTGCACTCATCCGGCTGAGGTGCCCCCCCTTTCCTTCCCCCTGAGGTGCCTGTTTTATTTCTATCTGATGCCCCAGCAGTGTTCTCTCTGTCTTGTTCGGGTATCTTGTGTGGGCCTCGTCCATGCATTTTGGGCCCAGTGGTCCGCGGACTATGATGGTGAAATCCCTTGGACTTGTATTCTTGGCGTATATATTTGTTTATAGTGTGAATATCTTTGTCTATATTTTTGATTCATGTCTTTGAATATATTACAATAATTCGACTCATTTCCTTTTGTCCTTGCATTCTTCCAGGGGGGGTTGGGGGGTGTAACTGTAATGTATCATGATGTATTAGTGTGTGTGTTGTCGTGGGTGAGGGTGGGGGTGGGGGTTTTGCGTGTTGCGTGTGTAAGTCACAGTTTTTTCCCTCCCCCTCCCCTGTGTTGTAGGTGCATACTCACCGTGGTCTTCGCCACTGCCGTTCGTGCTCCTGGTAGAGGAGCAGAAAGATAAAGGCTGGAAGAATCTGGAGCTCGGGTTCCATGGCGTCCTGGTTCCTCGTGGGATGTGTAGAGGTGAGTGTTTTCCCTTACAAGTCCTGTTTCCGCCGTGTTTTTGTTCACGGTGAATCCGCCCCGGAAAAGGTGGCGTATTGGACTGTGTTAATTCTGTGGGTGGTACATTGTCCTCCGCCTGTCTGTTGGCGTTTACCGCCTCAGTGTTTATTTGTACCGCCTTGGCAGTCGGAGTGTTAAAGTGGCTGTCTATGTTGGCGGTTTCCGCCACGGTCGTAATTCCATTTTTTGTTTTCCGCCGGCCTGTTGGCGGTTTTACCGCCGCTTTAACACCGACTACCAGGGTTGTAATGACCACCTATATGTTGTCACAATACCCAAGTGCTCTAAGGATATATAGAGAGGGTCCGGCCTATTAGTTCTAAAAACCCCCCAGGAGTTTACAAAACATGTATGGCACCCATTGGTGTCTACAGGCCACAATAACCACCCGTAAGGATATGACAATGACACATTGGGGGTCATTCTAAGTCTGGCGGGCGGCGGAGGCCGCCCGCCAGACTTCCCCCACCAAAATACCGCTCCGCGGTCGAAAGACCGCTGAGGGTATTTTGTGATTTGCCCTGGGCTGGCGGGCGACCGCCAAAAGGCCGCCCCCCAGCCCAGGGCAAATCATCCTTCCCACGAGGACGCCGGCTCAGAATTGAGCCGGCGGAGTGGGAAGGTGCGACGGGTGCAGTGGCACCCATCGCGTATTTCAGTGTCTGCATAGCAGACACTGAAATACAAAGTGGGGCCCTCTTACGGGGGCCCCTGCAGTGCCCATGCCATTGGCATGGGCACTGCAGGGGCCCCCAGGGGCCCCGCGGCACCCCCTACCGCCATCCTGTTCCTGGCGGGAGACCCGCCAGGAACAGGATGGCGGTAGGGGGTGTCAGAATCCCCATGGCGGCGGAGCGCGCTCCGCCGCCATGGAGGATTCACATGGGCAGCGGAAAACCGGCGGGAGACCGCCGGTTTTCCGCATCTGACCGCGGCCGAACCGCCGCGGTCAGAATGCCCTGCGGGGCACCGCCGGCCTGTCGGCGGTGCTCCCGCCGACCCTGGCCCCCATTCATTAAGCTAGTCTTCAGATGCATTTATATACTTTTGCCATTTGTCAAATTTTGCAAGAACAGGAATACTAGGCTCATTCAGTTCTTTAATGTTTGCTAAGCCTAAACAGCTAGTTTGTTGTGCTGTTTCATTTAAGAATATCATCTGAACAGGAATCATGCAGGCTCTAAATAAAGCTTCTATACCTCTAATTTGCCACTTTCTCGTTCCCCACAAACTTTTCAGATCAATTGATTTACCCAATGTTCATAACCTTCTATCGCCAAGCGGGAAATAAAGGAGTTGGAATATATCAATTTTGTATCAGTCAATAATACATGCAAATCTTCCATCACTGGCAATTAAAAATTATATGACTCAGCATTCTTGACATTGTGCTGAGAAAAATATGCAAACTTTCCAGTATTCATTTTTTTAAATTCCTACTGGTGGAGTCAGACAGTGTTCCCATTGGGCATATTTAAAAGCAGTTTTGGGCTACTAGCTCTATGAATGAAATGATGTCCATAATGATTATAACAGAACATATCGCCATAATTTCCTTTAAATTGGTACACATCCTCATTTTCAAAAAACTGTATAAGACTGTAGATCTGACATAGTATCAACTGTTTTTACATCCCAATCATCAGAAATCAATCCTGGTGTAATTACATCAGTCAATGAAAGTTTGAACACATAAGAAATTTAAATGATCTCCGTAGGACCACATATGTCGTATAAGACTTTATCCCATACAATCCCATTGGGAATTGATACTGCTGTAATCTTCACTGGGGAAAAGTCTCTGCGTATTTTATGTGAAGAAAAATGTAGTTGTAAGACTTCATCAATCAGTTCAACTGTCGAGCAATCAGGAAGGTAATTACCATGTATAAGAAAAAAGAAAACAATGACAAGCCCAATCCAAAGAAAAAAGGCAACCACAGTCAGTGATAACCATAAATAGTTCCGAGGACGAGTAAGATAGTTAATTTTTAGCCAATGTATTAGCTTACGTGCTCTGGACAGTTCAGTCACAGTTGAGGCAGATGGGTCTGAAGAAAAGTCGTCAACATCGACAAAGTAACCATCATCTGTACAGACAAATGCTGGTAGTGTGTTCAGAGGAGAGACTGCTGAAGATTCCATTGGTGATGTGTAGTATGTTATGACATCTGTTTGCGTTGAGGTTGTAGAAGGCTGCTCCTGGTTCTCCAGATATACAAAGCTACTGCCCTCATGACAGCCACTTATGGGGCAAAGATTTGGGGTTTCACAGATGCTACCTTCCTTCTAAATGCTGAGAACAATTTTCTTAGGAACATGCTCAAGTTACCTAAGGACATGCCACTGGTGCCACTGAGGATGAACTTAGCACTAATCCCTATACATTTGGTGGTGGCTTTAAAACCCTTGTTGTATTGGGTGAGGCTATGAAAATGCAAGGAACTAACACCGTATAGGAACTCCTTGATTGACCTAATTTCAAGTGACTCACAGGTAATTATGCCCTGGTTGAACTACCTTAAGTCACAGTGTGAGAAGCTGAAAATGATTGACCTTTGGAAGTGTCCTACAGCGGTTTCCAAGGACATAGTCCTGACATTAAAAAGTGCTTATTGGAACTATGCCTTGGAACAGACATGGTTGAACAATGGTCATGAGAACCTGTCTGGGAAATTTTCAAACATTAAATGCTCCCCATCCTATGAAAAGTTCCTGGATGAAATCCATCCCCCCCTTTTCCAAGCACCTGTACCTACAGCTTAGGTATGGGTCCCTACCCCTAAGACATTTAACAGCTAAAAGGGAGAAGCGTACCTCCTCTGTGTCTTGTCATTTCTGCCCTCAGCTGAAGGAAACTGAAGAGCACCTTCTCTTTTTATGCCCACAATATACACCCTCGTGGGAGATGGATGATCCCTGTTTGTAAGCTCTTGGGTGCCAGACATTACTGGGAGGCCCTGAGAATCCTTAAACGTGACTCAAAGGCAGTGATAGTCGTTGCTGTAACCAAATATCTGGAGCAAACATGACGCATAAGACGGAGAGCCATGTCCTAATGGGTATTCCTGGACTGACAAAGAACCCAGGCTGTCTAGCTATCAGACAGATACTTTTGAACTTACATTTGATTACTCCACCTCCAATTTAAACCTGTTTCCTATATGTCATACATGTACTTCAAGTTAAATTTGTACCTTGCACTTACACAATGCATATGTGTTTTAATTCTTTTACATGTGTAAATAACACATATTCTTACCTTTCTTTAAGATCTGAATGCACTAGGAGATACTCAATTTTATGAATGTATTTATGTATACTTTTATGGTTGTTTAACCAAAATTAAGTAAATACTACTACTACTAGAAGGCTACTCTATATCAGCAGAAATTGATAAAGTAGTAGTCATCAGTGGAACCAATCAAAGTTAATCTTCCACCCTTCCCGAGAGGTATCAACGTTGCTGTTGAAAACATGCAGAGGAACATCCTAGTTTGTAGTGGGAGGGATTTGGGCACTACTCAGGAGTCCTCTAGGTCTGCTGAGCAGGATCGGCCACATGGTGTAATTTGACATTGTCAATGGAGAAAATGTGATTCTCCTTAGAACCAGGCAGTGGTGGTAGTATAACAGTCCTGGTAAAGTGTATTCCCAGGACTGGGACCAGTGCTCGATAAGAAGGACCAAACTATTTTTTCTCAGCAATCTTTTCACGCACTGGATCTCCCAACTTGGGAATCCAGCCGGTAGATGTTACTGTTACTGTTACATCCCGAATTCCAGAGGAGGCAGCACTGGCATTTGCGTTGTCATCACATAATTGTTGCAACTCCTGCAAGACAGTGACACGTTCAGTGACCTTCTAGACAGATTATTAAGTGCTCTCTGAACTGCATACAGGTGTTTAACCCAATGACGACCCGTGCCTAATACTCTTGCTGCTAGGAATTGCTTTAAATTGCGGTTTCGTAGCACCATGACACTATTTCCCTCGGGATGAAATGGAGACGAGTAATGCAGTTGTACCCCTAACAAAGCCACGGTATCCCTGTAAGCCCTTAAGGCAAAAGCAGGGCCCCAGTCCAAATGGAAAGCTGCAACAGCATACGTACTGAAAAAGACATGCAAATCTTTAATAACAGTTTGACCATCAGCTGCGCATTGTTACCACACCCATATAAATATAGAGCATGAGTCCACAGCGACTAAAATGTATTTGTATGCACTGTCTGGTGTCAGGGGACCACAATGGTCCAAGTACACACATTGTAAGGGCATGTTAGAAATTAAGAGGGGTGTCTGCAGTGGCCGCTAAATGCTTGAGCTTTTTATTTGTTGGCAGATGTCACAACAAAGGACGTACTGCTTGGCCTGTTTATAAAGACCTGGCCACCAGTAACGTGATTGTAACAGTTAAAGCGTAGCAGCTACCCCAGCATGTGCTGATGCAACTCCCTCATGCGCTGCTTTTACTAACTCTGGTCTTAGGTCTTTGTTGGGAATCACTCAGACCCCCAAGCCAGGAATCTTTACTTTGGCATCAAACATGCCTCCCATCCGGCAGGAATATTTAGAGGGATAGGCTCTGGGCATAGGTGTGCCCTCAGCCGTTGCTCCTATTGCCTCTAATGTTTCATCATCCACTCTTGTTTTAGAGAGTGTTACTGCTGCCACCGTATCAATATACCTACCTTCCCACTTCTCTAATGCTCCCCAAATCTGCGCACTATGCAGCAGTTCTCTCAGGTGTGCTTTCATTCCTGCTCATCTCATGTGTTCGAAATCCTTTGCTTCAAAATCTAATCTGTAGCTGCGTTTCAAATGTTTTGTCTTCTCAATGTCAATGTCATGTTTTTCTGCTAACTTCTGATGTATTTAACTCACTTCTCTTGTAATCTTTGGGCATAAATACCTCAGCTATTCTTCTGTGTAAGATTCTAATCTGTTCACACCTATTGTTCCCTCGACTAATTCAGTGGCTTCTATATTCAACCTAACACGATTTATCTGATCCTCACCCTTGGATGCATTCTGAGGAGTGTTTAGGCTGTCTAACCATTCGCTTAATTGCTGAGCTGATAATCCCTGTAATGAAATGTTATTTGCATTCGGCACTGGTAGCTGTTGTACCACTGCGCCTGAAGTTTGCGGTGTGAGCAGTCTCAAACTCTGACTCGCATTCAGGCCATTCAATGCATCTGGAAGTGCTATAAGTGGACTAAGATCCATTAGAGGTCTAGATCCATTGAAAGTTTGTCCGGCAGATGACATTAACTGCGCAGGATCTCTCATCCCCCTCCTTGCGAGGCTTTGTGATACTTCATTCTGCTCTCCTGCATCTGACTTCTTTAGTGCAAATAAGGGTACTGCTAGACCAACAATAATTGGTAGCGATATTGCACCTGGAGCTGCTCTAGCACCTGCACCTTGTGTGAATGCTACCCCCATTGCTTGATTCATAACTGGTGTGAGATCTGACTGCGTTCCTGTCAGTGGTGTAAACTTTGGTAGACCTTGTGCTTCAACTGAAGGCAACAACATTAGTGCCGGATCTGTCTTAATCAGCATTGGCTTCGGAAGCACCTGCTCCCTCTGCACCATGATGTTTGAGACTGTCTCAAGAACTGGTACATCTGGATAAATTGACTGTATCTGCACTTGAACTACAGTACTAGTTTCTGCATTAGGTGTACTCTCTACTACCCCTGGTAATTGTCCGCCTTCTGCCTGTACAACTCCCTTGGCTCCCTGAGCTTGTGCTGGAGCAGCTGTGGGGGCAGTAGCATTAGTGCCTGAACCCCCCGCATAGGTTGTTGAAGGTGGAGGTCTATCTCTCAACAACTGCGTAATGAGATCCACAACATTAGAATCATCATCATCTACATAAGACTTTCTCTTTTTCTTTCATCCTCCACTCTCATCCTCTTTGGCACTATCTTCCTTCTCTGCCTCATCTCCTTCTGTAATTGCGGGAAACAATTTGACATCCTGTAATGTCACTGCTCTCCATCTCTTTTTTTCCCAATTCAGTCTAGCTTCAGCTAATGATTTTTCTACTCGCTTCATCCTCCTTTTGAACTTCATCTCTTGTTGCTGTCTAGCCACTAGCTCCCAAACTGCTAAAGCTTCAAACTGTGCTGGCCTCAGTAATGGCTTCATGTCATACAATAACATTCGCAATTGATCCAAAATTCGTAAATTAAAAGTTCCTTGCTCCGGAAACGCTAAATACTCTTGATTTTTAGTTAACTTGCACCATTGCTTCAACCACAAAAACAGTGCTACACCTCGCTCCTCCATCACAATGTAAGCCAGAGTATTTTCTGGTGGGGTCGGCTCCCCCACTGATGCCTTAATGTAAGTATCACCCTTCATCGCACTCCTGAATGCCATGAAAAACTTCATTTTGCCTGTTCTGTTTACTTTTGATTCAATAATTAAATTACTTTTACTCCCAGATTCCCTTCACCTGCTTACTCGAATAATTGCCTCTTACGGACAGCTGCCAATCCGGTCGAGGATCTTCTCACTGATCAACTTATCCCAGCGCGGCACACTCTGACGTCGCACCCACAAAAAGCGGCTGACAAAGTCTTGCAGCTCGTCCTCCTTAACTCGATTCACACCACTAATGCAAATTATTGCGAGCACTTACCAAAAACCCAATAACTAAAACAAATCTGCTGGTTTACTACAGGAAGGGACACAATCGCTTCAGAGACCTTATGGATTTTCACCAATGGCTCTCTTGGCTCATATAGCTATTCCTCTTTCTCAGTCCCCCACATTTGCAAGCAAAATTTTAACCCACAAATTTTACTCTCAACTGATCAATGGGTCTGTTCTGGTGCACATAGAACTCGCCAAATCTCAATCGAAAATTTCTTCCACCCAATTATCAGACTCATTGACTTGTTGACCACACCCAATCAACCTACTAAACCAGACAGATTACAACATATAACCAAGTGTCTCCTACACTCGTCAATATACTCCAGAGTCTTAGACCATGCAGGGTCCGTACATCATCAACAACCACGTGGATAATTTTTTAACACAAAGCGCCACACACATGTGAAGTTCAACGACTTCCTTACTCTCATATTACAGAGTACGCACACTCCTACTAACCTCAATTGGAGTACTCATACTCCCTACTATACCTCACATACCTCACAATTCACCTGCGATTAGCTTAAGCTTGTGCAAGTGCAACCTACTACTTTCACATTATCTCAAAATACGCAGAGAACATACCCAACTTACTAACAGGATCCAGGATCTGGGAAAGTCATTTCTGGGCTTAAGGGGCCATCATCTTTGCTACCATTGCCATTTCAGAAAAATTAAATTCAAATCTCATAAAATACAAACAAATAGCCCTAACTTAAACTAGTACCATAACCAATAATCACTGCATAACTGGTTCTCCAAGGAAACTAACCATCAAGCTGCTACCAAAAACTACTAGTGTGCCTGGACCTTAGTAAGTCAACTTACAAGGGGACACGTATAGGTCGATCAACCTTTTGAGTCGCATGGAGTATCCTAATCATGCAGTGATTACTGAACCAATAATCAACATCAATAGATCAATATCAAACACTTGAGGAACCAAAAAGAAAAACCATATTAATCAGAAATAACCATCACTCGTGAAAAAGGTTAACACTTTTTATTCCCTATTGATTTCAATTCTAATCAAATGTTAATTTAGCCTTTATTAATTAATCTTTATTAATTCATCAAAGAAAACATTTTTCTCCAAAGAAAACATAAGCAACAATGCGAATCATAAGTCAGTGAATATCAGCATTAATGGAGTAATTCAGCAATTCGTCACCGTCAATGTCTCCCATTTCAGCCTACTTAACCAAGATTAGCATCGGCATGTGGGTACTCATGAAAAAATAATTTAGATGAAACGCTAATTTGGAAAAATCTATCTAAAGAGAGAAAATCTCTTCAGAAACAGTGCAGTTGGCACCTAGAAGAAAAGGCACAAATTTGTCAGTCACATTTTCATAGTTACCTATCCAGGATGGATCAGCAATGAGTCAGTCTTCGTCCCCAGGTCATCAGCGGTCAGCTACGGATCAGGCTCACAGAGTATAAGCCCAATTATCAGCACTTCGGATAGCGTCTCCTGACGTCATCAACTTTTTCCTTACAGTTCTGGTTTCGTTCTCCTTGTCATTACTTTTTATTAGGGTCTCCCAGTCCATCCCATTAATTGCCAATTGGTCAGTCTCGTTGGAAGTTATATTTGTAACCTATAGTTTTTGTTTACCAAATCTTTAATTTTGCATATGCCTTGTGTCCCATAAAACTGATTGGTCCTTCTTGCGATGACAACATCATCCGGCTTTTCAGGTAACAAAATTGTTGCATACAAGTCTTTAGTCAGTGCCTCTATTGTTCAAGTCCTGGGAAAGCACATTTAGCCTACACAACACATAATTGTATCAAATTGTCTTCATCATCTCCTGTCCGCTGGTACATTGCAGAATGTTCTAGCTGAGCCGTCTGAACTCTGAACAGTTCAAGTTCCCTCCTTCCAGTTACCAGTCCTCGCAAAGTTTTTCGGAGTCTCCACGTTATGAGCAAGCAAGGCCCAGTGAAACCAAGCCTTTAGTCTGGCTAAATTAAGAATATGAATTAACATAAAACATAGGTTATACGGCCAGTTATGATATATTAATATGTTTTCATATACATTTTTCGGCTATTTAGCATCTGTTAATACACATGGTGACCACTCTCCGAGGGCACATTTTCGATTACACACATTGGGGGTTATTCTAACTTTGGAGGAGGTGTTAATCCGTCCCAAAAGTGACGGAAAAGTGACGGATTTACCACCAGCCGTATTACGAGTCCATTATATCCTATGGAACTCGTAATACGGCTGGTGGTATATCCGTCACTTTACCGTCACTTTTGGGACAGATTAACACTCCTCCAAAGTTAGAATAACCCCCATTATTTTCTAATATTAATTTCTTAATGCATTTTTCTCATTAAGAAACACACATTAATCATTAGAAATTTCTTCAATTAGCATATCTGCTCCATCAATAGAAACCCACACGTCCTTATGTAGGGACATTTTCTCAGAACATCAGCTGTTGAACATCAGCTGTTTTATGATAAAAATACTTCCATGTCCCATACATGTTAGAGGGAGATTCCAGCCAGAAGACCACAACTGTATGCTGATTGCTGAATGCTTCACTACAGCAGCTTAAGCAGACATCAGGCCTCTGCTCAGGTATGGGGATGGTGTCTTCCCAGGGGAACCTGAAGGTCAGAACTAGAACTTAACATGCTGTACTCCATTGTAGCCTAGGTAGGAATTAGTCTATTGACTCTAGTGACAATATGGTAGCATTATTTCTATGCTTTACTCTCCTTGTCACAATTGTAATCCTGTCATGCTTTGTCGTCCTGGTTATTGCAGTACATGCTTTAATATCTAAGATGCAGTTGCTTCATTAAAACATTATTGGAACATATACCGCCTCGGTTTGTTATTGTATATGTGAGACCAATGTAATTGAGAGAAAAGGATGAGATCTGAGTGACCACAATTTCCCTGTGGAATCAATTGTGTCATGCGCTCTGCTGCCCAATCATCCCTGCTCTTGGGTAGAGATGAGGAACTGCTAGTTAGCCAGAGCAAAACCCGGATTGGGGCAACAGGTGTTACCTGTAGCGGGTTAAGACTCAGTCTCCCACACCGTAGGCGATTCTGCTGCTCAAATCCAGTAGTCTCATTAGAATAATGGGAGCCTACGTGACACTGGAGCCTCAGTTCATTTTACCCAGTAATGGGGGTTCGAGTTTCCCCAATACATCTGGCAGAGAGTGCTCCCACTATGCTCTCAGCAGTAGGCAGTTACAGTTAGGAGTTTACCAACACAATCACAGAACCATGGTTGAACTGTTTAGCTTTTTCACCACCTTTGTTACCATGCTCTTTCTTGTTTGCCTAATAATCACAGCTCATGTTTGTTATGCAAGAATGAGATTATTGCAATAAATGCACTAAAATAATTGTTATCATTTTTTCTTGTGGGTCTCTTCCTGGTGTTTAGAACTTCAGATGGGGCACTTTAAACTACCTATGAGTAGTGTCAACAAATCCTGATGGTTTATGGGATTAGGGGCCATATGTACCAAAGCATTTTCCCATTGACACAGAATGGGTAAAACCCTTTGATACATCTGGCCCTAAGTCCTTATACTCTGACCTTTATGTTGGCCAGATACACAGTCCTACTTGAGTTGTAGGAACCGTATATCCATCTACTGATCTACTATCAGCCAAACCATCCCAATGTTTGCATTATAGAAAAGAGAGCATGTTTATGACTTCAATGAGTGTTCCTGTGGTGGAGAAACTCGATTACCATTGAGTAACATTTTATAATCGTAGGATGTCCATTCATAGTCATAAGCATATAATAGTTTTACAAACTTATCCCTTTAAAACAGAACTGGAAAATATCTGGAAGATAGTTTAAAGATGTTTGTAGGAAAGCTTGAATAACTTGGGTATGGAATTGAATGAAGACATTAACATCTTATGAATGTATATGTAGAGATATCAGGGTAACCGCCTTGTCTATGTCTGGAATTAGAACATTCCACTTAGTATGGTGTAGTGGCCACTTTTACCATGTAGAATGGATCTTCAGTCCAGTCAATTAAGAAAGTTTTTATTAATATTATGATAGAAAAGAATAACACTTACATCCATCTAGAAATGGTGTGTTTGGATTTGGCTAAACTTCACTTTGTGATACACATTCAGCATTAGGAATAAGCTTCATGACAAGAAGTCATGAACTGTTTGATGCATTATATTCTGAAGATGTTTACATTTCTTTTGGATAAAAGGAACACTTTCCATTCTCAAGTGTCTGGAAATGCTGTAGACTTTCCAAAAATGGAGAAACTGTTTTTAACCAGCCTCCCAGACATGGATCAATCCTTTCCTTCCTTCTTAAATCAGTTAAATAGACTGCCATGTATTAAGACATTATTGCGCTGCATTATACTGGTTGTACCAGTGGGTGAAAAGAAGGCAAAAGGAAACAAAGTAACTGTCCTGATTATCATCACTGGAATATCTTCTGATGGTGAAATATTGTGGGGCACCTGCCTACAACACTTTCCAGGAATTGGACTCATCCACCTGTACAAGTCCTCTAGATTAAGTTCAAATGGTTGCCATTTAACACCAGCTTGATTGTCTGACTGAGCCTCCTTGTTTGGGGTAGTCCTTCAAAGGTAATGCACTGTGTCCCTCAGTGCATTTGAGTGAAGCACACCACCCGGGTGTCTTTGTCTGATGAAGCATGCTAAAATATGCAACAATAATTTTAAATAATCCATCTTGCTCTGTTTTATGGGCTTTTAATTATGTACACTGCTGCTCTGTGCCCTAGAGTATCATAGTGATCCACCCTATAGCAACCCCCATTCCCAAACCTATAAGTGACTTTGCTCTTTTCACTTATCATGCTCATCCCGTCACATGCCATATTTTTCTGACCCTATCCAGTGGCCCAGTAAAACACACTCACTTTCGCCCTCATTATGAACACTGCGGTTTTCACCGCCGTGTTCAGGCTGGCGGTCAGTCTCCTGACCGCCAGCCCCCCCGGGATCCAGTGGGCTGCATAATAAACATTTTGCTGGGCCGGCGGGCGGAAACGTTGTTGATATTAATAGGTTGAAAATCAATGCAGCTGCACCGGTCGCACAGATCACTGCCCATAAATTGAGCAGTGACCTGCGCAATGGGGCACTGCACAGGGGCCCCTGCACTGCCCATGCCAGGTGCATGGGCAGTGCAGGGGCCCCCAAGGGGGCCCCGGGGCACCCCTTCCACCAGCCTTTCCCTGGGGCAGTAGGGGTCATTATCCGAAGGGCAGCAGCCAGTTGGAGGCAGCCTGGCTGTGTGTGAGGGTCATCTATGGCAGCCCTCATGCTGTTCATTATATGGCGGTTCAGCCCGCCATGCCGGTGGCGGGCTTTTGAGCTGCCGCCGGCATGGTGGGCTGAACCGCCGGGATTCGTAATGACCCCCTTTTTCTCCTTACAAAACCATTCCTAATTAGGTGCTCATGTTTCTCAAAAAAGCAACTCTGTTAACATTTAGGCCCACTTTTTTGCGCTGCATTTGCATAATTTTTTTACACAAAAGCTGCGCAAACTGACAAAATATAATTGTATTTTGTAAGTCTGCGCTGCTTTTGCGTAAAAAAATGATGCAAATGCGGCACAAAAAAAGTATAAATATGAGCCTTAATATTCTTTAGCTAATCAAAGAGAGACCAGCATGCACCAAAACCTACTTCACCAACAAGCCAATGAATTCATAAATTCAACTCCACTTCAAAATCATAACAGAAACATAATTCTACCTCAATGACACTGACGTGCAAACCTTCATGCTGACCATACAACTTACTTGCACACCCAAAGCATCTAGCACTGCAGTTGAAGGGGTCTATTGGTCAACAAATACTCACAACCTGCTTACTGTGCTCTTCTAAAAACCCATTGCACATCCTTCAAACATGTTACTACCACTGTGGTCTTCCATGCCAGACTAAAAATAATAATACTAGATATTCATCTAGTCTCACTGCAATTTTTTCTCAAGAATCAGGGTAATATTCTAGACGTATTAAAAACAAGAAAAGACACTTTTTTAATTAATTGGCCACCTCCAGACTATCTATGTACACACAAACAATTGTGGGGGATGTCCTCAAACACCACCAGGTGTCATGCTTCATCATAGGACTCCCCTCGCTCTTCAAAAACCCTGTTTGATGAAGAGCGGGCCGACACTTTATGGTCAAGGAGGCACTTATACCTAACTACTGAATCCATGATATGAATAGGTTCAAAATCAATGCGATAAATCAAAACTACCTTTTAATTTGAATGAGCTATCGCTTGGTACTAAAATCATTGTGGAGATTAGGGGAACCAATACCCCATCCCTACTTAGACTGTCAACATGTTTCTGCCTCTTGGCCCACCAGGGGCATTTGTCAGGACGGAACATGGAATCATAATGTAGCATGTAGTCCTATCAGTACCACATTAAATTTAGGCTGACCTTTGTCACCCCTCACTTTCCTGGGTTCCTTAGTACTTACACAATAACAAACACACACACTATTTAAAAACGATAGGTTGGAAATAAGCAAACATCAAACATGCACATTTGCATGCATAATTTGTGACTGTGACATTGCACCAGTGTATCACTGGTTCCTTGTTATAATGATGTGAGACTAGCTCATATCCCCCTAGATGTGGGTCATCTGTGGAACCACTGTAGTCACACACTATATGTAGAAGGAAAACACAACAGCAATCTTCATTGTAGCCCCTTTGTTACCACTACTGAACAAAGTCTGTGGCACCAGAGATCTATCTCCCCCCACAGCCCACTTACTACTACAAGGTGTATCCCTCATGGATCACCTAGTGCTGCTCACTCCTTCCTCCAGATAATCAGGGGACTCGAGTGGTGCTGGGGATATTTATGTGCCAAAATGTGTCCACTCGATTGTTGTAGGGCTACACTCGTGATAATTATCATGCCCAGCTGTCAATCATAGTATTCCGGCCACTGTGAGAGGTAACTCAGTGGTCCGTGATCCCTTTTTAGGTGTAAACACCATTGAATGGCAGTCATACACAGGAGCATGTATAGAGGTGTGGTCAGACCCCCGCCTAGGGAGGCCAATACTGTTAGCAGGCAGCATTGATGCGCATTCCTCTGCACGTGTTAATATGCATTTGGAATCAATGGGTTAATGTTGTCATGGGCTTGATAATGCTCTGTGTGCTCCTGTTCCAAAGGGTTGAATGCTGGGAGTATTTTTATTCTCCAAATCAAATGCCAGTTTTTGTGACGGCATTGGTCATGAGGTTTTTTGCAGGTAAGATCTCTGATTTTCCTCTTGTATTTTGACAAGGAGTTCTGATAGCTGACCGAGTAGCTATCCTATGATTGATCTCCATGCACCAGGAGATCAATAAGGCTCTAAGTGGGATATATCTCTTCATGCCTTAATTGAGAAAGATAATGGGCCTCATTATGACCCTGGCGGTCGGCGGTAAGCTGGCGGTAACACCTCCAACAGGCTGGCGGTGTTCCGCCAGCTATTATGACCTTGGCGGCATACCGCCGGCCCCTCCACTATACCACCAGGGTCATAATCCCCAGGGCAGCAGTGCAAGCACCACTGCCCTGGGGACTATGAGTCCCTGACCACCAGCCTGGCCATGGCGGTAAACGCCGCCATGGAAAGGCTGGCGGTAAGGGGGACTTTGGGTGCCCCTGGGGACCCCTGCACTACCCATGCACTTGGCATGGCCAGTGCAAGGGCCCCCAGTCATAGCCCCATCGCGCATTTCACTGCCCGAAATGCGAGACGGGTGCTACTGCACCCACTGCACATCAGCATTACCGCCGACTCTATTACAAGCCGGCAGCAATGTTGATGTGACTTTTCCACTGGGCCAGAAGACGGTAACACTGTTACCGTCCGCTGGCCCAGCGGAAAAGTCGAAATAGGGAGCCAGAAATACCGCCAGCACTGGCGGTATTCTGGCACCTGCACCCTCGGTGGTCTTCTGGGAAGACCGCTGAGGTTGTAATGAGGGCCTAAATGTCTTATTTCCCCATGTTAGGAGATATGTTGAAACAATCACTAATTAGCGTCAGGTTCGACTAAGCAAATTTTGTCTTCCAGTTAATGATATTTATTTGTCCACAAGGCTAGTAGTTTAAATTCAGGGATTCTGCTGGTGGCATGTTTAAGGAAATTTGACCAGTCCTTAATGTCAAAAGGAAACTCTGCTGGAAAAGTGTGGAGAGTAGGATTCATTTAAAGTTTCTATGTATTAGGGATCAATGTATTCAGGTAAACACTCCAAAATATGTAGACAAAAATGATTGCCTTTCCACAGATCAGTAATTTGGCCCTCAAGCAAGATGCCAGTGAACCTGCCTCCTACTCTTTCAATTTTAAGGGAGACTGTGTGGATTTCAGCCTGGGACCAATATTCTAGAATTTGTTGCCTGAACATTTCAGAATACAATTCTCCCTCAAAAATTCAGACAGGTCAGTAATGTTTTGAAAAGCATCAACAGGAGTCCAAACATAAAGCATGGTGTGCAAGAGTTCTCACACTTTTGACCCCCTACTCAATGAATTTTGGAGACATGGTTAAGGTGACTACTGCTGGTGGTTCACAATAACCACCTCCAGCTTCTCACACACATATTTTTTATCCTCCTATTCTTTCTGCATCATACTATGATTCCTGCCACTAGTTCTATTGAACTACGGGCACTAGCAGTGCCTACATTTCCTATTTACATGTGTGGAAAACGTTTGAGTACTATATCATATATAGGCTTCAGAACTCTAGACCAGCTGTTTATGATTATGATTATGTGTGGTGGTTGCGTCACTTTTGTAGCTGAGCCCTGATGCAAAATCATGATTGGCATTTACATCAACAGTGATGCCTAAGTGCGTGTGTAGACAATTCTGCACTGGTTTACAATAGACCATGCCTTTGAGAAAGTCATCTAACAGTCTTTTTTGTTTACAGGTCCATTAACAAGAAAAATTGAAAATCAAGGAAATCCAATTAAACAGGGGAGTCATTAAATTACTTTACCAAACTCTAAAATCAAGATCCCTAGTATCCCAGTTAGGTAACACAGATTGCTGATATGTTTAGGACCGAGCTCAGAGATTTTATATAATGAGATGAAAGTAACAATAACAATAATACCTCATGTTTATCATGAGTTGTGTGCAATTGTGGAGAAAAAAAACTGTCCCTGAAGTAAAACATTTTTTGAGGAACAAGCTTTGTTTTTTCTTGCTAGATCTGCTACTGTAAGTGGTATCTTTCCTTTGCAGAAACCTAATTCTCAGACCCATTTAAAACATCAGCTTAGATTATCTTGTCAGTGGTCCTCATAGAATTCCAGTGAAATAGATTGTTTAAGACAGAGCATGATATTATATAAACAAGACATCTTTTAGAATATTTGTTAACCCCACAATTAGCTGCTAGGTTTAAAATCTACTGGGATTTTACTTTTAGTAGCAAGGCTAAATTTAAAAATTGGAGATTGAACTGTTCCATCAGGATGTCAGGAAGATTGCTAGCCTGTTGCCATTATCAAACAAAATCAAAACCTGCACATATACACAAACGTGCATCAGACTTTCTTTAAGAAGAGTTTCTTTTGTTTTGCTATTAACATTAATGCTGTTTGATGAAACGTCACAAAAAGTTCCACAAAAAAAAAGTTATTCCACCTCAGTTTTCTGAAAATCCCTGGGTGATCTGTCAAGTGGGTGCTGAGAAAAAGGGGAGTCCCAAACACAATTTCCTCTTACATTTCCATAGGGAACTTCAGACAGTAAAAACAGCTGAACAGAATTATACCAAATTTGGGGAAAAGCTAGATATGATAAAAGAAAGAGTTCTATTTGCGATGTGGTGTAAATATTTACATTATTGCTAGAGCAATTAAAGTTCAACAAAAATAAATATTGATAATTGGGGCCTTTTCGCAACACTGGTGGTCCATTGACCGCCACATTATGACTGTGGCATTCATGCCGCTGTCGGACCACCAGAACTGCCAGCTCTCCTCCACAGCACTGTCTTACAGTCCTGGAGGTCCTAATCCGCCAGTGCAGCATTGCAAGCAGCACTGCCCTGGGGATTACGACGCTGGCAGAGACAGGGTGCAGGGTGCCCTTTGGTGGACTCTGCACTGCCCATGCACTTGGCATGGGCAGTGCAGAGGACCCCCTGGCCAGCCCCGTCGCAAAGTTCACTGTCTGTTTTGCAGACAGTAAACTTTACGATAGGTGCTGGTGCACCCTATGCACTACAGCATTGCCGCCGGCTCGATTCCCATAGGGCCAGCAGGCGGAAACTCTGTTTTCACCCGCTGACCCAGCGGGAAACTCATATTGGGGCCCGCAGGAAGGCAGCCACACTGGCGGCAACCTTACCGTCGGGACTTCGGCAGATGGTGTAAACCGTCTGCCAAAGTCATGATGACCCCCTGGTCCCTTGGGGGTCCGGCAGGATGGTCATTTTTAATAATGAAGTGTTGTGATTGGCTGAGGAGAGACTCTTTCTCCACTTGGCCATTTTGGTTCTGTGGGACCAATATCTTCCCAGTGGGTGCAAGCTCTCTGATTGGCAGGCTACAACAGCAGAAGAAAAGTTGCACTCACCATTGAAAGACAGGGACAATTGGTCCTAAAAATATTTAGAAAATACCATATAAGGGGGCAAGCTAGGTATACCCTCACTCCCTGGCACTTATGGAAGGGGAGCAGAGGCAGGCTCATGTGTGGGTTGGGGACACCGCCTGAAACCACATCCATCCCCACACGATGCAGCCCTTTGACAGTGAGCGACCCGTGGAGGGAAGATCGCAGGCCCTGTGTTCATCCCCATGTTGCACACTCTGTTGGCCACCCACGGGGGTTGGGTACAGTAATAAGATCTCACTTTACATTACAAAGAGGCTTAGAAATTCCCTTTATATACCAATAGTTAAAGCAGCATTTAAGGTAAGAATGGTAATAATACTACTTTATATTTTAAAAAACCTCAGAAATTCACTGAAAATGCCAAACGTTAAAGTATTGTATTTGGGTGAAAATGTAATTGAAACATACATTTTTTATCTCAAGAAACCACTGAAATTCACCAGTTATAATTTACAGAGCTAGCTAGAACTTCTTCCCCCTCCCTGTTCTGTTTTAGAGGAAGAGAACATCCAGAAAGAAATACAGGTCACTTCTGTAGATATAAAACAAGAAATAAAGCTGAATACAAAGTGAATACATTACCGACGGTTGTTAAACAACAAGGCACATTAAGGATTGGCCTTTGTGATTTGTATGGGAACATTTACAAGTTGTTTACTCTATGTTCTCTTCAATGAAGCTTTAGTTGTAAAACAAACAATGACAGTGAATAATGTAGAATGACTTAAGGCCCCATTGTTCTAAAGTTACATTTAAAATGTTATTGGAGGCACTCAGTTTTATAATGGTAATCTTTTGCTACAATATTAATGCAAAGTCTAGCGATGAAAACAGCA
This sequence comes from Pleurodeles waltl, assembly GCF_031143425.1. Taxonomy (NCBI): domain Eukaryota; kingdom Metazoa; phylum Chordata; class Amphibia; order Caudata; family Salamandridae; genus Pleurodeles; species Pleurodeles waltl. The sequence goes on from NC_090439.1 coordinate 1,034,086,146, forward strand.
ACCATTTTGGCATGAAAATTACCTTAAAAGAAGGAGACTGAGAGTGAATAATATTAAGCCCATAGACCTTATCGCAAAGACATTGCAGTAGAGCAAAAAAAACAATCACTGCGTTCCATTTTTGTTGCTTGTGTAATAGGAAAGAGAGAAAATTATGTTTTCATGTTTCAAGCTTAACATATCCTTGAAAACATATCTATGCAATTAGAAACCACCCAATTCACTGATTGTGCTGCAGGTGGCGATTGATGGACTTGGTTAGGGTTGACTATTTGCTCCTAGAAAGTAGGGTACAGCGATTCAACTTGGTTCAAATTCATTAAGGCCACAGAGAGACTGGATAATAACAACATGCAGATGAACAGGTGTGCAGACATCACCCCTGCTGCCTCAGACCCACCATCGATCCAGTAGGGCATCAAAAAGGGGCATGAAGGCTACAACCAAACCCACCCAAAACACTGAGATTATCAAGAGCTTGTTGGAGCGAAAACTTTAGTATTAATGGCAGAGAAGTTAGCATTAGGCAACTTTTATATTCACATTTAAAAGCCTAAACGTAGACAGCTGCACTAACATATATTTTAAAAGTGTACACGTTTATTTGTGGTTAACATTGTGCCTACCAGAACTGACATTGTGTTAACATGATTAAACAATGTTGAACTATATTTTAATCATTAGAGTGAATTAATAATAGTAGAAATGAAAATGATTCATAATGATGTATGATTTATTAGTTTGGTACACGTGCACAGAAAAATTAATACACATCTTTGTCATACTTAATGTATTGTTTTAATAGTCTTCAATTATTCATGAACTGCTTTTACAAATACTTATGAAGTATTATTAACAATTAATTCATAAGTTTGCATATTTTATGTTTTATTAATGATGATATTCATGCATTGTGTTTATTGTGTTAGCATAGTTAAGCCTGAAATCTTTACATTTGCAGCACCAGTAAAATGGCAAGTCATTTCCTTTTCTCTAACATGAATATTTTCTCTAGGTTGTTACACATTAATAGTAAAGAGTCTTATTGTATTATGTATGAGTTTAATTCACAGCAACTTTGGACATTTCAATATTGGAACATGAGGACTGGAAAGTAAAGCAGCATAATTGTTTGACTGTTAGGGTTAAGGAGAACTACTGAAACTTTTGTGAGCCACGGGAAGTAAGGTACAGAATTGTTAGTCATTGCCCGTGTTACACATAAGGAGAGATGACTTCACCCAGACCTGAAAATCTTCATCATTGTTGCAAATTCAACTTGTGTCTTAATTTCTATTGGATATTGCCCCTTTTGCATATTATGGACTCATCAAATGGACCAATCAAACTCTTCAGAGTAATTTTAAGTAGAGAATGGACGTTTAGAGGCGAGACCCTTTGAATCTTGGACTGTTAACTTGTCGCTTGGACTCTTTTCCTGCTTTCCATGTGCAGCCTGCGTTCTGCATTTTTAATTGATGCTGCTTTTAACGGACTTTGCAGATGCTTCACTGTTTTGCTGATGAAACTGAATTGAATGATGAACTGAGGAGAGGTATATTCTAATGCAAATGTTAATTTCCTCTGTTCTGCTTCCTGGAGTGGATTTAGCATGTTGGCACCTGTCTTTTTACTTTTTCTAATTATACTAACTTAGCCCAAGATAGATGACTTTTCCAAATTATTTATGTCCTTATTTTGTTTTTGCTTTTGCCTGCTTGTGTTAGCCCATCCCCACACATGCTTGCCCTAATTTGTGATAGTAGTAGGTTGCCCCTACACCTTACCCCCTTATTTGATATATTGATTTGTGAATTTGGCTTGACTAATATCCTCATTAAATGTTATGAAATCTGTTTCAGTTGCACAAATTGTTTCTTTGTTAGTATGTGTAATTCTTTTGAAATGTTCATTGGTGTTGATATTAAGTACATTGAACGTGTTTCATAGATTTAGTCAGCCTATGGTTTTCCTTTACTTGTATAGCTTGATTTTGCACACTATTTACGTGACATGGCATTGAGGTTATACCTAAAGCTTTGAAACTTTTACTTTGATTGGAGTGTTCTTCTGTGGCCACATGGGTCATGTCTTTACATTTGTTGTTTGGTTTGAATGGATTCTTTATGGTTACTACACTCTTCACTGGGTCAAAAGATCCCATCAACCTCAGGAAAGGAAGTAAGCATTTATCCTGTGAAGGATGAGGAAAATGCATTAACAAGCTAATCAAGATACCATGCTACTACAGTGTCTGCAGAATCCTAACCCCTCACCATACCCACGCCTCCCAGTCACCCTCAGAAAGGAAGGCACCAGATGGACCAAGTGCATAGATGCCTTTGTCCAGGCAATCCTTGATATCATCCCCATTTCACACCATGAACTTCATCAACCATTTCTTTTTCACTTTGCCACAGTCCCTATTCTCCCACCAGCCATCAGAGTTGAGATAGCTCAGGCATAACCCTACTGGCTGCCTGAGGGTACCAGACCGGCATATTCTAGACTCTAATCAAAGCCCTACTTTTCATTTGCTAGCATTGGCCTGAATTTCCAGTAGACATCACCTCAATTCACAACGGCACAACTAAGACTCCCAATAATGAGTAAAAGGCACTGGCGGGACATACAAGTGACCCTGTCCCATTCATATTCCCAGCCTGCAGCAGTGGAAATGTAGGACACATGTTCACATATACAATACCTAAATGATTGATCTAGCTACTTCCTATCTAAGGTCCTTCTCTAGATACATACTGCTACATTTTGCTTGTGGTGTTTGCGTACCACTATCCAGAGCAAGCCCCCTGGAGACCAGTGAGGCCTAACATAAGCCTGGAGTTTCAGAGCCAGATGTATATATAATAATACCTATCATGGGGCATAACTCTGGAGCTCACAGCACATTTCAGGTTTTGAAAAGAATTGATATAAAAGTCATGAAATGCTTGATGATAAAAATAAAGCAATTCCATCTATGTACACATCTAATATTAATGTAGCATTGATGAGGATTGAAGCGACTGATGTGATGCAGATATTTTCAAGAAACAAACATAGCATGCCTCCTGTGAAACATATTGTTGGCAAGGTCATACACAAAATTGCTCCTTGCTCCTCCTGTTTTTCTGACCTCTTTTTGTTGGCTCTGGGACTCTAGGCGCTTTATCACTGCTGATCAGTGCTAAAGTGCATATGCTCTCCCTTCTAAACTTGGTATGATTGGCTTACACCTGCACATTTAATTTATTTGTAAGTCCCTTGTACAATGGTATCCCTCATACCCAGGGCCTGTAAATTACCTTCTACTAGTGGGCCCACAGTGCAGCTTGCACCACCTACATAAGTAGCCTTACAAACCTGTCTCAGGCCTGCCAATGCATGGCCTGTGTGCGCAGTTTACTGCCACAGTGGCCTGGCATCTAAATTTACTTTCCAGGCCTGGAGCTCCACTTTTGCTACATATAGGTCATCCCTAAGGTAGGCCCTAGGTAGTCCTATGGGCAGGGTACTGTGAAGGTAAAAGGTAGGACATGTGACTTATTGTGTGGTCTGTCCTGGTAGTGATAAACAACCTTTTGGGTTTTCTCAGCGCTGTGAGTGCTGCCTCTCTCAAAAGGTTGTGTTAGGAAAGCCCTTGCATATGTCTAAGTGGTCCTTTCTGATCTATGAGGCACAGCATGGCCATATTTGGTATGTTTGGAATGGTAGTGATTAATGCTGTTTGTTGGTGTACGTTGATTTCTTATTACCATTGTAGAAATGACACTTTTAGAAAGTGGACAATTTTCTGTGCTTATGACTCTTGTGCTTTGCAGCCTGACTCCAAACCACATTTAGGGTGGAGTGACAGCTGGGCTTTGTGCATACTTTCCAGACAGCCATCACACAGGGAGGGTGGAGGTGTAACACAATTACATCTGCATGCAGAATGGTGTCCCTAGGCTGGGAGAGGAGAGGTGGGGCACACTTATATTTGGTTAGGCTGTGCCCTGCCCACGCAAAGGGCTCATTTACCCCCTACTGATGTCTGCAGTCAGGACTGGGATTAAGGGGGGTGTTGTGCACTACTGAAGTTCCTTTGAAGTGCCCCCTGAGATCAAAGAGAAAATTAGAATAAGTATGGGGATTGTTCCCCATGTTGTTAGACAATGTGTGGACCTGCACCAGATGCTGCTGCATAAGGAACTTTATAACACGAAGGAACCACCATTAGGACTGTCCTGCTGTTGTGCTGACACTTTGTGCCCAGGACCCTTAAGTGCTGGCCTGCTGCTGGTCCTCCTGCCCTGAGTGCCCCCAGTTGTTCTCGGGGGGCTGGGTGGTGTGCCCCCTCTTCCTCCTGTCTATGTTGTGGTAACATCAGAGGCGTGCTCCACACCATTGCTGCAGTGCATGAAGAGCGCCGTTTTTTCGTCATTTCCACCAATGTGTGAGGGTGGCTTACTTTATTTGTTGGTCGTGGTTGCAGTGCAAGTGGGGCACGCTCAACCTCTTTTGTGCTGATAAAGACCATTGCTGCAGGAGAAGTGAACAGGAGCCCGCCGGCAGCCTCTTGTGAAAGCACGGATGAAGTGCACTTCTGTGGGTACCCAAGGGTACAGGCAGGCACGTACTTGAGTGAAATCACTGCAGAGGCCTGGCCAGGGGAAAAAGACGGGCAGTCCGGCCTTTCACTAGGTCCTACGAGATCCGTCCTGATGGGTATACCAGAAATTGCATCCCCAAGCCATGGAGGGCCCAAGATGCACTGCAGCGGGAGAAACGCGGCTAAAAAGGAAGCCGCAGTTACAGGCAGCTGTGCTTGTGTGGAGCCAGGTGGCTGTTGGGAAGTGCTCTCCATCGCAGGGCTCCCAAGGCAGTCTCCTCGCCACCGGGGGAGCTGTGTTTGTGTTCCTCCCTTTTCAGTGGAACCCAATGGGTACGGGGTCCTTGTTCTCCATTTCCCTCATGGGATGGGACAGAGAGACCTCAGAGGAGGCCCCTTCCGGCATGGAGGGATTACAGCATATCCAGCGTTAGGAGCCCAGGAGCATTGGGCCTGTACACTCATGTTGCTGGATGTTTTTCTTTATTACATGCTGCATATATTTGTTCTAATGTTGATGTAGGTCATGCTCTCTGCAAACAGGGGCACAGAATACTGCTTTATGGGCCGATTGATATGCTCAGTAATGCTTCCTTGATGATGTATATTATGCCCTGATGGATTATATTGTTTTTCCTGGCTAATGATGAGACTCGTATTTCAGGACCTCCATTACATGCATTGGGGGAGTATTGGGCTACTACGTATGCAATATGGAAGTGATTCTCCTGATTGTGCATTCATGATGATGTTTTATGTAACATGTGCAAGAGGGAAATGTTGTTTGTGTTTGCGCTCATGATAACAATGGTTTGGCAGGTGTCTGGTTGGCACAATACCACTAATTTCTACCATTTTGGTCTATGATGTTTTTTGTGTGTGCAATACAGTTTATTTTTATATAACCTGTTCTGAAGTTTATTTTTGTGGTGTATTTATTGTGTCACTGGGTTGTGGGTGTTGTGCAAATGCTTTACACATTGCCATTGGGTTTAGCCTGACTGCTTGTGCCAAGCTACCAAGGGCATGTGCAGCGGTTGTCTTAGGTGTGTAGCTCCCTCGCCCTGACTAGAGTGGTGGTTACTGCCTGGCTGATATGCCCACCCTAGCCAACCAGGAACCTCATTTCTAACACATAAGAAGCATAATGCAAATAGGTTGGCTGGTAGCAAATTTGAGCACATCTTCATCTGTATTATAATGTGCGGTGCAGGGGACAAAGAGAGGAAAGGATCCTAACCTAATGTAAATAGCAAACGAAAGTAACTTGGATATATGCTATTTCCGTGGGCAATCATCTAACTTCTGTTAAGTTCTGAAATTATACAGCTCCCAGTCGAATAAAGATATGACTGCATTTGCTTTGTCCTAACAGTGGGCGTAGGGCATTCTCAGCTACCACACGTCAAATGGATCCCCACACTCCAAACTACTAATAACAGATATCAATTACTCTTTATTGTGAACTGCAGTTACCAGAATCACATTTTAATAATATTAGTTGGATATGTGTCTGAGATTTCCTAATCCCAACAAGAAACGTGGAGAACCCAACTAGAAAGGGAAGAGTGCAAGACGGGAGAGTGAGGTGATAATAAGATGGGTAAGCGCATTAATTTGGAAATATATGGAGGACAGAGGCCATTCTTGATTTAAATATAAACATTAAGGCATAAGCCACTCACAAGTCAACGAAGTACTTAGATTGTCTTATGTATGTCTACAAAGCACAGTATACTCTGGCATGAGGATGCCAGGATTTATGTTGTAGGCAATGTGTCAGTACATGTTGATCTGAATGTGCTAGAGGTAGCGAATGGTAACCCCCCTGTGTGGCTTTTATTCAGTCTTTCTGTGATTGATGGAGACAGAGTGGTATTTTTGGTGCACTGTTTCTGCATGAGTTGTACCCACAATTACTTGCAGGATGCTTGATTATACTTACGGACGGGAAAGAATAAATAAAGGAATGCAATTTCAAAAATGCACAGATCCCACATTAGTCATTTCTTTTGGTTAGCGCAAGACATTAGCAAAAGAGAATAAATACATTTCCAATCAGTGTCCTCTTTTGACTGTTTTTATGCAAGTCAATGAACTCGACATGTGGGGCCAAACTGCTGGACAGAAGAAGAAGGGTTGAAAAGTTGCATGTACAGTATAGAGAAATAGGTGTAACGGGGGAGATACAAGGCTCACAAGCGTGTGACCTTTTTGAGAGAAGTGTTGTTCATTTGCTCCCCTGATGAGAGCCCGGTGTGCTCCTTGGAGCACACCAGCCCACATTACAGCACAAACCCCCACTGTCAACAATCATCAATACCGTGTTCACCAGAACAGACAATCCATAAACTGGACTCAAGCTAGGTTGTATGTTTTTGAGGTATCTTGTTTTGAGAAAGCTCTGAAAGAGCCTGCTAAAGTGATACAGCCACCAATCTAAGAAAGAAGACAAAAAATAGACAATATTTTAAGCACCATCTAATGCCATTGAAAGTCTCTCTGTCTCAGGTCTACCAATGAAGACATTCTAACTGCCATTTCGAACTAACAAATAAACCTATTCACCAGATCTAAACCTTCTTTTATAATATATACAGGTCACTGCTAGGGTAGGCCCTAAAAGGCTCAAAGGGCAAGGTACATTGTAATTAAAAAGCTGGACATGGACATTTAAGTCTTAAATGTCCTGGAAGTAAAAAACATGTTTTCCACTACTGGTGGGCCTTCTCCTCCAATTGGATATCCTTGGGTGGCACTATTACACTGTCTTAGACCCAACTCACTCTTTACTGCTCCATAATACGTTTAATATTTTGCTTCAACTATTTTTCCAGGGAACCGTATGACACTCTTAGGGAGGTTAGGTCATCTACTACACTTGATTAAATTGAAATCTACTTTGGTGAGTGTCTGTATTCCAAAGTTATTGCACTTATTGTGAAGTCCTGATGGACACAATCCATGAGTCTTCAGGTAAAAATGTCATGTTTGGTGTTTAAAGTAGTGTAATTTAAAATCTTCTTTAATGGAACAGTTTGTAAGTCACAGTTCTGAAAATGCCCCTTTTGGAAAGTTGGTGTTTTCTGGTCCTTACCATTTGGTGCCTGCAGCCTGTATCATGGGTCACATGACTAGGTGTAGTTACCAGTTGGCCTTTGTGTATTCCTCCCACACAGTATCACAAATGGGGACCAGATGTTGGAAGGATGGGTCATCCTGACCTGATGGGAGGTGCAGAGCTGTGAAACATGTGCACCTCAAAGGAACTTCCTTAGCACACACACACACCCACATACACACAGACACACCCACACACAGACACACACACGTGCACACACACACACACACACACAAAGAACTATACACTTGCCCTTTGAGATTCCAGATATCATGTGACCAGGATAGGGATGAAGGAACTTCCACAACTAGATTTGGGGTGCAGAGTCAAGAAGTTTCTCCCACTTCAAAGCTAGCACCAGGTATACATTTTGGACCCTCACACCAACTCTTTAGTACACCCCTGCTTGTTACATGCAGCTGTTTGCATTTGGTGCGTATCTCACAGGCATTTTACGGAGGCCCAATATCACAGATCAATAATTACAATAACAGAATTTACTCACTAGTATTGCTTGTGAGCTGACAAAATAAAGCTAATTAAAAAAGCATTTGACTCTGTCTCTAGCAGGAGTGCTAGCCATCAGAGTTACTGAGCCACCAGAACCTCTGTTATTTACAGCACTTCAGAATAACACAGCAAAAAGCATTAATGCAAAATTATTCATATGATGGTTTCTTAATAAAGGTCTCTAGGTGAGGTCAGGCTCAACAGTGCTACAGATTATATACCTGATTGGCAATGACACACAGGCCCTTCTCTTTCAAACGTCTTGGGTAGTGAGGGTGACATCTGAGGAAAACCATGCAGCATAGCATGGTTCATATATTCATGATGTGACCCAATCAAAATCTGTTGACTACTTGTTGAAGGTGAAGGATTCTGTTTGGATCCGAGCACCACCAAAGATGGCTGGCATCTTTGACCTAGAGTTCCTCCTCCACATGTGTGCAGGAAAGTCAGACCTATTGGTGTCTCCATTGATTTTTTGTTGTATCAAATAAATGAGTAAGAACAATGATTTAGTCACAAATAATTAGAAAATGAAAATATTTCACTCATGGAAATGTGAGACTACGAATTAATAATACTAAGGTCTGCGAAAGGGGCACTGGTCTTTGGAGTGTTTCACTCTCCCTCCTTCACACCATTTTCTTGTGAAGTATTTTTCTCTGTTAGACACCTATGCCCTTTTTCTGAACCTATTTGTCTAAAATCCTCAATTTGAGTATATAACACATCATCTCTTTGCTCTTCAGCTCTCTTTTCACTCTCTCCTAGCTGTATTTGTTTTCATCACCTCCATATCATTATCCCCATATGCACACAATCCACACACTCACAAGTATTTGATTTATCACTGTCCGTATTTCAAGAGCTGTGTACCTCCTTCACATACTTTCTCACAGTTACATTTGGACATAGATCACTATCACCCTCTGTTCTCTGTATATAAGCCAGGTTCTGGAGGTGTGTAAAACCTGAACACATTCATGTCTCACTAATGGGCAGTGTGAGAAACTCTTCTCACATTCAGCTACTCCTCCAGAACACTCAGATGTGCCCTGTTAAAAATACCTGTCCAGAAGCAGAACTCACCTAGATACCTGGCAGCGACAGAGTTTAAAGTAGACACTATACAAGAATTATATATGATAGAGTAGTATGAGATATTCTGATACAATGTTTTAATACATAAGCAAAATCAAATTGTGCAATTTGCAACTACCTGCTTGTCCCTTAGTACACAGAGACCTATGATACACAAGCCTATTTTAACATTTTTACATATGAGATTTGTATACATACCATAGCTAAAAGGTTGCACTGAATCATAAATATAATTGTTTTTATCACATAAAGAGGCAGATTCAAGAAAAGTAGAACTGCATTCAATGCAGGGCCACAATTCTTGTGCCCCTTATTGCCCCCTAATGCCACCATGTGCGCCATATTAAAGATATGGTGCACCATGATGTTAGTTAGGGAACTAGTGTAAAAAAATGTTATGCTAGTTTGGCGCTTTGCAGGATTAGCATCAAAAATGTTGACGCTAATCCTGCAAAGCACATTGAGGCCATTATAAACAATGGTGTGCCTCCTTTTAATGGTTGCTCTGTGTAGGCGTTTTTAAATGCCACAGTAAATGGTGCAAAGAAATCTTTTAGATTTCTTTGCACCATTTTTTTGGCTCCCTTACAGGGGGACACCCCCCATGCATACATTATACCTGGCAAAGGCATAATGTGTTGCAAGGGGTTACAAAGTGGCATTATGCATGCATTACACCACTTTGTGAATCTGGCGTAGTGATTTTGGCCTCGTTGAGCCACATTAGCGTAAAAAAATGCTAATGTTACGCAAGGAGGCACTAGCACCTCTTAAATCTGGGCCAAAGTGTGCACTGGGAGCGCAATGTTATGAAACATTTTCTGCCACAGTTTTGGGCTCACTGGTGTTGGAGGTAGTTCAAGAGCTGCAGCAGCACTATTTTACCCCCTTAGGCAGTGTTACATGTTTGCTTATTACATCTAATTTCAAGGCTTGTGTTTCTTTCCACTGGAAATGCAGTAGCATTTGTTGACACATCTAAAATAAACTACAGAACATAACACTAAAACATACACAAAAATAACCTAATTAAAACATAACAGAGTGCAACGCAACAAAAATCAAAATGGAACAAAACACAACAACTACGGTACAACACAAAATCACATTGCAATAATGCAGCACAAGGACACAGCAGCATAAACAACATAACACATCACCACTACATCAAAATGCCACTAAACAAATATGCAGAAACATTATTGTCACATATTACCACTTCAGAAACCTGCTTAGATAATGTGGTGGTAACAGGTGTTTGGAGCAAGCACTGTCTTCACCGACCACCAAGGGCATAATATAGCACCAGTCATAAATGGTTCATGATTTGTCCCAATATTTTTCACAATTTCAAAGAAATCACTACTGTGCTATGCACAAACTGCACTATGTTCTGCACATAAATAATGGCATCAAACAGGTGGATTTGAGATCAGAACTTAAATAGTACAAACAGCACAAGATACAAGCTGTACCTTACTGAAGGTGCTGAATAAGTCTGAAGCCTATCCGGGATTACTAGTACTCCTGTTTAGAGGTGACATGTCCATTATGTAGCAGGGCCTAAACATTGACTGAATAACACATTGTTTGGCCTATATCTGAAAAGACACTGTAAGGAAATGTGTCTCTTTGCATGTTCACCCCAACATTTTTTGTACTGATACTGCTGGTTTTTGCAACTCTGAGACTGCACTGAGGCCTGCTAACCAGACCTCAGTTCTAGTGTTTTTACCTCATACTAATTGCTTGTCGAATTGGATATACCCAATTGCCACGCCTGACTTCCTTATAAGTCCCTAGTGTATGGTACCCAGGGCACCAGGGTCAAGTAAGACAGAGGGGGTGATTACAACCCTGGCGGTCTTGAGACTGCCAGAGTTGCAGTGGCAGTCTGACCACCACCAAAGTGGAGGTCGGACCGCCAGTGGCGCCAGTTTCACTCCACAGGAAGGACTGGTGGTGCTGGCTGTCTGAATCCTCCAGGGTAGTGCTGCAAGACAGTGAAAAGCGTGAAGGGTGTTGGCACACCCTATGCACCGCAGCATTGCCGCCAGCTCAATTATGAGCCGGAATCAATGTTGTGGGCTGTTTCCCGCCGGGCCAGCGGGTGGAAACAACATTTCAGTAAGCTGACCCAGTGGGAATCTCCTAATGGGGCCCGAGGGAAGGCGGCCATACTGGCAGCAGCCTGACTGCTGGACTTCGGCGGATGGTGAAAACCATCTGCTGAAGTCAAAATAACTCCCCGATTGTCCACTTAGAGCTGCATCACTTGTTGTGCCACCCTTCATGCAACAAGGTACAAAATGGCTCCCAGCTTTCCACTGCAGACTGGAAGGGCAGTGTTTACACTGCCAGTTCGACTTTTCCATTTAAACCAATGGCAAAACCACCCTATCACTTAACACGATATGTAAGTTTCCCCTAAGGAAGGCCCAGTGTCCAATGGCAGGGAGCTTTATTTGTTAAGTAAGACATGTGTTTTCCAATATGTCTTAGCAACAACACATCAAAATTGTCATTTTGCTGTGGATTAAGTTGGTAGCCCCATTAGCAAATACAGTTACTGGGTGGCATCCCAACCTGGCTAACTTTTGACTGGGACTACCAAACTGGGTCATGTGAAGTTTCAAATTAATTTTGGCATTTAGGGGGTCATTCTGACCCTGGTGGTCCATGACCGCCATGGCGGAGGGCAGCGGAAGCACCGCCAACAGGCTGGCGGTGCTTCCTGGGCGATTCTGACCGCGGCGGTAAAGCCGCGGTCAGAAAAGGGGAGCCGGCGGTTTCCCACCAGTTTCCCGCTGGCCCAGGGAATCCGCCATGGCGGCGCTGCTTGCAGCACCGCCATGGGGATTCCGACCCCCTTCCTGCCAGCCTGTTTCTGGCGGTGTCCACCGCCAGAACCAGGATGGCGGGAACGGGTGCCGTGGGGCCCCTGGGGGCCCCTGCACTGCCCATGCCACCGGGCAGTGCAGGGGCCCCCTAACAGGGCCCGCAAAGATTTTCACTGTCTGCTTTGCAGACAGTGAAAATCGCGACGGGTGCCACTGCACCCGTCGCACCCCTGCAACTCCGCCGGCTCCATTCGGAGCCGGCTTCATTGTTGAAGGGGTTTTCCCGCTGGGCCGGCCGGCGGTCTTCTGGCGGACGCCCGCCGGCCCAGCGGGAAAGCCGGAATGGCTGCTGCGGTCTTTTGACTGCGGAGCGGTCTTTCGGCGGGAACCGCTTGGCGGGCGGTGACCGCCGACCGCCGCGGTCAGAATGACCGCCTTAATGGCCGGTCAAAATTATCGGCACTGTTGGGGGTAGGCTCTGCTCATTCAGTGGCCTCACACAGGCATAGATCCACAGACAGCTTTCTGACTACCTGGGGAGATGCAGAAACGACTCCCATGCTCAGTTACAAAGGCAATACTGCAGCAGCGAGATATCACCTCCTCTGCCAGGATTGCCACTTAGTGGTTAGCCCAGCGGTGTGCTTCAAAGGGCAAGTCGCCTCTGATGGGCCGCCCAGCCCATCTACCCTGATTAGGATGCTTTTTGTTACTGTAGATAGGATGCAGCCAGGGCCACAGAAGGGAAAGTTGCCCCCAAACCAGTTTTATCATGGGTATGTTGTCTTAGGGTAAGAATACCTCTTCGATGGGCTACCTTGCTCCTCACTACTGAGGAAGGGTTATGCCATCTTGAAGGGGAAAGAGTGTGGCATTCTAGGATAGCAAGATATCACACATCCCAGGAACTTCATCAGTAGCTAGGGGGGGCCAGTAGCCCATTGACTACTGACTTTGAGGGTCCCTCAAGGCACTTTTCTGGGATAAGTATGGCACCCCTTGCATGCTGACCCTCAGCACACACCAGATATGGAAGGAGGACTGCACCTGCTGAACTTTGGGCTAGAGGAGTTTGGACCATGTTTTTCGTGCCTGGCTTGGAAAAACGCTAATTCCAGGCCTCAGTCCAAAGCAGAGATTGCAAAGGCCAGCTTGCTGACCTCCCAGAACAGCACTGGGGATATTAAAGCTGAAAGAGCCCAAGTTGCATCTCTGGTAGCCACATCAGACGTTTTGCTGATACCAGTTGCCGAGCACCCCAAAGAAAAATAGGAGATATCCAAAAGGTGCACCTGTGTCTGCTTCTGGTCACACCAAACTGAGAGTGTTGGTTGTGACCAGATTTGTCACTCAAGAAGGACAGCAGCCTCTACCAAAGATTGGCACCGTGACCGCTGTGTTTCAAAAACGCATGATTTGATTCGGCAGCCCTTGGAGCCCTGCAAAGAGGACATTGTGGCACTACGATATTCATGGCCAGAGTTTCCCCCACTCAACTGTGGACTGAGGACTCGACCGGACTTCACCCCCGATGACCACACAGCATCAGGAGCATCCTTGAGCATCTTTGAGCCTGCATCCCTCAGCATCAGGACCACTCCATTGTCGTCTATTACGGTCATGCTGTAAAGTTTGGATCTTGCTCCAAAAATGCTCTGGTGGCCAGGTAACTATCCAAAGTGTCCTTTCTGCACCCTAGACCTCTCTTCTGTCGCATGTGGTCGCTCAACTTGGGCTGGAACATTTTTTGGGCCAATACATGTTTGCAGTTGATATAAAAGTTATGTATTCATTCTAAATTCTGTATCTCATGAACCCCCCCCCCAGTGGATTTTGATGATTAAGGTCTCCAAAGGTTTGTAGAAATCTGGTCTGTGTTTGTAAATCAGTGCCTTGTTTCTTTAAATTTGTGTGACTTTTTTGTTCTGTTGTTTGATGCTGTTAAATGCTTTACACTTTGTTCCCTTGCTGAGGCTTACTGCTGTAAGCCACAGCTACCCAGGGTTGAGCTAAGATTAAGTAAGCGCACCTGACTGGGCCCAAGATGGTATTTGTGAGTGTACTGCCTGGTAAGGATTCCCAGCCATACCATGTTCTACACCCAAATCCTCACAGACACAATCAAATTAAACAAGCATTTGCAATGCAATGGATCTTGTGTTTGCTCGAGTTAGAGCTATTAGCATTGAAAATTCCTAACTTAACTTTTCTTGCCACTTAAACTGAAAATGAAAATTAACACAGTTGACATAAGCGAGCCGATTCAAAGCACCATGGGCGCCAAGAACATGAGCGTGAAGGAGAGACACAAAAGGAAAGCAAAGTTCGCTCATAGTCAAACATATCGGCAAACATGCAATTGTCCATGTAACTGGGTTGATGGCGAAGGGGGTAACAAAACCACCCCAAGGAGGGACAAACGTAAAGCATTCACTAATGATAACAAAGGATTTTGGGAAGGCAAGCCCACGAACGAGTGATAGTGATGGGCGTGCGGTGGGGGTGGTTAAAAGTCCACAGATTACAACAGGCCAGAGCGCTTGCGCACTCGACCTAAAAAGTGCTATCCATCTCAAACAATTGAGCTTTTCTGTATGGAGTCCTAAGCTAATCAGAAACCAGGATGGCTCAAAGCCACGCTTCAGTAAGTTGAGGGTGTCCCTGCAGAACACTGATCAAGCCTTGACAGAATCACAAGACTAGAGAGAGGGGCTGGTTAATGGAAGGGTTGCTTAATTGTTGGAACACATCTTACTTCTTTGTTTTGAACACTTTGAGGTTCGGTATTCGTTTATCAGATCATGCTATTGACAAGTTGTAGGAAAGTACCATCTTGCCTGGCATGTTACCCCCATTTTTCACTGTATATATGTTGTTTTAGTTGTACGTGTCACTGGGACCCTGGTAACCCAGGGCCCCAGTGCTCATAAGTGTGCCTGTATGTGTTACCTGTGTAGTGACTAACTGTCTCACTGAGGCTCTGCTAATCAGAACCTCAGTGGTTATGCTCTCTCATTTCTTTCCAAATTGTCACTGACAGGCTAGTGACCATTTTTACCAATTTACATTGGCTAACTGGAACACCCTTATAATCCCCTAGTATATGGTACTGAGGTACCCAGGGTATTGGGGTTCCAGGAGATCCCTATGGGCTGCAGCATTTCTTTTGCCACCCATAGGGAGCTCTGACAATTCTTACACAGGCCTGCCACTGCAGCCTGAGTGAAATAACGTCCACGTTATTTCACAGCCATTTTACACTGCACTTAAGTAACTTATAAGTCACCTATATGTCTAACCTTTACCTGGTAAAGGTTAGGTGCAAAGTTACTTAGTGTGAGGGCACCCTGGCACTAGCCAAGGTGCCCCCACATTGTTCAGAGCCAATTCACTGAACTTTGTGAGTGCGGGGACACCATTACACGCGTGCACTACATATAGGTCACTACCTATATGTAGCTTCACCATGGTAACTCCGAATATGGCCATGTAACATGTCTATGATCATGGAATTGCCCCCTCTATGCCATCCTGGCATTGTTGGTACAATTCCATGATCCCAGTGGTCTGTAGCACAGACCCTGGTACTGCCAGACTGCCCTTCCTGGGGTTTCTCTGCAGCTGCTGCTGCTGCCAACCCCTCAGACAGGCATCTGCCCTCCTGGGGTCCAGCCAGGCCTGGCCCAGGATGGCAGAACAAAGAACTTCCTCTGAGAGAGGGTGTGACACCCTCTCCCTTTGGAAAATGGTGTGAAGGCAGGGGAGGAGTAGCCTCCCCCAGCCTCTGGAAATGCTTTGTTGGGCACAGAGGTGCCCAATTCTGCATAAGCCAGTCTACACCGGTTCAGGGACCCCTTAGCCCCTGCTCTGGCGCGAAACTGGACAAAGGAAAGGGGAGTGACCACTCCCCTGACCTGCACCTCCCCTGGGAGGTGTCCAGAGCTCCTCCAGTGTGCTCCAGACCTCTGCCATCTTGGAAACAGAGGTGCTGCTGGCACACTGGACTGCTCTGAGTGGCCAGTGCCACCAGGTGACGTCAGAGACTCCTTGTGATAGGCTCCTTCAGGTGTTAGTAGCCTTTCCTCTCTCCTAGGTAGCCAAACCCTCTTTTCTGGCTATTTAGGGTCTCTGTCTCTGGGGAAACTTCAGATAACGAATGCATGAGCTCAGCCGAGTTCCTCTGCATCTCCCTCTTCACCTTCTGATAAGGAATCGACCGCTGACCGCGCTGGAAGCCTGCAAACCTGCAACATAGTAGCAAAGACGACTACTGCAACTCTGTAACGCTGATCCTGCCGCCTTCTCGACTGTTTTCCTGCTTGTGCATGCTGTGGGGGTAGTCTGCCTCCTCTCTGCACCAGAAGCTCCGAAGAAATCTCCCGTGGGTAGACGGAATCTTCCCCCTGCAACCGCAGGCACCAAAAAGCTGCATCTCCGGTCCCTTGGGTCTCCTCTCAGCACGACGAGCGAGGTCCCTCGAATCCAGCGACACCGTCCAAGTGACCCCCACAGTCCAGTGACTCTTCAGCCCAAGTTTGGTGGAGGTAAGTCCTTGCCTCACCTCGCTGGGCTGCATTGCTGGGAACCGCGACTTTGCAAGCTTCTCCGGCCCCTGTGCACTTCCGGCGGAAATCCTGTGTGCACAGCCAAGCCTGGGTCCACGGCACTCTAACCTGCATTGCACGACTTTCTAAGTTGGTCTCCGGCGACGTGGGACTCCTTTGTGCAACTTCGGCGAGCACCGTTTCACGCATCCTCGTAGTGCCTGTTTCTGGCACTTCTCCGGGTGCTACCTGCTTCAGTGAGGGCTCTTTGTCTTGCTCGACGTCCCCTCTCTCTACAGGTCCAATTTGCGACCTCCTGGGCCCCAGCAGCGTCCAAAAACGCCAAACGCACGATTTGCGTGTAGCAAGGCTTGTTGGCGTCCATCCGGCGGGAAAATACTTCTGCACGACCCTCCAAGGCGTGGGGGATCCATCCTCCAAAGGGGAAGTCTCTAGCCCTTGTCGTTCCTGCAGTATTCACAGTTCTTCAGCCTAGTAAGAGCTTCTTTGCACCAACCGCTGGCATTTCTTGGGCATCTGCCCATCTCCGAGCTGCTTGTGACTTTTGGACTTGGTCCCCTTGTTCCACAGGTACCTTCAGACAGGAATCCATCGTTGTTGCATTGCTGATTTGTGTTTTCCTTGCATTCTCCCTCTAACACGACTATTTTGTCCTTAGGGGAACTTTAGTGCACTTTGCACTCACTTTTCAGGGTCTTGGGGAGGGTTATTTTTCTAACTCTCACTATTTTCTAATAGTCCCAGCGACCCTCTACAAGGTCACATAGGTTTGGGGTCCATTCGTGGTTCGCATTCCACTTCTGGAGTATATGGTTTGTGTTGCCCCTATCCCTATGTTTCCCCATTGCATCCTATTGTAACTATACATTGTTTGCACTGTTTTCTAAGACTATACTGCATATTTTTGCTATTGTGTATATATATCTTGTGTATATTTCCTATCCTCTCACTGAGGGTACACTCTAAGATACTTTGGCATATTGTCATAAAAATAAAGTACCTTTATTTTTAGTATAACTGTGTATTGTGTTTTCTTATGATATTGTGCATATGACACTAAGTGGTACTGTAGTAGCTTCACACGTCTCCTAGTTCAGCCTAAGCTGCTCTGCTAAGCTACCATTATCTATCAGCCTAAGCTGCTAGACACCCTATACACTAATAAGGGATAACTGGGCCTGGTGCAAGGTGCAAGTACCCCTTGGTACTCACTACAAGCCAGTCCAGCCTCCTACATTGGTTGTGCAGTGGTGGGATAAGTGCTTGAGACTACTTACCACTCTTGTCATTGTACTTTTCATAAGAGAAAAATATACAAAACAAGGTCAGTGTATATACACATAGCCAAAAAGTTTTGCATTTCCTCTTTTCACTCTTTTCTAAGTGCTGAAAAGTACTTCTAAACTTTCAAAAAGTTCTTAAAAGTTTAAAAAGTTTTTTTCTGTCTTTCCAAAAAGTTCTGAAAACTTTTTCTCTTTGTCTATCACTTTAACTCTCTCTAAAAAAATGTCTGGCACAGGCCAAAAAGTTGAACTGTCCAAACTTGCATATGATCACCTTAGCTGGAAAGGAGCAAGGAGTCTCTGCATAGAGAGAGGTTTGAGTGTAGGGAAGAATCCTTCCTTAGAACTGTTAATTAATATGCTTAGAGTACAGGATAAGGCCATAAGTGCCCAATCTGTGGAAAAAGTAGCTAATGGTTCTCAATCTGATCCAGGGACTCCCCCAGGAAAAGGTTCAGGAAAGAAACTTCTTAGCCTGCCCATTACTAGACAGTCTAGCATAGTTGGTACAGAGGTTGAATCACATCATACTGATGATGTGCTCTCACATTATACTGGTAGCCAAGCTGTTAGGGTGCCCTCTGTAAGGGACAGGTCTCCTTCTGTTCATTCCCATCATACCTCTGTATCTAGAAATGTCCCTCCCACCCACCCTGATGACAGATTGTTGGAAAGGGAGCTCAATAGATTGAGAGTGGAGCAAACCAGACTGAAGCTCAAGAAGCAACAGCTGGATTTGGATAGACAGTCTTTAGAAATAGAGAGGGAAAGACAGAAAATGGGTTTAGATACCCATGGTGGCAGCAGCAGTATTCCCCATAGTCATCCTGCAAAAGAGCATGATTCCAGGAATCTGCATAAGATAGTTCCCCCTTACAAGGAGGGGGATGACATTAACAAGTGGTTTGCTGCACTTGAGAGGGCCTGTGCTGTACAGGATGTCCCTCAAAAGCAGTGGGCTGCTATCCTATGGCTATCATTTACTGGAAAAGGTAGGGATAGGCTCCTTACTGTAAAAGAAAATGATGCTAACAATTTCCAAGTTCTTAAGAATGCACTCCTGGATGGTTATGGCTTAACCACTGAACAGTACAGGATCAAGTTCAGAGATACCAAAAAGGAGTCTTCACAAGACTGGGTTGATTTCATTGACCAGGCAGTGAAGGCCTTGGAGGGGTGGTTACATGGCAGTAAAGTTACTGATTATGACAGCCTGTATAACTTAATCCTGAGAGAGCATATTCTTAATAATTGTGTGTCTGATTTGTTGCACCAGTACTTGGTGGACTCTGATCTGACCTCTCCCCAAGAATTGGGAAAGAAGGCAGACAAATGGGTCAGAACAAGAGTGAACAGAAAAGTTCATACAGGGGGTGACAAAGATGGCAACAAAAAGAAGGATGGTAAGTCTTCTGACAAGGGTGGGGACAAATCTAAAAATGAGTCTTCATCAGGCCCACAAAAACACTCTGGTGGGGGTGGTGGGCCCAAATCCTCCTTTAATCAGAACAAGGAAAAGAAACCATGGTGCTATTTATGTAAGATAAAAGGCCATTGGACAACAGATCCCAGTTGTCCAAAGAAAGGCACCACAGCTCCTACCACTACAACCCCTACTGCTACACCTAGTGTCCCTACTAATAGCAGTGGTGGTGGGAGCAAACCTACTAATAGCCAATCCAAGGGAGTAGCTGGGCTCACTTTTGGTAATTTAGTTGGGGTTGGTCTGATTAGGGAGACCACAGAGGCTACTTTAGTCTCTGAAGGGGCTATTGACTTAGCCACTTTGGTTGCTTGCCCCCATAACTTGGAGAAGTACAAGCAACTAACCCTAATAAATGGTGTTGAGGTCCAGGCCTACAGGGACACAGGTGCCAGTGTCACAATGGTGATTGAGAAACTGGTGCACCCTGAACAACACATACTTGGACACCAGTACCAAGTAACCGATGCTCACAACATAACACAAAGCCACCCCATGGCTGTTGTAAATCTCAACTGGGGGGGGGTGTCTGGTCCAAAGAAAGTTGTGGTAGCTTCAGATTTACCTGTAGACTGTCTATTAGGGAACGATTTGGAGACATCAGCTTGGTCAGATGTGGAGTTGGAGGCCCATGCAGCAATGCTGGGCATCCCAGGGCATATTTTTGCTTTGACAAGGGCTCAGGCCAAAAAGCAAAAAGGACAGGGAAGCTTGGATCCTGGAACAATGGACCAAGTGCTCCCTAAAGCTAGGGCTAGTAGAAGCAAACCACTTCCTACTATCCCTCCCTCTACAGTGGATTCTACTTCTGAGGAAGAAGAATTCCCTCCCTGTGCAGAACCTACACCAGAGGAGCTGGAAGCAGACACTGCTGAGCTTTTGGGTGAAGGGGGGCCTGCCAGAGAGGAGCTGAGTGTGGCACAGCAAACCTGTCCCACATTAGAGGGTCTCAGACAGCAAGCTGTCAAACAGGCTAATGGGGATGTCAGTGACTCACACAGAGTTTACTGGGAGGACAACCTCTTGTACACTGAGCAAAGGGATCCTAAACCTGGAGCTGCCAGGAGATTAGTGATTCCTCAGGAGTACAGAAAGTTCCTCCTAACACTGGCACATGACATTCCCTTAGCTGGGCACCTGGGTCAAATGAAAACTTGGGACAGATTGGTACCACTGTTTCATTGGCCTAGGATGTCTGAGGACACAAAAGATTTTTGTAAGTCCTGTGAAACCTGTCAAGCCAGTGGCAAGACAGGTGGCACTCCAAAGGCACCCCTTATCCCACTGCCTGTGGTTGGGGTTCCCTTTGAAAGGGTAGGGGTTGACATAGTTGGCCCCCTTGACCCTCCTACTGCTTCAGGCAATAGGTTTATCTTGGTGGTAGTGGACCATGCCACAAGATATCCTGAAGCTATTCCTTTAAGGACCACTACAGCTCCTGCAGTGGCAAAGGCCCTCCTGGGAATATTTTCCAGGGTGGGCTTCCCAAAGGAAGTAGTATCAGACAGAGGAAGCAATTTCATGTCTGCATACTTAAAGGCCATGTGGAAGGAGTGTGGTGTAACTTACAAGTTCACAACACCCTATCATCCACAAACAAATGGACTGGTGGAGAGATTTAATAAAACTCTCAAAGGCATGATTATGGGACTCCCTGAAAAACTCCGCAGGAGATGGGATATCCTTCTACCATGCCTCCTTTTTGCCTACAGGGAGGTACCCCAGAAAGGAGTGGGCTTCAGCCCCTTTGAACTTCTTTTTGGACACCCTGTTAGGGGTCCACTCACACTTGTAAAGGAGGGTTGGGAACAACCTTTAAAAGCTCCTAAGCAGGATATTGTGGATTATGTACTTGGCCTCAGATCAAGGATGGCTGAGTACATGAAAAAGGCCAGTAAAAACCTTCAGGCCAGCCAAGAGCTCCAGAAGCAATGGCATGATCAGAAGGCTGTTTTGGTTCAGTACCAACCAGGGCAGAAAGTGTGGGTCTTGGAGCCTGTGGCCCCAAGAGCACTCCAAGATAAATGGAGTGGACCCCACACAATTGTTGAAAAGAAGGGTGAAGTCACCTACTTGGTTGACTTAGGCACTGCCAGGAGTCCCCTTAGGGTGCTCCATGTCAACCGCCTGAAACCCTACTATGACAGGGCTGATCTCACCCTGCTCATGGCAACAGATGAGGGACAGGAAGAAGACAGTGATCCTCTACCTGATCTCTTCTCTTCCACAGAACAAGATGCTCTTGTGGAAGGGGTAGTTTTGGCTGATTGTCTTACTGCTGAGCAGAAAGATAATTGCATAAATCTCCTAGGACAATTTTCAGAACTCTTCTCCATTGTGCCAGGCACCACTTCTTGGTGTGAGCACACTATAGATACTGGAGACAGTTTACCTGTCAAAAGTAAGATCTATAGGCAGCCTGACCATGTCAGGGACTGCATAAAGCAAGAAGTTCAGAAGATGTTGGAACTAGGAGTGGTTGAGCACTCTGACAGTCCATGGGCTTCTCCTGTGGTACTGGTACCAAAACCCAATTCTAAAGATGGAAAGAAGGAAATGAGGTTTTGTGTAGACTATAGAGGTCTCAACTTGGTAACCAAAACAGATGCTCACCCTATACCCAGGGCAGATGAGCTAATAGATACACTGGCATCTGCCAAGTATCTAAGCACTTTTGATTTGACTGCAGGGTATTGGCAGATCAAAATGTCAGAAGATGCTAAACCTAAGACTGCATTTTCTACCATTGGAGGACATTACCAGTTTACTGTAATGCCTTTTGGTTTGAAAAATGCACCTGCCACTTTTCAGAGGTTGGTGAACACAGTCCTGCAAGGGCTGGAAGCTTTCAGTGCAGCATATTTGGATGATATAGCTGTCTTTAGCTCCAGCTGGGATGATCACCTGGTCCACCTGTGGAAAGTTTTGGAGGCCCTGCAAAAGGCAGGCCTCACTATCAAGGCTTCAAAGTGCCAGATAGGGCAGGGTAAGGTGGTTTATCTGGGACACCTTGTTGGTGGGGAACAGATTGCACCACTTCAGGGGAAAATCCAAACTATTATTGATTGGATTCCCCCTACCACTCAGACTCAGGTGAGAGCCTTCCTAGGCCTCACTGGGTATTACAGGAGGTTCATTAAGAACTATGGCTCCATGGCAGCCCCTCTTAATGACCTCACATCCAAGAAAATGCCTAAAAAGGTATTATGGACAGCAAACTGTCAGAAAGCTTTTGAGGAGCTGAAGCAGGCCATGTGCTCTGCACCTGTCCTGAAAAGCCCTTGTTACTCTAAAAAATTCTATGTCCAAACTGATGCATCTGAATTAGGAGTAGGGGCAGTCCTATCACAACTTAATTCTGAGGGCCAGGATCAACCTGTTGCTTTTATTAGTAGAAGGTTGACCCCTAGAGAAAAGCGTTGGTCTGCCATTGAGAGGGAGGCCTTTGCTGTGGTCTGGGCTCTGAAGAAGTTGAGGCCATACCTGTTTGGCACTCACTTCATTGTTCAGACAGACCACAAACCTCTACTTTGGCTAAAACAAATGAAAGGTGAAAATCCTAAATTGTTGAGGTGGTCCATATCCCTACAGGGAATGGACTATACAGTGGAACATAGACCTGGGAGTAGCCACTCCAATGCAGATGGACTCTCCAGATATTTCCACTTAGACAATGAAGACTCATCAGGTAATGGCTAGTCTTATTGTCCTTCGTTTGGGGGGGGGTTGTGTAGGAAAGTACCATCTTGCCTGGCATGTTACCCCCATTTTTCACTGTATATATGTTGTTTTAGTTGTATGTGTCACTGGGACCCTGGTAACCCAGGGCCCCAGTGCTCATAAGTGTGCCTGTATGTGTTACCTGTGTAGTGACTAACTGTCTCACTGAGGCTCTGCTAATCAGAACCTCAGTGGTTATGCTCTCTCATTTCTTTCCAAATTGTCACTGACAGGCTAGTGACCATTTTTACCAATTTACATTGGCTAACTGGAACACCCTTATAATCCCCTAGTATATGGTACTGAGGTACCCAGGGTATTGGGGTTCCAGGAGATCCCTATGGGCTGCAGCATTTCTTTTGCCACCCATAGGGAGCTCTGACAATTCTTACACAGGCCTGCCACTGCAGCCTGAGTGAAATAACGTCCACGTTATTTCACAGCCATTTTACACTGCACTTAAGTAACTTATAAGTCACCTATATGTCTAACCTTTACCTGGTAAAGGTTAGGTGCAAAGTTACTTAGTGTGAGGGCACCCTGGCACTAGCCAAGGTGCCCCCACATTGTTCAGAGCCAATTCACTGAACTTTGTGAGTGCGGGGACACCATTACACGCGTGCACTACATATAGGTCACTACCTATATGTAGCTTCACCATGGTAACTCCGAATATGGCCATGTAACATGTCTATGATCATGGAATTGCCCCCTCTATGCCATCCTGGCATTGTTGGTACAATTCCATGATCCCAGTGGTCTGTAGCACAGACCCTGGTACTGCCAGACTGCCCTTCCTGGGGTTTCTCTGCAGCTGCTGCTGCTGCCAACCCCTCAGACAGGCATCTGCCCTCCTGGGGTCCAGCCAGGCCTGGCCCAGGATGGCAGAACAAAGAACTTCCTCTGAGAGAGGGTGTGACACCCTCTCCCTTTGGAAAATGGTGTGAAGGCAGGGGAGGAGTAGCCTCCCCCAGCCTCTGGAAATGCTTTGTTGGGCACAGAGGTGCCCAATTCTGCATAAGCCAGTCTACACCGGTTCAGGGACCCCTTAGCCCCTGCTCTGGCGCGAAACTGGACAAAGGAAAGGGGAGTGACCACTCCCCTGACCTGCACCTCCCCTGGGAGGTGTCCAGAGCTCCTCCAGTGTGCTCCAGACCTCTGCCATCTTGGAAACAGAGGTGCTGCTGGCACACTGGACTGCTCTGAGTGGCCAGTGCCACCAGGTGACGTCAGAGACTCCTTGTGATAGGCTCCTTCAGGTGTTAGTAGCCTTTCCTCTCTCCTAGGTAGCCAAACCCTCTTTTCTGGCTATTTAGGGTCTCTGTCTCTGGGGAAACTTCAGATAACGAATGCATGAGCTCAGCCGAGTTCCTCTGCATCTCCCTCTTCACCTTCTGATAAGGAATCGACCGCTGACCGCGCTGGAAGCCTGCAAACCTGCAACATAGTAGCAAAGACGACTACTGCAACTCTGTAACGCTGATCCTGCCGCCTTCTCGACTGTTTTCCTGCTTGTGCATGCTGTGGGGGTAGTCTGCCTCCTCTCTGCACCAGAAGCTCCGAAGAAATCTCCCGTGGGTAGACGGAATCTTCCCCCTGCAACCGCAGGCACCAAAAAGCTGCATCTCCGGTCCCTTGGGTCTCCTCTCAGCACGACGAGCGAGGTCCCTCGAATCCAGCGACACCGTCCAAGTGACCCCCACAGTCCAGTGACTCTTCAGCCCAAGTTTGGTGGAGGTAAGTCCTTGCCTCACCTCGCTGGGCTGCATTGCTGGGAACCGCGACTTTGCAAGCTTCTCCGGCCCCTGTGCACTTCCGGCGGAAATCCTGTGTGCACAGCCAAGCCTGGGTCCACGGCACTCTAACCTGCATTGCACGACTTTCTAAGTTGGTCTCCGGCGACGTGGGACTCCTTTGTGCAACTTCGGCGAGCACCATTTCACGCATCCTCGTAGTGCCTGTTTCTGGCACTTCTCCGGGTGCTACCTGCTTCAGTGAGGGCTCTTTGTCTTGCTCGACGTCCCCTCTCTCTACAGGTCCAATTTGCGACCTCCTGGTCCCTCCTGGGCCCCAGCAGCGTCCAAAAATGCCAAACGCACGATTTGCGTGTAGCAAGGCTTGTTGGCGTCCATCCGGCTGGAAAACACTTCTGCACGACTCTCCAAGGCGTGGAGGATCCATCCTCCAAAGGGGAAGTCTCTAGCCCTTGTCGTTCCTGCAGTATTCACAGTTCTTCAGCCTAGTAAGAGCTTCTTTGCACCAACCGCTGGCATTTCTTGGGCATCTGCCCATCTCCGAGCTGCTTGTGACTTTTGGACTTGGTCCCCTTGTTCCACAGGTACCTTCAGACAGGAATCCATCGTTGTTGCATTGCTGATTTGTGTTTTCCTTGCATTCTCCCTCTAACACGACTATTTTGTCCTTAGGGGAACTTTAGTGCACTTTGCACTCACTTTTCAGGGTCTTGGGGAGGGTTATTTTTCTAACTCTCACTATTTTCTAATAGTCCCAGCGACCCTCTACAAGGTCACATAGGTTTGGGGTCCATTCGTGGTTCGCATTCCACTTCTGGAGTATATGGTTTGTGTTGCCCCTATCCCTATGTTTCCCCATTGCATCCTATTGTAACTATACATTGTTTGCACTGTTTTCTAAGACTATACTGCATATTTTTGCTATTGTGTATATATATCTTGTGTATATTTCCTATCCTCTCACTGAGGGTACACTCTAAGATACTTTGGCATATTGTCATAAAAATAAAGTACCTTTATTTTTAGTATAACTGTGTATTGTGTTTTCTTATGATATTGTGCATATGACACTAAGTGGTACTGTAGTAGCTTCACACGTCTCCTAGTTCAGCCTAAGCTGCTCTGCTAAGCTACCATTATCTATCAGCCTAAGCTGCTAGACACCCTATACACTAATAAGGGATAACTGGGCCTGGTGCAAGGTGCAAGTACCCCTTGGTACTCACTACAAGCCAGTCCAGCCTCCTACACAAGTGTGGTTCCATTAAGAGAATGAAAATGAACGTTGCTTCTAACAGTGGAATTATTGTTTTTACAGCAGCCTTAATAGAAGGGTCTAAAGGCTACAACGGGGGCTAGGGAGCCGAAAGATTGGTTGAGAAGAATTATGCCACTGGAATAAAAAAGAAAAGGGCGACAGATTCTTCTAGTGATATTCCTTATGCGAGCATGAGAAAGCAGGATAAAACAAACAAGGCAAGACTGCTGCTTTTCACGCAAGCTCACATGCACGTGTCCTAACTGAATGGAACATAGATGGAGACAACGGCTGATAGCGCCTAGCAGTAGCTGTACACAGTGTAAACACCTCAGCTTTATAAACCCACAGACCACATACAGTTACGCACACAGACACAAACGTCTCCCTCGCCACTTTCGTCTTTCCCGCCGTTCTTCAGATAGGAACAGAGCAAGCATCGCTCCTACACCCCCTCGCCCTCCAAATACAGGGCAGCAACCTCATCTGCAACACAAGTTTGCACACACAACCAGTGCAGGAGGGAGTGCAAGCATTCCTCAGCTGTGCAGAGCACGCACAACATCGGACGCAGCAGTGCTGGTTTCACATACACGCAGAAAAAGTTCAACAGTGGAAGCAGAAACGCGAACTTTCAGGCACCCCCTTTGCCCCTGCCCCCGGAAAGGCAGCAGCAGCTCCTGTTTCTCTCATTCACTTGTAAAATATACACAATAGAAAGTCCTATTAGCTTTGTAAATTTCTAACTGGACTTTTCTTGCCACATAAGCTGAAAATAAAAAGTAAAATAGCTGACATAAGCGAGCCGATTCAAAGTGCCAGAGCTGCCATGAGCGCCAAGCAGAGACACAAAAGAAAAAAGAAGTTTGCACAAAGTCAAAGTTATCGGCAAAAGTACAATTATCCATGTAGCAGAGTCAATTGCCAAGGCGGTAACCAAATCAACCCATTTAAAGCATTTTCCAACAAAACAAAGGATTTTTGAAAAGCAAGCCAATGAACGAGTGAAAGTAATGGGCGTGTGGTTAGCATGGTTAAAAGCCCAATACATACCAACACGTCGGAAAAGCCGCGCTTGCGCACTGCTATGTTCAACCTAAAAATCACGGGGCTGGAATAAGACCTGGAGTGATTACCATGCAAGAAGACTTTGTTTCCCATCCTCAACATGTGCAGGAAGTGACTAGTTTCTTACTGAAACCATCTTAAACATAAGAAGCCAAAAGACTTCATTTCCTACCCTCTATCTGCACAGGAAGTGACAACTCTGCCTTTTACACCATTCATCTTCACAGGAATTGACATTACTCTCTTTCACACTATCCATTTTCATATGAAGTAACATCAATGCATTTCCAATCATTCATCTGCACAGGAAGTGACAGTACAGGATTTCCCATAATCCACCTTCAAAGGAAGGGATAATATTTCATGTCTTTTTCCTGCTTTAATCAACTTTTAAGGGTGCACATATGTAATATTACACATAATGTTATGAACATTTTTAATTTAACACTTTTACATTAGCTAAAATAGAAACATCATATTAATTTAATTTGTTATGAATTTATTTTATAATAATCTTATTTTCTAAAAAAAAAAGTTGAATTTAATACAAATATTTTTTAGACATTGTTTATGTTAACAAACATATTGTTAAACCAGTAATTAACAATTCTATTCTTTATACACAAGTTGGCATTGGTTTGTATTAGAGAACTTTTCCTTTTTCGGGTCGAACTGGCAAGCACTCTGGCCCCTGTTGTATTCTCTCTGTGCACTTTTAACCACACAATGTCCATCAGTTTCGTTGGTTCGTAGGTTTGCTTTTTAAAATTTGCTTGATTTCATTTGTGAAAGGCATGTCTACGTCATGCCTTTTCCGGTGTTTAGCTCTCCTCAGCAGCACCAGTAAACTACTGAAAATGTACAAGGCTCCAAGTTTTCCGCATGGCTTCTGGAGTACTTTTTCTTTTTATTTCCTACGCAGGGCGATCTTGCTGGGCAGTAGTCGAGCAATTTGCATGACATCGACCCTGTCACATAGATAATTGCATAACTGCTGATACGTTTGGCTGCGAGCAAACTTCTGTTACTCTTATTGTGCTCCTTCACGCTCATGCTCATGGCGTGGCGCTTTAAATCGGCTTACTTATGTAAAACTGTATTACTTTTCATTTTCAATTTATGTGGCAAGAGAAGTCAGCTTAGGTCTTTACAATACTAATAGCTCTAAATCGAGCAAATGCAAGACCCCTGAATGACTCAGCCCGTCGGTTGGATCTGTGGTGAAAACCCTCTGTAACGTTGTTGCGATGAGAGCGAGTGTATGTTTTTAAATGTACCTGAGTGCTGTTTCTTTTCTATTTCACATCATAAAAATGCGCTGCTATGTTTAACCTCCAAACCGCTGGACATTTGTGTGCTATCAGAGGAATATAGCCCGTAGGCTGTCTTGAAGTCTCTTCAGAATGCACAGTGTTGTTAAACAGTAAGCATATTGAAGTAAATCAGTTTGGTAGTTCTAAATGTAAATTATTGAGAAAATTATAGTTGTGCTAGGGTTATGAAATTAAGTTAAGGCCTACGTTACAGTGGTCTTGAGGTTTTACGAGTGAATGAGAGAAACATTAGGGGTTGCTTGTGGCACTCTCTCTCCAGACTTCCGGGAAGCTTCCTTTTGTCTGATTTAGGCTCCAGAAGCATCGCTTTCGCTTAGGCACATGGCATGCTTTCTCTTATGTCGGGTTCCTGCAGCGTCTCATTCCAATGGAGGGGCCCGCGGGAAGCAAGAGCAACGCTCTAGTCTTCCCGTGGGTCATTTCGGGAAAGGAAGTGACGGCGAGGGACAGGGATTGGGGAAAAGGTAAGTGGGGGCGGGTCTAGGGGGAGGAAATAAAAGGGGTTGGGGGTGGAGGGACCGGCCTCTTTGCCGCGATTCCCTCGCGCGTTTTAATTTGGCCTCCCACCCACCCGGCAATTGGAAGAGCGATTGGAAGGACAGAAGTTAGAATCGAATAGCAAGGAAGGGAGGGAAATTGTCAGTTAGGGCAGGTTGCAGGGGTGAGCGAGCAGTAGATGGGGGAGGGTGGTGAGTCAGATGCGGGCTTGGCCACCCTTCCAGGGAATAAACAAGCAGGTGAAGGCTCTGAGTGGGGGTACGCACGAACCAAATGGGGCATGAAAGGAAAAGGGGAGTGCGTAGGGGAATGGAAACGAGATAAAGGTTTTGAAGGAGAAGGATGAGCGAGGAGAGGTTAATAGGAGGGCGTTATTAAAGTTACGGTTACGTTTGAAAGTTAATGGTTATGTTACTTATGCAATCCTGTCCTAATAAATGACCTTTTACACTAAAACAGCTGTCACTGAATTATTTCCCGAATTACTACGGCATTCTACCTCCGGGGTCCTCTTGCCCTCTCTCACTCACGGAGCCACTCTACACCTACACTGGTTCTCAACCACCCTTTTTCTAGTACGCACGTCGGCACCAGGCGTGCGCAGAAAGCACTATGCGATTCAGACTAGGTAAAGGTTTTGGGCATACCCACATCTGTGCACCTTCACAGAACACTGCTAGTCAGAACGTGTGCAGGATTCTCACAAGTACTTGTGCCTCATGCAGAGTTGTCGATGTCATGCTTAAAAAGAAAGGCCCTGGTGGCTGCCATTTGATTCTCAGACAGAATGATTAATGAGCAGTGCATATTCCAGGTATGCAAAATGATAACACTGTCAGCGGGAGATGGATTCATAGCACAGTGAAGTACCACTGGCTGCCGAGGACAACTTCCAAGCTCCAGGCTCTTGATTCTTGCAAGTATTATCACAAGACTAGAGTCCCTTGTAACCGGAGAAACAATCTATTTTTTCTAAGAATGTGAAGTTCCTGTTATTTCCAGACGTGGCCATTTCAATAGTAATCCTCAGTGCTTTAAATGGAGAAAAATAAGTGCAGGTACCCAACCCACTGGGCTGCGCACTAGCGGTGGCGCCAAGCGTTTAATGAATCTTATTTCCTATTCGTCTTCTTCTAATTGCTTTATAATTTATAATAATTTTATAATCAGATATGTTATTTCTGTCGACAGTCCTTATGCATTTCCCCTTAGACTCTCCTTTATCTACCAGCCCTACATTTCCTTTACCCTTTTGGTATTTTACCCCTCTTTATATTTCTTTTCACTCTTTTATTCCACCTCTCCAGTTTCCCTCATCACTCTAACCATTTTTTATTTTCCTTTCACCTCTGTGCTTCGCTCTTCTTCCTATTTCTCTGTTGTTTTGTCTTTGTTTCTTCTTCTTCTCCTTGTCTCTATTCTCATCTTCCTTAACCTACCTTTATTCCTGTCTTTCTTAACCCTCGTAACCTTTTCCCCCACTTATCTTTCGTTAGTCCTCTTCTACTCAAGTCCCCGCCTGTTTGTCTTCCCTACACCTCAGACTATTTCCCCAGCTGTCTATTTTCCTTTCTTTTCTTCCTGCAAAAGCTTCATCCTTCTTTATTTATCTCTATCCTTCTAGTAATAACCCCAAAATTGCTATCCCCTCATTTCATTCCTTTCCTTCCCTCTTTCCCCTTCCCACCTCATGGAAAACTTGTCTCCCTTTGATCTCTCATAAGATGGCTGGCTTACACATGCGCCATGGGATAAGGACCGATAGGCCTGTTGGTCTGAAAGACTTGATAGGTTCTGCCCCCAGCCGTGATGCATGCATAACGCAAATGTTAAATGAGATTTATGAAGCTGTGCAAGCCCACTTTGCTTGGCCCTGAGTGGCTCCTTGAATCTGGAGTAAAGCAACGCAGCACAAATCACTGCATTGCCTTACTCTGCACTGGGAAGGCATTCGATGACGTTGCATGGGTGTTCCCATGCAACACCCATGGTTTTGGATGCATTTCCAGATTTACAGAACTGGAAACCTAGGAAAGCACCAACAAGATATGCCTTCACAGGAGAGGCAATACGAGGAGAAACATTTTTTTTTCTCCTTGTTTTTTACTCTTTCTATGTGTTCTCAATGCTGAAGCACACATAGAAAGAGGAAACATCCTTAGGGGATTATTTTTTGTGCAGAAAGGTTCCTCTTCCTGCACAAAAACAATTTTGCATGCAACAGAGGCACCCTTGCACTATGCTTGGTTCTAGGCAGACGAAATGGCACCAGTGCAGAGAAAAAGGCAGGAATGCACCATATTCCTTTAAATACGGCACATTCCTGCCCTTTTCCTGTCATGCAGTGCACCACAGCAAGGTGACTTTCTGTGCTGCATGACAAATTCATAAATATGCCCCTTTATTTTTAATTCTCACTAATTTTCAAATGTGCAGCATATTTAAGAGCTCCTACCACCATCTACTGACACAGATGCGTCATTTTTTGATGCTAATGTTTTGTAAAATGGCCAAAATCCCTGCGCCATATTTACAAAGTGGCGCAATGCATGCATTGCGCCACTTTGTAAACCTTTGTGCTACATTATGCCTGCACCAGGCATAATTAATGCAAAGGGGGTGTTCCCCCACTGGGGGGAGGGGGTGGCGGGAAAAAAAATGGTGCAAGGAAAGTTTTTTTCAGCACTTTTAAAGTCTGCTCAGAGCAGGCATTAAAAGAGGGCACGCCATTGTTTACAACGGGCCCCTATGTACTCTGCAGGAATAGAGTACATCAATAGCGTCATAAAAAATTATGCTATGGCCCCCTACCCTGCACCATGGTGTGCCATATTTTAAAGCCTGGGCTGTGTGTGGCCAGCTGTTTCAGGAGTTACCACACCCAAAACCTTTTTTGGGAAATACCGTGTGCGTAAACTGCCTATTTTATATTTTCATATGTTCAGTTTCATGGTTGGCATTACTGTCTTGTATTCAGTTAGAGCTTTTGTGTTTGTAGTTTTGGACTTGTACTTGTACTATAATTAGTTAGCGGTTTCTTTGTTGTTTATAAACAAAAAAACGTGATGGTGGTGTGAGTGAGGTGGTGCTTGGCTGGCGGTGTGCGTGGGGTGGCGATTAGCTGGCGGTGTGCGTGGAGTGGCACTTGGCTGGCTGTGTGCATGGAGTGGGGCTTGGCTGCCAGCCAAACATCAGTCCACACATTCCCATCAGCTAGTGTGATTGCTGTATCAGGCATGTGGGCATTTGTAAGTGATAGGCCCTTGAGTGGCGCTGTCTGTCGATGCGAGTGTTGTAATGTGCTGGGCCCGTGGCTGGCAGCGTGAATGGTCTTGTGCATGTCATGTATGAAAGGTGTGTGAATGGACTGAAAAATGGTTGGTGCCTTGACGCGGCTTTACAGCTCACGAGCTGTGAGTCATTGGTTCAGTTTTTTTGCCTTTCAGTTATTAACAGTGCATTTCACTTTTGTGAACTCTCTTGTTAATAAAATGTGATCTACTGAACCATCCCTCACCCTCATGCCAAATCCAACCAGTATGTGTGGTAAAATTGCCAAAACCTGCTCCACTGTAATCAGGCGTCGCAGCACACTTGTGACATGCTAGGTGTCTCAGGTGGGACCCCGATTATGAAGCATGCAACCAACTTGGTTGGTGGGTGAGGTTTTTTTTTTCACATAACCTAAGTGTGTTTCTTTTCACAATTTTAGTGTTTGGCACATCACAGACATACGTGGACACATCAAAATGATATATTACAAAACTACCTGTGTTTGGGGGGGAAGGGGCACCTATGTTTTTGGTCCTGGGTGCGGCCTTCGTCTAGGGAAACCTACCAAACCTAGACATTTTTTAAAACTAGACACCCCAAGGAGTCCAGGGAGGTGTGGCTTGCATGCATCTCCCACATTTTCTTGCCCAGACTCCTCTGCAAACCTCAAAATGGGCTTAAAAAAGCATGTTTTCCTGACTTTTCTTCGTAGGATCACCGCTCCAGCACAAAATTCCTACTCCCCAGAGTTCCCCTCAGTCTCCCAAGTAAAATGACTCCTCACTTGTGTGGGTCCCCAAAGCAGAGTCAGCCTAAAGATGTATAAAAGAAAAATATATGCTTATCAACTCGCTGTGCTATCCCCTCAATCTCTACAGGTTTTTGACCTTTTTCTGTTACAGGCACCTGGCCCACCCACACAAGTGAGGTATCATTTTTACCGGGAGACTTGGGGGAAAGCTGGATGGAAGGACATTTGTGGCTCCTCTCAGGTTCCAGAACTTTCTGTCACCGAAATGTGAAGTAAAAGTGTTTTTTTAGCCAAATTTTGACGTTTGCAATGGATTCCGGGTAAGAAAACACTGGGGAATCAACGCAAGTCACACCTCCCTGGGCTCGCTCGGGTATCTTGTTTTCAGAACTGTTTGAGTTTGTAGGTTTCCCTATATGGCTACTGAGCCCAGGACCAAAAACTCAGGTGTCTCCCTCCCCCAAAAAACAGTTCGTTTTTTTGGGTGATAATTTTGATGTGTCCACGTTGTGTTTTGGGACACTTCCTGTTGCGGGCACTAGGCCTACCCACACAAGTGAGGGATCATTTCTATCGGGAAACTTGGGGGAGCATTGGGTGGAAGGAAATTTGTGGCTCCTATCAGATTCCAGAACTTTCTGTACCGAAGTGTGAGGAAAATTTGTTTTTTTAGACAAATTTTGAGGTTTGTAAAGGATTCTGAGTAACAGAACCTGGTGAGAGCCCCACAAGTCACCCCATCTTGGATTCCCCTAGGTGTCTAGTTTTAAAAAATGCACAGGTTTGGTAGGTTTCCCTAGGTGCCGGCTGAAATAGAGGCTAAAATCCACAGGTAGGCACTTTGCAAAAAACACCTCTCTTTTCATTGGAAAAATGTGATGTATCCACGTTGTGTTTTGGGGCAATTACTGTTGTGGGCACTAGGCCTACCCACACAAGTGAGGTATCATTTTTATCGGGAGACTTGGGGGAATGCTGTGTGGAAGGATATTTGTGGTGCCTCTCAGATTCCAGAACTTTCTGTCACCGAAATGTGAGGAAAAATGTTTTTTGGGCCAAATTTTGAGGTTTGCCAAGGATTCTGGTTAACAGAACCTGGTGAGAGCCCCACAAGCCCCACAAGTCTCCCCATCATGGATTTCCCTAGGTGTCTAGTATTAAAAAATGCACAGGTTTGGTAGGTTTCCCTAGATGCCGGCTGAGCTAATGGCCAAAATCAAACAGGTGAGCACTTTGCAAAAAACACCTCTGTTTTCTTTGGGAAAATGTGATGTGTCCATGTTGTGTTTTGGGGCATTTCCTGTCGCAGGCACTAGGCCTAACCCCACAAGTGAGGTACCATTTTTATTGGGAGACTTGGGGAAACATAGAATAGCAAAACAAGTGTTATTGCCCCTTGTTAAAAAGTGTCAAAAAATATGTCTATTTGAGAAATGCCCTGGTATTCACATTCTAGTATGGGCAACCCAGAATTCAGAGATGTGCAAATAACCACTGCTTCTCAACACCTTATCATGTGCCCATTTTGGAAATACAAAGGTTTTCTTGATACCTATGTTTCACTTTTTATATTTCAGCACATGAATTGCTGTATATAGAATGAAAACCCACTGCAAAGTGCAGCGTATTTATTGGCTCGGGGTACCTAGGGTTCTTGATCAACCTACAAGCCCTATATATCCCCGCAACCAGAAGAGCTTAGCACACGTAACGGTATATTGCTTTAAAAAATCTGACATCACAGGAAAAAGTTACAGAGTAAAATGTAGAGAAAACTGCAGTTTTTTCACCTCAATTTCAACATTTTTTTATTTCAGTTGTTATTTTCTGTAGAAAACTCGTGTAGGATCTACACAAATTACCCATTGCTGAATTCAGAATTATGTCTACTTTTCAGAAATGTTTAGGTTTCTGGGATCCAGCATTGGTTTCACACCCATTTCTGTCATTGACTGGAAGGAAGCTGAAAGCACAAACAAATCGTAAAAATGGGGTATGTCCCAAATTTGGGTTGAGAAATTGGGTTTTCTGATTCACGTCTGCCTGTTCCTGAAAGCTGGTAAGATGTTGATTTTAGCACCGCAAACCCTTTGTTGATGCCATTTTCAGGGAAAAAAACACAAGCCTTCTTCTGCAGCCCTTTTTTCCCCCTTTTTAAAAAAAATGAAACTTTTTGGTGTATTTTGGCTAAGTTCTTGGTCTCCTTTAGGGGAACACACAAACTGTGGATACCTCTAGAATCCCTAGGATGTTGGAAATAAAGGACGCAAATTTAGTGTGGGTAGCTTATGTGGGCAAAACGTTATGAGGGTCTAAGTGCAAACTGCCCCAAATAGCCCAAAAAATGGCATGGCATCTGAGGGGGGAAAGGCCTGGCAGCGAAGGGGTTAAATAAGATAAGGCATATGGAAGAGCTTTGAGGAACTCCATGGGGCAGATTGTATACTGCTGATTCAACTGGTTTGGCAATTACCTGAAAAGTACATATGCCCAGTAATGCCTAAAACTAGTAGAGAGCTAACCTTCGAATCCCAATTTTGGTCAGTCTTGTAATAAGCACCCAATAAAAGTCAGTGGCGAAGGCGGCACTTATTTCTAAGAGAATCAGGCTCATATTTATACTCTGTGCCGGATTCGCGTCATTTTTTTTTACACAAATTCGGCGCAAAGCTAACACCATATTTATACTTTGACGCTAGACCCGTCTAACATCACAATATCCCAGTATGCGTCATTTTCTGGATGCGTGAAACTGCCTTGCGTCAATGAGATCCAAGGTAGGCGTTCCCATCTGAAAAATGACTTAAACACCCGTGCGCCATATTTATCCAACCATGCAAAAATGGCACACGGCTGGGAGGTGGAGCCGGAAAAAGACGCAAATCCCGGGTTGTGCCAAAAATTTAACGCCTGGGTCAGGGCAGGCGTTAAAATGGGGCAAACACACCAGTTCTTAAGGAAAACTCACAGAAGCAACATCAGAGCACGAAAAGGAAGACATGGAGGTGCTATTCATCCAGCATGCATGAAGACGCAGAGGACAGGAGCAATAGCAGCAGCTTTCACCACACCAACAGGGACCCAAAAGGTAACGCAGAAGGCAGGAGAGGATATTCAGGACCAGGACAACCCCTTCAGAGCCTCAGGGAACATGACATCATCCAGAGGCACAGACTAAACTGGCAAGCCATACCGCTGCTGCTGCGCCACATTGAGCCACAGTTGGCACCCAGCTTGCAGAGTCCCCACATAATTTCACCATGAAACCCAGCTGTTAGCTGTCCTGCACATGTTGGCAAGTGGCTCTTTTTAAACCACTGGTGCCCTGGTTGCTGTGATCTCACAGCCCTCAATCTCTGCCTTCCATCCCAAGGTACTTGATGCCATCGTCTCCCTCACACCCGCCACATCAGCTTCCCCAATGCACAGCAGAAGCAACAGGAGACCAAACATGGGTTCTATCAAATCAATGGCTTCCCGCACGGGCTTGGTGCCATTGATTGCACAACACATGTACGGATTGTACCACCTGCTGCAACCGAGCATCTATACCGTGATAGGAAGCACACACACTCCATCAATGCGCAGGCCATTGTGGATCACCGGGGATTGGTCACCAACATTGTGGCAAAGTATCCTGGGAATGTACATTATTCATTCATCTTCCGCCACTGTACCATCAATCAGCACGTCCAGGATGGATGATATGGCAATGGCCTACTTGTTGATAAGTACGGAAACTTACGTATTTACACACAGCACAGCAACCCTGTAGGACACACAACACATACACCACTACATTGACATGTGGCCAGGAAGACACTGAGGGTGTGACACTCGTAGCCATGTTTGATATCCTGACCCAATGGGATACACACCTATGGACAAATGACAGATGCAAATAACAAGAGATGCCACTCCAGAGCCACACGGGACCAATTTAAAACCACACAGTGACAATGACATGGCCTTAACTGGCAGTATAACTTGAAAGATGAATATTCAAATATCACATCAATAATACTCAATCACACACCCTTCCAAGCAATATGTATTTTTCTGCAGATCAAACACCATGAGACACATAGCATGATGATGCTGACTCTAATGAAGGTGACATAGAATCATTGAGGCAGTACCAACATCTCCCATCACTCCTGGGGTGACATTGCCCGTTAGTAATAAGGAAGTGGACTGTGCTATGAAAACATGTGGATGTGACACTAATGCAAAGTGCACACTGCTACACATACGGATTGAGACAATTCCCCATACACATTACAGATGTACAGGCATATGGACCTTCTGACACTAAAACCTTCACCCCCACAACAAGTTAGCCAGCTTACCTGGAGCAAGTCCAGTACTGTAGGTACATGTTTGCACATGAGTCAACTTGATGAGGGCACAAAAATAGGTTTGCCTAGAACTTGTCACACATGGGATAATTGTGCATTGGCAATTGTGAATGCTTAAGTGCTGCCAACTTATGGAGATGTGTTGTACATTGTCACCTAGCCAAATCATAGAGCCTCACTGTTGCATTTCACATGCAATTACATATGTCTAATTAGATGGGATGTTCAGCCCATATAGTGCAACCGTGTTACCACCACAGTGGAATCGATTGTGTGTGTGGAAGGATTATGTCACCTCCAGTGAAGTCACACAGACACCTCTTTCACATTACATAACGGATGGGAGATACACACTGAACATCAAGTTTGGAAATATACCACTGATATCAGGTCAATCAGCCAAACAGTTAGATAGTTAAACAACCCAATGCAGAAATCA
Source organism: Pleurodeles waltl (assembly GCF_031143425.1). Taxonomy (NCBI): domain Eukaryota; kingdom Metazoa; phylum Chordata; class Amphibia; order Caudata; family Salamandridae; genus Pleurodeles; species Pleurodeles waltl. Next base: position 1,034,124,093 of record NC_090439.1, read on the forward strand.
CAGAAGCCTAGGATCCCACACAATACCACAAACACTGAAGAGTCACAGACGACACAAGATAACAACTGCCATGCAAAGTGATAATCAAGGTGCAACCAACAACCAAATACTTAACCTCATTTTCTCTTTCAGCTGATCAGGGTTACGGGATCCAGCCATGGATCATGCCCCCGTTTGCCAACCCAAACACAGCAGCAGAGCATGCCTGTAATGAGGCACATCGTAGGACACGCACCATAGTTGAGAGGACTTATGCATTCCTGAAGTCTAGATTCAGGTGCCTGGACATCACCGGAGGCAGCCTCCTATATTCACCTGAAACGGTCTGCAAGATCATTTTGACCTGTACCATCCTGCACAACATTTGTGTGTGGAGGAACTTTCCCCTCTATGAACCAGATCCACAAATGCCTGAAAAGGAGGAAGAGAAGGATGCTGTCCGTGAAAATGAGGGGGGACATCCAAACACTGCTGCAGGATTGTGTCGCAGACAACTCATCATACTAAACTTCTTCTAACTATACTCACCATCACCACTTTGTTATCAAATGTCATTAAACATCTAACTTCATCACTCAATCATGCTCTGGGTAATTTTTAATGCATCACATGATCCCTAGGAATCATAATCAGAGTTTAGCCTCATGGAGCATTGCAGAAATACAGATTAGGACACTGAAAACGCCACATCACATTTAATGGGTATGAATGTACATCCAACATCACACACAGTGTAAATGACATATATCCTGTCTATTTGACATGTGAAGGGCAATATCAGAGGACCACGGCTATGAGACACATTCATGTTGCCAACATTGTCCATTGCAGCAAATGACACACAACTAAGACATGATCAATCATAAGGAAAAAAGTGTCTCATACATGAGGGAGTGGAAGTGCAATTGCATTGGTAACAGGAATGTATGACCAGACCCTTGACAGCAGTAAGTGTGACATTAGCTGTCTCTGCAAGGAGCATGTGTGACAAGAAGTCCATCTAAGCTGAAAATGGATAGCACGAGTGCCTCAGGTATGACAAGCATTGCTCAGAAGACATGCCATGCGCAGTCCATTCCAGGTAATAAGTACTGCCACTGCCATGTTTTAAGTCTCTCCCCACCCTTCTTTAGGGGACCCTGTAAATGGACTATCTGTACCCTGAGAATCTTCATCTACACACACCCAGACTCCCATTCTGACTCCTGTGTGCTTCCCTCCTCAGTATGGCATGCCATAGTCATAGTTCATCAGTCTGCATGGACTTCAGGTCAAATAATGCACTGCCTGGTAGTCAGTAAGACATGTAATCATCTGTCCATTGCTTCCCACGTGAAAGGTCCACTTGGCCCTTTGAACTTGATTCTCAACTCCAGGACTTGTTAGAGACTGAAGCTGCACACACCTGTGAGCACTACCATGCAGACCATCCATTTGAACCTGCCCTGCCCTTGCTGCTGCCTGGAACTGCTTAGAAATGGCCATTTTCAGAATTAACTTGTTGTGCATTGGCGTACAAATCAGTTGGTTACCAGAGCCCTTGGGGGATTGTGTAACGTTGCAGACCACAACACAAACTGTTTTTAGTTTCCACAGTGTTGTACCAGCTTTTCCCAGTCAGAGTCTGCTCACTTTATATTTGCCTTGTTCATGTTTGTTCCTGACAGAGCCTGCATCCTGTTAGCCAGACTGGTTCCTGTCTTTGCGTGAACCATAGAGAGTCCCTGTGGCTACATTGGTCTCATAGCTGCTTTCCATGCCCTCTCTTTCCTCATGGGGTATTGTGTCTGGTAGGTCTACAATGAACCCTCCAATAGATAGTATAGCTATAGATAGTATAGCTGAACCTTTTTTTCTCATCATAATCAGTTCTGGGACATGTATTCAAATGGACTAATCCAGCGCCCATCCCTTGTCTGGTTTTGCATGTATTCATTATTGCCAAACAGTGACAGTGTGCTATGGCTCTATGCATGGATTTGGTACGCTGCCTCCAGCACAACAAACAAGGCTTGGAAATGTGTATGTAAGGACAAAACATGTACATATGTTGTGATAAAAGCTGCCTGTTACCTATTACTCATCCATAAAGTGTTTGAGCAAACCAAGGTTGCCTTGTAGTCACCCTTATCAAAGTTCAGCAGTGCCATAGCTGGACTATCACCATGTGTGTAGTCAGTTGATCTTTGTCTTTAGGTCAAATCTGCTTTGAAGGATACTCTGTTAATTGAGGGAATGGCTCCACAGACTCATAAGTAGACCTGCACTTAACTATGACAACATGGAGGCCAATACTGACACAGGGTACACATGGCCACACACTTGAACTGGATACCTTTGTGCAATGAACCACAGGAAATATGTTAACACATGCAGCATGGTCTGATGGTCCTCCACAGCCACAGGAGAAACATAGGTAATGTACCTGACTCAAACTGTGGTGTACCAAAAAAACTTTTAGATTGGATTTGAGACTCTGTGTCACAAACATTGTACCTGCTAGGTGTGGGTTCGTACTATGGGAAGTGTGCATTGAGTGTCTCTATAAGGGTGGCTGTATTAAACAAAGGGGAGTTCCTTTTACAGACTAGGTGGTCTCACACACATAATAGTGTCATGCTTCATCATTTGACCACGTAGCCCCACCCAGGTAAGATGGTACTACCTGGGCGGACTCGACCTCTTTGTTAAAGGAACAAGAGGGAGTGCTGAAATAAATCTTACTGGATAAATATCAGGGATCCAGATAGGGTTAGAATAAAATTACCAGTAGGCGTTGAAATCCTATCATTGAGTAGCATGGCCCAACAACATTTTTACCTTGGGCATAACTGCTGGTACGGAGCTGGTGCATTTGCCATCTGTGTCACTTTATAGCCAAGCCAAGCCACTTTACAGCCAAACAGTTTTATAAAGTTAATGGGTCATCATGGGATCCCTGAACTTTGTGAATACATGGTCACAAATTATTTATTTGCATGATGTTATGCAAGGAACCACTGACTGCTTCCATCATACATTTAAAGTGACAAAATAATTTGCTAGTTTAAGTTTGGTACACCCCTGCTGATCTAGTGCAGCATATGTATGATTGTTAACTTCTCAGTATGAAGTCTATCACAGACATGGTGGTATGCTAAGATCAGCAGGCCAGCATTCCTCTGAGTGCCACCATTCCCAAGGTGCTTACAAATACAGACCTACCTCATCAAGATGGCATAAGTATGACATTTTCTAAACCATGTTTTATTTAGCAGACAGTGTCAGTTCGGTTGTATGACCACAGATCACCCAACTTGGCCCATGTAAGCTAATGAATGTGGCAAACTGTGATCTACAATACCTGATATAGGTACACAGGGCCCAGAGGAATACATTTCAGGTGCAATGACTACACCTGTGCCCATGCATTCTGTCACAGATGATCAAATTAGACACTGTCAGCATATATTTTGTTGTTGTTTTGATTTAGATAAATGGCCAATCCATGTTTAGCTAACATTGTCATCAAGTAACACACAGGATCCGTGCCGTCATGGTGTCATAGGGACAATATACGGCTCTGGCTACACTGCCAATTTGGCATATGTAACCTACATACAACACAGGCACACATATAATGGACCATTGCAAGCACAATCATTCCTGAACAAAACTCAACCCACATGAGCATCACACAGTAACTCATTGTCCCTTGATGCACAAGCCAGTCACTGGTATTGCAGTGCACCAGGAATGTGGCTTTGAACGTCTCTCATAATAACAAATTATGAAATGGAGTACCCTCTAGAACTAATTCAGCACAAAATTGAGTAATCATGTTTGGCACCACATGATTGTTAGGGCCAGTGCATGTGTGCATATGTGTGTCTATCACTGACTGGAGTGACAGTGTCAATGCATGTTTGCAGTAGTATGTCTGTTGTGGTGTTTACATGCCTGATGTGCTGCTCTATCATATAAAATGTCACACACAGTAATTTGTTGATTAAAGTTTTGTACAGAGAGCAGACGGAGAGCACATTTCACCCTTCCATGTTTTCTCAGATGGACCCGCCCCATATACAATTGGTGAAGTGGCTCGATTTGCGGACCCAGATGTATCCAGTAAGTGTTGATATGTTTGTCCTGTGTTGTGTTTCAAGCTGTTGTGTGATTGACTCCTGTGTGTTGGACTCATTGCAAGGTATGATGTCTGGCACATGATCTAATATGTGACTTGACTGGAGGTTGACTGTGTGTTCCATGTTTGAGTTGGACATTCTGTGGTGGAGAGTCATATATTGGGAGTTGAGTGCTGCACTATAGGCATGGGCAGGAGAACATGGTGATTTTTTGCTACATCCATGCCAATGATTAATTTGGAGGTGGCCAGTTTCATGATTTAGTCAGCAAGTCATACCCTGATTCACACAGACCACTGATGCCGAAGTCTTACCCACAGACTTGAGCATCCCTGTTAATTAATGAACATGTAGGACTGTATGTTTGACTTCCTAGCAGCATCTAGCTCCACATGTTGTGCTCTGTTTATGTGGCACTTGAGTGAAATGTCGTAGGTGTGCATGCAGGTCAAGGCCAGATGGGTGCTTGCATCAATGTGCTTGTTTTTTAAAAGGTATCAGTGAGATCGAATGATGTTGGCAATTGTCCGCAATTAGAAAAATAAATGTGGATGTGATTGTCCAATGGTTGAGTCAATCCTAGTTGGCAGCCCTCCTTACCTGTGGTGGACTGACTAAACCCATGTACAGCTGTCCAAAGCTTCCTGGCTGTCCTTGATGTTTGAAAGTATGTGTTGCATGTCCATCCCCCCCCCGAGGCACAGGGTTAGGGTTAGGAAATATGTGTACCTAGGTGTGAGGATCACAGTGTAGAAGACAGACATGTAAATCAAACATTCATTTGTTCCAACCTATGATGCCCCCTCATGATTAGCAACTGCTTACCTTCCAAGCAATTTCATTTAAAAATCACAGGTCTATGGGCCTTGATTGCCATCCAGAAGATAGTCATTAGTTGGCCTGACACATGTGGAGTACTTGCAGCATTTGTTATGTGACTAATAGCAGTACAATGATGCACAGATCATTTAATTAGGTACACACCTTGTTGTGCATTGTTGTGCTGTTAGTAGATGTGTAGGCTGTGTTGGCATGTCATTCCTCAGGGATATTCTATAATCTGTACTGTGATTTGGACTGTATGTGCTATTTTTGAGGAAGTGTTAGAATATAATCTGTAGATGTATCACACAATGATGTCATTAATGTTTGGCTTTCTCTATTTTGACAGCTGCCAACATGAATGCCCATGAGATCAGGGAATATCAGAAGCAGGCAATGCGTTACCGCCACATACTAGATGTGGAGGCTGGGTTCTGCAATATGGCACGCCGTTATCGCCATGAGAGAGCAACAGGGGTCTGGAGGGCATTTGCCCAAGGGGGCCAGCCTTGCCCACAACAGCCACCACCACCACTACAGCTCAGACCACAGTCGCCCAAAGGATGACAGCCACTGTAGCAGGTCCCTCAACCTCATCTACTCCAGGCCCACAAGCAGCACCTCCTGCACCTCCACCTCCAACCACGGCACCAGCACCAGCAGTGGCATCAACAAGTGGAACACAAACAAACCCAGCTGCTGTGATAGGCAATGTGGAATTTCAGACACTGAGACGTGACATGCAACGGATGTTGCGCAGGATGGACAGGCTGCAGCAGGAGGTGTCCTGCAATAGCAGGAGACTGTGGGGTATTAAGAAGATCCTGCGGAGGGGCAATTTGTGACTTTTGGATCCTCATCCATGATTCCCTCCCCTCCCTCCTCTTTCCTGGTTCTTACCTTTAGTGGGTTTAGGGGGCTTAGTGTTAGGTTAGAGTAGGCTGTTACTTTAGTTAGTATAAGTGGGTTGGGGGGTTGAATGGGTTATATTATTACTTTTGTTTGTGGGTGGGGGATGATGTTGGGGTTTATGTGTATATAAAAAAATACTTTTTATTTTTAATTATAAAATAAAATACATAACAAATAGTTATATGTTTAGGATAAGTTAGTATGTGTTTAGGTTATTATATGTTGCCCTACATGTGTCCCGTCATATAAGGGGGGTGGGGGATTGAGGTTTAGAGTGTTTAGTTAAATGTAGTAAGTTTAGCTTAGGGTAGTTAGGGCCAGTTGTGGGTGAAGTGTAGTTAGGATAGGTTAGGTTAGTTAAGGTGTTTCCCCTAGTTTAAGTTTCCTTTATTACTGTGAAATAAAGTTTTAGGTACTCCTTTACAGTACGTTTCATATGCTTGGGGATCAGGGCCCTGGCATGGGTGTACAGTGTCAATTTAGTAGTTGCATTTCTGTTCCATCCTCCATCAGAATCCCATTATTGACATGGTTATTCCCAATTCCAAATGAGCTGTCACATTGGTAGCTACACCAAAGCTGCTTCTCTATGCATCTGGCGTCCATTGCACCCACCACTCAAGGTTACTATGGTTCTCAATGTGTTGTGAAGGTTGGATGGGTTTTTGAATCTGTCATCGTTTGAGTCCTGAATTAGAATCTTGGGCACTGTGGGATGTCTGCCTGCAGCCTGATGTTCATGTGAACCCTGATAAGCTGAGTGATGTTATAATCCTATGTAGTATTGTATACATAAATCACACCTATCATTTCTTACACTGTACTTCCAGGTTACATATTTGTCCATACACTCGTACACATCCATTCCTGCTGTATGGTGTGTGTGTGTGATGAAAGTTGATAGTCAGATGTCACATACATAAAGATTGTCTTGAAGTGAGTGTTGGCCACATTGAGTTTCAGCTCATACATACCTTGAAGATGACGTTTTCTGTTCTACACAGCATTATACTGTTTGTTTTCATTTCCCTTCAGAAATAAGCCTAAGGAAGCACAGATGATGCTAAAATCCAGACCCCAGTGCATAGTTATAAATCCCACATTCTTTCTCCACTGTTGTATTGACATTCTATGGCCATTAACATGTGCCATACATCACTAATCAACACAGTTGAAGTGTCACATTCCACAGAGACAAAGTGGTTGTGTAAGTGCTATTTATTTTAAAGTGCTGTAGTGCAATATCTACATAGTCCAGGATTGTGAGTCCATTAGTGTGAAGCCCTCTATTGTGATGCAACACAAGTGCATTGGGACATGTCATTGGACATGCTGGGGTGAAGTGTCATACAGTGCAGAGGAACATGAATTGCCAATGAGGTAGTGAGAGACAATTACAGAGCATAGTGTCAAGGTAAACAGTGTTTTTGAGAAAAGTGCATGTGACCAACTGTAGCAAGACTGGCATGTTAACAAGCACAGGACCTAGGATATCAGTGCCCATGTGGCATGGACTGGTGCTACTGGGTACTCCTATGTGTGAAGGTGATCTGTTCCACGTCTTCATCTTCTGATGTGTGTGTCGTCTCCTCTGCCCTTGGTGGTGGTGGGTTTGAAGGGGCAACACACACTTCAGTGTTTGAAGATGTGGAGTCAGAATTGCCAGTAGCTGCCAACCTTGGGGCTATTAAGGGCATTTCTGCAGCAAGGAGGAGCTGCTTGTTCTTGAGTATAGAAGCTACATCGCTGTGGTAGGCAGTCAGGTCGGCCCTGAGGGGCTCATGATTGTATTTGTGCATGCAGTGAAAGGTTTGGGATGCTAGGTGTTGTGGCAACTTCCTAACTGCTGTGGGGAATTCCCTTACACATTGTTGTAGCCCTTGCAGGAGGGATGGTAACGCTTCCATGGCTGCTGACTGTTCTGCAGATGACATCATGCATGTGTGCATCCCCTCAAGGCTGGCTGCCATATTTTGCATCCGCTCCCAGACCTCCTTGGCCAGCTCCCACTGTACTCCCACTACTGTTCTCTCAAAGGTGTTACCAGTGTCCTCAGAGTCCTCAGCTGTGTTGGAGCTGGCAGGTCGTACTATTGGGGTGGTGGGTGTGTCCTCTGTGATGGCTGCTTTATCTGTACACCTCCTTGCAACTGAAGGTGGGGTCTGGAGGGTTCCTAGGACATCTTGGAGGGTCTGCTGGCTACTGTTTGTCAGGTCATCGTCCATGTCATCAGGGAAGTCCAGGACAGGCATATCCCCAGGAGAGCCATCGTCCTCTGCAATGAGATATTGTACAATTAGTGTGTCTGTGTTGTGGCAGTTGTAATGTGGCGTTACTGACTTCCTATTAGTAGGACATTGTAATCTTGGTTCCTGTTCATTGTTCCTGTCACTAAATACTAGCATTCTCCCAGGCCTATGCCCCACCTACATGTCACATGTAGTGTGGGCAGATTAGCAACTGCTTACCTTCCAAGCAATTTCATTTAAAAATCACAGGTCTATGGGCCTTGATTGCCATCCAGAAGATAGTCATTAGTTGGCCTGACACATGTGGAGTACTTGCAGCATTTGTTATGTGACTAATAGCAGTACAATGATGCACAGATCATTTAATTAGGTACACACCTTGTTGTGCATTGTTGTGCTGTTAGTAGATGTGTAGGCTGTGTTGGCATGTCATTCCTCAGGGATATTCTATAATCTGTACTGTGATTTGGACTGTATGTGCTATTTTTGAGGAAGTGTTAGAATATAATCTGTAGATGTATCACACAATGATGTCATTAATGTTTGGCTTTCTCTATTTTGACAGCTGCCAACATGAATGCCCATGAGATCAGGGAATATCAGAAGCAGGCAATGCGTTACCGCCACATACTAGATGTGGAGGCTGGGTTCTGCAATATGGCACGCCGTTATCGCCATGAGAGAGCAACAGGGGTCTGGAGGGCATTTGCCCAAGGGGGCCAGCCTTGCCCACAACAGCCACCACCACCACTACAGCTCAGACCACAGTCGCCCAAAGGATGACAGCCACTGTAGCAGGTCCCTCAACCTCATCTACTCCAGGCCCACAAGCAGCACCTCCTGCACCTCCACCTCCAACCACGGCACCAGCACCAGCAGTGGCATCAACAAGTGGAACACAAACAAACCCAGCTGCTGTGATAGGCAATGTGGAATTTCAGACACTGAGACGTGACATGCAACGGATGTTGCGCAGGATGGACAGGCTGCAGCAGGAGGTGTCCTGCAATAGCAGGAGACTGTGGGGTATTAAGAAGATCCTGCGGAGGGGCAATTTGTGACTTTTGGATCCTCATCCATGATTCCCTCCCCTCCCTCCTCTTTCCTGGTTCTTACCTTTAGTGGGTTTAGGGGGCTTAGTGTTAGGTTAGAGTAGGCTGTTACTTTAGTTAGTATAAGTGGGTTGGGGGGTTGAATGGGTTATATTATTACTTTTGTTTGTGGGTGGGGGATGATGTTGGGGTTTATGTGTATATAAAAAAATACTTTTTATTTTTAATTATAAAATAAAATACATAACAAATAGTTACATGTTTAGGATAAGTTAGTATGTGTTTAGGTTATTATATGTTGCCCTACATGTGTCCCGTCATATAAGGGGGGTGGGGGATTGAGGTTTAGAGTGTTTAGTTAAATGTAGTAAGTTTAGCTTAGGGTAGTTAGGGCCAGTTGTGGGTGAAGTGTAGTTAGGATAGGTTAGGTTAGTTAAGGTGTTTCCCCTAGTTTAAGTTTCCTTTATTACTGTGAAATAAAGTTTTAGGTACTCCTTTACAGTACGTTTCATATGCTTGGGGATCAGGGCTTGGGGATCAGGGTCAATTTAGTAGTTGCATTTCTGTTCCATCCTCCATCAGAATCCCATTATTGACATGGTTATTCCCAATTCCAAATGAGCTGTCACATTGGTAGCTACACCAAAGCTGCTTCTCTATGCATCTGGCGTCCATTGCACCCACCACTCAAGGTTACTATGGTTCTCAATGTGTTGTGAAGGTTGGATGGGTTTTTGAATCTGTCATCGTTTGAGTCCTGAATTAGAATCTTGGGCACTGTGGGATGTCTGCCTGCAGCCTGATGTTCATGTGAACCCTGATAAGCTGAGTGATGTTATAATCCTATGTAGTATTGTGTACATAAATCACACCTATCATTTCTTACACTGTACTTCCAGGTTACATATTTGTCCATACACTCGTACACATCCATTCCTGCTGTATGGTGTGTGTGTGTGATGAAAGTTGATAGTCAGATGTCACATACATAAAGATTGTCTTGAAGTGAGTGTTGGCCACATTGAGTTTCAGCTCATACATACCTTGAAGATGACGTTTTCTGTTCTACACAGCATTATACTGTTTGTTTTCATTTCCCTTCAGAAATAAGCCTAAGGAAGCACAGATGATGCTAAAATCCAGACCCCAGTGCATAGTTATAAATCCCACATTCTTTCTCCACTGTTGTATTGACATTCTATGGCCATTAACATGTGCCATACATCACTAATCAACACAGTTGAAGTGTCACATTCCACAGAGACAAAGTGGTTGTGTAAGTGCTATTTATTTTAAAGTGCTGTAGTGCAATATCTACATAGTCCAGGATTGTGAGTCCATTAGTGTGAAGCCCTCTATTGTGATGCAACACAAGTGCATTGGGACATGTCATTGGACATGCTGGGGTGAAGTGTCATACAGTGCAGAGGAACATGAATTGCCAATGAGGTAGTGAGAGACAATTACAGAGCATAGTGTCAAGGTAAACAGTGTTTTTGAGAAAAGTGCATGTGACCAACTGTAGCAAGACTGGCATGTTAACAAGCACAGGACCTAGGATATCAGTGCCCATGTGGCATGGACTGGTGCTACTGGGTACTCCTATGTGTGAAGGTGATCTGTTCCACGTCTTCATCTTCTGATGTGTGTGTCGTCTCCTCTGCCCTTGGTGGTGGTGGGTTTGAAGGGGCAACACACACTTCAGTGTTTGAAGATGTGGAGTCAGAATTGCCAGTAGCTGCCAACCTTGGGGCTATTAAGGGCATTTCTGCAGCAAGGAGGAGCTGCTTGTTCTTGAGTATAGAAGCTACATCGCTGTGGTAGGCAGTCAGGTCGGCCCTGAGGGGCTCATGATTGTATTTGTGCATGCAGTGAAAGGTTTGGGATGCTAGGTGTTGTGGCAACTTCCTAACTGCTGTGGGGAATTCCCTTACACATTGTTGTAGCCCTTGCAGGAGGGATGGTAACGCTTCCATGGCTGCTGACTGTTCTGCAGATGACATCATGCATGTGTGCATCCCCTCAAGGCTGGCTGCCATATTTTGCATCCCCTCCCAGACCTCCTTGGCCAGCTCCCACTGTACTCCCACTACTGTTCTCTCAAAGGTGTTACCAGTGTCCTCAGAGTCCTCAGCTGTGTTGGAGCTGGCAGGTCGTACTATTGGGGTGGTGGGTGTGTCCTCTGTGATGGCTGCTTTATCTGTACACCTCCTTGCAACTGAAGGTGGGGTCTGGAGGGTTCCTAGGACATCTTGGAGGGTCTGCTGGCTACTGTTTGTCAGGTCATTGTCCATGTCATCAGGGAAGTCCAGGACAGGCATATCCCCAGGAGAGCCATCGTCCTCTGCAATGAGATATTGTACAATTAGTGTGTCTGTGTTGTGGCAGTTGTAATGTGGCGTTACTGACTTCCTATTAGTAGGACATTGTAATCTTGGTTCCTGTTCATTGTTCCTGTCACTAAATACTAGCATTCTCCCAGGCCTATGCCCCACCTACATGTCACATGTAGTGTGGGCAGTTTGGGGAATTGTCTGCGTCACATCCTCTATGTGTAGGTTCTGTCCAAATTGTATGTTGCCACCTTCTTGTCCTACTCAACCCTCCATCTACTTCCATTAGCATGGTGAGGCCTTGCAATGGCTGTGGATGTTCTGATGCCACTTGCACCACACTTAACAATATGGAACTGACCCAGTCTTAGATATTTCACATACACCTATATGTTGCTGAGACCTAGAATATACTATGTATAGCATTGGCATGGCATGATACAGGTGTCAGCATTGGTAGCGTGTCATGTTGATGGAGGGGAATGTGTGCTACATTGGATTGTACTGATGGTCCTGGCAGTGTTCCATTTCCGGTTATGACAGTGTGGGTGTGTTTAACTAGCTAGACACATACGTCCTCCCCCTCAATGCTGTTGTATTAGCAGTATGACAGTTGGTATGTTGCAAGGTGGCATTGCAGCTACTGTAACACAGGCACTGGGTAGACCCTGAAATGTGCAGCATGGGTATGACATTACTGCTGTGTACTTCATAATGTAAGTAACAATACCTGATGTTTATAGCGCTTATAGACATGAGAATTTGACAGGATTTGCACTTTCTTAGGAATTACAGGGGATTGATAACGTCGTCATCCTGAACCCTCTATTTTGGGTGTGTTTGATCCATGAGCACGTAACTGCCATTAGCTACTTGACCTGCACACACAGCACAGGTGGTAGTTGCAACTGTTGTCAATGGTAAATACCACTTGCGGATATGGCCTGAGACTGGAAATTGAGCCCTAGTTCATGTAGCGACAATACCAGCTGTCTTGTTACAGCAGCCCAGTTTTACGTTGTACCCTACCCTCCTGGACTGGCTTTGCCTTTTCAACATCCTTGGCATGGCAAAATAGCCCCATGCAAAGATTGTTGGTGTAGAGTTGTGCTGTGCCCCTGGTTTCCCTTGCACAGCCCATTCGCCCGTGCCATGCCCCTTTGCCATTTCCACTGCCTGATTTTCATGGCTGACATGCATTGTGTAGTAAGTATGCCCCCTCCTGTTTACAGTTAACATTTAGGCAGTTTTGTCCCCCATGCAACTTACACTGCATCTGTGTGGTTTCCTGGCAGTCTGTGCTGTCTTGTCCTTGAATCCCTGTGACGATCTCCTCTGGGATGACGGCTAACACCATCTCCTCCTTGTGGTCCAGGGCCTCCTGCGGTGCTGGACTCCCACCTCCAGTCTGCAGTGCTGCCTTCCTGTTCCTTGCCATCTTTTCCTTGGTCCTGTGGTTGCAGTCATGCCAGCGTTTCTTGCACTCAGTGACTGTTCTCCGTACTTCTTGAATACAAGAAGAGGAAAAATGAGCTACAACCAATATTAAGTACTATCCAAAACAATAAACTCAACAAAAAACGATGACATAAATTCAAAAAATGATATTTATTACAAATGTATGTACATCCAAAATCAAACACAAATATCTAAATGTATACAATAATACAAATATTAACACGGGAAAAAAGAACAAGTGCTAATACAAAAAAGCTCAATAAATACAAACACATATACGAAAAAATTTATACACGAAAAACAAGGTGCCACACAAGACAAGACAGTGAAAACAATCAAACCATGACAATTAACAGAAAAAGATATGTAACTCTAAATTTCATAAATATATCTGAATGCAAACTAATATATACAATTTTCTTCTTTTGAAAGCTTATTGATGGTCACAATGATGTCATTCTAATACACAAATCCTAGTTGTGTCTCCATTTTACTTAATCCCATAAAGAGGAAGATTTTGGCGCCATATATTCATAGTCCATCTAAACAAACAGTAGGACCCAAGCCTACGCACGTTTCGGCGGTGACCTTCTAATTTATGAGGCCGCCTTCATCAGGGCAGTTCCTTTTCAGAATTTGATATATATAATGCCATACATTTCATCAATTCTATTGTCCTTCCCGTTGATATACATCCTAATACAAGTAAAATACAAAAAGAAATAATCAATTAATAGATTCAATCCGAATTCTTGAGATGCAGTGAACCACCACCAACAATGCCCAGTGCAGATCCAAAATCAAAAATAAAAATAAAAATAAAAAAGATAAAGAGAGGCAGAGTAAAGGTAAAACAGACACAGTGATGAGAATAATATAGAAAAACGAAAAATACCAAACGAAGATTTTTAAAAAAAAATAAAAGGTAGGACAAAAAGGACCCCGACAGGAGTGACCTAAAAGAAAATGTGCATGCATACATGCAAACCACCAATGAGTAAGAAAGCCACTACCAACATTCACTCTGCTAAAAATAGATAAATACCATACACAGGTGTAGATGGATTTCCAAGATCCCTGTGAAAAAGGGACTCAGTTCTCTGATTTCAGCATCAATTCACAAACGACTCCTTAAGTAAATACACAACCAAAAGTCGAAAATGTTCTACCCAAGTTTCCAACCAACAGACCCTAAGATGGCAAAAGACTGTGAGAACCACGATAATTTCTATGGTGCAAATATCTCAGGGCATCCTTCACATAGCTTTCAAATCTTATAGCCTTTCCATCTACAGAGGAAAGAGAAAAGGACGCAAACCCAAGGATCATCTTCGATGTCTAATTACAAATATTCTTTTATCAGACTGTCACTCGTTCCCCATTCTTTACAGTTAGTAAATCAACATGGTTAGCGCAAAGGACTTGTCCTCGAGAATCGGAGAGCCCCATCGTTCACCAACAAGGAAGTTGGCCCTAGTGTTATAAGACCAACCATCTTAACACAAAAGAAAGTAATTAACCCAACTCCTATCAGTTACACTGACGTTGCTGTTTCTAACTGACCATTTATGTTAATACAACATTATGACCTGTCAAGATATATTCTTAAAATTCTGCCTTTGCATATTCCAGATATTTCAATCAAATGTGGGAAGGTATAATCCTGACGGCGAAAAATAGCAGCCCTTGTTTTGTTAAATAGCAAAAGGTATTTCTCTTTCAAGAACATACCTTATATTTAACTGGTCTCTCAAAAGCGCAAAACTCAGGTGACACGCCAAAGATTGGTAAATGGCGGGCCCTCCATTTTTAAATCAGGCATCTCGCTCAAGATCAAGGTGGAAAGACCGCGAGACGTCTCATATTTACACGGGATCTCAGTCCCAGAAATAAACAACAACCGATGACGGCCATCTTGGAATGGTCAAACCCCCGTAAAGGAACCGCGATAAGTCTCATATACACACAGAATCACGGTTCCAGCAATAGACAACAACCTGGTGGCGGCCATCTCAAAGCAGTCAAAATTACGGTCGGACGACCGCAAGATGTCTCCTATATGCACGGGATCTCACTCCCGAAAATAGACAGAAAACGATGGCGGCCATCTTGGAATGGTCAGAAAAATAGAAAAAGAAGAAAAAAGAGGGAAAAAGAAAAAGAAGAGAAAAAGAAAAGGAGAGAAAAAAGGAAGAAGAGAAAGAAAAGAAAAAAAAAGAAAAGAAGGGAGCCCAAGAAATATTTAGCTGATCCAATAGAGCAGCCATTGGATACAGTGATCTTCACCTGAAAGGCTGAACATCTCGCTCTGATTTTGGATCAAAAGGCCACACCACAACTTGTGATGGCCACAAACAGCCAGACCGGGAGGTTACAAAACTAACTATTAACCATAATAAAGTGGTCAAAAAGTATCAACTCCACCTTAGGGTTCAAAGAAGGTAAAGAAGATCAAAGAGATCTAATTTCCCCAACCAGACTTCTGTCACACTGTTTATCTTGTCCACAATTTGTTGCCAAATTGCCTCTCTTTCTTTTCTTCTTCTCCCTCTGCTGGGTCTTGTCTGGGTCCTCCTGGCTGGTTCCTGGTCGGTTGGAGTCTTCCTGGGATCTCTCATGGCTTCTGCGATTCATTTTGTGGCTCCTTTGCACATTTTGCTGTGTTTGCGCTGCTTTTTGACGCTATTGCGGGGAGAAATGGCACGTATCTGGTTTGTGATGTCGTAAACCGGATTAAAGTCATTTTTGCTGTGTTAACATTGTTTTTCTTTACGACATGGTGCAATAGTTTGAGTAAAAAACAATGACTCTAACCTGTGGTCTGCTTCACGGAGCGTCAAAGTATAAATTTGATGCCCGGGTGGTGCAAAGAAATGGCGTTAGCCGGCGTTAAACATTTTGACGCAAAACTGAGTCGGCGCAGTTTTGCGTCAAAAAGTATAAATATGGCCCTCAGAGCTGTCATTCCTCCTCCACCCAGTTCCTACCTCAGATTCTCTGTGACCCCTGGCAAAGCAGTTTTGTTACTGTGCTCTGTGTGAAAGCTAGACTGAGAGGGGGATGTAGTACATTATAAACTTCTAAGAATGAGACGAGATGATATTTCATGGGCTTCTCAAGAATCTTAGCATAAAATTAAAGAAGAGAAATGGGACAGGAATTAGCCCAGTTAGAAGCCTCTTGGTTGAGTTTCTTTAACAGTGGAAGTACCATAGCATGTTTCCGTGCTGTAGGAACCTGACAATATGCTAGGTAGGTGCACAGCAGCTCAATAAGAATAGAGAAAAGCATACCACCAACTAAGTTAACTTTATCTGTCGTAAAAGGTCATGAGGTGACCTGATTTCATACTTTTAGCTAGGGATGAAAAAATTGTGGGTTCTAAACGTTGAAAAGAGGTCAACATCTCTGTCAAGCTCTATTAGCAGTGGTAGGATAGCTAGATGTGGCTGAACCATCAGAGGTAGAATGAATGGCTGCATGAAAATTCCACCAAATTATTACAATCTTTTTGAGAAAGGGAGGGAGGTGGTGGCCCACAAGAGGGGCACAACTATCTGAAAAACTTCCTTAGGAAAGTTGCTAAAAGTCTCAATTCTTTTAGAGTAGTAGGCTGTACGGGCAGGTCTACATGTTATATGATGGATTTTCAATCTCTGTTTATCATTTGGGGAAGAGTGTTTCTGCTAGACAAGCTACAGCAGTTTGCTGTCTGTCTTTAATGCTAAGACTGGACCTGTACGCCATGGAGCCAGGGGTGCGGGGTTTCCCTTTGCTATGCAGCAGCAGTATTGACTCGAAATTAGAATGGACCCATGGGTACACCAACCTACTGCACTCATCCATTGACCCCTGCATCTTAGGCACACTGTTATGTAGGTGTATATTAAAAACCGATGGGTCCAATTTTGCCCAACTCCCATTGAGGGTCCCATGAGCAGACTGCCTTTCTTTGAGTACATATCGCTTAATAGGAAAGAAAACCAACAAAATGTTCAGGCCAGATAAGAGGAAGCGGGCATTCAACAGCAGTGCCAGCAAAGTTAGTGGGTTTTAGTAGGTTCCTTCACTAAAAGTTCTAAACCCAACGCTTTAAAATCGGCAGTAATGGTGGAGGCTTTGTGACAGAGAAGGCAGGAAAGTAAAGAAAGTTAGTAAAGTGATATGGTTCTTAATATTATGTAGCATGTTGTTAGTAGAGTAATATATATGCAATATTTTCCAGGTAGTGTGTTCCTCAAAGTATGCCTAGATGTTGAACATTTGAAAAGAGTTTAATAAATATTTGGTTGTGGCCCTACCCTTCCTTGGATTATTCTGGGACACAAACCCCCAAAAGAGCATTATGGGGCACTTCTCTCTGAAGCGGCAATATTTTATGAGCAGTTAATCTACTCTCCTATTTGTATGTATGGCCTCACAACGTGCATGTTTTCTTTTGCTGTTTATATTTTGTGGGTGCCCTTATCCCACTAGGGCCACTCACATCTGATCGCTGGCGCCGTGGGGGCGGGGTGGCGGCTATGTTACTATAAATATGTCTAGCTGTATAGACTCTATGGATAACAGACTCATTGAACAAAACATGTTTAGAGGAAAGAAATACCCGGAATGAAATGAAAAATGCACGCCTCTTCTGTTGATATAAAGCAAGAAACAAAGCTGACCTCAATATATTGAGAGTGGTTGTTAAACAACAAGGCACATTACGGTTTGGCCGTTGTGATTTGCATGGGAACATTACAAGTTATTTGCTCTATGTTCTCTTCAATGATGCTTTAGAGGTACAGCAAAGAATGCCAGTGATTCATTTAGGATGAGCTAATGCCCCATTATTCTAAAGGTATACTTCCAAGTGCTGTCGGCGCCTCTATTTGTTACACAATTAATGCAAAGTCTAGCGATGACAACAGCAAACATTTTGGCATGAAAGTAACCTTAAAAGAAGACAAAGACTGAGGATGACTAATATGAAGTCTACACATTTGGCCGTTTCATAAAGACTTTACAGTGGAGCAAAACAAAAATCAAATCACTTTGCATCATTTTTGTTGCTTGTGTAATAGGAAAGGCAGCAAGTGGTGTGTGCCCAAGACCAAAGATGGCCTAAGTAGATTTTACGTTACATTTGCTGTGTTTATAAAATATGGATTAGAGACCATTATTTGTTCAAGTTTCACATCTAAAATGGCCGGGAAACATGTCCATGCAATTAGAAAGCACCCAGCTCGATACCTGTGCTGCAGGTAGCGATGCTGGCGTTTGAATAGTGTTCGCTAATTGCTCATTGAAAGTAGGGTACAGGGATGTAACTGGTGCAAATCTATATAGGCCCCAAAGAGAGCAGTGAATTCTAGCTTGGAGATCACCCCTGATGTCTCAAACCCAACTATGCATAGCAAAGGACGGATCCAGTGGGACATCAAAAGTGGCATGAGTGATACAGCCAAACCCCATCCGCAGCACAGAGCTCATCAAGAGCCCATGCTGCTACAAGTTTGCAGAATCCCAAGCCCTCACTTGTCTCAGTCACCCTCAGAAGGAGAGGCACTAGATAGCCCCATCCAAATCCCTTGCCAAAGTCCCTGTTCTCCCTTAAGTCACCAGAGTTGGGATAACTCAGAGGGAACTTTACTGGCCTTTTGAAGGTACCAGACTGGCATCAGCCAGACTCTAACATAAGCCTGACTTTTCATTGAGAAGATCTGACTTGAGGTTCCAGTAGGCAAGGCCTCCATATGCACCACAATGCATAAGACAGACTCCCAATAATTATTTAAATATGCTGGCAGGAAAAGTAAGTGTCCTGGTCAAATGCTGCTGTCATGCCTGCAGCAGTAGTAGATAATGTAAAGCACACTTTCGCAGGTTCAATAATTACATGATGGATCTAGCTAGTTCCCACTCAGTGTCCTTCAGTAGATAAACAAGCTCTCATCCCAATGTCATTTATGCAGCAACAGCTGAAATACAATCATTTGTCCTAAACTTGGTTTTCCAATCTTACAATGATTGAGATCACCATTTGTGTATTTTTGTTTCAACAGCTTCACAGTTTTATATAATGACAACCATGCAATTTATTTAGATATATAGTTTTTGTCTCTTAGCATAATCACCCACATACACTATAAGAGTATTTTTTCTATTTCCTTTCCATCAGTAGGGGTGGGTGGTGAACTCCGCTCTGCTTGCTGAGTTTGCACAGTTTTTCCCACTCTGCACTCTACGTAGAGCACAGAGCTCTGTGTAGTGGGGCTGAGGGGAGTTTTTTCCTCGCCCACACTCGTCCGCGGTGAATTGGCATGCACAAGCAAGGAAAATCGTACTCAAGACCACCTCCGAGCGAGATTTCTCAATGTGAGTGGTCACAGCATGGTTGTGACCACTTGCGTTGAGAAACTTTCCTTTTGCGTTGAGGTAGCTGCCGCTCGAGTAGAAAATTAACTTGAGTGGCAGAAAAGAAGCAGCGACCTCTTGTGCTGTGCAGGGAGCCATTCACACTGATTTTTTCAGTGCAGGACAAACACCTGGCGCTAAAAATAGGTGTGAACAACGCAACCTAACGCATGCTGCCACTTGTAGCATGGTAGAGTTTTTTCAACACTTAGTGGAGCCACGGTTTGCGTAGTGCAACTCCGCAACTCCACCCAGGCCTGTCCACTAGAGCTTTGCACTTCCGGCTGACATGCAAGCACCTCCGCCGCACGGCCACTTGAAATATTGGGCACTTTTTAATGGTGCATTTCTCAATGTACGCGTGTGCTTACACACCACTTCGCAAGCAGCTTTATCCTTCCAGGAAATGTGGTTTCTTTTTCACAAGCTTGCATGCATACAATTCTTTATTTCATAACTATTTATACACTGTGCAGACACTTAGGCCCTCATTATGACCTTGGCGACCAAGATCTGACCGCCGGGCGGCCGCCAATGCAGCGCACTCCCGCTGCGATCATTATGAGATACCCGATGGGCCGACGGGCAGAAACCTGGTTTCCACCCGCCGGCCCAGCGGGGATCTCGGCCGCAACACAGGAGCCGGCTCCAAATGAAGCCGGCGGTGTTGTGGCCGTGTGACGGGTGCAGTTGCATAGCAGACAGTGAAAAGCTGCATGGGGCCCTGTCACGGGGCCCCTGCACTGCCCATGCCAGTGGGCAAAATACACAAGATTGCATTGCTAGCCTGTTGGCGGTGCAATCGCCAAAACAGCCCCGAAAAGCGCATTTTTGTGCTGAACACACTCTTGAACTTCTCACAGTTGGAGTTAACAATCCAGGTAAAATGACATCTACTTGAAATGAGCCACTTTTACACTATCGCCATAATCCATTCTGGTGTTGGCTTCATCTGCGCATCACATATACGTGTAACAAACATTTGTTACATCCAAGTTTCTGTACAATTCGGTTTTTACAAAACAGAGTGATAAACACTTTTTGTAGATAACGTTCACTTTGTTGCACTGAATTGTTTTCAATCTTGACTAGGATTTAACATTCTGAACAGTATATGGAATGTTCAATCCGTCACTTGGAGTTATCATTGGGAGCATGCAATTCAACGCATCTTCACCTATTTCTATTTTGATTTGTTAACCTACAGGAACACACTTTGTGGTTTATGGTTTTGACTTGCAAAACGTTCTCTCTGGTTAAGTTTGGCTGTCTTTTTTTTAGGCACAGCTGTAATGCTATTCGTATTTAACAACCAGCTCCATCTTGACCACTGACTCCATTTTGTGTTTAACTTAGCTTCATCCACCATCCCGGTCAGGTATTTTTCAGTGCACAGCTTGTTCAATATGTTTTCTCTCTCTTTCTCACCAAGGCAGGGACATAACATGGAGGAATGAGGGAAAGATAAGGATGTACCAGAGAATGTTTATGATACGGCAGGGAACAGTTCGGTCTTGGGAGCACACCTTAGGATGTGGCCAATCTCTAACATGCTCGTTCAACACGGACTGGTACAGCCAGCGTTTGAACAACAACTTACAATATGGGAGGTGAGAGTTTCTAGAATTCTTCTCTCCAGCGTGTTTAAGGTATTTAAGAGGGAAACTTGACGACTGGGGTCAGATCAAACTCATTCTGGGAGGGGGACGCCTTTGCCAGGTTCCTTCCCATTGAGGGTGGTTCTCTCTTTCAACAGTCGTCTGGGTTCCCAACTTGAAGTTGGCAAAGGGAGGATGACCTCGCCCCATGGTGATGCATTTTTTATTCTTATTTTTAGCTTTGCATTGTGAATGAATATGTAATCACTGTACATGTAGATATATTATCCGTGATTGAAGTGGTGTATTTTCATTGTTTGTTTCTATAATCATTATTATTCTACTGCTGTGATTATTTTCAGAAGTGTATTCGTATTGCTGCATTTGACCTGCACGCTTTCACTATACGAACCTTGAAAAGTGCCTTAATAAATGTATTAGCGAGACTAAGGCCCATATTTATACTTTTTTAGCGCCGCATTTGCGCTGCTTTTTGACAGTACAGTTTATGTCAGAGTATTGTGAGCAATATTGAGGGCTTCACAAAGCAAGTGCCTGCAACACTCCAATATTATTGTATAGGATTCTGAGCTACAATTTACCACATTAAGGTATGCCCAAATCCACCACTCACAGCATCAACTGCCAGCATGGGTGCAGTCTGGGTAGTAACATCACTCCAAAGTGATGCTCTCATCCATAAGTCACCTACCATGAGGTTGAGAGCCCTGAAACGTTGGTCATTGATCAGCGCCAGGTCCCTAGAATGGAGTCTGAAGTGTGAGATCATACTGTCTTACTCGAGTGCATAAGAAAATAGGAACCAGAGGCCCTCATTACAACATTGGCAGTAAATCCCGCTTACTGCCGTGCAGAAGACCACCAACACACCGCCGCGGCTGCGGAATCCCGCCACAGCCATTACGACCCACAGCTCAGAATCAGCCAAAATACAGACACCCACACAAGTCCGCCACACCAAAGGTCAGTGATAAACTGGCGATAACAAACCCTCCACTGTCACGCCAACAGAAAAACGCCCACGCTATCATGACCCACGAATCCACGTGGCGATCTTTCAACCGCGGTATTCCATTGGCGGTACACACCGCCGCGCTCAAAATACACACACTTTTACAACACACTACCACATTGGGCAATTCGAAATACACACACCTGATACAAATACACACACCACTCCCACACACCCAATACAATATAAAACACACAACCACATTACCCACAAACCTTTACAACGAACAATTTGGAAGAAGCATAGAGACAGCAAAGCAAAGACCGCACCAGCATACAAAGCCACACAACACCATCACACATACACATCCACGCACAAAACACCACACACCCCTAAACATCACCACATACATCACAACACACACCACCTCACACATCACCCACACCACTCCACTCCATGGCCCCGCAAAGACACCCCAGGTTCTCTGAGGAGGAGCTCAGGGTCATGGTGGAGGAAATCATCCGGGTAGAGCCACAGCTGTTCGGATCACAGGTGCAGCACACCTCCATAGCTAGGAAGATGGAGCTATGGCCCAGAATCGTGGACAGGGTCAACGCAGTGGGACAGCACCCAAGAACACAGGATGACATCAGGAAGCGATGGAACGACCTACGGGGGAAGGTGCATTCCGTGGTTTCCAGACACCACATTGCGGTTCAGAGGACTGGCGGCAGACCCCCACCTCCTCCCTCACAACTAACAACATGGGAGGAGCAGGTCTTGGCTATACTGCATCCTGAGGGCCACGCAGGAGTAGCTGGAGGAATGGACTCTGGTAAGTCAAAACTTTAACTACTTCATCCCCCACCCTAACTGCTTGCTATCACATACCCCCACCCCCACCCTCGCTCTCACCCCCATCTCTCCAACTCCTCACATATGTCCCACTATCACAAACCACACATCCCAACACCAAGCCCTGCATGCAACAACAAAGCATGGACACCCATCACCAATGCATGTCCACTACAGATACCCACACAGACCCCTCAACAATTATCACACAAGGTCCTACACAAGAATGTAAGCACTGGGGTACAGGGTCACCCACCCATTGCACACCATGGCACACACAGATGCAATAATCATGCCTTTACACCCCTGCAGGACCCCTACCCAACGTCACCGGACAGGAGATTCCAGACATGTCCACTCCCCCCACAGAAGAGGCCCACAGTGATGACACCAGCTCTGTCCAACTGGATCTAGATGACCAGCCAGGCCCATCTGGGACCTCGGGACAGTCAGTTCCCCTGACACAGTCACAAGCCACCACAGAGCCTCCCCCCTCAGGAAACACCAGCACAGCACCCACCCAGCGGGCCCATCCCTCTGTCCCCAGGACACGTCAAGCAGCAGTGTGTCCACCACTACAGGGAACCCAGGCTAACCCACAACCCCAACAACAGCAGGGACCTGGGGGCAGTGGCAGTGGGCACACGGTTCAGGGGACAGAGGCCCAGGATATCCAGGGAACTGGGAGGTCTGCTGTGCGACAGGGGGAGGACAGGCCCAGGGAGCCCACTCTCCACGAGGCCCTCTCCAACATCATGGGAGTGTACCATCATTCCCAGGAGACAATGGCAACGGTACTGGCCAAGTTTCAGGAGAACCAGCGGCTGCAGGAGGAACAGTATTTGGGGATCAGGGAGGAACTCAAGTCCATCAATACCATCCTGGGCACCATTGTAGGGGTGCTGAAGGACCTCGTGAACACCAGGAGGGACACTGTGGCACAAGAAGGGGCCCCTGACACTAGCCTAGATGATGAACTGCCCACCAACTCCGCCGGCGCTAGTGGACAGGAGGCATGCACACACCTCAAAACACAAGGGTAGCTCTGGCAAACATAAGCACCACACATCTCACAGGCACTCACACAAGCATCATACCCATGCAGACATACCAACATCCACTGCCTCCACTGTGTCCCCCTCCTCCACGTCTCCCTCCTCCCTCCCTGTCACGTCTCCACTCACACCTGTATGCACTACATCCTCAGCCACTACCTCCATCACCAGCACTCCCATCCCCACACACCGCTCACGTGCACTCACCACCCCCACTACCATTCACACATCCCCTGTGTCCTCTCCCAGTGTGTCTTTGAGCCTTCCTCCCAAACTACACAAACACAGTCACACACCCACCCAACAGCCATCCACCTCACGACAGCCTCCAGCCCATGAACACCTCCTACAACCATTACCTCTTCCTCCATCCCAAACCCCCTCCATCTACCCGTCCCAGTGTGTCTAAAAAACTTTTCCTGTCAAACCTTGACCTCTTCCCTTCACCTCCCCCACCCCTTCCGTCCCCTAGGGCCTGCCTTTCCAGGTCCCAACCCAGCACTTCAGCCACCACATCACCGGGCACAGTGGTGCCAGCAGTAACCGGCTTCTGGAGTGCGCCAAGCAGCAGGGCTGCCAGTGTCCCAAGGAGCGAGGCCAAGGACATTCCCCCACCTCCAAAACAGAAGAAGTTGCCCATATCCCAGAGGGAGAAGGCCAAAACACCTGCCAACAAGGACTCTGCCAAGACAACAGTTGGGAGTGGCAAGACAGCTGCGCCACCATCCAAGGTGGGGAAGGGCCTGAAAAAGAAAGGCAAGTCAATGTCGCCGCCAACCTGCACGGCGGACCAGACTGTCACCGCCACCTGCACCGCCTCCAGCACCCAAGATACTGAGCCCTTCACCAGCACCGAAGTCAGTGATGCCGCCACCAGCACCGCCGCTCATGAGATCTCCGCTAGCACCGAGGTCAGTGAGCCCCCCACCAGTACCGCCGCTCATGACACCGCCGCCAGCACCGAGGTCAGCGAGGCCGCCACCAGCACCGCTGCCCAATGACCGCCGCAAGCACTGCCACTACCGAGCCCGCCGCCAGCACCGCCAGCGGCCAGGCCACATCCTGAGCCAGTGGCCCCACCGCAGACATGGCTGCTATCCCCATTGGTCATTCGTACGAGGCTGGTGGTCAGTTCCAGGGTCCTGGGCAGCTTCCATGTTGCCCCACCGTCAGTGGATTATCACATCCACTACCTCTGTCCTTGGCAGGATGAAGCACTCTGGGCACAAAGCCCCCTCCAGAACCAGTGGAGATTCACATCCACTACCTCTGTCCTTGGCAGGATGAAGCACTCTGGGCACCAGGCCCTCTCCAGAACCAGTGGAGATTCACATCCATTACCTCTGTCCTTGGCAGGATGAAGCACTCTGGTCACAAAGCCCCCTCCAGAACCAATGGAGAAAGGCACCCACTACCTCAGTCCTTGGCAGGATGAAGCACTCTGGGCACAAAGCCCCCTCCAGAACCAGTGGAGAAAGGCATCCACTACCTCTGCCCTTGGCAGGATGAAGCACTCTGGGCACCAGGCCCCCTCCAGAACCAGTGGAGATGCACATCCACCACCTCTGTGCTTGGCAGGATGAAGCACTCTGGGCACAAAGCCCCCTCCAGAACCCGTGGAGAAAGGCATCCACTACCTCAGTCCTTGGCAGGATGAAGCACTCTGGGCACAAAGCCCCCTCCAGAACCAGTGGAGATTCACATCCACTACCTCTGTCCTTGGCAGGATGAAGCACTCTGGGCACAAAGCCCCCTCCAGAACCAGTGGAGAAAGGCATCCACTACCTGTGTCCTTGGCAGGATGAAGCACTCTTGACACAAGGCCCCCTCCAGAACCAGTGGAGAAAGGCATCCACTACCTCAGTCCTTGGCAGGATGAAGCACTCTGGGCACAAAGCCCCCTCCAGAACCAGTGGAGATTCACATCCACTATATCTGTCCTTGGCAGGATGAAGCACTCTGGGCACAAAGCCCCCTCCAGAACCAGTGGAGAAAGGCATCCACTACCTCAGTCCTTGGCAGGATGAAGCACTCTGGGCACAAAGCCCCCTCCAGAACCAGTGGAGAAAGGCATCCACTACCTCTGTCCTTGGCAGGATGAAGCACTCTGAGCACCAGGCCCCCTCCAGAACCAGTGGAGAAAGGCATCCACTACCTCAGTCCTTGGCAGGATGAAACACTCTGGGCACAAAGCCCCCTCCAGAACCAGTGAATATTCACATCCACTATCTCTGTCCTTGGCAGGATGAAGCACTCTGGGCACAAAGCCCCCTCCAGAACCAGTGGAGAAAGTCATCCACTACCTCGACCTTGGCAGGATGAAGCACTCTGGGCACAAAGCCCCCTCCAAAACCAGTGGAGAAAGGCATCCACTACCTCTGTCCTTGGCAGGATGAAGTACTCTGGGCACAAAGCCCCCTGCAGAACCAGTGGAGAAAGGCATCCACTACCTCAGACCTTGGCAGGATGAAGCACTCTGGGCACGAAGCCCCCTCCAGAACCAGTGGAGAAAGGCATCCACTACCTCTGTCCTTGGTAGGATGAAGCACTCTGGGCACCAGGCCCCCTCCAGAACCAGTGGGCCCATCCACTACCTCTGTCCTTGGCAGAATGAAGCACTCTGGGCACAAAGCCCCCTCCAGAACCAATGGAGAAAGGCATCCACTTGAGAGACTGTGGCTTTGCACTCCCCAGGATAAAGCAGTGGGCATACCACCCACTGGAGAGACTTGAGAGACTGTGGTTTTGCACTCCCCAGGATGGAGTGACTTGAGAGACTGTGGCTTTCACTCCCCAGGATAAAGCAGTGGGCAAACCACCCACTGGAGAGACTTGAGAGACTGTGGCCTTGCACGCCCCAGGATAAAGCAGTGGGCAAACCACTCACTGGAGAGACTTGAGAGACTGTGGCTTTGCACTCCCCAGGATAAAGCAGTGGGCAAACCACCCACTGGAGCGCCTTGAGAGACTGTGGCTTTGCACTCCCCAGGATACATCAATGGGCATGGAGCCCCCTCGTGCAGCAGTGGCGTTGTGCATTCATCTGGCTGAGGTGCCCCCCTCCGCCTCTCCCTGAGGTGCCTGTTTCATTTCGAGCTGATGCCCCTGCAGTGTTCTCTCCATTTCCAGTCAGGTGTCATGTGTGGGCTTCGCCCATGCATTTTGGGCCAGGTGGTCCACGGACACTGATTGGTGCACTATCCGGACTTGTGTAGTTGGTGTAAATAATTGCGTTTACTGGATTTTGAACTTTGATAATGAGATTTCACATGATTACATTTGTTCAAATCAATTCCTTTTGTCCTTGCGTCCTTCCAGGGGGTGCTGGAGTGTATGTGTACTGTTGCTGCATGTATTTGTGTGTATGGTGGTGGGGGTGGGGGTGTTGCATGTTGCATGTGTGTGTCACTCTCTTTTCCCTCCTCCCTCCCCTGTGCTGTAGGTGCAGTACTCACTGTGTTCGTCGCCACCGCCGTCGTTGGTGCTCCTGATAGAATAGAAGGAAGACCATCATTGGCAGTATCTGCAATTCGGGCTCCATGGCGTCCTGGTTCCTCGTGGGGTGTGGAGAGGAGAGTGTTTTCCCTTCTGTGTACTGTTTCCGCCGTGTTTGTGTTCGCTGGGTTCTGCCCCGGAAATGGTGGCAGATAGGCATCTTGGGATAGGGTGTCTTCCGCCTGTCTGTTGGCGGTGTCCGCCGCGCTGTTTGTTTGTACCGCCGTGGCGGTCGGAGTGCTAAAGTGGCTGTT
Organism: Pleurodeles waltl; assembly: GCF_031143425.1. Classification (NCBI taxonomy): domain Eukaryota; kingdom Metazoa; phylum Chordata; class Amphibia; order Caudata; family Salamandridae; genus Pleurodeles; species Pleurodeles waltl. The sequence continues at coordinate 1,034,151,672 of NC_090439.1, forward strand.
TATGTTGGCGGCTTCCGCCACAGTCGTAATCCCATTTTTTTCTGCCGGCCTGTTTGCAGTATTACCGCCGCTTTAACACGGACCGCCAGGGTTGTAATGAGGGCCATAATGTATTATGCACATGTGGATATGTACCACTCACCAACCTTACCTCAAAAGCCACCCTTTCTAATTGTTGTACTTGATCTACAATACCTCTCATGCATAGTGCTGTTGTTATTTTTGTACCTGTGCCAATTTAAAGCCACTAATATTTATATATCAGTACAAAAGTTCATTTAAGGCTGATGCACAAAGTAGGATTATCAAAATTCAGAATTGTTCTCCAATAAGTTTACTCCTATGAATGCAGTTTATATCTAATCTTTCGGCGAATAACATAAATAATTATTCTTTGAAACTAATCATAGAAAATTTAGAGTAAACCTTCTAAGTGGTTAAACTGAATCATTTTACTAGGTAGAAAATCCACATGAGTTATTTTAAGTAGAATACAGGGGCAGCTCCTGCGCAATGTCAAAGGATCGTCTCCCCACCAGCTGAACCAGCAGCTGAAAAATAAAACAATAATTTCCTATTGTTTTATTTTTCAGCTGCTGGCTCAGCCAGCATATCCAGTGCGGTGTGGGGCTGAGCCATGGGAGGTTGAGGAGGAGTGGAGTGAACTAAGCGCATGTCAGTTTGGCTGACCTTCTTAGACCAGCCAAACTGACATGCGCACTTAGGTTTCTCCAACTCAGCTGTGTTTCACAGCTGGGTTGGAGAAACTGCACAGACTCCCATTCATTGTCTGAGTGGAAGACCAAGCCACTCAGACCAATACTGAGGCTGCTTTTATGCTAGGTATAACTTAAGACCAGTGCCAAGATTGTGTGGGGAACCTGTGCTGGTGTCCCAGGGACTGCTGGGGTACCAACACATCGAGGGAAGAAGAGCAGGGGACAACAGCAGGAAAGGTAAGTTTTTTTGTAATTATGTTTTTATTTCCTCCCCAGTCCCACTTCCCCCCTGCCCGCCCTTCCCCACATAATGAACCCCTCCCTTCTTCTTAGGAGTTGTGTCCAGCCTTCTGAAACACTCAATCATCACCACCACCTTTGACAAAAGTGCTGATTGTAAGACCTTGTCAATCTACTGACCAATCTCCAACCATCTCCACTTCAGGGTGGACTACATTGCCTCATTCATGACAATCAGTCTGGATATAGACCTTCTAGAAGTACTGAATCAATCTTCTCCAATAGAAGGGAGGAGAGCCTCTCACCCACGTACAAAGAATAGGAAGCAATCCTTATACTCCTTGAATTCTATGTAACCGACAACACTGTTGACCACACAATACTGCAGAAAATTCTGAAACAGTGGGTAGGCATACTAGGATCTGCTCTGAGTTAGATTTAATATTTTCTTTTCAACTGCTCTTAAAATAATCAAGATCGAGTCAGACTGGCGCCCTAAGGTGTTCCCCTGGCATCCACCCTCTTTTTACTTGCTATTCAAAATCTGTGTGCATTTTCTGGCTCAACTGCTAAACTAACATCATGGGAACTTCCAAATGTATGGGAATGGTGTATAAAATCACCTCCGACTGGACAATAGCACCATCATCACCTATGCTTGGACTGCATACTCAGAGAGATACCGTTGCATGAACGTAGAAAAATCTAGGATTCTTCTACAGGGGGATCTGAGCCCATATCAATATTATTTGACTGGTCCTGAGAGCTAGGAACCCATCCATCAGCCCACAAACATTAGGGGCCTTGGAATTCTCTCTGACTGCCTACTTTCATTTCCTACTTTTCCGCCCTCCAGCGGTGATCAGAATGATTATTCTTAACCCTACTGTAAATCTTAAAATCCTTTCTATGCTCCAAATTATTTGCCAGATGGGGCTGTCAGGTGCATAGGTGAAAGTGTACTTTTCAGGTCTCTGCAAACAATTTCATCCCAGTGCCACTAAGACTACAAATGTTTAAAGCCTAAATGCAAAGTCCCCACATTATGCCTGTTAAATGGTTTCCAGTCTGAGCAAGGAATAAATTAAGGTCATCAGTCGTGTCCATGTGGCTTAGTGGAGCAAAGGCCTAGAAATCCTCCCAAAACTGCCTCTAACACAAGTCTAACCACCTGATCCATCAACAACCACTTAAGAGGAAGGAAATCAGAGGCAGATTCATGGAAGTTTAAGGACTCACAGTGTGGAATCCACACAGCCCTCCTTGAACCCCCTACTTCAACTCAGAAACTCTTTAAGAATTATTCACTCCTGTGATCATTGGATAGGGCTGTGCCTGTTTAGCTATTTGTGCAAATGTCAGCTTTCTCAGCTCATTGAAGTAACTGAAAGGTAACACATAATGCTAACAACAACGTATAAAAACATTTTCATTTTTTTCATCAAATATGTATCACTGTTGAGAAACCCATTCTCCTACAAACCACTGGAGCCCGTGGTGTTCTCTTCCCTTAGTTACTAAGGAAAAGCACTTACTCGTGTCTTTTACAGAGCAAGAATCTACTCACAAAATGTTTGCGAGTAGCCACAAACATGCAGTTTTTGGTGTTTACTGCGGCTTGCATGGTCACCTCCTCTGATGTACCTTTTCATACCTCATCATTGAAGTTACCAAAGGCCGCTAATATACTGCCCTCAGTACAAGTTACTGTCGGAACTGCTTTTTCTGAGTATTCATATTCAGTTAGACAAAAGGTTTGACAATGGGGCCCTTAGCTCACAGGATTCCTTTTTGTATTTGAGTAATGACTTTAAACTTCTACCACATGGTGTATACATGTTGATTGCAATAGCTAGGTCAAGGTTTGTATTTAATTTAAATTAACTTTCACATTAAAAACGTAAACCGAATAAATACAATATAACATAAATTAACACATATAAATCTATCTCGTTTTTGCTCCGTGGGTTTTGGGTCAACGGATTGAAAATCACCCCATCTTTGAGACGTGTGCCAGAAAATTAAGAGGTGCATACACGATCAGCTAGACTTTTGAAACACACCTAAATTATTTTTTTAAAACATTGGGCGCAAAAGCAGAATATACAGCCAAAAAGAAATCCTGTATTTAAAAAGAAAAAAAGAAATGACCCGCAGCTGGTATTGGATTGTAAATTGCTATGTAATGATAGAAGATGGGTCCAGCACTCAGTCTGTAAGCTTTCACCTTCCCCCAGGCAGCCTCAGTAATGGTTACAAGTAGACATAGACAAGATCTGTAGCAGAATTCGTGGTGCAGAATGGGATCGATAATTTACTCGCAGCATCAAGGAACAGATTCTAAGATATATTATTAAGTACTGTTTGTTATTTCAGCACTAGAGACTGCACAGAGTAAAATATCAAAGAAAAGTCAATGCATACAATATTTTTCATATTATGCCATATTTATCTAGAAAAATATGCATATATGATGTTAGCAAAAAACAGGGGGGCATAGTTAACAAAAGTTAACGCAATGCAAGGCATCAAGCAAAGTTGCTCTGCTGCAATAAGTGAATGGGAGAGAGTTGAAAAGTGCCAAATCTGCTAAGATATGGAGTTCTTCAGCTCCCTCCTAGTGCTGCTGCACTTGTGGCTGCCCAGCACTAACACTGACAACCCCTGCACCATCCTGCAGGTGAGCCTGCTTTATAGAGAAAATATTTTATGTGCAGGAAGGGATACCTTCCTACACAAAAACGTAACATTCTTGTAAGGCAATTTCCTCTTTCTATCTTTTCATCATGCATAGACAGAGGAAGTACCAAAGGGAAATAAATATATTTTTCCTTCTGGTGCGTCACTCAGGAAGGCGTAGCATGTTGGCACATTTTCAGGTTTACTAGGATTTGTAAATATAGGAATGCACCAAAATCCATGGGTGGATGCATGGGAATACCAATGGAATGCAGGACAAGGGGCTGTGTTGCATTACAGATGCTTCAGCAAGCTATGCAAGGCAATACAAGGCAGCCCTTGCATGACTCAGTAAAAACCAACTAACGTTTTGCATCGTGGTTACAGCAATAAAGTGGCCCAACCGCAACACAAAGGCCGAGATGCACAAAGCTTTTGCATCACGTTTGCATTACCTTTGCAAGGCTAACCTGATACAAAACCTTTATTGGGATTTACAGACCAACGCAAATTATTTGTAAGGAAAAGTAATGCAGACCAGTGTGAAGTGCTATTTTGTGTTACTTAGCATCAAAGGAGTGTTATACGGGTCGTACATGGGTGTTCCAGTGCTACCACCTATTCTTTTTTATACAAAACCCTATCTACTGACATTAGCTAACAGGGTTTTGTGCCAAAAAATAATGCCTATTGAAACCAGGCATTAAAAGGAGAAATGTTTTAATTTCTTCTTTCTTTTCCGACTTTGCGTGTGTGCTGCACTATAGAGCACACATACAGAGGAGGAAGAGTTTTAAATTGAGTCTAAACATTGTATTTTGTATTGGAAGGCAATCCTTCCAGTACAAAACCTAAGCTAGACTCACACACACAACTTTGCACTCCGGGGCAAAGGTGTATGAGTGGCGCTCAGCAGCAAAAATCTGCGCTGGCTCTAGGGAGAGGGGAGGAGAGTGCCATATCTCTAGATACGGCGTTCTCCTGCTCTCTCCCTGCATGCAACACAATGCTGTATTTTTGCCTGCTACGCTGCTCTGTGTGCCAGTTTTGTGAATCTGGGCCAGAATGTTGGTAATTCTGAGCCATGATGTACAACTGGTTTTGTGCATCATTGAGCGCTTGTGTGAAAACAGACTTGTAGACACACTTGTAAAAAGTATTACATTTATTAATGTATACATACCTTTTATTTAGCAGCTTCGCTGCGATAAAAAGGCTGCTTCTCAGCAGACAGCAAGATGTGGCAGACAAATCTTGGGAATATATTTAAGAAATAAAACCTCTTTAAATGGGTGGTTACGTTACAACTGGAAAATGTTTTGTGGGGACTCAAATGACTCAAAGCAACAATGTTTAAAGAATAGCCAGTTTATGGGTAATAGAGTTGTCGGTTTATTTTTATTTTTTTACACTAAGGGCCCAAAATGTTAAGCTCTTCAACTCTAGTTTCAAAACTCACAGTGTTGGCCATCACAAAGTTGTTATGTGCAATGTACTAAACCCAATTTGTGAGGAAGAAAAGGCTTTCAGATTCATGAAATGGGTTTTGAGATCCTTTTTGAATTACATTTAGGAGTGGGTGTGAAGGGAGTCTCCCTATTACACGTCACAATGGTGTGAAACAATAGTTTGCAAATGCCATGGTGGTTGCAAACCACGGATCAGGTACCAACATGTCAAAAGTTACCGATTCACAAAGGGGAAATTGTCCCTTTAGAACATCTTGCCCTTGGAGAATCCTGGCTAAAGGACAGTAGTTCATGGGACCACTGCCTCAAACCCTGTTATATCGATAAACTCATTTTTGTAAAGCTGCCCCAGTTCCTTGGAGGACCGTGGGGCTGTTTAAGAAAAAAGAGTTTCCCAATAGAGAGTGCAAATACAGAGCTGAAGGGCTTCTGTTTCTTGCAGGTCACGACCCCTGTGTTTGTAGCCAATCTAAGATGGTCACAAATAGTTACTGGCCTAATTGCTATTCATTCTGTGATCCCCTGCAGCTGCAGATTTTGTCATACAACCTATTATTGCATAGGTCACATTGCAAAATCAGTGACACAGGTGACATTGAAAAATCAAAGACATGTCACAGAAAGTCAATTCACTAAATGCAACCACATTTTGTGACATGTTTCTTAGAAGAGTGGGCCTTAGGAAACGCACACCTATTTAAAAAACATAGCATAGGAATTTGTTTACAGTCAGTAACTATGAAGGCTGACGTGAACCATAACCCAAATTGGCCATAGAATATATAAGTGAGCACTGAGAGTGCTATGCTTAAACACAATCTCTGCCACAGTTTGGGGCTGTTTGGTATTTTGAGTAGCTGAAGAGCTGGAATACTGCTATTTTACCACCTTAAACAGTGTTCAATCGCTGCTTATGCAACAGAAAAAGATGATGGACGCAGTGCTGAACAATGTAAACACTCACCCCCAGTCACAGTTCTGGGTTTAATCCATCGTTCTTTTGCTCACCATGCCACATGCAAATCAGTCTTGACCCTGTTCCTCAAGGGAACAGTCCAGCCCGAACTGCCAGGCCAGGTCCTCCCTGGACCGGAAACAAGCATCCTTGGACCGGTTTCAGGGTATCACCCTTCATCAGCCAGGCTGATGAATACATTGATTCTAACTGGAGTTCACTTCCATAGTCGATGTTACTTCTAAGGTCTTTCATGGATTGTATATGAATTGGATGCCTCTGTCATCATTTGAGGACTGTAAACCTTTCAAAGTCACCATGAAGGGTTCTGCAACACATGGGTGGGCTGAGACAGCCAGCTCATCCTCATGATTTCTGATTTGATCCATTACTACCAAAGAGAAACAGGGTGCTTCTTCAGAAGCAATGACACAGGTTTTTCATGAGAGTTTGCAGTATTTGGATGGAATATCATTTTTAAAAAATCTGGATGCATACATATAGAATACATTTTGTGATAAACAAGTATCATGATGCATACATATTGTTGACAAGAACATTGTTTTTTAGGTAAGTGATATTGCTGTTTTGAAAAGCGTGGTAAATAATATGGTGGTAAAAAACACTGTTCTTTAATTATTTCAATGTGTTTTAGTTGATATATTATTGGTAGGGTGTTACTATCATTTATATAAATGTTATTTGTTTTTAAAATAAAGGGCTAGATTGTGAACAATAGGAATATCAATTACCTAATTGTGTTTTTTTTGTGAATCCCAATTGGAAAGTTACTATTCCTAATATATGAAATTCTTTTGAGTTTCATTAGCAATTCATAGTGGGTTCTAATATTATTTTTTAATTATTTTCTAATGCAAAATATGGGAGGTTAACTAATATTTAATTAACATTTAATATTATTTGTAATTAATTATTTAATTAACTATTAACTATGCAAAATATAGAATACTGAATTATTGTACTATGATTTTAGTTGTGGGATGCAACATTTGTAAAGGTAGAGGGTGTGATGGGTAATAATTAATTAATAATAATTATTTGTATTTTTTATTTTAAATATTTAAATTATGGAATATTCAATTCTTCTTAAATATATTTTAGTTGGGTGCTGCTATGTTTTAGGTGCATAGGCTGGGAAGTTAATTGAGTAATAATCAGTTATTTATTAATTGGTAATTAATTGTTTAATTGAATTTAAATATGTAAATGGTGGAATATTTTTTATAAAGTTGTATTTTAGGTGTGGGCTGCTAGATTTCTAGGAGTATAGGCTGGGAAGTTAATTAATTTATAATAGAATGACAATTATTTTTTAACTGATAGTTTATTATTTTCATGAATAGTAATTAGAGTAATTATTTAAACGAATACTTTAATATTCATTTAGATCTATATACATTCCATGCAGCAACCTCCTTTGGCAGAGGAGCCCGACCCTGCAGGGCGGCTTCAGCTGATGGGGTCGAAGCATCCTGTTAGAACAAATCCAAACAAAAAAGATTTGCCAAAGGTCAGTTCCAGATGACAACCAAGCATTTATTCAAAATGAAAAATGGCTGCATGAATATAATCCTCTTAGTCCTGACACATTTTGGCTATCATGCATTGATCACAGGTAAGTGTTTTAAAATACACAAGACAGGTATTATAAATAGGTTTCCACATGACTCTGTACACGTTTGAGATATACAAAACAGGAAAGCAGACAACTTGAGCATTGATAGAATGGATGTTCTTCCTGTTATGGTAAACGTGTTCCCTGGCTGTCGGTGGCACTAAAGCAATATGGGTGCCATCAATGGCTCCAACTACATGCAGTAGCCGAGCAAATCCATAGAAGCCAACCTCCACATTGCTCTAATCCTCACATCATTGCCGAAAGCACATCTTTTAGTACATCTCAGAAATTTGGTTGTGACATACCACCAGATATTGCCACTGTGTATTGAGTTGAACCTATAGCCAGAAATGTAATACTGCCAAAAGTTTTGCTATTGGTGTGATACATGTGGGATTAGTGTTGTGAGGCAGGAGATCAGGCTCCAACTGATGACATAGATCCAGTATGCCTATTCAAATGAAAGTCCCTGATGATATCCCTTTCTTCCATTGTTTGAAGGTCTGGAAATGGGGGGTACACTGGGGGCTGTCATCTTTTCCCTCTCTCAGGGTTCATATATGTGAATTGAAAACATTATATGAACATTGTTCGAAATGTCCAGTCACAAATGTGAAGAGTAAGCCAAAACTCATGTGACAGTACATAACTGTTTCATATTGCAATATACACATATTACATTTAAATACTGTATTGTGCAACATCCGTCACCAATCCCCTTTGTGGCCTTGATATGAGTCTTGACCATTACTGTGTAAATAATACATCTTAAATGCATTATTTGCAACCCTTTTTGTTTTCAACATTTTGTATTGGACAAAATACTGTTGGCGGTTGTGTACACTGCACTGCGTTAATATAGCCTATCTGCACACTAACGCACTAGAAGAATTAATAGTGGAGTCAAATGTGAATGTCACTGAAGTTGTACATATTTAAACATGCAATCCCTCTTTTGTAGTTGTGATGCCGCAGTTAACAGTCACCAATACAGTACTTTCTCCCGCTAAAATGGTGGCTGCCTAACTTCGCAGTGGGTGGTTGAGTCCACGACAGACACAGCCAATAGGATAACATTGATGATTGTGACAGTGGAAGGTAAATGGCTGTGTCCGTATAAGCTGATGACCGTGTATGTCGCATACATGTATGCCACAGTTTGAAAAATACCTCACTCGCCTTCTGACACTGCTGCTATGAAGACCTCTCCCATTTTTAGCTGCTGCTTGCCATCTCTAGGAGCAGTCAGGGCAGGCCAAGCAGGTAAGAGGGCCATTGCCTTCTCTGCAGAGGAGCTGGAGCTGTTGGCTGATGAGGTCCTTTCCCTTTCCCTGAAGTGCTCTTTATGGCTTACCAGAGGAATAGGTAACTATCTTACATACTCTGTTTTACTCCATCATTTCCATTCCCACAGGCTACAATGTGCCTCTGAGGTAAAGTGTTAAGTCTGATTACTGTTGTAATGTTTTGTGGTCACAACATAGGATAATAATGTCAAGGATTGTTTAGCACTATACATTGTGACTTAACATCACCATTGGGATGTGTGAGGTGTGAAAAGCCCTAGATTCCATTTGAGGTGCATGTAGACATCTATGCATGTATACATTTCATGGTACCTGCGATATAGTTATTATTCAGATCATGCTAACTGTGCAAACACATTTATAGCATTTACAGCATTAGCTGTGAATGTATTCTGTACAAAGCAGTTGAGGATGATGCTAGGTAGGTGTAAATTGTGACATATCACTCAGCCTAGATCAGGGCTCGCTAAACTATTGTCAGTGTGCTGCCAATAGCTCACAGACCCCTTCAGAGTGCCACACAGCCTTGAGCTGATGTATTGAATGGCCGCAAGATGAAATGTAATATGTTGAACAGGTGGAAATGCGATGTTCGTGTGGGATTAGTATACTTATTCAGATCATGCTAACTCTGCAAACACATTTATAGCATTTACAGCATGAGCTGTGAATGTGTCCTGTACAAAGCAGTTGAGGATGATGCTAAGTAGGTGTACATTGTGGCATCAGTGCCAATGGTCTTAATCCACCAGGGAATACAAGTCCCCTCTCCGCCAGCTTTTGCATGACAGTTCCACCGCCTCGCAAAGGCTGGCGGAGATGGGGGCCCAATGGGGGGCCTCACACTGCCCATGAACTTGGCATGGGCAGTGCAGGAGCCCCCATGGACAGCCCTGCCACGCTTTTCATTGCCTGACTTACAGGCAGTGAAAAGCACAATGAGTGGTGTCGCACCCAACGCCACCCGACGCACCACAACATTGCCACCGGCTCGATTACGAGCCGGCTTCAATGTTCTGCCCTGTTTCTCACTGGGCAAGCGGGCCCAGCGGGAAACTCATAATAGGGCCAGCCGATGGAAAACCAGAGTGGCGGTTTTCTGTCCGAAATTGTTTGGTGGGTGGTTTCTGCCACCTGCCAAACTCATAATGAGGGCCTCAGTTTTACGAGGAACAAGGGCCTGAATTTACACTTTTTGGTGCAAAACTGCAGGAACTTAATGGAATGGTGCAAGCCGGAGCTTAGCTTGGGCTAGCATCAACTAAAATGATGGTAGTTGGGTGAGGTGGCAGTAGGGAAGGAGGAGGTTGTGCTAAAAAAATGGCGCTAGCCTGGTTAGAGCAAAAACCATGCCTCAAACAAGACTAGTGCCCTTTCCTGGCGGCCAACCACCAAAACATGCATCTTGTATTAGCAAAGACAGGAGTCATGACGACCACCCCACACATCCAAAAAATGGTGCAAACTCCGAAATTTTGATGCTAGATGTGTCATCAAAGTACGTGTCATCAAAGTATATACCTATGGATGGAGTGTAGCCAAGTTGATTCATGGTATTGGAGCTGCCTGGGGTTATGTCATCACTATAACCAACTGTTTTCAGATACTGTATTATGCATGACCACATGCAAATATTGAGGCCCATGTAGTGAACCATGAAGCCGGTGTAATTTGTGCACTTTTGATATGTTTTGTATTTGAATCTGATGGTCAGACGTATTCACGCAGATGCAATTAACTTATTTTAATGTGTCATTTTGGGCAAGCAAAGGTAAAAGGGCCAACATAGTTGGGTAAGCAGCTGGACACAGTGGTTAAGTTCCTGACAGTACCGACACAGGGGGACCGAGTGGCTGAGAGGATGTGGGAACTGTCCTGGAGGTTGTAAGCACTACTTCATCATCTTCAGAGTCATCCTCCAGTGGACACTCCAAAGTGGTGGCGGACCCTACAGGATCTGTTCCAACTTCATCCTTGTCCACCATTAAAAGTTACATCTCCATCCTCCCTGTTGGTCACCACCCTTTTGGCAGGGCCCACTCTCCTAGGAGAATATCCGTCTCCTTCGCTCCGGGCACCTCAGCTCCTGCCCCTGTTCCCCCCACTGCACAGAGTGAGGAGGCTATTGACCTCCTGAGTAATATCTCTGTGGGTAAGACTGCAATTCTGAATGCCACCCAAGGGCAAGGCAATCATCTGCAGCAGATGGTACCTGGAAGGCATTCACAGTGTAATGTAACAACGGTCTCTTCAGGGTCTGGCCTCCTTCTTCAGCGCAGTCTCCCATCCCTCACCAACTTTGTGCCCCTCTCACTATCCCTTCCCCTTAGCAACACCCTATCCCCAAACCTTTCCAGAGCACACACAAGCATTTCACACACCCACTTATACAGACACAAGCAGAACATTTACACATAAGCACAAATATAAAAATAAATAGACATGCATCCAGACAGACACTGCACCCACCACCACACCCACAGAAACCCCACCGCCATCACATCTACAACTACCACTGACAACACCACACCCACATACTCACAACACTCCCCATCACATCCCAACAGAGCCCAGATGAAAACACACACATATGCTCACATTACACCCCCCCACCACATCCACGGACATCACAGACAACACCACACCGACATACACCCCCAAATCACCATTGCATCCATACATATACTAAACACAACCACACCCACTGTCACCACCACATCAACATCCACAACACCCATGCCTGGCACTTCCTCCACAGATCCACCATTCACATTCTACACAGCTAAGAAACACAGACGCACACAATCAAATACCAAACAGACACCATAGATACAAGACACACCCATCCTTGCAGCACATAGACCTGACACACATGCACCTGCACCAACAGACCTGAGCACATCACTCACAGTCACTCCCTCTCCCTCCAAGACCCCACTTCTTTCCATTCACACTCCTAAGTATCCTACTGAAGATCCTTCTTTTTCCATTGCCATCAACCCTCCCAAACCTCCAAGCACCACTTCTAAGTAGGTTCCTACCCCTCCCACATCCAAGACCATCCCTTACATCTCCAAATCCATATCATCCATCTGCCTCTTCCAGGTCCCAAGGCACCCCTGCCAAATGTTCTTCCACCCCTTCCTCTTCCCAAACCCCTCCTAAACATAGGTCTTCACCTTCCTCTTCCCAACCCACCACTTCTGAAACCAATGACACCCCTCCCAAACCCCAACACCCCCCTCCAAAATAACATCTTTGAGGTTCCTACCCTGCCTAATGGATGTCCCTTTGTGAGGAGGTTACCTTGGCTGTGCCTTTTGGGGCAAGATTGGTGGCACTGCAGTGCGCTTACACTCACAATTTCAAATTGAACTGTCCATTGGCCTTTCGTTATGTTTTCCCTATAAATTGTTTTACATGGAGAAATACATTTCTATTTGTTATTGTGCATATTAGTTCTTGAATTACTTTTCCCTAGCTATTTTTGTGAACCTAGCAATGTTGCATTGATTAGATTGTGACACAATGTCATTGTGTTTACACATTATGGCATGTTATGCAACATACAGTATATGTTTAGAGTGAACCTTGTTATGTACACGCACATTTTGATTTGGTATGTGATCTTTATTAACTTTTATGGGCAGCGAGTCATCATAGTGATGAGCACTCGCACCACCTAATTGATGTGATTGGATACATTGGGATGTGAGACTACATGTGTGTTTCTTTCACCCTGATTGGTGACCAATATGACCAGGTTTGTATATTTAGAGTGTGCAACCCATGCAGGACTTACACAGGGCAAGGGGAAATGTTCCATGCATGGATATGTGGGATGTACCCAAATTGGACCAAACATTGATTTGGATAGTATTTCAAATGATAAAGGTTTCAGCTTGTCTTTAGCAATGTCAACTTCTTTTTGTGTGCACTTCTCTCTATTATTTATGTTGGATATGTGTTGAATATATGAAAGTTAGTTATTTGTTTATCCAGACCTGGAGGGTGGTTAGTTGTCATACCTTTTCGTCTTCTTTTTTTGTCCATTATTTTGTGTGTATTTTATACATACTTTAGTTGTATGTGAAGAAAGCTGTTACTGATGTGTTTGTTTCAATATCTTGCACTTACACATTACACACATATTCATGGTACTTAGTGATGCTATTGGTTGTCCCTGATATATTTAATGCCAGGGGACCTGTGTACAGAGATGTTCTGAGACATCAGAAAAGTGGGCTCTGGCCGAGGGACCCAGACTTTCCAGGGGGTCCCCTGATTGAGCCAACCCTGTTCTACAGAGAGTCTTTCCATGATGACCTTGCAATACTTCTTAAACAGATTGTTTTAAATACAATTTTCCCAAAGTTACTTTTTAATGTGTATGATGTCTGAGAGTCCATTACAGACATTTTGCAGAGAAGGTGTGTTTCTGTTTCATGAGACATCCCTACTTAAGTTTATTTTCTATCAACTAAGGACCTAGCATGTGAGAAATTGTAGGGTGCTACAGATATTATTTACTGCAATGTTAGTGAGGAGCTGCTGTTGTGTTACAATATTGTAAACACTTGTCACTGTCCCTAAATATTAGTTGTGAATAAATTTAGGCCCAGATAGATTTAAGAAGGCCTAGTGCCTCCTTGTGCCACATTAGCGTAATTTTTTATGATGCTAATTTGGCTTAAGGAGGCTAAATGTGCAGCCCTAGATTTACAAAGTGGCTCTAAGCATGCATTGCACTACTTTGTAACCCCTTACGTCACATTGTGCCTGCACCAGGTTCAGATACAAATCCTGATAATTCTAAATGGAATCCAATATGTTCCGTTTCAGTTTCTCATTGTCAGGAGCATCATCTTGTAGGTCTCTCAACTCAGTCAATGAAGTTTGCAAAGAGTCCATAAAATAACAATTTACATTCTCTAAATTCCATAATTTATTAATCCTTTGTCGGAAATGGGGCATTTAGTTGGCAGTCAGGTTACCCCCTGTCCAAGCAAGGACCCTCTCTCTAGTCAGGGTAAGTCACTCATAATCCAAATTATCCTGTGCCCACCCTCTGGTAGCTTGGCACTGAGCAGTCAGGCTTAACTTAGAAGGCAATGTGTAAAGTATTTGTGCAATAAATCATGTACTAACACAGTGTAAACATCAGATAAATACACCACACAGGTTTTGAAAAATATTGAATATTTATCCGAGTAGAATAAGGTCAAAACTATCAAGATTTGATAAGTAAAAGTTGAGATATCACTTTTGTAATGAAAAATAGAGTCTTTAGTTCTTAAAAAGCAATGTGTCTCTTGCAAGCACAAAGTACCTTGTTTGCGTCTAAATTAGCCACAAGGGACCGCAGAGGAGAAGATGCGTAGAAAACTGGGAGGTGTGCGTTGGTTTCTCCGGACACGCACAAATATTGCGTCTATATTTTTCACGCAGCAAGGGCCTTACGTGGATTTCCAGCGTGCTGACTTGGATCCTCTTCGGGTCGCGGGGTATTTGGACGTCCCGGGGATGATGCAGAGAATCCTAGGCATGCAGGATGAAGTAACAGGAGCTGCATCGATCCGGTGGGCAATGCAGGGAAATTTCGGTTGCACAGCAGGTGCTGCGTCGATTCCTCTCGCAGGAAGTCGTGCTGTGTCATTCTGGCTCAGCTATGCGTAGATCCAGTGGACCGTGCATCAAAGTTCTGGTTGCAATGCTAGCGTTGCGTCGATCTCCACTCCAGGAGCTGGGCTTATGCATACCAGTTCGACGTGCAGTGATTTTCTCTCCGCAGTCCAGGCTGTGCGTTGATTCCGGCAGGCTGTGAGTCAATTTTTCGCCGCACAAGGAGTTCTTTGCAGAGATGAAGTCTTTTTGGCCCTGAGACTTCAGAAACAGGAGGCAAGCTCAATCCAAGCCCTTAGAGAGCACTTCTCAGCAGAGCCAGAGGGCAGCATGGCAGCAGGGCAAAAGCAAAGCAGCAATCCTTTTCAGCAAAGCAGTCAAGTGAAACCTTTGGGCAGCCAGGCAGTTCCTCTGGACAGGTTGCAGGTTCAGGTCCAGAAGTGTCTGACCTCTGAAGTGTCTGAATTCAGAAGTGTCTGAGTTGGTACTGTCAGAGGCCCTGCTGAAATACCCAAATGTGCCTTTGAAGTGGGGGAGACTTCAAAGAGTGGCTTAGAACTGCACAAGGTCCCCTTTCAGTTCCATCCTGTCTGCCAGGGTCCCAGTAGGGGGTTTAACAGTCCATTTTGTGAGGGAAGGCCAATGTCCTTTGACATGTAAGTGTCAGGCCCTCCACCCTCCCAGCCCAGGAAGACCCATTCAGTATGTAGATGTGTGCAGGTGTGATTGAGCATCCTGTGTTTGGGGTTATCTGAGTGAAATGCACAAAGGAGCTGTCAACTAACCTAGCCAGACGTGGATTATAAGGCACAGAAGGATTAAGTGTAGAGAAATGCTCACTTTCTAAAAGTGGCATTTCTAGAATAGGAATATTAAATCCAACTTCCCCAATAAGCAGGATTTTCTATTAGCATTCTGGCCATACTAAATATGACTTGGCTACTCCATTTAGATCAGAATATACCACTCAAACAGTATGTGAGGGTGGCCCTAATGCTATCCTATGAAAGGAACAGGCCTCACAGCAGTGTAAAACAAATTTAGGAGTTTTACACTACTAGGACATATTTAACACACATGTTTATGTCCTGCCTTTTACCTACATAGCGCCCTGCCCTATGGGCCACCGAGAGCCTACCTTAGGGGTGACGTATAAGTAGAAAAAGGGATGTTTAAGGCTTGGCAATTACTTTTAAATGCCAAGTCGAAGTGGCAGTAAAACTGCACACACAGGCCAGGCAGGGGCTCACCTAAGACATGGTTAAGAGCTACTTATGTGGGTGGCACAACCAGTGCTGCAGGCCCACTAGTAGTATTTAATTAACAGGCCCTGGACACATATAGTACACTTTCTTTAGGGACTTACAAGTAAATTAAATATGCCAGTTGGGTATGAGCCAATGTCACCATGTTTTAGGGAGAGAGCATATGCACTTTAGCACTGATTAGCAGTGGTAAAGTGAGCAGAGTCCTAATGCCGGTGAAAATGAGGTCAGAAAAAGAGGAGGAAGGCAAAAAGTTTGGGGGTGACCCTGCATAAAGGCCATTTCCAACATCCTTCATCTTCATTTTGTTGAAAAACAGTCCCTTCCAGGAAGGCATACTACATTGGCCAACATACTTGTTCCCTAATGTGACCATATCCTTGCCAGACTCATGGGCTTAACACTTCACTAATGCCACTTGCTTTGGTTTCTGAATAGCATCTAACAAATCTAACATGTACGTACTTTTTTACTCAAGCACCTGATGTTGTAATTAACCCTCTTTGCAACCAGAGCTGACAGTAGTCATGCACAACACCAATGCTATCTGTATAAATAGTAATGTTCAAATTCTGTGACAAGCAGCAAACTCTCATTAAATCACTAATTCCGCCATTTGTGCTGAAGTCACAGTTGGCAAAGGAAATCCTCCAGTGTTTCTAAAACTGAACAAACGTCACAAGAAGATCTCAAACCTCCACATGGGTCACTCAAGGAAGAATCATCAGCAAACAGTGCCAAATCTGATTTGTATAAAGGAAGTTCTTTAATGTCTTCTCTTGGCTTTGTGCATGACTTTGTCACCTTAATACGATAATGCTCCAACTTGCCATTAACTATGTTATCTCTTTCCTCATTTTTTTCTGAAATGCGAAACAGTGTCACTGGGTTTAGGACATTGCATCTTCAAATTAAAATGTTCTCTGCTCCAAGTATTACCTACTCATATTGTGTTAACCTGCTGTTTGTAATATGTGGGGTTTTAATCTTGTCACTAGACCTCAATGACATATTGAACATAAACAATCAAGGTATGAACTGGAATGGTGAGGGAAGCAAAAATAATGGATTTAGACCCAGATCTCTGACTGGGGGTGAATGTTTGACATTGTTTAGCATTCCTTCCAACATTTGTTCTTTTTGTCTATGTACAAATAAGTCACTTCACAAAGACAGAGTCACAGAAGGTTGCAGATCAA
The DNA here is from genome assembly GCF_031143425.1 of Pleurodeles waltl. Classification (NCBI taxonomy): domain Eukaryota; kingdom Metazoa; phylum Chordata; class Amphibia; order Caudata; family Salamandridae; genus Pleurodeles; species Pleurodeles waltl. Next base: position 1,034,168,766 of record NC_090439.1, read on the forward strand.
ACTACCTTATTAGTATTTATTATGTGGATAACAATTTGTAATCACAGTCATGGTGCCTGCAAGGGTCAGCGGACTATCATGCCTGTGACTCTATTTAAGTAGAGTAAACTTCTTTAAGGCAGCCTGTTTTCTTAAAGTAAACTGGACAGCATTAAACAAAATTCCCTTTTTTAAAGTTTAAATGAGAAGTAGTTACTACTAAAATCTCCCTGAAACATTTTTCAAGATTTACAAAGGGAAATGGGTCCAAACAGGCCCTCTTCCCCTGTCTGAATCAGATATCACAGACTTTGAGGTGGTAGTATCTGATCAATTATTTATGACCACAATTGCAGTCACAAACCATTATTGCATTCCTCTATGACCCGTACATCGCACATCGCACAGGGTCATAATAGCACTTTTATGAGTTGGAAACAATTTTCAGGCTGGTAAAAGCGGTGTAGTACATATAAAAATCACTTTTGTAATTTTGTAATGAGTATCGCCAGGTTTGTGATTGCTTTGTACATGAGCCACTAAGGGACATATTTACTGGTCGTTCACCCAACACAGTGTAGCAGCAAAGTTGCTGTCCTGTGCTGCGTGAAAGAGAGAGAGAGAGCAGAAATGCTACATATTCACAAAGATATGGAGCATTTCTGCTCTCTCTTTGTACTGGTGAATCATAGCACAACGGTGCCTGCATTACGGGCAGGCTTATTTTTGTGCAGTAGGGGGTACCTCTTGCACAAAAATAGTCCTAAGAGACATTTTTCTTTTTCTTTGTATGGAGCATAATGCAGTACATGTGGAAAGAGGAAATAATGAGAATAAAGATATGTTTCCTTGTTAGGCCTCACTGGGAAAGGAGTAGCATTTTGACACATTACCAGGTTTACTAGCTTTAGTAAATCTGGGAATCTGCCAAAATCTATGGGTGGAGTCATGGTAATGCAAATGCTCCACCCATGGAACCCCTCCTCCCACTCAAGTAGAAATGTAATAGAACATAGAGGAAGCAGCTGTCTTGTGTGACATTTCTTTGCAAAGCCACACAAGTACACACAAATTAGGTCCTTACCGGGCTTTGTATATTTAAAATAAGCCTTTGTGTTGCCCTGCATCACCTTGCACTACTGAAGTTCTACGCAAAGGCTGAATAAACCTAAGCCTAGATCTTTTGCACATCTTATTTAACCCAACGAAAGCACAGTTTCCATAGTCAACCTGAAATTCATTAATTGCATTGGAAGACTGAAGAAGGAAAATACAGTGGAAGGTGTACAGTTGGTTAAAGCATGTTTTTGTTACTGCAGAGAACTGATGACCCAGGTCTAATTCAGTAGCTAGTTGCACAGCTTGGTTTCTCTCTGGGGATGCTGGTTTCCATTGAGGGTGGCCCTAAACAGAAGTGCCACTAGTTTATCTTAGACTGGGTGACATTTTTTTTTCTGATGTGGAGGATTTAGCTTTAGGTCCATCCATGAACTGATTTCATCCGTTGTTCATCCGCTCATTCATCAGTGATTATTTCTGATATTGATAAGTGAGCATCATCACTGTATAAATAAATATGTGATGGCATTAAACTGGTACAAAAAAGCAGCCACGGATTCCACTATCAACTAGCAAATTTACCCATTTGAACCTTTTGGTTTCTGTTTCTGATAAAAGGGTCACTAGAGGTGACTTTTACCTCACCGCCTAGTAACATATACTGGAAGGTAATATACAGTATCACAAAAGTGCTGATATCGACTGCTGTCTCACGGTGGTCTTCATTCAGCTTGAATGTCTCTCTATTGTAGACTTTCACACTGACACTAAGGTGGTCATTACAACCCTTGCAGTCGGTGTTAAAGCGGCGGTAAGACCGCCAACAGGCCGGCGGTTAAAAAATGGAATTATGACCGTGGCGGAAACCGCCAACATAGACAGGCGGAGGACAATGTACCGCCCACAGGATCACAACCTACCAATCCGCCACCTTTTCCGGGGCGGATTCACCGCGGACAAAAACAGGACTTCGAAGGGAAAACGCTCACCTCTACACACCCTGCGAGGAATCCGGACGCCATGGAACCCAAACTCAACATCCTGCCAGCCCTTATCTTCTTGCTCCTCTACCAGGAGCACGAACGCCGGCGGCGAAGACCACAGTGAGTACTGCACCTACGATACAGGGGAGGGAAAAAACAGGGAAACACGCACGCAACACCAAACATCCCCACCCTCACCCACGACAACACACACACTAATACAGCATGATACATTACAGTTACATCCCCCCAACCCCCCCCGGAAGAATGCAAAGACAAAAGGAAATGAGTGAAACCATTGTAATATATTAAACTCCAGTACGCAAAAATATATATATACACTATAAACAAAATATACACCAAGATTAGTAGTCCAGGTAGTGCTCCATTGAAGTCCATGGAACACTGGGCCTACACGGTATGGGCGAGACCCACACTCAGTCCCCGAAATGACGGAGAGAACACTGCAGGGGCATCAGATAGCAAAAAAACAGGCACCTCAGGGGGAAGGTTAAGGGGGGGGCACCTCAGCCGGTTGAGTGCACGACGCTAAATCCACGAGGGTGCCACATGCCCACTGTTCCATCCTGGGGAGTGCAAAGCCACAGTCTCTCAAGACTCTACAGTGGGTGGTTTGCACACTGTTCCATCCTGGGGAGTGCAAAGCCACAGTCTCTCAAGTCTCTACAGTGAGTGGTTTGCCCACTGTTCCATCCTGAGGAGTGCAAAGCCACAGTCTCTCAAGTCTCTACAGTGGGTGGCTTGCCCACTGTTCCATCCTGGGGAGTGCAAAGCCACAGTCTCTCAAGTCTCTACAGTGGGTGGTTTGCCCACTGTTCCATCCTGGGGAGTGCAAAGCCACAGTCTGTCAAGTCTCTACAGTGGGTGGCTTGCCCACTGTTCCATCCTGGGGAGTGCAAAGCCACAGTCTCTCAAGTGGATAACAGTCTCCAATGGTTCCGGAGGGGGCTTTGTGCCCAGAGTGCTTCATCCTGCCAAGGACAGAGGTAGTGGATGTTTGTCTCCACTGGTTCTGGAGGGGGCTTTGTGCCCAGAGTGCTTCATCCCGCCAAGGACAGAGGTAGTGGATGTGATACTCCACTGGTTCTGGAGGGGGATTTGTGCCCAGAGTGCTTCAACCTGCCAAGGACAGAGGTAGTGGATGTTTGTCTCCACTGGTTCTGGAGGGGGCTTTGTGCCCAGAGTGCTTTATCCCACCAAAGACTGAGGTAGTGGATGTGATACTCCACTGGTTCTGAAGGGGGCTTTCTGCCCAGAGTGCCTTATCCTGCCAAGGACAGAGTTAGTGGATGTTTGTCTCCACTGGTTCTGGAGGGGGCTTTGTGCCCAGAGTGCTTCATCCTGCTTGTGACGGACTCAGTAGCATCAGTGCCCTTGGTGCTCATGGGCCAGCGGGGCTTGTTGCGGCGGTGTCATTGGCAGCGGTGCTTGTTGCGGAGGTGCCCTGTTCAGCGGTGCTTGTTACGGCGGTGCCCTGTTCAGCGGTGCTTGTGGTGGCGGTGCCCTGTTCAGCGGTGCTTGTTGCAGCGGTGCCCTGTTCAGCGGTGCCTGTCTGGCCCAGCGGGGATGGTGCTGGAGGTCCTGTCTGGCCCAGCGGGGCTGGTGCTGCCAGTCCTCTCCTGGGCAGCAGGGCTGGTGCTGGCAGTGGCCTCCTGGGCAGCGGGATGATGGCGGTGGCCTCCTGGGCAGCGGGGCTGGTGCTGCCGGTCCTGTCCTGGGCAGCAGGGCTGGTGCTGGCGGTGGCCTCCTGGGCAGCGGGGATGATGGCGGTGGCCTCCTGGGCAGCGGGGATGATGGCGGTGACCTCCTGGGCAGTAGGGCTGGTGCTGGCGGTGGCCTCCTGGGCAGCGGGGATGATGGCGGTGGCCTCCTGGGCAGCAGGGCTGGTGCTGGCCTCCTGGGCAGCGGGGATGATGGCGGTCTTCTTCGCCGTGCTGCTCTTCCCAGCCTTGCTGACTTTCTTGTGGCCCTTCCCCACCTTGGAAGGTGTCGCAGCTGACTCCACATTCCCACCTGTACCCCTGGGAGCGGCTTTGGTGGCTGGAGTCTTCCCCCTCTCCCACCGGGCACTGGGCAACTTTTGATGCTTGACAGGTGGGGGACTGTCCGTGCTGTGGCTCCGTGCCACACTGGCTGCCCTGCTGCCCGGTGCACTCCAGATTCCGGTAACAACAGGCACCACTGGTCCCGGAGATGTTGTGGCTGAGGTGCTAGGTTGGGACCTGGAGAGTCGGGCCCGAGGAGACGGACGGGGTGGGGGAGGTGAGGGAATGAGGTCAAGGTTGGCCAGGAAAAGTTTCTTGGGAACACTGGGACGGGTAGCTGGGGGGGGTTTGGAAGTGGAGCAAGAGGTTGTGGTTGTAGGACGTGTTCGTTTGGTGACTTTGGGTGAAGGTGCTTGTGCTGGAGGCTGTCGTGAGGTGGATGGCTGTTGGGTGGGTGTGTGCCTGCGTTTGTGTATCTTGGGAGGTGGCGTCACAGACACACTGGGAGAGGACTCAGGGGACGTGTGAATGGCAGGGGGGGTGGTGACTGCACGTGAGCGGGGTGTGGTGGTGTGTGTGCTGGTGATGGAAGTAGTGGCTGTAGATGTAGTGCATGCAGGTGTGAGTGGAGACGAGACTGGGAGGGTGGAGGGAAATGAAGAGGAGGGGGACACAGTGGAGGCAGTGGATGTTGGTGTGTCTGCACTGCATGTGTCTGATGCTTGCGTGAGTGCCTGTGGGATGTGTGGTGCTTATGTTTGCCTGAGCTTCCCTTGTGTGTTGAGGTGTGTGCATGCTGGTCTGAAGGTGTGCTTGGGATAGGCTGAGGTAGAGGGGATTGGGTCTGGGTGGAGGAAGTTGGAGGGGGGAGGCTAGAGACAGGGACAATGGCTGCCATCAGTGCTGAGGCCAGAGTCTGAAAAGCTCGCTGAAGGGCCGCCTGACCAGATTGAATGCCCTCCAGGAATGCATTTGTTTGTTGCAACTGCCTTTCTACACCCTGGATGGCATTCAAAATGGTAGACTGCCCAACAGTGAGGGATCTGAGGAGGTCAATGGCCTCCTCACTGAGGGCAGCAGGGGTGACTGGAGCAGGGACTGAGGTGCCTGGGGCGAAGGTGATGCCCACCCTCCTGTGTGAGCGGGCACAGGGCAAAGGCTGAGGGGCTGCTGGGAGGGTGGTGCTGGTAGGGGGGGTGGCATCTGTACCTGTAGATGCGAGGGGCACAGATGTTGTCGCCACCACAAGGGAGCTCCCATCAGAGGACGAGTCTGTGTCACTGATGTCAGCTCCTGTCCCCGCCGTGGAGCTCCCCTCGCCCTCCGTCCCACTGGTGAACTCCGAGTCCGTTGTCTCGCTCTCCAGGGCCATGTGGGTTGCAGCTCCCTCCTGCTCCGGTGCCACTGCTCGTCCGCCTGATGATGCTAATGCGCACAAGAACAGGGAGACCACAAAAGGGGGGAGACGACAGAAGAAAGACATGTTGAGTGCATGCATGACCACTACCGTTGGCGGACACGACAGACACAGAAGCCCCCTGCACTACGCCGCGCACTTGGGCTCCACTGTTCAATCCCTGGGACATGACCTACAAGGCTATGGATGACATCTGCACACATGGATGACACAGGAGCCTGACTAGGTGTACTTGGCACTGTACACAGGTGGGGTGGGGTGCCACAGGGTCTGCCAGAATAAGGGGACCTAACTAGCACACTCACCCTGGCCTAGGGAAACCCACAGCCCACCTCCCCCACCCAGACACCTCCACTGCACGCAAAATCAGCAGAATGAGAGTGTACTCACCCCCTTGTGGCTGCTGTGAAGCCCTCAAGCACCCATCCAACTCCGGGTACGCCACCGCCAGGATCCTGAACATCAGGGGGGGTCATGGTGCGACAGGCACCCCTCCCACGTTGGGAGGCCATCCCCAGCTGGGCCTCTGCTGTCTTCTTGCTCCAGCGGCGAATGTCCTCCCATCTCTTACAGCAGTGGGTGCTCCGTCTGTGGTAGACCCCCAGGATCTGGACGTCCTTGGCGATGGGACACCAAATATCCTTTTTCTGGTGGGCATTGACCTACATGAATTGTACAGGGGAAAAAGAAAGGTTATTACCAACTGCACCGTCACAGTCATTGGCCTCCATCCCTACCCTTGTCATGTGGCACATGCACTCACCGTCGTTTCATGCATGCCTCAATCTCCCCCCCATCTTTCATCCACCCCACTCCACACAGGCATAGCCCATACAGCACGCTCCCAGTGTACTTACCTGTTTGTCTGGAGGACCGTAGAGCAGCGTGTACTTGGGGGAGGACCCCATCCAAGAGTTTCTCCAACTCCTCCGATGTGAAGGCAGGGGCCCTTTCCCCAGACGCACGAGCCATTGTCTCTTCCAGACCGAGGTCACAGCAGCATTTGCAGTGTAGGTCCTCTCCTGTCGAAGATCAGGTATCGAGTGATTGAACAGATAGAAAATGGCGGTCACGTCACTGCCTGCGTACATCGTCATTGGCTCCTGGGACCCATAGGGTCCAAAGTTAACCAATGCAGCATTGCGCCGCGGTCTTCGACCGCCGACCGCGACGGTGTACAAGGCCAGAGCAGTTACCTCACATCCCATTTTCCCACTTTACAGGTCAGGCAGCCGCCATTTCAGGGGCCCACATGGATTAATTTTTAACTGCGTCACACATACCTAGGCCTTGCCTCAACACTCATATAGGGCAAATTTCAGATTAGGATTCGTATTCTGTGTAAGCTGTGGGTACGTACCTCTGAGTTGGTTGACTCTGTGCTCGCTGTTGTCCTTCATAGGCACTGTCCGCTGGGACATTTGAGGAGATGGCGGCATCCTCCGGTGTACAGACAGCTGGTGGACCTGTCAACAATGGAGGAAAGACATGTGATCATCACCTACAGACTTGATCGTGCCACAATCCAGGAACTGTGTGCCCAGTTGGAGCCAGACCTGATGTCAGCTATCCGCCATCCCACAGGAATCCCCCCTCAAGTGCAGGTGCTGTCAGTACTCCATTTCCTTGCAAGTGGCTCATTTCAAACAACAGTGGCCATAGCATCAGGGATGTCCCAGCCTATGTTTTCCAACGTGTTGTCCAGAGTGTTGTCTGCCCTGCTGAGACACATGCAGAGCTACATCGTTTTCCCTCAGGTGGAGGATTTGCCTACAGTGAAAGGTAACTTCTATGCCCTGAGACACATCCCCAACATCCTAGGCGCCATTGATGGGACACATGTGGCTTTGGTACCCCCCGCAGGAGTGAACAGGTATACAGAAACCGGAAGAGTTATCATTCCATGAATGTGCAGATGGTGTGTTTGGCAGACCAGTACATCTCCCATGTGAATGCCTAATTCCCTGGCTCAGTGCATGACGCTTACATCCTGCGGAATAGCAGCATCCCTTATGTGATGGGTCAACTCCAGAGGCACCGTGTGTGGCTATTAGGTGAGCACCTGGAAGCAAGTCAGTGGGAATGGTTTACTGGGTCTGGGGATATCCCTACAGGTTAGTGTGTGTCTAACAGTTGTCCCTCGCCATTTGCAGGTGACTCTGGTTACCCCAACCTGTCAGTGAGGAATCCCAGGACAAGGGCAGAAGAACGCTACAATGAGGCCCATGGGCAAACTCGGTGGATAATAGAGCGGACCTTCGGCCTCCTGAAGGCCAGGTTCAGGTACCTACATATGACAGGTGGATCCCAATTCTACTCACCAAAGAAGGTGTGCCACATCATCGTGGCCTGCTGTATGCTTCCCAACTTAGCTTTGCGACGACAGGTGCCTTTTCTGCAGGAGGATGGTCCAGATGGCGGTGTTGTTGCAGCTGTGGAGCCTGTGGACAGTGAAGACGAGGAAGCAGAAGAAGAGGACATCGACAACAGGAACTCGGTGATCCTGCAATATTTCCAGTGAGACCCAGGTAAGAATACAAACCTGCCTACTACATGTACTTTAACACTACTACCTCTCTACTGTCTGTCGTTTTCACCCAGTGTATGGTCACTGAGTTGTCACTTTCCCTTTCGATTTTACAGATGTGGGTCCCACTGTGTGATATCTGCTGTGTTTCCTCATGGACTAGAGCTGTGTGACCTAGGTATGTTGACATTACATTTGAAAGAGCATTTTGCCACTGTAATTGATAATACACTATTTCGAAATCACAGACTGACTCCAGATTGTTTTGTACTTCAAGGGTGTTTATTTAAGTGCTCAATATTGGAGGGGGTTGTAAAATGGTGAGGGGTGATGGTGGAGTAATGTCCATGTCAGAGTCCAGTCTACTAGTCTCACAGGTGCATTGCCCAAATGGGCATAGGAAGTGGAGCTGGGGCAGTTTGAGGATAGACAGGGTGACAAAGTGGGACAGAAGGATGACATTCAGGGTGGTCTCATTTCTTGGCGGGGGTCTTGGCATTGTTCTCTGTCTTTGTCCTGGATCTCAGGGACCATTTGCAGGGTGGTTCTCCCTCTGCAGGGGGTGGGGTGCTGGTGTGGTGGTCCTGTGGCGGGGCATCCTGTCCACTAGTGCTGACAGAGGTGGTGGGCAGTTCATCGTCCAGGCTAGTGTCAGGGGCCCCTTGTTGTGCCACAGTGTCCCTCCTGGTGTTGAGTACTTCCTTCAGCACCCCTACGATGGTGCCCAGGGTGGAATTGATGGATCCGAGTTCCTCCCTGAAGCCCAATTACTGTTCCTCCTGCAGGTGCTGGGTCTCCTGAAACTTGGCCAGTACCGTTGCCATCGTCTCCTGGGAGTGGTGGTAGGCTCCCATGATGTTGGAGAGGGCCTCATGGAGAGTGGGTTCCCTTGGCCTGTCCTCCCTCTGTCGCACAGCAGCCCTCCCAGTTCCCCTGTTTCCCTGGGCCTCTGTCCCCTGAACCGTGTGCCCACTACCACTGCCCCCAGGTCCCTGTTGTTGTTGGGGTGGTGGGTTAGCCTGGGTTCCCTGTAGTAGTGAACACACTGCTGATTGATGTGTCCTGGGGACAGAGGTATGGGCCCGCTGGGTGGGTGCTGTGCTGGTGTTTCCAGAGGGGGGAGGATCTGTGGCGGCCGGTGCCAGTGTGAGGGGAATCAACTGTCCTGAGGTACCCGATGGGCCAGGCTGGTCATCTAGATCCGGTTGGACAGAGCTGCTGTCATCATTGTGGGCCTCTTCTGTTGGTGGCGTGGACATGTGTGGACCCTCCTGTCCGGTGACGTTGGGTAGGGGTCCTGCAGAGGTATAAAAGGATGTTTATTACATCTGTGTGTGCTATGGTGTGCAATAGGTGGGTGACCGTGTACCCCAGTGCTTGCATTCCTGTGTGGGACCTTGTGTGATGGAGGTTTAGGGGTGTGTATGGGTATGTGCAGTGGCCATGCTTTGGTGATGGGTGTCCATGCTTTGTTGTTGCATGCAGGGCTTGGTGTTAGGATGTGTGGTTTGTGATGTTGGGACATTTGTGAGGAGTTGGAGTGATGGGGGTGAGGGTAAGGGTGGGGGTATGTGATAGCATACAAGTAGGGTGGGGGATGTAATAGTTAAGATTTGACTTACCAGAGTTCATTCCTCCATCTACTCCTGCGAGGCCCTCAGGATGCAGAATCGCCAAGACTTTCTCCTCCCATGTTGTTAGTTGTGGGGGAGGAGGTGGGGGTCCGCCGCCAGTCCGCTGAACCGCAAGGTGGTGTCTTGAGACCACGGTACTCACCTACCCCGTAGGTCATTCCACCTCATCCTGATGTCATCCCTATTTCTTGGGTGCTGTCCCACTGCGTTGACCCTGTCCACTATTCTGCGCCATAGCTCCATCTTCCTTGCTATAGAGGTGTGCTGCACCTGTGATCCGAATAGCTGTGGCTCTACCCGGATGATTTCCTCCACCATGACCCTGAGCTCCTCCTCAGAGAACCTGGGGTGTCTTTGCCGTGCCATGGTGTGGTGTGGGTGATGTGTGTAGTGATAAGTGTGGTGATATTTAGTGGTGTGTTGTGTGAGGTACGTGGAAGTTCTGTGGGTGATGGTATTGTGTGCCTGTGGATGCGTGGTAGTTGATTGTGGTGTCTTTCTCTGGCCTTCTCTCGGTAATTCTGGTCGTAGGGGTTTGTGGGTGTGTTTTTTATATTGTAATGGGTGTGTGGGAGTGGTGTGTGCATGTGTATGAGGTGTGTGTATTTCGATTTGTCCAATGTGGCTGTGTTTTGTAGATGTGTGTGTATTTTGAGCGCCAATGACCGCGGTTGAAAGTCCGCCGCGTGGATTCCTGTGTCGTGATAGTGTGGGTGTATTTCTGTTGGCGTGATGGTGGAGGATTTGTTTTCGCCAGTTTATGACTGACCTTTGGTGTGGCGGACTTGTGTGGGTGTCTGAATTTTGGCGGATTCCGAGCTGTGGGTCAGAATAGCTGTGGCGGATTTGCACGGCCACAGCGGTGTGTTGGCAGGCTTCTGCACGGCGGTAAGTGGCTTTTACCGCCAATGTTGTAATGAGGGCCTACATTTTCACTGCTGTTTGGATTGACATAGGGTCATTTTCATTGGTCCTGATGTAACCGTCTTCTACCATCTTCCACACATTTTATGACAGACCAATGAAAAATAACAAATATTTCCCTGTGCCACAACTTTGGAATGTTTTGCAAATATTATGAACATTTCAAAAGAATTAACCAGATGAATAACATGCCATCTATTATTTTTGCATTCTGTCCCCACTGTTGCACTTCTGGAGCATGGAAACATGGGCAAAGTTATTAAGGGAGATGGTGTGGTGTAAAGGCCTGAGCCACAGAAACCAGGTTTGATTCTTGGCTTTGGCTCAACATCCTATGAGTCTGGAAAAATCCGTTGGGGCCTGATTAAGACCTTGGTCGATGGGATACACTGTCACAAACATGACGGATATCCTGCCTGCTGTTTTACAAGTTCCATAGGATATGACAGAACTTGTAAAATGGCGGGCGGGAAAACCATTGTAGAGAGGTGCCCAAGGCCTCAACAGGTTGGTTGGGAAGGGGAGAGTGCAGGGGCAACACATGGAATAGCACACAAAGCAATGGTAGACTTGTTGCCTGACATAAGGGCAGCCGGCCCATTTATTTTATAACCTCTGGGGCCAAAGTCCTGCCTCCATAACCTGGAGGCAACAAAGTATAGGAGAGCCCGGGTGTCTCTCCACATCCCTCTCCAATTTTAAATCACAAAAATATGCAGTTCAGCAACACAATAGATGATGACAGAGACAGAGAAAGAGATAGAGAGAAAGAGAATGAGAGAGAAAGAAAGAGAGAGAGAGAGAGAGAGAGAGAGAGAGAGAGAGAGAGAGAGAGAGAGAGAGAGAAAGAGAGAAAATGAACCACAGTAGATGATGCATAGGTGCATGCTGGATCAACACATGAAGTCTCACAGCTCTTGACTGGGTGTCAGGTTGGGGCGCAGGTTGTATTTTTCATTCCGCTCGGACGGACCCTTCATTGACTCCTTCTTCAGTTCAATTTGACAGGGTCGTACAGTTTCATGCGAGTCTCCACCCTGCGATTCCGATCGAGCTTCCGCACTACACTCTGGCTGTGAGACTCCACCTCCCCTGTCATCTTCCGCTCGGGCCAGGTGTTGGTGCCACTTGCTGTCTGCACCACCCTGCAGAACCATGAGACATTACGGGTGACACGTCATTCATTCCTAATGGCAGTGATCATGGCCCCTTCCACATTCTCCACCATCCAGACGTCAGGTTCATGGGGTGTTCTGAATTTCCACTCAGGATAACCGGGTCACCCACCCCCAGATCAGGGTGTCTCGCTCGTCAACTCTTGATGGCCTTCGTGCTGGTTTGTAGTGTCTTCCTTTGCAACCCTGCCACGTCTAGTGGGGCTGGTTGCCATTGCTCATCCGCCGGGATGCAGTCATAGGGCTACTGCCTGAATAACAGGACTACGAGACACATTCAGTGGTGCTATGGGGAGTCTGCCAGTATGCTCTCAAGAATTTGTGCAGGCAGTATTCAGAGTCCTCCCTTGAGCCACCCGTATGTTCAGGGCATGGTTGAGGGTCCTCATAAACCTCACCATTAGACTGAGGCCACTGAGAGGTGATCTGACGGTGTCTTATGGCTAATGACTGGAAATACTCCTGATATTCTTGCCAGTGAAACTGGGGCCCAATATCTGTTCGAAATTCATCCGGCAGGCCCACAGGTCAAACGTCTTTTCCAGTACCAGGCGAATGTGGTCAAATGCAGTGGACGTGACCAGCTCCACCTGGGAAGCGTGTGCAGTAGTTGATCATCACAGCTGTCAGCCGGCCATCCGGGAAACTTCCAAAGTCCAAGCATATTCAAGACCAGGGTTGTGTGCTTGGCGGCTCTGTCATCACGGGGGCAGTTATGGTGCAAGGGTGGCACTTCCATACGCTCTCGTCGACCAGAGCGTCCATCCCCGGGAACCACACTTTGCTTCTGAGCCGAGCTTTGGTCTTTGCGGCCCCTTGGTGTCACTGATGGGCCAACTCCACCACCCTACCTTGAAGAGACCGCAGTATTACCAGCCACTGGCATCGTAGCAGGAGTCCTTCCTGCCTCACCGGCAATTCGGACCTCACCCTCCACACCAGTTGCATTGCATTGCGCTCCTCCGGGTCAAGGGCCATTGCTCCGTCCAGGAAATGCTTCCACTGTCGATTCACCAATGCTTCCTTGGCCTTGCTTATGACTGAGTCTTCACAAGAGGTTTCGGCTATCTCTGGCACCATCAGAGCAGTGGGGCATGCCTGATGGACCACCATGCTCACAAAACTTTCTATCTTCTCTTCCTCCGCTTCATGTTCTGGTAATGACGACTGTGGGGGATGTTGTGACAAATAGTCTGTCTGGTTGTTAACCCCAGGTGGTAGACAAGCTGGAATCTGTAGGGCTAAAGAAGTACCGCCCTCCTTTCGATCCTCGGTTGGGCAAGTCTTGCGGTGCCAGGAAAGAGGGTTACCAGTGGCTTGTGGTCGCTAACCATGCAAAACTCATTCTCGTATAGGTATTAGTGGAAATTTTGACAGGCCCACCTGATGGCGAGCACCTCCCTTTCAGCCTGAGCGGATCGGGCTTTTGTCGCAGAGAGTGCCCTCCTCGCATAGGCCACCGAGGCCCAGTTCTGGTAGCTTTGTTCCTTGAGCATGACCGTGCCGACCCCAACGGGGCTGGCATCCACCACCACTCCTGTGCTTCTTTGTGGATGAAAACAGGCCATGGTCACTTTGTCCAACAGGGCTCTTTTGATTTTGTTGAAGGCCCTGTCGGTCCCTGGGCCCCATTCCCACTTAGTGTCAGCTCTTGTGAGCTGCTGAAGAGGTGGCCAGCCTGGGAATAAACCTTCCACAGTATGTAGCCATACCGAAGAATTCCGTACTTCCATGGCACTCCTGGGAACTGAGGATCCCTTGATGGCAACCACTTTTCTGGGGTCAAGCAGCAGCCCTTCTTGTGAGAAAATGTATCCAAAACAATCAACGGAGTTGCAGTAGAATGCACACTCTGCTTTATGTAGCGTTAGGCCGGCATCAGAGATCCTTTGGAGCGGGGCTCGCAGGCGTTGATGGTGTTCTTCAAAAGTTTCGGAGAAAATGAGGATGTCATCTCTGAGGTTGATGACACCTGCCAGCCCCGACAAAGTCTCCCTTATGGCATTCTGAAAATTTCAGTGGCTGAGGATACCCCAAAGCTGAGCCTCTTGTAACGGCAGAGCTCCACATGTGTGGAAAAGGTGATGGTATTGCAGCTCTCTGAGTGAAGCTCCATTTGGTGATATCCAGAGTTCAGGTACAACTAGGAGAACCACTGGGCTCTGTTTAGGTCCACAATGATGTCGTCCATAGTGGGGGTGATGTGACGCTCCCCTTGATGGCCTTGTTGGGCAGTTGGATTGCCACACACAGGTGGTTGGCTCCCGGTTGTTTCGGCTTTGGGGCGATTACAAGGGGTGACACCCAGGGCATTGGTCCATGACCTTTTCAATTACACCTTGTTCTTCGAGAGTTCAGAGTTCCAGTTCAACTAGAGGTCACAGATGAAATGGCACATGCCGATGCCTCAAAGATGTCGGTTTGATCTTGGGGTCGACATGCAGCTGGAACTGCTTCCCTTTGAGCTTGCCTAGTCCTTTGAAGAGCCCTGGGAATTCTGCAGCACAGCTTCTGCATGGGAGTCATGTATTTATTGCGCGAAAAACACCAGCTTGAGGTCCTCGGCTGTGTGACACCCTTGCAAAGTCCACTTTTTTTCTCTGGCCACGTAGATTCTTGCTCTGGTCAAGTGTCAAGTACTGCTGATGTATACCTAGATTGCCCCTCTTAGGGGTATCGGGTCCTGGTGCCGTAGGTGAAGATTTTTGTGCGACCAGCCTTGAGGTGGGGAGGGGGCGACAGCCTGCTATACTGCTCCCTGTCCATGGCATTCACAGATGCGCTGTGTGGATAAGTGTTGTTACTAGGGTACTGTTGATAGTTACAGTACACATGAGCAGTGGCCTCCGTCACTGCTCTGGCCTCCAACGAGATAAAGAAGATGTCCTCGTCCTCTTCATCCTCATATTGGTCGCTTCCTGTGCATGCTTCCGATACGGTCGTTCCTGTGTCTTCGACAGGTGCTACATGTCACACGGTGGCTCTTCTTGCCACTGTAGCTCTGGACCTAGGTCACCCCCTCGGCAGACCTTGGAGAAATGGTTCAATTTCCCACATTTGGAGCAGGCCTTCCCCTTTGCCGGTCACACGGACAGTGTCTTGTGGGAAAAACAACAGTTTCCGCAGTCTTCTCCATCCTGCCTCTGGAGGGGAGGGGGTTACTGGGTGTCCAGGCACCCTTGGATGACGTTGACCTGCTCCTCCTTTACAGGGGCCAATTTTGTTGTTCCCTGTGCCTGGGTGGATCACCCCAGGGTAGCCGCCATGTCCTCTCTACGGCTGTTGGAGAGCATGTGGGAATGAGCTAGGATCAACATTTCGTCCTGCATGATTCCTGGCTGCCGTAGTATGAGCTTGCGCAGCAGGTTGGAGCAACATGCCTGGATTATCTGGGCTGTTATCTCCTTGTGCTGGTTTAGGCCTGTGCATGTGCTAGCAAGCTTGTGCTGTCTCGTGTGAAACATGTCCACAGACTCTTTGCTGTTCTGCTTTGCCTGCCTTAGTTTGAATCGTTCGTATTCGGGGTTGAGCTGGGGTTAAAGTAACGATTGAGAGCGTCAACTGCTGCATCGAAGTCATCGTCGGCACCAGTATTAGGTAGCGTCTCAAATAGTTCGTAGAGCTCATCACCCCCAAAATGCAGCAAAAAGGACCTTTGGACTGCCCTATCTGTTTCCCGTGTGGCCCGAAAATAGTGTCTTATTTTGCCGAGCCAGTGGCACCAATGTGGTGCTGCTGTGGCTGGGTTTGCCAACTGGCTCAATGGGGGTAACGTGGTGACTGACGCGTTTGCCCCTGGGTTAGGCGTGGCTTGGCTGTGGTCAATCTGGGATGGTGAGCTCATTTTTAGGTGTGAGTGCCTGTCCTTTGCTATAAAGGTTCTTCTTTCTTTGTCTTAGTTTAATTCTGTGATTGTTTATTGTCCTGTCTTTATTCTTATTTCTTCCTTTATTTCTTTCTTTCTTTCACTTTTTTTTTTCAAGATCTCGAGAAGGCCAACCGAGGCACATTGACCTGCCTCTGTAGCACTGCTCTGAGCCAGGGGTGGGAAGCAGTTGGTGCCTCCGTCAGCTGCAGGCACAACAGGGGGCAGACTTGGGGTCCTCGGGGGAAACAATGATGCCAGCACATGCACTGGCCTCTGCTCCTTGCATGCAGCTGGCGCACACTGGCGCCTGTGGCTGTGCACAACCCACTTCCAACCCAAAAGGTGGGGCCGGGACCTTCCTTGAAGGGGCGGCGACCCATGTGGCATCAAAGCTGGCGTGCAGGCTGTGGAGCGGCAAAGCTCGAGTGCATGGCACGCGGCCACGTGGAGCCCCAGCGCTGAAGCGCCGTGCCTGAGGAGGCGGTCGGGTGCAGCAGGTGCGCCTCTGGGTCTGCCGGATCGTGCATGGACCACACTGCACTGGCGCAACCCCAGGTAAGGCAGGGTACGCCGGAGGGCATGTTAGGTGAGGGTAGTGCTCTGCCTCGTTGCCAATCTAGAGAGGCACCCAAGGCCTCAACGGGGCGCCAGGGAAGGCGAGGGCTCAGGAGCAACACACAGCACAGCACACACAGAGATGGCAGACTTGCTGACTGACCACAGGGCCAGCCGGACCATTTATTTTACAACCTTTGGGGCCTAAGCCCTGTCTCCATAACCTAGAGGCAATACAGTGTAGGAGAGCCTGGGTGATACAAATCCACCAAGGTCGTAATCAGGCCTTTAATCTCCCCATGCCCACAATTCTGTGCCTTGAAACTCTCATGGGTGATTTGCTGAGCTTTACAAATCCTGGATGTATTTATTTATTATTTGCGTACACTGACCAGAGCACCAGCCAGGTCAGACATAGACTGACAGCATTTTAATTGCCCCACTGATAAAAGTGTTTGAGGCTACTGTGGAGCTTCTGAATGGTCTACTTCATCAAAATGTAGCACTGACAAAGACATGAAAACCCCCTGTGGTCTACCGTCTTGAAGTCCTCTAACATAACCATTGATTTCAGCAGACAGTAACCCGCCTTTAATCTGCCTAGACTACTTTTTTAAATTTCAATATTTAACATTGACAAGGTTATTGATGCTTGGAAAGCCCAGACCTGGCACTTTATTGCACACAATATGGGGTGAAATGCTTAAACACAGGGAGTAGAAGACGCGATTCGTATTCAGTAAATTCCAATAAAATTTCGATGGGTTATAAAACCTTTAACTTTCTTATAGAAACTGCTAATCGTGAAAGTTTGAAAATAGTCTTTCTTAGGATTTTACTGTAAGGTTCATGATTATAACTGTGTAATTATTTATCCTTAAGTGTAGGGGAGATTGAAAAGATTTTAAGCTGTTTCAATTCGCATACTTAACACTAAAGGAATTACTAATCTAATTGCACCTTCTGACTCTACACTGTAACAATAAACTAAAACCTTCCCAACACCATTTTATTACTCCTACAAGAAGATACATATTTCACTTCTTTATCACATCTGTGCAGCTCTGCTTTTGTGTAAGTTCAAGTGTTCTACAGTTCATTAAACAAGCAATTTATTATAATTTAAATTATGCTGCAGTGATTGCAATTCTAAGTAGCGGGACTACCTGTGGTGGAAAAATGATGATCGCCATCATACCACTGCTGTGTCCAATGCACATAATCTTAGCCACCTTCACAATAATTAGCCATCTGTTCCATTTGATAAAAGGCAAAGACCATACATTTGTGAGTGTGAGGCGAATGTAATTTTGCAATTAGTTTCAGTTCTTGTCTGTGTGAGATAGAGCTTGCAGGGTGACATAGCTCATTGTAAACAGTAACACCTTTCAAATCTAAACTTGCAGAAGGACATTACACTGCTAAAGGCAGGAGTATCATGCATTGTTCAAAAGGCAAGAGTCATGACAAATTATCCTCATGGGTTACCTTTACAAACAACTAATATAAATGAGTGATTGTTTACTAATAATGTTCTCATGGACCAACATTGGACCCCCTCAACCTAAAAGTCACCGGTGTTTAACATGTTTAGCACTAAAGTGAATTCCCTTCATGTACCATGGCATTTTTCACTGATTTTGGAACTGAAAGCATTTTGATTGAACCTTTTAAAGTATGACTGCACGTTTAATGTAAGTGATAAAGTTATTCAAATCAATGTCTTAAAGTAAAAACCAACTGACATTATCGGACTATTTTGGTAAGCAACTGCAATAATTTAAGGAATACATTGGGAAAGTAGGCGTGGGAGAAATTTAAGTAACTTCTTTGGCAGAAATTACACGAAATGCAAAAAAATTACTCAAATGTAGGTGGTATACGAAATGCCAGACAAGCATTTTGTACTATTCCTTAGTTCAAATGTATTCTCATGTCAGATTTGCCCACGAGGACTCGTTATGTGCTAAAAATAGTACAAATTGTATGTGATGCAAACAGCAGTTACTTGCATCATATGCTCCTGTGATGGAACTTTTAACATAACCAATCTCAATTACTTGATGTTGGTGAATGAGTAGGGTTGTGCGGGGAGCTCCTCTCCGCTGGCGGAGCTAACAGAGTTTTTGGAGTTTATTAAAAAAACTCTGCCAGCCCTGAGAGCGAAGCAGAGCTCACCTGGTGCTTGCTGCAGCCCAGTGTGGGCTCTACAGTGCAAGCGCAGACACTTCTTCACTTGCGCTATGCAGCCCATTACAGGGCTGCAGCACACACCGGAGCAGACCAGAGGGAGGCAGCCACACTGAGGCTTGTCGTCATTAGACAATAAGGAGAGGAGGACCCCGGGAAGACCCAGGTAAGTCCTCATCTATTTTGTTTAAGCACACTGGTGCACACACAAGGACTGAAACAGCAGCTTTTACTGCGTGCAGTCCTGACCTGAATTCAGTGAAAGCTGCTGTTTGAGGCATCTTGTGCACCAGCCTGTCCCGTGTGCACTGCACACAGGGCATGCCGATGCACAACAGGCCTGGCAGCCAGGCCTGACCCTGCTTAGCGCTTCTGAGATGGGTGCATTCAGGAGGACTTCACGAGGCATGAAACTCTGGCTTTGCAGAATTCCACAGAGGTTTTTTTTCAACTCTGCAGAATTCCGCAAAGCCGAACACCGTTCACTCCGCCCGGCCCTAATAATGAGATGTACAACTTCTCAACATATGAGGGTCAATTATTAGTCAGACAGAGTGACATTCCTGAGTGGAAAGCCAATCTGCCCAATTATAACTAACTCTCGGATTTCTCAGGAAGACCAGGTAGGAAAATCCAACTGGTAAAGTCACTTGCAGATTGAGGTGCACATGTATCCTAACCCCAACACCTACACAGCCTCCTCTCATGGGATGAACAGGAAAGGTTCACGGTGCCAGCCTGCCCTGCCCAGTGGCACCCTCCACACCACACACCGACGACTGACCTTCATTTTACAATTTACAAAGAGTAGGTCATACATGATGAAGGAAATGGCCTTTCTGCAGGGTCACCCCCAAACTTTTTGCCTTCCTCCTTCTCTTTTTCTGACCTCATTTTTGTGGGCTTTAGGACTCTGCATATGCATGTGATCTCTCCTTAAAACATTGTGACATTGGCTCATACCCAATTGGCTAATTTAATTTACTTGTAAATCCCTAGTCAAGTGCACTACATGTGCCCTGGGCCTGTAAATTAAATGCTACTAGTGGGCTGCAGCACTGGTTGTGCCACCCACATAAGGAGCCCCCCAACCATGCCTCAGGCCTACCATTGCAGGGCCTGTGTGTGAAAGTTCATTGCCATTTCGACTTGGCATTTAAAAGTAATTGCCAAGCCTTAAACTCCCATTTTTCTACATATAAGTCACCCCTAAGGTAGGCCCTGGGTAGCTCATAGGACAGGGTGCTATGTAGGTAAAAGGAAGGACATGTACCTGTGTGGTTAACATGTCCTGGTAGTGTAAAACTCCTAAATTCGTTTTTAAACTGCTGTGAGGCCTACTCCTTTCATAAGACAGCATTAGGGCTACCCTCATATACTGTTTGAGTGGTAGATTCTGATCTGAAAGGAGTAGCCAGGTCATATTTAGTATGGCCAGAATGGTAATAGAAAATCCTGCTTATTGGTGAAGTTGGATTTAATATTGCTATTCTAGAAATGCCCCTTTTAGAAAGTGAGCATTTCTCTACACTCAAATCCTTCTGTGAGTGGCTGGCTATGTTTAGTTGACAGCCCCCTTGTGCATTCACTTAGACAACCCCAAACACAGGATGCTCAGTCACACTTGCACACATATGCATATTGAATGGGTCTTCCTGGGCTGGGAGGGTGGAGGGCCTGACACTTACATGTCAAAGAACAGTAGTCTGCCCCGACACAAAGGACTGCCACACCCTCTACTGGGACCCTGGCAGACAGGATTGAACTTAAAGGGGACATTGTGCACTTCTAAGCCACTCTTTGAAGTCTCACACACTTCAAAGGCACATTTGGGTATTCAAGCAGGGTCTCTGACCCTACCAACTCAGACACTTCTACTTCACAAGACACTTCTGAAGTTAGACACTTCTGGACAAGATACCACTGGAGAAGAAACCCTGAACCAGAACCTGCAACCTGCCAAGAGGAACTGCCTGGCTGCCGAAAGGACTCACCTGTCTGCTTTTCTGCAAAGGACTGCTGCCCTGCTGTTCCCCTGCTGCCTTGCTGCCCTCTGTCTCTGCTGAGAAGTGCTCACCACGGGCTTAGATACAGCTTGCCTCCTGTTCCTTGACGTCTCACGAGCAAAAATACTTCATCTCTGCAAAAGAACTCCTTGTGCAGCAAAAATCGATGCATAGCTTGCAAGAAACTATGCTCAGCTGCAGGCCGAACTGGAATGATGCAGCCCGACTTCCCGATGAGGAGATTGATGCAGCGCCAGTGTTGCAACTGGAAATTCCACTTACGGCCCACTGGATCGATGCAAAGCCGAACCAGAATGACGCAGCTCGACTTCCTGAGAGGAATCGACGCAGCACCTGCTGTGTGACAGAAATTTCCATGCAACGCCCACCGGAAGACGCAACCCCTGTGACTTTGTTCTGCACACCCAGGATTTCAACACATCGGGGCATCCGAAAACCCCGCAACCTGAAGAGGATCCCAGTCTATGCGCTGGAAATTGATGAAAAGCCTGCCCTGCAAAGACGCATCGTCTGTGTGTGCGCACAGCTCCACGTTTTCCATGCAACGCCTCCTCTGCGGTCCGTTGAGGAGAATTTGAACGCAAACCATGTACTTTGTGCTTGCAAGAGACACTTATTGCTTTTTAAAGACTAAAGACACTTTATATAATTTTTACAGTAACATTTCAACGTATACTTATTGATTCTTGATTGTTTTGACCTGCATTTATCCAGATAAATATTATATATTTTTCTAAACACTGCGTTGTGTATTTTTGTGGTGTTATACTGTGTTATTGCATGATTTATTGCAAAAATACTTTACACGTTGCCTTCCACGTTAAGCCTGACTGCTCAGTGCCAAGCTACCAGAGGGTGGGAATTGGATAATTTGGACTGTGTGTGACTTACCCTGACTAGAAAGAGGGTCCTTGTTTAGAAAGGGGGAACCTGACTGCCAACCAAAGCCCCCATTTCTAACATATGACAACATGAATCCACAGAGAATCAGGTATTGCATGGAAATTTGACCAGGAAAAAATGGGTATCGCCATTACCCTTTCAATGGGAAATGATCCATTGTTGTGCAGTACTGGTAGTACATTTTCACATCGAACCTGTGGTCACTTGTAGGAAATTCGAAACCAACTAGTACCATAAAACTCATAATTTGGCCTATAGTAATTGGAAATACAACACCTAAAATAGATGACTGTGCAGAATAAAT
Organism: Pleurodeles waltl; assembly: GCF_031143425.1. Taxonomy (NCBI): domain Eukaryota; kingdom Metazoa; phylum Chordata; class Amphibia; order Caudata; family Salamandridae; genus Pleurodeles; species Pleurodeles waltl. The sequence continues at coordinate 1,034,190,317 of NC_090439.1, forward strand.
GGGAGAGAGTGGTGAGTGGCAAAAGAAAATAATAAAGGCCATTTGCGTAATTCTGGTACTTCATCTAGTAGACCAGGGCATGCTATGAGGTGCTGATATTGTTTACAGGTAGGTTAATCACAAATTGTCTGGAGCACATTGCGAACACAAATAAGAAATAATGAACAGATAAACATATAATTTAAAGAAATGTGACTTTTTAAAATTTTAATGTAGAATAATGCTCAAAATATCCGATCACAAGTAGATAGCATCACATTCGACATACATGGAACGAGCCCAGATAAAAGATACAATAACCGTGACAATTGACTAGTTCACCTATACACAAATAATGATATGTCTAGAGACTTTACAAAAATACACTGCTAATGGATCATATTTTTCCGAGAATGCAGTGGTCATTATTTATACAGCCAGCATGTGTTTCAAATGGATGAATTCTTCGGGGTTGTAAAAACACTCAGGCCCGTATTTATACTCCGTTTGCGCCGAATTAGCGTCGTTTTTTTCGACGCAAATTCGGCGCAAAACTAACGCCATATTTATACTTTGGCGTTAGACGCGTCTAGCGCCAAAGTATGGGCAAATAGCATCATTTTTTGGCGTGAACGCCTTCCTTGCGTTAATGAGATGCAAGGAAGGCGTTCCCGTCTAAGAAAATGACGGCGACGCAAATGCGTCGTATTTATACTCCCGGGCAAAAATCACGCCCGGGAGGTGGCGGGTCAAAAAACCCCGCATTTGCGCCACTATTTAACGCCTGGGTCAGGGTAGGCGTTAAGGGGCCTGTGGGCTCAAAATGAGCCCACAGGTGCCCTCCCCTGCCCCCAGGGACCCCCCCTGCCACCCCTGCCCACCCCAGGAGGACACCCAAGGATGGAGGGACCCACCCCAGGGACATTGAGGTAAGTTCAGGTAAGTATAATTTTTTATATTTTTTAATTTTTTTTGGGTGGCATAGGGAGGCCTTATTTGTGCCCCCCTACATGCCACTATGCCCAATGACCATGCCCAGGGGACATAAGTCCCCTGGGCATGGCCATTGGGCAAGGGGGCATGACTCCTGTCTTTACTAAGACAGGAGTCATTTAAATGGCGTCTGGGCGTCGAAAATAATGGCGCAAATCGGGTTGAGGCGATTTTTCTGCCTCAACCTGACTTGCCCCATTTTAAGACGCCCTAATGCCATTTTCCCCCTACGCCGGCGCTGCCTGGTCTACGTGGTTTTTTTCCACGCACACCAGGCAGCGCCGGTCTGCTAGCGCCGGCTAACGCCATTCTATAAATACGGCGCCCGCATGGCGCTTCAGAATGGCATTAGACGGCGCTAAATTTTTTGACGCTAAACTGCGCTAGCGCAGTTTAGCGTCAAAAAGTATAAATATGGGCCTCAATTGTAACATATTACTTGCTTTAATGATGCCAGATGGTTACACTGGGACAATTGGGAGATACCTCCAAAGTACAGGTATCTAAGACAGATACATGCAAAACAAAAAAAATGTGAATGAAAAATGCACCATATTGTGAAGGACTGACAAGAAAACCATGACCCAAAGTAAACTGACTTTATAAATTAAGGGCCTTATTTATACTTTTTGGTGCAAAACTGCACTAAGGCAGTTTTGCCCCAAAAAGTTTTGCACCGGCTTGCACCATTTTTTAGCACCAGCTGGGCACCATATTTATGGAATGGTGCAAGCCGGTGCAAAGGGTAGGCTAGCTTAAAAAAAAATGACGTTAGGCAGTTTTGAGTCAAAATAAATGATTCTGACCAGATTAACATCATTTTTTGACACTAAGGGGCATATTTATACTCTGTTTGCACTGAATTAGCGTAATTTTTTTAAAACTCTAATTCAGTGCAAAACTAACTCCATATTTATACTTTGGTGCTAGACCCGTCTAGCACCAAATTTATGGAGTTAAAGTCATTTTTTGGAAGTGGAAACCTACCTTGCCTTAATGAGATGCAAGGTAGGCGTTCCCGTGCAAAAAAATGGCTCTATGGCCTTAACACCATATTTATACTCCCATGTAAAAATGGTGCAAGGGAGGGAGGAGGGGTCAAAAAATGGGGCAAAGCTTACTTTGCCCCATTTTTTAAGACCTGGGTCAGGGCAGGTGTTAGGGGACCTGTGGCCCTATTTCCATGGTTGAACACCATGGAATAAGCCCAGAGGTGCCCTCCCTAGGCCCTAGGGGCACCCCCACCCACACTAGAGGGACTGCAAGGATGGGGGACCCCATCCCAGGTAAGTACAGGTAAGTGCATTTTGGCCCATATTTATACTTTTTGACGCTAAACTGCGCTAACGCAGTTTAGCGTCAAAAAATTTAGCGCTGTCTAACGCCATTCTGAAGCGCCATGCGGGCGCCGTATTTATGGAATGGCGTTAGCCGGCGCAAGCAGACCGGCGCTGCCTGGTGTGCGTGGAAAAAAAACACGTAGACCAGGCAGCGCCGGCGTTGGGAAAAAATGACGTTAGGGCGTCTTAAAATGGGGCAAGTCAGGTTGAGGCAAAAAAATCGCCTCAACCCGATTTGCGCCATTTTTTTACGACGCCCAGACGCCATTTCATGACTCCTGTCTTAGTAAAGACAGGAGTCATGCCCCCTTGCCCAATGGGCATGCCCAGGGGACTTGTGTCCCCTGGGCATGGTCATTGGGCATAGTGGCATGTAGGGGGGCACAAATAAGGCCCCCCTATGCCACCCAAAAAAATTTAAAAAATATAAAAAAAAATACTTACCTGAACTTACCTGAATGTCCCTGGGGTGGGTCCCTCCATCCTTGGGTGTCCTCCTGGGGTGGGCAGGGGTGGCAGGGGGGGTCCCTGGGGGCAGGGGAGGGCACCTGTGGGCTCATTTTGAGCCCACAGGCCCCTTAACGCCTACCCTGACCCAGGCTTTAAATTGTGGCGCAAATGCGGGGTTTTTTGACCCGCCACCTCCCGGGCATGATTTTTGCCCGGGAGTATAATTACGACGCATTTGCGTCGCCGTCATTTTTTTAGACGGGAACGCCTTCCTTGCATCTCATTAACGCAAGGAAGGCGTTCACGCAAAAAAATGACGCTATTTGGCCATACTTTGGCGCTAGACGCGTCTAACGCCAAAGTATAAATATGGCGTTAGTTTTGCGCCGAATTTGCGTCGAAAAAAACGACGCTAATTCGGCGCAAACGGAGTATAAATACGGGCCTTTATTTTTGAAAGTGCCATAGGGGGCCCTGAAATGGGCCCCCATACATGGCACCGGGTGCAATGGCCATGCCCAGGGGAACCCTGTCCTCTGTGCTGGCCACTGGGGTGGTGGGCATGACTCCTGCCTTTTCTAAGGCAGGAGTCATGTGGCATGGTAGGTTTAGCACCATAAAATGACGCTAATCTGGTTAGAGTCATTTTGTTTTCTCTAACCTGCCTAAAGCCATTGTTTGGTGCTAAACCCTCTTCTTCCATACTGCCAGCCCCACCCGACTAAAGTCATTTTTTAAAACTCTAGCCTACCCTTTGCACCGGCTTGCACCATTCCATAAATATGGTGCCCGGCTGGTGCACAGAAATGGTGCAAGCCGGTGCTAAACTTTTTGGTGCAAAACTGAGTTAGTGCAGTTTTGCAGCAAAAAGTATAAATAAGGGCCAATATTTAGTAAGTTTGCGCCACTTTTGTGTCATAAAATGACGTTAATGCGGTGCAAAAAAAGTTTAAATCAGGGCCTTGGTGCTAGATGGGTCTAGCACCAAAGTATAAATATGGAGTTAGTTTTGCACCGAATTAGAGTAAAAAAAAATGACACTAATTCGGTGCAAACAGAGTATAAATATGCCCCTAAGTGTGTTCAAAACTTAGTGGAAAAGGCAAATCTATAACTACCTTAATATGACTCATACAACATAGTGTGACAAAAGAAAGAGAGAACAAAAATCTGCCATAACACCAAAATATGAAAAATAGACCTACCTATCAAGATGAATTTCAGCCATGAGTTTATAATAGTAACTGGTTAGTTTTTACTTTGATAACGTTCTGCCATCTCCAGGAAGAAAATAATACAGTCATCAGAGGCCACCAATAAGAAGTCAAAAAGGAGATGCTCCATATCATAATCATGGAAATATACTTACTCGGTAGTCTGCCAAGTTGGCCAGTTACCTGGGAGAGGATCCCAGTCAACAGTAGTATCTAGAATCAATGACCCCACTTCCAGACTATTTAGGTAAGGGGGAGAGTAATAATGAATTGGCATCACTAGGCGCTCTGTCCCCAAACCAAGGTATTGGTTTTCACGCCATGTAATAAGTACATTTAGGAGGATATCTTGTTCACCTATATGACAACATATTTTACACAAATTCTCAAATATTGTCCTTGTCAATGTCGAAAAAAAGTCTGGTAGGCTGACTGAACCATGTTTTACCAACACCTGCAGCAGACTGTCAGTTGATGCCCCAGTGGTCTACTGCAGACTCACCACAATGTTATAAAGATCAAATAGCACACGAACATTCTGTATTATTGACAAAAGTGTGGCACACCTGAACACCATCTTGATAGAAAATGATTTGTTTTTGTCATTGGAATTATTGTCAGTGCTCATGAAAACTAAAATCAGGATCATTTTCCATGAGTTCTCAAACATCTTCCTCACCCATATCAGTAAACATTCTGCCATTTAGAGTGAAGCGTACTTCTAACACCGTAGCAGATTGTCAGTAAAGTCCCTGGTTAATAACTGCTGCATTACTACAGAGTTCTGTTAAACAACTTGAGCGTAAAATTATCAAATTCAGACAAAAGTGCGGCCTTTTTGTTGGAATAGGTGCTGTTGAATTGACAGCTTTATCCAAGAGGCAGGCTGAAGTAAATCAGTATTAAGATGTTAATGCAGGTATAACATTAGCAGGTTATAAATATGAGGGTATGTATTGTTTTTTACTAGTGTGCGGCATAATGTATTTTTAATGGGGCTAAAAATAGTTAAAGAGAGAGACATTTGCATAAGTGCAAAATTCTCTGCCTATCATCTCAGTCCCTCAACAGCTCCCTCATTTTAAAATGCTAACATTTTCATAGACAAACTTTGTGCACAGCAGTAGTTGGTCACCTGAGCAGGGATGAGCGCTGGGACAATTGATAATATGATAATTAAAAAAACCATAAATGTGCTGAAAAAAGAAAGGTTAAATTAGCATTATAGGTGGGTGGCATTCTAACACCTTAATTCATGTTAAAAAGCCCTAGAAATTACTGAAAACCAAAGCTTCAAGTGGCACTAAAGTTAAGTGTTGAAAGGAGACAAGAGCTAACATAAAAAAACAATGCAGTACATCAGTTAATATCTAGGAAAAGTAACTATAACTTGTGCCTCCATCTTGCACTGTTATAACTTGACATACTGCATTATTACATACTGTGAAATTGTTTGCATCATATCGAAATCTATAAAGTAGATAGAAATAAAATAAGTCAAAATCGTGTACAGACTGAATGACTGCTTGCATATTTATAAGCTTTGTTACATGATGACCTAAAAATAATTTGAGGTAAAGGGTGTTGAAAAGAAGTGGCTCCTCAGGCCTTTTGACGATATCTCTGAAGAGGGTTTCTAAGATCACAAACCTTTGATGATTTGTGTATCGTGGGGGCTTTGTCCTGTACCAATAGCATCGCATTTATGATCAGAGAGCATCTCTGAAAGATGCTATTGATTTTTGGCCACCAAACATGCATTGATAAGGCATCATTTATCGAGATAAGATGAGGAAGCAGGATAGGAGGGAAGGGCCTACGAGGCAAGAAGGGAGAGGTTTGGGTGGGATGCCTCAGGAGAGAAAGGGCAGATGTCAGAAGGTTGTGGAGTGCTGAGAAAAGAAACAGTTGTTTTTTTGTCCAAGCATGTGCAGAAGAGTGAGAGGAGACATGGGTGCTTAGTTGTCAGACGACAGCAGACTGTGAAGGATGGGAATGATGTACTTGAGCAGGCAGGTCGGAGACTGGGGTAGGCCAAGAAGAATTAATGAAGGTGAGATTCCAAGTGGTTATTATTAGTTTTACACCACATTTGCATTTGTAGCAATTAGTACCCTGAGAGGAACACTCAACGAGTTCAAATATTTTTTTTTTTTGCAGTTGCCATACATGCAACTCTGCAAAGAAAGAGGACATTTACACAGAATCAGTTGGGAACTGTCCACCCCATATCAAATTAAGTGATAAGGCTCTTAGTAATAAAGCTACTTAGCTAGATATTTAACACAACATGGGGCAATCAGAACCCTTTGGATTAGAAAATAAACACTAGTTTCTAATGATGTTGAAAACTACTTCATAATGATACAAATCGAATTGATGTCCTCATACTTTGGAAAGTAATGCGGTCTGTTGATTAACACATGTCCTCTGCCGTGTCATGGCATAGTTGTCAACCAGCGTGAATCTATTCATGAGATTTTGTTAAATTGTTGTAGTCACACCATGATATCGCATTTAATCCGATAAGTAATTTTTGTAACATCTCTACCAAAAATGAGAGTCACAATTCCAGTTGGTTTGGGACCTCACTAAGAGGCATGACGCCTTGGCACTATTTAATTTTAAATAGCCTCCCCACAGAGGAGAAACAATATAAAAAACAGGCAAGGTTTCAAAATGCTATCACATGATAAGATTCATTATAAAATATTTTACCCAGTCTCAGCAATTAGAATAATAATATGCACACCAATAAATTAGGCCTTAGGAATGGTCGTATGTGTTTCACATCCAGAACATTTCCAAGTAACTGGTGCTATCATAAAGAAAAGTCTGACACGTTCACATAAAAGGTCAGACTTTCCTCCACATGTTTTAAAGTCAATTTGCACCCATAATCTTTACATACAGCATAGACTGCCTTGTAAACTGTGCTCTGTTTGGAACAGAGATGTTTCCTGTGACAAGTGTTCAATGAATTTTAGCTGATTTAAAAAATACACATTGCTGGCTGTTAGAAATTGGGTTATTGGTTGTGGGGTGGAGTTGAAACCCTAGCAATCACAATCCTTGTTAAGGTAAAGCTACGAGCAAAACCTAAATTAACATGTGCCCAACCCTTGGATAGCTTGGCACAGAGCTGTTAGGCTTACCTCAGAGGCAATATGTAAAATATTTGTGCAAAACATCAAAAGTAACACAGTAAAAACAAACCACAAAATGGATCCCACAGCAGATGTAGAAAAATAGAGTAATTTGAATGAATAAAACAAAAATCAAATCAGGTGACCTGGAGATGTCAATGGTTTAATGATTTAGGTTAAAATAGAGCCACTAAGCGCCCACTGTGGCTATCTGATCATGCCGGAATGGGACAAAGGTACAAGCTCAGGCCGACTGAGATGGAGTGTGGGCCAGGTATGGGGACCCAGTTAGGCCTGCTTAACATGGTACTGAAAATCCTGGTTTGCAGAGCATTGCGAGAATCCACAAGATGTATCGAGCAGCCAAAGATGCTGAAAGGCTGCGATGAGAGGTCCTGCATCACAATCAAGGATCCTGTCGATGTTGGCTTGTGATGGGAAGTCTGGCATCAAGGATGCATCGTGCAGTTGGGGAATTGTGTCGGTTCTGATGAGCTGCAAGTCTGAGATGTAGAGTTTGGCATTATTGTTGAGGCTGCAGTTGATGGGGGATGCAAGGAGCTTCATTGAGAATGAGTTGCACATTAGCGGTTCCGAAGGGGCTGCAGTCTACAAGGGTGAATCAGGTCCGATCCACACAGCAGCGGCAATGTGAAAGTTCTGCTCGGGGTTGCGTGGTGCAGCAGAAGAGATGTGTCAGTTCCATTGGAACCACAGAGGCTAGTAGAACACCTCAAGCCCACTTCCAAGGGTTCAGAAATGGGGTGACACCACTTGGAAGGGTAGGACTAATAGATGGCAGAGTCCAGGTGCTGGGTTCAAGGTTGGAGCCATATGGCCCCAAGGCTTTAGTCAGGAGGCCAGCCAACTAGCCCTTGAAGTCATTTTGGGGTACTGGGTTCCACTTACAGCAATACAGCAGTCCTTCTTCCAGAAGAGTATCCACATGTCCAAAAGTGTGATCAAGTGCTGGTGTCAGAGGTTCAATATTTATATCTGGTGCCCGTCATCTGGAAGGTGTAAGAAGCTTCTAGAAGTTCCCTTTGAGGTCCCTAGGTATCTTTCTTAGCTTTCACTTCAGAATATGCAGCATTCTGTGTGGAGGCAGTGCACAGCCTATTCAAGCGTAAGCAGGGATATGCCCAACTCCACCCTCCCATTCTGCCAGTGATGGCCCATCCAAACACACCTATGCTCTCTATGACATGTGGTTGTTTAGGAGGAATGCACAGAGCCTAACTGTCAACTACATTCAGTCATGATACCCAGAGACAGGTTGTAGGCACTAAATTGCAGGAAAATGCCAACTTTCTTAAAGTATAAAAAACCACAATGGATGGAATGCTTGAATTAATCTCAGCCACTTGTAATCACCCAGCACTGCATCCCAATCCATTGTTATTTTGTACACATGCACCTAGGTTTGGATCCAGCTATATTCAAGTCAGTCTTGACCCTATTCGAATACGAACGGTCCAACCAGAACTGCCAGGCCAGGCCCTCCTTGAATCAGATCACAAGCAACTGAGGACCTGTGGCGCCCTAGTTACAGGCTCATCATCCAAGTACAGCTTGGTTCCAGTGACACAGGCCCTCATTATGTCTTCGGCGGTCTACAACGAGCATACAACAAGGAACGCATAGACAGCAACTCTCACAACAGCAAGAAACTCTTTACCATCATAAAAGAGCTCTCCAAACCCAAAGCCAGCAACATAGACCCCACGCACACACAACTCCTCTGCGACTCCCTCTCAAACCATTTCCACCGCAAAATCTTAGACATACACAACAGTTTCAACATGCCTCCACAACGCAGGGATTCGACACAAAGCCCTAGACTGGCTCACCTGCGTACTCACCAAAAGAACCCAAAAAGTCTGCCTCTCTCCCTTCCACTCCACAGCCACCAAAATCATCTGCGGAGTCCCCCAAGGGTCCTCCCTCAGCCCTACCCTTTTCCACATTTACATGGCCCTGCTCGCCAACATCCTCCGACCACACGGCATCACCATCATATCCTATGCAGACGACACCCAGCTCATCATCTTCCTCACACGTAACCCTACCACCGCCAAAACCAACCTCCACGCTGCACTCCTTGACACCGCCACATGGATGACAGCAAACAAACTCAAGCTCAACTCCAACAAAACCAAAATCATCCTTTTCGGCCCCAACAAAACCATATGGGATGACTCCTGGTGGCCCACCGCCCTAGGCACCGCACCTACCCCTGCAAACCACGCACACAACATTGGCATCATCCTGGGCCCCTCCCTCTCCATGACCCAGCAAATCAACACCGTCACCTCCTCCTGTTTCAACACCCTCTGCATGCTGCGTAAAAGCTTCAAATGGATTCCCATAGAGACCAGAAAGACCGTCACCCACGCACTCATCAGCAGTAGGCTGGATACGGGAATGTCCTCTACGCCGGCACCACACTCAAACTCAAACACAAACTCCAGAGAATCCAGAACGCAGCAGCCCGCCTCATCCTGGACCTCCCTCGCCATGAACACATCTCGTCACACCTCAGATCCCTTCACTGGCTTCCTATTGACAATAGAATCACCTTCAAAATCCTCATCCATGCACACAAATCCCTCCACAACACCGGACCAACCTACCTCAACGAGAAAGTGAACTTCCACACTCCCATTCGCCACCTCCGCTCCGCCGACCTAGCACTCGCCACAGTCTCCCGCATCCAACGTGCCACCACCGGAGGCAGATCCTTCTCCTACCTCGTCCCCAAGGCCTGCAACTCTCTCCACACCAACATCCGCAAGACCCAGGATCTCCTGCTCTTCAGAAAAAACCTCAAGACGTGGCTGTTCGAACAGTAACCCTCCTCCCCCCCCCCAGCGTCTTGAGACCCTCACAGGTGAGTAGCGCGCTCTATAAATTTTTTGGATTGATTGATTGATACAACGTAGACTGCTGAAGTCCCGTCAGCCACAAGACCGCCAGTGATGGCTGTCATCCGATGGCCATATTATGACTGCTGGTGGCTCTCCACCATAAATTGTGAGGAGTGCTGCCAGCAGCCATACTGGCGGTTGGCGGTGCAGTGGAGGTTGCTCCGCTGGCACCGCCACGTCAACACAACACCGCCATGCCTAATATGACTTAGTAGTAGGCGTAGTGGTGTGGTATTGGTGGGGCGCTGGTGGCAGAGCAAGCACCATGGACCCCGTTCCCTCCCAGACGACCACCATGACCACCACGTAAGGTGATCGACCGACAGGGGAGGGGGAGGTGGGGTGTCGGCTGTTGTGTGCGTTAATCGGGGTGTGTGTTTGTGTGAATGGAGGGGATGGAGGGTGTTGTGTGTGTTTGTGTGCATGTGTATGAAATGCTATGATTCATGAATCTTTCAGCAAATACTTTTTGTTTTTCAGGAAACTAGTATCAGCATTTCTTTACCTGAAATGTATGGGACCACCCTGCTTCAACACCCTGGAATGGCTTTTATTGTTATGGGTGGGGCAATCCTCTCTGCGTTATTAGAATGCTACAGGTATCCCATCCTTCAGAGCAGCAACAATTAAGTATTGTGGGTGCTCCAGTCCCACCCTGGGCACCCATAATTTAAGCAGCCTTTGGGGTTGCAGGCGGGCTCCAGGACCCCAACAGCACCCTGCCATCTACCCTGCCTGCACCCATTCCAGGTGAGATTGGCTACATTTGTTTGTGTGCGTGTGCGAATGCATGTATGCGGGGGTGGTGGGGTGTTGTAACCGTGTGTGCATGTGTGTGTGAATGAGTGTGCGTGTATGTGTGCGTGTATGTATGTATGTATGTATGTGTGATGTGTGCCTGTGCGGATGTACGGGGTGGGAGAGTTTTGTAATGGGGATCGGGGGGGTTTGAAATGGGGATCAGGGTGGGGGAGGTTTGTAATGGGGATCAGGGGTTGGGGATGTCACTGCTTGGGGGGGTGGGAGCTTCAGATGGGGTCAGGTGGGGGGAGGGTCCTGCATGGAGGGGAGGTTGGGGAGTCCTGCAGTGGTGACAGGAATGAGCATTCCTGTCGCCAGTATCGTTCCCGCCAGGGATTACCTGGTGGTAAGGATGCACAAAATACCGCAGGCGGCGTTAGGTAGACTGCCGGGTCGAAGGTGGTCAGCCTTCGGTCAGGTGGTCCTACCACCCTGGTGGTACAGGTGGTGAACTGGCTACAATACAGCCAGTTCACTTCCATTGTCAAAATTTGGCAATCCTGCACCGGCACACTGTAGGAGGTCTGGCCACCACCTCCAGCGTGGGTGAGGAGGACTGCCAGGGTCATAATGACCCACACAGTGTGCACGGGACCCACATCTGGGCATACCTGTCCCACTTTGCTACATTTGGAAAAGTGAAACTATGTCACATCTAGACCCATTATGGGTACCAAATGAGGTCCATTTATATTTTCTAAAACCTGCATATTGATTGTGGAGTCCTCAATTTGTGTGCAATGTACTTTCTGCTACTGACCCTCTCCTGGCTTATAATCCATAACTTCTGTATGGATCTCCACATGGCTTACAGCAATTCTGCCAGCAGAGCACACTTAGACAGCAGTAGGGTCAGTTAGGGGCATCGTCTCCATGGAGTGCACTCTTTTTTCCCTGGCACTCAAACAGGTTGATGGCAAGACTTTAGCCTAGCCTTGACGATCTATTGTCCAGGTAAAGCACAAACTCAATTGCAACAGACATAGGTCTCACAGCAGTCAGTGGTGTCTGTTACTTTAAGATTCAGTACAGCATAGCACACCCAAGGAACAAAATGTTCACTTATAATACTATGCATGCCTTATGTTCAAATGCCTTTGCTGTCAACTTGTATGTTGCTTTAGAAGAGTACTGCTGGTTATTGATTCAATGTTGCTTCTTAACAGGGACCAAATGCAGCACATGCCAAGTGTTCATGCTCTAGTGCCACCTTTCTATTCCTATTTATTTGATACTTTGCATGTTATAATTTCTTTAAGGTATGTATTTATTTGAAATTCAAGTTCTTGTAGTGACCTTTTCTATACCTAATCATTTAAGCATGTACATTTTCCATGTGTGTTAGAAATGGGGTCTTTGGATGACAGTCAGGTTACCCCCTGTTGAAGCAAGGACCTTCACTCTAGTCAGGGTAAAAGAGAATCACCCTCAGCTAACCCCTTCTTACCCCCTTGGTAGCTTGGCAGAGCAGTAGGCTTAACTTCAGAGTGCTAGGTGTAAAGTATTTGTACCAACACACACAGTAACTTAATGAAAACACTACAAAATGACACAACACCAGTTTAGAAAAATAGGACATATTTATCTAAACAAAACAAGACCAAAACGACAAAAATCCGACATACACAAGTCAAGTTATGAATTTTTAAAGATTAAACTCAAAAATAGCGCTTAGAAAAAAAAATGCTTTGATGAGATGTTAACACGACGTCGTGACAGAGTCGTTCTGAACAAGCTGACACCAGCAGCGCCGGACACGGAGTCGCGTAGACCCCCAAGTACAGTACCTTTGGTGAAGAGTGAAAACAAGCCGATGCGCGAAGTCAGGGATCGCGGCGTCTGTGTGAAATGTTGAATCCGTGCACTTCAAGCGGCACCAGTCACGACGTGGTACGGCGACTTCCACAGAATCGCAGACTTCAGCGGGGCTGAAGCGGCATTGGGCCTGCGAAGAGCGTCACGTTCCAGTGAAGGTCACGGCGTCGGGTGAAGACGGCGTCACCGGATTCAGCAGCGGCGTAGGTCCAAAATCGTCTGAAGTCGATTTCCTTGGATTTCCACCAGCTTTCCTTTCAAGGACCCAGGGACTGGATAGGGCACCACTTGTCAGAGCAGGAGTCTCTCCAGAGACTCCAGGTGCTGGCAGAGAGAAGTCTTTGCTTTCCCTGAGACTTCAAACAACAGGAGGCAAGCTCTAAATCAAGCCCTTGGAGATTTCTTCACAAGATGGAAGGCACACAAAGTCCAGTTTTTGCCCTCTTACTCTGGCAGAAGCAGGAACTGAAGGATAGCTCCACAAAGCACAGTCACAGGCAGGGCAGCACTTCTCCTCAGCTCTTCAGCTCTTCTCCAGGCAGAGGTTCCTTCTTGTTTCCAGAAGTGTTCTAAAGTCTGTGGTTTTGGGTGCCCTTCTTATACCCAGTTTCGGATGCCAGTCATCCATTGTGATGCTTGAGGGCTCTTGCTCCTGAGATTTTAGGTCCCTTAGGTCGTTAGAGAACACTTGGAACAGTGTACCTTTGTTTATATTACTATTGCTGGGAGATTGTACACTAGACCACATAACCTCCCGGTCACTCCCCCCTCTGGTAATTACACAGTTTCCCATAGACACCAATGAGGAGTTGCACGGCAGTTCGACCCCCTCCCGCCATGACGACTAACGCCGGTGGAATGAAGTCACTTCCATCTGTCCTCTGCATGCAGGACAGGCGGATGCCATTGTACATATTTTTAAGTCATCCCAGTGAGTATTGCATTAAGTTAATCACTAGTTGCTTGATGTACGATGTCATCTCATGTGAACTCACTAGTGAAGTGAGTGTCATTTGCCAAAATGTCTGATGTAAAATCTTTTCAATGTGTGGATGTTTGATGACTGTATCTGACTTAGGGACAAGTTTGCTATGTCAGACTTCCATTTCTGTACCATTTGAGACAAGTATAGCAATGGAATTGACAGCTAGGTTGTCGCAGTTGTGTAGTTTGTGAATAACTGTTTCCCTGTGTCAGGTTACTAATAACTTACATGACTTGTCCTGTTTTCCACTTCTATGGTGCACTTTAGTAACCACAGTGTGACAAATGGCCTGAAATGTGTTCTGTCCTATGCCTAGATACTATCCAATGGGGAGATTGAGAAATGCACCAGTATACTGGCCCCTAGTCAATCTTGCTACCATGAAAGAAAGATACATTATACAGACGTATCATTTGTATCCGCAGACCATCAGGGAACTGTGTACCCAGTTGGAGCCGGATCTCCTGCCAGCCAAGAGTAATCTAAATGACATCCCACCAACAGTATAGATGTTATCTGTCCTGCATTGCCTTGCCTCAAACTCTTTTCAGGTGGCAGTGGGACTGGCTACAGGAATGTCACAGCCGATGTTCTGTTTTGTGTTACAGGATGTACTGGATGCATTACTCAAGCACTTGCACAGCTACATCAGGTTCCCACAACGTGCTGATCTGTACACTGAGAAGTCTGCCTTTTATGACATTGCACATGTTCCACATGTAACAGGGGCCATTGATGGCACCCACATCGCCTTAGTTTCTCCCATTATCAACGAGCAAGTCTACAGGAACAGGAAGAATCATCATTTGATCAATGTGCAGGTGGTGTGTTTGCTGACCAATACATATCCCATGTGACAGCAAAGTATCCTGGATCTGTACATGATTAGTACATCTTGAGGAACGGCAGTGTCATTGCTGGTATGCTCCCAGGACACTGGAGATGGCCTCCTGGCCAGTCGTGTTCCATTGGTACCTCATCCCTTGATCCACAGTTGCTCTACCACTGCCCCTTGCCCCCTGTGCCTGTGACCCTCGCAAAGTGTGCCCACTCCCACTAACACAAGGACCTTCATCATCTTGGATGTTAGGGGTCGACTCAGGTCCCTGTACTGTGGGGTACATTATAGATTGATATGACCTTGGGACATAGGTATGGGGAGGAGGGGTTTCCTGTACTGTAGTATCCACAAAGGCAGGGGACTCAGATGTGGTCAGGGTGAGGGTGGCAGTGGTGGACTGACTAGTCATCTCGGATGGGCCAGGTGAGGTGTCCCCTTCCAGATTTCCAGAGTTGTAGTCCTCAACTGGGCCTAGTTCCAGGAGCTGACTGTCTGTCTCTGGCATCCTCTGCTGGGTGGCAGTAGTAGGGATTCCTGTGGATGGAGAGCAAGAGTGCTACATTGTTGAAATGCACTTATTGTTCACATGGTTGTTTGCAATCATAGCCTTGACATGCTTTCCAGTGATCGCAATGACAGCTGCTTGACCACTGGCAATGTTTGAGGGCTGATGGATAGTGCTGTTGTGTGCTCGTAGTATAGTAGGTTGTGGTCATCAATGCTGTCATTGCCATGTACTAGTGAACAGTCCAAGTGTCCTTTAGGTGAAAGGGCTGATGGTTATACGTGCAGGTGTCCTAATTTGGAGTGGGATTGGCAGTTATACAAGGGTGGGGAGTGTTGCCTTGTGGTAGTTGTAGTACTTGCTACAGTGGGAGATATCCGTGCACTTGGTGGGCCTGTGTGGGATTAGTGCTAGTGTGGAGGTGTGGCATGCAAGGGAGGGAATTGGATTTAGGGTGGATTGGTGCACATAAGGGCGCTGTGAGGGGTTGCAAGGGTGGTGGGGGTACATGCTGTGCAGCGGTACATGGTGCCCAAGGAGTGTTGTTGACTTACCAGAGTCCAGTCTTCCTGGTATTCCAGTCAGGCCCTCTGGGTGCAGGATGGCCATGACCTTCTTCTTCCACGATGTTAACTCTGGGGGAGGAGGTGGGGTCCACTGCCAGTCTTGTTGATGGCTATCTGGTGTCTTGCCACCATGGACTGGACCCCCCACCTCTTCCTGAGGTTCTCCCTTGTGCATAGATGGTTTCCCACTGAGTTCATCCTGTCGACGATCTTCTGCCATAACTCTGTTTTCCTGGCTCTTGATGTATGCTGGGCCTGTGCTCTAAACAGTTGTGGCTCCACTCTGATGATTTCATCTACCATGACCCTCATCTCCTCGTCTGTGAATCGTGGGTGTTTCTGTCGTGACACAGTGGATGTGTTGTGCGTAGTGGGGTGTGTAATGTGTTTGATGAGGTGTGGTTTGGTGTGCTTGTGGTATTGTTATGTAGCCATAACAAAAATAAGTTATAGCTCC
Source organism: Pleurodeles waltl (assembly GCF_031143425.1). Lineage (NCBI taxonomy): Eukaryota > Metazoa > Chordata > Amphibia > Caudata > Salamandridae > Pleurodeles > Pleurodeles waltl. The sequence goes on from NC_090439.1 coordinate 1,034,206,336, forward strand.
ATACACGTTATTTTAGCAAACTAGGCCTGCCGCTGTGCACTTTAACCTAGACATATTTCATTCAGCTTCGTTTATTATTTTAACAAAAGCCACATTTGCAGTCTTGTTTTATTTCTCTCTATCTAGCTGTTCTTTGCCTAGGTCAGCACTGTATTCTTAAACAAGTCACTTCTTTCACTCTTTGCTTCTCCCAAAGATGCAGTCATATAGGTTGCTGGTAAATGTGGTAACACTTTGTTTCTAGGGTTCATAGAAACATACACACTCTTACGTAGGGATTATTTCTTGGAACATCAGCTGTTTTATTCTTAAAACACTTCTCTGTCCCATGTACTTTAGAGGGAGATTCCAGCCAGATGACCATGACTGTATGCTTATTGCTGAGTGCTTCGCTACAGCTGCTTATGTAGACTATAGGCCTCTTGCCCAGGTATGAGGATAATGTCTTCCCAGGGGAACCTGAAGGGCAGAACTAGAGATTAACATGCTGTGCTCTAACATAGCCTAGGTAGGAATTATTTTAATGATTCTAGTAACAATATGGTAGCATTATTTTTATGCTTCATTCTCCTAATCACTATTTTAATCCTGTCATGCTGTATCATCCGGGTTATTGCAATACATGCTTTATTATCTAAGATGCAGGTGTTTCATTAAAACCTTATTGAAACATATAATGCCTCTGATTGTTCTTGTATATGTGAGACTAATGTAACTGGGAGAAACCGATGCGATCTGAGTGACCATGATTTCCCTGAGGAATCAATTGTGTCATATGCCCAGCTGCCTGATCATCCCTGCTCTTAGGTAGAGATGAGGCACTTCTAATTATCCAGAGCAAAACCCGGATTAGGCCGACAGATGTCACCTGTAGTGGGTTCAGACTAAGTCCCCCACAGTGCACGTGATTCTGCAGCCCAAATCCAGTAGTCTCATTAGAATTATGAGAGCCTACATGACAGTATGTGGTGGTTGTGTGCAGTGGCGACATGTTTGTTGTGTGCAGGGGTGCAGATGTGTTGTGTGTGGTTGTGTTAGGTGTGGTGGTACTTATGGTATCCAGGTGCAGTGCCTTCTATTTGTGCGTTCCTCCATTTCTCTATGTACAATTCAGGAAGCAAGTGGTTGTGGGAATGTGTGTGTGTGTGTTTTATAGTACAGTGATCAGGTGTGTGTGGGGTGTCTATGTGTGTCATCTGTGGGGTATTTGTACTGTTCAATGTGGTGGTGTGTTCTGGTGGAGTTGAGTTTTTGACCGCAGCAGTTCAGACCGCCAATGGATTTGTGGGTCATAATTTGGAGGGCAGGATGTTGCCGGCATGACGATGCTGTCAGTGGAGCTGCCTCTCTCCTGCTCTTGGTCAGGTGTCGGATTTTTGCATGATTTTGGCCAGTCTGCAGTTTGTGACTCATCACGACCGCCAACACTGGCGGCCCTTTGATCCACGCACAGACGGCGGCAGCGCCAAAGTCATAATGAGCACCTGAGTTTACCTTTGCGAATCAGGCCTAATGTGTCTTCGTAACAAAACGACTGAGACTCTCCTAGGCTATGAACTAATTGTGATTTGTGGTTGTTATTTAGGGCACAATAATACTATTTGTGAGTTTATAATTTACCTATTATTGATATGGAATTAAATGAGAGGGATTCTAACTGATAGATGATTTGGGTGTGATTAAGTCATGTGCTGCTGGCAGCCACTTCCAGAAATATCACGTGTCTCCTATGACATTTCTCTCACAACTGCTCCCTCCAGTGTCTGTACATGTTTCATGATTTCTTTGTAATGCGAAGTGTCGTTGTAAATAGCGGTCTGCTGTGGTTTATTTCTTTGATGCAAGCAAGAAGACCCGGCCAGCATAGCCTATTTTAAAGATGGTCTGAACAATCATTGATACTTGCAGATGATATTTATAGCCACTAAGCCACATAGTGCAAGATTTGTCTTTAGTGGATATCTGATAGAGGAAAAAGAGGTTATGGAACATTCCTCTATAGCTTGTGAACTTTGTAGAACATTTATTTTGTAGCATAAATAATTCGGCAACACCTCACTGAATGACTTTAGGCATCCTGCTTCTTGGCTGCATGAAGAACGCATTTTCAGGGTCTGAAAAATTGGGAATAACGTACTATATCATCGGTTTAGCTGGTCACAGAAAGACTGTTTATCTTCCAGCAGTACTCTTGCCTTGGAGTCGCTCATGCTCTTTGCTAAGAATGCTTATGTACAGGTGTGAACTCCCAATGAAAATCTTCCAAGAGCTTTAGAATGTGTTCTATATACTGGTACTGGCCTGGGGATTGGTATATTGTTGATGATTTCTCAAGGCATAGTGCAGGCTTTCTAATAACGATGGGATATTGAGCACTCACTACCAGCATACAAACATACATGCCCTAAAAAGAAGAACCTATGTCGTTGCTTACGCCAAAAAATTAAGCACAGAGGAAGCTAACAAAAATAATGTTAAATAATGTATTCAGCAATGACAGCCTCAAACTTATTACAAATATCTCAGCATAGCCAAGAAGCAATGATGACGCTTGCTGTTTTCCTCTAGGTGGGTTTAAATAGCAGCGAATATAGGTGCTGAGACTGTTCATCTAAAACTCGAAAAACCGCAAACCATTTGTCCAGCACATTTAACACAATGGGCCTGATTCACAAACTGAACATTGAAGTATGAAAAATAGTAGTCCAGTAGTTCTGTCTTCTTACTACAAAAGCAATTCACATGCCCAGCTGTATAGATCTCCACCTCCACATCTCCTATCTTTTCTCTATGGAGATCTCTGCTATGGTGAGCAGAGATCTCCTCATACATAGATACACATTGTTGTAGTAAATGTGGTAGAGACAAGGGGGTGGTGGGAAAATAATTACTACAAAATGGTTGGGGTTAAAGAACAGCTAAGGTGAGGCTTGGAAACGGGCATGCTAATACCAAACACACCCACAAAATATTAAGCCCATTGGAATTCAAAACGCACATTTTACTACAACCTTTATAGTGTTAAAACAGGTTTAAATGTACCAATGTCCAGACATGGAAAATATCAAGCACCACACATGGGCAACCTTTGGTACTACAGTACACATCCCTAGAAAACAGTGGCAGCAGAGACACTCTATAGGAATTATTGTCGAATTAATTAAGTTGATTCTGAATTTAAATGTTGTACATAATTTATTTGGAGATATAAATTAAGTATAATTATTGAACAGTTTAAAAAACTAAAACGATTTAAAAAATGTATTTTGTCTTATCTAAAAAAATGACATTATTTCAGTTGATGTAATGCTTAACGTTTCTTACAGCATAAACAAAAATAAAAATGTTGCTGAGAGTGAGTAATTTTCCTTCAAATTTTTTTTTCTCCAAATTTATACTTAAAAATTAAATGGATATATGTAAAGTATTTTAGAATACACTACAAATTAAAGCAAGGAAGTATTTTTTAAAAAATTTTTTTTAACCAGGCTCCTTTTACATACAATTGAACAGAAGTCTTGCAATAAAAATAATAGCTTATTTGACAGTTGACATAGTGCTTGAAATATACTAAAGTAAATAATTAATTCAGCTCAAAATCTTGACTAAAATTTCAAATTAATCTCCCATATTTAAAACATTCTCCAGTTTCAAAATATTATAATTGTTATTGAGTTATGAAGCGCACAGTGTATCTCCTAGTTTTAAAAAATTCCACTCCCTCCCCACTTGGCATACAAATATTCTTTGATGTAAACTCTATTTAACTACTCAAACCACAACTGAATTTCACTTAGTTCAGGCGATCTCCAACAAGTAGTGATCAGAGAACGTGCTAAAATTAATGTGATGAACCACCAGAAAAGAGCAGTGTTGGAAGGTGGGTCATTAGTTGTGTGGCCTGCACAAGTAACGAGTCCGCACACGACCGCCACTGGGAACCAAACACCCCATTGTAGCGCTTGACTCTCATAGGGTAGCGTTGCAGAGCAGTCCAAGGCTTACTCAAGGGAGGTGGTGTGGTCTAGTAATCTGCATTCACAAGCACGCAAGCATGACTCTTAATAAATGAATGTCCAGTCTGTGCTTTTTCTTTTGATAAAGCAAAAGTACATTTATTATTCACACACACTACTCAATACTATGCAACAATCTACAAATATATACAAAGTGATGAAATCACTCTGGACCAACAGTATGTAATCGTTCAGGTCTCCTTAAGGGAGAATATAATCCAACAACCCACATGGCAAAACAATCCCAGTGTCCCCCTTTGGGACATTTGAAAATTCTGACAGTATTCAACAGTACAGTGCAATGATGACACCTACATTTGTGAATAAATACTTTCATTCTGCCAAGATATGACTATCAGTATCATTATTCAAATTAACATAATCAGGGAACATAAGAAACGAAATTCTAGCATTCTAACCATCAGGATTACTTTGAGATTACTCTTATTTAAACATAAAATAACAGTAGAATACATGGAGCCATACCAACCTACACCTATGGTAGGCACCCTTGCACAAACAGGAACAAAAGTTCACTGAAGCTTGTGCTTCAAATATCCATCCAACCCTGGAGGGGTTATCTCTCAGGTGTCCCACCCTACCTAGGGTGGGGACACCAACAGATGTTGGGGGGAGGCTGCGCTGCTCCTGCAGCTCCCCCTGTCTCCTAGTTCTCTGTTGGTGGTGGCCCCCATCTCAATGGGACCACCACAGGCGTTTTAAGGGCTCAAAAGCAGCCCCTGCCCCGCAAAGCATGCTGGGGCGGCTGCATAATTGATGAGCGGCTCTCCCGCGGAGAGGGGAGAGCCGTGATTCCTTTTCTGTTGTGCTTTTCCTTTTTCTTTTTGCTTTTTTTGGGGGTGCCGGTCCCACCCGGCCACCCCCCACACCAAAACAAGGATCCCTCGTTGGAGGGCGGCTCAGGGAGCCCACCCCTGGCCGCCCCCGCCGGTTCCCCGCACGGCCAGCACCTCCGGGTGCTGCAGCGGGAACCGGCCAGCTGAATTGGAGTCTGCCCGCTCCAGCGGGCTGACTCAGGGATCCTCGCGGCCGCTGGGACCGCGCGGGGGAGTGCAGCGGCACTCCCCCTTCCTACCGGCATCTTCGGGGCCCCGGGATGGGGTCCGGGGCCCCTCCTCCTCACGACGGGGAGCGCGACGGCGCTCCCCGGAGTCCTCCTGTTCTCGGGGCCCCGGGATGGGGTCCGGGGCCCCTCGCCTCTTCAGTGGGGAGCGTGACGGCGCTCCCCCAGGCCCTCTTCTGCGCGGGGCCCCGGGATGGGGTCCGGGGCCCCTCTGGCCATTATTCACGGGGAGCGCGACGGCGCTCCCCGACTTTTCTTCAGCTGGGGGTGCACGACGGCGCACCCCCACTCCCGCCTCTTCTCGGGGCCCCGGGATGGGGTCCGGGCCCCAGGGGACCATTTTTACGGGGAGCGCGACGGCGCTCCCCGACTTCCCTTCTGCTGGGGGGTGCGCGACGGCGCCCCCCCATTCACCCTTTCTTCACGGGGAGCACGACGGCGCTCCCCGGCTTGTCTTCGCCGCCGGGGGCCCCGGGATGGGGTCCGGGGTCCCCTTTCCTCAGCGGCAGGGGGGTGCGCGACGGCGCCCCCCCTTCTTAAACCTCCCATGGACCAGGCTTCACGGGGCCCCGGGATGGGGTCCGGGGTCCCTTTCTCTTCTGCGAGGGGGAGTGCGACGGCACCCCCCTTGCTCCTCTTTCTCCTGGGCAGCCCCCAGGCCCTGGCCCACCCTGGGGGCACAGTCTCAAGCAGCTGCGGAGCTCCACTCGCTTCATAGCTGCTTTCACAAAGGTCAAAGGTCGGTATTCTTTGTCCTGTGATATCTCGGGCCCCCAAGGGCCGATTTTCTTCATTCTTGCGTCGTTCTGCTCCTGGTGACAAGCCCTTGCCACCAGGAGTACTCTCCTTAGGCCTCCTGGCCTGGAAGGGTCCCAGATCTTCAGGGAGCCAGTTCCACTGACTCCTGCGCCAATCTTTCCTCTGGGTTTCCTCTTTTCCTTCTGGGCTGCGCGCTGTCCTTGCGCTAGCCCAGTCCTTCCCCCAACTAGTCCTCTGGGGGGATAAGGGGGCCAGCTTGCCTGGCCCTGGCATTCACCTCGCTGGCCTGGGATCCTTCAGGGGCAGAGTCCCTGCCCCATGGGCACTCAGGAGGTTCTTCCTTCCAGTTGTCCATGACGCCCGTCTGCAGTCCCAGTGTCCAGCAGTGAAGCACAGCCAAGAGAGAGAGCTCTCCCCTGTGCAGGACCTTTTAAGGGGGGGGTGAAAGTGTCCAGCAGGTCTGCACCTCTGGCCTATCCAGATGTGCCACATCACTTCCTTGCTCCCATCCCCTCCTTCTTGCACAGTCTTCTGGGATAGCTCAAGATGGCATCCTACAGTAGTTGGTTGCCACATGTGCTCTGAAAGTCTCAGCCCCTCCTACCTGACATTCCTCGCAGGGCTTCTCCAGCCTGCTCCTGGCACTGAATGATAGCTGGCTGATTGATGCTAGGCCCTGCTCCAGCAACTGGACAGAGCAGTAATTGGCCCTAATCCTGAGCTGAGGCAGAGAAATATGACATCCCTGGATGACCCATAAGTTGTACAACTATGCTCCTGTAACCTACTGCATCATTCTTTTCTTACAGGTTACAGTGTACTTTGGTGTGACTCTGGTCTCGGTGGACCCCAGAGAACTGGAGTTGCACACTAGGCCCTCCTTTCCCATTGACATTCAATGGAGTATCCCTCCAATGCAAAGATCTTAAGTACCCTGACATTGGCATTAAACTGGGTGTCTCTACAGTGAAAAGACAGTAAGCACACTGACTCTCCCTCACATGTATACACCCCTCTCATGAGACCTACTCCAGGTCACCACCCACTCTGCATAGTTCCTCCTGCACCAGGACTACCTAAGCGCAGTTCTAGGGCTGCGCACACTAGGAATCCTCCTCTCACAGCCCTCACATGGGTGCACATCCATGCGCACACATGATCACATGTAACCTGCATGGGGCCTCCTGCCTTGCTGCGCCACCGCAGCCTTTCCTTAGCATGGCGACACCAGTGGTAAACACGTGCAGTCCATTTTACCATGTGTTTATTGTGCGTGAGTCACCTCATAGGAGGCTTCCTCACAGTAAACAGTCACAAACCAGGTGGTCAAAAATCGAAAAATCAGGGCAGTCCTGATGGTCAGAACCGTCCTCTAACAAGCAGCTATCGATTGAATCCCCAGATGCTTGGTGCTGCCAAGAATAGAGTTCATCCCAGCAGAAATCTCAACAACCCATGAGTCCTGCATGTTTGTCAAGACTCCTTCCCAACATGCTCTTAGCCTATTACATACCCAGATTATATTAACTCAATTTCCAGGCTACAGACATCTAGGACATTGATTAGAGACATTTAAGTTCCACTTATGTAATAATGAGGGAGTGTAGTACACCATTCACTGAGCTTACAGCTGCATTCTTTGGAAATTGGGTCCTCTAAGCCCTCTGCAATCAAGTTGTGAGGCTTTTACCTATTCTTCTCGTGTCAAGTTTTTATTCATGTGTTTTGACCACTAATCCAGTATAACACAAAACTGATCTTCAAAGTTATTCCATGAGACCCGTAGCCATCATCAACCATTGACTTAAACTTTCTTTGATTACTAGAAAGGTCATATAATCACCTGAACTACCTCCCATGTAGATGCAGTTTGGAGCAGCATATAATTTATTAAGTAGGATAGCAATCTGAAAGTAGGGATTACTGCCTTAATTCCCCCAAGCAAAGCTGAAGGATCTATAAATATAGTAAAAAGAGAGGGTGAAAGGAGCACCCCTTTCTGGCGCCTCTGGTAATTTATATCGGACCCAAGGCTCTACCATTCAAGACTACAGACACGGTCGACGCCTTGTACATCATGGCAATAGACCTTATGAGCTGTAGTGGAAAGCCCATTGCATTTAGAACTTGAAATAAAAAAAATCCGGCTTATATTTCAAAAACCTTCTGTACATCTGTGAACAGTATTGAAGCGGCAATCCTGTTTGCTGAAAATTAACCAATAACAACTAGATACAATCTACTGGGAAACAGTTGACAGAAGGGAATATATCCGTTCTGATCATAGTTGATCAAGCTCGAAATTACCCTAACCATTCTTTCTACTATAATCTTTATGAAGATTTTATAATCTACGTTTAGTAAACTGATCGGTTGAGAGGAGTTGACAACTTTTGGGTTTGTATCTTTTTCTAAAAAACACAAATTAGAACCATGGACGTCAATTCACCAAAATGTCAGGAGTAGCAGAGGTGACCTCACATGCCATTCAGCCTTTACTTTCACTCACACACGCACACTTACACAAACACACACATTTACTCATACACACAAGCGTTCTCACAGAAGCACACTCTCACCCGCAAGCGCGCACAAAACATATATTTAAAATCATTTTTTCACTTACCTCAGCTGCCACGGAGGGTCATAAGCCAGCAAATTGTTATTCATTCTTTATTACAAAAATTGAGAATAATAACATATTTTATGGCAAGACCGGAGGCTCCTATTATGCTTTAGTCTTTTCTTTATTTTTAATAGCAGCTGCAGTAAGAACAAAACTACTGATCCCATAAGGCTAACAAAAACAGCCGATGAGGATCAAAAGGTAGTTCTAAGTAACGCACCAATGACTAACAATCTATGTGAATATTACCTATCTTGACTGGGAACAGCCCTCTTTTTTTGCTGCTCGCAGTAAATATAAGTACAACTTCTCCTTATATTCATCGATTACTTTATACTTGTTTGCCTATTTTACATACATGTGTTAGTTGAAAGTTAAATATTCATGTGTTATATGCCTTTTGAATTTGTTTCTGTGCCAGAGTCGGCTTGTAGCTGCAGGTTATTTCCTTTATAACAGCGCGTGTCGCTTGCGGCCGTTACCGCTAGCTGGTTTCCCTCAGCGCGTGCCGTTATATCGGCCGCCCGCTGAGGAGAAATCCATAACCGCCTCACACGCTTCGTTGAGCGCGTCCGACTTACAGCGGTTACGTCTTTTTTCAGCGGCAGCTCTTTCAGAAATCCTCTGTTACGCTTCATTGGAGACAGCCTCTCCCAGTTTACAACAAGATTGCTGTCACGCTTCAGTGACTTTATTGCTTACCGCCTGGGCTTATTTCTTTTCTCTACCTCCTGCCAGCGCAGGACTCCGTGTTCTGTGGAGGTTTCAGTTTCTCTTTGTTATTTCTGGCAGCTTGTCTGATCCGCCCAGAGGCAGGGCTTTTCTCCTCAATCTCACTTAGGTGAGAACATTTTTAACCCTTTCCTGGGCAATTGTTTCTAATTCCCTTTGGTCATTTTTTCAAGCACCATGGACAGCTCTAACCACCCAATGCTGTCTCAGGAGAAGGAGGAAGACGTCCTCAAAGAAAATCTGAATGACTTTATTCCTTCCTCAGTTGAACAGACTATGGCAGTTTCATGGCAGAAATTATCCAAGAATTTAGAAAATTCTGTAGTCACGCTGGTGTCAAAAAACATGCTGGCCCAATCTGCGGGGCAAGGCAGAAAGCGTCATAATCCTTCTAAAAACATTAAAACAACGCTAATGGCAAGTGACAAGAGTTCACATGTGGCAGAGGACGTGGTTCCTCAAAGGCCTCCGATAAAGGAGGGGTTATTGAATAAAACGTCAAAAAAATGCATGGTTAAAACCAAACACATTACTTCACCAATTTCAATATCAAAAGTTTTAGACACCAATGATGAAGTGCAAGACCCTAACTCGGATTCGGATACTTCCGACAGGGACGTTGTAGATGTCATCTCCCCTCCTCCACCCAAAAAAGCTAAAATTGGGTCACAAGACTTTGCGGGTTCTTGCACAATTCTTGATGCTGAAGGGGTGCCTATGTTCGATCCGGCTAACATCCAGCATCCTAACTCGACGGAGTGGTTCCCTACGGACCATGTGGCAGAGTATGTGACGGCCAGGTTGCGTACCCCCTTAGATAAACAGGTGCGGGCGAAACTCAGATCTGAATGTCCTCGTCCCGCCCTTTCCTCTAAGATTACTGCAACTCCATCTATTGACACCTCTCTCATTACCTTTTTTACTAAATATGGCAAGGACCCACACAAGGGAGTTGATAAAGCGTGGTCTTCTTGCCAAGATAAACTGTTAGACGTGGTGGGTCCCCTAACACGGATATTTGACTTGGCAGAAACCGCTCGCTTGGAACAAGCTTCGGTCGACCCTGCTGAACTCTCCTTGTGGGCCCAACGGGCCATTTGCTTACTTGGGAATGCCAACTCCTCCATCACGCATGAACGTAGGAAGGGCCTCCTTCTTAAACTAGATCCAAAGCAGGTACAGACCCCGGGGTCAAAGCAGAGGGTATGCTTTTTGGTGACTCCTTTATCAAGGAGTTGAGTAAATATGTGGCAACTTTTTCATCCCTCGGCAAAGCGCAACAATCTTTAAAAAAGATGTTTTCGGCACGTGTTTTTGCCAGGGCCGGCAGAGGCAGGAACTGATTTGCCGGCCGCACCTATGCCAATCAAGGTTCCCATGGCTACTACGGCAACACAACAACTCAAGACTACAGGCCACAATTCTACCCCCAAAGGAGCAGGGGCTTCAGGAACAAGGGGAACTGGAACTCCAGGTTCTCTTCACAAGACGGTAAGTCAAACAATTGTTTCTCATATTCTGGGGGTCATATTTCAACATGCCTGTTGTTGTAGTTTAGCAGCGATTAGATTAAGCATTAGCAGAAGACATCTTGTATTTAGCAACTATTGTGAACATTTCGCGGAATCCATTTTGTATTCATGGCAGCCATTTTCTCTGCCACATGCTGTCATGTGCTCACCATGTGCTCTGTCCTACCTTTCTGTTAACTACTCTTGAAAATCTGCCTAGTGACAAGTTATATTTAGCATCTCCCACTTTCGCACATGCCCAGTAAGGTCTGCAGCTGTTAGTCCTTGAAACTGTTAGCCCCTCCTACCTGTCGACTGTGCATTTCCATATGACCTTACATGTATGCAGGTCTTGCTTCTATAATTGTACCACCTCCTTTTAGCCCCTCCATGGGTATCAAAGGAACATGCTCTCTCAGTTCAGTGTGCTACTTCAAACATTACCGAAGGGTGCTGTTTGAACTGTATACCACCTCATGAGGTTTAATAAACTTTGGGGGTTATTACAACTTTGGAGGAGGTGTTAATTCGTCCCAAAAGTGACGGTAAAGTGACGGATATACCACCAGCCGTGTTACGAGTCCATTATATCCTATGGAACTCGTAATACGGCTGGTGGTATATCCGTCACTTTTGGGACGGATTAACACCTCCTCCAAAGTTGTAATAACCCCCTTTGTCTTTTATTTCAGTTTCTGTGGCAACTTCTTCCTATATGGTCTGAGGACTTTGTGCAGAGAAGGGTGGACCCCTTGCACTAGTAGGCCTTGCTGAGGCTTACTTCAACAAATTGGCGCCCGAACAGGGACTCATCGGCAACTCGGACGCCCAACGGATTAGTCGCGACAAAGGATTGGGATCTCGCTGCGGACGATCAATGCCTGAGGAGACCCGAGTCTTGTCAACCACAGCGTTTTTCCCTTCTTTCTGATTTGACCATCCAGGTGGCGCCGGTCCTCGACTGAGATCCTTTTTGTTCATTCGTCATGCAGTGACCATTTGGTCAATTTTAGAACTTAGCAGTTGGAACCTGGACACTCTGTGATTGGTAAGAGCCGTTTTACGGCACTTGCTGTGGGTTTTGATGCCTTTGTTTGGTAATGAAGTTTAGCACTACTTACTGTGGCTCTCGTGTTTTGGGTGACTAGTCAATTTGTGCCCTTTGAATTGATATAGAAATTGCAATTTATATAGGCAGGTAATGAGGAGAATTTTCTCCAACTTAATTTTGATTTGAACAGCACCTTAAGTGCTACTTTGATTATAATATTGCATATTCTGCACTATTTTTGGCATGCCTGTTTTTAGCGCACTTCGTAGGATGTGTTGCTTGTGTAATGGTACCAATTTGAGACTGGAAGAATCGCAACCGGCACCCCCAGAGGGGATGCCCAATAGAGATATGTATGTTAAACATGGTCTTTCTTCTGTAATATACAGCACATTATAGAATAAATACACTTGTGCGGATCCTGAGTTACGTTGGCTTATGCATGGGTCATTTGATTTGCGAAAGATTGAGTATGTGGAACAATGTATGTGTAAGCGAAAGTCTAGACAAGATATGTTTGACTGTGTACGAATGTGGGAGAAAGAAGTGCGTGGACGAGTGTAGGAAGTTGTCTCTGTATGCACTATTTCAAAGTAAGGAATAGTATGCACAGAGTCCAAGGGTTCCCCTTAGAGGTAAGATAGTGGAAAAAAGGGATAATTCTAATGCTCTATTTTGTGGTAGTGTGGTCGAGCAGTAGGCTTATCAAAGGAGTAGTGTTAAGCATTTGTTGTACACACACAGGCAATAAATGAGGAACACACACTCAGAGACAATTCCAGGCCAATAGGTTTTTGTATAGAAAAATATATTTTCTTAGTTTATTTTAAGAACCACAGGTTCAAGATTTACATGTAATACTTCAAATGAAAGGTATTGCAGGTAGGTACTTTAGGAACTTTGAATTAGCAAAATAGCATATACACTTTTCACATAAATCACATATAGCTATTTTAAACTAGACAGTGCAATTTTCCACAGTTCCTAGGGGGAGTAAGAGTTTGTTAGTTGTTGCAGGTAAGTAAACCACCTACGGGGTTCAAGTTTGGGTCCAAGGTAGCCCACCGTTGGGGGTTCAGAGCAACCCCAAAGTTACCACACCAGCAGCTCAGGGCCGGTCAGGTGCAGAGGTCAAAGTGGTGCCCAAAACGCATAGGCTTCAATGGAGAAGGGGGTGCCCTGGTTCCAGTCTGCCAGCAGGCAAGTACCCGCGTCTTCGGAGGGCAGACCAGGGGGGTTTTGTAGGGCATTGGGGGGGACACAACTCCACACAGAAAGTACACCCTCAGCAGCACGGAGGCGGCTGGGTGCAGTGTGCAAACACACGTCGGGTTTGTAATAGAAATCAATGGGAGACCAAGGCGACTCTTCAGCGATGCAGGCAAGCAAGGGGGGGGCTCCTCGGGGTAGCAACCACCTGGGCAAGGGAGAGGGCCTCCTGGGGGTCACTCCTGCACTGGAGTTCGGATCCTTCAGGTCCTGGGGTCTGCGGGTGCAGAGTCTTTACCAGGTGTCGGGATCTAAGGAGCAAGCAGTCGCGGTCAGGGGGAGCCTCAGGATTCCCTCTGCAGGCGTCGCTGTGGGGGTTCATGGGGGGCAACTCTGGCTACTCACGGTCTCGCAGTCACTGTGGAGTCCTCCCTGAAGTGTTTGTTCTCCACAAGTCGAGCCGGGGGCGTTGGGTGCAGAGTGACAAGTCTCACGCTTCCGGCGGGAAACGCAAGTTGTTTTAAAGTTGCTCCTTTGTTACAAAGTTGCAGTCTTGATGAACAGAGCCCCTGTCCTCGGGAGTTCTTGGTCCTTCTAGAGCAGGGCAGTCCTCTGAGGATTCAGAAGTCGCTGGTCCCTGGGGAAAGCGTCGCTGGAGCAGTGTCTTTAGAAGGGGGGAGACAGGCCGGTAGATCTGGGGCCAAACCAGTTGGTGTCTCCGTCTTCTCTGCAGGGTTTTTTCAGCTTAGCAGTACTCTTCTTATAAGGTTGCAGGAATCTGAGTCCCTAGGTTCTGGGGAGCCCCTAAATACTAAATTTAGGGGTGTGTTTAGGTCTGGAGGGTTAGTAGCCAATGGCTACTAGCCCTGAGGGTGGGTACACCCTCTTTGTGCCTCCTCCCAAGGGGAGGGGGTCACATTCCTATCCCTATTGGGGGAATCCTCCATCTGCAAGATGGAGGATTTCTAAAAGTCAGAGTTACCTCAGCTCAGGACACCTTAGGGGCTGTCCTGACTGGCCAGTGACTCCTCCTTGTTTTTCTCATTATCTCCTCCGGCCTTGCCGCCAAAAGTGGGGCCGTGGCTGGAGGGGGCGGGCAACTCCACTAGCTGGAGTGCCCTGGGGTGCTGTAACAAAGGGGGTGAGCCTTTGAGGCTCACCGCCAGGTGTTACAGTTCCTGCAGGGGGAGGTGTGAAGCACCTCCACCCAGTACAGGCTTTGTTACTAGCCACAGAGTGACAAAGGCACTCTCCCCATGTGGCCAGCAACATGTCTGGAGTGTGGAAGGCTGCTAAAACCAGTCAGCCTACACGGGTAGTCGGTTAAGGTTTCAGGGGGCACCTCTAAGGTGCCCTCTGGGGTGTATGTTTCAATAAAATGTACACTGGCATCAGTGCGCATTTATTGTGCTGAGAAGTTTGATACCAAACTTCACAGTTTTCAGTGTAGCCATTATGGTGCTGTGGAGTTCGTGCATGACAGACTCCCAGACCATATACTCTCATGGCTACCCTGCACTTACAATGTCTAAGGTTTTGCTTTGACACTGTAGGGGCATAATGCTCATGCACTTATGCCCTCACCTATGGTATAGTGCACCCTGCCTTAGGGCTGTAAAACCTGCTAGAGGGGTGACTTATCTATACCTGTAGGCAGTGTGAGGTTGGCATGGCACCCTGAGGGGAGTGCCATGTCGACTTAGTCTTTTTATCCCCACTAGCACACACAAGCTGACAAGCAGTGTGTCTGTGCTGAGTGAGGGGTCCCCAGGGTGGCATAAGATATGCTGCATCCCTTAGAGACCTTCCCTGGCATCAGGGCCCTTGGTACCAGTTACAAGGGACTTACCTGGATGCCAGGGTGTGCCAATTGTGGAAACAAAAGTACAGGTTAGGGAAAGAACACTGGTGCTGGGGCCTGGTTAGCAGGCCTCAGCGCACTTTCAAATCAAAACTTAGCATCAGCAAAGGCAAAAAGTCAGGCGGTAACCATGCCAAGGAGGCATTTCCTTACAATGAGTGAAGCGTGAGCAAGCCTTGCTTGAGAAAGAGCAGCGGAAGAATGTATATGTGAAAGCATTGGAAATGAGAAAGAAAGAAATAAATGACTTAAAGGAGCTAGAAGAGAAAGAACGTAAATTACAGGTAACTGGCCAATACACCGTTAGGCAACCTCTCTATCCTATCCTTAATAAACCATACGATGATTTTTTGTTACTAGATCGCCCTCCACCTCCGTATGTCGTTCCTTCTGCCCCTCATGAGTTAGCTAAGGTCTCCAGTTCGTAGCAACAGAAGATGCGAGACAGTCGCTCTATGTTGCCTGCTGACCGTGCGTCTGAGCTTAGATCTATTGCTCGTAAAACAATTTGTAGCGTTGTCTCTGCTTCTGAACTTTTAGACAACATGAAAGGGTGGATGGAAAAGGAGCAGCTATATTTTACTGAGGCATTTGGCACAGAAGTTATTGAACTATATCGGAAATATTTTGATGAGTTAGAGCCCAATGATGTAGCAGCTGATCATAAGAAAATGCATGATGGTCTTTTTGTTTTCTCCCAGGTGGCTGATGCAATCAGGGGTTTGGTGAAATTATATGTTGTGGCAGTCCGTTTGCAAGAGGAGAAAAGGGCTGTGGACGTAGTTGCACGGACATCTCAGATCGGCGGGGTGCAAGCTTCCATCTTCGGAACAGATAAGACTATGATAGTTCACGCGAAACCAATGCGGGAAGCCACTCCTTTGTATGTTCCTCCTAAAGGATTGGGTATAAGTGATGATAAAACTTCTGTTGATGCTAAGGGTTATTTTATTTATAATTGGGTGTATACTCCTTGGAATAGGGCGGATGTAATTGCACTTAAAACAGCATTACCTGACCCGCGGAAAAATCCAGCCGCCTTTTATGAGGAAGTTGAGGGAGCAATTAGTTCTTGTACTCTGACTTTGGCTGACATTGATTTATTTTTCGGATTGATATTAGTGCCAGATATGTGGAGAACTGTTCATAAAATTGATGATCGTGTAGTTTTTGGGGTGTCATGGAAAGAATTAGAACAGATGGACGGGGATAGGGAACCTGCGAAAAAGCCATATCAGTTGATTCGTTGATTCTAGATCTTTCCGCAGCCATATTAGTTAAGTTAAAAACGATTATTCCCCCTAAAAAGATAGATTGGACTGTTTTAGTGTCTTGTAAGCAAAAGGCAGATGAATCGGTCTCTGATTTCTTTACACGCTTTGAAGAAGCATTTCAGGATTTTAGCGGCCAGTTATTGTCAGATCATAAGGGCAGACATTTGTTTGTCGATAAATATGTTGCAAATCTGTTACCAGGAATAGCTAGTCGTCTAAAAGCTAGTGAAATTTCATGGACTACCTCTACTCCGGTTTATCTTTTGACTATGGCTCAGTATTATGAACGTCAGGAATTAGAAGCAAAAGTAGCGAGGATAAAAAGATTAAAGAATTAAAGACGAAGGTTATGTTGGCTCAAGCTTATGGTCCGCCTTTTAGAGGTAGTGATAGAGGTGGATGTGGATCTTATGGTTCTTCTTACACTCGTTCTAATTTGTCTGTTGATCAGTGTGCATACTGTAAGAAATTTTGGCATTGGGCTGCCGATTGTCCAGCACTAAGTGTTCAGCAGTGTTCACGTGGTCGGGGACAAATGAGAAATCGCTCAGGATATTCAGGGTCTAGAAGAAGCACGAATGATCATGCTAGGGTTGATGCTAATGTACAAGGGCAGGATGGGTTTAACACTTTTGATAGACGGAACCAATACCAGATATCTAACCATGTGCAGCCTGATTTCCGAGATTCTGCTTATGCATAGGATTGCTTAGGATGGGGTAAGGAATCAGTTGAAGTTCCAGTAGATCAGAGGGGTCCCTATGTTACAGCACATGTTTTGGGTTCTACTGATCAGTTTCTGGTTGATACAGGAGCTACTCGTAGCGCCTTGTCTAAACAATTGATTCCAAGGGCTCCCCTGTCTGGCTTAACCATTACATCGATAGGTTTCGATGGAACACCTTCCCCTAGCCCATTGTCACAACCACTTGCATTCCATGTTGATAAATTTACTGCTCCATGTCCATTTTTGCTTTCTCCAAATATACCAGACAATACTGTGGGTCTTGACATGCTCAAGTATTTCAGGGCTACAATACGATGCTCTCCTGAAGGGGTGCGTGTTATTTTAAATGATAATCATCCTGTGATGGAAAGAGTTTGTCTTGTTAAAGAGGATATTGCATTCGCTTCACTCCCTAGTACTCTGTGGGCTACATCAGATACTGATGTGGGACAAATGATTATTCCACCGGTACATATTAGTGTCAAGGAGGGAGCTGTATTGCCACGTTTACCTCAATACAAAATTTCACAGGAGTGCGAAGAAGTACTCACACGAATTGTGCATGATCTTATTACAGTTGGAGTTGTTGAGGAAGTTCTGTATAATGTTTGTAACAGTCCGATTCTTCCTATTCTGAAAAAGGATACTGATACTAGGACTTACAGATTCATTATTGATTTACGAGAAGTCAATAAGATTGTGATACCACAATCTCCTGTGGTATCTGACATCACAACACTTCTAACTTTGGTTCCCCCGACAGCAACTATGTTCTCTGTGATAGACTTGAAGAATGCTTTCTTTTCGATCCCTATTCATCCTGACAGCCGATATTTCTTTGGTTTTACTTTGAATAAACGATCATATAGATTTTGCAGAGTTCCTCAAGGCTATTCTGAGAGTCCAAGTATTTATAGGCAAGCGTTAAAACGACAACTTGATTCTTTTGTTTTTCCTGAAGGTGTGGCTCTCATACAATATGTAGATTATATTTTGTTGGCAGCTGATACCCCTGAGCAATGTGAAAAGTGCACTTTGTCCTTACTTTCTTTTCTTACTTCACACCATCATAAAGTGTCACGAAAGAAATTCCAATATTGTAGACCAAAGGTAACCTATTTAGGTCACCTTTTGTCTAAGGAGGGCCGTGCACTTACATCAGATCGTATTCAAGCAATTTTAGACACATCAGTACCCTCTACTCAGAAAGATGTTCGTGCATTCCTTGGTCTTACTTCTTTTTGTAGGCAATGGATATTAGGGTTTTCACACATTGTCAAACCTTTGCTAGCACTTTTGACTAAAGATACTCCAATGCCCCTCCCATGGACAGATGAATGTGAGACTGCTTTCCGGCAGCTACGACAAGCTATTTGTTCAGCACCAGTGTTAGGTACTCCAGATTACATGAAGCCTTTTGCACTTTACGTACATGAGAAAGATGAATGTGCATTGTCAGTTTTAGTACAGACACATGGCGATAAGCAGCGTCCCTGTGCATATTTTTCAGCAGTACTTGACCCTGTCGCTCGAGCGTTGCCTGGGTGTTTTCGTTCAAGTGCCGCAAAAGCTGTGTCAATACGTCAGAGTGAAGGGATAGTTTTGTCACATAAGCTGTTGGTGTTAGTACCATCAGATCCTTGGGTTTTAAATACCGTTCAGGGATATGTTATAGAACTATTTTAGAGCCTTTTGAGCCTTTTCAAACTGTTTTTCCTCCTCCTCCTCGTTTCTCTCTCCAAATGATGAACCTAATTTCCTCAGAAATTCAATCTTTATTACAGAAACAGGTGATAATCCCTTGTTCCCTGGACCCTTCAGGGTTTCTCAGTTCAGTTTTTCTGGTCCAGAAAAAGAACAAGAAGATGCGACCAGGTATCAATCAAAGACAATTCAATCAGTTTGTTCTTTATCAACATTTCAAGATGGAAACCATCCTACATCTCAGGGATATCTTACTCCAAGGAGATTGGATGGTACGGTTAGACCTACAAGATGCATACCTCACCATGCCTATACACCCGGACTCCCAAAAATGTGTTCAATTCCAATGGTCCGGTCAGACTTTCCATTTTACTTCTCTTCCTTTCGGTCTCTCTTCTGCTCTGTGGAGTTTCACAAAGCTAATGAGCCCAGCAGCAGCCTTTCTCAGGGATCGAGGCGTCAGATTAATTATCTACCTGGATGATATTCTGATCATGAATCAAAATCGTTCCTCCCTTCTTGCTCAGGTGCGCTTTACTTGCACGCTATTTTCAGGTCTAGGCTTTATCATAAACTACGAAAAATCTTCCTTAGAGCCGATCCAAAAGATTGAGTTTCTAGGTTTCCTAGTGGATTCAGTTTCAGCTTCTCTTCTTCTTCCTTCCTCAAAGATAAAAACTATCAAGTCGAAGTTCTCCTCATTCTTCGCAATTCTCGACTTTCTCTCCGATCCCTTGCAAGAGTCGTAGGACTCCTCTCTTCTTCAGTTCAAGCTATTTTCCCAGGTCCTCTCCACTACTGAGTCTTGCAGAGACTAAAAATCTGCCATCTCCAAAGAGGGTTAGTTTATTCAGATTCCATAGCGCTAGACCAGGACTCTTGAGCGGGACTTCAATGGTGGATAGACCAATTAGACGCCTGGAACGGCAGGACTATCTTCGCATCAGCCCCAGATCGTCTATTAGAATCAGATGCAAGTCTTCTGGGCTGGGGGGCCCGTTGTGGTACAATCTCGACTAGAGGCTCATAAACTGTTTAGAGATGCTTGCTGGCTCCTTTGCAATCAGAAGCCTTGAAAGAGACAAAGTTTCCTGTTCTGTTCTCCTCAGAATGGACAACATTTCTGCGGTCCGTTACATCAATCTCTTGGGGGGCACAACATCCAAGCCTTTAGAGGAATTGTCGAAAGGGTTCTGGGAATTTTGTCTCCAAAACAGGATCTCAGTTCCAGCAGAGTATCTACCAGGCAACCTCAGCGTTGTAGCGGACTGGTACTCTCGTCATTTCTAGGATTCCAGTGACTGGATGCTCAATGTGCATGTCTTCAACAACATTCTCCACAAGTGGGGTCCCTTAGACGTAGATCTCTTTGCACCACGTCTCAACGCACAACTCCCGAAATTCTTCAGCTGCCATCCAGATCCACTAGCTCTAGCATTTGATGCTTTCTCTCAAGACTGGTCTTCTTCCCTCAATTATGCCTTTCCTCCCTTCATTTTGATTTCCAGGGTTCTGGCTGAGGTCAGACGCCAGCAGGCCTCAATAGTACTCATAGTCCCCTTCTGGCACTCCCAGGTGTGGTTTCCATCTCTCCTGGAACTACAGTATCAATAGAACCTACATTCTTGCTTCCTCCGATCCTGGACCTTTTAACCAATCCTCAAGGTCTATGCCACAATCTAATTCTCCAGAATGCTCTCACTCTCTCAGCCTGGAAAATCTCAGGGAATCCCAGCTTGGCACTTCTATTTCGACAGAAACTTCAAATTTCT
Organism: Pleurodeles waltl; assembly: GCF_031143425.1. Taxonomy (NCBI): domain Eukaryota; kingdom Metazoa; phylum Chordata; class Amphibia; order Caudata; family Salamandridae; genus Pleurodeles; species Pleurodeles waltl. The sequence goes on from NC_090439.1 coordinate 1,034,226,662, forward strand.
TGGACCTGGCAAGACCTCCAGGAACAAGGAAAGCATATAGATCAGCTTGGGCTCTCTGGCCTAACTGGTGTGTGGGAAAACAGGTTGATCCCTTTACAGCAGATAAAACAATGATTATTAATTTTCTGGCAGCAGAAGCTTGCAAAGGTAAATCGTTCTGTACCATTAACCTGTATAGGTCGGCTATTTCTTCATCAAATGTTTTTTCCAGGGAAAACCTATTGGAGAACACCCCTTAGTGTGTGTCTCCTTTTCAAGGGAGTAAAATTTTTGAATCCTCCGAAACCGAAATATAGTTCATTATGGGATGTTAATACTGTGCTAAAATTGTTTGTGTCATGGCCGGATAATACCTTCTTATCGTTGAAACAGCTTTCCGCTAAACTGACCTTGTTTTTATGTCTAGTGTCTTTCAAATGTTTATCTGATGTTAGAGCTATGGAAATTGCAGCTCGTCAGTTTACACCTTCTGGTGTTATGTTTAATGTGTTCAGACATACAAAAACTAACCTTTCTTCAGTTTTTTACCCCTTTTTTCCAGATCACCCTTAACTTTGTGTAGGGCAATGTTTAAAAGTTTATGAACAACAGACAGCCAGTCTGAGGAACTCCTCCTCTACCCAGCTCCTGATATCTTTCAGGAAACCTTTCAAACCTGTGTCCTCTCCAACCTTAGCTCGTTGGGTCCGTTGGATTATGTCTTTAGCTGGCATTGATGTCTCTGCCTTTGGGGCCCATTCGGCTAGGAGGGCCCTGGCGTCCAAAGCTTTTTGGGCCGGTTCCCGCTTGGAGGATATTCTCAGGTCGGCTGACTGGTCCAATGACAATGTTTTTAAGGTTTTTTATTGTAAACCGATTGAACACACCTCTTTTAATGTGATTAATACGCTTTAAAATAGCATAATAGGAGCCTCCGGTCTTGCCATAAAATGTAGATTTTCCTAGTAATTTATGAAGGAAAGTCTTAATTTTATTAAGGACACGGAGGCGAGTATTATCCCGCTGCTACAAAAATTAACACTGTTATTTTGTCTCCCTCCCTTTCAGCATCTACCTCGGGACAACAGTCGGTTTCCTAAGGTTCCTGCCTTCGTCTCTTCGGCCACTTCGTTCTTTGCCACTTCTGCCTCCACGATCTTCCAACCATTCAATCAAAACACCCTTCCGGAGTTTGCTCAAAGACTGATTTGCCTTTTCCAAGAACTTTTAGCACTATGCCTAGCTATTTTTATTTGTGGTTTCATTATTCCTTTGTATGCTACGGTTTAAGTTCGCACAAAAAAAGAGGGCTGTTCCCAGTCAAGATAGGTATTATTAGCATAGATTGTTAGTGATTGGTGCATTACTTAGAACTACCTTTTGATCCTCATTGGCCGTTTTCGTTAGCCTTATGGGATCAGTAGTTTTGTTCTTGACTGCAGCTGCTATTAAAAATAAAGAAAAGACTAAAGCATAATACTCGCCTCCATGTCTTTAATAAAATTAAGACTTTCCTTCATAAATTACTAGGAAAATCTACAATATTCACTAGTAGTGTAATAACTGGCAAAAAACTAGTAAAGCGTGGCTGCCTTTGTGCGCCTGGAATTAATTTTGCCTCCTCTTAGGCCAGGGGTCTCAAATGCAGTGCCAGGGGTCCCAGGAGTCTGCGACCCCTGGTAACCCCTAAATAACGTACATGATAAGAACACCTCTACGAAAAAGGGTGGAATTCTACCACCCTTCAAATTATGTTTAAACATACCCAAAAGTTGAAATGTCGGTGGAGGAAGCAAAAGTGGTACCATTCAGTCACAAATTCATCCTCACCAGTAGCCCTACATTTACGGAGAGTTTTAAGCACTGTTTCAAATTCATTAAGCTCTATGGGGCGAACAAGATTTTGAGCTTTTCTGAAGGGTTAAGTTTGTCTATACATTTTGGAGATGTGCTGCAACAAACCAGTTTCAATCTCTTGATTCTTAATAAGCAAATGCCCATTAAGGTGATCTCTAATTTTCAAACCCACATGTGGAGATTTCAGAACTGGTAGGGGGCTTATTTACAAAAGTTATCTCAGGCCAATGCAGCAAGTCACTTTGCTGTGCTGCCCTGCATCAAAAGAAAAGGGCAGGACTGCACCCTATTTATGAGATAGATTGCATTCCTGTCCTCTTCCACTACGCTGGCACACAATTGGCTGCCTTGCGCCAAAGCAGGCACCTGTGACTGCGTTGTAAGAATGATTGTTTTTACAGGAAGGGACATCTTCCCCAACAAAAACAATCAATGGAGGTGTTTTCCTCCTTCTATGTGCACTTCAAAATGCAGCACACATAGAAATAAAAACAAGGACATACACCCACTCCTGTGGCAGTCAGTCATTTTTCCTGTGGGACTAGGCTCTATCAGTTTCAAGCTTCAGGCAAGATGTGTCATCTGCAAAGTGTGAAGTGCACTAGCAGTAGGTGAGATCGTCTCTGCCAAAATGGTGGGTGAAAATCTGGGCAAAGGACCTCTCTCCCAAATGAGTGAATGACAGTCCTTATATCCTAAATCTTATAATGAATTGGAATGTTGAACCCAGATTATAAGTATCAAAGTGTACATTTCAGTCTTTGGGTGTCATTATGAGTTTGGCAGTACCAGGACAGGCATATTGGCTGTGGTGGCTGCACTGCCCATGGGCCAGGGGTGAAGAGTGCCAAATTATGATTATGGTGGTCTTCCCAACAGAAGACAGCCCAACCACAGACTGTACCGTCTGTGCGGTGATGCCGTTATGGACGGCGGTAGCTACCTTCAGGCTGGCATACACCATGTTCCCGCCGGACAGATTACGAGTCTGCACACGCCAAGGTTTCCGCCGTAGTTGCACCACCATGAAAACCCTGGAGGAAACCAATTCTATAAAAGGAGACACTCACCTTCTCGAACATACACCTGTCTGGAGCCACCATGGAACCTGAATTGCACATCCTTCCACTGCTCCTGCTTGCACAACGACTCTAGAACCAGCAATGTCGATGACAAAAACAACTGTGAGTGCACACACCTACCTGACACTGTAGGGAAAACACAAAGTACACACACACATACAACATACACATCCAGGATGGCAGGCAATGGAGACGCACACACGACACGCACACCCATACTACACACACCTACAATACACATACCAACCTGCACACACACAGCACCAGCACAGTCCAACACAACAATACACAACACCACCGATTTACACAACTACATCACAACTGCAACAGCACAAAAGCTCCGGCAAGCTAACACATTACACACCTCCAACACCTGACAACAATATACACAATCAGACAGCCATACAACAAGGCATACGTCATACCCCACTAACACAGCACACAATGCTTCTGACATACCTTTCAAAACACAGATGCACACACACACAACAACCACACAAGGGCACACAACACCAGCATTGCACGTCAACAACAACAATTCACAAATTATCAACATGCATGCATGTTCCAAACACAAACATATCCCACACACAACACACAGCCATTACAGCGGAACACATGGCAGGGCCACACCTACACATGCTGCCCAGACGCAATAACTAGCACAAACATCACACACATATATGTCACTCACACAAAAACCAAAGCAGGGAAGACCAAAACAGCCATGTGAAAAGAAAAGCAGGACAAGTATATTACTATCGAACTATTAGTTGGCCCAGATATAATAAATATAAATATTTAAAAAATGGCAAGAAATAAATAACTATGTACAAACAGAAGGCCATTGGCCAGTCCAAAGTCCAAAGTGCACAAGGCACAAATGGCACTTCTGTGTGCCCCTACATGACTCCTGTCTCCCAGATGACCTCAACAGGGTAGAGGCATCAAGGGGGCAGGCAGGCACCTCAGAAATTATGCTTAGGCATGGGAGGGTGTCCCTGGGCTTGTGAGGAGGGTCTTTGCACTTGGGCTTGGGGGGTCCGACTTCTTGGCAGGGGGAGGGGGCATTGGTAGTAGCAAGAGGGGCAGGGAAGGATTTGGAGATAGAAGGGCCGGACTTGGGAAGGGACGCAGACCATTTGGAGGTATCACAGGGTGGGAAAGGAGTAGGGAACAAGAAAAACTCCAAGAGGAACACCTTCTTAGGCACACGGGGATGGTCATGGCAAAAGGATTTGGGAGTGGAGATAGAGGGAGTAGTTGTAGGAGGTGTCTTGGTGGATGCCTTGGGTGCATGTACATACGAAGAATGCTTATGGGTGCTGGGTGTCTATTGTGTGGGTGAGTACAGGTGTTTATGTGTCTTGGGAGGAGGAGGGAGGAGTTGCTGGGAGATGCCATGCTGGATGGTTGACTATACAGGCCATATCTCTGGTGGAAATGTAATGGCTGTCTCACATCAGTCAATACCAGTACTTCATGTACTTATTGTATATAGTCCCTGTGATAAAATGAGAGTCACACAGTTGCATATACAGGTATGCTACACAGATGGGAGTGGACTGACACCGTAGAGCCACAAATGCAGATGGATGGAGCAGGTCATACTCAATGATTAGGGTGATACACGATCTCACATCTATTGTGTAGGCAGGTTGAAGTCACACATGTGCCAATGTCATTAGACCAGCTCCACAATCCAGATATGGAGATGTCTTGATATGGGAGATGTACTTCCACTGAGATTAATATATCAAAACACATCTACAACTTATACTCAGCCCAGGTGGATACTACCCATTCCCACTAGTCTACATACATACATTTATAACAAAGGTGACTCTAACTCTCCTAACCTTCCCTGGCTGTTGACACCAGTGAGGTACCCTACCATGGATGGGGAACTCCATTTCAATGAGGCCCAGGGGAGGACGAGGCTTGCAATCAAAAGAATTCAGATGCCTGGACCTAGCTGGAGGTGCACTCCTCTACTTGCCCCAAAAGATATGCCAGATACTATTAGCCTGCTGCATGCTCCACGAGTTATCTCTCGAACATCAGATACTATTGCTAGCTGATGAAGGTGAGGCAGCTGGACCAGTGGCTGGTAATGTTGACATGGCAAGTGATGAGGAGGCAGAGGAGGAAGGTGCCGCTGACTCTAGGACTGAGCTCATCAGACAGTACTTTCAGTGACAGGTATGGTGAGTGTGGGTTTGCAAATGTTGCATATCCACATGAATTGCTGACAACAGTCCTCCTGAGTTGACTAATCAGTGGGGGTGTAATGTGGTCCTATCTCTGTGTGTGTGTTGGGGAGCTGACTGATTGAATGTGAGGTACATAGCAAAAGTGTTTCAACTCTTACAAGTGTACTCACTGCAGTTTCCTACATTCACATCTCCACTGTACAGACCACTATTGAGTTATGTTTGCTGCATTCTCCTGTCATCCCACCCACTGAATGTGGTATTGAAATATGTGCTGAAAAATGATTTGAGAATTGATGGTTGTACATGACAGATAGCACGTAAAGTGATTAGTGATGAATATTCGGTGACTGGGGGTGTATAGGTAATCTCTGGGTGCCCATCTATGAGCTGCATATGTGCTTTGTGTGGCTCCATGCCTTCCAACATGATGGTACTATCTGTCATTGTCTTTTTGCAGTTTGGAAGACTGATTAACAATTGTGTGGCCCTGGATTTATGTGTCTCTGACATCTGTTCTGGAACACATCTGTTGTACTGTGATTCCTGCTGAGGATGCCTCCCTCTGCTATCAATTCCACTGCCTGTTGGATGAAGGGGGGCATGACCAGATCACAATTTGCAAGCATTGCATTTGTTGATGTCTAAATGAAGACACATATACAGTAGCTATGTTCCATTGGTGTTTATTATGCATATAATGAAATTGTGGATCCAAAATTATGATGCATACGTTGTCCAACAGGTGATGAGTCAGGTCATGGTAGATGGAATAATCAGAGTAGGTGGTACAGCAGTGGGTTGCACAGGTCCAGTTTCCATGTGCCAATGGGAATATGGCGTTATGTAATTGAACAGTCAACAGGACGTGTTAGTGGCACACAAGAGGGACAAATCATTTGAGGTTCACTTCCTAGAAGTCGGTTGGATCTTGGAATCTGCTTCAGCCTGATATCTGGTTGGATGACCATATTTGCGGGAAGAGTCTTTTGCTACGGGGTGGAGGGGTATCTGAGGGCTGTGGTTCCCATGGCAGGGCCTCCATTCCAATAACTGCCCCTGATGTGGAAGGCTCAGATGTTATGTTGCTAGCGGAAGGGGCCTGGTGGTGGGTGGTGAAAACACTCAGGTTGGTGTTGATATCCCTCAGCACCTGTGCATTGGAGGCCATGGTGGTATTGTGTGCCTGTCAGTGCTGCATAACCTCCTGGTGGTATTCCCTCTGCAGTGTTTGGTTTCCCCCAATTTGGTGATGAGTTGGCACATCCTGACCTCGGATTGTTGGTGTGCTCTCAAGACTTGGGAGATGGTTTCCTGTTCTATAGGGTCCTGGTTATGTGTTTCAGGTCTGGCCCAAGGCTTCCCTCCCACACCCCCTGCCCCCATGTGCCTGTGCCCCAGGCACGGTATGCCCACTCCCAGTGTTTGCAGGACCTTCATTGTTTGGGGTGTGAGGGTCGATTCAGGTCCCTGTACTGTGGGGCTGACAATAATTTGAACAGTCCTTGGGACATAGGTTTGGGGATGAAGGGTTGGCTGTGAAGTAGAAGCCACAGGGTTTGGGGGATTGATGTGGGGAGGGTGAGGCAGAGAGTTGTAGACTGACCAAGTGTCCCAGATGGGCCAGGTACATCTTCAGTGTCCTGACAATCAGGTGTGTTGTCCTCACTGGGGCCTCCATCCTGTGGAGGGTTGGCAGTTTCTGGTATCCTCTCCATGGGGACACTGGCAGAGGTACCTGTGGATGGTGTGAGAGAGGGAGTTTAATGCTGAACATGTGTTTGGTTATCTCTTTATCATATACATACAGATGCTGCACAGCATGCTATTGGTGGTAGTTAGTGGTCTGTGACATGTGCTTGGTGTCATTCAGGTTCAGTAACTTTGGATCTGTGGATGGGTTCTGGTATTGTCTGATAGTCCACATGACTGTTCTGCACTGTTAGCTAGTGACTATTCAGACTTGCTAGTTGTGAAAGGTAATGGCTGGACATTGCAGCATGGTGCCCTAGTGAGAGGAGGGTATGTGTGTATACAAGGTTAATTGTCCTGTATGTGCATATTGTGCATGTGCATGGAGTTTGTCATCTTACATTCCATACCATGGTGGGTCAATTTCTGGGTTGAGGATCCTGATTAGTACCCAATTGAATTTGTCACAGTGCTGTAGCTATGTTTTGCCTTGTTTTGCATTGTGTTGTGCCATTGCATTGCTCTCATTGCAATATAGTGGTCCTCAGTTGTACCATCTAGTTGGTATGGCTAGTACAATAGTCATACATGCAAGAGATGTGATGTGATGTGCACATTCCAGGTGTTCACATAGATGGGCTAGTGCATTGTGAGAGTCATAGCAATAGTATTAGCCAAGGACATCCGTGCCTTTGCCAATAACTGTGTGGGCATTTGGGCTTGATGGAGGTGTGGCATGTAGGAGAGGGACATTAGGTGGATAGGTGAGAGGTATAGTGAGACATACACTGAATTGGGGAGTAATTGGGTGGTGAGGAAGCTTGCAGGACACAATTGTGTGACATGGAAGTTGTGGGTACTTACCAGAGTTCAGTCCCTCAGGTATTCCAGTTAGGCCCTTGGGATGCAGAATGTCCAAGACCTTCTCCTCCCATGATGTGAACTCTGGGAGAGGAGGTGGGGGCCAACCACCAGTCTTGTGCACAACGATCTGGTGTCATGATGCCGTGGAACGCACCTTCTCCCTAAGGTTGTTCTACCTCTTCCTGATTTTCTGCCTTGTGCATGGATGGTTGCCTACTGAGTTGACCCCGTTGACCATTCTCAGCCACATCTCCATTTTTCTGGCTATCGAGGCTTGCTGGACCTGTGTTGCAAACAGTTGTGACTCTAACCTGATGATTTAATCCACCATGACCCTCGTCTGTGAACCTTGAGTGCTTTTGTGGGGACATGGTAGTGGTTGTGTTGAGGGGGGTGTTGTGTGTGTATGGGTGCAGTGTAGGTTGATTGATGGGGTGTGGGTAGTGTGCGGTGAGTGATGGACACTTTCGGTGTGGGCTCATGTTAGAAATGGGGTCTTTGGTTGACAGTCAGGTTACCCCCTGTTCAAGCAAGGACCCTCATTCTAGTCAGGGTAACAGAGAATCACCCTCAGCTAACCCCTGCTTACCCCCTTGGTAGCTTGGCAGAGCAGTAGGCTTAACTTCAGAGTGCTAGGTGTAAAGTATTTGTACCAACACACACAGTAACTTAATTAAAACACTACAACACCAGTTTAGAAAAAAGGAAATATGTATCTAAACAAAACAAGACCAAAACGACAAAGATCCGACATACACAAGTCAAGTTATGAATGTTTAAAGATTAAACTGAAAAATAGCGCTTAGAAACACAAAATGTTTCAATGAGGTGTTAGCACGTGCGGCGTGACAGAGTCATTCCCAACAAGCCAACACCAGCAGCGCTGGACACAGAGTTGCGTAGACCACCAAGTACAGTACCTTTGGTGAAGAGTGAAAACAAGTCGATGCGTGAAGTCGGGGATCACGGCGTCTGTGCGAAACGTTGAATCCGCGCACTTCGAGCGGCGTCGGTCACGATGTGGTGCTGCGATTTCCACGGAGTCATGGACTTCAGCGGGTCTGCAGCGGCGTCGGGCCTGCGAAGGTCGTCGCGTTCCAGCGAAGATCACGGAGTCGGTTGCAGGCGGCGTCAGCGGATTCAGCAGCAGCGTCGGTCCAAAGTCGATTTCCTTGGATTTCCTCCAGCTTTCCTTTCAAGGGCCCAGGGACTGGATAGGGCACCACTTGTCAGGGCAGGAGTCTCTCCAGAGACTCTAGGTGCTGGCAGAGAGAAATCTTTGCTGTCCCTGAGACTTTAAACAACAGGAGGCAAGCTCTAAGTCAAGCCCTTGGAGATTTCTTCACAAGATGGAAGGCACACAAAGTCCAGTCTTTGCCCTCTTACTCTAGCAGAAGCAGCAACTGCAGGATAGCTCCACAAAGCACAGTCACAGACAGGGCAGCACTTCTCCTCAGCTCTTCAGCTCTTCTCCAGGCAGAGGTTCCTCTTGATGTCCAGAAGTGATCTAAAGTCTGTGGTTTTGGGTGCCCTTCCTATACCCAATTTCTCCTTTGAAGTAGGCCTACTTCAAAGTAAAGTCTCTTTTGAATGTGAAATCCAGGCTTGCCCAGGCCAGGCCCCAGACACTCACCAGGGAGTTGGAGACTGCATTGTGTGAGGACAGGCACAGCCCTTTCAGGTGTAAGTGACCACTCCTCCCCTCCCTCCTAGCACGGATGGCTCATCAGGAAATGCAGACTACATCCCAGCTCCCTTTGTGTCACTGTCTGGTGTGAGGTGCAACCAGCCCAACTATCAAACTTACCCAGACAGGGAATCCACAAACAGGCAGAGTCATAGAAATGGTATAAAAAATACAATTCTCACTTTCTAAAGGTAGCATTTTCAAACACACAATCTCAAAATCAACTTTACTAAAATATGTATTTTTTAATTGTGAGCTCAGAGACCCCAAACTCCACATGTCCATCCACTCCCAAAGGGAATCTACACTTTAATCAGATTTAAAGGTAGCCCCCATGTTAACCTATGAGAGGGACAGACCTTGCAACAGTGAAAAACAAATTTAGCAATATTTCACTGTCAGGACATATAAAACACATTAATATATGTCCTACCTTAACCATACACTGCACCCTGCCCTTGGGGCTACCTAGGGCCTACCTTAGGGGTGCCTTATATGTAAAAAAAAAGGGAATGTTTAGGCCTGGCAAGTGGGTACACTTGCCAAGTCGAATTTACAGTTAAAACTGCACACACAGACCCTGCAGTGGCAGGTCTGTGACATGATTACAGAGCTACTTATGTTGGTGGCACAACCAGTGCTGCAGACCCACTAGTAGCATTTGATTTACATGCCCTGGCACCTTTAGTGCAACTTACTAGGGACTTACTAGTAAACCAAATATGCCAATCATGGATAAACCAATCAACCATACAATTTACACAGAGAGCATATGCACGTTAGCACTGGTTAGCAGTGGTAAAGTGCTCAGAGTTCAAACGCCAACAGCAACTGGTCAGAAAAAATAGGAGGCAGGAGGCAAAAAGATTGGGGATGACCCTGCATAAGAAAAAAAGTCCAACAGCTCATTATGGGCCTGATTCTAACTTTGGAGGACGGTGTTAAACCGTCCCAAAAGTGGCGGATATACCACCTACCGTATTACGAGTCCATTATATCCTATGGAACTCGTAATACGGTAGGTGGTATATCCGCCACTTTTGGGACGGTTTAACACCGTCCTCCAAAGTTAGAATCAGGCCCTATGTGTGTTTTGTGATGGTAGTTCAGTTGTGTGGTATGTGCTGAGATGTGTATATGTGCCTATGGTGTAATGGTGCTACATCAGTGTATTTGCCTACTCTCGGTCTATGTGAACATCAAATTTGTAGCAAAGGATTGTGGGTTGTGTGGGGGTGTGTTATATAGTGCAGTGAGTAGATGTGTCTGGTGTGTATGTGCGTGAGGTGTGGATTATTCAAACTGTCCAATGTGGTGTTGTGTTCCAACAGTGGTGGTTTCTGAGAACGGCGGTTCGCACCGCCAATGGTTTTCCACTGTGAAAGAACCGTTGTGGTGATTTGTGGGTCATAATATGGTGGGTGAATTGTGTTGGCCTGGCGGTGCCGGTGGTGGAACTGCCTCTTTCCGCCCTCCTGTCTACTGGCGGTGTCGAATTTGTGACTTTTCTTGGGCAGCCTTCACAGTGTGAGTCGTCACATGGCAGTTGGATTACCACCAATATGCAGTCTTTTGGTGGCCACTACCGCAGGGGTCTTCTGAAAAGACCTCCAAAGTCACATTGAGGCCCTTTGTCTTATGGACATATGGGAAAGAGAAGCACCAATTCAGATTACGCTCTTTTGATTAAATATCTATATCAGTTATAGTTTATCCTTGACATTATGGGAAATCAAAAGCTGACCCAGATGTGTGTCGCCTTAGATGTTGTAACTATGTCATTGATTAAAGGACTTGACAATATCACAGTTCTTAGAAAGATAAGGTCTGGCGACAATGGTGCTACAACACTGACATAACAATGATTCTGCAAAACAAGAGACATGGCGATGTCCAGTGTCCAGGATGGACACTAACCCTGCTTTTGGAGTTACCAATGCCTATGCCTATTATATTACCTGTGTGCACCTGTATGCCTCTGTTGATAATGACTTGCTGTGTCCTTCTAAGACAAAATGAGACTGCGACATAACGTCTATCCCACTTAACAATGGATGTGCAAAGGACCACAATTTAAACAAACTTAACCCAGCCCAAGAGAAAGAAAAACAAATATATTGAAAAAACAGACAAAATCAATAATTCAGTGACGTCTTAGCATTCCCCACACACCTACCCCAATCATAAGGAGAACAAATGCATTGGCTGAAAGTTGACAGAAATTTGACTAGATAAAGATCTTAGGGGCATATATTTATGGGGATTGGGTGCAGGGCAGTACAGTAAGTCACCTTGGTTCTCTGCTCTACACCAAAATGAAAGGGCAGGAATGAGCTGTATCTATAACATACAGTACCTTCCAGTCCTTTCCCCCTGTACTGGTGCACAATGGGCTGCCTAGGACCAACTGAGGCAATCTTGCGACATGATGCAAGGGTATCTGTATTGCATGTAGGATTGTTTTTGTGTAGGAAGGGGCACCTGCATCACATGTAGAAAGAGGAAAAACAAGGGGAAATAAAGATATTTCTCCTTGTTGCACCTCTCCTGGGAAGGCATAAGGTTTTGGCACATCCCCAGGTTTACATGGTCTTGTAAATCTGGGGCTTCCTCAAAATACATGGGTGTTGCGTGGGAATAACCACAGCAGCACCCATGGAAGTCTCTCTAACACAGAATAAGGCAACATAGTGATTTTCACTGCCTTGCATTACTCTATATCAATGAGGCCATTCAAAGGCCTCGCAAAGTGGATTTGCATGGCCTCATAGATATGATTGAAAAATTTAAGCTGCTGTTGCAAAAGCAGCACAAGGGGCTCATAAATATGCCCCGTAGCGTCCACCATAGATTTTGGAGCATATTGAAAGTGAAATGCATTTTTCATATTACGCCTTCTCCATCCTAAGCACTAATAGACATATGCTGTAATAAATCCAGGTTAATCAGGATCTTGAAATTCGTGCCATTGCACTTTTACCAGTAGAAAGTCTCATCTATTCCCCTTTTGCTTAGTAAATAAATCTGTGCAGCTTTGCCTCATTGAACACTTTCGCAGTGCCCTTTGCAAGACGATGGAGCATATTTTGCCTTTATAGATCTCATGGGTCATATTGGGGAAAACCTGGAGCCTGACTTATCCTCTACCTTGATAATTGTTTTTAGAGCATGCAAAATGTCCTTTTCATGAATTTTACAGTGACCAAAAATTAACAAGCATTTTATAAGGGTGAATGCTGTCTGGAATGTGCTTGTGCCATGGTTAAGTCATATCTGTCTCCCTGCAGTATATGCCTGTGTACCAAACAGTTCCTGAATTTGACAGGAGTTGAGGCAGCTTCTTTCCTCCCACTCACAACAATAAATCTGTGGTTATCGGTCCTTGAGCGATTTTCCTGGTCCTCGAGCTGCTGCTTAATAATGCTAAGCTCTTTCATATGCATAGAATTTGTTTTGCCAGGCCACTTTGGTCATCCTCAAAATCCAAAACTCTAGATTTCACCTCCTCGAATTGCACCAAATATGAATTGATCTTTTTTTTTTATCACAGTGAACTTATTTCTGAGCAACTGAGCAAGTTAGTACTAGCTAACCTTCATATCCTGTATCTTTGAAAATATCATAGTCAAAAGAGATTTAGGGGCATATTTACAAGCCCCTAGCTCCACCTTGTGCCGCCATAGTGTATATATTATTTTTTTTACGCTAAGGTGGTACAAAGGTGGCTTTTCCCCCACGCGTATTAACAAAGGGCCCAATGGTTCCATTGCGCCACTTTGCAACCTTTTGTGCCACATTATGCCTGTGTCAGACATAATGTATGGGGTGGGGGCGTTCTGATGCAGGGAGTCTCAAAGAAATGGTACAGTGAAATTTACATTTCACAGCACCTTTTTTTCTGCCATTTTTAACACCTGCTCAGAGAAGGTATTAAATTGACACACCCATGTTAATCAGTGGACCGCCTTGTGTTTTGCAGCACTACCATCAACATTTTTTACGCTAATGCAGCAAAGCATCACAATAGCATCAAAAATGTTGATGATATTGTCCTAACGACCACCATGGTGCACCTTATTGTAAATATGGTGTAACCATGGTGTCATTAGGGGGCAGGGGTGACACAATAAAAGTGGCGCATCAGGACTGATGTGCCACTTTCTTGTAAACATGCCCCTTAGTTGTTGCACCTGGGACCTGTTATTCATCTTGTTGCTGAAATGTGGCTCTGAAATCACATGATCCATACTCAAAACAGGGCTGCTGCATGGGGGTGCATACTTACATGTGTCCAAATCCCTGCTTCTCTTGATTTAACTGAAAGCTGTCAATACCTTTACTAGAATGTTAATGTCTGTCCACCTTTATTGTTGATGTTTCATAGTTTAATTTTGTTCGATAATACCCGATCAGATCATGCATACTAGCAGGAATTGCAGGGAACTTACTATCAATAACTGATTTAGATGTAGATGACATTGTCTCCCTAGCACTGGCAAAACTGATAGTATCCTTTAACAAGGTATCTGAGTTTAGTAGCTTCTATTTCCATATGTCTGCATGTTGAAGGCTTTCTGCCAAAACTGCCATAGTCTCTAAGCTTGAAATAAAAAAGAAGTAAAAAAGTGCCAGCCTGATAGGACATAATGGTTCCTATTTCCTTAATTCCTTAAGAGAGTTGCCTTAGGTTTTTTGCCTTTTATCGGCCAGCCAGAACCCTTCCTTAATTGTTGGGCCTTAGTTTAGTTTCAGGCATCTGTGACGTATACGCCTTACTGCAGTTTAGAAAAGTTGGATGGGTATTTACTGTCATATGGACTCTGGCATAGAAAGGAGATTGCTGGATTTGGAGTGGTACCACCTCTTTGTCTGAGTCACTCCCACACCAGTTGGCAGCTATCGGCCCAACCCTCTTGGCTCACTAGCAGTACCTCACCAAAACTTAACCAGTAAAGGTGATTTGTGGCAGCCTTGCATGAACTCTGAAAACCCCTCAGCAAAATCATGGTGGAAACAAGTCTTACCTTTTTCTCTCCACATACAAGTATCTTACACACACATAGGCTAGAAAAGAGATGCAGGACAGTTTTCAATACATTTATGGAAAATACTGCAATATAGAATAAAACCGATGAGCTGCAGTGATTAGGATTATGAGGAATGACAGTCTCAGGATGGTATAAATTAGAGCTGTAAATATATATAACCCCAACATATTGTCATAGCATGAAAATACACTTCCTAACTAGAAGTCTAATCTGTAGTCCCTAAGCGAGAGCATGGCGATGTAAGCCAAATCTGTCCATGCAGTGTCCATGAGAAACACATTCCACCCCTGTTACCTTGGTACAAGGTGAGGCCACCAGTCTCCTGATCAGGATCCGTGGATATGCAAAGGCTGAGGTCGGCCAAAAACCGGCATTCAGCATACATAGAAATTCTGGCTGGAACCCCCACTGATGCCTTTTGTCCTACAAGATGTTTTTATAGGGGACATATTTATGTTCATGCACAGAAGCCTGACGCGGGTATGTACCTAAGTACTAGACTGTGCAGGCTTCGGGCCAACTATACAAAATATTATTCTGTGTACCCCGTATTCTGTTCTTGTCGATTCTGAGGAAAAGAACATGATGCAAAGTATTCATCCATACCACTGATAATGACGCTTTTGCAGAATAGCAGCTGATAGTGAAATTAAACAATACCACTAAAAGTTTTAGGAAAATAAAATGAATAAGAATAACAGAGCATGATAACTGGGTAAAAAGGCACAGGCAGCAAGCCTAGGCTAATCTATCACTGTGCCCGAGTGATTAACTAAAATGGACCCACAACATTACAACTATTTAGCCCAGTAAAGTGAAAAGCACAAACTTCTGGGAACTATATTCCCTTAAGCATCTACTGCCTGCTAGCTCATCCTTAAATGAAGTACTCCCAGTCAGTCTCCCAGCTTCATGATAGATTGAGCTATTTCCTCCAGGTAGATTTTACGCCCTCAGCCTCTCATCTCTAATACTTCACGGAGCCCCATAAGCACTGTAGCAGGAGAAGCACCATTGTCTTTTTTGCTGTGAACCAACCTTATGCAGCTTTCCTCAAGCCAACGAGAGGGGCTAGCCTTAATTATCCAAGCCACATCTCTATAGCCTGCAAGACGCAGCAATTCCAGAGCTGAATTAGAAGTGGGTAGCGTCCCTCTTAATTAAGTCTGACTTTTTAGATTTCAAATAGTCCCTCATGCATTGCATTGTATTGCAAGCATTCTATAAAAGAAAGAATGATACGTCAAATGGCCAAACGCATGAGGTCAGCTAAAAAATACTTCTAAGGGCTCATCTAAGATGCAATAGATATTGTCTGAAGCCAGTGGCTGACAAAGAGCTGCTGCAAATAAATCAGTGGTTGAAAGGGACTGATCCAGGGCATGCAATATATACAATGTAAGCAATAGGTCGTGTAGACAGCAGCACTGTCAACTCAGACCCAATGAGGATCCTGTGAGAGTGTGAATTTTCTAATGTGTTTATTAATGGTTTTCATATTAATACTGTGTGATGAACTAACTTGTAAAACGGGAAACTTTTAAAAAGTCTGTTTTTCTGTTCTTGGCTGAGCAAAATTATATTTAGACGCTGCGGTTATTTTCCATGGTTCGCAGCTTTCATAATAAGTGTTTTTAAGCATGTGTTGACGTATCCACAGCTACCCCTAGTGGGTTGTGGTGTCATGTCTTACAAGGTCATATATTAACCAAGCATTGCATAAGTTGAAATGCCCTATTGTTTGAGAATGATACTAATATCTGGTCTTTCCTCGAGGATGGAATTGAATGTATCAGAGAAAGTTTCTTCCTGAGCACAAGATACTCAAGAGGCGGATGAGACAATGGAGTTACAGACGAGACATAAGGAGTGTGTATCCACCGAAAGAAAATGTTATAGTTAGCTTAGATTTGTAAAGTTTAGGTCATCAATTTAGTTGTCGATTGGCTGAAATGAAACCACATCATAGACTGACCAATCAGGACTTGATTAGATTTTAGTATACTACCTGTGTAGACTAATTAGAGTAGGTGTGGAGAGTCGTTGTTCTTCGAGAGCAGACGAGTTTCGAGATTAGCTGTTGTTAGGCCCAAACTTCTGATGAGATAGCTGACAGTGTCCTCAAGTGGAAGCTGATCATTTGCTGTTGCTACTTTTGTGGTAATATATGTTATTAAATGTGAATTGTATCTCTCTTGCTTTTCAGGTACCAACTGCAACTAATGATTATATTGCTGCACATTAATAGTTTTTTACATATAATAATCCAGTTAAGAATTTTCTAAATTTGTGTTACTAAATTCTTTTCACATGAAGTCTACAATGTAATGCTAATCCACAGTTAGTTAGGGAAGTAATCATTTATTGATTTGCTCACAATCTGGTTTGAAATCATTTGATGCTGAACTAATGCATACCCTACCATTATTACTAGTTTTTGTCTTATTGATAAGTGTAATTGTTTTGGAGATAATTTGTTTAATTGTATTAATCAAATTGAGATATATACGTCATTTTAATCAGCTGCTGTTGATCTTACATGCTTATCATTTGTGTTTGAGAGTTATTTTCGTGACCTTAGCATTGTTAATATAGGGAAATACCTTAATGACTTTTTATTACTAAACTGGTGTGGTTATTGTCTGAAGCCTTATAATATTGAATGTTGTTGATTTGTTGGTCCTCACATTTCCCATTGGTGACATAACCTCAAACCTATGTCGCTTCGATTCATCTACCTCTAGCGCAGGATCCATTATTCAGTATTGTTAATAGTTAGGCTCTCGTTGCCCGCACCCGTCCCAAATTTAAATTCTCCGTGCAGAAAAAATCTAAAGTTAAATACGTTCGTGAACCAAAATGTGTGTTATTGTTCCTCATGTGAGATTGTGCTTATGAGTTAAATGTGATGTTTTTCAGTCAGACAAATGGGATTCTTTTACACAGCTTGTACTCTAATGGCTAACTAATGTAATTGTTTACAAGATGCACTTGATTAGTAATTTACAAATATAGCAACGAACATCAAGTTGTATTAGCAATAGCAGGACAGATTCCTATTTCTTAAACATTTCACAAATTATCTTGGAATCATTTGTGGCTTCAGCAGTTAATATCTAGCAATAAAGTGGGATTTCACAGAGCTCACAACAGATTGCGCATAATACTACTCGGGAACCATCATTTACAAAACATTAAAATGTAAAGACGTACAAATGGGCATGAATAAACAATGCCTATATATTCCTAGTAGAATTGCATCAATTGGAGGCGAAAATAAGGAAAGCGACCAGGGTGTAACAACTGAGATGCCATTTCAAATTTCCTTTATTAAAGGGTTGAAGTGATCTAATCTATATTGCTCAAAAGGTACCTACTGACAGCGTGCATCCTTCCAATGGTGACCCAGAATGCGCAGTAGTGGTGGGGCAGGTACACACATGCACACTGTCTTTCACAAAAGCACAAACATACTATCATCCATCCACATGCACACTCACTCATATTCATCCATTCACAAGCATGCACACATGCACCCACCATTCACAAGCACATACACATGCACACACCCATTCGCAGCACACGTGCACAGACACACATACAACCATACATGCATATACACACCCAAATAATTTTAAGAATGTACCTAAACACTGTAGCAGTGACAGCTGGTCTAGTGGTTAGTGGGAGAGGAAGCAGAGGGCACCAGAAGGTGCTGAAATATCGGGGAGAGAAGGGAAAACTTGAAATTCCAGCCTGCCTTCTCTTTGGCTGACGTTGTCATGGGTCAGCAAAAGAGAGGATGAACTTCCCTATCCTCTGCTAGAGTGGGATGGGGTTAGTGAGCAGGAAGGGGGTGGGCAGCACACTCACACTCATGTATTCACACACACACGCACATCCATTCACAACACTCAACAACATTCAAACATACAGGCATGCACCATTCATTTAAAAAACACACACATTTACCTTCACACACACTTACCTTCGGCCTCGGAGGTCCCAGGAGGGTTGGAACTGCTGCCTTTCCTCACTTGCTGACATTAGATCAGCCAATGAGGGAAGGCAGCATTCCCAACTTCGTCACAGAGCAGGATGGGGTCAGTGAGACTGCTGACCCCTCCCCACTCTGTGACAAGGTGTCACTGATTGACACTCGCCCTGGGCGCTTCAGGGCTTAAACCTGAAGCACCTCAGTCAAAGTCAATGGGTGACGCTTACCCCTCGTCACCGAGGGGAAGGGCCTCAAGGTACCTTTGCTAAGCTGAGGAGGTCATGCCCATAGGAGCTGTTACCTCTTCGGCCCAGCAAAGTTCAGCTCAGACAGCCAGGAGTCTGCGCAAATTGCGCATGTCTCAATCCTGGCTGCCTGATCTGAACATGAAGAGTGTCTGTCAGGCTGACCTTTCATCAGCCTGACCAGCACTCTTCATGAGAGGCAAAAGGTGGGGGGGTGGTTCGTCTGCCCTAAAGGACGGGCCGCAGCAGTTAGTGAGCATTGCTTACCCCACCCACTCTGTGATGATTTGTCATAATAGTCATCTCAGGGCACTTCTGGGCACAAACATTAAGACTGATCCGAGACAACCAGTGACGCTCCCCCTCATCATGAGGGGGAGACTCTCAAAAGACTTTGCCCCTCATTCTGATTCTGGCGGGCGGCGGAGGCCGCCCGCCAGAATTCAGCCCTCCATAATACCGCTCCGCGGTCAAAAGACCGCGGAGGGTATTATGAGTTTTTCCCTGGGCTGGCGGGCGGTCTCCAAAAGACCGCCCGCCAGCCCAGGGAAAAACTCCCTTCCCACCATGAAGCCGGCTCGTAATCGAGCCGGCGGTGTGGGAAGGTGTGACGGGTGCTACTGCACCCGTCGCGTATTTCACTGTCTGCTACGCAGACAGTGAAATACTAGCGGGCCCTCTTACGGGGGCCCCTGCAGTGCCCATGCCATTGGCATGGGCACTGCAGGGGCCCCCAGGGGCCCCACGACAATCCTTACCGCCATCCTGTTCCTGGCGGGCGAGCCGCCAGGAACAGGATGGCGGTAAGGATTGTCAGAATCCCCTCGGCGGCGCAGCGAGCTGCGCCGCCTTGGAGGATTCTTAGGGGCAGTGGAAAACCGGCGGGAGACCGCCGGTTTTCCCTTTCTGACCGCGGCCAAAGCGCCACGGTCAGAATGACCAAGGGAGCACCGCCGGCCTGTCGGCGGTGCTCCCGCCCCCGTTGGCCCTGCCGGTTCTCTACCGCCAGGGTCAGAATGAGGGCCTTTATCCTGCTAATGAGGTCACACTCACAGGGTGGGGAATTCTTCACCCCAGCAAAATCTTGGCCCAGGCTGCTAGGTGCCTATGCTTTTGCACATTGAAACCACCTGGCTGCCTGATCCTGACATGGTAAGTGCCTGTCAGGAACTGTATATGACTATTTCCACTAAGCCTAAAGTGTCCACAACAAATCCTGAATGATTTTTGGGCAACCACACAAAAAAGAAAGGCTATTCAAACCCCGAGGACAAAGAGCTCATTTTACTTATTTGGTTACATCCCCTACATGTATCACAAGAGACAATCAGAATGGTGTATGTAGGACTACACAAGTGGCTGTTCATCAGAGGGGAGCACAATATGCTCTGAAAGCTCTCAAGGGTCAATTAGACGGCACACTGATAATAGGTAATACATTAAGAGAGTGCAAAATTTATGTGTGCAAAATTCTTGTAATTTACTTTCATATAGTTCTATGAAATACGGGAAAATTACACAAAATTATTCGTAATGACACAAAATGCAAATCTGCACATTGTGGGCAATCATTTCAGGGGTTAAAAAAGTTTAAACAAAAGAAATACTGCAAGCAACAGACACTTGTGTTGGGGTCATTGCTCGTGATTGAGTGATGTGGTGTAACAATTCACTGTTGGGAATTTTAGCCTAATGCAAATGTTTTATTATGCAAGTGCAATTTTAATTTCACACAGCTAGAAGGCCCAGATTTATGAAGCTCTAGCACCACATTAGCATAATTTATTATGCTAATCTGGTATTATGCTTCAAAAATCGCATCACCATATTTACATTGGGGCAATGCATGCACTGTGCCGCTTTGTAACCCTTTGTGCCACATTATGCATGTGCCATGCATAATGTATGCAAAGGGAGCGTTCCCCCATTAAGGGGTCTGCAAAAATCGTGCAGTTTAATCCAAGAGATTCCATTGTGAAAATTTTTGCGGCTACTTTTAACGCCTGCACAGATAGATATATGTTTTAGCAGTATATGTGGGAGGGTCAACTGGGAGTAGTGAATACTTACTACTAAGTGAGAAGGGCTTCAAGAAATTTGAGGAGGGTTTAAAGAGGTACACACCCTCAAATAAGATCCTGCAGAAGCTCCTTTCTGAAGATGCCACAGCACAAAAGGTGTTAAAACAGGTGTAAAGCCTTGACTTACTTCAGCCTTGGAATAAGTCAAGCATAATACATGACCACTGACAGGTACTGCAACACACTTCCATACAGAACAATGAAAGCAAGGGAATAAAATAATAACAGATAGAAACTAATTTTAAAAGTATATAATTGAAGCATTCTATCTATCTATCTATCTATCTGCTGTTGAAAAGGTATATACAATTAGACAATAATTAGTTTATTACTGAAATATTTTATACGTTCAAAAATGAATGTAAAAAATAAGTTAAACACATAAACTTTTATCAACAATTGTAAAATAATTGAAAACAATTCAATACATATCATTTAACAACATTTACTATATATTCAATTAAAGAAGAAGTTAAG
The DNA here is from genome assembly GCF_031143425.1 of Pleurodeles waltl. Taxonomy (NCBI): domain Eukaryota; kingdom Metazoa; phylum Chordata; class Amphibia; order Caudata; family Salamandridae; genus Pleurodeles; species Pleurodeles waltl. The sequence continues at coordinate 1,034,247,884 of NC_090439.1, forward strand.
GTTTGATTTTTTTAAATATTCTTCATAAATGAAATTCATATATTTAAATTCATGAAGTGTAGCACATTTAACTTGAAGTAATGTGCGATAAAATTTTGTTTTCTTAGTTGTGGGCAAAAATTTAACATTTAAAATGTATTTGAATTTATTTTTTACTTTAAAATGTTTTCAATAATTTACAAATATTAAAATGTAATCATTTTCTCCATCTACATGTGCGTAGTTACTAATAGTAACTTTACATTTGTAAATCATATTGTAACAGGGTCCACCCCCTCATTTGAGGTGCTGGAGGAATGTAAAGCTATTCCAAGGTGTAAATCTAAACTTCAAAACAGTGAATAACAAAAAAGTATAGTAGTAAATATGCATGGGAGCTAGTGTGTATATTTACCATGAACAGGACAAAGTTGACTGAGCTGGTGAAACAAATACTGTATATCACCCTCACAGCAAACCCTTCAGCCTTCACAACAACTGTTTATGAGGCAGTTCCAGTGTATGTTTCGAGATCCATACTGAGCAGTTGAAGTTCCCTATGTATCCCCTTGTCATTTGGGATATGTAACGATTAGCATTAACATGTATACTTTTTACATCTGGAATCTAGAAACTCATGATGTATTATGGTATGAGAAAACTGAAACCGTAATACTTTGGAGATTGACACAAAGTTGTATGAAAGTCCTGAAGAAGTTAATTCTATGAATGAAACGTGTTGGCTGTATTTTAAGGAAATGAAGTAAAGAGAGCAAAAATAAAAAGATACTTTAATGAACATTGGGCTTCTTGGACTTTTTATCATTGGGTGCACCTTCCGATATCACTTTGTAACACAAAAGACGATGTTCATATCCAGCTTTACTTAGGGGCTTCAAGAATGGCTGCTTTGTAGCAACACTGTATGAGAAATTGGGTTGTTGGTTGACTGAGGTGTGAGCCAGGTCAAGCAGCAACCACAATCCTTGTCAGGGTGAGTCACAAGCCAATCATATATTAAACTGTGTTCAACCCTTGGAAGTCAGGATTAACTTACTGGCAATGTGTAAAGTATTCACACAACAATTCAAACAGTAATAATGTTAAAACACTGAACAAAAAGGATCCCACACCAAATTGGAAAGATAGTACGTTCTTTAACAAATAAAACATTGCCAAAATGACAAAAATCTATTCAGTAGAGTCATAGATATTCAATTTTAAAGATTTTAGTAAAAATAGTACCAAAAAGCAGAACACGTCAGTGCTGGAGCAGGACAAAGTCACAAGTTCAGCCTGACTGCGACAGAGTGTGGGTCAGCTTCAGGGACCCGGCTAAGCCTGCTGACTGGAGTACCTTAAATCATGGTTTGGTGATTGTTTTGAGGATCCATGTCGAAAATACATCAGGCAGCTGGTGCGATGTGTCAGTTCTAAGATGCAGAGAGGCTGTAAAGCGAGGGTCTGCATCATTGCCAAGGATCCTGTTGACAGGGCTTGCAATGCAAAGTCTGGCATTGAGGATGCAGTGTGCAGTCAGGGAGATGCATTGCTACCGAAAATCTGGGAGGCTGCAATGTAGAGTCTGGCATTGTCATCGTGGCCGCTATTGAACAGAGATGCGAACGCCTGTGCTGAAGATTCATTGCACAGTAGACTGCAGAGGTGATGCGGGTCGTTGCGACAGGGCCAATCAATGCAGCAGTGGTGATGTGTTAGTTCTGCTCAGATTTGTGTTGCACAGCAGAGGAGATGGGGCCAGTTTACTGAATCCACTTAAACCTATTTCCAAGAGTCCATTACTGGGGTGGCACCACTTGGCAGGGTAGACTCAGAGATGACAGAATTGTTGGAAGCCTGTTATGTCCCTGAGGTTTCAGATCAGGAGGCCAGCCAGCTAGCATTTGGAGTCACCATAGGTTTTGGGTTCAAGAGATGTAGGTCCAGCCCTTCTCACCCAGGCAGGAGGGTAGCAGGCAGCAGGTCAGCACAGCAGCAGTTCCTTCAAAGCAGCAGTCCAGCCGAATGGCAGTCTTCCAGTAGCACAGCAGTCCTTTTTCCTGGCTGAACATCCCGAGGTCCAGATGTGTACTGAAGCGGTGGGGTCTGAGGTCCAGTATTTATGAACAGCAGTGTCTTTGAAGTGAGGAGAATCTTTTTGAGGCTCCCAACCATGCTGCAAGTGATGACTCATCCCGTCACATCTAAGCTCCTCATTGCTTGTGACTTCATAGGAGAAAAACATAAGGCTCAACTGTCACCCACACCCAGTCATATGACACAGAGACAGGCTGCAGGCATCAAATGCCTAAGGCAAGAAAATTCCAACTTTCTGCCCATTTTCAAAACTGCAATTTAGAATTTGACTTCACCATATGCTAATATTTTAAATTTTGATTCCAGGGACACCAAACATGAAAGGGCTGCCTTTTCCCATTTGGAAATTAAACTTATGAAATGTAGTAAGGTAATTCCAATGTTATTCTTAGGGAGAGGAAGGCCTTGCAGTAGTGAGAAACAAATGTAGGAGTTTTTTACTACCATGACATGTAAAACTTAAAAATACATTTCCAACGTTTTAAGTATACTGCACCCTACCTAGTGGATGTCCAAAACCTACCTTATAGGTGACCTATATGTATTAAAAAGTATGTTTTGTACCTGGCAAATGTTTTTTTGGACAGGTCTGAATAACAGCTTGAAACTGTACACAGGCCAGCAATTTCCTTCTGGAGACATGTTTAGAGTGCTAATTAAGTGGGTGGCACAATCAGTGCTAAAGACATTTCCATTACAGGCTGTGGGCACAGGTAGTGCCACTTTACTAGAGGCATTACATTTTAGTAACAATGCCAATTGGATATAAGCCAATGTTGCCAGGTTTTAGGGAAGCAGCACTGGTTAGCAGTGGTAAAGGCCATCTAAAGTGGTCAGCAACAACAGTAGGTCTAAAGGCAAAAAAGTTAGGGGAAAACCACACCTAGAATGCCAGTTCTAACACACTGCTATTGTTGTGATAGTAGTAATTATATTGAGCCTTTTTTCTGCCAAACCTAACACCTATTGAAAGTATCAGACATGACCAGAGCCAGTTTTTTCCGCTATATTTACTCAAAGTATATTCAGTTAGACATGCAGTTAATCTAGTTCCTTATGTGCGAATTGTCATGAACTCCAATTTAAGACATAATTTTGTGTGAAAACGACCAATTAGAGCACGTTAACAGTATGAGCAAACTAGAGCCTCGATAGGCATTCCATAGCTTCAGAGAGCGTGTAAGTCTGTGACTGACATGTAGTTGAATCACGAATACACATTGTCATGGCAGGACAATCGTCAACACCTTTAGCCCTTAACTGCAGAGCAAAGTATTGTAAAGTGGTTTGATGGTGTTCAATGTGTTGATGGGGATGAAAAAAATAATTCGATTTGGCTGTGAATTGTGGGACTATTTTAAATAGACGCTGACTACTAACTTTAGGTCAAATACATAGCGTAAGAGATATTTTTTGAGATAGATAAGAAATATATTTTGCTTGCTAATGTTTAAAAATGTAATATAAACAAACAGCAAACTATTACATTAATAAACATTAAATATAATATTACTGTAGACAAGTACATATTACATAAGAAATAAAACGTTAAATAGTGATACTACTTCACAATACATTTAGAATGATTCTACCCATAGCAGTAACTAACAAAGCAAAACAGATTTAGAAAATCTTTATTCAGAAGAAATTAAAGTTACAAGTTAAAGCACAGTAATTAAAACATCTATGTAAAAACTAATCGTTCAGCAAGTAAGACCATAGCAGCAATTGGGAGGCATTCCACCGTGGGGTAGTATAAGTGACAAAAGTTATAAAAGCATAGTACTAAGGGCCTTTACAGCAGCCCTCAAAAGAAAGCCAATATGCAAGACGGTTTCCTCATCAGATAATTGTAGTAAAAGAACAAAAGCTGAATTAAAGTGCATGTAATTGCAACGTTCCCTTTTTTTTAAAGGAGTATTAAAAAACATTTGCATATCTGTCATAAAATTTACAGAAAAGTACAAGAAGCAGCATAGTTTGCCTGAAGTTTCAATCGCAGAGGCAATAGTTATCATATAAATATACTGATGATCCTAAGCAAAACACAATAGGAATTTAACAGTGTCTGCTCTAAAACGAAATAATAATGAGCATTCCCAACGCCCCCGTGCATGCCAGAGATAATTGGTGGGGTAGTTTAACAGAGGAAAACTCCTATAAACTGCGACTGTGGACGTGCTCGCTTTCTGTGAAATCTTTGAGAGCCCTTAAAGTGATATAAGGCTTGTTTAACGTGCTTTTTGACTAAGGTATAACAACTTTCTGGTTCAACAAATGCATGCTGCAGACCAATTCTGGAGTATTCTGACTTAACATAATAGAGCCAGGGCATATGCAACCCTTCATCACATGAGACAGTCCAAAATTATATCGCTAGATAGTCTGGGCTCCTCATTTGTCCAAATACCTCACCATAGTAGTGCTGGCTGGGCCGAATGCAGTCTTCTAAATAAGGTAAGCTCAACTCTTCATGGCAAATTAAGTTTGAAGTGAAAAAGGGGGTGGGAAGAACTCTCCTACAAAAGAGATGTTCGCACCCGCAGGATGGCCTCGTAAAGCAAATAGCTGTGCAGCAGTAAAAGGTGGGACATGTCCCCTTACAATTGTTATACAAACTAATCCAACGATGATGGCTTCCTTTTTAAGCTGTTGTGCACAACTGTGAGGTTTGTGAAATGGCATTCAATGGTGCTGGGCAACTGTAACTAGACGATACATCCCATATTACAGATCAGACACAGGCATGAACTCTACAAAGGTGGCTTTAAAGAAAATAAGAGACTTCTTAAACAATATTGGATTAGCAAATGCATGGAGAATGCTACACTAAAAAGAAGAGCCTTTTCTTCTCTCCCTTGTCCATTGTTCAAGGATAAACCAGATCATACTTTTGTGTCACCTGCAGGAGGCAAACAATATTTAATTTACAATTTCAGACTGTTGGAGCAGATATGCTAATATGATCAATTTTAATGATTTGCATGTGTTTACTAATGAGAAAATTCGATAAATAAACTAATATTTGAAAATAACATGTGTAAGCAAAATGTGCCCACGGGGAGTGGTCACCATGTGTATTAACAAGATGCTAAATAATTGAAAATATTCATGAAAAACATATTAATATATCATATTTGGATGTATAACCTATGTTTTGTGTTCATTCGCATTCTTTAGTTAGCCATGCTGAGGGCCTGGTTTTCACTGGGCCTTGCCTGCTTTAACGTGGAGACAGGACAAGGCTTCCGAGGACTGGAACTGGAGAGAAGGACCTTGAACTGTGCAGAATTCAAAAGGCTCTGCTAGAACATTCTGCAAATGTACCAGTAGACAGGAGATGATGAAGACAATTTGATACAATTATGTGTGGTATAGGCTAAACACACTTTCTGAGGACTTGAACAATGGAAGCACTGACTAAAAGCCTGTGTGCAACAATTTTGTTACCTGAAGAGCTGTATGATGTTCTCATCGACAGAAGAACCAATCAAACTAATGGAACTTGAATCCTGAATAGATGTTTATATGCGGTAAACAAAGATTATGGGTTAGAGTAATAACTTCTGATAAGGTTGCCAATAAGCAATTAGTGGGATGGACTGAGAGACCCTAATACAAAGTCATGACAAGGGGAGAAAATTCAGAGCGGAGAGGAGAAAGTTGATGACATCAGGAGACGCTGTCCGAATTGCTGATAATTGGGCTTACCTTCTGTGAGCCTGATACTTACTGATGACTGATGACCTGGAAACAAAGACTGACTCGTTGCTTAGATAGGTAGCTATAGTAATGTGACTGACTAATTTGTTCTTTTTCTTCTAGGCCCCAACTGCGCTGTTTTAAATATTTACTCTCTTAGATAGATTTTTCCAAATTAATGTTTTTCCAAATTGTTTTCGCATGAAGACCCACATGCTGATGCTAATCTGGGTTAGGTAGGCTGACAAGAGTGACTTTGACGGTGACAATTGACTGACGAAATTGCTTTGCTGAAATACTATGTCATGTGTCGAGAAATTATTAGATAATGTTGATTGACTCTGCATTTCTTTGGTTAAATAATGCTTTGTGATGATTAATAAAGTTTGATTAACAATAAGTCGAATAAAAGTTTTGATTAGAATTGTAACTAATAGGGAATAAAACCGCTTAACCTTTTTGAGAGTGAGGGTATTTCTTATTAGATAAGTTTTTCACTAAGGTTTTTGATTATAGTGATTGATAATGGCTCAATGGTCTACCGCTTAACTAGGATACTCCATGCGATCCAAAAGGTTAATCGACCTATATGCGTCCCCTTGTAAGTTTACATACTAAAGACCAGGCACGCTAGCAAGACCATATCCTAGTTTAAATTACATAATTTGGATAATTGGAGAGCTTAAACACAGAAGGTAGAGGTTGTGCTGCTCCCTTTGCAGGAAGCCAGCATCAGTGCCTGAGTTCAGAAAGTGACCAATGAATAGGTGGAGAAAATTTTTACTGCAATAGTTTCCAAAGCCAGGCTATAAAATGGACAAAAGCAGTGAACAACGCTAGTCTTATTTCCCTGGAATTCACTTTTCAAAAGGGAAAGGCCCTTTATACACCCAAACTGGGAGGATAGCTAAAGGAGATGGAAGAAAAATAAAACTTCTCTGTCTTCACAAAAGAATATAGAAAAATATGTTAAAGTAAAGAGCTAATGAAATATGCTGGAAAGTAACAGGTGTTTGAGGGCCCCATTCAGTCTGAAACAAAAGGGAGCTAAAGCACAGAGAGGCTAAAAGCAAATATCAGTAAGAAAATACATAGTTGGTATGAGGGCACGGATAGTACATGGTCTGGACGTGATTATCAAAAAGCAAAGATGTCCTGGGCTGCGGTTATATTTTATTTTTGTGTCTTGGTTTGCAGGGGCGATTATGTGCTTGCTTCTGATCACGAAAGAAATCACTAACTCTCTTCTTGCTGGATGGCCCTGGAGGATAGGGTTCCAAAGGGCAAAGGTGCCTGAGAGAAAAGGGGGCATGTGGCCCTGCTCCCTTTTTTAAAAATTCAGCCCTGGGGAATAGGGTTCCTGGGGCCTAAAGAAACTCAGGGAGGGAGGCCTGGCAACCACGCTCCCCTTTTTTAGGGGTGAGCGCAAAGCACTCCTTTGTGTGTTGTAATCTCTCTTTGGGCTTCTAACCACGCCCATGTCAATTCAGTCTCTTGAATTGGTTTGTGGGTTTGCCTTTTAAAATCAGCTTTCTTTCATTAGTGAAACGCATGCATACGTCATACCTTTTCCAGTGTTTAGCCCTCCTCGAGCGTACTGACCAACTACTGAAAACATACCTGGCTCAGTGTGTTTTCCGTCCGGTTTCTGGACTACTTTTTCCATTCAGCAGGGCGATCTTGCTGGGTAGTAGTTGAGCGCTTTGCATAACATCGATCCTGTTACCTGGGTAACTGCACTTTTGCCGGTTACATAGATAATTGCCCTTTTGCCGGTTACATGAATAATTGCACTTTTGCCGATAGGTTTCCCCGCAAGTGAACTTTTATTTCCTTTTGTGTGTCTGCTTTACGCCGATGGCGGCTGTTGGCTCCCTTATGTGAAACTTTTACTTTTCAGTTTATATGGCAAGAAAAGTCCGATTAGTTATGCGAAACTGTTTTACTTTTCATTTTCAATTTATGTGGCAAGAAAAGTCCGGTTAGGAGTTTACAATGTTAATACCTCTAAATCGAGCAAACGCGAGACCTATTGCATTGCAGATGCTTATTATATGTGGCACCAGGTGAGGGATCCCTGATGCCTATGAGGGCTTGGGGGGCGGAGTAATGCACCCTCTTTCCATTTATTTATTAGATTTGGCCCTAGGGTATGTTGTCCCTTGGGCTTTTAGGGCTCGATGAGGGGTGCTGACATCCTTGTTCCTTTAAATTTTGGCCATGGGGGATAGGGCTACCAGGGCCCAAGAATTCTCAGGGTGGAGGCCACATGTCCCTACCCTGTTTGACTGTATTTGACCCTGGAGAATGGAGATCCTGTGGCCTGTTAACGTTTGGGGTGGGGGTCATAGTGCACCCCTTCTTTTATTTGATCTGGCCCCTGAAGATATGGACCCTGTGGCCAATTAAGGCTCAGGGACTCGGGGAGGTGGCTGCACATCCCCCTCCCCTTAACATATATGTTTTGACCTTTGGGATGGAGTCCCCGGATTCTGAAAGCCAACACTACACTGTGCATGGCAAAGGGATTGCTCAAAATGGGGTTGTCAGCTTGTTGGGGGTTTGGCCATGGGGCCTGACAGCAGACCAAGCACAATGGCCAACCATCTGCCAAGCATGGCCAAAGGCAGTGCTTGACAGAGGTGGCTTTACATATGCTATCAAAATATTACTTTAAGTTAAAAAACCATGGAAATTCACTGAAAAAAAGGTTGAAATAAAGATATGGTTAGGTGTCATAAAAAGATCTGTTTTTTTTAGAAAAATCTTAGACATTCAATTATGTCATCAATGATGTCATTTTTGATGTCATCAGTGATTTTATAACGTTGTCATAGAACATGTAATGAGTGATGTAATATACTAAATGAGGTCAAAATAACTGCATGGTGGGGGTGGAAGTTATAGTTAGATCTGCTAATTATAACTGGTGAATGTCTGTGTTTTTTAGCTGAAAAGCTCATGTTGGCACTGACATAGTCACCTAAATATAGAGTCACTTTAATCATTGTTTACTTTGATGAATATCTATCTATCTATCTATCTATCTATCTATCTATCTATTGATCTATCTACATATATATAAATACATTCGCTTACAAAAACAAAGGTTACAGGGACATTATAGTTAGGCTCACATTTCACACACAAAACCATAGAAATTGACATGCTTTAATTAGAGTTATTTCAAGTAACTATAACTAGCCCTAAGGGAACTATAACTCACACCCCTGACATGCACAGTTATCTGAGCAATAATTTTACTCCAGATGTTACAGTGACGTTATCAATGATGTTATCAAAGATGTCAGGAGTGCTGTAATTTGTAATTAGCACTGTATGTTGAAGGCACAAGTTATAGTTACCTTAGGGCATGATTATACGTACTTAAAATAAATCTAACTAAAGCATGAGAATTCCTATGGTTTTGTGACTGTAAAATGTGAGCCTAACTATAACACCCCTGTATTGAGGGCAGATTTAAGGAAAGTGGTGCTGCACCTAGTGCAGCGCCACTTTCCGTGCGCCCCTTAGCGCCCCCCTACCGCCACCATGTGTGCACAGTATTTAAAATACGGCACACCATGGCGCAGGTTAGTGGGCAATAGCATAATTTTATGTGACGCTATTGATGGCAGGAGTAGCGCCAAAATGTAAACGTTTTTGTTGGGGAGTGGGGGGCTGCGCAACCTCCCATTCTCAGCCTATTTCGACCCCAGTGACCCCCAGAACCCGGCCTCACCATGCATTTTTTTTAGTGGGTGGGGGACATGCAGCACTTTTCCCGTGGTGGATTTAAGCCCCGGGGATCCCATCACCTGGGGTTCAGCTTCATCATATAATTTTATTATGCAAATAATGACACGCTTGTGCAGAGCTCTGATTGGCTGCCAACACTTCAACCAGGAAGTTTTGGCAGCCATCTTGGGACTCTGCTTCAGCTAAGTACCTAAAAAAAAAGTAAACAAATAAGACAAAGGGCCGAGGTCAGGTCACCCTGACCTCTTAGCTCTGATGGTGGGGTCCCAGAGGGCCTGCCGACTCCCTGGGGGTAAAGTATTTATGTAAGTGGGGTTCACATGGCCCCCCCCAAAGCCACAGGGACCTCCACTTCCCAAGGGCAAACAATCAATTGTGTGTGAGGTGCCACGCAGCCCTCTTGCAGCCCCAGGGACCATCATCTTCTACGGGCAAAACTATTTATTAATGCAGGGGCATGCAGCCCCCCACAGCCCTGGGGACAGTCACCTCCAAGGGGCCAATGTGAAAACTATATGTGAGGTGACCTGTGGCACCCCTGCATGGCCCCCTCACAGCCCCAGGGACCACCACCTGCATGGGGCTAAACTATTTATGTATGCAGGGGGGTGTGCACCCACCACAGCCCTGAGGACAGCCACCTCCCATGGGCCAATGTGAAACCATAAGTAGGGGGTCTCTTGCACCTCCACAGCCCCATGGACTGCCACCTCACCAGGGCAAACAATCAGTTGTATGCGGGGGCCCCCGCTGCCCTAGGGACTGCCACCTCCCTGGGGCTAAACTAGTTATGTAGGTTGGGGGCCCCCCATTGTCCCAGGGACAACCACTTTCCAGGGGCTAAAATAAAACAATGAGTGGAGTCCTTCGAGGACCCCCGATCCTGGGGACTACCATCGCCCTGGTTCAATACACATTTGAGGGGGCCAGATGGCTGCCCTTGAGCCAATGGTGGCCCTGGGACCACCACCCCAGGGTCAGCTCCTGCTATGTTCCAGGGTGACCACCCCCGTCATGTCGCTGTATGATATCACTTGGAGGGAGCTTTGACACCTCACCGAGCTACACTGATTTATGAGGGGGGGCACGCACCCCCCCACACTGCCCAGGAGACCACCAGCTCCTGGGACCCTTTGGGACCCCCAAGCCCCAGGAACCATCACCTTCCCGGGGCTATGTCCTTGTTGGAGGGGGCCCTGCGGCCCTACTCCAGGAGTCTCTCACAGCCCTGGGAACCACCCCCCCCAGGGCTGGCTCCTGCTATTTCCCAGGGTTGCAAAGCAGCTCCATGCTTTCTGAAGCAATGGCACCACTGAGGAAGCCTTGAGGCTTCACCCGCAGTGCCAGAGAGCAGGCACAGGGCTTTTCATTTAAAAAAAACATGTATGTCAGAAACTAAATAAATGAATGAATACATTTATAGCTCAGTATGAAGGACGCAGACCTTCACAGTGACTATTGGGGGTTCCAGTCCAGCTGGACTTTTTTTTGTTGCTAATTACTCAAAAATTATGGCACTCATGACATCTCTGATAACTTCATTGATAATACCTATATAATATTTGCGGTAAAATGTTTGACAAGAAAACTGTGCATGGCGGGGGCACGAGTTATAGTTACCAACTATAACTGGCTAATTTCTAATGCTTTGTATGTTTAAAATGTGAGCCTACCTATAACGTCCCTGCAACCTTTGTTTTTTCAGGTGAATTTCTATGTTTTTGTTTTTTTATTCTATATCCTAGCTATACCATCACTGTGACCTTTGGTTTTTTCAATGAATTTATATATATATATATATAGATATATATATATATAAATATATATGCAAAACTTTGCTAGAAAAACAGACATTTGAGGTGAAGAAATCTAGAGTGTCTCTACTGTTTCAGTGCAGGGTGCTCCTTTCGGGAGCTGCTCTCCGCCTAAATGTAGGAACTACCTGGGGTTCTCTTTTCTGTTTTGCATAATTTATGCTTCACTCTAACTATGAAAGGGTGTTGCTTTGACTTGCTCCCTAGTGTCTGGACAAAGCTAAAGTTCTCTAAAGAGATGTAATGACATCGAAACACGTGTTAGGAGTTGCTTTTGCTTATTCCAGGTTGGCTTGCATGATATTTCACCAGTCCAAAGCTGGAATACTGTCTGGAGTGGTGAAAGGCTTTTGTCATTTTACATCTCGGCAAGGATGGCACTTGGCCAATCCTATGTTTAAAGATTTTGTGGTACAAATGGCGAAAGACTTTATAACTTTCTACCTCGGCGTGGATGGCACTGTGCCAATCCTATGCTTAAAAACATTGCTAGAAAAACAGACATTTGAGGTGAGCAAATTTAGAGGGTTGATGGTGTTGCAGGGTGTTCTTTAGCAGATCTACGCCCCAACTAAATTTGGTAACTACCCAGAGTTCTCTTTTCTGTTTTGCTTAATTTATGCATCACGCAAACCCTGAAAGGGTGTTGTTTTTAAAGGAGAGCGGAGGCGTAGGAGTCCCCATGTAGGTTTGTGAAAAGCATTTTATTGAATGTGAGTAGAACCACTGAACTACTTTACATACTAAAAAATGAAGTTTGGGAACAGCCTAACTACTCGAGCAAGAGATCAAGTTGTAACGTCGTGCAAACATCAACAGCTTGTGCACAATTCCGACGTGATTGGATTACTTTTTCTTTTTTTCTGCAATTTTCAGCATAGCTGGAATATTTCCAACAACATTTGCCAGTCTCCTAAGTTTCCATTCAAATGGTGGAATTACACTTTTCACTAGCAAAAACACGCAGAACGACACTTAACACTAGTAGTCAGTATATGCATAACACAAATATACTCATGTATATTTACCTTTGTGAATGGACTGCTAGTGTTTTCTTTTCTACGTCACTACCCACTGAAATTCAAAGCCTAAAAGATGGTTCTTGGCTATTTAAGTAACTTGCAGACCTAGTCATATGATCATAGAAGGACAGGCACTAGCTAGAATTAGCCAGCTACTCCTAAATTCACTGTTCCTAGTAAGAGTAAGAGTTTACACATTTGTCCATTTGCTATTCTCAACAGAATGTTCCTTTAGTGTCCAATGAAGGGTCAAGGAAGCTTGAGGAAATAGCTAGGATTGTTTAATAGTTATGAATGTGAGCCTGATTTCAAAGCACTCAAGCACAGCCAAAGACGTAATCAGTCATTCTGATCTGCAAAATCAATTTTCATTTTTTCTGAACAACCACTTTTTCTTGTATATTTATGGCTTATTACAAAGCGTTTTTCTCTCACACAAAGCCTGCATGACATGCTATTTCGAGCCTCGTGTCGTGTCCTCGAGGGAAAGGCTCTTTATGCCGCAGATAATGATAGGCTGTAGCAAAATCAGGCTGTTCAGATCCTCAGGGCCTGATGGGCAGAGTAGACTATTAAATTGCTTAATGCATATCTAGTGGTTAGCAGATCAAGACCTGCTTCAGAGCTAATTAGGCCAAGACAGGAGACATGAAACTGTCATTTTCCTAGGAAGTCCTCAAAGAAATCCGACACCTACAACCATGACTGTAATGCAGCAAAGCTGTTTATCCTTTCAACCATAAATATTAAAGAAGGTCAAATGCAAGTGATTAATGTATCAGGAATACTCATCCTTTCGGATCTGCATTCTGAACGGAGTGAACGGCAGTCAGGTAAGAATCAGGAGTGGTGGATGCAAAATACGTCATGTTGCAAAATCTATTGAACGTAATAACATTCAACCATCGCTGCATTAATAATTCGCTTAGATAAGCCTACTATCGTGATTTAACAAACACTAGATGAATACTCACTTAAATCAGCAAAAATCAGTTTTTTGGGTTGACTACTTCTACTATATCCTAGTTTTCAACCCAGTCTCCAGTAAATTATCAGTTTGAACCCGCACAGGAGTTTGCTTGAGAGAAATGCATAAAAATACATATCTGATAGAGATTTCTAGTTGCAGATTCCTTACCTTAGAATTTCCCCCAGGCGTCAGACTGGATTCAGAGCACACGTCTTTAAATTCAGTCCCAAGTGGTAAAAATGAATCTTCTTTATTTTCTTCTTTCACTCCAACTTCAGCCAAGCCAACACGTGTTTCATCTGGGATGTAACCCAATGACTTCCTCAGGGCTTCTCATGGCTGTAAATAATATATAGTCCATAGTACTGTAACGTATACCTGACATATAGCCTCGTATCTCCCAGCATTCCATTTCAGTGCATCATGCTATGTGAAATAATAAGTGGAAACCAATTACGTACGTGACTCTTACACAAATAAATATACGTATTCATAACATACATGTCCATTATACAGATCCCCTCAGTGTATAGTGTTACCAATTTCCATAAAATATATCCCCATCCTTTGTGTATAAGTATGCACACACAACAAGCAGACCTTTGTATATCTTATCTATTGTGTCCACATGGGACCATCATGTACCCTTAAACACTTCTCGTCAATTCTCTTTGTCCTATCTGTGCTCCATTTCTTGGCAACTGTTTTTTTCCAAGGGACAATGGGCTTTGCAGCAGGAATGTCACAGCCAATGTTCTCAATAGTGCTGACAAGAGTGTTTTCTGCCCTGATTAAACACATGATTAAACACATGTGCAGCTACATTGTTTTCCCCCAGGTGGAGGATTTGGCCACAGTGAATTCTAACCTCTATGCAAATGGACATATCCCCAACATAACTGGGGCAATTGATAGAACACATATTGCATTTGTCCCCCCCCCCCCCTGGCAAAATGAACAGGTGTTCAGAAATCGAAAGAGTTTTCACTCCATGAATGTACAGATGGTGTGCTTGGCGGACCAGTACATTTCCCATGTCAATGCTAAGCATCCAGGGTCTGTGCTTGATGCCTTTATCCCGAGGAATAGCAGCATCCCAAATGTGATGACCCAACTAGAGAGGCACCTGGTGAGGCTAAAAGGTAAGCCCTGGTTCCCACCCAGTAGATGTTGGTGTATGGGTATGGTGTGGGCCATATAGGATAGTGTGTGCCTAAGTGATGTCCCTAGATATTTGCGGGTGACTCTGTTTACCCCAACCTATCATGGCTGCTGACCCCTGTGAGGAATGCCAAGGACAAGGGCAGAAGAACGTTACAATGAGGCCCATAGGCGAACAAGAAAGATTATCGAAAGTACCTTTGGCCTCCTGAAGGCCAGGTTCAGGTACCTCCATCTAACTGGGGGATCCCTGTGCTGCTCACCCAAGAAGGTCTGCCAGATAATAGTGGCATGCTGCATGTTGCACAACCTTTCCATGAGACGCCATGTGCCTTTTCTGCAGGAGGAGGAAGCTGGAGATGGCCGTGCGGCAGCAGTGGACCCTGTGGACAGTGAGGCTGAGGAGGCAGAGGATGAGGATGAGGACAACAGAACTGCAGAGATTCGACAATACTTCCAATGACACACAGGTAAGACAGTGTTACTTCATATTTCATTGTCATTATTTTGAAATTCTTTGGCACTGGAATGCTGTTATTTCCCACTTCTATGCCTACTTACTGTACCCTTTGGCAATTCATTTTACAGTTGTTGGTGCCTCACAATAGCTCCTGGTGTGATCACGGCAGCCAACTACAGGTCTTTCATATGTGCCCATTTACTGTACTGTTGAATTGCAATGTTTGTTCATGGTTTAATGTATATATACTTAAAAAATGTGACATACTCCATACTTCTATTTTTTCCAAGGGTGTTTATTGAAGTGCTAAGATATTGAGGGGCAAGTGCAATGGGATGGGGTGATGATGGAGGAAATTCCAGGGTATAGTTCCAGTCTGTTAGTAGCACAGGTGCATTGTCCATGGG
The DNA here is from genome assembly GCF_031143425.1 of Pleurodeles waltl. NCBI lineage: Eukaryota > Metazoa > Chordata > Amphibia > Caudata > Salamandridae > Pleurodeles > Pleurodeles waltl. The sequence goes on from NC_090439.1 coordinate 1,034,263,255, forward strand.
GACATAGGAAGGGGAGCAATGGCAGTTCAAGGTGGACAGGGTGAGAGAGTGGGCACAATGGTGACAATCATGAGAGTCTCATGAGGTCATGAGAGTTTGTATTCATAAGGGGTTGTGGGTAATGTGGGTGTGCGTTATATAGTGGTGTGTGTGTGTGGGTGTTGTGTGTGTATGGATGTCAGGTGTGTGATATTCAAATTGACCAATGTAGTGTTGTTCTGTATGTGTGTGTGTATTGTGAGCTCAGCTGTATGTACCGCCAATGGTTTACAACCATTGAATGTCTGCCGTGGTGATTCGTGGGTCATAATGTGATGGGGGTTGTTCTGTTGGTGCAACTGTGTGGGTTTTGATACCGCCAGTTTATCACTGACCTTTGGTATGGCAGACTTGTGCCTGTGGCTGAATAGTGACGGATTGGTGTGTGTGTGTCATAATATGGTGAACGGATATCCACTGCGGCTGCAGTATGTTGGCGGCAGTCAGCATGGCGGTAAGTGAGATAATGTCATAATGTCGTGCTTGGTCGTGCATAGTCCTCTTTTGATGACCATAAAGAGCGGGTACGTAGATGAGAGTCGAAAACAGACTTGGTTGAGGGTTTCAATAGCGGACTCGCGTTGTTATGGAGAACATGTAAGAAAATGGACAGGAATGAGAGGTAAGTGGATTAGGTATAGCAGTTGACTGTTGGGAATTATAAATTAGGAAACTGACTTACGGATGTGTATCGAAACCAAGACAGTGTTAATTACGTCTATAGGAGAATATCGCGATACAGGAAATATGAGGTTTAAAGAGCCGGAGAAATTGACGAATTGGGAGACGAACGGGTGAGTGCAGTTAAGAATGGTATTTAATGAAGAGTTGTGTATTATCTGTATTAAGTAGTGATATTGTACCCCCAATGTAGATGGTTTTATCGATTGTTGTTATGCTACACAGAAGACTTGGGGGGTTATTCTAACTTTGGAGGAGTGTTAATCCGTCCCAAAAGTAACGGTAAAGTGACGGATATACCACCAGCCATTATCCAGGGCCTACCCCCCACCCCCCAAAATGGCGTTCGCCTGTCCTGTGTGGAGGGACAGATAGAAGTGAAGTAATTCCGCTGACGTTGTACACCATTGTGATAGGCAGTCGGGAACCGCTGTGCAACTCCTCATTGGTTATTATTGGGCCCTATGGGGTACAGTGGTCAATGGTGATGTACACTGGCGGTGACGGTATGCACCGCTGCAGACGTGACCACCATTTTCTATCTGATCACTCACTTGCTACCTGACCTTCAACAGGGGAGGACCTACACTGCATGTGCTGCTGTAACCTGTGTCTGGAACCTACCAGGGCTCGTGTGACTGGGGAAAGGGCCTCTGCCTTCACCTCGACGTAGTTGGAGCGACTGGTGAATGGAGTCCTACCCCAGTACGGACTACTGTATGGGCCTCCAGAACAACAGATAAGTACCCTGTGAGCACGATGCATGTGGCCTGAATGCCTGGAATGGTGTGTGTCCCATCAAAAGAAGGGTATATGGCATGCCATCGCCAAGGACGTGCGGACCGTGGGTGTCTATGGCAGGCAGAGTACCACTGTCAGAAATGGTGGGAGGACCTGAGACACTGGGCACGGAAGATGGCGAAGGCCCAGCTGGGGATGGCCTCTCAACAAGGAAGAGGTGCCCGTCAAAATCTGACCCCCCTGATGGCCTGCATACTGGTGGTGGCATATGCAGAGCTGGATGGGCACTTGAGGGCATCACAGCAGCAAAAGGGGGTGAGTACAGTACCCATCATCATTACTTACACATGTAGGGGGGTACACGGGTCGGGGATGTGTGTCAGTGGGTTCCCCCTAGGCCAGGCCTGACATTGCAGAAAAGGTCCCATGTTGGGCAGGGTCCTGAAGTCATGATCCTGCTACCTAGTTTGTAGGCATCCACAACTGCTCAGGGCTGTGTGGATTCAAGGTGTGCTGAATTTGGCAGTATGTGCCCCTCCCCATGCCTTGGTGGCAAGCATTATAACTGGTAGTGCATTTCAAAGTGCGTATGGCAGTTCCCTGTGTGTGACAGCGATGTGTATGCCAACGGTGGTGTTGGTGCAGCCACTGCCCAAGTGTATCCTTTGTCTCTTCCCCCCTTTTTCTTTTGTCATCCTGTCCCTATGTGCATTAGCATCATCTGCGGGGAGCAGAGGCACCGGCGATGGAGGGAGCTGCATCCCACAGGACCCAGGAGGCAGAGTCCACCGACGGTGAGGGCACCAGTGGGATGGAGGGCGAGGGGAGCACCACAGGGAGACTGGAGGGGTCAGTTCGGACACAGATACTTCCTCTGATGGGAGCTCCCAGGGGGTGGGGGACACTTTTGTGACCACCCCAGCTACAGGTACAGCCGCCACCCCGTACCAGCACCGCCCTCCCAGCAGCCGCTCATCGAGTTGCCTGTGCCCACTCACCCAGGAGGGTGGGAATTTCCTTTGTCCCAGGCTCCTCAGGCCCTACCCCAGTTAGCCCTGCTGCCCTGAGTGAGGAGGCAATTGACCTCCTGAGATCCATCTCTGTAGGGCAGTCAACCATTGTGAATGCCATCCAGGGGCTGGAAGCCCAAGTGCAATAGACAAATGCATTCCTGGAGGGCATTCACACTGGCTTGGCGGTCCAACAAAGATCAATCCAGGCTCTGGCCTCCTCTCTGATGGCAGCCATTGTCCCTCTTTCCCCACTCCCCCCTTCAAGTTCCTCTTCTTAATCCCATTCCCCTCAACCCTAACCTATCTTAAGCACATGACGAGCATGCACATAGGACAACACACAAGAGTTGCACAGGCAAACACACCTCACTGGCAGACACCTCTACAACAGCCATGCACATGTCCCTTGTGTCCTCTTCCACTGTGTCTGTCACCCATCCACCTTACAATGGCATCCAGCCCATGCACCTGCACCCAAACACAGCAGACACCTCCCACAACCACTCTCTCTTCCTCCACTTCCAAACCTTCTCCCTCTTCCAGCGCCAATGTCCCTAAGAAGCTTTTCCTCTCCTGCATTGACCTCTTCCCTACCCCTAACCCCGTCCTTCATGTCTGGCCAGGGTGACAAAAACCCAGGCAAGCACCTCAGCCACCCAGTCCACCGGCCCAGTAGTCTCCACACCTGCTCTTGGTGGGAAAGGATCCAGGGCATCAGTCAGCCTCAAAGAAAGTGTGCCTGCCCCAGCTGCTGTACGGAAGGACAAGGAGCCTGCCCTAAGTGCTGCCAGGAAGGGCAAGGAGCCTACCCCAAGTGCTGTCAGGAAGGGCTAGGAGCCTCCCCAAGTGCTGCCCAGAAGTGCTAGGAGCCTGCGCCCAAGTGCTGCGCGGAAGGGCAAGGAGCCTGCCCCAAGTGTTGACGGGAAGGGCAAGGGGCCTGCACCAGCAGGCTGGAAGGACAAGGGGCCTGTTGCAGGGACTCAGACTGAGCCCCCCACCATCAACCAAGGTTGTGCAGCCATCTGATGCTGCAGGGGATGGGCTGGAGCCTCCCCGCACCACTACCAGCAGCAGCACCACCACCACCAGCAGTGGGCAGCCGTCTGAGGCTGCACGGGATGGGCTGGAGATACCCCCCACCACCACCAGCATCAGCACCACTCCCACCACTGAGCAGCCATCACTGCCGGTGGACTGTACGTAGACCTCCCTCCATGGTCTGCTGTGCGGCCTGCCCTCTCAAATCCTGTGGGTATGACACCCATCTGAGAGACTGTGACCTTGCACTCCCCAGGAACAGAAGCACAGGGCATGCTGCCCCCTCCAGAACCAGTGGGTAAGACACCCACCAACCCCAGTCTCCCCAGGAACAAGAGCACAGGGCACAATGCTCCCTCTAGAACCAGTGGGTGAGATACCCACCAACCCCAGCAATAGAGAATTAGCCCTTAGAAGAAGGGAATGCATTTGGATTCTGTGTTTGAAAGCAGTAGAGCTTATACTTAATTCTGACTATGAATTGGAATTTTTTTTGGGAGAAAAATAGAATGGTCTTGATGCGAGAAATATCTGTTACTGATGAAGAGAACTATAACATAGGTGCTAAGGTATGTGAAATATGTTCAGGATAGAAGTAATGCACACTCAAGTCGAACATGAATAAAAGCATTCATATATATTTAGATTCTGTACATGAGGGTATGGAAGCTTTAATAGGAAGAGAGGAGGGTGTAACTGACTACAATTAATGCATTTGTATTAGGAATGAACAATAGGTTAATGTAGATAAAGTTTGTAAGGGCTTCCCTTAGCTGGTTGTGGTAATAGAGGAAACTAAGATGGCACTGCAGTAGCATAAGGGTTTGATAGAGGAAAAGAAAGGAATGCCTGTCCTCTTTCAATGACAATAGGTTGATATAGAAAATAATTATAAAGGTTCAATTTGGCTTTTAAGGTAACATGTATATTATCATTAGAAATAAGCATAGTGAGGTCTCTAACACTGTCGGCAACAGTATAGATTAGGAAATATAGGGTCAGATGTATCAAGGTTTTTTGCATTCGCAAACGCTATGAGTGCCTGTTTGCGAATACAAAAATAAAGGTACACTGTTCCAATAATTAGGACAACGGGGGGACCTAATTCAACAGGAGCTAGAACCCTCAAGCATCGCACTGGATGACTGGCTTCATCATTGGGACAGCTCCTCGTTAGGCCGGTGCTGCAATGCCTAACGGGCTCCCGGAAGGGGGGGCTCTTAACCGTATTGCTCTAATAGTAGCGGATGGAATCAAATCATGGAGAAGGAATACCAAATTTGTAGTATCCGAGCAATAGAGGAGAGTGTGAAAATATTAAAATTGGTTATCCATCAAGGTATATTAATCATAAATTTTAATCAAAATTAGTAAGATGGAGACCAAGATTAAGAACGGAGTGACAGTCAAAAAGTGAGTTGTAATGCTCACGTGCTCCCAACAATTACACCAGAGGATTAAACCCTTTATGGTGCCTCTAGTCAGGTCTACATGTTTCGCGTCTGGTGGTCCAGCCGGATCCAGTGACGCTTCATGAGGACCAACACATTTTTTTAACTTCTCCAAATTTTTTTTATCTATAAGCCCTACTAGGGAAAGGAATACAAAAACAGTCACTTACTTTTATGTGTTTATGCTATGTCAAAAAAAGGTCGCCCTAAAAATCGAAATCAAAGAACATGTAAAAAAAGGTGTATTCCAAGTGAATAAAACGAATATATAATTCATTGCGTAATTCACAAAAGAGTATGTGCAAGTGAAGCTTACCATCCCCGGTAACAGGATAAGGCTCCTTGGAATCAACTGTCAGGAACTAGAACTGACAATCTATTGTTATGGTAGTCGTAAAAAATCAATGTTGACAATAGTCTTATCGCAAAAATAGCTAAAATCAAGTATCTACTCTAATCATCTTGTGCATCTCTGGTAGTTAAAATCCGTGATGGTGAGAATTAAATCACAATGCAGTGAAACAACAGCCATAATGAACTCATATTTGTTGTAAACAATTGAACATAGTAGATTAGTAAGGTGCAAAGTGAAAATGCAAAAAGCCCCTTATAAAAAGATAAAAAGCTTAAAATCAGTGCCCAATCGGGTGTTATGATCGCAAACATGGTTAGAAAGTGTTAAAACTACATTGTCACCCAAATGGTGAAGAAAGGGAGCTTAGAATATAGCAAATAGCCGTCTAAATCAGGGTCCGATTGACCCATCTAGTTCAGGATCCAAATGACCCATCTAGTTAGCAAAGGCACCAGACTAAAGTAAATCATGACAAATGAAAGCCTGTCGGACCCCGTGACTTCGTGGTAAAAACGAAAAGTTTCACTTACATTAGTTACGTCGTTCGTAGGCTCTTTTACCTACCCGCCTGACAGCGTCCCCATAAACGAGTGGCTGGGCGCTCGGCGGGATATTTATGTATTACCGCGGGACCGGAACGAATTGCTGGCTTGCGCCTAGAGGATACTGAAAATAGAAGACGGACTATATCAACAAGTACCAGACATAAAAAAAGGACTTGGTCTGGAACGAGGAACCGATACCTCGTAATTATTAAAATGTGTAGAACTGGAGGAAACAGTCCGATTGTTCAAAAAGGCAAGTTATTGACAATTAAGTTCAAAAGGGAAACTTATCCAAAATTTAGTCAGTAGTGCCAAGGACATCTCTTAATATGGATATAATAATATTATAGATGGTGATAGCAAAGGAAATGTTTAATGAAAATGAGTTCATTAGCAGTTGACTGTGAGGAATCATAAAATAGGAAACTGACTGACAGAGGTGTATAGAAACTAAGACAGTGTTAATTACGTCTATAGGTGTATATCCCGATACAGCTAATATGAGGGTTTAAGGAGCAAGGCAAATTGACGAATTGGGAGACGAACGGGTGAACGCAATTAAGAATGGTATTTAATGAAGAGTTGTGTATTATCTGGATTAAGTAGTGATATTGTACCCCCAAAGTTAATGGTTTTATCGATTATGGTTATGGTACACAGAAGACTTGGGGGGTCATTCTGACCTCGGCGGTAAAATGCCCTTACCGCCGGTCATAAGACCGCCATAACACCGCCGCGGTCAACCGCCACGGTCATTCTGACCCACAACGGCCAAACCTCCAAAAATCCGTCCTCCACTGCAGCCCGCCACATCGGCGGGCAGCGATAAACTGGAGATGACCAAACCTCCACCGTCACGGCAACAGAAATACGCCCATGCCATTACGACCCACGAATCCACACGGCGGTCATTCAAACGCGGTATTCCATTGGCGGTACACACCGCCGCGGTCAGAATACACACACATCCCCAAAACACAGCCACATTGGACAATTTGAAATACACACACCTGATACACATACACACACCACTCCCACACAATCAACCAACTATAAAACACACACCCACATCACCCACAAACCCCTGCGACCCTAATTACTGAGAGAAGGAGAGAGAGACACAGCAGACAATCCATAGCAAGACACACTGAGGGACACTACACCATCACACACACCACATAGTAGCACAAAGCACCACTCACCAACACACTCCTCATCACATACACCACCCCACACCTCACCCACACCACCCCATGGCTCCCCAAAGGCACCCACGCTTTTCGGACCAAGAACTCCGGGTCATGGTGGAGGAAATCCTAAGAGTGGAACCCCAGCTCTTCGGCTCGCAGGTGCAGCACACCAGTATAGCCAGGAAGGCGGAGCTATGGCAGCGGATCGTGGACAGGGTCAACGCGGTGGGACAGCATCCCAGGAATAGGGAGGACATCCGCAAAAGATGGAACGACCTACGGGGGAAGGTCCAATCGATGGTCTCCAGGCACAACATCGCGGTCCAGAAGACTGGCGGCGGACCCCCACCCACCCCTCCCGAATTTACATCGTGGGAGCAAGAGGTCTTGACCATCCTGCATCCTCAGGGCCTCGCTGGAGTAGCCGGAGGAATGGACTCTGGTAAGTCACATCTCAACTACTATATCCCCCCCACCCCACCAGCATGCCAACCCACACCCCCACCCTCACCCCCAACCCCCCAGCACACATCCTCCCTGACAATGTCTCACCAGCACAACCCACCCATCCCAACATCAACTCCTGCATGCCAACACAAATCATGGGCACCCATCACCTAAGCATGACCACTGCACTAACCCCTCCCCCCCACTAAATACCCTCACAACACCTCCCTCCAGGGAATGCCTGCACTGGGGGACAAGGGCACCCATAACATGCATGCTATTGCACACACAGAAACAATAACCAAACTCTCTTACCCCATGCAGGACCCGAACGACAACACACCAGCCAGGAGGGTCCAGAAGTGTCCATCCCACCACCGGAACAGGCCCACACTGAGGATAGCAGCTCTGTCGACAGTGAACCTGATGACCAGCCCGGACCATCGGGGACCTCTGGGCAGTCGGTTCCCCTCAGGCAGCCACAGGCCACACCAGACCCGACCCCCTCTGCCGACACCAGCACAGCTCCCACCCAGCGGGCCCATGCCTCTGTCTCTAGGACAGCTCAATCAGCGGTGTGTCTGCCACTACAGGGCACCCAGGCTAACCCAACACCCCAACAACAACAGGGACCTGGGGGCAGTGGTAGCGGGCACACCGTCCAGGGGACAGAGGCCGGGGGAAACCGGGCAGCTCGGAGGGCTGCTGTGCGACAGGGGGGGGGGGAGAGGCCCAGGGAACCCACTCTCCAAGAGGCCCTCACCACCATCATGGGGGCATACCACCACTCCCAAGAGACGATGGCGACGGTACTGGCCAGGTTCACGGAGATCCAGGCACAGCAGGAGGAACGCTACATGGGGTTCAGGGAGGAGCTGAGAATCATCGGGACCGCAATGGGGACCATCGTCCTGGCCCTCAACAGGATAGAAGAGGCGTTGCGGGACCATGTGGCACCACACAGGGCCCCTGTCACTAGCCCGGACCAGGAACAGCCTACCACCTCCGCCGGCGCTAGTGGACAGGAGGCCCCAACACCACGGCAGGCCACCAGAACCCCACCTCCTGCTGAAGAACAACCACCCCGTAAGAGGAGCCTGAGATCCAAAAAAAAGACAGAGTAGGATGTCAAGACCCCCGCCAGCAGGACATACCCCCTGAACTCTTCCCACTGTTCCACATTGCCACCCTGTCCAACCATGAACTGCCTCTGCTCCATCCTTCCACAGGCAAAAGGACAATGCACCTGTGAGACTGAGAACTGGACTCTGCCATGGACATTACTCCACCCCCACCCATCACCCTTATAATCACATGTACCAATATCTAGCCCTGTAAATAAATCACATATTGCACACAAATCAGTTTGGAGTCATGCTGTATTATTAGCAAATGTATTACATGTTACTGTTCAATATCTGTTCTGTCAATTAGTGATGACAACATACCAATGTCAATACGCTGTAGTTCATGGGCAAACCAAGCAGAAGTCAGGCACTGCGTCATACAGCACTGAGAAGGGAAGGGAAAATCAAAAATTACCCAAAAATATCTGGTGGGAACTACAGAAAGTACAGATGCAGGAGGCTAGAAGCAATTGGGAAATGGCGTGGGTGATTCTTACCTGGGTGTTACTGGAAATACTGTTGTATCACTCTGTCCCTATTGTCTGTGTCGTCCTCTGAGTCTTCCTCCTCTTCACTCTCCACAGGCTCCACGGCTTCTACAACACCACCATCTGGACCATCCTCCTGCAGGAAAGGCACCTGGCGTCGCAAAGCCAGGTTGTGAAGCATACAGCACGCCACGATGATATGGCACACCTTCTTTGGTGAGTACATTAGGGATCCACCTGTCATATGCAGGCACCTAAACCTGGCCTTCAGGAGCCCAAAGGTTCGCTCAATCACCCTCCTAGTACGCCCATGGGCCTCATTGTAGCGTTCCTCTGCCCTTGTCCGGGGATTCCTTACTGGGGTCAGTAGCCACGGCAGGTTGGGGTAACCAGAGTCACCTATTAGCCACACACGTTGTCTCTGTAGCTGCTCTATCACATAGGGGATGCTGCTATTTCGCATCACATTAGCGTCATGCACTGACCCTGGGAACTTGGCATTTACATGGGAGATGTACTGGTCAGCCAAACAGACCACCTGGATATTCATTGAATGGTAATTCTTCCTGTTCCTGTACACCTGTTCATCGTCATTTGGGGGTACCAAAGCCACATGGGTCCCATCAATGGCACCAATGATGTTGGGGATATGTCCAAGGGCATAGAAATCACCCTTCACTGTAGGCAAGTCACCCTCCTCGGGGAAAATGATGTAGCTCCGCATGAGTTTCATCAGGGCAGACAACACTCTGCTCAAAATCTTAGAAAACATAGGCTGAGACATTCCAGATGACATGGCCACTGTGGTCTGGAATGACCCACTGGCCAAAAAATGGAGGACTGACAAAACCTGCACCAGAGGGGGAATCCCTGTGGGTTGGCGGATGGGGGACATCAGGGCTGGCTCCAGCTGGGCACACAGTTCATGGATAGTGGCACGATCAAGTCTGTATCGAAGTATTATATGGCGTTCTTCCATTGTCGACAGGTCCACCAGCGGTCGGTACACGCGAGGATTCCTCCTTCTCATCGCAAGTCCCAGCGGACGGTGCCTAGGAAGGACAACATGGAGCACAGAGTCAGCCAAACCACAGGTACGTACAGACAGCTTGCACAGTTAAAGAATGGCAATGGGTTGAAAGGCGTGTATGTGTGGCAATGCAAGGCCTAGGCCTGTGTATCGCAGTCAAAATTAAGCCATGTGGGCCCTTGAAATGGCGGCTGCCTGACCTGTGAAGTGGGACAATGGGATGTGAGGTCAATGCGCTGGCGGGGCACACCGTGGCGGTAGGCGGTCGAAGACCGCGGCGCAAAGCCGCATTGGTTAACATTGAAGCCTATGGGTTTCAGGAGCCAATAACGAAGTGCGGTCGCGGTACGCACCGCCGCGGTACGCACCGCCGCGGGCGTGACCGCCATTTTCTATCTGCTTAATCACTCGAGACCTGATCATCCACAGGAGAGGACCTATACTGCAAGTGCTGCTGTGACCTCGGTCTGGAAGATACAATGGCTGCTGCGACTGGGGAAAGGGCCCCTGCCTTCACGTCTGAAGAGTTGGAGAAGCTCGTGGATGGGGTCCTCCCCCAGTATGCGCTACTCTACGGTCCTCCAGACCAACAAGTGAGTACACCGGGTGCTAATGGAATGGGCTATGCCTGTGTGGATTGGGGTGGATGTAAGTTGGTGGGGTGGGGGGCGAATGAGGAGTGCAACGCCCGACAGATGAGAGCATGTGCCATATGGCAGAGTGGGTGGGGGGGGGGCAATTACATCTAACATGCAGGTCATTGATGATTTCCTCCTTTCCACCCTGTACATGTCTAATAGGTCAGCGCCCATCAGAAGATCGAGATTTGGCGTGCCATCGCCAAGGAAGTCCGGACCTTGGGGGTCCACAACAGACGGGGCACCCACTGCCGCAAGAGGTGGGAGGACATCCGCCGCGGAACAAGGAAGACCGCAGAAACACTGCTGGGGATGGCCTCCCAACCTAGGAGGGGTGCCAGTCGCACCATGACCCCCCTGATGTCCCGGATCCTGGCGGTGGCCTACCCTGAATTGGATGGGCGCTTTAAGACATCACAGCAGACACAAGGGGGTGAGTATCAGCACATTCTCCTATCTTTCTGCGCAGTGGAGGCGTCTGGGTGGGGGAGGAGGGCTGTGGGTGACATTAGGCCAGGGCGCTTTCTGTAGTGTAGTCCTCTCCCTTAGGCATGGCCCTGTGCCCCCGGCCCCCACCTCTGTAGGGTGACAAGTACAGCCATTGAAGGTCCAGCATCTCCCATGTGTGCGTTTTACGTCTCTTGGCCGGTTGTCTTAGTCAGTAGTACTGAGTAGTGTACCCCGAATGCGCGGCTTAGTGCATTAGGCACCTGTGTCTGTCCTCTCCGCCAACGGTGTTGACATTGCATGCACTCAACCTGGTCTTCTTTTTTCTCCCCCCACCCTTTCTCTTCATCTTCTTGTGCATGTGTGCATTAGCATCATCAGGCGGAGGAGATATGGCATCGGAGCACGAGGGAGCTGCAGGACACAAGGCCCCAGTGGACCCAGGAACAGACACCGAGGGCACCAGTGATCCGGAGGGCGAGGGGAGCACCACGACGGGGACCGCTGGTGAGAGCAGCGAAAGCGACACGTCCTCGGATGGGAGCTCCCTAGGGGTGGCGGCAACATCCGTGCCCCCCGCCTCTACAGGTACAGCCGCCACCCAGCGCACCAGCCCCGCCCTCCCAGCAGCCCCTCAGTCTTCGCTCTGTGCCGCTTCGCCCAGGAAGGCGCGCGTCTCCTTCGCCCCAGGCACCTCAGCCCCTGCCCCTGTTGCCCCTGCTGCCCTCAGTGCGGAGCTCATTGACCTGGTAAGGACGCTCATTGTTGGGCAGACTACCCTTTTGAATGCCATCCAGGGTGTGCAAAGGGAGGTGCAACAGAGCAATGCGTACCTGGAGGGCATTCATTCGGGTCAGGCTGCCCATCAACGAGCGTTCACTGCTCTGGCCTCAGCACTGACGGCAGCCATTGTCCCTGTTTCCAGCCTCCCTCTTCTGACTGCCTCCAGCCTGTCTCTGTCTCCTGTTCCTCAGCCTATCCCATCCACACCATCAGACCAGCCTGCACACACCTCAACACCCAAGAGCAGCTCATCCAAACACAAGCACCACAGATCCCGCAAACACTCACCCGAGCAACACCCAGATGCAGACATGTCAACAGCCACTGCCACCCCTGTGTCCCCCTCCTCCTCGTCTCCCTCCTCCCTCCCTGTGACGTCTACACTCACACCTGCATGCACCCCAACATCAGCCAGTGCTTCCATCACCACCTCACCCTCCAGTACAGTCCACACTCGTGCAGTCACCACCCCCACTGCCATTTACACGTCCCCTGTGTCCTCTCCCACTGTGTCTGTCACCCCCTCTTCCAAGACTCACAAACGCAGGCAGCCACCCACCCAACAGCCATCCACCTCACGACAGCCTACAGCACCAGCACCTTCACCCAATGACAGCACACCTGACTCTCCTACAACCACCTCCTCTACCTCCACTTCCATCTCCACTTCTCCTACCCTTTACCTTGGCCCTAAAAAACTTTTCCTGGCTAACCTTAACCTCTTTCCCCCCAATGACCTCCCCCATCCATCTTCAAAGAGTCCCAAGAGCACCGCAGCCACCACCAGCCCAGCTTCGGGTGTCACTGTTGTGCCTGGGTTCTGGAGCCCACCCTTTGCCAGCAGTGACACATCGATCAGCAGCAAGGACACGTCCAGCCCCCCCCCGGCAAGAGGACCCGCAAAAACAAGGACCGCCATGCGAGGACCGACAGGGCTGCCCCCAAGGAGCAATGTGCGGCCACTTCACCACCCACACCATCTAGGGGAGGCAAGGGCCCGAGAGCCCCATCAAAGGAGCGGAAGGGCAGCAGGAGCGCGGAGAAGGTGGACCCCACTTGCCACATCCCAGCTGGGAAGGAGGACACTAAGGAGGCCAGGAGTCCGTCCCCGAAGGGTCCAGAAACGTCACGGTCCGAGGGCGACTGAGCAGGGAGTCGAGGCCAGGTCTGGCTCCCTTGACCTGCTGGATGAGCACCGCTGAACAGGGCCCGCGGTGCAGAAGAGCACCGCTGAACAGGGCCCGCCGTGGAGATAGGCACCGCTGAACCGGGCCCCGCCGTGCAGAAGAGCACTGCTGAACAGGGCCCGCGGTGCAGAAGAGCACCGCTGAACAGGGCCCGCGGTGCAGAAGAGCACCGCTGAACAGGGCCCCGCCGTGGAGATAGGCACCGCTGAACCGGGCCCCGCCGTGGAGAAGAGCACCGCTGAACAGGGCCCCGCCGTGGAGAAGAGCACCGCTGAACAGGGCCAGCGGTGCAGAAGAGCACCGCTGAACAGGGCCCGCCGTGGAGATAGGCACCGCTGAACCGGGCCCCGCCGTGCAGAAGAGCACTGCTGAACAGGGCCCGCGGTGCAGAAGAGCACCGCTGAACAGGGCCCGCGGTGCAGAAGAGCACCGCTGAACAGGGCCCCGCCGTGGAGATAGGCACCGCTGAACCGGGCCCCGCTGTGGAGAAGAGCACCGCTGAACAGGGCCCCGCCGTGGAGAAGAGCACCGCTGAACAGGGCCCGCGGTGCAGAAGAGCACCGCTGAACAGGGCCCCGCCGTGGAGATAGGCACCGCTGAACAGGGCCCCGCCGTGGAGAAGAGCACCGCTGAACAGGGCCCCGCCGTGGAGAAGAGCACCGCTGAACAGGGCCCGCGGTGCAGAAGAGCACCGCTGAACAGGGCCCGCGGTGCAGAAGAGCACCGCTGAACAGGGCCCCGCCGTGGAGATAGGCACCGCTGAACTGGGCCCCGCCGTGGAGAAGAGCACCGCTGAACAGGGCCCCGCCGTGGAGAAGAGCACCGCTGAACAGGGCCCGCGGTGCAGAAGAGCACCGCTGAACCGGGCCCCGCCGTGGAGAAGAGCACCGCTGAACAGGGCCCGCCGTCTCAAGCACCGCTCCGCTGGGCCCTTCCTCTGAGGCACCGCTCCGCTGGGCCCTTCCTCTGAGGCACCGCTCCGCTGGGCCCTTCCTCTCAAGCACCGCTCCGCTGGGCCCTTCCTCTCAAGCACCGCTCCGCTGGGCCCTTCCTCTCAAGCACCGCTCCGCTGGGCCCTTCCTCTGAGGCACCGCTCCGCTGGGCCCTTCCTCTGAGGCACCGCTCCGCTGGGCCCTTCCTCTCAAGCACCGCTCCGCTGGGCCCTTCCTCTCAAGCACCGCTCCGCTGGGCCCTTCCTCTCAAGCACCGCTCCGCTGGGCCCTTCCTCTGAGGCACCGCTCCGCTGGGCCCTTCCTCTGAGGCACCGCTCCGCTGGGCCCTTCGTCTCAAGCACCGCTCCGCTGGGCCCTTCCTCTCAAGCACCGCTCCGCTGGGCCCTTCCTCTCAAGCACCGCTCCGCTGGGCCCTTCGTCTCAAGCACCGCTCCGCTGGGCCCTTCGTCTCAAGCACCGCTCCGCTGGGCACCGCCGTCTCAAGCACCGCTCCGCTGGGCACCGCCGTCTCAAGCACCGCTCCGCTGGGCCCTTCCTCTCAAGCACCGCTCCGCTGGGCCCTTCCTCTGAGGCACCGCTCCGCTGGGCCCTTCCTCTGAGGCACCGCTCCGCTGGGCCCTTCCTCTCAAGCACCGCTCCGCTGGGCCCTTCCTCTCAAGCACCGCTCCGCTGGGCCCTTCGTCTCAAGCACCGCTCCGCTGGGCACCGCCGTCTCAAGCACCGCTCCGCTGGGCACCGCCGTCTCAAGCACCGCTCCGCTGGGCCCTTCCTCTCAAGCACCGCTCCGCTGGGCCCTTCCTCTGAGGCACCGCTCCACTGGGCCCTTCCTCTGAGGCACCGCTCCGCTGGGCCCTTCCTCTCAAGCACCGCTCCGCTGGGCCCTTCCTCTCAAGCACCGCTCCGCTGGGCCCTTCGTCTCAAGCACCGCTCCGCTGGGCACCGCCGTCTCAAGCACCGCTCCGCTGGGCACCGCCGTCTCAAGCACCGTTTATGGTTCACTGTGCCCACCATGCCTCCTCCTTGACCAGTGGAGACTGTCATCCACCTGATGGACTGTGGCTTTGCACTCCCCAGGATGGTCCAGTGGGCAGCCCACCCACTGTAGAGACATTGAGAGACTGTGGCTTTGCACTCCCCAGGATGGTCCAGTGGGCAATCCACCCTCTGCAGAGACTTGAGAGACTGTGGCTTTGCACTCCCCAGGATGGTCCAGTGGGCAGCCCACCCACTGTAGAGACATTGAGAGACTGTGGCTTTGCACTCCCCAGGATGGTCCAGTGGGCAGCCCACCCACTGTAGAGACATTGAGAGACTGTGGCTTTGCACTCCCCAGGATGGTCCAGTGGGCAATCCACCCTCTGCAGATACTTGAGAGACTGTGGCTTTGCACTCCCAAGGATGGTCCAGTGGGCAGCCCACCCACTGTAGAGACATTGAGAGACTGTGGCTTTGCACTCCCCAGGATGGTCCAGTGGGCAATCCACCCTCTGCAGAGACTTGAGAGACTGTGGCTTTGCACTCCCCAGGATGGTCCAGTGGGCAGCCCACCCACTGTAGAGACATTGAGAGACTGTGGCTTTGCACTCCCCAGGATGGTCCAGTGGGCAGCCCACCCACTGTAGAGACATTGAGAGACTGTGGCTTTGCACTCCCCAGGATGGTACAGTGGGCATGGTGGCTCCTCGTGGATCTGGCGTCGTGGACTCAGGTGGCTGTGGTGCCCCCCCCTTCCCTTCCCCCTGAGGTGCCTGTAGTTTTTACATCTGATGCCCCTGCAGTGTTCTCTCCAAAGGACTTAGGTCTCCTGTGTGGGCTTTGCCCTTGTTTCTCAAGACTTTGGCCCACGGACATGCTGAATTCGTAGGATGTGCAGGACTTGGTACTTCAGTTATACACTGATGTGTATGTCATTAGTTTTGTTGTGAATATCTTTCATGGTTGTACGCTAATTTTCTGGAGCTTTTTGTTACATAAATATTTATTCCAAATATGATTATGTCCTAGCATTTTTCAGGGGTGTTTGGGTGGTGTCACTGTGACTTGGTGCTCTGCATTGGTGAGTACCTAGTTGGGGGGGGGGGGGTCGCATATGCGTGTGCCCGTAACCTTTCGTCCTCCCCCTCCCGTGTGTCGTAGGTGCAGTACTCACTGCTGTCGTCTGCGCCGGACTTCGTACTCGTGGTAGATGAGAAGGTAGACGAGAGCAGGTAGGATGTTTAATTCGGGTTCCATGCTGTCCTCCTTCCTCCTGGAGTGCGTAGTGGTGAGCGTTTTCCCGTCCGTAGTCTGTTTCCGCCGTGTTTTTATCGGCGGTGCTCCCGCCCCGGAAAAGGTGGCGTATTGGTGAGTTGTAATAGTGTGGGCGGTACATTGTCTGCCGCCTGTCTGTTGGCGGTGACCGCCGCGCTGTTTGTTTGTACCGCCGTGGCGGTCGGAGTGTTAAGGTGGCTGTCTGTGTTGGCGGTTCCCGCCAGGCTCAGAATCCCATGTTTTTTACCGCCAGCCTGTTGGCGGGTTGGCCGAGCTTTAACACCGACCGCCAGGGTTAGAATCACCCCCTTGATCTGTAACGAATACGTTGACGGAGCAGCAGGATATGATACAGGAGAACTGAACGAGAAGTGATTATACGGAAGTATATTGGCATAGGACAGGTATTGATTTAAGGGCACATGATGGTTCTATGTGGACACAATAGATAAGATATACAAAGGTCCCCGTGGTAGGGGATTTAGTTCCTCTTGTGTGTGAATGCTTATTCACAAAGGATGGGGATATATTTTATGGAATTTGGTAACACTTCACACAGAGGGGATCTGTATAATGGACATGTATAATAAGAATACTTAGATTTATTTGTATAAGAGTCATGTACGTAATTGGTTTCCACCTATTATTTCACACAGCATGATGCACTGAAATGGGCTGCTGGGAGATATGAGGATATATCTCAGGTGTACGTTACAGTACTATGTACTATATATTATTTACAGCCTTGAGAAGCCCTGAGGAAGTCATTGGGTTACATCCCAGATGAAACACGTGGTGGCTTGGCTGAAGTTGGAGTGAAAGAAGAAAATAAAGAAGATTACTTTTTACCACTTGGGACTGAATTTAAAGACATGTGCTTTTGTTATAGTACATTGGGATAACAATCTTGTGCTTGCTATCATACAGGTTTTAGGGTGTGTTCCCTGCTTTGAGCACCGTTGGATGGAGAAGTAACACAGTGAATTTTGGATGTAAAATCTATATTGTAGTAAATTGTGAGCGTTTGAGCTCCACATAAACCACCCAACCGTAATTTTCTGGATCCAGAGATTTTTCTTAAAGCAAAAACCTTGCAAGCAGTCAGATGGTGTCAGTTGACTCAGTGTCTGTCATTCGGATCCTGGTTGCCGTGATGATGTTGTGGTTGTATATAGGCGCCACCACAGCGTGCTGGCGTCAGTTCTTTCCGTGCAAGGCTACACGCTGATCCAGAGGAGAGCTACTCTCAGTTGCTTTTTGACCGATTTTTCAACCTTTTTGTCGAAGTGTTGACTCTCTTGGTGTGTCAAGATGTCTTCCTGGAAGACTGGTTTTAAGCTGTGTGACTCCGCACCTCGTATGCTTGTTGTGCCTTTAACATGACCACGACCCAAAGACATGAACCCAAAGGCTTTGAGGGAGCAACCCCTAATGCTCATGGCGCCCCGGCACTCAGCTCCTCTTTGCTCGTGGTCTTGTTTGAGAGGAAGGTCATGAGACCTTTCACTGACCAACGACCACTTGTCTTCATCCCAATCCATAACCTCGGGCCATTGGGGTCACAAGAAGAAGAAGTCGAAGGAGGACAAATGTTCTTCGACTTCACCCTATTGCTTAGACAATGCAGTGTGAAAGGAGCATCAACCCTCCAGGCCTCCTTCCGTGGAGCTTGCTTCTGGGTCGGCTCCACGCCTCCCTGAGTTTCTGGCAGTCTGAGCCACCCCTGCCCAACTCTGAGAGTTGTATGAGGCCATGCACCTCATTTTAGGCAGACTGGCCCTCTTGTGACCCCCTTGTGCTCAGATGGATCGAAGGGGGCCCTCTCCATTTCCATGCTGGCTGCGGCCTCAGCTCTGGAGGGCACCTCTGGATCAGATATCCGGTCCGTGACACCACCGGTCTTGCCATCGAGATCTTCCTTGGCAAAGATGTTGTCACTTCCGACAACGGTTGGTCCTATGATCAACGCCGACCCCATTCTCATTCTCAACCCCAACCCGGAATCAGACCGTCACTTGATGTCGATTCCGTCTTCAACTGAGCCTGTTTTCCCAAGGTTAGATCCTGACCCTTACACTTATAGGTATGGGTACAGTGACAGTGTGGATGGGTCGCTGGACCCTATAGAATTCCATCTAGATGATCCAGAAATGGACTGAGCTCAGGAATTGGTGATGCTGTCATGCTTTCTCTTCCTACCTTGGCTACGAAGGAGGGAGCCTCCTATTCCACTTTGGTGAGAAGAGTGGCTGCGGTCCTGGGCAGCGAGCTGCCTTCTGTGGCTGAAAGGACTAACCTGCTGTCTGAGGTGCTTCAGCCAAGAACTTCTATGTCAGAAACCCTTTGCACTGTAATGAAGCCCTCTCTAACGTCCTGACGAGGACGTGGTCTAAACAAAGCACAGGGCATCCTGTCAACATTACAATCGCCTGACTCCACAGGCCTGCTCCAAATGACCCTAAATTCCTGACTCAACACCCTACACCTGAAGGCTTAGGGCCTGATTAGGAGTTTGGCAGACGGTGAAAACTTCCGATGAGGAGGTTGCCACCACACTGGATACCTCTGCCGGACCCATTAAGAGCTTCCCAATAGGCTGGTAGACAGAAACCTAGGTTTTTGCCCACCAGCCTAGTGGGAAACAGGTTACAGCATTGTCTCCAGCTTGTAATCGAGCAGGAGGCAATGCTATGGCCAGCAGAGGACACCAGCACCCTCACAATGTTCACTTTCTGCAAAGCATACAGTGAATATTGCGACGGTGCTGGGTGGGGGGGCTGCACGGCCCATGCAAAGTGCATGGGCAGTGCAGGGGCCCACCTGTGGCCCCCTGAGCTTGTTCTCTGCCAGCCTTTTCATAGCAGTGTTACTGCCATGAAAAAGCTGGCAGAGAACACGGTCATACTCTACAGGGCAGTGCTGTTTGCAGCACTGCCCTGGCAGATTAGGATCTCCGCCACCGCCACACCGCCAGGATCCAAGATCCTGGTGGAGCTGGTGGTGCCAGTGTTGTTATGTAGCAGCTGGACCTCCAAATAGGCTGTGGTCCAGACTGCAATGGCGAGTGTGGTCCCTGAACACTGCATGCTTTTTTTTGGCCGCTGTTCTCATATGTTGTGGGATACCATCGAGCAGGTGCTGCCGCAGGTCCCGGAGGTGGTCTTGGACATTCTCTCCGAAGCCCTTGCTGATGGGAGAGTTGCAGCCAAGTTCACCATATGTTGTGGGCTGGATACGACCGACTCACTAGGCAGATAGGTTACATCAACAGTGGCATTGAGGTGCCATGCTTGTTTTAAGACTCCTCTCTTTTCAGAGGATTTCCAGCAATCGCTTATGGACATGCCCTTCGATGGCACCCTTCTCTTCAGACTCAGCACTTGAGTGTTTTAAGGAGCCCAAAGCTACGGCTCAGTTCCTTGGCCTTGTAGCTGCTCCTCACCCCCTCTGTCTGCTTTTCACCCCATTCGTGGCTATGGAAGGGGCACCCAACCACATCCATTTCCCTCCAGCCACGTGCAACGAATGCTGCCCAGCCTCTGCATGGCTGCATATGTGGGATCCAACATGCCTGTGGATCAGGAAGCCAGCGATCAACCCAGTCTACGACCACCACCACTGCAGCCTCCAAACCTTCCTAGCCAGTCACTCTATCATGGACCAGTTGGAGGCAGAATTCACAATCACCTACCCCCCTGAGAATCCATCATGATGGACAGGTGGCCTTTGCATTTAGTCCAAAGGGGCTACTCCCTTCTCTTCAAGACTGCCCCTCCGGCTATGCCACTATCCTACAATTGGATGATCAAGGATCACTTTGCACTTCTTCACAGGGAAGTTCCAGCTTCCTTGGCCAAGTGAGCCATAGGGAGGGTCCCTGTGCCAGAAGAAGGTCATGGTTGTTATTCTCGCTACATTCTGGTGACCAAAAAGGCCGAGGGCCATCTCCCTTTCCTAGACCTCTGGTCCCTCAACCTTTTCCTCAGAAAGGAGAAATTCAAAATGTTCACTATGACTCGGGTCCTATCTGCAGTGGACCGTCGAGACTGGATAATAGCGTTGGACTTGCAGGATGCTTACTTCCACATTCCTGTCCTGTCAGCCCACAGGAATTACTTGTGGTTCATGGTAGGTGACAAGCACTTTCAGTTTACCATGCTTCCCTTTGGCCTTTCCAGTGCCACTCCGGTGTTCACGAAAGTGATGGTGGTGGTCTCAGCTCATCTGTGCAGGCTAGGGGTTTCAGTCTTCCCCTACCTTGGCAACTGGCTCTTGAAGGCGAGCTTGCCCCGGGCTGTCATCTCCCACCTCCAGACTATGGCAAACATCCTGCATTTGCTTGGGTTCACTATAAACATGACAAAGTCACACCTGACTCCCTCTTAGACGCTCCCTTTCATCTGAGCTGTTCTGGACACACTGTCTCCATCCTGGGTTTCAATGAGAATGACTCAAGGGCTGCTGGACGTCATGGCCTCCTGCATCCTGCTGGGTACAAATGCAGGAAGGCATATGTAGGCTCTGCAGTGGGACCTGAAGTTCCAGTGGGAGCAGCATCAGGGGAATCTCGCTGACACGGTCTAGATCTTGGAGGGAACTGCGCAAGATCTTCAGTTGTGGCATTCAAATCGCGATTGGGTTCGAGGCAGATCTCCCTTCCCCAACCAGATCTGATGAGAGTGACAGATGCGTAACTCCTATGATGGTGTGGCCAAACAAGGGAGCTGGAGATCAGAGGTGTCTGGTCTTTGACAGAGTCTGAGCTCCACATCTATCTTCTGTAGTTCAGGGTGATCAGGTTTGCCTTGAAAGCATTCTTTCCCTCTCTGAAAGGGAAAGTGGTGCAAGTGTTCACAGACAACACCACCACCATGTAGTACAGCAACAAGCAGGGCGGGGTGTGGTTGTGGACCCTTTGTCAGGAGGCTCTATACTTCTGGACATGGCTGGAACATCCGGGCACATCCCTGGTGGTTCCAAATCTGGTGCACTCTCTGAACACCAGAGCAGATGAACTCAGCCGTCAATGCAGGGTTGATCACAAATGGCATCTCCATCCAGAGGTGGAGCAAGGTCTCTTTCAAGAGTGGGGAAAGCCTTTGATAGATTTGTTCACCTCTGCAGAGAATGCACAATGTCAGCTGTTTTGCTTGCTGAAGTTTCCAAGACGACACACGCTTGGCGAGCTTTTTTGTCTTGAGTGGAACTCAGACCTCCTGTATGCCTTCCCACCAATACCACTTCTGCTCAGAGTTCTCAAGAAGATCAAGAACGACCAGGCCCAAGTAATTCTAGTGGCTACAGACAGGGCACAAAGAGCATGGTTTCTCAAGAGTATGGTTTCCCAAGCTTCCGAGCATGGCCACTCAGACTGCCTCTTTTGAAGGTTTTCCACCTGAACCTGTCTAGTTTCCGTTTTCTGTTGTGGAGATTGAGCAGCAGCAGTTGACATCTTTTGACCTTCCGCCTAAAGTCTGTGATATCATCTTCACAGCAAGGTGTCCCTCCACCATGAAAGTATGTACCTGTCGTTGGAACAAATTTGTGGCATGGTGTACTAACAAGTCTGTTGATCCCCTTTCTGCACCTTTGTCTGAGGTTCTTTTGTTTGTACTCTCTTGCCCAGCAGGGCTCTGCTTTGGGCATCCTTAAAGGTTATCTGTTTGCCATCTCTGCTTTCCTCAGACTAAAAGATCAGCCCTCCTTTTTTAAATCTCCCTTTGTTGGCAGGTTACTCAGGGGCTTACCCACATTTTTCAACCTTCCCCATTCATAATGCCCCAGTGGGACTTGAACTTGTACTCACTTATCTTATATGTGTGCCCTTTGAGCTGTTTCATAATTGTTCTCTGTGGAGTCTCACTTTAAAGACAGCCTTTCTTATTGCTTTCACCTCTGCAAGCAGAGTAAATGAGCTGAAAGTTCTTTTTGCGAAGCCACCCTTTCTCTCTGTCCATCCTGATAAAGTGATGCTTTATGCCAAGGCCTCTTTCCTCCCTAAGGTGGTCACTCCCTTTCGTGTAGGCCAATCTCTCACCTTGCATGCTTTTTATGCACCCCCACATCCTTCTCATAAAGAGGAGAGACTCCACGGGCTGGATCCAAAAAGAGTGTTGGCATTCTACCTCAATTGTACCAAAGACTTCCACATGAACAATCATCTCTTTGTTGGTTATGGGGGTGCGAAGAAGGGATGGGCGGTGCAGAAAAGGACCATCTCTTGATGGGTTGTTCTCTGCATCAAAATGTGCTTCACTTTCACTAAGAAGCAAACCCCTTAGGGCTTGCTTGCTAACTCCACCAGAGCTACTGCTGCAACCACTGCGTTAGCATGCGGAGTTCCAGTCCTGGATATCAGCCAGGCAGGAACATGGGCCTCCTTGCACATGTTGACAAAACACTACAGCTTGGACAGTCAGGTCTGCAGAGAAAGCTACTTTGGCCGTTCAGTCCTAAAGGACTTCCTAGTATGATCTTGGTTCACAGACCACCTCCGGGTATGGTATTGCTTGAGTATCTATTCTAAGGTAAGGAATCTGAAACTGAAGTCTCTATCAGATGAATAAGTTACTTACCCTCAATAATGAATTATCTGGAAGAGACATATTCTAATTGCAGATTCCTTACCAATACACCCATCCTCCCTGCTCTGCAAAATGATTTCTAGGGACAGGGACTCCCTTTCATGGTCCTAGTTCTGGTGCACTAGAGTCAGTGTTCTTCATGGCTCTGCACTTCTGGCATGGAAAGCCACGAAAATAAACTAACGTCAGTGTGCCGGGGTGGCACCTATATACGACCGCCATGTCATTACAGAGACCACAACGCCAACGATGGATGCAGAATCCACTGATGCCAGCTGACAGCGCACAAGTGTACTGCTCTTAGAAAAATCTACAGATCCAGTCTGAGTCCTTGGGGATATTCTAAGGTAAGGAATCTGCAACTTGAATATGTCTCTACCATATAATTTATTAACGAAGGTATGTAACTTGTTCTTTTGTCTTTCATTTTCTTTCCCATTGTAAAAATATTGGAGAAGCTGCGTCCTGCAAAATACGTTTGAATACTCAATGCCCATGTGGATTTATGGGTGTTCACAGTATTTTCCCTTCCCTTCGCCTTGACTCGGAAAGCTCACCTTTCCAGCCTGCTCCTCGGACAAACACTGTCGACGGACAAGAGCCCGATCTGCAAGCACAAAAGTCCAGATATATGAAGAAATGGCATTGCGAATCGCCAAGAAAAGGAGACTCTGGGCAGACATACAAACTAAGATCTGCGCTATTGGAGTGGCACAGCGCTCGGTTGACGAAATTAAGAAGAGGTGGTATGACCTGCTGTCCCGTGCGAAGGAGAGGGTGGCAAGAAGACTGCAGGAGGCCAGGAGAACACGAGGCGGTCCACCCACAGAGTCACCATCCACCCCATTAGAGGACCTAGTGGAGTCCACACTCCTCCCTGAAGCAGTGAGTGGGGTCACAGAGATAGACACCTCCGGCACACCAAGTACCAGCATAAGTGCAATATTGAATTGTAACCCCATATGTGTATGCACAAAAGCCCCTTAGGAATTATCAAGTAATGTAAAACATTGTGAGAAGTAGTCCATTCCACATCTTAGAAGCAGCACAACAACGCATTATGGGAGTGGCAGTCCACAACCCATACCTGAAAGTAGCAAATACAGTGTATTTAAGTAGAGCGACACCCAGAGGAACACAAGACCCACAACACAGTGAAGAGAAGTACCTGTACCTTTATTACCATTGTGTGACCTTAACTGTTACAAACATAACTGACATGCTGCATATTATCGTTGCAGGTGGGCCAGGCCTAGCAGCCACAGCATGTGCCAGCTTAGGGGAGACTGACACCCATCCAGCCTTAGACTCAAACACAAGTGGGTTTCTCACCATTGCGCCACTCCGACGCAGGCCCAGGGCACTGCCACTGCCAGAGCTCAGTCAGGACTCGGATGAGCAGCAGGAAGGGCCACATACACCATCCCCAACTGCCAGACGCACCCAGATGCAGGAGGCCAGTTTTCAGCAGACCACAGCACCCCGCAGGATGGCGACAAATGCCGGTGCACAGGCGTCTGAGGCAGGTGAGGGATCCTTCTTCTTTGGTGAGCTGGAAGCAGCTATGTTGCAGCAGCAGCGCCTACAAAACAAAAAGATCACTGGTTTATAGAAACAAATGCAGCAACATAATGCCAACATGGGGGGCCTGCATAGCCAGCTGGAGTGCCTGAATGCGAATATAGAACAGCTGCATGAGGGACAGGTGCAGGCATCGCAGGACACAAGGGAGCTCACTTCTGCTGTGCGGGAACTATACCAGGAGTTGCGCCATGACAGGGTGAGCCACTGCAGGCAGGAGCGACGATTCATGAACATGTTCGGGGGATTCTGTTGCTCTGTCAATAGGCTAGCTAATTCAACCTCACTGATTGCACGTCGTGCAGTGGCTGCACAGGTGGAGGCAGCACACAGCAGCAGGGATGTGGCTCATGGACTTGTCCAAATCACAAATGTGATAGACAACATCATGGGACAGAGGTCAGCCACACCTAGTGAGCTTGGACTGGGGGACACGGAGGACACTTCCAGCCTCAGCAGCCTAGCTGTACCCGCAATGGACACCAGACGGCGCAGTGCCAGGCACAGCACTTCCACTGAGGCAGACAATTGAGGTGCCAGTGAGGCAACTGGGCATCCGAGTGGTGTGCATGGCCGCAAGAAGTAACTGTAGCAACTGTAGCAGCCAGAGGGGTAAGGAGTACACTATGAAGTAATAGTGCATTACTCTGAACTTCTATTGTTTCTATTTTTTAACACACTTTTGTTGCTATTCGTTGGACTAACATTACCTGACATTAAGGTAATAAATTTACTTCACTACAGGTACATTTGTCAGTGCATTTGTCTTATTCATACTTACATCTGAAATGGTTGTGTGAGATGTCAGCTGCACTGGTCCTGTCTGCTGGCTGTAGGGGTGGTATGGGATCATCATCCTCATCAGATTCAGTTTCACATATTTCTACAGGTATGCCCCTGGTGGTAGCTATATTGTGAAAGATTGCACAAGTAGCCACTATTCTACATGTGGTCTCTGGGCTGTACTGTTGTGCCCCTCCACTTTTGTGGAGGCACCGGAAGCGACTCTTCAGCAGTCCAAAGGTGTGCTCCACCACGTTGCGGGTCGCCCTGTGTGCTGCATTGTATCTCCGTTCAGCAGATGTTGCAGGATTGAGCCAGGGCGTCATCATGTAGGTGCGCACTGCGTACGCACTGTCTCCTGGAAGGGACAGAG
The DNA here is from genome assembly GCF_031143425.1 of Pleurodeles waltl. Classification (NCBI taxonomy): domain Eukaryota; kingdom Metazoa; phylum Chordata; class Amphibia; order Caudata; family Salamandridae; genus Pleurodeles; species Pleurodeles waltl. The sequence goes on from NC_090439.1 coordinate 1,034,288,979, forward strand.
GGTATATTGAGTAAGTGAGCCATCTGAAATCAGCACGCCATCAATGCGCCATTGTACAGAGGGACAGTACCTAGTAGATATCCTTCTCCAAACTCCCCAGCTAGCAGTCCTGTGTGAATGCCGCTATGGCGAAAGATGTACAAATCATGTGTGCTCCCTGGGTACCTGGCCACGAGATCAGTAATGATGTTTGAGGCATTGCAAATCACCTCTATATTCATTGAATGTTGGTATTTACGGTTGCGGTACACATACTCTGTGGCTGATGGTGGACAGATTGCAACTTGTGTCCCATCTATGGCACCTAGGACGTGGGGGAACTGTGCTATCTGGTAAAATCTATTTTTGTCTGCTGTATATTCTGTGGGGTGTGGGGGAATCTGATGTACTGGTGTATCCTGCTGAGCATGGCGTTGATAAATGCATTGAAAAATCTAGAGAGGGTACTGTGTGAGACCCCTCCAGCTGCTGCTATGACCCCTTGATAGCTCCCTGAGGTGAGTAGGTGGAGGGAGCATAATACCTGAACATGGGTGGGTATGCTATGAGTCCTTTGTGTTCTGCGCTGCAGTATGGGTTGTAGCTCAGCTCTCAGATCAAGTATCATGGCTCAGTTCAACCTATACCTCTCAAATATTTCCTCCTCCCTCTGGTTAAAAAGTGTAATGCGCACTCCTCCTCCCTCTCCTCAAACCTGCCAAGATCCTCATCCTCCTCGCCATGACGTAGAGTGCAGCCATTGTGGAAAAGAGTCTGAGGCATTCTGGGCCTCTTATATAGGTTGCACCTGGTTACCACCTGGTTTCACTTAGGGGTATTTTGCATGTGCAAAATGCCATTCTGCAAAAAATAGCAATTTGCGAAATTTTGATGCATCGAATTGCGACTTGGAATTTGCAAATCGCATTTTGCGCCTCGCAATTTCCTACTGGAAATACTGAATTGCTAAATGCGACTCGCAAAAAAAGGTCGCAATACAAAAAATCGAAATTTTTGCGATTTCTTATTTTTGGTCTGAGAATGCCTTTCATGCATTGCAGACCACGTTTTTGCATTCGGAAACAGCCAAATTTCGCGATTCACACCGTTTGCGAATGCAAAAACATTTGATACATCTGGCCCAAATTTTCCAATATCAACTTCATGAATCAGGATGAAGGAATTCCTCCCTCTAGATCCGTTTTGGCTCATGTAAATATTTCAAAACAACAGCACATACACCATGCACAGTAGACAGTCTGGTTTCACTGGAGCACAGAGAGTTTCTTTATTCACATCAGACTATACATTTGTATTAAATTCATCTAACTCATGGTAACATTCAGGGCAACTCTCCAGTGGCATGGCTTTCTTGGCTTAATCTGGCTCGAAGGTTGCACCTGCCAACGACATACATATTTTGGAAAGCAAACCTCATCACTCAGGCTAGGTAAGGACACGTGGAACACAGGAGGAAGCGAAATTCAAGATTTTTTTCTGTTAATTTTTCCACCCACCTATCTCACTTGTGGCGACTTTCTTTCAAAAAGTACACATTGGAGTTAGTTTTTCACTAAAGTAAACATTATTATTGACATTAACTAAAAGAGTTTCGTTTCACGTTAATTTAAACAGAAATATTTATTCAAAAGACCTACACATGTTTTATTACCATACCCTAAATGTTACTTAAATATAGTTTCGAGTATTTGCTAGTTGAGCACTGCAAATTATGCCGTGTCACAGAAGTGAGACAATGCGCAAAATGAACGCGTGTGGAATATTACACATTATTAACCTCTTAGCTGCTGGGCCTTTCCCCCCCCCGTGCTGAGCCCTTTTTTGGCTATTTGGGGTAGTTCACGCTTAGGCCTTCATAACTTTTTGTCCACATAAGCTATCCACGCCAAATTTGCGTCCTTTTTTTCCAACAACCTAGGGATTCTAATGGTACCCAGAGTTTGAGGTTTCCCCTGGAGGAGACAAAGAAAATAGCCAAAATACAGTGAAAATTTCGTTTTTTCCCAAAAAATTGGAAAAAAGGGCTGCCGAAGAAGGCTTGTTGTTTTTTCCCTAAAAATGCCATCAACAAAGGGTTTCTGGTGCTGAAATCACTATCTTCCCACCTTTCAGGAACGGGCAGACTTGAATCAGAAAGCCACATTTTTCAACACAAATTTGGCATTTTACTGGGACATACCCCATTTTTACTATTTTTGGTTCTTTCAGCCTCCTTCCAGTTAGTGACAGGAATGGGTGTGAAACCAATGCTGGATCCCGGAAAGCTACACATTTCTGAAAACTAGACAACTGTAGATCCTACAAGGTTTTCCTACAGAAAATAACAGCTGAAATAAAAAAATATTGAAATTGAGCTGAAAACAACAGCCATTTTTCTTTATGTTTTGCTCTGTAACTTTTTCCTGCGATGTCAGATTTCTGAAAGCAATATACCGTTTTGTCTGCTGGACTCCTCTGGTTGCGGGGATATAAAGGGCTTGTAGGTTCATCAAGAACCCTAGGTACCCAGAGACAATAAATGAGCTGCACCCTGCAGTTGTTTTTCATTCGATACTGGGTATACAGCAATTCATTTGCTGAAATATGAAGAGTGAAAAATAGGTATCAAGAAAATCTTTGCATTTCCAAAATGGGCTCAAGATAAGGTTTTGAGGAGCAGTGGTTATTTGCACATCTCTGAATTCCGGGGTGCCCATACTAGCATGTGAATTGCAGGTCATTTCTCAAATAGACTTCTTTTTTACACACTCTCTTTTATTTGGAAGGAAAAAATGTAGAGAAAGATAAGGGGCAATAACACTTGTTTTGCTATTCTATGTTCCCCCAAGTCTCCCGATAAAAATGATACCTCACTTGTGTGGGTAGGCCTAGCGCCCGCGACAGGAAATGCCCCAAAACACAACGTGGACACATCACATTTTTTGACAGAATACAGAGCTGTTTTTTGCAAAGTGCCTACCTGTAGATTTTGGCCTCTAGCTCAGCCGGCACATAGGGAAAACTACCACAATTGTGCATTTTTGAAAACTAGAGACCTAGGGGAATCCAAGATGGGGTGACTTGTGGGGCTCTGACCAAGTTCTGTTACCCAGAATCCTTTGCAAATCTCAAAAAGTGGCTAAAAAAAACAAGTTTTCCTCACATTTCGGTGACAGAAAGTTCTGGTATCTGAGAGGAGCCACAAATTTCCACCCAGCGTTCCCCCAAGTCTCCCGATAAAAATGATACCTCACTTGTGTGGGTAGACCTGGTGCCCGCGACAAGAATAGATCACACAACGGTCAATGTTGGTCCTTACATGAGGCAGCTGTTGACCCTGGGGTGATCCATTCCTGACGCAGGCACTAGGTGTAGGCACTCACGTGGGGTAGTGTTTTTATCAGGACAGGTGAGGAGTCACTGGGTGGTAGGAATTTTGTGGATCCCAGCATATTCCTGTAGTTTGTGTGACAGAAATGCGAGAAAAATTGAGTTTTTATTCAACATTTCAGCTTTGCAGGGTATTCTGGGTAAGAAAACTTTGGGGAATTCACACAAGTCACACCTCTTTGGACTCCCCCGAATGTCTAGTTTCCAGAAATGTTTGGGTTTAGTGTGTATCTCTATATGGCCGCCGAACCCAGGACCAAAAACACAGGTGCCTGCCTTACAAAAACAGTTTGTTTTCCCATAGATAATTTTGATGTCTCCACAATACGATTTGGGTGGTGGAATTTGGGGATGAACTAAATTGGGGAGCTACCAAGAGAGCACTCTCTCTCTCTCTGCTTGCCGCCGCATTCACCTGCTCTCTGGGTTGGGCTAACCCACTATTATCCAGTTGCACAAACAGCTTGCGAAGGGACAGCAGGACTGTCCTCATCACCTCCCTCATAATGTACTGGAAGAGGAGTTATCGAATGGGACTCCTTCGACTGAAAAATCACTCCCAGAGTCTGCGCCATTGTCCTATCCCTCAGATGCTGTCTCAGTATCTGATGTCTTAGTCTCTGATCCTATGTCAGAGCGGTCCTCTATAACCCGAGTGCAGGCAGCAGTCATCCATCAAGATGCCATCTCTGCTATTGGCTAAACTGTTGCTCTAAAACACTAGCCTACGTAGACAGTCACAAAATCGATGGTGTGTGTGAGATACGTGCAACAGTAGAGGCCACCTTACCTGCGCTTCTTCCCTCAATCAGCACGTTCTTTCAAGACACTCGAAAAACACCTTGTCACATACCATTCGTCACAGTCTTTAGCACCTCCTGCGCCCAGTCCAACAATCATTATTGGTGCTCCCACTCCCTCCTCCTCGGATTCCCTCATTACCACCCAGCAAAAGTGCCCTTCGTCTCTCCATAGCCGCCCTCCACCCCGCACATACATTTCATTGGTATTATAGCGCAGGTAATGGCTGACTTTACTAATGTACTCAGCAATTTACATAAAATACAGATTTGCTCTTTGCAGTAGGCATATAAAACTTCTGCGCTTCTTTATGGCACTAAAACTGCCACTAGACAAGTCTGACCCATTTCTCCCCAGGGAAACCACACACATATTGACAAAAGTGATATATATATGACAGCCAACCACCTGAAACTCAACTCAAGCAAAACCGAAATAATCCTCTTTGGCCCACACAAAAACACCTGGGACCCCTCATGGTGGCCCACCACGCTAGGCCCTGCACCCACCCCGCCAACCACGCACGCAACCTCGGCATCATCCTAGACTCCTCCCTCTCGATAACTCAACAAATCAATGCTCTCACCTCCTCATGCTTCAACACACTCCGTGTACAGAAAAAAACATTCAAATGGATCCCCACAGAGACCAGAAAAACTGACACTCACGCACTCATCAGCAGCAGACTTGATTACGGAAACGCCCTCTACGCCGGCACCACTCTAAAACTCAAGCGCAAACTACACGCATCCAGAACTCAGCAGCACGACTCATCCATCTTGTGCTGCGATCGGGGGCCAGGAAACACTTTCAGGAAGGCCTCGTAAGAAAGGGGAGACTCTCCCCTTTCTTACGAGGCCTTCCCGAACGTGGGGAAGGCCGTTTTCCCCATCGAAGCAGGAAGCAGCCGCAAGGCTTCCTGCTTCGATGGGGAAAACAACTTTGTAACATCAGCGCGCCTCGCGGCACGCTGACGTCACAAAAGGGCGGGTAGGTTTCTGGGAGGAGACAAGGAAGCTTCCGTGTCTCCCGGGGCTAGAAAAAAAAAAAATCCTCGGGTGCGACGCACCCGAGGATTTATTAACACCCTCCCTGGTGTCGGCCACTGGTCGTGACCCGCACCAGGGAGGTAGTGCGGGCGTCGGCCAGTGGCCGACGCCCGCATTGAAGGGGTTAAGAGAGTTGTAAGAGTCCACAAAATATAATGTTTCAGTTTAACACTTTTTCTTTCCGCATAGAGGACCTTTGAGCTTATAGCTTTCAGTGAAGGAAATTATTGTTTCTGACTGAATGGAAATTTTGAACTGGTTATCCAACATTAGGCACTTATTCGGATGGTATGGCACCATCAGTATGTGATATCTTGAGCTAAGAGGAACAGAGGAAGGATTCCATGGTGGTCATGTAGACTGTGTGGGGAAGTACCTCTTTATACATAGTTGCCTCCATTTTTGCACTTTTTGATGTTGTTGGATTTTGAATTCTGCATACAGAGACATTGTTGTCCAGTTCCCACTGTATGTGCTCTGACCCCCAAAAAATTACAGAATTGACCAACTCCTCATTGACATACTTTAATTTCAAGTTATCATAGAACATTAAATGTTACTTGAGGGCAGTAGCACATTGCGCCCCTCATTCAGGGGTGGCTCTTTCGCTATGGTGAAGGAGTGTCACCCCAATGGCCCAGCCAGAAGCAGAAAACTAAAACACTAGATTACTATTGTTTTCTTTTTCTGCTTCTGGAACAGCCAGCAGTGCAGGGAGGAGCGGGACTGGGCCACGTGAGGTGGGAGGAGGAGAGAGTGCACCTAAGTGTGCATGTGTGTTTGGCCGGCTGTCTGAGGCCTGCTTAGATTTCTCCAGCCCGGCTTTGTTTAACAGTCAGGGTGGAGAAACTGCACTGAACCCAGGGCTGTGTCTGAGTGGCAGTCACTGCCACTGAAACTATTTTGTGCGCTGCTTTCATGCTAGGTTTTGCATGAAAACAGCACCAGGACTGCTGGGGGTCTGTGCTGGTGTTCCAGCAGTGAATGCTGGGACAACATAAGAAAAGGAGCCCAAAGCGGCAGGTGGGAGCAGGGACAGAGGCAAGATAAGTGCTTTTTTTTTATTTTTTACCTTGTCTCCGCCCCTCAACTCTACCCTGGCGTTATGCAGCAGCCGCTGCTGCCCTTATTAGGCTGTGACAGCCTTTGAACCTGTTTGCAAGCCTGTCAAAATAACCCTACTTTCAAATATTCCATAAGTCACCCCTACGTAGGCCTTTGCAGCCCACAAGATAGAGTGCCTAGTGCCTATTTAAATAGGGTACGTGCAAAATAATTTGTGTTTGCATGTTTTTACCGTCACTTGCCCTGAAAACTGTTTTCCCTGTACAGGGTTGTAGCTGATTCTGTAAGGAAAATGTACGTGTAAATAAAATACAGTTTTTGTTAACTTTAGTTTGGGAAAAGCTACAGAAATAAAGTGAGTGCTGGCCCCTAAATGCTGTCCATGAGGTCATGTTGTCGTAGTTTGGACTCTTGCTCTGAGCAAGACTGCTGGTTTAAGGATGACTATACTTTTGTTTGTAGGCGACTGCGTCTTTCCTACAACAAGTCGCAACTGTTGTCCCAACCTTACCGGCTCACTAGCAGCACCTCACCAGAAACACAATAGTAAAAGGTGATTTATGGCAACAGCTTACGCATGGACTCAAAAATAAGATATCTCAGGGAGTGTCGTGGTTAAACGGAGATTACCCTTTTCTCACAGATATATTATGTCTCATACAAACACAGGCAATGACACAGATGCAGTAAAGTTACAATTGTTTTTATTTAACATAACTGTAATTTGCGATGAGTTGCATGGGCTGCAATGATTAGGATAATGAATAAAGCAAGAAACAGTATTGTGAAGACGAGAGTCATTATTACAAAGACCCTCACCATTCTTGCAATACATAAAAAAGATATGTGAGATGTAATATGCCCTAATACCCTAATGTGAAAAGGCCTAACCTCCTACCTAAAGGAGAGCTGGGTTTGTTAAACCTAATCTGCCAATGCCATGTCCATGAGAGTTGCCCCCAACCCTCGTTACCTTGGAATGAGGTCTCTATCTCAGACTCCGCAGGGACACGAAGACTGGGTCAGCGTCAAGACGACTGCAGCATCGGTATCAGCGATGGTGGCGATGCCCTCTGGTCGGAATCCCTCTGATTATCTGTCTAAAGTGTGATGTATTTATACAGATCTACAAGGTCCCCTGACATAGGTGTGTTCCTAAACAATAGATGACAGACATGCTTGGGACGGCAATTAATATCAACAATCCCTCGAAAGTATAGAGAGGGAAAATCCCTAAGTGTGAATACCTACTGTTTGTCTTTGGTGCTTCATCTTGACGCCTTGGCGCGGTGACACTGATAATGTTACCCATAACAAGTGGCCTAGCTATAAACAAGGCAGCCATCTTATAAGAGATAAATATTAAATGGGCTAAGACAGAGCAAGCTAAGTAGGTTAAAAGTCACTAGGTGACGGGGGCACAAGTCTACAAGCCAGAGGCTAAGCTGACTCCTGTTATCCCATTAAAACAATCTAGGATTCACTACAATGTGAGCCCTAAAACAGACTAAGAGGAAGTTGTGAGCCATCTCCTGAGCAGTGGGTAATCATGTTAATGGGCCAAAGTGTGCTATCTTAGTGTTCATATCCACAGTTTCCATAATCACAGTACACACATTAGATGCTGGTAATACTGCAAGGAAATAAAAGACCAAGGGCCATATTTATACTTTTTGATGCAAAACTGCGCCGGCGCAGTTTTGCGTCAAAAATATTACCGCTGGCTAATGCCATTTTGGTGCGCCGTGCGGGCCTCATATTTATACTTTGACGCACGGCGGCGCAAACAACAGGTGGGAGTCATTATTTTTGACGCACACCGCGGGGTCAAGTCGTAAAGGAAAACTACGTTAACGTGGCGGAAATGACTGTGGGTCGATTTACTACACCGCAAACCGGATATGCACCTTTTTTTTTTACGCAAAAGCGTTAAAAAAAACAGCGAATACTGCCATTTCACCAGAGGAGAGCCAAAATGGATCCCAGATGCCACTACAGACCCCAGAAAGATGACAGCAGACCAGGAAGCAGCCAGGAGGACCCACACAAGAACCAGGACACTTTTAAGAAGAAAAGAAAGTGCCGCTTTAGTGCAGAGGAGCAGGAAATTCTGGTTAAAGAGGTGACGGAACACCAGCACTAACTGTTTGTCACATCAAAGTTGCCAATCAGTAGGAGAGAGGCCATATGGCAACAAATCGTTGACAAGATTAACAGTGTGGCTGAAGTACGCAGAAGAATCATCGAGTGCAAGAAACGCTGGCATGACTGCAAGCGCAGGACCAAGGAAAAGATGGCCAGGAACAGGAAGGCAGCACTGCAGACTGGAGGTGGGAGTCCAGCACACCAGGAGGCCCTGGACCACATGGAGGAGATGGTCGCAGCCATCATCCCTGAGGAGATTGTCACATGGATTCAAGGACAGGACAGTGCAGACTACCAGGAGACAACGCACATGCAGGGTAAGTCGCATGGGGAATTAAAATGCAATAATGTCATCTACAACCGGGGGGGGATACCGACCACTAAATGCATGGAAGTCATCTAATACATGGAGTGGCATGGGTAAAGGGGCATGGCAGGGGGGCATGACCCGTTCTGAGAAGACCTGGGGCACACCATTACACAACACCAACAACAGTCCCATGGGGGCATGCTGTCATGCCAACGATGGAGCAAAGGGAAAGCCACGACAGGAGGGAAGGCCACTACGTCAAACTGACATCCTGGCGCACGTCAGCCAACATACCCCCTACATTAAGTAGGGCCCTATTAGCAATCCTCCAGCCATACCGACAACTGGAATGTAACTGCGACAACAGTTGTCACTACCAGCTCTGCTCTGTGTGCAGCTCAAGTAGCCAATGGCAGTAACCTCCCCATGGATCATACACACCTAAATTAGGGGGTGAGGATGACAACTGCAACAATCCCCAGAAACAAGACAAAGGCCCCAGTACTCTCAAATGTCAATGCCCATAGTTGTCGCAAACATCAGCCAATGTAAACAACAATAGGAGCTACACAGCACTAAGGACACACCCATGCTGCATATTTCAGGGTCCATCCTGTGCCTGGGTAACAAGGTGTGCTGCTTTACTCTTCAGAATATCAAAACTATGCACTTCAGGATATTTTAAGGCACAATGTAAAGCAATCACTCTCAAACACCTTCGTAAGTAGAATAATCAAGTTTATTTAAGGGGCAAGTTCTCAGCTAGCAAAACTAAACCACACTAATATATATATATATATATATATCAGGAGAATAACATGAGAATAATGATAAAGATATAAGCACTCTGTGAATAATTGCAAGAGTAAGTGCATATAATACAAGCACACACCATATACCTCAATGCTCAATAGCATGAAAATGACTGCAAGAATAAGTGCATATTACGCGCGAACACACAATATACTTCAATGCTCAATAGCATGAAAATGATTGCAAGAATAAGTACATACTACGCGCGCACACACAATACACTTAATAAATTGAAAAGCTTCACCGAAAAGAGCGTCTGCATCCCTCCGCCGTACACAAAGCTGGGGAACCCAAATCAGCTAGCACAGGGAGCCTCTGTTCGGGACAATCAGTCCTCCTGGCGTTGCGTCCAACCCAGAAGAGAGTTCCTAAACCAGCCCATCCAGGCCCCCAACTTTTATAGTATTTACTAACGCCCAGGAGTCTTTTCTAGAAAAAGACCCCCTCCTTTACAAATTGTGCAATCGGCGGTACCTTGTTCACCCTTCGAGACGTCTCCTCAGAACGGGCCAAGTTCCCAGGAGAGGACTCCAAGGTGAAGCTTGCATTCCTCCTTGTGTACAGGCGCATCCCCCTGTTGTTCTAACTGATAGCTCGTGGAATGTAAATAGCGCCCTTCGTACCAGGCAGATGGAGCGAAGTTGAGCAGAAAAACACCCCACCCTTCAGCTTGCCGAAGCTTGTGGAAAAACACAGAACAGTGCCTTACGCACCGAACCAGACTCGACAAAATGGAGTCGTGAACCAAAATGGAAGCGAAGGCCAATGAAAGCAGAGGCCAATGGTCCACACTCTGCACCACTGTTTACCTTGCACGTAGTGCTGCCGCATGCACGTAGTGTATGTAGCAATACATTTCCACCCTTGGACCATTTGGCCAACTTACAACTAAGTATATCCTATAAGCTGAAATGGCAATGCTCTTGGGCGACACTGAGATAGAAGGTTAGGCACACACTGAATACAACAACATAATGAAATTAAAATAACTGTTATGATAATGATTACACCAAAGATATAACGCAGTTGGCCTAAATTAGGCAGCCATCCAAAAGCCCAATCCCACCACCCCTTGTCAACATCCTGCTGCACCCCCTTCACCAACTTATGCAGGGCCTCTATGTGGGAGTTGATTGATATGGAGTGGTCGGATAAATTGAAGCAACATAATCCTTCAAAATCACTGCAGCCATGGTTGTGTTTAAGCAGTAAATAATCAATAGCAGCGCGATTCTGCAAAGCAGCTCTTCTAATTCCCTGTACATCTAATAACAGCTCAGCTAAGGCAGCTGATGTATAGTTAATATTCTTGACTACTAAACATGCAAGTTTATTAATAACTCTGGTATTATATACTGCAAGTCCTGGCACCCCTACGATAGAACCAGCTAAACTAACATATTCTGTTTTGGACAGCAATGAAATTTCAGAATCACAGTCCGTAGGTAATTGAATAGTGTCTCTGGTATAGCGAGGGTGTAGAGCAGTATCCATAGGAAACATGAGAAAGCCTAAGCGTGACCAGGCACAAGGCCCTCCGGTTAGATTGGCTGGAATATAAGTAAAAGAAAGATTACCACAAGAAAAGAGCCAACCTTTAGGCAACTTAACATTTTGAATGTGGCTGGCAGCAGGCACCACATGTTGGCAAAACATCGAATTATTTACATTCAAACAGGTTAGGTCAGTCCGTGAGTGGCACAACGTCCGTTGTGCAGCAGTTAAGTTTTTGTCTCTTTTCTCCAATTTGAGCTGAGCACATTTACCTATTTTCATAGGATCACAGGTCAATGAATAGCACACATCCCCATTTGAGATGTTAAACGTGAGTATAGATGTCATGTTCCTCCACAACCGCCTGCCCACCTCCGGGCAATGACGGCAGTACTCATAGAGTGACAGATGGGAGCGAACGTCACTCACATCCACCATTCCATCCTGGTTTGTATTGTTAAAGATGTGTAATAATACAGCAGCAGGAGTGGGCACTGCCACTAGACAAGTGGTAATCAAATCTTGAACGCTTTGCATGTTACTCATACAGAAGTGAGATATATTCAGCACTTCCTGCGCTAGATGAATCCAAACATTGTTCGGTTGATGCAGCAGCGTTGGCATCTGCGGCTGACGGTTGAATTTTTGGGCTATGAGCCCCTCCCGCTCCCCGGTGGAGTCTCCCGAACGGGCTCCATACACCACACTCATGGCACAGGCACTCCACAGGATGATCTGAAAAGAACAAAGGACAAAACACGTATTATCATTCTCGCAGATAGCATTTGTCAGCGGGAACATGTTCCCATTTGTCTTGACCAGGTCGCATAACTACCAGGACATTGTATGGTCCAGTGGCGATGACATCAGCGGGTTGAGGAGGGTTATTTGGGGATTCAATCCACACCTTGGCCCCTGGGTTCTTGTCAGTAGATCTGAACCCTCCTTTGCCTCTCACAGTGAGAAGAGCTGGGGCGCTCCCCTTCTTAACAACACCTCCATAAACTGGCATAATGACAATTTGGGCAACGCGATCACCAGGTTGCACCACTAGGTCTGTGTCACCACTGTTCAAGAGAATGACTTTCAACTCGCCTTGGTAGTCTGCATCTATCACGCCTCCTAAAACTTGGATGCCCCTCAAGGCAAGCCCAGATCGAGGGGCGATCAGACCGTAATGCTCAGGGGGAATCTGAATTCCCACCCCAGTTTCAATCAGAGTGATGTCTCTAGGTTTCAATCGATGCATGTGTAAAGCATGTAAGTCAAGTCCTGCAGATTCTGGTGTAGCTCGATGTGGGGCCAAAGCTCCTGGAGCTGTTTCCCAATACATAATGGTATTGCTCGTTGTAAACGGATTAATCTGTAAAGCAGGTGTCAGCATTCTCATGAGAGGTGTCTCGGCATTTGTTAGGGGTCGGTTGTTCAAAATTTGCAAAGCATCATACAAATTATCCCTCCAACCCTTCAGTGTCCCATCATTCAGTTTACGCAATTGTTCTTTTAGCAACCCATTCATTCTCTCAATCAGTCCCGCTGCTTGTGGGTAGTAAGGTATGTGAAAAATCCACTCAATATTGCGTTGTGCACAATAGTCCTGCACTAGTCTGCCCTTGAAGTGGCTGGCGTTATCACTTTGAATCTGGAGTGGCACCCCATAGTACAGAATCAACAGATCTAGTGTTTTCAGGGTGCTCTGCTGAGTTGCGCGCTTGCAGGGAAAGGCTATGAGATAACCAGAGTAAGGGCCTCATTATGACCCTGGCGGGCGGCGGAGGCCGCCCGCCAGGATCCCGCCCTCCAAATTACCGCGCCGCGGCGGGTATTACGAGTTTTCCCCTGGGCTGGCGGGCGGTTCCAGTTAAACCGCCCGCCAGCCCAGGGGAAAACGACCTTCCCACGAGGATGCCGGCTCGTAATCGAGCCGGCGGAGTGGGAAGGTGCGACGGGTGCTACTGCACCCGTCGCGTATTTCACTGTCTGCAAGGCAGACAGTGAAATACATTTTGGGGCCCTCTTACGGGGGCCCCTGCCGTGCCCATGCCATTGGCATGGGCACGGCAGGGGCCCCCAGGGGCCCCGCGACCCCCCCTACCGCCATCCTGTTCATGGCGGCTTTCCCACCATGAACTGGATGGCGGTAGGGGGGGTCAGAATCTCGCGCTCCGCAGCCATGGAGGATTCCAATGAGCAGCGGAAAGTCAGCGGGAGACCGCTGACTTTCCGCTTCTGACCGCGGCTGAACCGCCGCGGTCAGAATGCTCATTGGAGCACCGCCAGCCTGTCGGCGGTGCTCCCGTGGTCGGTGGCCCTGGCGGCCACCGGCCGCCAGGGTCAGAATGACCCTCTAAGTGTCTACCACAGTTCAGGCATACTGACACCCTCTGCTCACTGGCATTGGTCCAATGTAATCAATCTGCCAAATCTGTCCTGGCAATTTACCTCTACCTAGCTGGCCTCTCACCACCTGTGGGACCGGTCTGTGCTGTGCATGCTGACAAATGGGACATTCAATGATCGCTGTTTTAATCAAATCTAGGGGAAGATGCATCCCTCTATTCTCAGCCCACCTGTGAGTAGCCTTTTCTCCAAGATGTCCGCATTTCTGGTGTGCCCATTTAGCCATTCCCACCAAATCAGAACTCTGCGCCTCCACTTCAGCCTCTTGAATCTTGGCTCGATCGTCTGCAAGACAATTGAACCATCGGTCTAATGCATCAGTTGGACAGTGAGCGTCCACATGATAGACAGTCACGGTGCTTTGAGGTAACATTTCCCAGATCTCCTGCCATAACTCCTTCCCCCATACCTCTTTGTTATGGATTTTGTACTGATGTACATGCCACGTGGGAAGCCAAGTAGCTAACCCATTGGCGGTAGACCAGGAATCTGTATAAATGTGACATTTTCCGGGTAGCTCCTGTTTTAAAGCCTGATACACGGCATAAAGCTCTGCATACTGGCTACTTTTTCCCTGTCCTGTAGTTGTCAAAAGCTTCTTGGTAACAGGATTATAGGACACTGCCTTCCAGTGCCTTTTCGCTCCAACATATTTTGCTGAACCATCTGTGAACCACACATGTTTTTTGTCATCTGCAGACAAGTCTGCGAACGGCTGGCCCCACCCTACTGGGGATTCACACACTGAAGGTACATCATGCAACATTTCGGAATTCTCCACTGGAGCCTGCGCTACCTGCTCATGCAAAACGGCGGTCCCTTTTGGACCCGCTCGTGCCCTGTCCTGGACATACCATTTCCATTTTATAATGCTGGCTTCTTGCGCATGTCCAATTCTATGAGTTTTTGGCGAACTCATCACCCACTGCATGATGGGAATTTCAGGCCTTAAAATCACATTGTGTCCCAGTGTAATTTGCTCAGTATCAACCAGGGCCCAATAGCAGGCCAGCAGCTGCTTCTCAAAGGGAGTATACCGCTCTCCTGCCTCAGGTAACTTCTTTGTCCAAAATCCCAGGGGCACCCTCTTTCTTCCTTGTTTTTGCCATAAACTCCAATTGGCATACTGCCCCTGGACTGTCACATTCAACTCAATGTCTCCCTCTCGAATCGGCCACAAATCCAAAGCATGCTGAATGGCGTCTTTCGCCAATTCAAACGCGCGCTGCTCCTGCTCTCCCCATTCAAACGCATTTTTCTTTCGTGTAACTTTGTACAATGGGGCCAAAATCTGAGACAAATGGGGTATATGTTGTCTCCAATACCCGAATAGTCCAATAAAACTCTGGGCTTCCTTCCGATTTCGCGGTACTGCGAATTCCTTAATCTTTTGTTTCACTTTTGGCAACACTTCTCTGTGTCCCTGATTCCACTGAATGCCCAAAAATTTCACGCTCTGAGACGGTCCCTGCACTTTCTCGGGGTTAATCTCCCACCCTTTATTCTGCAAATGTTCCACCACCCTGTCTAGCTGAATTTGCACCTGTTCTTGCGTCTCTCCCTGCATCATCACGTCATCTATATAGTGAGAAATTTGCACTCCAGGAACCACTGGTACTTCATCCAAATGCTCTGCCACCAGCCGGTGGCAGATAGTGGGGCTATGTAAATACCCCATGGGTAATCTACAGAAGGTGTACTGACGCCCCGCCCACTGGAATGCCAGCTGAGGCTGGCTCTCAGTAGCTATTGGTATCGTAAAGAAGGCATTGGCAATGTCAATGGTTGCATACCAAGTCCCACTGTGTTTCTGTATGTTCTCAATCAAGGTAATGGTGTCTGGGACCGCTGCAGTCAGAGGAGGTGTATGTTTATTCAATTGGCGATAATCAATGAAAATCCTCCAACTGTTATCACTTTTACGAACAGGCCAGAGGGCATTATTCCACGCAGTGGTGATGGGAACTATTACCCCGGCCTCTAGTAAATCATGTATAGTCTGGCTAATCTCCTCATGTCCTCCCGGTATTCTGTACTGTTTCATTTGAATCACCTTAGTAGCTTGGGGAAGTGTTACCGGAGGAATCTTCAACAGCCCCACCCTTGCGGCGGCTATTGATATAAATCTTTTGGAACCAAATTGATAACATCCATCTTCCAAATGTAGGGTCATCCCTTTCAAAATGTCAATTCCAATAATGTATTCGGGAATGGGCACAATCAGGACAGTGTATTCTCTCTTTGGAAGTGCCCATATTTTCATGGGAACCACTATCTGCACTGCCGGGGTTTCTTTTCTGCCCAATCCCGTAATGGTGAAGTACTGTCCCCTGAATTTTCTTGGATTGCCATGAATCAAAGTGGCCTCCGCTCCGGTGTCAACGAGGGCTCGAACTTTTTGAACATTTCCACGTTTCCAATAAATTTCTACTTTGACATGAGGTCTGTTATCTTTGCGAGCCCATCCCTGCACCGGAGTTTGGCCTGTTTCCTAATCTATTTTCACTCTGCGCACATCAGAGTCTGCCCAAGTCAAATCTGGATACAGTTTGCGGTAATTCTCAGGGAACTCCTCCTCCCTGTCTCTGCTTCGCAACCTCTCTGAGCTTACCAGCTCCCTCTCCCGCTCTCTTCCTCGAGTTTTCCCAGAACCTCTCAGTTCCCGGTCTCTCTCCCTGCTCCGGGTTCCCTCTGCGCTTCGGTGCTCTTCCTCCCAATTTTCATCCTCTGGGGATCTCTCTCTACTGTGGGGTTCTCTCCCTCTCTCTCCCTTTTCACCCTCACGCTCCTCCCCTCCTGCCTTTCTCTGGTTCACCACTTTGTTATCCTTCTTGTTCCCTTTCCTGCTCCCCTCCTTTTTATCCAAACCGCGTTTGCGGTACATTTCCCACATGTCCTTGGTGCTTATCCCATCAATTTCATTCCTGGTCACCCCATCTCGCAGCAAGGCCTGAAACATATCTCGCCTTGTCACCCTGTTGTTATCAGTACGATTCTCAGACCGTGAATTCCTCTCTGGCTTAGCCCATTCTCCTAAATCACTTAACTCACGCACCGCTTCTACCACCTGAGACAATGGGTTACCCGTCTGATTAATTAACAAAGTCATGATGACATGCTTATATGCAGGAGGAGCGGCCCTAATCAGCCGGTTTCGCACAGACACACTTAAAATTCCATTCATCAAATCATGGCCATTACCCATAAAGATAGCTGTTTTCATCCCTTCTTCCTTCAATCTCTGTACTGCATCTCTCAAAGTATACCAAGGTTTATCATTAGGCGGCCAGTCTGACTCTGTCGGATACTTCTGAGCACACCCTTGCGCAGCTAGCTCTAACAAATTGGTCATGGGACAATTCCCTGGATAGGTTCTAAACTCATTTTGAATAACCGGGTCTGTACTTAACATACAAAGCCTCGGGGCGTCGCCGTGATCCAATTGGACCCCCTGGCCCCCCATATCGTGCACCCGCACCAACCACGTAAGCAATGTTTCCCCAGACCTCTGTCGAAATCTGTCTATCACATCACTTAGTTCTTGCTGTGTATAATCCTCCAGGGCATCCAACATCACCCCTCCAGGATTAGCTGGGCTATGCTGTAACTTTCGCCGATATATGGGCTGCGCACGGACAACATTCCTGCGCTCTGTCTTCTCCTGTCTAACATCTTGGCAGTCATCGCCCCCGGACCCATCTGAAAAATCAGATGTATCCCAGATGTTTCCATCCCAAAATTCAGGGTCAAAGGCTAATCCTGCCTGAGAGATAGCTAAATGCACCTTCTTTTTATTAACTTTCCCTCTTCGTTTCTTGTGTTTATATTTAGCTACGCTAACGGCCGTTCTCTCTGCAACCAGTTGGTACATTTCCAACTTATCACTTAATAATTTATTTTGACAAGCTAGCATGGTAGAGGAATTTCGGGCTTCTACTAACTCCTTCCCCAGCTGCTCGTGGTCTTTTTGTAACTGTAAACATTTTTCATACAACTTTCGGTACGCAGAAAGCAAGATCCAGCCTCGCCTCCCCAACGCACAAATCTCCCTTCCCTTGTCAATTGAAACTTTCTGTAAGCATATAAGAAGATCTTCAGGTTCCACATTCAACATACACGCATTTCAATTTTCACACAAACCAGCACAACGTGACCATTCCTGAGCTAAAAGTTTATACGGGGCAGTTTCCCACCCCGGTATTTCTATGTCTGGATTTGCTACATGAGAACCTGCTTTTGAGCTCGCTTTGATCTTATTAAGCATTTTCCCTTTTTTTTTTTTCGAATCCTGCAAACGACTACGCCAATTTGTGCTGCTTTACTCTTCAGAATATCAAAACTATGCACTTCAGGATATTTTAAGGCACAATGTAAAGCAATCACTCTCAAACACCTTCGTAAGTAGAATAATCAAGTTTATTTAAGGGGCAAGTTCTCAGCTAGCAAAACTAAACCACACTAATATATATATATATATGTATTAGGAGAATAACATGAGAATAATGATAAAGATATAAGCACTCTGTGAATAATTGCAAGAGTAAGTGCATATAATACAAGCACACACCATATACGTCAATGCTCAATAGCATGAAAATGACTGCAAGAATAAGTGCATATTACGCGCGCACACACAATATACTTCAATGCTCAATAGCATGAAAATGACTGCAAGAATAAGTACATACTACGCGCGCACACACTATACACTTAATAAATTGAAAAGCTTCACCGAAAAGAGCGTCTGCATCCCTCCGCCGTACACAAAGCTGGGGAACCCAAATCAGCTAGCACAGGGAGCCTCTGTTCGGGACAATCAGTCCTCCTGGCGTTGCGTCCAACCCAGAAGAGAGTTCCTAAACCAGCCCATCCAGGCCCCCAACTTTTATAGTATTTACTAATGCCCAGGAGTCTTTTCTAGAAAAAGACCCCCTCCTTTACAAATTGTGCAATCGGCGGTACCTTGTTCACCCTTCGAGACGTCTCCTCAGAACGGGCCAAGTTCCCAGGAGAGGACTCCAAGGTGAAGCTTGCATTCCTCCTTGTGTACAGGCGCATCCCCCTGTTGTTCTAACTGATAGCTCGTGGAATGTAAATAGCGCCCTTCGTACCAGGCAGATGGAGCGAAGTTGAGCAGAAAAACACCCCACCCTTCAGCTTGCCGAAGCTTGTGGAAAAACACAGAACAGTGCCTTACGCACCGAACCAGACTTGACAAAATGGAGTCGTGAACCAAAATGGAAGCGAAGGCCAATGAAAGCAGAGGCCAATGGTCCACACTCTGCACCACTGTTTACCTTGCACGTAGTGCTGCCGCATGCACGTAGTGTATGTAGCAATACACAAGGCAACATCCCAAATGTCATACTGCTCAGACAACAGCATTGAGGAGGGGACACATGTAACTGGTCACTGAAATACACCTTCACAGTCAGAGGATGAAATAGGACACTGATATGACTATCAGGGCAATCCAATGTAACACACATTCCCCAACATCAGCAGGACACATTAACAATGTCAACATCCATATCGGATCATAACATTGCCATGCTTAGGATATGCCACATGTCAATTACATTTAAGTGGATGTGAACGAACAGAGATTGGGGCAGGTCCAGATTGTTAATTGTGCTGCCAGGGCCATCAGTACACCCACAGCCAGTGAAAGGTCTCACCATGAGAATGGATGTACACAGAGGGTCGAGTAGGAAAAGAAGGTGGCAATTCTCTATTTGGCATAAATCAACACCTAGAGGCGATGAGGCTGACAAGTCTGATAACTCATTAACATACATGTGACACACAGGTGGGCCATAGGACTGGAATAATGCCCATCTGAAGGACTGGACAAATTAACACAAAACAAGATCACAAAGTGAATTCATCAAAAGGCAGGCATGTCACATCAAAATTGCCACAACACAGCCACACTAATTGTACCCTGTTTCATTGCAGTTGAAGATGGATCTCCTGCCGATATGCCTGTCCCAGATTTCCCTGATGACATGGATGATGAGCTGATAAACATTCCCCAGGAGACTATCCAAAAGGTCCTTGAAACCCTCCAGACCCCACCTTCAGTCACAAGGAGGAGCACAGAACAAGCAGCCATCGCAGAGGAGCCACCCATCACCCATATTGTAAGACCTGCCAGCTCCAATACAGCTGAGGACTCAGAAGACACTGGCACCAGCTTTGAGAGAACTGTGGTTGGAGTACAGTGAGAGCTGGCCAAGGAGGTGCGGGTGGGTATGCAAACTATGGCAGCCAGCCTTGAGGGGGTGCGTTCATGCATGATGTCATCTGCAGATCAGGCAGCAGCTATGCAAGCCCTAACATCCATACGGCAAGGACTACAAGAAACTGTCAAGGAATTCACCACTGCAGTAAGGGAGTTGCCACAACACCTGGCACCCCAAACCTTCCACTGCATGCACAAATGCAATCATGACTCCCTCAGGGCCGACCTGGCTGCCTACCATCGTGATGTGGCTGCTATTCTCAAGAACCAGCAGACCCTCCTTGCTGCAGTACTGCCCTTAAGACCTTCACAGGGAGCAGCAACCGGGATGTCTGACTCCACGTCTTCTAACACTGAGGTGTGTGTTGCCCCTTCACAACCAACAACAAGGACAAAGCAGGCAACACACACATCAGACATGGAACAGATCACATTCACAAGGAAAATAAATGACCTGGAAGCACTAGTCCCTGCCACATGGCCCACATTTACCAAGGTCCTGCGCATTGTAACTTGCCAGTCTTGCAACAACTTTACTCGAGCACTGTTCTGCAAACCACTGTATATCTTGTCACCCAGCCCAGTGATTGTCTCTCTCCTACTCATTGCCAAATCCTGTCCCTCTGCACTGTCTGAAACATCAACCCCAGCATGTCAAAAGCATTTCCGTAACCCCTTGTGTTGGATCCCAATTTAAAATGTCACTATAATGGACTCACAATCATGGACAACGTACAGATAGCACTACAGCACTTTTCAATAAATAGCACTTACACAACAAATCTGTCTCTGGGTAATGTGACATGTCAACTGTGAAGTAGATAACTGAAATGTCCTTATTGTCAAATTACGTAGCTTGTCAATACAACTGTCCTGATAATATGTAGTCAGAGAATTCTGCACAGTGCCCATGATTGTATCATACTCTGCCCTTCCTGAGGGACAAATCGGATGAAGTGAGAAACCTAATACCACCATGCTGTGTTGGACAGAAGAATGCTTCCTCAGGTGATAACTAAGTCATCAAATAGTGGTCACAAAATGTTGTAAACATGCAAAAATAACACAATAAACATGCCACACTAATCTAAGTAAACACTACAAAAACTGCACAAATGAAGGTGTCTGAGTTAACATACAAATAGGTAATCATGCCGAACTGTGTCACAAATGATGTATGAGGGTCATGAAGACAAGAATACAAGATTGCCAATGAGAACTCATCTTATAAGGGTGTGCATGATCATCACACTGCAGTCAGACTAAAACTGTTCCCCAATATCAAGTCTGGAAGCACTGTTATTGACTTTGAAAACACACTTATCAACAGAAACACATTGGAATCCACATTAACTGTGATTGGTGGTTGCAACAAGGGGTCGACACTTTGCAAGGTAGCTCTGGGCTAGCTGCCAATCGTACAGCTCAGTTGGGATTTGTTTGTAGCATAGGACACAGATGTTATAGTACCAAATTGGTGTACACTGAATCCAAACCCACGATCAAGTACTATTCAACACATACTATTAAGGGGTAACCAAATATTTATTAAATGCTAACCACAGATGAGGAAACTGAGGGAAAAATCTTACCTACCTTAATCTACCCTGACTACTCATTACCCACAACTGTCCCTAACTAACCTAAGCTACACTTACTTATCACATGTAACAAAACATTCTAAACATCTACCCCCCAACCCCCTTATGAGACAGGACACATGGAGGACAACACATACTAACCTAAACACATACTATACTATCCTAAACAAATATATATATATATATATATATTTTTTTTTTAACATACAAGAACCCCAACATAGCCAAACACACTTAATAAGTAAAAATATAAAGAATGAGGACCCCCACCCCACACCCACTAACACTAACTAAACTAACAGCCTATACTAACCTAACACTAAGCCCCCTAAGCCCACTAACTATAAGAACAAGGAAAGAGGAGGGAGGGGAGGGAATCATGTCCATCAAAAAAAGTGTCTAGAGGTTGGCCCTCCGGAGGGTCCTCTTAATGTCCTTGACCCGCCGGTTAATGTGCCGCACGTCCCGGCTCAGGTGGCTCAACTTGGGCAGCACTTTGTCCATCTTATGTTCCAGTCTGTTGAAGGCTGCAGGGTCAACAGATGGAGCAGTGGCAGTCTGGGTACCGGTGGAGGAGGTCTGTGTGGGCTGTCCTGCACCGGTGGTAATGCTGGGGCCAGGAAGTCCAGCAGATTTTGGACCAACAGTGGCAGCTGTGGGTGGGGCCACCTGGCTCTGATTGGTGGTTGTGCTGGTGGTGGCTGTGGTGGGCAAAGTAGGCCCACCCTGTGGGAAGGCTCGCCATGCCCCGGAAGCCCGTTCATGGCGATATCGCCGGGCCATCCTCCGGACCCCCAACTCCACCAGCAGGATGTGCTGATACCGCATGGCCCGGCGCTGAAATTCACGGACCTGGTCTGGAGTCATGTTAGCAGCTGTGAAGACAAATGCAGATATTCTATATTAGTAACTGCATTGTGTGAAATGGCACAGCAAGTTAATCAGACATTACATCTACTGTACCTGTAACAGCTCATATCACAATACAGAGCATTGAATGTCCCTGAGGAAGTATATGGCAGGCCAGACTACAAAGCTCACATCACACAAAGCACATCCATAACCTACAAGATGGGTAATAACTGGCTTTGACTTTGACTTGCAATCTGAGTTCTGCCAGTTATCATCTAAGAATCATGCTGCATATCCTCCGCCAAGACCTGGGCTACAAATGTCAGTGTACGGAAAGCAAAACTAAAGCCACATGGTCTGCAAGTTGTAACTGGACTTGCCAGTATAGTACCAAGTGCCAAACCTGAGTGTGTATACTAGTATGCAACCAAACCATCACTTATTCACATGTATGTGTAACATACTCGTAGCATCAGTACTAGGTACCCCATTCACAAACCCATGACCGTGTTAGAAGGGGGGCGGTGGATACACAACTATAATTTGCCAACAACATGTACACTGAGGAGTGTATAGGAAACTCCACACATGTTTGTCTCTACCGACACACCACAGTTAAGGTCTATCTACAATTAGGAGTCAGCAAACCCTAGAGCACTCATCGGGTCAGACATGTCAGGAAATGCAGAACTTAGTACACAACATATACTTCCAGTGAGGCCTGACTTACATCAGACACAGAGTTGCTAGAACACCCATGATCATGAATTGCATGCACACCTAGGCCTTTGCACTCAGGTTCCACAGACTTGTTGCACTACATGTGGAAGTACATGCTGCTAGGAGGTTCTACCTACTGTTTCAAAATAACGTAGGTAAATAGGGAAGCAGATGTCTATTGGAAAGCTATTAGCTCTACCAATGTTAGAGAATGTGGGTCTGACAGGCTGACTAAATTGGGGCTGACTTCCATTGCGAGTCTTGGTGATACAAGTGTCAAACACATGACTATCCCCTGTACTCACAGTGGGGCCTACAGGGATGTCCTACAATCCCTACATGATACCATTGGATACACATTGGCAAACTCAAAACATGTGAGAACTGCATTCCCACTCATGGAACAAGAGAAAAGCTTGCCCAACGCATCACACCTTGCTATGCATCCAACTCACACGCGTCCATAACCAGCAAACACAACACATAACAGACATATCAACATTTACTGGAGTGGTCGGGGTCCTCAAACGTTGCCACCTCTCCCACAGTGTAGGGTGCTGGTCCACCTGTAAGGTATGGAAGGAAGAAATGTGCTCAAAATCTGTGAACAGTGCAACAATTTCATAAACATTTACAATGTGTAGGCTTAATAATGAAATGGCAGCCATTCAGACATGATGGTACTGGATCTGATATATCACGGCCAACTTGTACATAGCATGGGTCTCCTGTGACAGTTACACACATATCTGCACACATACATTGGCCCTAACTATCATGTGGTTGCAAACATGTCCCATAATTGGTGAGCACTAAAAAATATGGAGTTTAATCGTCTCATCATGTGCATCCAAGAGAGACATCCAAAGCCTGGTTACTTGAGGACTGCCTTACCAGTCAAACATGCCTTGTGGCCATGACACATTTATTGCACATAGGCCCAATCTACAGAGGGAGGGGCAGGGACTTTTGTAAGCCATCCTGTTGTTACAGTATAGTCAATTGAAGTGGCCCAGCTATGGTGATTTGCACCAACCATGGAGATGTGAGGCCATGTGCATACACTTGGACTGCCATCCATATTTGGATTGTGGCTCAACTAATTCCAAAAAACATCTTAAGATGTTAGCTGAGGGCACCTTACACCTTTTCACGATGTTTTCAAATCAAGAACTGACATGTATCCAAAAAGATCAAGGAACACAATAATCCCACACATTCATAGTACTTCTGTGAACGCTTTCCTTGCACACTCACCAGACTCACATGAGACATATGTCTGAGCCACTTTGCTATTATCAATTTACGAGAAGGCAGCACTCATTTTAAGCATCACGTAGTGATTCTAAAGTCAGTCTAGCAATTGCGTCAACATAGTTGGCCTAAATGTTGGTACATCTGTACTTCTCTGTCAATAGTACCCTATATAGACATGATTGGCTCATATTTTGTTAGCTGTTCTGACAAAAAGGCCACACCAATTTCCTTCATGGAAAAGTAACCTGTAAGTTAGCTGAGCACATGCTACCTGACAGCTAGCAATTGTGATCCTTGCCATAGTGCATCAATGATCCCCTTATATTACCCCAGCATTACACACAGTCAGCAGGTTAGCTGGTAGACATTGCACTAATCCCCTGATGTCACAACAGAGCATTTAATTGTGCACATTAACATAATTCGTACTAACCAACAGGTCCACCAATCATGATTCCCAGGTGGTCCAAGAGATCCTGCTCCCTGGTGATGAGGTCAACCCACCGGTGCTTCAGCTGGTGGTCACTCCTCTGGCTGGCATACACACGCTGCAGGTGATGCAGCACCTTCCCCCACCGGATTCTGCGTGCCTCTGTCGGACACCCCTGTATCACCCTGCCTGGATCATGAGCGGCAAGAAATGCGTCACCAGCCAGATGAAGCCCCCCAACTCCTTCTCCCCCATCCTGCCAAGACGTGGCCTACCAGACATACTTATAAGTGATGATATGGAATAGGGGTAAAAGAAATAGAAAAGGGAAAAGGGGGAAAGAAGGGGTACAAAGACAGAAAAAAAGTAAACCTAAACACTAAAAGAGCCCAAGTATCCCCAAACTAACACTACCCACAACAGACTCACACAAACAAGAAAAACACAAGATAAATGGACAAATTAAGACAAAACACAGTACTACAGTATACACAAACAATATTTATTTCACAAATGGACTTTACAGATAGCACACAGGACAAAAACAGCACAAAATCTCAGGACAACACTCTCTACACAGCCACACTGTCTAGAAGGATCATAGACTGCAAAGTGAAAGTACACCCACTGTACATGGTCTGTAGACAGGATATCCTATTACATCACTTCCTGTATGAAAAGTCACACCTTTTTCGCGTTATGCGCCATTTTTTGTTTTCCAAAACTGTATTTGCGTCATTTATTTTGCCACACAGATGTGAATATTAACCCACATCCACATAATGATACATGGACTGTACAAATATCTGGATGCTGGCAAAATTTCACTCCTGTGCGTCAAAAAAATGACGTAAATACAGTTTTGGTTGGCAAAAAATGACGCACAACGCTAGGGACGTCAAAATTACAGTGCATAAACTGGTTTGGGGCATTTTTACTTGTTTTTTGGTTATTTTACATTTGGAACACATCGGAGATTGGCTAATTGAAGACAGTACGGTGTTGATGGTGTATGTTCACATGTGTGACATCATACTGCAGCTGAACATGATCCACTACACCCTTCACAGTATTTTTACAGTGGGCTGACGCAATAGATGGTCATAAGTGTGGCCTACATATATGTGTTGCACAAATTGTGCATGTTTGACATAAGGAGAGGATAGCAATGTGACGCACATATGTACAATACCTAAATGCCTTTGGCTCAAAGTGTGTGCTTTGACAACTAATGTGTTGGTTGACCAAGTGTGTGTGTATCACATGAAGCATAATTGTACTTATGGTTGTATGAATGTGACGTCCATGTGTCCAATCATTAGATGCAAGTCAAATTGAAAATGAGCGAGGGCATGTGATAGTCATACATGTAACAACACCCGTAAAGTGTACTTCCAAGTTTTAGGGTCACGTCGACACCACATGTGACATAGCATGCATCAGATGGATGGCAGACGCTTGTTCATGTCAATGGTCCACATTTTCTACATCCTATGTCCTGGAGTAATGGTAAGAGCTTCCTAGGCACTACTTGGAGAATCCCACAGTGAGTCATACACATGCATTGAGGAAGTGGTACCATGTTGTATGCACAGACAGACAAGGGTGAATCTCATATGTATGATGACACCACAGTTGAGGCCATAGAAGTGAGCCCCAAGTATCAAGTGGCTGTGGGGGACCATCATACAAGACAGCACGTGTCCACTTATTTCCAGTTATCAATTGCACATAGGTGTCTTGATCATGTGTGTGGTCCAATGATGATCCTGTAGATTGTTAGGGGTGTAATTTGTCACAGTTGGGTCCAGGACTCATCATGAGTCAGTGGCAGCTATTCCTGTATCTACTGAGTATCCTTGGTTGATCAATGTGAGTAAAGTAGATGTGGACATGTGAACCAACATGTGGATGGTCCCACCCTGTTACTAAAGACGTGTAATGAGACAGTCAACAGGGCAACCTTGGTGTGCTGAGTGAGATAATGTCTCAGGTGTCATGTTCCAGCAGGTGTCATTACAACATTTGTACACAGGTTGGCCTCTGCACTTCCCACTGCACCTGGGAACAGCATAGCCTCTGTGCTGATTATTCTCGCAGCTATTCACCACACACAGCCCATCACTATGTTGTGCGCACTGTGATGCTGTGTGTGAACTGTCAGGGTCCTGACATTTGTGTATTATTCATGGACATTATCAGAGGTTGCTGGTTGTGCTGAAAGCCCCGTACCCAATCCCTGCTTACGGCCCTGGGACACTGTCACACTTTGTCATTCATGCATAAATGCAACCCAGACAAGGGATGGGCCAGGAATTTTCCAAGAGGGATGGGCCAGGAATTTTCCAAGAGGGTGTAACTCAAATGGTACAGTTAAAAGGCAGATGATGCTATACAATGTATTTGGGTATGCATGGAAGAAGCCCATGCCCAATGCCCACTGATGAATGAGAGGTTTGCTAACGCAAGTGTGGTACTTATGTAGACACAGGGATACTTTAGTGTAACGCACAGACAGTTGTCAGTCAGGCTGACAGAATGCAAGGTGATTCAGGATCCAGTTACTTGACAAGTTACGTAATCAGTGGTCTGACTGAGACTGTTTTGAGGACAAACTAGACAGTTGACATGTCAAACTGTGTACGTCCTGTGTTTATGAAGGTGACAAATGAACCCAAGGGCTGTGTTACACGGCTTAATTAGTATCAATGCTTGACGGTGTATTTGACATAATGGCAACTCCTATGCTGTTCCAGGCATCAACAGGGGCAGTGCTTTTCGAAATGGGTGTTGTGCATGGAGGTGATCACAGGTGTGGGCTGCATCTGTTTCTCACCAGTCCTGTAGGTGAGTCTTGCATTATAAGGGCCAACAGACATTTTCACAAGGGGAAGCAATCTACATGTGCTAACAGGGCTTTGAAACTAGAAGACAGTGTATAACTTGACCTGACGTCCTTGCAGTCAGATGTTCTATGACAATGGCATACCATAGGAAAGGGTGTAGCACACTGATTTGCTAATGTTGGTTTGTGTGTGTAGAGGAGGTAATATCAGGGTACACATCTTAGTATTCCAGGGACCTCTTCCGACAGGTGGGTTGTGACCAGGAGTTAGGAAATGGGCTGACATGTACATGGAATATCATGTGCACAATGCATGTCATATGTGTGGCACTTGTGCTGTCTATGTTCTGCTTCTAGGGAACTCTAGTCACAGATAGTCCTTGTAAATATTGGATGCAGTTGGACTTCCTGCTGTCAAGGGTCTGGTCAGGCATTCCTGTTACTGATGCCGAAGCACATTGACTGCCTCATGTATGAGGCTTGTTTTCCCCTTATTGAGTGATGGTGTCTTAGTTGTGTGCCATATGCTGCGTTGGACCTTGCTTTCAACATGTATGTGTGAAATAGTTGTGGTCCTCTGCTATTGGCCTTCAAAGGAGATATGTACATGATATATGTCATTAAGAGTGTGTGTGTATGTGACCATTGTATGTTAGGCATCACATTAGCTCTGTGATGTTCCGTGTCCTACTCAGTATCTCAGCAATGCTCCACGAGGCAACACTCTTATTCTGATAAGTAGAGATGAAGGTGTGCATAAAAGGAATAGCCAGACCATGATATGGTGATTAGAATAGGTGTTTATTTCAATTTGTTAACTAAAGTGGTGAAGGTTATCATATTCAGAAGAAATTATTTACAATCTGTTGCCGCCTGCGTATACCAGCGGCTGTGTTCTGTAGTTCCCCCTCCTGTTGCAGGCCAGCATCCTCCTCTTCCTAATCTTCAGGCATGTGTGGCTCTGGTTCCAGGAGGGGAATGTTTCTTTTGATACAAATGTTGTGCAATATTGCACATGTGAGGATGATCCTACAGACCATCTCGGGGGAATACAGGAGGCTACCACCAGTGATGTCGAGGCAGCGGAACCTTGACTTGAGGATGCCGAAGGTCCGCTCGTCAATGCTGCGTGTCCTCCTATGGGCGTTGCTGTATGCACGCTCTGCAGCAGTACTTGGGTTGCCAAATGGTGTCATGATCCATGGCTGTATGCCATACCCCTGATCAGCTGCAAGAGAAAATGAATGGGATCATGTTGATGTAGCTGGCACTATTGAAAAGACCTTTCATGGCAGTAGTTGTCTTGTGTTGTATGTGACTCTTTTGTGTACTAATGTGGCATCCTATGCTTGTAGGCTGTACCATCTGCATTGTGTTGTTTCCTTGGCTGAACGAGTGTTTGTCTGCTAACTGTTTGTCAGCAGTATGTTTTGGGATTTACAGTACAGTGTGCCCTCCCTAGCATTGTGACTTGTGATACAGGTGTCCGTGTGTCTTCACTGGGGGTGAGATGATAGTTCCATGCACAGTTAAAATTGAAAGTGTTGTTAACACGTTCATATCAAAGTACCCTGGACATCCCATACCTTGAAACTTATGCAATGGATTAATGTAAAGGTCATTGGGACACTTACAATTTGCAAGGTGACATTTCGGCAACCACACTCATTGACGTCTTAACATTAGGCTGTACAGTAATTTCTGATGTGTGACAGGTTCAATGGTGACTTAAGAAACATGGCTAGCGATGTCACGACCTCAGTGTGTCCCTTTTCACATGTTGCTGCTGTGGTGTATGTGTTGTGTGTCCTAGAGGGTTGCTATGCAGTGTGTATATAATTAGGTTTTTGTACTGACCAACAAGTAGTCCATTGCCATACCGTCCATCCTGGAAGTGTTCATTGATGGTGCAGTGACGGAAGATGTATGAGTCATGGACACTCCCAGGATATTTAGCCACGATGTTGGTGATCAATCCCTGGTGACAAAACACAGTACTACAGTATACACAAACAATATTTATTTCACAAATGGACTTTACAGATAGCACACAGGACAAAAACAGCACAAAATCTCAGGACAACACTCTCTACACAGCCACACAGTCTAGAAGGATCATAGACTGCAAAGTGAAAGTACACCCACTGTACATGATCTGTAGACAGGATATCCTATTACATCACTTCCTGTATGAAAAGTCCCACCTTTTTCGCATTATGCGTCATTTTTTGTTTTCCAAAACTGTATTTGCGTCATTTTTTTGCCACACAGATGTGAATATTAACCCGCATCCACAAAATGATACATGGACTGTACAAATATCTGGATGCTGGCAAAATTTCACTCCTTTGCGTCAAAAAAATGACGTAAATACAGTTTTGGTTGGCAAAAAATGACGCACAACGCTAGGGACGTCAAAATGACAGTGCATAAACTGGTTTGGGGCATTTTTACTTGTTTTTTGGTTATTTTACATTTGGAACACATCGGAGATTGGCTAATTGAAGACAGTAAGGTGTTGATGGTGTATGCTCACATGTGTGACATCATACTGCAGCTGAACATGATCCACTACACCCTTCACAGTATTTTTACAGTGGGCTGACGCAATAGATGGTCATAAGTGTGGCCTACATATATGTGTTGCACAAATTGTGCATGTTTGGCATAAGGAGAGGATAGCAATGTGACGCACATATGTACAATACCTAAATGCCTTTGGCTCAAAGTGTGTGCTTTGACAACTAATGTGTTGGTTGACCAAGTGTGTGTGTATCACATGAAGCATAATTGTACTTATGGTTGTATGAATGTGCCGTCCATGTGTCCAATCCTTAGATGCAAGTCAAATTGAAAATGAGCGAGGGCATGTGTTAGTCATACATGTAACAACACCCGTAAAGTGTACTTCCAAGTTTTAGGGTCACGTCGACACCACATGTGACATAGCATGCATCAGATGGATGGCAGACGCTTGTTCATGTCAATGGTCCACATTTTCTACATCCTATGTCCTGGAGTAATGGTAAGAGCTTCCTAGGCACTACTTGGAGAATCCCACAGTGAGTCATACACATGCATTGAGGAAGTGGGTACCATGTTGTATGCACAGACAGACAAGGGTGAATCTCATATGTATGATGACACCACAGTTGAGGCCATAGAAGTGAGCCCCAAGTGTCAAGTGGCTGTGGTGGACCATCATACAAGACAGCACGTGTCCACTTATTTCCAGTGATCAATTGCACATAGGTGTCTTGATCATGTGTGTGGTCCAATGATGATCCTGTAGATTGTTAGGGGTGTAATTTGTCACAGTTAGGTCCAGGACTCATCATGAGTCAGTGGCAGCTATTCCTGTATCTACTGAGTATCCTTGGTTGATCAATGTGAGTAAAGTAGATGTGGACATGTGAACCAACATGTGGATGGTCCCACCCTGTCACTAAAGACGTGTAATGAGACAGTCAACAGGGCAACCTTGGTGTGCTGAGTGAGATAATGTCTCAGGTGTCATGTTCCAGCAGGTGTCATTACAACATTTGCACACAGGTTGGCCTCTGCACTTCCCACTGCACCTGGGAACAGCATAGCCTCGGTGCTGATTATTCTCGCAGATATTCACCACACACAGCCCATCACTATGTTGTGCGCACTGTGATGCTGTGTGTGAACTGTCAGGGTCCTGACATTTGTGTATTATTCATGGACATTATCAGAGGTTGCTGGTTGTGCTGAAAGCCCCGTACCCAATCCCTGCCTACGGCCCTGGGACACTGTCACACTTTGTCATTCATGCATAAATGCGACCCAGACAAGGGATGGGCCAGGAATTTTCCAAGAGGGATGGGCCAGGAATTTTCCAAGAGGGTGTAACTCAAATGGTACAGTTAAAAGGCAGATGATGCTATACAATGTATTTGGGTATGCATGGAAGAAGCCCATGCCCAATGCCCACTGATGAATGAGAGGTTTGCTAACGCAAGTGTGGTACTTATGTAGACACAGGGATACTTTAGTGTGACGCACAGACAGTTGTCAGTCAGGCTGACAGAATGCAAGGTGATTCAGGATCCAGTTACTTGACAAGTTACGTAATCAGTGGTCTGACTGAGACTGTTTTGAGGACAAACTAGACAGTTGACATGTCAAACTGTGTACGTCCTGTGTTTATGAAGGTGACAAATGAACCCAAGGGCTGTGTTACACGGCTTAATTAGTATCAATGCTTGACGGTGTATTTGACATAATGGCAACTCCTATGCTGTTCCAGGCATCAACAGGGGCAGTGCTTTTCGAAATGGGTGTTGTGCATGGAGGTGATCACAGGTGTGGGCTGCATCTGTTTCTCACCAGTCCTGTAGGTGAGACTTGCATTATAAGGGCCAACAGACATTTTCACAAGGGGAAGCAATCTACATGTGCTAACAGGGCTTTGAAACTAGAAGACAGTGTATAACTTGACCTGACGTCCTTGCAGTCAGATGTTCTATGACAATGGCATACCATAGGAAAGGGTGTAGCACACTGATTTGCTAATGTTGGTTTGTGTGTGTAGAGGAGGTAATATCAGGGTACACATCTTAGTATTCCAGGGACCTCTTCCGACAGGTGGGTTGTGACCAGGAGTTAGGAAATGGGCTGACATGTACATGGAATATCATGTGCACAATGCATGTCATATGTGTGGCACTTGTGCTGTCTATGTTCTGCTTCTAGGGAACTCTAGTCACAGATAGTCCTTGTAAATATTGGATGCAGTTGGACTTCCTGCTGTCAAGGGTCTGGTCAGGCATTCCTGTTACTGATGCCGAAGCACATTGACTGCCTCATGTATGAGGCTTGTTTTCCCCTTATTGAGTGATGGTGTCTTAGTTGTGTGCCATATGCTGCGTTGGACCTTGCTTTCAACATGTATGTGTGAAATAGTTGTGGTCCTCTGCTATTGGCCTTCAAAGGAGATATGTACATGATATATGTCATTAAGAGTGTGTGTGTATGTGACCATTGTATGTTAGGCATCACATTAGCTCTGTGATGTTCCGTGTCCTACTCAGTATCTCAGCAATGCTCCACGAGGCAACACTCTTATTCTGATAAGTAGAGATGAAGGTGTGCAAAAAGGAATAGCCAGACCATGATATGGTGATTAGAATAGGTGTTTATTTCAATTTGTTAACTAAAGTGGTGAAGGTGATCATATTCAGAAGAAATTATTTACAATCTGTTGCCGCCTGCGTATACCAGCGGCTGTGTTCTGTAGTTCCCCCTCCTGTTGCAGGCCAGCATCCTCCTCTTCCTAATCTTCAGGCATGTGTGGCTCTGGTTCCAGGAGGGGAATGTTTCTTTTGATACAAATGTTGTGCAATATTGCACATGTGAGGATGATCCTACAGACCATCTCGGGGGAATATAGGAGGCTACCACCAGTGATGTCGAGGCAGCGGAACCTTGACTTGAGGATGCCGAAGGTCCGCTCGACAATGCTGCGTGTCCTCCTATGGGCGTTGCTGTATGCACACTCTGCAGCAGTACTTGGGTTGCCAAATGGTGTCATGATCCATGGCTGTATGCCATACCCCTGATCAGCTGCAAGAGAAAATGAATGGGATCATGTTGATGTAGCTGGCACTATTGAAAAGACCTTTCATGGCAGTAGTTGTCTTGTGTTGTCTGTGACTCTTTTGTGTACTAATGTGGCATCCTATGCTTGTAGGCTGTACCATCTGCATTGTGTTGTTTCCTTGGCTGAACGAGTTTTTGTCTGCTAACCGTTTGTCAGCAGTATGTTTTGGGATTTACAGTACAGTGTGCCCTCCCTAGCATTGTGACTTGTGATACAGGTGTCCGTGTGTCTTCACTGTGGGTGAGATGATAGTTCCATGCACAGTTAAAATTGAAAGTGTTGTTAACACGTTCATATCAAAGTACCCTGGACATCCCATACCTTGAAACTTATGCAATGGATTAATGTAAAGGTCATTGGGACACTTACAATTTGCAAGGTGACATTTCGGCAACCACACTCATTGACGTCTTAACATTAGGCTGTACAGTAATTTCTGATGTGTGACAGGTTCAATGGTGACTTAAGAAACATGGCTAGCGATGTCACGACCTCAGTGTGTTCCTGTTCACATGTTGCTGTTGTGGTGTATGTGTTGTGTGTCCTAGAGGGTTGCTATGCAGTGTGTATATAATTAGGTCTTTGTACTTACCAACAAGTAGTCCATTGCCATAGCGTCCATCCTGGAAGTGTTCATTGATGGTGCAGTGACGGAAGATGTATGAGTCATGGACACTCCCAGGATATTTAGCCACGATGTTGGTGATCAATCCCTGGTGATCGACTATGGCCTGCAAGTTGATGGAATGTGTGTGCTTCCTGTTGCCGTAGAGGTGTTCAGTTGCAGCAGGTGGCACACAGCGTACATGTGTGCAGTCGATTGCACCAAGGACGTGTGGGAAGCCACTGATGAGGTAGAACCCCTGTTTTATTTCTTGCTGCTTTTGCAGTGTGTTAGGGAAGCAGATATGGCGGGGTGTCAGTCGAATTATGGCATCCAGTACTTTGGGCAAAGAGGCGGAGAATGATGGTTGTGATATTCCGCCAACCAGGGCACCAGTTGTTTGGAAAGAGCCACTTGCCAGCATATGAAGTACGGCAAGCAGCTTGGTTTCTGTTGGGATGGTGCGGGGTGTCACCAAAGTGGGGGCCAACTGCTATTCAATGTTGCGCAGCAGCTGCTGAATGGCCTGCCAGTTCAACCGGTACCTCTGTATGATGTTGTGTTCCCTGAGGCCCTAAAGGGTGGTTCTTGGGTGGAATATCCTCTCCTGGCTTCTGCGCTGCCTTTGGGGTCCCTGCTGGTGTTGTTGTAGCTGCTGTTGTTGCTGCTGGGCTCTGTGTCTGTGTGCACGCTGGATTAGTATCACCTCCATGGCTCCCTCTTGCTGCTCTGCTGCTCTGCTGTTTGTTCTGTGTGTTCTGATTAAATACAGGTGTTTTTGCCCCATTTTAACGCCTGCCCTGACCCAGGCATTAATTTTTTATGCAAATCGGGCTGTGCGTCATTTTCTGGCTCCGCCTCCAGGCCGTGCGTCATTTTTGCCCGAAAGCATAAATATGACGCACGGCCCTTTAAGCCTTTTTTGGGACGGGAACGCCTACCTTGCATATAATTAACGCAAGGCGGGTTGCCGCATCCAAAAAATGACGCACTAGGTAGAATTTTGTCGTCCGCGGGCGTCAAAGTTCAAATACGGGGCAACGTTTGCGCTGATTCTGCGTCAAACTTTTTGACGCACAATCGTCGCAGACGGAGTATAAATATGCCCCCAAGACTAAACTAGAATATCTAGGGGTAACTGAAGTGAGTGTTTGGCTTGAACACACACTGTTTTGGTATTTACCATCTTTTTAAGGGAAGTCTACCAGAAATGCCTTATACTCCACTCAGTGACATGAAATGGGTACATCATGGTACAACTGAGATAAATTAATAATCTGGACTTGTAGTTCAGTATAATGTACCCATATCCTCTTGTTGACAAAAAGAAGTCCAGTTTCTTCTTCCGTAGGTCAGGCAATGATAACGTCCCTTTTTGCAAAACAACAAATACATTTTGTTAGACCTGACATCCTTGTCATGGTATTTCCCCCAAACTTTTTGCCTTTAGTTCTCCTGTTTTTTAAAATTAGTTTTATTTAGCTTTAGGACTCTCTGCACTTTACCACTGTTAACCAGTGCTAAAGGGCTTGTGCTCTTTCCTGCAAACATGGTAAAATTGGCCTACACTTAATTTACTTATAAGTTCCTTTTAACCCCTTCGGCGCCAAGGACGTAATGGTTACGTCCGTGGCTGTGGCGCTGGGGAACCATGGACATAACCATTACATCCTAGTACTGGCCCTCCCACCCCCTGCCTCATGGCAGGGCTGGAAGGGGAAACGCTTCTCCTTCCACCCCGACCCCCCCAAACCTCCAAGGGACGTCTAATGATGTCAGCACGCGATCGCATGCTGACCTCATCAGAGGACACCTCCCGTCACGCTGGAAACATGCTTCCAGCGTGATACGGAGGAGAAATGCTCAGCATTTCTCTTCCGCTCAGGAGGAGGGGGCAGGCAGAGGCATGAAAGGAAAGGAAAGGCCTTTCCTTTCCTTTCATGTCTCTGCAAGCATTTCTGCTGCCGGATCGCAGCAGAAATGGCCACTAGACACCAGGGAATTTTCTTTTTTATACTTACATATAAGGGAACTGTTCCTTGAGCAAGGGCTGCTCCCCAGGGGGGCAACATCTTTTTTGGCCTTTTCTGCCCCCCCTGGGGGCAGATCGGCCTATTATAATTAGGCCGATCTGCCCCCGGGGGCAGAAACCTCTAGACACCAGGGATATATTTTTTTTATTTACTTTATGTTTATATGTATGGAGAGCGACCCCTTAGGCAAGGGTTGCTCTCCTGGGGGGCAAATTAAATTTAGGCCATTTCTGCCTCCCTTGGGGGCAGATCGGTCTATTTTTATTAGGCCAATGTGCCCCAAAAAGGGGGCAGAAACCACTAGACACCAGGGAGTTTTTTTGCATCAATTTCACGCAAGGGGAGCAACCCCTTAGACAAGGGTCGTTCCCCTGGGGGGCAAATTTATTTTAGGCCATTTATGGTCCCCTTGGGGGCAGATTGGTCTATTTTTATTAGGCTGATCTTTCCCCAAGGGGGGCAGAAACCACTAGGCACTGGGGATTTTTTTTGTTGCTCCAATTTCACGCGAGGGGAGCGATCTCTTAGGCAAGGGTCGCTCCCCTGGGGGGGAATTTATTTTAGGACATTTCTGCTCCCCTTGGGGGCAGATCGGCCTATTTCTATCAGGCCGAGCTGCCCCTGGTGGGGACAGACACCACTTAGGCACCAGGGATTGGTGTGTGTGTATGTGTGTGTTTTGTTTGGGGAGGCAGCCCCTTGGGCAAGGGTTGATTCCCATCTGGGCACATTACTGTTGGCAATATCTGCCCACCTTGGGGACAGATCAGACTATTTTTGGAATGCCCATCTGCCCCCAAGGGGGGCAGAAAGCCCACCAGAGACCAGGGAAGATTTTTTGTCAAAATAAGAGTGTGGGGGTATGTCCATACTCTCACCCCAAATAAATTGGGCCAAAGTTGTTCTGCCCACCAGTGGGCAGATGGGGCAATTACCCCAGATCCACTCCCCGGGGGCAGAAAGTCTACTAGAGACCAGGGAATTAAAAAAATATATATATCGTGTGGTGGTAGCTACCAACCAGTATGGGCATAGTTATGCCCCCACCCCAACTAAAGGGGTTAACAGTCTTTCAGCTCTGCCCCCACCCACTAAAACATCTTATTCCACGGTAAGCAAGAGAACATTTGATTATTTAGGTTTTCGTTTTACATTTGGGCCATGAGAGGTTGGCTAACTCTCAAAATCGTCCCACTTGAAATGGTGAGGGCTGCACTTTTTGGACTTTGGGATGCTGCCATGTAGAAAAATCCACAAGACCTAGACACATCTGAAAACTAAACATCTGGGTGAGTCCATGGTGGTATGCTTCACATGCACCCGCACCATTTTCTTACCCACATTACCCTGCAAACCCCCAAATTTGCTGAAAATCACACATGTTTTCCACATTTTTGTGATGGAACCTTCTGGAATCTGCTGGAATCCACAAAATTCCTACCACCCAGAATTGTCTCATCTATACCGATAAATATTTTGCCCCACTTCTCAGCCTAAAAATGTTTTTTTTCAAACTGCCCTTTTGGACCTGCTTTGGTTCCCTCTCAATCTTGGCATGTTTTTAGTTCTTCCCTGTCACAGGCACTTTGCCCGCCTACACAAGTGAGGTATCATTTTTACTGGGAGACTGAGGGGAACGTTGGGGGGTAGGAAATTTGTCCCAGTGCAGTGATCCCACACAGAAATGTGGGAAAAGTTTGATTTTTTAGCTAAATTTGGGTTTTGCTTGGGATTCTGGATAAGAAAACATTGGGGAATCCACGCAAGTCGCACCTCCCTGGGTGTCTAGTTTTCAGAAATGTTTGGATTTGGTAGGTTTCCCTATATGGCTGCTGAGCCCAGGACCAAAAACACAGGTCCCCCCGCAAAAATAGGTAGTTTTGTTGTGACCACATAGGCCCTCATTATGACATTGGCGGTAAATGCCGCTTACCGCCAAGCTGAAGGCCGACAACTTACCACCGCGGTGGTGGATATCTGTTCACCATTTTATGACACACACACACCAATCTGACAGAATTCAGCCACATACACAAATCTGCCAGATCAAAGGTCAGTAATAAAGTGGCAGTATCAAAACTCACACCGTTACGCCAACAGAACAACGCCCACCACATTATGGCCCACTAATCACCACGGCGGACATTCAACGGTGGTAAACCACTGGCGATACACACCGCTGCACTCACAATGGACACCCACAGACAAAACAACACCACATTGGACAATTAAAAAAACACACACCTGACACCCATACACACACCACACACCCACACCACTATAAAACATACACCCACATTACCAACAACCCTTTACGATTACAAATCATTGTCACCAGACAGACACCAAGACCACTGAGACAACTAGAGCCAACTAGAGCCACACACCACTCACACCCATACACCACTCATGCACTCCACATCACACACCCCAAAACATTACCCAACACACCCTCACCAGCACACCTCACATAACATCCATGGCACCACAAAGACACCCCCATTTCACAGAGGAGGAGCTAAGGGTCATGGTGGAGGAAATTGTCAGGGTAGAGCCACAGCTATTTGGAGCAGAGGTGCAGCAAATATCTGTAGCTAGAAAGAAGGAGCTATGGCAGAGGATTGTGGACAGGGTGAATGCCATGGGACAGCACCCCAGAACAAGGGACAAACATCAGGAAGAAGTGGAACGACCTACGGGGGAAGGTACATTCCATAGCAGCAAGACACCAGCTCTCTATACAGAGGATTGGAGGTGGACCCTCACCTCCTCCCCCACAACTCACAGCATGGGAGGAGCAAGTCTTGGCAATACTGCATCCTGAGAGCCTGGCCGGTATCGAGGAGGACTGGACTCTGGTAAGGCAACTCTACTATAATCACCCCCTACCTGCAGGCCTTCACATACCCTCACTCCAATCACTCCACTCCATCCCACACACTCCACCATCACATCTCACTAATCCCAATGCCAAGCCCTGCATGCTGTACCAAAGCATGGACACCCCTCAAAGCCCTGCATGGACACTCATCACTAAAGCATGCACAGCATAGAGAACTAACAATCCCACCATACACTAACATACAAAAGTGAAAGCTGGCAGGGCAAAACCAACCATAGTGGGGAAGCCAGAGATGTACAATATGTCATACACATCATTTACATCACCACAGGTACCCCAACCAATGTCACCGGAGAGGAGGTGCCAGCACTATCCAGTCCCCCAACTGAAGAGGCCCACAGTGATAACAGTAACTCTGGACTTCAGGAGCTGGATGATCTACCTGGCCCATCTAGGGACCACTGACAGCCAGTTTCCCAAGCCCAGTCACAGACCACCACAGAGCCTTCCCCCTTCAGGAAACACCACCACAGCCCCCAGCATACCCACACCTCTGTCCCCAAGACACATCAATCAGCAGTGTGTCCACATGAACAGGGACCCCAGGCCACACTTCATACCCAAGACAATAAAGGACCTGGGGTCAGTGGCAGTGGGCATACGGTTCAGGGGACAGAGGCACAGGCCAACATGGAAACTGCAAGGAGTGCTGTGCACCATGGGGAGGACAGGCCCAGGGAACTGACTCTCCGAGATCCTGGGAGCCTACCAACATTCCCAGGACACCATGGGCCATATCCTGGACAATGTGTAGAACAGGAGGCTGCAGGAGGGACAGTACCAGGGGATGAGGGAGGACTTGCAGGCCATCAACAACACCCTGATCTCCATAGCATCTGCAAAATGAACATCCAGAGGGAACAGTAAGTGGGCATTGAATTGGGAATTACCAGCATGCCAATGCCACACAGAATACGACCAAAGTCATTGAAATGTAAAGTTATACTGTCTAATCTGGGTGTCATCAGTAGTACTGATGGATCACAGATATTCTGCTGTCCTCATCTTCATCCTCTGCCTCCTCATCCTCACTGTCCACAGGGTCCACTGCTGCCACAGGGGCATCTCCACTCTCCTCCTCCTGCAGATAAGGGAGGTGGCGTCTGAGGGCCAGGTTGTGCAACATGCAGCATGCCACTACTATCTGGCAGACCTTCTTGGGTGAGTAGCACAGAGATCCACTTGATGGATTGAAGCACCGAAACGTAGCCTTCAGGGGGCCAAAGGTTCTCTCAATTATCTTTCTGGTTTGCCCATGTGCCACATTATAACATTCTTCTGCCCTTGTCCTGGCATTCCTCACAGGGGTCAGCAGCCATGATAGGTTTGGGTAACCAGAGTCACCTGCAATTATTGAGCGACAACATTTAGCCACACACTATCCTACATGGCCCACATCATACCCATACACCAACACATACTGGGTGGGAAACAGGGTTCACCTATAAGCCACACCCTGTGCCTCTGTAGTTGGGCCATCAAATTTGGGATGCTGCTATTCCTTA
Organism: Pleurodeles waltl; assembly: GCF_031143425.1. Lineage (NCBI taxonomy): Eukaryota > Metazoa > Chordata > Amphibia > Caudata > Salamandridae > Pleurodeles > Pleurodeles waltl. Next base: position 1,034,329,044 of record NC_090439.1, read on the forward strand.
GGACAAAGGCATCATGCACCAATCCAGAATACTCAGCATTGGCATTGGAGATGTACTCGTCCGCCAAGCACACCATCTGCACATGCATGGAGTGGATGCTCTTATGATTCCTGAACACCTGTTCATTCTGACAGTGGCGGACAAATGCAATATGTGTACCATCAGTCACCCCAATTATATTGGGGATATGTCCTATTGCATAAAACTCGGCCTTCACAGTGGCCAAATCCTCAACCTTGGGGAATGCAATGTAGCTACACATGTGTTTTATCAGGGCAGGCAACACTCTTGTCAGCACTATTGAGAACATTGGCTGTGACATTCCTGCTTGCAAGTCCACTGTCACTTGGAAAGAACCAGTTGCCAGGAAATGGAGTACAGATAGTACTTGCACAAGGAGGGGGATCCCAGTGGGGTGATGATAGAAGATATCAGGTCAGGCTCCAAATGGGCACACAGCTCTGTGATTGTGGCTCTGTCCAGTCTAGGTGAGTATTATGTGCCTGTCCTCCAGTGTAGCCAAGTCCACCAGGGGTCTGCACACAGGGGTATGTCTCCATCTCCTATTCATCCCCAGTGATAGGAATCTATGGGACAAAAGAGTGAGGAGCCTGTCACAAACTGAACAATGGAGCCACAACAGTAGTTTGCATTCTGTAAACATGTAATGGGTTAGTGTGATTTACCCAGTATGTGCCTATTTCTCCTGTGACACAGCATTATTCCATAGGGCTGCCCCCCCCCTGAAATAGCGTCTGCCTGTCCTATGCGGAGGGTAGGTGGAAGTGAGGTGATTCCTCTGATGTTGTGCGCCGTGGCGGCAGGCGGTCAGGAACCGCCGTGAAACTCCTCATTGGTTATTATTGGGCCCTATGGGTTACAGTGGCCAATGATGATCTACGCCTGTGGTGATGGTATGCACCACCGCGGACGTGACCGCCATTTACTATCTGATTCCTCACTTGTTACCTGACCTTCCATAGGAGAGGACCTACACTGAATGTGCTGCTGTGACCTATGTCTGGAACCTACCATGGCCTGTGTGACCGGTTAAAGTGCCTCAGCCTTCACCTCGGAGGAGTTGGAGCGACTAGTGGATGGGGTCCTACCCCAGTACAGACTGCTGTATGGGCCTCCAGACCAACAGGTGAGTACACTGTCTGCACGATGCATGTGGCATGGATGAATGGAGATGGGTGTGAAAGCATTGTGTAAGGGGGGATTATCTGTTGGCGGTGTACATGGTATGAGCTGGGCTATGTATGTGCCAATGGTGATGGAAAGGGGTCGGGTGGGCCATGTGTGTGACAGGCTGGACTGTTTGTCTGATGGTGTTCTCCTGTCTGTATTGCCTCTGCAGATCAACACCCATCAAAAGACGTGTATATGGTGTGCCATTGCCAAGGAGGTGCGGACCCTGGGGTTCTATGGCAGGCGGAGCACCCACTGTGGCAAACTGTGGGAGGACCTGAGATGCTGGGCATGGAATACCGCAGAGGCCCAGCGGGGGATAGCATTCCAACAAGGAAGGGATGCCCGTCGAACCCTGACCCCGTCTGATGACCCCATACTGGTGGTGGCCTATCCAGAGCTAGATGGGTGCTTTAGGGCAACACAGCAACCACAAGGGGGGTGAGTACAGTGGCTATCATTACAGCTTACACCTGGTGGGGTGGTATCCGGGTGATGGTTGTGTGTCAGTGGGTGTCCCTAGACCAGGCCAGACATAGCAGTGTAGGTCCTCGGGTGGCTACGGGTCTGAAGGAAAAATAATGGCTACCTAGCTTGTTAGCATCCACTACTGGCCAGGGCTACGTGGGTCCCAGGGGCCATATTTATACTTTTTGACTCACAACTGCAGGAACGCAGTTGTGCGTCAAAAATTTTACCGCCGGCTAACGCCATTCCAACGCGCCATGCGGGCGCCTTATTTATGGAATGACGTATGGGAAAAAGGGGGTTGTGCGTCAAAAAAAGGTGCGAGTCAGGTCTGAGGCAAAAATCAGGCCTCACACCTGACTTGCGCCATGTTTTTTTAACGCACAATCCCCATTGACATGACTCCTGTCATAGCAAAGACAGGAGTCATGCCCCCTTGCCCAATGGCCATGCCCAGGGGACTTGTGCCACTTAAAAAAAAATCAAAAAATATACTTACCTGAACTTACCTTTCCTTCCCTGGTATGGGACCCTCCATCCTTGGGAGTCCTCCTGGGCTGGGCAAGGGTGGCAAGGGGTGTTGCTGGGGGCATGGGAGGGCACCTCTTGGCTCCTTCCGAGCCCTAGGTCCCTTAACGCCTGCCCTGACCCAGGCGTTAAAAAACTGTGCCCATCAGGCTGGGCTCCGTTTTTTTAAGGCCCGCCCCCTCCTGTGTGTCAAAATGATGCCAGAGTATAAATAAGGCACACAGGCCATAAAGTTGTTTTTTGGAAGGGAACGCCTACCTTGCATATAATTAACGCAAGGCAGGTTCCCCCTTCCAAAAAATGGTGCACATGGTGGGATTTTGACGTCCGTGGGGTTGGGCGTCAAAGTATAAATATGAGGCAGGGTTTGCGCCGAATGTGGTTCAAAATTTTTGACGCACATTTGGTGCAAGCATAGTATAAATATGCCCCCAGGTGTGCTGCAGTTCGCTTTGTGTGCCCCTCCTCATGCCTTGGTGGCTAGCAATATCACTGGTAGCGCAATGCATAGTGCGTAGGCTTGTTCCCTGTGTGTGAGGGTGCTGTATATGCCAACTGTGGTGTTTGTGCAGTCATTGACCCAGTGTATCCTTTGTCTCTATCCCCCCTTTCTTGTTTTTCTCATCCTGTCCTTATGTGCATTAGCATCATCTGGCAGAGGAGCAGAGGCACCGGCAACGGAAGGAGCTGAATCCCACAGAACCCAGGAGACAGAGTCCACCGACGCAGAGGGCACCAGTAGGACAGAGTGCTAGGGGAGCACCATGGCGGAGAGTGGCAGGAACAATACAGACTCTGATACCTCTTCCGATCGGAGCTCCCTGGTGGTGGCGGATACCTCTGTGACCACCCCAGCTACAGGTACAGCTGCCACCCCCGTCCCAGTACTGCCCTCCCAGCAGCCCTTCTGCAAGTTGCCCTGCCCCAGTGAGCCCTGCTGCCCTGAGTGAGGAGGTTATTGACCTCCTGAGATCCATCTCTGTAGGGCAGTCAACCATTGTAAATGCCATCCAGGGGCTGGCAGCCCAGATGCAACAATCTAAAGCATTCCTGGAGGGCATTCACACTGGATTGGTGGCCCAACAGAGATCGATTCAGGCTCTGGCCTCCTCTCTGATGGCAGCCATTGTCCCTGTTTCTACCGTCCCCCCTCCAACTTCCACTTCCCAGTCCCATTCTCCTCAACCCCAACCCATCCCAAGCACACAGCCTGATGAGCATGCACACAGGACAACACCCAAGAGAGTCACAGGCAAACACAAGCACCACACTTAATCCCACAGACACTCACACAAACACCATCCAGTTGCAGAGACAACATCTACTATTTCCACTGTCTCCCCCTCTTCCTCCTCCTCCACCTCCCACCCAGTTATGTCCACACTCACACCTGCATGTACTACTTCATCATCCACTTCCTGCATCATCACCACACCAAGTAAAACACACACCTCACTTGCAGAATCCTCCACAACACCTATGCACACGTCCCCTGTGTCCTCTCCCACAGTGTCTGTCCCCCCTCCAAAGGTACACAAACGCAAGCACTCAGACACCCAACAGCCATCCACCTCCATCATCCTCTACTCCCATTACTTCTCCCCCTTCCCACCCCAATGTCCCTAAAAAGCTTTTCCATTCCACCACTCCCTACCCCTCCCCCATGCTGCACGTATGGCCAGGGTATCAAGAACCCAGCCAAGCACCTCAGCCACACAGCCACGGGCCCACTTCCATCTGCAGCTACACGTGGTGAAAAGGATTCCAGGCCACAAATACTAAAGGGGAAGGAGCCTGCACCAGCCAGCAGAAAGGGGAAGGAGCTTGCACCAGCCAGCAGAAAGGGGAAGGAGCCTGCACCAACCAGCAGAAAGGGGAAGGAGCCTGTACTAGCCAGCAGAAAGGGGAAGGAGCCTGCACCAGCCAGCAGAAAGGAGAAGAAGCCTGCACCAGCCAGCAGAAAGGAGAAGGACCTGCACCAGCAAGCAAGAAGGGGAAGGAGCTTGCACCAGCAGCTGTCACAGAGCCCTCACCACCAACCATGGTTGTGCAGCCATCAGTGAGTGCAGGGGCTGAGCAGGAGCCTCCCACTACCACCACCACAGTGCAGCCATCACAGGGTGCAGGGGCTGAACAGGAGGCTCCCGCTAGCACCACCACCACAGTGCAGCCATCGCAGGGTGCAGGGGTTGAGCAGGAGCCTCCCACTACCACCACCACAGTGCATTCATCGTAGGGTGCAGGGGCTGAGCAGGAGCCTCCTACTACCACCACCACAGTGCAGCCGTCACCGCCAGTGGACGCAATGTGATCCAGCCTCCATGGGATGCTGTGTGGCATGTCCCCTCCAGAACCAGTGGGGAAGACAACCACCCGAGAGACTGTGGCCTTGCACTCCCAACTACCAAGCACATGGCATGTTGCCCCTTCCAGAACCACTGGGGAAGACACCCACCCGAGAGACTGTGGCCTTGCACTCCCCAGGACCAAGCACAGGGCATGTTGCCCCTTCCAGAACCAGTGGTCATGTTTCTGCATCCGGCTGAGGTGCACCACCACCCCTGAGGTGCCTGCCTATTTGCCAACTGATGCCCCTGCAGTGTTCTCTCCGTATTGATGCAGGTAACAAGTGAGGCCTTGGACTTTGCCCTGTGGCCATGTGGCCCCCATGAACTGAGGACTGGGGAGTGTCCCTTTCTTGTACATTTGTGCATATCTGTTGCATTGGCAAAATTATTATTAATATTGTGTTGATCTTGTTACGATCACTTTAGTAAATTCCTGTTGTCCTTGCATTATTCAGTCGGTTAACAGGGATTAGTTTGTTTTCTTGGGTAGCTGGTTGTGTGTATGGTGTGTGTGTCTGAGGTGTGTATAGTGGATGTGTGTGTCACTCTCATTTCCCTCACCCCCCCCTTGAGTGCTAGGCGGCTGTAGTTACCGGTGTCATCTTCGACGGCGTTGGTGTTCTTGGTGGAGCATGAAGTAGAATATCGGGAAAACTTGTAGTTCAGGTTCCATGGTGGCGTGGTTCTTCCCTGTGTCTCCAATGGTGAGTACTTTCACTTCTGTAAAGTGTTTCCGCCAGGATTTTGATGGCGTTGGTATCGCCCCGCAAAAGGTGGCGGATTGTCTTGTCATAATATGGTAGGCGTCCACCTGACTGTAGGCAGCTACCGCTGTGGTGGCTCTTGTTTCCGCCCTGGTGATCAGTGTGGTACATTGTTTGTCTTTTGGAGATCTTTCCGCCATGGTCATAATTTGGCAGTAGTTACCGCCAGCCTGTTGGCGGTAGTACCGCCACTTTATCAATGACCACCAGGGTCATAAGGAGGGCCATAGTGTTTTGGGGCATTTCCTTTCGCAGGCGCTAGGCCTACCCACAGAAGTGAGGTACCATTTTTTCTGGAGATTTGGGGGAACACTGGGTGGAAGGACATTGGTGGCTCCTCTCAGATTCCAGAACTTTCTGTCACCAAAATGTGAGGAAAAAGTGTTTTTTTAGCCAAAGTTTGAGGTTTGCAAAGGATTCTGGGTAACAGAACCTGGTGAGATCCCCACAAGTCACCCCATTTTTGATTCCCCTATGTGTCTAGTTTTCAGAAATGTGCAGGTTTAGTAGGTTTCCATAGGTGCTAGCTGAGCTAGAGGCCAAAATCTACAGCTTGGCACTTTGCAAAAAACAGCTCTGTTTTCTTTGGGAAAATGTGTTGTGCCCACGTTGTGTTTTGAGGAATTTCCTGTCACAGGCAGTAGGCCTAACCACACAAGTGAGGTACTATTTTTATCGGGAGACTTGGGGGAACGCTGAGTGGAAAGAAGTTTGTGTCTCCTCTCAGATTCCAGAACTGTGTGTCACAGAAATGTGAGGAAAAAGTGTGTTTTTGGCCACATTTTGAGGTTTGCAAAGGATTATGGGTAACAGAACCTGGTTAGAGCCCCACAAGTCACCACATCTTGATTTCCCTAGGTGTCTAGTTTAAAAAAATGCACAGGTTTGGTAGATTTACCTAGGTGCTGGCTGAGCTAGAGGCCAAAATCCACAGCTAGACACTTTGCAAAAAACAGGTCTGTTTTCTTTGGGAAAATGTGATGTGTCCACGTTGTGTTTTGGGCCATTTCCTGTCACGGGCGCTAGGCCTACCCACACAAGTGAGGTACCATTTTTACCGGGAGACTTGGAGGACCACTGGGTGGAAGGAAATTTGTAGCTCCTCTCAGATTCCAGAACTTTATGTCACCAAAGAGGTGAGGAAAAACTGATTTTTTCAGCCAGATTTTGAGGTTTGCAAAGGATTCTGGGTAACAGAACCTGGTGAGATCCCCACAAGTCACCCCACGTTGAATTCCCCAAGGTGTCTAGTTTTAAAAAATGTGCAGGTTTGGTAGGTTTCTCTAGGTGCCGGATGAGCTAGAAGCCAAAATCCACAGCTTGACACTTTGCAAAAAACAGCTCTGTTTTCTTTGGGAAAATGTGATGTGTCCACATTGTGTTTTGGGGCATTTCCTGTCACGGGCACTAGGCCTACCCATACAAGAGGGGAATGCTGGGTGGAAGGAAATTTGCGGCTCCTCTCAGATTCCAGAACTTTCTGTCACCAAATTGTGAGGAAAAAAAAAGTGTTTTTTTGGCCACATTTTGAGGTTTGGAAAGGATTCTGGGTAACAGAACCTGGTGAGAGCCTCACAAGTCACTTCATCTTGGATTCCCCTAGGTGTCTAGTTCTTGAAAATGCACAGTTTTGGTAGGTTTTCCAAGGTGCTGACTGAGCTAGAGGTCAAAATCCACAGCTAGGCACTTTGCAAAAAACAGGTCTGTTTTCTTTGGGAAAATGTGATGTGTCCACATTGTGTTGTGGGGCATTTCCTATCGCGAGCACTAGGCCTACCCACACAAGTGAGGTGGAAGGAAATTTGTGGCTCCTCTCAGATTCTAGAACTTTGGCCCTCATTACAACCCTGGTGGTCAGTGTTAAAGCGGCAGTAAGACCGCCAACAGGCCGGCGGTAAAAAAATGGAATCACGACCACGGCAGAAACTGCCAACATAGACAGCCACTTTAACACTCCGACCGCCACGGCGGTAGAAACAAACACTGCGGCGGTCACCGCCAACAGACAGGCGGAAGACAATGTACCGCCCAGCCTATCACAAGATACCAATCCGCCACCTTTTCCGGGGTGGAACCAACGCAAACAAAAACATGGCGGAAACAGGACTTGGAAGGGAAAACACTCACCTCTCCACACCCCGTGAGGAACCAGGAAGCCATTGAGCCAGAACTCCAGATACTCCCTGCGATGGTCTTCCTGCTCCTCTATCAGGAGCACCAAAGACGGAGGTGACGACCACGATGGGAACTGCACCTACAAAACAGGGGAGGGGGGAGGGAAGAGAGAGTGACACACACACGCAATACGCAACAATCCCACCCCCACCCTCACCCACTACCACATACACACAAATACATGGCGCAACATTACATATACACCCCCCCAGCTCCCCGGAAGAACGCAAGGATAAAAGGAAATTCGTTGAACGATTGTAATCATGAAAAATCCAGTAGTCAAAACTCGAAATACAGTATATACAATTATGTACACCAACTACACAAGTCCGGATAGTGCACCAAGTATTGTCCGTGGACCACTGGACCCAAAATGCATGGGCGAGGCCCACACATGATACCAGACGTCAAATGGAGAGAACACTGCAGGGGCATCAGATTGAAATGAAGCAGGCACCTCAGGGGGAGGGGGGCACCTCAGCCTGATGAATGCACGAAGCCACTGCTCCACGAGGGGTCTCCATGACCACTGCTGTATCCTGGGGAGTGCAAATCCACAGTCTCTCAAGTCTCTCTGGTGGGTGGGTTGCCCACTGCTTTATCCTGGGGAGTGCAAAGCCACAGTCTCAAAAGTCTCTCCAGTGGGTGGATTGCCTACTGCTTTATCCTTGGGAGTTCAGAGCCACAGTCTCTCAAGTCTCTCCAGTGGGTGGATTGCCCACTGCTTTATCCTAGGGAGTGCAAAGCCGCAGTCTCTCAAGTGGATAACAGTCTCCACTGGTTCTGGAGAGGGCTTTGTGCCCAGAGTGCTTCATCCTGCCAAGGACAGAGGTAGTGAATGTCTTTCTCCACTGGTTCTGGAGGGGGCTTTGTGCCTAGAGTGCTTCATCCTGCCAAGGACTGAGGTAGTGGATGTCTTTCTCCACTGGTTCTGGAGGGAGCTTTGTGCCCAGAGTGCTTCATCCTGCCAAGGACAGAGGTAGTGGATGTCTTTCTCCACTGGTTCTGGAGGGGGCTTTGTGCCCAGAGTGCTTCATCCTGCCAAGGACTGAGGTAGTGGATGCCTTTCTCCACTGAAAGTGGTGCATCATGGAAGCTGCCCATGCTCCTGGAACTGACCATCAGCCTCGGACGACTGACCACTGGGGATGGCAGCCATGTCTGCAGTGGTGTCAGTGGCTCAGGATGTCGCAGGGCCACTGGCGGTGCTTGCGGCGGGGTCAGTTGTGGCGGTGCTGGCGGCGGCCTCTGTGGCAGTGGTGCTGGCGGCGGCCTCTGTGGCAGCGATGCTGGCGGCGGCCTCTGTGGCATCGGTGCTGGGGGCGGGCTCAGTGGCAGCGGTGCTGGTGGCGGGCTCAGAGGCAGCAGTGCTAGTGGCGGGCTCTGTGGCGGCGGTGCTGGCGGCGGGTTCTGTGGCGGCAGTGCTGGTGGCGGGCTCAGTGGCGGCAGTGCTGGTGGCGGGCTCAGTAACGGCAGTGCTGGTGGCGGGCTCAATGGCAGCGGTTCTGGTGGCGGGCTCAGTGACTGCGGTGCTGGTGGTGGGCTCAGTGGCAGCAGTGCTGGTGGGGGGCTCAGTGACTGCGGTGCTGGTGGCGGTGCTGGTGGCGGTGCAGGTGGCGGTCAGTTACTGGCACCACTGTGCCTGGTGATATGGTGGATGAGGTGCTGGGTTGGGACCTGGAAAGCCTGGCCCTAGGGGACGGTCGGGGGGGGAGGTGTAGGGAAGAGGTCAACATAAGCGAGGAAAAGTTTCTTAGACACACTGGGACGGGTAGATGGAGTGGGTTTGGGAGTGATGGAAGAGGTAGTGGTTGTAGGAGGTGTACGTTTGCTGAATTTAGGTGAAGGTGCATTGGCTGGAGGCTGTTGTGAGGTGGATGGCTGTTGGGTGGGTGTGTGCCTGCGTTTGTGTACTTTGGGAGGAGGGCTCACAGACACACTGGTAGAAGACACAGGGGATGTGTGAATGGTAGCGGGGATGGTGACTGCATGAGAGCGGTGTGTGGTGATGGGCGTGCTGGTGATGGAGGTAGTGGCTGAAGATGTAGTGCATGCAGGTGTGAGTGGAGACAAGACTGGGAGGGAGGAGGGAGACGTGGAGGAGGGGGACACAGTGGAGGCAGTGGATGTTGGTATGTCTGCATTGATATGATGCTTGTGTGAGTGCCTGTGGGATGTGTGGTGCTTATGTTTGCCTGAGCCACTTGTTGTGTGTTGAGGTGTGTGCATGCTGGTCTGATGGTGTGCTTGGGATAGGCTGAGGTAGAGGGGATTGGGTCTGGGTTGAGAAAGTTGGAGGGGGAGGCTGGACACGGGGACAATGGCTGCCATCAGTGCTGAGGCCAGAGCCTGAAATGCTCTCTGTTGGTCTGCCTGGCTAGAATGAATGCCCTCCAGGTATGCATTTGTTTCTTGCAAATGCCTCTCAACACCCTGGATGGCATTCACAATGGCAGATTGCCCAACAGTGTAGGGATCTCAGGAGGTCAATAGCCTCCTCACTGAGGGCAGCAGGTCTGACTGGGGCAGAGCCTGAGGTGCCTGGGGTGAAGGAGATGCCCACCCTCCTGGGTGAGCGGCCACTGGACACAAGCTGAGGGGCTGCTGGGAGAGCGGTGCTGGTAGGGGGTGTGGTGGCTGTACCTATTGATGCCGGGGGCACCGAGGTGCCCGCCACCACAACAGAGCTCCCATCAGAGGAGGAGCTGCTGCCGCTGCTGTCACATCCTGTCCCTGCCGTGGAGCTCCCCTCGGCCTCTGTCCCACTGGTGGCTTCAGACTCTGTTGTCTCGCCCCGAGGTCCCTGATTTTCTTGGGGTGGTGGGTTTGCCTGGGGTCCCTGTAGTGGTGGACACACTGCTGCTTGACCTGTCCTGGAGACAGAGCGATGGGCCCGCTGGGTGGGTGCTGTGCTGGTGTTTCCTGAGGGGGGAGGCTCTGTGGTGGCTTGTGCCAGTGTCAGGGGAACCGACTGTCCTGAGGTCCCAGATGGGCCGGGTTGGTCATCTTGATCCAGTTGGACAGAGCTGCTGTCATCACTGTGGGCCTCTTCTGTGGGGGGAGTGGACATGTCTGGAACCTCCAGTCCGGTGACGTTGGGTAGGGGTCCTGCAGGGGTGTAAAGGCATTATTATTGCATCTGTGTGTGCAATCGTGTGCAATGGGTGAGTGACCCTGTACTCCAGTGCTTGCATTCTTGTCTAGGACCATGTGTGATAATTGGTTTGGGGTCTGTGTGGGTATCTGTTGTGGACATGCTTTGGTGATGGGGTTCCATGCTTTGGTGTTGCATGCAGGGTTTGGTGTTGAGATGTGGGGGTTGTGATAGTGGGACATTTGTGAGGTGTTGGAGTGATGCCCATGAGCCTCATTGTAGCGTTCCTCTGCCCTTGTCCTGGGATTCCTCACTGGGATCAGTAGCCATGACAGGTTGGGGTAACCAGAGTCACCTGCAAATGGCGAGGGACAACTGTTAGACACACACTAACCTGTAGGGATAACCCCAGACCCAGACAACCATTCCCACTGTCTTGCTTCCAGGTGCTCACCTAATAGCCACACACAGTGCCTCTGGAGTTGACCCATCACATAAGGGATGCTCCTATTCCGCAGGATGTAGGTGTCATGCACTGAGCCAGGGAACTTGGCATTCACATGGGAGATGTACTGGTCTGCCAAACATACCATCTGCACATTCATCGAATGATAACTCTTCAGGTTTCTGTACACCTGTTCACTCCTGCGGGGGGAACCAAAGCCACATGGGTCCCATCAATGGCACCTATGATGTTGGGGATATGTCCCAGGGCATATAAATCACCTTTCACTGTAGGCAAATCCTCCACCTGAGGGAAAACGATGTAGCTCCGCATGTGTTTCAGCAGGGCAGACAACACTCTGGACAATACGTTGGAACACATAGGCTGGGACATCCCTGATGCCATGGCCACTGTTGTTTGAAATGACCCACTTGCAAGGAAATGGAGCACTGACAGCACCTGCACTTGAGGGGGGATTCCTGTGGGATGGCGGATAGCTGACATCAGGTCTGGCTCCAGCTGGGTACACAGTTCCTGCATTGTGGCACGGTCAAGCCTGTATGTGATGATCACATGTCTTTCCTCCATTGTCGACAGGTCCACCAGCGGTCTGTACACCAGAGGATGCCGCCATCTCCTCCTATGTCCCAGCGGACGGTGCCTATAAAGGACAACAGCGAGCACAGAGTCAAACAACTCAGAGGTACGTACCCGCAGTTTACACAGAACACGAATCCTAATCCAAAAAGTGGCCAGTATGTGTGTTGAGCCTAGGCCTAGGTATGTGTGACGCAGTCAAAAATGAAGCCATGTGGACCCTGAAATGGCCGCAGCCTGACCTCTAAAGTGTGATAATGGGATGTGAGGTAAATGCGCTGGCGTTGTACACCGTTGCGGTAGGCGTCGAAGATGGCGGCGCAATGCTGCATTGGTTAACATTGGACCCTATGGGTCCCAGAGCCAATGATGATGTACGCCGGCAGTGACGGTACGCACCGCCGCGTACGTGACCGCCATTTTCTATCTGTTCAATCACTCGATACCTGATCTTTGACAGGAGAGGACCTACACTGCAAGTGCTGCTGTGACCTCGGTCTGGAAGAGACAATGGTTCGAGTGTCTGGGGAAAGGGCCCCTGCCTTCACATCGGAAGAGTTGGAGAAACTCGTGGACGTGGTCCTCCCCCAGTACACGCTACTCTGCGGTCCTCTAGACAAACAGATAAGTACACTGGGAGCATGCTGTATGGGCTATGCCTGTGTGGAGTGGGGTGGATGTAAGAGGGGGGGAGATTGCGGCGTGCATGAAACGACGGTGAGTGCATGTACCACATGGCAAGGGTAGGGATGGGGGCCAATGACTGTGATGGTGCAGTTGGTAATAACTTTTCTTTTCCCCATGTACAATTCATGTAGGTCAGCGCCCACCAGAAAAAATATATTTGGCGTGCCATCGCCAAGGACGTCTGTACCCTGGGGGTCTACCACAGACGGAGCACCCACTGCCAGAAAAGATGGGAGGACATTCGCAGCTGGAGCAAGAAGACGGCAGAGGCCCAGATGGGGATGGCCTCCCAACGTGGGAGGGGTGCCCGTCGCACCATGACCCCCCTGATGTTCAGTTTCCTGGCGGTGGCATACCCAGAGTTGGATGGGTGCTTGAGGGCATCACAGCAGCCACAAGGGGGTGAGTACACTCTCATCCTGCTGATTTTGCATGCAGTGGGGGTGTCTGGGTGGGGAGGTGGGCTGTGAGTTTCCCTAGGCCAGGGCGAGTTTAGTAGGCAAGGTCCCTCCATAAGGCAGGCCATGTGGCACCCCACCCCACCTCTGTAGAGTGCCAAGCACACCTAGTCATGCCCCTGTGTCATCCATGTGTGCAGATGTCGTCCATAGCCTTGTAGGCCATTTCCCAGGGATTGAACAGTGGAGCCCAAGAGCGCGTCATAGTGCAGGGGGCTTCTGTGTCTGCTGTGTCCACCAACGGTAGCGTTAATGCATGCACTGAACATGTCTTTCTTCTGTCGTCCCCCCCTTTTTGTGGTCTCCCTGTTCTTGTGTGCATTAGCATCATCAGGCGGAGGACCAGTGGCACCGGAGCACGAGAGAGCTGCATCCCACATGGCCCTGGAGGGCAACACTACGGAGTCTGAATTCACCAGTGGGACGGAGGGCGAGGGGAGCTCCACGGCAGGGACAGGAGCTGAGATCAGCGACACAGACTCGTCCTCTGATGGGAGTTCCCTTGTGGTGGCGGCAACATCTGTGCCCCCCGCATCTACAGGTACAGCCGCCACCCCTCCTACCAGCACCGCCCTCCCAGCAGCCCCTCAGCCTTTGCCCTGTGCCCGCTCACTCAGGAGGAGGGCATCACCTTCGCCCCAGGCACCTCAGCTCCTGCCCCAGTCACCACTGCTGCCCTCAGTGAGGAGACCATTGACCTGCTCAGGTCCCTCACTGTTGGGCAGTCTACCATTTTGAATGCCATCCAGGGTGTCGAACGGCAGTTGCAACAAACCAATGCATTCCTGGAGGGCATTAATTCTGGTCAGGCGGCCCTTCAGCAAGCTTTTCAGACTCTGGCCTCAGCACTGATGGCAGCCATTGTCCCTGTCTCTAGCCTCCCCCCTCCAACTTCCTCCACCCAGACCCAATCCCCTGTACCCCAGCCTATCCCAAGCACACCTTCAGACCAGCATGCACACATGTCAACACACAAGGGAAGCTCAGGCAAACATAAGCACCGCACATCCCACAGGCACTCGCCTGCAATACCGCTCATAGACTCACTAAACGTTCTCATTGCCACATGAAGACTTATCATGGTCTTTGGACTTGTATATAACTCATGCTAAGGTACTTATAAACATCATCGAGAATGGGAGCGTTTCAATACAACTGAATACTTCCATAATTTTGGATGCCTTAAAAAAGTCTGTTTCCTTTCAATTATGAGAACTGTATTGGCTAGCTGACATCATGCCTAGTGTGTTTTACTGGATCAGGTGACTTGTTTCCTAAGACACCACAGAGGAATAAATTGATTTTACTACGACTCTGCGATGTGCCGTGGTTTTTCTTCACTCCAAACATAAGCACCACACATCCCACAGGCACTCACGAAAGTATCACACATGCAGACACATCAACATCCACTGCCTCCACTGTGTCCCCCTCCTCCTCGTCTCCCTCCTCCCTCCCAGTCTCGTCTACACTCACACCTGCATGCACTACATCTACAGCCATTACTGCCATCACCAGCACACCCATCACCACACCCCGCTCACGTGCAGTCACCATCCCCACTACCGTTCACACGTCCCCTGTGTCCTCTCCCAGTGTGTCTGTGACGCTACCTCCCAAGATGCACAAACGCAGGCACACACCCACCCAACAGCCATCCACCTCATGACAGCCTCCAGTGCATGCACCTTCACCCAAAGTCACCAAACGAACACCTCCTACAACCACAACCTCTTCCTCCCCTCGCAAACCCCCTCCAGCTACCCGTCCCAGTGTCTCCAATAAACGTTTCCTGTCCAACCTTGACCTCTTTCTCACACCTCCCCCACCCCATCCATGTCCTAGGGCCCGAATCTCCAGGTCCCAACCTAGCACCTCAGCCACATCTCCGGGACCAGTGGTGCCTGTAGTCACCGGAATCTGGAGTGCACCCGCCACCAGGGCAGCCAGTGTGGCATGGAGCCACAGCACAGACAGTCCCCCACCTGTCAAGCATCGAAAGTTGGCCAGTGCCCGGCGGGAGAGGGGGAAGACTCCAGCCACCAAAGCCGCTCCCAGGGGTCCCGGTGGGAGTGTGGAGTCAGCTGCGACACCTTCCAAGGTGGGGAAGGGCCACAAGAAACCCAGAAAGTCTGGGAAGAGCAGCACGGCGGAGGAGACCGCCATCATCCCCGCGGCCCAGGAGGCAACCACCATCATCCCCGCTGCCCAGGAGGCCACCGCCAGCACAAGCCCCGCTGGGCTAGAGAGGACTGCCAGCACAAGCCCCGTTGGGACAGAGAGGACCGCCAGCACAAGCCTCGCTGGGACAGAGAGGAACGCCAGCACAAGCCCCGCAGGGACAGAGAGGACCACCAGCACAAGCCCCGCTGGGACAGAGAGGACCGCCAGCACAAGCCCCGCTGGGACAGAGAGGAACGCCAGCAGCTGAGTCACTGCAAAGGAGACCGCCGCCTCAAGCACCGCTGAACAGGGCACCCCCGCCTCATGCACCGCTGAACAGGGCACCGCCGCTACAAGCACCGCTGAACAGGGCACCGCCGCTACAAGCACCGCTGAACAGGGCACCACCGCCTCATGCACCACTGAACAGGGCACCGCTGAACAGTGCACCGGCGCCACAAGCACCGCTGATCCATGAGCGCCAAGGGCACTGACGCTACTGAGTCCGTCATGAGCAGGATGAAACACTCTGGGCACAGAGCCCCCTCCAGAACCAGTGGATATTCCCATCCACTACATCTGTCCTTGGCAGGATGAAGCACTTTGGGCAACATGCCCCCTCCAGAACCAGTGGAGGCTGTCATCCACTACCTCTGTCCTTAGCAGGATGAAGGACTCTGGGCACCATTCCCTCTCCAGAACCAGTGAAGAGATACATCCACTACCTCTGTCCTTAGCAGGATGAAGCAGTCTGGGCACCATGCCCCCTCCAGAACCAGTGGAGAAAGGCATCCACTACCTCTGTCCTTAGCAGGATGAAGCACTCTAGGCACCATGCCCCCTCCAGAACCAGTTGAGACTGTCATCCACTACCTCTGTCCTTAGCAGGATGAAGCACTCTGGGCACCATGCCCCCTCCAGAACCAGTGGAGTAAGGCATCCACTACCCTGTCCTTATCAGGATTAAGCACTCTAGGAACCATGCCCCCTCCAGAACCAGTGGAGACTGTCATCCACTACCTCTGTCCTTAGCAGGATGAAGCACTCTGGGCACCATGCCCCCTCCAGAAACAGTGGAGAGATACATCCACTACCACTGTACTTAGCAGGATGAAGCACTCTGGGCACCATGCCCCCTCAGGAACCAGTGGAGACTGTCATTCACTTGAGAGACTGTGGCTTTGCACTCCCCAGGATGGCACAGTGGGCAACCCACCCACTGTATAGACTTGAGAGACTGTGGTTTTGCACTCCCCAGGATTGAACAGTGGGCAACCCACCCACTGTAGAGACTTGAGAGACTGTGGCTTTGCACTCCCCAGGATTGCACAGTTGGCAAACCACCCACTGTAGAGACTTGAGAGACTGTGGCTTTGCACTCCCCAGGATTGCACAGTGGGCAAACCACCCACTGTACAGACTTGAGAGACTGTGGCTTTGCACTCCCCATGATTGAACAGTGGGCAACCCACCCACTGTAGAGACTTGAGAGACTGTGGCTTTGCACTCCCCAGGATTGCACAGTGGCCACCCACTGTATAGACTTGAGAGACTGTGGCTTTGCACTCCCCAGGATTGAACAGTGGGCAACCCACCCACTGTAGAGACTTGACAGACTGTGGCTTTGCACTCCTCAGGATTGCACAGTGGGCAAACCACCCACTGTAGAGACTTGAGAGACTGTGGGTTTGCACTCCCCAGGATTGCACAGTGGGCAAACCACCCACAGTATAGACTTGAGAGACGGTGGCTTTGCACTCCCCAGGATGGAACAGTGGGCATGTGGCCCCCTTGTGGATTTGGCGTCGTGCACTCAACCGGCTGAGGTGCCCCCCCCTTTCACTCCCCCTGAGGTGCCTGTTTTCTTGCTCTCTGATGCGCCTGCAGTGTTCTCTTCGTCATGGTCAGGGATCATGTGTGGGCCTCGCCCATACCGTGTGGGCCCAGTGATCCACGGACTTCATTGGAACACTACCTGGACTACCAAGCTTCGTGTATATTTTGTTTATGGTGTATATATATATTTTTGCTTACTTGATTTTAATATATTACAATGGTTACACTCATTTCCTTTTGTCTTTGCATTCTTCCGGGGGGGTTGGGGGTGTAACTGTAATGTATAAATATGTTTCAGTGTGTGTGTTGTAGTGGGTGAGGGTGGGGGCGTTGCATGTGTGTGTCCCTGTTTTTTCCTCCCCCTCCCCTGTGTCGCAGGTGCAGTACTCACCGTTGTCTTCGCCGCCGGCGTTCGTGCTCCTGGTAGAGAAGCAAGAAGATGAGGGCTGGCAGGATGTGCAGCTCAGGTTCCATGGTGTCCGGATTCCTCGCGGGGTGTGTAGAGGTGAGCGTTTTCCTTCGAAGTCCTGTTTCCGCCGTGTTTTTGTCCGCGGGGAATCCGCCCCGGAAAAGGTGGCAGATTGGTAGGTTGTGATACTGTGGGCGGTACTTTGTCTTCCGCATGTCTGTTGGCGGTGACCACTAAGCTGTTTGTCTGTTCCGCCGTGGCGGTCGGAGTGTTAAAGTGGCTGTCTTTGTTGGCGGTTTCCGCCACGGTCGTAATTCCAATTTTTTTACCGCCGGCCTGTTGACGGTCTTACCACCGCTTTAACACCATCCGCCAGGGTTGTAATGACCACCAATGTCTTCTATAGAGGCATGGCATATTTTGAAGTACCTGTAAGTTTCTGTGATCAGTACAAATTTCGACATGACAACAAAATACACCATTCTGGCTAGGTTTCTTTCTTACTCAATTGTTACTTTTCTAACACAGAAAAAGAAGGCTCACAAGCAGTTAAGGGATGGGAAAACAATGGATGTTGTCAAACATCATACTGCTGCTTTTCTTTTTTTTGTGAAAGCAGAGCTCTAGTTGTCCTCAGATGTATAAGTTTCACATATAAATGGAAAAAGGAGATTTGGATGTCTCAAAACTGTGGTTGATACAAGGACATCCTTTAATTTCTAAAAGGCAGCATTTGCAGCTTCATTCCATTAAAAAGTGTCTCCTTTTTTCAATTCAATCAATTCAATGACTGAATTGAAAAGAAAAGTGACACTTGTTCATTGAATGAAGCTGCACATTTTTCAAAAGGCTAGTGATAGGTAGCCTGAGTTAAGAAACATTTGTAATAAACTACCTGTCCTGTAGAAGGTGGTGTGTCAAGGGAATCTGAACATCCTTGACATTTGCAGGAGCTAGCCAATCTGTGATTGTTGTAACATGTCTTGGTTCTTTAAAAATCCCTGCTGCAGAAAGGATATATCCTAAGTATTCCACCTTGGGAACTATAAAAAAACATTTCTGGAGGTCACATAACAGTTGGTGGAATCTTAAACATGTTACTTCTTCCCTAATATGTAAGGCCTCTTACTTAGGCTCAGGAAAAAATATCAAATATCATCTACATAGATGATCATTGAATTGTTCCATACAGTAGAGAAGATGACTGTCACACACTCACCTGGTTCCGACCGTAGAGTCGACTCTGGACCTCTTATCTCCTTGGAGGGCAGCCCACAATGAAGGAGCCTTAAATCCCTAAATCATACACTGCCTCGAGGGGAAGGAGTGATGGGATAAAATAAGAAAAGACAGACTTGCAGCACAGGTCCCGTTCTGCTGCCTTGTGACACTGAGTCAGAGGAGATTCAATTCCTGGACCTTTTGTGTTGGTGTGGATGTAGTCACTGGAAATTACAAGAAGAATAGTTTATCAACAGTTCTCAGCATAAAAAGATTACGTAGTTATACACAATATTCTACACCTACAGGCTTCACCACAAGTACTACTTGAGCGCAGATGCAAATCAAGATTTAAGGCTGGAGTTTTTGGCAGTCCCAAGAATCATCATTCATTCATTCAAGAAACTTTATTTAATATTTGCTAAAATCATAAAACTGTACATTTATAGAAATAAAACGGGTCACAATAATCATGCATCAGTCAAAAATAAATCAAATGCATCAAATAGAACCAAAGCTCAGTGTTAAGGTAAAACTAAAAATTATCATCATTGCCCTTATGGGATCATGTAATTCAATACCTAATGACTTACAGATAGGACACCAGAAAGAAAATGGCAATCAAAAAGTACAGTTTAGCTGTCATTAGTAGCTGGAAGAAGAGATACGCAGGTCTAATTTGTCTGAAATGTTCGGAAATCAAAAGAGGCCTGATATACTTGTGTAGGAGATTGGAACACTTTAGACAGAGAAGTAATCTATGCATGGTGCCACAAATCAAGTTAGAATGTTAATATCAAGCCCCCTTCAGAAACAAGAGCTGGTGGAAAATGTCCAACTTCAAACATGTCAGGCAACAATGTTGCCTACTAGGCATATTCAGGAGGATGTAAGGTTCTATCCCATTGACAGATTTAACCAGGACATACTTGCACACAGTCTATTTTGTTAAGGCAGAATTCTACCATTCGGCTGCCATCCTCTGGGTACGGCCTGTTTTGACTTATGTGAGATCACTTTTCACTATGTCTCTAGGGTTCATAAAAAGACCTGGTCACCCTAATTTATAAAGAGATTTCTTGACGTATTGTAGCCATGGGATTTTGCCTGCTTTATCTAAAAACAAAAAATCCTGAGTCTATTGTAATTTAAAGTTTCCTTGTGTCAAACAGAGTACAATAATAAAGGTGAATAAAATTAATAAAATCTGTAATAAAGCACAAGCCCAATTATTCATGAGTAATTTCAGTGGGTATTCCCTGGCCAATGGGCAGTAAATTTCTCAATAACTTGTTGTCAATCACCTGAATACAATCAATGTTAGTATACCAAATTTCATAGCCAAAGGGAGCCATCAGGAATAATTTCGCCTTGTATATATCTAATAAAAGTTTAGAGGGCTGATGCCCAATTCGTCTGGCAAAGACCTATAGCCTTGACATGGATCTTTGTAAAGTCCTTCAGTTTTTTGTAAGCAGAGATTTCCAGTATCAGGATGGTGTCAGGATTACATGAACTGCAGGGAGGCTTGGTCTGACAAAGACTAGACTGCTTGAAGAATCAAGTCAACTCAGGAGGTGAGTGCAGGGATGATGCTTGCTTAGGAAAGAAATTAGGCTAAGTACTAACTCAAGTATCAGATGTGGTTTAAATTTTCTCTGGGTGTGGCTGACTCCTGAAAGGCATGTGGATTACAAGAAAGACAGGAAGGTTCCAACGGGCCCTAGAAGAGAACACATGTCAGCCTAATGGTTTGGAACTTTAGTGCAAGCAGCTGCAATCAATTAACATTAGCAGATGCAGTCAATAGTTAATGGCAGCTGAAACCAATAAACAAAAGCAGGTGGAATCAGTTAATATTAGCAAGTGAAGTCAATAGGTCATGGCAGTTGGAACCAATAACCAAGAAGCACATCTCTAAGTCTTGCAAGTGTGCAAACTGAAAACCGAATAGAACAATGGTAACTGAATTTTCTAATTGTCTGGAAAGGGGCCTGCTGACGGGTTAAGTGTAGTTGGGCCAAGGGGCCTAAGGGGTGTTTATCCTGTTGTCGCAGGACACCATGAAGTGTCACAGGGAAAATACAACATGAGCCCTGTGCACCAGACCTACTGTAAAGAGGGCACAACAAGGGGTCATGATAATTGCATACATAAAATTTTGAAAGATGTATTGTAATGCCCAAATGTTGTACTCATCACTCTCTTTAAATCTTAGTAAGTGGTAGGACTCCCTTAAGTCTACAAGATGAATATTTTGGCACCTCGGACAGCGTTAAAGATATCCCAGATTAGAGGAAGTTAATAATGATCCTTAATGGTACAACATTAATACCTCTGTGGTCCATGCAGGGTTTTAACTCTGAGGATTTGTGCTAAGCCATAAAGAATGAAAACGTTCCTACTGGAAAACAAGTCTTACTAATAAGTCCACTTGGTAGCTTTTTATCTAAATAGTCCTCTTTTCAGGTTCTGATAAAGGGTACATCTTGCCAAATGAAACAATAACATCACACAGTAAATCAAGGTAACATAAATATTTTCTTGATGAAGGAAGAACTCTAGCAACATGTTTCATCAACATATCCTGAAACTCAGGACCCAATTGAAAAACTGCATTTTGTATTTTGCAGAGAAGTACTACAGTATTAGTACTTGTGTCCTACAGTGTCATCAGTGATGTCAAAAATGATATCATAGATAATGGGTGATGGCATATATGAAGACCTAAACAGTGCACGGCAGAGGTACAAGTTACATAAAACCACCAAGAGAAACAGGCGTTGCCAACACAAAAGGAAGAAAACACGTAGAGGAGGACAATATGACCAAGTTTCCACATGGGAGAATGACCCGGCAGACAAAACAGAAAAGATGGGTGAGAAGGCAAAGTGGCATTCCCTCCCACAGCATCCAGCTCCCCTTCCTGCAAGAATGTCCTCAGTCCAGAAGGATTCTAACTTTGTAGGGTTAGAGGTCCAGTACTTATATCCAAATCTGCCTTTGAAGTGGGCAAACTTCAAAGAAAAGTCTTTGTAGTGCAAAAGGCCCTGCCTTTCCTGCCCTTGCCTAAGACACACTCCAGAGGATTGGACACTGCTTTGAGTAAGGACAGGCACAGCCCTGTTCAGACCACCATTCTAGCCCAGGAAGACCCATCAGGATATGCAGGGCACACCCCTGCTGCCTTTCTGTGACTGTCTAGAGTGAATTCACAAACAGACCAAATATCATCCTGACCCAGACCTGTATACCACAGCGAAGCAGAGGCACACAGTGGTTAAGCACAGAAATGGTCACTTTCTAATAGTGGCATTTTCAAATTGACAATTTCAAAAACTACTTCACAAAAGATGCATTTTTAAATTGCGAGTGCATAGATCCCAAAAATCCATAGCTCTGTCTGCTCCCAATGGGAAATTACACTTAAAAGATATTTCAAGGCAATCCCCATGTTACCTAATGAAGAGATAGTCCTTGTCATAGTGAAAACTGAATTTAACAGCATGTCACTATCAGGACATGCAAAACACACCAGTGCGTGTCCTACCTTTTAAATGTGGTGCACCCTGCCCATTGAGCTGCCTTGGACCTACCTTAGGGGTTATGTACATGTAATAAAAGAGAGGGTTTGGGCCTGGTAAGTGGGTGTACTTGCCAGGTCAAAATGGCAGTTTAAAACTGCCCACATAGCAGCGGCTGGTTTAAGACATATTTACAGGGCTACTGATGTTGGTGGCACAATCAATGCTGCAGGCTCACTACTAGCATTTGATTTGCAGGCCATGGGCATACATGGTGCACTATACCGGGGACTTACTAGTAAATCAAATATGCCAACCAAGAATAAACCAATCACCAATACCATTTAGACAGAGAGTACTTGAACTTCAGCACTGGTCAGCAGTGGTAAAGTGCCCAGAGTCCTAAAGCCAGCAAAAATGAAGTTCAACATAGGATCAAAAACTGGAGATCAGGTGCCAAAAGACAGAGGAAACTATGTCAAGGGCTGACAGGTCTCACACATCTCCCACACAGCTGAAGGTGGGGAGGTCCCAACCTCTTGGGAGTTCTCTTCACTAAGGCAGAAGAACATGGAGAGACAGTCAGCAGTGGAGTGCTCCATGCCAGAGTGGTGACCTGCCATAAAGTACATTCCCTGTCGGGAAAGGGATCACCTCAACTGTTTAGGATTCCCCCCTCATCTGCATTAACCATTTGAGGGGCCTGCGGTCTGTCTGAAGCTGGAAATGAGTCCCAAGCAAGTAGGGTCTAAGCTTCTTCAGTGCCCAGACCACAGCAAAAGCTTCTCTTTCTATTGCTCTATACCTCTGCTCCCTGGGAAGTAACCTCCTACTAATGAAGACTACAGGTGGATCTTCATTTGGCTGTGAAATCACAGCTCCCACGTCATGCTCTGAGGAGTTGGCTCCACCTCAAATTCCTTGGAGAAGTCAGGAACCTTGAGCACATGGCTTGTGCACATGACCTCCTTCACATGTCAAAAGCAGTCTGGCATGCCTCTGTCCATATCATCAGATAGGGCTGCTCCCTGGAAGTCATCTCGGTCAAGGGGGCAACAATGGTGCCATGTCCCTCGACGAATCTCCTGTAGAACCTGGTGAGACCTAAAAAGGCTTTCACCTCTGTCTGGCTCTTGGGGGGTTCCCAAGCCAGAATGGTGTCAATCTTGGCTTGTAGGGGTGCCATCTGGCTACTCCCTACCTGGTGTCCCAAGTACACCACAGGCACCTACCCTATCTGGCACTTATTGGCATTGATAATGAGGCCTGCACTCTGAAGGTCCCTCAACACTTCCTGGAGGTGGTGCAAGTTGTCCCCCCAACTAAAGTGGAAGACAGTAATGTAATCTAAGTAGACAGCGCTGAAGCTATCCAACCCAGCCAGCACCTCGTTCACCCACCTCTGGAATATGTCAGGGGCGTTCTTCAACTCAAAGGGCATAACACAGAACTGGTAATACCTCTTTGGTGTTCAGAATGCCAATCTCACCTTTGTCCCCTCGGTTTAGGCAATCTGCCACGACACAGATGTTAGATAAAACATTCTGAGGAACTTGGCAGCTCCCAACCGGTCAATGAGCTCATCAGCTTGGGGGATAGGTGCATGTCAGTCTTAGTGATGGCTTTGAGCACCCGATAGTCAGCACATAACCTCAGTTCAGTTGTGACGCTGGGTGGAGCAGCCTTGGTGACCAGAACCACTGGGCTGGACAAAAGACTGTTGGAGTGCTCAATCACCCCTAACTCCAGCATCTTAGTTATTTCCTCTTTGATGCTGTTCCTCACTCTATCAGTTAACCTTTAAGACATGTGCTTAACTGTCCCCAATGTCAATGTCATTAGTGCACCATTGGGTGACTCCAGGGGTGAGCGACAATATGGGTCGAACTGATACAGTAAATAGCAACAGTCCCTCTGCAGCTCTAAGGTCAGAGTAGGGAAGAGGTTCACACCCTCCACTAACCCATCCTGCTCTTTGGAAGACAGGAGGTCAGGGAGAGGTTTGCTATCCTCTTCCACCCCTTCATCTGTGACTAACAGCATGGTCAACTCAGAACTCCTGGATTGCGGCTTGAGGCGGTTCATGTGCAAGCTTCCAGAAGAAGGCTGTCTGGTTCCTGAAGGCCAGTTGTACCTGAATACATCCTGGGGTGGCTTCTTGAGAGATTGCTCCCAGCCCTCCTTTACCAAACAGAGCGGCCCTCTCACAGGATGCCCATACAGAAGTTCAAAAGGGCTGAAGCCAACCACCTTCTGCTGCACCTCCCTGTAGGCATGGTAACAGGATGTCCCACTTATGCATCATGGCTTCTGAGAGACCCATAATCATCCCTTTCAGGGTATGGTTGAGCCTTTAAACCAACCCATCCCTTTGGGGGTGGTAAGACGTGGTACACTTGTGGGTAACACCACATGCATTCTATGGCGGTCATTATGACCCTGGCGGAAGGCGGAGAAGCGGCGGTAAGACCGCCAACAGGCTGACGGTCTTTTTTTTTTATTATGACCATGGCGGTTACTGCCGTGGTCATCCGCCGCTTCTCCATTCTGCCCGCCGGGCTGGAGACCTGGGTATCCAGCCCGGCGGCCGTCACTATACCGCCGGAGGTATTTTGCCCCGGCTTACTGCCGTGGATTTCCTGCGGTTGGAACCGCCATTAAATCCATGGCGGTAAGCACTATTAGTGCCAGGGAATTCTTTCCTTGGCACTGATAGGGGTCTCCCCCAACCCCCACCCCCACCCCAACTCCCTCCCCTACACCCCCCACCACCCCTGCCACCCTTCAAAGGTGGCAGGACCCTCCTCCCCACCCGACCCCCAACATCCCATCATTCATACACACACGACACGCACGCAGGCACCACCAACACACACACACGCACACACACCGTCATACATGCCAACATCCACACACACAGTCAGACACGCACACCCACATTCAAACATACACGCACACATCCATACAGACATACCTACAGACATACACGCACTCATTCCCAAACTCACAACACCCCGCAAGCATACACGCACTCACACACCCCCACTACATACACACACGCACACCCCCATGCACCCACACAACACCCCCCACCCCCCACCCCCCTCCCCTAACGGACAATCGACTTACCTGGTCCGTCGATCCTCCGGGAGGGGACAGGAGCCATGGGGGCAGCTCCGCTGACACCACACCATCAACAGAACACCGCCACGGCGAATCACAGGACGTGATTCGCTGGGCGGTGTTCTGTTGGCGTGGTGGTGGAGCAACCTCCACTTCCCTGCCTCCCGCCAGTATGGCTTTTGGCGGCTCTCCATCCGTAAAAGGACGGAGAGCTGCCAACGGTCATAATAGGCCGAGCGGCAAACCGCCACCACTGGCGGTCTTCCGCACGGCGGTCCCTCAGCGGTCTTGGAGAAAGACCTCTGAGGTCAAAATGACCCCCTATATGTCTTTCATGTACAATGGCAAGAAATTGGTACCCTAATCAGATACCACCTCCTTGGGGAAACTCACACAGGTAAAGATCCCCATAAGTGCCCTGGCCATGGTGGGTGCAGTCACTGTCCTCAAATGGATAGCTTCTGGATACAGAGTGGCATGGTCCAATTAGACCAGGATAAACCTGCTGCCAATAGCTGTCTGGGAAACCAGAGGCCCCGCAATGTCAATGCCCACCCCCTCAAAAGGGGTGTTCATGAAAGGAAATAGTTGAAGAGGAGTCTTGCACCTCTTTCCAGATTTGCCACTCGCCTAGCAGGTTTGGCAGGTCCTGCAGAATGCATCTGAGTTTGTCCTCATTTGAGGCCAGTAAAAGTGGGTGACAAGCCTGTCAAAGGTCTTGTCCTGACCCAGTGACCTGCCAGTGGGACATCATGAGTAGGAAGACTTTGAACCACTGTGGTACCACCAGCACATGGGCTGCCCCAGGCTCAACAACCTTAGGCTTGCCATACAGGAGATCATTCTCCCACTAAATCAGGTAAGATCTAGAGGTGGCAGGAGCTACCTGGGCCTTGGCATGTTTCAGAAGACCCTCAAGAGTGGGGAACATTTTCTGTGCTGCACTGAACTTCTCCCTGGTGGGGCCCCCTTTCTGCTGCCAATAGGTCAGCTCAGGTATGTCCCCCAGTTTGGTCACTTAGTCCCCTCTAGGTACTGGGGCGTCCCTCTCAGGTTCAACCTCATCCCAGACAGTGGAATCTCAGGAGCAGATTTCTCACACCCCTTTTCCCTCCTCCTCCTGACAGGCACCTGAGCCACTGTTTCAGGGTCCAGATCCTTCTGATCACCCTCTCTGGCAGCCATGGACAGGTGTGGTCATGCACACCCACTCTGGCAATCCTAACATCTTCCAGTGTGCCCTGAGCTCTACCTACTTCTAGGCAGTATGCTCCAGGTCATTCCCTAGCAGACAATCAAGAGGCATGGATAGACTCACAGCTACACTCAAGGAACCTCAGACTCTGTCCCATTCAAAGGGAACCTGAGCTACCAAGCATTGGCGCTCACTGTTGTCTAATGCTATAACCGTGTGGACCACATTAGGTTTTACCTGCTGCTCAGACACCAGATAACAGCAGACATTTATCATACTGGATCCTATGTCTGTCAGAGGCTCCATCCACCTCCCATTGATGGTCACCCACTGCCTGTACTTTTTAGTGTTGTCAGGCATGAGGGTTCTCTGGACCACTTCACCCTCACCCAGGGAGACTGGGTTCATCTTGTCTGGCTCCCCACCAC
Source organism: Pleurodeles waltl (assembly GCF_031143425.1). NCBI lineage: Eukaryota > Metazoa > Chordata > Amphibia > Caudata > Salamandridae > Pleurodeles > Pleurodeles waltl. The sequence continues at coordinate 1,034,355,698 of NC_090439.1, forward strand.
TAATTGGGGTCAGCTCCTCCACAAGCGCCACCCCAAGTGACTGCCCAATCATGGGTAGCTGTGCCCACTTGGGACACTTGAAACTCCCCCTGAAATGCCCTCCCGGGTTACATACAAAACACTTCAGGGGCCCCTTTCCTGCAGACTTTCCTGAAGGAAACCAACTTTCTTTTCAACAGGGGGTTGGATTTCCTTACACTGGTACACCTCCTTCTTCCGTTCTGTGACCCTGCCCACCCATGGCTGAGGCCCCCACATATTTCTTTTGGACCCCGGTGCTGAGCCAGAGGTCAGTAAGGTTGCTGTCAATCAAGTGCTGATGCAGCTCTGGAAAACAAGACGAAGGTTCCCTTGCAATCAAATTGAACAGCCCCTGAGAGTCTGTTACCTCTCTGCCCTTCACCCAGTCATCCAGTGCTCTGCAGGAAAAAAAAACATACTCCACTCAAGTTTGAGTCCCACGTTTTGTAATCTCCCTGAACTTTACCCTGTAACTCTCTGGGGCGAGACCATACCTCCTGGTCAGGGCATCCTTCATGACAGGGTACCTCATCCTATCTTCTTATTAAGACAACATGGTGACCCTCCCTTCCACTGAGAAATACTTCCACAGGCCTGCCTCAATCTGTCTCAGGGACCCAGTACATCCTCAGTGTCACCTCATAACAGCTGAGCCACTGCTCTATATCATCCCACACAATAAAATACTTCACCACATCTTTGGATATACATAACTTCCCCTCAGACTGCACAGTGGAACAGCTGCCACCATCTGTTCTGGACCTGCTCTTTAGATCCAGGTCCTGCTAGCTCAGCTCTTGAGCTAAAAGCATTTTCTTCTCAGCCTGAGTTTTTCTAGCTCCATTTGGAGCCTCCCACCTATCCTCCAGCTCGTCTGGGATCAGACCTCTTGAGGAATCACTGCTGCTTGCCCTGGAAGGTGCCCTCCTCTGAGGTAGATCCTGATTCTCCATCAAATCATCCTGCAGGTTTTGGTCCTCTCCCTCCACAATATCATTCACCTCCCCTCAATGCTCATCATCCTCCTTTGCTGGTAACCATGTCCTCCTTTTTAGTGAGGTGTTTAATAGGGCATTTGAGCTCCTTGCAGAACTTTTAGAGATGAGGAACCAAATGGGTCTTCAACCCCTCCATTAACTCTGCAGCTCCCAATGATGGCTCGCCAGATGGAGACATGATTGTGAATCAAACTCAAAAGTTCAGAAAAGAGAAAAATCAAACCAGTATGTCGGGTGTAGTGGTCTGCAATATGGAAGTAGTGTGCACCAATCACTGTAGATAAAGTACAAATACAAGTCCTATCCTTACCGTAGGTCACCAATGTTATAAATGGGGTCTCTAGTTGGCAGTGGTTTGCATCCAGTCCAAGTAGGGACTCTCACTCTAGTCAGGGTAAGGGAGCTAAACAGCTAAAATAATCCCTGCTCACCCCCTTGGTAGCTTGGCATGAGCAGGGATTCTCAGAGCCAATGTGTAAAGTATTTGTACATACACACACAGTAACATAGTGAAAACACCACAAAAAGTACTCCTCCTCTTAAATTGATCCCTCCTCGAGGGATCGTGGGGGACCTGAGCAGACAAGACATTCTTGGATACAGCCATTATAGTGGCCAGGTGAGATATAGCCACTAGATAGAAATACTGTACACCTCCCACAGTGACACAGTGGTGCAAAAGAGTGGATTGGTATGTGGTGCAAGAAAAAACAGTGAATGAAGCAAGAGCGTGCCCGAAGAAATACAAACGTGTGGTGGAAATTGTTAAGTCTGATGGTCCGAATTGTGTGAAATGTGTGGATTATATTCTAATAGTGGCATTACACGTATATTTCGAAACAAGTTACATTGTTCCTGTCTGTGTCGCATATACTGTATGCAGTACTACAATACATCCTGTCAGTTATGTGTGATTGTATTTTGTTAATAAAATCAATAAAATTGATTATAAAAAAAAGATTACAGGAATTTAAGACTCACAAAACCATATAAATTCAGCTGATGTAGTTAGAGTTATTTCAAGTAACTATAACTCATGCCCTAAGGTAACTGTAACTCGCGCCCTCGCCCTGCAGAGTTTTCTCACCAATAATTTTACTGCAAATGTTACAGTGATAAAATCAATGATATCATAGAAGATGTTATAAGGGCTGTAATATCTGTTGTTATTAGCAGTGTATGGGGAGGGCCTGAGTTAAAGTTACCTCAGGGCGCGATTTATAGTTACTTGAAATAACTCTAACTATAACAGTTGAATTTATATGATTTTGTGTACGTGTTAAATCTGAACCTAACTATAACATATAACTAGAATGTCCCTGTAAGCTTTTTTTTTTAGTGAATTTCTAGGGTTTTGTTAAATTCTATTTCCTAACTATAACATAAAATGGGAAATAACATTGGAAATACAACTTTTTTGACTCCCCTTTTTCTCAGCTCTGCTCGACGGATCACCCCTAAACTTCGTGTGTTCAACAAGAATCACTGGGTCACTTTTTTTTAGAAAATTTTATGAAGATTCGGAAAACGGTGCCAACGATATAGGCAAGTCAAAAAACACTTTTTTCTATGGAAACATGGTCCTGTTTATAACTACCTACTGGCAATAGCCATGCTGCTAGATTTACATTCAAAAGCATTTTTGGACTTGCCTATATTTTTGGCACTGTTTGACAAATCTTGACAACATTTTCCCAAAAAAGTACCCTGCTGATTCTTGTTGTGCACAGAAAGTTTCGGGGAGATCCGTCAAGTGGGGGCGAGAAAAAAGGGGCAAAAAATATTACAATTCCCATGTTAAATCCCATAGAACCTGTCAACATGTCTACAGTCCGAACCACTAAATGGAATTATACCAAATGTAGCAGAAATCTAGCTGTCGGTAGGTAGATAGTGCTTTTTGTTATTTGGTGTAAATCTATTCAGTAGTTTAGTAGATATTTAAGGGCAAATAAATTTGTATAACTCTCGCTGCAATTCATTGCAAAATTAGCAAATATTCATGAATACGCGTGCAAAAAAAAGCATTGCAATTGGCAAACCGCAACCTGAATAGAAAGTTGCGACTGACATTTTATTTCACTGGACAGGGTCCCGGGGATTAAAATTGAAATTGAAAGTTGTGTATGGGCTCCTGGTGAAGGTACCCTGATCCCAGGGGCAAATGATAGATTAAATATAATTTAGCTTCACAGCACGTGATATTCACAAAAAAACTCATGAATTTTCATGAATTTCTGTGTATTATTTTCAAAATATTTGCGATTCATGAAAACTTTGAAAGAAAAACAACAGACTCATTCTTACACAAACTCATACACTTATACATGCACTCAGAGGTGTGTGTGCCCACTCACACACCCCCTCAGACCCACTCATAGACTCAACACCCACTTTTAGACCTACTCAGACACTCATGCACCCACTCAGACATCCACTGACAGACACATGCTCTGCGGGCAACCTGCTCTGCGCTCGTCCAAAGGCCATGCATGGCGCTCTGTTGGGTAATTGTAAGGGCTTGGCTGCAAGGCCTGGCTTCAAGACCAGGCCTTGCAACCAGCCTCTGCTGTGCACAGCCTAAGGCTGTGCCTGGTGGGGATTGGAATAATGAATAATGAATAATAACTAAACTTACTTTATGTTAAAAAATCATAGAAATTCACTGCAAAAACAAAGGTTACAGGAATTATGTCATTGATTAGATCTTGTATGGCATCTTTGATATCACTGCAATGTTTACAATAACATTATTGACATCACTGATGAAATCATCCAGTCTGTGCAAGTGTAAAACTGTTTATGTGAATTAAAGATACATATAAAGGGATAGCATAAGTTAAATTAGTACTCTTCCATAGTATTTGTAATGTATGCCATCTGAGTGGATATGTGTGTGTCTGCATTTGCATGTGAGTGGTTGCGTGAGTGGCTGTGTCAGTAGCTGTTTTACTGAGTGAGTGAGTTTCTGTGTTGCTCTTTTGGGAAACAAGTGGATATTTGAGTTGTTCTATTCCTGAGTGAGTGGTTTTCTCAGTAGTTGTAATGGTAGGTTAGTGACTGTTTGAGTGCATCTATAGCTGAGTGGGTGACTGTGTGAGTGTCTTTTTGAGTTAGAAGTTGTGTCTGTATCTGTAAGGGAGAGTTAGTGGGTGTGTCACTGACTGTATGAATGAGTGAGTTTGTCAGTGAATGGGTGAGTGTGTACTTGCATCAGTGACTGTAAAGGAGAGTGAGTATAGATTTTAGTATGTATATGACTAAGTGAGTGGGTGTGTGAGTAACTGTGTGACTGAGTGAGTAGTTGTGTTATTTGTTGTATGGGTAAGTGAGTGGGTGTAGAAGTAGTTCGATAGGTGAGTGACATTGTCTGGGTGGCTATATGCTGTATGACTGGGTGTCTGTATGTCTGTACTGCTGAATAAGTGGGTGTATGAGTAGGTGTATAGGTGTGTGAGTGGGTCAGTGAGTGGCTGTATGAGAGAACAAGTGAGCATTGTATTACCTGTATAGGTGGCTGTGTAACTATCTGAATGGCTTTATGGGCGTGTAACTTGGTTTGTGAATAGTTGCATGACAAAGTGAGTCATGTGTGTGACTGGCTAAATGAGTAATGGAATGGGTGTGTAAGTGCATTTTACAATGAGTGAGTGTTTTGTGTGTAGTTATATGGATATGTGAGTAGTTGTATTAGAATTTGAGTGGGTGTATGAGAGGTGTTTATGGGTGTGTGAGTGGGGTGTGAAAGTCTCTAGGTGGATTATTTCATCAGAGATCTTATCAGGAATGTCATCTGACATGTCATGAGTGATGTCATCATTGATGTCACTGACCATGTCATGAGTGATGTAATATGTGAGGTGATAAACAGTGCATTGCCTGGGTGTAAGTTATAGTTAGGGCTGGTAACTATAAATGCTAAATTTCTATGGTTTGTGTGAGTAAATTCAGTACACAACTATAACGTCCCTGTAACCTTTTTTTTCCAGTGAGTTTCTATGGTTTTTCATAGACAGTGGGGTATTGATCACAGGGCCAGGCCAACCCTCATATGCTTGCAACCACATGCTATCATGGAAGAACAAGCAGTAGGCTTTTGTTGGAACAAGGTAGGAGAAAGCAATGAAATACAGAGTAAAGAAAACAGAAGGATGTAAAATATGATAAAACAAGAAAAATACATTAATAAGTATTTATATTTATAATTTTGTCCAGTTCATTTTTAGTTGGAAAAATTCAGATCTGCGGATCCTATTCAGAACTGCCATCATAGATGGAACATACCCAATGATATTTGTTCCAATCACATGATAATAATTTATTGTGAATTAAAAAAATATATTTTAAGTATATAGGAGACTCTCTTTTAAATTATAGCATGGGGTGAACATATTTGAAACATTATAAATGATCCTGCACATATCTTTTTTTAAGAAAACAATGCTTTTACAATTTTGGCAACTTCACAAATCTGCTGCTGAGATCTGCGGAGTCACCAGATGTCAAAACCAAAATCTTCCTTTCTAGTGGTTACTGCTGAGCCACACTCATTTAAAAAAAAAAACACAGCCAAAGCAGTTATTTTTCTGTCGTCTGTTGTCCTAGAACAGGGGTCTTCAAACTGGGGTGCGGGCCCCCCTAGGGGCCCCAAGTGATCCCAGGGGGGGGGGGGGCGCCAAGCTCTGATCAAAAAAGTCATTACACAAATAACAGTGTTTTGTTTTATGCAAAAACATGTTATTGCATTTTTAAAAAGGTAGCAGTACTTAACTGAAATGTTTAAATACATCTAGACATATTTAAACATTGCCATCTTTATAAATAATTATGAAAAGAATCTGAAGGGCGGCCCCAATGATTTTTATGTTTCAACTGGGGGGCGTGGCATTAAAAAGTTTAGAGACCACTGTCCTAGAAGTATTCTACATCTTGAACTCCAGCTTCAGCAGTGGCAGAAGACAATCATCCAACTCCACTTGAAGACCCTGAAGGGGATCCTGATGTTGAGGAGCAGCCATCTACTTCTAGAAAGGAGAGTGATGTCTGGCAGTGGTTCACCATTCCCTCTGGTGAAAAAAAAGGTCTGTGCACAGTTTGTGCAATTCAATATATATAGGCACTGCACCTCCATTATGTGGAAACATGTAAAAAACATATATGACCGTGCCAACCTTTGCATGGAGAGCAAGAAGGAAACAGCCGGCAGCTCAACAAGTGCATCTACATCCCAACAAGGTGCAGCTCCTGTGTAAATTACTACCCCAGCTATGTGTGCAGAATTGGGAAAGATGGTGACACACTATACAAAGTGTCACCAACTTGTGGCACTGAAAACATGCAATATTGCAATGTTTTTGGATACCATTAAATAGCATTATTTCTAGTTTTTTAAATTTTGCTGTTGCTGTTTCACAACACTGTTTACTTTGAAATGCAATGTTTTTGCATGAAAAGTAATTGTTTGCATTTTTAGCATTTTCCTTAGTATCCCCAGTACAAGAAATAAACACAATAAAGGTGTTTAAAAAAACAACAAAAAATAGTTCTTGTTTGAACCATCATTTCATCAATGAAAGAGCTGACTCTGTTACTTTATTATAGTAGTTTTTTGGTGTTTATATGTTATTATGTATGTGATTGTATACTTTAGTATGTCTTAGCAAGTTTGTCTATGTGCCTGGGTAAATTACTGTATGCATTAGTGTCTGCCTGGGTCTGTTATTATACATATCATTGTGTGCCTGGGTATGTCAGCTTATATGTAAGTGTGAGCCTGGGTATGTCAGTCTATGCTTCAGTGTGTGTCTCGAGTGTTAGTGCATGCATCAGTGTGTGCCTGGGTGTGTCAGTGTCTGTATCAGTGTTTGTCTGCGTGTGTTAGTAAATGTATCACTGTGTGGCTGGATGTGTCAGTGTATGCATGAGCATGTGTCTGGGTGTGTTAGCATATGCATTAGTGTGTGCCTGGTATGTAAGACTATGCCCTAGGTGTGTCAGTGTATGCATCAGTATATGCGTGGCTGGGTTAGTGTATGTATCAATGTGCACCTGTAAGTTTGTCAGTGTATAGGCTAATGTAAGCCTTGGTGTGTCAGTGTATGCATTAGTGTTTGCCTGGGTATGTACGGTTAGGCATGAGTGTGTGCTGGGTGTGTCAGTGTATGCATATGTGTATGCCTGGTTGTGTTTTCATTAATGTGTATTAGTTTATCACTATAATTACCTATGCCTGGTTGAGTATATTTATGGATGGTCGACATTACTGTAATAAAAAGGTCCATTAACCCCTTCGCTGCCAGGCCTTTTCCCCCTCCTGTTCCAGGCCTTTTTTTGCCTATTTGGGGCAGTTCGCGCTTAGGCCCTCATAACTTTTTGTCCACATAAGCTAACCAAGCCAAATTTGCGTCCCTTTTTTCCAACATCCTAGGGATTCTAGAGGTACCCAGACTTTGTGGGTTCCCCTGAAGGAGGCCAAGAAATTGGCCAAAATACAGGGAAAATTTCGTTTTTTTCAAAAAAATTGGAAAAAGTGGCTGCAGAAGAAGGCTTGTGGTTTTTCCCATGAAAATGGCATCAACAAAGGGTTTGCGGTGCTAAACTCAGCAGCTTCCTAGGTTTCAGGAACAGGCAGACTAGAATCAGAAAACCCAATTTTTCAACACAATTTTGGCATTTTACTGGGACATACCCCATTTTTGCATTTTTTTGTGCTTTCAGCCTCCTTCCAGTCAGTGACAGAAATGGGCATGAAACCAATGCTGGATCCCAGAAACCTAAGCATTTCTGAAAAGTAGACAAAATTCTAAATTCAGCAAGGGGTCATTTGTGCAGATCCTACAAGGGTTTCCTACAGAAAATAACAACTGAAAAAGAAAAATATTGAAATTGAGGTGAAAAAAACATAAATGTTTCTCTACGTTTTACTCTGTAACTTTTCCCTGCAATGTCAGATTATCGAAAGCAATATACTGTTACGTCTGCTGGACTACTCTGGTTGCGGGGATATATAGGGCTTGTAGGTTCATCAAGAACCCGAGGAACCCAGAGCCAATAAATGAGCTGCACCCTGCAGTGCATTTTCATTCTATACTGGGTATACAGCAATACATTTGCTGAAATATAAAGAGTAAAAAATTGCTATCAAGAAAACCTTTGTATTCCCAAAAAGGGCACAAGATAAGGTGTTGAGGAGCAGTGGTTATTTGCACATCTCTGAATTCCGGGGTGACCATACTAGCATGTGAATTACAGGGCATTTCTCAAATAGATGTCTTTTTTACACACTCTCCTATATTTGGAAGGAAAAAATGTAGAGAAAGACAAGGGGCAATAACACTTGTTTTGCTAATCTATGTTCCCCCAAGTCTCCCGATAAAAATTATACTTGTGTGGGTAGGCCTAGCGCCCGCGACAGGAAACGCCCCAAAGCGCAACGTGGACACATCCAATTTTTTGAAAGAAAACAGAGGTGTTTTTTGCGAAGTGCCTACCTGTAGATTTTGGCCTCTAGCTCAGCCGGCACCTAGGGAAACCTACCAAACCTGTGCATTTCTGAAAACTAGAGACCTAGGGGAATCCACGGAGGGGTGACTTGCGGGGCTCGGACCAGGTTCTGTTACCCAGAATCCTTTGCAAACCTCAAAATGTGGCTAAAAAAACACATATTCCTCACATTTCTGTGGCAGAAAGTTCTGGAATCTGAGAGGAGCCACAAATGTCCTTCCACCCAGCGTTCCCCCAAGTCTCCCGATAAAATGATACTTCACATGTGTGGGTAGGCCTAGCGCCCGCGACAGGAAACGCCCCAAAGCGCAACGTGGACACATCCACATTTTTGGAAGAAAACAGAGGTGTTTTTTGCGAAGTGCCTACCTGTAGATTTTGGCCTCTAGCTCAGCCGGCACCTAGGGAAACCTACCAAACCTGTGCATTTCTGAAAACTAGAGACCTAGGGGAATCCAAGATGGGGTGACTTGTGGGGCTCGGACCAGGTTCTGTTACCCAGAATCCTTTGCAAACCTCAAAATTTGGCTAAACCTCACATTTCTGTGGCAGAAAGTTCTGGAATCTGAGAGGAGCCACAAATTTCCTCTTACCCAGCGTTCCCCCAAGTCTCCCGATAAAAATGATACCTCACTTGTGTGGGTAGGCATAGCGCCCGCGACAGGAAACGCCTCAAGGCGCAACGTGGACATTCCACATGTTTGGAAGAAAACAGAGGTGTTTTTTGCGAAGTGCCTACCTGTAGATTTTGGCCTCTAGCTCAGCCGGCACCTAGGGAAACCTACCAAACCTGTGCATTTCTGAAAACTAGAGACCTAGGGGAATCCAAGATGGGGTGACTTGCGGGGCTCGGACCAGGTTCTGTTACCCAGAATCCTTTGCAAACCTCAAAATTTGGCTAAAAAAACACAGTTCCTCACATTTCTGTGGCAGAAAGTTCTGGAATCTGAGAGGAGCCACAAATTTCCTTCCACCCAGCGTTCCCCCAAGTCTCCCGATAAAAATGTTACCTCACTTGTGAGGGTAGGCCTAGCGCCCGCGACAGGAAACGCCCCAAAGCGCAACGTGGACACATCCAAATTTTTGGAAGAAAACAGAGGTGTTTTTTGCGAAGTGCCTACCTGTAGATTTTGGCCTCCAGCTCAGCCGGCACCTAGGTAAACCTACCAAACCTGTGCATTTCTGAAAACTAGAGACATAGGGGAATCCAAGATGGGGTGACTTGCGGGGCTCGGACCAGGTTCTGTTACCCAGAATCCTTTGCAAACCTCAAACTTTGGCTAAACAAAACACATGTTCCTCACATTTCTGTGGCAGAAAGTTCTGGAATCTGAGAGGAGCCACAAATTTCCTTCCACCCAGCATTCCCCCAAGTCTCCTGATAAAAATGATACCTCACTTGTGTGGGTAGGCCTAGGGCCCGCGACAGGAAACGCCCGAAAGCGCAATGTGGACACATCCACATTTTTGGAAGAAAACAGAGGTGTTTTTTGCGAAGTGCCTACCTGTAGATTTTGGCCTCTAGCTCAGCCGGCACCTAGGGAAACCTACCAAACCTGTGCATTTCTGAAAACTAGAGACCTAGGGGAATCCAAGATGGGGTGACTTGTGGGGCTCGGACCAGGTTCTGTTACCCAGAATCCTTTGCAAACCTCAAAATTTGGCTAAAAAAACACATGTTCCTCACATTTCTGTGGCAGAAAGTTCTGGAATCTGAGAGGAGCCACAAATTTCCTTCCACCCAGCGTTCCCCCAAGTCTCCCGATAAAAATGTTACCTGACTTGTGAGGGTAGGCCTAGCGCCCGCGACAGGAAACGCCCCAAAGCGCAACGTGGACACATCCACATTTTTGGAAGAAAACAGAGGTGTTTTTTGCGAAGTGCCTACCTGTAGATTTTGGCCTCTAGCTCAGCCGGCACCTAGGGAAACCTACCAAACCTGTGCATTTCTGAAAACTAGAGACCTAGGGGAATCCAAGATGGGGTGACTTGTGGGGCTCGGACCAGGTTCTGTTACCCAGAATCCTTTGCAAACCTCAAAATTTGGCTAAACCTCACATTTCTGTGGCAGAAAGTTCTGGAATCTGAGAGGAGCCACAAATTTCCTTTCACCCAGCGTTCCCCCAAGTCTCCCGATAAAAATGATACCTCACTTGTGTGGGTAGGCCTAGCGCCCGCGACAGGAAACGCCCCAAAGCGCAACGTGGACACATCCAAATTTTTGGAAGAAAACAGAGGTGTTTTTTGCGATGTGCCTACCTGTAGATTTTGGCCTCTAGCTCAGCCGGCACCTAGGGAAACCTACCAAACCTGTGCATTTCTGAAAACTAGAGACCTAGGGGAATCCAAGATGGGGTGACTTGCGGGGCTCGGACCAGGTTCTGTTACCCAGAATCCTTTGCAAACCTCAAAATTTTGCTAAAAAAACACATGTTCCTCACATTTCTGTGGCAGAAAGTTCTGGAGTCTGAGAGGAGCCACAAATTTCCTTCCACCCAGCGTTCCCCCAAGTCTCCCGATAAAAATGTTACCTGACTTGTGAGGGTAGGCCTAGCGCCCGCGACAGGAAACGCCCCAAAGCGCAACGTGGTAACATCCAAATTTTTGGAAGAAAACAGAGGTGTTTTTTGCGAAGTGCCTACCTGTAGATTTTGGCCTCCAGCTCAGCCGGCACCTAGGGAAACATACCAAACCTGTGCATTTCTGAAAACTAGAGACCTAGGGGAATCCAAGATGGGGCGACTTGCGGGGCTCGGACCAGGTTCTGTTACCCAGAATCCTTTGCAAACCTCAAAATTTGGCTAAACAAAACACATGTTCCTCACATTTCTGTGGCAGAAAGTTCTGGAATCTGAGAGGAGCCACAAGTTTCCTTCCACCCAGCATTCCCCCAAGTCTCCCGATAAAAATGATACCTCACTTGTGTGGGTAGGCCTAGCGCCCGCGACAGGAAACGCCCCAAAGCGCAACGTGGACACATCCAAATTTTTGGAAGAAAACAGAGGTGTTTTTTGCAAAGTGCCTACCTGTAGATTTTGGCCTCTAGCTCAGCCGGCACCTAGGGAAACCTACCAAACCTGTGCATTTCTGAAAACTAGAGACCTTGGGGAATCCAAGATGGGGTGACTTGCGGGGCTCAGGCCAGGTTCTGTTACCCAGAATCCTTTGCAAACCTCAAAATTTGGCTAAAAAAACACATGTTCCTCACATTTCTGTGGCAGAAAGTTCTGGAATCTGAGAGGAGCCACGAATTTCCGTCCACCCAGCGTTCCCCCAAGTCTCCCGATAAAAATGATACCTCACTTGTGTGGGTAGGCCTAGCGCCCGCGACAGGAAACGCCCCAAAGCGCAACGTGGACACATCCAAATTTTTGGAAGAAAACAGGAAGTGTTTTTTGCGAAGTGCCTACCTGTAGATTTTGGCCTCTAGCTCAGCCGGCACCTAGGGAAACCTGTGCATTTCTGAAAACTAGAGACCTGGGGGAATCCAAGATGGGGTGACTTGCGGGGCTCGGACCAGGTTCTGTTACCCAGAATCCTTTGCAAACCTCAAAATTTGGCTAAACAAAACACATGTTCCTCACATTTCTGTGGCAGAAAGTTCTGGAATCTGAGAGGAGCCACAAATTTCCTTCCACCCAGCGTTCCCCCAAGTCTCCTGATAAAAATGATACCTCACTTGTGTGGGTAGGCCTAGCGCCCGCGACAGGAAATGCCCCAAAGCGCAACGTGGACACATCCAAATTTTTGGAAGAAAACAGAGGTGTTTTTTGCGAAGTGCCTACCTGTAGATTTTGGCCTCCAGCTCAGCCGGCACCTAGGGAAACCTACCAAACCTGTGCATTTCTGAAAACTAGAGACCTAGGGGAATCCAAGATGGGGTGACTTGCGGGGCTCGGACCAGGTTCTGTTACCCAGAATCCTTTGCAAACCTCAAAATTTGGCTAAAAAAACACATGTTCCTCACATTTCTGTGGCAGAAAGTTCTGGAATCTGAGAGGAGCCACAAATTTCCTTCCACCCAGCGTTCCCCCAAGTCTCCCGATAAAAATGATACCTCACTTGTGTGGGTAGGCCTAGCGCCCGCGACAGGAAATGCCCCAAAGCGCAACGTGGACACATCCAAATTTTTGGAAGAAAACAGAGGTGTTTTTTGCGAAGTGCCTACCTGTAGATTTTGGCCTCCAGCTCAGCCGGCACCTAGGGAAACCTACCAAACCTGTGCATTTCTGAAAACTAGAGACCTAGGGGAATCCAAGATGGGGTGACTTGCGGGGCTCGGACCAGGTTCTGTTACCCAGAATCCTTTGCAAACCTCAAAATTTGGCTAAAAAAACACCTGTTCCTCACATTTCTGTAGCAGAAAGTTCTGGAATCTGAGAGGAGCCACAAATTTCCTTCCACCCAGCGTTCCCCCAAGTCTCCCGATAAAAATGATACCTCACTTGTGTGGGTAGGCCTAGCGCCCGTGACAGGAAACGCCCCAAAGCGCAACGTGGACACATCCAAATTTTTGGAAGAAAACAGAGGTGTTTTTTGCGAAGTGCCTACCTGTAGATTTTGGCCTCTGGCTCAGCCGGCACCTAGGGAAACCTACCAAACCTGTGCATTTCTGAAAACTAGAGACCTAGGGGAATCCAAGATGGGGTGACTTGTGGGGCTCGGACCAGGTTCTGTTACCCAGAATCCTTTGCAAACCTCAAAATTTGGCTAAACCTCACATTTCTGTGGCAGAAAGTTCTGGAATCTGAGAGGAGCCACAAATTTCCTTTCACCCAGCGTTCCCCCAAGTCTCCCGATAAAAATGATACCTCACTTGTGTGGGTAGGCCTAGCGCCCGCGACAGGAAACGCCCCAAAGCGCAACGTGGACACATCCAAATTTTTGGAAGAAAACAGAGGTGTTTTTTGCGAAGTGCCTACCTGTAGATTTTGGCCTCTAGCTCAGCCGGCACCTAGGGAAACCTACCAAACCTGTGCATTTCTGAAAACTAGAGACCTAGGGGAATCCAAGATGGGGTGACTTGCGGGGCTCGGACCAGGTTCTGTTACCCAGAATCCTTTGCAAACCTCAAAATTTGGCTAAAAAAACACATGTTCCTCACATTTCTGTGGCAGAAAGTTCTGGAATCTGAGAGGAGCCACAAATTTCCTTCCACCCAGCGTTCCCCCAAGTCTCCCGATAAAAATGTTACCTGACTTGTGAGGGTAGGCCTAGCGCCCGCGACAGGAAACGCCCCAAAGCGCAACGTGGTAACATCCACATTTTTGGAAGAAAACAGAGGTGTTTTTTGCGAAGTGCCTACCTGTAGATTTTGGCCTCCAGCTCAGCCGGCACCTAGGGAAACCTACCAAACCTGTGCATTTCTGAAAACTAGAGACCTAGGGGAATCCAAGATGGGGTGACTTGCGGGGCTCGGACCAGGTTCTGTTACCCAGAATCCTTTGCAAACCTCAAAATTTGGCTAAACAAAACACATGTTCCTCACATTTCTGTGGCAGAAAGTTCTGGAATCTGAGAGGAGCCACAAATTTCCTTCCACCCAGCATTCCCCCAAGTCTCCCGATAAAAATGATACCTCACTTGTGTGGGTAGGCCTAGCGCCTGCGACAGGAAATGCCCCAAAGCGCAACGTGGACACATCCACATTTTTGGAAGAAAACAGAGGTGTTTTTTGCAAAGTGCCTACCTGTAGATTTTGGCCTCTAGCTCAGCCGGCACCTAGGGAAACCTACCAAACCTGTGCATTTCTGAAAACTAGAGACCTTGGGGAATCCAAGATGGGGTGACTTGCGGGGCTCAGGCCAGGTTCTGTTACCCAGAATCCTTTGCAAACCTCAAAATGTGGCTAAAAAAACACATGTTCCTCACATTTCTGTGGCAGAAAGTTCTGGAATCTGAGAGGAGCCACGAATTTCCATCCACCCAGCGTTCCCCCAAGTCTCCCGATAAAAATGATACCTCACTTGTGTGGGTAGGCCTAGCGCCCGCGACAGGAAACGCCCCAAAGCGCAACGTGGACACATCCAAATTTTTGGAAGAAAACAGGAAGTGTTTTTTGCGAAGTGCCTACCTGTAGATTTTGGCCTCTAGCTCAGCCGGCACCTAGGGAAACCTACCAAACCTGTGCATTTCTGAAAACTAGAGACCTGGGGGAATCCAAGATGGGGTGACTTGCGGGGCTCGGACCAGGTTCTGTTACCCAGAATCCTTTGCAAACCTCAAAATTTGGCTAAACAAAACACATGTTCCTCACATTTCTGTGGCAGAAAGTTCTGGAATCTGAGAGGAGCCACAAATTTCCTTCCACCCAGCGTTCCCCCAAGTCTCCTGATAAAAATGATACCTCACTTGTGTGGGTAGGCCTAGCGCCCGCGACAGGAAATGCCCCAAAGCGCAACGTGGACACATCCAAATTTTTGGAAGAAAACAGAGGTGTTTTTTGCGAAGTGCCTACCTGTAGATTTTGGCCTCCAGCTCAGCCGGCACCTAGGGAAACCTACCAAACCTGTGCATTTCTGAAAACTAGAGACCTAGGGGAATCCAAGATGGGGTGACTTGCGGGGCTCGGACCAGGTTCTGTTTCCCAGAATCCTTTGCAAACCTCAAAATTTGGCTAAAAAAACACATGTTCCTCACATTTCTGTGGCAGAAAGTTCTGGAATCTGAGAGGAGCCACAAATTTCCTTCCACCCAGCGTTCCCCCAAGTCTCCCGATAAAAATGATACCTCACTTGTGTGGGTAGGCCTAGCGCCCGCGACAGGAAATGCCCCAAAGCGCAACGTGGACACATCCAAATTTTTGGAAGAAAACAGAGGTGTTTTTTGCGAAGTGCCTACCTGTAGATTTTGGCCTCCAGCTCAGCCGGCAACTAGGGAAACCTACCAAACCTGTGCATTTCTGAAAACTAGAGACCTAGGGGAATCCAAGATGGGGTGACTTGCGGGGCTCGGACCAGGTTCTGTTACCCAGAATCCTTTGCAAACCTCAAAATGTGGCTAAAAAAACACATGTTCCTCACATTTCTGTGGCAGAAAGTTCTGGAATCTGAGAGGAGCCACAAATTTCCTTCCACCCAGCGTTCCCCCAAGTCTCCCGATAAAAATGATACCTCACTTGTGTGGGTAGGCCTAGCGCCCGTGACAGGAAACGCCCCAAAGCGCAACGTGGACACATCCAAATTTTTGGAAGAAAACAGGAGGTGTTTTTTGCGAAGTGCCTACCTGTAGATTTTGGCCTCTAGCTCAGCCGGCACCTAGGGAAACCTACCAAACCTGTGCATTTCTGAAAACTAGAGACCTAGGGGAATCCAAGGAGGGGTGACTTGCGGGGGTCGGACCAGGTTCTGTTACCCAGAATCCTATGCAAACCTCAAAATTTGGCTTAGCAAAACACATGTTCCTCACATTTCTGTGGCAGAAAGTTCTGGAATCTGAGAGGAGCCACAAATTTCCTTCCACCCAGCGTTCCCCCAAGTCTCCCGATAAAAATGATACCTCACTTGTGTGGGTAGGCCTAGCGCCTGCGACAAGAAACACCCCAAAGGGCAACGTGGACACATCCAAATTTTTGAAAGAAAACAGGAGGTGTTTTTTGCCAAGTGCCCCCAGGGGGGACAGAAATGGCCTAAAATAAATTTGCCCCCCCAACCCCCCCCCGGGAGCGACCCTTGCCTACGGGGTCGCTCCCTCTGCGTGACATTGGCGCCAAAAAACAAATCCCAGGTGCCTAGTGGTTTCTGCCCCCTTGGGGGCAGATTGACCTAAAATCAGCCAATCAGCCCCCAAGAGAGGCAGAAATCTCCTAAATACAATTTGCCCCCCAGGGCAGCGACCCTTGCCTGATGGGTCGCTACCCATCTCTAAAAAAAAAACCAAACAAAAAAAAAAAAAACACAACAAAAAATTTTGCCCTGGCGCCTAGAGGGTTCTCCCCCCACCCTGGGGGCAGATCGGCCTAAAAATAGGCTGATCTGCCCCCAGGGGGGGCAGAAATGGCCTAAAATAAATTTGCCCCCCCAGCCCCCACCCCCCACCCCCGGGAGCGACCCTTGCCTACGGGATCGCTCCCCCTGCGTGACATTGGCGCCAAAAAACAAATCCCCGGTGCCTAGTGGTTTCTGCCACCTTGGGGGCAGATTGACCTAAAATCGGCAAATCTGCCCCCAGGGGGGCAGAAATGGTCTAAATACAATTTGCCCCCCAGGGGAGCGACCCTTGCCTGATGGGTCGCTCCCCATCTCTAAAAAAAAAAACGAAAAAAAAAAAAAACACAAAAATACAATTTGCCCTGGCGCCTAGAGGTTTCTGCCCCCAGGGGGGGCAGAAATGGCCTAAAATAAATTGCCCCCCCCCCAGGGAGCGACCCTTGCCTAAGGGGTCGCTCCCCTTGTGTGAAATTCACGCAAAGAAAAAACTCCCTTTTGTCTAGTGGTTTCTACCCCCCTTGGGGGCAGATTGGCCTCATCAAAATAGGCCAATCTGCCCCCAAGGGGGGCAGAAATGGCCTAAATATAATTTTCCCCCAAGGGGAGCGACCCTTGCCTAAGGGGTCGCTCCCCACCTAAAAAAAAAAAAAAAAAAGGACAAAAAAGAAAAGAAAAAAATTATCCCTGGTGCCTAGAGGTTTCTGCCCCCAGGGGGGACAGAAAAGGCCTTCCCGAAAACATGCCCCCCCTGGGAGCGACCCTTGCCCAAGGGGTCGCTCCCTTTTGTCAGTATCAGTAAAAAATAAAAAAAATCCCTGGTGTCTAGTGGGGTTTCAAAAGCCGGATTGCAAGTAATCCGGCTTTTGAAACCCTCGGAGAGACTTCAAAGGGAAGGAAATACATTTCCTTCCCTTTGAAGCCCCTCCGGGCCTCCCCCACGTGATTGAAAGAGAAATGCATAGCATTTCTCTTTCAATCGCGCTGAAAGCTCTCCTTCCAGCGCGATGGGGGAGGCCCCTGTGACTAATCAGCGCGCGCTCGCGCGCTGACGTCACAGGGGGGTGGGGGGGGTCGGGGGTGGAAGGGGAAGGTCTTCCCCTTCCATCCCCGGCTTGGGGTGGGAGGGGGGTGCACGGGGGCGCGCTAGCGCTCCCCCAAGTTCCCCTGTGCCATGGACGAGATGATCTCGTCCAAGGCACAGGGGAACTGTAGCCTTGGACGAGATCATCTCGTCCAAGGCACAGAACAGGTTAATCTGTGTAAAAAGAGAGAAAAGATAAATAGACATTAAAGTTTTAGATTATACATTTGTCTATTCAAGTTTTACAATATGTAATCAAAAAAACTATTGTTGATAATAAAACAGAAGAAATTGATATCATTGTATAGCAAATATACACATTACTAATTTTCCCTTTTTCACAATTCTCAGCCTCTATACTTTTACACTATAAATGAAGTGTTGTATAGATTCTTGTTGCTGAACAGTGGGGATAAACAATCACATAGACTGTAAAAAAATATAAGTGCACAGTACATTATATTAAATTAACATCACTATGCGTCACACTCACTATAAATAATTACCTAACGGTTTAATCTATACTTGATAAATAATGTAATACATATAGCCTTATTGTAACTATATTTCTATATTAATAGTAGTTATAATACAATTCATATGTATGAGCGATTGCAATAGATGAAAAGCCTTATATAGACATCACCCTTGGTAGGCTGCATAATATTTTATAATCTGGTAATCCATGAACAAGGAGTAGAGTATGTCAATATTCTAATTCAAATTCATTTTAAAATTTTGCAGCTGTTCTTGAAACATATGTTTGATTGTGACATTCTTCTTATGATATTCTATCTATCCACTTGAACTTTTTAAAAACAAGTAGAATGTCCAAATGTTTTTTTTGTTTAATAACTTTAGAAGTATTTGCTTTTGTATAATAGTTGTTTGTCCTCATTTGTAGCTTGGAATGTCTGTTTCCAATTTAGTTGTATCTCTGTTGTTTTGTTCCAAGAGTAACTGCATTTTAAAATTTGTAATCCCTTATGAAATCATCACATTTGGTTGGCCGTATGATGTCTTAACTTACTGTATTAGAAGTCCCAGAAGTATGCTATTCTATTTATTCAGTAGTAATCCTCCTTAGAATTTTGTTTCAAGAAAGAGAAGGTAAGAAGTTGGTAGTTTATAAAGTAATCCCTGCTTGAATGTAAGGTTGTTGTCATTGCACTCTGTCCATCTAGTTGTATTTTTTAAGTAGATGGTGAAATGGTCAGATGTAATACTTAGTCCTTCATAAAAAATAATAGCTATACAGCTGTCTGTTTTTTTACCATAAATAGAGATGTGTCCAGCTTTGAAATATGTAATTTTTGTTTCCAATTCCGTTCCACCTGTGGTGCAGTTTTATATTCTGTTAGAGTTAAGTTGATAAATTGTTCTGAACCCATCTCTGTTTTTCAAGAAAAAGAACAATTTTCACAGTCATGCTGCAGTGAGTAACTTCATCCAAATAGGTCATCAAGCGGTACCATCTCTTCCTCTAACCATCGTAAACTCCTGTGTATCTTCTTGAGTGTTTTGTGCAAAGTCTACACGATCTCTAATATGAGATGCAGAATATGTTTTAGTTCTATAACTTCACAATCGTTCTAACAAAGTGAAGTGTGCAGAGCACAATCTTTTGTCTTTTTTCTGTTCAATTGTGTGAACCAGATGAGGTAGAGACAACAATTAATTGAGAAATACATTGGCATAGGAGTTGATCCCAGAGTGGTTTGACAACTGGTACCCAACAATTTTACCAACATTTTTTTCCCAAACTTCTTCTGAGGAATGTCACTGTCATCCTTTGAAACCTTTTCTTTTGGTAAGATTCTAGGCTTCCCGTAAACTGAATACTGTCCTAAAGGAGGAGCATACACACTTCTTAAATAGTTATACTCTATCACACAACTCGAATCAGCCTTTTCTTTCCTGTCATCAAACTCTATCAGATACAAACCAGACAATGGGCCTGATTACAACTTTGGAGGAGGTGTTAATCCGTCCTAAAAGTGACGGTAAAGTGACGAATATATGAATATTATATCCTATGGAACTCGTAATACGGCTGGTGGTATATCCGTCACATTTGGGACGGATTAACACCTCCTCCAAAGTTGTAATCAGGCCCAATATTCTAATCCATGACAATGCTGCATATGACATTTGAATACGGTGCGACCAATGTGAATAAATGCTGCATCTACACTTTAACCTTGAGGTGTATGCATTGTGACAGCATAAGCCACAGACACCAGGAACTGCTTCCTCTGAATGTGCAAGTCTTTTATAAGCAAAAACCCACAACAGACCTTGCTATCTGCTTTACATCTTCAAGTTGATATAACTTAATTGCGAGGTATTCCTGTTTGGAAACAAATAAAATCGATTATTTTACTCATAGTACCATTAACTAATCCTTCCTCAACATTTACAGTACACCACAATATTTCCCTACAGTTTTTAAAAACATGTAAACATTTTTCTAATACCACAGTTTTGGAAACAGACTTCTCCAGCGAATCCAATTGTGACTGTAATTTTTCAGTCAATAGTACTGTCACAACCTAGTGTTAAATTTTATCAATTGCTGTCAGATTCAATTTTCTTCTTTTTCCAGTTGAAGTAAACCTTCATTAAAAGAGGACAATTCTTGAAGAGCAGGCATTAGACACAGAATGGATTTTTCTTGTTGAATAAAGTTGTACTTTAGCTGAGCTGCAGAATTTTTGTAGGGAATAAGTTCTTTATGAGTCACATTTACAAGCAACATTTTCCTTCTTTTGAAAGAACACCTACTCTAATATCCTTCAGAATATTCGCATAAACCACATCATCTGCTTGATGCATTTTTCTAAGTAGTTCTTTGTATTTAAAATTTACCCAATGGTTTACATGTCAAATACTTCCTAATGTATTTTGAGTTTTTCTTTATGTAGAAGTGTCTTGAACAAAAGGTACATCACATTCTGTCTTCAGTATTTTCTGCATTCTTGAGTGGACAAAGGCCAGTATTAGGTTTGTGACCATGCTCACTTCATCGACAATTAAAAGTTTACATTTTTTCAAAACTCTGGAAACTTTGTGACAAGCTTTTCCAGATAATTTTTGGTACTTTAGTTTATTGTAGTGTACTATAGACAACATAAGTAGTTGATGCAAGGTAATTCTTTTGATGTGCAGCTAATCCAGGTGGAGTTGTTACTACACATGATAAAGCGGAGTCTGTAGTTTTTCGTAGGTATTTGGTAAGAACTTGGATTAAAAAACTTTTCCCAGTTCGAGCTTGTCCACTGACATATAGTAGAATTGGTTTAAATGTTGAGCATTTACATTGATTCTTTTCATGGATAAATCCATGCTCTATTTTGTCTTTCACTTCATTATACATTTCTTTCTGCCCACCATTTAGTTGTCCAACTAAGTATTCCAAGTCAACATTTTCTTCTTCTGCTTGTAGCATTGTAGTTTCTACTTCATTCATAGCTATAGCAACTTTATTTTCAATTATAGGTCGTCCAAGAGGATCTTGATTTAGAGGTCAAAAGCTTTGGCTACTTTGTGAACTAACTTTTGCTATCTCAGTAGCCATTGTTTCTTCCTGTTCAATCTCATCATTTAACATTTTAACGTAGTTCAGGAAGTCTGAACTCTGCATGGTGTCTTTTGTAGCATTGAAAGAATCTTCATAGCAGTCGTATTCTCCAAGTAATTCCATTTCAGACGGCCAAGGCTTGAACAGTAGGAGAAGTGCTAAGTAGAAAAACTCTCTTTTTTGCAGGAGCTTGACTACTATGGCCCTCATTATGAGCATGGCGTGAAACAGTGCACAGCCGGCAATGGTGTTAAGTACCGCCAACAGGCTGGCAGGCGGGACCGTCATATAATGAAGCACATGAGAAACAGCCAGCGGGCCACCCCCTCACCGCCATTTTGGTAGCTCTGCCGACGATGGAGGAGGCCATCTTCTGCCCAGCAGAAAGGCTCCATTTGCCTTTCACATAATGAAAGACCGCACCATCAGTTCCGGGGCGGGAACCACCGCCACGCAAAGCTTGGTGGAAACAACCCATATAAAGGGAAACACTCACCAGAGGCACACAGAACACGCCGACGCCGACATGGAGCGAGAGTTGGAAATTATGACAGTGCTTCTCCTTGCCATATTTCTCCAGGACCGTGACCGCCAATGAGGATGACAATGGTAAGTACCGCAGCCTAGCACACATGGGAGGAAAGGGGACAACTACACAGCCACCCACCCTACCCACACTGCAATACACCTGCAATACCACATTTTCTACAATGCTGATGGGTTTACTACATTGCTTCACGGTGACTTATGTACTAAGTTCTGTGGTGTCTCTAACCTTGACTGAAGAAACAGAAGTGTGTTACAACAATGGAATGTACAGTGTGACATACTTCAGACACTACAGTCTGTTAGACCTCCTCCTGCAATGAAAGCGACATTATGATGGAAATTGGCTAATGTATACACATACACATTTCCTTGCTGGTATACAATAAGGACAAATATTTTGTGTGTACAAGTGTATTTATTTGTAGGTAAAACATACATGAGTGATGCAACAGTGGAAGGGAGTGGGCAGATGGTGAACAATATACTCAGGTACATTTGCACAGCTGTTGTTAGCATAAACAACAGATGATGGACGGAATGCAAAGCAAATCAAACATTCACCCCCAGTCACAGATCTGGGTTTAATACATCAGTTTTTTTTGCTTGCCATGCCATTCCAGTTTAGACCCAGCTGTATGCAAATCAGTCTTGACCCTGTTCCCCATGGGAACAGTCCAGCCCGAACTGCCAGGCCATGTCCTCCCTGGACCAGAAAAAAGCTTCCTGGGACCGGTTTCAGGGTATCACCCTTCATCAGTCAGGCTGGCTTGAATCTGGTGGCATAGCAATCACGGGACCCACGTCTGGGCATTCCCTTCCCACTTGGGGCAACACATGCAAAAACATAAGGGGCATAGTCCATGGGCCATTGGAAGATGGTGAAATGTCAATGGCATGTCAACAAGGTAGCTAAGTGGCAAGCAAGGGAGATAGTTCAGGGCGGTGGGCTTGGTCTTGGCTGGTGTTTTAGTGGGATGTCTGGGTCTGAGGCCACGTTTGCGAGGGGGAAGGTGGGCTACAGGGTAAGAGGTGCTGGTGTCCTGTGGGGCCTCTGGCAGTGCCACCAGTCCAGTGGCTGCTGCAGATGTAGATGGCAGAGCAATGTCCTAGCTAGTGGAAGGGGCCTGCAGGTGGGTGGGGGACTCAGGCTGGATGTTGGTCTGGCGCTGCAGCACCCCTACTATGGAGGCCATGGTAGCATTGAGCTGTTTCCATTGCTCCCTGGCCCCCTGGTGGTGTACTACCTGCAGCCTCTGATTCTCCTCCAACGTGGCCATGATCTGGCCCATCCTGTCGTGGGAATGGTTGTATGCGCTCAGGACCTCAGCAATGACCTCCTGGTAGCAGCATCCCTCCTTGAGCCACCCCATTGGGCCACTGATACCCTCTTACTGGCCCTAGGCCCCTGTGCCTATGTTCCCTGCACAGGTCCTGCAGCCCCACTTGCACTGGGCCATTCATCATCCTGCGTGCTGGTGGGTGGAGACTCGGGCCTCTGTACATGTGGGCAGACAGACCATGGCCTGGAGACACTGGTGTGGGGGCGTTGGGCCAGAGCTGAAGGTGGTGGCTGAGTTGTAGGGGTGTCAGTGGTGTACTGGGTGGGGCTTCTGGAGGGTGACTGTCCAGGACTGTGTGATGGCCCAGGGATATCCTCTGTGTCCAGACATCCCTCTGCACTGTCCTGAGTGGGGCCTTCGTATTCAGGTGGAGGACTGGCACTCCTTGATGTCTCCATCTGGGTGGCATGGGTGGCGGTGCCTGTGTGTGAGATGTGGGTATCCTGCAATTTCTTGTCAATTGAAGCACTGGTCAGCAGTAATTGGTGGTTACATTCCCATGCAGTAACATGCAGGATCCCTTTGTGTTCTTTTTGATGTATTTATTGAGGGGGTGGTGGTGCATTGTGGGTGTTGTAGTGCTCCTGACATTACATGCATGGGTGGGTGACTGTGCACACGGGCCTGGATAGTGATTTGTATGGGGGATTGTGGGCATGCAGGAAACATGGATATGAGTGTCTGGGTGTTGTGGGCCGGGTAGGGGATGGGGCATGGTGGTAGTGAGAGGGCTGTAGTGATACATGCGTTACAGGTGTGGTGAGTGTTAGGGTATTGTAGTTGACTTACCCGAGTCCAGTCCTCCAGGGAGTCCAGCAAGGCCCTCCGGATGCAGGATAGCCAAGACCTTCTCCTCCCAGTCGGTGTATTCGGGAGGAGGAGGTTGGGGGCCACCGCAAGTCTTCTGTACCGCGATGTTGTGTTGTGATGTCATGGAACGCATCTTACCCTGTAGGTCATTCCATCTCTTCCTGATGTCATCCCTTGTGCGTGGATGGTTTCCCATTGCGTTGACCTTGTTGACTATCCTCTGCTATAGCTCCATCTCCTGCCCAAGGGTGTTTGCTGCACTTGTGCCCCGAATAGCTGTGGCTCGACCCTGAATATTTTGTCCTCCATGGTACTTAGCTCCCTGTTGGTTAAGCAGGGGTGCTAAGGGGGTTCCATGGTGTGTGTTGTGGGTGGTGTGTTGTAGATGTGTTTGTGAGGGTGCTGTTGTGTGGTTGGGAGTGTGGCTTGTGACGGTGTGTGTGCAATGTATGAGTTTTGGTGGTGGTTTTGTGTGTGTGACTTGTGTGATGGTTAGTTCAGTGTATGCATGTTGTGGTGTCAATATCTGTCATGCTATTGGTGTTGCAACGTATAGTGGGGTGTGTATGCGTGTGTTTTATAGTGGTGTGCATGTGTGTCAGGTGTGTGCTTTCCATATTTGCCAATGTGTGCATTTCTTGTTGGTGGTTTCCATTGCTGGCCCGTGCGGTCAGTACCGCCAATGGTTGTTCAACATTCACTGTCCTCCAAGCTGATTTGTGCATCATTATTTGGTGGGTGGGGGGTTTCTATGCGTGGCGGTGGCGGGGTGAGGTGTACTGCGTTTCCGCCATGGTTGGCCCTGGCGGTGGGTGGAGGTTGCCAATTTTTTGGAGGTTTGTCTTTTTGGAATCATTATATGGCGGTGTGCATTCCACCGCCACTGGCGGTTGTTTGTTGGCCGTCAGCACAGAGGTCAGCGGTGTTTACCGCCAACTTCATAATGAGGGCCCAAGTCTGCTGTAGTTTATTAAACTATCTTTTGCATGTCAAACAAAACAACTGTTGCATCCATCTGCAACTTCCCCTTATCTACATTTTCCTGCATATTGTTTTTGTACCTATTGTGTTGTAGAATCTCATAAAGACACATGTTTTGTAGGTGTGGACTTTTTTTGGGATAATAAGTATCCAACATATTTGTTTTTACTACATCTGTGCTCTCTGGATCAAACTCTGCTGGGTACTGAATTTCTGGGACAGACTTCAGCATTCGGTTTTGTGTGTTAGCAAGGCCTATACTGACCCAAACAATTCACCTAGACTTCAAGTACAAGCTGGACAAACTCAACCTATCACAACACTCATCTCCCTCTACAAAAGCACTTTCAAGCTGAAGCTTTACAATTTATTGGTCAGGGAATTTTCTGCAGAAATCCCCTCCCACATTTCCTTCATCTCTGTTTTCTTTGATTTTGTGATTTGCGAAGTGACATAGCCATAAGAAAGGGCTTCCCAAAAGCAATGAAGTTGTCTGCAACAAACTGTATGTCCGTATTTGCATTACATAGTTTTACACTGACAGGATTATAGCCATTAATATACTTGGAGGCCTCTGATCTTCTCAGATTATATGTATTTTTGGTGATTTTCATGTAAGTGTATGGTTGACTGCATATAAAAAGCTGTTCACTCTTCCTCTAGAAATGATAGGTCTTGGAAATCTAAAATGATACCTTGTACAAAATGTTCCTATACGTCTACCTCTTCAATGACAATATTTTCCAGATCTATCTGTTTTGAACTGTAGAACATGCTGTTTTAGGCATTTGTCTTCATTCTCTTTTGGAATGGTGTGTGTACCAACCTCTTCTATAAAAGACAGAACAGATTTATCACTGTCAGTTAAAAAATTTGGTGCATCCCTTATCCATAGGAACATATATATGAAAAGCACCTCTTGCATCTTCCTCTTTGCACCAAAAGAAATTTATAACTTCACTTCACCAAGAGAAGTAAATGTTGTATTACATTTAAAAGCCACCATTGCTTGAAACTTGTGATTGAAATACCTATATACATCAGCGGATCCAAAGAGCAAAGTTATCTTGGCGTCTTGAAATTAATATCCTTAATGTTAGAGTTTGCTTTTCTTAAAAACTGAAATAAATCACCCCATGCATACTCTGCACAACTAAGTGTGACAAACCAACTAGGTGCAGCTCCGTTTTGCAGCATACATGTAAGCTCTCCTTGATTATGATACAAATATTCGTTGGTTCCATGTCGACATGCCATCTAAATAATTTGGTTATTTTCATCTATACCATCTAGATTAACTCCTGTCTTTAGAATGTGATTTACCTCTTAAGAGAGTCCTGAAAAGTTACTCTCAAACAATAGATGCAATATATAGGGAATATACTGACGACCTGAGTTCAGGTGCTGATATTTGTTCAGGCTGGTCATCATAGAGCCTACCTACTCCAGTGGGTAATAGCTGTGGAAAACAGCGAGCTTCTAATTTTGTTTCCCATGCACTAATTATAGCTCCTTTAGCTTGTTTCATTTGAGACACATACATTGCATCTCCAACCGCTTCTTTGGAATGCAGTGGATGGATACTGTAGTGCTCTTTAGCCCCTTTTACTATCTGTCCACTCAAAAGTAATGCCTTATCATTGATACACGTTATAGCTTGAATAATATCAACATGTTTGTAAAAACATTACTTTACTCACATTCACTAACTCTTGACAGGTTTTATTTTTTATTTTTTATTTTAGCAGGGACACCATTCACTAGAAGGATGAGTGGTTCGAATACTCATCCGTACCGTTTTTACTGTTGCTCTGTTGGTAGATTCCCTCTTTTAGGTTCCATTCAAACTACTGCTTGAAAGGGATGTATGGTTTTAAATATGTATTGCTCTAGTTGGCATTATATTATCCTCTAATTTATCATAACAATATTTACATATTGTTTGCTTTGTGGGTAAATCAAAGTGTTCTTTAACAAACAGATATGTACCAAACTCCTGCTACATATCTCTGTTTCTTCCACTGTCTTAGAAAATACAATTACTTTGGTTTTTAAAGTGTGTTGCAAAAACAAATACGAACACATTCTGGTTTCTCTGGACACAGTGTACTAAATTTGACTTTCTCTTTTCCAAATGTTTTAATACTAATCTGTGTGTCCTGTTGCTCTAGACCTCTAGCCATTACCTCCTCATTTTGCCTAAACTCTTCTTCAGGACCAAAAAAACAAATCTGAATATTGTCACAAACTTTGGCTACCTCTACCACAGGACCGTGCAATAAAACTCTATTCATTTCTCCTAACCATAAAGCTGGGCTTTTTACATAGTAAAGTCTCCTAAGTTTCGCATTTTTGAACGATGCACAGGTGACATTCTAAAGTGATGAAAAATGCTTTTATACACTTTGTTTGAAAGACATGCTAGTGAATGTCTTTGTAATTTAGGCCCTCATTACGACCTTGGCAGGCGGCTGAAGCCACCTGCCAAGATCGGACCGCCGGGCGGCCGCCAATGCGGCCACACCCCAGCCGCGGCCATTTGGAGATCCCCGCTGGGCCAGCAGGTGGAAACCTAGTTTGAAGCCGGCTCCTGTGTTGCGGCCGTGCGACGGGTGCAGTTGCACCCGTTGCGCTTTTCACTGTCTGTATTGCAGACAGTGAAAAGCTGCACGGGGCCCTATCAGGGGGCCCCTGCACTGCCCGTGCCAGTGGCATGGGCAGTGCAGGGGCCCCCAGGAGCCCCGCAACTCCCCGTACCACCAGCCTTTTCCTGGTGGTTCAAACTGGGGGACTCGTAATCCCCTGGATTACTACCGCCGGGGCCATTATGGTGGGAAACCACCGGCCCACCGCGGTCGTAATGACCTGGGAAGCACCGCCAGCCTGTTGGCGGTGCTTCCGTCATAACAGCCCTGGCGGTCTTGGACCGCCAGGGTTGTAATGACCCCCTGAATGTAGTTCCTAACTTTGTTTGGATCTAATCCTTGAAGCATTATCATTTTTTGTTTCAGACTTTCGCATGAGAATTTTGTTTGGAAAGTTCTCATTTTATCAATTGATTTCTGAGGAATAGTACAAATACTGCTATACTTCCCCTTGTATACAGAAGCCTGTGTACGCCTTCCTTGCACCTCTTCAGCTATTACTTGTTCTACATTTCTAGTAACTATCTCCTCTTTTTCTATGGGAATACCAAATTCTACTTCACAGCAACAGCCAGTTGTTTCAACTGCATGCACTAATCTGTTCCCGTATACATAACTATCTCCATTACAAAATGGCTCTGTATTAAATATGTTCATCCATTCACTTTTAAATGTTTTACAAAAATTACTTTTGCTCATAAGCCTTCTTCCTAATGTTCTTTTCCTCATGCACAATACTGTTGTATCATTCTGTTCAATATTAAGATAAAACATTTTCTCTTTTTTCAATTACACTCTCATTATATTGGTTTTGCTTGAGAACACCACCTCTCCTCTTATTCTTCTTCATCTTCTTCACCAAATTTTGAATTATTCATTTTTTTACTTTTAACTCCTTTAACAGTTTCTGTCTCCAAGTCAAAGTTTCTGTTTTTTTTATTAGATTTCCTTTTAACACCATACACTTGTTTATCTTTTTATCAGTACTTGTTAAAAATGGTGTCTCTAGTTGGCAGTCAGTTTACATCCTGGCTGAGTAGGGACCCTCACTCTAGCCAGGATAAGGGACATACCCAGCTTACATACCACCTGCTCACCTCCTTGGTAGCTTAGCCCGAGCAGTCAGACTTATCTCAGAAGCATTTGCACTTAACACACAGTAATACAGTGAAGCACTACAAAATGACACCACACCAGTTTTAGAAAAAAAGCGAATATTTATCTGTGTAGAACAAGACTAAAATGGGAAACATCCAACATACAGTAAGAAAGATATGAATTTTGCAAGAATTAACTTAAAAATACAGCTCCTTAAAGTCGATAGCTCCATCTGGTGCTATCACAGCGTCATGAACAAAAAATCCAACAGCTCAGGTCGACCTCGGAGTCATGGGCCAGCTACGGTGTTGACCTGCAAATAGTACTTTGGAAATGTAGGGCATTGTGATCCCCACAATGAGATCCAGAATGCAGTGTCACTACCATAGGCAGGTGTTGGCGGCCCTTGCAGTTGCATGCTTGCAACTGCCGGGCTGATGACAAAGTCAGGAACTTTGGTGTTGATAGCGACAGGGCTGTGGTGCAAAGCGGGACGATGCGACATGTGGTGCCCAAAGGACACGTTGCATTCATCGTCTCAGTGACAGTGTCCTGCGGTGTCAGTGAGACCTGGGCTGCAGTGTGAAGCGGGCGGTGCTATGTTCGGTGTCTCCAGATCGTAGTGTAGGTAGAGCAGCATTGTTGCTGAAGCGCAGTCATTGGTGCAGTGCCCATGGGTCAAGGTGCAGACAGGGGAGCCTGTAATTACTGCCAAATTATGACCATGAGGAACGATCTCCGAAAGACAGCTGATGTACCACACCGACCGCCAGGGCGGAAACAACAGGCACCACGAAGTCAAAGTTCTGCCCACCATATTATGACCACATAATTTGGCACCTTTATTGGAGGAATACCAACAACATAAAAAGCCTGGCGGAAAGACTGCACATAAATGAAAGAGCTCACCATTGGAGACACAGGGAAGAACCACGCCGCCATGGAACCTGAACTGCGAGTTTTCCGATGATATTCTACGTTCTGCTCTACCACGAAAACCAGCGCCGGCAAAGACGATGACAGTGAGTACAGCTGCCTAGCACACAAGGGGGGGGGGAAACAACAGTGACAAACACACATACGCACCATACACACCCCAGACACACACCACACACACAACCAGCTGCCCAAGAGAACAAGTTAATCCCCGTAAATAGGCTGAATAATGCAAGGACAACAGGAATTTACTAAAGTGATTGTAATAAGATCATCACAGTATAAATAATGATTTACAAATGTACAAAAAAGGGACAGTACAGTCCTCACTTTGCGTGGGCCAGATGGCCACAGGGCCAAGTCCAAGGCCCCACTTGTTACCTGCATCAATACGGAGAGAACACTGCAGGGGCATCAGTTGGCAAATAGGCAGGCACCACAGGGGGAGAGGGGGCACCTCAGCCGGAAGCGGAAACAAGACCACTGGTTCTGGAGGGGGCAACATGCCCTGTGCTTGGTCCTAGGGATTATTAGGCTACAGCCTCTTGAGTGGGTGTCTTCCCCACTGGTTCTGGAGGGAGCAACATGCTCTGGGCTTGCTCCTGGGGATTGATAGGCCACAGTCTCTCGAGTGAGGACCTTCCGCACTGGTTCTGGAGGGGGCATCATGCCCCGTGCTTGGTCCTGGGGATTGATAGGCCACAGTCTCTCGAGTGGGTGTCTTCCCCACTGGTTCTGGAGGGGGCAACATGCCCTGTGCTTGGTCCTAGGGATTATTAGGCCACAGCCTCTCGAGTGGGTGTCTTCCCCACTGGTTCTGGAGGGGGCAACATGCTCTGGGCTTGCTCCTGGGGATTGATAGGCCACAGTCTCTCGAGTGAGGACCTTCCGCACTGGTTCTGGAGGGGACAACATGCCCTGTGCTTGGTCCTAGGGATTATTAGGCCACAGCCTCTCGAGTGGGTGCCTTCCCCACTGGTTCTGGAGGGGCAACATGCTCTGGGCTTGCTCCTGGGGATTGATAGGCCACAGTCTCTCGAGTGAGGACCTTCCGCACTGGTTCTGGAGGGGGCATCATGCCCCGTGCTTGGTCCTGGGGATTGATAGGCCACAGTCTCTCGAGTGGGTGTCTTCCCCACTGGTTCTAGAGGGGGCAACATGCCCTGTGCTTGGTCCTGGGAAGTGCAAGACCACAGTCTCTCAAGTGGGTGTCTTCCCCACTGGTTCTGGAGTGGACAGGCTGCACAGCAGCCCATGGAGGCACGATCACATTGTGTCCACCAGCTGTGACGGCTACACTCTGGTGGTGGGAGGCTCCTGCACAGCCCCTGCACCCTCCGATGGGTACGCTGTAGTGGTGGTGCTGGGAGGCTCATGCACAGCCCCTGCACCTTCTGATGGCTGCACTGTGGTGGTGGTGGGAGGCTCCTGTACAGTCCCTGCACCCTGATATGTCTTCACAACCACGGTTGGTGGTGGGGGCTCTGTGACAGCTGGACAGGATCCTTCACCTTTCCGCTGGCTGGTGCAGACTCCTTCTCATTCAGTATAAGTGGCCTGGAATCCTTTCCATCACGAGTAGGTGCAGATTGAACTGGGCCCATGGACTGTGTGGCTGAGGTGTCTAGCTGGGTTCTTGATACCCTGGCCATACGTGCAGGACAGGGGAGGGTGAGGGAAGACGTCAATGGTGGAAAGGAAAAGCTTTTTAGGGATATTGGGGTGGTAAGAGGGAGAAGTAATGGGAGTTGAGGATGAGGGATTGGTTGTTGGTGGTGTCTGCTGGATTTGGGTACAGGTGCATGAGCTGCCTGGGGTTGTGAGGTGGATGGATGTTGGGTGTCTGAGTGCTTGCGTTTGTGTACTTTAGGAGGGGGTACAGATACAGTGAGAGAAGACATAGGGGATGTGTGCATGGATGTTGTGGAGGTGTGTGCAGTAAGGTGTGTGTTCTGCTTGGTGTGTGATGATGCAAGTAGGGGATGATGATTTAGTGCATGCAGGTGTGAGCGTGGACGTAACTAGGTGAGTGGTGGAGGAGGAGGAAGAGGAGGAGACAGTGGAAATAGTGGATGTTGTTATGTCTGCAACTGGATGATGTTTGTGTGAGTGCCTCTGGGATGACGTGTGATACTTGTGTTTGCCTGTGACACTCTAGGGTGTTGTCCTGTGTGCATGCTCATCTGGCTGTGTGCTTCGGATGGGTTGAGGTTGAGGGGAATGGGAATGGGAAGGCATAGTTGGAGGGGGACAGAAGAAACAGGGACAATGGCTGCCATCAGAGAGGAGGCCAGAGCCTGGATCGATCTCTGGTGGGCCACCAATCCACTGTGAATGCCCGCCAGGAATGCATTAGATTGTTGCATCTGGGCTGCCAGCCCATGGATGGCTTTCACAATGGTTGACTGCCCTACAGAGATAGATCTCAGGAGGTCAATAGCCTCCTCACTCAGGGCAGCAGGGCTCCCTTGGGCAGGGCCTAAGGTGCCTTGGGCAAAGGAGAGGCCCACCCTCCTGGGTGTGCGGGCATGGGAAACTCGCTGAGAGGCTGCAGGGAGGGTGGTGCTGCTACAGAGTGGCGGCTGTACCTGTAGCTGGGGTGGTCCCTGAAGTGTCCACCACCACCAGGGAGCTTCCATCGGAAGAGGTATCTGAGTCTGTATTGTCCCCTCCTGTCTCCGCCGCGGTGCTCCCCTCTCCCTCTGTCCCACTGGTGCCCTCAGCATCGGTGGACTCTGCCTCCTGGGTCCTGTGGGATGCAGCACCCTCCGTCGCTGATGCCTCTGCTCCTCCGCCAGATGATGCTTATGCACATAAGGACAGGATGACAAAACAAGAAAGAGGGAGACACAGACAAAGGATACACTGGGTCAAAGACTGCACCAACACCACTGCTGGTGTACACAGCACCCTCACACACATGGAACAGGCCTACGCACTATGCATTGCACCACCACTGATATTGCTAGCCACCAAGGCATGAGGAGGGGCAAACACCCCCAACTGCAGCTCACTTGGGACCCACACAGACCTGGGCAGTTGTGGATGCTCACAAGCTAGGTAGGCACGATTATCTCTTCAGACCGCTAGCCACAAGAGGACCTACGTTGCTATGTCAGGCCTGGCCTAGGGGCACCCACTAACACACAACCACCACCTGGATACCACCCCACCAAACGTAAGTTGTAATTATAGCCACTGTACTCACCCCCTTGTGGCTGCTGTGATGCCCTCAAGCGCCCATCAAGCTCTAGATAGGCCACTGCCAGTATGCGGGCCATCATGGGGGTCAGTGTTCGACGGGCACCCCTTCCTCGTTGGGAGGCTATTCCCAGCAGGGCTTCCGCCGTCTTCCGTGCCCAGCGTCTCAGGTCCTCCCACCGTTTGTGACAGTGGGTGCTCTGCCTGCCATAGACCCCTAGGGTCCAAACGTCCTTGGCGATGGTACGCCATATACTCTTCTTTTGATGGGCGCTGACCTGCAGAGGAAATACACACAGGAAAACACCATTAGACAAGCAGTCCAGCCAGTTACACATGTGTCCCACCATACCCGTTCATAGCACTATTAGAACACACATAGCCCAGCCCTCAATGTGTACCTAGCCAGGAGGACATCACTCCCCCCTTACACGGAGCCTTCACACACACCTCCATACATGCATGCCACATGCATTGTGCCCACAGTGTGCTCGCCTGTTGGTCCGGAGGCCCATACAGCAGTCCATGCTAGGGTAAGACCCCATCCACCAGTCTCTCCAACTGCTCCGAATTGAAGGCTGGGGCCCTTTCCCCAGTCAAATGGTCCATGGTAGGTTCCAGACACAGGTCACAGCAGCACATGCAGTGTAGGTCCTCTCGTATAGTCAAGTGAGGAATATGACAGAAAATGGCGGTCACGTTTGTGGCTGTGCATACGGTCACCACAGGCGTAGATCACCATCGGCTGCTGTATCCCAAAGGGGCCAATTTTAGCCAATGCGGAATTGCACAGCGGCTTCCGACTGCCTCTGGCCACGGCGCATAACATCAGCGGAATTACATCACTTCCACCTGTCCCTCCACTCAGGACAGGCAGATGCCATTTCAAGTGGGGAGGGCAGCCATATGGAATCATGCTGCATCACAGGAGAAATAGGCACATACTGGACAAATCACACTGAACCATTACATGTTTTCAGAATGCAAACTACTCTTGTGGCTTCATTGTGCAGTTTGTGACAAGCTCCTCGCTCTTTTCTCCCTTAGATTCCTACCACAGCAGGATGAATAGGAGATGGAGACACCCCCTGTGTACAGACCCCTGGTGGACTTGGCTACACTGGAGGACAGGAAGATTTTCCTCAACTATAGACTTGACAGGGCCACAATTTCAGAGCTGGGTGCTCAATTGGAGCCTGACCTGATATCTGCTATCCGTCAGCCCACTGGGATCCCCCCTCTTGTGCAAGTGCTATCTGTACGCCATTTCCTGGCAACTGCTTCTTTCCAAGTGACAGTGGGCCTGGCAGCAGGAATACCACAGCCAATGTTCTCAATAGTGCTGACAAGAGTTTTGTCTGCCCTGATAAAACACATTTGCAGTTACATTGCTTTCCCCCAGGTTGAGGATTTGGCCACAGTGAAGGCTGAGTTTTATTCAATGGGACATAGCCCCAACATAATTGGGGCGATTGGTGGTACACATATTGCATTTGCCGTCCCCGCCAGAATGAACAGGTGTTCAGGAATTGTAAGAGTTTCCACTCCATGAATGTTCAGATAGTGTGCTTGGCAGACCAGTACATCTCCCACGTCAATGCTAAGTATCCTGGGTCAGGGCATAATGCCTTTATCCTAAGGAATAGCAGCGTCCCAAATTTGATGGCCCAACTACAGAGGCACTGGTTGTGGCTAATAGGTGAGCCCTGGTTCCCACCCAGTAGATGTTGGTGTATGCCTATGGTGTTGACCAAATAGGATAGTGTGTGGCTAAATGTTGTCCCTCAATATTTGCAGGTGACTTTAGTTACCCAAACCTATCATGGTTGCTGACCCCTGTGAGGAATGCCAGGACAAGGGCAGAAGAATGTTTTAGTGAGGCACATGGGCGGAATAGAAGGATGATTGAGAGAACCTTTGGCCTCCTGAAGGCCAGGTTCCGGTGCCTCCATCTAACAGGGGGATCCCTGTGCTACTCACCCAAGAAGGTCTGCCAGATAGTAGTGGCATGCTGCATGTTGCACAACTTGGCCCACAGACGCCATGTCCCTTTTCTGCATGAGGAGGAGACTGGAGATGCCCCTGCAGCAGCAGTAGACCCTGTGGACAGTGAGGATGAGGTATCA
This sequence comes from Pleurodeles waltl, assembly GCF_031143425.1. Classification (NCBI taxonomy): domain Eukaryota; kingdom Metazoa; phylum Chordata; class Amphibia; order Caudata; family Salamandridae; genus Pleurodeles; species Pleurodeles waltl. The sequence goes on from NC_090439.1 coordinate 1,034,390,495, forward strand.
GAGGATGAGGGTGTGTTGGGTATTGTGTTGGGGTGTGTGATGTGGAGTGCGTGAGTGGTGTATGGGTGTGAGTAGTGTGTAGCTCTAGTTGTCTCTGAGGTCCTGGTGTCTCTCTGTTTGCAATGCTTTGTCTGCCTAAAGGGTTGTGGGTAATGTGTGTGTGTGTTTTATAGTGGTGTGGGTGTGTGGGTGTGGTGTGTGTATGGGTGTCAGATGTGTGTTGTTTGAATTGGCCAATGTGGAGTTGTTTTGTCTGTGGCTGTCCATTGTGAGTGCAGCAGTACATACCGCCAATTGTTTACCGCCATTGAATGTCCGCTGTGGTGATTTGTGGGTCATAATGTGGTGGGCGTTGTTCTGTTGGCGTAATGGTGTGGGTTTCGATACTGCCACTTTAGCACTGACCTTTGGACTGGGGGATTTCTGCATGTGTCTGAATTCTGTCGGATTGGTGTGTGTGTGTCATAACACGGTGAACGGATATCCGCGGTGGTAAGTTGGCAGCCGTCAGCGTGACAGTAAGCGGGATTTACCACCAATGTCACAATGAGGGCCACAGTGCCCAGTCCTGTAGGCAGATGAACCTGACATCTTTGATATCTCTGAGACTTCCAACAGGAGGCAAGCTCTACTTCGAGCCCTTGGAGAAACTTCAAAAGCAAGATAAACAGCAAAGTCCAGTCTTTGTTCTCTTTAAGGCAGAAGCAGCAGCTGCAGGCCAACTCAGCAAAGCACACACAGCAAAGGGGCAGTACTCCCCCTCCATCTTTTCTCCTTGGCAAAGGTTCCTCTTGATCCAAAAGTGTTCTCAAAGTCTGGGATTTTGAGTTGACTACATATACTAATTTCTGCCTTTTGAAGTAGGCAAACCTCAAAGGAATGCCTCTGTTGTTCAGAAGATCCTGCCTTGCCTGGGTCTGGCCCCAGACACACTCCATGGAGTTGTAGACCGCACTGTGTGAGGACAGACACAACCCTTTCAGGTGCAGGTATCAGCTCTTCCCTCCCCACTCTAACCCAGGAGACTCATCAGGATATGCAGGACACACCTCAGCTCCCTTTTTATCACTGTCTAGAGGGAATTCACAAGCAGCCTGACTGTCAGTCTGACCCATACATGGATTCTACAGGCAGACAGAGACAGAATGGTTAAGAAAGAAAATGTCCACTTTCTAAAAGGGGCATTTTCAAACTAATAATCTAAAAACCAACTTTACCAAAAGAGGTATTTTTAAATTGTGAGTTCTAAGACCCTACACTCTATAGCTCTATCTGCTCTCAATGGGAAACAGCACTTAAAAGATATTTAAAAGCAGTCCCCATAGGCCATGCAATAGTGAAAAATTATGTTGGCAGTATTTCACTCTAAGGACATGTAAAACACACCAGTACATGTCCTACTTTTTAAATACACTGCACCCTTCCCATGGGGCTACATAGGGCCTACCTTAGGGGTGACTTACATGTAGTAAAAGAGAAGGTTTGGGCCTGGCAAATGGGTTCACTTGCCAGGTCAAATTGGCAGTTTAAAACTTCACACACAGACACTGCTGTGGCAGGTCTGAGACATGTTTACATTGCTACTCATGTGGTTGGCACAATCAGTGCTGCATACCCACTAATAGCATTTGATTTACAGGACCTTGACATGCATAAAGCACTTTACTAGGGACTTACTAGGAAATCAATTATGCTGATCATGGATAAACCAATCACCAGCCCAATGAAAGTAAATTTCTGGAAAACAAATAAAAAATACACTACAGAATATAGTATTACATTATAAACAGTAAGTAACTAAATAAGTACATAACTAGACTTTTAAGTGTCTAAATAGATGAAGAAATATCTCAATATAGATCTTCATATGTATATAGTAGTTAATGTATATGTAGCCCACATTATCTTCCTACCTTTCTCACTAACATTTATCTATCTTACTGTCTTAGGGCTTGTATCAGTGTGTGTTTGGGTATCTCAGTGTATGCTGTCCACGCTGGGTCCTCCACCGACACCCACCGACAGCGCACAAAACCTCGGCTTCACCCTCGACTCTTCACTGTCCATGTCAAAGCAGGTCAGCGCCATCTCCTCCTCCTGCTACAACACCCTCCACATGCTTCGCAGAATTTACAAATGGATCCCAACAGAAACAAGAAAAACAGTAACCCAGGCCCTCGTCAGCAACAGTCTCGACTACAGCAACGCCCTCTACACCGGTATCTCATCCAAACTCCTCCAATGCCTCCAACGCATCAAAAACGCCTCTGCCCGACTCATCCTCAACATCCCTCGCCACTGCCACATTACCCCCCACCTAAGAGACCTTCACTGGCTCCCCGTCAACAAGAGAATCACCTTCAAGCTCCTCACCCACGCACACAAGGCACTCCACAACACCGGACCAGCATCCTGAACAACAGACTCAGCTTCTACACCTCCACCCGGCATCTCCGCTCCGCAAACCTCGCCCTCGCCTCCGCCCCCCACATCCAACGCAAATCTTCTGGCGGCAGATCATTCTCTTACCTCACCACCAAGACCTGGAACGCACTCTCGCCAGATCTACGACAGACCCAGGACCTTCTTCCCTTCAGAAAACTACTCAAGACTTTGCTCTTCGAGCAGTAGCAGCAACCCCCCCCCCAAGCGCCTTGAAACCCTCACGGGTATGTAGCACGCTTTACAAATTAATTGATTGATTGATTGATTGATGAGTGTGGATTTTGGGTTTGAATGTCTATATTACCCTGTGTCTGCATATATCACTGTGTGTATCACCCTAATTAGTAGTAGGTCTGAGCCAATATTTCAAGTACTATTTCTCTGAATGGGAGAGTAAATTGTGTAGTAGTTCTCAGTGGCTTAATGAAACTCGAGGGCCCACCCTGCGAAGTACCTGGATGGGCACCCTGCCCCTATGCCAAGTCAGGGGCCTGACACCCTTGCACAGCATTCTGTGCTGAGGGGTCCCCTGGAGCTTATGAGCATGAATGCATAACTTGCTCTCTCAGCATCTCACTGTGTATGTGTGAGTGTCTATCCTTTTGTAAGTATTCCGGTAACAATTTGAATAGCAGAGTGCATTGATGTCTGGACATATTGGTCTAGAATTGTACATCTAACTCAATTAAACTCAGAAGGACATATTGTACCTTTCAATCAGAACACACCCTGCTCTTTACCCACCTACAGCCTACCCCAGTGTTGAATTTCCTGTGCTAATAGGGGTGTCTAAGGCTTGTCAAGCAGATTTTCTAATGCTAAGAAAACCCTTCAATTCTTTATTTGCTGATTATTGTATTCCTTCGTTATGTTTGCAAACCTTGTATTTATATTTCTTTTTACTTTTTATCAATATGATGCTCACTTTCATTGATCTTATTTACACTCATGCCTTTACTAATGCATTTTAAATTAAACTGTATTCAACAACACATACCTGTAAAGTGTGTGTGTTGGTGTGTATGTTTGTCTCTCAGTATCAGTTAGAATGTCTTCTTACTGAAAATGAGCAACAACCAAGTAGGAAAACGGTACACTGCTCTCATACAAGGCAACCATTAATGGCAGCCTTTTCAACTTTGCTCTCAAGGTTACTAAATCAGAAAACAAATCACAATCTCCTTTTCATATTAAACTTATGTTATTACCCTTACCCTTACACTTACTGCTATAGTTAACCCTTTCCAACACTCCTCAGAAGATAGTCCCATTTGATAGTGGTTGTCACTGGATCGTTGATCAACCGTGGAACTCAGCACGACCTGTGTAATTCTGCAGCGGATCCACAGAGTAGTGCAGGACAATGAAATGTATTATTGCTATCTATTTGAAAACAATGCCATATATAGACCTGCTGCTATAAAAAATATATTCACTGCAAATAATACTTTTAATGAATTTTCACAATAGATTTTTGACTACAAAGTCACAGTCTACTCTTTTTCTATTCCCTCCCCCATTCTCCTGTGGCTGTGCTACCATGGTAACATAATCTGTAACATTCTGCTGCAGCAGAAGGACTGACATGTATAACAGTTTCTCAGTACACCATGCTTACTTTTAAACTAAGTTTAGCAAGTGTGTTTGAAATTCTGAAATAAGCATGTCACAAAAACCAATATTGTTTTGCAACGTCTCCAAAGCCAATCCAACATCTACCTACTTTTCACACAACATCACTACCTAGCTTTATGCACCAACGCACCAACATACTTACAACAACCAAGCAAATATATTCTTTCAAATTATAACTCATAGCCTCCATTTAATCTTCCTTTCACTTCAAATTGGTCTCATTCAGCTGCAGTCTTCAGCTGTGTGGCACTCCCGCTGCTTGCTCTCTAGAATGCTCAGAGTGGTACATAACTCTGTGTTTTGGGCCAGCGACAATGCTAGAATAAGTGGCATTGACAGGGACCTGGGTTTATCTAATGTGCATATTACTTGGGCTGCACAAAAGGATGATGGATAGAGTGCTGAACAATGCAAACTATCACCTCCAGTCACAGATCTGGGTTTAATCCATCATTCTTTTGCTCACCATTCCACCCCAGTTTGGACCCAACCATATTTAAATCAGTCTTGACCCTGTTCCTCATGGGAACAGTCCAGCCCAAACTACCAAGCCAGGTCTTCTCTGGACCAGAAACAAGCATCCTGGGACTGGTTTCAGGGTATCACCTTTCATCAGCCAGGCTAGCTTGAATCCAGTGCCACATGGACCATGGGGAACAGGGTCAAGACTGATTTGCATATGACTAGGTCTGAGCTGGAATGGCATGTCAAGCAGAAAAACGGATGGATTAAACCCAGATCTGTGACTGGGGGTGAATGTTTGATTTGTTCTGCATTCCATCCACATTCTGTTGTTTTTGCATTTGTTGCCCCAAGTGGGAAGGATATGCCTAGACGTGGGTCCCGTGCCTGGCTGATGAAGGTTGATACCCTGAAACCGGTCCCAGGATGCTTGTTTCTGGTCCAAGTAGAACCTGGCCTGGCAGTTCGGGCTGGACTGTTCCCATGGGGAACAGGGTCAAGACTGATTCGCATATGGCTGGGTGTCAGCAAGACCGGATCCTCGGGGTTTGCGCCTGTTCCCAATATGTCCACCTCTTGGCAGCTCTAAACTCTGCTAGCTATCATAGCACAGAGTTAAAGAATGGCCAAGCGGGGGATAGGGTTTAGGATGGGAACAGTGGGGAAAGAGACCTGTGGAAGCAAGAGTTAAAAACACAATAGCAAGGTCATTCGCATTAATCTTCATATACTTTGTTTTAATTCTTTATGCTCTAATAACATGAGAGATCAAGAACTTTTCAATAACATGACCTTTTTATACTCATATGCTCTGAACATTGAACTCTCTCAAGTAAATCGCAATTACATCACAACAAGAGTCAATGAGTAAATTTGTTCCCAAAGAATTAACTGCTATAAGATTCATGAATGATACTATAGAATAGGCAAACTGACTAAACTTGTTTTGTCTAGAAAGATCACACTCTGTTTGATCTAAGTTTCAAGATTCAATTGTCCAGAAATGATTGCGCATCTTATTGCCAGACTACGCATCAAGACTCAAGTACCTGGAATGATCGCGCGCTCTGCCGATTTGAACTGCAAGGGTTAATTGCCAAGAATGAATCGCGCACACTGTTGCCGATTCAACCATCAAGATTCAAATGCCTCGAAATGATCGCACACTCTGCTGATCAGAACTGCAAGGGTTAATTGCCAAGAATGAATCATGCTCACTGTTGCCGATTCAACCATCAAGATTAAAATGCCTCGAAATGATTGCGCACTCTGCCGATCCGAACTGCAAGGGTTAATTGCCAAGAATGAATTGTGCACACTGTTGCTGATTCAACCATCAAGATTTCAAATGCCTCTAAATGATCGCTCACTCTGCCGATCTGAGTTGCAATGGTTAATTGCCAAGAATGAATAGCGCACACTGTTGCCAATTCAACCACCAAGATTCAAATGCCTCAAAATGATCGCGCACTCTGCCGATCCGTACTGCAAGGGTTAAGTGCCAAGAATGAATCGCGCACACTGTTGCCAATTCAACCATCAAGATTCAAATGCCGCAAAATGATCGCGCACTCTGCCGATCCGAACTACAAGAGTTAAGTGGCAAGAATGAATTGCGCACACTGTAAATCACTAAGCCAAAAACTCGAATGTTTCTAGAAACGGAGTCGGTGGCCTACCAGGACCTCCGTCTTACTGCCCTGCTTGAAGATCAGCAAGATAATAAGGACAGGGCCAGGAAATATCCAAGTAGGCCTCCGGAACAGGAGCCCAGGAAAATGCTGCTGCTGCTCTGCACCGGGACCTCTGAATAGTGAGCACGTGGAGCTGGGCTGGGTTCCTTAAATAGACCCAAGCACCGCCCACATGCCACACCCAGCCAGGCTGCAGGAAAGGCTTGAAAATGAACAATACATTACAAACAGCATTAATGACATTTCAAGATAAAAACCTGCAATGCAAAAAGTTAACATGCAATATCAACACAAAATGTATGAATTATTACATTGTTTAAGATTTGTCATTTTGCATTATGTTGCCCGTAGAGCGTGCACTGTCCTGGTGTTGACACTCGGTCTGAGCTGGAATGGCATGGCAAGCAAAAAAACGGATGGATTAAACTCAGATCTGTGACTGGGGGTGAATGTTTGATTTGTTCGGCATTCCTATCCATCTTTTGTTGTTTTTACATTTGTTGCCCCAAGTGGGAAGGGTATGCTCAGACGTGGGTCCCGTGTTTGCTATGCCACCAGATTCAAGCTAGCATGAAACCGGTCCCAGGATGCTTGTTTCTGGTCCATGGAGGACCTGGCATGGCAGTTCGGGCTGGACTGTTCCCATTGGGGACCAGGGTCAAGACTGATTTGCACATTGCTGGGTCTGAGCTGGAAAGGCATGGCAAGCAAAAAAACTGATGGATTAAACCCAGATCTGTGACTGGGGTAATGTTTGATTTGTTCTGGATTCCATCCATCTTCTGTTGTTTTTGCATTTGTTGCCCCAAGTGGGAAGGGTATGCCCAGACATGGGTCCCGTGCTTGCTGTGCCACCAGATTCAAGCTAGCCTGGTTGATGAAGGGTAATAACCTGAATCCGGTCCCAGAATGCTTGTTTCTGGTCCAAGGATGACCTGGCCTGGCAGTTTGGGCTGGGCTGTTCTCATGGGGAACAGGGTCAGAACTGATTTGCATATGGCTGGGTCTGAGGTGGTATGGCAGGGCAAGCAAAAAAACTGATGGATTAAACCCCAATCTGTGACTGGGGGTGAATGTTTGATTTGTTCTGCATTCCGTCCATCTTCTGTTGTTTTTGCAGTTGTTGCCCCAAGTGTGAAGGGTATGCCCAGACGTGTGTTCTGTGCTTGCTATGCCACCAGATTCAAGCTAGCCTGGCTGATGAAGGCTGATACCCTGAAACCAGTCCCAGGATGCTTGTTTCTGGTCCAGGGAGGACCTGGCCTGGCAGTTCAGGCTGGACTGTTCCCAAGGAGAACAGAGTCAAGACTGATTTGCATATGGCTGGGTCTGAGCTGAAATGGCATGGTAAGCAAAAAAACTGATGGATTAAACCCAGATCTGTGACTAGGGGAGAATGTTTGATTTGTTCTGCATTCCGTCCATCTTCTGTTGTTTTTGTATTAGTTGGGTTGGCCAAAGAGGGATAAAGTGGTGTTGATTACTCCCTTTAGTTGAAAGCATTAAAGATTGCCAACATCCAGACCTCATAATTGTGGAACTTACCTGGCCACAGATACAGGGGTACATTTGGAAATCCTAATGAAAGATACCTTTGGAAGATTAATGACACTTTTCCCAAACACTGCCTTTATTTTTTCTAACCTTTGCCATAGGGAGAAGTGAGAGTGGTTAAGTCAATCCTGTCCACAAAAAGACAAATCCAGGAAACATGCTAATGAAACTACTTTGGCATTCCTCTGAGACCATAACATGTGCTCCATATACCACAATAATTTACTATTTGATATGGATAGTATATACATATAAATGATAGGGTTTACCTAACTGACAAAGGCAACATGGTGTTCTTGCAGAACTTGAGAGACTGCATCCTGTTTCGTGTACAGTGATCACCCACACATCAGAAACACAAAGGCTTTTCTCAGAGCCAATCCTTTTACCATAGACATATTTATTTATTAAATCCTGTTTTTTTCAATCTCATTCAGATCCTTGGATCCACCTGCGGATCTCAAAACATTTCTGGCAGTTTGCACCCATTATTTACTATTGAACCACATTCATATCAATCCCTGAGGTTAGGGAACTCCTATGCTGACCTCTGTATGTGCATTGCTATCCACCTTATAGCCCCAGGACCCTCTCCTGATTCAACAAAATGACAGCTGCAACTCTCCCTCTCAGGTTGCAGCCATCCAAGACTGTATGAGTATCTGTGTGAGTGTGAGAGTGTGTATGAGAGTGTGTGTCTTGCTATGCAAGTGGCTGTAGTAGTATCTGTCTAGGTGTGTGTTTGGCTGTGACAGTGTTGATCTGAGTGTGAGAGCAGGTGTGTGAGTGGGTGTGAGAGGTGGTGTGAGAGGTTGTGTCTGGGTGTGACAGTGGCTGTAAGAGTCTCTGTCTGGGTATTAGAGTGGCTGTGAGAGGGAGTGTGTGTCCAGGTGTGGGAGTGTGTGAGAGAGTGTGTGCCTGGGTGTGAGAGTAGATGTGAGACTGTTTAGATGAGAAAGTGAATGCAAGACTGTCTCTCTGGGTGTGAAAGTGTGTGTCATCAAGATTTGTCAAATGGTGCCAAAGATACAGGTATGTCAAAAACACTTTTTCTATGGAAACTATAATTACCCACTGGTGAACGTCAGTAGAATATATATATATATATATATATATATATATATATATATAAACATCCACAGTCTATCCTGATGGTGCCCACTACAAGTGATGGAGTTTTGTGTACAGGTCCGGCTCCCGAAAATATTTTGTGTCCACACAAATTTCCCCACGTGCATGAATAAAAACACAAACTCAGCAGGGCAGTGAAAACTGTAATTTAATCAATCACCATAACCTACAATGGCACCGGAAATGGACTCCAAACATGTCTCTGCGTACAATGCCTTGCTCACGGGTAAATTTTTTGTGTGTTACCGGCATGATTTTAAAACCCACAGTGAAACAGTGAAAATAAACAAAAGACAAAAACAAACATGACAACTCATATTTTAAAGGCGGCCATCTTACAGTATGTTCTAATCAATTGCGTCAATTGCGTCATGCTGATATCCTCTCATGGCATTGCAGTTCAAATTCATTACTGAAACACAAATGATGTGTTATATCAAACAATTAATCCTAGTACAATTACTGCATGATTACAGCCCTGCTTATGCCTTCCACACCTCTTCCTTTAATCTTAGATCCACTCAGTTCATTATAGAAACATGCTCAAAGGTGTTTGATAAATCATTCCCTTACACCACAAATATCAGAACTCAAAAATCCTGCACCACTCTTCCAATTATTTCTGAGCCCCATAGGGACAGCAGAGAGGGGAACACAAAGGGGATATATAAGAGAGAGGAGAGAGGAAAAAAAAGGAAGAAGAGGGGGGGTTATATGCAGCATGAAAAGAAAATGAGAGGACCTGGCGCAAGCATTTAGCGGAGTCAGGGTGAGTACGCATTCTCGTCAATATCACCACTAGGCATGTGAGTGTGCACAGAGCTACATGCATCCGACTCTATGCACACACAATCTATTATTTCACAAATTTGGCCTGTGAGTACACGAGGATTGTTGCTGCTCTGAGAGGGTCACCTTTGTTTAAGCACCTTTCTATCTTAAAACATAGATATATTGCTGTAATTCTACAGAATTGGCTTTACTTTGGGTGTTGGCAGAGACTTGATGTCGGAGCAGATGGGTTTCCACGATTAATTGATACTTTACAAGCAATATATTTTTATATAAAAAGTCTCACCAAGTTGAATATGAAAAACGCCAACGGGGTGCAAGGTGGTGACCACAGCTGTTGGAGGATATAGGTGATCTGTGACTGCAGATGGAGAACTGATGGCATGATGGTGATTACGACTACAAGCGCAGTGGCGATTATGGTGTGAAAGTTGATGTTTTTTTTATGATAATCCAGAAGAACATTTGTGGAAGACAGTAGTTTGGCACCATGGATGACACAGAGGGAGGAGAGCAAAGGCATTTTTTTCTCAACTAATATACAAGGGGAACTGGAAAAAAACACAACAGAGAAAATGACAAATAAACAAAAATACTTCAAATTGGAGAGACTAATGAAGCAAGAGATCACTAAGTGGTGGGAATCTGTGACTTTAGAAAAATCCATAACCTGTGAAAGGATCCCCATGGGTTTGCAAATTCTAACATCTCCCTCGTATGAACATCCCATACCAAAACTATTACAAGAATGGGTAGTAAATAGTACTAACTGCTCTATGGAAATGATGCGGATCCTGATCAAATAAACATGGAAGGTACGTGAGGATATATTAGAGGAAATTAATAGGCTAGAACTGGACTCAATGGCATTGGACTCGAAAGAAATCTGGGATAAGTAATATCAGGAGATTAATGAGAGAATCCCCAAAGTGAAAACAGAAATACAGATGAAGAAACAGTGAAAATTCCTGAGAGACCAAAGAGATTATGAATTGAGTGTTCACCTTCAGTCGCAAATATGATGTAGTAAGATGAGAGATGCAGACATCAAGTAACTTGCAGGCAGCAGAAAATACCAGTATTCCAGAGGAAAGTGGCAACTGTGAGTACAGTGAGAGTGATGTTTCACTGGAAGACATGGAAGGAGCAATGGTAGGAGCAACAAACAAGCCGTTTATGGGAGGAGTTCAAATTGATGGGAAAAGAAGTGCCCAACAAAACTGGTTAAAAGATCAAGAAAGAGGAAAGGGCAGTGACAGAGGCAGAGGTGGTAAAACAGGAAGACAAAAAGAGGACAATTTAAGAGGAAAACAAAACCCAGTGGGAGTGACAGCAGGTGTCTGAAGGTACAAGTATGATGGGGAAATTATCAGTGTGATCAATTTGTCAGATAGGAACTTTAGTGATATAGAAATTAAGGTTCTTAAGTTGAGACATTCATTTTGTCCCACAAATACCTTTGACTTTGTTTTGAGTAGTTCTCCCATTCATTAAGAAATTGTAATTGCATAAAATGTATGCTTTGAAGGGAAATGCCACCCCTGAAGGGGCCAACAAGAGGAATACCAGTAATCTCACAATAGGGGATAAAGATACTCTGTTTTGCTTGGCAGAATTAGATATTGATTATACTGATGACCACTTTTTGAATTTGGATGACCTGGGTATAGATCTAGACTAGAACTGCCCAAGTGGGTTTAGAGTCGAATCTACCTTTAACCCAAAAATCAATTATGATGCTAATGATACTTTTGAATCCTTGGTGGTGCAGGACCTTAAAAAAATAGCCTGTAAGAACCAGTGGCATAATGACAATCTGTCTAAAGCTGAGTGGGTTACAGAAAAATACCAAGGCCCATATTTATACTTCAGTTGTGCCAAGTTTGCATCACATTTGTTGATGCAAATTCAGCGCAAACCTAACTCTATATTTACATTTTGACGTTAGACACGTCTAACGTCAAACTATAGGAGTAGGCACCATTTTTTAGATGCATGCACCTATCTTGCATCAAAGAGAGGCATTCCCATCTAAAAAATAGTGCTATCCCCATAGCCCCACTTTTATCCCCCCGTGCTAAAATGATGCACGGCTGGGAGGAGGGGCTAATTAATGGTGCAAAGCTTACACCATTATTTGACACCTGGGTCAGACCAGGTGTTAGGGGACCTTTGGACCCTTTTCCATGGTTATACACCGTGGAATGGGTCCACAGATGCCCTCCCCAAGACCTAGGAACACCCCCAACCCCACCAAAGGGACACAGGAGAGTGGGAGACCCCATCCCAGGTAAGTCAAGGTAAATATCTTTTAATTTTTTTATTTTGCCACTGGGGGCCCTATCTTGGGGCCCCCTGCATGGCACAGGGTGCAATGGCCATGCCCAGGGGACACTTTTCCCCCTGTGCTGGACATTGGGGTGGTGGGCATGACTCCTGTCTTTCAAAACTTTTCAAAGGTTAGAGGGATGTTTTAGTTAGGCTCACATTTTAAACATACAAAACCATAGACATTCGCCTGTTATAGTTATTTCAAGTAACTATAACTTGTGCCCTAAGGTAATTATAACTTGCGTCCCTGTCATGCACTTTTTTTAATGAATAATTTGACAGCAAATATTATAGCAAGTGTTATAGTTTAGAAATTCATTTAAAAACACAAAGGTTACGGGGACCTGATATTTCTGAATTTACTTGCACAAAACCAGAGACATTCAGCAGTTAGAGTTATTTCAAGTAACTATAACTCGTGGCCTAAGGTAAATATAACTCATGCCCCTGCCATGCATTCCTAAGGTGTTTTTTTTCTATTTCCTAACTATAGCAACCCTGTAACCTTTGTTTTTTCAGTAAGTTTCTATTTTCTTTTATGTAAAGTAATTTTCATTACTATGCATTAATCCAGTGTACAGCATTGGCTGTGTATGGTGAGAGTTGGCCTCTGGGCCTGGCCTGAGGCCAGGCCCTGCTCTCAACCTCCTATAACCACCCAACACAGAGCTGCGCACAGCCTTTGGTCATGTGCAGTGGTAGTTGGCCTGTCTATATGGGTGTGAGAATAGATGTGAGAGGGTGTCTCTGGAAGTGAGAGTAGCTGTCAGTATGCCTGTCTGGGTATGAGAGTGGGTGTGAAACTGTCTTATTGTGCTCCAATAGATGAAAGATGCATTCACCTCCATGAAGGATTTCAGATTGTTTGTCAATATGGAATTGTGCTTGGCAAACCTGAGAAGGAAGGATAATTTGTCCTTTCCAGAGCTGGGGCATTTGCTACATTTACAGAAGTGCTTCCTGTTGTTGTTTAATTTCTGTGAAATGATCATCATCGCCAGAGTGGAAGCTCATCTGCTCATTTATCCAACAAGAGTCCACAGTTTGCACATAATGTCCCTCATTACAACCCTGGCGGTCAAAGCCCACCAGGGCTGTTTTGTCGATTGCACCGCCAACAGGCTGGCGGTGTAATCCTGGGTATTATGACCGCGGCGGCAGTACCGCGATCGCACCGCCGGGACCGGCAGTTTTCTGCCACTTTGGCCCCAGCGGATTTAATCCTCCAGGGCAACGCTGCTTGCAGCGCTGTCCAAGGGGTTAAGAGTCCATGAAAAGGCTGGCGGAAAGGGGAGTCATGGGGCCCCTGGGGGCCCCTGCACTGCCCATGCCTGGCACAGCCCCATGGAGCTTGAGAAGCGCGAGAGGTGCAACTGCACCCGTCGCACCGCCGCAACACCATTTGGAACCGGCTCCCATGTTGCAGCCGACATCCCGCTGAGCCGGCAGGCAGAAACTCGGTTTCCGCCTGCCAGCCCAGCGGGGATGTTGTAATGGCCACCGCGGAAGTGTGGCCGCATTGGCGGCCGTACGGCGGTTACAACTTGGCGGGCGGCAGTTGCCGCCCACCAAAGTTGTAATGAGGGCCAATGTCTACCCAACTGGAATACTTTCTACTGGTTAGTTAGTAAGTACTACCTCATTTGGTTAATGGCCCTCCAATGGCCAATTTTGGCCCCTGGACCCCATCCCCAGGAGCCCAATACAATTCCATTGGCGCTGCGCTGCGCTGCGCTGCACAACCCCCCCTCCCCTGGCGGAATGTGGCCTCAGGGACCCCATCCCCCAGGGCATGGCCTTAATATATATATTTTTTCAGAGAAGGTATGCACGGTCTCCTCCCCGGCCAATTTCAGCCACGGGGTCCCCATCCCTGGGGCCTGGCCTTAAAGTAATTTTTTGGGGGGAGGGAGGAGGGCAGAATTCGGCCCCAGAGACTCCTTCCCCCAGAAACAGGCCTAAGTATATTTATTTTTTATGGTGGGAGGAGGGTTGTGTGGCCCCTTCCACTGGTTGATGTCGGCCCCAGGGAGCCCATGCCCCGGGACTTGGCCTTTTATTATCTATTTGTTTTAGTGGTGGCTGTGTAGCCTCAATCCCCAGTAGATCTCAGCCCGAGGGACGCAATCCCCTGAGCCCAGCTATTTGTCCTGGATGCCCCAGAGGGCACCCAGTGTGCAATGGGACTGCGGGGGGGGCTTATAGGCCCCTGCTATCCCAGCCAGCTCCCTACCTCCTGTGGGAGCTGACACTGTTGTCACAAAGAGGGCACTTCTAAAGATGCAGCACCCTCTCTGTGAGAGCAGTTGTTTTCTCTGTTTTCCTGCTTATGTCTCTGTAAGCAGGGAAACAGCAGAAACATCCCCTTACAGCACGTGAAAGCTGTTTGACAGCTCTTACTTGCTGTGGGCGTAGTGTTTGCTCTGACTTGGCAGGAGCTGTGAGAGCTTCTGGCAAGTTAGAACAAACTGCTATGTCCCGTGGTGGGCACCCCTGGGCATTGCAGGAGCAGGCCCTGGGGGGTGGCAGTCCCCAGGGCCATCTATGGCTCCTCAAAGGGGCTGCACACCTCCCCTCCAACATTAGAATTTGCCCCAGAGAAGTGGTGGTTCCGGGAGCTGGGGGACCACAAGGGTCCCCCTATCTCCTTTAAATTCAGGCCTAGGGAGGTGATGGTCCCCAGGACTGCGGAGGGCGCCTCAGGCCCCCTCTTAATTTAAGTAAATAGCCCCAGGGAGGTGGTGGTCCCCAGGGTTGGGGGGGTGCAATCCCCCCCTCAATTGTACTATCTTTCCCCAGGGAAGTGTTGGTCCCTGGGGCTATAGGGGGGCACGTGGCCCCTCCTATTATACTAACCTATCCCTGGGGGGGTGGTGGTACCCGGGCTTTGGGGGGGCTGCACCACTCCCACACAATCTTGATTTTTAGCACCATGAGGCCCCCTGCATATATCTGTATAATCACCCAGAGAGGTGGTGGTCCCAAGGGCTAATATAAGCCCAAGGAAGGGGACCCCATGTGCTCAATCCTTCTCAATGCGCCCGAGACCTGGCCCACCAGGGGCTCAATCAAAAGGGCCAGAAACTGCCCTTTAAAAAAAAACATATCTCAGTAAAATCTGTGGATCCTTTTTAGCCCTGGCAGGGACCTTAAGGGACCCCTAGACCAAGGCTAGGGAGCTCAAGGTGACTCTATGCTGGCCCCTTTCCTTTTCTTTTTTCTAGGACTTAGCTGGCTGAAGCCGAGTCCCAAGATGACTGCCAACACTTCCTTGTTGAAGTGTTGGCAGGCAATCAGATATCAGCAAGGGTGCAGATGGATCCGTGGAGGATCCGCATCCCCAGACATCTATATTTTCTGGGCTTTGATATCTCCAAAACTACTGGAAGGATTTATACCAAATCACTAAAAACACTCTTTCTGGACCTAGAGCCAGCTTGCTGCCACATTTGGTGTAATTTCGTCCAGTAGTTTGGGCTGTAGTTGTGTTCACAAATGTAAAAAATCACCTCAAAACTTTCAACACAGCAGTTGAACTGACGAAAGTATAAGTTTTGAAAATGTTGCAAAGATTCATAAAGCAGTGCCAAAGTTATTGGCAAAACAAAATGGTCCTAACTATAAATACCTATTGGGGACTGCAGTAGGCAATATATCTAAAAATATATCTTTATCTCCCTCTCTTTCTGTGTGTGTATATATATATATATATATACATATATATATATATATATATATTCACCTATTTTCTCAAGTAACAATAACACATGCCCTAAGATAACTGTAACTCGCCCCCGCTATATACAGTTTTTTGTCAAACCTTTTGCTGCAAATACTATATTGATATTATCAATGATGACATCAAAGATGTCATGAGTGCCGTAATTTGTGGGGTAATTAGCAGTGCATGGCGAGGGCAAAAGTCATAGTTACCTTAGGGCATGTGCTATACTTACATGCTATAACTCTAACTATAACAGATGAATTTCTATGGTTTATGTTTAAAATGTGAGCCTAGATATAATGTCCCTGTAACCATTGATTTTTAAATGAATTTCCATGTTTTTTTAAATTCTGATTCCTAACTATAACGTCCCTGTATCCTTTGGCTTTTGCCTGTGAATTTCTATGTTTTTTTTTTTTTTACATGAAGTAATTTTTAATATTATACGTTAATCCAACCACAGCCGCACATGGCCTTTGGCTGAGCATGCAGCATGTGGCCACAGTCTTGGCCAAGCAGGCCAATCTCTAAAACCACCCAACACAATGCTCGCACAGCCTTCAGACATGCGCAGTGGTGGTTGGCTGCAGGGCCTGGTGGCCAACCCTTGATAACCACCCAAACCTGTGCAGCATATGGCCTTCTGCTGTGCGCAGCTGGGGTTGGACACTTGTGGCCAGACCCTGCAACCAACCCCCATAACCACTGAATCCTGCCCCATGCACAGCCAAACAGTCTGTCTCTCTTCTTGTGAGAATAGGTATGGGAAGTTGTCTCTGGGTGTGAGAGTGTCTGGGTCTGAATGGGTGCATGAGTGTGTGAGTGGGCGTGTAAGTGGATGCATTTCAATTTTATTTTCTTATTCATGATTATTCTCTACTAATCTTGATTAATCTTGATTACTTGCGAATATCATGCATGGTGAAGTAAAATTCTTTTAAACCCATAATCTGACCCTTAACCACCTCTATAGCACAATCCTTGGGTCAGGGGACCTCCACCCTGACCCCTTATGCTACTTTTCATTTTGATTTTCAGACCCAGGGACCCTCTCCCATAACATAAAATGTCATGTTTAGGCCAGCCAATTACAACACTTCTATTCATGCATGCATTCACTAAAATGTGCAAATATTCACAAATTATTTGCAACCTCAGATATACAAATGTATTTTCCCTTTAATTTCTCAAAAACTACTGAACGCACAATCTGCGTAGCGAAAGCTAGCTTTTTGCCAAATTGGTGTAATTCCGTCCAAAGGTTCGGGCTGTAGTCATGTTCAAAGGTCCTATGGGAAATAACATGGGAAACACAACTTTTTTGACCCCTCATTTTTCTCGGTCCCCATTTGATGGATCACCCTTAAACTTTCCATGTGCAACAAGAATCATCACCGGGGCATTTTTTGGGGAAAATGTCATAAAGATTAATCAAATAGTGCCAAAGAAATTAGCAAGTCAAAAATGCTTTTTCTATGGAGCCATGGTCCTAACTATAATGACCGCCAGTAGGAGGTAATATAAATCTATATATATATATATATATATATATATATATATAGAGAGAGAGAGAGAGAGAGAGAGAGAGAGAGATATAGAGAGATATTATATAGAGGATCTCTACGCTTGGAGAAAAATAAATATATATATATTTTTTTCTTTTTCTCCAAACTTGGCCCTCCTCTTCGGTCATTGATACGGCAACACATCATAAGCAGTTCCACACACTTGATTTTTTATAAAAAAAACTTTTCTTTATTATTTCATTGTGCCAGAAAATCCAAAAATCGGTGCAAACAATAACAAAGCAATAACAGCATATGTGTTTCTGCTACATGCCTTCAACTGGGCCTCACAACCAATCACATTAGGCATCCTTTATTTTCCAAGCCTTCGTCTATTTCATTGGCCCTAGAGCACTAGACCCATAACCTGATTCACTTTTTACAGTGCAATACAGCAGCCACTGAATAATCCTGATTATGTCCAAATACAACTGAGCCCCCCATTACTTCTTGCATCATGCTGAGTACATCAAATCACCCAAATGATCCAAAATCATCCCCATATACATTTATCTACAATTGATTGTCCATAATACATAATTAAATTGCTCACAATGCATTGTAATAATTTCAACCAAATATGTCATGTATAAATAGCATATAATTTATTATGGTTTAATGTTATTCTCAGGGTTACTTATTTCCAATCATATTAATGGGCCTTGTGGCATGAAAAAAATATACACAGTTATAATTTCATGATCTAAGACAAGAGCCCCATATTTTTCCACAGGGAAAGAACAACTGGTTGTTTAAAAATCACTTTTGACAAAGAATCCTAAAGAATAGTGGTGATTTGATCACTTTGTCCTTCTATTTAACTTGCCCAAAAGTCCTTTGCATATTACTTCACTTACATTAAAACGTTGTTCAACTAGTGCATCCATACACCATCTTAAAGTGCATAGTGCCACTATGTGAACAACAATATGTGATTTATAGGGAGAGTTTAAATTTTCCAATGCGGAGGATAATCCTCTCATAAAAGCCATCACATCCCTCCCTTCCTTTAAAGTGTGCCATACTTATTAAAAATAATGAAAATGTATGAATATTTCCCTCCATCTATGGCCATCTTAAAGTGCATCATGTCTTAATATAAACAACAAGAAATAACTTAACAGCCGATCATCATTTTCCACTGTGGAATAAAATCCTCTCAGTACCATTGCATCCACCTCCTCCTTGGGTGGACCATGCTCAATTCTGAAAACATATGACTATGTCTTGTATATGTAACTCCTCCAATAGGATGCACTATATAAATAACACTTTGCTTCTAGTAATAATCATACTTACATTCCTGCATAGTGCACTATCCCTAATTCATTATTCAAGGGCTGAATCTCTCTTTCAAATAGAACCACTGCAATATAGTGCATTATACAGAGCACCTCTCTCATAATCATAACTGCACTCACTTTCCTCCAAGGTGCACTTTGCTTGATTGTAAACTCTAGTTCATTATCCAAGGGTGGCATCACTTTTCCAAATATCAAGTTTGTACTATCAGACGTATCTCTCTCATGAAAATATTGTGTCTAACTAAAGTAGACCATGCATTGTTTTAAGCAATCATAAGTGGCAGAAGTTTATCCCTATATAACCATTCATGTGATGTGCATTGTGCATATATGTAAATTATTCCTCGTAATTGTTCGGAGATATATTATGAATATTAGTTCAAATCTAAAGTACAAATACATGTAGGAGCAGGGAAAGTGCACTGTGCAAAGATATAAAAATAATTTACAAAAATCAGCTCTTCAAAGAGATTCTATCTCATATTAACATTTCATAGACTGGTTCCTTATATCATCAAATATAAAATCCATGATTGTAATATTCAAAGGGACAACCTCCACTCATCATTTTAAATGTCCCTGTAGCTCAGCATCAGTTATGGCCCCAAGGAAATTCTGTTCCCAGTTTTGATTCCACTCTCAATAGGGCCATCTCCCTATCCTCCCCTCTCGGATTGGTGTTAATCTGTTTAATTCCATAATATTTAAATGTACTCAGGGATCGATCATGAGAACACTCAGAATGACATGCCAAGTGGTAGCTATTATCACCATTCACAATCGCTCTGATATACTCGAGGATTTAACTTTTAACTTCTTTGTTGTGCTTCCCACATACTGTTTATCACAACTGCATTGTAGAACATATATCACATAATCTGAGTTGCACATAATCCTCTCATTGATCTTAATTTCCTGACTCTCAAAGGTCCAGTAACTCTTACAATTGAATCCATAAATCCAAACCAAAGTTTGCTCATCACGTCTGGATCAAAATAACTTGAGGTCACAAAATTTCCCAATGATTCTTAAAGGTTATTCATAGTCCCATCTGTACAATATCCTTCATATGTTCATCACATGCCAATGTTTGTGTAATATCTGCCTGACACTAGACTGAGCTCCATCATACTCAAGAAACAATCCCTTCACCTAATTTCCCCTCTTGCTCCAATCATTACTCTGTAGCTACAACAATTGTTCCCTAGATTTCTTACTGACTCTATCTTTTTCATCCTCCACCATACTCCTGAACATGATTCTTTCTCATACTCCTATACTGTTGAGCACACTCTTTTAGCTCTTAAAAGTTGTCCATAGGGGATACTCCATGTCAGTGCCCCTGGGTGCCCACTATTGGTGTGTAAGAAGGAATTAGTAGCAGTTGACTTTCTATGGATTTTAGTAATAAGTCAGTCATTTTCCACATTCACTTCTTCATCCAGGAATTCACTATGAGTCTTACTGAATGAGCTAGTAAAGCCTAAGCTCAAGTCACTATTGTTCAATTTCTCTATGAAAGAGCATAACTCAATTTTGTCTCCCTCCCATAGATCATCAATAAATTGTACCCAAAGTGCTACTTTCTGAACTTATTGTTCATTATTGTCAGCACAGGCCACCTCCTTCTCCCACCACACATGAACAAATGTGCCTAGTTGGGGGCACAGGAGGTGCCCATCACCAAACCTTCTTCCTGAAAATAGTATTTGTTGTTAAATACAAAAACATTATTTATTCCGACTTCCATGGAATTCCACTAAGTTTTTTTTTAAATGCCATAGAATCTTTAAAGTATGAAGGTACGTTACCAAAATATTCCTGCAAAAACAGATCCAGGTATCATGAAGTATTTTCTAATAAGGACCCTATCGAACTCACGATCTGTCTTCCTGGTACTACTCTTTTATCTTTATGGACCTAAGGGAGAAAATAAATTGTTGCTATCCTTGCATAGGTCCGAATCAAACCTTGATTTTAATTACCAATGTTATTTCTTTTATATTTCTTGTATGGCATTTCTAGGGAGACAGTGATAGTGTGCAGTATTGTCATATTGTCTTTTGGACTCTAGTAAGTACATGTTCAAATCCATTACCACAATGTTCACCCCCTTTATCTCATGGCTTAATGATCAGTGAAGGGTTGCTCCTTAAATCAAGAATATCCTTTCAGAAGTTAAGATCTTCAACTACCAATTCTTGAAATAGATCCACTCGATTTTCCGGGGGGTAATTGTGGACAGAACTTACTGTTTGGTTTCAATCTGCTTCCCTTTGAATGACCTATATTAAATCTTATTATTTTAAGGGTTTTCTTCTGTAAGGTCAACTCACATGACCCCTGGTCTTCCAATACTCCATCTATATTAATATTATTGGATGTTCCAACCATACTGTTCTCACAACTGTTCTCAGGTTCTACGTTCCCATAAGTTGTCTCTGATAACTCATGTATGGTAAGGAGATCAGGTATATCGACAATATTAAATGATGAGGGTTTAGATCTCACATTTGAATGTGTTATTTCTTTTTTAGGTTTTATATGATGATATTTATGAAGCTTCAATTTCCGAGTGCATTAGTACAGTTCTAGTCTAGTATCATCAATGTCAAGGCCAGACATCGGGCAGAAGGTTAGACCCAAGTTTAATAGCCTCATTTGGTTATTATTCAAGGTGCTTGATGAGATGTTTATCACAACCAACTTCCCTTCTGATGTATCATTCCTATATGTTACTCCTTCTTGTACCCTCTGTTACTTCCTCATCCTCTTTCTTTTGCCCCTCCTTGTCTTGCATTTCCTTTTTCAGAGCCTAGTTGTGTCCTGTCCCCTCCTCCTTGACGCATTCTTATAAGCACAAGGCGAAGTCCCTTGTGGAAATCCATTGCCACTGGATCCGGGGTCAGAACTAACATTACTCCCACTATACTTCTTTGCAAATGTGTAAATTGGCCAAGTTGATAGTCCAACTTATCCCTTGAGAATTTCCTCATGTTACACTTCATTATATCTTTATTTTAGCCCTTTAAGGTCTTTTCCAACCTAGTCAACTGATCTTTAAGATTTGCATCTTCCTTCCGTTAGTCCAAACCCTTCATGATCATTTCAGTCTTTGCCATTTGTAATTCCATCTTCCGTTTAACATGTTTGATTACTGTTTTTATCAGCCTCACTGAGGCTCATTTTGTGTTCTGGCACCACTCTGTCATTAAGTCCTCAATCATGTCTTCAAACATTGGTAACAACATGATTTGCAATCATTGCTGCAGCTTCATAGCACTCCTGCACTTAGCATTTCTCCAGAGTATAGCAGGGGAAAAAAGGAAGCAAGTTCCATAGCTTCCAATTCACGGACAGATCTTATATTCAGATTTTACATTCCTAAGTACAAGTGTGCAAAAGGAGACCAACATGTTTCGGCCATTGCCTTCATCAGGGTCACAGAAACATAGGGGGTTATTACAACTTTGGAGGAGGTGTTAATCCGTCCCAAAAGTGACGGTAAAGTGACGGATATACCACCAGCCGTATTACGAGTTCCCTAGGATATAATGGACTCGTAATACGGCTGGTGGTATATCCGTCACTTTACCGTCACTTTTGGGACAGATTAACACCTCCTCCAAAGTTGTAATAACCCCCATAGTAACCAGAGGTTCCATATTAAAGGGATTAACTGTTCTATACCATTGTTTAAAAACAAGAATTCGCAATGCAATGGGTCTCATGTTTGCTCGAGATAGAGCTATTTGTGTTGAAAATTACTATGTGGACTTTTTTTGCCACACAAACTGAAAATAAAAAGTAAAACAGTTGACATAAGTAGGCCAATTCAAAGTTCCGCTGTGAGCATGAAGGAGACACACAAAAGGAAAATAGAGTTCGCTCGCAGACAGTTATCGGCAAAAGTGCAATTATCCATGTAACAGGGTCCATGGCCAAGGCGGTAACAAAACCGCCCTAAGGAGGGACAAGCGTAAAGCAGTAACTAATGAAAAGAAAGTATTTTTGAAAGGCAAGCCCATGAACAAGTGATAATGATGGACGTACGGTGGGTGTGGTTAAAAGCCCGGATACATACCAACACGTCCTAAAAGCAACGCTTGTGCGATGCTATGCTCGATCTAACAAGTAGAGTGCTCAGTTACTTTCTTATAGGCATCCCAATTGCCCTCTATTACGTTGTTCACAATGTTCAGCTTACCTTTGAGTTTAATTAAAAAAACAACTCGACCAATGTATATACACTGGTAAAGATCCTAAGTCACCATATGAATCTACCATGCAGACTCCATTATGCCATTTGCCAGGTTCCATTTTTACATGGTGTTGAGATTTGAAACCAACTAGAACAATGTATTTTCACAGGTAGAGTTCCTAAGGCTTCACAGTAATCTCATGTGTGGAATTACAGAGAAACACTAGAGCAGTGTAATAATGCCTAGATCAAAAAGAGTTTTTGTTCAATACCTATAGATTATTCCATTTACTGGAATGCTTATGTCATATCTTTCCTCCTATTGCTTCATGTTTCTAATTTAGTGGCAATACTGAATCTGCCCTATTAACGTGCAAGTGCATTTGATCTTAATGACCAATATCAGAACTTCACTCATACTACTTCAATAGTACAGGTGCAATACTGTAATTTATCTACCCAAGTAAAGTGCAGATGCATTGGAACTTGATAACTAATGTGCAAAATGTATTTTCAAGAGCATATGGTGATCTTGAATCTTTAAAGTGCTAATTCAGGGTGATCCCCTCACTCGTTTACAAGTTCAGATACAGACACACTACTATGGGGGGTCATTACGACCTCAGCGGTCTTTTTGCAAGACCGCCGAGGGACCGCCGTGCGGAAGACCGCCTGTGCAGGCGGTTTGCCGCTCGGCGTATTATGACTGTTGGCAGCTCTCTGTCATTATTCCGATGGAGAGCCGCCAACAGCCATACTTGCGGGCGGCGGGGAAGTGGAGGTTGCTCCACCTCCACCGCCACGCCAGAAGAACACCGCCCAGCGAATCACATCCTGTGATTCGCCGTGGCGGTGTTCTGTTGGCGGTGTGGTGTCGGCGGAGCTGCCCCCATGGCTCCCGTCCCCTCCCGGAGGATCGACAGAACAGGTAAGTCGATCGTCCGTTAGGCCTGTGGGGCAGGGGGGGTGTTGTGTGCGTGCATGGGGGTGTGCATGTGTGTATGTGGAGGGGGGTGTGAGTGCGTGTATGCTTGCGGGGGTGTTGTGTGTATGGGAATGAGTGCATGTATGGCTGTGGGTATGTCTGTATGGATGTGTGCGTGTATGTTTGAATGTGGGTGTGCGTGTCTGACTGTGTGTGTGGATGTAGGCATGTCGGGGTGTGTGCGTATGTGTGTTGGTGGTGCCTGCATGCGTGTCGGGTGAGTGTGAGTAATGTTATGTTGGGGGTCGGGTGGGGAGGCGGGCCCTGCCACCTTTGGGGGGTGGCAGGGGTGGTGGGGGGTGTAGGGGAGGGAGTCAGGGTGGGGGTGTGGGGTGGGGGAGACCCCTGTCAGTGCCAGGGAAGGAATTCCCTGGCACTGATAGTGCTTACCGCCATGGATTTCATGGCGGTTGAAACTGCTGGAAATCCACGGCGGTAAGCCGGGTCCAAATACCGCCGGCGGTATACTGACGGCCGCCGGGCTGGAGACCGAGGTCTCCAGCCCGGTGGTCGTCTCCGCCCTGGCGGGCGGGTCGGAGAACCGGCGGTTGACCATGGCAGTAACCGCCATGGTCATAATACACCAAGGTAAGACCGCCAGCCTGTTGGCGGTCTTACCGCCGGTTCTCCACCATCCGCCAGGGTTGTAATGACCCCCTATATCTTTCCATGCATGTGCATTCATGTACAAAAACATTTGATTAGGATTCCTAATGTGTAAATAAAAGGGGGCAAAGGAGGGGCTCATGCATCTAAAGTTATTCATTCTCTAAAATGCTGGTACCAAACTTTCTCTCATTTTACTTCAAGGTTCAGACACAGTTGTCATAAATAATCTTCCCTATTAATTTTCACGTTGTTTGCTTCAAAAATGGCTGATAACAGACTTTCCCATATACTAATTCCAAGTTCATATAAAATGTGCAATATTTTATTATTCAAAATAAAGTGCATATTCTTTGGATTCTAACAACTGATGTGTAAAGTAGATTCTAAAGAGCATCTCAAAATGTCTATTCTTCAAAGTACTAAAAATGCAGGATACTCATTCCAATTAATTCCAAGCTCAGATATAGATGCAGCACTTGGTGTAAATTCATTAGATACAAAGGGTTAATGTGCAAGATAGAGTGTATCTAGGGATATCCCTGCTACAGAGTATAAGTGCAAATGTGTTCCTCCTATTGCTTCAACACCTTTTCCTCTTGCAGTTGTGTAGTTCTGTTTGCTGCACTACAGGAGCCTGAATAAAGGACAAGTGCATAATCTCTGATCAAATTGCTCAACAATTGCATTCTGAAACAAAACAGCTTTTTAATTCTTCTCATTAAAGTGTATAAGTGTGGAGCCTCCTGAAAGGTCTATGCAACAGCAGTCAGTTCTTCAATCATCTGTAGTATTATACAGCCCCTGAAAACATGTAAACACCTCATATTGAGTACAAGAGACCTAAATCACATGATAAGAATATTGTCATAGATGTGCAATTAAAACATGCGATATAACAACAACCGTCAATTCAGTTCATGAGGGAACTTTCTTTTAAGGAACAGACCAACTAATCTCAGTGCAACTGGAAAGATTATGGAACTTCACAGATAAACATGGATTTCTGCATCCAAATATAAACCCCATGGATATTCTGTTCCTATCAGTATGATTGATCTGGATTCCATTCTTGTGTGCTGTAAAACTTCAAATTATTTTTGTTGCTGTTTTTGCTGTTTTTAAGTTCCCATAAGTGTTTGGACATTGTGTATGAGAAGTCTTCGTTCCTAATTGCACATAGGTGTTGCACGATGCGCAGCTTCAGTTTGTTGACAGCACTGCCTATGTAATCTTTCCCACATTCACATTCAAGTACATACACTACAAAAGTAGTGTCATAGGTTATCCACTCCTTGGTGTCTTTAGATCCTCCAGGCTGAAATTCAAATTTGGTTTTACTTTGGCCATACGTAAAGACTTTACATCTCTGACATCTCCGGAATGCCCTCTTTTTTAATCTGTTAGTGTTATTGCCCCTGTTTCCAGTTTTACAGGTTGGTGTGAAGGACATCTCCGTTGCAGTCCCTTGTTTTTCTAAAGAAGTAGTTTCCATCAAAGAGAAAGACATTATGATTGAGATAGAAATTCATAATCTCTAGTAGCATATTGGAATGTTATTTCGAACTCCAGAGTATCTCATTTTTTCTGCTCAGGAAATCCTAGAAATCTCTTAAATATGATTGAAGGTTCATTACGTAAGGAAACAGGAAGATGTCAATACATCTTGACATATTTTCAAGTAATGAGCAATGAACCAATTGAGCAGTCTATTGGTCTGCCTGAAGGATTTAAGCCTATCTTTGTTAACTTTTGGCAGGAAAGAAATCGTAGGTGTTATCAGATGATCGGTTTTGAGATACAAATATTTATTATCATCCAAATGATCAGTGTAATTGCCTCTGCTACATAGTTCTCTCTACTCAAGATCACAATATTTCCTCCTTTCCAGGAAGCTTTAATGATGTGACTGCCATCCTATTGGAGCTCAGAGAGTGCCACCCAGGCATCCCTTGTCATGATGGTAAGTCTTTTGTTGTGTTTATTATACACACACACAGACACACAGACACATGCACACAAATATGTATATATATATATATATATGCATATATATATATACTGGAAGATGCAGGATCACAAGAAAACAACAGCCAGCCAGGGCAAAAATCTGGATCCCAAAGGATACAATGAGTCACAAGAAAATGTAATATCCAAGAAAGAAGTGACTCAAACAGATGATCTCACTAAAGAACAAAAATATATTTCTACTACAACGTTTCAGCTTCCGCCTTCCTCAGGTAGTACAAGATTGTTTGCTCAGTGGCTGCACAGCAGACACTGGTGGATTTTCAAAAAGCATCATGAGTGAAGATTCCAATTGGAATGTGGAATCAATGCAGTCCTGAGAACTCTTCAGATATGCAGAAATCAAGTGGTATTGTCAGTGATGTTCAGACCATCTGGATGCAGTGATTTTAAACGGTACATCCAGAAATTTTCTCTGATGTCCAGTAGTTCTTCCTTTAAAACATGTTCCACAGGGAAAATCTTCAAATCTGATTGTAAATGGTCCACAAGGTTAAAATGGTTGGCTATAGGCTGGTCAAGTTTCTTGTTAATTATTGCTGATTTGTGGTTCCTGAATCGTGTACGGAGGTCATTCACAGTTTGACCTACATATTGTTTTTTACAGCTTTGACGTTGGCACTGAATCACATAAATAATACATGTTGAGCAACATGTAAGATGCTGTCTTATTCCATAGGTCCTTTTTGTAACAGAGCTAGTTACTGATGATGTTTGTAAAAGGTATTCACATGTGATGCATCTTTTGGAATCACAGCAAAGCACTTCAAAAAGGAAATGTTGGTAGCCATGTTGGGACATTGTTTCAGCCAAATCCCAGAAAAGAGATTAAAAAAGGAAAGGGGCTAGTGTAGGGATATCCTGACCACTTAGCTCTGGTGCTGAGGTCCCACAGGAAACCTCCCTAAAGCAAAAAAGGATTTTAAAACTTTTTTAGTGGGAGACGCGGTGGATTCACGGATCAACTGAATTGTTTTTTTTTAAACATGAGCAGGCTCCTGCTTTTGTTTAAAGGCAGCCCCAGGGTGGCCAGGTCCTGGGTTCATTGAAATTTTGAATGTGGAGGCCAGGAGGACCCTCCGCACCCGCAGGGACCACCACCTCCCTGGGGCACAGTTTGAAATGAAATGCAGGAAGCCACCTTCCCTCCTCCCCCCACAGACCCGGGCCCTGCCACCTCCGTGGAGCACTATGAATGATTTTAAGGCAAGAGGGCCACTGCCCCCCCCACAGCCCAGTTGACCGCCACATCCGTGGGGCTAAATTTAAATAAGACAGGGGGTCGATTTTGGACATGAGATGCTGGGGACCACCACCTCCTTGGAGCTGTTGAAGTTGGAGGAAGGCTGTGTGGCCAGATGACCCTGGGACTACCACCCCCCCAGTGCCAGCTCCTGCTATGTCCCAGGGTGCCCATCCAGGGACATAGCTGTTTGATCTAACTCAGAAGGAACTTTGAGAGCTCCCACCAAGTCAAGTCCCAAGCAAGTGAGCTTTTGGAAGTGGAGGTTTCCTGTGTTTCCTGCCTGCAGAAATAGAGGCTGGAAAACAGAGGAAAGAGTTGCTCTCACAGAGAGTGAGCTGCATTGGTTGGCAGCTCCCTGCCAGTGACAGTAATGCTGGCTCCTGCAGAAGGCGGGAAGCTGCCTGGGACCACAGGGGCCTTAAGGCACCCGACGGTCTCCAACAGTGGAAATTGGGTGCCCCGGGTACACCCAGATGACATGGCCAGGCCCAAGAGAATGGGGTCCAGTGGACCGAGTTTGGCCTGGGGGGGACACATGGCCCCACCCAAAAATGAAAAGTTTAGGCTGGGTTCTGGGGGACTGGGTCCCCGGGTCTGAGTTCAGCCAAGGGAGGGGGACCACAGGGCCCTCTTCCCCACAAAAAACATATTAATTATTGCAGGGCCCCAGGGATGGTGTCCCCAGGGCCAAAATCAGCCAGCTAGGAGAATGGGGACTGGCAAGCACCCCTACCCCCAACCAAAAAAATGTAGAAGGTTGGGATCCAGGGGATGGGATCCCCAGGGCCAAAATCGATCAGGTGAGGGGGACCATGAAGACCCATGACTAACTCTTGCTGTGCATGGCCAAAGGCTGTGCACAGTGTGGAGTTGGGTGGTCAGGAGGGTTGGCCACATGGACTGGATGCAGGCTAGGACCTGCTGCCAACTGCCGGCTGTGCGAGGCTGTGCTTGGATTAACATATAGTAATGAAACTTTATGTGAAATAAAAACATCGACATTCACTGAAAAAAACAAAGGTTACAGGGACATTATAGCTAGGCTCACATTTTAAACGTATAAAACCATAGAAATTCACCTGTTATTGTTAGACTTATCTCATGTATATATAACTTGTGCCCTAAGGAAACTATAACTCACGCCCTCACCATGCACTGCTAATTACCCCACAAAATACGGCACTGATGACATGTTCGATAAAATCATCAATAATATCAATGTAATATTTGCAGTAACATTTTTGACAAAAAAACTGCATGGTGGGGGCGTGGGTTATAGTTACCTTAGGGCACAAGTTACAGTATAGTTACTTGCGATAACTATAACAGGTAAATTTCTATGATTTTGTAAGTTTAAAATGTGAGCACAACTATACCGTCCCTGTAACCTTTGGTTTTTAAATGAATCTCTATGTTTTTTTAAATCTGTTTCCTAACTATAAGGTCCCTGCAAACTTTGTTTGTTTAAATATATATATAAATATATATATATCACAAAAGCTGTGTTTGTAAGAGGAGCCCGCAACCTTGCAGGGCCATTTCAGCAGATGGGAATGAAGAATTCCATAAATCAATCCAACACAAACTGAAAGCGCTGAAGCCCAACTCCAGGAGATGCCAAGCGATTTAATATTATATTAAAAGGAGGGAGCACATCTCTTTCCTTACACGTTTCAGCTTACAAAGTAGCCTTGATCACAAGTGGAAAGGTTTCAATTCAAAGTGCCCACATGCTTTTAAAGAAACAGTAGCCTTGTGACTACTCTGGTTCTCGTCCTACAATTTCCATAATGCACTGTAAATGTCATATCTCCTCAAGCTGCAGTGAGGATTCAAAATAACGGCATAAGTGCCATCAAATTACTGCAGACACAAAGTCCTATCAAATCCGGGGCAATATTCATGATGTTTTCAATGAAATGTCACCATGTGTTTTTAAAAGGACGTGAAATTGCCTCGTATCTCATGCTCAATGGAAGTGTAATACACCTTCATTAATTCAAAACCTACAATGTTGCAGTCAACATTGCGAGTTTCATGTACTTCCAATGTGCTGAATTTGAATCTGCACAGTGCTGTTACAGTTCCTGTATATCTTTGAAATTACTAGAGTCCGGAGTTAGCAAAAGGCAGTGCAATACTCCTCTTGCATTCCCTTTCTAAAGCCCCACACACAAAAATATATCTAGATAATTCCTTTCCTTGTGTAAGGGTGAGCAGGTCATGTTTCCCCAAAGAATGTCACACAAAAGCTGTCTTCGTAGATATATATAAATGTCGTTTTTTAAACACCAAAATAATTTAATTTAGTTTAAAAATATTTCCTATAGGGTTTTAGTTTAAGTCCCTGTCACCATTATTTTGAATTGAAGAGGGCTGCTTTATCGATGGTTAGCGATGTGTGTTGCTTGACTTCCTACTGCTCCATTTTTCAGGCAATTATAAATTTAGCTCCTCTCCCTATTCCAGGGGGTAAGACATGTTAATCTTCACTTTCTGACAACTTTACTCTTACATTTTGTGAGTAGCCCAAAGTAGTGGTTCCTCATATGTGTTATTAGTACATTTATTAGCAGTAAGTCTTCATGTGTAGATTTACATTCATGAATAGGCCCAACAGTGTTCAGAAATGTGCGGTAAGGCTGCTATAATTGGGAGGAAGATCTATCTTGAGGGACTAATACAGGAGACCACTAACGGACTGATCCCACACAATGGGAAGCACAAAATTATGAAGACAACATCAATACTCTGAAGGTCCCAATAATATAAGGATTATGGTGACTAAGCCATGGAATTCCTAAAAAAGTATAAAATATTGTTAGCGTGCCTAATCTTAATAAGCAAACTCACAAGGGGATGCGAATAGGTCGATGAACCTTTTGACTCGCAATTAAGATGCTCTTACCATAGCTCCAGTACATAATCAATAACCAATACACAATCATCAATAACCATTACCATTCAATAAGAGTAACAATCAATTGAGTCAGTAATTGTCATGCACATTGACCTTTCAGTCATGAATAACCACACCTTTTAGTAAAAGTTGGAATATTTATTTCCCTATATTAACAATGCTAAGGTCATGTAGATTAATCTCAAAATCAAATGAAACACATGCAGAAACAGTACTGGCTGTTCAAAGCGAAGGAAGAAACGTAATCTAATCAAAGTTTGAACTACAACACATTCTAAGGTTACAGTGCAAATCAGTAACAAAGTCAACTGCATCAATGTAATCACATACATTAAGTTTAGCAGAGAAATTCATTAAGCATTAATCCCTTTTAGCATAATTTCATTAATGAGGATCCTTAACTAACACCAGATTAGCATCAGCATGTTGGGCTTCATGTGAAACAGTTTAAGTAACACAAATTTGGAAAAAACATCTATCTATGGCTATCTCAAAACAGTGCAGTTGGTACCTAGAAAGAAAAAGCAAATATACATTATAATCAACAGTCTCATTTATAATACCTATCCTCAATGTGGATCAGCAAGCAGAGTCAGTCTTCGTTCTCAGGACATCAGTCGATCAGCAAGGCATCAGGATTCAGCATCAAAGTTCAGAAAACGCAAAGTTTCTAAGCATTAAAAGTTAAGCACGTCTCTTGTCAAGACACATAAATAATATTGACCTCTCGGCCAGCCATAAAAAGGGCAATGAATCTTTCTTCTCTGAGGGCAACGTCGTTAAATTAAAACTACCAAAACTACTTCCCAAATCCCTATTGGTCAGTTAATCGCATGTTCACACTTTGTCCAATAAAACTAAAACTCCAAATCTATGAATTCTACTATTACTCCGTTCACATGTCATTGATTGGTTTGTCCTGCAATGTCCTCATCATCCAGCTTGTCAGGTAACAATATTGTTGCAGCTTTCACTACAGTCAGTATCTCCATTGTTCGCCACCTAAGAAAGTCAGGCTCACACACATTACACATAAAACGTTACATTAGCAGGAACAGCATTTTCTAGCAGTCGGTTCACATGAGAAACTTCAGTTATGAGCACATTTAAACAATACAATCGAAATCACAGTTTAACTCTCTAGGACAGCCATTTTATTAAACGTTAAGAAAAACATCTTTAACATGAGGCCTGGCAAATAGGCCACGACACTCGCTAAGTTAAGGCCTACAATTAATGAAGCTAGAGCAAAATGCATAAACCTTAATATGACATATTACTACATTAGTCAAACATATATTCAACATTTCACAATATTAATTCACTAGTAAGTACACTTTGTGAACTTTGGCGGCCACTCTTCGTAATCACATTTTCAAATGCGTGCATTATTTTTCTATGTTATTGTATTTATCAAATAAAGTCAAGCCATTTATAAAATGCAATCCATAGGCTCATCTCTTTCAACAACAAGCTACCTATTCTGAGAAGGATTTTCTTAATTATTCAGGCAAGCTAGATCATTAAACCTGTTCCATCATTAATTGCCAAACGCAGGGGGTTTGGATCATTTGAAATTGTGTACGGAATGCTCTTGGCGAACATGATATAATGCTGTATTCCAAGCTCTGCATTTTTACTGGGAATTAGTTGCCAGTTCTGAATTCTTTCTGTATTTCAAGGCATGTTCTGCAAATGCCAAAGTGGGAATGGATGGCGCAGTGACCAAATAACTTAACTTCCCACACAAACCAAACCGTTTGGCAGTTCGCCTTTTATAAATGAACAATATCTTTGTGAAAATTGGGGGCCACTCTTCGTAGTCACATTTTGAAATGTGTGCATTATTTTTCTATGTTATTTTTTTTCTATATAAACCATTTATTCAGAATACATCAACACTTAAATATTTTTTAATAAGACACCTGCGCTAGCAATCCCTCCTCTAATGACTAAATGTGTCATCACACTAACTACCATCCACAATTATTTTTTGCATCAGCTAAAATTCTGTTATTGTAATCCTTTCACACTTTTGTTTCCCCTTTGCATTTTCTCTGTACAATTTTCCCCTTTTCTTTTCTTTTCTTCCCTCCTCTGATAATTCTTTAACCTTTTCAATTTGATCCTTTTGCATAGTTTACACAATCCCCATATTCCAATTAGACAAACCACAACAATTAATATCCCTTGCACGATTTCAATAGTATCCCATTCCAAATGTTGCTGAGCAATTTCCCACTGAAGCAAAACCTTTCCCAACCTTTTGCCAACCACCTCGTTCTTTCAGTTCTTTCAAATCAGTACTTTCATTAGTCAGCCTCTAATTTCTTTGTTATTATCAGGAATATACGAACAACAATTCCTAGAATTAATCATTCTACAGACTCCACCATCCTTTGCTAAAAGAATGTCTAAAGCAAGGTGATTTTGAAGAGTCATAGCTCTATCAGAGGCCAACTCAGTATCTATCAGGAGTATGGCCCCTGAAAAATTGGTCAGCTTGTTATCCACAATAGTAGACAACTTTTGAATCTTTATCAAATTCAAAATGACTTCCACTGAAGGAATCACTGCTCCAAATATATCTCCCACTATACCAGAAGAGGACTCCCTCCTCTGTCTCTTATGATGCAATTCAGTCACTTTCAGAAACTTCTTCAAATCCTCCATTTGTTAAATCTTTGGGAAAACTATCACCAAATAACATGTCCCATACCATCCCCTTGGAAGATGGTAATAAGCATTAAGACCCCAGATGTAATAAATCCCAGGAATAGCTGGGTCCTGTCCATTCAATAAATGTCCATTTACTCTGAAATAAAAACACATGCCTACATTCACTTGTTCCCACAAATAAAGTGCCAATGCACGATTTAGGCTTATATATATACAAAGCTTCCCTACATGTTGTGCATCTAAAGCTAATTTCCCTTGCGTTTTAATTTCACTATAAACATAATCATTTTTGCAAGTCCTTTTCTCGAAGCCTTTTTCTAATTTCTCCTTTAATGCCTTTCTCCTGTCATCTGTGTGATCTAAGAAGCTTTTCTCTGAAGGTGTAAGCAAGCATGTCAGATTATTGTGGTGTGCATAAGCTGTGCCAAACGTCAATGTAGGTCAAAGAAACCACTAACTGTTACTATGTCATTCTTAGGGAACAAAAGAAAACACTACATAAAAATTTTAGTAAAAGTACTGTATGTACTCCTGGTTATAAAATCTTGTTAGTAGCAGACTGCAACTAATTCCATAAGTTAGTGGCAAACTATGGTAAGTGACTCCTTCCTCAACTGATGAAGGAATCTGCGTACACACATAACAATTTTTTGCATCCCTTCGTATTCATTGTCTCAACATACTCACTCAACAAGCAATAGAAAACGTTAAAAGAAAGTTCTTCTTGTGCATTAGTATCCCCATGCAAATATTTCTCATCTAATCTAAACTTCTCTATTGCCGTTAGTGCAGTAGTCATCTCAAAAGCAGAAGTATGGTTGGCTTCACTCTTATCAAGAACAGACATACCCACAATCAACACCACAAACAATATCCCACACATAATTGCCAAATATTTACAGCGCCTAGCATTCCTACTCTGTTGACTAATGTTACTCATGATCTGTAAAGAATCATAAAGCAGAAGAAACTTAGAAAAACTTGCCGCAAAAATCAGAAATAAGCAACTCTTCTTTCAGCCGTTATTTAGAGCTCTCAGTCACACTTCCAGGATCCCTTGTCAAAATCTGTTAGCAGCTTTGTCAAAATCAGGTTTCAAAAGTCAAATCAGGTTATCAATGTCTCTTCTGGTTACTTTCAACAGTTTCTTTCTCATTTTTTTTTTATCTCAGATTGTTTCAACAGTTCAGTTCATCAGCTTCCTTCACGTGCCAAAATACTGACCAGGAATGTCTCTATCAAAACAAAAAGACAAATGCTCTTGCTGCCATTCATTCGTAGTTGCATACGCCCATTCAGGACCTGCATATCTTCGACTTGCTATTCTCTTTCTTTGCAATTTTCGAACACCATTCAGTTCTCCTTCACTTAGATCTTCTCTCCTTGTGGTATCTACTTCCTTTTCTATGGTTTTCTCAGCAACCACTTCTTTTCTTCTTTCTACTTGCGGCTCTGGCCACTTATCTCCTTTCAGCGAACCCTTTGTCAGGGTTCTCTTCAGAGTCGAACTTGAACCTTCTCCTTGTTCTGTGGTGTTTTCTCTTGACGGACCTGCAATCGGTTCAGGAGGAGTCAGATCACAATTATTTTGATCCACCTCAACTCCTTTCCCTTCTGGGTCTGGCAATTGCTCTGTTTGTCTCTCAAGATCGTCTGCTGCCCCTCAATTGAGATAGGCTCTCCATCACCCTCCTGGAGGGCTTCTCCTTCGTCTATCACAGGAGTGAGTGAACCGTCCTCAACAATTCCCCTTTGTTCTCTTTCCGGCTCTGAGACTTGTCTCACTGTTGTTGGTACTCTCAACAATTCTTCTTCTTCATGATCCAGTGGACATGCCACTTTCTTCGTGTGACTTGCATGCATCCAGTTCAGAATTCCAGCACACTTCACAGCTGTGACAGTTGTCAGAACTACCTGAAAAGGTCCATCCCAACGAGGCTCCAAACACATTCTACTCACGTGTTTCCGGACCACAACCCAGTTTCCAGCTCTCAGATTGTGCCCTGGGTCATGGATCGGTGGCAGTGTGGTGGCTTCCACCTGCTGAGAGAAAGAGCAAATCACATCAGCCAGACCTCTGCAGTAATCCAACACCATGTCATCTGTAATGTTGACAAGTGCATGTGCAGGCACCTCTGGCAACCTCATTGCTCTGCCCATGAGGAACTCATGTGGTGACAATCCTTCCTGCCTGTCAGGTGTGTTTCTCATTGCCAACAACACTAAAGGTAATGCGTCAGACCATTTCAAATTCGTGGACGCACACATCTGTGCAACTCTCGACTTCAAGGTACCATTCTTCTGTTCCACTAGTCCTGATGCTTCAGGGCGGTAACCACAATGCAACTTCTGCTCAATGTTCAATGCTGCACATAGTAATTTAATTACTTCATTGTTGAAGTGACTTCCCCTATCTGATTCTAAAGAGATCGGAAACCCGAAATGCGGTATCAGTTACTTAAGCAGTAGTTTTGCTACTGTGAGACTATAATTTTTTTGTGTAGGGTGAGCTTCAATCCAGTGACTAAAGATGCATACAATCACCAACAGATATCTCAAACCCTTAAGCACAGGCATCTCAATAAAATCGATCTGCATTCTACTGAATGGACCTCCCACTCTTCCAATGTTGCTCAAATTAACCACTGTCCCTTTCCCTGCATTTAGTTGTTGGCAAATGACATATAGATGGCAAACTACTTCAGCAACTTGTCTAAACTTTGGGTTGAACTAATCATGTTTGAACAACTGAATCATTGCATCCCTCCCAATATGTGATTGACCATGATAGTACCTCCCCATTTGAGACAACAGGCTATTTGGCAAAAGCAATTGACCCTCTTCTGAGACCCACAATTCATCTTGTCTTTGCACACATTTCATTTTGCTCCACAAACATATTTCCTCCCTGTCAACATTATTCTGCAACATTTTTAATTCTTCCAAAGTGTCAATTATTTTCAATGCATTGCTTGTACGTGTTTCATCTTCTTCAGGTATCAGTTACCACTTGTCTTTCAATGATATACAGTTAAATGGACAAAATCTTGCGACTTGATCCGCATATCCATTTCCCAATGACGCAAAGTCTTGCGACTTCATATGTGCACTGCATTTCACTACGGTAATCTTTTCAGGTATTTGAATAGCATGTTACAATTCTTTAATTCTCTCACACTTTCTCACTGGTGAACCAGAAGAGGTTGTGAAACCTCTCTGTGACCACAACTGGCCAAAATCATGGACAATTCCAAATCCATACTGGCTATCCGTATAGATTGTAACTTTCATCTGAGCAGAAACATGGCACGCTCTAGTAAGGGCTACCATTTCCGCTACTTGGGCAGAATATACTCCTCGAAGCCAAGAAGCTTCCAAAGTACTAGTAATTGTGCACACAGCATATCCTGCTCTCAGTGTCCCTGTGTTGTCTTTCAGGCAAGAACCATCAACAAAGATAATTTGGTCATTTTTATTCAATCAGGTATCTCTAATGTCAGGTCTCAGTTTTGTGCATAAGTCAGTTACTTCAAGACAATCTACTTGCTCAATTTCGGCATTTTCACTTGGAAGCAAGGTTGCCAGGTTCAGCACTTTATATCTTTTCAATGACACATTCGGTGACCCTAGAGTACTCATCTCATATCTGGTCAACCTCGCACCAGTCAAATATTGGGTTTTCATCCTTGTAAGTAAAATTTCAATAGAGTGAGGGACCATTACAGTCAGGGGATGTCCTATCACAATGCCTTCACACTGTGTAAGGCTTTGACCAACTGCTGCAACTGCGCGCAAACAACCCGGTAAGGCTGCTGCAAGAGGGTCGAAAGTAGCTGAAAAATATGCTACTGGGCATTTTACACCTCCATGGACCTGTGTCATGACAGACAAAGAACATGCATCATGCTCATGACAGAAAAGGTGAAATGTTTCTTGCAATCAGGCATACCCAACTCTGGAGCCCTGCACAGACTCTCTCTCAATTCAGTGAATGCTTTCATTTCAGCCTGGTCTAACACTATGGAATCAGTGACTTCCTTATGAGTCAGCTTCTGCAATGGTCTTGAAATGACTGAAAAATTGGGAATCCATTGGCGACAATAGCCTACCATCCCGAGAAAGATCCCAACATCTCTCTGTGTGGTTGGGGGATTCATTTGCAATATGGTTGAAACCCTTTCTCTGGATATCTTTCTCGATCCCTTCTCAATCTGGTGACCCAAGTATTTCACTTCGTTCTGACAGTATTGCCATTTAAGTGGGGACACTTTATGACCATTCTTTCCCAAATGGTTCAGCCTGGCAATCGTGTCATACTTGCACTGGTCTCTTGTTTTGGACGCAATCAGCCAGTCATCAATGTACTGCACCAAGGTCGATTGGAAAGACAATTCCAACAACTCCAAATTCTTTTTCAAGATCTCATTAAATATGGAAGGTGATTCTGAAAACCCTGAGGAAGTCTGTACCAACAAAAAACTTGATCCAGAAATTTGAAACACAAGAGAAATTGACTATCCTCATGAAGAGGCACAGAAAAGAAGGCTTGTGACAAATCAATGACAGTGAACCACTCAGCATCACTTGGAATCTGACACATTTTCACACCTGGATTTGGCACCATGGTGCAACATTTGACCACAATCTCATTTATTTTTCTCAAATCCTGAACAATTCCAACTTTCCCACAGGGCTTCTGCAAACCCATTATCGGTGAATTACATGGACTTTTCACTACTTCCTTCAGATCCCCTTGCTTTACAAAGTCTGCAATTATCTGGGCTACTTTCATAAGGACATTTTGCATTGGGTACTGTGGAAGTTGAGGGAAAACTGCATTTGGCTTCACAGTAACTGTAACTGGCTCAACTCCCTTTATCAGTCCTACTATTTTTCACACACTTTCTCCTCAAGCGTTCCCTGTAAATCAGGAGGAAGCTCTTTCACTGTGAACATTGGGAAAATTCAATCAGAGGGTATTCCTCATTTGTAGTCTCACACTCTATCTCTGGGGCTTGGTCATCTTCATCATCACTATTTGTCTGAATCTCAATTCCGAAATTTGAACAAGTTAGTGAGCACCTCTTTTTACACTGCATGTCTCTTCCTAGTAGGGGAACCAGACTTGAATCGCATACTACAAATTTGTGCAATCCCTGAAAGTTGCCATTCTCAACTTGGACTGGATCTGTAATCAGGTTTGTCAAATACTGGTTTGCTACTCCCACAACCTGAACTGATCTACCAGAAAGGGGCAAATTTGGAACTTCAGCACTTCTCACTGTAGAACGTGTAACTCCTGTTTCAACCGAGAATGAAACTCAGTTACCCATAACCTTTCCCTTCACATAAGGACCTCTTTGATCTACTTCTAAGGAAGTTGCAAGAACACACAGCTCCTCATCTGAACTGTCACAAGTCCAATCATCATTTATTCCATTCTCACTGTGTTACGGGAATTGGTGCACTGTGTTACTACTTTGGTTAAGCCTCTGACCTGTGACCTGTTGAGAAAGCATCATCTGTTGCTGTTCCATCGGGGCTTGAGGTATTTGAATTTGCTGTCTAGGTACCATGGGAACCTACTGTTGCATTGAATGCAACTGTGACATTTGTGCATGTGGCATTTGCACATGTTGCTTGGGTTGGACATTTTGCACTTTGTTCACATTATTCTGAAAATTTGGATTAGGACCTCTTACTCTCGGTCCTCTCACATTCTGGAATGAATTGATGTCATTACTCTGCTGAACAACACCTTCCTGCACCATCATCGGACACTCCAGTTTCCAATGTCCAATGGCTCCGCAAATGTGACATGAAATAACTTCTTCATTTCCTGCACATCATTCTGAACCACTACAATACTTAAGTCTACACCACAATTCATATTTCCTCCACGGCCTCTACCTCTCATATGGGACTGAAACATCATGTTCCCCTGCTGCTGCTGTGGCAACTGTTGCAGAAAATTCCCTTGCAACCCTGTTTGAGCTGCTTTAATCTGCATCACCATCACCATCGCCTTCTCTTTCAGCTTTTTCTGCTTCAGCTCAGTCTCATCACTACAGTATTTCACATACTGCAACACCTCATCAATTGGCTTTGCTTGCCAGCAAATCAAATGACTCTTAATCATCTGGCTAATTTCAGGTCTCAATCCTTCCACAAATCTGAACACAAAATGAAGCATGTCTTTCGCCTCAATTGTTTATGAGCCACTGTAATGCTTGAATGCCTGCAAAAATCTCTCATAATACACATGAATCGACTCCTTTGCTTCCAGAGCTGTCCTGCCAATGCATCATCCAATCAATATTCTTGGGCAAAATTTCCATTTTCAAAAACTCAATCACCTTATAGTAATATTTCATTACCTCAGGAGACGGTGCAACTGTATTCTTGTCTCTCTCTGGTTCACTTGTTGGCCAATCTACCCTCCTCTTACACTAGATCTAGAGATCAGCTGGAACTACTATCTCTAGTAATGTTTTTAAGTCTTCCCATAGGCACTTTGCGAGTTTCACAAACCTGTCTGTCTGCTGTTACCACTCTATTGTCTTTTCTCTCAATTTTGGATAATCATTTGTTAATGAAAAGATGTTGCTTCTGCTCCACGGGACATGAACAAAATTCCCCCCTGGAATCTCTCTCATTCGTAAAAATTATCCTGCTGCACATTTGCCCAAAAATTATTTTTCTCTTGTCTCTTTTCTTTACCCATCTGCCTTCCTATTTGTCGAATGCTCCCCAGGTCTGAACACTTTGAAGCAATTCCTTAAGGTGTGCTTTTATTCCAGCAGATCGCATATGTTCAAAATCTTTAGCCTCAAAATCAGATCTGTAACTCCTTTTCAAATGCTTTGTTTTCTCTATTTCTATGCCGTACTTCTCTGCCAAGTCTGCTAGTTTCTGATGTGCATTGCTCACTTCTCTCGTAATATTCAAGCAAAAATATCTCAACTCTGCCTCTGTGTAGGATTCTAACCTATTCACCCCCATAGTACCTTCAATGAGTTCACCGGCTTCCATGCTTAGCCTAGCACAATTCAAATACTCCTCTCCCTTAGGGGCACTCTGTGGGGTATTCAGCTTGTCTAACCATTCAGTCAACTGCTAGGCTGTCAACCCTTGTAACAAAATGTTACTTGCTTGGACTGGTGGTACCTGCTGTGCGACTACATTTGGGGTCTGCGGTGTCAATAATTAAAAACTCTGGCTAATGTTTGACCCAGCCACAGTATCTGGAAGTGCTACAAATGGACTAAGGTCTAGCAATGATCTTGATCTGTCTAAAGTCTGTCCCACAGTGGAGACTACCTGAACATTTTCATTATGTCCTCCCCTCATTATATTCTGGGACATTGCTCCCTGTTCACTTACAGTCAGTTTCGTCTGTGCAAATAATGGTACCGCTGGACCAACAGAAGTAGGTAGCGATATAGCATCAGGGGCTGTTCTGGCACTTACGCTCAGTGGGAGAGTAACTCCCATATTCTGATTCATCATCAGAGTCATATCTGACTGTGTCTCTGTTACTGGAGTAAATCTTGGCATTACCTGCGGCTGCACTTGGGGCAGTAAAAATGGAGTTGGTTCTGTCTTCGGTCTCGAGTCAACCTGTTCCGTTGGCACCATTAAGTTCGAAGTTGTTTCCATAATGGGCACATCAGGATAAATTCTCTGAACCTGTGGCGGTTGCACCTGGTTTTGTACTACAGGAGTAGTAGACACAATAAGACCACTCTGCATTACATTCTGTGTCAGGCTAGCATTAACCTGCATCGGACTCATTGTCCCATTACCCTGTGTCGGAGCTGTGGGATCTGCACTGGTACTTGGACCACTCTCATGTGATGTATATGATTGTGGGCGATCTCTTTACAACTGTGTAATAAACTCATCATTATCCGATTCCTCCTCCACTGTTGAAGACTTTCTAGCCTCCCTACTCTCAGACGGAGTTCTGTTAGACTACCTAGTAGATTTCCTTCTGTCCTTTTCATTATCCTGAGTAATTGCCGGAAACAACTTAATTCCGTTCAAAGTCTCCATCCTCCAAACTCTCACAACACTGTCCCATATAGCCTGGCTACCAGCTCCCAAATCGCTAATGCCTCACACTGTGCTGGTCTCGGGAGGGGCTTCAATTTGTATAGCAGCATTCTTAAATGCTCCAAAACACTCAAATTGAACGTCCAATTTGTAGGAAACGCTAAGTTCCTGTCCTTTTCTGTCAATTTGCACCATTGCTTTAGCCAAAGATATGGCATGACACCCTTCTCTTCCATTACAATGTAAGCTGGTGTACCTTCTGGCAGTGTAGCCTCACCTACACTCATTGTAATATACGTATCTCCCATTAGGGCACTTTTAAAGCTGTGAAAAATGTCATCTTTTCTACCCTTTTGTTATTCAAAATCAAATCAGAAAGTGATTTTAATCCCAAGATTAACTTTCACCCACTTTCTCAACCGATTGCCAGTCCGTGCGCGACCCTTCTTACTAACCGACCTATCCCAGTGTGGCTCCAATGACGTCACACTCACATGTACTGTGGTTGACAAAGTCTTGCAGCTTGTCCTCCCAACTCTTATTCACACAATCTAATGCAAAATTGCGAGCACTAAATAAAAAAAACAAAAAACAAATCTGCTGGTTTACTACAGGAAAGGTAACACAATCACTTTAGAAAGATGGCTCTTCCCACATTTACAGCTACTCCTTCTTTTTCGGTCCCTCAGATTTGCAAGCGAAATTCGACCCACACATTTTACTCTCAACTGATCAATGGGTCTGTCCTAGTGCACCTAGAACCCGGCAAATCTCAGTCTAAATTTTCTTTCACTCACTTTACTCACACTCTGACTTGTTGACCACACCCAATCAACCT
Organism: Pleurodeles waltl; assembly: GCF_031143425.1. Lineage (NCBI taxonomy): Eukaryota > Metazoa > Chordata > Amphibia > Caudata > Salamandridae > Pleurodeles > Pleurodeles waltl. The sequence goes on from NC_090439.1 coordinate 1,034,432,690, forward strand.
ACTAAACCACACAGATTACAACATAAAACCAAGTGTCTCATACACTTTTCAATATACTCAGGAGTCTTAGACCACGCATGGTCCGTACATCTACATCCACGTGGACATTTTTAGAGCACAAAGCTCCACACACATGTGAAGTTCGTCAACTTCCCTACTCTCACACTGCGGACTATGCACACTCCTTCTACAACTTCATTTGGAGTACTCAAACTCCCTTAAACCCTCACAAACCTCACAATTCACCTGCAATTTGCATAAGCTGTGCAAGTGGAACCTACTTCATTCACACTGTCACTAGAACACCGAGAACACCCTCAAACAACCATTAGCAGGATCCAGGGTTCTGGGAAAGTCATTTCTGGACTTAAGGACTTCGCAGGCGCTCTGCAATGACCTCGCCACCCATTTCCACAGCAAGATGGAAGAAATCCACAACAGCTTCAACCCCAAGACCCACCTACAGACCACAGGCACCCTCGAACCCAACGCCCCAAGCAACACCAACCTCCTCTACACCTGGACCTTCATCAATGAAGAAGACATCGCCCACACCATGGCCTCCATCCATTCCGGATCCCCATCGGACACTTGCCCGCACCACATCTTCAGTAAAGCAAGCAACATCATCGCTCCCACCCTCTGCAACACCATCAAAAGCTCCTTCGAGTCAGCCACCTTCCCGGAAATCTGGAAACACGCAGAAGTCAACGCCCTACTGAAGAAACCCAAGGCGGACCCAGATGACCTGAAGAACTACCGGCCGATCTCCCTCTTTCCCTTCCCAGCAAAGGTCATCGAAAAGATCGTCAACTCCCAACTTTCCCATTTCCTGGAAGACTGCAAGGTGCTCGACACCACCCAATCCGGATTCCGAAAAATTCACAGCACCGAGACTGCACTCATCGCTGCCACGGATGACATCAGGACCATGCTCGACGAATGCAAAACCACAGCACTCATCCTCTTGGACCTATCTGCAGCCTTTGACACGGTTTGTCATCACACCCTCCGTACACGACTCCACAACTGTCAGAGTCACCAGATCCTCGGGGTCTGTGCACGTTCCCAACACTTCCACCACAAGACAGCTCCAATACTCTGATTAGATTTATCACAGAGTCTAAGAGAGTCCAAATGGGGAAAAGGGGATTAGGACGGGAACAGCTGGGAAGGAGACCTGTAGGAAGCAAAAGGTTAAAACACAACATAAAAATTACATCTCATGAATTCAGTACCATGCTACAACTCTAAGCTTCGTCTTTTTTCCGAAAAACATGAACAACCCTAGAATAGTCCTAAAACTGACTAGGCTTTAGATGACCGAATACCTGAGGAGGAAACAGGAAAAGTTAAATAGGACTTTCAGATTCAAATACTTTCTTTAGCATGAGAATCAGGAAACACTCTGAGCAATTTCTAAACAACCATATGAATCTCCTTTTAAGAATACATATCAGTAACACACAGCATTGCATCTAGAACTCTGGTATTGTTGTGTTCTTCTCAGAAAAAACATTGGGAAGTGAATTGCGCACATTGCAGATTTTTATATGAGTATTAAACACCATAAAGGAATGTGCACCATGAAATCACACAACGTAGATTCAAGGAATAAATCACGCAACGTGTCAACTTGAAATGCTACCAAGAAAATGTCTTAGAATAGTAGCGCACAGTAATTTACATTATTTATACACGAGGAAAGAATTGCGCGTCTTGCCGATTCAAATGCCACCATACAAATGCCAAGAAAAGGTAGCGCACAATGAACAACATGAAAAGCACTCAGGGAAAGAATCGCGCGTCTTGTCGATTCAAATGCCACCATGCAAATGCCAAGAAATGGTAGCGCACAATGAATAACATAAAAAAACACTCAAGGAAAGAATTGCACGTGTTGCAGATTCGAATGCCACCATGTAAATGCCAGAAAATGGTAGCGCACAATGAACAGCATGAATTACACACGAGAAGTGAATTGCGCGTTTCGCCGATTCGAATGCCACCATGTAAATGTCAAGAAAAGGTAGCGTGCAATGAACAACAAAGTTAAATGCTCATGAAACGAGTTGCACGTCTTGCCAATTCGTAAAACATCATGTAAATGTCAAGAAATATCAGCGCGCAATGAACAACAATGTAATAACAAAGTCAAATCTTTATGGAATAAATAGCGCGTCCTCCCTATTTGCAAACCACCATACAAATGTCAAAAAATGGCAGCGCACAAGTAATCTGTTATTCATTTAAGAATTAAAGTCAAGAATATGAAAATTCTTAATTACGGTGTTGGGAAATGTCCAAACACTGTCTTACCGCCTGGAAACAGTGATCACCAATGAGAGATGAGTGCAGAAGACTGGAAAATCCAAATAGGCCTCCGGGACAGGAGCTCAGGAAGAAGCTGCTGCTCTGCACCGGGACCTCTGAATAGTGAGCACTGGAAGTTGGGCTGACTCTCTTTTATAGAGTCTTGGCCCAGCCTAGAACCACGCCCAGGCATGTTGCAGGGAAAGTCTCTAGAAGGCCATGGAAAGGGACCACACCCTAACACACTCTGAATGTCTGCAGCAATACATTGCAAATGTACAGTATTTATAAGCACCTTAAAAGTTAATCTTTTGGATGGAATTCTGCAATGCAAAAGGTTAAACAATAACATATCATCACAATGCATAAATTACATTATCTTGCGAGTGTTGGGTTTTTGCATTCTAGATGCCCGTAGAGCACGCACTGTCCTGGTGTTGACAGTACTCCCCTCTCCCAGGCGCGCTCTAGGGCCTGGTTTATCTGGATTGAGACGATGAAAGCGTCTCACAAGTACTGGAGCATGAACATCAGATGCGGAAACCCATGAATTACTTTCAGGGCCATAACCTTTCCATGAGATTAAGTACCATAGGTTACGCCCTCTCAGTTTAGAGTCCAACACTTTCTTGACTTCATATTCTTCTTCCCCCTGTACTAGAACAGGAGCTGGATGAGGGTGGACCTTTTGGACTGCCTTTTTTAAGAGGGAAGTATGGAACACTGGATGAATCCGTAATGATTTTGGCAATTGTAGTTTATAGATCACAGGATTGATTTGCTGAAGAACAGTGTAAGGACCTATAAATTTGGGGTTGAACATGTGCTTCTTCTTGAAGTCTATGGGGGTCATTCTGACCCCGGCGGTCATGGACCGCCGGGGCCAGGGTTGGCGGGAGCACCGCCAACAGGCTGGCGGTGCCCCGCAAGGCATTCTGACCGGTTTGGCCGCGGTCAGATGTGGAACACCGGCGGTCTCCCGCTGGTTTTCCGCTGCCCAAATGAATCCTCCATGGCGGCGCAGCTCGCTGCGCCGCCATGGAGGATTCTGACACCCCATACCGCCATCCTGTTCCTGGCGGTTCGCCCGCCAGGAACAGGATGGCGGTATGGGGTGTCGTGGGGCCCCTGGGGGCCCCTGCAGTGCCCATGCTAATGGCATGGGCACTGCAGGGGCCTCCGTAAGAGGGCCCCACTTTGTATTTCAGTGTCTGCTTTGCACCCGTCACACCTTCCCACTCCGCCGGCTCCATTCAGAGCCGGCGTCCTCGTGGGAAGGTTGTTTTCCACTGGGCTGGCGGGCGGCCTTTTGGCGGTCGCCCGCCAGCCCAGTGGAAAACCCAGAATCACCGCAGCGGTCTTACGACCGCGGTGCGGTGTTCTGGCGGGGGTACTTTGGTAAGAATCACCCCCTATATGTTTTGTGGAAAGCCACACTTAGTCACCAGGTTGATACTGCGGTCCCTCACAATGTTTCTTGTCATAATGCTTTTTGTATTTTTTTTTGGCTTTTTCTAAATGTTGTTGAATCGATTTCTGAGTTTGATGCAAATGTTGAATGATTTCTGACACAGCTGGAGTGAGAGAACTTTCTTGAGGAATTGTGATGGGCAAGGTGTCAGAATGATAGCCAAACAAACCAAAGAAGGGTGTAACGCCAGTAGAAGTGTGGAAGGAGTTGTTGTAGGCTAACTCAGCTAACCAGAGCATTGATGTCCATGAATTAAGTGCTTTTTCAGCGTAAGCAAGTAGGTATTGCTTCAAAGTATGATTTAGTCTCTCAGTTTGACCATCTGTTTGAGGATGGTGGCTAGTAGATAGGGTAGATGGCACTTGGAGTGTTTTACAACATGTCTTCCAGAAGTTGGAGGCAAATTGCGATCCCCAATCGGAGAGGTTCACTTTTGGCAGTCCATGATAACGAACCACTCTATTCAGTAAGATAGTTGCCAGTTCACTAAAGGTGGGTAATTTCTTACAGGCAATGAAATGTCCATATTTCGTGAGACTATCTACTACCACCAGAATTACTGAATGCTGTTGAACCACTGGCAGACCTGTAATAAAGTCTAAAGAGATGTGTTCCCACGGACGACTTGGGGTTGGGAGTGGGTGTAAAAACCCTTTCGGTTTTGAATGACTTGTTTTAGTGCGAGCACAGACTTCGCAGTTGTTTACCATTGTTTTTACATCCTTTGTTAAGGTAGGCCACCAAAAATAGCGTTGGATTAATTCAAGAGTTTTAGGAGTACCAGGGTGACCTGCTGTAGGTATAACATGCAACCAATGAAACACTTTCTTGCGAAGTTTGGTAGTGGGCACGAACAAACGAGCATCATGAAAGGGTAATCCTTGTTTGATTGATCTTTTCGGATCTGCTTGGGCCCACGCCTGCCATTTTTCAACAGTGAATGAATTGCGGATGTCTTCAAAGAAATCTTCTGTTTTTATGATACATAGGACCTTGTCAGGAGCAATGATAGCTCTGGAGGTTTGAACTGCAGGCAATGTGGTAGACTCTTGGCGGGACAAGGCGTCAGCTTTGCGATTATCTTTACCAGGCCGGAAGGTTACCACAAAATCAAACTCGGCAAAAAACAGCATCCAGCGTAATTGCCGAGGAGTCAAAAGTCTGGCAGAACTCATGAATGGAAGATTGCGATGATCAGTATATACTGTGACAGTATATTTAGCTCCCAACAAATGATGTCTCCATTCTTTAAAGGCGTCACGAATCGCCAGAAGCTCTTTTTCAGCAATGACATAGTTCTGTTCGGCTTCGTTCAACTTCCGAGACATGTAAGCTACAGGATGAAGCTGACCAGTGTCTTTGTTTCGTTGTGACAAGACTGCTCCTATCGCCACATCTGAAGCATCAGCTTCCACTATGAAAGGTCGATCCACATTTGGATGAGTCAAGACTGGGGCAGTGGAGAAAGCTTCTTTCAAAGTTGAAAAGGCTTGGTCTGCTTCTGGGGACCATACACATTTTTCTTTCTTTCTTAATAACTTAGTAATTGGAGCCACTGTCTGGGAGAAATGGTTGATGAACCTCCGGTAAAAATTTGCAAAGCCCAGGAAACATTGTACATCACGAACAGTCTTTGGGATGGGCCATTCAGATACGGCTTTTACTTTCCTTTCTGCCATCACCATACCTTGAGGGGTAAGGATAACCCCTAAAAACTCAACTGTGCTAACATGAAACTCACACTTGGTTAGCTTGCAATATAAATGGTGTTTACGAAGGGCTGCCAACATTTTCTTGACATGTTGAACATGTTCATTCTCATTGTCTGAGTAGATCAAAATGTCATCAATGTAAACTATGGCAAAGATATCGAGGTACTCTCTAAGAACGTCATTTAAGAAAAATTTAAATGCTGCTGGAGCATTGCACAGACCAAAAGGCATGACGGTGTATTCAAAAAGGCCATATCTTGTTTTGAATGCCGTTTTCCATTTGTCACCCTCTCTCATTCTGACCAAAGGGTAAGCACCTCGAAGATCAAGCTTCGTGTAGATTTTTGCTTTCTTTACTTGTTCCAGTAAGACCAGAATTAGAGGCAAAGGATATTTGTTCTTGATGGTGATTTTATTCAAGCCCCTATAGTCGATACAAGTTCGAAGCTCTCCGTTCGCTTTTGGAACAAAAAACAAAGGAGAAGCTGTGGGAGATTTAGAGGGGCGGATGAAACCATTCTCTAAGAATTGTTCCAAGTATTTTCGTAAATCTTGATTTTCATGTTCTGACTGGGCATACACACGACAGTTGGGAAGTATCCCCCCTGGGACTAGATCAATTTGACAGTCATAAGATCTATGAGGAGGTAAGTTCTCTGCTTCCTTCTCATCAAATACATCTTCATAAGACGAATACTGTTTGGGCAACTGAACTTCTTTCTCTGCGGCGGTAGCTATGTAAGAATGGCGAACTTCCGATTCTTGAGTCCTTTGGAGACAATGTTCTTTACATAGCACTGATGAGAACACGATCTTTCGTTCTGCCCAATTAATCTCTGGATTGTGATGAGTTAACCATGGCAAGCCAAGGATGATCCCATACTGGGGAGCATGGATCACGTCAAGGATGAGTTCCTATTTATGTTTCTTTCTTTGATTTTTACCTTCACAAATTATTGTCAAGGGGACAGTCTGAAGAGTTATCAGACCTCCAGTCAAGAGTTTTCCATCAACTGCCTGGATGGTTTCCGGGGTCTTCTTTTCAATACATGGGATCCCCCATGCACGAACCAATTGGGCGTCAACAAAGTTTCCGGTAAACCCAGAGTTGACTAGAGCCTTCTTGAAATAGGTCTTTTTCTTGACCTGAACTCTTATTCCCAATTTTAGATGTTTGGATTGTGAAGGATCCACGGTGACACCCAAGAGCAACCCTTCTCTGCAACTTGGGTGCTTTAGATTTTCCGACTCGACTGATGCATTGGTTGCAACTTTCTGAACTGGGCCTCGCTTCCTCTTTGTTTTGATTGGACAATCTTTGGCGAAATGACCTTTCCACCCACAATAGAGACATTGCCCGTTTTTTCTGCGTAGGTCCTTTTCATCTTTGGTCAAAGGTCTCCTGATGGTTCCAATTTCCACCGGTTCTGACGTTCTTTCTCTCAGAGTTCTTGAGTCTTTGTTATCATGAGCATGCCAAGAATGTTTTTCAGTCTTTTTACGTGTTCCTTTTCGTTCATTTAAACGATGATCAAGCCTCAAGACAAGGTTTATTAAATCTTGACAGTTTGCAGGTTGTGGGTCGATTTGCGCTAAGATGTCTTTTAGCTCCTCTTTGAGTCCCCTGTAAAACAAGGCCGCTTGTTTTTCTTCAGGCCAGGATGTCTCAGCGACCAGCCGATTAAAGTTGGCTAAATATGACACTAGGGGCCAGATGTAGCAAAGTTTTGCGAGTCGCAAACGGGGCGAATCGCTATTTGCGACAGTGCAAAATCGGAAATGGGATGCAAAAAGCCCATTTCCGACTTGCAAAAAGCGATGGGACCCATTTGCGACTCGCATCCGTTGCGATCCGATTTTGTGACCCGCAAATACCAAGTCGCAATTTGCGAGTCGCAAACCTTATGCAACTGCAACTCGCAAATTGCGACTAGTCGCAAAAAGCCCAGTTTGCATGTCCCATTTACCACTAACTCAGAGCAGGTGGTAACCATTACCAAAGTATAAAAGGAGACCCAGAAGGCATCTGGGTTACACGAGATGGCGGAGATATACCTGATAGCAGTGAGAAGGAGAGTCCACGCAGCCCAGCAGAGGAGGAGGAGGGGCCACAGACAGGAGAAGATATATAGAACAAGGCAGACTCTTTTTCAGCAAACTGAGGAAGAAATATATGACAAATACCACCTTAGCAGCGCAGCCATACTAGAATTAATAGATATACTCAAACCACAGCTAGAACACCAGACTCTGCGTGGCTGCGCCATCCATACGCATGTGCAAGTGCTATGCTCACTGCACCTCTTGGCCTCAGGGAGCTATCAGGGGGTCATTGCTGTGGCAGGTGGGGTATCCCAAAGTGCAGTGTCAAGGTTCCCCAGGGCCTTCCTAGATGCCTTAGTCACGCACATGTCCCACTTCATATACTTACCAAGGAATGAGGCAGAAATGAACAGCACCAAGCTGGACTTTTACCGCATTGCCCACTTTCCCCATGTCATAGGGTGTGTACATGGGACACACATTCAAATATGCCCACCTGCTAATCTAGAACACCTTTTCTGCAACAGAAAGTGTACCCACTCACTCAATATTCAGGTTGTTTGTGACGCCCATTATGTCATCACGGACATTGTAGCTAAGTTTCCAGGCAGTACCCATGACTCATACATTTTTAGGCATAGTGGGATACATCAACGCCTGGAACGTGGAGAATTCAGAGACGGTTACCTCCTAGGTAGAGCCACAGACACTTGCAGACATACACACAGGTCACTGTGCACGACAATCTGGACTTCCTAACAGTGTACTTTTTGTGCCCAACAGGTGACAGTGCATATGCTCTTAGGCCTTGGATCATGACTCCGTTTTTAACACCCAGCAATGATTCAGAGAGGCAATACAACAGTGCACATAAGAGGACCAGGAACCTCATCGAGCGCACCTTCGGACTCCTGAAGGCAAGATTCAGATGCCTCCACCACAGTGGAGGTGCCCTCCAATACACCCCCATTATCGCATTCAAAATTGTGGTCGCATGCGCCATCCTCCACAACATAGCCACCCGACGTGGGCTACCTCTCACCCCTGCAGACCCAGATCCTGATGATGAAGAGCAAGAACAACCACATCGCCATCATGGGGATAGGAGTATACCTAATCAAGGAAGACTGAGACGGGAACACATTGCAACACAATATTTTGGACGGTACGTGTCAACTCCCACCATACTCACCTATTGACCAAAAAATCCATTTGTTAAGTGGAACAAAAATAACAGTTTTATTAGTGCATTAATGAAACTATTCACAAGTACTGATTGTCCATGGGCATGAAAATGCTAACCAGGCATGTGGCACATTCACGTCATGTGCCACATTTTATGGTCCAGGGTGATCTCTAAGACCTTCTGCCCCTCCTGCCAGCCTGGCTGGTCCCTGGTGCTTCAGTGGTGCTCTGCCTGCCACTCCTGAGCACCCTGCTGTCAGTGACAGAGACACTGCTCACTGTCGAGCCCTCCTCACTGTCCTGGGGTGTTTCCCCTGTGCCCCTCGACATTTCCCGTGTCTCCATCATTTCTATAATGTGGGTCAGACGTCCCAGGCCCCTAGCCACATCCCCAGCGAAATGGCCCATCTCCACTTGCAGCCCAACTGTTCTCCTCGACAGGCCTGTGGTGTTCATGGCGAGCCTGCCGATGGATGTGGCCATCCTGTCCAGTCTGTGCATGAGCTGACGATCTCTGCACCGCCCACCCTCGGCCTGGGCCAGTAGTCCTCCTGCTAGTTCCCTCATGGCAAGGGCAAGGTCCCCAGTGTTATTGCAAATCATGTCCATCCTTGTGTTGAGGTGCTGCATGCTGGCATGGTTATTGCGCACGAAGCGGTGCAGCACACCACTAATCCTCCCCAAAATTCTATTTTGTAGGCGCTAACCACGCAGCAGATGTGCCTCACTGGTGCTGGAAGGAAGTAGCCCGGATGCAGACTGCAGCCCTGATGGTATGGACCTGCGACGCCTGCACAGCGGTGGCTGCCCTGTGCTTCCACCTGTCTCATCCCTGCCTGTTGCTGGGGCAGCCTCTTGTGGAATTGTTGCAGCAGGTGTGGCTACTGCAGGGATGCTGCTGACCGTGCAGGTGGGGGTGCTGGCGGGTCCTGAGGTGTCCTCATGGGCCTGGCTGCTTGGAGTGTCGGTGGTGTCTTGTTGGAGACCTGTGGGACATGGGGAACAGACTGTCAGTGTCTACTATCTATTGCACACTTCATAATAAACATTTGCCTATGAACTGCCTACTTGACTACATTTCCCATAATGCATCATTCTGGCATTTGCTACCCTGAAATGGAGCTATCTTGGTTGTGCATGCCCCTGTGTACATGGTGGGTGGGGGTATGGCATTGATAGGGGTACAGGCATATCACATGGTACTCACCGGTTGATGTGCTGGGCTCTGAGGTGTCCAGGTCCCCAAATCCAGACACTGCCTCCTGCTCCAAGGTTTCCTCCACCCTTTCTTCCAGGGGTGTGGGTGGTGGCACAGACGATGGCCCCCCTCCTGTGCCTCTCATCTCCCGGAGCCTTTCAGCCACCCTCTCCTTGGTCCGGGAGCGGAGGTCATACCACCTTTTCTTTATGTCGTCTATGGTCCTATGGCTCACCCCCAGGGAATTAATCTTGTCCTGTATGTCCTGCCACAGCTGTTTCTTGGTGGCTTCAGGAACATTGAGGGCTGATCTCCCAAACAAGTCATCATAGTGCTGACAGCATTCCTCTGTCAGCACCTCCAGCTCCCTCTCAGAGAATTTCAGCTTCCTCTTCCTTGGTGTTCCCTCCATGGCAGCTGCTGTTTGTCCTGTGTGAAATTCGGCAGTTATAAAAGGGTGTGGTCCTGCCTCCTCCCAGGTGTATTAGTAAACTTCCTGGCTGTGATGTCATCATCATGTGCCAGGAAGTGTTTCCAGAGTGTTCTGGAGTGGTTTCTGGAGTGTTCTGCTGCACCTGTAATCAATTTTCAAGGTAATCGCAATTTGCGACATCTACTCGCTAATTGCGAGTCCGTTTTTTGCACACTCGCAAAAAGCAACCTTGCAATCTGCGGACTCGCACACTGCGTTGCGAGTCCGGGTGCGAGTCGCTATTTCGGCACGTTTTTTTTCCCTGCATTCCAATTTGCGACTCGCATTTTGCGAGTCGCATCAACTCGCAAAATGCGAGTCGCAAATTTTTGTTTTGCTACATCTGGCCCTAAGTCCTGATTCCCTTGGCGTAGGTCTAATAATTCACGATCTGCTGACTGTGTTACAGTTCTACAATCGAAAACTCTCTCAAATTCACGAACAAAATTTTTCCAGTTTTACAACAGGGGACTATTTTTACGCACAAGAGGAATAGCCCAGGTGGCTGCATCTCCAGACAGATATGACAACAAGAAAGCTACTTTAGACTTGGCATCGGGGAAAGTATGTGGTCTGCAGGTGAAGTGAAGTTCCACTTGAACCAGAAAAGATTGCGCTTTCAAGGGATCACCTGAGAAGCGTTCTGGGGGAGCTAAAGGAATGGCTGAAGGAACATTGAGGGAAATGTTAGTCGGATTACCTCCAGAAGTCTGAGAAGAAGTACCTGGCCAAGACACACCTGTGGGACTTTGTTCTTTCTTCTCAACCTTATTCTGTAACTGACTCACCCTCTCAGCTAGACTATTTGTCAAATCCTTTGATGATACCACTTCTGACTGGAGCTGGGTGATAGCCTTGACTAGCTCGTCCAGTGTGGCCATGCTGAGAACATACACAAACCAGGAGGATAATAATTTGTGGGCTCACTATTCTGTCAGAGTCACCAGATCCTCGGGGTCTGTGCACGTTCCCAACACTTCCACCACAAGACAGCTCCAATTCTCTGATTAGATTTATCACAGAGTCTAAGAGAATCCAAGTGGGGAAAAGGAGATTAGGACGGGAACAGCTGGGAAGGAGACCTGTAGGAAGCAAAAGGTTAAAACACAACATCAAAATTACATCTCATGAATTCAGTACCATGCTACAACTCTAAGCTTCGTCTTTTTTCTGAAAAACATGAACAACCCTAGAATAGTCCTAAAACTGACTAGGCTTTAGATGACCGAATACCTGAGGAGGAAACAGGGAAAGTTAAATAGGACTTTCAGATTCAAATACTTTCTTTAGCATGAGAATCAGGAAACACTCTGAGCAATTTCTAAATCTTTATGGAATAAATTGCGCGTCCTCCCTATTTGCAAACCACCATACAAATGTCAAAAAATGGCAGTGCACAAGTAATCTGTTATTCATTTAAGAATTAAAGTCAAGAATATGAAAATTCTCAATTACGGTGTTGGGAAATGTCCAAACACCGTCTTACCGCCTGGAAACAGTGATCACCAATGAGAGATAAGTGCAGAAGACTGGAAAATCCAAATAGGCCTCCGGGACAGGAGCTCAGGAAGAAGCTGCTGCTCTGCACCGGGACCTCTGAATAGTGAGCACTGGAAGTTGGGCTGACTCTCTTTTATAGAGTCTTGGCCCAGCCTAGAACCACGCCCAGGCATGTTGCAGGGAAAGTCTCTAGAAGGCCCTGGAAAGGGACCACACCCTAACACACTCTGAATGTCTGCAGCAATACATTGCAAATGTACAGTATTTATAAGCACCTTAAAAATGAATCTTTGGATGGAATTCTGCAATGCAAAAGGTTGAACAATAACATATCATCACAATGCATAAATTACATTATCTTGCGAGTGTTGGGTTTTTGCATTCTAGATGCCCGTAGAGCGCGCACTGTCCTGGTGTTGACAACAACACCGGAATCCGCGACAAGGCTCTCAACTGGATCTCGTCATTTCTCACTGGCAGAACCCAGAAAATCCGCCTTCCGCCGTTCCTGTCAGAAGCCTCCGAGATCATCTGTGGCGTCCCCCAGGGATCATCCCTCAGCCCAACACTCTTCAATGTTTACATGGCCCCACTCACCAACATCGCACGGACCCACCACATCAACATAGTTTCCTACGCAGACGACACCCAGCTAATCCTCTCCCTCACGAAAGACCCTACAACTACAAAAATCAACCTCCACAATGGAATTCACGCCATCTCCAGCTGGATGGAATCAAGCCGCCTCAAGCTAAACACCGATAAAACAGAGATCCTTACCTTCGGCTCCGACCCCTCAGCGTGGAATGACTCCTGGTGGCCCAGCTCCCTACGTACCGCACCTTCGCCCACCACCCACACACGCAACCTGGGATTCATCTTGGACTCCACTCTCAGCATGACACAGCAGGTCAACGCAATCTCCTCTTCCTGCTACAACCCTCTCTGCATGCTCCGCAAGATCTTCAAGTAGATTCCCGTCGAGACCAGGAAAACTGTCACCCACACCCTGGTCAGCAGCAGATTGGACTACAGTAACGATCTATATGCAGGGACAACGGCCAAGCTGCAAACGCAGCTGGAACGGATCCAGAACGCATCTGCCCGCCTCATCCTCGATGTCCCACGCCGCAACCACATCTCCCCCCACCTCAGAGACCTGCACTGGCTACCTGTATCGAAGAGGATCGCCTACAAGCTCCTGACCCACACACACAAAGCTCTCCACAACAGAGGTCCAGCCTACCTCAATGACAGACTCACCTTCCACGCTCCCACCCGCCATCTTCGCTCGCCAGCCTCGCCCTCGCCACCGTCCCCCGCATCCGCCACACCACCGCCGGAGGAAGATCCTTTTCACACCTCGCCGCCAAGACCTGGAACTCCCTACCGCTCCACCTACGCCAAACCCAGGACCTCTTGACGTTCAGGAAATACCTCAAGACGTGGCTCTTCGACCAGTAGCGTCCCCCTACCCAGCACCTTGAGACCCTATAGGGTGAGTAGTGCGCTTTATAAATGGATTGATTGATTGATTGATTGATTGATTGAAGGGAACATTTTCTCTCCAATTAGCATAATTTTAAAAATAAAATCCAAATCTCAGTAATAATGAATTCTCAAAGGACCAACTCATCAAGCTACTACCATCTCTGGGAACACCTGTTACTCTGTACTGAATGTCTATGATAAGTTCTTAAGGAGACTTTGCTAGCGCGTCTGACCTTAATAAGTAAACTTCCAAGGGGACGCGAATAGGTCGATGAACCTTTTGACTCGCAATTAAGATGTTATTACCATAACTCCAGTATAAAATCAATAACCAATACACAATAATCAATAATCATTAGCAATATATAACAGTAACAATCAATATAGTCAGTAATTGTCATGCACCATGACCTTTCAGTCATGAATAACCACACCTTTTAGTAAAAGTTAGAATATTTCTTTCCCTATATTATTAATGCTAAGGTCATGTAGATTAATCTCAGAATCAAATGAAACACATACAGAAACAGTACTGGCTGTCCAAAGTGGTGAAAGAAACATAATCTAATCAAAGCTTGAACTTCAACACATTCTAAGGTTACGGTGAAAATCAGTAACAAAGTCAGCTGCGTCAATGTAATCACATACATTAAGTTTAGCAGAGAAATTCATTAAGCAGTAATCCCTTTTAGCATAATTTCATTAATGAGGATCCTTAACTAACACCAGATTTGCATCAGCATGTTGGGCTTAATGCGAAACAGTTTTAGTAACACAAATTTTGAAAAACATCTAACTATGGCTCTATCAAAACAGTGCAGTTGGTACCTAGAAAGAAAAAGACAATATACAGAATAATCAACAGTCTCATTTATAATACCTATCCTCAATGTGGATCAGCGAGCAGAGTCAGTCTTCATCCTCAGGACATCAGTCGATCAGCAAGGCATCAGGATTCAGCATCAAAGTTCAGAAAACGCAAAGTCTCCAAGCATTAAAGTTAAGCATGTCACTTGTCAAGACGCACAAGAAATATTGACCTCTCAGCCATCAAGAAAACGGGCAATTAATCTGTCTTCTCTCAGGGCAACGTCGTAAAATTAAAACTATTAAAACTACTTCTCAAATCCCTATTGGTCAGTTAATCGCATGTTCATACTTTGTCCAATAAAACTAAGACTCCAAATCTGTGAATTCTACTATTACTCCGTTCACATGTCGTTGATTGGTTTGTCCTGCAATGTCCTCATCATCCGGCTTGTCGGGTAACAATATTTTTGCAGCTTCCACTCCAGTCAGTATCTCCATTGTTCTCCTCCTGAGAAAGTCAGTCTCACACACATTACACATAAAATGTTACATTAGCAGGAACAGCATCTTCTAGCAGTCGGTTCTCATGAGAAACTTCCGTTATGAGCACATTTAAACAATACAATAGAAATCACAGTTTAACTCTCTAGACCAGCCATTTTATTAAACTTTAAGAAATACAGCTTTGACATGAGGCCTGGCAAATAGGCCATGACACTCGCCAAGTTAAGGCCTACAATTAATAAAGCTAAGGCAAGAAGACTCTGCTGCAAAACAAAGAACATTGAGATAAATCATGTTGTCTATTATTTATGGTCAGTGCCCACAATCTATTTTCTCATTTTTCCACTAGTGAAAAATCTTTCTAGACTTCTTTTTAATCTGTTTTCAGGCTTCTGTCTTAGAAAGCGGATACCGTTGTAATATGGTTTTGGAATGGTATTTGCATTGGTGCAAATTTCTGATGGGCTTTGCTGTTTTATGCACATGGAGGTCGTAAAGTCAATTCATTTAGTCCCATGTTTATATGAGTTAACGCTTTATTTTCAGACAGCGCAGCTAGAAACAGTGACCAAGGTTTGCCTCTTTCCTTTTCGAGTTGTGCTGTCTGAAAATAAATCATGAGCTCAGAGAAGTACAGAGTTAAATTAATTCACTTACTACCTGCAGGCACATAAAACAGGCGCTCGGCTCTGTTAGTGCCCCCTCTCTACCTCAAAGCCAACCTCCACGAAGGAATGAAAGCAGTCGCTGACTGGATGAGAAATAGCCGCCTGAAACTGAACACTGACAAGACAGAAATCCTCATCCTCGGGACATCCCCCTCCGCCTGGGACGACTCGTGGTGGCCCACCACCCTTGGGACAGCCCCAACGCCCACCGACCACGCCTGCAACTTGGGATTCATCCTCGACTCCGCACTCTCCATGGACAGACAAGTCAGCGCCGTCACTTCCTCCTGCTACAACACTCTACGCACCCTCCGCAGGATCTACAAGTGGATCCCGACCGACACCAGGAAGACAGTGACCCACGCCCTCGTCAGCAGCAGATTGGACTACGGCAACGCACTCTATGCAGGAATCCCTGCAAAACACCTCCAACGTCTTCAACGCATCCAAAACGCCTCAGCCCGACTCATCACCAACGCACCCCGCCACAGCCACATCACCCCACACCTCAAAGAGCTCCACTGGCTTCCCGTCGACAAGAGGGTCACCTTCAAGCTCCTCACCCACGCACACAAAGCACTCCACAACGCCGGCCCTACCTACCTCAACAACAGACTCAGGCCCGTATTTATACTTTTTTTATAAATACGGGCCTCAACTTCTACACGCCGACCCGCCAACTGCGACCCGCAAGCCTCGCCCTCGCCACCATCCCCGCATCCAACGAGCCACCTCCGGCGGCAGATCCTTCTCCTACCTCGCCGCCAAGAACTGGAACACGCTCCCTACCTACCTCCGACAGACTCAAGACCTACTCACCTTCAGAAGACTCCTCAAGACCGCAGTAGCAGCACCCCCCCCAGCACCTTGGAACCCTAACGGGTAAGTAGCGCGCTCTATAAATATCTGTGATTGATTGATTGATCTCTATATTTAGGGAACACTGACAGAAGTTTTTCTATGAAAAAAAAAGCAAAGGCCTTTATAAAATGCTAACCATAGGCTCATTTCTTTCAACAACAAGCCGCCTATTCTGACAAGGATTTTCTTAATTATTTATGCAAACTAGATCATTAAACCTGTCCCATCATTAATTGCCCAACAATTGTGTATGGAATGCTCTTGCAGAACATGATGTAATGCTGTATTCCAAACCCTGCATTTTTACTGGAAATGAGTTGCCAGTTCTGAATTCTTTCTGTATTTCAAGGCATGTTCTGCAAATGCCAAAGTGGTAATGGATTGGCGCAGTGACCGAGGAACTTAACTTCCCACACAAACCAAACCGTTTGGCAGTTCACCTTTTATAAATGAACAATATACTGTGAATAAAAGCGAATTGCAGATGGCTCTGAATTGTTGATTTCCTTAATTTAGACTGGGTAGCCATACAACAGCAACTGATGGCTATTTAAATTAGAAATAATTTATGAGACTGACTGTCACGTCCTACTCTAGCGTGATCACACGGAAATAAAAAAAACTCTTGTTGAGATAAAAGCTGGCTGTTATACCCTTTTTATAGGGTCGAATGCGCAAGCGCTCTAGCCTGTTGTAATCTCTCTGTGGGGTTTTAATCACACCCTCTCTTGCTAGTCATTCTTTGTTGTGCTTGTCTTAGATGCTTCATTTTTATTGGTCCATTTTGTGTCCCTCCTTTGTGTGCTGAGTTCCCTCCTAGCAATTTCACTAAGTGAACATTTTTGTTGACCATCACACTAAGTCATGATTCCTCCTGTTACAGCGTGTGATGTTCTCTCTTCGGTTTTGATTTGCCTTTCATCCCAGCCGCTATCCTTTCTAGACATTAACGCAGGGAGACAATAACTCTCACGCTCACGGCAGTGGTGGTGCTTTAAATCGGCTTACTTCTGTCAACTGTTTTACTTTTAATTTTCAGTTTATGTGGCAAGAAAAGTTCAGTTAGGAATTTACAACTGTAATAGCTATAACTCGAGCACCCATTGCATTGCAAATGCTTGTTTTTTTTTTCCAGTTTTATACAAACTCGACCCAAAGGTATTGGAGCCTTTTACATGAGCACCGGCTAGAGCACGGTGAGAATAAGTGATTTTCTCACAATCACAGGAGGTTGAGGCGACTTCTGAATCAAGCCTGGTTACCCAGTTTCAAAGTCGGCAGATCTGGCCATTTGGCCACATCCTCTCCACTTCACTGTCAATTAATGGGTAAATATCATATACAGACCTGATTAAATTAGGAAGCTTACAATGCTACAGCATACAATTTCTTGAAGTAGTGAAGCTGCACTACATGCACAAAAAGCTTATTTAGGAATGTGCAAGCTTCTGGCAAAGTTGCAATTCACATACAGATTTGTTCACAGTACGCCGATAATATTGAAATGTTTGAGACTATTATCTAATGCACTTTTTGGCATGTAAATTAGTACCCTGCAGTACTCTATTACGAACTCATACATGCTTTTGTAAGTTGGCCTCCTCACTATCTGTAATGGAAATAAAATTGGAATATTCATAAACTCCAAGGGCCAATTTATCAAGGGATTGCATTGCCCTTGCATCGCGCAGGGTGTCACACGGGCCACACCATTTCCAAGTCAGCTTTATCAACCATCCAAGGCTACCTTGCGTTGCCCTGTGTTGGTTGGTAGATCTAGAGTAACGCAAGGCAGAGCAAGTAGCTGGCTTGCTTTACTCTACCCTGGGAAGGCGTTTCATAGGTGGTGTGTAGGTGTTCCCACACATTCATCCATGGATATTGGTGCATCCCCAGATTTGCCAAAACTGGTAAGGATGGAAACGCGTCCAAATGCTACTCTTTTCCAGTGTTGATACAATGATAATTTCTACTTGATAAAATAACCCTTTGGCAGGCCAAAACTTTCCTTCATGAGTCACTCTTAAGGGAGGCCCTAACCACCCGTGGGACAGGGTGCATGACATTTGAAAAGCAGGACATGTGTTTTTAAGTTTTACATGTCCTGGATGTGAAAAAAAACTAAAGCTGTTTTTCACTACTGTAAGGCTATCTCTTCAATAGATTAACACTAAATTGCCTTATTACATTTAATAAATGCTAACTTCAGATTGGGAGCGGATGGAGATGTATTGTTTATACTCAATAAATTGTAATTCTGAGGTGGAGTAAGAATCTAACACATTGCCAGACTTGTAAATCTGGGAACGCATCAGGTTCCTTTGGGTTCCATGGGTGTTGCCTGGGAACAGCCAAGCAACACCTATGGAACGCCTCTTTCATGCAGTGTTATGCGTGAAAGGGGTCCATATTTACAAGGCCATGAAAAGCCATGCAAGGTGGCTCTGCGTGGACTCGTAAATTTGGGCTGGCACACTGGGCCACTGGAGCGTCCAAAAAAATGACACTCTGGTGGTGCAGTGTGCTGCTAGGGTCTCGTAATTGAGGCCCTATGTCTCTTATCTTTAGTACTCATTTCCAAGAAGTACTATCCAACCCTGGAACCTGCCTACTCAATCTCAGGGCAATCCCAAGGCTTGGATGAGGTGGGCTCACTTACGTAATGTGACTTGCTTCAACATTGGCCACCTCATTGCACCCTGGAAAGATCATACTACCAGTGCAGACTCAACATCAAGGGGGTTCTTATATATTATTTGTCTGGATAGTTCTCTGGGATCCAGTTAATTGACTAAAATACTTTAGGATAAACCACAAGGGTTCCTTTATTTGGTGGTATCCTGGTATGGATAAAAATATTACTGAAAGGTATTATTTCGGGACAGTAAGCGGTATCATGGCCCCATGTACACTATATTGCCGACATGTGTCTGCCCTTCTACATGCCTAAATAGGTCTTCAGCATTCATCAGGGCTAATAGGACTCCTCTACTACTCCCATTGGTGAGTATAAGCAAAAAAGCCAACCTTCCCTTAATAGGTCAAAGTAGGTATACCTTAGGTATGGGGAACGTAAACACAATAGTCAGCTCAATAGTATGTCCAAGCCACAAGCAAATCAAATGGTCCATACTTGAACATTCATCCAATAAATAAATAACAATACACTTGTGGCTCACGTAACAAAACACATAAAGACACACACATGCTCGACGGATGTAACACACATGCTTGCAAAAACATGCCACATCTAGGTCTATTGCCCACTTCTACTTTTTTAACCTGTCAGGTGGGAGCTTTGCCTCATGGTCTATCTGGGGTGGTTGTCTCCTATTGTCACCCTAAAGAAGACATGGCTATTATCATACACTGCAGCCAAGGTAAATCCAGAAATGGGCCAAACCTCTGTAACCATGGCACCTGAGGACGAATGCTACTAACTTTATGGGCGACTACTTTTGACGAAGTAAGTACAGTAGAAGGGTTGTCTTTGACTGTTGTGATGTTGTCATTTAGCAGGTTTCAGAAACCGTGCTTTTGATTTTGTATAGTGTGTGACTACAGGGCTCACCTCGTTAGAGTATCCATGAAATAATACTCGATCTAAAAGGAAGTATGTCTAGTTATATAAGAGAAAAACATTTCTTCTGGTTGTGGTCACAATGTGTGATTAGCACTTTTACTCTAATTGATTTACAGATCACAGAAGTAGGAATGATATGAAATAACTCCTGCTGTTATATCGCAATTGTTTGTTCGTTTATTGGTCTATTGACACGGATAAGAATACAGAGCATTCACGGTGTGGATAATTTCCTGGTACACCGTTTGATTTGTGTATTGTATGGTAATAACTATGAAGCAATATAACTTGCTGCACTGCTGACAGAGTGGCATGCGGGAATCCTGCAGTACTATAGGGCTCCAAATAAGCTCACAGGCATGAGGTTCTTATTGTATGGATCTTATGGCATGTGGGGGATGTATGCACACACTGACAGCATTTACCTGTCTCTGTCTCTTCTTGTAATCTACATAGGGGCTTGAATGGAGGAGAACAAAAGACGCAATACATCTCAAATGGAGACAAGGTTGTAAGTGATGCTGTGAGTGGTTATAGCATGCCTTAATGCACACACAAATAACTGTTCCTGACGAAAGCCATTCTGACTTTTGGCAGCTAAGAGAACATATATGAAACATGTCGACACATATCACTGATGTAAGAGGCCATGATTTCCTCAACACACATCCATCACTGTTTTTATCTTTGTCCACTTTTACCTTAATTAAAGTATACCAATATGGCAGGGTGTCTGTCAGACAATTTTAACTTCACTTTTTCACTCAAAGAAATTCCAGCTCTGTTGTAACCAGGTGTTGTAGCACACCCTTGACACGCTAGGTGTCAAGGGTGGGAGCCCTACGATGAAGTATGCCACCAATTAGGTTGGTGGGTGGAAGGTCTTTTACTAAAACTGAAGAGGTTGCTGAAAAAAACAAAACCCAAGGGGGGTGTAATAAAAACCTGCCCCAACCTTTCAGTATTTCATGGCTTGGGAGCACAGAGCAGTAAGATTACTGAGTAGTGTGCT
Organism: Pleurodeles waltl; assembly: GCF_031143425.1. Lineage (NCBI taxonomy): Eukaryota > Metazoa > Chordata > Amphibia > Caudata > Salamandridae > Pleurodeles > Pleurodeles waltl. The sequence goes on from NC_090439.1 coordinate 1,034,453,513, forward strand.
CCTTTTTCATGATGTTTGGTCTTACTAGTCTTACAAAATAAGAGAAAGATACAATTAGCTGTACATGTTGTCTGTGTTATATGGATTACCTCAATGCTAGCCTTCAAACTCTTCATTCAAATGTAGTGAGATCCCAATCACTGCTTGGTAAATTGGCTGATTTGCTCATTGCTAGTGCACTGCAAATTATAACTTCTAATTGGAAAGATACCACGGAAATATCTGTTGTAGCTTGGTGGAATCTGATTTGTTAGAATCACAGAATGGATCGAGCAAATGCTAATAATACTCAACTGTTAATTAAAAGGGACATGCTTTGGCTTCCTCTCACCTCTTTTCTTTCACAACACAAGACCTTTCATACTACTGTTAATACTTAATGGTTGCTTTATTGTAAATATGTGATTTTTAATTTGCATTGTTTAATTTTTTTCTTTTCTTTCTCTCTTCTCTTTCTTTACTAAAACATAACAAAAAAATAATATTACTCTATGGTACAATATTCTAGTCTGGTTGTGTATACAAATTGTTTTTATAGGTATAATTATCTTTATGATTATTATTTTTTTTAGTTACAATGTATTTATCCTATTGTACTGGTGTATGCTAAATTATTCAATAAAGCATTTATAAACAAACAAAAAAAAATGTAGTGAGACAAACGTTTGGCTTTCGATTCCACAACTTATTCCACCACATCTCTTCTCATCTTAACTAATGTGATTACACTCTACCACACACAGTCAACCACATCATACCACATACCATTAGATCACCACACCGCATCCACTACACATTATTCTACAGGATTCACAGTCCGATCACACTCCTAACTTCCCCTTTCTCTTCAGTGAAACTTTCCTAAAGGTTTTACCAGTTTGGTCTTCCCAAGTCACTGTTCTTAACAATCTTGTGATTTCGCGGGGACATCTGTGTCAACTGAAGCCATGATAGAAGCCCGGTCTAGGTGAGACACAACCTTTGTTACTGAGAGGTGTGTGCCATGAGTCATCCACTCAGCTGGCCAATAGTAGACACACGCTCCCCCGCATCCTGTTCATTCTGTGCATCCTCTTCCCCATTTAGCCCTCCCCCCCCTAGGTCTTCCCTTGTACTGCACGTGCAGGACCACAACGCACTCTGATACCGACTGTGCCAAGAAGAGGTGAGATAATAAGAACACGTGATGCATGTGAACCAACTGCGATTCTAATGGATTAAAATGGCTGTAATTAACTCCTTTATATGTTAATGTATTTAAACAGACACGTCTATGGAATCTTACAATTTCTGTAGTTTTACTAAAGGCAAACTCATCGTTCTCTTTGAATTATGCAATGTGAATGATTGAGTGCATTAGATTGGTGTCTAGATCCTGACTCGACTCGAGCAAAGATAGCAAATTATTTGTTTTTATTATTTTTTACATTCAGTACTAAACCATATCTTCAGGACACATTTATAAGTCAAATCCACCACTGCGTGCCTTGGTATAATTCCTAAAGAACTAACAGCAAACAGATGTAGACGCCATCAATCAGCATGAAAGGAAACATGTCTGTATGATCCTCCCTGTGCAGCAGGTTATGAAATTCAGGCCATGCTATCATCTCTTATACGGAGGAATGTCTCAGACGAATAAATCACTTAATCTGAATGCATTAACAGTTCTTTAGAAAACCCTGCCCTTTAGAGCTCTGAAGGCATTTGTATTGGAGTCAATTAATCTCGGGTGACACGCTTGGCAGGATATGCTTATGACAGATAATGCCAATGGTTAATCTGAAATCTCGCTGACAGTACATGGTCCGGATATTCTTATCAAAATTCTCTTTCGTTGCTCGGCTCATTACATTTCTGAAGAGCACGTCTGCAGACAGAGATTGCCATCCTGCCTAGTGCGGTATTCAAAGCAACTTTCAACCGAGTTCTTTAAAGAGAATATTAGGAGTTACTTCAAAGTAAAATACAATGTATAGCACTACAAATCATACACGTATACATAAAACCCTTTTTTAACAAGCATTTGCAATGCAATAAATCTCGCATTTGCTTGATTAAGAGCTGTAGATTCATAACTGGACTTTTCGTGCCACATAAATTGGTCAGCCTTGCCTCATAATTTCATCTTTCCCTGCCATATAATTCCAGTGGCCCTGCTTATAACTAAAGTACTTCCATTTACCTTCTTCCTCTATCGGCAGAAAAAAAATGTGTTGACATTAAACATCCTAATTTAAATCTGCAATGCTAGTTCCAATAGAATATCACTTTCACCACCCCACCATTAGAGTTGCTGGCTGGCTAAGACAATTCCCCCCAAAAAGACACAAGACAGTCACAGGGAAGAAATAAACTGGAATGGTTACCCAACATATCAAGAGTGTTAAAACAGTCATAGTGTAATAAGGATGTTAAGTTGGCCTAAATCGTGGTCATAACTGTAATATGGAGAAACATTAAAACATGTACAATTATCATCTAAACCTTTAGCAGAAATACACTTTTGGCATTAAACTGTAATGCTCAAAACAGCTCCTAGAGGGCACCATAGCAAAAATATCGTATTAAGAAACATGGCCATGTAACTAAATTGTTAGCCCCTAGAGAGCATAACCCAATGAAAAAAACTGGTGAACTTAATGCAGTTTGAGAGGGCATTTTAGGACTAGCAGGCCTACTGAAATAATACTACAAACAAGGCCCTTAAAACAAAACTTCTCCCCACTGTAAAACACAGGTTTCCAGCCATGAGAAAGTTTAAAAGACACCGAATGGTGGGGGAGTTTATTATTTTGGGGTCTCCACTATCTTAGTGCGGGACCCAGAGAGGATGTAGGCAGAAAGAGTACACTGTGGTCAGTGTTTTGAAGGTGGTACCAATGTCCTAGGACAACCTCTGGCTGAGTTATGAGCAAAAATGTTTTGTAAAAGTAATGCCCCGCAAAGGATTATGGTGAAAGTTTCCGTGCCACAAATATTTTAGTATGTTGTTGTGACTGTAATGCTTGAGCAGCCCTGAGAGGACACCACAATGAAAATAGCATTTGTAAGAAACATGGTCACGTAACTCTATAGTTAGCCCCCAGAGAACATAACCACACAAAAAGAAAATGGCATTAAATAATGCAGTGTAACCATATATTTAGCCCCTGGAGAGCATAGTGCATTACACATTTTCAGCTTTAATAGGCCTATAGCAATGTTATTATTAACAAGGTCCATAAAACACTAGCTATTCCCAGCTGTAAAACAAAAGTTCTAACCATGAAATATCTTAAAAAGACACGGAATGGTGGAAGGGCTTATTATTTTGGGGCCCCCACTAACCTAGTATGAAGACAGAAAAAGCACATTGTTGTGAGTGTTTGGTGGTGGTTCCATTGTCCCAGGAGTTATGAGCAAAACTATTTTGTGGAAGTAATGCCCTGCAAAGCTTTATGGGGGAAGTTTCCAAAGTGCAGTGAATATTGTAGTATTGGCTCTCCTGCAGTGCCAGGAGAGCCGATTTCAATTTGAGGATTTCTGATTTACAAAGCACTTACCAATTTCAAGTGTTTTAACCTGTTCTGAGCCGGGGACGTAATGGTTACGTCCGCTGGCACAGTGCTCCTGTGTTGGGGACGTAACCATTATGTCCCAGCACAAGAGCTCAGAGGGAGCGCTAGCGCTCCCTCCGTGGGCTTCTCCCCCACTCCCCCATGGCAGGGCTGGAAGGGGAATTGCTTCCATTTCCACCCCTGACCCCGCCCAACCCCCCTAGTGACGTCTGATGATCAGCATTTATCTTTCCTTTATGTCTCTGCAAGCATTTTGCTGCCCGATCGCGATGCAATCGGGAAGCAGAAATGTCCACTAGACACCAGGGAATTTTCTTTTTTTGGTAATTGTCAAGAGGGGAGCAGCCCCATGGGGCCAAATCTTTTTTATGCCATTTCCTAATATAATTAGGCCAATCTGCCACCGGGGGGGGTCAGAAAACCCCTAAATACCAGGGCTATTTTTTTTTCTTTTATGTGTGAGAAGCGACCCGTTAGGCAAGGGCTGCTCCCCGGGGGGCCAAATTATTTTTTGGCCATTTCTGCCCCCCAAGGAGGCAGATCAGCCTAACATAATTAGGCCGATCTGTCCCCTTGGAGGGCAGAAACCACTAGACACCAGGGATTTTTTTTTAATACTTATGAGTAAGGGGAGCGGCCCCTTGGGCAAGTGGCACTCCCCGGAGGGGCAAAATATTTTAAGGCCATTACTGCCCCCCCTGGGGGCAGATAGGCCTAATATAATTTGGCTGATCTGGGGGCAGAAAACCCCTAGACACCAGGGATATATATATTTTTTTATATATGGGGAGCGACCCCTTAGGCAATAGTCACTCCCCGGGGGGCCAATTTTTTTATTTTATTATTTCTTCCCCCCTGGGGGCAGATTCACCTGATATAATTAGGCCGATCTACCTCCGGGGGGGCAGAAGCCACTAGACACCAAGGATTTTTTTTTTTATACTAACGCATAATGGGGAGCGGCTCCTTGGGCAAGGACTGCTCCTGGGGAGCCAAAATATTTTTGCCCCTTTTCCGCCCCCCTGGAGGCAGATCGGCCTAATATAATAAGGCCAATCTGCCCCCGGGGGGCAGAAACCTCTAGACACTAGGGATATATATATATATGTATATATATATATATATTTATTACTTTATGTTTTTATGTATGGGGAGCAATCCCATAGGCAAGGGCTGCTCCCCTGGGGGGCGAATTGTATTTAGGCCATTTCTGCACTTTTTAGCCTAAAAATGTTTTTTTTCGAACTGCCCTTTTGGACCCGCTTTGGTTCCCCCTTAATTTCAACATGTTTTTGGCTCTTCCCTGTCACAGGCACTTGACCCACCTACACAAGTGATGTATCATTTTTACCAGGCGACTGAGGGGAACGTTGGGGGGTAGGAAATTTGTCCCCGTGCAGTGATCCCACACAGAAATGTGGGAAAAATTAGATTTTTTAACTATATGTGAGGTTTGCTGAGGATTCTGGGTAAGAAACCATGGGGGGATCCACGCAAGTCACACCTCCCTGGACTCCCTCTGGTGTCTAGTTTTCAGAAATGTCTGGGTTCCCTAGATGGGTGCTGAGCCCAACACCAAAAACACAGGTACCTCCCTGCAAAAACAGGTAGTTTTGTATTTGATAATTTTGATGTGTCCAGATAGTGTTTTGGGGCATTTCCTTTTGCGAGCACTAAGTCTACCCACACAAGTGAGGTACCATTTTTATTGGGAGACTTGGGGGAGCACCGGATGGAAGGAAATTTGTGTCTCTTCTCAGAATCCAGAACTTTCTGTCACTGAAATGAGAGGAACAAGTGTTTTTTGGGCCAAATTTTGAGGTTTACAAAGGATTCTGGGTAACAAAAACTGCCAGAGCCCCACAAGCCATCCCATCCCATCTTGGATTCCCCTAGGTGTCTAGTTTTCAGAAATGCACAGTTTTGGTAGGTTTCCTTAGGTGCCAGATGAGCTAGAGGCCAAAATCTACAGCTAGACACTTTGCCAAAAACAGGTCTGTTTTCTTTGGGAAAATGTCATGTGTTGACGTTGTGTTTTGAGGCATTTCTTGTCACGGGCGGTAGGCCTACCCACACAAGTGAGGCACCATTTATATCAGGAAACTTGGGGGAACGCTGAGTCGTGTTTTTTAGCCAAATTCTGAGGTCATATTTCAATGTAAAAATGTGATGTGTCCATATATGTTTCCTGTCACGATCATTAGGCCTACCCACGCAAGTGAGGTACCATTTGTATTGGGAGACATGGAGGAACACAGAATAGCAAAACAAGTATTATTGCCCCTTCCCTTTCTCTACATTTTGTCCTTCCAAATGTAAGATAGTGTGTAAAAAAGACGTCTATTTCAGAAATGCCCTGTAATTCACATGCTAATATGAGCACCCTGGAATTAATTGATGTGCAAATAACCACTGTTTCTTAACACCTTATCTTGTGACCATTATGGAAATACAAGGGTTTTCTTGATACCTATTTATCACTTTTTATATTTCAGCAAATTAATTGCTGTATACCGGGTATAGAATGAAAAACCTTTGCAAGGTGAAGCTCATTTATTGTCTCTGGGTATCTAGGGTTCTCGATGAACCTACAAGCCCTATATATCCCCGCAACCAGAAGAGTCCAGCAGACGGAATGGTATATCGCTTTAAAAAATCTGACATCGCAGGAAAACGTTACAGAGTAAAACGTTGTTTCACCTCAATTTCAATATTGTTTTATTTCAGCTGTTATTTTCTGTAGGAAAAACTTGTAGGATCTACACAAATTACCCCTTGATGAGTTTAGAATCTTATCTACTTTACAGAAATGTTTAGCTTTCTGGGATCCAGCATTGGTTTCACACCCATTTCTGTCACTAACTGGAAGGAGGCTGAAAGCACACAAAATAGTAAAAATGGGATATGTCCCAGTAAAATGCCAAAATTGTGTTGAAAAATTTGGTTTTCTGATTCAAGTCTGCCTGTTCCTGAAAGCTGGGAAGATGGTGATTTTAGCACTGCAAACCCTTTGTTGATGCCATTTTCAGGGAAAAAAACACAGGCCTTCTTCTGCAGCCCTTTTTTCCATTTGTTTGAAAAAACCGAAATGTTTGCTGTATTTTGGCTAAATTCTTGTTCTCCTTCAGGGGAACCCAAAAAATGTGGGTACCTCTAGAATCCCTAGGATGTTGTAAAAAAAGGACGCACATTTGGTGTGGGTAGCTTAGGTGGACAAAATGTTATGAAGTCCTAAGCGCAAACTGCCCCAAATAGCCAGAAAAAGGCTTGGCACAGAAGGGGAAAAGGCCTGTCAGTGAAGGGGTTAAGGTGAGAGCCACTAGAAATGACTCTGAATAGGTAACTGGGAACTAGGTAACTGTGAACAATGTGAACACTGCTCCAATACCACAGATCAAGTTCACAGTTGTGTCTGTTCTCACTGTGAGCTCCATGGCCGCCGTGCTGCATGAAGGGGAGAGACAAAAGAATAAACAAATGGTTATTTCATGCTGAAGTATTTCAGCAATTGTCCAATAATCCATGTAACAGGGGCAGTTTGGAAACCGTGATAAAAACAGCCTCAAGGCGGGACACACTTAAAGCATTTATCAATGACATCAAGTGATTTTTGAAAGGCCAGCCCAAGATCGAATGAAAGTGATGGGCGTGAGATGGGCATGGTTAAAAGCCCACAATACTTACAACAGGTCAAAGTGCTTGCACGCTCAACCTAAAAAAGGCAATATGAGAGGCAAGCATTTACTTATTTATCCATGGATATATTTTATTGCATTAATATTTATCAATAATGTATGTCAGTATTCCACCTAACACCAGCATGCCGAGAGGCGGTCTCTTCACAGAGCTATCATGTTTAGTACCAGGGAAGACATTGAACAAGGTTTGTGCAGTAATCTTCCCATCTGAGCAGGGAATTCAGGGGATTACTTTCCATAAAACCATCAGAGTGGATGGGAGAGAGGGCACTTCAGGTGTGTGTCTCCGATCCCTGCTGACGGTCATTTGTCACGCTGGACTGAGTAGTTTGGCTGTATTCCCTTAAGGGTAATGGGCTTACTGCTGATGGGATTATCCTAACCAAGGAAAGTATTCATAAAGAGGTTGGTGTCAGCCTTCTCTAGGGGGATGGCAAGTTGCGTAGGCAGCACTCTCATTTTGGTTTCTCGTAAGCTTCACAAGGAAGCTTCGCTGCCTTCTACCATGATGAATTTTCCCCTTTGCATTTGAATTTAAATCAGTGCAATCTTCTAGAGCTGAAGGTCCACAAGGGATGTGGGTGGAGTTATTAAAAGGGTGGGTTTCAATATCTTTTCCATGTCTCTGTCAACAAACAATTTGTCTGCCACTGCAGAGTCTTGAATGTAAACTTCTGATATACCTGGTGGTGCTTTAGTGGAGCTAAAAATCCTCCTGTGAGACATTGCTGAATGCTGAAGCCAACTAGGTCTTCACAAGGCTGGACATCTTCACTGTGAGGTCTTGCTGAAGATCGATTCTTCATAACAAAAAGTTCAGAGCGAGGCAGACTTGGAAATCTTGCCTCTAAGGTCACAGCCCTACATGTAAGCCTGTCCTTGTTCATGAGAATTCCAAAAAGTACAGAGTCCCACTTTTTGCTACAGTACCTGACCATGCCAGTAGAAGATAAATGATGAAATCTACCAGTTATTCATACCCCCACCTCCCGGCCACTTCAGAGCATGAACTACTCGTGGTAACAGAAGGGAACCTAAACAAAAGTGAAAGGGATGAAAATAGACTGCTCAAATCTTCACTTCTTTTATGTAAGTCAATCTCCTGCTGGGGGTTATCTCTAAAGTGGTTTCAGTAGTGGTGGTTGAATGTTTTGATCTTGCCTAGAATAAACAATAGTTGCAGTCTAAACCTACATCAAGTATAGTAACACCTGTTGTTCACTTTCCCGGCCTCAATAAGAGCTACTCTTGTATTAAACCTGCTACCCCACAGTACCTATGGTTGACATTGGCAAAAGCTATAATCTGGGAACAATTGTGACTTATTTTCAAGTTGTGAACAGTCTCTTGTCAGAGTTACTACGCCTTTACAGTATCAAGAGGCCCTTTCTGCAGAGTGACATTAGTCATAGGTTCTGAGTTCACTGTTGCTTCAGAGCTGAAGAACTTAATCATTAGAATGTCAATTTCTTTTTTTATATGCCTTAATGCTTGTATCAGTCACAACACAATCGTTTCCTTAATTATCTGTTACCTGTGTTTTGAGGCGTGCTGCAGTGTCTGTCCAAAGTATTAGGCTCATTTATTTCTGACAGATGTTTGCCCAAATTAGATTTTACCCGATGTTTTCTGTCTCTTTTCTTCTTTCTCACCAGGTTCTGCTATCAAGAATCAGACCCAGGAGTGGAGACAATGATTGGATGGAATTTCTTTTTTTGTATATGTTTATTTCTTGATGTAGCAGGTGTGATAACATACAACATACTTTGACAAAGTTATATAGTAGTATACAATGTTCAGTCAAATTATAAAAATCCTCCAATTGTATTCCTCTTGCATTTATTTGAGAACAGAAAAACATAGCTCATGATACCAGCTCAACCCCCCCCTTACGTTATTGACAGATCACTGGTTGTTTCTCAAGTGCCCTCATATTTGCACATAGCACTTATCCCCTGAGTATATAGTTTCTCTTTCAATCACACCACTTTCATCTTAGCTTCCCATGTTGTGTAAGTAGGAGGTACAGGTGACTTCCAGGCTTGAGGATTCAATGATTTAGCTATAAGGGATGCAATAAACATAATTTACTTTGCACAAATTGACAGACCTGAGTGTCGTGAGATACCAAACAGTGCTCCAGATGGGTCAGGAGTAGGAGTAACCGAGATTGCGGAGCTAACCCATTGAAATATTTTTTTCCCAAATTACTGCTAAATACTTGCAGGTGCAGCTTACATGAAGCCAATCCCCCTGATTCTCCTGGCAGCGTGGACAGGAGCTAGATCTCTCTTGGTACATTTCGTTTAGTTTAGCTGGGGTGTAGTATAACAACCATTTGGAATTAAATGTGACTTTTTTTTAATTTGCGCCCCTGATCGCTTTATGTGACAGGATATTATGATTTCTCCATTGCTGTAGGTCGATCTTGCAGCCTGCTAAATTCTCTGCTTTTATCAAAAACTGAGAAATCATCTCTGACGAGAGCCGGGAGTGAAGGATCTTATAGCAGCTATCTATACCTCGTAAACTCCCATAGAAAGCCTGACATATGTTGGAACTAGATGCATCTGATGCTATCTTGACCGTTAGGAGAAAATACTGGATTTTGGTAAAGGAAAACCTGAGATCATCTGAAATAGAACCCCTCTCATTTTTACACTGTGCCCATGTCTTGATTTGATTGCCTTCTAAAAAATCGGAAAGACTCTTAAACCCCGCCTGTTCCCAATTTTGAACATACGCCTGATTTAAACCTAAGCCTAACATCCAGGAATCTCGAAGCATGGATGTAGGATGAAAGCTCAGGACTTGATATTTCTCCTGCATTGACACAATCCTATCGCAAATATTTACTGACAATTTGTATCTCACCCACTTTGGGAGATGAGGTAGTTTGAGGAATCGGAGAAGCTGAATGCCACTATCAACTAACACACATGTAAGATAAAAATTTGAGTTGGGTGATGAGGAAGCTCTTGATGCCCAGTCCAATAAGGAAGCCTCATAATAAGTTTTGAGGTTAGGGAGCGCTAGCCCCCCATCCTCCAGCGTGAGAGCAAATTTTTCGAGCTGTAGTCAAGGTTTTTTGTTGCCCCATACAGATTGTCTGATCATGAATCTATATTTTTCAAAACAATTCTGGGGAATTTTAATGTTTTTACTCAAAAAAACAAATAAAAACAGAGGGAGAATCATCATTTTGACTAATCCCACTTGCGCTTTGATCGTCAAGGAAGAGGCTTGCCATTTCTGAAGTAGATCTTGAGCTTTCTTGTGGACAGATACATATATCAGCTGAAAAAGATCGGAAACATCGTGTGTTACAAATATCTGTAAATATCTAATAGGGATAGAGAGCTGGGACTGGACTCGTATTCCTGCTGGCAGAACCGATATCTCAGCATTATACAGAAGAGACTCAAACTTCGAATGGTTAATCCTATAGCCACCAAGATCCGAAAAAGTCTTAATCTTTACAAAGGCTCTGGCTATATTAAGCAGGTCCACACCAAGATAAAGAATCATATCATCAGCGAAGTTTAAGTTTGGATGCTTCGGTAATAGGAGGATACATAAAATTATCCTGACGAATAGCTGATGCCAAAGGTTCATTAAAGAGTGCTAAAAGCAATGGAGAAAGGGGGCCACCCTGCTGCGTACTACATGATATTTGCACCGATCCTGTTATTTGTGCATTAAATAAAACCCTGGCTTCGGCCTTCAAATATAGTCCGCTCAGAGTTTGAATAAACTTCCCTGGGAATCTAAACCTTTCTAAAATCATGAACAGGACCTCCCATTGGACCAAATTAAATGCCTTCTCAGCATCAAGCATTATAATTGCTGCCGGATAGTTATTGTGTGAAAAATAATCGATCACCTGAACCAAAAAATTAGTATTTGTAGACAACAGCCTGCCAGGAAGAAACTCACTCATCATCATGAATACGTCCTTGAACTACCTGAGCCATTCGGATTGCCAACATTTTAGTAGATAGTTCCTAATCCTGATTTAAAAGACTGATTGGGCGATAGGAGCCTGGATTTTCCGGTGGCTTATCTTTTTTTTTTAAACTGACAACTATGGCCCTTTTAAAAGAGGGAAGGACCTCCGCCTCTCCAAGTATTTCATTAAATAGATTAACCAAAACTTTGGCTACTTGGATCAGCAATATTTTATATTCTTCAGCTGGAAGGCCATCTTCTCAGGAGGCCTTTCTGTTTGGTGCATCCCATATTGCCTTTGTTACTTCAGAGAAAATAATAGGAGCTGATAACGAGGCTTGTGCCTGTCTATCTAACCTTGGTAGCTCCAGTGAGTTTAGATAATGGGTAATCTGAGATGAGTTAGCTAGCACTGTAGCAGTGTAAAGACTTGTGTAATGGGAGAGGAAAACCTTTTCTATATCATTAGGCTGAATCATGATTACACCTTGATTGCCATCAAATATAGATTTCATCAAATTGGAATTAGAATTTCTTTTTGCTGACCAAACCAAAAATGTCCCTAAATGCTCATTCTCTTCGTACTGCCTCTGAGAAATTGTATGCTGGTTAAGTATTTCCTGAGATATATAGAAGTCTCTCAGACTATTCTGCGCCCTTTTCGAGCTTAGAAGCTGACTCTTGATTATGCTGTATTTGATAACTCCTTGATGCTTGATCCAATTCTTGTTGTAGTTTATGCTTTTTCTCTTTAGATACTTTATCCATATGAGCTTTGTAAGAAACTGCTTTGTCTCATATGTGAGTTTTGATGGCTTTGTCTGTTTATTACTCATAATAATACTAACCGAGGGGACGGAGAGATCCAAAAAAGGATTAGCAAGGATATCTGACCCCTGTCTCGCCAAACCAAATGAGACTAAAATCAAATAAATCTTCAAGGCTGTATTATACCGTTTAGAAAAGCAAGTGAATTCCCTCGGCTGAAGATGGTCTGCCCTCCAAACCATCTTGGCAAGCAATCAAGGTGCTTTCTGTTTATTCTGCTTTTGATTCCTACGTGATGTATCCATCTGAATTTTAGTTATAATATCAAAGTCCCCTCCTGTAATATAAAAACCAGAGAGTAAAGACAATTGACCGTACAAGCTCGTAAAGAAGTTGTTTCATCTTCAATAGGGCCATAAGAGCTCACAAAATTAATATTCTTGTGTGCTACTGATGTACTGATTATTATCCATCTTGCCTGTGGGTCCCTAAATACCTGATTTACCACCCAGGAAAATCCTGTGTGATTAAAATGGCTACTCCCCAAACTGCTGCCCTGGCTGACACAAAACATTATTGGGTGCTGAAGTTAGGGAGTTTGGGCAGCTTCCCCTGGAGTTTTAGATGAGTGTCCTGAAGGCATACCTGAGATTGCGATACCTTTAACCAATTGAGTATTGCTTGAAATTTCACATTGTTATTGGCCCCTTTCACGTTACAAGTCACAATTTTTAAGCTATTCCCTGTCATTCCCTTTGTTAGACCATAAGGGGAGAAAATCTAGACTAGTATAGGACTGCAAACTTGCTTTTAAAGCCTTTTTTTGTCTCAACGCCATACCTCTAGACCAATTATTATATGAATTTGCACGAGCATCACCTGCTTTTTCACCCCTACCCAGAGAAAAAAGTCCCCCCGCCACATAGTGCCGTCCCACACCAATCCAATGAGGCCAAACCCGTCATGGCCTTGCATCCCCGTGACACACCTCTCTTCCCCATGACCACCCTCCTTCCCCCAAACCCCTCATACCCCAAAGTAGGAGTGCACTGACATGGCACTCTTGAGCTTATATTCGGAAGAAGCAAGATGGACCTAGAAGGGCTCGCGCTCTACATATACCTGCTGGAGATTGCATATATCACATATACACATTACATAACCATCAAATAAAAAATCCCCTTTCTCCTCCTCCTCCTTCTCGCCTCACAACCCCCTGTCGGGCCCTATGTTTTGACAACAGGACAGTATTACAAGTATAACCGTGAGAGGAGAGAGGAGAGAAACAAGAAGGGAAAAGGAAAAAAAAACACATCTTTCGCGAAGACCTATTTTCTAAGTGATTCCAAATAGTCCCTTGCCTTCTGAACATTCTGAAAAATATGAGCCCAACCATTGTGAAACTCCTTTAGTTTGGCAAGCTGAACAATGCCAGCTGGGGCCCCATATTTCTTGAACTCATCCATGAGACTAATAAAATTACGCCGTATGCGTGCTGTTGTGGCTGACATATCGGAGAAGACACAGTAACTAAAATTGTCAGTGGTATTGAACACTTTGGCTCTGATTTCTTGTGATACGACCTGGTCTTTAATCCTGAAATCCTCACAGTTAACCAGGATAGTTTGTGGATATTTTGCAGTCAGAATTCTCGTAGTGGGAACCCTGTGTGCCTGCATGATAGATAAATCCACATTAGCTGCAGCTTTCTCTGGAAGAATATATTTGTAAATAAGGTCTGATATTATTTTAGTTATAGAGAAAGTTGCTTCTAGCTCTTCGGGGATCCCAGTGAATCTCAGATTCGAGTGTCATGAACTGTTTTCATAATCATAGAGTTTTTGTTGTGACTCTTTAAGTTCAGCCTGCATCTTGTTAGTTGTTGAACCAAAATGGGTCTGTGCATCCTCCAGATCGGAGAACCTCTGTTCTGCCTGAGAAACACATGCAGAAAAAAGGGTCAAATTAGAATTTACCTTGCCTAGTTGTTGACTAATTTCTATATGGGCCTCCTTCCTTTGAGACGTTCATAGCACATAACTCCCTGAGAATCTGATCGAGCATTATTTCAACCGATGACTGTCCAAGAAGGGCTGCAGAGTTAGTATTGGCTGGATTGTTAAGCCAGACCTGTGTGCTGCCAGTTCTGCTACTGGAGTTCGTCTCTGAAATCTGACCTGAGACAGCTCTCTTAACTGTGCTGACTACAATTGGTATTAATTGATTATTTGGAGATGCATTGGGCAATGTTCTGACTTTTTCCTTCTCTTTGTCATCCCCCCTGGTATTACTTGATAAAAACAGGGGAAATGCAGGTTTTTCTTGGGAATGTTTAACTGAGTCCGTAGCACCCATGAAACCATTGATGGCAGAAGGGAGTAGAAGTGAAGGAGGTGGAGAGACATCCGTGTTCAGAGCTGAAGAATGACTCATGTCTTGGTCAAGGGTAGAGTGGATCTCCTCCGACATGGAGGACAATGATGGAATCTCCAGGCTTTTCTGTAGGGTCATGGTAGCATGGCCCATTTCTTGACGTAATGGTGACTTAGGCGCTGTGTTAGTAGACATGACTGGGCAGTTGTTGGGGAATAAGAGAGCCTAGGGGTATTAATAGATTCTCGCTCCTCCAAGGAGTCTCCTAGAGGGAGCACTAAATGGTCCTGTCTGCTGGACCCAGTCCTTTGTCTTTGTTTTCACATCCTAGGGGGCGTAGTTTGTGATTTACTGACTTTAGGAGCTCTACTAATCAGTTGTGATTTTGAGACAGTATCTAGAGGAATGTGTTTCATGATGATTATGCGAATTATGCAAGAAGGGGGAACTAAAGTGCAGCAAGCTGCATCTACTGTTCACAGACCGCTTCCACTACAACAGAAGACCTTTTCACATGTAGTGCTGACTACTGTTATCAGGGTAGTTTCAGCAGCAGCCCCACTTTATTGCACCTCGCCTCTCTTTTATCAATTGCTTCTTTCCTGATGCTTTGCTTTGCCCTGGTTGCCTCTCTCCACTCTTTAATCTTCCGTTTGATCGACTCTTTGATCAACTCGTTTACCTATTTCTGTCAGTTGAATTATTGCCCCATATGATAGTGTGCCCCTCGGAGGGTTTCTCTCCTTCTCTCATCCCTTTGCCCTCCAGCCAACTTTGCCAAGTTCCAAAATTTTTGCTTTGCTGAGATTTCTGCTCTCCTCCTAAATGGTTTTAGGTGCTAACTGCCTGGGAGCGTGTTGAGATAAATCACAAAAATGAAACAAAGTCAACAGGTCAGCTGGTCATTTATCGAAGAACTGCAAGAGCACAGTCCAGTACTCTAAAGTTCTCCTCTAGCACAGTCTTTTGCACAGTCTTTTACATGCAGTTATAGCTCACTGCCTGTCTTGAGTCTTGCCTCGCCTCTCCTCTCTCCACTTCTCTGCAAATCCAAGGATCACTGCTGCTCCTGGTCCACTCCAGCCGGCATCCCCCTGCTGCTGATTGCTGTTGTAGCGTTGACAGGATGGGTCCGGAAGTCGGCCAAAAGGCCTCGTCTCGCATCCTTGAAGTGGCTTAGGGCTGCACCGACGTTTCCTGTAAACGCAGCTGCCTAGCATTCACGAGTTGAGGGAGCCGGAGGGAGGCTTAGACTGACCCGCATGTGCAAGACGGCCATCTTGCTACACTCTAAAGGGCTCAGTCACGGAGCATGACAGGAGCTCCACGGTACCCCGCCCAGACCCTCCCCATGTTCTTGGAATCTCTTTTGCCGAATGTGACAGGTCTCTAACTTCATTAGTCTTTGGGGTCTGCATGGAATTTCAACATCATTGGATCAAATAAGTCTGGTGGAAGCCGTCAGCCATAGTTGGTTACTTGCTGAAAACCACCTTCGAAATATAGGGTACAGCTTCTAGGGGGCAATGATATAGACAACTGTGTGAAAAAACATAAGGTGCACTAGTGTAGTATAAAATGCAGTCCTTCCTGGACTGTTTCCTACTTCTCATGTCTTGCAGTCTTGGGGCCTTAGAATTTTATCTTAAGAAGCTGGTTTTGCTCGTTGTACTTTGACTGCACTCCTGAGTACCCCATCTATGTTTGGCAATGGGGGTGAAGTGCAGGATGCTTGACAAGGTGTGGCTGATGGCAAGTGTCATGTGGGCTGGCAACTTCCTGGAATCTTCTTGTGGATTGTCCATGCAATCCTGATACTTTTCTGAAGATGCTGGGAAAGGTATTTCTGGTCAATCCTGTAGCTTCCAGTCTTCCTGATGAGGCTGTTAGGGTATCAGTTCTGACTGCAGCAAGGACACCAGGAGAGATCGGTGTGCTTCACTGGTGAGCTGGTTCTTCCACACAAAGCGGTATTATTCATCCTTTGGTATCCCTGAGTCTAACAGGAGCCCAGCAGGCTATCAATTCTATATTTTCCTGCCCCTTGCTACACATGAAGGTCATGTACATCCTTAGCACTCTTCACAAACAGGTCCAGACAGAATTTCTTTGTTTTCATTGTTCACCATAATTAAATAAACTCGGTCAGTTTGGTGGTGGGATGACAGTTTTGTAATGCATGCTAGCTAGTGAGAGGTGACAACTCCTAGTCAAACTCCCAAAGAAGACACACCAACCAGCCTTCCCACTTTTTCAGCAGTTTCTGTAGACCTTTCTGCAAACTGCGCAATTGTACTATGCTCCAGGGATTTATTGCACGTTAGGACCATGCCCCGATGCAGAGGATTCTTAAAATCCACCCTTATTGAAATGAGGACTCCCCAGCTGTAAGCAGGGATAGGACGTCGGGACAAACCACCTATTTGACCAGCCCTCTCATTAGCATAAACTTGTGAAGCAAGGACTCTCTGGTCCTTTGTGAAAGCATTTGTACTCCATTCCTCTCCACTCACCCATAATCCTGGACAAGTGTCCAGAGATTACTCCTTCTAGGTTTCCTGCCACTAAAACAAGGCTGTTGCTCTGATCGCCAAATGACTAATCACTGCCAGAAGGAATAAAGCCCAGCAAAACTCAATTAATTACAGATAAAAGCTTCCAGGGAGCACATAGGAGTTTTTTCTAAAGTCAAGTTTGCAGTACATTTAACAAAACTCTATGATAAGTACTAAGTAGATATTGGATGAATATTAATTATAAGGTTTGAATGAATGAACTATGTAGCATGTTCCTTGCCTGTCTTGTGAAAGTCACATTTAACCTCCATAGAAAAACTCACAGAGAAATTATCACTTTCAGACAAGTCAATGTATGAGGACTCTCTCCTTCTTATTTGCTATGTCCAAGTGTCATACCCTGCAAGGCATGCTAAGGGGTGACTTTGTTAATCTTAATACTTGTTTTTCTATATTTAAAAACATGTGCTGCTACATCGCTCTGCTGCAGCCAGTCAAGCTACAATGGGCGTCTTGAAACCAGTCTTTTACAGTCAGATCTGCAGGTTTTCTAAATGTATGATGCAGCCCATTTGTGACATTTAGCTTTTATGCCTCTGGTCAGTTTCTGCTCCAAGGTAATGTGGCCTTACCTAAATGTTAACAGAGCCAACCGTATGTATCTTAAAAAATCAGCTAAACCTAACTATTTAAATTTGAAGCACTGTCAAAAGTACATACTTTCCTACAAATACCATCTTTACTGCTACAGTGAGTGGAGTCTGATTCAGATCTTTAAATAAAACTGCTTCTGAGAGAAATTATTTTATGTAATATAGATCATGTTCTATTATCTGAATGCCACAGATAGTCCCTTCACTGCCACACAATATATTTACTGGCTCTGCGCCTATCCCCTCACAGATCCCTTCACAGTTTCAGGTTAATGTGAAATCTAGCTCATCTACTGTCTGGACAACTTCTGTGTTGGCACTTTTTGATCTTTGTCCCCCTTCCCCGAGGACAGTTGATATAAATCCCCCAGGTGCTTATTTGAAGTCCTAAACTACAAGGCAGCATAAAAAGCCTAAGCTAAGAGTAGTGGATCAGGAGGTCGAGGAAGGATGAAGTGAAGTTTTTTCCGAACCCGGCGGTGTTAACGCTGAAAATTTACTAATAAATAATCATGTATTCTGAATGTTAAATCTGCATAGAAAATGAGTTGATATCGAAAAATAATACACAAGTTTGAAAATGTGCCTACTTGAGTGACCACCAATAATCCCGAAGTGTACTTATTAACAGCTTATTAATGTAAAATGTCAAGCTCATGTTTGGATTAATGTAGTAGTATCCCATATTAATGGTTATGTAATATATATTTGCTTTATTAGTCATAGGGCTTAATTTAACAAGGTCTTGGACCTAGTTGCACTGCCTCATGTCAGGTTGCATTGCTTAGACGAATCATAAAATGGCTGCTTCATGAATTGATTTGTAATTTTCCATTGCGTTGACCGAATGCTAGTTGCTAAAATTCTTTCCCATGAGAATTGCTCGCTGGAATATATTGTACTAGCTACTGATACTTTGTAAAACTTAGGCCCATATTTATACTTTTTGACGCAAAACTGCGCTAACGCAGTTTTGCGGCAAAAAAATTAGCGCCGGCTAATGCCATTCTGAAGCGCCATGCGGGCGCCGTATTTATTGAATGGCGTTAGCCGGCGTTAGCCGACCGGCGCTGCCTGGTGTGCGTGAAAAAAAACCACGTACACCAGGCAGCGCCGGCGTAGGGAAAAATGGCGTTTGGGCGTCCAAAAATGGGGCAAGTCAGGCTGAGGCAAAAAAATCGTCTTAACCCGATTTGCGCCATTTTTTTGGGGCGCCCAGACGCCAATAACATGACTCCTGTCTTAGCAAAGACAGAAGTCATGCCCCCTTGCCCAATGGCCATGCCCAGGGGACTTCTGTCACCTGGGCATGGTCATTGGGCATAGTGGCATGTAGGGGGGCACAAATCAGGCCCCCCTATGCCACACATTTTTTTTTTTTTAAACTTACCCAACTTACCTTTTCTTCCCTGGGATGGGTCCCTCCATCCTTGGGTGTCCTCCTGGGGTGGGCAAGGGTGGCAGGGGGTGTCCCTGGGGGCTTGGGAGGGCACCTCTGGGCTCATTCTGAGCCCACAGGTCCCTTAACGCCTGCCCTGACCCAGGCGCTAAAATCCGGCGCAAATGCGGGTTTTTTAGTCCCGCCCACTCCCGGGCGTCATTTTTGCCCGGGAGTATAAATACGACGCATATGCATCGCAGTCATTTTTTAAGACGGGAACGCCTACCTTGCATCTCATTAACGCAAGGAAGGTGTTCACGCAAAAAAATGACGCTAACTCCATGAACTTTGGCGCTAGACGCGTCTAACGCCAAAGTATAAATATGGAGTTAGTTTTGCATCTAATTTGCGTCGAAAAAAACGACGCAAATTCGGCGCAAACGGAGTATAAATATGCCCCTAAATGTGTGTAAGGGCAATGTTCCCAGGAACTAACAATGGATGCACTGACTGGAGTATAAGCTGATACAAATTTGTTACCTGACGAGCCCAACGACAGGAACAGGAGAAGATCTTCCGAAGTTTGCGGAGTGTGTGCCAGCAGGAGGAGGTGACAGAGTTTAGCTTGTGGGTCATGGATAAGGAGGAGTGGATGATGATTCTTAGTCTGTGCAGGGGGGCATTGAGGGATGTGGGCCACCAGGAGTCAACCCAAGATGAGGTGCCATTTCCAAAGATGATGAGCTCAGTCTTTTCGGAGTTGAACTTGACGCAGCTTTCTCTCATCCAGATGGCGACGGCTTCCATTCCTGAGTGGAAGTTCCTTTTGGCCATTGCCTCTAGTATGCCAGCACCAGTAATTTACCATGGCTGCCTGTCATTGTATGAACTGCCTCTAGAATGCCTGTGTCATTATTTTGCCAAAGGTGCCTCGGTCAGCCCCTCAATTCCATTCAGTATGCCTGGGCCAGCAGTAGACCTGCAAGCGTAACACCATATTCTTACTCATTACTCATGCTCACTAACAGTCCCTCAGACTCATTCTCACCCACTCTCATTATATTTGTATTCACTTACTTTCACTCTCACATTCTCACACACTCTCTTGCAAGCACTGTAACCAACACTCCCTCATTTTCATTTACTCTATCTTATAGTTGCTCAGTCTGACTCAGAAGTTCTAACTCATTCATTCATTCACACTCACTTACACACTCACTTACACACATTCATACCTACTATCTAAAGGAGTGAATAGAAGTTAATAATTTAATAGGAAGCATCTTTTTAATACATTGGAGGCACCATCAACAGCACTAGAACTCCAGCCAAACATATATGACCTTCAGATATAATTGATGGAAACCCTAGGTCAGTACATTGCATCCATTGACTCCTGATTTGAAAGTCTTCACAGTACAGTTAAGGAATTGTTGACACGTGCTCATATGAGTACGTAGACAGGTCAGATTTACCCTATACAGGGATGCTTATGTGAGCCAAATTTGGGAAAGCTAGCATTTCTTCTTGCCCTACTCTCTACTTTGGTCAATGAAGTGAAATGTTTAAAATGCAAAGTGGCCTTACAGAGCAATTATCTAGCACTCAATTTCAAACCTGAAAGCCCCAAAAGATCCTCAGTTAACTACAACTATAATCTTGAACAAGCCTCAACTTCCCAATTCAGTAGTTAATGCATTCAACTGTAAATTTTGGTGGCTCTGGCCATGCATTCAGTGAGATTTCTATGCAAAGGAAAATGTTTAACAAGCTTAGCAACAGCTTAATTGAAGTAACAGACTCTTCAGAGGCTTCACAGCCTTTTTCTTCTGGCTCTTCAATGGCCAGTAATGTATTTTAACCTGCACTGTCAAAGGGAAGCTCAAAAGACTAATTAATCAAAGCAAAAGGCAAGAAAAGGAAGCTAAATCCCAATGACTAAAGGGATCAACTACAAAACTCTTTTCAGTTTTTAAAACTTCAGCTGCGTGCTTGGACACGCCGACCAGTCAAGTGAGTTTAGTAAAACAGTATCTGGTAATCCAAAGATACAACTGGAACAGTGCAAACTCACACCACAAAAGCTGACTGAACAAGGGAAATTAGCCCAAAAGGCAACAGAGACGCATTCTGGGTCAATATCTAATTCAGTCTATGTTGCTGATTGTATGATCCTAAGTAGATTCCACCTGCCTCAAGGCAAACAAGTCACAGAAAATGCAAAAGAAAGAAGAAACAAAATTTGCAGTCCCTAGCCCCATGGTACTCCCAGCGTACAGCAGAGCAACATCTTTCCTGCAAGCAGCTTGAGTGAAAATGACGGACAGCCTGTAATGCAGAGGATCTACTCTAGTTGAGAACGGCGCAAAAAATTTACCATGAGCAAATCAAAACAACGAAAAAGGACTACTTCTCCAAGCAGATTGAGGAAGCTCGATTCGATCAAAAATCTATCTCTACGATTGCTAAGTCATTTCTCCAACCGAAAGTATTGGCCAGAGATATTCCTCTGTCACAAATGTTATGTAACCAAATTTCTTCCTTTTTCAAAGAACAAATTCAGAACATTCAATGTGAGTTCAGTTCTACTCTTCCATTAGGAATTGATGTAGAGAAGACGATAGAGCCATCTCTACAAACTTTCCAAAAAATTAGCTTAGCTCATTTGCGACAAGCAATTTTGCCTTGTAAATCAGGATCCCCTTTTGACCCCTGTCCTTTCCTTACTCTTCACAAAGTTGTTGACATCGTCAATCCAATGATATATGAGATTTTGAATACTCTTCTGGCCACTGCTGAGAACCCGACAGACTGGTAACTTACTGTTGTGAAACCTCTTCAGAAAAAAACAGCTGGCAGATCCCTCAAACCTCTCAAATATTTGCCCCATTTCATTGCTTCCTGCTCTTGGTAAAATCATTGAAAAACTGGTTAATAGCTAATTAACAACATTTTTGGGAGAGGATAATTTTCTTAATCCTTGGCAGTCTGGCTCTCGCCCCAGGCATTCCACAGAGTCAGCTGTGTTGGAAATGGCAGACACTAACTTTAGATGCTGGAAAAATGCAGCGCTGATTTTACTAGACCTATCATCTGCATTTGATACCATCTCCCAGGATATTCTCCTGCATTTCGCATCTTGACTTGGCATGGTGTAATCCTTTCTCGCAGATCGCAAACAGTTGCACTAGGATCTTTTTTAGCCTCTGAAAAAACTGTCACTTCAGGAGTACGGCAGGGCTCGTCACTCAGCCCTGCATTATTAAATATATATATGTCTTTATATATATATATATATATATATATATATATATATATATATAGCCTCCCTAATTTCGTTAATCACCTTCTTAGGATTGAAACTACATCATATTCTGATGATTAAAAGCTGATTCTGTCCTTGGTAAAGCATGCATCAGCCCTGAGCTTAACTTTAAACATTGCTTAACTGAAGTTATCCAGTGGATGCTATTCAACCATTTAAAATGAACACCGACAAGACAGAGATCATGCTGCTGGGTTAGGCCAACTCAATGAAATTCAATTTTTATTTATTTATGATTTGGAACTCAACTTAGGTCCACATCAGAAATACACACTACAACCATACATTTAGGTGGTCATTACAACCCTGGTGGTCGGTGTTAAAGCGGCGGTAAAACCGCCAACAGGCCGGCGTTAAAAAAAATTGAATCACGGCCATGGCGGAAACCGCCAACATAGACAGACACTTTAACACTCCGACCGCCAAGGCGGTACAAACAAACACCGTGGCGGTAACCGCCAACAGACAGGCGGAACACAAGGTTCTGCCCACTGTATTACAACACGCCAATCCGCCACCTTTTCCGGGGTGGATTCATCGCGAACAAAAACACGGCGGAAACAGGACTTGGAAGGGAGAACGCTGACCTTTACTCACTGCACGAGGAATCAGGACGCCATGGAACCCGAGCTCCAGATACTCCCAGCCTTTATCTTCCTGCTCCTCTACCAGGAACAAAAAAGACGGCGGCGAAGACCACAGTGAGTACTGCACCTATGACACAGGGGAGGGGGGAGGGAAAAAACAGTGACACACACACAACACGCAACACTCCCACCCCCACCCTCACCCACTACAACACACACACAAGTACATGTTGATACATTACATTAACAACCCCCCCTGGAAGAATTCAAGGACAAAAGGAAATGAGTCGAACAATTGTAATATATTCAAATACAGTAATCAAAAAAATTTTTTAAAAAAAAATATATATATATATATATATATATATATATATATATATATATATATATATGTATATATTTACACTATAAACAAATATATACACCAAGAATACAAGTCCAAGCTATTCCACCATCATAGTCCGTGGACCACTGGGCCCAAAATGCATGGGCGAGGCCCACAATCAATACCCGATCAAGACGGAGAGAACACTGCTAGGGCATCAGATAGAAATAAAACAGGCACCTCAGGGGGAAGGGAAGGGGAGGCACCTCAGCCGGATGAGTGCACGACGCTAGATCCACGAGGGGGCTCCATGCCCATTGATGTATCTTGGGGAGTGCAAAGCCACAGTCTCTCAAGTCTTTCCAGTGGGTGGGTTGCCCACTGCTGCATCCTGGGGAGTGCAAAGTCACAGTCTCACAAGTGGATAACAGTCTCCACTGTTTCTGGAGGGGGCTTTGTGCCTAGAGTGCTTCATCCTGCCAAGGACTGAGGTAGTGGATGCCTTTCTCCACTGGTTCGGGAGGGGGCTTTGTGCCCAGAGTGCTTCATCCTGCCAAGGACAGAGGTAGTCGATGTGAGACTCCACTGGTTCTGGAGGGGGCTTTGTGCCCAGAGTGCTTCATCCTGCCAAGGACAGTGGTAGTGGATGCATCTCTCCACTGGTTCTAGAGGGGGCTTTGTGCCCAGAGTGCTTCATCCTGCCAAGGACAGAGGTAGTGGATGTATCTCTCCACTGGTTCTGGAGGGGGGTTTGTGCCCAGAGTGCTTCATCCTGCCAAGAACAGAGGTAGTGGATGTGATACTCCACTGGTTCTGGAGGGGGCTTTGTGCCCAGAGTGCTTCATCCTGCTTGTGGCGTCCTCAGAAGTGTCGGAAGCTGTGGCGCTCACTGGCCTGCGGTGCTGGTAGCGGCGGTGTCCTGTTCAGTGGTGCTGGTGGCGGCGGTGTCCTGTTCAGCGATTCTTGTGGCGGCGGAGTCCTGTTCAGAGGTGCTTGTGGCGGCAGTGTCTTTGGCAGCGGTGCTGGTGGCAGCGGTGTCCTGTTCAGTGGTGCTGGTGGCGGCGGTGTCCCGGGCTTTTCTGCCGTCCAGGTTTTCGCAGACTTGCATGTTTTTCTGTGCCCCTTCCCCACCTTGGATGGTGGCGCAGCTGTCTTCACACTCCCAACTGTACCCATGGGAGAGGCTTTGGTGGAAGATATTTTGCCTCTCTCCCGCTGGACATTGGCCAACTTTTTGTGCTTTTGAGGTGGGGGACTGTCCGTGGTCTGGCTCCTTGGCACACTGTCTGCTCTGTTGCCTGGCACACTCCAGAAGCCGGTTACTACTGGCAACACTGTTCCGGCAGATGTTGTGGCTGAGGTGCTAAATTGGGACCTGGAAAGGCGGGCCCTAGGAGACTGAAGGGGTGGGGGAGGTGAGGGGAAGAGGTCAAGGTTGGACAGGAAACGTTTTTGGGACACACAGGGACGGGTAGATGGAGGGGGTTTGGGAGTGGAGGAAGAGGTAGTGGTTGTAGGAGGTGTACGTTTGGTGACTTTGGGTGAAGGTGCATGGGCTGTAGGCTGGATGGCTGTTGGGTGGGTGTGTGGTGGATGGCTGTTGGGTGGGTGTGTGGCTGCATTTGTGTACTTTGGGAGGTGGGCTCACAGACACACTGGGAGAGGACAGAGGGGATGTGTGAATGGTAGTGGGGGTGGTGATTGTACGTGAGCGGAGTGTGGTGGTGGGTGTGCTGGTGATGGACGTAGTGGCTGAAGATGTAGTGCATGCAGGTGTGAGTGGAGACGAGACTGTGAGGGAGGAGGGAGACGAGGAGGAGGGGGACACAGTGAAGGCAGTGGATGTTGCTGTGTCTGCATGGGTATGATGTTTGCGTGAGTGCCTGTGGAATGTGTGGTGCTTTTGTTTGCCTGAGTTTCCCTTGTGTGTTGAGATGTGTGCATGCTGGTCTGATGGTGTGCTTGGGTAGGCTGAAGTACAGGGGTTTGGGTATGGGTGGAGGAAGTTGGGGGGGGGAGGCTGGACACAGGGACAATGGGTGCCATCAGTGCTGAGGCCAGAGTCTGAAAAGCTCGCTGTTGGGCTGCCTGACCACAATGAATGCCCTCCAGGTATGCATTTGTCTGTTGCAACTGCCTCTCTACAACCTGGATGGCATTCAAAATGGTAGACTGGCCAACAGTGGGAGACCGGAGGAGGTCAATGGCCTCCTCACTGAGGGCAGCAGGGGTGACTGGGGCAGGGGCTGAGGTGCCTGGGGCGAAGGAGATGCCAACCCTCCTGGGTGAGCGGCCACGGGGCACACGCTGAGGGGCTGCTAGGAGGGCGGTGCTGATAGGGGGGGTGTCAGCTGTACCTATAGATGCGGGGGGCACAGAGAGGCCCACCACCGCAAGGGAGCTCCCATTAGAGGAAGAGTCCGTGTCACTGGTCTCAGCTCCTGTCCCTGCCGTGGAGCTCCCCTCGCCTTCCGTCCCACTGGTGGCTTCAGACTCCATTGTGTCACCCTCCAGGGCCATATGGGATGCAGCTCCCTCATGCTCTGGTGCCACTGCTCCTCCGCCTGATGATACTAATGCACACAAGAACAGGGAGACCACAAAAAGGGGGGGAAGACAGAAGAAAGACATGTTTAGTGCATGCAATACCGCTACCGTTGGCAGACTCTACAGACACAGAAGCCCCCTGCACTACACCGTGCACTTAGAGTTCCCCAAGTAATCACAGGGACATGGGTTACAAGGCCAATGCCCGATTGCTGCACACATGGAAGTCACAGGAGGCTGACTAGCTGTAGGTGGGTCTGAACAAAGGTGGGGTGGGGTGGGGTGCCACAGGCCCTGCCTTAAGAAGGGAGCTTGCCTACTAAACTCGCTCTGGCCTAGGGAAGCCCACCTCCCCCACCCAGACACCTCCAATGCGCTCTGAATCAGCAGAATGAGAGTGTACTCACCCCCTTGTGGCTGCTGTGATGCCCTCAAGCGCCCATCCAACTCCGGATATGCCACCACCAGGATCCGGAACATCAGGGAGGTCATGGTGCGATGGGCACCCCTCCCACGTTGGGAGGCCTACCCCAGCTGGGCCTCCGCCGTCTTCTTGCTCCAGTGGCGAATGTCCTCCCATCTTTTCCGGCAGTAGATGCTCTGTCTGTGGTGGACCCCCAGGGTCCGGACTTCCTTGGCGATGGCACTCCAAATATCCTTCTTCTGATGGGCGCTGACCTACACAAATAGTACAGGGGAAAAGGAGAAGATATTACCGTCCGCACCGTCATAGTCATTGGCCCGCATCCCTGCCCTTGCCATGACGCACATGCACTCACCGTCGTATCATGCACGCCTCTTTCTCCCCCATCTTTCATCAACACCACTCTAAACAGGCATTGCTCATACAGCATGCTCAGAGTGTACTCACCTGTTTGTCTGGAGGACCGTAGAGTAGCGTGTACTGGGGGAGGACCCCATCCACTAGTTTCTCCAACTCCTCCGTCCTGAAGGCAGGGGCCCTTTCCCCAGACACACGAGCCGTTGTCTCTTCCAGACTGAGGTCACAGCAGCACTTGCAGTGTAGGTCCTCTCCTGTCGAAGATCAGGTATCAAGTGATTGAACAGAGAGAAAATGGAGGTGACGTCCGCGGCGGTGCGTACTGTCACCGCCGGCGTACATCGTCATTGGCTCTTGGGACCCATAGGGTCCAATGTTAACAAATGCAGGATTGCGCCGCGGTCTTCGACCGCCTACCACGACAGTGTACAATGCCAGCGCAGTTACCTCATATCCCCTTGTCCCACATTACAGGTCAGGCAGACGCCATTTCAGGGGGCCACATGACATTAATTTTAAATGCATCACACATATCTAGGCCTTGCTTAGACACTAATGCAGCCATATGTCTATTTTCAAACATTTTCCTATAAACTTGTGTTTACGTACCTCAGTGTTGGTTGACTCTCTGCTCGCTATTCTCCTCCTTAGAGCACGTCCGCTGGGGCACGTGAGGAGATGGCGGCATCCTCTGGTGTACAGACCGCTTGTGGACCTGTCGACAATGGAGGAGCGACATGTAATTATCACCTATAGACTTGATCGTAACACAATCCAGGAACTGTGTGCCCAGTTGGAGCCAGACCTGATGTCAGCTATCCGCCATCCCACAGGAATCCCCCCTCTAGTGCAGGTGCTGTCAGTACTCCATTTCCTAGTAAGTGGGTCATTTCAAACAACAGTGGCCATAGCATCAGGGATGTCCCAGCCTATGTTCTCCAACGTGTTGTCCAGAGTGTTGTCTGCCCTGCTGAATCACATGCGCAGCTACATCGCGTTCCCTTAGGTGGAGGAGTTGCCTACAGTGAAAGGTGACTTCTATGCCCTGGGACATATCCCCAACATCATAGGTGCCATTGATGGGACACATGTGGCCTGGGTCCCCCCCGCAGGAGTGAACAGTTGTACAGAAACCGGAAGAGTTACCATTCAATGAATGTGCAGATGGTGTGCTTGGCCGGCCAGTACATCTCCCATGTAAATGCCAAGTTTCCTGGCTCAGTGCATGACGCTTACATTCTGCGGAATAGCAGCATCCCTTATGTGATGGGGCAACTCCAGAGGCACATGTGTGGCTATTATGTGAGGACATGGACCCAATACAGTGTGACTAGGTGTCAGGGTCTGGGGATGTCCCTAAGAGTTAGTGTGTGTCTAACAGTTGTCCCTCAACATTTGCAGGTGACTCTGGTTACCCCAACCTGTCATGGCTCCTGACCCCAGGACAAGGGCAGAGAAACGCTACAATGAGCCCCATGGGCGGACTAGGAGGATTATAGAGAGGACCTTTGGCCTCCTGAAGGCCAGGTTCCGGTGCCTCCATATGACAGGTGGTTCCCTATTCTACACACCAAAGAAGGTATGCCAGATCATCATGGCCTGCTGTACGCTTCACAACTTGGCTTTGCGACAACAGGTGCCTTTTCTGCAGGAGGAAGGTCCACATGGAGGTGTTGTGGCAGCTGTGGAGCCTGTGGACAGTGAAGACGAGGAAGCAGAAGAAGAGGACATAGACAACAGGAACACAGTGATCCGGCAATACTTCCAGTGGGACACAGGTAAGAAGACAACACTGCCTACTACATCTGATTTAATTCTTCTACCTCACATCTGTCTGTCATTTTACCCCAGTGTATGGACCCTGAGTTGTCACTTTCCCTTTCGATTTCACAGATGTGGGTCCCACTGTGTGACCTCTGCTTTGTTTCCGCATGGACTAGAGCTGTGTGACATAGGTATGTAGACATTACATTGGATATAGCATTTTGTCACTGTTATTGCTAATACACATTTGTGAAAGCACAGACTGACTCCAGATTGTTTTGTGATTAAGTGCAAAATAGTGGAGGGGGTTGTAAAATGGTCAGGGGTGATGGTGGAGGAATGTCCATGGCAGAGTTCAGTCTATTAGTCTCACAGGTGCATTGTCCAAAGGGGCATAGGAAGTGGAGCTAGGGCAGTTTAAGTGTGGACAGTGTGTCAAAGTGGGACAGAAGGATGACAATCAGGGTGGTCTCATTTCTTGGTGGGGGTCTTGGCATTGTTCTCTGTCTTTGTCCTGGATCTCAGGGACCGTTTGCGGGGTGGTTCTCCATCTGCAGTGGGTGGGGTGCTGGTGTCGTGGTCCTGTGGCGGTGCCTCCTGTCCACAAGCGCCAGCGGAGGTGGTGTGCAGTTCATCATCCAGGCTAGTGTCAGGGGCCCCTTGTTGTGACGAGTTCCTTCAGCCCCCCCTCAATGGTGCCAGGGTGGTATTGATGGATTTGAGTTCCTCCCTGAACCCCAAATACTGTTCCTCCTGCAGCCGCTGGGTCTCCTGAAACTTGGCCAGTACCGTTGCCATCGTCTCCTGGGAATGGTGGTAGGCTCCCATGATGTTGGAGAGGGCCTCGTGGAGAGTGGGTTCCCTGGGCCTGACCTCCCCCTGTCGCACAGCAGCCCTCCCAGTTCCCCTGTGTTCCAGGGCCTCTGTCCCCTGAACCGTGTGCCCACTGCCTTTGCCCCCAGGTCCCTGGTGTTGTTGGGGTGGTGGGTTAGCCTGGGTTCCCTGTAGTGGTGGACACACTGCTGCTTGACGTCTCCTGGGGACAGAGGTATGGGCCCTCTGGGTGGGTGCTGTGCTGGTGTTTCCAGAGGGGGGAAGCTCTGTAGTGGCATGTGCCAGTGTGAGGGGAACCGACTGTCCCGAGGTCCCAGATGGGCCGGGCTGGTCATCTAGATCCAGTTGGACAGAGCTGCTGTCATCACTGTGGGCCTCTTCTGTGGGTGGAGTGGACATGTCTGGACCCTCCTGTCCGGTGACGTTGGGTAGAGGTCCTGCAGGGTTGTAAAAGCATGATTATTTCATCTGTATGTGCCATGGTGTGCAATGGGTGGGTGACCCTGTACCCCAGTGCTTCCATTCTTGTGTGGGACCTTCTGTGATAATGGTTTAGGGGGTGTATGGGTATGTGCAGTGGACATGCTTTGGTGATGGGTGTCCATGCTTTGGTGTTACATGCAGGGCTTAGGTTTGGGATGTGTGGTTTGTGATAGTGGGACATGTGTGAGGAGTTGGAGTGATGGGGTTAAGGGTGAGGGTGGGGGTATGTGATAGCATGCAGGTAGGGTGGGGGATGAAGCAGTGAAAGATTTGACTTAGCAGAGTCAATTCCTCCAGCTACTCCTGCGAGGCACTCAGGATGCAGTATAGCCAAGACCTGCTCCTCCCATGTTGTTACTTGTGGGGGAGGAGGCGGGGGTCCGTCGCCAGTCCTCTAAACCGCAGTCTGGTGTCTTGAGACCACAGAACGCACCTTCCACCGTAGGTCGTTCCACCTCTTCCTGATGTCATCCCTAGTTCTTGGGTGCTGTCCCACTGCGTTGACCCTGTCCACGATTCTTCGCCATAGCTCCATCTTCCTAGCTATGGTGGTGTGCTGCACCTGTGATCCGAATAGCTGTGGCTCTACCCGGATGATTTCCTCCACCATGACCCTGAGCTCCTCTTCAGAAAACCTGGGGTGTCTTTGCAGTGCCATGGGATGGTGTGGGTGATGTGTGGGGTGGTGTGTGTTGTGATGTGTGGGGTGATATTTAGAGGTGTGTTGTGTGAGGTGCGTGGATGTTGTGTGAGTGATGGTGATGAGTGCCTGTGGATGCTATTGTTCTTTCTGGTGGTGTCTCTCTCTGGCCTTCTGTCGCAATTGTTGTTGTAGGGGTTTGTGGGTGATGTGGGTGTGTGTTTTATATTGTATTGAGTGTGTGGGAGTGGTGTGTGTATGAGTATCAGGTGTGTGTATTTCGATTTGTCCAATGTGGATGTGTTTTGTAGATGTGTGTGTATTTTGAGCGCGGCAGTGTGTACCGCCAATGGAATACCGCGGTTGAAAGACTGCCGCATGGATTCGTGGGTCGTGATAGTGTGGGCGTATTCCTGTTGGCGTGACGGTGTCAGTTTTGTTATCTCCAGTTTATCACTGACCTTTGGTGTGGCAGAATTGTGTGGGTGTCTAGATTCTGAGCTGAGGGTCATAATGGCTGTGGCGGACTTCTGCGGCCGCAGCGGTGTGTTGGCGGTCTTCTGCACGGCGGTAAGCTGCTTTTACCGCCAATGTTGTAATGACCCCCTTAGTCTCTATTGCTATTTACAATTAAAATCAAAAATTTGATACAAAAGGAAATTTATACAATAAAATTTGTATCAAAACACTCCGCTATGTTTTCCAACCTTGAAATTACATGCTCAATACTCATGTAAAGAGTACGAAAGGTGAAAAGAGAAAAAGGAAGGAAAAAATGCGGATGATTACCTCAGTGCACTTAAGGTAACAGAAAATACTAAAATATTAAGACTTTAAAAACAATCCCCACTATATATAACTGCCAGATGTACAGTGGCAAGGTATAGGTAGAACACCATATGAAAAAGGGAGGAAAAAAAAAATTCCAACACCAACTGTCATAAGAAAGAACCTCTCTAATCTTAATATTGCTGATAAATACATGTGCAAAAAGCAACAGCCGACTTGCCTTTCGGCAAGTGCTCTTAAAATAAATGCAGAAAACATTTGAAAAAATTAAATATTTTAAAACAAAATCTTTCGTTAGGAGGATCATACAGGGTTCGGTGGAACTCTGGCACCAACAACAGAGAGAGCTGAAGACAAATCGGTTTTAGCCATTTACACCGAAATAAAGCAAGAGATGGACAGACAAATAATACGTGGACTAGGTCTTGAGATTCCGCCAGGCAGAAGTTACACTCTTTTGCTGATCCGTGCCATTTTGCCAGTAGTGTGTTCAAGGGGAGCATTCCCAGGTGAAGCAGCGTCCAAAAGCATCTAACACTATGAGGAATATTCCAAGTAAAATAAGGTTGTAATTTAGTTCTTACTAGAGTATTGACTATATTCACAAAATAACGTTTTTTTTTACAGCTTTCCTGGTCTATGCGGAAGCTCAAAGCCCACGTTGCTTTCTTCAAAATCATTCTCAAATGCAATGGAGAAAGTTCCAGGACCTGGCTGTAATCCAGCTCCAACCTTTCCAGGGCATTGGAGAAGTTTTTACAAAAGGCATATTTGCCCTTGCTATTGTCTGAGAAAATGTATTTCTTTAATAATTATCTTTTAGTGTTTTCCTCGCTTTTTAGAATTGAAGCAGCCAACTGAATAACCCCTGCTAATCCTTGAACATACGCACTTCCAAGCCCCATTTCCAGCCTTAAAGCCGCCAATGAGGCTGCCGTATTAACAGACAGTAGTTTCCTAAGAATTTTTCCTTCTGATTGGTTCAGAAACCCGCATTTAGCAATATCTATGAGTTCCACCCCATATAGCAGGGATTCAGGAATTGTGACTCGCTATGCAGATAAAAGATATGAGAAATGCCTTCTCCCTGTGGCTGTATATAGGGCCCCAAACCCTCTAGCCAGACATTCGGCCTTTGATTTATTTGAGGCGATATGGAAGACGCCACTAAGGGTCCCGCTCACTATTTTCCCTAAGAAGGGATAAGATAATACAATTTCTAGGTTTTGCTTCCCAATGTTCAATTGTAATTGGGAAAGAACATCTTTTTATACCCAGAAGACAGAGAACCTTACTTTTTGGAACATTGATCTTCAAGTAATGTGAGTCCGAATATTTTGATAGACGCTGCAAACGATTCTGCAAACCTTTAGGGGTTAAATCGAAAATTATAATGTCGTCAGCATATAGCAAGCAGCATATTGGGAGTCCACCCACTAGTTGGGGGAAAACCCTTGCCCTGGGACAAAGAGGAGGGGAGATCTGAGATGTAGAGGCAAAAAAGCAAGGGAGCCAATAGGCAACCCTGTTTTAAGCTGTTAGACGTGGATATCTGATGAGATAGACCTCTATCGCCCCCCAAAAGGATTCTACACCAGGTGTTAGAGTGGAGGGCTATTACTAACTCAAGGAGGGATGTAGATATCCCCAGGCTGCATAGCTTAGCCCATAGTAGGTCTCTATCTACTTTATCAAAAGCAGTGGAAAAGTCTATGAAGGCGGCATAAACCACCACGCCTCTCAGTTTCACATATTTTTCAGAGATAATTTGTAGCATAGTGATATTATCCACTCTGTTTGTGCCTAGATCCGGATTGTTCCAAGGGGATGATATTATTCTCCTCTGCCCAGGACGTTAGTCTAGAAAGCATACATTTGGTAAACATTTTGCCCACTACATCAAGAAGGGCAATCTGACGATAATTGCAAGGGCAGGATCGGTCGCCCTTTTTGAATAAGGGTACAATAATACTACCGACCCAGGAGGGAGGGATGCATCTGGACAGGTAACATCTACTAAAAACCACATGTAAGATCTTACACCAAGAGCTCCTGTCCTGTTTTATAACTGATAAGGGAAGTTCATCAGGGCTCATTGCAGCAGAAGAGTTCATATCGCAAATAGCACAGTCAATCTATTTTATTGATGGGGGAGGAATAGTATAGAGACCTGAATCTTCTGGGGGCCGAAATGGAGCGGCCCCATTTGAGTCATACAGGGAGGCAATAAATTCAGACCAGCATGCTTCGGTGATCGTGACGGGGGCCGAATTCTCGACCCACAACCTTCACCCACTAATGCCCAAAAGCGCCTTGCCTGGCCCTTAGTAACGGCTTCCTGGAACTGAATCCAAAGCCTGTCCACAGAGTTTTTTGCGAGGCGGGCCTTCAACCTCTTCTTTCTCCTTTTTAATAGGAAGACCGTGACTTTCCTTTTCTCAGAGAAAGCTAAAGTTATTTATTTCTCTATTTAAATCAAGCAGTGCACGGGGGAAAACTTTCTGGGCTGCATTTTGCCCTCCGGACAGGGTGTTAGCCACCAACTGCTTCATGAGATTAGAGAAATATTGCAGTTCCCTCCCCTCCCAGCTAATCAGGTCCGCAACCACGAGTGTTAATATCACCAAAACACCTGCAACCCTCTTGAAGTTCCACTGTGTCCACCCTGTCTTATTAAAGCCACCAGACTTCCAAGAATCCAGTGACAATATGGACGTTTCTACAGTAATAAGAAGCAGGTTATGGTCACTGTAAGGGGTACTTATAATCCTGAGATCTTCCAATAAACAATAAGAGGGATATCCAAGTACTAAGTAATCTAGAATGGCCATTCCCCCTGGGGATATATGTGTGAAGGAAGCAGGAGAATCCGAGATGGACCTGCCATTGGCAATAATGCAGTCATTTTTTTAAGGAGGAAAAATGCATCCAAGAGGATGAGAGGGTCCAAGCGGGATAACTTCCTGTATGAAATGCCTTTATTCTGTGCTGTGGGAACTTAAACCGGAGGAAATGGACCCAGATCCTCCCTTGGTAAACAACATTACTGTGACTGGTAGGTTCCCACACTTAAAGTATAATGTTATTAGTAGGATTTCAAATAAGGAAAGGAACAAGCTAAGGGGGTCATTACAACATTGGCGGTATAAGGTGCTTATCGCCGTGCAGAAGACCGCCAATACACCGCCACGGCCGTGGTAGACCGCCACAGCTATTATGACACACATCACGGAATCCGCTGAAATTCAGACACCCACACAATACCGCCACACCAAAGGTCAGCGATAAACATGCAGAAACAAATCCTCCACCTCCACGCCAACAGAAACACGCCCATGCTATTATGACCCACGAATCCATGCGGCGGTCTTTCAACCGCGGTATTCCATTGGCGGTACACACCGCCGCGCTCAAAATACACACACATCTCCAAAACACCGCCACATTGGACAATTCAAAATACACACACCTGATACACATACAAAGGACACTCCCACACACCCAACACAATATAAAACACACACCCACATCACCCACAAACCCCTACGACCACAATTTTGAGTTGAAGGCGACAGAGAGAGCACAGCAATAGACAACCCCACCACACAGGCACACCACACCATCACCCACACAACATCCACGCACAAAACACCATATACCACTACACTCACCACACTCATCAACACATACACCACCCCACACATCACACAGACCACCCCATGTCACGCCAAAGACACCCCCGCTTCTCCGAGGAGGAGCTCAGGGTCATGGTGGAGGAAATCATCCGGGTAGAGCCACAGCTATTTGGCTCACAGGTACAGCACACATCAATAGCCAGGAAGATGGAGCTATGGCAAAGAATAGTCGACAGGGTCAACGCTGTGGGACAGCACCCAAGAAATAGGGAGGACATCAGGAAGAGGTGGAACGACCTACGGGGGAAGGTGCGTTCAACGGTATCCAGGCACCACATTGCGGTACAGCGGACTGGCGGCGGACCACCACCTCCTCCCCCTCAACTAACAACATGGGAGGAGCAAGTCTTGCCCATCTTGCATCCTGAGGGCCTCGGAGGAGTCGTTGGAGGAACGGACATTGGTAAGTCAAATCTTAACTATCATAACCCCCACCCTACCTGCATGATATCACAAACCCCCACCATCACACCCTCCCCTATCACCCGAAATCCTCACCTATCTACCCAGTACACCAACCACCCATCCCAAACCCAAGCCCTGCATGACATAACTAAGCATCGACACCCATCACCAAAGCATGCCCACTGCACAGACCCAGAACACCCCCCAACCATCAGCACACAAGCCCCCCCAACAGGAATGCCTGCACTGGGGTTCACGCACACCCAACCATTGCACACCATGAAACACACACATGCAATAATCATGTACTTATACCCCCGCAGGAACCCGAAGGAACGTCACCACACCAGAGGGTCCAGACAACACCACTCCACCCCCAGAAGAGGCCCACAGTGACGATAGCAGCTCTGCCCCACTGGATCTTGATGACCAGCCCGGACCATCGTGGGCCTCGGGACAGTCGGTTCCCCTTGCCCAGCCACAGACCAACACCGAGCTGCCACCCTCTGGTAACATCAGCACAGCACCCACCCAGCGGGCCCAAACCTCCCTACCCAGGACAGGTCCATCAGCTGTGTGTCCACCACTACAGGACACCCAGGGTAACCCACCACCCCAACAACAACAGGGACCTGGGGGCAGTGGTAGTGGGCACACGGTCCAGGGGACGGAGGCACAGGAACATAGGGGAACTGGGAGGGCTGCTGTGCGACAGAGGGAGGACAGGCCAAGGGAACCCACTCTCAACGAGGCCCTCTCCTCCATCATGGGAGCATACCACCACTCCCAGGAGACGATGGCCACGGTCCTGGACAAGTTGCAGGAGACCCTGCGTCTGCAGGAGGAACAATATTTGGGGTTCAGGGAGGAGCTCAGGACCATCGGCTCCGCCCTGGGGACCATCGTAGGGGTGCTGACGGACATTCAAAAGACCTTGAGGGACACCGTGGCACTCCAAGGGGCCCCTAACACTAGGCAGGACGACGAACTGCCCACCACCTCCGCCGGCGCTAGTGGACAGGACGTCCCGCCACAGGACCACCACACCAGCACACCACCCCCTGCAGACGGACAACCACCACGCAAGCGGGCACTGAGATCCAGGAACAGGACAGAGCAAGATGGCAAGACCCCCGCCAGGAAATAAGACCACCCTGATAGTCCTCCCACTGTCCCACTTTGTTACCCTGCCAAAATCGGAACTGGCCCAGCTCCACTTCCAATGCCCAGATGTGCAATGTACCTGTGAGACTAATAGACTGGACTCTGCCATGGACATTCTTCCACCATCACCCATCACCATTTTACAACCCCCCTTCATTTTTGTACACTTAAATAAACACCCTTCAAACACCAAAAAAAACGGAGTCAGTCAATGATTTGTAAATCTGTATAATCAATTACATTTGCATAATGGGTTACCCATTGGAAGGCTAACATACCTATGTCACACATCACAAGCCCTTCAAGGATGCAAACAGTTAACACGTAGGTTAACACATTTGTGGAACTGAAATGGAAGGGGACAACTCAGTTAACAAATAGTGAGTGAAATTGAGGTACAGGATATAGGTAGATGTGTGAAAGTGAATGTAAAGGTAAAATAAAAAATGTGCTCACCTGTGTCTCACTGGAAATATTGCTGTATGACTGACTCTCTGTTGTCGTTTTCGTCTTCCTCAGCTTCATCCTCATCACTGTCCACAGGCTCCACAGCCTCCACTGCTCCTACAACACCGTCATCTGGATCATCCTCCTGCAGAAAAGGCACCTGGCGTCGCAAAGCCAAGTTATGGACCATGGAGCATGGAGCAGGCGATGATGAATAAGGATCCACCTGTCATATGGAGGCACCTGAACCTGGCCTTTAGAAGGCCGAAGGTGCGCTTGATAACCCTCCTAGTCTGCCCATGGGCCTTATTGTACCGTTCCTCTGCCCTGGTCCTGGGATTCCTTACTGGGGTCAATAGCCACGAAAGGTTGGGGTAACAAGAGTCCCCCAATAGCCATACACGGTGCCTCTGGAGTTCACCCATCATATCAGGGATGCTGCTATTGGGCAGGATGTAGGCGTCATGCACTGAGCCACGGAACATAGCATTTACCTGCGAGATGTACTGGTCTGCCAAACACACCATCTGGTCATTCATAGAATGATAACTCTTCCTGTTCCTGTACACCTGTTCACTCCTGCGGGGGGACCAGAGCTACATGGGTCCCATCAATGGCACCTATGACGTTGGGGATATGTCCAAGGGCATAGAAGTCACCTTTCACTGTAGGCAAATCCTCCACCTCAGGGAAAATGATGTATCTCCTTACGTGTTTCAGCAGGGCAGACAACACTCTGGACAAGACGTTGGAAAACATAGGCATGGCATCCCTGATGCCATGGCCACTGTTGTTTGAAATGACCCACTTGCAAGGAAATGGAGCACTGACAGCACCTGCACGTCAGGGGGGATTCCAGTTGGATGGCGGATTGGTGACATCAGCTCTGGCTCCAACTGGGTACACAGTTCCTGGATTGTGGCACGGTCAAACCTGTAGGTCACGATTAAATGTCGCTCCTCCATTGTCAACAGGTCCACCAGCGGTCGGTACACTGGCGGATTCTGCCATCTTCTCATATGTCCCAGCTGACGGTGCCTACGAAGGACAACAGCGAAGAAACAGTCACTATTCTTCCAGGTATGTACCCACAGTCACACACAAGACTACCCCAGAGAATAAACCCTTCCTGTATGTGTGTTGAGTGTAGGCCTCAGTATGTGTGACGCATTTAAAAATGAATCCATGTGGGCCCCTGAAATGGCGGCTGCCTGACCTCTAAACTGGGACAATGAGATTGTGGGGTAACAGCGCTGGCGTTGCACACCATCGCGGTAGGCGGTCATAGATCTCGGCGCAATGCTGCATTGGTTAACAATGGACCCTATGGGTCCCAGGAGCCAATGAACAGGTGCGCCGGCGGTGATGATGCGCCATTTTCTATCTCTTCAATCACTAGATACCTGACCTTCGACAGGAGAGGACCTACACTGCTAGTGCTTCTGTGACCTCGGTCTGGAAGCGACGATGGCTGCTGCGTCTGGGAAAGGGCCCCTGCCTTCACATCGGAGGAGTTGGAGAAACTTGTGGATGGGGTCCTCCCCTAGTACACGCTACTCTACGGTCCTCCAGACCAACATGTTAGTACACAGGGAGCACGTTGTAGGGGCTAGGCCTGGGTGGAGAGGGCTGGGTGGAAGAGGGAAGGGGGTAGAAGTCATACTACAGTAAAGCATGGGAATAAATGGGCCACATGGTCAGAGTATGGTGGGGGCCACACACATTGATGGTGCAATTGGTAATGACTGTTCCTCTTCCCTTGTGCATGTCATGTAGGTCAGTGCCCACCAGAAGAGGGACATTTGGCATGCCATCGCCAAGGAAGTCCGGACCCTGGGGGCCCACCGGAGACGGGGCACCCACTGTCGGAAGAGATGGGAGGACATTCGCCGCTGCAGCAAGAAGACGGCGGAGGCTCAGCTGGGGATGGCCTCCCAACGTGGGAGGGGTGCCCATCATAACATGACCCCCCTGATGTTCCGTATCCTGGCGGTGGCCTACCCGGAGTTGGATGGGCGCTTAAGGTCATCACAGCAGACACAAGGGGGTGAGTACAAACGCATTCTGCAGACTTTGCGTGCAGTGACGGTGTGTGGGTGGGGGAGGTGGGCTGTGGGTGTCCATAGGCCAGGGCGAGTTAGTTAGGCAAGGCCCCTCCGTAATGTAGGCCATCTGGCACTCTACCCCACCTCAGAAAACCAGCAAGTTGAAGTATAGTTGCCCCTGTGGCATCCATGTGCTCAGATTTCCAGCATTGCCATGTAGCCCATATCCATGAAATTGCATGTGCAGAGGGCAGGAGCGTGACGTTGTGCATGGGGCTGCTGCGTCTGTCTTGTCCGCCAACGGTAGCGGTATGCCATGTACTAAAACCCTCTTTCTTCTGTCTCCCCCCCTTTTCCTGCTCTCCCTGTCCGTTTGTACATCAGCATCAACAGGCGGAGGTACAGTGGCACCGGAGCACGAGGGAGCTGCATCCCACATGGCCATGGAGGGCCACACCACAGACTCTGAATACACCAGTGGGACGGAGGGCGAGGGGAGCTTCACGTCGGCCACCGGATCACCAACCAGCGACACAGACTTGTCCGCCGATGTGAGGTCCCCTGTGGTGGCAGCACCATCTGTGCGCCACACTACTACAGGTACAGCCGCCACCCCCCCTACCAGCACCGCCCTCCCAGCAGCCCCTCAGTGTTCGCCCCGTGCCCGCTCAACCAGGAGGGTGGGCATCACCTTCGCCTCTGGCACCTCAGGCCCTGCCCCAATCACCCCTGCTGCCCTCAGTGAGGAGGCCATTGACCTCCTCAGGTCACTCACTGTTGGGCAGTCTACCATTGTGAATGCCATCCAGGGTGTAGAAAGGGAGTTGCAACACGGTAATGCATTCCTGGAGGGCATTCATTCTGGTCAGGCTGCCCTTCAGTGAACCCTGCAATCTCTGGCCTCAGCACTGATGGCAGCAATTGTCCCTGTGTCCAGCCTCCCCCCTCCAACTTCCTCCACCCAGACCCAATGCCCTGTAGCCCAGCCCATCCCAAGCACACCTACAGACCAGCATGCAGACAAGTCAACACACCCAAGTAGCTCAAGCAAACATAGGCACCACACACACCACAAACACTCACACAAGCATCATCACACCCATACAGACACTGCAACATCCACTGTCTCCACTGTGTCCCCCTCCTCCTCTTCTCCGTCCTCCCTCCCAGTCTCGTCTACACACACACCTACATGCACCACATCTACAGGCACTAGGACTCGCACCAGGACACCTAGCACCACACGCCGCTCACCTGCACTCACCACCTCCACTGCCATTTACACGTCCCCTGTGTCCTCTCCCAGTGTGTCTGTGACGCCCCCTCCCAAAGTACCCAAACGCCGTCAATCACTCACCCAACATCCATCCACCTCACGACAGCCTGCAGTACCTGCACCCAAAACAGCTAAAGTGACACTTCCTACAACCACCTCCTCTTCCTCCACTCCCAGACCCCCTCCAGCTACCCATCCCAGTGTTCGTCAGAAACTGTCCCTCTGTCAAATTGACCTTTTTGCCCCCACCCCCCCTCCAATTCATCAGTCCCATCGTAGAGCCTCAGCCAAAAAGTCTCCAGGACCAGTGGTGCCTGTTCAAGGTTTTTGGAGTGCACCGTCCACCAGGGCAGGCAGTAGGACCCGGAGCCAAGGCACAGGCAGCCCACCCCCTGTAAAGGCTCCGAAATTGGAGAGTGGACGACGGGACCGTGGCAAGACTCCTGGTGGGACAACAAGTGAAATGGGATTGAAGGCGATTGGTGAGTCAGCTGTAACTCCAAAAAAGGTGGGGAAGGTCCAGAGGAAGTCTGCCCAGCCTGTTGTGAGTGTCACGGCGGAGAAGTGCACCATCATTTTCGGCGGTCCAAACACAACCGCCAGCACCGTCGTCACTGGTCCAGAGACCACCGCCAGAGTCACAGCCCAGGAGGGCTCAAGTATCGACACTGGTCCAGAGACCACCGCCAGCGTCACAGCCCAGGAGGGCTCAAGTATCGTAACTGGTCCAGAGACCACCGCCAGAGTCACAGCCCAGGCGGGCTCAAGTATCAACACTGGTCCAGAGACCACCGCCAGAGTCACAGCCCAGGAGGGCTCAAGTATCGTCAATGGTCCAGAGACCACCACCAGAGTCACAGCCCAGGAGGGCTCAAGTATCGTCAATGGTCCAGAGACCACCGCCAGAGTCACAGCCCAGGAGGGCTCAAGTATCGTAACTGGTCCAGAGACCACCGCCAGAGTCACAGCCCAGGAGGGCTCAAGTATCGACACTGGTCCAGAGACCACCGCCAGAGTCACAGCCCAGGAGGGCTCAAGTATCGTCACTGGTCCAGAGACCACCGCCAGAGTCACAGCCCAGGAGGGCTCAAGTATCGTCACTGGTCCAGAGACCACCGCCAGAGTCACAGCCCAGGAGGGCTCAAGTATCGTAACTGGTCCAGAGACCACCGCCAGAGTCACAGCCCAGGAGGGCTCAAGTATCGTCACTGGTCCAGAGACCACCGCAGGAGTCACAGCCCAGGAGGGGCCAGGATGCCACAGCCCCGCTGGGCAATGATGGAACGTCATGCCACACACCAATGTCCAGTGTGGAAATCGTCATGCCACACACCAATGTCCAGTGTGGAAATCGTTATGCCACACACCAATGTCTGTATCAGAACAGCGATGTCATAGCACCGCTGAAGAGGGCAAAGACCGTCATGTCAAAGCACCGCTGAACAGTCCTGAAACGCCATGTCATAGCACCGCTGAAGAGGGCAAAGACCGCCATGTCAAAGCACCGCTGAAGAGGGCAATGCAACGGGTAGGAATGAACGGCCCACCACATCAGGCATCCTTATCCCATGTGCAGCTGGGACAGTGACAGGACACTACCATTCACGGGGAGACTCATCCAGTCTGGGCACCAGTCACCCCCCAGTATCAGTATGGACCTGCATCAACTTGAGAGACTGTGGCTTTGCACTCCCCAGGATTGAACAGCGGGCAAACCTCCCACTGTATGGACTTGAGAGACTGTGGCTTTGCACTCCCCAGGATTGAACAGTGGGCAACCCACCCACTGTAGAGACTTGTGAGACTGTGGCTTTGCACTCCCCAGGATTGAACAGTGGGCAAACCACCCACTGTATGGACTTGAGAGACTGTGGCTTTGCTCTCCCCAGGATGTAACAGTGGGCAACCCACCCACTGTATAGACTTGAGAGACTGTGGCTTTGCACTCCCCAGGATTGAACAGTGGGCAACCCACCCACTGTAGAGACTTGTGAGACTGTGACTTTGCACTCCCCAGGATGAGCAGTGGGCAAACCACCCACTGTATGGACTTGAGAGACTGTGGCTTTGCACTTCCCAAGATGTAACAGTGGGCAACCCACCCACTGTATAGACTTGAGAGACTGTGGCTTTGCACTCCCCAGGATACATCAATGGGCATGGAGCCCCATCGTGGATCTGGCTTTGCGTTTATGTGACTGAGGTGCCCCCCCTTCCCTTCCCCCTGAGGTGCCTGTAGTGTTTCTATCTGATGCCCCGGCAGTGTTCTCTCCGATTTTGGTCAGGTATCACTTGTGGGCCTCGCCCATGCATTTTTGGACTGTTTGTGCACGGACATTGTTGTGTACATATCTGCACTACTTCTCGGACTGTATATATGTAAATAAGAGTGATTTTAGTATACATATATTTGTTTATTTTTGTATGACATGTATATTGGCACATTACAAAGTTTGACCGACATTCGCATTGTCTTTGCATTCTTCCGGGGGAATTGTGGGTTGTTACTGTGATGTTTGTGACTGCATTGGTGTGTATGTTGTCATATGCGAGGGTGGGGGTGGGGGTGTTTGGTGGGTGTCCCCCTAACTTTTGCCTCCCCGTGTCGTAGGTGCTGTACTCACCGGTATCTTCTGCGCCTACGTCGCTGTTGGTCGTGAAGGAGCAGAAAGACAAGGGCAGGTAGTATATGGAGTTTGGGGTCCATGGAGTCGTCGTTCCTCGTGGGATATGTTAAGGTGAGCGTTTTCCCATAGCAAAAGCTGTTTCCGCCGTGTTTTTATCCACGGTGAATCCGCCCCGGAAAAGGTGGCGGATTGGCCTGTTGTGATACTGTGGGCGGTACATTGTCTCCCGCCTGTCTGTTGGCGGTGACCGCTGCGCTGCTTGTCTGTACCGCCGTGGCGGGCGAAGTGTTAAAGTGGCTGTCTTTGTTGGCGGTTTCCGCCAGGGTCATAATTCCCTTTTTTTGTCCGTCTGACTGTTTGCGGTATTACCGCATCTTTAACACCGTCCGCCAGGGTTGTAATGACCACCTAAGTCTCTTAAGTCCAATTCAGTGCACTTTAATCAGTAAAACGGTGATATGTACCCATATTTAGCTGTGAGAATTCATCATAGATTCAGCTTGCAGATTGGCGCACTTTAGATTTGAGAGAGAAATAATATGTTCCAAGGAATAAGTTACAAGTTCAAAGGAGGTTGCTGCCAAAATTCAGTAGAGTATCAGCCAACACGTGTTTCGCTCCACGTTGCGAATACGCCAGGGCTTTCTCAAGGCTGTAAAAGAATTTGATGATATGAGACTCAAAAAGGAACTCTAAGGCAAGTAAGAGTGACACCCAGTAAGTGAATACCCTAAGTGCATAAAAAGTAAACATGCACCATATTTGTTGTGCTCCTATTTAAGAAAAAAAGAAGAAGAAGAAAAAGAGTGAACAACAGATATATGTGTCCCCTCCATGAGAATCACCAGGAGAGAATATAAACACCCTCGTATTGTATATACAGAGAGCATGCATAGTCTTAACTATGTCCTCTTAAGAGAACGAAAAGGTAAGAGAAACAAAAGTGAAACTCCCCCCAATTGGGGTCACTGAGAGGAGAAATTAACATCATCAAAGCCTACTAATATAGATCCATATTGTTAAGAAATACAGACAACCATCCCAGGGATGGTTGAAGAAAGCATAAGTAAGAAAAGGACTATATCAGATATATGCTGGCACTCAGAAGTGAGATGTAAATAATCCATTGTCATATCAAAAAGTGTGATAGATTAGAAAAGAAAAGAGAAAAGCAATGCATCATTTGTGGCTTGACCAAAAGTCAGTTACATACCATGGTGAAATAAGAGCAGAATTTC
Organism: Pleurodeles waltl; assembly: GCF_031143425.1. Taxonomy (NCBI): domain Eukaryota; kingdom Metazoa; phylum Chordata; class Amphibia; order Caudata; family Salamandridae; genus Pleurodeles; species Pleurodeles waltl. The sequence goes on from NC_090439.1 coordinate 1,034,497,382, forward strand.
TTCAGGCACAAATGCCACAGTGGATATAACAGTGCTGTACATGGAAATACATATCATGTGCTAAGTGAAAAATCCAAAAAGCATAGTACTATCCAAATGACAACAAATGAATGCTTATTGCAGTAATACATCAAAATGTTCAGTATATTCCCCATTCAATTATATACGACGAGAAAACAATCCCCACGACTAATGGGCAATATAATAAATAAAAAGAGTCAGTATCATAATCATAATCATGTGAGAGTTTGCCCCCGGTTATTTAGGTGGAACAAAGAGTGAGATGTATCAAATAATGAGAAATGCTAACGGGAGGTATCTGGTAATACTGGGAAGTGAAAAACTCTAAAGGGCCCCCTGGGGATATAAACGAAAAGTAGAATGTTCAAGGCTCAAATTCTGACCTGGTTCGAAAAACGGGCAAAAGTTCGAAGGTCCGACGCGTCCATTGTCTAATCTTCGAGGACGCGCCGGAAAACACTCCCGTATTTGTAGACGGTAGTCCTTCGTCTGATCAGGAAGTATCAACACAGACGAAGGACTATCGGAAACTGAAATAGATGAGAGGCGTCGTAAAGAGTATCAGCGCCATCTTTAAAAAGGATTTTTTAGAAGAGATGCAAAGGAGACACAGGATATAATAAGTAAATAGAAAAAGCAAAGAAAAAAACGAGAGAGGAAGAAAAATGAAAATCAGACAAAAGTCACATAGTTGAACATGAAAGAGAGAAATACTAACTTCATAGTATACTGAATAAAGAGAAAAGAGAAGGAAGCAGGTACAGCATTAGAAATCAAGTAACAAATAACTAAAGACATCGCGTTCTAAATAGGAGAGCAAGTAGAAAGCAGTTATTATTCTGTCAACATATTACGCTGTCACATTAAAGAGGTAGCTGTACTAGTACCTCCTGTCATGTCCCATATGTTTGGTAACATGAGTGGCATGATACATAAGGGGACAAATAACACAATGTCACTTATTTACATTAACCAATAGTGCCACTCATGATCCTTGTTTAAACCATTGTTAACAGTGTCATAGTGAATAATCATCTGGCTTTCCTCTTGACGTAAGCGTAAGGATAAGTTACCCCCCCATGGGGACATTGTGATGTGTCGAAGGCCACAAAAGGTGAAGTTACGTTCATAGGGATGGCATTCATTATAGTGTTCCACAAGCAGTGCCTTGACTTATAATTTTTGAATGTTGCGAAAATGTTCTTGAATTCGAACTTTGAGAGGACGGATGGTACTTCCGATGTAAACTAATTGACAGGGACACCATAGTGCATAAACAATATTGATACTTTCACAGTTAATAAAGTCTTTGATCAGAAGGTCGTTGCCTTTGATGGTTACTTTGGTTGATTTGTTGAGACCTAATTTACAAATAGAACATTTGGTGCAGGTATAAAAGCCCTTAGGTTTTGGAAAAAAAGGGTCAGAAGATTTTGCTTTGAAGAAAGAGGGACAAAGTTTGTTCCTGAGATTGGGAGCTCGACGAAAGCCAATTTGTGGGTGGTCAGAGATAAATTTGTTAATAGAGGGATTGTTTTGTAATAGGTACCAATGTTTTTGAAGATATTTCCTGTTAGAGTAATGACCATTATGAAATTCTGTGATCAGACGAATAGTTGTATCCTGTTTGGACCGGTGTATAGTGTTGATCATCTTATTGCCGTCCATATTGCCTAATTTGTCTTGAGTTAAGTTCAAAGACGTCTTATTGTACCCCCTGGCCATGAGTCTCTCCGTTATTTGACTGGATGAAATTTGATAATCAAAGAGGTTCGTACAGTTCGTTCTGGCTCGTCTATACTCGCCTTGCGGAATGTTCTTAATTGTGCTAGGAGGATGGCAGCTGGTTGCGTGCAAGATTGAATTAGCAGCTGTCTTTTTTCTGAAAAATATAGTCTGTAATTTGTCATTTTCTACATAAATCAGAAGGTCCAGATATTCTACCTCGGAGTTAGAAATTTGATATGTTATATCTATGCCCCATTTGTTAGGTACTAAAGACTTCAGAAATTGCATCAATAGGGCCTTCTGGCTTTGCCATATCAGCAGGATATCATCAATATATCGTCCCCAATAGATAATGTGTTGGGAAAAGAGTTCATTTTGATCACTCCAGAGCCATTCTCGTTCTACTGCTCCCATCAAAATACAAGCATACGGCGGGGCAAATTTTGCCCCATTGCCGTCCCTTGTACTTGCAGATAATACTGACCATTGAATAAGAAGTAGTTGTGTTCTAAACAAAACTGCAACATTTCTAAGATCATTATATTATGTGTTGTGAATGTTACAGGTTTAGTCAAAAGGCTTTTTCTAACAGCATGTAAGCCATCTTGGTGTTTGATGGAGGTATAGAGACTAACAATATCTATGGTAACTAAGAAGTAGTCTGGTTGCCAGTCAATGTTTTGTAATTGCTGAATTATATATTTCGTGTCTCTAACAAAGGATGGTAAATTAATCATAAAAGGCTGTAATACATGATCAATTAATGTTCCTAATTTAGAGTATATAGAGTTTATACCAGATATAATTGGTCTGCCTTTTGGAGGATGGTCTTTTTTGTGAATCTTCGGTAGAAGATACAGAGTGGGAACCGTGGGGTGAGGTAAAAGAAGGGCAGACCTTTCTTTTTCAGATATAATTTGGCGAGAATGCCAAAAATTAAGAAGGACTGACAATTTTTGTTGTATTTCAACTGTGGGGTTAGAAGCGAGTCGTTTGTAACACTTTGGATCTTGAAGTTGTCGGTATGCCTCCTTGAGGTAGTCAGAAGTGTTAAGAATAACAATATTCCCTCCTTTATCGGCTTCCTTTATAGTGATATTGGGGTTGCTCCGTAATTTCGCTAGGGCACTTACTTGCTTACGAGTAAAATTTGATGGAAAATATTTACGCCTGTGACAATATCGTACATATTCTCTATCCAAATCTCTCATGACAGCTGTTGAGAAAAGATCTATAGAATTCCCAGCCGGAAGAAGGCTGAGGAGAAGTTTACCTCTTTTGTTGGTTTTAATTGAAGGGGGAAAACACAGGCTGCAATACTAAGCGCTGTTTCTCTCTCTGCTTCACGCATTTGGCATAAGGCAAAGTTGGAAATTTTACAGTTTAGATCTCCCATTAGTGCTATCAGTGGAGCGAACTTAGGCCCTCATTACAACCCTGGCGGTCCAAGACTGCCAGGGCTGTTCTGGAGGAAGCACCGGCAACAGGCTGGCGGTGCTTCCCAGGGCATTACGACCGCGGCGGAAGCGCCGCGGTCTCACCGCAGTTTCCCGCCACAATGGCCCCGGCGGTTGTAATACACCATGGCAGCGCTGCTTGTAGCGCTGCCCAGGGGATTACGAGTCCCCCTACTGCCAGCCTTTTCCTGGCGGTATGAACTGCCAGGAAAAGGCTGGCGGTACGGGGAGTCGCAGGGCACCTGGGGGCCCCTGCACTGCCCATGCCACTGGCATGGGCAGTGCAGGGGCCCCCTGACAGGGCCCCATGCAGCTTTTCACTGTCTGCTATGCATACAGTGAAAAGCGCGATGGGTGCAACTGCACCCGTCGCACGGCCGCAACACCGCCAGCTCCATTTGGAGCCGGCTCCTGTGTTGCGGCCGAGATCCCAGCTGGGCCGGCGGGCAGAAACTAGATTTCCGCCCACCGGCCCAGCAGGGATCTCCAAATGGCTGCGGTGGGGGTGCGGCCGCATTGGCGGCCACCCAAGCCGCCCGCCAAGGTCGTAATGAGGGCCTTAGTGTCTAGGGCGTCCTCAAGAAAGGCAAAAACCCTTTGTAACAGGGAGTCGTAAACTGCCTCTGGGGGCACATAAACTTTAATTAGTAACAATGATGTGGGGCCTCCTGCGGTATTATGCAATTTAATATTTAAGGCCATGAAGAGGTTACTAGGATCTTTATAGCAGGAATGATCCCATTTAAGTGTGTTAGACAGTAAACAGGCTACCCCCCCATTAGTGTGTCCCCTTCATGACGAGGATGCCTTGCAATCAAAGACAAAATAGTTGTCCCACAATAGGTCCGTGTCTGCCCAAGTCCCCTGTAAGCAAATTAGATCCAGTTTAAGTGTACTAAGATAAGATAATTTTTCCTTGCTAAATTTTACCCCGACTGCATTCCAGGAGATGATTTTGAATCCTCTGTTACGAGGAAGGATGGAGAATGTTCCTGGATCCCTGCTCTAGATCAAGGGCACCCGGGAGCCAACCCCAATCTTCCTGAGCATAAGTGGCTAGGTGATTAGGTATGGGTCGAATCTCCCGCAGTAACACTTGTCTATCCTTCCCTGTTAGTGAGACTTTAAGAGCCTGAAGATCTAACCTAGATCTGTGCACAGTAAAATCGGTACCCTTTTCCCCGCCGAGAGTAGGACAGGAGTGGGATTACATCAATCCCCCGACACTGCAAAAAAACAGTGTGGGAGAGGACCAGGTTCGCTGAGCGCAAGGAGCGGAAGGCGATCCTAGCCCTAAATCCACAATTTATCATCAGTAGGGAGACAAGGTCAATATCATAGCTAGTAATATGTTTCAAAGAGCTGGATTCCGAGAAACAGCTTAACAAAGTGGACCTATTTAAGGTTAAATCAACATTGAAGATAGGAAAAAAGTCTACAATCTTAGAGTCCAAGTTATGACCTGTTGAGTGAGCTCCTTCCCTAAGCAAAGAGATGGAAGAGTCATTAGGAACGACCTCCCGTTCGGAGGGCAAGAATGGCAAGGCAGTTGGATTCAAGGCTGGAGTGGTAGAAAGGACAGTTCTGTGTTCACATTCACTTTCAGGCCCCATCTTAAATATATTTGGCCTTTGCGTGGAGAGCAGACAGGGCTGCTTCATAAGTGGTTCTGTGCGGACTAGTGGAGGAGTTGTCCCATCCGTTAACAACTCGGGGAAGAGAATTTTCCTTCTTTTTTTCCTGCTGATTCAACAATTTATTTTCGATCTCTTAATTTTTTTTTCACCTTTAGCAATAGTTCCCCTCTTAGGATCTTCTTCCGAGGGTCACGCAGGGGGGGAAGTTATGGGCCCACTCTTTTTGTTGACAACTCTTTCATAGATGGGAAATACCTTCAAAGGGGGCCGGTTACACTGTGCAGAGGGGTTGTCCTTCAGCGTAGGAGGATCAAAGATAAAACAAATAAACTCCACTGGGCTAATCGGCAGTGGTTTTGCCTCACTGGGACGGATACATTGGGTGCTTCCTGCTTGAGTACTCACGTCCTCGCACATGCGCTCACTTCGGGTTTCCGTAGGTGACACACCTAAAAACCTCTGATCTTTAAGAAATTGCAAGGAAACAGCATTAAGCAGAATAGGGTCTAAAGGTTCGAACACCTTTTTATCTTTAGTCATCCCCACTAAAATTGCTGTTACAGAGTCAAGAATGCAGTCTGAACCCCCTACAAATTTCTCCAAGAGCTTTAAGATTAAGGCAAGAAGGTTTTCCAAGCTAAACAGAGAGGCTGAGAGCCTTGCCTCAGATTCTGGAGGTTGAATAGGTTGGATTCCACTTACTTCTAGAGCCGGCGTCGCAGACAAATGAGAGTGGATGTATATTGAATCTTGTAACAAGGGTGTGCTATCAAACAGTGCAAGACCGGTTGGTTTCGGTAAGCCCTTGGACCTGAGATCCACAGATGGGAGCGCAAGGTCATTAGCCTGGGGGCCATGTCTCTGAAATAAATCTGGGTCCAGGTCCGGCAGCGTGAAGTCACAAAGCCTGATGGCAACAGATGCTGTTGATGAATTGGGGCCCCTATCCTTAGTGCTTTGCTGAGCCATGTCGGCATGAGTAAAAGAACTGACTGGCTAGGCAAATGAAGGGGAGGAACAATGCTATGGCCCCGGCGAGCTCCAGGAAGGCCAAACAGTCTCTACACTCTCTGCAAGGGACGATGAGAGGCCCTGTTCCGAGGCCTTGACTCCTCTTTTCTGGCTTACTTCAGCCTGATATGACTCCCTTGGGAGCTCCCCTAAGCGCTCCCTGGGAGGCCCTCCAGAGGCCTCTGTGTCCGGAGATACGATGGAGAGAGCTTCGCCTTTTGTTTCCTGTAATTAAGTGTTCTCTTTACCCCAGAAGGAGAATAGTTGTTTCTGCGACTGTCCCTTCAGCAGGAGTGCTGGAATAGCCTTGTTCCGTATGGGGTTGGATTTGGTTTTTAGGCAAGATCTTCCTGGAAGCAGATGACCTTAGCAGAGCTTCTTCATGGTCATAGTAGGGACTACCCCCACTGGGGGCTCAAGAAGGCTAATGGTACTAATTTGAGGCTTGGGTGAAACAAACAAGGATAAACTTGCACAATCATCTCCCTCTTTACAAGTATCAACCACTTTTTCACCAGCTGACTCAGCCTAGTCCGACTTAAGGCATGCCAGCGATGAACAGCGACGAACAGCGACAGCCACCAACCGCCCGCTACTCCCCTATGCCCTTCGCTCTGTGCGCTCAACTCTCCGCTGCGTTGTCTACGTCTGCCGATGTGCTGAGCCGGCTGAGCTCCAATCCAACCCACCTCACAATGGTGCGGCTGGTTCTTAGAAGCAGGGGCCTTCTTATGTGACAATCAGAGGGGCTGGGTCCCCCTTCACCTCCCCGCAAGCCCCACCCGGTCAGGCCGCTTCTGCAGGAGAGAAGACACAGTAGAAGTTGCTCACCCAAGGGCCCCCGGCATGCGGAGTGCGCCGCTTGCTGCAACTGCAGAGAGACTCCCTGGAGGTACAGACCCCCAGGCCCCGGACGTGCAAACGAGTCTGGGTGTACTCTGGCAGTTGAGCTCTGATCCTCCTCGCAGTGACGTGGGCATGGGTAGCAGCAGCACCAGCAGCCGCCAGGCCAAGCCAAGGAATAATCGCAGTAACTATAATATCTTTTGTGTCTCCTGCGAGTCGATACAAGCCAATGGAAATCAAAAGAGGGTGAACAGGTGAAGAGTACCTTTAGGTCACCTACACGTCTCCTGCGAGATGATAAAATCAATGGAGGTTGGTGAGAGGTGGAAAAGAGGCGGTGTGAGGCGGTGTGAGGCAAGCAGGCAGGTGGGGCAGGCCGGTGGAGAGAGCAGCCAAGTAACTAGGTCATTAAGTAACCAGGGGAGCAAGGGTGAGACAGCCCCTTCTCCTCCTCTCCCCTTTACCTTAGTCCAGGGGCCAAGGGCCAGCTGCCACTGCCCTCCTGCAATCGAGTCCTGGTCTATAGTCTCTCCTGTCTCCTCCACCTCCTTCTCCAAGCTTAGAATCCTCCTTCGTTCTATCTTTCACCCGTCAATCCTCCTCCTCCTGCACCGCTCCTCCTCCACACTGCAGCTTGTACTGCGGCTAGCCGGTGCACAGCACATGGCCCAATTCGGCCCGACGTGGGTTCCTGCCGCAGGACCTGCTGACCAGATGACCAGCTCGCCCGGCTTCACCCGGCCTCACCCGGAACCCCTTTGACACTGCTGACCTTCCGGCTCGATTTGGGTGCTCAGAGACGGGGGACGGAAGGGCAGAGGAGCTCTGCCTTCACCAGGCACCCGGCAGCAGCAGCAACGCCCAGCAGCGGCTTGCGCGCTCTCAGCACGCATGGCTGCTCGGTCACGACCCGGAACCAGAAGCAGTAGCGTTGGAAGCAGCAGCGCCGGAAAGCAGCAGCGTAGAATCTCTGAGTCCTTCTGCTTGTCCTTCAACTCCTTTCACCCAGTGTTATGGTGGCCGAATTCTGCACCTCCACCGCATGCTACAGTTGAGGTAGTAAAACATTTAGGAGTGAAATTTGATTCGTCTTTATATTTTCGCCCGCCAGCTCTTGCAGTGGAAGGAACATGTTTTAATGTATTAAAATCTCTGACAAAATGTTTTGATTCCCTCCCACTTGTAGTAAGAAAGACAATGAAAAATACAAAAATGTCCTTAGTACAGAGATGGTTCCTACAGATGGAATCCCAGTTATTAAAGAAAAAGATGTCTCAAACCTAGAGAAGTCCAATTACATTAAAATATATCCAAAGAAAATAATCAAAATTAAATGTATTTAATAATGTATATATTCATAAATCCAATGATGATCTAGAAACACAATATTTTGGTAGGAATTTTGTTATATACCCTGGGAAATGTATGTGAACCTAAAAAAAAGAACTACAACCATACCAATACACTCATACAAAAAGTTATGTTGTTAAAAAAAGTTATTTTGTGACAAGCATGAAACAAAAGTCAAGAAGAAACAAGGTGAATAGCAGTACAAGAGGTAAATATGCTACCCCTAGATGGACCAGCCGGTCCCGCCCATAGTGTTCCAACTAGGTTATAGTAAACCCATATATCCAACTTCCTGGTCCACGCACGATTGTATACTGAGGAAGTCCTTTATATCTATTATATTAATTCTTCAATCAGAGCTTCTTGTAAGGAAAACCCCTTCTTTTGTATGGGTCCTTCTTCACATCCTTATGTTTAGGGAAAAAGATTCAATCCGATATATTATCCTTGTTTTTACATGACAATATCAATGTAAATCCAAAATGTCCTTGTCTTACATACTAGTGCTGACGTACGTTTCGGTGACAAGTGGCCCGTCCGGGTCACTCACCTTCTTCAGGGCACAAATAGTTGACATGAATAAAATATTCCCAGGGGCAAGTGTAATTTTCATACAGTTTATATATCTGAAATATGAAAAACAGATTAAACATAACTCTGGGCTTGAGACCACATAACGAACAGAGCTAAAGAGAGAAAAAGAAAACAGAAAAAAAAAAGAAAGGAATGGAACGAAGAAAAAGAAGGAAAATTACAATTCCAGTGTCATCAAAAAATGTGCTTCTCATGCAGGAAAAGGGAAAAAGTGTATCCTACAACACTCTCTAAGGAGTGTAATTCCATATCCCTGATCATGCATGGCTCCTTGTATAATATCTTTTCTTGACATGTTTCTTATAGCTTTATTAGAAGATGAGGTCATCCAAAGGGTGATCCAAAAAAACTTAAGGTTATATATTGCCCTAATATGTGGAGTGTCGAAAATAGGAAGTCCTACAGACACAGATCCCAAGATCATGCTCTATGCAAGATATCTCTCTATTTAGAAACCAACCTGAGGTAATGATACTCCCTTACTTCAAAGCAGAGGGGCTGAAAGTGTTCCTATGACTTGCTTACATAGCGGGGATAAACCCCCTCAAGTATCCCCTTTTGATCTCAATACCTAAACATAAACAAACATCATCTTTAAATATATACAGACTTGCAAAACTGTCTATTTTAAACCTTCGGCTAGGAGAGTCAGCTGGGGGAAACTGATGCATATCAGATAGCTTTATGAATGCTTCCTCTCTCTTAACGTATCTCAATAGTGATGCCCAAGTCCATAGCATTGTATCTCTGTCCCGCGTCTGCCCATTTTGTGCACATTGATGTAATCGCATCAGGGGTGCCCATAACCATTGGGCAGCAAAACTGACGTTAAGCACCAGACACATCTACAGTCGATTTTATATTTGGCAAAGTCAAAGGGCTCTCACCCTTCTTTTTTCATTGTGGCTGCTGAACAGGCAATATGCACCTACCCAGCAGTTGTCTCACAGCTGTGGCGGCAAGGGAAAACACCGGTGGCTGAAAACGTACACAGGAACATCCATACTTCTCTAAAGGTAGAAAACGGACAATGAACCTAATGCCCGACCCTAACGTGGAAGGAGTAGAAAGAATGACAGGATGCAGCATGCACTTATGGGTGCCTTCTTGAGTGTGTCCAGTCCCATAACATATGCTAAATAGTCGAAGGACAAAGCAAAAGCTGTCTCAAGGTAAAAACTACATGAGCATATAGAATGAGCAGGAGAAGTAAATAGCGAACAATTGAGAAACTGTCAAAAACCCACATGCATATGTGGGCACAAATTATGGGATGTATACAGTCCCACTGTCTATAATTAATAGTCAAAGGACAATGCGGAAGACCCTTCTAAGGAGGAAAAATAAGATTGAATAGCTACTAAGAATACATAGATGGACAGTAAAGGCATTCTATATACAGAAGAACTGATGATGGAACCATAAAAACTCCTTAACCCTCACAGAGAAGGAGTTTACCCACTGTAATCTATCATGTGACAAAAAGGCTCATACATATTCACAGGAAAGAGTTTTCCCACTGTATTCTATTTTTCAATCCTTGATCTACCATATAAAAAAAAAAAATCCAAAATACTTCTCTTTTATTCCTATATTTATCTTGATCCACATGTAATGATGTAATCTTTTCTAAAATGGTCCATTGGAGATCTCCTTCGAGATGTTGGTTTTCTACACAATGGTCAACTAAAGGAGCTTGGAAACGTTTATTCCTAATCGCTGACTTATGTTCACTGAAACAGACTCTGAACTGTCGTCCCGTTTCTCCTATATATTCCAGATGGCAAGGACATAAGATACAATAAATGACATTGCAGCTCTGGCAATTTGTTATGGTCTTAAGATGTATTGTTTTGTTATTGTACTGAAAGGAATCAGAAACTATGGCTTGAACACAGGCTTGACAGGTTCCACATGGATGGGTGCCTAATAGTGCTGGGTCCATGTGATGCTTTTCTGAATGTAAGTATTCTCACTCCTGAAATGTGATTGGACCAGTTTATCTCTTAAGCTGGAATTCCTTTTAAATGCAAACATTGGTCTTAGGAGTGGGGTATCACCATCACTCGTATTCCAAATATTCCAATGGGTATTAATAATTCCCTGTATTTTGTTGTTGATATTAGAGTGTCTAATGACACATACCATTCTGGGCTGTTCTTTTTTCCGATGTGATTCCAGTAAGGTGTCACGGTTGTAATATTTTGCCCTTTTATAGGCATCCCTTATTACCCTATGGGGTACCCTCTCTGAAGAAAGTTCTCTTTCATTTTAGTAGCGTTCTTATCATATTCTGAGGAACCGACTGAATGGAATGCTCTGTCATTGACTGCTAGGATGATAACTCTTGAAATGTAATAATGTGTTCCTAGCTGTGGGTTACAAGTGTCACTTGGAGATGTTCCCTATCCTCAAAGATCAAAATATCTAAGAACTCTATCGTACAGTTGCTACAATAGAAGTGAATTTAAGATTATTGTCACATAAATTTAGCCATTCTATAAATTCCTGAAGTTGTTCCTCCTCCCCTTCCCATATAAAGAAAATGTCAGCAATGTACAGTTCCCAGTGGGAGATATTTTCAAAGAAAGGAGCAGTTTCATTGTGTATGTACTTTCTTTCAAAGAGACCCATATAGATGTTCGCCACACTTGGAGCACAGGCGGCTCCCATGCTGACACCCTTGATTTGTCTAAGTATTTCTCCATCAAATTCCAAGACATTGTTACTCAACACTATATCAAGGCAGCTCATTATGAGATCAACAGGAACATCAGTAGTTTCTTTCATTAGTATCTGTCGAACCGCATTGAATGCTGCTTCTTGTGGAATATTGGTAAATAGCGCCTCAATGTCCAGTGTAACTAAAAAAAGGCTCTGTCAGGTTTAAACGCGAGTCCTTCTGTTCTTATTATCATTTTTCCCGTATCTTTGATATAGGAAGAAAATATAGAGATCAAAGGTTTAAGAAAGAAATCAATATATTCAGACAAAGGCTCAGTTGCCGAGCCTATAGTAGAGGGAATGGGTCTTAGAGGAGAATCGTTAATCTGTTTGTGAGTTTTGGGCACTCCATAAATGGCAGGTCATTTAGAATTGCTGACCATCAAAAAGCTTTTGTTTTGGCTCCACTTTGAATGCCCTTTTCACAAATTGCTCGGATCTTAGAACAAATACTTGTACTGGGGTTTCCTATCTCCTTTTTATAATGCTTTGTCACTGAAAGCATGGTTCTCATCTTACATGTATAGAGCTCAGTATCCATCAGTACAATGACCCCACCTTTATCACACAGTTTCACTGTAATCTCTTTGTTGTGCTGCAGAATTTTCATAGCTTTTCACTGCTTTACTGTGAGATTCGAGACCAGAGAAGGGACATATTTAAGCATTTTGTTGATTTTATTAAAAACTATCTTTTCAAAGACACCTACTTCAGGGCCCAAGGAGTCTAAACTGGGAATTAACCTAGATTGGGGCTTAAAGACTTCAATAGTACGATCTTGATTAGTCTCCCTGTTTTGAAAAAACTTTTTTAGTCTAATTTTGCAAAAAAAAAGATTGTATGTCTGTCATGATTTCAAATTTGTTTACCCTTTGACTTGGGACAAATGTAATTCCCTTGTCTAATAGCTCCAGAGTTGCTTCTTCCAATTGGAAGTTGGTCAAGTTAAAGATAGGAAAAGGTTTTACTGTATCTATGTTTTCCAGTATTGCTGTCTCCCTGTTTGTAGAAACTGATGGGATTGATCCATTTGATGGTAAGGTCTTCCTCTCCTGTTTTGTGATCTTCCCCAGGAGCTGTTTCAGCTCTCTTGACTGTCTAATAAAGGATTAGTTCTTGTTATTTTATCCTGTGTAAGATCATGTCTGTTGGATCCTCCTTCTCCATCTGACTCAGAGGTGTCTGAGAACGTAACTCTCTGCTTTTGTATGGAGTATTGTTGGTGTTGTATCCTTTGTTGGTCTCTCCTGAGTAAACATTTTCCCTCAAATCGGGATAGACTCTCTCTTGTGAAAAAAGACGGACATACTTTTTGAGTTTATCCGTCTTTCTTTTAATCCAATATTCTTGATATGTTTCAATTTCTGTGTCTATTTTCTCTAATATTTTCTTAGCTTCCTCAAGAACTCCTCCTTTTTTGTATAATCATAGTTTCAAGGGCAATGATTTCATTCTCAAGGGTGCTCAGCATTTCCTTAGCTGTTTCTATAATCAGAATCATCCAATCTCTTGAACATCTATTTGCTATTAAGGACCATTTCTCCAGAAATTACCTGATTTCTGCGAAAAGTCCTGGGAAGTTTCTAACCCTCAAGCCCATGGGGATAACAACGGCTTTCAAATATTCTAGAATAAAGTTGGCATGTGCCTCAACTCTCTTCATTTTCTTTTTTAAAGTTATAAGCATTAATCCATCCTCAGTGGCCTTCATATTAATAACATTTATATTGGACTACTGCAATAGTCTGCATGCAGGTACCACCAAACAAACCATCCAAGAATTGCATGTGGTACAACATGCAGAGACAAGGCTTGTGTTGAAACTGTCTTGACGGTCATTGGCATCAGTGGCTCTTAAAACTCTACACTGGCTACCACTGCATAAAAGTGCATGAGAGTGTTCTTTTTAAGATCCTTCTATTTACAGTTAGAGCCTATGAGGCGTCAGGGCCAACATATCTCACTTCTAGATTCGCCCACCATACCAACATTTGGACCTTGAGGTCCTCATCTACCAATCTCAACAGGCTGCCCACTTTCAGACTCAAATCCAGAGGAGGCAAATCCTTTGCTGTCCTAGGGACTAAAGCTTAGAATCAACTTCCCAGCCACTAGAGATTTCTTGAATTGGAATCTATCTTTAGAAAACAGCTGAAGACGTGGATCTTCACTGCTTCAGAATCTCTGTGCTATGGACTCATTCAGTGACTCTTCTACTTCTCGCCATTGGTCATTGATGCTTTATAATCCCCTGATTCTTTTGTGTGGTGTCAGGATGCTTCTCTGGGAGTGACAGTTGGGCTTTACAAATGCATCATTCATTCATTTACTCATTCACAGAGAGGGTCTCCCTCGCCTCTTTGCCATATGATGTATCATGTTTGAAATTTAAATATGCACCACCTCCATCCATGGAATCAAGGAGCTAGGAGATAAGCCATAGCCACATGAGTCCTGCAACCCTGAGGCAGAAATAAGGAAAAAGTACAGTTTCTTCCTGTAGTTAGAATCAAATTATTACTAGGCAGCAGTGGCACCTTCTCCACAAGAGCCACTGAGATGCAGTCACTATTCTAGACCTAAGGCTGCCTTATACCCCAAATTTAAACCAATATCCGTAATAGGCAGAGCATCTTGAGGCAGATGGCTGCTATCAGTGATCCTGAGATTCTGATATCAGCTGGTATTTAAGCTGTTGAATTTAGGTGATCAGGAGAGGGGAAGCTAAGCAACATTTGAATTGTCGCCTGGGCAACCAGGGTCATTGGAAACCTATCTTAGAAAATCAGGAGATCTTTTCAGACTAGGGCTTCACCTTCACCAGACCACCAGATGCAAGATACCCAACAGTTTTATTGGAAGAATCACAGAAGGCAGCGACCACTGAAGCAAAGCCCTGCCTGGAAAGACGTTGTAGTCCGAGCCTGGAAACAACTTTAAAATACACATGCGACCATGATGCAAACCATAAGTCACCGGAAACAGAAAGCATTCTAGTGTTATGACATAATACACAAGGTCATCAGTGCAATATGGACCATCTTCCACATGCTGATTCAGAAGATTGAGGAGGACTCTTGTGTGCCTTGATTAGCATTAAAAATGCGTGGCCCGATCTCCAAGTTTATATAGTACTATGGGAGAACCGGATTTACCTATGAACTGCATGACAAGCCAGATGTTATGTCAATTGTCAAGCCTTTTAAAGGTCATTGCTGCATGGTTAACTGATTTTTGAAACACAGATAAGGATGGAGATATATTGGGCACAAAAACATTGCTTTTGTTATCATGGAATGCTACTGGTCTAAAGCCTGCTCTTCCACCTACGTCAGAAAGGGCTTCTGGTAGATTAATAATTTGGTTTAATATATAACCGAATTGCAAAGGGAAGAGATTGGACATTGATACACCAGATATTTTAGGTTTAAGCCTGAGAGGAAATGAGGTGCATGTGGAATATGTATAACATCTATAATCCCTTCTCGCCCCAAATACAGAGTCACTCTAAAATATTGTTGCTGAGCCTAAATTTAAAGAACCTTTCTGAAAGGCCACTTTTGTTATTGGCAGGTGATATTAATATTACTTTTGAACTTATCTATTGCTTACATTCAATTACAGAGGAAGAGGATTAAGTGAGGGGTATCCCTGGTCTGGCACTAAAATCACTTCAACCATGCTCTCTAGGTGCCATACAACTGACTTCCTTGACTCTTTCACTTGGCCACAGAGCTTGTAGTGGGCACTTGGGTTTGGATATGAAAGAACCTTTCACTTACGAAAAAGGGTCAGTATTTTAGTGGAATTGATTATGCATTGTTAGATGTTTGGTATTGGAGCAATTGGGTTGCTTTTGCTATAAAAACGCAGAAATGATAGTAATCACAGTACATTGCACCTCATTATAAAAAATGCACTTGTAATTGGCAATTTAGAGAGCGAAGAAAGCTATACTAATGAGTCCATTATAGGGAATAATTGTAGGGTGGTGAAATGGCCTAGTGTGGAAGGCAACAATGAGCTCTAAAAAAAATCTATAATCTCTTTTGACCTGCTCCACCTTCGTTTACTTTGCAGGGACATTCTCATTCTCATATTACACTATTTAAGTTAGTAAAATAATGTTTCCTTGAATCACCAAGTTATAGGATAGGAAGCAAATAGACGTCCACACCGTGGGATAATGGCAAATGCCATGAAGCGAAAAGGCAACTGTTCCTAGCAGCTACAGTTTGCAATACTAATTTGCCAAGAATTGTCAGCTAGTAAGAAGACTTTGGCTGAAGCTCATTGGGCAGAATTACTGAAAGCCTCCCAAAGGAGAGGCTCATAATGCTTTTGCTGCATTATAAAATATATATGAACTTGTGGATAGTTATTCGGGGGTTAGATTGACATCTCCTGATGAGATAGAAGAGGCCTTTTTTTAAAAGTTTTTTTCCTCTCTATATAGGGAGGATCGGGAAGTAGAGTTGGAGGCAGCTGAGAATTGGCTGGATATGGACGTCCTTCCCAGGCTCACACAGGATAAATTGTCATATTTGAGCGGCCCAATTATGGAAGGGGCGATAAGGGCTGTTCTGAAAAAGAGTAGTAAAGGGAAGGCGGCAGGACCAGATGGTATCCCGGTTGAGTTCTATCAGATATTGGATGACTCTATAATCCCTCAGATGGTTCAATTATTTTCAGAGATTTTTGAGGAGGGCGTTTTACCACCAGCTTCATGGCAGGAAGCTATTATTTCTCTTATTTTAAAACCAGGTAAATCTTCAGTGAGGTGTGAATCATATAGACCAATATCTTTGTTGAACACTGACTATAAGATTTTTGCTAAGGTCTTGGCTAATAGGCTGAGTGGTGTAATTGGTGAACTAACACATCCAGATCAGAAAGGCTTTATACGGAATAGGTTTATGTATGAGCAGACATTTAACCTAATTGGTGCTATCGACTTAGCTACTGGTATCAAGAACCGTTAGCAGTTATAGCTTTGGATGCTATGAAAGCGTTTGATAGGGTTACTTGAAACTGCCTAAATTTAGTTCTTCAATGATATAATTTGCGTACAAAATTTTACCGAGCAATTCGGTTGATTTATCAAGCACCAGAGGCGAGGGTGTTGGTGAATGAGGGACTTTCGGATTCATTTGCGATTACTATAGATATTAGACAGGGTTGTACTATTTCCCCTTTGTTGTTTGATCTGTATATTGAGCCCTTTGCAAGAAGGATGAGGCAAATTTCAAGCATTTCTCCCTTTAGTAGTGAAGGATGGGTGAAGAAGATTGCTTTATTTTCTGATGACCTGTTGCTCTACAATTCAAATTTATCTGACTCTTTCCCGGCATTATTGAGTTTGGCGGAGGGTTTTGGGAGGGTTTCTGGTTACCATATAAATCCAGCTAAAACAGAAATTATGATATGGAACCTGGGTCCCGACAATTGCCGTATGACAAAATCTATGAGATACTTAGGTTTGGTAATAGGCCAGGAGGTGGAGCGAATTGCAGAGGTTAATTTTAGGGCGGTAGTAGTAGAATGTAGTAAGTAAATTTTAAGATGGGCACATCTGCCTCTTACATTGATTGGAAGGGTAAATTTGGTCAAAATGATGATCCTGCCTAAGCTGAATTTTCTTTTCAACTCCATCCCATTATTAATGGATAGTAAGCTCTTGAGTACGTTTCAACAAAAGGTCAATTTGTTTATTTGGGCACAGAAGGGGTTTAGGATCGCATGGAAGAAACTGCGTAGAAGGAAGGAGAAAGGAGACCTCACACTTCCTGATTTACAATATTACGCATGGGCATGCCATCTGAGGAATGTAAGAATGTTATTTAGTGATCCATATCTCTCAGCGGTTGGAGAAATGCTCAATTGTATGTTAACAACAGTTAAAGGTGCAGCTACTTATTTTTTGCATAAGTTCAGGGATCCCAATTTTTTTAAGAAAGTGAGACTGAAGATATTGCAGGATGTGGCTAAAGTGTGGTATAGGGTGCGGCAACTGGCAGGTATTGAGTATTATAGTTTTTGGGCACCGGTTTGGGAGTCCCTGGTGACGCCGGAATGTCTTACTGATGTGCTAGCTTTGTCGCTTAAGAGAGCGGGGATCCAACACTGGGGGGAGCTAGTTGATAGTGGTTTGTTATTATTTTGGGAAGTTCTTATGGAATGGACTGGTCAAAGTTTATCAAGGCTGAAATATATACAATTGAGGAATTGGTCTCAGAAGGTTATAGCTAGGTTGGGTGCTGAAAACCAGTTTTTAGACAATATAATAAATAACCATGCAAGTTTAGCAAAGGTCTCTAGTTGGTATTGGGCCCTGGTGGAGGTGCAGGATGGGGACTTCAACTTGCGGCACTCTCTTTGGGGGGAAGTTATGCCTGTAGATCAAAAACAAAGATGGTGGGAAGACTCAATGCGTATTGTATATAAACAAGTTAAGTTAACATCACTATTGAGGAACCACCTTTTTACCTTGCATAGGGTCTTTTTTTTACACCAACAAAGCTATCAAAGATTGGAGGAGGAGACCCAGTCAACTGTGCAAAATGTGGCTTATTGAGAGCATCACACATCCATATGTCCTGGGATTGCCCATTGGTACAAAGCTTTTGGGTAAAAGTGTGTAAGGTTATTACAAAGGTTGTGCAACAACTGATTTGGCCAAGTCTCCCTTTAGTGATTGTTAGTGTCCCAAACGAAGGTGAAGTTAAGAGTAGGTTGAGGACGACACTAATTTGTTTGGCGATAATTCTGTCTAGGTGGGAAATATGTTGTAAGTGGACTTCCTCTTTCCCTCCGTCATATACGGACTGGTTGGGGGCACTTAAGGGGACTTCTAGGTGGGATGTAATAATTAAGGATGCGAATAGGGAAGGGAAGGTGGAGGTATGGTCACGTTTATGGGTCACTGCTGTACAGGACAACACTGCTCAAGAGGTATCTTCATAAATGTAAGTCTTGCTCGATGATTAAAGGCTAGGTTAATTGAACTCTTGAGGGGTCTGATATAGAGATCAAATGAGAGAGACCCTTGGCGTCATGGATTTATATGTAAATGAGATTGTTTACTCATTTCTACAACATGAAGCTGATCCAATTAGGGGTGTATGAGGACAAAAGAAAAGAATGGTCAGATATAAATATAATCGAGTACTGGTGGCTAGTAAGAAGACTTGGGGATGAAGATCATTGGACAGAATTACTGAAAGCCTCCCAAAAGAGAGGCTCATCATGCTTTTGCTGCATTATAGTACAGGGCAGCCAACGGACCATTACTTACAGGCAAATAAGTGGGTACAACACTTCTCTAGCTTGTACTCACAGACCAATGATCATATTGATGTAGATTTAGGTGACTGCTGTCTATGCAACACCAAAATTGGAGATGCAAATGAATAGCCTTTCTCTCAATTAGATATCCAGAAGATGATTGAGTCACTGAAATGTGGCAAAGCACCTGGTCTTGAGAGGATCCCAAGTGATCCATACTGTTGAAACATAGAAGTTTGGACACTCTTTATTAATTTGTTGTCAAACAACATTCTGGCAGGCAGGGTTATACCTGACTCCTGATGTGGAACTCTTATTGTACCCATTTATAAGAAGGGCGACAGGATGATCTCTAGTAAACATAGTCATCCCATCACACCCATCACCACCACGCCCTCTTCTACCCGTGCAGAACCTGGAACAAGGTCTTCGAAGACCAATTCACCACCACCCTTTGAAACACACCACCGTCGACCTCTACAGATGCCAACACATTGCATGCCACCTCCACTGATGGATCTCCGACTGGGCCAACACTCTGCCCCCCCTTCAGGAAACCCTCCGGCAAACAGACCACCAAGAAAACCAGCTGGGTCTCCCCCACCCTCCAAGAGTCCAGACCCACTCGAGAGAAGATGGAAGTGCAGGAAGACCCCGGCAGACCACGCAGCCCTCAGAACTGCCTAATCAGAACTACGAGGAAAAAAGCAATACAAGAACAAATCAACGCCAATGCACACAACAGCAAGAACTCTTCAACGTGATCAAATAATTCACCAAACCCAGCTCTGACACCACAGACATCCCCAACCCAAGCTCTCTGCAACAACCTCACCACCTTCTTCCAGAGCAAGATCTCTGAAATCTGCTACAGCTTCCCAACACAGGACCCACCAGACCCATCTGCAACCACCGCACACAAGGGTTCCGGATCGCAGCCTACCCTGACCAACTGGACCACCCTCACCACCGATAACACCCTACGGATCATAAAGACAGTCAACTCCGAAGCCCCCTTTTACTCCTGCCCCCACCACATCTTCAACTGAGCCAAAGATACTATCGCCCTCAACCTCTGCCACACCATCAACTGCTTCATTTAGACCACCACCTTCCATGAAGACTGGAAACACGCAGAGATTAACCCGCATACTGAAGAAACCCTACGCAGACCTGGCGGCCCTCAAGAACTACAGACCCATCTCACTGCTCCCCTTCCCAGCCAAAGCCATTGAGAAAGCCATCCACGCCCAACTCACCGAATTCATCAAGACCAACCACATCCTGGGCCCCTCCCCATTTGGCTTCAGACGCAACAACTGCACTGTGACTTCTCTCCTCGCTGCAACAGATGACATCTGCAGTCTCCTTGACTGAGGTGAAACTGCAGCAAACATCCTCCTTGACCTCTCAGCCACCTTTGCACCGCCTCCCACCACAACCTCTGTGCATGACATCACAACGCCGGCATCCACGTAAAGCCCTGGAATGGATCCTCTCCTTCCTCACTGGGAGAAACCAGAGAGTCAGGCTCCCACTATTCACATTCAAACCTACAGTCATCAGCTGCAACATCACACAGGGCTCCTCCATGAACCCCACCCTCTTCACCATCTACATGGCCCCGCTAGTAGACATCGTCAGAAACCACAAACTCAACATCATCTCCTGTGCTGAGGACACCCAGCTGATCTTTCCCCTCACCAACGAACCTACAGTTGCAAAGAAGAACTTCCACAACGGGGTGAAGTCAGTCGCTGCCTGGATGAAAGACAGCTGCCTCAAGCTCAACTCCGACAAGACAGAAGCCCTCATTTTGGGTACCACCCTCTTTGCATGGGACGACTCCTGGTGACCCCCCCACACCGACGGACCATGGATGTAACCACAACATCATCCTCGACTCCTCGCTCTCTATGAACTACGAAGTCAGTGCCATCTTGTCCTCCTGTTTCCACACGCTCTGCCTGCTTTGAAAGATCTTCAAGTCGATCCCTGTTGAATCAAGAAGAACAGTCACCCAGGTGCTCGTCAGCAGCAAGCTCGACTATGGCAATGTACTCTACACCAGCACCTTCCAGAAGTTCCAAAGTAAGCTGCAAAGAATCCAGAACGCCACTGCTAGACTTATCCTGGACATTCCCTTACCATAGCCGCATCTCTGGGCACCTGAGAGACCTCCACTCGATCCCAATCTTCAAATAATCACCTTCAAGCTACTCACGCACGCCTACAAGGCTTTCCACAACATCAGACCTGCAACCTCAACCACTGCCTCACCTTCTATATGCCCACCAGACAACTGTGTTCAGTTCACCTGCCCCTGGCCACCATCCCACGGATCCGCAAGACCACAGCCAGAGGATGATCCTTCTCCTACCTTCCCCCTAAGACTGGAACTCTCTTTCTCTTCATCTTAGGCAATCTCCTTCTCTGCCTCAATTCAGGAGAGACTTCAAGACCTTGCTCTTTGACTGAACCGGCCATCCAGTGCCTCTATTGAACTGCAATACGCTCCCCAGTGCCTTGAGACCCCGAATGGTTGATTAGCCGTCCTTTATAAGAAGCCTGATTGACTGATTGATTGATAGTCTGGTGTGTTCACTGGATAACCTACAGAATGTCTTCTGTAGGCAAGTTTTGAATAGGGGTGGAAGGCAATTAAGGGTGGAAGACAAACCTTTCTAACACATATACAGTGGATTTTAGAGCCAAGGCCAGTATAATTGATCAAGTCTTTTAGGCTAATGCTATTTTTTAAGTACATAAGGATTAAGAAAGATCACTTATATGTGGCTTTTGTGGAACTGAGGGGCACTTTTGTGGGAGTCTCTCAGATCCTTGGGAGTAATGGCACCCCTGCTCTCTATTTTAATTAGGCTCCACAATGACATCTATGCCCAGGTTAGATGGGAACGGGAGGTAGAACTAACTGAATGGATCCAGATTCATAGAGGGGTCTGAAAGGTTTGTGTGTTCGCCCCAACTCTCTTCTTATCATTTTTAATGACCTGAGTAAAAAACTCATGAATTGTATACATAATTTGGACAAACTAGTTGATGTGTCAATTTCAGTTTTACTAATCACTGATAATACTGTCCTAATTTCATGTACCCCCATAAGTCTCCAGAATGTGCTGGATGGTTTCCAAAATTACCTAACCTTTAGAACGGCAAGGCTACAATGCGTCATATAGGCACAGCAATCTTAAGGAACATCCTTTCCTTAACCTATGACTCCGGCTCTAGAGATTGCTATGGGAAACGGTCAGTCAGCCCCCCTGCATAGGTCAGACATTTGGGTCTTTGAAAACATGAACATAGTGACTGTAAGAGAGAATTATTTTGCAAGGTCACTAGAAAATATATCTCAAAGAAACCATTGCTGCTGTTATTTTTTTAATTTGAGCCTAAAAAAAATTGAACATTTTCTTATACCTAGTCCTGTGCTGTATTGGCCAAGATTGTGGTCTACACCCAAACTTGCCACCTACTGGGCGGGTCTTCAGGAGATCTTGATGTTAGTTCTTTGCTCGGGCTCCACTATGTGAGAGCCTGACTGAGCACTTTAGGCTTTGAAAAAATGTGAGCTGATCCTTTTTTCTACTGGCAGGCTCCAAAATTATATTAAAGAACACTTTTGGTAGTATAATGTGGGTCATAGCCAAGTGAATGGTTTTAAGGGCAGTCTATCTGGAAAATTCTTGGGCGTACATCCAGTGCCGACTTTTGAACCTTATGTTAATGAAATCTCATCCGTCCAGGCAAAGGACGTTTTTATTAAGCTTAGGCACGGCACTTTAAGAATTAGAAATTTTACCTACAATTGTGAGAAAGATGACAATCTGAGCAATGTCTGCACATTGTATAATGAAAATGCTATTGAAAACTTGGGGCCTTCAAATGTATTGCATACCATCAAGTTCAGAAGAACTTGATTCATACTTTATGCCTCTTGTGAGGTTTTAGGATTACCTTGAGGCATTAAGAACATTACATCTAACACTTTGGCTCTGATTATATTTGGTGTCACTACATTGTTATGCTGTGTCTTGATTAACCCTTTAGCTGCTAAGACTCCCCCCACCACCAGCCCACCAGGTGCAAAGCATTTTTTTTCTTCTATAGAAAGCACGAGTTGAAATGAAACAATATTGAAATCGAGTTGAAAAAATAGCAATTGCTGTCTAGGTTTTCATTTGTAACTTCTTCTAGCTATGGCAGATTTTCGAAAGCAATATACAGTTACTTCCGTTGGACCCTTCTGATTGCAGGGATATATAGGATTTGTAGGTTCTCCAAAAACCCAAGCTTCCAAGATCCAATAACTGAGCTGCACCTTTCTATGGGTCTTCAATGTGTATCCGGTATACAACAATTCATTTGGTAAAATAAAAAGAGTGAAAAAAAGGAAACCAATGTATTTCTGAAATAGGCAAAAGATAGGGAGTTTATAAGCAGTGGTTATTTGCACAACTCTGAATTTGTGGGTACCTATACTAGCATGTGAATTAGAGGTCACTTCTCAAAATGACCTCTTTCTTTCACACTGTCTTACATTTGGAAGATGCAAATGCAGAGAAAGACAATTGGTCACAATACTTTGTACTACTCTGTATTCTCCCCGGTTTCCCGAGAATAATTGTACCTCACTTGTATGGGTAGGCCTAGTGCCCACGACAGGAAATGCCCCCAAAATGCAATGTGAACCCATCACATTTTTCTACTGAACACTGACTAATTTTTTTTGCAAAGTGCCTAGCTGTGGACTTTGGGCTCTAGCTCAGCCAACACCTAGGTACACCTAGCACAACTATACACTTTTGAAAACTAGGCAGCTAGGGAAATCCAGGATGGTGTGGCTTGTGGGGCTCAGACTAGGTTCTGTCACTCAGAATCCTTGGCAAACTATTACATTTGTATAAAAAACAAATTTTTCTCACGTTTCGGGGATGAAAAGTTCTGGACTCTGAGCAGAGCCACAAACTTCCATCCACCCAGCATAACCCCACATCTCCCGATAAAAATGGTACCTTACCTGTGTGGGTAAACCTAGTGCCTGCAGCAGGAAACCCCCCAAAATGCAATGTGGACACATCACGTTTTATCACTGAAAACTGACTCTTTTTTTCACATAGTGTCTAGCTGTAGATTTGGAATCTAGCTCAGCCGGCACCTAGGAAAACCTAGCAAACTTGTACATTTTTTCAAACTAGACACTGAGGGGATGCAGGATTGGGTTGTTGTGGGTCTCTCACCATGTTCTGTCACCCAGAATCCTCTACAAATGACATATGTCTAACAAATCACATTTTCCTCACATTTCGGTGATGCAAAGTTCATGAATCTGGGAAGAGCCACAAACCTCCTCCCCACCAGCTTTACCTAAGTCTCCCAATGAAAATGGTACCTCCCTTATGTGGGTAGGGCTAGTGCCCGCAACAGGAAACACCCCAAAACACAACATGTACACAGAGTAATTTTACACTGAAAATGAACCCTCTTTTTCCGATATGAGTAGCTCTAAGTTTTGGACCCTAGCTCAGCTGGCACCTAGGGAAACCTGGACAAACCTGTACATTTTTTAAACCTAGATACATAGGGGAATCCAGGATGGTGCGCAATCATGCAATTTCCTTACATTTCTGTGATGAAAACTTCTGGAATCTGCGGGAATCTACAAACTTCCTACCACCCTGTATTGCCCTACCTGTGCCAATAAACATGCTGCCCTACTTGTGTGGCTGGGCCTAGTGCCGTGCCAAGAATGTATCAAACCAAGTGCAATAGGATTGCTTGCGTGGAGACTCCTATTGACCTCAGTTTGATCCATCACTATCACTGGCACTAGGTCCAAGCACACAAGTGAGGCAGCATTTTTATTGGCAGGAGTTTTATTTGAGTATTACTATTTTAAGTGTCATATTAAGATTCTCATAATGTATTTTAGTGTAGTTTTCTTGTGTTTTAAGGGGTTTGCCCTGAAGTGATAATGATTTGATAATTGGGAAGTAAGAGGGCTTTAAGGAAGGTAATTTAACTTTAGACCATTGCTTCAGCCTATGGTCAATAGTGAAAAAGTCGATGGAAGCTACAGGTAAAAAATGTTGCTGTTTTATTGACATAAAGGCAGGCTTCTATTTAGTTAATTGTAAAATACTGTTAGAGCAGCAACAGAATTTAAAAATCCCAGAAGGCATTTTAAACATTCTGAAGTAATTGTGCAGAAGTAGCTGGGGAGAAGATTAACTAATCAAGAAGTCCTGTTGGCTAAAACAATTTCCAATTAGGAATGGCTTGTGCCAGGGCTCTGTTTTGGGCCCCACACTTTTCAGCCTTTATTTATTGGAGCTATCCTCAATCCTACTGAATGCCCAGATGTTGTCCCCTAAAATGGGAGGATGGCATAATCCTTGATTTCTATTGCAAAAGACTTAGTAATATGGGTGTAACAAATAGGCCTGCAAAGGAAATTAGATGTTTTTTCTAAATGCTGTGAAGGAAGAACATTGATAATAAATATGTAAAAAAACAGAAACAGTAGTATTTGGGTGTAGAAAGAAAAAGTACTAATGGCTTATTAGAAAAAGAAGGAAGAAAAAAGTCACATCTTACAGGTATCTTGGGATGTGCTTCACATGAAATTTAGACTGGAAACGTCACATGGATATTTTTGAATCTCTGGTCTTGCCAAGTATGTTAGGACTATGTAAGTTTTGTAAGAATTATAGAGCATTTAAAGTTTTTTGTGCAAACAAAATACCTATATGGTACATAACTTTCAGACATGAGTGGTCTTTAAGACTGGAATAAGCCGAAAGGGCATTGATTAAAAAATACCATTGAAGCTCCCTCAATTATTGAGCCATAAGTAAATCTGGTTTCTTGGAATATTTTACTTTTAGTTGGAGATGATAAAATTGTCTACGTTTTTATAGCAGGGGTCTTAATATTATTATCGACTAAAAACTGTCATCTCACAAACTTAGTACACTATCATCCAACTTCATCACCCACTCTGCATCAATGAGTGATCATTATCCTCAGAGTGTTAATGTCAGTTTTTTTGACTAGCCAGGAGAAAACTCAAGCAAAGTGTACTGTTGATAACAGTGAATTAGATACACCTAATGGAATTTCCTTACACTGGACTGAGGTTGATTTGGTCAACTTTTTAAAAAAATTTACCCATTGATTTAAGAGTAGCTTTTGATATTTGTCTAGACAACTGATCCACTGACGCTGATATCAAGGAAGCTTTCCTTGGTATTTCAAGTGAAATTAAAGAACACATAATTAGACCTGTGCCCCAGATGAGTCATAATAGCTCAGTTTGTTTTGATTATAATTGTTCTAAAGCCCAAAAGTGACTTGAAGCTGCTCTTTATAAATTTCCTGGGTGTACCCTTGAAGTGAAGGCATGCTGACATGACTACAGTTTAGCGTTAAAAGAGAGGAAAAATGAGATAAAGAATGCCA
This sequence comes from Pleurodeles waltl, assembly GCF_031143425.1. Lineage (NCBI taxonomy): Eukaryota > Metazoa > Chordata > Amphibia > Caudata > Salamandridae > Pleurodeles > Pleurodeles waltl. Next base: position 1,034,523,513 of record NC_090439.1, read on the forward strand.
CCTGAAGCAAGTAAGAATAAAGACTGCTGAACCTTCTAGTGAGTGAACAATGGTTGATAATAAGGGATGGTAGTGAATGTTGATTGGCGGCTGCGATTAACTAAATTGATTGGGTGGCCTACTTTTCTAAGATCAATTTTATCCCTACTCCGGAACCTCTAGGGACAGACCATGCCACTGTTGAGGAATTATCACATGACATGGTAGCCTATTTTTTCCTTGGACAAAACCAAGATGGTAAGGGCAGAAAAATGCTGGGACTAGATAGTGTCCTCATTGATCTATTTAAGGTTAACATACCATTTTGGGGACCAATTGTGACAAGGTAATACGGACATTTTGCCAATCAGGTTTTCTAAATACATGGTCAAATTCTTTGTTAGTTCCTATTTGTAAGAAGAGGAGCTGATCATATCCAGCTTGCTTGCTACTTCTCCATTTCCTTACTTAATTCTCTGGTGAAAGTTCCAGGTAGATTTCTGCTGTGAAGATTAGAAGAGTGGGTGAAAAATAATGACATTTTGTCAGATCTACAGCATGCCTTTTGCAGGGGCATGGGGACAATTGAACAGTGACTCAAATTAAACATGCTAATTGGGAAGTGAACCAAATCAAAAAGGGTCAACTGTATCTGGCATTTGTTGATCGGTTAAGTGCATTTGATTATATTCTGCAGGACAAATTGAGGAAAAATTTGAGTTAGGGGCAGAGTTAGGGGCAGACTCTGCAGATTATATCCTTTCTCAAAGAGATGTACAGGGGGGTCAGGGCCAGGGGGGGAATGCACCCATGCATTTGGCATTAAGAGAGTGGTCCGACAGTGGTTTGTCCTTACACCATTCCAATTTACTCTGTACATTAACAACTTGGGCACAGTTCTGACAGAGTTCTGTGCAGACCTCCCCCAATTTCTACTTTTTCTTATCTGGCAATTTTATTTGAGGCATATAGGCCCTCATTGTGACATTGGTGGTAATGGATCTGCCACGGTGGCGGACAGACCAACACCAAACCAGCTGTGCAGACTGCCACATTACGACCACGGCGGACAACCCACTGAAACCAAGCCAGTTTGTCGACAGTACCGCCAGTGCGGCCAGACCTTGGACAACGGCCGTTGCCATCCCCAGGCTGGTGGTAGCCACTGCACCACCCACCCTAATACAACACTGCAGACCGCCACGATTTTCCGGGGCGGGAGGCCCGCCAACCAAAGGCTGGTGGAAACAGCAAGTACAAAAGCAGCCACTTACCTCCAGGGACGCAATATACTCCATTGAAGCCATGGAACACCACCTTGAAATTTTTCCAGCGCTCTGTCTCGCCTTTCTCCTCTATGACCATCGATGCTGACGCCATCAGGAAGTACACCTACAGGGCACACAAGGGGGGGAAGGAGAGAGTGAGACAAGGACACACCCATACCAAGACACACACAGAACACAGCCATGCCAAAAACATGTCACATACACACATCCCGGATCACAACTACACAACCACACCAATAGCACCAACAAGGAGAGACACACAAACCAATACAAAGGCACAGCACTACATACAATGCCCAAATACAAGAAAGAACTGTGAATCTGAATGAAAACATGCCTAGAAATGCGCATTTAATAGCACATGATAAATAGATGGAAACTGTCCAGAGAACAAAAAGACTTGACAACTGTATGTTAGGGAAACCAACAGGAATCCTGTTTTGTGACCATATATCAATAACAGATGCAATATAAATGATAAAATATATCCCGTAGGCCAGTCCAATGTCCAATGGGCACAACTGTGCCTGTTAAAGGCCCCAACTTGACTCCTGACAGCCTAAGGCATCCACAAGTTCGGGGCATCAATAGGGCAGACAGGCACCTCTAGAGTCTGGGGGTGAGGGTCCTTGGGCTTTGGCGGCTTTGAAGGGGGTTCCCTGGGATTTGGTTTGGGAGAGGGTGTGGGTTTCACCCTTGCTCTTGACGGAGGGGCAGGGGCCTTGGAACCTTGTTTTTATCCAGCTTTCTTCTTGGGGACGCGGGACGGCTTCTTCGCAGGTGGAGGGGCAGTAGAGGTAGAAGGGGGCTCACAGGAGAACCTGGAGGTGGAGGGATTTTGCTTGGGGAGGGAACCGTGGGGGCGAGGGGCGACACAGGGTGATACAAGGTCAGGAAACAGGTCAAGGCGGGAAAGGAAAAGCTTCTTAGGACCAAGGGGGATGGATTAGGAAACAGGTGTGGGAGTGGAGGTAGAGGGAGTGATTGTAGGACGTGTAGGTGTGCTGCATATGGGTGCAGATGTATGCAGAATATATATATGTGAGGTAGAGGAATGTTGAGTGTCTGAGTGCAGTTGTTTATGTATCCTTGGAGGAACGGGGAAGAGAGGGCGGGGGTGGACAGACAGGTCGTGTGGATGAATGTTGGGGTGGTGTCTGCATGTAAGGTGGGTGTGCTGCATGTGTGAGTGATGGTGGTGAGTGTGGATGTGGATGTTGTGCATGGGGTGCATGTATGAGTGTCTGCTATTGCGGTGACTGAGGGCAAAGTGGTGACAGGGACTGGGAGTGAGGATGTAGTGCTGGCAGGTGTGAGTGATGTTGTGGCAGAAAGGAAGGAGGTGCTGGGGAGACAGGGGAGGTAGTGGCTGATGTTGTTTCTGCTTTTGTGTGTTGAGTGTGTGCATGCTTGTAATGTGATTTGTGGTGCCTGTGTTTGTGTACCATGTCTGTTGATTTGGCTGAGTACTTGTCTGGATGTGTGGCTTGGCTAGGAGAAGGGAAAGGGCTTTGGGATGGGGCACAGGTAGCAGGAGGGAAGACAGAAGTACTAGGGACACTAGCTGCCGTCAATGAAGAGGCCAAATCCTGAACTGATCTCTGTATGCCAGTCAAGGCACTGTGAAGGCCCTCCAGGTAGGCATTAGTCTGCTGCATCTGGGATGCCAGGCCCTGGATGGAATTCACAATGGTTGACTGCCCTACAGGGGTGGACCTCTGGAGGTCAATATCCTCAGCATTGAGGGCAGCAGGGCAGTCTGGGACAGTGGATGAGGTGCCTGTGGCGAAGGAGACGCCCACCTTCCTGGGTGAGTGGGCACAGACATCTGGGTGGGGAGCTACTTGGAGGGTGGTGCTGGTAAGTGGGGTGGTGGATGAGGATGATGCTGGGATGGTCCCAGAAGGTGCCGCCACTGCCAGGGAGCTGCCATTGGAGGAGGACTCTGTATCAGTGGCATCAGCTTCAGTCTCCACCGTGATGCTCCCCTCAGCCCCTGTCCCAGTGGTCGCCTCAGCTTCGGTGGTCTCTGCCTCCTGGGTCCTGTGGGCTACAGCCTCCCCACTTGTCAGTGCCCCTACTCTTTTGCCTCCTGATGCTAATGCACACAAGGATAGGATTGTACAAAAAGGATGGGAGGGCGTGAAACAGATGGCAGCATAGGGTCAATACCAATCCACATTGTTGAGTGTGTGCATGCTTGTGATGTGATTAGTGGTGCCTGTGTTTGTATTTGTGTACCATGTCTGTTCATTTGAGTGAGTGTTTGTCTGGATGTGTGGATCGGCTGGGAGAGGGGAAAGGGCTTTGGGATGGGGCACAGGTAGCAGGAGGGAGGACAGAAGTACTAGGGACACTGGCTGCCCTCAATGAAGAGGCCAAATCCGGAAATGATCTCTGTATGCTAGTCAAGGCACCGTGAATGCCCTCCAGGTAGACATTAGTCTGCTGTATCTGGGATACCAGGCCCTGGATGGCTGACTGCCATACAGAGATGGACCTCAGAAGGTCAATAACCTCAGCATTGAGGGCAGTAAGGCTGACTGGGGCAGTGGATGAGGTGGATGAGGTGCCTGCGGTGACGGAGATGCACACCTTCCTGGGTGAGTGGGCACAGGCATCTGGGTGGGGGGCTACTGGTAGGGTGGTGCTGATAAGGGGGTTAGTGGACGAGGATAAGGCTGGGAATGGTCCCAAAAGGTGCCGCCACCGCCATGGAGCTGCCATCGGAGGAGGACTCTGTATCAGTGATATCAGCTCCAGTCTCCCCTGTGGTGTTCCCCTTGCCCTCTGTCCCACTGGTCCCCTCAGCTTTGGTGGTATCTGCCTCCTGGGTCCCATGGGCTGCAGCCTCCTCACTCATCGGTGCCCCTACACCTTCCCCTGCTGATGTTAATACACACAAGGATAGGATTGTACATAAAGGAGGGTAGGGGTGCAACAGATGGGAGCATGGGGTCAATACAAATCCACATTGCACGTATGTACATCACAACAACATGGTTCTATGTACATTCCTGAATACACCCACTACAACGTCAATGGAGATCTCCCTAAACCCACTGTTCATACACTCTGATGTGCATGCATGATCATGATACCACCACAATCACACTCAGGCACTTCTCTACACTGATGGGGCTCATGAATGCAGAACACTTACTGTGAGAAACCTGTCACTGAGTGACATTTGTACATTGTCATACCTATCTGTGTCACCAATTATGAACATGTATAGATAGGTCTGGATACCAACTGAAGATCCTTTAAGTCCATGTGAAGTACAAAACGTTGGCACTGTAAAAATGCCATGTCCACCTGATGCTCAGATGCTCACCTATCACAGCTTCTTCTGTTCACAGTCCAACTTTATCCTACCTACATTTACTGTCATAGATAAAGTTTACATCCTTGATCCCATGCCTAACTCACCTATCCATTCCATTGCAAACTGTACAGGACATGTACTATGTCACTCACCCCCTTGTGGCTGATGTGTTGCCCTCAAGTGCCCATCCAACTCCGTGACAGAGTCACCAGATCCTCGGGGTCCGTGCACGTTCCCAACACTTCCACCACAAGACAGCTCCAATACTCTGATTAGATTTATCACAGAGTCTAAGAGAGTTCAAGTGGGGAAAAGGGGATTAGGATGGGAACAGCTGGGAAGGAGACCTGTAGGAAGCAAAAGGTTAAAATACAACATCAAGATTACATCTCATGAAATCAGTACCATGCTAAAACATGAACAACCCTGGAATAATCCTAAAACTGACTAGGCTTTAGATGACCGAATACCTGAGGAGGAAACAGGAAAAGTTAAATAGGACTTTCAGATTCAAGTACTTTCTTTAGCATGAGAATCAGGAAACACTCTGAGCAATTTCTAAACAACCATATGAATCTCCTTTTATGAATACATATCAGGAACACACAGCATTACATCTAGAACTTTGGTATTGTTGTGTTCATTTCAGAAAAAACATTTGGAAGTAAATATGCGCACATTGCAGACTTTTATATGAGTATTAAACACCATAAAGGTTTATGCACCATGAAATCACACAATGTAGATTCAAGGAATAAATCACGCGACGTGTCAACTTGAAATGCTACCAAGAAAATGTCTTAGAATGGAAGCGCACAGTAACTTACATTATTTATACACGAGGAAAGAATTGCGCGTCAATTGCACACAATGAACAACATGAAAAGCACTCAGGGAAAGAATTGCGCGTCTTGTCGATTCAAATGCCACCATACAAATACCAAGAAATGGTAGCGCACAATGAATAACATTAAAAAAAAAACACTCAAGGAAAGAATCGCGCATGTTGCCGATTCGAATGCCACCATGTAAATGCCAGAAAATTGTAGCGCACAATGAATAACATGAAAAAACACTCAAGGAAAGAATCGCGCATGTTGCCGATTCGAATGCCACCATGTAAATGCCAGAAAATGGTAGCGCACAATGAACAGCATGAATTACACACGAGAAGTGAATCGCGCATTTCGCCGATTCGAATGCCACCATGTAAATGTCAAGAAAAGATAGCGCGCAATGAACAACAAAGTTAAATGCTCATGAAACGAGTTGCACGTCTTGCCAACTCGTAAAACATCATGTAAATGTCAAGAAATATCAGCGCGCAATGAACAATAATGTAATAACGAAGTCAAATCTTTATGGAATAAATTGCGCGTCCTCCCTATTTGCAAAACACTATACAAATGTCAAATAATGGCAGTACACAAATAATCTGTTATTCATTTAAGAATTAAAAGCAAAAATATGAAGATTCTCAATTACGGTGTTGGGAAATGTCCAAACACCGTCTTACCGCCTGGAAACAGTGATCACCAATGAGAGATGAGTGCAGAATACTGGAAAATCCAAATAGGCCACCGGGACAGGAGTTCAGGAAGAAGCTGCTGCTCTGTACCGGGACCTCTGAATAGTGAGCACTGGAAGTTGGGCTGACTCTCTTTTATAGAGTCTTGGCCCAGCCTAGAACCACGCCCAGGCATGTTGCAGGGAAAGTCTCCAGAAGGCCCTGGAAAGGGACCACACCCTAAAACACTCTGAATGTCTGCAGCAATACATTGTAAATGTACAGTATTTATAAGCACCTTAAAAATGAATCTTTTGGATGGAATTCTGCAATGCAAAAGGTTAAACAATAACATATCATCACAATGCATAAATTACTTTATCTTGCAAGTGTTGGGTTTTTGCATTCTAGATGCCCGTAGAGCGCGCACTGTCCTGGTGTTGACACTCCGCCAGTATGCAGGCCATCAGGGGGGTCAGGGTCTGATGGGCACCACTTCCTCGTTGGGATGCCATCCCCAACTGGCCCTCTGCAGTCTTCTGGGCCCAGCGCCTCAGGTCCTCCCACCACTTCCTGCAGTGAGTGCTCCACCGGGTATGGACCCCCAGGGTCTGCACTTCCTTGGCTTTCCACAATCCCTTCTTCTGATGTGCGCTGACCTGCATGGGAGACACAGAAGGAAAGGCACCTACGCCACCTACGCCATTCATAGGCCTACCAACAGTACACTAATCAGCATCGTACACAACTTCACACTTCCACAACATTCCTAGCAGTCATATCCATAGGTACACCCTCCACTGTAACGTCCTGCATACATGTACCATTACACATTTACAGGCCCATGCAGCAACGTACCTAACAATGTTGTAACCTACCTGCTGTTCTGGAGCGCCATACAGCTTTGTGAACCGGGGTAGGACCCCATCCACATGTTTCTCCAGTTCTTCAGAGGTCACAGCGGGGGCCCTATCCCCTGTAACACACGCCATTGTGGCTCCCAGGAACATGACACAGCAGCACAAGCAGTGGAGGTGTTAAAGGCTGGAGAGTCAGGAGCCAAGTGAGGTACACTAGAAAATGACGGTCATGGCCACATCGGCCTGCACCATCACCGCCGGCTGTAGTCGTCATTGGTCCCTGTATGCCATAGACATCAATGTTAACCAATGAGGAGTTGCCTACCGCCTTAACGGCATACGCCGGCAGAATGAGCTCACTGACATCTGCCCCCTGAATGCAGGACAGGCAGCAGCCATTTGCAATGCAACTGTAACAAATATCTTTATTAAAGAAGTCACTACTTATTTCCAAGATGGAAATATGATGATTTACACTCTGAGACAGTGTTAAGTACAATTAGGCAGCATGAACTTGGAATGTGCACATATTCTGGTAATGACAACATGACATTGTGGGAATGCTCTTACGTTTTGATTGTGACTGTAGAGTAGCAGTTACAGACAAACATCTCACTATTGTCATCCATTGTCAATACCAGATGTATGTCCAACTGACATCGAAATTACAACGTCTTGACACACTGAAGTCTGCTTTGCATGTTACAAGTGGCAGCACATGTGATTGATTCACCATTTGTCACCCTGCAGTAGAATACATAAATGGTAATCAGCTACATACTTGTGTTGTATGCCATGTATAGATGCTGACCACTGTGGAAGGTGAGGCGTGCACCTGTGTACCGGCCTCTGGTTGAGTTGGCAATGATGGAAGAATGCCAAATCATCTCCCACTATCGACTGAACCATGCTACAATCAGGGAGCTGTGTACCCAGTTGAAGTCTGATATGCTCGACAACCTACAACCATTCCTCCAACTGTGCAGGTGGTCTCTGTCCTACATTTCTTGGCCACTGGCTCATTCCAGGGGATAGTGGTAATGGCAACAGGCATGCCTCAACCGATTTTCAGCAATGTGTTTAGTCTTTAGGAAATTCTTGTCCATCCTAGTCAAACATCTGGACAGCTACATTCAATTTCCCAAACCCGTAGATATACCCAGTGTGAAGGCTGATTTTTATGCATTGGGACATATCCCTCATGTGAATGGGGCTATAGATGGCACACACATTGCATTAATACCACACATGGCTGATGAGCAAGTGGGTGCAGACTCAGGTCCCTGTACAGGTGGGCACATTGTGGATTGATTTGGCCTTCAGGCACTGGTGTGGGGGCATTGGACAACAGGTCTTGTGGTGGCAGTGGTTGTGGGGGGCTCCATGGTGTCCTGGGTGAGGTTGGTGGAGGTGGACTGCCCAGAGAGCCCAGATGGGCCAGGTAGGTCTTCCAGACATCCTGGATCGCTGTCATCACTGGGGTCTTCATCAGGTCGGGGACTGGCTGTAAGTGGCACTGGTTGTCTGACGACATTCTCAGTGGCATCTGTGGATGACAGGGATTGTTATTCACATCTGCCTGATGTACTTTACAGGGGCTGCAGGGTGAGTGGCATGCGTCATGCTTCAAGACTCAGTTGTAGTTGTGTGAGGGGAATGTGCGTTGTTAGGTAGCTACAGGGTTATGCATTGCGGGAGTCATAGTGCTTCATGCTGTACATGCATTGGGTGCATTTGGGAGTGTGGACTTTGGGGTTGGTGTTAGTGGGGTAGGGTGGGCATGCAGGGGATGGGGATGCATGAATTACAGGTATACTTCATACAAGGGGACTATAGGTGACTTACATGTTTCCAGTCCTCCGGGGATTGCTGTGAGACTCTCAGGGTGCAGGATCACCAAGACCTCCTCCTCCCATGATGTGAGCTTCAGGGAAGGTGGTGGGGGCCCACCGCCAGTTTTCGTGAGTGCAATTTGGTGTCTGGACGCCAAGGAGCGGACCTTCCCCTTCATGTCGTTCCACCTCTTGTGTATGTCATCCTTTGTGATTGGGTGGCTTTCTACTGAGTTCACCGTGTCGATGATCCTCTGCCCTAACTCCCTATCTTTGCCATTGACGTTTGTGGACTCATTCCCCGAACAGTTGTGGCTCTACCCTGATGATTTCGTCCACCATGGTCCTTAATTCATCATCGGTGAAACAGGGGTTCTTATGTCGGGACATGGTAAATGTGATGTGTGTGTGAGTGTTAAATATTTAAGTGAAGTGTGATGTGTGAAAGGTGTGCAGGTGCCTGTGATGTCTGTGTGCAGTGCAGACTTCAGTGTGGATGTGCAATGTCTGTCAGTTGTTTGTCATGCCAAGGAGTTGTGGGTTGTGTGTGTGTGTTTTACAGGGGAATGTGTTGTGTGTATTTGTTTCAGGTGTGGGGTATTTGAATTGGCCTACGTGGTGTTGTGTTGCTTTGGAGGTTCCATCTTGGCTGCAGCGGTCCCAACAGCCAATGGATTACCGCTGTTCTATGTCCGCTGTGCTGATTTGTGGGTCATATTAAAGGGCGCGGTTGTGTACTGCCCTGGCAGTGTGGGTGATGGCTCTGCATCTCTGCCGCCGTCGTTCAGCCTAACGGTGTCAGTTTTGTGGCTGTGTTCTAGCAATTTTATTTTTATGTGTCGTAATTTGGCTGGCGGATTGCCACTGCGGTCTTTTGGTGGCCGCCACACAACAGTCTTTGTGACAGACCGCCAATGTATAATGAGGGCCACAGTTCTTGGAAATATGCTGTTGACACTAGATAGTTACGCTTTATAAAAGCTCCATCAGAGCTACTAAACTTCATCACAAAAAGATCTTTGAATAAAATGCTTACCATCTGTAGAGCCGAGTATATGTCTGTAGCGTTGTACAGGGCGGGACTATGGGCATATAGCAACACAAACCCCTCTCCAATAGGCAGACAATTCTTTTTTTAGGAACCTCTTCCTAAGTGCTGTTCCTCTTTGGTGTGCCATACTGAACTCGGGGCCCCATTTTTAGCTGATGTGATCAGTTTTGGACTTCAGAAGAGACAGCCTTAGAAAGATCATAAACGTTTGTGTTAAGTTGTCTTTGTCTCTGCAAATCCCTTGGCTGAAATGTATAAAACACTAATGTTTGAAATTAGGTTGTACTGACATTTTTGAGAACTGTTTGAAGATGGCAGGCTATCTGCGGAACTAGTTAAAGCCTAGTGTGGTCAAAACCACATGCTGCTTTTGTTACTTATGATATGCAACCTCATCTCAAATCTGTTTATAACCATCAGTATTGGTTTGCACTTACACGAGTTAGACTTGATATTTTCCATTGATTAGTAACATTTCCTAAAACCAACGGCTGGTCTGTTGTTTTAACTAAATGTCCATGTGATGATCTATTCGACCAAAGCACGTTGCATGTAATACTTTTCTGCACATTTTACAAGTCATCTCGGCAACATTTCATTCTGTCCATTTTAAGTGTCCACAAGTTTAAACAACGTTGCCCTGCCTTATTGTTCTTGCAACAATAAACATCCTTACCAATGTTTGCATGGTATCCAGTAATCTGCTCTCTGATTCATCTTAGAAAAAAAATGGATTGCTAGAATTTACGAGATATGAAACGGTGGCTCCCCCTATATTGTGCAACATTGTTATGCTGTATACTTAACACAACATTATCATTTTTACTGTATGGTTTAAACCAATTTCTGTAATATTGTTGTATTCAAAATTTATTGATATCGTAATTTATTAAATGCTTTTAAGATTTTATGAAAATCGAATAAAGCAAAGTGCTGATCGATTGATTGATTGACATATGATAAAGGGCTGAATTTCTGCTTGCAGGACATGTCTTCATACTGGCTGATGCGTGGTACAGTGTGGAAAACAGGCTATGATGTGTCACTGAAGCTGTCGTGAGCGATATATAAAGATCACTGAAATATCCAAACACAAATAGTATGAGTGAGTCATGGATAACAACTCCTAAGTGAAAGGTGTCAGTTACAGCCAGACATTAGCATGAGATCTGAAAGTACTTTTACAAAAGATGTCTCACTCAATTGTATGCAATGAGGGCATGAGTGCATAGTGGGTTGCAAGAGACCTATACCATTGATGAAGCTTAATTGAAGGTTGCAAATTGTGACATAAGGGCACAGACAACAGACTTATAAGTTCACTTTTGTAACCTGTCATTGAGGCATGGTAAGCATGAGGTTCTCACACGTCTATAAAAGTATATTTTCAGTGTTTTCACATTTGTGTAAAGTGTAGAGGAAGGTATGGATGGACTGACTGAAGGCTTACTGAGCTCTGCTACCTGACTTGTGTCTAAAACCAGAACACATTTTGGTGCAGAGGTTGGAGGAGAATAGGAGGGTGTGGCAGGCAGCGGAAGGGTGAACAACAAAGAGCCTCCAAAGTAAAAGTTGACATGATATATTTACAGCAGCCAAGGGAAGGTGCACACTGCTTGCAGACTAGAACACATTCTACTAAGGCATTATGGAAGATATACTGCATGCTTATCAGTCATTCACAAGGGTTTTACCATCAGTGGTGGAACAACCAAGGCTGTTTGTATTCCTTGGACACATATTTCTGGGCAGTTGCTCATTTTCAACAAGAAGTAGTAATCATGTTGGGAGTGCTTTAAAGTGTTTTTTTAGTTTGACGGTGTAGTACGACTTCCAAGCAGCCAAGTTAGTATCGTGCACGCTTTCCAGCCTTAAGACTCTTTGTGGGCCCAAAAATCAAGGAAGTACAAGGTGAACGTTTCCAACAGATTAGCATACATTCTCCCAATCTATCAGTAACGAGTAAGGCAAATCCTGTTCCTTCTTGGATCTCCACAGCTGAAATCTGTCAGTGTCAGGAAAGTCCAGTTCCTGCCTATTGATTGAAGAGCAGGGGTTCAAAGACTTATCCAAGAAATACTAATGCAGCTGACTGACTTGTCTTAGTGCTGAGAGGGGGACAAGGCAGAAGGCCCAATTTTAACCTGACCTAGGAATGTAGATAAAAAGATTGTCTACTGTAGAAAATAAAAATGTTTGACATTTTTGGTAAAGTTTATGAACAATTAGACCATCTAGGAATTGCACTAACAACTTTTTATAAAATATGCTAGCCTTTCCTGAAAAACAAATCACCTCAGCATGTTCCATGGTCTTCCCTTCTTGATGTCAGTTGCAAAGATAGCCCAAGTGTTGGTTTCCAACTATCTTTAGCAAACCTGCAGCCCATCACTGGCTCACCGCATCTCTGGCAAAACCGTATCATAGACATGCATTTCTTTTGGGCCCAAAATTTTTTCTTATGGGTATTTTTGCCATTTTCTGAAAAAGTTCACAACTCATGAACCCTCAACCGATTTTTTCTGCTTTGAGATTTTTGTTATTAAATTGTTGCTCTTTTATCTGAATTGCTCTGCACGTTTTGGGCACGATTCACAAACTGCATTTTGTAGTTCATAAAGCAGTAGAGTAGAAGTACTTCTTACTTACGACTAAATGGAATTCATAATCCTACAAGTATACAAGTATGGATCGTCATACTTTATGCATGAGACCATCCATCTTTAAGATGATAATTGTTTTACGGTAGCCAATGAAGAGATTGTCTTACATAAATAACATGATAACATTTTCTTGGACTCGTGGCTTTCCTCACTGAAAAGTTCTCAACTAGCTGACACTTTTTCAATATATTTATGGAAACCATACAAGTGTCAGTAACTCTTCCATTAATTGTTTTAAGACTCAAAAGGGAGAATCATGCACTTTGGTCAGACTATGATTGTAGGAGATCCTTGAATAGTTTTTTGGACAGTGAGCATGCCAAAGATTTAGGTAACTCGCGTTCCAACTTAGTCCTTTATTCCATTGAGTAAACAATGTGGCATTAGCATCAGCAGATTCTCAGTCAGATGACAGCAAAGTGTGTCCCTTTAGTAGATGGTTTTCTTAAAACGTTGTGAATGGTCTAGTTCTGCTCACAATGATATCAGGAGTTCACTCTCCTGCAACTCTGCAGGACCAGACAGATCTTGCAGCAACAAGCAGCCTATCACCATTGTCAAGCTGCATACACAATAGAATTCTAATACTTCAGCAGCATGCAGCAAATACAACACATGATAGTGCCTTTTGTATAGCACCAACACATTTTACTGACGTTGTCGTTGAAGCGCTTCGAAACGACCACCTACGTCCTGTAACACATGTATGGGATTCAAGGCCTGCACTTTTGTTTCACTGCACTCTGATAAGTATTTGCTGTGCTCTGGCCCACACTCAGTGATCCATTTGTGTGTGCATTCCAACTTCAACTTGAAACCTAGGCATTAGTTTCTGTGAATTGGTGTTCTTTGGGAATGTTTCTCGATTAAACTGTTTACAATGTTTGAGGATATTGCAAATGGTTTACACTCTCTGGGACAGATTTACAAGAAAGTGGAGCATAAGGTGTGATGTGCCCCTTTTCTTGCTCCCCTTACACTCCCTTAAGGACACCCTTCAAACACAGCTTGTTGCGTAACCTGCAATTTACAATACGCTAATGCCGGCCACAAAAATGTCATCTTGTATACCTGCTTGGTAATGAAAAACCTGATGAGAAAATATAGGGGTTTAATTTGTTTACATGCTAGATAAAAACATTGAAGCACATCCTGAGGTGCATAGGGCGCACCATGGCACTCGTTAGGACAAGAGCGTCAACATTTATGATGCAATTGTGGTACTTTGCAGGATTAGCTCAATCAATTGTGGTGCTAATCCTGCAAAGTAAAGGGAGGCCTATTGAAAGAAATGGGCACGTACTTTTAATGCCTGCACTGAGCAGGCATTAAAAATGAAGCTAAAATGGTGCAATGAAAAGTTGTACATTTCACTACGCCGTTTTTATGGGCCTCCATGTTGGGGACACCCCTTTTTGCATACATTATGCGTGGTGCAGACATAGGCCCTCATTCTGACCTTGGCGGGCGGCGGAGGCCGCCCGCCAAAGTCCCGCCGTCAGGTTACCGTTCCGCGGTCGAAAGACCGCGGCGGTAATTCTGACATTCCCGCTGGGCTGGCGGGCGGCTGCCTTCAGGCCGCCCACCCGGGCCCAGCGGGAAAGAGGCTTCCACGATGAAGCCGGCTCGGAATCGAGCCGGCGGAGTGGAAGCTGTGCGACGGGTGCAGTTGCACCCGTCGCGTATTTCACTGTCTGCGCAGCAGACAGTGAAATACATTTAGGGGCCCTCTTACGGGGGCCCCTGCAGTGCCCATGCCAGTGGCATGGGCACTGCAGGGGCCCCCAGGGGCCCCGCGACCCCCCCCCTACCGCCATCCGGTTCCCGGCGGGCGGACCGCCGGGAACTGGATGGCGGTAGGGGGGGTCGGAATCCCCTCGGCGGCGCAGCTAGCTGCGCCGCCTTGGAGGATTCCAATGGGCGGCGGTACACTGGCGGGAAACCGCCAGTGTTGCCGGTCCGACCGCGGCTTTACCGCCGTGGTCGGAATGCCCATTGGAGCACCGCCGGCCTGTCGGCGGTGCTCCCGCGGTCCTCCAACCCGGCGGTCATGGACCACCAGGGTTGGAATGACCACCATAATGTGGCACAAGGGGGCGCAAAGTGGTGCAATGCAAGCATTGCAGCACTTTGTAAATATGGTGAACGAGAATGGCCTCCTTAACACCACATTAGTCTAAAAAAATGACTCTGGGGTGGCACTAAGAGGCGCTAGGGCCTTGTAAATTTGGCCCTTTGCCTTGGTAAAGATTAGCCCCTTTCCCCCTCACTCCTGTTGAAGTGTGACCCCACTATAAATGGAAGGGCAGCAAATAAAGGCTACATTACATTTTAATGTTCGCATTCTAATTTAAATAAATGTCTACAATGGATTGTCATACCAACAATCAATATTAATGTACACGGCTTTAAATGTTAAATACGTTATTTCTAGATCATGTTTCAAGTCCATTATGCAGTCAATGTACATTTGTGCGAGTCTGACCCCTTGTTTCTCTGGGGAGCATAGAAATCTACATAATCATATGCTTGCTGAAAGCAGTAACTCTTCCATTGGTTACTTGGAGGCCATCAACAAAAATACAAACAGACTCTGCTGACAGGAATCTGAGAAAACTAAATGCAGGATGGGAACTGTCAATCTTCAGGGCGTGAAATATAGCAGCGTGTCCCCTATTATTACGCACGTCTGACATTTCTCAGGATGTGCTTCAATGTTTTTGTCCAGCATGTAAACAAATTAAACCTCTATAATTTCTCATCAGGTTTTTCATTACCAAGCAGGTATAGAAGTTGACATTTTTGTGGCCGGCATTAGCATATTGTAAATTGCAGGTTACGCAACAAACTGTGTTTGAAGGGAGAGAGGGTGCGATGCGCCGCGCTCTTTCATTGTGGGAAAGAACTAAATCATGCAAATGATATGGTTACCTCTCAGGACTGCAGCTGCTCGGCTCGGGCGCATTTCGAAAATCAATGAATCGGAAAAAGGCTAATTAGAACACGCACCTTTCTCGTGGCTTATGATCCTGTTTTTTATTACTCACAGCCGCGATCATTTGAAGCGCTAAATACGTCTTTTAAATGCCGCGGTGATGGCTTGTGTCTCAGAAATAAATATACAGCCCAACAATACCTCTCGAGCACCCGGTCCGTGGAAGTGTAGTAAATGCCAACGTCCTCTTGACTTCACATGTTTGAAGCCATTATGGACGTCTTTCAGAGGATCACACCTGGAGCTGGTTGCGCTTGACTGTGCCAAGCGAGGAAGAAATAAAATCCCTGTTTAATACTCGAACGATCTCAGGAAGATAATCGAGGCTTAATTTATAAAAAGGAAAAATACATGCAAAGGTATGAATGTCGAATGACAGGGTTGTCGAATACTGAGACTGTTTAGGTTTGATGCCATCCCCAACCTCTAGTTCCACCCTACACTGCTTTTCCTTTATTTCACTCTTACTCTCAGGGTCTTTTTCATCCACGCATTCTGCATTTTTCAATATTTTCTTATCCTTATCTTCCACCTTCTTTCCCCTTCTTTCTCTGCTTGGCTTCCTCTTGCTTTGGTTCATTCTTTACAGTCAGATTATAAAAATTATGTCAGGTCCCCAAAAGTGAATACGGGCACCCACTACCTGCGACCAGCAACGCAGAAAAGATTTCCCTTTCTGTAAGAAAATAGGATGTTATTTGGATAGGATGTGAGTCCTACCCAAGTTACCAATCCCAGAATCCTGTTAGGTCAACTACACTGTTTCAACAATTTAATCCTGGGTTCAACCCCCTGGTAACCATGGGAAAGAGCAGACAGACAAAACTCAGTGAAATGTGCTAAGTATTTAGCAACACTGAAGTTGTCAAAAACTAAAAACACAACTCAATAAAAATCGAACTAATTTCTGAAATTAAGAAAGATGTAATAAAAATGACACTGAAACTTCTAAAATCAAATAAAGAGAACTGGAGATATGATTTTTTAAAATTTTCAATAAAAAAGCACCAAGAAAAAGTAAAGCACCAATCAGAAATCACTGAGGCACATTTTCAGGATAACAGTAAGTTTACAGCTAAAGGATTTTGACTTCCTTAAAAAAGGTTAAAGGCCTCATTAGGAGTTTGATAGTCCCACTGCGTGCTGCCAAACTCACAGTGAGGACGCCACCACCATGGCATCCACCCTGCCCTATTACAGTGTTCCTGCCGGCCTGACAGGCAGGAACATTGCAATAGAGCGTTCCCCCGAGTCAGACCGGCAGGAACAGTGTTACAAGATAGCACTCTAAAGGGATCTAGCTGCTATCTTGTAGCATAGAGGGGGGCGTCCAGCACCCTCAGAATGTGCACTGCAGACAGTGCGCAATCTGATGGTGCTGGGAAGAGGGGCCCCTGCTTTGCCCATGCCATGGGTAGTGCAGGGCCCCCCATGTGGCCCTCAGCACACCCTCACCACCAGTCTTTCTATGCCGGTCAGACCGACATGGAAAGGCTTGTGGTGAGGTGAATTATAATCAGCCAGGCGGCGCTGAGTTTAGCTCCACCCTGGTTGATTACAACGCTGACAGCTGTCATCCCGTCAGAAACCATTTCCTGCTGGGGATGGAGGTTCTCTGGTGGGTCTGCCTGCCTGGGTAGTAAATGGGCGGTCCGACCACCTAGAGTGTGGCAGTCTGACCGTCAACGCAAATGTGGGGGTACTTGGACTGCCACACTTTTAATGAGGCCCTAAATCAGAGAGAAAAAAATTGATCGGAATGACCTTTTTGGTGCAGCGGAGTCAGATACACCAAACAGGACATTCTGATCAATGTTTGACTGAGTCTTTTTTAAGGAAGTCGAAATCCTTTAGCTGTAAACTGTATCCAATGAAGTCCCCTGGAGCAGTTCTCCTTAGTCACAGCTAAGGCTCACTGAAACTCAGGAACAGCACTTAGGGGATTTGGGAACACTCCAGCAAGCCCCTGTCCTGTCTAAGTTGTATCAGGTCAACTAGTCACTTCATAAATAAAGGTCTCTTGTAGCTTTTGGTATCCCTGTAACTATAGTGGAGGTCAGTCAACTGACCCTTGTAACCCACTTCATAGTCCTGCATACAAATTGGAGCAGGTCCAGCCCTTCAGGTCTCCAAATAGACAGATAGTCTAGTCCTCTTCTGTATTGCACAGGTCCCAAAAGTGTTGTGAGCAGCTGGGGTTGGGATGCTGCTTTTGTTGAATACATTA
Source organism: Pleurodeles waltl (assembly GCF_031143425.1). Lineage (NCBI taxonomy): Eukaryota > Metazoa > Chordata > Amphibia > Caudata > Salamandridae > Pleurodeles > Pleurodeles waltl. The sequence continues at coordinate 1,034,541,244 of NC_090439.1, forward strand.
GCCCATGGGTGAGGGTGACTCCTGCAATCTCCCCTACCAATGGGCGATACAACCCAACACATCAGGAAGCCTAAAGTCCAGCTAACATTTAAGGCAAAAGAACAGGCAATAAAACAAAAGATCAAAAGACAATTTAATTTCAACTGACAAGGGTTCTTGCTGGAAAATGGTCAGTAGGAGCTAAAAACATGTGCAAAAATTACCTAGTATATGTATAATTCTGCTCTATACAAGTCAATGACCACATGAGAGAAAGTTGTTCTCAGCAAAATCGTGTCTAATGTGCAGGTGTCAAGATCTTCCCGTCAACAAAGCAAAGGACATCTATGAAGGGAAGATATCATCCATATACTCAATACTAGCTCCATTTGTCTCACAAAATCCTGTTTGCCAGGTTAGAAAATTAGCACATGCTACTGGAGAATGTGCAATGTACATCAAGGAACGTTATGGCTTCTGGGCATGCTAAAGCTATGAAATCTTTCTGATTAATACAATGCCATTGGATGCTTCAAAAAAATTAAAAACAACATTCAAATTTAATTAACAGTGGATACATTCATGGTTACTTATATGGCTCTTAGCATGTCACTTCATGGTTGTTTATGAACATAATACAAACAGATTTTAAATATCTTTTCATGGTTTTTTTCAAAAACAAAGGACAAACCTTCCCACATTTGCAGAACATCCTGTTTGCCTCATTGCGAATTATCACACAGTACACCTTTCTCAGTAAAATCTATAATGGTTGAATCTTTCTGCAACTGGAGTAAGCTTGTGGTACACATAGAGTATGTCTAGAGTAATGAGCAGTACCGTTCTACTCAACCATTCCAAATTAGTTCTGGGACCAGCTACAATCCTTCACTTGGTCTAAAGCTAGAAGGCCAAAGTGTATTTTGGGATCACAGGCTTATCTTACCACTCACCTATAAAAATACAAGTTTTCATTGTTCCAGTTAGTAAAGCTCCTTGACCATCCTTAACTACCCATTCTTGGGCTTAGCTGCATCATATTCCTTCTCCAAGCCATCCTGCCAAGCCCAACCCATTGTCTCTGCTTTGAGAGTAGTATTTTGGGACTCATCAATGCACCACTGACAGTTCAGCTACAGGAAGGCTAATGTTATTTACCCCATAAGGGGTTTCAGGCATGTAGATTGTACCTTTTTAAAAGTTACTTTTCTTTCACATTTATCAAAACTCCTACTCACTGAATTAGATTTCAATAAAATTACAACTGGTTGCATAATCTCTGTAACTTATTGCAAAGAGACAGCATTAGCACATTAACCGTACTTTGGACAGAGCACCACCCCAATTGGTGTGGTGTGGTGTTTAGGATTTGGGGCCTCCATGGCCCGGGCATCGTGCCATTCTGGCATTGAGCAGGCCCGCAAAATTCTGCCCCCTCACTTGTCGAGACAAGGGGGTGGAAGGAAGTGGGGAGTCGTGCAGGAGGCACGCCACTTTCACCCACCGCTGCATCAGCCAAGGGGTATTTAGGTGCCCCTACCCTTGACCTTGGCCTTTCTTGAGGAGCGAGCGGCATCGGCAGGTGGATGTTTTTATCGTCGTCAAAGTATTTTGGAAATTAAGGATTGAGTGCCCGTCTCGCCCCTGCCGTCTGGATTGCAGTACCCACGACAGGCATCCACAAGTGCCCATGTCGCCCTTTGAAACTCCCCTTCAGGAGCCCATGTCGCCTCTGCCCCAGGTGTGTCTGTAGTCGTTTCCCTCTTTCCCAAATGTCCCGGGCTGCTCACAGTAAGCGAGTAGTGCCACCAATAAAGAGTGTGGTGTTCCTGCCACAGGAAAACCTGGTTCAAGTTCTGATGCTGGCTCGACATTCTGTGATCCTGGGCACATACACTCCTTACGGGCTTTCTTTCACCGTAGCGTGCACACTATCACCTGTATCCTAATGATAATGGTCACATAACCTCATACTGAGAGGTGAGGGTTCTATTCCAGGTGTGTTCCATTCCCCTCCTTTAATTTCTTCATTACGTTGCCTTCCAAGCAAAAAGGCCCCAGTTTGGAACCGGGTGCAATTGCTTTTGATTAGAGTCCTCTAATTGGATTTCCATTTATTCCCTTGTCATTTGCTTTACCTTATTACTTACCTATCTCCCCCTTGTCCTGGTATTGCTATCCCTTCCCCGCCTTCCTGGCTTTGACAAGGCTGTCCAGGTCCTTTCACCAGCTGCTATCGACGATGGCTCCAGTTAGAGCCCAGGAATGTGGCCCATGGAATTTTTGGGTTAGGTTTGGGCATTGTGAGGGGACTGTTTGTTTTGGTTGGGTATATTTATTTCACTTGTGTCAGGGGCTCCTTGGTTTGTTGCTACTCATTCAGGGTACTATGAATAGTGAACTTATTCTGGGTCATGGCTTCGGGGACAAGTTGACCAGGCAAGAAGAAAAGCAGGGACCTGGATTGTCCCAGTTGCTGAAATTGGTGTTGGCTAAATTGGAGGATGAGGTAGGCTCTGAGAGCTCTGGGTCTGAGGCAGAAAGGGAGGAAGCCAGGGTAGTAGGTGACCACTCTAGATGGTCTCATGGACCTCCCTGTTCTGCTTTTACCACCAGTGAGGCACAGGACATGGAAGCAGTCGCATGCCATTCCTTCTGAGAAGGTTGCTGAGTCAGTACAGCTCCCCCACCATCAACGCTTGAAGCACATACCCACGCTGTGCCTCCTACTATGTCGCAGCCACCTGCCTTGGGGTGGGTGTCCAGGAGAGTCCCTCAACAAAATCCAGTGTTAAATCCTCCCCCCAGTAGGGGGCCTATGCCATCTTGTTAGACATCAGACAGGCACTAGTGGCCTTGTCCTCAGTACCTCCTGTGGGTGCAGCTGGCCAGTTTCAGGACAATTCATCTCCTTCCATTGCAGCTCTCCCTGGGCAGGCCCCTCACACTCTGCCCATAGTCCCTATGGCCTCAGTGCAGCCATCGTCTTCCGCCCAGGGACATCCAATTGATTTCCACGACTCCACAGCCCAGGCTCTCCTTTCCATGGCCCAGTTATTGTCCAAGTTTGATGTTTCCCCAACCCCAGTGCCACCTACCCCCCCCCCCGGGTGCCTTCTGATACCATGAAGAATGCTGTTGCTGATCTTAAAAGGTAGATAGATGCCATCAGTGCGATGTGTTTCAGTGGGACGGCAAGTCTTTGTGACAAAGGCTCAGTGACATACTGTCACCAGTTGGGAAAGACCTCCGCAGGGCTGATTCTGAAATAGGGAAGGCCGCCCACCAAAGTGCGGGTACGACAGGTTCTCTTTGTGGTTCGGTGGGCATAGGTCAGGATACATTATTGTCTCGGGCAGGGAAGCTAGCTTCACATGTCCCCTCTGACATGAAAAAAAAATTGAAAGAGGAACTTTGTAGATATTGTCTCACTGATTAGGGCTAAGAGAAGGGAATCTGATCAGAAAGAGAAAGATGGTAAAAAAACATAATTAAAGGACAACAAGTCCAGGATTGAAGAGAAAATAGCAAATTGGTTATTTGGTTTTAATGTTTACATGTGGGTGATGCTGGAGAAGAAGCCTCAGTTAGAAACCTCCATGATATTTTATTCTAATAAGATATTAAAAGCACATCACGTTTATGGGGGCACCTCATGGTTAGATTACAAATGGGACTTCAGGTGGGAAAAGGTGGAGGATCCGGATATATGCTGTGATCATACTGAGATCAATGTCTGGCTAGAGAGTGTGAATAACAAGATACAATTAAAGCAGCCTTTTGGCCAGCAACACACAGGAAACACAAAGGACTTTTGTTGGGCCTTTAATAGGAAGATGTGCTTGCACCTGACAGGGTCCTGCAAGTACACGCATAGCTGTTCCTTTTGTGGGCACCCATCCCACCCCGAGTTCAAGTGCAAGAAATAGTCCAAAAAAGGGTAAGGACAGGGTTAAGCCCTCAAGCTAAACACGGTTTGCCCACCCCAGTCCAAATTTCAAAATTAATCCAGTGGTTGCACTCATATCCCAACAAAGTCACAGCACTTACTGTATTTGGGTTTCTGATCTGGTTTCAGGATCCCTGCCCTCAGTGTAGCCCCCATTCCGCATTGCAATAATCTGTTGTCTGCATGCATCAGGATATAGTAGCCAAGAAGACTGAGAAGGGGAGGACTTTAGGTAGAGTAGCCGGCCCCTTTCCCGCACCCCTTTTGGCAAAGTTTGTTTGTTCATCACTTGGAGCATCCCAAAAAAGAACCTGGGCAATTTAGGGTGATACATAATCTTTCTGCTCCCCGTGGTTCCTCAGTGAATTAGGCGATTGATCCTCAGCTATGTTCTGTGTGTTACACATTGGTAGACCAGGCACTTGTGAGGCTGCATAATCTGAGACATGGGGCCCTCCTAACGAAGACTGACATAGAATCTGCTTTTCTGTTACTCCCAATACACCCTAACGATTAACACTTTATGGGGTTCCAATTTGCAGGCTCCTATTATTATGATAAATGCATGTGAATGTGGCTAGTGTGTCCTGTACGTACTTTGAACAGTTTAGCTCTCTGGTACAATAGATTTTCACCATGCACACAGGCCATAAGGAAGTGATCCACTACATAAATGATTTTTTAGTCTCAGGCCCCCCAGATTCTGAAAGGTGTTCTTGGGCCTTGAGGGCGTCAACTACCATGTTCGAGGAACTGGGGGCTCCCATAACCCCTGGGATGACACTGGGCCCTTCAACTATCTGGCATTCCTTGGCATTGAAATTGATACAGTTGCTGGTGGGGGCCACCTCCCATTAGATAAGGTGTTGGCCTTTAGGCAGTCAATTTACACAGTGTTAGCATATAAGAATGTCACTTTACATCAGCTTCAGGTTCTGGTGGGTCAGCTAAATTTTGTTTTCAGGATTATTCCCATGGCTTGCCCATTTTCTTGGTCCTTAGCTAGGGTGATGACAGGCCTTAAAGAAAAACTCCTTCACACTCGCTCTCTTCTGAAGTTAAGAAGGACTTGCAGATATGGTCCTCCTTTCTTCAGCATTTTTATAGTGCCATTATTTGGCCTTCTCGTCCAGTATCCTGGCTCCTGGTCAGTGACTGCTGCCCTCCCCAGCTCCTCTGGCTGCTGCTGCCTCTGCCTGTCCTGGGACGAACTGAGAGCCTGCCTGACTCTCAGTTCGAGGCCCTCCTCCTCCCGCATGCTTCTGCCTGTGCCTCATACCTGGTGGTCTAATGGCCATCACAAGTAAGTATCTCTCTCTTCTTTACTCCTGTTTCTTTACTTCTGCCTTTTCTTTCACTAATTTTTACTTTTTGGCTTCTTCCATCTCTCTTCTCTTTTTCTGTCCCTTCCTTGACCCTCTCCCTCCTGCACCACTCCTGCACCCCCCCCCCCCGGTGAAGCGCCTTTCCCACCCTCCCACCTTGCTGCTGACCGGAACCCCTGCCCATCTCTCCTTCTTAATGGCAGCCACAGTGCGGTGAGAGGGCAACTATACTGACCTCCTGGTCAGCGTCTGCTGCCCTCCCAAGCTCCTCTGGCTGCTGTTGCCTCTGCCTTGCCTGGGGATGAACCGAGAGCCTGCCTCCACCCTCAGGCTCTTGCCTGCACTTCATGCCTGGTGGTTTAGTTGCCATCACAAGTAAGTGTCTCTCTCTCTCTCTCTCTCTCTCTCTCTCTCTCCTTTCCTCCTGCTTCTTTACTTCTGCCTTTTCTTTCACTAGCTGGAACTTTTTGGCTTCTTCCATCTCTCTTTTGTTTTTCTCTACTTTCCTTGACCCTCTCCCTCCTGCGCCGCTCCTGAGGCCCCAATCCCCACCCCTGCTAAGAGCCTTTCCCGCCCTCCCGCCTCCCAGTTGACCAGAACCCCCTGTCCCCTCCCCTTCTTAATTGTGGCCGCAGTGTGTCAAAGGCAAGCCTGTCTGCGCCCGTCTGTGCCCAGTCCGGTCCCCGGACCATGGCCAGCACCAGGAACCCTGGATCTCTGTCAAGCTTTCCCCTTGCCAACATCCATTACGATGCCATGACCCTCCGCCACCTTAACACCAGACGTCAAAGCGACTGCTGCACCACATCCCGCAAGGACATCCACAGACCTTTTTTTGTGCAGGAACTGCAACTTCAGCGCTGGCCACAACAATCAGAAGGCATTCCCGACACCCGGAAACACCAACACCCACCACAACCCCATCAACTGCCTCCTCCTGATAATCTGCTCCCTCCACAAGCATGCCACCGAACTCTGGGATTTGATCAACACCGCCTGACCGGACATTGCCTTCCTTACCGAGACCTGGACCAAACCCACCTCAGGACTGGACATCGCCTTTGCCATCCCGGACGGATACAGCATCCTAAGAAGGGACCAGACCTCCTACCCGGGTGGAGGACTCGCCAGCGTACCAAGTCCTCACTACGTGTCAAGGCCAACTCAGAAGAACAGTGCACCACCATGGAACACCTTCACTTTCTGGTCCACACCGATCACAACTCCTCCATCTGCGGCACCCTGGTCTATAGACCACCCGGCCATCGCCCAGCATTTATCGACAACATTGTAATCATCACCACCCCCCAGGCCCTGGCTTCCGACGACTACCTCCTCCTCGGCAACCTGAATTTCCACCTCTAGGACCGCAACAATCCAAACACCACGGCTCTACTCGACAGCCTCGCCACCCACTCACATTGCAGGACACACAATGGACCCCATCTTCAGCTCAAGCAACCGGATCACCATTGAGACCATCTCCACCCCAGACTGGACTGACCACTGCTGCCTACACTTCACCATCACCACACCCAGTGACCACATCCGCGCCCCCAGAACCCCCCACAGGAAATGGAACAAAATAATCAATGAGCAACTCACCACAACTCTTGCCAAATCCTTCCCGCCTCCCTCCGATGACACCAACATCACAGCGTGCAATCTCAATGCATGGATCGCCAACACTTTAGCCCTTCTCCTTCTGACATCGGCCAAGTGCATACTAAAGAAAGCCATCTGGGTCACCACTGAACTCCTAGAATCCAAACGCACCTGCATGCCTATAGAAAAAAATAGAGGAATAGCCAAACCAGCAGAGACCTCATCTCCTTCAGAGCTGCAACCGCCATCCACCACCGACACATCAATAACGCAAGAAAGAACACACTCGGGGAACGCATCAACTCCTCCACACACAACATGAAGGAACTTTTCTCAGTCATTAATAAGTTCACAAATCCTCCCTCCAAAGCCACCAGCATCCCCCTTCGCAAGACCTCTGGGACAAACTTGCCACCTTGTTCCACTGCAAGATCAAAGACATCTTCAACAGCTTCCTCCAGGAAAACCAACCTATCACCAGAACCTACGACTGACCCACCACCCCAGAACCCACCCAGACCATCCACAGCAAGTCCACACTCTTGACGGATGAAACAGAAAGCATCATGAACAGCACCCACTCCGGTGCCCCCACGGACCCTTTCCCGCACCACATCTACGTCAGAGCCAGCACATCCATCTTGTCCGTCCTCCAGAACACACTCTATTAGCACTGGCACCTTCTCCGAGGACTGGAAACTCACCAATGTATGCCCCCTCCTAGAGAAACCCTTGGTCGACCCATCAGAACGAAAGAACTTCTGACCCATGTCGCTGCTGCCCTACCAGGCCAAAGTACTGTAGAAAGCCATCAACACACAACTATGAAATGTAATCAAGGCCAACAACTCTCTCGACAGCTCCCAGTCCGGTTTCTGCAGCAACCACAGCATGAAGACAGCTCTTCTTGCAGCCACCAATGACATCCGACCACTTCTAGACCTTGGCCACACCTCAGCACTCATACTCCTTGAACTCTCAGCGGCCTTCGACATGGTCTCCCACAGCACACTGTAACCAGACTGCACGATGTAGGAACAGCCATGAAATGGACCCACTCCTTCCTCTCCAGAAGGACTCAGAGGGTCAGGCTTCCTCCCCTACACATCTAACCTCACAGGAGTCAGCTGCGGAGTTCCCCAAGGATCCTCTCTGAGTCCAACTCTTTTCCGCACATACATGACCCAACTCGCAGCCATTGGCTGAATCCACAGAATGAACATCATGTCATACGCCGATGACACACAATTCATCGTTTCCCTTACAGAAGCCCAGACATGTCTAAAAGGAATTTCCACTGGGGAATGGAAGCTGTCGCCACCTGGATGAGAGAAAGCTGCCTGAAGCTCAACTCTGACAAGATAGAACTCATCATCTTCGGAAACGCCACCTCAGCATGGGATGACTCCTGGTGGCCCACATCTCTCGCACCCTGCCTTCACCAATTGAGCACTCCCGCAACATAGGCATCATCCTTGACTCCTCCCGATCTATGACCCAACAGGTAAACTCAGTCACCTCCTCCTGCTGGCACACTCTCCGCCAACTCCGAACAATTTTCAAATTGATCCATTTAGACTGAAACAAGACAGTCACCCACGCCTCAGTCACAAGCAAGCTTGACTACAGCAATGCTCTCTACGCCAGCACCATGACGAGAAACATCAAAAAGCTGCAACTCATCAGAACGCCATCGCCAGACTTGCCCTTAACCTCCCATGCCAAGAACATATCTCCCAGCACCTGAGGACCCTCCACTGGCTCCCAGTGGAAAAACAAATCACCTTCAAGCTACTCACCCACATGTACAAAGCCATACACAACGTCAGACCGGCATACCTGAACCACCGTGTCTCCTTCCACACCCCTGTCAGATCCCTCCACTCTGCTCAACTGGCTCTGGCCACTATTCCTTATATTTGAAAAACCACCACTAGAGGATGATCTTTCACCTACATCGCAGCAAAGAGCTGGAACACCCTGCCCCTAGACCTCAGACAAAGCCCATCGCTCTCCATCTTCAGGATGAACCTCAAGACATGGCTCTTCAGATGAGGCTCAATGCGCCCCCAGCACCTGGAGGCCCTCACGGGTGAGTAGCCACGCTTTACAAAAACTGATTGATTGATTGATATCCAGTTCTACTTTGGGTCTTTTTATTGATGCTGCAGGCAGTATATTATTTGGAGCTATATTGGGTTCAGCATGGTGTAGAGGGGACTGGCTGGTGGCCTGGCATGACAGTGGCATCACGAGGAATATCGCTTTCTTAGAATTGTTTCCCATTGTGGCGGCAGTGACTGTATGGGCACTGGTGCTCAGGGACAAATCTGTAATTTTTTGGTCCGACAATGTGGCAGTAGTGGGAGCCATCAAAAGACAGGGAGCCAGTGGTAAAGGCCTGAAAATGCGACCACTTGTAGGCGATATTGTGTAGGTCATGTGTAGGTCATTGGGTGCTATTATGCCACCAAGATTAGGAGATAAATGCCACAAGTTGATGTGTCAGAGAGGGATCCTGGTGTTTTAACACTTGAATTCTCACAATGTCTCCCGATTATGTGATAAAGTCAAGAGAGCAGATAACAAACTGTGGCATGAAGCCATGCAGACATGGACCAGGTCGAATGATCATAAAAATTGGCTGTTTCACAGTGGTCATATTGTAGTAGTAACAGTATTCATAGTATATTTTGTGTGTGTGGGAGTTCACATGACATGTGGAATTAAGTTGGAAAAGAACCCTCTTCTAGAACCTAGAAGAAAGGGCATACAATCACATTCTTAGTCCACAAGTTTCTCTGAAAAAAAGGATGGCAAAAAAATTACTTAAAAACATGGGAGACAGTTAACATGCTAATCAGGCCACCACGTAACCAAGGCTGGATCGCACACACATAAAATACGGGTTGTTCCTTTGTGGCCATCTTAAGTTGTCACAAAGTGGCTCATTACAAACTAGTGCTTGCCTGGTATTGTGTCATGTTATTTCCATCTTTGAGGGTGGCACATACTTATTACATTGTGTGGCCCTGTATCTGTGGCTTGCTTAGTTAAGGTTTTTTTCAATCTCACTCCTTCACACAATACCGAGGCAAGCGCTGTTAAGTAATGAGCCACTAGAGATGCACAGCACTATCGCCTACTGGTGTTTACGTTTGCAGGGCCTTGTCACTGTAAAGGGTTTCAATGTTTTCCTTCTTTTACATGGGGGATATTTGTGCTTATTTCATTACCTCACAACACTACAAGATGGCCACCATGGTATGGCCTTGGAGCTATGGTGTAATGACGTAGCCTCTGATTGTCTGGATGCATCCTCGTTCTCATTGGTTCTTGCCCCATTTCCTAGTTGCAGACGGACACAGCACCTCATTTCAATCAACTTTCCCCCTTTACTTTAAAAGCAGGCCACCTCCTCTGCCGAGCCTTGATCCGGGTGAGCAGAGAAGGGTAGGTCGCTGGCACTCTTTGAGCTTGAGCCACATAAGTATCATTGTTGCTGATTTTTCAATGGTGCTCCGATTTTTACTGATCTGGGCCTCTCAGAATTACTGTACGTTCACAATGTGTTTTACAACTAGCAGCTGTGTGCTAACCTCTGCCTTCGACCCGTGGAGCTTGACTTGATTGAGTCATAGGGTAAGCCCTCTGGACCCCACCTAAAACCTGTGTGTTCTTGTTCCTCTCACTGCAGGCATATATGCACAGTGTGTAATTTTACGCTTTTGTCATATATGTCTACCATTATATAGTTTCTGTCTATGTGTGTATTTTGGTGTTTGCTATATGATGATCTAGCAACTGTATAGCACCCCCTATAGCATGTGCATGTCTGCCATTGGAGACACTTGAATCTTGTGAATACAGAGCGATCCTGATGACTCTTGTATACACCTTCTGCTTTAGATTTTTTTCTCTTCCAATGTGTTTGTGTTTTCTTTTTTAGATTGAACGATTAGTTTCAATTAATATATCAGGTATGTCCTCCAGGGGAACACCTACAACTACACTTTGACCTACTGATTATATTTGAGGGATGGGTAGGGAATCACTTATCCTTATCTTTAAATTTTGGGTGCGGAAGAAGTGCCATGGACCTTTTTGGGCATGTATGGTGCAAAACATGTTGGACTGAATAAACCTCACCAAACTGCACTTAGAGACTCTTGGCTACCTGGGCACCTTCACACGACTTTAGTAACCCTGACCCGATTTTCAGGTTTTTAACACTGCCAAAAGAACCTTCACATTAAAATTGATTTTTGGAATCTCTTACACAGTTTTAATCTCTTTTCACTTCTAAATTGTTGGACCTGGCCCTTTTTGCAGGGTCATCCCCAAATGTTTCCTGACCAGTTTTTGTTGGCTTTAGGACTCTCAGCACTTTACCACTGCTAACAAGTGCTAAAGTGGATATACTCTCTGTGTAAATTGCATTGGTGATTGGTTTATCCCTAATTGGCATATCTGGGTTACTAGTAAGTCTGTAGTAAAGTGCACTAGAGGTGCCCAGGGCCTGTAAATCAAATGCTACTAGTGGGCCTGCAGCATTGGTTGTGGCACGCACATGAGCAGCCCTGTAAACATGTCAAAGGTCTGCCACTGCAGTGTCTGTATGTGCAGTCTTGCACTGCCAATTTGACCTGGCAAGTGTCACTTGCCAGGACCAAACCTTTCCTTTTTATGCATGTAAGACACACCTAAGGTAGGCCCTAGGTGGCCCCATGGACAAGGTGCAGTGTATGTTAAAGGTGGGACATGTACTGATGTGTTTTACATGTCCTAAAAGTGAAATACTGCCAAATACAATTTTCACTGTTACAAAGCCTATCTCTCTCACAGGTTAAGATGGGGGCTGCCTTTAAATAACTTTTAAGTGCAGTTTCCTTTAGGGAGCAGATAGATATATGAAGTTTGGGATCGGTGAACTCACAATGTAAAAATACATCTTTTTGGGAAGTTGTTTTTTAAATTGTCTGTTTGAAAATGCCACTTTTAGAAAGTGGGCATTTTCTTGCTTGAACCATTATGTGACTCTGCCTGCTTGTGTATTCCCTGTCTGGGTCAGACTGACATTTGGGCTATTTGTGAATCTCTACTAGACAGTGACACAAAGGGAGCAGCTGGGGTGTAGCCTGCATATCCTGATGAGCCATCTGGGCTAGAATGGAGGGAGGAGTGGTCACTTATACCTGAATGGGCTGTGCTTGCCCTCAAACAATGCAGTCTCCAAACCCCTGTTGTGTGTCTGGGGCCAGGCCTGGGCAAGGCAGGATCTTGTGAACAACAGAGACTTTCCTTTGAAGTTTGCCTACGTCAAAGGCAGAAAGGGATATAAGTAGTGGACCCAAAACCCCAGACTTTAGATTTCTTCAAGATCACTTCTGGATTCAAGAGGAACGTCTGCCAAGGAGAAGAGCTGAAGAGCTGAGGAGGAGGTGTGCTGCCCCTGCCTGTGACTGTGCTTTGTTGGGCTATTCTGCACTTGTGCTTCTGCCTGGGAAAGGGAACTGGACTTAGTGGAATATTCCTACTTGACAAGAATCTCCAATGGCTTGGATTGAGCCTGCATCCTGTTTTGAAGTCCCAGGGCCATCAAAGACTTTCTCTGCCAGCACCTGGACTCTCTGCTGAGCCTCCTGCCCTACCAAGTGGTACCCCATACAGTCCCTGGGCCCTTGAAAGGTGAAGATGATAAAAAAAGGACAGAAATCCACACACAGGAAGCTGTGCAGGGAAACATTTGATGCTCCCCTTGCATAGCGGCTGAAAAACAATACATCCACCCTCTTCACAGCCGAAATCGAAGCCCCACGTGCATCACGGCTGGGAGATTGACAAATTGCGGCTTGAGAAACAACGCAACACCCACTTGCGGCTGCTGATAAAGATGCAAACCCAATGCAGTGTGGTTTTCAAGCACTGTGCAACCGGATTTCTCACGCATCATTGCTGGGTTTCAAAGTCATTGTGACCCTGCGTGGATCTAAAGTGACCTGTCCAGAAATCGACGCATCGCTCTCTTGCGGGAGAGGAAAATGGTGCAGCACCTACCCAACTGGAGAAGAAATGATGCACGGCCTCACTTGCGAGGAAGGAATCAACACATCGCTGACTTTTCTGATGTACGCTCACTTGTGCAGCTTTATTTTTGATGCAAACCAGGCATGTTGTGTAAAAACATCGTTTCCATTGTTTTCTATGAAGTAAGACTCTTTTTATTTAGAAAATTCATATCTTGACTTGTGTATGTCAGGTTTGTGTTGTTTTGGTCTTGTTTGATTTAGATAAATATTACCTATTTTTAGGGTCGGGCCTGCTTTGCATGCGCTCGCGCATGCGTATAGCAGGGAGACTCTTTAGTATTTAGAAAAGGGCTCCGAGCCCTGTCAACTCCACGTCAGTGCTTTTTATTGGTTCGTGGGCTTCCCTAATTAAATCGGCTTGCTTTCATTAGTCGAAGGCACGCATAGGTCATGCCTTTTCCGGTGGCTAGCCCTCCTCGAGCGCAGCGACCAAGTACAGAAAACATGCGAGGCTCGCTGTTTTCCATCGGGCCGGTGGACTTTTTTTTAAACTAATTTACGAGCCCGATCTCGCTTGGCAGAAGTCGAGCGCTTTACCTACTTGATTTAACTTTTTTGGGTTACGTGCATAAATGCACTTTTGCCCGATAGGTGAAAAGTCGGGTTAGGAGTTTACAACGCGATCGGCTCTAACACGAGCAAACGCGAGACCCGATGCATTGTAAATGCTTGTTCTAAACTGTGTGGTGTTCATTTTGTAGTGTTTTCACAGCATTATTGTGTGTGTTGTTACAAATACCTTACACATTGCCTTTGAGATAAACCTGACTGCTTGTGCCAAGCTGCCAAGCAGGTGAGCAGGGGCTACCTAAGTGTGTATCTCCATTGCCCTGACTAGAATAAGGGTCCCTGCTTGGAGAGACTGCAAACTGACTGCCAACCAGTGACCCCATTTCTAACATACATACACATTCACTCCACCCCACACTCTTAGGTCACCATTGCATATGTACCTCTAACCATATGTAGCTTTAATCATACGGCAGCAAACCCAAATACCTGCACTAAAGTGACCCTTTGGGGGTCCTGTGGAGCATTGCAGCAACAGCCCTAAGAGGAGGATGCCTGATGATGAAGCATGACCTCTTTAGAGATGTGTGAGGGCACTAACAATGTATCCATGTAATCCCCATCTCATGTTTTCGTCCATCACTCTGCGTTTGCTTTTTTCTGATAGGAACCCTCTGCGCACTTTACCACTGCTAACTGGTGCTCAATTGCACATGCTCTGTCCTTTAAACATGGTAACATTGGTTCATTCCCAATTGGTAAATTTGATTTACTTATAAGTCCCTAGTAAAGTGCACTACCTGTGCCCAGGGCCTGTAAATTGAATGCTACTAGTGGGTCTGCAGCACTGATTGTGCCACCCACATAAGTAGCCCCTTAACCATGTCTCAGGCCTGCCATTGCGAGGCCTGTGTGTGCAGTTTCACTGCCACTTTGACTTGGCATTTAAAGGTACTTGCCAAGCATTAAACTCCCCTTTTGTCTAGATATAGGTCACCCCTAAGGTAGGCTCAAGGTAACCTATAGGGCGGGGTGTTATGTAGGTAAAAGGCAGTACATGTACATGTGTGTTCAATATGTCCTGGTAGTGGAAAACTCCTAAATTCATTTTCCACTACTGTGAGGCCTACTCCCTTCATAGGATAGCATTAGGGATACTCTCATATACTGTTTGAGTGGTCGATTCTGATCAGAAGGGGTAATCAGGTCATATTTTCCATGGAGAGAAAGGTAATAGAAAATCCTGCTTATTGGTGAGGTTGGATTTTATATCACAATTTTAGAAATGTCACTTTTAGAAAGTGAGCATTTCTCTACACTCAAATCCATCTGTGCTTTACAGCCTGTCTCGAATCACTGTCTGGGCTGGGCTGGTTGACAGCTTCCTTGTGCATTTCACCCAGACAACCACGAATACAGAACACTCAGTCACACCTGCACTCATCTGCATACTGAATGGGTCTTCCTGAGCTGGAAGGCTAGTTGCCTGCCCTCACACAATGGACTGCCAAACCCCCTACCGGCACCCTGGCAGACAGACCTCTACTGAAAGGGGAACTTGTGCACTTTCAAAACCACTCTTTGAAGTCTCCTCCACTTCAAAGGCATTTTTGGGTATATAAACTGGCTCTCTGACCCCACCAACTCAGACAAATCTGGGCCTGAACCTGCAACCTGTCAAGAGGAACTGCCTGTCTGCCTAAGGGACTCAGCTGGACTGCTTTGCTGAGAAGTACTGCTGCCCTGCTGTTGTCCTGCTGCCCTCGACTTGCTGAGGAGTGCTCTCCAAGGGCTTTTATTGAGCTTGACTCCTGTTTTCTGAAGTCTCAGGGCCAAAAAGACATCATCTTTCCAGGAAACTCCGTGTGGGCCGAAAATCAACACACAGCCTGTCGGAAACGATGCCCAGCCATTTTGTGACAGAGAAATCACCGCACAACCGAGCCGGAATGACGTACCCCAACTTCCCGAGTGAAGATTCAACGCAGCCCCTGGCTTGTGACCGGAAATTCAACACACAGCCCTACTGGGTTGACACACAGCTGAACCAGAACAACATAGCCGATTCCCCAAGTGGAAAATCAACGAAGCGCCTGCCGTGCAACAGAAAATTTGAAGCATCTCCATACCGGATCAACACAACGCCTGTGACTTCTTCCCACATGCAGAGGATTTCCACACATCTTCCCTCGGTGACAAAAAGATTCCTGCATCGCAGTGAGGAACCAAGACTGCGTGCTGAAAAAACAACACAAAGGTGGTCATTACAACATTGGCGGTAAAAGGCGCTTACCGCCGTGCAGAAGACCGCCAGGAATTCCGCCACAGCTATTATGACCCACATCTCGGAATCCGCCAAAGTCAGACACCCACACAAGTCCGCCACACCAAAGGTCAGTGATAAACTGGCAAAAACAAAACCGACACCATCACGCCAACAGAAATACGCCCACACTATCACGACACACGAATCCACGTGGCGGTCTTTCAACCGCGGTATTCCATGGGCGGTACACACCGCTGCGCTCAAAATACACACACTTTTACAAAACACAGCCACATTGGACAATTCAAAATACACACACCTGATACACATACACACTCCACTCCCACACACCCAATACAATATAAAACACACACCCACAACACGCACAACCCCCTACGACCAAAAATTCAGAAAGAAGGCCAGAGAGAGACAGCACCAGCAAGAACAGCAGCATCCACAGGCAAACAACACCATCACCCACACAACTTCCACGCACCTCACACAACACACCACTACATATCAGCACACTTATCACCACACACTCCACCCCACACATCACCTACACCACCCCATGGCACGGCAAAGACACAACAGGTTCTCGGAGGAGGAGCTCAGGGTCATGGTGGAGGAAATCGTCCGGGTAGAGCCACAGCTATTCGGATCACAGGTGCAGCACACCTCAATTGCAAGGAAGATGGAGCTATGGGGAAGAATAGTGGACAGGGTCAACGCAGTGGGACAACACCCAAGAAATCGGGAGGACATTAGGAAGAGGTGGAATGACCTACGGGGGAAGGTGCGTTCCGTGGTCTCAAGACACCACCTGGCTGTTCAGCGGACTGGCGGCGGACCCCCACCTCCTCCCCCCCAACTAACAACATGGGAGGAGCAGGTCTTGGCGATTCTGCATCCCGAGGGCCTCGCAGGAGTAGGTGGAGGAATGGACTCTGGTAAGTCAAATCTTTAATACTATATCCCCCACCCTACCTACATGCTATCACATACCCCACCCTCACCCCCAACACCCCAACTCCTCACATATGTCCCAACATCACAAACCACACATCCCAACACCAAGCCCTGCATGCAACAACAAAGCATGGACACCCATCACCAAAGCATGGCCACTGCACATACCCATACACACCCCTAAACCATCATCACACAAGCTCCCACACAGAACTGCTAGCACTGGGGTATACGGTCACCCACCCATTGCACACCATTACACACACAGATGTAATAAACATCCTTTCATACCCCTGCAGGACCCCTACCCAACGTCACCGGACAGGAGGGTCCACACATGTCCACACCACCAACAGAAGAGGCCCACAGTAATGACAGCACATCCGTCCAACTGGATCTAGATGACCAGCCCGGACCATCGGGGACCTCTGGACAGTCGGTTCCCCTCACCCAGGCACAGGCCACCACATACCTTCCCCCCTCTGGAAACACCAGCACATCACCCACCCAGCGGGCCCATACCTCCGTACCCAGGACATGTCAATCAGCTGTATGTCCACCACTACAGGGAACCCAGGATAACCCACCACCCCAACAACAACAGGGACCTGGGGGCAGTGGTAATGGGCACACGGTCCAGGGAACGGAGGCCCAGGAACACAGGGGAATTGGGAGGGCTGCTGTGCGACAGGGGGCGGACAGGCCAAGGGAACCCACTCTCCACAAGGCCCTCTCCTCCATCATGGGAGCATACCACCACTCCCAGGAGACGATGGCAATGGTACTGGTCAAGTTTCAGGAGACCCAGCGCATGCAGGAGGAACAGTATATGGGCTTCAGGGAAGAACTCAGAACCATCAGCTCCACCCTGGGCACCATCGTAGGAGTGCTGAAGGAAGTACTCAACACCAGGAGTGACACTGTGGCACTACAAGGGGTCTCTAACACTAGCATGGACGATGAACTGCCCACCACCTCCGCCGGCGCTAGTGGACAGGACCACAGGACCACCACACCAGGGAGAACCACCCCGCAAACAGTCCCTGAGATCCAGGACAAAGACAGAGCATGATGCCAAGACCCCCGCCAAGAAATGAGACCACCCTGATTGTCATCCTACTGTCCCACTTTGTCACCCTGTCCATAATTAAACTGCCCCAGCTCCACTTCCTATGCCCATATGGGTAATGCACCTGTGAGACTAATAGACTGGACTCTGCCATGGACATTCCTTCACCATCACCCCTCACCATTTCACTACCCCCTCCAATATAGAACATTTAAATAAACACACCTAAAGCACAAAATGATCTGGAGTCTGTCTGTGATTTCGAAATAGTGTATTAGCAATTACAGTGACAAAATGTTTATTTAAATAGTAATGTCAACATACCTATGTCACACAGCTCTAGTCCATGAGGAATCTAAGCAGATGTCACACAGTGGGACCCACATCTGTGAAATCGTAAGGGAAAGTGACAACTCAGTGACAATGCAATGGGTGAAAACGACAGACAGGAGAGAGGTAGTACTGTCAAAGTACATGTAGTAGGCAGGTTTGTATTCCTACCTGTGTCTCACTGGAAATATTGCAGAATCACTGAGTCCCTGTTCTGCATGTCTTCTTCCTCTGCTTCCTACTCATCACTGTCCACAAGCTCCACAGCTGCAACAACACCACCATATGAACCATCCTCCTGCACAAAAGGCAC
This sequence comes from Pleurodeles waltl, assembly GCF_031143425.1. Lineage (NCBI taxonomy): Eukaryota > Metazoa > Chordata > Amphibia > Caudata > Salamandridae > Pleurodeles > Pleurodeles waltl. The sequence continues at coordinate 1,034,559,648 of NC_090439.1, forward strand.
CTGTCGTCGCAAAGCCAAGTTGTGAAGCATACAGCAGGCCATGATGATCTGGCACACCTTCTTTGGTGAGTAGAATAGGGATCCACCTGTCATATGGAGGCACCTGAACCTCGCCTTCAGGAGGCCGAAGGTCCGCTCGATCACCCCCCTAGTTCGCTCATGGGCCTCATTGTAGCATTCCTCTGCCCTGGTCCTGGGATTCCTCACTGGGGTCAGTAGCCATGACAGGTTGGGGTAACCAGAGTCACCTGCAAATGGCGAGGGGCAACTGTTAGACACACACTAACCTGGAGGGAGAACCCCAGACCCAGACAACCATTCACACTGATTAGCTTCCAGGTGCTCACCTGATAGCCACACACGGTGCCTCTGGAGTTCACCCATCACATAAGGGATGCTGCTATTCCGCAGGATGTAGGCGTCATGCACTGATCCAGGGAACATGGCATTCACATGGGAGATGTACTGGTCTGCCAAACATACCATCTGTACATTAATCGAATGATAACTCTTCCGGTTTCTGTACACCTGTTCACTCCTGTAGGGGGGGGGGACCAAAGCCACATAGGTCCCATCAATGGCACCTATGATGCTGGGGATATGTCCCAGGGCATAGAAATCACCTTTCACTGTAGACAAATCCTCCACCTGAGGGAAAAGGATGTAGCTCCGCATGTGTTTCAGAAGGACAGATAACACTCTGGACAATACGTTGGAAAACATAGGCTGGGACATCCCTGATGCCATGGCCACAGTTGTTTGAAATGACCCACTTGCAAGGAAATGGAGCACTGACAGCACCTGCACTTGAGGGGGGATTCCTGTGGGATGGCGGATTGCTGACATCAGGTCTGGCTCCAACTGGGTACACAGTTCCTGGATTGTGGCACGGTCAAGCCTGTAGGTGATTATCAAATGTCTTTCCTCCATTGTCGACAGGTCCACCAACGGTCGGTACACCGGAGGATGCCGCCATCTCCTCACATGTCCCAGTGGACAGTGCTGTGGACAACAGTGAGCACAGAGTCAAACAACTCAGAGGTACGTACCCACAGTTTACCCAGAACACCAATCATACACAAAAGGTGGCCTGTATGTGTGTTGAGTCTAGACCTAAGTATGTGTGACGCAGTTGAAAATGAAGCCATGTGGGCCCCTGAAATGGCGGTTGCCTGACCTCTAAAGTGGGACAATGGGATGTGAGGTAACTGCGCTGGCGTTGTACACCGTCGCGGTAGGCGGTCGAAGACCGCAGCGCAATGCTGCAATGGTTAACATTGGACCCTATGGGTCCCAGGAGCCAATGACGATGTATGCCGGCGGTGACGGTACGCACCGCCGCGGACGGGACCGCCATTTTCTATCTGTTCAATCACTCGATACCTGATCTTCGACAGGAGAGGACCTACACTGCAAGTGCTGCTGTGACCTCAGTCTGGAAGAGACAATGGTTTGGGCGTATGGGGAAAGGGCCCCTGCCTTCACATCGGAGGAGTTGGAGAAGCTCGTGGATGGGGTCCTCCCCAGTACAAGCTACTCCACGGTCCTCCAGACAAACAGATAAGTACACAGGGAGCATGTTGTATGTGCTATGCCTGTGTGGAGAGGGCTGGATGTAAGAAGGAAGGGGGCAGAGTGCTGCGTGCATGAAAGACGGTGAATGCATGTGCCACATGGCAAGGGTAGGGATGTGGGCCAATTACTTTGACGGTGCAGTTGGTAATGACTTCTCTTCTTCCCCTGTACATTTCATGTAGGTCAGCGCCCACCAGAAGAATGATATTTGGTGTGCCATCGCCAAGGACGTCCGGACCCTGGGGGTCTTCCATAGACGGAGCACCCACTGCCGTAAAAGATGGGAGGACATTTGCCGCTGGAGCAAGAAGACGGCGGAGGCTCAGCTGGGGATGGCCTCCCAACGTGGGAGGGGTGCCCGTCGCACCATGACCCCCCTGATGTTCAGGATCCTGGCTGTGGCCTACCCGGAGTTGGATGGGCACTTGAGGGCATCACAGCAGACACAAGGGGGTGAGTACACTCTCATTCTGCTGACTTTGCGCGCAGTGGAGTTGTCTGGGTGGGGGAGGAGGGCTGTGGGTTTCCCTAGGCCAGGGCAAGTTCCGTAGGCAAGGCCCCTCCGTAAGGCAGGCCATGTGGCACCCCAGCCCACCTCTGTAGAGTGCCAAGTACACCTAGTCATGCCCCTGTGTCAACTATGTGTGCAGATGTCCTCCATAGCCTTGTAGGCCATTTCCCAGGAATTGAACAGTGGAGCCCAAGAGCGCGGCGTAGTGCAAGGGGCTTCTGTGTCTGTCGTGTCAGCCAACAGTAGCGGTAATCCATGCACTCAACATGTCTTTCTTCTGTCATTCCCCCCTTTTTGTGGTCTCCCTGTTCTTGTGTGCATTAGCATCATCAGACGAAGGAGCAGTGGCACCGGAGCACGAGGGAGCTGCATCCCACATGGCCCTGGAGGGCGACACTACGGAGTCTGAATTCACCAGTGGGACGGAGGGTGAGGGGAGCTCCACAGCGGGGACAGGAGCTGACACCGGCGACATGAACTCGTCCTCTGATGGGAGCTCCCTTGTGGTGGCGGCAACATCTGTGCCCCCCGCATCTACAGGTACAGCCGTCACCCCCCCTACCAGCACCGCCCTCCCAGCAGCCCCTCAGCCTTCGCCCCGTGCCCGCTTACCCAGGAGGGTGGGCATCACCTTCGCCCCAGGCACCTCAGGCCCTGCCCCAGTCACCCCTGCTGCCCTCAGTGAGGAGGCCATTGACCTCCTCAGGTCCCTCACTGTTGGGCAGTCTACAATTTTGAATGCCATCCAGGGTGTAGAAAGGCAGTTGCAACAAACTAATGCATTCCTGGAGGGCATTCATTCTGGTCAGGCGGCCCTTCACTGAGCTTTTCAGTCTCTGGCCTCAGCACTGATGGTAGTCAATGTCCCCGTCTCAAGCCTCCCCCCTCCAACTTCCTCCACCCAGACCCAATCCCCTGTACCTCTGCCTATCCCAAGCACACCATCAGACCAGCCTGCACACACCTCAACACACAAGGGAAGCTCAGGCAAACATAAGCACCACACATCCCACAGGCACTCACGCAAGCAACACACACATGCAGACACACCAACATCCACTGCCTCCACTGTGTCCCCCTCCTCCTCGTCTCCCTCCTCCCTCCCAGTCTCGTCTACACTCACACTTGCATGCACTACCTCTACAGCCACTACGTCCCTCACCAGCACACCCCGCTCACGTGCAGTCACCACCCCCACTACCATTCACATGTCCCCTGTGTCCTCTCCCAGTGTGTCTGTGACGCCCCCTCCCAAGATACACAAATGCAGGCACATACCCACCCAACAGCCACCTCACAACAGCCTCCAGCGCATGCACCTTCACCCAAAGTCACCAAAGAACACCTCCTACTACCACCACTTCTTCCTCCACTCCCAAACCCCCTCCAGCTACCCATCCCAGTGTGTCCAAAAAACGTTTCCTGTCCACTCTTGACCTTTTTCCCACACCTCCCCCACCCCGTCCATCTCATAGGTCCCGAAGTAGCACCTCAGCCAATCAATCAATCAATCAATCACTGCATTTGTAAAGCGCGCTACATACCCGCGAGGGTCTCAAGGCGCTGGGGAGGGTGGGGTGCTACTGGTCGAAGAGCCAGGTCTTGAGGAGTCTTCTGAAGGCCAGCAGGTCCTGGGTTTGTCGTAGGATGGTGGGGAGAGTGTTCCAGGTCTTGGCGGTGAGGTAGGAGAAGGATATGCCGGCGGCGGTGGTTTTTCGGATGCGGGGGACGGTAGCGAGGGCGAGGTTGGCTGAGCGGAGGCTTCGGGTGGGGGTGTGAAAGCTGAGTCGGTTGTTGAGGTAGGTGGGTCCGGTGTTGTGCAGTGCTTTGTGTGCGTGGATCAGGAGCTTGAAGGTGATCCTTTTGTTGACGGGGAGCCAGTGCAGGCCTCTCAGGTGGAGTGTGATGTGGCTGCGGCGGGGGACATCGAGGATGAGTCGGGCCGAGACGTTCTGGATGCGTTGGAGTCGTCTCAGGAGCTTGTTTGTAGTTCCTGAGTAGAGGGCGTTCCCGTAGTCAAGTCTGTTGGTGATGAGGGCCTGGGTAACGTTTTTTCTCGTGTCGAGGGGGACCCATTTGAAGATCCTGCGGAGCATACGGAGGGTGTTGAAGCAGGACGCGGAGACGGCGTTGACTTGCCTGGTCATGGAGAGAGTGGAGTCGAGGATGACCCCCAGGTTGCGTGCGTGGTCCGTGGGTTCCGGGGCTGTGCATAGTGATGTGGGCCACCAAGAGTCGTCCCAGGCTGATGGGGTGGGTCCGAGAATGAGGACCTCCGTCTTGTCTGAGTTCAGCTTCAGTCTGCTGTCCTTCATCCAGTCGGCTACGGCCTTCATTCCTCGGTGGAGGTTAGCTTTGGCGGTGTGGGGATCTTCGGTGAGGGATATGATCAGTTGGGTGTCATTGGCGTAGGAGATGATGTTGAGGTTGTGTTGTCATGCGACGTAGGCGAGGGGGGCTATGTAGATATTGAACAGTGTCGGGCTGAGGGAGGATCCCTGTGGGACGCCGCAGATGATCTTGGTGGTTTTGGAGCGGAAGGGTGGGAGGCGGACGCTTTGGGTTCTGCCGGAGAGGAAGGATGTGGTCCAGGCCAGGGCCTTCTCTTGGATACCGACGTCATGGAGGCGTGCTGATAGGGTGCGGTGGCAGACCGTGTCAAAGGCTGCTGATAGGTCCAGGAGGATGAGGGCGGCTGTTTCTCCTTTGTCCATCAGGGTCCGGATGTCATCAGTGGCGGCGATGAGGGCGCTCTCGGTGCTGTGGTTACTGCGAAAACCGGATTGGGAAGGGTCCAGGATGTTGTTGACTTCGAGGTAGCGGGTCAGCTGTTTGTTGACAATCTTCTCGGTCACTTTTGCCGGGAAAGGGAGCAGGGAAATGGTCCGGAAGTTCTTGAGGTCCTTGGGGTCCGCCTTGGGCTTCTTCAGAAGGGCGTTGATCTCGGCGTGCTTCCAGCTTTCTGGGAAGGTTGCTGTCTCGAAGGAACAGTTGATTGTTTTCTGGAGGTGGGGCGCGATGGCTGCGCTGGCTTTGTTGAAGACATGGTGAGGGCAGGGGTCCGATGGGGATCCAGAGTGGATGGAGTTCATGGTTTTGATGGTGTCTTCTTCGCTGACGCTGGACCAGACGGTCAGGCGACTGGTGCGAGTGGTAGTCACAGGGGTGGTGGACTCGGTGGTGGGTGCGGGGGGTCGGGGTTGAAGCTGTCGTGGATGTCGGTGATCTTGTGGTGGAAGAAGGTGGCCAGGGAGTCGCACAGGTCTTGAGATGGCGGGATGTCGTTGGTGATGGAGCTGGGGTTGGAGAGTTCTTTCACGATGCTGAAGAGCTCTTTGGTGTTGTGTGCGTTGTTGTCTAGGCGGTCCTTGAAGGCGGTCTTCTTGGCGGTCCTGATGAGTTGGTGATGTCTGCGGGTGGCGCTCTTGAGGGCTGTGTGGTTGTCTGGTGTTCGGTCGTGGAGCCATTTCTTCTCCAGCTTCCGACAGGTGTGCTTGGAGATCCGGAGGTCCTCGGTGAATCAGGCGGCTTTCTTGTTGGTGTGGTTGGTTGTAAAGGTCTTGAGAGGGGCGAGGGTGTTGGCGCAGTCGTTGATCCACTGTGTGAGGTTGGTCGCAGCGGTGTCTGGGTCGGTGGGGTCGGTGGGTGGTCTCAGGGCGAGGGCGGTAGTCAGTTGGTCCTCGGTGACCTTGCCCCAGCAGCGGCGTGGTAGCTGTTGGGTGCGGTGGTGTGAGGTGGGTTTTCTGAAGGTGAAGTGGACGCATCTGTGGTCGGTCCAGTGTGGTTCGGTGGTGTGGTTGAAGGAGACGTGGGGGCTTGCGGAGAAGATGGGGTCGAGCGTGTGTCCAGCTGCTTGAGTGGGTGTCGTTACGAGCTGTTTGAGTCCGAGGTTGGCGAGGTTGTCGATCAGGGCGGTGGAGTTGGCATCGTTGTTGTTCTCGAGGTGGAAGTTCAGGTCCCCGAGGAGGATGTAGTCCGTGGAAGCGAGGGCGTGGGTGCTGATGAGGTCGGCGATGGTGTCACTGAACTGTGGGCGGGGTCCGGGAGGTCTGTTGATGAGAGTTCCTCTGAGGGTGGTGTTGGGGTCGGTGTGGATCTGGAAGTGCATGTGCTCAGCGGTGGTGAGGGTGTCATCGGTGTTGGTTGAGATTTTGATGGAGTCTTTGTGGATGATGGCGATTCCTCCTCCCACTCCGTTGGTGCGGTCTCTGCGGGAGATCTTGTAGCCCTGTGGGATGGCTATGGCAGTGTCTGGTGCTGAGGTGGCGTTCAGCCAGGTCTCCGTCAGGAAGGCGACGTCGGGGCGGTGGAGTCTAGGAGGTCCCAAAGTTTGATGGCGTGCTGGCGAGCGGAGCGGGTGTTGAGGAGGATGCAGCAGAGGTGGTTGGGTGCTCTGGCTGGTGGTGTGGAGGGTTGGATGCTAGTGAATCTGCAGTTCTGGCAGGTGAAAGGCCCCTGGGTGCGTTTCGGGGTGGCCCGGTAGCAGGGGTGGTCTTGTCTGGTGTTGAGTGCGTGGAGGGTGCTTGCGTCGTAGTGCAGTCTGGCGTTGCGGGGGTGCGGGTTCCAGGGGTTCTGGTGCTGGGTGCGGCGCGCCCGATTCGCAGCCTCCATATGAGGGCAGAGGGAGGGAGGACCAGCTGGGAGGTGGGAGCGGGGTGGCCAATGGGAGTGAAGGGGGCGGGCAGCAGGGGCTCAGCAGCAAGGGAAAAACCCGGGGAAAAACCCAGGGGAAAACCCGGGGAAAAAACTGCGGGAAAAGACGGCGGGAGAGGGACAACAGAGCACAGGGGTACAGAAAGCAAAACACAGGGGCACAGAATGAAAAAACGAAGTGGCACAGAAGCCAAGCACAGGAGTACAGAAAAAAAGGAGCGAGTAGTCAGGCGGCAAAAGCGGCAACGGAGGTTCAACCCACAGGGGGCTGCGTGGCAGATGGGGGAAGCGACCTGCCTGGTGACAGGGTCAAAGGTCGCTCTCTACCACCGCTTCGCGGCCTCCATAGGAGGTCAGAGGGAGGGAGGAGCAGCTGGGAGGTGGGAGCGGGGCGGCCAATGGGAGTGAAGGGGATGGGGCAGCAGGGGCTCAGCAGCAAGGGAAAAACCCAGGGGAAAACCAGGGGGAAAAACGGTGGAAAAACACGGCGGGAGAGGGACAACAGAGCACAGGGGTACAGGCAACGGAGGTTCAACCTACAGGGGGCTGCGTGGCAGATGGGGGGAGCCCCTGCCTGAGCCAAAACATCTCCGGCACCAGTGGTGCCTGTAGTCACCGGTATGTGGAGTGCACTGGCCACCAGGAAAGCCAGTGTGGCACGGAGCCACAGCACAGACAGTCCCCCACCTGTGAAGCATCAGAAGTTGGCCAGTGCCCGGTGGGAGAGGGGGGAAGAATCCAGCCACCAAAGCCGCTCCTAGGGGTCCTGGTGGGAGTGTGGAGTCAGCTGTGACACCTTCCAAGGTGGGGAAGGGCCACAAGAAACCCGGCAAGTCTGGGAAGAGCTGCACGGCGGGGAAGACCGCCATCATCCCCGCTGGACCAGGAGGCCACCGCCAGCCCCAGCCCAGCTGCCCAGGAGGGCACCGCCAGCCCCAGCCCCAGCCCAGCTGCCCAGGAGGCCAGCCCCAGCCCAGCTGCCCAAGAGGCCACCACCAGCCCCAGCCCAGCTGCCCAGGAGGCCACCGCCAGTCCCACCCCAGCTGGCTAGGAGGCCAACGCCAGCCCCAGCCCAGTTGCCCAGGAGGCCACCGCCAGCCCCAGCCCAGCTGCCCAGGAGGACACCGCCAGCTCCAGCCCAGCTGCCCAGGAGGCCACCGCCAGCACCAGCCCCGCTGGGCCATGAAGGACTGCCAGCAAAAGCCCCGCTGGGACATGAAGGACCGCCAGCAAAAGCCCTGCTGGGCCATGAAGGACCACCAGCACAAGCCCCGCTGGGCCATGAAGGACCGCCAGCAAAAGACCCGCTGGGCCATGAAGGACCGCCAGCACAAGCCCTGCTGGGCCATGAAGGACCGCCAGCACAAGCCCTGCTGGGCCATGAAGGACCGCCAGCAGCACCACCGCTGGGCCATGAAGGACCGCCAGCAAAAGCCCTGCTGGGCCATGAAGGACCGCCAGCAAAAGCCCTGCTGGGCCATGAAGGACCGCCAGCACAAGCCCCGCTGGGCCATGAAGGACTGCCAACTCAAGCACCGCTGAACAGGGCACCGCCAACTCAAGCACCACTGAACAGGGCACCGCCAACTCAAGCTCCGCTGAACAGGGCACCGCCAACTCAAGCACCGCTGAACAGGGCACCGCCAACTCAAGCACCGCTGAACAGGGCACCGCCAAATCAAGTCCCGCTGAACAGGGCACCACCAACTCAAGCACCGCTGAACAGGGCACCGCCAACTCAAGCACCGCTGAACAGGGCACTGCCAACTCAAGCCCCGCTGAACAGGGCACCGCCAATTCAAGCACCGCCAACTCAAGCCCCGCTAAACAGGGCACCGCCAACTCAAGCACCGCTGAACAGGGCACCGCCAACTCAAGCCCCGCTGAACAGGGCACCGCAAACTCAAGCACCGCTGAACAGGGCACCGCCAACTCAAGCCCCGCTGAACAGGGCACCGCCAGCTCAAGCACCGCTGAACAGGGCACTGCCAACTCAAGCACCGCTGAACAGGGCACCACCAACTCAAACACCGCTGAACAGGGCACCGCCAACTCAAGCACCGCTAGCCCATGAGCGGCAGGGGCACTGACATAACTGGGTCCGTCACGGGGTGAGTGATGCACTCTGGGCACCAGTCCCCCTCCAGAACCAGTGGAGGGATCCATCCACCACCTCTGTCCTTCACAGGATAAAGCACTCTGGGCACCAGTCCCCCTCTAGAACCAGTGGAGAGATCCATCCACTACCTCTGTCCTTCACAGGATAAAGCACTCTGGGCACCAGTCCCACTCCAGAACCAGTGGAGACATCCATCCACTACCTCTGTCCTTCACAGGACGAAGCACTCTGGGCACCATGCCCCCTCCAGAACCAGTGGAGACATCCATCCACTACCTCTGTCCTTCACAGGATGAAGCACTTTGGGCACCAGTCCCCACCCCAGAACCAGTGGAGAGATCCCTCCACTACCTCTGTCCTTCACAGGATGAAGCACTCTGGGCACCATGCCCCCTCCGGAACCAGTGGAGAGATCCATCCACTACCTCTGTCCTTCACAGGATGAAGCACTCTGGGCACCATGCCCCCTCCAGAACCAGTGGAGACTGTAACCCACTTGAGAGACTGTGGCTTTGCACTCCCCAGGATGGAACAGTGGCAAACCACCCACTGTAGAGACTTGAGAGACTGTGGCTTGGCACTCCCCAGGATGGAACAGTGGACAAGCCACCCACTGTAGAGACTTGAGAGACTGTGGCTTTGCACTCCCCAGGATTGAACAGTGGCCAAACCACCCACTGTAGAGACTTGAGAGACTGTGGCTTTGCACTCCCCAGGATTGAACAGTGGGCAAACCACCCACTGTAGAGACTTGAGAGACTGTGGCTTTGCACTCCCCAGGATGGAACAGTGGGCAAACCACCCACTGTAGAGACTTGAGAGACTGTGGCTTTGCACTCCCCAGGATTGAACAGTGGGCAAACCACCCAATGTAGAGACTTGAGAGACTGTGGCTTTGCACTCCCCAGGATTCAACAGTGGGCATGTGGCCCCCTCGTGGATTTGGCGTCGTGCACTCAAGCAGCTGAGGTGCCCCCCCTTTCCCTCCCCCTGAGGTGCCTGTTTTCTTGGTATCTGATGCCCCTGCAGTGTTCTCTCCGTCATGGTCGGGGACCTTGTGTGGGCCTCACCCATACCGTGTGGTCCCAGTGTTCCACAGACTTTCTTTGTGCAGTACCTGGACTACTATGCCTGGTATTTATTTTGTACATGGTGTATATATATATATATGTTTCTGCCTACTTGTTTGTAATATATTCTGATTGTTACACTCATTTTCTTTGGTCTTTGCATTCTTGGGGGTGTGTAACTGTGATGTATTGATATGCATTAGTGTGTGTTGTAGTGGGTGAGGTTGGGGGTGGGGGTGTTGCGTGTGTGTGTCCCTGTTTTTTGCCTCCCCTGTGTCGTAGGTGCAGTACTCACAGTGGTCTTTGCCGCCGGCGTTCGTGCTCCTGGTAGAGGAGCAGGAAGACTATCGCAGGTAGGATTTGGAGTTCTGGTTCCATGGTGTCCTCGTTCCTCGTGGAGTGTGTAGAGGTAAGCGTTTTGCCTTTGAAATTCCTGTTTCCGCTGTGTTTTTATCCGCGGTGAATCCGCCCCAGAAAAGGTGGCGGATTGGCCTGTCCTTATAGTGTGGGCGGTACATTGTCTCCCGCCTGTCTGTTGGCGGTGACTGCCACGCTGTTTGTTTGTACCGCCGTGGCGTCGGAGTGTTAAAGTGGCTGTCTATGTTGGCGGTTTCCGCCACGGTCGTAATTGCAATTTTTTTACCGCCGCTTTAACACCGTCCGCCAGGGTTGTAATGACCACCAAAGTCTTTTGCAGCGTGGAAAGTATGTGCCACATCTGAAAATCCAAAACGCACACTATTTTTCACGCATCTCCTCCTCTGTGCTCTCCGTGTGTGTTATTTTTGATGCAAACCAGGTAATTTGTGTAATCAAGAGACAACTGTTGATTTTGAAGGTTTAAGACTCTTTTTAAACTTGGAAAAGTTATTTCTCAACTTGTGCTTATTGGGTCTTTATAGTTTTGACCTTAATTTAATCAGATAAATATCATATATTTTTCTAATCCTGTGTGTTGTATTTTTGTGGTGTTTTCACTGTGTTACTATATGATTTATTGCACAAATACTTTACACATTGTCTTCTAAGCATGACTGCTCAGTGCCGAGCTACCAGATTGGACACAGGATAATTTGAATTGTGTGTGACTTACCCTAACTAGGATTGTGGCCCCGATTTGGACAAGGGTGTATCCCTCTGTCAACTAGAGACCCCATTTCTAATGGTAAGCATCAAAATAATTTCACCCTATTAGGGAAAACTCAATGCGGGAAAGCATGCCATAAGTGATGTGAAGGTGTAAGGTGTAATCCCTCCAATCTAGATTCAGCAATTACCAGGGGTTGAGCAATGCATTGCCCACTACTATGGCTTCTAGGATGGATCCATCCATCTTGAACCTGATGACCAGCATTCTGGAGCTGCTCAGTATTGGCTCCGGTACAATATTCCAGTCTCCCCCAAATAAAACCTTTGTTTCTCAAACATACAGATGAGGCAAGACAATTGAGCTAGGAAGTCATCTATGTCTCCCACGAGTGCATTGAGCAATCCTATTATTAGGGTTGAGGTTTGAAGTTTTGGTTTTGCAAAAACATAACTCCCATCAGGAGAGGTGCTCAACACTTGCACAGGGAGCTACTTATGTATAAGTATCACTACCCCTTTTTCCTTGTGTTCTGTGGAAGTTGTAGGAGTGGAGCTCTGTGTCTTCATTGTAATGGTTATATCACTTTCCTTACCCATTCTATTTTCACCTTTTCACTTGCAATAGTGGTGAGGTGCATTTCTTGAACTAGTGCTATGTCACAGTGATGGGTTTTTTAAAAATGTGAGCATTGTTTTATAAGCAAGACCACTACCAGTGGTTTGGAAGTCATTGATTTTGTGATAAAAGCGGAATAAAAAGTAGAAGCAAAGCAGAAAAAACCCTCCAAAGACCCCTGATTAATCAGAGGCAAATTGGGTTCCTATGGCTATTGAACGTCTGTCCCTTGTGTAGTGGTCTATAAACTGTAAGTAGGAGTTGTTCAGTGAGCCTTCAGCGTTACTGTACCTTTCTTATGCCCGCCCACCTGTTCTTGTAAATATTGCCCAAATTTCAGTCCCATTCCATCTCTTAAATTTGGCCCAAAAGCCAAGCAATTTCTAAGTATTGAAGCGAGGTAAACTCAGTTTCCAGAGACTTCTATGATAAAAATGTTCCAGGCCGTTAGTGGTGGATAGCTGTCAAGCACTAACCTGTTCGTCCTATGGAGACACAATGTTGACCAAGCTGCTTGTTCCCAATTTACGTGCCCACTTAAATACACATGATCAGCACCGCAATGTCCCGGGGGAAAAGGGATGGATGATAGAAGGATAGAGACACTGGAGTTGCAGGCTGGATCCGGACATCTAGTGATGGTTCTTGATAAGCCAGTCTTCCCAATGATAAATTGCTCATCAGTCAAATAACTAAAATCTCATAACCCATGTATACTCTACTGTTCAACTATGATGTTCAAGGTAGATGTACCTGTTGGGGTCCCTCTTCCCATTTTTGATGGCTCTCCCTCTCTCTGGGAATTTTCAGGAAACAATGTGGATTATCTGTAATTAAATAACAGTCTTGAACCTCCTATACTGCCTCTAACTACTGCCACTGTGATCCAAATTAGTCCCGCATCACCACAATTTAACCCACCTAGATTTTCCTTGACATTCAGAGAATATATGGCGTGTTTCACCTTGATGAGATTTCCCAAGATGCTGACTCACTTGACTCATACACATTTACATAGGCAACAATAACAAGAACAAACTCTCAGGGAATTAGATTCTCCAGATATTCATGGTTTAATCATTGTACTGTGCTAGTATTGCAAGGAACGCAATTTAGTGTTTAAATCACCCTGAAAACATAGGGTTATTATCAAGGATTACAGTTCACATTGTATTACTATGAAAACATAGGGTTAATCAATAGAGTTCAACTTTATGAAAAAACGGCTTATCACTGTTACATCGCAGCGTAATTTTGAGCATGGCAAAGATAAGCTTCGACTTCGTTTAAGCATCAAACACAGAATGTTCTGCATCACCCGCAACAATTTGAAATAATGCAAAGGCCACTTTGAACTCAGTGATAATAACTGTATTCACAGTACATCGTATCACTAACAACAATAGTAATGCCACATTAAACATTAAACTCAGAGATGATAAACGTATTCACAGTATATTGTTTTCATAATAATTGTACAATAGAAACTCCTTTCTGTGATATAATGCAAGCAACCACAATAAGCAGTATAGCGTGACAAGAGTGAATATCCTAATGGCCTTAAAACCCAAAGATGATAGGCGCATCGCATCCTGGAATATTCGCTTATCAAGTTTCAAGTCAGCAAGTATCAAGTTTTAGCAATAAATGTTCTTAAATCGCATGCAGCAGGTTACTGCCTTTTTAAGGGTTAATTTCCTCAGTCTCTTCTTCTTCCAGAAGCAGCCTCTGAGATGCTGGACAGAACAGAACGTGAAGATCAAAAGAGGAGGTGCAGAGATTCCTTCTCTGCAGCCAGTGACCTTTACAGCAAGCAATTCACTCAGGCTGGGTTTGGTTCAAATACCTGCTGCATTCATCCAGTCCCAGTCTTAGTCATAAGGAGCCACACCCAGTCTGAGTCATAGGTATGCTGGAGGCTTGTGTAACACGTGTTCCCAAACAATCATTGCTCAGTAACATGCATTCTTTCCAACAAGTATTGGCATCTGCAAACAAGCATTTGTCTCTGTAAACAAGCATTGGTCCATGCAAAGGAAAATGATAAACTCAAATGTTTTTTACTGAGCCATATCCGGGTTTGCAGGCCTGACAATAACCTGGATTGTCTACATAACTGGAATTTGAACTAAAGCTAGTACGCCACTTTGGAAGTGACCTTTTCCTAAGAATCTTTAGAAATAATGCGCAAGATATCCTAAGTAATTTTAAAAGACTCTAAAACAGCGTTAATGATAACCTTAACCATCCCAACCAGGAATATAGTACCTAAATGGTGATTTCCATCATGGACAGAGGTAGAACCTTGCTTGGCCCCCTTGGTCACCTGATGTCGTGCCTGAGGTAAGGCGGGGTTAACTGAAGCACTTTGGGGGCTTCTACAACGGTTTGTAATGACAGACCTTCCAACTGAAGGCCTACTTTTGCCCTGGAGCTTTAGAAGGTGAGTCCATGCACCTTGGCACCAGGCTTCGCCCTCCAGAACCCCATGCTTTGTAATCCTCTGTTAGGATCAATCAAGTATCACCAACATATGTAAACAATGAAAGACCTGAATGATTGCGGCGAAGAAGTAAAGGTCGCAGGTTAATACTAAACAGAAGTGAAATAAAAATGCCATGATGTTCTGAGTTGAATATTGCGACAAACCTAAGAGGATCAGTGCAGTAGTATCACACTTGTGCATAGCAATCAGCAATTCATTTGAGAGCCAGGGCAGTTTCTGCCCTCCTTCCTTGATGAGAACATTGCCATACATCAAGACAGCTCTCTTTATCTGATTGGCCAATTGCTTAGTGGCCCCCCTTCTAACAATTTTACTCATTACAGGTAATAGGGTGATTGGCCTGTAATTATCCATATCAGAAGTGTTGTGCTTGATTACCTCAGATTGTTCACCTTTTTTAACCCTGTTTTTGCTGGCTTTACACTATTAGTCTTGCCACTAGTCAGCCACAGTATGCCTCCAAAACATGTGTTGTGTATTGGAACTCTGTGGTTACTTCCCTACAATTTAATTGTAAATTGTGCCTATGATGCAAATATGACAGGGGAAGTTAAATATCATACGTGGACAGCATGTTGTATTTATAGTACCTACTAATGTGACATAAATATATGTCTGCCAGGAACACCACTGTACTTTGAATAGGCTGGAGTGACACATGACAGGGAAAATACCTTTGCTCATTTGGAAAAAAATATTTTATACATTCATAAGTCACTCCTAAAATATGCTGCAGAAGCCCACAGGGAAGAGCACTAACGTATTTAATTAGAGCACAGATATTGGAGTTAGTATGCAATCAAACTCCAATAAAAGCCTAAAGCTGTTTCACTATGTAGACTTTGTAGAATTGCACTTGAGTAAGCCTAGATAGGATGAACATCTTAATTTCCTACCTCTGCTTAGGAAAAGGCTACAAAAATGATTCAAAGTTAATTTCTGCCTAGATTTTTGGTAGTCTGAGTGGGAAAATGTATTTAAAAAAATGTACTTTAAGCTACCTGAGCCTAAAACCAGTTCTGCCTCTCCTTCAAGCTCCAAAGCTAAAAATTCACATTCTTGGCTGGGAGAGTTAATTACCCTGGGCCAGAGGACGATGTCCTACCTCAAATCACAGAACAGGCCAATGGGTATCAACTGCTGACCACTTTGCAGGGGTTACCTACCTGGAAGTAGACAGAAGCAGTTGGCAAAACAAAGGCAGCTTTACCACCACCTTTTTTAACTTGGAGATACCAAGGAGAGCTGTAGTGATGCTGTTTAGAAATTGGCTACCTGGAACCTTATGACATCGGATGTCTATGATGTCATGATGTTCTATGGTCCTTCACAGGCAGTTATTCAGCAATTATTCTCTGTGCCCCTTTACATCGGGAAAGTTGCTGCTACGTCTCGACAATAAACATTTGAAGAATTTATCCGGTTTTTCCGTCTCTCCAAAGTGACAACGAGGATGAATTAGGACTGAAGACAAGGAACGTTATCTACGGCACTGAAGGAACATCAACAGATTTTGTTTCCTCTGAATGAAGCTTGGCAGGCTTAGCAACCAAGTACCAAGAAAATACACTTCTCTACGTGGTTACTGTCACTATGAGTGTTCACCATTCCCGGGGGTACAGAGTTCACTTTTGACAATTTTGTCGAGGTCAAAAGCATTTTTTCAGTTTGTTTACGTTGTCGTTGGCACTACACGCTCTATGCGTGTGAAGCAACACGCACACAGATTTCTGCACGCTCTTGGATCTTCACTCGCACGCCATGCATGTAACAGAATCCTAAAATATAACTAACACTCACAGGACTTGCAGGAGTCTTAAAACATAAATAACACTTACTTCCACCGCGCAAAACGCATTAACAGCTCCGTCCCTGTTCAACAGAGTTTTTTTTCTTCAGTGTGTTTCCGGTAGCAGATCAACAAAATAGAAAGTGGACTTTGATTTTTCTATTCTAGGTTCCTGCAGTTCGGCCATCTTAGTTTGGAAAAAAAAGAGAGAAGGATAAAGAAGAAGCACTTTTTGCATATTTCTTCATCAAAATAGTGGCATCAGTTTCTTTTACTGTGGAATTGTTAATTTTTAGTTGTTGACTTCTCATTTTTGTTGTTGATTTGCCTGCATTCACTACTTTAATTTTTCTTATGATATCTGTGACTGTGTCTGTGACTGCACAGTAAGAAAGGAGAATATATATTAATATTTCTTGAGATTACCTCAATTTCTACAATACAGAATGTACTGCCTCCTGCTCCTTTTTTATAAGATCCTGGATATCCCCCTCTAGAATGGAAACTATGGCTGCGATCTTTGAAAGCCTACCTAGGAGCCATTGATGGACATAAATTCAGTCCTGAAAGGAAGAAAAGTTTAATGTATTACTATTTGGGAGTTGAAGGTCAGAACATCTTTGATCTCTTACCAGCCTATGAAATGGACGAAGAAGAAGAATTGGTCAAATTTGAAATGGCAGTTGCACAATTGGACAAGCATTTTACCAAAACTAAGAATATTGTAGTACACAGGTACAAGTTCTTTACTAGGTCACAAAATCCCAATGAAAGTATTGATATGTTTATTACAGCACTGAAAGTTCCAGCTGCAAAATGTGAATTTGAAAATTTTACATCTCAACTCATTAGGGATCAGTTAGTAACTAGATGTCATTCTTAAAGAATTCAAGAGAAATTACTTACATGTAAAGACCCTTCAGTAGACAAAGCTAGTGACGTAGCAAAAAGTATTGAATGTTCTTTGAAAGATGCAAAACAATGAGAGCTATCTTTGTCTAATACGACAATCTCAGGGGCAGTGACCAGTGTGCAGAGTAGTGATAACAGAAAATATTTACGTACTGAGAAAAAACAAGATGGTTCTTCAAGCTCCAGAAATACTGTTTCATTTAAACACAATCAAAAGACTGTTTGTTATAGATGTGGTTCTTCGGCTCATGTATCTTCTTTCAAGAACTGCCCAGCAGTAAATCAACAGTGCAGGAGCTGTGGTAAAATGGGGCATTTACCAAGGGTTTGCAGACGTGTTAAAAAAAATAATGTTCGTTGTGTGCTTAGTGAAGATACTGAGAACATCCAGGTAGAACATGATAACAATGAATTTGTGTTAGGGGTCAAAGATACAGCAACATCGATTAACTAAATAGTAATAGATCCTGATACTGATGTATTAATAGAAAGGGTATTAGTAAAACTTTTGGTAGATACAGCAGCTCGCCGCATTACTATTGTGTCACAGGAAAAATGTAATGAATTTTGGCCGTCCAAAAATCTTCTTCCTCCTGATGTTTCTACAGTTGCCTTTGAAGGAAGCAAAATTGATTTAATTCGTTATTTTTGGGCTTCATTGTGCATCATTGATGAAACTATTCACGGAAAGGTTTATGTAGCTAAAAAGAGGATCAATGTTTTGGGACTAGTTCATCAAGCCAAATTCAATTTGATTGTCAAACCAGGATGGGAAAAACCTGTTTTTGTTGAGAAAAACAATCCAAATTGTGTCAAAACAATTCCAGATTAAATGTGTATTTGGCAACAGAAATTCAAAAAGTTATTTCAGGTCAAATGGGAAAGATAAGTAATTTTCTACATATAGTAATATTTAAACAAGGTGCGGTGCCTGTAAAACATAAATTAAGAAATGTACATTTAAGTATAAGAACAGACTTATCAAATTTGGGACATGTGTGAGCAAGCCATAATTGAGAAGGTAGAAGCAACTTTGTGGTAGTCTCCCATTGTTCTGGCAAAAAAGAACAGCAGATCTAAGAATGTGTGTGCATTTAAGAAGTTTAAATTAGGTAATTTGGGTAGACAATTTTCCTTTACCAAGAATTGATTACTTAATCATGAAAGTTGGGTCATCCAGCTGCTTCACAAACTGGATTTACAGTCTGCCTACTATCAAGTGGAATTGGATGTTGATTCTAGACACTTAACAGCTTTTGTAACTCCTGATGGAACTTTTCTGTTTTGCAGGTTGCCCTTTGGTCTAGCCTCAGCTGCTGCGTTTTTTCAAAGATTGATGTCTGACATGTTTAATAACAATCCTAATGTAGTAGTTTTTCAGGACGACATCTTGGTATTTTCTGGCAGTGAAGTTGCACTTGATAAAATTCTGGAAGATGTTTTAGGTACTTTGGAAGACAGAGGTACTCCAAAAACTAAAGATTAATTATTGTCTATTCTTGGGTTATGTGAGTTCTGTGCAAAATTTGTAAAGGATTTTGCTAAGACCATTGAGTGTTTCAGAACTGTAATTAAGAAAAAAGTGGCATTTTCTTGGTCTGATGAGTGCAGTAAAATGTTTGAGTAAATCAAACAAGATATTATTGGAGCTCCTGCTTTGTAGCCCTTTTCAGAAGAGAACAGTTGTGACAGTGGATGTATGTGAGTACAATTTGGGTGCTGTATTAACTCAATCTTTGGATGAAGGAAGTGAGAGCACTATTGGGTTTGCTTCAAAAACTTTACAGAAGGTGGAACGTAAATACTCAGTGATTGAGAAAGAGCTTTTGGCATGTGTGTGAAGTGTAGAAAAGTTTAAGCAATATTTATGGGGTAGACGTTTTGTTTTGAAAACTGATCATCGACCTCTGGTGGAAATTTTGTCAGGAAAGAAAATTAAACGTTCAACAGCTCACATTGCTAGATTGTCAGCCAAGCTTTTAGGATTACATTTTTCAGTTGAGTACATTCCTGGTGGGAAGAACTGTAGAGCAGATTAGCTATCTAGATTGCCCATTGAAGATAATGATGAACAGGAGTGAGAAACAGAAATTGGAGAATGTTTTGTCGCATGTATTGCAGAGAATAACACCTTTTGGATGAAAAGGAATGGAATGATTCAGTACAAAAAGCAAAATTGTTGTGTGAAGTGATGCATTTGGTTAAGTCTGGTTGGCCCAAAGTGAAGAATTTGTCGTCTGAGTTGCAACCATTCTGGAAAGTGTCTGATGAGCTATCTATTGAAGGAGATAAGTTGGTTTTAAGTGACAAGCTTATTCCTCTTGAGCGTTTTAGGAGAGATTTAATTGCTAAGGCTCATTCTGGTCATTTAGGTGCCACCATTACCAAAAGGAAGTTGAGATTCAATTTTTGGTGGCCTAGAATGGACAAAGAAATTGATGAATATGTCAAATGTTGTTCAAGATGCTGTATGAGTGATCAAGTGTTAGTCACTGAAGGTGTTGTGGAATTGTTTGTTCCATCACCAGCTAGAGCTTGGCAGAAAATTGGTCTTGATTTTTTGGGTCCTTACCATATATCACCACCTGACATGAGATATTTTGTAGTGATTGTTGATCACCTTTCGAGATTTTGGTTGATGTAGAATCTTTAAGGTTCCCAACTACTCAAAGTGTTATTGATTGTTTGAAAAAGATTTTCATTCGTGAAGGATTTCCAGAACAGATTTTAACCGATAAAGGGGTTCAATTTGTGTCAACAGAAATGCTTCAGTTTTTTAGCAAATGTGGTGTTAAACATATTAAAATACCACTCTATCATCCACAAAGCAATGGGATAGTGGAACAATTTAATTGTGTGCTAGTGGATTGTATCCGAGCTGCATACAGAAATAATATGTCTGTGGATCAAGCTGTCAAAGAACTTGTATGGACTTATCGCACTACACCACATGAACTCATGAGGGGTAGAATAGCGTCAACTGAGTTATGTCCCTTTTAAATTATTTTATGAAGGGAGTAATCTAAAATAAATTTGGCAAGTGGCAAAAAACAATTCAAATAATGTGGGAAAGAAGAAGCAGAGTGGGATTCATGATGAAGGTGGAAAACTGCAGGTGGGAGATTGAGTGAGAGTAAAGAATCCCAAGTTAGTTAGAAAAGGCTTATCAAAGTTTAAAGATTCTCAACAGATTTGTGAATTGCGTAGGAATGCTGCAAAACGTTCTGATGGCAATTGGTGGAGCACTGCTTGCTTAGCATTGGATTCTAGTGTGCAAGTACAGTTAGATAACACACATTAAAAAAAACTCAGATCTACTGTCAATGGTTTGGATGGAAATGAAAAGTGTGATAGGAGGAGAAGCAAAAGAGTATGCCATAAGCCAACAAAATTTCAAGATTATGTTGTGTTAATAAGCACTTTTTATTGTTGTTTTTTTTTGTTTTAGTTTTTGTGGTGTTTCTTCTTTGTAGGTATCATAGTGTTTTGTATAAGCATTTCATTCTGTATAAGAACCATTTAAGATGTTTTGTTTATTGCATTGTTTAATGATTTATTTATGTCTTTTTGTTCAACTTATTGTCTTATTTTAAAGAGGGAAGAATTGTAGTGATGCTGTTTAAAAATTGTTGAAGGCTACCTGGAACCTTATGACATTGGATGTCTATGAAGTCATGATGTTCCATGGTCCTTCACAGGCAGTTATTCAGCAGTTATTCTCTGTGCCCCGTTACATCGGGAAAGTCGCTGCTACGTCCAGACAATAAACATTTGAAGAATGTATCCGGTGTTTCGTATCTTCAAGAGCTTCTACTATTCATTCCCAGGGCCAACAATAACAAGAACAAGCTCTCAGGGAATTAGATTCCCCAGCTATTCATGGTTTAATCATTGTGCTGTGCTAGTATTGTGAGGAACGCAATTCAGTGTTTAAAATCACACTGAAAACATAGGGTTAATATCAAGTATTACGGTTCACTTTGTATTACTATGAAAACATAGGGTTAATCAATAGAGTTCAACTTCATTAAAAACAGGCTTATCACTGTTACATCACAGAGTAATTTTGAGCATGGAAAAGTTAAGCTTCAACTTCGTTTTGGCCCTGTCAGGTGGGAGCCGAGCTCAAATAAGTACCAGAGTAGTTTAGGAGCCGAAGACAGGCCTGCTCAATGGCATGTGGGTATCACATCTTGTAAAAGGGGCACTCCTGGGACATTCTACAGTAAGACAATGAGGGTGTGCTGCAATAGAAGGTAGCAAGAAAATAATTTGGATTGGGTGGTAGGACCCTCTGGAAGACAACTTCTGACTGCTAACTCCTGCTGAAAGAAGAGGAGCCACACAGGAATCAAGGACTCCTAGTTTGTACTGGCATCCAAGAACTGGACCTGCTCTCTAAAAGATAAGTGTTATGCCTCCTGTTTCACTTCTCCAAAGACACAAAAAGCAGCTGAACTCCAGATCCCAAGAATGCACAGCTGACCACTGAGGACTAGACCCTGCAGGAGGCCTGGCTGGATTGAAACCTGGTGCATAGAAAACTATCTTGAGGAGCTGCAGGATTTCCAGAATGAACTTTGAATAAATTGTGATTTAGTCATTTTTTGATCTTTGAAAAATTGTGAAATGATGCTAAAGTGGACCAAAGGAGGTCATACCCAAGGCATTCAAGAAATCGGTTTCAGCAGGACTTCACAGTGAAGGCTTCCAGCTGTTCCCCAGTGGACCAGTCCAACTTGCAAAGACAGGTCTTTGAAGGAAAAACTTTGGATTGAAGAAAGGGTTCAAATAAATACAAAGAAGTTCTAAATAGAGCTAAGCTGTCAAATATTGGATACCATTTTTAATTTTCCTAATGAAGACTTATATCAGACAGTAAATGAATGAAGGAGACCTTGGGACAGAAATTGGGGAATACTCTGTGACATTTGTAATAAATAAAATAAAATAAATAAAGTTAAAACTTGTCTAGCATCAGGAACTTTAAGAAATACTAGAGACCACAAAATTGGTACAAAAATTATTAGATTCTCGAAACATCTGTCTGAGATTAACAGAGGATGAGGAATGCAAGATCTCTCAATAAAGTGCAGGTGGTTAATCACTTTAAGCATTGATGATGCTTCTTTGGGTATGGGAATTGTCCTTGATGACCTAATTAAGAAATTTTGGGGGGTCATTACGACCATGGCGGCCGGCGGTAAGTTGGCGGTAACACCGCCAAGAGGCTGGCGGTGTTCCGCAAGCAATTATGACTGTGGCGGAAAAGCCACGGCCATACCGCCGGCCCCTCCACTTTCCCGCCTGGCGGTCATAATCCCCAGGGCAGCGGTGCAAGCACCGCTGCCCTAGGGATTATGAGTCCCCGACCGCCAGCCTGTCCGTGGCGGTAAACACCGCCATTGAAAGGCTGGCGGTAAGGGGACTTGGGGTGCCCCTGGGGTCCCCTGCACTGCCCATGCACTTGGCGTGGGCAGTGCAGGGGCCCCCAGACATAGCCCCGTCAAGCATTTCAAATGCGCGACGGGTGCTACTGCACCCGCTGCACATCAGCATTGCCGCCGGCTCTATTACGAGCCGGCTGCAATGTTGATGTGACATTTCCGCTGGGCCAGCGTAAATGTCATAATAGGGAGACAGGAATACCGCCGGCAATGGTGGTATTCTGTCTCCCGCTGCCTCGGCGGTCTTTTTCCAAGACCTCCGAGGTCATAATGACCCCCCTAAATTAGACCACTATGTTCTTGAACATTTCAGATGATTGTCACAACTACCTTAGGTGGCAAAATTGCTTGAGAAGGTAGATTTTTAGCAATCTTCTATGTTTTTTTTTTATCTAATAACCTTTTATACCAGATTTAAGCAGGTTTTCGGGTACAGCACTAACATGGGGTGACAGCTATTCTAGATGACCTTTTTCAGCTGGTTTATAAAAATATCCCATCAGCTCTAGAAATACTTGAGTTGTCAAATACATTCAACCACCTTATGTTGAATGGTGGTAAAAATTATGTTCTCTACCCTTTTTGAGAGGCTCCGGTATGGAACCTAAATTTCTGGCCATCAGCATAGGACAAAAGACCATGCCAGTAAGATCAGAAAAGATTCTTGACATTAAATTGGATACTATGTTTACAGTAAATTAATTGGTTAACTCAGAGGTGCAATCAAGTTTCCTTTAACTGCAGTTGTTAACACACACCATTCATATTTGTTCTTTCATCAAAAATGCAGATTGTGAATGTGTTTGTATTGTTCTGACTAGATATGCCATCTATCTAACCGCACCAGATGGGTCTTTGAACAGACTCCATTGTGTTCTAATTGAAGCAGTGAGACTGATTTTGAGCATTTAAAATGTGATGCAACCTCAGGGCTGTTGGAAATCCATTGGTTACTGGTAAAAAAGGGTCAAGATACAACCAGTTGTTTGATACATAAAAGCATTTTCAAAGATTTTTGTGGCATGAGCCCAAAATAAATTTGCACACATCCAATATGCTCTTACCAAATGTGTTGCTCTTCATGAGTATTCTTGAAGAAAGCTAACCTTTTCAACTTTAGCAAATAACTGAAGACCAAACTGGTCACACATTAATTGCATTGCCTTTCAGGGTTGAAGATAAGGATTTCCGCTAGTGCCAATGAACATCAGAGTGTATGTTGCACTATATAAATACCAACAAATAAAAAAAAATAATAAACAAATCCATCCAACCCACAAAGTGACCCCATATACTAAGAAATACAGGCCCTCATTCTGACCTTGGCGGGCGGCGGAGGCCGCCCGCCAAAGTCCCGCCGTCAGGTTACCGTTCCGCGGTCGAAAGACCGCGGCGGTAATTCTGACTTTCCCGCTGGGCTGGCGGGCGGTCGCCTTCAGACCGCCAGCCAGCCCAGCGGGAAAGAGGCTTCCACGATGAAGCCGGCTCGGAATCGAGCCGGCGGAGTGGAAGCTGTGCGACGGGTGCAGTTGCACCCGTCGCGTATTTCACTGTCTGCGCAGCAGACAGTGAAATACATGTAGGGGCCCTCTTACGGGGGCCCCTGCAATGCCCATGCCAGTGGCATGGGCACTGCAGGGGCCCCCAGGGGCCCCGCGACCCCCCCTACAGCCATCCGGATCTCGGCGGTCCGACCGCCGGGATCTGGATGGCGGTAGGGGGGGTCGGAATCCCCGCGGCGGTGCAGCAAGCTGCGCCGCCGCGGAGGATTCAATGGGGCGGCGGTACACTGGCGGGACCCCGCCAGTGGTGCCGGTCCGACCGCGGCTTTACCGCCGCGGTCGGAATCCCCATTGGAGCACCGCCGGCCTGTCGGCGGTGCTCCCGCGGTCCTCCGCCCTGGCGGTCAAAGACCGCCAGGGTCAGAATGACCACCACAGTCTTGTCTCACTCAAATCATGTAGCACTATAATAAATGGTTTTAGCAGGAGCACCACAATAATGTATCTGACTTTCAAAGGATCTTTGCCAGCTACTGCCTTGGACCTTGCCCTGCTGGAAGATTTCCTCATCAATTGAACAAGCACCTACACTCACTGGCTCAGTTTTCATGTCAGCTTCATGACCGGAACTGCTGTTGCACATATAGGGATGAAATGGAACCAATCTAACTTACATGGCCACCAAATTAAAGACATTCAGAGAGCTGCACCATCACACAGAAACAACATCTATAGAATATAAACAAGGAAGGGCAAAAAATGTGAATCTCTTATATTAGGCCATCACTTACTATGGCCAAAGGATGTAGAAGCCCCTTTTGTGTTGGTGTCTTTCAAGTTCTTTACTTCAGGAAAAATCTGTAGACCCATCTCTTTGAACAGCACCTCACTGCTCTCTAACTGCTCATTACATGTCTTTGTGAAGATTGACACTCCGTTATTCCAGTCACTCACTATGTCACTTCTGCTATCTTCCCACCCCCACCGAAAACACCCAATTACCAATCTAACTCTCCACCCACTAACATGCTCTTTCTCTTTTCTAACACACTTCCTCTGCCTTACATATGTACATGCATACACCTATGCACACATAAATGGGGACCATTTTCTTAGGTGTCAAATTCCAGAAGCATTTAACTCAGTGGGAATTTCAGTTGTGATAATGAACTATTCTCGGCTACATTTCATCATTTAGACCCAGATTGAAAGTTGTTTACTCAATTTACAAGCTTCCAGCCTATGGACTTCTCTTCTTAATAGTGTCTGAAAGAATGTTTTCATTCAATGAGCATATATCAGAGTGAAGATTTAGGTGTACACTTACAAGTCTCCACCCCTCAGACTAGAGCCTCTTACAATTGTTTTACAACTGTAAAATTGCTAATTGGTTGGGAGACAGGTGCCCTTTCCAACTGTGTACTGGACTCTCAGTGTCAGGATTGTACATTTCCACCTCATGATCCAGGATTGGGGAGCACATGATGGTAGCAACTGTGCTAGGTACACAGGTGCAGGGGCACATTGATATAGAAGCAACTGGGGTGAGAGGCGTTGTTGTGGGCACAGTGAGATATACTGTTGCCGTCTGACCAGGCTGCCAGATGGGCCAGAACCGTCATCCACATCCACATCCACATGTCCAGGAGTGTAATCATCACCGAGGGCTTCATCCAGACGTGGGTTGGGAATCTAGTCAGAGGGCAATGTCTAGCCATGTGCTGTACTACCTTGACCTGTTGAGAAATAAACTACATTGTTATTGGTTGAAGTTTGGAATCTACATTCAAAGGCTTTGTGTCACTGTAAGTAGAGACCTTGGACAATCTTAAGTGGTAGATTTGCTGATTGTGCCAAGGTAACCATGGCATTGAAGTTGTTGACATGACATGTGTGAAGCTTACAGAAATGTTTAGACTCAATCAGCTCATTATATGTGGTGATCAGTTGCACTTTAAATGAGGGAATGAACATGCCATCACAGTGATGAGGAAACATGTGTATTTGACCATCCTAGGGCCTAGTTGGGTGAGATACAGGTGAATACACAACTCAGTGGCATACGTAGCTGTAGCCATCATATGAGCAGTGCTGAGTCAATGTGCTAGCTGCCACTATCAATCTGATGAAACAGCTTAATGCTTTAGGAATAATTGATGTATACACTTGGTAAGGTGTCCTTCCTGTCCTCAATAGTTTTGTTTTGTGATACCAGGACAAGAGCAAGCTAGGTAGAAAGACGCGTCTCTGAGTTGAGCGTGATGTGCAGATTGATCCCTCCCATGTGAGTCAACACCAGTTGTGAGAAGGTAAAAAGGTGTATTTGGGCAAGCGCACAAAGGCCTGTTGGTTTGAGGTACAGGAACAGGGCCTCCTGGTAGTTGTAGTCTTGCCACTTGCTGAATCCCCACACTACACAACTGTTAAACTCCCAGGGGAGGGTACATCATTTCAGAGATGGCACACAGGTGTATTTGCCAAGTACAGAATGCCCTGTTGGTTTGAGTTACAGAAACAGGGAGTCCTGGTGTCATGTTAGCTCTCATTACAACAATGAGACTGCTGGATTCGGGTGGCAGCACCACCAGATTGTGGAGAACTGAGCCCAATTCCACACTGTGTGACAACTGTCGGCCTAACCCTTTCGACCAGCTAGCAGTACCTCACCAGTACCCAAGAGTAAAGTTGGTTTGTGGCAGACATGCGCATGACATTCTGATTTCTCAGGGAAATTGTGGTGGAATGGATCTTACTCTTTTCTCGCAGTTACATTCATCACACACATGCAAAGACAAACAGAAGAAGGAATTTGTTTAATTAATTTTATTGAACGAACTTCATCCTAGAAAAAAAGGCATGTACTGCAATAATAAAGATAATGAAACATGATAATAGAAGAGCATTGACAAAGAAAGTGAAACAGAAGAAAAGTCCCACCATAGTGTCACAATGTTAAGTGTAATAATTCCTCCCTACATCACTAAGGGCCAGATGTATCAAGCATTTTTGCTGTCTCAAACAGCCCTATTGGGCTGTTTGAGACAGCAAAAATGCTATTTGGTGTGTATGTATCCCAAGTTGTGATTCAGTAACCTTTTCCTTTGTCAATGCATGTGAAAACATTTTTTAAGAGCAGGCAGTACTCTTAAAAAAATGAAAAGAAACATTTTCCTTTTTCTTTCTTAAACGTATTCCATTTCCTTTAAGGAAAACAGATTGCATTAAAAAAAAAGATTGCTTATTTAAAAGCAATCACAGACATGGGGGCCCAGCAGTCCACCATCCCTGTGATTGTAGCTATTCATAATGTGTCTCAAATTGTGACCTACCTTATGCATATTAATGAGGTAGGTTGAGTTGTGAGCCATTGGGAATTGCTAAATCAAACTCCTGGAGTTTGATACATTCAAATAGTGATTACCTAATTGCGATTCACAGAAAATTGCAATTAGGTAATCGCTATACAGATGAATGGTACATCTGGCCCTAAAATTTCATACTAGATCACAGCAGTGATAGCTCAAATCCATCCTTCAGGACCCCTGGGAAGATACCAATCCCCAACACCTGAATATGGTAATTGCAAAGAGGGCTGTTGGTCTAGTAGAAGATTTCTCCCATGTAGGCGGAACAATGTCTAGTCTCAGCAGAAAGCTGCAATAAAGTGAGCAGCATGCAGTGGCATCTTCTGGCTGGATTTTCCCTCTAACATATAGGGAGCAGAGAGGTGTTTATAATAAAACATCTGATGTTCTAAGTCAGATAACTGCCCTAATGTAAAAACGTATGTTTCCATGAACAGGGAATATAGGGGGTTATTCCAACTTTGGAGGAGGTGGTAATCCGTCCCAAATGTGACGGATTTACCACCAGCCGTATTACGAGTTCCATAGGATATAATGGACTCGTAATACGGATGGTGGTATATCCGTCACTTTACCGTCACTTTTGGGACGGATTACCACTTCCTCCAAAGTTGGAATAACCCCCATAATGTTCTACATTGTACCGACAACATTATCGTGTGCAGCCTGTGAAGATGTTGTGCTAAGAAATTAAAAGAACTCCTAAGCAGAGCGAGCAATAGAAGAAAGAAATAAAACATTACCACAAGTTGAAGCTTCTGCTAAAATAATAAAACAATTTTTTTTGTTGGATAAAGGGCACAAGCTGCAGGCCTACAGCTAAAATACCGTGCCCATGAAATGATGCTGAAATAAACTCACAACACTGGTAGTTGTGGTCATGTCACTTGCTGACTTCCTACACTACACAAATGCTAAACCCCAGGGGAGGGTGCAACATTTGAGAGCTGGCACACAGGTGCATTTGGGCAACAGTGCAAAGGCCTGTAGATTTGAGTTACAGAAACAGGTCCTCCTGGTAGTTGCAGTAATGTCACTTTCTCTACTTCCCAACACTTGATAAATGTTTATTCTTACAAATCTGTTGCCACCATGAAGTTAGGTTGGCCCATACAATTATATGTTGACATGTATCAGGGATGATCTTTTGATACTGAAACACTTACAGATCCCATTCCAACATATGCTGTGTAATGGGGATTGATACAGGTGTTGTTATGTATGACAATACACATTGACAATCTTATGTCTCTGCTACTCTGGGTATTGCATGTTGGGAAAGCAGTTGAATGTAATGTGAGCATGCAGGACAATGTTTGTGTTGTAACTTACCAGACTCCACTACCCCAGGTATTCCTGTCAAATCCTCTGGATGCAGGATAGCCAAGACCTTCTTCTCTCAGGGAAAGCAATGTAATGGGGCTTTAGGAGGACCACCACCAGTCTTATTGGCCTCTTTGTGTTGCATGGAGGCCAGGGAATGCACATTCCCCCTCAGGTTGTTTCACCTCTTTCCTAATGTCCTTCTTGGTGTGCAGGGTGGTACCTACAGCATTCACTCTGTTGAATATCCTTTGCCACATTTCAATTTTCCTACTGTGAGGATAATGCTCCAAACAATTGTGTCTCTACTCTCATGATTTCATCCACCATCACTCTCAAATCATCTTCAGAACAATGTTTTTTTTTTAGAAGTGACATGGATGTAAATTAAAGTGAGTGATAGGGACTTACTTAACATGAAAAGTGATATAGGGAGTAAATGGATGAACGTGTGTGTAAGGTATTAAATGGGATGATGACAGAAAAGGGTGCCTTATCAAGCAATAAAAAAAAGTTGGCCTCTGGTCTCTTTCTTGCAGTACTGTAGTGGAGGGGTAAAGGATTATGGTCTGGGAAGGGGTGTGTTCTATAATGTGATTTGCATGTCTCCACTGGGCCAAGGTATGTCAGCTGTGTTGTCTGTGAATTCATCCAATGGGCACTTGTCTGTTGCTTTGCTGAATACGTACAGTGCCTGCTGACCTCCATCAGCTAACTGCCTCCAGGGAAACTGCCATGTCAACTGTGTTTTTGTAATGGGCTAAGCGGTTCCCTGTGGCCATGATGGCCACGGAGGGTATACCACCAAGATTGTAGGCTGCTGCACAGCTGGCGGGCTGCGATTTGTCTTGGCAGGGAGCATTTCACTGTGCATACATTGTGATACAGCGGTCTTTCTGGGCCCGCTGCCACGGCGGTCTGGCAGACTGACTGTCAAACTCATAACCAGGCCCTTCGTTTTATATTAAGTTAACATTATTTATTAATAAAACATATTTATATCAATTACATATATAGTTTTGATCACATAACAGTATACATTTCTATAAAATTTTGAAATCTGACTTGAGTTTATTAATTTAAGATTATAGGATGATTTGTAATTCTCTCTGTCCTTTGATTTCCATGGGAGTGTGTTGCAGTACAATGATTGGCAGTATGGGGTGCTTTACATAATCGAAGGCTAGAGTCTACTACAGTGACACCTTTTGGGCTGAAGTATCTTTAGAAGTGTATATTCCAAACTGCATTCTTACTTTTTTGGAGGAGTGTGTTTTGTAGTAGCATGCCTCTACTACCACACCATACTCAAACACAAATGTACAGCATACGCCTATGCCTATGATATGAACATGTATACTTTGACAATATGTATGTATTGAGTATTTGTGCTTTTCTTTGTACAAATATATATTCTACATATGGTTTAAAAATATACAGACGTTCTTTAGGTCTGCTTATAAATTATATATATATATATATATATATATATATATATATATATATATATATATATAAATAACAAAGAAAATGCTACTCCTCACAAGCATTGAAAAGACCGCACTCCAAAGTTTTATATGCAAAGCAAACTTCAATTGCGACTCATTTCGATCAACAGATCTTCCTCATGCCTGTGAGGAGTGGCATTTTCTTTGTTTAAAATAACAGCTGCCATTGACTGTGACCTGCACCGACCCCAAGAGGTGGAAGTAGCTAGGCAGACACCGGGATCATTTATGATTTTATGCTATATATATATATATATATATATATATTCAAAAAACAAGATTCTCTTTCTGTTTTAGCAAGAGAAAACCGCACTCTGTCGTTGTGCCAAAAATACCTTAACTTTTAATACATTAGTGAGATCATAAACAAAAAGATTGTTTATGATCTCACTAATGTATTAAAAGTTAAGGTATTTTTGGCACAACGACAGAGTGTGGTTTTCTCTTGCTAAAACAGAAAGAGAATCTTGTTTTTTGAAAATATGGTTGTCCTGCCTCAAACCAGCACCCACGGAGAATTAAGTGCGCCGTAACACGCAGATCAGGACATCTTTTCTTTCATATATATATATATATATACATATATATGCACACACATTATTTTATGCTTAAGATATATAGTTCACTGCATTGCCTTCTTCACATAAGTTATTTGATTAGATGCTTATGGGACTCTGTTTATTTCATTTATCTATCACAAAATGTAAATATGATCATAACAATTGTACCTATAAGTGCTTCACTATATAAATATTGTGGAAAACATAAAAAAGAAAATAAATATAAAAAGGATTAAAAACAAAAATTATAGAAATACAAAAATAATTTATTTTGCGTACAGCAAACTTGAAAGTTTGAATTTCTAAATATCTATCCATACATGCGCGTATGGAACTTTATACAATACAATTATATATCTCTTTATTATTTTCCTAATACATGTATACCCTAGCTATGTAGTTATGTATCTATCTATTTACTTATTTACTCATACTGTAAATAGATAGAAAAAGGCCTTCAACTACCTCTAATGCACTACTCTTTGTCTCATCCTATACCTCTTTCAATATATTGTCTACCTCCACTCTTTGACTTATTGCAACATGTATTCTACTACTATGATATCCCTAAGACCCTTTTGTGACTCTTTCCTCCTCTAGCCCTCCTTAACTGACCCCAAACCTCATTCTACTACTGAGATCTCCCATATAACCCTTTCAAGACTCTTACTTCTTATATCCCTCCTCGACTCACGCCAAACCTCATTTTACTACTATAATCTCTAAATAACACTTCCTAGACTTTCCCTGCTCTATCCCTCCATTGACTCATCCCAAACCTCATCTTATTAATATTATCTTCCAAACAACACTATCTAGATTCTTCTCTCCTCCCTTAACAACTTATATTTCCCTATGCTAATCAACCACTAACCCTTTGGGTTCTGGAGTAATGTGCTACTCACCAAAAAACCCTTCAAAGTCTTGTCAGGGGTAGTAAGGGCTGTATAAAAAGAAGTACAATTAGAATTACAATTACCAAACCCCTCCTTAAGTCTCCCACCTCAGTATTCTGCATTACACATTTTCCAGCTGATTCAAGACTATTCATCTTGCCCCTTCCACATATACTACAAAACTAAATAGCTACACATATCTTCATCTGCAGAGATCTCTGTAGGTTTTGCAAATCCTCTCCACAGAAAATATGTGCAAGTCAGAGGTCATTGACCATAGGCTTGTGGTGATACTTAGACAAAATACCTAGTTAAAAATATCTGGAAACATAAGTATCAGAAATTGAATATCGTTACACACAAATATCATGATGCACAAATATCGCTGACAAAAATATTGTTTTCTGAGGTAAGTAATATTACTTTAAATAATATCATTGCTTTTAATATCATTTTCAGTAAGATAGTGGTTCAAAATATCATTTTGCAAAGTTATTCTAATATGTTTTAGTAGATATATTAACCTTAAGTGTTACTATTGTTTATATATTTTTGTAAATTATGGCTTATAATTTTAAGTACTATAGATTTCTTTGTTTAATTTTTAATAGAATTGTTTGTGTTGCAGCAGGTTGTTAGGTTTGTAAGGGGATAGGGTGGGAACGTTATAAATGATTATGAATTAATAACAAACATGTAATTATATGATTGATATTTATTATGTAAATTATATAATACTGATTTATTTTCATTCTATGTTATTTGTGGTCTGTTAAGTTTATATGGGTTTTGGGTGTAAAAGTAATAAATACTTAACAATTACAACAATTTATAATGAATTAATTAATTAATTCGTTGTTTTTTAATTATGTTCTTTATATAATACATATTTATTTGTTTATAGTTGCAGGCTCTTAGGTTTGTAGGGGACTAGCATGGAAAGGTAAATAATTAATAAATGATTAACAATATGTTATTAATTGGTCATTAATTATTGGTTTGGTTTGTAATTATGTAAAATATGGAATACTGATTTATTTTACTCATATGTTAGTTGTGGAATGCTACGTTTGTGGGGGGATAGGGTGGGAAGTTAATTAGGTAATCATTCATTAACTAGTAACTATTATCTGCATATTAATTATTTAAATTAATTTTAAATGTGTACATTTTGGAAAACATTTATTTTAGTTATATTTTAATTGCAGGGTGCTAGGTTTGTAGGGGTCTAGGATGGGAAGTTAATTAGGTAATAATTACATAACCATTCATTATTATTTATTAATTAAATATGTATTGATGTTAAATATGTAAATTATGGATTTCGTTTTTTTTGTTACATTTTCAGTGCAGGCTGCTAGGTTTATAGAGGTATAGAGTGAGAAGGTAATTAATTAATAATCGAATAACAATTACTCATTATTTCATAAATAATTATTTAATTGATAGTAATGATGAAATATATTGTTTTATTATTATATATATGTATATATATTGTTTTGTGTTATATATATGTATACATATGTTTATATATATACATATATATATAGGTATAGGTATATATATATATATGTGTGTGTGTACATGCTAGTTAATAATTTATATATTAAGACGTTAAAACATTTTCTGCATTCATGGGGTTACTTACATATGTAATGTGTTTGGAGTGAAGCCCTTTCTCTACTCTTGTTTAGACTGCTGAAAGAATAATAAAATTAACCTCTTCACAGTTTAACAATTTCTCTACTGTTGAGCTGTTTGGAGTAGGAATGGTAACATTCTCTATTTCGAAATCCTATGACATCTGTACTGTTGTGTTGTTTGGAGTCAGAATAGTACATTTTATCCCTCCAAAGTCCAACACTTCCCCTGCTGTTGTGTTGTTTGGCGTTGGAATAGTAAATTTAACCTCTCCAAAGTCAAATTTCTCTCCTGTTGCACAGATTGAAGTAGGAATAGTAAAATGTACCCCTCCAAAGTCCAACACTTTCCGTACTGTTGCACATTTTGGAGTGGGAATAATGAATTTAAACTATCTGAAGTCCAATGTTTTTCTTACTGTTGCCAGACTGGAGTGGGAATAGTATATTCTACCCTTCCAAAGTCGAACACGTTCCCTGCTGTTGCACAGATTGGGGTGGAAATAGTAAACAATTTTACCCCTCCTAAGTCCAATATTTTCTCTGCAGTTGTGCTGTTTGTGGTGGAAATAGTAAATTTTACCATTCCAGTATCTAACGCTCTCCCTATTGTTGCATACACTGGAGTGGGAATTGTAAACTTAACTCATCTGAAGTCCAACTCCTTTGCTACAGTTGCACTGACTGGAGTAAAAATGGTAAATCTTACTCCTCTGAAGTGCAATACCTGCTATTATAGTGATTTGAGTCGGAATAGTAAATCTAAACCCTCTGAAATACAACAATTTCCCTATTGTCTCATAAGCTAGAGTGGGAATAGTATATTTATCTCCTCATTACGAGTTTGGTGGCCCTCAGCACACCCTCACCACCAGCCTTTTCATGCCGGTCAAACCACCATGGAAAGGCTGGCAGTGAGGGGAGCTGGAATCAAGCAGGCAGCGCTGAGTTCAATGCCGCCCTGCTTGTGTACAACTCTGACCACCACAACCGCATCAGGAACCGGGTCCGCCCATCAGAGTTATAATTGGTCAGTTAGACCACCTGGATTGTGGAGGTCTGACCTTCAACGTAGTTTGGCAGTCCTCGGACCGCCACACTCATAATGAGGCTCTTAATGTTCTTAGACTCCAATAGTTTTCATAATATCAGTAAAATAGTTTTTAGAGCTTTAATTGCTTGTTTTTTATATTTTATCTTATTTGTTTTTTTTAAATGTAATTTAATGTTAATGGTGTTTTTACTAAATGGGTTTTTTAGGGTTTCAAATGTTTAATATGTTAGTTGTTATCTGCATTAACTAATATGTTTCTTATTGAAGTGTTTATAGTTTTTATGGTTTTATGGTGGATGTATTTTATATATATATGTGTGTTCATGTTTGTATATATGTATCTGTACACACACACACACACACACACACACACACACACACACACACATATAAATAGTGTAACATTAGCTAAACAAATTAAATTTATGGTATATTATTGTTAGAAATGGGGTCTTTGGTTGGCAGTCAAGTTTTCCCCCCTGTCCAAGCAAGGGCCATCACTCTAGTCAGGGTAAGTCACACACAATCCAAATTATCCTGTGAATACCTTCTGGTAGCTTGGCACTGAGCAGGCAGGCTTAAGTTAGAAGGCAATGTGTAAAGTATTTGTGCAATAAATCATGCAATAACACAGTAGAACCCCACAAAAATACACCACACAATGTTTAGAAAAATATATATTTATCTGATAGGATCCAGGTCCAAGCGATTAAACTGCAATAAGTATATGTTGAGATATCACTGTAAAAATGATATGAAGTGTCTTTAGTCTCTTAAAAGCAATAAATGTCTTTTGCAAGCACAAAGTACCTGGTTTGCGTTCAAAATCTCGGCAAAGAACTGCAGATGAGGCAATGCGTTGTTTATTTTCCATGCAGGGACAGCTGTGCGTTGATTTCCGGTGCTCGGTCATGGATCCTCTTCGGGTTGTGGGGTTTTCGGATGCCCCGGGGACGATGTGTTGAAATCCAGTGCTGACAGGACAAAGTCAAGGATGCTGCGTGGATCCGGTGGGCGTTGCATGGAAATTTCTACTGCACGTCAGGTGCTGCATCGATTCTTCTCTGGAAGTCAGGCTGCGTCATTCCAGCTCAGCTATGCTCCAATCCAGTGGGCCGTGCATCCAATTTCAATGCAACGCCCACATGGAGTGTCTCAATAACAAAAAAATCTAAAGATACTAGATTCAGCATGAATAATAAGCCACACCCAAGATCGTCCCTCTCTCGATAACTCTTGCAGGGGATAAGACCACTTGTCATGGGGGAACAGGCCTGCCTCTGAGCCTCCCTTCAAACCTGAGCTTTTAAAGGACGCAGTAAAACAAGGAGCTGGTGACAAAAGTGAGAGGAAAGACAAGAAGCTGGAGACAAACCCTGAGGCTGAAGGATGGCAGTTTTTCTGACTCCATAGTGTGCTTCCAAAGATTTGATGCGAGGGAAAGCAGGTCCAATCCTCAGATCTTCTCCAGGTATACAACACGCAAAATGTATATGCCCATTCCTTGTTCTTCTAGTTTTTTCCAACACAATTTGTGATTTCATAAGCGAGCTGTTGAAAACCAGTTTTATCTTGCACACTAGCTCATGACTACAGAGCTTGTGAAGGATCCATTCCCAAAAGAATTTCCACAGTCCAGCCTAGGTACTTTTTCAGCCATTCCTATTGGCATTCCTGCAAAGTACTGCAGAGTCACTTGATTTACGTCTTTCAAGATGGTATGAATCCTATACTAGTGTCCGGAACTTCCACAATAGGATAGGTTTAGTTTACATATGCGACTCCCCTCTCACACATTTCAAGACACGTGGTGACTGATTACGTCTCCCAGCATTCCTGACAGGAGAGCAACGTCTATTGTAGACTTTTTTGCTCGCATCAGCTCAGAGCTACAAGGGCAGAACTGAAGTCAGATTTTTAATGTCACTCTCATCGATAATGTAAATGAACACTGTAACCTTCACATGACATTTATCTGGTACAAGGCTGGTTCACTTTATTACTTAAAAGTTAAATGCGGCAATTGGGTTTAGCTAATTGCTTCGCAGATATTTAAGCAGAGCACATGCATTGGGAGGCTGAATAGCCATCCCCGGTGCCCAGAGTGCAACTTCGCCAATGAATCAAGTCAAATAAAAGAAAAACAATGTGGGGGAACCACACGAACTTGTCACAATATCCCAGACAGATGACTTATGAAAGCTGAGATATCATTCCCTTGAGCTTCGTTTCTGGCAAGGCCATCTCAACACTTACATTTGCAAGAGAAGAGGTCATTTTAAGATTTCTGAGTATCACTGCAACTCCAGTAACAACTGCTGCTTTCAACAGGATTTCTTCAACAAGGTTATCTGCAGCTCAGCCAGGAAGGTTAATTGCTTTGTGGTGGAAAAGTAATTTCTTTGCATCATCAACAATCACACACGAGAACGACACCTGTTGCATAAATGAGCCGTGTTAATAATTCATGAGGCCATAGTCAGCATTGGGAAAGCCAGTGGGTCTAGGTTTAATGTTCTTTCCGAGGGTATTTCTGTACAACCGAACTCTTACTCTGTCTCCTGTGTCCTGTTTTTTATTCCCCAAAGCTTGAAGGCGCTGCGTGAAAGCAGCACTGCAGGAATAAAATTGAAGCCAGGCCTGTTCGCTTCCCCAAGCTAGTGAAAGGGATTTGTGGTAATTGTGGCAGTCACAGCTACGGCTTCTACTGGTTTAATTACATGCTATGTTTCTTCATCTTATCTGGCAATTGATAGTAGTGCGGATCATAGAGGCTACCAGGAATCAGTGTATGAATGACAGGATGAGCTAAGTATTGTCAGTGGAAGGTGATGTTAGACAAAGTGGCTGAATTTTAGAGTCCAGCTTTCATTTTTTTGTTAAGAGGGTTGGAATTTTGAACTATCCTTTTAAGTGGAGGATCATGGAAAGAAATAAGTCAGAGGTTATTCTCACTTTGCTAAGTGGCAGAGATGTATATTTGTCCCTAGCTTATCCCCGCGGCTTAGACTCAATGCTAATGGATGAAAGGGGTCTATTGCTCGACTTTCGATGACTCTAGATTGGACTGAAGTTCCCACACAAGGCTCTGGTCAGTGACACTCAGAAGTAGAAAGCCCCATCCCTGGAGGCCGTGCTGCGGTCTCCCTGTCCCTGCAATACAAACAGCAGCTTCCTCGAGGGCTAGCTGCTATGCTCTATGACTGGCAGCAAATCGCCTATTGGTGCTTCAATGTGGACTTAAAACTAAACAGTCAAAATTCTGTCACTCATGAAGACTGAGGTGGTCATTCCAACCCTGGCGGTCCATGACCGCCGGGTTGGAGGACCGCGGGAGCACCGCCGACAGGCCGGCGGTGCTCCAATGGGCATTCCGACCGCGGCGGTAAAGCCGCCGTCGGACCGGCAACACTGGCGGTCTCCCGCCAGTGTACCGCCGCCCATTGGAATCCTCCAAGGCGGCGCAGCTAGCCGAGGGGATTCCGACCCCCCCTACCGCCATCCAGTTCCCGGCGGTCCGCCCGCCGGGAACCGGATGGCGGTAGGGGGGGGTCGCGGGGCCCCTGGGGGCCCCTGCAGTGCCCATGCCTCTGGCATGGGCACTGCAGGGGCCCCCATAAGAGGGCCCCTAAATGTATTTCACTGTCTGCTGCGCAGACAGTGAAATACGCGACGGGTGCAACTGCGCCCGTCGCACAGCTTCCACTCCGCCGGCTCGATTCCGAGCCGGCTTCATCGTGGAAGCCTCTTTCCCGCTGGGCTGGCGGGCGGCCTGAAGGCGGCCGCCCGCCAGCCCAGCGGGAATGTCAGAATTACTGCCGCGGTCTTTCGACCACGGAACGGTAACCTGACGGCGGGACTTTGGCGGGCGGCCTCCGCCGCCCGCCAAGGTCAGAATGAGGGCCTGATTCTTTAATCACTGAATGACTGTACTGTGGGGTTATACAAATTAGCAATGGTCCTGCTATAAACAAAAATCATTAACAAGCATTGAGAAAGCCAACAGGTTTCGCCACTGCGAGATCTATTGGCTCTGTCAAAGCATTTATAAAAGTACCAAGAGTTCAGAGAAGACACAACCAAATTGGGGTGTTCCTTTTAAGGTTCAAGCTTGAACAACCACCCGCTGTAATTAGGGTTCCCTATACGGCGGTGGTGGAAATCCTCAGTACCACGGACGTCTCCTTATACGGAACTGAGGGATCATTATATTATATGAGACCGAGATATACTGGTGGACCCGAAAATTAGAGCCTGACCAAACGTTGGCGGCGGCATGTCGCGTAGGCTCTCATTATCCTAATGAGACTACTGGATTTTGAGCGGCAAGATCGTTCACAGTGTGGGGGACTAAGGGGGTCATTCCGGCCGGGGACCGCGGAAGCACCGCCAACAGGCTGGCGGTGCTTCCAGGCCTATTCTGACCGCGGCGGTAAAGCCGCGGTCAGAAAAGGGGAACCGGCGGTTTCCCGCCAGTTTTCCCCTGGCCCAGGGAATCCTCCATGGTGGCGCTGCTTGCTTGGGATTCCGACCCCCTTCCTGCCAGCCTGTTTCTGGCGGTTTTCACCGCCAGAACCAGGATGGCGGGAACGGGTGTCGTGGGGCGCCTGGGGGCCCCTGCACTGCCCATGCCACAGGCATGGGCAGTGCAGGGGCCCCCTAACAGGGCCCCATACAGATTTTCACTGTCTGCTTGGCAGACAGTGAAAATCGCGACGGGTGCCACTGCACCCGTCGCACCCGTGCAACTCCGCCGGCTCCATTCGGAGCCGGCATCCTTGTTGCAGGGGCTTTCCCGCTGGGCCGGCGGGCGGCCTTTTGGCGGTCGCCCGCCAGCCCAGCGGGAAAGCCAGAATGGCCGCCGCGGTCTCCTGACTGCGGAGCGGTCATTCGGCGGTAACCGCATGGCGGGCGGCGACCGCCGCCCACCGCGGTCAGAATGACCGCCTAAGTCTGACCCACGGTGAAGGACCCTTGTCACCCTAAATCCGGGTTTTGCTCCGGCTAACTAGCAGTGCCTCATCTCTCCCAAAGGGAAGAGACAATTGGGCAGCCGAGCGATTGACATCTTAATACTTACCAGGGAAGTCGTGGCCACTCAGGTCACAACCGGTTCTCTCATACACAGTGCGGTCTCATATATAAATGACAAAGGCAGTTTAGGTTTTAAAGATTGGTTTAATAAAACGGCTGCATTTTAGATAGCAAAGCGTGAGCTGAAATAACCAGAACTACACAACACAGTAGGATTAAAATAGTGACGATGAGAGTGAAGCACAAGAATAAGGCTATCATAGTGCAACTAGATTAGGTTCTCTCGAAGTTATATTTTTGAGCACAGCATGTAAAGCCTTTCAGGTTTCCCCGGGAGGACATCAACCCTCATACCTGAGCAAAGGCCTGTAATCTGCATCAGCATCTGCAACAGGGCAGTCAGCATCAAATTCACAATTGACAGCTAGTGTTGCAAGTACGGAAACATAATATTCAATGCTTTCCCTTGTATTTGGCTTCCTTGAGTAGAACTAGAAAAGTTCCATTACTGTATTTATTTTATGATCAAACCTTATTTAATTTCCAACAGTTTAACTGCATACCTGAAGATGTTCAAGTATAAATTAGCAGCAATTGGTATTTCAGGCAGCAATATGAATTGCTTTACTTTGTCACTGCCTAAACTGTTCTTGAGCAAAGATCATTTTAGCTAATGGGTACATTCTGTCCCCCTGTAGTAACTCAACACAGGGTACAAACACTTCATACCATGCGCCTGAGTCTATTGTGCGTTCCCCATGAGCAGGTAAGAAAAAGAGTATGCTGAGTGTGCTGAACATGTTAAACATAGTATCACCTATAATAAGAAAATAAAACAAACTAAAATAAAAGAAGCAGTCACCATTGTCAAAGTGCACAGCAGGACCTATGTATGGTAAGGTGTAAGTAGTCACTCTTGGTACAAAAGTAGTTCTATAGATGATAGGACAAATAGGTGCAGAAGCGAAGTGTCATAATATAATACCACCCAGGCAGGCACCATGCATCACCTTCGAAATATGACCTCTGACTCTGCTACTAGCAGCAGATGGCCACCCAATTATTTATCAAAAACCAGCGGAAACACTTAGCCAGAGAAGGAGGAGTGGCCACCCTCAGCCTGCACAACCCCTTAGGTGTCGCAAGCGAGGTGACCACTCATTTCATTTTCCTCCATCTTGGATGGTCGGAAAATAGCCAATCAGGGTTCGGGATGTGACCTCTCCCCACAGGATCACCTTATGGTAGGTGATCCATTGGCCACTACCAGGTACTTCTCTTAATGACCACTAAATGCAGTATTTAGTGGGCATCCCTATACCTGCAGATCA
This sequence comes from Pleurodeles waltl, assembly GCF_031143425.1. Taxonomy (NCBI): domain Eukaryota; kingdom Metazoa; phylum Chordata; class Amphibia; order Caudata; family Salamandridae; genus Pleurodeles; species Pleurodeles waltl. Next base: position 1,034,600,148 of record NC_090439.1, read on the forward strand.
GATTATGTGGACACAAGAAGACCAGTGGCAAAGAAGACCCAAGGCTCGAGAACAGAAGTCCTGCTGCAAGAAGAAAAAGGTGCCATACCTTGCCTGCTGCAACCAGGACTCGAAAATCACCACTGAAGGGTTGACTGGACATCAAACAGACTCAAAGGAACCCCAGAGGACCTCCGGTCTTCTGAAAAGCACCAAGAACTTCCATCTGAGTGAAGGCATCACTCCCTACACCCTGCAGGCAAGAAACCAGTGAAGTCTAGTTCACTGACCGGCTGCTGACCAATGAACAGGAAATAGAAGCCTAGACAAATTTCACCTGATAGCCTCAGAGAACAAACCCTGCCTGTGTGCCAAGTTTGGTGACACTGCGACCTCCAGTGGCTGAGACATGTCATAGCCCAGGGTACTGGACCCCCAATGTGAACACACAGAAGAAACGTGCACTCTGGACTCTCGCGGACCAGAAGCAAGCACTGGTCAAAGGACTTCTGGATCCCCAAGAACCACCTCCCAGAGTGGCCCTGCTGACCTGCTATCCTCCCTCAAAGTGACCTGCACCTCGCTCTGAAGACTCCATGATGCATAAACCTTGGCTGACCTATCTGCACAGCACCTGGCCTCCCTGGCCCCTGCATCAGAGAACCAGCTGTGCCTTGGGGTTCCCTAACCCCTTGTGGCCTCTATACTCCAAGGGGACCCACCAGAATTACCTTTAAGTCCCCCTGTGCAGTGTGTTTCCAAGTGGTCCCCTTCTCCGTTCTGCACCAGCTCCCAGATTTTCAGACGCTGCTCCCGCTTGAGCCGAGAACCATCCAATCTTCTCTGGCTGGTCCTCAGGACATCTCGGCGACGTCGACCTAAAAATACAAGGTGACACTTGTGAGAGCATTGCCTGATTTTATATGTATTTCTAAATATTTCTGCCATGGATTCCTATTGTGCGCAATTATGAAGAAAAAGACCATTTTTGTTTACATTTGAAAAATCATAAACTGAAAAGTACTTATCCAATACTTATCCAGTTTTGATGATCTTGGTCTTAAACATTTTATAAAAATCTGAAGTATTTTTGTAAATTCGTCTGAGTTATTCTTTTGAGTGTGTGTCCATATTTATTGAAACTGCCAGTACAACAAATGCTTAACACATCTCCAAAATAAGCCTAACTGCTCGCCACACTATCACAAAAAGAGAGCATTATGTGGTCTGCGTTTTATCTCTGGATACCAAAGTGGGGATGCTCGGACTCCCTGCACAGTGCTTGTCTTTTTTGTACACTAAGGGCCTTATTACAAAGCTGGCGGTCCAACCGCCACATTAAGAGATTGGCAAGCGGACCCGCCAACCTATTGCCGTCCCCGTCAGTATCAGTGATCCCAACGGGATGATGAGGGTCCTGGTTGTAATCATCCAGGGCGGCGCTGAACTCAGCAATGCACTGCTGATTACAACCTTGTTCTCTGTCAGCCTTTCAACCACCATGAAAAAGCTGGTGGAGAACAAGTGCTGGGGGCAACAGGGGGGCCCCTGCAACGCACTTCCCTATGACATGGGCAATGCAGGGGTCTCCCTCCTAGCACCCTTGAAATGCACACCGTGTGTTGTGCAGACAGTGTGCATTTCAAGGGTGCTGGTGCACCCTGTATGTGGCAGCATTTCTGCTGGCCCAATTATGAGCTGGCGACAATGCTGCACACCTTTCCCACTGGGCTGAGGGGCGGAAACCTTGGTTCCCGCCCATCAGCCAAGTGGGAAAGTTGAAATAGGGCTGGTGGGGAGACCTCCACCTCGAGGGCGGTCTCCCCACCAGGATTCTGACAGTCGGGTTTTCCGACAACCAAACATGTAATCAGGCCCTATAAAGAGAGCTGCCTCCTACATTTGGTGGTACAGCGGTGGGATAAAAAACTTTGCATTTGCTGATACCACTTTGTCACTAAGGGCCTCATAACGAGTTTGCCAGTCAGACCACTGGACCATCATGTTGATGGTCCAGCAAAAAATGCCACGTTGGCAGTCACCCTGTCTGCCCTAATATGAGTTATGGAGGCTGGACTGCCAACCTAAAAAGTCAGACCGGCAATGGTGCATAGGCCCGTATGTAGGCAGTATGGCATCCATCACCAACTGCCCCACGACCAACCACTGACCGTATTACAAGTCCAAAGTCACCCATGGCAGTCAGCCAATTGCAGTCCGAACCACGGTGGTCTGCCATCACCAAAGTAATATACAACAGTCCATTGGACGGATTTTAAAACAACACAGCTGACACACATTGCTACACTGGACACACCTGCAAAGGACACTATAAAACACCACTTCACACATCACAATCCTTTGAATTTACAAAGCCAAACACTGAAACCAGAGTGACTCTTTTCTGAAGATTACATAGATTAGGCACCCCTTTTAATTACTAGTCCATTGAACACCTGGCACACACTTTGGTCCAGTCACACCCTTTTGCACTACCCCACTTAGTGAGTCACTGTTACTCCTCATTATTTGAATTTTTTTCCCAGTATGTCAGTTTCCAAAATAAACCATTTCACAGATGAAGAGTTGAGAGTCATGGTGGATGAAATCATAAGAGTAGAGCCAACAACTGTTTGGAGCACAAGTTCAGCACACTACTCTCAGTAGGAAAATGGAAATGTGGGAAAGTATAGTCGACAGAGTGAATTCTGTAGGCAGCACCCTGCGCACAAGGGAGGACATCAGGAAGAGGTGGAACAACTTCAGGGGCAAGGTCCGTTCTCTGGTTTTCAGGCACTATCTGCAGGCCGAGAAGAATGGAGGTGGCCCTCCCAGTGCCAACTAACAACTCTTTCCCTGCTAGGAGAAGGTCTTGGCCATCCTGCATCATGAGGGCTTGACAAGAATATCTGGGGGTGCCGAGTCTGGTAAGTCACAACAAGAAAAATGGCACCAGAATGTAACGTCATGCATGCTCACTGCCTACCTTGTGCCACCTTCACTGTTACCCCACTCACCAGCCCAGTGTCCTCTGCAACAAAGACCGATGTTTGTCAACTCCCAATTGAAGTGTACTCACCTAGGAGGATAACAACACTAGACTGGGTGTAGTACATGGACTGACATGACTACAACACCCATCAGGCACATTTCCTAGAAAACCAAACACCAACACAGTGTTCTCTTGTCCAAAGACCGCTGTGTCTCAACTCTGTCTGGGAGGATGACAATTGTACTGTGGGTGTAGTACAGGGACTACAAGGACAGCTAAGGTCAGGATGCTCTGCCACTGTTACTCTACTCAGCCAGCCCAGTGTCCCCTGCAACAAAGACCCCTGTGTCTCAACTCTCTGCTGATGTGTACTCACCTGGGAGGATAACATTTGTACTGTGAGTGTCTTCAGGGACTGAAAGGGGTGCAATGTCCAGGAGGCTCTGTCACTGTTAAGCCACTCAGCCAGCCCAGTGTCCCCTGCATTAAATACCCTGAGTCCTAACTCTCTGTTGAAGTCTACTCACCTGGGAGGATAACATTTGTAAAGTGGGTGTAGAACAGGGACTGACAGAACTGCTATGATCAGGAGGCTCTATCACTGTTACTCCACTCAGCCAGCCCAGTGTCCTCTGCAACAAAGACTCCTGTTTGTCAACTCCCAATTAAGGTGTACTCATCTGGAAGCATAACATTTGTATAGTGTGTGTAGTACAGGGACTGACATGACTAAAACTCACAGCAGGCACTTCTTTTGTAACTCCAAGAACCAGACCAGTGGTCTCTTACTCAAAAACATATGGTAGTGAACTCTCAATTGAAGTGTGCTCACTAGGGGGAGAACATTGGTCAAGTTTGTGTATTAGAGTGAGTGACATGTCTGCAACTCACAGCAGGCCCTGTATCTGTAACTCCAAACACCAGAACAGTGTTCTTTTCTCCAAAAACCACTGTTTGTCAATTACAAAATGAAGTTAACTCATCTGGGGGTATCACATAAAAGGTGTACTCACCAGGGGATGTCATTTCTCAGGTGTATGAAGTAGAGGGCGTCACATGATTGCTAAGGACAGGAGGCTCTGTATCTCCAAATCCTAACACAAGCCCAGGGCACGCTTGTCCAATTACCCTTGTTCGTTAACTCACAAAGTAAGTTTACTCGCCTGGGAGGATAATATTTGGCTAGGTATGGGAAGTAGTGGGAGTGAGCTGAATGTAAAGTCCAATGGGCCCTGTTTTGCTAACTTCATTCACCAGCCCAATGTTGACTTGCCCAAGTGCATCTATTAGTGAACTCACAAAGGACGTTTGCTCACCGAGGAGGACAATATTTGGCATGTGTTGGGAACTAGGGGAGTGACCTGAATGTAAAACCCAATGGGCATTGTTTTGCTAACTCTAATCACTAGCTCAGTGTACACTTGCCCCAATGCATCTGTTAGTGAACTCTCAAAGGAAGTTTACTCACCTGGGAGGGTACCATTTGGATAGTGTTGGGAACTATGGGAGTGACCTGAATGACCTGAATGTAACTGCCAGGAGGCAATGTTCAAGTGACTCCAAATAGCAGAACAGTGGTTCAAATATCCTAGCCTGATCACTCTCAAATCATGTTTACTTACCTGGGAGGGACCAAGATACAGCTCATGTCCAACTCAGAGATGTTGCTATCTTGAACTGCTGAGCCAAGTTGGAACTATTGAGGACAGGAAGGACAGCTCACAGAGTGTGCAACATAAATTATCAACTAGTCCTCAAGATGCATCAACAGAATGGTATTGGCGACTTGATGACTCCAGTCACATATATGACAAACTCCTACCTCAGCCTGCATTACATTCAACTAGGCCTCAAAATGGCAAAAGCCGCAGCCTGCCCAGCCACTGTTTTGCCAGCAATGCTGGCAAGATGTAAATCTCTGCCTATCCTCCCAAGTGCCAATGTACTACTAAATTCAACAAGTGCTGGACTTTATTGGAATTGGCATGCTTTACAAATGCCAGTTCAATACAACCAATAGCATGGGTAACTTCCTATTGGAGCTGGCCCTTTTACTGGGTCATTCCCCAAACTTTTTGCCTTTTCCTCCTTATTTTTCTGAGCCTTGTTGGCTAACATTATAACTCTGAGCATTTTTTCACTGCTAATCAGTGCTGAAGTACATGTGCTCTCCCTTGTTAACTTGGTATGATTGGCTTATACCTAATTGGCATATTTAATTTACCTTTATGTCCCCTGTAGGGTGGTACCCCCTATACCCAGGGCTTGTAAATTAAATTCTACTAGTGAGCCTGCAGCGCTGCTTGCGCCACCCACTGAAGTAGGCGTTTAAACCTGTCGCAGGCCTGCAAGTGCAGTGCCTGTGTGTGCAGTTTTCTGCCACAGGGACCTGGCTTCTAAATTTATTTGCCAGGCCCAGAAATCCCCTTTTACTACATGCAAGTCACCCCTAAGGTAGGCCCTAGCTGGCCCTATGGGCAGGGTGCCATGTATGTAGAGGGCAGGACATGTGCCTAGTAATGTGACCTGCCCTTGTAGTGGCAAACAGCCTATTTGGTTTCTCACTGCTGTGAGTGCTGCCTTCTCATATGATTGCATTGGAAATGCCCTGCCTTATGTGTAAGGGCTATTGTCTGATTTATGAGGGGTAGCATAGGCATGTTTGGTATGGTTGTAATGTTAGTGAGAAATGCTGCTTACTGGTGTAGGTGGATTTTTTATTATCATTACAGAAATGCCACTTCTAGAAAGTGAGCATTTCTCCATGCTTATGATTCTGGTGTTTTGCAGCTTGACTCCAACCCACGTCTGGGCAGAGTGATAGTTGGGCTTTGAGCATACTTTTCAGACAGCCTGTACACAGAGAGGGTGGAGGTGTCACAGAGTTGCATCTACATACTGAATAGTCTTCCTGGGCTGAGAGAAGGGAGAGGCAGGGCACACCTGCATTTGTAAAGGCTGTGCACTGGCCTCACACAATAGTTTGCCCCCACTGATGTTTGGAGCCTGTGCTGGAGGAGAGAAGGGGGCACTCCCAGAAACTGTTGTAACTGGTTGGAACCTCCTCTCCCGTTCCTTTGAAAACACACTGTAAACTGAGTATAAGTACCGATGAATTTTCCCCACAATTTCTTGGCATTCCAGAGACTCTGCTGGAACTGGACACCGGACGCTGCTGAGTGGACTCACCAGGAACTACCATGGACTGCTGCTGCAGTGCTGACCTGTGACCTGCCTGGTCACTAGGAGGTACTGCATCCCTTGTGCTGGCCTGTTGTTGGGCCTGCTAGCTCTGTGCCTCCCCTTCTGTCTCCAGGGGCAGGGTGCCATGGCCCCTAAACCCCTGCAACTACCCACAGTACGAGGAGTGCTGTTTCATATCTTTATAGCGCTTAGTCAGTGCATCTTTGTGCCCTTTGTGCTTCTAAGTGCATTGCTGTGCTAGGAATTACCGCTGTGACCCAGGCTGAAGGAATGCCCCCCTGTGCTTTGAAAAGTGCATTGTTGATGTAATTTGAAGTCATCGCCACGACGACTTGGAGAACTCCAAGTGCGAGGGACGAGCTGCCCCCAGGGCATCCTTCATTTCAAATAAGGAGAGAGCGCACTCCTACAATGCCCACGGGGCAAAGCGCGCTCATCAGAGCGGCCCTGGGGCTCAAGCAGGCACCTGCTTTGGTGCCTGCACCCGCCACGACCCGAGTGGGCCGAGAGAAAGGAAGGAAACGTCGGGCCAGGAAGAAAGCCTCGTCCAAGGCTCCCCGCCCCACCGGAGCCCCTTTTTGTTCTTTTGAACGGGTAGGTAGAAAGGAAGCCTCATCGGAGGCTAGCCCTGCCCCAACTAAGCCCTCATTTGCACCTAGAGATCGCCAGCGCCGCAGAAGCCTCGACGGAGTCCCCCCGCACCGCGGGTTCCCTTTGTCACCCCCACTGTCGCCCTTGGTTTTGCTTGGGCTTACCTTGCCCCCCTCATTTGAGGGCCAATGAAGGCCCGGGGGGGGGCCTCAAGAAATTGCACAAACCAGAGAGGGTGCAAACTGCCCCGCTCCATCCAGGATCACTTGTGGCCCCAGTTTTGCACATAGGAGCACAGGGGGCCCCACATATTGAACTTTTTCAGACACAAGGAGTGTTCTTCACCATAATTCAGGTACTTTTTTGGACATATTCATCCCTATGATTCTGAGATGGACATGGGGGGGTGATATGTTAAGCTGCTTACTTTATGGTGTGTTACAGATATGTATTGGTGTTCCTTTTATGGGCATGATATACTGATAGGTATTTTATGACTTGCCATATGTTCTCTTATGTTCCTTTAATGGATCTTTATGATGTGTTTATGACAAGTATATATATTTGTTTACTGTGATTCCTGACTACTGCTTATGTTGCAGAATCCTGAGTACTTACGTGTTCTAATGTGACAGCTGCTTATTCTTGCAGAGTATTAGTAACCTATGTAATGTTCTGACAACTGCTAAGGTAGCATGGTATTTCTGACATGTAATGTTTGGTCTAATTATGTTTTGTGCAATACAGTTTATTTTTACATAGCTCAGTGTTGTGTTTAGACCTCCCAGCCCGGTTGCCTCAACATCACAGGCAACCATTTGCCCCGAACCTGTGTCCCTAGGACAGTACCTACAATCTCATTCCCTCCAGGCCATGATCCTGAGTCGCAGCCCAACACCTCGGACAATAAAGGTCTTGGGACCAGTGGGAGGTAACACCCTGGGGCAAGGGCACAGGCCTGTGGGGGTAGGGTATGTGGGAGGAATGTTGTTGGCCACTCAGGTGAGGCTACTGGGGATGCTCCAGTCCAGGATGTGACGGGCCAGGTTCTTACTGACCTCCAGGAGATGAAGCAGCTGCTAAGGGACATCCATTGGGATGTGCCTGAGAAGTGGGAGGCAACCAATACCAACCTGGCCTCCCTAACAGGGGTGTTGAGGGACATTAGTCGTACCCTGATCAGGGATCATCAGCAACACTCTTCCCTTCTTTTTGCACAGCAACACCAGACATGTCATTATTGGTGCCAGGCCCTGTCAGGGGAAGAACCCACCACTTGCACCCTTTGTAGCTACAGGTCAACCTTCACACAAGCGGGTACATCCAGCAAATAATTCAGGGGGTGCAGATGGCCAGACACCAACCACTGCCAGTAAGTGACCTCTTCCTGAAGGAACTCTTTTGTGTGCCACATTTTCACTCTGTTGACTGTTCATCAACAACCTTCCATTTCCTATGGGAGGATTACAATAGACTTTAGACTTACAATGCTGTGGCATCTTCTCCAATGATTTCACCAACTATGAGTTAACCCTTCACTTTCCTTTTCCATCATGCTCCAATGTCAATTTATGCACTAATGTTTTAGAAAACCACCTATCACAAAGTTTGCTACTGTTTCATTTGTTGGTATGTAGAGATGTAAGAGCATGTGAAGCAAATGATGGAGACACAAGATACTAGTGCAAGGAAGGATGTGTTACAGGTACAGTGTCCTGCTAAGGATGACATCCAACACGCACAAACACATTGTCCTATAGAATATGCAAGTTGAGAATTGAATGGTGTCACCAGCTTGACCCTTATCACGTATGAAAACCAATTAATCCAACATCACATAATCCAAGATACATACTGAGGGCAGTAAAATAGTTCCTGATCACAGGTCCATCATAATCCAATGACCATGCATCTTGTGGTATGATACAAACATATGTCAGTGTTGTGGCACAAGCAAAGTGGCCTGCAATGATGAAACACATCTAAGGATACATACAGTTTCTACATGAACAGGGTTTAGCCTATGTAAAGGGTGAATGCCTGGCTTGCATTTGGAGACAGCATATTTCATGGACATATGATCACACACATGTAGCAATGGGTCCACCACAGCACACTAGACAAGTACAATGTGCACTTCAGTCCTTCCACCAACACACTGTGCAAGCTGGCTTGGCACAGGTCTCATACACCCCAAATCTGTGACCCAATCAATCAGTCAATCAATCAGAGTTTATAAAGCACAGCTACTCACCTGTTAAGGTCTCAAGACTCTGTGGGGGGTGTAGAGTGTACCTGAGGAGGATTAAAAAAGCCATGTCTTCAGTTCCTTTGTGAAGCTGGAGAGGGAGGTGGTTTGTCTGACGTGGATGGGTAGGGCGTTCCAGGTGGTGGGGACATGGTAGGAGAAGGAGCGTCCTCCTCCTCTGGTTTTCCTGATGTGGGGTTTCTGGTTTTCCTGATGCAGGGTACTTCTGTGAGAGAGAGCTGGGCTGAGCTTAGGGTCCTGTGGGGTACGTAGAAGTTGAGCCGCTGGTTAAGGAAGGCAGGTCTGGTGTTGTGGAGGGCTTTGTGTAGTTGAGGATTTTGAAAGTGATTCTTTTCTCAATGGGGAGCCAGTGCAGTGTGCGTAGGTGTTGTGAGATGTAGCAGTGTTGGGGTAGGTCGAAGATCAATCTGGTGGTGGTGTTCTGGGTGTTTTGCAATTTGCAGGTGAGTTTTTTGTTGATTCCAGTATGGAGTGTGCTGCCGTCGCCCAGTCAGCTGGATGACGAGGGCATGTGGAACAATCCATGTCCACTTCCTATGTTGGAACAGCATCAGATACCAGCCAATGTCACAACTCAGAAATGCCCACATGAGGATGTCAGGGTGAAGGTACCTGTAAAAAAGACAAAACACAGAGCATAGATTTGGAAACATACCTATTACACAGCTCACAAAGAAGGCATTTGGAAATGAAGTTACAAAGGAATGAGACTGACACAAACAAAGCAACTGCATCAAGGTGGGGATATGTCAGAGGCTAACTCTTCAAGCACCCATTGGCACTATATTGCTGAATATAAAGTCCCCAGTGTAATGGTAAGACTCTCAACTCCACACATTCTGACAACTACAGTGTAGTCCTGCATACAGTCACAGACATTACATCACATGACATACTGACACTCAAGAAAAGTAGTTATTGATGAGATCCTGCCACAAGTCTGCCCCTTCCTCTTCACCACTGTCATCCTCATTTGGCATTTCAGGAGGCTCACCCGGTGGCACTGCAGGCTCCCCCTCCTCTGGGATGTATGGGATGTTCCTCCTCAGGGCAATGTTTTGGAGCATGATGTAGGCCACAATAATCTTACACACTCTCCCAGGTGAGTAGAGGAGGGCTCCACCAGTCCAGTCCAGACCAGACACCTAAATCTAGCCTTCAGGAGCCCAAAAGCCCACCCCACTACCTGCCTTGTTCCTACATGGCCTCACTGCAGCAGACTTCCCCTGGCATCTGGCAGGGGATAGTAGATCAGTGGTTGTTGCCTCCTCCCTCTCCATTTGAACCTAAATATGACAGGAAATGAGGTCTGACATTAGTCATTGTGTCCACAGCAACATACATTATCAATTGTGCATCACAAATGTCCCTTGGAATTTGACTGAATGTACTGAGCACAAAAATTACCATTGACGGGAGTAGGCTGTGCCCCACTGTGTATTACTATCTGTGCCCTGCAATATACAATAATGGTGTTTCAGTACTAGGACCTATGTGACAGGACAAGATGAGCAGGTATTTGTGCAGTAATAAAGAGGATGTGTGACGCAGTGTTAATAACCCAAACCAGCATTCCAGACTGCCAAAATGGCAGATGCCTGACCGACTCCACTGGACATTAGAAACTGCCAACGACCACCGGTAGAAGCTGTCATGGTGGTAGGCGGTTGTAACTGTGACAGACACAGTCATAGTCTAACATTTTTGTGTCTGCATAGATGGAGGACGTGACCAGACGTGACCGCATGTCCTGCTAAATCCCTCACTTGAATCCTGACATTGCTGCCACCAAGACCTCCACTATCAAGCTGCTGTGTACCTCCTCTGGAAGCAAACATGCCACATCCAGCAGGTGATAGGGCCCCTGCCTTCTCACCAGCAGAGTTAGAGAAGCTGGTGACAGGACCTACCCCTGTATGAACAGCCCTATGGTGCACCAGAGGAGCAGGTAAGTGTCACTTGTGCACAGTTTTCTCTGTACCTAAACATCCTTTCCCTCCTCATAGGTTAGAATGTGCCCATGTGTGGTGGATCGAATACTCATGTGCCTGTAGGTGTGGTCTGTAGACTCAATGTGCATGTATTGGTGGCTAATGCCACATGTTGGCTTCAGTCACATTGGGGTGTGTGTTTTCATTGTGTTCCATGATCCTCTTTGTGTTGGATACACATAACTAGGTAAGGTGACATTACAGACATCCTCTGACATCTCTATCCTCAGTAATGTTTCATATGTGAGACTACATGTATGTGGATAACAGCATAAGCTGAGTATGCATCTTGTATGTGTCAGTTGTAAGTAATGTGAGCTATGTGTATGTTGCCACATTAATTTTTTTGTGCATCTGCCCTTGCTAGACTATTGTTTGTAAGCCATGTTTTCACTGTTTCTGCCCTCCAGGTTGCCATATACACCAAATGACAATTTTATTGATGGCTACATGATGTACTGTTAGGCATGGAGGTGATTGAAACTGGATGTCATGTATGTTCTGACTGCTCAGCCTGCAATGAACCAGGGCCTGTCACATGTGTCTCCCAGCATGGGTTATAGTCTAGGCTGGGATGGGATGTCTGTGGTTATGCACCTGTGGCACTGTGCCCACTCCCTGCACACCAGCAGATCTGGTAATATGGCAAATATGAGGCACTGTTGTAAAATGCTGCCAAGAGTGCCTCACTCTTTGCTCAGATTGAGAATGGGCCTGAGGCAAGTTACTGATCTAGTCCACACGTGCACTTAGCATCATTGTCAATGTGAGTCCCTGACTCCTGACAGGTCCCTTATTCCCACAGCCCTATTGTCACTTTCACACAGGTCATATTTTCCTGTGCAGGCTTAATGTATAAATAGCAGTCCCACAGTGCACACAGTATATTGATTACAGGGAGACCATGATGTGTGACTCTGTAGCTTGGTCACATAGCAGAAACTGGTCATTGCATGCCTTTGTGTTTTGAATGCCATCTCTGTTGGATAGACACAAATGTCTGAAAGTGTGTTCTGTGGTGCAGGTAGATGCAACAGAACCCCACCCCTGAAGTGGCATGAGTCAGCATTGTTTATTGCAATTGACATATACAAGCCAATAAGTATGACGACATGACTCCCGGCATACATTTCCCCGTCTGCAGATCAACCCACCACCCTGTGCATGCCCTACAATGAATAGGCAGGCTTACTGACATCTTGTGGGACATGTCCTAGCAACCTGAATGAGATGTGAGCCACTATGAGACACTATGAGGTTTCTGCAAGGCAGGCTCCTTAGGCATGAATGGACCAAAATATTCACACTCTGTGATGATGACTCTCTGCATACAGTCCCTACAAGGTACTACCAGAGTACAAACTCCTAAATCACACATGGCTAACAATGAAAGGACTGGCATGGTGGGCACAGAAAGTGTTTACCCTGTCCTTGTGTGGACATTTGAAATAAACAATGTAGACTCATTTAACTTCAGGAGGTGGGGTTCTGTGGTATCTACCACTGTCACAGAACATGCTTTCTGACATTTGTATCTATCCTACAGAGATGGCATCCAAAAAACAAAGGCATGCAGTGACTGCAAAGCTAAAGGGCACCAAACTGGTAACCCTAGCTGTAAAAACAAGAAAATGCCTCTAGTCCACCTGCATTAAATGCAGTTGACAGTCTCCAGATGGGATTAAGGTTGTGGTCTGATCATGTCAGTGAACATAAAGAGGCAACATTAGTCATTGAGACAGGGTTAGATCAATCCAGTACTGTCTGGCCCACTAATATGCAAAAATACAGGCAGCAACCATTGATTACTGGGACTAAGATGGAAGCTTTCTGGGACACAGGGGCTAGTGTGACCATGGTGACCCAGCACCTAGTCCACTCAGATCAGTACCTGATAGGGAAAAAATATCCTTGCACCAATGCTGACAATGTCACAAAGATCCATCCCATGGCAATTGTATCTTTTGGCTGGGGGGTAGTTGGACAGAAGGAAGTGGCTGTGTCCCCATCCATCCCTGTAGACTGTCTGCTTGGGAATGATTTGGAGCAATCTCCTTGGGCTGAAGTAGAACTGAGGACCCAAGCAGCCATGCTTCGGCTCCCAGAATGTTAAAGCAAGGACACAAGTTGTCTGCATCTGGCCTACAGGGAAGTGCCACAAAAAAGAGTAGGCTTTTTCCACTTTGAACTTTTGTTTGGACATCCTGTTAGGGGTCCATTAAGTCTTGTGAGGGAAGGCTGGGAGAGGCCTCTCAAAGAGCCTAAGCAGGACATTGTGTACTATGCACACGGCCTTCGTTCTAGGATGGCTGAGTACATGTAGAAAGCAAGTAAAAATCTTCAGGCCAGCCAGGAGTTTCAGAAGCACTGGTATGACCAGAAAGCTGGACTGGTGGAGTTCCTCCCAGGGCAAAAAGTTTGGGTATTGAAGCCTGTCGCTCCTAGGGATCCCCAAGACAAGTGGTCTGGGACCTGCCCCATACATTAAAGAACAGGGGAGGTCACCTACCTGGTTGACCTTGGCAGTTCCAAGAATTCAATAAGGATTATATATGTCAACCGCCTGAAGCCCTATTTTGACAGAGCGGATGTGACTGTGCTCATGGTTACAGTTGGGGGGCAGGAAGAAATGAGTGATCCTCTCCCTGATCTCCTCTCCAACAATCCACATGATGGTTCTGTAGACGGAGAGGTCATGTCAGACACCCTCACAGGCCAACAGCAGGGTGATTGCAGGCAAATCTTCAATCAGTATGCTGACTTATTCTCTCTGGTAGGACTAATTGATGCACCCATGATATGGAAACTGGTAACAGCTTGCCTGTCCAAAACAAAATCTAAAGGCAGTCAAGTGAAAGTCCAAGTGGAAGTCATAAATATGCTAGATTTGGGTGCCAATGAACTCTCTGAGAGTAACTGGGCTAGCCCCATAGTTTTAGTCCCCAAACTGCACTCCAAGAGAGGAAAAGAAAATGAGGTTTTGTATGGATTACAGGGCCCTCAACTTAGTCGCAAAAACAGATGCACACCGAACTCCAAGAGCTGATACGCTCATAGACAAATTAGGGGCAGCCAATTACCTGAGTACCTTTGAACTTACATCTGGGCACTGGCAGATTGGACTGAGCCCTGGAGCAAAAGAGAGATCAGCATTCTCCACCCCAAGTGCATGCTATCAGTTTACTGTGACACTCTTTGGATTAAAGAATGCCCCTGCCACCTTCCAGAGGTTGGTGAACCAAGTCCTGGATGGGCTGGAATCCAAAAGTGCAGAGTATGTAGGTGAAATTGCTGTCTACAGCTCCACTTGGCAGGATCCCCTGATCCACCCTGGAAAGGTCCTTGAGGAGGGGCAAAAGGCAGACCTCAATATCAAGACCTGCAAGTGCCAGATAGGGCAGGGAAAAGTGATGGACTTTGGCCCCCTAGAGGTGGCGGCCCCGTTCAACCCCTAGAGGCCAAGATCCAGACAATTCTGGGAAGCTCCAACTACCCATACCAAAGTCAGGGCATTTCTTGGCTAGACTGGATACATAGGAAGTTCGTTAAGGATTATGGCACCATAGTGGCCCCCTAACAGAACTTACCTCCAAGAAAATGCACAAAAAGATCAACTGGACAGTGAATTGTCAAAAGGCTTTTGACACTCTGTAGGTTGCAATGTGCTCTGCCCCAGTCCTTAAAGCTCCAGATTACTCCAGCATATTACTGTCCAAATAGATGCCCCAGAACCTAGGATAGGAGCAGTCCTAGCCCAGACCAATGATGAGGGACATTACCAGCCTGCTGCTTTTATAAGCAGAAGACTACTACTCCTTTTGATCCTAGGGATAAAAAAATGGAGTGCCGCAGAGAGGAGAGCCTTTGATTTGGTCTGGGCCTTGACGAAACTGAGCCCCTTCTTGTTTGGCTCTCATTTCATAGTTCAGACAGACCACAGGCATCTCAGGTGGCTTCAATAGATGAAAAGTGAAAACCCAAACTGCTTAGGTGGTGCATATCTCTGCAGGGAATGTGGAACACAGACCTGGGTCTGCCCATGCCAATGCAGGTGGCCTTTCCAGGTTCTTCCACTTGGAGGATGAAGACTCTCCAGGGAAGAGTGGTTTAAGCCCCTTTCATTTCTGGTCAGGGGGTTGGCTGCAAAAGGGCCTATTTTGACATGATAGCCCCCCACCTTTTGCCTGGAAAATGATGTGGTTCCAAACTGTAAGCTCCCTTGGCCCCTGCAAAACTGTACTATGTATTGGCACTTCAGCCACCCTTGTAAGTCCCTAGTAAATGGTACTCCTGGTACCAAGGGAATAGGTACTGGAGAGGGCCCCCCAGAGCTGCAGCATCAATTGTTCCACTCTGAGAGGCCCCACATCAGCCTCATGGAGACTGCAATTGCAAGTCGATGATAAGGTATATTTAAAAGTTGCAAACTCAACATGGCACTCACTGAGAGTGCCCTGTCCAGTAACACTGCATGCACTTTAGGTAAGTCACCCCTCTGTCAGGCCTTACAGCCCTAAGGCAGGGCACACCACAATGCATGAGGGCATATGTTTGCATGAGCAAATATGCCCCTACTGTCTCTTTACAAAACCTTAAGACATAATAAGTGCACACGGCAAATACATGTGTTGGACACTGGTCATTAGGAGTTCCCCAGCTACATGAAGGCTTCTCTGAATATGAGGTTGTTTAGTACCAAATAACCCAAAGTAATATACCCACACTGATGCCAGTGTTAGGTTTAAATAAAGTACCCAGAGCGCAACTTAGAGGTGTCCCCTGAAAAACAGCCCTGGCATGGTTGCTTATTAGTTTTTACCAGCCTGCCTCCACCAAACACAAATCTGGACTCCTGGGTGACAGTCTCTGCTCTCAGGAGCCAGAAAAAGAGCCTTTCCTTGGTGGAGGTGTTACACTTGCTCCCCAAGGCAGGCACCCCACCCAGTGGTCAGCTTCAAAGGCTTTTCTGCCTTTTAAATCTGACCACTCACTCTGCTTCTAGCAGCAGACAGCTGCCCAATGGTTTTTCCCCCACTTTGAGCAGGAAAACTGGTGGACACACATACTCAGAGTAGCGGCCCCTCTCAGCCTGCTTCACACCCTAGGTGTAGCAGCGAGGTGACCACGCCATTTCATTTTCCTCCATCTTGAATGGCACGAAAATAGACAATCAGGGTTAGGGATGTGACCTCTTCCCATAGGAAGTGGTCACATAGTGGGTGTAGCCACCTATGGTAAGTGGTCCATTGGTCACTACCAGGTACTCCCTTTAATGCCCACTAAATACAGTATTTAGTGGGCATCCCTAGACCTGCAGATCAGATTTGATGGACACAAGAAGACCAGTGACAAAGGCCCAAGGCTCAAGAACAGAAGTCCATCTGCAAGAAGGAAAAGGTGTCAAACCATGCCTGCTGCACCCAGGACTTGACAATAGCTACTGAGGGTTCAACTGGACATTGGACGGACTCTAAGAAACCTCAGAGGACCTCCAGCCTTCTGAAAATTGTCAAGAACCTCCCTCTGAGTGAAGGCATCACTCCTGCACCCTGCAGACAAGAAACCAGTGAAGCCCAGTTCACTGACCAATGAACTGGCCACAGTAGCTCAACTACATTTTCCCCCTACAGACCCAGAGGACAAACCCTGCCAGAATGCAAGGTTTTGGTGGCATTGCATCCTCCAGTTACTGAAATGTGCCATAGCCCAAAGTACTGGACCCCCAACGTCGGACACCCAGAAGAAAAGTCCACTCTGAACTCTCCAAGGACCAAAGCACACACAAGTTGATGGACTTCATAACACCCAAGAACCACCCCCCAGAGGGGCTCTAATGACCTGCAATCAACCCTCAAAGTGACCGGCACTTGGCTCCAAAGACTCCTTGACGCACAACCCTTGACTGACCTATCTGCACTGCATCTGGCCTCCCTGGCCCCTGCATTGGAGAACCTCCTGTGACCTCTAAGCTCAAGTGGACACATCAGACTTACCTTTAAGTCCACTTGTGCAGTGAGTTTCCAAGTGGGTCCCTTTCTCTGTTCTGCACCAGTTCCCAGACTTCCAGCCACTGCTCTCTTAAACCAGGAACTACCCAAACTTTTATGGCTGACCATAGGACATCTCAACGACCTCAACCTAAAAACAGAAGGTGACACTTGTGAGAGCAATGCCTGATTTTATTTGAATTTTTTCAAATTTCTCCCATTGATTCCAATGGTGTGTGATTATGCACAAAAAGACTATGGTCCTCATTATGAGTCTGGCGGTCTGCAGACCGCCAGACTCACGGTGGAGGACCCACCGCCGATGGGCTGGTGATACGGACCACTAAATTATGAGTGTGATGGGTTGGCCTGTGCCAAACACCCAATTTCTTGTGCTTACCGCCAGGGTGATCAGATTGGTGGGCCGAAGATAAGCATCTCCAACCAGGCAGTCTACCACAGCCCACCAGCCGTATTACGAGTCCCTTTTCCACCAGGGATTTTGTGGCAGTGGCAGTGCCATGAAATCCCTGGCAGAAAGGCTACTGCAACCCCACCACCGCCAAAACCAACCTACACGCTGCTCTCCTCGACACCGCCAACTGGATGACAACTAACCACCTCAAGCTTAACTCCAACAAAACCGAGATCATCATCTTCGGCCCCAACAAAACCATATGGGATGACTCCTGGTGGCCCACCGCCCTAGGCCCCGCACCCACCCCCGCAAACCACGCACGCAACCTCAGCATCATCCTTGACCCCTCCCTCTCCATGACACAACAAATCAATGCACTAACCTCCTCCTGCTTCCACACACTCCGCACTCTAAAAAAATCCTTCAAATCGATTCCCCCAGAGACCAGGAAGACAGTCACCCATTCACTCATCAGCAGCAGACTTGACTACAGTAACGCCCACTACGCCGGCACCACACTCAAACTCAAACTCCAGAGAATCCAGAACACAGCCGCACGCCTCGTCCTTGGCCTCCTCTGCCACGAACGAATCTCACCACACCTCAGATCTCTTCACTAGCTCCCCATAGACAAGAGAATCACTTTCAAGATCCTCATCCACGCACACAAATCCCTCCACAACACCGGCCCGACCTACCTCAACGAAAGAGTGAACTTCCACACTCCCACCCACAACCTCAGATCAGCTGACCTCGCACTAGCTACAGTCCCCGCATCCATCGAATCACCACAGGAGGCAGGGCCTTCTCCTACCTCACCCCCACAACCTGGAACTCCCTCCCCACCAACCTCCGCAAAACCAAAGACCTCCTACTCTTCAGAAAAACCTCAAGACATGGCTGTTAAAACAGTAACCCCCCTCACTCACCCCACAGCGCCTTGAGACCCTCACGGGTGAGTAGCGCGCTAGATCATTTTTTTTTTGATTGATTGATTGACAGGAATTTGCATTCCTGTCACCGGTAGACGACTCCCCACTCTCCCCATCTACCCAAGAGCCCCACACCCCCACTCCCTTAGACATTCCCATCCCCCACCCCCGCTTACATGTACTTGCTTCCCACCCCGATCCCCGTACTAATCTCCTGCATACACGCACGCACCCACATTCACCCACATGCACACCCTGACACTCACTCAC
The DNA here is from genome assembly GCF_031143425.1 of Pleurodeles waltl. NCBI lineage: Eukaryota > Metazoa > Chordata > Amphibia > Caudata > Salamandridae > Pleurodeles > Pleurodeles waltl. The sequence goes on from NC_090439.1 coordinate 1,034,618,781, forward strand.
TCACAACACCCTTACACTCACGTGCACACACCCACACAAACCCCCAAATCCATACACACACAACACCCCTACTCACACACACACACTCACTACATTCACCACCAATGACACACATACACACTCCATATCCCACCCCCTGCTTTCCTCAACATACATACACACACAACCCCCACCCCGTCTACATGCATGCACACACGCACCCCGACTCAGCATTCACATTAACCCACACATGCATCACCATCACCACATTTACACACTGACACACACGCATGCATGCACAAACACTCCTCCTCCCGCCCCCATTAATGACACGCATACACAGATTCACACACATCCATTCACACACCCCACCCCCCTCTGCTTGTGGGGGACACTTACCTCATCCAACGAGGTGCTCCTACCTGAGGGGATGGGATCTGGTGGTCCCACCGCTGGCAGCGCCCCGCCATCAGGACACCGCCAGCCATATTACAGGTCATACTATGGCTGGTGGAGTCCTTTTGGCGGGGTGGGGCCGGCAGTGGAACCACCTTTGCACCGCTGACTGCCAGCATGACTGCTGGCGAATTTCTGCCTCAAAAATGGCGGAAAGCTGCCAGCAGTCATAATATGGTGGTAGAGTGGCAGCTTTGGCGGTCTTGGAAAAAGACCACCAAAGTCACAATGAGGGCCTGTTTTTGCTAAACATTGGAAAATCATAACTTGAAAAGTACTTACCCGATTTTGATGATCTTGGTCTTAAAACATTTATTAAAATCTGAAGTATTTTTGTAAATTGGTCTCAAGTTATTCTTTTGAGTGTGTGTCCACAATTATTGATACAGTGAGTACAACAAATGCTTAACACATCTCCAAGATAATTCTAACTGCTCACCCACACTACCCCAAAAGCAGAGCATTAGGTGGTCTGAATTTTACCGCTTGATTTGAAAGTGGGGATGCTCGGACTCTCTGCACAGTGCACGTCTTTTTCGTACAATAGATAGAGAGTCAGCCTCCTATATATGGTAATTAGCAGTGCATGGCAATGGTGTGAGTTATAGTTACCTTAGGGAATGAGTAATAGTTATGTGAGATAACTCTAACAATAACAGGTGAATTTGTATGGTTTAAAACATTTCAAATGTGAACCTAATTATAACGCCTCTGTAACCTTTGTTTTTTTAAGTGATTTTTTATGTTTTTTTTATTCTATTTCCTAACTATAACATCCCTGTAACCCTTTTTAATGTAAGGTGCGCGGGCGGTTGTTCACAGGCCTTTGGCTGTGCGGAGTGTGAGTTGGCCGCGGCCTGTCTCTCTGGGTGTGAGAATAGGTGTGACATGGTGTATCTGTGTGTGAGAGTGGCGGTAAGAGTGGCGGTCTGGGTGTGAGTTTGAGTCTGTCAGTGTCTTAGTGGGTCTGTGAGTGGGTGTGTCAGTGTCTATGTGGGTATGAGACGTGGTGCATGAGGGTTTTAGTGGGTCTATGAGTTGGTATGAGAGAGTCTGAATGGGTCTGTGAGTAAGTGCATGAGTGTCTGAGTGGGTCTTTGAGTGGGCGTGTGAGGGTCTGAGTGCATCTGTGAGTGAGTTCACAGGGGTCTGAGTGGGTCTGGGAGTGGGTGCCTGAGTGTCTAAGTGGGTCTGTGAGTGGGTGCGAAAGGGTCTGAGTGGGTGTGTGAGTGGGAGAAAGAGATTGAAAGAGAGAGAGAGAAAGAGAGTGATAGGGTGAGAGATAAAGGGTTTTTTAGGGTTTGATGAATGATATACTTAGAATGAGATGTTTCTGGACAAATTTAAAAGAAAAATATGTTTGTCAATTAAAAAGAGTGAGATCACCTTTCATTATGGATCTTAAATATTTAAATTTGAAAAGAAAATCAGAGAAATGACTCCTAACACACCTAGACTGGAACTCTCAACCATTTAGGTAGAGGCCTGGTACCTTAACCACTAAGCTACAGACAATTATTTACTGCTATCTATTCAAACATGGCTATGACATTCAAACTGAAAGGTGTGAAGGGAAAAGCACAGAAATGTTTCTCCAATAGGCATCTATAATATTAAAAAGCTAGTAAATAAACAGACACGCCACCAGGATTATAACTTTCTACTTATAAGGAGACAGTTCATATGCTTTACCAGCAGGCCACCAGTGACTCTCTCATACTGTGTAGCAAAACATGTCTATGACATCAAACCTAGCAGCTACCCAATGTGACACCTTCAAGTCATTGCATGGAGAGATCATTGCAATGACAATCTCTCTCTCTCTCTCTTCCAACACTTTATGGGATGGAAGAGAGAGAGAGTGACAGGACTGTGTGGAGAGCCTCAAGGCCCCCGCAGTTCTAGCCGGCTCTCCTCGTCCTGTGGGATCTGGCATTGCTTTCAAAAGCAGGGAGCTGCTTTAAATAGTAGCTCCCTGTGTGCAGGAGCAATGCTTTCAATAGTTTCCCTGCACACATATTTGCATGCAGGAAATCAGATGAAAACTCTGCTTTCTGCCAGTGGGAGCTGTATGACAGTTGTTTTCCCTATAATTTCTCCTAAACTACTGAACGGATTTACGCCAAATAAGCGAAAACGTAGTCTGCCTACCGAAAACTAGCTTTCTGCCAAATTTCATGTCATTCTTTCCTGTGGTTCGGAGTTTAGATGTGTCTATAATTCCTATGGGAATTAGAATATTACCCCCTTTTTCTCAGCCCCTGATTGATGGACCACCCTGAAACTTTCGTTGTGCAACTTTTTTTGGAAACTTTTGGGAAGATTCGTCCAATGGTGCAAAAGATATAGGCAAGTCAAAAAACGCTTTCTCAATGAAAACATGGTCCTAAATATAACTACCTAGTGGGGGCCGCCACTAGGTAATATATGCATGTATTTATATATGAACATATAGATACATATGTTTATATATATTATATTATTATATATTATATATATTACCTACTGACAGTCGTGGAGGCCAGGCCCTGTGGCCAAGCCCTGCTGTGCACAGCCGAAGGCCATGTGCAGGGCAGGGTTGGGTTGTTATAGGGGTTGGCTGCAAGGCCGTACATGGCAGTCGTTTGACTAACATATAGCAATGAAATTTACTTTACATTAATAAAACCATAGAAATTCACTGAAGTAACTATAACTTGCGCCTTGCCTTGCACAGCTAGTTACTCCATATTACATCACTGATGACACCTTCTATGGCATCATTGATAATATTACTGCAACATTTGCAATACAATTATTGATGAGAAATGGTACATGGCGATGGCACAAGTTATAGTTACCTTAGGGGGGCAAGTTATAGTTACTTGAGTTAACTATAACTGCTGAATTTTTCTGGTATTGTGCGAGTAAATTCAGAACCTAACTGTAACGTCCCCAAAACCTTTGTTTTTTTCAGTGAGCATATACATATGTGTATATATATATATATATGTATATATATATATATATATATATATATATATAAATAAATATGTGTGTATGTGTGTGCGTTTAACACAGGTAATGCACAATTTTCACGAACAGTGCACTCTATTTCCCCAAAAATAATATGATGTCCTCTCTGATGTCTCGTCTTGCATGTTAAAAAAAAAAATCCATGCACTATTAACAATTATTCAAACATTAAAAATGCCGTTATTATCTGTCCAATACTGAAAAGTAAATCAGGGCTAAGATTTGGCATCTAATAAGTCTTCACCACCTATTTTCTTCAGTCGCCTCTAGGCTTGAAAGGCCACAGTCATAAAGATAAGCCAGCCCATTTGTAACGAAAACGAGCCCTGGGCATATATACAGTCACACTTTTAAATAAAGTGACTCTTTATCAGAATCAAAGTCGAGAGGTCAGGTCGTGAGTGCAAATGTCTTGAAGGGCTTATATGGGTCAATGAAGATATGTAATTATGTATTCGCCATGCATGCCTTTCATCACCGGTGCAGTGCGTGGTTTACAATACAGACATAAGACATCCCTGTCCCTTCTGTGTAGCTCTTTCTCAGATCTGCTTTAGTGGGGCAAAAAGTGCACCAACTACAGATTCAAAAGCATACTTGTATTAATGAAGGATACACTAAAACCTAGTCTTCCACTTCCCTAGTCATGCTTGTAAGCACACATTTTGCCCACAATCCACTAATTTGTGCACAAACAGCAAACGAATTAGCACAAATTACACGTTTCCTCAATTTGACCTGGCGCAGATGGGTGAAAAGCTGTAATAGATTTGTCCCCAAAATGCTCTGATGCTCAATTAGCGAGAACATCAAGCAGTGCACGACTTGGAACACATGACTCAAGCAAAAATAATGCAAGCTAACATACCTCAAAATCTTCAAAAGGCTAAAGAAATGTGCAATAAAATGAAGTCAGTCACAGAATTGATAAATAATCAGAATAATCACAACGTCAGTGTGATTTTAGTTTAAAGAATTATAAAATGCCAAGACCAAAGGACAGTCTAACCCCTCCTGAGACTAAGCGAGGGTTATTTTAAAAGCACAAGTTTGGATTTGAGAACATTTCATTGTACAATTCCATAACATATTGTTTCTGTACTATTTCAGTGCCCAGCAACAATTAGCCAGATGGCAAGCAGGGAAAAATATAGGATTTGTGTGTTGTAGCTGTGAATTGTATTCAGTGCCTCATGAGGGAAGAGGAGGAGGAACTAAAAGCAACCGAAATGCATTGCAGTGACGACACAAGGCATACCCTATGCACCCCTTATGAAAAAAAGTCTACCGTGAGAATGAAGACGTGGAGATGCCCGGGGTTTTTAAGAAGGGATGTGTGTGCGAGTGACTATAATTACAAAAGTCATGAAAAATCTTATGGTTTTAAGGACAGTGTCACTTTATGGAGTGAACTATGCGATTGATTTTTACATTTTTTAACATTAATATATGAGTTTATACAGTTGTGAGTTTAGGTCGTGATGAACTAATTATGGAAACGGTGCAAGAGCACTCATTTCACGGGTCCTTGTGCGGATGAAAAGAGTATAAGTGCATCTTTTACCCAGGGTGACGGAATAAAAACAAGCATTTGCAATGCAGTGGGTCTCACGATTGCTCGAGTTAGAGCTAATATAGTTATAAATTCCTAGCTGGACTTTTCTTGACACATAAATTGAAAATGAAAAGTAAAACAGTTGACATAAGCAAGCCAATTCAAAGCGCCCCGGCTGCCATAAGCACAAAGGAGAGGCACAAAAGGAAAAATAAGTTGGCTCAAAGTCAAACGTATCTGCAAAAGGGCAATTATCCATGTAACAGGGTCGATGGCCAAGGCGGTAACAAAATTCCCCAAGCAGGGTCAAACGTAAAGCATTTACCAATGGTAAAAAAGGATTTTTGAAAGGCAAGCCTATGAGTGAGTAATGTTGATGGGCTTGCGGTGAGTGTCATTAAAAGCCCACAGATAGATTACAACACGTCAGAGTGCTTGCGCGCTAGACCTAGCAATGAAGAAGCCCAATCTTGGGCAACAAATGAGATAGATGCAAGTAGCACATGTGAGAGGGATTGTAAACATGCAGGAAAAGAGACCATTTCTCATGAACATTGGTTAATGTATTGAGACATAATACTAAAACGAGAATCCCAACACCTGTTAACTATGGCCATGCTGTGAACTTATGTACTTTGGCAGCTGGAGATTAACCACACTTGGTACTGCTCATCACCCATAACTCTATTGAAACTATCAACCCACTTCGAACATTCCATAAAACACAATACAAAATTTAATAAATATTGAACAATATGTCAGGCGAGCTGATTATGGTGAGCATTTTTACACTTTATCTACTGAGAGCATATTGCTGTCCACGCTAAAAGCCAGCTGCCACTTTAAATAGATTACAAAAGGGCTGAGTGGCTTGATGAAAACTGTCATTTGGGTCCTATTCACAAAGGCATTTTGGAATTTATAAGTTAGTAATTCTCTAAATGCCGTTGTTAATTGACCCCAGAAGATCTAAAATCGGAAATAAAATCAGAATATTCATATTCATAAACAGTTAAGACAAATACTCAGGACTGTGCCTTTTTTGTACATTGACAAATTGGAAGTTGGACTGTCAACACCTTCCACAAAGACACAAGAGCACGTACAAGAAGACTCTTCTAGTACTATTACATATACTCATAAATATGTTCATTAATTTATTCATTAAGCACCATTTTTTCTAGCTAAAATAGAATTATCTGGTATTGACTGATGTTCATAGTGGAATTTGTATGTAGTATTGGGAGCAATAACCCTAGGGAGACAGCAATGTGCTGGATTCTTGACAAGTAGCTACAAATTTGTTCCTACATGTTTCGTTTAGATCTTGAACAACCAATGATGTGAGCAGGTCTGATGATATGTAATAAAAAAATAGTGGTTTAACATTAAGTGTCATTTTGAACCCCATTGCAAATATGGATTCAGATTTTACAAATACACAGTGTGTATTTACAGCTTTATCTCTTCTTTTTGTTGACCTAAGTATAACTCAAGTGGATTTGTAAATCGAGCTCAATGTATTTAGAATTTACACCATGTAGCCTCATATTATGGTAGTTCATTACAGTCATAATGGCACAGAATGCAGGCATACCTGTTGTGTTCATTGTTCGATGATACATTTTGGCCAAGTATCCTGTAAACTCAATTGTATTTCAGAATATCAAGCTCTTAATTATCACCTACTAGAATATCAACTGCAAAATGGTCAGCAGCTCTGATCCTTCTGGACCTCTCCGCAGTGTTCAACACAGTCTCCCACCACACTCTCCTCAACAGGCTCCACAACATAGGCATTCAACAAAACCCTCTTAAGTGGGTCACCTCCTTCCTCTCAGGTCGCACCCAGGGCATCTGCCTTCCTCCCTTCATTTCTGCACCGAAGAACATCACCTGCGGCATACCCCAAGGATCCTCCCTCAGCCCCACCTTGTTTAACATCTACATGACCCCCCTCGCAGCCATCATCATATCCTACAGACTCATTATAGTCTCCTACACCAACAACATTCAGCTAATCCTCTTGCTCACCGAAGACCCACACAACGCCAAAGACAACTTCCCCAACACCATTATCAACATAGCAACATGGATGTAAAACAGCTCCCTCAAACTAAACTGTGACAAAATGGAAGTCCTGATCTTTGGGAACAACACCTCCATATGGGACCACAGCTGGTGGCCAGCAGAACTCGGACCAACACCCTCTCCATCAGACCATGCATGAAAACTCAGCATCATCCTTGACTGCCAAATATTCATGAATCAACAAGTAAACTCAGCCACCTCCTCCTGCTTCTACATCCTCTGGATACTCCTCCAAATCTTCAGATGGATCCCTACCAACACCAGAAAGGCTGTCATGCACACCCTCGTCAACAGCCGCTTCAACTATGGCAACACTCTCTACGCTGGAATATCCTCCCAGCTACTCCAAAGATTCCAGACTCTACAGAACACCACAACCAGACTCATCCTCAACATCACAAAAGTCAAGAATACACTGTTCCTAAAAGGGGGAAAGGAAAGCAAGACACAGGGCAACCCTTAGGTTAGAAGCTAGTGCCCTCACACATCCAATCGGATGTCATGCTTCATCATAGGGCAAGCTCCTCGTCAGACCGGCGCTGCAATGTCTGATGGGCACCCCTAAACGGGGGCTCTTTGCCGGAGGTCTTTCTCAGTAACACTGTGCCGTAAAGAAAGGTCAAGTGCTTGGTGCCCCAATTCCGGGCACCACTTAGGCTAGGAGAGAGCAGAAATGGCAAATAGAAAAAGTTAAAATTGGCTCAAAACCCAGGTAGAACATCAAACTTTAATGAACAAAAAGGTTATGGCCAAATCGATAAAAGCAAATGGGAGAGTGAAGGATGAGATAATGCTCAAACCACTCTCACACTGTTGTGGGTACCGCCTGCCAGGCGGAAACCGCCATTTGGCCGCCACGCTGGCAAAATTCCGCGGCCCCCATTCTGACATTCCCGCTGGGCGCTAACCAAGTTAGCGCCCGCCGGCCCAGCGGGAATGAGGCCGCAACACAGGAGCCGGCTCCGTATGGAGCCGGCGGTGTTGCGGCGGTGCGACGGGTGCAGTTGCACCCATTGCGCTTTTCACTGTCTGCCATGCAGGCAGTGAAAAGCAGGCCGGGGCCCTGTTAGGGGGCCCCTGCACTGCCCATGCCAGTGGCATGGGCAGTGCAGGGGCCCCCAGGGGCCCCAGGACACCCGTTACCGCCAGCCTCTTCCTGGTGGTGAAAACCGCCAGAAACAGGCTGGCGGTACGGGGGTCAGAATCCCCAGGGCAGCGCTGCTTGCAGCGCTGTCCTGGCGGATTCTCCCAGCCGGGGCAAAAACGGCGGATGACCGCCGGCCCCGGCAATCCGACCGCGGCTTTACCGCGCGGTCGGAATGAGGATTGAAGCACCGCCAGCCTGTTGGCGGTGCTTCCGGCATTCGTGGCCCTGGCGGTCCAAGACCGCCAGGGTCAGAATGACCCCCTATATCTGAAACAATAAAGGTTGAGGAATTAGCCTAAACCCTAAGACAAAGGGTCAACATGTATCGTGTCTGAAAGGTCCAAAAGGATCCATCGACACTTCATCAGGACCAACAAATCAATCTCAATAATTTCTCCAAAACAATAATAACGGGGTACAAGTTGTTCGCACTGACAGTCATATTAAACTCCAGTCACTTACAGTAAGGCTGTACGTCAAACTAGTCTAATGTAAGGGTTAACCTGTTGAAAAAACACACAAACATTTGGATTATGTCACATGTGTCATTAAACAATCAATGCACACACTAGCAATGAGTGGCATGCCGTGTACACACAGTGATGTCATGCTTAATAGTGGTGTATGGTACCGAAAGGCAATTGCTTACCGTCCCATCGACAGGATCGGGTGTCATAGTAAAACACGTGCCCAGAGGAGAGCTAGAACACTAAAAATATATGGCACAAAAATAGGTACAGTAAGGAAGATACAACAATCATTTCATCAGAATATTACCCCAATAACAGGAAAAGCAGGAATAAAGTCTCATGTATAAATACTCGTATGCTAGGTCACAATATATGCTAGAGACACAGCCTAGCCAGTACCTTGGGATATGGATCAGAAAGGTCAACATAAAACTCGTGACAAGATCAAATACACTCAAAATATAGAATGCGACAATGTCAGGAGGTGCACACACGCATAAACCTAATTGAACAGAGAAAAGATAAGCGCATCGCGTATAGCGCGCCCGCACTGGAGCTCTACGTGACTCAAAATCGCGTAGGCTCTAAAAATAACTTACTTAGTTTTCGGAGCTCCTCAGCGTGGGACCTACCCGCGCCCGTGTTCCTGCATTAATAAAAGGGACACACGGCCGAGCGGGATATAGTCGGCACAACCCGGAAGTCTGAGGGCTCGCGGTCACGTGGGCCCTCACAAAAGTGGAAAGAAAAGAAGGACTCGTGAAACCCGGGTCCCTTATGTAAAAACTAAAAAAGGACTAGAAGGAGGCTAAAAACAAAGACACTAGCCTCGCACAGAACATTCCAAGGGTGGCAGATGTTCAAAAATAAACACACCACCTCTAAAAAGTACAATATACAAGGAATGAAACAAGAAAAAATGACATTGTCTGTAGATACGAAGCAGGTTTGATTTTGGCAATGGCCGGGATCTATTGTTAAAAACTATGGGCCAATAGAGTTCTAATGGGAAGAGACTCACTGCTAGGTCCAATTGTTAAGTCGGGGAGATACCTCGAGAGGGAAGACAGGGGGTGTATGATGTTTTATGCCCCCTTCAAGAGTAAGGGGGGGAGTGGGGCAGTCAAGGCAGAAAGAAAAGGTCTACTCTAAGGTATGAGCCCTAGGTCAGAGTACTGGCAAAATTGCTCACCCCACGTGTGTATGGATCAATTGGTACACGGAAGCCAAGGAATGTCATCATTGAGCCCGTGCATATGGGTCCCCAATTTGAATATCCAACGTTGTTCAGTTTCAAAAAGAGAGTTGGAGTTGCTCCTAGTATGCCCTTGGGAGTAGATAACTACCCACCACATGTCGTCAGGGCTATGTTGGAGTTCCAGGAAATGTGCACTCAATTTGGTAGTAACTCGACCGCACCTGATATTACTGCGGTGTTCACTAATCCTTAATTTGACCGATCTAGTTGTCATGCTAATATATCGCAGGCCACAAGGGCATGTAATCATATAAATACAATTATGGGTATTGCAATTCGTGAGTTTGGTGAGGTGCCAAGTGCCCATAGGTTCTAAATCCAGGGTGTCTAGTCGTCTGGTCAGAGGGCAGACATTACACTGTCCGCAGGGATAGTGACCTGTCACTGGCGGTAAGCCCCATAAGGTAGTTTGTTTGGCTTGTCCTGTACGAGTACGAGGGCGTGTATGGACCACGATGTCTCTGATGTTGCTTGTCCTTTTGAAAGCAAACAGGGGTTTAGGAATGGGTGTGCCCCCACTCTCTAAGATTAACCATCTCTTATTGATCAATTTCTTGATGTTGTCAGACAGAGGGGTAAAGGTAGACACACAAGTTAAACGATTATCAAGTGTCCTGGGGGAGGGTGACAATAGTGCCTCCCTATTATTGTTCCTCGCTCGCTTACGAGCAGTGTTGACAACCTGAAGAGGGTAGTGTCTGTCCCGCAGTTTTTGGGCGAGACCATCTGCTTGTTGCTCAAATAGTCAGATGTTACTACAGTTGCGGCATAGCCGTAAAAATTGTCCATAAGGTAAATTCTCCCGAAGTGCTCTAGGGTGATGACTGTCAAACTGTAACAGACTGTTTCTGTCTGTAGATTTATAGTAGGTACAAGTCGTAAGTTTATCCTGGTCAATGGTAATCGTCAGGTCCAGGAAATGGATCTGTGTAGAGGAGACAGTGGCAGTGAACTTGAGGAAAGGATCAAGGTGATTGATCCAGTTCGTAAAGGCTTCGGCTTCTGTAGTAGAACCATTCCAGACTATAAAAATATCATCAATATAGCGTCGCCATAGTTTGATGTTAGTGTGAAAAGGGTTGGTGGAGGGAAGAATATAGGGGTTCATTACGACCTCAGCGGTCTTTTCGCAAGACCACCGAGGTACCGCCGTGCTGAAGACCGCCAGTGGTGGCGGTCTTCCGCTCTGCGTATTATGACCGTTGGCAGCCCGCCGTCCTTGTTCCGACGGAGAGCCGCCAACAGCCATACTGGCGGGAGGCGGGGAAGTGGAGGTTGCTCCACCTCCACCGCCACGCCAACAGAACACCGCCCAGCGAATCACATCCTGTGCTTCACCGTGGCGGTGCTCTGTTGGCGGTTTGGTGTCGGCAGAGCTGCCCCCATGGCTCCTGTCCCCTCCCGGAGGATCGTCGGACCAGGTAAGTTGATCGTCCGTGAGGGGAGGGGGGTGGGGGGGTGTTGTGTGTTGTGTGGGTGCATGGGGGTGTGTGTGTGTGTATGTAGAGGGGGTGTGTGAGTGCGTGTATGTCTGTGACTATGTCTGTATGGATGTGTGCGTGTATGTTTGAATGTGGGTGTGCGGATGTAGGCATGTATGTCGGTGTGTGTGCGTGTAAGTATGTAAGTATGTAGGTGGTGCCTGCGTGCGTGTCGTGTGGGTATGGGTGAAGTGATGTTGGGGGTCGGGGTGGGGAGGGGGGCCCTGCCACCTTTGGGGGGTGGCAGGGGTGGTGGGGGGTAGGGGAGGGAGTCGGGGACGGGGAGACCCCTATCAGTGCAAGGGAAGTAATTCCCTGGCACTGATAGTGCTTACTGCCTGGTTTTCATGGCGGTTCAGACCGCTGGAAAACCGCAGCGGTAAGCCGGGTCAAAATACCGCTGGCGGTATAGTTACGGACGCCGGGCTGGAGACCCAGGTCTCCAGCCCGGCGGTCGTCTCCGCCCTGGCGGGTGGAACGGAGAACCGGCGGATGACCATGGCGGTAACCGCCATGGTCATAATACGCTGGGGAAAGACCGCCAGCCTGTTGGCGGTCTTACCGTCAGTTCTCCGCCTTCCGCCAGGGTTGTAATGACCCCCATAGTGTTTTTCAAAATTTAACATATACAGACACGCTAAACTAGGAGCAAATGTACTACCCATTGATGTACCCCTTATCTGCTGGAACAAGCTATCCTCGAATTGAAAGAAGTTTTCAGTCAAGGCAATAGTCGCCAGTTGCATTATAAAGTGCACTGGGGTCGATAAGTCCGTTGCATGCTCAAACAAAGCCTCCTCAGCCACCTGTAGTGTCGCCGCCTGAGGTATATTCGTGTATAAAGCTTCAATATCCAGCGTAATCAAAGCATGGACTTCAATGGTTGAGTTAATATCCTCAATCAGGTTTAAAATGTCCTTGGTATCTTTTAGATATGTAGTCGAATTTCTGACCAAGGGTTGCAGAAAATGGTCACAAAAAGTGGATAAAGGTTCCAAAATAGAGCCTATACCCGAAACTATGGGACGGCCTGGAGGAGGCCGCCGTCCCTTGTGTATTTTGGGGAGGCAATAGAAGTATGGGATCCGTGGATGAGTGGTCTCAAGGAAATCGGCTTCTTTCTGAGAGATCCACATGTTGGTGCGGGCCTCTTCTAACAGACCATGTATCTGGGTCTGTAACCGTTCCGAGGGACCAGTGAATATCGGTATATAGTAAGTTGCATCGCCAAGAAGGCGTATACACTCTTGTCGGTAATCAGTGGAGTCCAAAATAACAATGGCTCCACCTTTATCCGCCGGTTTAATCACAATGGATTCATCAATGGCCAGTGAATGTAAGGCGTCCTTCTCTTTAGATGAGATGTTAATAAAGGGACTTTTGGTTTCTAAAAGTTTAAGGTCAGACAAGACGGCCTTTTCGAAGGCTAGGACTTCACATGTTAGAGTTGAGGAAGGGGGGAAAAAGGTAGAAGGTTTTCTTAAACCTGAGTCATCTTCCTGGAGGACACTCTGATTGTCTTTTAAATGGAAAAACAAACGTATTTTCCTAAAGAATCTTGCTAGTTCACAGTGTAGTCTAAAGAAATCTTCACTTGGTGTAGGAACAAACCCCAAGCCCTTGTTAAGGGCCTTCGATTCATCAGGAGACAAGGGTCTGGTAGATAAGTTCACTACTAGATTTTCTGAGGTTGATTCTTGCTCTGACTGCGGGTTATCATCTGAGGTTCCTCCTGGGCCCATCGTACATGTCTGCCTCTGCCTCTTCCTCTCCTTCTGCCTCTTCCTCTGCCCCGGCCGCGGCCTAAACAAGGGGGCATTTAAGGTAACATGGGTCGAGGTTGGAAAAATGGATACGGGGGTTGCCAGGCCATAGGCTGATTCCCAACCATTTGTGGATAGTTATAGAAAGTTGGAGGCATATGTTCATCGGAACTCCAGCCATCAGATGATGACCCGCTGCTGTATTTCCGCGGCTTTCTATAGGAGGAGGTTGATTCATCTGATGAATGGGACTGGGTGTCACCCTCAAAATCCTCCCTAATGTATGGGTACACCTTTTCCTTACTAAATTTACTGATGTCTTTCTGTAACTTTGTCATTTTCTGTTGGGTCAGAAATTCCTTCGTTTCATTAAGTTCAGCATTTATTTCCGCTAAGCGACTCTTAAATGCACTAATTGTTAATGCTATCTTTAAGGTATTTGGACAGTCATTGAATCCGCTATACGCTTGGACGTGTTTATAATCAAGACTAGCCAGTCTCTTGTACACTTCCATGCGATCTGGGCCCAATCCTTCCTGAATGCCAGATCTTGGAGAAAAATTCTAGGAACATTGGAGACTAAAAGACCATTGGGAGCGATATTTGCTCTCAGATCTTCTGTCATTATGGTGCCATGCATGACAGTTTTAATAAGCTCTCTTTTTAGAGAGGACAGTTTATCCCAGTCCTCTTTCAAACTCCCAGAGGGACCTGATCCATCACCACCTAGGATTGAAGGCGTCTGCAAAATGGCAGATACGACATCATCATCGAAGCCTAAGCCCTGGAAATTCTCCATCTCTGGGATTAAGACTGAATATAATCAAGTCCCACAGCACAGCTGCTGTACTAATAGATAAACAAAAGATGAGGGACAGGGAGGTTAAAGGTCCAGTGTATGTTCTCCCAAACCTACTCACAAAAGTCAAGAATACATTGTTCCTAAAAGGGGGAAAGGAAAGCAAGACACAGGGCAGGATGTGTGAGGGCACTAGCTTCTAACCTAAGGGTTGCCCTGTGTCTTGCTTTCCTTTCCCCCTTTTAGGAACAGTGTATTCTTGACTTTTGTGAGTAGGTTTGGGAGAACATACACTGGACCTTTAACCTCCCTGTCCCTCATCTTTTGTTTATCATCCTCAACATCCCCAAGCATTCTAGCACCATCCCACACCTCAGGAACCTCCACTGGCTACCCGTCCAGAAGAGATGCCAATTAAAAACTCTCACACTCACATACAAGGCTCTCCACAACGTAGAGCCATCCTACATCAACCATCAACCAAGCACCTATAACCCAGCAAGAAAACTATGCTCTGCCGTGCTCAACCTCGCACACCCCCTCCGCATCCATCACACCCGTAGTGCGGGCCACTCTTCTACATAGCAGCCAAGTCGTGGACCATCCTGCCCCTCCACCTCCAAACAGCTCCCACCATGGTAGACTTCAGAAGGTGACTCAAGACTTGGCTTTTAGACAGAGACTCTGCACCATCAGCGCCCACATTCCCTTAGGGGTGATAGTGGTGTTCTGTACAAATGCTAGGATTAATTGAGAATATCGACGTCCACTACATAGAGATGTGGAGTATAGACTGGTACTTACATTTACCAATATTTGCTTACATTAGTAAATGATAATCTGCAAAAAATATATATGTAAACAGAATTGTACAGCTAGACAGACTGACAAACATTACTGTGAAGTAACACTGAACCTTCTTGGTGCTACTCTAAATTGTGTTCTATATACTAGCTTACTGATGCCTTTAGTGGCATTCATTGGCTGAAGAACCTAGGCAGCTGTACAACATCATAATAGATCAGAGTGCTGTTATAAAGTACAGTACCCTGATCCACTTTAGAAGTATGTAGAGTAGGTAAAGGTACCATTAAGCTAGGGGAGTGTGAAGTCATAGTGTTGGTTTCAGAGGTAACAAACACCCAACAAAGACTGAACAATCTGTCCCA
The DNA here is from genome assembly GCF_031143425.1 of Pleurodeles waltl. NCBI lineage: Eukaryota > Metazoa > Chordata > Amphibia > Caudata > Salamandridae > Pleurodeles > Pleurodeles waltl. The sequence goes on from NC_090439.1 coordinate 1,034,633,964, forward strand.
TCGTAGGTGAGCTGATTTCTATGAGGACTAATTAGCTGACCATTTCTGTCTTGGTTCAAGCAGCAAAACAATCTTCAAAGAAATTAAATGAAAGATGTTTTTTAATGACAGGTTGACTGGTCACATTTTGGTTTCTTTGATTAAATATTTGTAGTGGTGGGAAGAACTCACACACGTTCACTCTGTGGATGTCCGCAGGGTTAAATAAAGAGAGCATGAGATTCAGTGGAGTTCCGCCAATGAATGGCAAATATGCATGTTGTGCTGCTTGCCCTGCTCTTTAGTGCCGAAAAATGAGTCAGAATGGCACATTGTAGTGTGCAACGTCGCATGGCAATTTGAGTTGCTTTTGCTTGTGCTTGAGTAGAAAATCCAGTTAAGCAGCAACAAATCTACTTGAGAAACTTCTCTCTGGCCATAATGGCTCACAACCGCCCTCAACTGTTCATGTTTAGCTCTTTGCTGCCTGACTTGAACAAGAAGAGTGTCTGCCAGGCTGACCTTTGCTCAGCTTGACACTCATCTTGTTGGGAAAAAGGTAGGTGGTGTAGCCATTCCACCCATGCAGACAGGATGCAGCTGTTGGGGAGACACCTGTTCAAGATAGAAACTAAAACTCAGTTTACCTTTCTTTTTCATTGTAGCTGACAAAAATAGAACATCTTATGACAGTAAGAGAGAGCTGACATTTCATCATAAACAAATAATCAGGGGTGGGCAGGCTGTTTTATTCTGCTTTTGGAATTGGGGGAATTTGGCGATGAAGAAACAAAATGTAACACTAAAATAAAGCCAAATTCTGTCAATCACCGGGTGGAGGATGTTTTTTCCTGCGAGGCTCCAGAAATGCAAGCTTGTGAGTGTGAGCAAGATTTGGTGTCCCTTAGTTCATTTTCTAATGTGGGAGGTCACCGGCAGTCACGATCAAAGGGCTGCTTTTCAAGTAGATTTGCTGCAGCGCGAGTAAATTTCCTACTTGTGTGGCAGCAAAATCATTTTGAACCAGCAGCACACCCTCTTATGCACCTCATGGTTGCATTATTTAGCACTGTTTGGGCTACAGTTGTTAAATTGCAGCATAACCAATGCATCTTTTCTGCCCATTGGTGGAACTCTGTGGATTCTTTCAGAATTTTTATGTAACTCTATGGAATTCAATGAAGTGAAACTCCACGAGTTCTGTACATCCCTAATATTGACTGTTCTTTAGTTAGTCACACATCACAGGCAGTGGCTTGTGATGAAAGCAAATGGTTCCCCAACAGGGCTGGAAAAAGTCATTCTAAGACAGAGCTATTCTACAAAACAAAATGAGGATATTTTCCAAGGTTGATTGAGTCGTATTTACTGTATTCAGAAAATGCCCGTTCTTAAAATTCCTCACGCTTTGTTAAATTTTACCAGGTAATCCTGCCAGAAGTGAACATGGAAAACAATACGGTATTTACTATTACATACGGATTTTGGAGAGTTCATCACCAAAATCTGCCAGTGAGTTCCCAAAACCAGAGTAGGTGCTATTTATTGCACCCAATACATTCCAAACCCCATGATGTTGTATTTTATCAGGTGCAATAAATAGCACCTACTTTCTTGCACATTCTGAATTAGGGCCTTAGGTGCTTGGAGAAAGTGGAAGTTGTTCTAGGCACCTAGGGCCGTATAAAGTCCACAAGGGATGTTCTTCATGTTATTACGGCTCTCAAAGAAAGAAAGGATGGAGTAAATATGCATCACAGTATCCTCAGGCTTTGCTTGCAATTTACAAAGGCTTCACTTTCAACCCATATTTAATCAGTAGCCATAAACAGTAGCTCTGTGTATTCTAAAAAGGCTTTATCTTTTGCTTCCTAATATGTAAGCAAATAGGAAGCATTTGATGAACTATGAAATAGAACAGTAAATCCCATAGTTGATAAACTCTTCTATTGATGTTGAGAAAGCACTTTCATTGTGATTAAAACATCTTCAATGGAAAGTGATCACTTTCAAATTTATTTGCATTTTCATCAATTTAAAATTTACTTCTTGTTTGGTGGTTTACAAGATTCTACTGTCTCAGTTATGACGTTTTTGAAATGCCTTCTGGTTTAAAATATCTATATTTAGCCTATTTTTTGGTGGCATGGCAAATTAGAAAAGGTTGTGTGGAATGCAGAAAATAACAATTTCAAAATGTTCATTCTAGGCCTCAGTGATTTGAAAAAGAGTTCTGCAAGTCTGCTTTTTGAGATTCCCTCTGGCATCCTAAATTAGCACTTCCATGATTTTTTTTCCACTGCCTCCATAATCTATGTATCCTGTTTCATTTATTGTATATCATCTTAAAATGTGACCAATGCCTAGCCTCCCTCACACAAATGTATTGTCGTTTCTTGCTAGTGGCACATAAGCAATGAACGTCTGTACTGCTCACTGGTCCAGATTTAGGGCATATTTGCAAGAGACCTGCACCACTGGACTGTTGGAAAGAGGATTATTGGTAAGGGCAGGTAAGTACCTACACTTAGCAATAGGCCACTAACCTCCACTTAGGTCTCAAGAAATTAAACCCAGCTCAATCCATTAGTAGCTTGACAACAAGCCACAAGGCTTAACTTAGGAGACAAGTGTATAAAGCATTTAAAAATCACAAACCACTATATAGTAATTCACAAAACACAATAAAAATCCAACACCAATTCGTAAAAATAGAACATATTTTTATCTTTAAAATGACACCAAAACGAATAGAATCAAATAAGGGGAACCGGAGATATGAATTTTTTAAGAATTTGTGTTTTATAGCACCTAGAAACAAAAAGCGCCAATCTGGACATCTGGTCACACCTTAAAATTTCAGGCCGACAGCGATGGAGCCCTGCTCAGCTGCAGCAAGTGGGAGGACTTGGTCAAAATTTTATCTTCAGACTTAGTCGTTTTCTTGAAGATTATCTTCATAGGGACGAAGACACCAGTCTGATCCGACCTCCCTGGAGCCCTTCCTTGAATACGCATCGCAGGAGACCTCATGAGCATTTCTACATTTGGACTTAGTTGATTTTTCAAGACAGAAATCCTTCAACTGGGCCAAACCTGAATCTTGATCCGACGTCCTTAGAGCCCTCTTCGGATACACTGCGCAGGAAGTCCCGGTCAACTTTCTACATTCAGACTTACTAACTTTTTAGGAGATTTTCTTCAGAGGGACGAACCTGCAAGTCAGGCCGGGTCGCGTTTGAGGCCAGCTGGCTAGAATCACCACGGCAGGTCAGTCCCTCTATGGAGCTTTTTCCAAAAAGTTATCCAATCTTCTCCAAACTTCTGGATCTTCTTCCAGAAGGTCTTTTAAGGTCCATTAGGAATCCACAGTTCACCTCAAGGTTCCAGAAGCTCTGGGTTGCTCCTTGAGGGTGCGGACAACAACTCCCAGAATGCAACTGGCTCAAACCCCAAACTGGCCACTGGACAGTAGTCGGCTGGACAGTTTCTTCAGGATCTGAGACAGGGGACTCTGGTCAGCAATTTGTCACCTGTAGCAAACAGGGAGTCGCTCCTTGAACCAGTTGAAGCCAGGCAAAGTCCTTCTTGTGGTGAAGCCCAAGTGTGCAGCTGGTGCAGTCCTTCAGAGTGCAGTGTCCAGGTGCAGGTCAGGGGTCCAGCAGGACAATCCGTCTTCTTCTGATGTTCTTCCTTGTAGGGATCTGAGGTGTGGGTGCAGCTCTGCCATATTTATCCTTGCTCCTGGATGAAAAACAGGGGAGTCCTAGGTGTCCAATCAGAGGCAGGGTTCTTCCCCCTGTGATGACCACTTCCTGGAAAGTGTGGCAAAAATCAATCCCAGGGAGCAACATTCTTCAAAATTCCAACATAGCTGAAAATGATTTTTGGAGGTTAGATCTGGCTGAGCCCACCTACTGGTGTGGCTAAAATTCCTAAACACACCCCTCTCTTGCCCTCGCCTAATCTAATCAAGAGGGCACCTAATTGTCTGGGGTTGCGGGATGTGAGGGAGATGCTGGGTTGCTCCAAATGTCCTTACCTGCCTTTGAAGACCGGTTTGGCAGCTTCCCCATCTGCCAAGGCAGATCTGCTCCTCCATGAACATCCTTTGTGTTCAGCCCAGGCCACTTCACACCCCATCAAGACAGCTTAGCCAAGCTGCCAAATGCTGGTCTATGGGAGAAGGGCACTACAGAGCTGAAGTTGCCAACTTTTCAGGTAGAGTTTAAAACTCTTTACCTGAACTAGTTATATTAAATCCAACAATTGTAAGTTGTGGGATTTATTATAACAATTATTTTGTAACCAAACTCGAGGTACCTGACACTTAAGGGGACTTTGTTAATTAAAATAAAGTCTCCCCATTTTTGCCTATGGAGGCCCCTTCACTTCAGTGAGGGAAAAATAATTTGGCTATTTTACCTCACCAAGGCTTATAAAACAATTTTTATAAGGTTTTTATAAGGTCCCTGCTTATAGTTACATGGCAACCAGCCCTTTGTTGGTCCTCAAAGAAAGCTGCCTTATGACATCACCCGCCACAAGGGGTCAGTGCAGGATACCAGATTTCAACAGATGGCCTCGCTTTAGGGGGAGAGAAGCATACAAATGGCAAACTGGCAGTTCTCCCAAGGATCTTAAAATTATTGAACGAGAACTGGTAACCTTATAACTGCTGAATAAGGAATATTACTGATTTTTTCTGAAATAATGTGGATGTCCTAATCTCATGAAATACATTTCTCATGGGGGTAGAATTCGGCAGGTGAGATGGGTCATTAACCGGTTTGAAAACGTATTAGTTAATGGCACATATCACTCATATAGTGTAGACACTGAGAAATTGGGTGTTAGGAAAAGGACACGATGTATGGAATCTAGCAAAAAAGCTGAAAATTTGAGAGCCTCTTGTGTTTATTAGTCTATAATTTTACAAAATTGCACAGTTTAATAGAAGAAAAAATGCAGGTCCTGATTCACAGAGCTCAACCACACTTTTCTGTAAGTTTATTTTTTTTGCTTCACAAATTATGCGCTTATAGTAGTTTATGACTGGGCAGACTTCGCAGTCGGGAAGCAGAACACAGGACATAAAAAGACAGGCCTGTTACATTGTCACTTTAATTAAACCAACTTTAGAAAGAAGATGGCAAATAAATCACCATTTAACTGGGCACCAAAGTGGAGATAATTAAATAGTATTTAAACTTAATGCGAAAAATAGAAAAAATAAAGTAGCACACGTGGAACCTGCTTTGTCAATGAAGTGAAAGGGACATTTTTTGGCAGACGTTAACAATGTGCATGGACTTTGTGCAGTCATTCAAAGTGAAAGGTGCCAATGGGTAAATTGAGCTGACTTTCCCATGCTGGATGATGTGGTGGGTAAAAGAAAAACATGAATGACAATTTAAACAATAGATGCAGCCTGCTGATCAAAAGCCCCTACGTACTGTGGCCCGTATTTATACTCCGTTTGCGCCGAATTTGCGTCGTTTTTTTCAACGCAAATTCGGCGCAAAACGAACGCCATATTTATACTTTGGCGTTAGACGCGTCTAGCGCCAAAGTATGGGCAAATAGCGTAATTTTTTTGCGTGAACGCCTTCCTTGCGTTAATGAGATGCAAGGAAGGCGTTCCCGTCTAAAAAAATGACGGCGACGCAAATGCGTCGTATTTATACTCCCGGGCAAAAATCACGCCCGGGAGGTGGCGGGTCAAAAAACCCCGCATTTGCGCCACTATTTAACGCCTGGGTCAGGGTAGGCGTTAAGGGGCCTGTGGGCTCAAAATTAGCCCACAGGTGCCCTCCCCTGCCCCCAGGGACCCCCCCTGCCACCCCTGCCCACCCCAGGAGGACACCCAAGGATGGAGGGACCCACCCCAGGGACATTCAGGTAAGTTCAGGTAAGTATAATTTTTTATATTTTTTAATTTTTTTGGGGTGGCATAGGGGGGCCTTATTTGTGCCCCCCTACATGCCACTATGCCCAATGACCATGCCCAGGGGACACAAGTCCCCTGGGCATGGCCATTGGGCAAGGGGGCATGACTCCTGTCTTTACTAAGACAGGAGTCATGAAATGGCGTCTGGGCGTCGTAAAAAAATGGCGCAAATCGGGTTGAGGCGATTCTTTTGCCTCAACCTGACTTGCCCCATTTTAAGACGCCCTAACGTCATTTTTTCCCAACGCCGGCGCTGCCTGGTCTACGTGGTTTTTTTCCACGCACACCAGGCAGCGCCGGTCTGCTTGCGCCGGCTAACGCCATTCCATAAATACGGCGCCCGCATGGCGCTTCAGAATGGCGTTAGACGGCGCTAAATTTTTTGACGCTAAACTGCGTCAGCGCAGTTTAGCGTCAAAAAGTATAAATATGGGCCTGTATATCATGTATGAATTTTGTGTGGAAAAAAAATAAAACCTGCTAGACAGATTGAAAGTGCGAGATGATTGCTGTTCAATATCAAACTAACCATTCCTGAGCAAAATCATGAAGGACAAGGAGAGCAAATTCAAGTACAACTGCAATCAATCCTTGGTGACAATCTGTGTGGGAATGAATCAATGCTTGCTAACATCAGGAAGGAGATCCATCAGTGCTTAATTTGTGCTCGTTGATCCCGTGGGGGACACCAGCACTTATTTTTGAGGGGCAGCAATTTTTTTCTGCCTCAAGCATTTACTGCGAGCAAAAGACACATTTGGGAAAGACAGAGGAATAGAAAAAATAAAAAAGTGTCACAATGGGAGAAAACACAAAGCTGGAAGAGTGAGCTGAAGGGGAAGGGAGTGGCTTTAAATGGATTGAAGAGGCCCGAGATAGCTTCAGCAGCCACGTGTTTAAGAGGGGGGATTTGGGCACTGGCTCTTTTTTATTCACAAATTAAGCACTGACATTCCTTCTTCCTTAAATTCAAACACACTTGAAACTCTGCTACCAATTGACTTGTCCGTAGCACGTCACATTCTACAAGACTGACTGGAAAACTGGCGGGCACCATCACTACAGAACTATTATCTATCTTTTTTCACCACTACGTCCATAGCAGAAAGTAGCCAACAGATTAGAATGGATTAATTTAATCAAATGCAAAACTCATATCAAGCAGTGTTCGCAAGTGCTCTTTGATCTCGCCCTAGAGGAGCTGTGGTCTAATGGCCAGAGCTGCTGATTTTTTGGCTGGGAAACCCGGTTCAAGTCCTGCTGGTTAAACAGTCTGTGATTTTTTGGGCAAGTCATTTAATTTTGCCATGCCTTAAATAAAATAAATATAACCTTGTGTAACATAACATGCTGCTCATGTAAAGTGCTCAAATGCCCTCTGGCTGTATTTGTGCTATAAAAAACTGCAGAAAGTACTACTAAGTGCATCCAATGGCCACAGGTATCTCTCTACACAAATCAGAGTTTCAAACGTGCGCAGTGTGCTAGTTCACATTGGACCAGAAAATGATGACTACTGCATCTATATCTCAAGCTGGCTAAACTACAATTGTCAGCCAATCAAGAACAAATAGCCTCTGTGCTTAAGTGGGATAGAAATCAAATCCTTGTCCTTATGTCCTTATGGACAGCTCCGTACAATCTCCTTTCTATGGGCTCTCAAATTATGATTCATGGATGGTCTCACCTTCTTGTTACAGATCTCAGGAGTCACAAAAACAACTTCTAGCTGAAGATGCTGAGAAAGTGTCCTTCCTCCTTCCAATAATGCAGCAAAATAAATTTATTTTAGCTCCGGTTCGGCTTTGGTTGGTGATCAGCAATACGGTGCGCTATAAAAGAAAATTAAAAAACTCCAGAGAACATGAAATAAAGGTGCCTCACACTGAAGAAACGAGGCTGCATTACTTCAGCAGTAAGATAACTTAGCAGGCTCTCAACAACGCAAACATACAATAGAAGAATCCTGTGTTTCATCGACTGCCCCGAGAAATCACAGTGATATCTTTGTACCCCAACATACAGTGCTACATATATCAGCACTGCAAGACGAACTGCAGGGGTATCACGAGTTCCGGGGTGCAGGTGGCACCAAGACAGTGTGTGGTGCTGCAATGATGGATTATGTCATTAGACATCCACATGACACTTGAGACACTCTCTATGTTGACATTACCCAGCACCCACCATCTTGTTAGCCACCACACAGTCTTTCCATATAATTGAGTTGCAAAACAGCTAGGGGCCCTGGTGGGAGTATGGTGCAAACTATAGAAGACGACGCTTCAGGAAGGCACCAGCACCTTCTGCCTGCTGATCCAAAAACTCAAACTCCAACCGCACCTGTGCAGGAGAAGCAAGATGCGCTTCATGAAAGACCCTCTTGTAAATCTCGTTGACCAGCCTTTTTAACAAACATGATCCTTTACCCAGCAGAATTTCCTGACCATAAGATAATGAAGGGATAATCTTTGCTCTCATAACTTCCATTAGTGGGAGGAGATTCGGCCCCTTAAGAGCCTTAAATAATTTAGAAAAAGCGACCTGTGGAGCCACAGCATTAAGTTAAATCTCCTTCCTAAGCCCAACAAAACTACCCCTAGAATCAAGATGCACCCCTAGATATTTAAAATACTGGTTTGAAGCAAGAATAATACTCTTATAGTACCAGCAGATTCCCAAATGCTTTTTCCTGCTGAAGGAGACCCCTTTGGTTTTGTGCAATTAACTTCTAATTGATTCTCAAGCGTATACAATGCAAGTTGGTTAAGCAGCCATTGAAGGCCAATTTTGGTATAGCTAAACATTGCCAGCATAGGGCAAGTGGATGAGCCTAAGACCACCCATCTTAGGGGGGTGAGAATTAACAGCATGGAGAGCCGATGACAAATCTGCAACAAACAGATTAAAGAGCAGGGGCGCAAGCATGCAAATCTGTTTCACACCACGACCAGTGGAAATTTTCCTGGAAAGGGGACAACTATCTCCTAATTTGTATACAGACCCAGGTATGTGTGTTTAGTTCTACAATGGCACCCAAAAATACTGATGGAGTTCCCCAGTTTTGTCATTTAGCCCACAGGGTCCGATCGAATGCTGCCTTAAAATAAACAAAACAGCAATGCAACACGGAGCCTGATAAAATTGCCCGTCCCTCAAAATAGTTAGGGCTAATAAGTTCGTAGATGTACCTGAAGCAGCAGAGAACCCTGTTTGAACAATGGGGATTAATCCCTTCAATTCTGCCTAGACACGAAGTTCTTGCAACAGATGACTAGCATAAAACTTAGCCTCGTTATCAAGGAGGGCTATCAACCTAAAATTAGCTGGATCCGACCTTGAACCACTTTTATATAGCAGATGAAGTATGGCACCATGCAAGGACTCAGGAATTCTTGATGTCAAAAGACAATACTCAAACAGATGCTTAAGATGAACTACCCAAAAGGACATGTGGAGATGAAGATTTGTTCCCATAAAGGTCAACAATCTAGTGCAATGAAAGGAAAATATAATGGGTTGGGACATTTACAGAAGGTAGAGGTTATCTACTAAGGGTAAAATGCAATATGATCAGAAAAGACAAAACTAACAAAATTGCATATGGATAAATAACATGCAAACAAATTCTACACTGTTATCCGCTATTATAGACAACAAGAAAATATTGAACTAGTGTGTTAAAAGGAAACCTTTAAAATGCTTGTGATACCAAAGATTTACTAGTTCTGACTCTAATATTTTACTTTCGGGGACCAGTGAGTTTTCACAAACACGGCATTTAGTGCAAAATGTCCTAATTTAATTTAGACCTTTAACATAGGCCGAAGCTGACTTTCTTCTACAAGAAGCCCCATTTTAGTTTCTCCAAGAATTTCGAACATTGAACCAATGCAGATAACTACAGCACTGACATTGTATTGTGATTTCTGCCTTTAATTTACCAGTAGCAGTTTGTAGACTGAGTAGATACATCTTAAGCTCCTATTTTTTATATATACATTGCACTCTAATGTAAAACATATGAAGCTTACTAAGTACCTCTAGAAACAGAAGAGGCGAAAACGTTGGCCGACCTAATGCTGACAAGAAGAAATCCTAATTTTGTATGATCAGAAACAACCGTAATAGGCAGAGCAGACAGGAATTGCATATTTATATTCACTGTAAAAAAAAAAATATAGATCAGCCCTTCCACCAAAGGCACTGCTGAAGGTATTGCATTACATGTAACGCGAGAGTCTACATATAGACGTAAATGGAACATTAAGCCATTTTCCAAGATCAAGAGGTTAATCCTACGGGCTCGAGTTTCATGGGCGTGCATTTTCTTTGGAACGGTAATCTTTGCGTCATCTGCATGTTTTCATTTTAGGAAAGCAATCTACGGATTGTTATTGCCAAGCAGAGTATGAACGGGCTTTTCGAAGTTGCAAATAACAACGGCTCTTTTCCTATTAATTCCCTCTAGGGAATATATTTTGACAGCAAATGGACCGTTCGCAGAGGCAACAAAGTTGTCAGAAATTATACAAAGAGTTTTATATAAATATTTTCGATACACAATTCACAACTTCATCTGAAATTAATCTAATCATCCCCATGAAACAAATCAATGCACTCAGACATTAGCTCAGCCTCTCATAAGCCATTGACCTCTCCCATACCTTTTAATGTTTCTGGGGACACTCCCTGGAAATGACAAGAGGTTCTTCCTGTTTGGTGCACCAGTCAGTCGCCTTGTCCAGCAGGCCAAGGGAGGGAAAGACTGTGAAGTCCAGAATCTGGCAATGTCTCTCTTGGCCTATTTTGTGCCAGTTCGAGTGATGATGCGATCCCCTCTAGTTAACCCCACGCCTTTCATAATGCCCAAAATGCTAGATGCAGGGAAGTATCCAACGAAAACCCTAGCATACAGAAAAGGGAAGTAACACTGCCCTTCAATAATGCCTGATAGGGAGTGCATACCCAAACCACATGAAAACAAGCATTTGCAATGCAATGGTCTCTCGTTTGCTCGTGTTAGAGATATTAGCTTTGTAAATTCCTAACTGGACTTTTCTTGCCACCCAAACTGAAAATAAAAAGTAAAACAGTTGACATAAGGGAGCCGATTCAAAGCACCACAGCCACCATTAGCTTGAGCGTGAAGGAGATACACAAAAGGAAAAAAAAGTTTGTCCGCAGTCGAAGTTCTCGGCAAAAGTGCAATTATCCATGTGACAGGGTTGGTCCCCAAGGCGGTAACAAAACTGACCCAAAAAGGGACAAACAAAAAGCATTTACCAATTGTAACACAGGATGTTTGAAAGACAAGCCCATGAATGAGTGATAGTGATGGGTGTGCTGTGGTCATCGTTAAAAGCCCAGATACATATCAACATGTCAAAAAAGCAGCACTTGCGCTGCTATGCTTAACCACAAAATGGGTGCGCAGTTCCAGACAACAACGGCCCCTGTTGACATGAATGCCTTTAGATAAACCTCTATGGTGAGGATTTCGACTTTGAGTCATTCTGCAAGACGTGTGGCTGTTTTTATAATCAAAATCAACCAATCGCGAGTGCAATGTGGCCCTAAAAAACGCTTAGAGGAGCTGAACCAATCCATCAATGAGTATGACGTATATCTACAAAAGACTAAGGCCCTCATTACAACCCTGGCTGTCGGTGTTAAAGCGGCGGTAAAACCGCCAACAGGCCGGCGGTAAAAAAACATGGAATCACAACCATGGCGGAAACCGCCATCATAGACAGACACTTTAACACTCCGACCGCCACGGCGGTACAAACAAACAGCGTGGCGGTCACCGCCAACAGACAGACGGAAGACAATGTACCGCCCACAGTATCATGAGAGGCCAATCTGCCACCTTTTCCGGGGCGGATTCACCGCGAACAAAAACATGGCGGAAACCGGACTTGGAAGGGAAAACACTCACCTCTACACACCCCACGAGGAACCAGGACGCCATGGAGCCGGAACTCCGAATTCTACCTGCCATTGTCTTCCTGCTCCTCTACCATGAGCACGAATGCCGGCGGCGACGACCACGGTGAGTACTGCACCTACGACACAGGGGAGGGGGGAGATAAAAGAGAGTGGCACAAACATACGCAACACCCTCACCCCCACCCTCACCCACTACAACACACACACAAATACATGTTTGATACATTACATTTACACCCCCCAGCCGCCCCTGGAATAACGCAAGGATAAAATGAAATGAGTTGAACGATTGTAATCAATAAAAATCCATTACTCAAAAATATATATACACTATTAACAAATATATACACCAAGAATTCAAGTCCATGTACTGCACCTACATAGACCGTGGCCCAATGGGCCCAAAATGCATGTGTGAGGCCCACACAAGATACCCGATCAAAACAGAGAGAACACTGCAGGGGCATCAGATCGAAATAAAACAGGCACCTCAGAGGTAAGGGAAGGCGGGGCACCTCAGCCGGATGAGTGCACGAAGCCAGCTCCACGAGGGGGCACCATGCCCATTGATGTATCCTGCGGAGTGCAAAGCCACAGTCTCTCAAGTCTCTCCAGTGGGTGGTTTGCCCACTGCTTTATCCTGGGGAGTGCAAAGTCACAGTCTCTCAAGTCTCTCAAGTGGGTGGTTTGCCCACTGCTTCATCCTGGGGAGTGCAAAGCCACAGTCTCTCAAGTCTCTCCAGTGGTTGGTTTGCCCACTGCTTTATCCTGGGGAGTGCAAAGCCACAGTCTCTCAAGTCTCTCCGGTGGGTGGTTTGCCCACTGCTTTACCCTGGGGAGTGCAAAGCCACAGACTCTCAAGTCTTTACTGTGGGTGGTTTGCCCACTGCTTTATCCTGGGGAGTGCAAAGCCACAGTCTCTCAAGTCTCTCCAGTGGGTGGTTTGCCCTCTGCTGCATCCTGGTGAGTGCAAAGCCACAGTCTCGCAAGTCTTTACAGTGGGTGGTTTGCCCACTACTTTATCCTGGGGAGTGCAAAGCCACAGTCTCTCAAGTCTCGCCAGTGGGTGGTTTGCCCACTGCTGCATCCTGGGGAGTGCAAAGCCACAGTCTCTCAAGTGGAGAACAGTTCTCCACTGGTTCTGGAGGGGGCTTTGTGTCCAGAGTGCTTCATCCTGCCAAGGACTGAGGTAGTGGATGTGATACTCCACTGGTTCTGGAGGGGGCTTTGTGCCCAGAGTGCCTCATCCTGCCAAGGACAGAGGTAGTGGGTGTGATACTCCACTGGTTCTGGAGGGGGTTTTGTGCCCAGAGTGCTTCATCCTGCCAAGGACTGAGGTAGTGGCTGTGATACTCCACTGGTTCTGGAGGGGGCTTTGTGCCCAGAGTGCATCATCCTGCCAAGGACTGAGGTAGTGGATGTGATACTCCACTGGTCTGGAGGGGGCTTTGTGCCCAGAGTGCTTCATACTGCCAAGGACAGAGGTAGTGGATGTGATACTCCACTAGTTCTGGAGGGGGCTTTGTGTCCAGAGTGCTTCATACTGCCAAGGACTGAGGTAGTGGATGCCTTTCTCCACTAGTTCTGGATGGGGCTTTGTGTCCAGAGTGCTTCATCCTGCCAAGGATAGAGGTAGTGGATGTGATACTCCACTGGATCTAGAGGGGGCTTTGTGCCCAGAGTGCTTCCTCCTGCCAAGGACTGAGGTAGTGGATGCCTTTCTCTACTGGTTCTGGAGGGGGCTTTGTGCCCAGAGTGCTTCATCCTGCCAAGGACAGAGGTAGTGGATGTGATACTACACTGGTTCTGGAGGGGGCTTTGTGCCCAGAGTGCTTCATCCTGCCAAGGACTGACATAGTGGATGTGATACTCCACTGGATCTGGAGGGGGCTTTGTGCCCAGAGTGCTTCATCCTGCCAAGGACTGAGGTAGTGGATGCCTTTCTCCACTGGTTCTGGAGGGGGCTTTGTGCCCAGAGTGCTTCATCCTGCCAAGGACAGAGGTAGTGGATCTGATACTCCAATGGTTCTGGAGGGGGCTTTGTGCCCAGAGTGCTTCATCCTGCCAAGGACTGAGGTAGTTGATGCCTTTCTCCACTGGTTCTGGAGGGGGCTTTGTGCCCAGAGTGCTTCATCCTGCCAAGAACTGAGGTAATGGATGCCTTTCTCCACTGGTTCTGGAGGGGATTTTTGCCCAGAGAGCTTCATCCTGCCAAGGACTGAGGTCGTGGATGTCTTTCTCCACTGGTTCTGGAGAGGGCTTTGTGCCCAAAGTGCTTCATCCTGCCAAGGACTGAGGTAGTGGATGCCTTTCTCCACTAGTTCTGGAGCGGGCTTTGTGCCCAGAGTGCTTCATTCTGCCAAGGACTGAGGTAGTGGATGGGACACTCCACTGACGGTGGGCCTACATGGAAGCTGTCCAGGCCCTTGGAACTGACCACCAGCTTCTTACGACTGACCACTGGGGTTGGCAGCCATGTCTGCGGTGGTGCCACTGGCACATGATGTGGCGTGGCCCCTGGTGGTGCTTGCGGCGGCCTCAGTAGCAGCGGTGCTTGCGGCGCTCATTGGCCAGCGGTGCTGGTGGGTGGCTCAGTGAGCGTGCTGCTGGCGGTGGTGTCCTGGGCAGCAGTGCTGGTGGCGGCGGTGTCCTGGGAAGCGGTGCTGGTGGTGGCGGTGTCCTGGGCAGCAGTGCTGGTGGCGGCGGTGTCCTGGGAAGCGGTGCTGGTGGCATCGGTGTCCTGGGAAGTGGTGCTGGTGGCGGCAGTGCATGTGGCATGCCGGTGGCGGTCTTGTCCGCTGTGCAGGTTGGCGGCAACTTCCCTTTCTTTCTCTGCCCCTTCCCCACTTTGGATGGTGGCGCAGCTGTCTCGCCACTCCCAACAGTAGTCCTGGAAGAGCCCTTGGTGGCAGATGATTTGCTCTTCTCCCTCTGGGCTGTGGCCAACTTCTTATGTTTCTGAGGTGGGGGACTGTCCTTGGCCTGGCTCCTTGGCACACTGGCTGCCCTGCTGCTTGGCGCACTCCAGAAGCCGGTTACTGCTGGCACCACTGTTCCCGGTGATGTGGTGGCTGAGGTGCTGGGTTGGGACCTGGAAAGGCGTGACCTAGGGGATGGAAGGGGTGGGGAAGGTGTAGGGAAGAGGTCAACATTTAAGAGGAAAAGTTTTTTTGACACACTGGGATGGGTAGATGGAGGGGATTTGGGAGTGGAGGAAGAGGTAGTGGTTGTAAGAGGTGTTCGTTTGCTGACTTTGGGTGAAGTTGCATGGGCTGTAGGCTGTCGTGAGGTGGATGGCTGTTGGGTGGGTGTGTGACTGCATTTGTGTAGTTTGGGAGGTGGGCTCACAGACACACTGGTAGAGGACACAGGGGATGTGTGAATGGTAGTGGGGGTTGTGAGTGCACGTGAGCGGTGTGTGGTGATGGGCGTGCTGGTGATGGACGTAGTGGCTGAAGATGTAGTGCATGCAGGTGTGAGTGGAGACGTGACAGGGAGGAAGGAGGGAGACGAGGAGGAGGGGACACAGTGGAGGCAGTGGATGTTGGTATGTGTGCACGGGTATGATGCTTGTGCGAGTGCCTGTTGGATGTGTGGTGCTTATGTTTGCCAGAGCTACCCTTGTGTGTTGAGGTGTGTGCATGTTGGTCTGATGGTGTGCTTGGGATAGGCTGAGGTACTGGGAATTTGGGCTGGGTGGAGGAAGTTGGAGGGGGGAGGCTGGACACAGGGACAATGGCTGCCATCAGTGCTGAGACCAGAGTCTGAAAAGCTCACTGTTGGGCTGCCTGACCAGAATGAATGCCCTCCAGGTATGCATTTGTCTGTTGCAACTGCCTCTCTACACCCTGGATGGCATTCAGAATGGTAGACTGCCCAACAGTAAAGGATCTGCGGAGGTCAATGGCCTCCTCACTGAGTGCAGCAGGGGTGACAGGGATACGGGCTGAGGTGCCTGGGGCAAAGGAGATGCCCACCCTCCTGGGAGAACGGCCATGGGGCATACGCTGTGGGGCTGCTGGGAGGGCGGTGCTGGTAGGGGGGGTGGCGGCTGTACCTGTAGATGCGGTGGGCACAGCGGGGCCTGC
Organism: Pleurodeles waltl; assembly: GCF_031143425.1. NCBI lineage: Eukaryota > Metazoa > Chordata > Amphibia > Caudata > Salamandridae > Pleurodeles > Pleurodeles waltl. Next base: position 1,034,649,933 of record NC_090439.1, read on the forward strand.
CACCGCAAGGGAGCTCCCATCAGAGGACGAGTCGGTGTCGCTGGTCTCAGCTCCTGTCCCCGCCGTGGAGCTCCCCTCGCCCACCGACCCACTGGTGAATTCGGAGTCCATAGTGTTGCCCTCCAGGGCCATGTGGGATGCAGCTCCCTCCTGCTCCGGTGGCACTGCTCCTCCGCGTGATGATGCTAATGCACACAAGAAGAGGGAGACCACAAAAAGGGGGGGGAGAAAGTAGAAAGACAGGTTCAGTGCATGCAATACCGCTACCGTTGGCAGACACTACAGACACAACAGCCCTCTGCACTACGACATGCACTTAGAGTTCCCTAATTAATCACAGGGCCATGGGGTACAAGGCCTATACCCAATTGCTGCACACATGGAAGTCACAGGAGCCTGACTAGGGGTAGATGGCTTTGAACACTGGTGGGGTGGGGTGCCACATGGCCTGCCTTACGAAGGGACCTTACCTACAAACCTCACCCTGGCCTAGGGGTACCCACAGCCCACCCCTCCACCCAGACACCTCCCAAGCACGCTGAATCAGATGAATGTGACTGTACTCACCCCCTTGTGGCTACTGTGATGCCCTCAAGCGCCCATCCAACTCCGGTTACACCACCGCCAGGATCCAGAACATCAGGGGGGTCATGGTGCGACGTGCACCCCTCCCACGTTGGGAGGCCATCCCCAGCTGGGCCTCCGCCATATTCTTGCTCCAGCGGCGAATGTCCTCCCATCTTTTACAGCAGTGGGTGCTCCGCCTGTGGCGCTAAATATCCTTCTTCTGGTGGGCGCTGACCTACAGGAATAGTACAGGGGAAAAGGAGAAGATATAACCGTCCGGACAGTCACAGTCATTGGCCCATGTTCCTACCCTTGCCATGACGCACATACACTCACCGTTGTTTCATGCACGCCTCATTTCCCCCCCATTTCCCATCCACACCACTCCAAACAGGCATTGTCCATACAGCATGCTCACATTTCCTGACAAGTGGGTCTTTTCAAACTACAGTGGCCATAACATCAGTGATGTCCCAACCTATGTTCTCTAACGTGTTGTCAAGAGTGTTGTCTACCCTGCTGAAACACATGCACAGCTACATCATGTTTACCTCAGGTGGGGGATTTGCTTACAGTGAAAGGTGACTTCTATGCTTTGGGACATATCCCCAACATCATAGGTGCCATTTATGGGACACATGTGGCCTTGGTCCCCCCGCAGGAGTGAACAGGTGTGCAGAAACCGGAAGAGTTACCATTCGATGAATGTGCAGATGGTGTGTTTGGACGACGAGTACATCTCCCATGTGAATGCCAAGTTTCCTGGCTCAGTGCATGACGCTTACATTCTGAGGAATAGCAGCATTCCTTATGTGATGGGGCAACTCCAGAGGCACCGTGTGCGGCTATTAGGTGAGGACATGGACCCTATACAGTGTGAATATTTGTCTGGGGTTGTCCCTAAGGGTTAGTGTGTGTCTAACAGCTGTCCCTCGACATTTGCAGGTGACTCTGGCTACCCCAACCTGTCATGGCTACTGACCCCAGTGAGGAATCCCAGGACAAGGGCAGAGGAACGCTACAATGAGGCACATGGGCGAACTAGGAGGGTTATAGAGAGGACCTTCGGCCTCCTGAAGGCCAGGCTCAGGTGCCTCCATATGACAGGTGGTTCCCTATTCTACTCACCAAAGAAGATGTGCCAGAACATCGTGGCTTGCTGTATGCTGCACAGCTTGGCTTTGCGACAACAGGTTCCTTTTCTGCAGGAGGATGGTCCTGAAGGAGGTCTTGTGGCTGCTGTGGAGCCTGTGGACAGTGAAGAAGAGGAGGCAGAAGAAGAGGATATCGACAACAGAAACACCGTGATTCATCAATACTCTCAGTGAGACATAGGTAAGAAGACATCACTCCCTCCTACATTTGATACACCTCTCATCTGTCTATCACTTTCACCCAGTGTATGGACCCTGATTTGTCACTTTCCCTTTCAATTTCACAGATGTGGGTCCTACTGTGTGACCTCTGCTTTTTTACCTCATGGACTAGAGCTGTGTGACATAGGTATGTTGACAATACAATGAACATTGCTATTTCCCTCAGTTATTGCAAATACACATTTGTGAAAGCACAGACTGAATCCAGATAGTTTTGTGATTTAAGGGTGTTTATTTAAGTGCTAAATAGTGGAGGGGGTTGTAAAATGGTCAGGGGTGTTGGTGGAGGAATGTCCATGGCAGAGTCCAGTCTATTAGTCTCACAGGTGCATTGTCCAAAGGGGCATAGGAAGTAGAGCTGGGGCAGTTTAAGGATGGACAGGGTGACAAAGTGGGACAGAAGGATGACAATCATGGTTGTCTCATTTCTAGGCGGGGGTCCTGGCATTGTTCTCTGTCATGGTCCTGGATCTCAGGGACCACTTGCGGGGTGGTTCTCCATCTGCAGGGGGTGGGGTGCTGGTGTTGTGGTCCTGTGGCGGTGCCTCTCGTCCACCTGCGCCGGTGGAGGTGGTGGGCAGTATATCATCCAGGCTAGTGTCAGGGGCCCCTTGTTGTGCCACAGTGTCCCTCCTGGTGTTCATGAGTTCCTTCAGCACCCCTACAATGGTGCCCAGGGTGGTATTGATGGATTTGAGTGCCTCCCTGAACCCAAAATACTGTTCCTCCTGCAGCCGCTGGGTCTCCTGAAACTTGGCCAGTACCGTTGCCATTGTCTCCTGGGAATGGTGGTAGGCTCCCATGATGTTGGAGACAGCCTTGTGGAGAGTGGGTTCCCTGGTCCTGTCCTCCCCCTGTCGCACAGCAGCCCTCCCAGTTCCCCTGTGTTCCCGGGCCTCTGTCCCCTGAACCGTGTGCCCACTACCACTGTCCCCAGGTCCCTGCTGTTCTTGGGGTGGTGGGTTAGCCTGGGTTCCCTGTAGTGGTGGACACACTGCTGCTTGATGTGTCCTGGGGACAGATGTATGGGCTAGCTGGGTGGGTGCTGTGCTGGTGTTTCCTGAGGGGGAGGCTCTGTTGTGGCTTATGCCAGTGTGAGGGGAACCGACTGTCCCAATGTCCCAGATGGGCCGGGCTGGTCATCTAGATCCAGTTGGACAGCTGCTGTCATCGCTGTGGGCCTCTTCTGTGGGTGGAGTGGACATGTCTGGGACCTCCTGTCCGGTAACGTTGGGTAGGGGTCCTGCACGGGTGTAAAGGCATGATTATTGCATCTGTGTGTGCCATGGTGTGCAATGGGTGGGTGACCCTGTACCCCAGTGCTTGCATTCCTGTGTAGGACCTTGTGTGCTAATTGTTTAGGGGTCTGTGTGGGTATGTGTAGTGGCCATGCATTGGTGATGGGTGTCCATGCTTTGTTGTTGCATGCAGGGCTTGGTGTGGGGATGTGTGGTTTGTGCTAGTGGGACATATGTGAGGAGTTGGAGTGATGGGGGTGAGGGCGAGGGTGGGGGTATGTGATAGCATGCAGGTAGGGTGGAGGATGAAGTAGTTAAAGATTTGACTTACCAGAGTCCATTCCTCCAGCTACTCCTGCGAGGCCCTCGGGATGCAGAATAGCCAAGACCTGCTCCTCGCATGTTATTAGTTGTGGGGGAGGATGTGGGGGTCCGCCGCCAGTCCTCTGAACCACAATGTGGTGTTTTGAGACCTTCCCCGTAGGTCATTCCACCTCTTTCGGATGTCATCCCTAGTTCTTGGGTGCTGTCCCACTGTGTTGACCCTGTCCACGATTCTGCACCATAGCTCCATCTTCCTAGCTATGGTGGTGTGCTGCACCTGTGATCCGAATAGCTGTGGCTCTACCCGGATGATTTCCTCCACCATGACCCTGAGCTCCTCCTCTGAACACCTGGGGTGTCTTTGCGGTGCCATGGGGTGGTGTGGGTGATGTGTGAGGTGGTGTGTGTTGTGATGTGTGGGGTGATGTTTAGGGGTGTGTGGTGTTTTGTGCGTGGATGTGTATGTGTGATGGTGTTGTGTGCCTCTGTATGCTGGTGTTGTCTTTGCTGTGCTGTCTCTCTGGCCTTCGTAGTAAGGGTTTGTGGGTGATGTGGGTGGGTGTTTTATATTGTATTGGGTGTGTGGGAGTGGTGTGTGTATGTGTATCAGGTGTGTTTATTTCGAATTGTCCAATGTGGTAGTGTTTTGTAAATGTGTGTGTATTTTGAGCGCGGCGGTGCGTAACGCCAATGGTTTACAAATAATACAACTGTATTTTGTAAGTTTGTGCCACTTAAACGTCAAAAAATGATGCAAATGCGGCACTAAAAATGTATAAATATGGGCCTATGTATCCTCAGGAAGGAACCCAGGGTATAGCACTGACTCAGACTCATCCGACTCAGGCTCTAGCAATTCCGAGTCCAACACAAAATAATTTTTTCAAGTAGGGGTCGAAACAGGAGGGCAAAGAGAACAGGCTTCAGCTCTGGGAGAGGGTGACCTATGTACCCCATGTACCCACCGCATGTAATGCAAAGCCCTTTTGTGCCAGGCCCTTTTTCACAAGGTCCCATGCCACCTCACAGGTGCCCTCCACCTTATGAATGTTGGGGTCCCCAGGGAGACCATCACCCACAGTACCGTCCTTTTTTAGGGACAGGTTAAGGATGCCCGAAGGGCAGGACAAACAGACAGCCTCAGGTACATTGGGCACCGGACGCAGAGCAGGGGAGAATGCTGACCCGGAGTATGACAGTGGAGAACTCACAAGGTCGGGACATCCAAGCGTGCCCAAGCAACCACACAGTTTAATTGTTAACTTGAGTGGTCTGACACTTACCCCCGCACAAACAAGTGTCCTGGAGAAAGGTTTAGGATTTGTCCCTACTGCCCCGTTAGACAAATTCAAGTTATGTATGGAGGTCAACGAATTCATAAGGAAGGTTAAGCTTAGATCCTACTTTGGGGACTGCCCATCCGCTGTGGGCCCCATTATGGATGACACTGGTTTATGCAAAAAATCCTCTTCACACCACCTAGTGCTTCTATCCCAGTGGAAATCTTGGTGTTTGAACAAGCAGTCATGAAAGATATCAATGGCACTGATCCTACCTCTCTAAGCGTATTCCATAATACAACAAGGGAAGAAAAGAGAGAGCTACAAGACCTAGCCAACAATACAAGCATAGGCATCAAACCATCAGACAAAGGGGGCACCCTCGTCATTCAGACCATAGACAACTATAAGAATGAATGCTTAACTCTGCTGGGTGATTCACGGAATTATGAGAAACTGCAGGAAGATCCAACTGTTTTCCTGCAAAACAAGATCAGCAGTAAGGTTGAGCAAGCACTGGCACACAACTGGATTTCCCAGAAAGATGGTGAGTTCCTGATTAACAGGAACCCAGTGACCCCAAACTTTTACATATTCCCAAAATCCATAAAAACCTGGAAGCACCACGAGGGAGACCCACTATGTCTTGCATAAACTCAGTTTTGGAACCCATGTCTCGTTTTGCTGATGCTTTCCTCAGACCCATAGTCCAAAACACTGACACGTATTTGAAGGGCACGAAGGATGTACTGTGTCTCCTTAAAGACAGGCCTTTCGATCCTACCATGGAAACTCTGTTGGGTTTGGATGTGGAGAGCCTGTAGACCAGTCTACCTCACTCTAACACTTTACACATTATAGAGGAGGTCATTTTTTATATAGTCTGGGAGTACCAGACACCACGCAAATTGGTTCTGGAATGATTCTTCTGGGCATTAACCAAGAACTGTTTTGGTTTAGAAGACACTCTGTACCTTCAAAAACACGGTACAAGCCTGGGAAGCACCTTTGCTTCAAGTCTAGCAGCTCTTTACGTTCACCATCTGAAGAAGGAAATAATTCTTAAAACCACCAACCCCTATAGGGAAAACATCACTCTATGAGAACGATACCTTGACGATATCCTAGTCATTTGGAAAGAGAAGGAAACACAAATAGCCCCTTATTTGCTGTGGCTCAACGTGCAGGATCAGTTGCTAAAAGAGTAAAGAACAACTTTTCCTTGACCTTAACATTATAGCAAGTAATGGCACCCTAAAAACCACCACCCATGAGAAACCAACAGCTAAGAACTGTTTGCTATTATTTGACAGTGCACTCCCTCGCCATTTGCGAGAGAACCTTCCCTTTGGCCAGTTCCTCAGACTCAGTAGAAACTGTTCCGAGTTATCCAACTATAAACAGCAAGCCCAGAACCTTGCATCAAAACTAGAGGCTAGAAATTACCCCCCCAGAACCATCAACCGTGCCATCAAACGAGCACGCAAAAATAACGGAGAGGCTCTTTTGGACACCCCTCCTCAGAAAGAGAAATAGGCAAGGCCCATAAGTATTGCAACCTTCAATGTGGCCTCCAACCTGGTAAATAAGATTATCAACAGACATTGGCGCATTTTAAATAGTGGTCGTTTGGACCTTCCCAAACCTATGTTTTCCCACAAGCGTGGCAAAAGCATAAAGGACATACTGGTACACACCCGACCACGCCCACCCAAGAGAGGGTTGAACTTCACCAACTTCCTACCACCACCGACCGGGTATTACCCATGCGAAGAATGCAGTGTGTGCCATTTGACAAGCGCGACTAAGAGGGTTATTTTTAATTACATCTCCACATGGGAAATCAGGGGTTTTACTAACTGTAACACCCAAGGAGTAGTCTATATGATTACATGCCCATGCAATCTGCATTACATAGGAATGACTACCCACAAAAATTTGAATTGGGGAACATCGCAGAAACTTAAAGTGTGGCCACGCCACCACAAAAATGTCCTCCCATTACATCAATAGCGCACACACAGTAGATGAGTACTGTTAGACCTGACAGCCTTAGGGTGGTCACCCCTAACTTTTTGCCTACCTCCCTCCACTTTTTGGACACTGTTTTTGCTGGCTCTTAGAGTCTGTGCACTTTATCATTGCTAACCAGTGCTAAAGTGCATATGCTCTCTCCCTTTAAACATGGTAACCTTGGATCATACCTGATTGGACTATTTAATTTACTTATAAGTCCCTAGTAATGTGCACTATATGTGCCTAGGGCCTGTAGATTAAATGCTACTAGTGGGCCTGCAGCACTGGTTGTGCCACCCACTTAAGTAGCCCCTTTACCTTGTCTCAGGCCTGCCATTGCAAGGCCTGTGTGTGCAGTTTCACTGTCACCTCGACTTGGCATTTAAAAGTACTTGCCAAGCCTAAACCTCCCCTTTCACCACATATAATTCACCTCTAATGTGTGCCCTAGGTAACCCCTAGAGCAGGGTGCTGTGTGGGTGAAAGGCAGGACATTTACCTGTGTAGTTTACATGTCCTGGTAGTGTAAAACTCCTAAATTCGTTTTTGCACTACTGCGAGGCCTGCTCCCTTCATAGGCTAACATTGGGGCTGCCCTCATACAGTATTGAAGTGGTAGCTGCTGATCTGAAAGGAGTAGGAAGGTCATATTTAGTATGGCCAGAATGGTAATACCAAATCCTGCTGACTGGTGAAGTTGGATTTAATATTACTATTCTAGAAATGCCACTTTTAGAAAGTGAGCATTTCTTTGCACCTAAATCTTTCTGTTCCTTACAATCCACGTCTGGCTGGGCTTGGTTGACAGCTCCTTGTGCATTCACTCAGACACACCCCAAACACAGGGTCCTCAGCCTCACTTGCATACATCTGTATTTTGAATGGGTCTTCGTGGGCTGGGAGGGTGGAGGGCCTGCTCTCACACAAAGGACTGCCACACCCCCTACTGGGACCCTGGCAGACAGGCTTGAACTGAAAGGGGACCTGGTGCACTTCTTAGCCACTCTTTGAAGTCTCCCCCACTTCAAAGGCACATTTGAGTATAAAACAGGACCTCTGCCCTACCTCATCAGACACTTGCTGGAGAAGAAACCTGAACCAGAACCTGCATCCTGCCAAGAAGAACTGCCTGGCAGCATAAAGGACTCACCTGACTGCTTTCTACAAAGGACTGCTGCCTTGCTGTTGCCCTGCTGCCTCGCTGAACTCTTGTCTGGCTGTAAAAGTGCTCTCCAAGGGCTTGGATAGAGCTTGCTTCCTGTTCCCTGAAGTCTCAGGATCAAAAAGACTTCTCTTTTTCATTTAGACTCTTTGTGCGCCGAAAATTTCGACGCACAGCTTGCTCCGCGGTGAGAAAATCGGTGCACACCGACGCTGATCGATGCAACACCTTCGGGGCGACTGGAACTTCGACGCACGGCCTCGCAAGGACAACGCCGCCTGACTTCCAGAGGGAAAATTGACGCGACGCCTGCCGTGAGACCGAGAATTCCACATACAGCCTCCCGGAAAGACACGCAGCCGGAAAACAAGCCAAAGAATCCACGCACAGACCCTGGGACATCTGGTAATCCCGCAACCCACAGAAAGAGACTGTCCGCGCGCCGGAAAACGACGCACGACTTCCCCGCATGAAAAATAACGACGCAAGTCCGTGTGCGCAGGGGAGAAATCGACGCACAAATCATTTTTCTACGTATCTCTTCTTCTGCGGCCCTTTGCTGGGATTTTCCACTTTAAACCAGGTACTTTGTGCTTGAAAGAGACTTTGTTTGCTTTTTAAAGACTTAAGACACTTTGGGGGTCATTGTGACCCCGGCGGGCGGCAGTCGCCGCCCGCCTGGCGGGAACCGCCATTTGGCCGCCCCGCGGTCAAAAGACCGCTGGGGCCATTCCGACCTTCCCGCTGGGCCGGCCAGTGGGAAGGCGGCCTGCAACACTGAAGCCGGCTCCGAATGGATCCGGCGGTGTTGCAGGTGTGCGACGGGTGCAGTTGCACCCGTCGCGCTTTTCACTGTCTGCTAGGCAGACAGTGAAAAGCAGGCTGGGCCCTGTTAGGGGGCCCCTGCACTGCCCATGCCAATGCAGGGGCCCCCAGGGGCCCCAGGACACCCGTTCCCGCCAGCCTCTTCCTGGCGGTGTAAACCGCCAGAAACAGGCTGGCGGGAAGGGGGTCGGAATCCCCAGGGCAGCGCTGCCCTGGCGGATTCGCCCAGCTGGGGCAAAACTGGCAGGAAACCGCCGGCCCCGGTTTTCCGACCGCGGAATGGGCTTTGAAGCACCGCCAGCCTGTTGCCGGTGCTTCAGTCGTTCTGCGCCCCAGAATGACCCCCTTTATATCACTTTTCAGTGATATCTCTACAATTTCACATTGCATCTTTATTAGTTTTGACCTACAATTATCCTGATAAAAATTATATATTTTTCTAAACACTGTGTGATGTATTTTTGTGGTGCTATATTGTGTGATTGTATGATTTATTGCACAAATACTTTACACATTGCCTTCTAAGTTAAGCCTGACTGCTCGTGCCAAGCTACCAGAGGGTGGGCACAGGATAATTTTGGATTGTGTGTGACTTACCCTGACTAGAGTGAGGGTTCTTGCTTGGACAGAGGGTGACCTGACTGCCAACCAAAAACCCCATTTCTAACAAGTACCAATGGGTCATCCTTGAACATTACAAGGAGGTTAGGTCTGAATCCTTCCTTCTCGAAAGCGAACAACGCTGGGTTTTCAAATTATGCTCCCATCAACGTTGTCTGAATGAAAACATCCCCTAGGGACAACTAATGCAACACTAACAACTGTCCCCCTCATTTGAACATCCAATACCACATGCAGATATACCTAACATAGATTCCTTGAAATAACCACCAAGATACTTTATAAACATTTTTCTCTAGCCCTAACTTATGGCAGCTACCTTTTTGTATATATATATATATATATATATATATATATATATATATATATATATATACTTAATTATTCTCTGTGACTTACTGGTCACTTCCCTTCTATATTTTCTCTCTCCTTTCCCTCTCTTTTCTCTTCCCCCCTTTTCTTTCTACCCCCTCCATATTTACGACCCCCCCTTCGATCTCTTCCCTTTTTTCTTCTTCTTTCTTTTCCTTTCCCTTTTTGCTTCCCCTTCCCATACACCCCAAACCCCCTCCCACTCCCTCTCCCCAAAACCCCTTTTATTCTCTCCCCTTCCCCCCCACCCTTCATACCCCGTGTCTTCCTTTCCCCTACCCATGCCTCAGTTTCCAATACTGGTGCCATACACTTAATATTTTTCGCACAGGCACCGCGAGGGGCACCTGTAAGTCGGGGCACCTGTAAGTCGGGACCCTCGCAGTCCTCCCTAAGGACACCGACGCCTGCCATTTTGGGAGGTCATTGGTCTAGTCCTTGACGCGCCCATGAGTTGGGACGCGTGAGCAGTTTTCCTTTACAAATACCAGATCACAACTGGGATCGTGGTGTTATTCAGGCTTCGGCGAGGTGAGAAGTAGGCATTCTGGCAGGAGTGTTGCTTTGACGAAGTAAGTGCGCGCAATGCTCTTGACCACCTGCAATGCTAACAATGCGCTCAGTGAGTCTGACATTTACCGACTATATCTTTCAGTGTGTGACGACAAGCACACACACCCTCCCGGAGGACCTAACGTGCGAATAGCATAGATACTGAAAGTAAGTAATGCATGCATCATGTGTATTTTCTTTAGAGGTGCCTCACATGTTTAAGTGTGTTCTAGTGTTTCTTATGTGTAGTACGTCTTGTATTTGTTTTTTCCGCAAGAATTACAAGTGCCAATTGGCTGGGTGATGGAGACAATAGCACCACACCCTTGAGAGCTGCATTTACGCTTTTATTTAATTTCCTTTCTCTCCCACAGGTTTGCCCAGCAGAACTGATGGGTATTATTTAATGTAGTTATATACATTACCTTACCACATAGCGAGTAGTAACTGTGCTTCTATCAGTGTAGGCGCACAAGGAGTGATATGAGGGAGTTCACTTTGGTCCTGAAGAGGAGTCTAGGGGTATACTCCAAAACATGTAGACCACCTAGGAAGACAGGTACATAATATACCCACCGTCCCAACACCCCTTTTTAACCATACCACCCCTGTGAAACATATTAAATTGGTAATATCATCCAGATAGTAGTATTTTCAACTCACCAAGACCCCACCACTCCTATCTCTTTCTAGTAGTCACATTTTTTAAACCAACAGTGTTCCCACATCTTCCGTAGGTTGCAGCGCGCCTCGTTCTTTAGCAGAACGGGAAGAAACCCAATGATGAAGCATGCCACCATGGGATAACCCTGGTGGGTGAAGGTTTTTCAAATAAAGAATTTGTTTCTCCCTGTGGAAGTTTCTTTTCCCGGGCTGGGTCATTGTGTATTTCTCCATAAAGTATATCCAAGATATTGTCTCGGCCCAGGAGGATGATCTCTAAGTGGAGCATGGGTTTGTGCCACCCTCCACACAACCATTCATTAATTACCATTATGTGGGCCGCTTATACAGTAGTATAAGCAAATATCTACCATGCCCATTCCCCATCAAAGGGTGAACAAACACATTTACTAACCAAAGGAAAAGGAGGGGGGCTTTTGGCTAACTTCTGGCATTAAAACCAGTGATGGGGTATCAGGAACAGGAAGTTTGAATGACATACACCATTCAGGGCAATGCTATCATTTTGAACAAGGCTACACTATGGTGAATATTGAGAGGGAGTTTTGCCCACCTATCAAGATCAGTAGTGAGCATATCCGTAATGGGTTTAAGATTGAGGGTTCAAGTTAGGTTAGGCTTCAACACTATATGGGTTCACAGATATTGAAAATGAAGAGGCATATTTACAAGCCTTGTGGTGCAGGGCAGTGCAGAAATTAACCTTGCTGCGCTACCCTGCGCCACATTGGAAAGGGCAGAAATGCACTGTATTTTCAAGATATGGTGAACTTATGTTCTTTACCCCTGCGCTGACATACAAATTACTGCCTAGTGCCTAACGCAGGAACCCTTACAGCATGGTGCAAGGATGTCTGTAGCACCATCCTGCACAAAAACAGTCCTGGGAGAAGTTTTCCTCTTTCTATGTGTGCTGCAGAATTAAAGTTATTTCTCCTCATTGTGCAGAATGCAGTACACATAGAAAAAGGAAAAACATCAGGAGAAATAAAGGTGTTTCTCCTTGTTGCACCTCCCTTATGCCTCCCCTGGTGAGGCATACAGTTTTGACGCATTCCCTGGTTTACAGATTCTTGTAGATCTGGGAATGCATCAAAACCTGTGGGTGTTGCGTGAGAATACGCACCACAGCACCCATTGAAGTCCTCTCTAATGCAGTGTAATGCAATGCATTGACTTGTGCTGTGTTGCCTTACACCATATCTACATACCCATGAAAAGCCACACAAAGTGGCTTTGTGTAGCCTTATAGATATGGGCCTGCACTATACACCCAGGACTTGCAGATAAGCCCCTAAGTCTATGGAACAGCAGTTGTGATGGCCAGTCTATCATTTCCCTATCACCCACCCCAGAGGAACCAGCAGTGATTTAGACCTTTTAACTCGTAGACCAAAAGCCTCTACATAGAGGGGCAGCATATGGAACAATCGCCGACCCATGAAGAAAGGACGAGAAATAAACAGAAGGATATCACTTGTATAGAGTACAATTCAGTCTCCCATTGCCATCACCCAATTAAAGCCTCATCTTTGCATATCACATCAGATCTATACTCCCAGGGGCTGTATGGCCAAGGTGAAGAGAAAGGGTGACAGTGGGCAGCCTTACCGAGTACCTTGTCCAATTGGGAATGAGGAAGAGAGAATGGCATTACCGCGTAGCTTGACCGGTGGACTTGATTTGAGCTGCAGGACATATAGTTGGAATTTAGGTCCAATTCCTGTTTTTACCAGCACTGCGTCAAGAAAAGCACCGTTCACAGAGTCATATGCCTTTTCAAACTCTCAAAGTAGGAGAATCCCAGGGTCCTCTTGATTGTCAAGGCATGTGAAGGGCACTGGACTAATTGAGGCATCATTGTGAGAAACCTAATCAGGAATTTGTAAAGCGCACTATTCACCTGTGGGTGTTTTAAGGCGCATTTGCTGCTACTGCTCGAATAGCCAGGTCTTGAGAAGTTTTCTGAAGGTAAGGAGGTCTTTGGTCTGACGCAGGTGGGTGGGAAGTGTGTTCTACGTCTTGGCGGTGAGATGCGAGAATGATCTGCCGCCGGTTGTGTTTCTGCAGACACGTGGGACGGTTGTGAGGACGAGGTCAGAGGAGCGGAAATGCCGGGTCGGGGTGTAGAAGGAGAGCTGTCTGTTGAGGTATTCTGGCCCAGTGTTGTGCAGTGCTTTGTGAGCGTGAGCGTGGGTGAGGAGTTTAAAGGTGATTCTCTTGTTGACTGACAGCCAGTCCAGGTCTCTCAGATGACCTGTGATGTGGTAGAGGTGAGGGATGTCCAGGATGAGGCGTGCAGAGGCGTTCTGGATGCGTTGCAGCCTCTTCTGGAGTTTGGCCATGGTTGCAGTGTAGAGGGCATTGCCATAGTCCAGCTTGATGCTTACGAGGGCTTGGGTGACTGTTCTTCTGGTTTTGGTGGGGATCCATTTGTAAATCTTTCAGAGCATGCGTAGGGTGCTGAAGCAGGAGGAGGAGATGGCGTTGACTTACTGGGTCATGGAAAATGAGGAATCCAAGATGAATCCTAGGTTGCGTGCATGGTCGGTGGGAGTTGGAGCGGCTCCGAGAGTGGCAGGCCACCAGGAGTCATCCCGTACAGAGGGATTGGAGCCGAAGATGAGGACTTCCGTCTTGTCAGAATTGAGTTTGAGTCAGCTGTTCTTCATCCATTCGGCAATGGCCTTCATTCCTTTGTGGAGGTTGGTCTTAGCGGAGTCCTTGGTGAGGAAGAGGATCAGTTGGGTGTCTTCGGCATATGAGATATGTTGATGTTGTGGGATCAGGCGGTGTTAGCAAGCGGGGCCATGTAGACGTTGAAGAGGGTCGGGCTGAGGGACGAACCCTGAGGTACACCGCAGATGATTTTGGTGGCCTCTGAGTGGAATGGAGGGAGGCGGACTCTCTTGGTTCTGCCGGTGAGAAAGGAGGTGACACAGTCCAGGGCTCTGTTGCGGATTCCTGCGTTGCTGAGACGTGAGCGTAGGGTGTGGTGACAGACAGTGTTGAACGTGGCTGAGAGGTCCAGGAGGATGAGGGCTGCGATTTTGCCGCTGTACAGTATGGTTCTGATGACTTTGGTGGCAGCAATGAGGGCAGTTTCGGTACTGTGGTTCCTGTGATATCAAGATTGGGAAGGGTCCAGGGTGCAGTTCTCCTCAAGGAAGAGGGTGAGTTGTCTGTTGACAGCCTTCTCTGTGACTTTTGCCAGGGAGGAGAGCAGGGAGATAGGCCAGAAGTTCTTGAGGTCCTTTGGGTCCGCCTTGGGATTTTTGAGGAGGGCGTTGATTTTGGTGTGTTTCCAGTTCTCCGGGAAGGTGGCGTACTCGAAGGAGCTGTTGATGATCTTCTGTAGTTGGGGTGCGATGATGGAGCTTGCTTTGTTGAGAATGTGGTGAGGGCAGGGGTCAGATAAGGAGCCGGAGTGGATGGTTCATGATTTCGATGGTGTTGTTGTCGTTGACGGGAGTCCAGGAGAGCAGGAGGTTGGTTGGTGGTGAATGTGTGGTGTTGGTGGTTGCTGGGGGGTCTGGTTGTTGAAGCTGTCGTGGATGTCTGTAATCTTGCGGTGGAAGTAGGAGGCTAGGGAGTCACAGAGGTCTTGGGATGGTGGGATGTCGTTGACGTTGGAGAGTTCCTTCACGATATTGAAGAGCTCCTTGTGGCTGTGTGCGTTGTTGTTGATCCGGTCTTTGAAGGCGGTTCTCTTAGTGGTTCGGATGAGTTGGTAATGTGTCTGCGGATGGCGTTTTTGAATGCTGTGTGGTTGTCCGGAGTCTGATCTTGGCACCATTTTGCAGGTTTGCTTAGATACGTGGAGGGCGGCGGTAAACCAGAAGGCCCTTCTGTCGGTGCGTCTGTTGGAGGGATTCTTGATCGGGGTGAGGGTATTGGCATAGGTGTTGATCCATTGCCTGAAGCTGCGGGTAGCTGTGTCAGTGTCAGTGGTGTTGATGGGTGGGTTCTGGGAGAGGGTCACGATAAGTTGGTCTTTGATGACCTTGTTCCAACTGCGGTGGGGGAACCGTTGTGGCTGGTGGTGTGTTTCTTGAAGGAGAAGTGGATGCAGAGGTGATTTGTCCAGTGGAGTTCCGTGGTGTGGCTGAACGGGACATGATTGCTGGCGGAGAAAATAGGGTCAAGTGTGTGTCCTGCGGAGTGGGTCGGAGTCGTGACGAGCTGTTTGAGGCCGAGGTTGGAGAGGTTGTTGAGCAGGGTGGCCGTGTTGTTGTCGTTGGTGTTCTCGAGGTGGAAGTTCAAGTCCCTGAGGAATATGTAGTCAGTGAATGCGAGAGCATGCATGCTGATGACATCGATGATGGAGTCGCTGAATTGGGAGCTGGAGGGCCTGCAATTGAGGGTCCCTCAGAGGGTGGTGTTAGGGTAAGTTTGGATCTGGAAGTGCCGGTGTTCAGCGGTGCTGAAGGTGTCTTCGGTGCTGGTCGTGATCCTGAGGGTGTTCTTGTGGATGATGGTGATGCCTCCTCCTAGTTTGTTGAAGCGGTCCCTGCGGGTGATCTTGTAGCTATCCGGGAGGGCTATGGCGATGTCAGGCAATGAGGAGGGGTTCATCTAGGTCTTGGTCAGGAAGGCGACGTCTGGGGAGGCTGAGTTGATTAGATTCCATAGATCTACTGTGTGCTTGTATACGCAGCGGGTGTTGAGGAGGATACATCTGAGATGGTTGCATCCTGCCTTGGTGGGTGGGTCGTTGGAGTGGAGGCTGGTGAAGGTGCAGTACCGGAAGGAGAAGGGTCGGCGAGTGGTCCGCAGGGAGGCTAGAAGGCAGGGGGGACGGCGGCCGGTGTTGAGGGCACGGAGGGTGGTGGCGTCATAGTGAAGACATGTGTGGAGGTGGTGGGGGGGGACGAGAGCCATTTTTTTTGCGATAGTCGCGGTCCAGGCATGAACGGGCACAGAGGGGCTTGCCTTTGGCCTGTCTGAGCAAGAAAATGAGTGAATTGTCATTCAGTTAAAGATCATGCATTAAGCCTCCAGATTAGATGGGGTCCCACCCGTCTGCAACCTAATCCCAAAGTCACCGTGCATGGTCAGAAATATCTAGAGAAAAGATGTGGGAACCTGTAGCGTGTGCAGAATCAGAGGCTGGCAGCAATAGGACATCTGTACAGGTGGGAGTTCTGTGTGCTTTTAAGAGGTGGGTGTAGACCCACTTACTCGGGTTGCAAAGTCTCTGCAAGTCTCAAAGGCTAAGTTTTTCAGTCCAGTTTACTAGTTCATCCTGGAGCCTACCCCCAAGCATCCCTAGACTGGCAGATTCAACCCAAGGCCCATGGTACTGTTAAAGTCACCACCAATAAAGTAAACAATAGGGAAATCATAGGATCACCATCCTCAAATCCTCTGGAGTGTGATTAGCCAGAAGCACAGGGACATAGACACTAATAAAGTTGTGAAGGCATCCTTCACCACCAGACATCACCCCAATCGGTCTGGTGTAACCAGAGAGATGACTTGGGGAAATAACTTATGAAGAAAAACCACAATGCCCCTGGACCCTTTGTGTGACTAGTGTTGTACACCATTGTTGTCATATCACTGATGGACGATAAGAGGCTAGTTACAGCTCAGGAATTGGGTTTCTATAAAAGTAAAACCACAATGGCATGTCGCTTTAGATACTGAAGCACTGTATTGTTTTTGATGCAGTCTTTTAAATCATTAACATTCCATGTCGGAGGTTCAGACCATGGACAGCAATGGCAATAGCATAAGGCAATGACTGGAGCTCAGGGCTGCTCCACTGTGCCCACTAGTGGGGATTGTGAAAGCGATAGGTATTGTGGTGTGTGTAAAGAGTATTGAATAAAACTATCACAGTAAACATTTGAAAGCCTTAAAAACAAACTCAAAAACGTCCGTATACCAGTAATTGCCTGTGAAAAATTAGGTTCTTGATTGACTGAGGTGAGAGCCCAGGTCAAGTACAACCCAATGTCCCTTGTGGGTGAACCACAAAAAGTCACTGAATAAACCTGTGATTAATCCTGAGTAGCTTGGCACAAAAAGCAGTTAGGCTAAACTTAGAGGCAGTGTGTTTAGTATTTATGCAGCACACAAACAGCAACACAGTGAAAACGCAACACAATAAAAACCCCAAAACAATTAAAAAATAGAGAACATTTGAATACATTATTGGACACCAAAAACATCAAAATTCAATTAGTAGAACCAGAGTTATGAATTTATAAAGTTTAAGGTTCAAAATAGAAAGTCCTCCGTTTTGGAAAATGGCCACCTGGGCACATTCAGCACCACAACCAAGGGTCCAAGAGTGAATGGAGACCTTTTGGGGGTTCAAAACTCACTCAGGCTAGGACCAGGCGTGGGCTCAAGATGGTGTGAGCCTGTTCTGTCCCTGTTTCTCCGAACAGTCGGCCAGAAAAACTAGCATTTGGAGTCACTCTGGAGGTCCACAGTGCAGGTGAAGATGCAGGGCTCTACAGCAGGTCTGGCCTCTGAAGCATCAATGCAGGCTCCAGCCAGCAAAGCAGTCCTCCCAGTTTCAGCAGCAGTCTAGCAGAATACACAGCAGGCCACAGCAGCAGGCAATCCTCTGAGAGTCCTTCTGCAGGTCCAGTAATGAACTGGAGAGTGGATCTGAGAGCCCTATTTTTATACCCTAGTACCCTGATCCTAGAAGATGGGAGAAGTTGCTAGAAAGGCCCTTTAAGGTTCCAGGAGTTTCCGGACTCCCCTGATATGGATCCTAGCTGGCTGCTCTGACAATACAGGGCCATTAAGCCTATTGTTTGGTGGCAGAGCACTGCCTATTCAGTAGCAACTGGGGCTGTGCTTAGCTCTGCCGCCCATTAGGCTAGCTAATAGGCCATTCAGGCTCAGTTAATCCCACTATTGTATGACACTCTGGGATGAATTCACAAGGTCTCAACTGTCATTTACACCCAGTCATGTTACCTGAGGCAGGCTGCAGGAACAGAGGGCTAAGGGCAGGAAAATGCCAGTTTTCTAAACGTGGCTTGTTCAAACTTGTAATGGTAAATCCGACTTTCCACTAAGGAGGATTTATCAGTACAAGTTAATCGATCGTAACATGACATATCTACCACCCTGGTTTAGAAATTACAGATTAATAAATCTAATAAGGAATCCCTAATGTTTTTCACTACTAGGACACGTAAAGCTTAACAGTACATGCCCTACCTTTTACTTATACAGCACCTTGCCCCAGAGGATACCTAGGCCTACCATAGGCATGACTTATATGCAATGAAAGGGGAGTTTCATGCTTGTCAAGGGGTTTTAAACGCCAAGTCGACATGGCAGTGGGACACAATGGCAGGCCTGGGACAAGTTTTAAGGTACTACTTAAGTGGGTGGTACAATAAGTGACTGTGTTCTTTACCAGTGTTATTAACCAGTGGTAAAGTGTTTGTGCTCACTCCCTTAAACACGGTTAAATTACCTTACACCTGATTGACACACTTGATGTGCTTAAAAGTCCTGTGTAGAAAGGCATACCATTATTCCAGGACCTGTAAAGTAAATGCTACTAAAGATCCTGCAGCACACATTGTGCCATCCACTTAAGTAGCCCCTTAAAACTTGTCTCAGGCTTCCCATTGCAGTTTTTAACTGCGAATTCGACTTGCCAATATAACCACCTTGCCAAACCTTAAACTCCCCTTTTCTTACATATGTCACCCCTCAACTAGTTCCTAGGTAGTCCATTGCCCAGGGTGCATCGCACTTAAAAGGTTAGACATATAGGCCCTCATTACAACCCTGGGGGTAAATGGCACCGACCGCCGTGCTGATTGCCGCCAACATACCGTGACCTGGGCGGTATACCGTTACTGGTATAATGACCGACACAGAGAAATCCACCACTATACAGACACTCACACAAGTCCGTAAGCCCAAAGGTCAGTGATACAATGGCGGTACCAAAACCCATACCGTTACGCCAACAGACATTCGCCAACAGCATCATGACCCACGAATCACTGCAGCGTCATTAAAACGCGGTAAACCATTGGCGGTACACACCGCCGCTATCAAAATATAAACACACTAACTAAACAACACCACATTGGACAATTCAAAATACACACACTTGACACACATACACACACCACACCCACACACCCAATCCAATATAAAACACACACCCACAATACCCACAACCCCTTACAAAGAAAAAAAATATTGCCAACTGAGAGAAAGACAAGCCAGGAACACCCACTGAATCTGAGCCACATAACACCATCACCCATACACCATCCACGCACCTCACAGTACAAACCCCAACACATCACCCCACACACCCTCACACATACCACTCACACTACACCCATGGCACCACAAAGACACCCCAGGTTCTCGGAGGAGGAGCTCAGGGTCATGGTGATGGTGATGGAAATCATCCGGGTAGAGCCACAGCTGTTCGGATCACAGGTGCAGCAGACGTCCATTGCAAGGAAGAGGGAGGTATGGCGGAGAGTCGTGGACAGGGTCAGTGCCGTGGGACAGCACCCCAGAACAAGGGATGACATCAGGAAGAGGTGGAACGACCTACGGGGAATTAGGAGGGTTCCGTGGTAGCAAGATACCAGGTAGCCATACAGAGGACTGGCGGTAGACCCCCACCTCCTCAACATGGAAGGAGCAAGTATTGGTGATCATGCGTCCTGAGGCCCTCGCAGGAGTAGCAGGAGGACTGGACTCTGGTAAGTCAAATCTTTACTACCATATCCCCCACCCTACCTGCATGCCATCACAAACTCCAACCCCTACCCTGACCCCCATCACTCCACCACCTCACATACACCCCACTATCAAAACCCACCCATCCCAATACCAAGCCCTGCATGCAACACCAAAGCATGGACCCCCATCACAGATCTGCCTGGACACCCATCACCACACAATGCTCACTAGTGTCAATCACTTAGCCAAACCAATAACATCTCACTCAATCCAAACGTGCCTTGCTAATAACAACCATAGAGGGAAACATATCCATGCACAAGATGGCACACGCAGATACACTAACACTGCATGTACATCCCCACAGGACCCCTACTCAACGTCACCGGAGAGGAGGTGCCACCAACATCCAGTCCCAAACCCAAGACAATCAGAGACCTGGGGTCAGTGGCAGTGGGCACACGGTTCAGGGGACAGAGGCATAGGACAACAGGGAAGCTGGGAGGACTGCTGTGTGACAGGGGGAGGACAGGCCCAGGGAACCCACTCTCCACAAGGCACTTGCAGGGATCCTGGGAGCATACCACAATTCCCAGGAGACCATGGGCCAGATACTGTACAAGTTGCAGGAGACCCAGCGGCTGCAGGAGGGACAGTACCTGGGGATCAGGGAGGACCTGAAAGACATCCACACCACCCTGGTCACCATTGCAGGGGTGCTGGCAGACATGGCCAACACCATGAGGGAGGCAGTGGCACACCAATGGGCCCCTGACAGTAGCCACACCGAAGAAAAGCCCTCCACCTCTGCCGACGCTAGTGGACAGGAGGCCCCACCACAGGACCAACAGACCACCAGCACCCCACTCCCTGCAGAAGGAGAACCACCCCACAAACGGTCCCTGCGATCCAGTCAGAAGCCAGAGAGCATTGCCAAGACCCCCGCCAGGAAATAAGACTCTCCTGAATGTCACCCTTGTGTCCCTCTCTGTCACCCTGTCCACCTTGTACTCCCTTCCTATGCCCCCTTGGACAATGCACCTGTGATACAAATAGACTGGACTCTACCCTGGACTTTCCTCCATCAGCAACCCAGCCCATTGCAATACCCCCTCCACTTATTAGCACATAAATACACACCCTTGGAACAAATACAAGTATGGAGTCTGTCAAATGATTGAAATATGTATTAGTTTAACAAGCTGGAAACATGGCAATACAAATGTACAGTTATATATACATGGGTATGACCTGTAGTGGGCAGCAGTAAACACACCAGGAGCCAGAGTGGGGCACAGAGATCTGAAAATAGAGATGCCAAAGGGTACAGTAAGAGGCCATATACATAGGGAAATCAGGCTGCCATGTTCAATGTCTAAAACAAAACTGCAATGGAAAGTGAAGTTACAGCGTCTTACCTGTGTGTCACTGGAAGTACTGTTGAATGAGTGAACTTCTGTTCCTATTCCTCACTGTCTACAGGCTCCACCACTGCCACAATACCATCTCCAGGCTCATCCTCCTGCAGAAAAGGCACCTGGCGTCTCAAGGCCAGGTTGTGCAACATGCAACATGCAACGATGATCTGGCACACCTTCTCGGGTGAGTAGTACAGGGATTCACCTGTCAGATGGAGGCACCGGAATCTGGCCTTCAGAAGGCCAAAGGTTCTCTCAATCATCTTCCTCATTCGCCCATGTGCCTCATTGTAACGTTCCTCTGCCCTTGTCCTGGCATTCCTCACTGGGGTCAGTAGCCATGAGAGGTTGGGGTAACCAGAGTCACCTGAAAATATCGAGGGATACCAGTTAGACACACACTCACCCTTTGGGATAACCCCACACCCATATAACTACATCAACTGGGTGGGGACCATCGGCTCACCTATTAGCCACACCCGGTTCCTCAGGAGTTGAGACATCACATATGGAAAGCTGCTATTCCTCAAGATAAAGGCATCATGCACAGAGCCAGGATACTTCGCATTCACATGGGAGATGTACTGGTCCGCCAAACACACCATTTGTACATTCAGAGAGTGAAAGCTTTTTCTATTCCTGAACACTTGTTCATTTCTCCGGGGGGGGGGGACAAATGCTATATGTGTACCATCAATGGCACCATTGATGTTGGGGATATGTCCCAGGGCATAAAAGTCAGCCTTCACTGTGGCCAAATCCTCCAACTGGGGGAATACGATGTAGCTGTGAATGTGTTTCAGCAGAGCAGACAACACTCTGGTCAACACGTTGGAGAACATTGGCTGAGACATTCCTGATGCCATGGCAACTGTTGCTTAGAAGGAACCACTTGCCAGGAAATGGAGAACTGACAGGGCCTGCACTAGAGGGGGGTACCTATGGGCTGCGGATAGCTGAAATCAGGTCTGGTTCCCATTGGGCACACAGTTCTTGGATTGTGACCCTATCAAGTCTGTAGGTAAGGATAATGTGTCTGTCCTCCATTGTCACCAGGTCCACCAGGGGTCTGTACACGGGGGGATGTCTCCATCTCCTATTCATCCTCACCGGTTGAACTCTACTGTGAAAAACGGTGAGCAGAGGGTCATATTCACACATATGTGAAAATAAAAAAGCATTTTTTCCTTTACAGAAACAGTATGTGAATACGAAAGTCAGTTGATGTGCCAATGTCTGCTGTGACGCAGTTAGGTGCTGTGGCCTGTGCCCCCCTGAAATGGCGACTGCCTGACCTGTGAGGAGAGACAAGTGGAAATGAGGTAATTCCACTGGCGTTGTGCGCCGTTGCAGTCGGGGGTAGATGACTGCCGTGCAACTTTGCATTGGTTATCATTGGGCCCTATGGGTTCCAGGAGCCAATGGTGATGTACGCCGGTGGTGACGGAACGCACCGCCACAGACGTGACCACCATTTTCTATCTGTTCACTCACTTGCTACCTGACCTTCAACAGGAGAGGACCTACACTGCATGCGCTGCTTTGACCTGTGTCTGGAAGCGACAATGGATCAAGTGTCAGGGGAAAGGGCTCCCGCCTTCACTTCGGAGGAGTTGGAGAGACTGGTGGATGGAGTCCTACCCCAGTACACTTTACTCTATGGTCCTCCAGACAAACAGGTGAGTGCACTGTGAGCATGATGCGTGGGCCATGCTGCAGGTCTGGTGGTCAATGTCTGTGTGTAAGGGGATGGGTGGGATATTGTGGGCCATGAGTGTAACAGTCCGGACAGTATGACTAATCCCTTTTATCAATGCATATTTTCCTGCAGGTCAACGCCCATCAGAAAAAGGGTATTTGACGTGCCATCGCCAAGGAGGTGCGGACCCTGGGGGTGTTTGACAGGCAGAGCACCCACTGCCGCAAACGGTGAGAGGACCTGCACCGCTCGGCAAGGAAGACGGCGGAGGCCCAGCGGGGGCTGGCTTTCCAATGAGGAAGGGGTGCCCGTCGTACCCTGACCCCCCTGATGTTCCGCATCCTGGCGGTGGCCTATCCGGAGTTGGATGGGCATCACAGCAGCCACAAGCGGGTGAGTACAGATTCAGAATCATGACTTTGCTGGGTGGGGGATGTGGGCTGTGGGTGCCCCTAGGCCAGGGCAAACTGACAGGTTAGGTCCTTTGTTGGGCAGGCTCTGAAGCACTCAAACCCCAAAAGTGTTAGTGGGCATCTACTACTGGGCAGGGTCCTGTTGGTTTCAGGTGTGCAGCCAGTGGCGTTGGGCAATGCACCCCATGGGCTGGTGACTAGCTTTGCAACTGGTAGTGCATGGCCTAGTGCATAGGGCTGATCCCTGTGTGTTATGTACACCAATGGTAGTGTTGTTGCTGGCATTGACCCAGTGTATCCTCTGTCTCCCCCCCTTCTTGTTTTGATACCCTGTCCTTGTGTGCATTAGCATCATCTGGCGGAGGAGCAGAGGCACCGGCGACGGAGGGAGCTGCATCCCACATGGGCCTGGAGGCCGAATCCACCCACGGTGAGGGCACCAGTGCGACGGAGGGCGAGGAGAGCACCATGATGGAGACAGGAGGTAACACTAGAGACAGCGACTCCTCCTCCGATGGAATCTCCCTGGCGGTGGCGGACAGCTCTGTGCCCACCCCAATAACAGGTACAGCCCCCACCCCGTACCAGCAATGCCCTCCCAGCAGCCCCTCAGTGTGTTTCCCGTGCCCGCTCACCCAGGAGGGTAGGCATCTCCTTCACCCCAGGCACTTCAGTCCCTGCCCCATTCAGCCCGGCTGCCCTCAGTGAGGAGGCTATTGACCTCCTGAGATCCCTTACTGTTGGGCAGTTAACCATACAGTTAACCATACTGAATGCCATCCAGGGTGTTGAAAGGCATTTGCAACAAACAAATGCATACCTGGAGGGCATTCACTCTGGTGTGGCGGTCCAACAGAGAGCATTTCAGACTCTGGCCTCTGCACTGATGGCAGCCATTATCCCTGACTCCAGCCTCCCCCCTCCAACTTCCTCTACCCAGTCCCAATTCCCTCAACCCCAACCTATCCCAAGCACACCTTCAGACCAGCATTCACCCAAATCAACACACAGAAGTGGCTCAGGCAAACACAAGCACCATACTTCATCTCACAGGCACTCACACAAGCACTATCCACATGCAGACACACCAACATCCACTGCCTTCACTGTGTCCCCCTCATCCTCATCGTCCACCTCCCTCCCAGTTGCTTCTCCACTCACACCTGCATGCATTACATCCTCATCCACTACCTCCATCACAGCATGCCTATCAGTACACACCCCTCACTGGCAGTCACCACCCCCACATCCATGGACACGTCCCCTGTGTCCTCTCCCACTGTGTCTGTGACCCCTCCTCCCAAAGTACACAAACACAAGCACACACCCACCCAACAGCCATCCAACTAACAACAGCATCCAGCTCATGCACCTGCACCCAAACACAGCAGACTGACACCTCCTGCAAGCACTCCCTCTTCCTCCTCTCCCAAACCTTAACCATCTCCTGCCCCAATGTCTCTAAGAAGCTTTTCCTCGCCACCCTTGACCTATTCCCTAGCCCTCCCTCCCTCCCGTCCTTCACCTCGGGCCAGGGTGGCCAGAACCCAGCCCAGCACCTCAGCCACCAAGTCCACGTCCGTTGTGGTTTCTGCAGCTGTGAGAGGCTCTAAGGAGGCACCTGTCAGCCCAGCCAGTGTGCCACCAACACCTGCCAAGGCCAAGAAGGTTCTGCCACCTGGCAAGTGCAAGAAGGGGACAGCATCCACCAAGGAGAAGGAGGCACAACCAGCCAGCAAGGCCAAGTCAAGGATTCCAGCTGCCAGAAGCAAGGAGGCAACACCTTCTGCCACGGGCAGGAGGGGGCACAGAACACCAGCCAGGGCACTTCAGCTGTCCGAGGCTGCATGTGAAGGCCTGGAGGCTACCACCACACCTGCCAGCACCGCCACCTGCACAATGGCCAGCAAAGCCACCTGCCCTGCCGCAAGCAGCACCACTGCCAGCAGCACCAGCCCCAGTGGGCAGCCGTCTGAGGCTGCAGGGGAAGGGCTAAAGTCTCCCCCACCACTGGCAGCACTGACACCAGCACCGGGACTGCCACCACTGTACAGCCGTCCCCACCGGTGGATGGGCTGTAGTCCTGCCTCCATGGTGTGTCATGCATCCTGCCCACAGAAAATCGTGTGGGTCTGACACTCCCCATGTGCTGCATCACAGGGCACAAAGCTCCAGAACCAGTGGAAGAAGGCATCCCCTCACCCTATCCTTGCCAGGATGAAGCACACTGGGCACAAAGCCCCCTCCAGAACCAGTGGAAGAAGGCATCCACTCACCCTATCCTTTTCAGGATGAAGCACACTGGGCACAAAGCCCCCTCCAGAACCAGTGGAAGAAGGCATCCATTAGAGAGACTTTGGCCTTGCACTCCCCAGGACCAAGCAGTGGGCAAACCACCCACTTGGAAGATTGTGGATTTGCACTCCCCAGGACCAAGCAGTGGGCAAACCACCCACTTGAGAGACTGTGGCTTTGCACTCCCCAGGACCAAGCAGTGGGCAAACCACCCACTTAAGAGACTGTGGCTTTGCACTTCCTAGAACCAAGCAGTGGGCAAACCACCCACTCGAGAGACTGTGGCTTTGCACTCCCTAGGACCAAGCAGTGGGCATGGAGCCCCCTCCAGGAGCAGTGGCGTTGTACCATCTTCCGGCTGAGGTGCCCCCCCTTCCCTGTCCCCCTGAGATGCCTATGTGTTTTCGACCTGATGCCCCTGCAGTGTTCTCTCCATATTGAGGCCGGAGTCAAGTGTGGGCTTGGCCTATGTGTTTTGGTCCACGGACATTTTGAGTGGGCGTTGTCCCACCTTTTGTATATATTGTATATATTGTAAATACTGTTTTTGATTTCTGAACGTATTTCTAAGTATTTCTAATATTACACTCATTTGAATCCATTCCTTTTGTCCTTGCGTTATTCCTGAGAGTTACGGGGTGTATATGTAATGTTGTTGCATGTGTTTGTGTGTATGGTGCTGGGGATGAGGGGAAGGTGGGGGTGATGCGTGTTGCGTGTGTGTGTCACTCTCTTTTTCCTCCCCCCTCCCTTGTATGCTAGGTGCAGTACTCACTGTGGTTGTCATCGCCAGCATTGGTGCTTCTGGTGTATGAGCAGATACACCAGCATTAGGAAGACCTGCAGCTCGGGCTCCATGGCGTCCTGGTTCTTCATTGAGTGTCGAAAGGTGAGTCGTTTCCCTTCAGAGCACTGTTTCCGCCATGCTTTTGATAGCGTTGGTACGGCCCCGAAAAAGGTGGCAGATAGGCCTCTTGTAATATGGTGGGTGGAACCTTGTCTTCCGCCTGGCTGTTGACGGGTACCGCCACAGTATTTGTTGCTACTGCCGTGGCGGTCGGAGTGTTAAAGTGGCTGTATGTGTTGGTGGTTTCCACCGTGGTCATGATTCCATTTTTTTTACCGCCAGCTTGTTGGCGGTGTTACTGCCGCTTTAACACCGACTGCCAGGGTTGTGATGAGGGCCATAGTTTTCAGTGTTACATGTCCTGGTAGAGAAAGACTCCTAAAATCATTTTTCAGTACTGTGAGACCTACCTCTCCCATTGGATAACAGTGCTAAGGTTTGACAGGGAACAGGTAAGCGTTTCATGTTTGATTTCTGAGAAATTATAATTAAAAATCCTCTTTAATGGTAAAGTCAAATTCTAAGTCACAATACTAAAAATTCAATTTTTAGAAAGTTGCCATTTTCTTCTCCTAACCATTTGGTATCTGCAGCCTGTTTCTGGGTCACATGACTGAATGTAGTTGACAGTTGGGCTTTGTTTAGTCCCCCCAGACAGTCACACAAAAGAGGGACTTGGTGCGCCTGGATGGGCTATCAACTGGGAGGCAAAACTAGACACAGCCCCACATGCAACTGTATAGGTTGTGTCCGGCACTGACACAAAGGACGTGTCATCACTGCTATGTTCATGCAACCAGCATGGAGCCAGGGCAGGGGAGGCAGGAAACCTCAAGAACTTCAAGGGGAATTCTCCATAAACGTTCACTACTTCAAAGGTGGCACCAAGTATAATAATTGGACCCTCAGATTCAACTCTTCAGTACACTCCTTGACTTGTGCAGGCTACAGAAGAAGGAATGGTGTGCTACTTTGCTGCCACAAGGACTGACACTCTGCTCTTCCGTATTACTCTGCTGCTCTGTTGCCTGCTGCCTTGCTTGCTTAGGAGGAAGACTGGACCTTCACCCTTTATCCCAGGCTTAAGTGACTCCTAGGGCCAGCAGACTGATCTCCTGTTTTGAGATACAGGGACATAAAAAGCTCCAGAGACTCCCTGTACATGCCATCTGACCTGCTGCCTGGACCTACAACTGGACCTGCATGGGCCCTGCTGACCTATGCTGTAGTCACTTCCTGACCCCAAGAGGTGCCCTCGGGTCCTAGATCCTCGGTGTGGCTGCAGTTGATCTCCTTTCTAAAGAAAAGGAAAAATCTAGAAGTTCTGGCCTCTCCTCAAACAGGTCAGTTTGCACAAAGATCTTGCCACCCACCCTCCGCCAACGTGAAGTTCCAGTGAACCTGACTCTTCCCACCACTGAGATCACCAACGATGCCTGGCAGCACGACATCTGCACTTTGCGCTACAACATCGACAACTGATGGTGACCGCCTATGTGAACCTCCAGCAATGACCGTCTGCAACTCCTGACAGGATCTTCCTGCTACAGCCTGCTCCTCGTGCTACATCGATGACCATCTACAACACTCTCCCTGCTGCCCCTTTCACAGCAAATGAAGCTATTCCTATTGGACTTTGATGGTAACTCTTTCAGGTGGACTAACCTGGTCCCTGTATGTGGCCTACGTGCCATCCTGGTCAGCCTGAACTTATGACTTTCAACTGGCTTTGCACCATTAGTGATGTTTTGTGCTTTTAGGTGCCTTTTTACCTGAAATCTTTAAAATTGCATAGCTCCTGTTTTACTTATTTTTGGCTTTCGTGTGGGTTTTTTCTTGTTTTGTGTTTTCACTTTATTACTGTTTGAAGTGCTGCATGATTCTTTACACGTTGCCTCTAAGGTGAGTCTGACCCCTTTTGTGCCATGCTACCAGAGTGTTGAGCACAGGTTATTTTGAGATTGGTTTGTACCTAACCCTGACAGAGATTGTGGTTGCTGCTTGAGTAGGATTTCACCCCACTCAATCAAAAAACAAATTTACAACAAATTCCTACTGCCATTCAATTCCTTCCTATGTCTTGGTAAAAATCTGCTGCAGTTTATGGCACAATTGCCTTTAGCCATGGCTGGTGACCCTCTAAGGAAGATAATGTTTTCAAAAATAGAATTAACTTTTTGATAAGAGTAAGTTTTTAAATGGGAGCATTGAGGACTAGTATAGCAGAGCGGTTACCACATTCACATTTGTCTGAGCCTGCGCCCAACACCAGCAGCTGATACTTTGCCCCACACTCAAAATGCATGTGGGTTACACAGTGGCACACCAGGAACGAGACCCCTGTTACACTTGGGCCCCACCCAGAGCAGCTTACTATATGGATCCAGATTGGAGTGGGGTGCTATCATGGAGCCCACTCAGATCACTCTAGGTGCCTGGAAACCACCTTGGTGACATGTGTAGTGGATGCATTGTTTCCCCCCGCACCAAGGCTCCATGTGGCAGGTAATGAGAGGCCCCACCCAGGCACTATTGAGGACACTGGGGTGACCACTGCTGTCTGGCCATCCACATGCCACCCTCTTTGCTGTCCCTATGCCCTAGCAAAGGGACTCCTTTCTGGCTTCCACCCACACTGGGCAATCACCGCTCCTAAGAGCCTTGCATTAGCTGGGGGGATCCAGCTAGCTGGTGCATGCAGACATCCCTATTGCTGACAATGGGCCACCTGCGATCTGGGATGACGGCCACGACCATTTCATCATGGACCCCATTGTCCACCATCCCGGAAAACCAGGCCCTGGACACCCCTGGACACGTGAATATGTCAGCCAAGCTGGATCAAGTATTATTGACCATTGAAAACTCGAGGATTTCTGTGGAGGACTAGCTGGGAACACTTGCTACCGAACTTACTCTCCCGGATGGGGAGAAGACACTGGCAACTCTGCAAACGCAAGTGTCAGAGCACACCAATGTACTTTAGGACCTCGGTGCGAGAGTGCAACATTTGGAGGCCAGAGCTGAGGACGCTGAGGGTTGCTCCCAGAGGAGTAATATCCACACCCTAGGCTTTCCAGAGGGAGCAGAAGGCCAAGATCCCCTGACCTTAATTGAAAACTGGTTCAAGTATCTTTACACCAGCCTCCGATCTCACTCCTTTTACAACTTGGAGAGGGCCCACAGGGTCCTGTCGCATCGCCCCCTCCCCGGGTACCCCCCAACTGATGTTGGTCAAACTGCTTCACTTTTGCAACAGGGATATAATACTGCAAGCGCCACAGCAGGCTGCTCCTCTGTGGATGAAAGACAAGACTATCATGCTTTTCTCAGACTACACGCAAAGTGTTCAACAACAACACACATCGTTCCTTGCTGTGAAGCGTCACCTTAGGTAGATGAGCCTGCAGTACTCTCTGCTCTTTCCAGCCCACTTCAAAGTACTCACCAATGAGAAAAGTTTCTTCTTTGCTTACCCTAGGGAGTCCTGGGAATAGCTGGATCGACAGAGCGGTGGAGCTATATCGCGGAGTCTTGAGCCCCTTTGGACTTGAGACCAGGTCTACATACCTTCTCATCTGACGAGGATTCAGCGGACTCTGATGATACCATGAGAGATTTGCAGAGCCCTGAAAATGGTGGACTGCCTGGTGTAACTCTAGTGAGATGTTTACTTTTGCAACATATGCTGATTTCTCTTGTCTTCTTGATGGGGAAGGGTCTGTTACTTCTCACCCAGCTGTTTCTTCAGTGTTATGTAATGATTATGGCTCTGGGGACTTAGAGGGAGACTCCACAATATCCTCCCACCTGCTCATAGCTGGTCATCTGCACCTACACACCTTTAAGTATGGAGCCTATGTACAGAACACTTAACACCCCTATGCAGAGCCACACCCCCTATTATGACTTAGAGATGCCTACTGGCAGTAGTTTGGACTTTCCGCCTATTGTGGTGAGCTCACCCAGATGGTTGTTACTTGCCTATGCTATTCCTCTCCGTAGACTCCTCACCACCCCCCTAACATGAAGTCCACTGGGTGCCTATTCTTCATACACAAGCAGGGTGGTACCAGTGATATGACCAGGGTCACGGCTTCCCCCACCTTCATCCCCGACAGTGCACTCCCCAGACATTGGTTCCCCTATAACGTTCAAAATGGAGATACACTTCCTATGCTTAATGTGCAGGGAATGTACACCGCCAGTGAGCGCTACACAGTGTACTCTTATGTTAGATGCCAAAAGGCGAATGTTGTATGTCTTCAAGAAACAGGATATTACAAGCAACAACATACTCAGCATATGCCAGAGGGGTGTTAGCCTGGGTGAGACTTGGCCTCCTATTCCAGGAGACAGGTGCTACAGTAGACAGAGAGGGTCAATTATGTCCTTCTACAGGGGCATCTCGATGGCAGGTCAATACTAGTGGGGAGTGTTTACGTCCAAATTATAGAACAGACCAACTTCTGGGGGAATGTTCAGCTCACCTGGCATACAAAACAAACCTGCCGTGGCTGAGAGAGGGTGATTACAATAGCGTGTTGAACACAGCCTTTGTTAAATCCTATTCACCCTCTTACCCCACTCCCCTAACAGCTGCATAGTGGCTGAAATCCAAGCATGGCTTCATCATTGGTCCCTAGCGGATTCCTAGCACTCGCTACACCCTTCAGATCCACTCTACTCCTTTTTTTTTTGCCCCACACCAAATTTTTGTTAATCTGGATTGCTTCTTCTTTTCAGAGTTCCTCCTCCCAGCTGTGAGGTGCTCTGAATATATCAGGAGTGTGGCTGCATACCATGCTGGCTATTCTGTGGACCTCGTGTGGCTTCCTCACCGTCCACCGATTCTGCTTTGGTGCCTCCAGTGCAACGCACTGGAGGACCTCGCATTTCGCAACACATTGGACACACACATTCAAAATTATTTCACTGGTAACCATATATTGGCCACTTCTACTGCTATTGAATGGGATGCTTTGAAAACAGTGACTCTGGGTATCTGTATTAAGGAGATTGTGGTTATCCTCCAGATCTTGGATCGCAAGATCGGAGAGGCCGAGACCTGCCTTGCTGCTCTGGATAACTCAACAATCATAGACCCTGTGGTTTTCCCTTTGCAGGTAGAGGCCTATGAAACATACACATCTTTACTAGTATGCCTTTCGGGCTTCAACTTTAAGGTACATGCCACTCGAACCCACTGAGGGGGCAACAAAGCCGAACAGTTGCTGGCCAGGCTACTCCAGCAGTACCCAACTAGCTCCCCTATCAGAAGCAGTCTTCCTCAGTGGACTCGCTCCCCACACAGGAAGCAATACTCCCTGAATTCACTGCATACTATGTGGCAGTGCACAAGACCACAGAGACAATAACCCGCATGATCTTATCTGCTTTCCTGTCAGAACTTCAACTATCCTGCACCCCACCTGCCATCAGGAAAGCACCGGATGTACTTATCACGCAGGAGATACGCCAAGCCATTAACAAATTAGCTCACAATTAAAATCCTGACTTGATGGACTCATCTTGGAATATTACTCCGTATTTGCACTCAAATTGGCCCCAAGTCTGTTGCACGTTTATGAGGAAGCCCTGTGTCTAGGGATTCTCCCACCCTCCCTTTGTGAATCACTGCTAGTCTCAATTTTTAACTCTTGCTTCCTCAGGTCTCCTTCCCCGCTGTTCGCAACCTAAACTCCATCACCCGCTTGGCCATTCTTTAACTCTGTGCTATGATAGCTAGTAGAGTTTGGAGCTGCCAAGAGGTGGACATATTGGGAACAGGCGCAAACCCCGAGGATCCGGCCTCGCTGACACTGGCTAAATACTTAAAAGTCCACTGGATGCACTCCAGGCTGGAGATGATACAGGTGAAGCTCTGTTAACCCGTAGCTGCAGGGAGTCTACTCCTGAGTCCTTCTTTAAGTAAGGCCTCATCCCTAGGGCTGTAGTACTGGATTGTGCAGCAGGCACAGTTCACTCAGTAGGGCAAACCAGGGGTGCAGATCCAGATTTCAGCAGGGCAGTCCTTCTTCCTCTTGTAGTTTCAGGCAGCAGATCTGAGAGGCTCTGCACCTCTCACATATTTATTCCCAGCTCCTGGGCATCATGAAGGGTGGCACGCCTGACCAATAGAATGCAGGGTGACACCCAGATGCATTTCCACTAGTGGTGAGCTATGAGTTCCACTCTGCTGGGCTGCAGTGCACAGTCTCTGCCCAAAAAAACTCACAGTGGAGCTGCTGCAAGCTCCTGCTGAGGAGCTGCACCGGTGCCAGCTCCAGATCCAGGCCTCCCTCCATTCACTGTCGTCAGCAGCCCCAGAGCAGGGGGCAGAGGGAGGCAGAGAGCCTGGCTGCTGTCAACAGGGACCCTGGCCTGGACCCAGGTAAGACCCTAGTTTCACTTTCTTCTCCATATACACACGAGGGCCGGCACTGGGCATGGGCAGTGTTTGCATATGAGAGGTGTCTGTGCTTGGAAAAAAGGAAACTTGCAGTCAGAGCTTCACAGGAAAAGATCCTGGCCTGGCAGACTCCTTGGGAAAGGAAGTGGTGTTATGGGGTACAGTGCTGAGGCCAGCAGGGTGAGCTGGAGTCCGGGGGAGCATCAACTGATGAGTGGTAGTCAGGCAGCCCCCACCAGATAGAGATGTATGTGGCCTGAGAGAGTTCCTTAGAGCCCAGTGGCAAGCAAGGCTAGGCACTTTCTGGAAATACCAGGCTGCTGGTGGTGAGCTGGTTTGCTGCTGCTAGTGCTGGGCCCTGAAGAAAGGGTGGTCTGAGGCTGTGTGTTAGTGCAGAGGAAGCGATTGCAAGGTGGGTGCAAGACAGGGGGTGTGCTTGGCCCTCAGTAGCATTTTTGTGAAGGAACGCAGTTGGTGAATGGAAGAGTGCAAATGTGAGAGCAGCAGGCTCCAGGTCGGGGGGCTGTGTGAGCACAAGAAGACTGAAACATCAGCTTTTCCTGCCAACAGCACACCATTGGCCTGAATGCGCCCAATCTCGAAAGCGCTAAGCAGGGTCGAGCCACCCGACCCTGCTTAGTGCTTCAGAGGCTGGGTGCATTGTCCCCAGTGGAGCTTATGTCCATAGCCCTCCTTCTCCTGACATCTGCAAATTTCTTCCTCAAGCCTAGTATCTGGCTGAAGGGTCCAGAAGGTAGGTTTAGTGAACTGGCATTCCCTCCTGTCCTGCCCTCCTTTGAGGCTGTATGTTTAATTACCCCTCCCCCTGCTCTGGCATTTCTGTGTAGCCCGAGAGCTGCCACTTATCACTTAGGCAAGCAGCTCTGCTAATCCTGTTAGCACTGACCAATCAGAGGGAACCTTCAGAAGGCTGGATTTTGGCCTAGCTTCTTTTCTGTCCAAGCTATGATAAATTCACCAATGACAAACTGTTGGATTTATCAAAACAAATCTTTTAAGTTTTTGAATGACTTGTCTAAGCTTTTCCCTCCTATATTTACAATAAAATATATTATTGCTATGTTAGACAATAGAGCCCGGTATCTACAATTGGGGAAAACATGAAATGAGCTGTTTTTTTCCCTCACCAGGGTTTATAAAACATATTTTATAGGAATCCTCTTATAGTTACATGACACCACACCCCTGGGACTACTGGGGGAGACCCTGGGGATACCTAATATGTGAAAATAAGGTGGCTTCTCACTTTTAAATTGCCCATAGCACCAAAGTTGAATTGGGACACCATTTCCATTTAAATGTAATCTGCAGAGACAGGCTGCATTTAAAAATGAGCAGTAGTGCCCACATGCATCTCTATTTCCATGCCCTATTACGTACAGGTAGTTGGCACATCCTTTTCCTATTATCTACTAGGGAATTATAGGAGCTGTCATGCAAATTGTAAGAATGTAACTTTTAAAGACAGGCTGCAAGGCAGGCCTGCATTTAAAAGGACAGAAAGCACACAACAGTGCACACATGCAAGTGCGGAAATTCTGCTGGGCATCTAATCTCCATGCCCTATTATTTACTAGGTACTTATAGGCAGATTGTAATCTTGTGCCCCATTATATACTAGGGACTTACAGGATCTGTCTGCCCAATTGGAAGGGTACCCTGATACTTAGTCGACTACATCTGTATGTTTTAACATAGCACTGGCTTGTGTCTGGCTAACAAAGCCGAGGGCACAGTCAGAGTCAGTTACCATCAACACCAGTCAGCAACACAAATTGGGTTGAGAAAGACACACAGATGACTTTCTAACAGTTACCACTAGCCCTGCACATAGGTAGAACTCAACACTTCTCACACCAACAGGGAAAGCCAATATCTCTGTACAGATTACTCTGAAAGTCACTCGGGAAAATCCCATAGAAAGAAGGCAGCAAAACTGATTATGTGTCCAAATCTAATGCACAAATAAGGATAGTCCTTAAATGCACAAGCCAAACCTTTACAATTCGAGCTCCAGACAGACAAAATGGAAATTATTATGAAAATAGTAATATCACAATGTCATAATAGGTACTTAACACTACATGTAACACATTATAAACGGTGGGGCAGGAATTGCCTCCTGGGATCCAAAAGGCACCCCCTGTGCTACAGGAATAAACGTATACACAGTTGAGGACACAACAGTACACCTACTAAACACTATGGGCCCGATTTAAGAAAAGTAGTGCTGCATTCAATGCGGCACCATTTTTCTTGCTCGCCTTAGCGCCCCCTAATGCCACCATGTGTGCGATGTATTAAAGATATGGTGCACCATGGCAGTAGTTAGGGGACTAGCGTAAAAAATGTTGATGCTAGTTTGGTGCTTTGTAGAAATAACTTTAAAAAATTTGACGCTAATCCTGCAAAGCCCATTGAGGCCCATTATGAATAATGGTATGCCTCCTTTTAACGCCTTTTTTTGCAGGTGCTAAAAATGGCGCAAAAATGCCCCAAAGAAATCTTTTAGATTTCTCTGCACCATTTCCTCGGCCCCTGTTAGACCTGACAGCTGTAGGGTGGTCACCCCCAATTTGACACTGTTTTTGCTGTTTTTAGGACTCTTCGCACTTTACCACAGCTAACCAGTGCTAAAGTGCACATGCTCTCTCCCTTAAAACATGGTAGTATTGGTTTATACTCAATTGGCATACTTGATCTACTTGTGGGTACCTAGTAAAGTGCACTACATGTGCCCCGGACCTTTAGATTGAATGCTACTAGTGGGCCTGCAGCACTGGTTGTGCCACGCACATAAGTAGCCCCTTAACCATGTCTCAGGCCTGTGTGTGCAGTTTCATTGACACTTCGACTTGGCATTTAAAAGTACTTGCCAAGCCTTAAACTCCCCTTTTTCTACATATAAGTCACCCCTAAGGTAGGCCATAGACAACCCATAGGGCAGGGTGCTGTGAAGGTAAAAGGCAGGACACTTAACTGTTGTGAGGCCTGCTCCTTTCATAGGCTAACACTAGGTCTACCCTCATATACTGTGGTAGATTCTGATCAGAAAGGGGTAGCCAGGTCATATTTAGTATGGCCAGAATGGTAATACAAAATCCTGCTAACTGGTGAGGTTGGATTTTATATTACTATTTTAGAAATGCCAGTTGCAGAAAGTGAGCATTTCTCTGCACTAAAAATCCATCTGTGCCTTACAGTCTGTCACCAATCCATGTCTGGGCTGGGCTGGTTGACAGCTCCATTGTACATTTCTCTGAGACAACCACAAACACGGGATGCTCAGTCACACGTGCACACAGCTGCATACTAAATGGGTCTACCTGGGCTGCAAGGGTGGAGTGGTCTGACACTTACATTTCAAAGGCTAGTGGCCTGCCCTCACACAAAGCACTGCCACACCCCCTACTGGGACTCTGGCAGACAGACCTGTACTGAAAGGGGACCTTGTGCACTTCAAAACCACTCTTTGAAGTCTCCCAAACTTCAAAGGCACTTTTGGTTATATAAACTCGGTCCCTGAGCCTACCAACTCAGACACTTCCTGTGACAGACACTCTGAACCAGGTCCTGCAACCTGCCCAAAGGACTCACCTGTGCGGCCTTGCTGTTGCCCTGCTTCCTTGCTGGGAAGTGCTCTCCAAGGGCTTGGCTTGAGCTTGCCTCCTGTTTCCTGAAGTCTCAGGGCCTAAAAGACTTCTTCTCTTGCAAGGAACTCCTTGTGCGGTGAAAATGGATTCACTGACTGCCAGAATAGATGCACAGCCTGCCTAGTGGTGAAAGAATCACTGCATCGCCGACCCGAAATGATGCAGCCCGGCTCCCCGAGTGGAGATTGACTCATTGCCAGCATTGCGACCAGAACTTCGATGCACAGCCCACTGGATCGACGCATAGCCGAGCTCGAACGACGCAGCACCTGTGACTTCATCCAGCATGCCCAGGATTTCCACGCATCGTCCCTGGGCATCAAAAGACCCTGCATCGCAAAGAGGATTCAAGCCTGTGTGATTCGGAATTTGAAGCAAAGCCCTTGTCGCGTAGAAAAGAATCGATGCATCATCTGGGTGCATGCATTGCACCACTTTGTAAATCTGGTTCTGCGATTTTGGCCTCATTGGGCCATATTAACAGAAAAACTAATTATGCTAATGTGGCAGAAGGAGGTGCTAGGCCCTCTTAAATCAGGGCCTAAGTGTCTGAATTAGAGTTTGGTGGAGGGGTTTGCACCGTCACAAATGTGATGGATATCCCGTCTGCCATATTACTATCCCATTATGGCCTATGGACAACTTAATACAGCAGACAGGATATTCGCCATATTTGTGACGAAGTAACCCATCCACCAAACTTTACATCTAGCCCTAAGAGTTCAGTGGGAGTAAAACGTGCGCGCAAGAGAGAGAGAGAGAACCTTTGTGTATAAGCAGCACAAAAGGAAGAAGAAACAGGAATGCAAGTGTAGGACTAACAAGACAAGAGGGAGATATGAAAGCAGGAAACCAAGGCAAATAGGGGAAAATTAAAAAGGAGAATAAGCACCAGGATTTAGGAACTGTAGTAAGCAAGAGACAGGAGCGACCAGTAAACTAGAGGCTGGGAAAGAAGAAAAACAGAAAGGGTATATGAAACAAGGAGCTCAAACAAGGAGACAGTAGAGCAGATCCAGCAGAGCTATAACAGGAACAAAAGAAATATGCAAAGGGAGGTGAAATCAGGAACAGAAAGAACAAACTAGAAACAAAGTAAGACTAAAAGGCATAAAAAATAAAAAGCAAAATGCAAGGCTTGGCTAGGAGAGCGTGTGCAGCAAGTTGCAGTGAAACAAGACACAGGCTCTGGCTAGAGCAAACCGGCAATTGGTCAGGAATTCAGGCAGCAGGAGTTCTGGCAGACAGAGGTTTAAACAACAAAACATGAACAAGGAGCCTCAGGCAGACTTAGCTGGCAGCAAGCTCAGAGTAGAGGCACATGACAAGGCTGCACAAGACTAGCCACAGATGTTTATAATTGTACTTTATAGTTACTTCTGTAAAAGAGAGAATCCATTGCTGAGGAACAGCAGGAGGACTGAAAACTTTACACAGTGAATTCATGGGTCTTTGTGAATACTAGCCAGGAACTCTGGCACCATGAAAGTTGTCCAAGATTGAACTGGCATGAAAACAGTAGTCATACCTGGACTTTGAATGACTTCTGGTCTAGATTTCCAGAATGCAGTTGGTCTGTCTACAGCACCACTCACGGGAAGAGAGATGGAGTCATATCATCTGGAATGGAACACAGCCATATTGAATGGTTGGTGGTTGGTTATAGTTTGCCGCAAATGTTGTCTGTTGATGCTAAAATACTAAGAATCATTGCGACTTTTTAATATACCCTTAATTGAACCAGTGTCTCACCAAGAGGCATGTTGGCTCGGCACCGACAAGAAGTACAATCAGATATGCAACATCAAATCAAACAGAAGTGAGATTGGAGAGCAGCACAAAGCTAGAACTGTGTCAATTGCAAATGACTGCGTAAAAAGAATTAGTCCTAGAAAGGCACAAGATAGTTAAGACCTGTGTAATAAGTTTCCACAACATCAGTTGTCCCTGCTACATGGCACAAATCATATCTTAGTGATGTTTGATTGACATGCAATGTCTATGAGACAACTGTTAGCGATTCAGGACTTATTAAGTAAACTTACAAGGGAGACGCAAATAAGTTGATAGACCTTTTGACTTCGCATCAAGTTTTTCCCACCATGAACCCTATACCAATACAAATCAAGAACCATAACAATCAATACCATCAATAATCTGTAGGAGTTAGTAATTTCTACTCACCTTAACCTTGCAGTCATGAAAAAACCACACCTTTATGTGAAAGTTAGAATGTGACGTAACTTAGACTCAAAATCAAATGATAAACATACAGGAACAACACTGGCTGACCAAAGCGGTGGAAGAATCGCAATCTAATCAAAGCTTTAGCTACTACACATTCTAAGGTAACAGCACAAATTAATAGCAAGAATAACTGTGCAACCGATATAACATACATTTAGATTCAGCAAAGGAAAGACATCAACTGTTACATACATGTAGCGAACTTCATGAGTGAGAACCCTAATTAACATCAGATTAGAAAAGCATGTTGGGCTTCATGCAAAACAATTTAGTCAAACAAATTTGGAAAAACATTTAACTATGGCTCTATCAAAATAGAGGTTGGTACCCAGAAACAAAAGCAAATAGACATAACAATCAGTAACAATGTCAGTATACCTGTCCTCAATATGGTTCAGCAAGCTGTGACAGTCTTCGTCAATAGGACATCAGTTCGGTCAGCAAGACATCAAGATTCAGCATCAAAGATTAGAGAAGCAAAGTCTCTTTAAGCAGTTCGGAAAAGAATAATAAAAAAAGTGGGTGCTTTGGGCAGTTCGAAAGAATATAGCTTATGTCCCCTCTTCTCTCTGTGTAGTCTGGCTAAGTTAGATTTCCTAAAACGACTTCCCACATCCTAATTGGTCAGGGGATTGCATGTCTACACTTTGTCCAATGAAACTAAAACTTCAAATCTACATTTCTATTACTACATGGTTCACATGTCGATGATTGGTTCCTCTTCTCCATCTCCCGTCATCCAGCTTGTGAGGTATCAATATTGTTGCAGCTTACACTCCAGTCAGTTCATCCATTGACTTCTCCTGGGAAGGTCAGTCTTACACACATTATGTTAAACATTGTTTCACTAGCAAGTACAGCATCTTCTAGCAAGCAGTTTCTCATGAGAATTAACTTCAGGTAGGAGCACATGGTCAGCACAGTGGAAAATCACAATTTAATTCTCTAAGCATCCATTTTATAAATCGCCTTAGAAATGCAGCTTGACATGAGGCCATGCAACTACGCCAAGACCTTGCTAAATTAAGGCCCACAAATTAACTAAAGCTAAATCATAACGCGTAACACTTAATATGGCACATTACTACATTTATCAAACAGAAGCTCAACATTTCATATTAATAATCCATTAATAATACACTTTGTGAACATTGACGGCCACTCTGGTGGGCGCACCTTCAAATGCGTGCATTATTTTTTTCTAAGTTAATACATTTTCTATGGAAATTCAACACTCAAAACACATGAATATTCATTAATAAACTCAGTGTTAACATAACCGACTATCCTGCCTGGG
The DNA here is from genome assembly GCF_031143425.1 of Pleurodeles waltl. Taxonomy (NCBI): domain Eukaryota; kingdom Metazoa; phylum Chordata; class Amphibia; order Caudata; family Salamandridae; genus Pleurodeles; species Pleurodeles waltl. The sequence goes on from NC_090439.1 coordinate 1,034,689,946, forward strand.
GATGGTAGCACAATAAGTCTTTCCCACCTCCATCTATTTCTTCTAAATCTCACTTTTCTCTGCAAGTGTCCCTTGCTCGGCAATTGAGTGATTACCATATACTGCTGAACTTTTTTCCGAAGGACAAGGTTTTGCCAAAAGAACCACATCAGAACCATCTATCTATGTATGTAGGGAACAATATTTTTGTGAATGTATAATAGTGGTGACTCCATGTGCATGTATAAGTTTGACAAAGTTACATTCTACTGGCTAAAAAACTTTAATAAATAACACAACTTCAAAAATGTTCAAAGATATTTAACATTTTCAACATTAAATAATAAAAAAAAATATTTTGTAACTGCTCGAGGTCTTCAATCCCCAATGCGTAATTAGGGCCTTAGGTTTTTCTCAAGTCTTTTAAATTGTGTTATAATAACCTGGATTGTGACCACTGCATTGTGGTAGTTAATGTCTGAAAATAAGCTTATTAGTATGAATATTGCAAATAATATATTTTATTGGGGTTCATTTATTATTCCTTGCATGGGAACCAATACAAAGGTTTTTTTCTAGTGTGATCATAAACCAAGAGAGTAAATAAAATAACTTATTGCCAAAGTTACCCTTCATTTATGTTTTGTGTAACATGTTTATTTTGACTCATTTAACATGTTTTTAACAGGAAAACATTTATTGAAAACAATAAGTTAAATACTGAACTGTTTCATTTTCTATAGTAAATAGAAGTGAACATATGTGTGCTATTAATAACACAAGGTAGCACATGAAACATGCATTGTTATCGTAAGGAAATATGTGCTGGCTACAGAAACTACAGTCTAATGAAAGCACTACAGCAACACAGAGCTAACAATGAGAACTAATGGTAATTACATTTTTCAGCTTTCATGAATAGACTGTTGATTAAACAATATGCAGTTGCTATGCTCAGAGATTTTTAAAGCCAATCCTGCACTGTTCAGATAACAGCAGACTCGTATTGAATTCACAGAATGCGTAGGTTTTAAATCGATTTCAATAAGTTTGAAATAATCATTACAGGATGGCTATCCAGGGTCCACTAAGCATATTGTAATGGTTTATGTTGTGGTATAGAAAAAACTATAACAAGATGGCAGGAAAAAATAAGCATGAATACATGGTGGTAACTTTTAATAATTTTTCATAAAGCATAGGAAAAAGAATATTACAAGATGGTTTCTGGCCACGTGCACACATGCTTGACGTCCATATTATAACGATTAGTTCAAGTTTACTGAAACGCACTACAAGATGGCCACTGTGCCTGCATGCATGCATGCAAGGTGGCCTTATTGTAATGGTTTTTATGTCTATAGGATTTGCCAATGCTTGTGATTCAAATCAACAAGGATTGAAAAGGACAAAGACATTAGAAGTGGTGGGTGTTGATGGACCACATCCAAAAGGGGGGTGCAGAGACAATCATGGTGTCACGAGTAACAAATAAGAGATTACCACAGGGAAACACTTAATGCCTAACCCTATCAAAAACCCAATGCTAAACATAATTGCAAAACCATGTAACCGTCCTCAAGATACTCTGGTTTTGGGGGCATCCCCAAAGAAAAAGAAAAAATTAAAGCAAAAAGGAAAGAAGGAATGGAAAGAAAGAATAAAAGAAGGTGAAAGAAAGAACAAAAGAAAAAAAAAGAAACAAGTAAACAAATAAAAGAAAAAATAAAGAAAGAAAGGTGAAAAGAAGAGAGAAATAAAGAATGAGAGGAGGAAAAAGAAACAAGAACACAGAAAGAAGGAAAGAAGGAAATAGCAAGCAAGAAAGGGAGCATGAAAGAAAGAAAGGAGTAACCTAATGCAGAACTGCTTCAAATGTTCACAATCTGATCTGATATGCTGTGAAAGAGCAGTATTCAGAACAGCAAAATGCTCCAAAAGGAATTTAAAACAGTATTGGCATGAAATGGGATCTGATAAAGTGGGAATGTTGATGAGAAACGTCCAGCTATCACATCAGGCTATAAACAAAAAGGGGGTCATTTCGACCCTGGCGGTCCATGACCGCCAGGGCGGAGGGCAGCGGAAGCACCGCCAACAGGCTGGCGGTGCTTCCTGGGCGATTCTGACCGCGGCGGTAAAGCCGCGGTCAGAAAAGGGGAGCCAGCGGTTTCCCGCCGGTTTCCCGCCGGTTTCCCGCTGGCCCAGGGAATCCGCCATGGCGGCGCTGCTTGCAGCGCCGCCATGGGGATTCCGACCCCCTTCCCGCCATCCTGTTCCTGGCGGTAATTACTGCCAGGAACAGGATGGCGGGAACGGGTGTCGTGGGGCCCCTGGGGGCCCCTGCACTGCCCATGCCACCGGCATGGGCAGTGCAGGGGCCCCCTAACAGGGCCCCATAAAGATTTCCAGTGTCTGCTTTGCAGACACTGAAAATCACGATGGGTGCCACTGCACCCATCGCACCCCTTCAACTCCGCCGGCTCCATTCGGAGCCGGCTTCATTGTTGAAGGGGCTTTCCCGCTGGGCCGGCCGGCGGTCTTATGGCGATCGCCCGCCGGCCCAGCGGGAAAGCCGGAATGGCCGCCGCGGTCTTTTAACCGCGGAGCGGTCTTTCGGCGGGAACCGCTTGGCGGGGGGCGACCGCTGACCGCCGCAGTCAGAATGACCGCCAAAGGCACCACTAATGTAATTATTAAGTAAAAACACCACATTAGCACTGAAGGGAACTTGCTTGTGTGTGGACATTCTCACTGTGTAAGAGCTGAAGGCAGCCACTCAAAGTGAAGTTATCCAGTGACTTAAGTAGCTTGACCTGTTGGCCCATGCTGTATGTTGTAGTGGGCGGAAACAAAATATGAATGACTCAACAACAGACCAATGGCTGAAGAGAGGTGGCTGAAAAGACCCTATATGTAAGTATATCATGCATATTTTACTAAAATCAAAAGGTTGTCGCTAACTATGGACCTATGAAGACCATAAAAGCATTTGACATGTCTGATTAAATTCCTAATATACATGCAAAGAGTGTAACATTCAATGTCTATTTGATGCTCAATCACAGGAGGGGCCATGACTCGTGAAAGGTGGAGCCACATGTGGAACATGATGCTACTCGCCGATCTCTACAATGGTAATATATGCTACATTACTCTCTTTGTATCTACATATAAGGCCTATGCCATAGTGTTTTTCATCTGCAGTAGTTATACTCATAGGCATTTATTCAGAACCAGAATTCAATATTAATCCATACACTCAGAGACAAATATAATGAATATTCCTAGCCATCATGACTTGCATTTTGAGAGATAATAAGCAGTGTTTCTTGTGTCGTTTACACTGTACTGTGGCAAGAACATAGAATTTTACTTTTGCACAAAAGCAGTACAGGGCACATTAATGAGAGGTTTTCAATGGCCTTGCATCACTTAGTGTGACATAAGGCCGGCGCAAAAACAGTAAGTCATATTTTTAAAAAAAACACAGTAAAAATGTGTCATTTTTTAAGGTTTGCGTGGGGAAAAAGCAGTGCTGAATCCATCTGTATCACACATTATTTATTATATGACAGAGGCATTCCCCACAAAATCCCAGGCAACAGTAATGCAGTTGTAAGTATGAGTTTAGCACTGTGTCATGCACCCTAGAGTAGAGTAACACAAAGCTAAAAGTGTGCCTAAATTGCTGCCCATAGTCAAGCCAGGTATGTATGTAATGTCACAGTGGCTGTAACATAAAATCGTCAACATCACAGAACATTTTGGCAAGCTCAACTATGCCAAGGAGGGTGTCAAACTGCAACTAAGAGTAGCTAGGAGACCACCACCACCACATAGACAGTGAAGGAGGAAGGAATGTATTTTCCACCAACGCATTTCCTTCATTACCTTGCTGCGCAGACCAAAACTAAAAGGGCAGGAATGCATTGTCTTTAAGCTTTAAGCTACATTCCTGTCCTTGTGTCATGGTTAAAGGGGCCTGAGATGATGCAGTACTCAAAACATCACATGCTTGAAGTATGCTTCAGGCATGTGATGTTAGATATCTCTGACCTTTTACCTCCGTCCAGGTCATCCCTGAATAGGTGATTAGCTGCATTTCATGTGTGTTAAGGGTGTTGAAATATGGAAATACACTGGTATGTCATGGTGCTCATTTCAGAATTTGCACTATGTGTAGTTGCACTATTTACAATGCAGTGTCTAAATCATTGTCTTGTATGTGGACATGTGCCTTTCACAGGGGGAGAAGTGGACAGCTTTAGGGATCCTAATCTGACAATTAAGTGTAATGAGATGTAGCTCTGTCAAGTCTGTGTGTGATCTTTGATAGTTGTAACGGTTTGATGTGTATGGGGAAGTATTCATCACCTGCAATAAATGACAGTCAATGTGCCAACACAACAGAACCTGTCCACAACATCATTTAGAATTGATAAGGAGGCATGGTATTGTGAATGTAAGGGCAGCATAAGCAGGGCCACTTGATTATGCATTATTGCATCTGTGGTGATGTTTGCATATTTAAGGTTTTGGTGCATTTAGTACATAATCCATTATCTTCTTAATCTGCAGATGCTCACCACAATCAAATTTGGTCCTACCTCACATGGTACAAAAGTAACTACACATGTATAAACAGGTGTTGCTGCAAAGTTGAATGATCTTAGCAAAGCTGGTCATGTTTATGTTGCCTATTGCTATACTTGAGTATGAAACTGATACTGATGAGGTGTAGCAAATACTCAATTTAAACATGGAGGAATAATTAAAGAAAACTATTTCAAAATGTGTGTCATAATTTGCTTTATCTTGCAGCATACTATGCTAACACCTACTGCATAGCTTTGACCTCTCCTGCTGCACACTTCCAATGTGACTGAATATGGGTGTAGGTAAAGATTCCTGCCGATCAAGACTTGAAATATGTACCTGTGAGTCAAACTTCGAGGCAATTTATTTAAACATGGTGGACAGTGTCATCAGGCTACCCATCACATTCTAATCATTGTACTACTGATTGATGCTGGGAATATGCCAGTGGCATCCTAACCTTTTTTCAGATCATGAATTAAACCCATGAAAGGGTACAAATGACATCTCAACATGTGTTTCGGTAAGGACGTTCATTTTAAGAAGTATGGATAATTCAACAGTTTGAAAAGTTACCTGATATATGGCTGTTGTAATCCTGCCTCAGGTTTGACCGATCCTCCCTCAGAAAAGTCCATGTCATACCTATGTCAAATGGAGTGACAAAGGACCATTTACACTCATGCTTTGGAGGATGTTGCAATGTAGTGCTGCTACTCTATAGATCCAAGGTGTAGTATGAATAATTACCTTTCATGTGACTGTTGCACTTTGTGAGTGTAGATGTCCACATCGCAGGGCTCTGGTTCTATGACTAAGCTGCTGTAAAGTGGGTGTAAAGTGGATGTCAGCCTGCATATCTCAGTGAAATATTTATTTTTGGAGTACAGTGTGCAAATTTCATGGTTGTTAAATCTATGCTGCGCTGATAGGCCATAATGCAGACATACAGTGTCATTTGCATGAGTGTGGGAAGCAGGACAAATGCATGAGGATTCACATGGATTAGCATTTCAATTCCATTCTCATGCCCTGTATATCCCCTATGTGCTGTTCCTGTAAAGCATACATACAATGCAATGTGGGAAGTCATGCTGCAGTGCTGTATAAAAGTTGAAATGCAGGAATGGATAGTGCCTGCAGGATACAGCACACACATGTTAGTGCTTACCTGCTGGTGGAGTAATTGTGCTTGGCTAGTACCAACACAGATACCCTTGAATCAAGGTGCAATGACTGTGCATTATACACAACATAGTTCTTGTGCAGATGAGTACTCTTGCATGCATACACACACTCCTGCGATGCAATCACCATTTTATTCTTGCACTGATTAATGTAGCCCAGGGAGAATGTGTGTATTGAGATATTAAAATATAAAGTTGCTCCTGGTTTTGGTACACCAGTGTACCACAAGCTTTACGTCAGCTGTCAATGTTTTTGACAGATGCTAAATTGGTGAAGTGTTCAAAATTAAAGTCTTACAGGAGTGAGATACCCACTCTCCAGCTATGGAGTGGCTACCTGACCCACAGTAAGTAAAGTCGGCAATGTGTGTAACTCCAGATGAGTTATGAAATGCAGAATCACACAAGCTGGACTAGCTTACTGTTCCACCTCTCATGAATGTTTTAGACTGTTGGAAATGGCCTTTCTGCAGGGTCACCCCCAGACTTTTTGCCTTCCTCCTTCTCTTATTCTGACCTCATTTTTGCTGGCTTTAGGACTCTGCACACTTTACCACTGCTTATCAGTACTAAAGTGCATGTGCTCTCTCCTTGAAACATGGTGACATTGGCTCATACCCTATTGGGTTATTTAATTTATTTGTAAGTCCCTAGTCAAGAGCACTACATGTGCCCAGGGCCTGTAAATTAAATGCTCCTAGTGGGCTGCAGCACTGGTTGTGCCACACAGGTAAGTAGCCCCCTAACCATGTCTCAGGCTGCCACTGCAGGGCCTGTGTGTGCAGTTTCACAGACACTTCAACTTGGCATTTAAAAGTAATTGCCAAGCCTTAAACTCCCCTTTTTCTACATATGTCACCACTAAGGTGGCCGCTAGGTAGCCCATAGGGCAGGGTGCTATGTAGATAAAAGGCAGGACATGAACATGTCTGTTCTATATGTCCTGGTAGTATAACACTCCTAAATTTGTTTTACCCTGCTGTGAGGCCTGCTCCTTTTATAGGATAGCATTAGGGCTACCCTCATACACTGTTTGAGTGGTAGATTCTGATCTGACAGGAGTAGCCAGGTCATATTTAGTATGGCCAGAATGGTAATAGAAAATCCTGCTTATTGGTGAAGTTGGATTTAATATTGCTATTCTAGAAATGCCACTTTTAAAAAGTGAGCTTTTCTCTACACTTAAATCCTTCTGTGCCTTCCAATCCACGTCTGGTTAGGGTTAGTTGACAGCTCCCTTGTGCATTCACTCAGACAACCCCAAACACAGGATGCTCAGTCACACTTGCATACCTCTGCATATTGAATGGGTCTTCCTGGGCTGGGAGGGTGGAGGTCCTGACACTTACATGTCAAAGGACAATAGCCCGCCCTCACACAATGGACTGCCACACCCCATACTGGGACCCTGGCAGACAGGATGGAACTGAAAGGGGACCTTGTCCACTTCTAAGCCACTCTTTGAAGTTTCCCCCACTTCAAAGGCACATTTGGGTATTCAAGCAGGGTCTCAGACCCTACCAACTCAGACACTTCTGGACAAGATACCACTGGAGAAGAAACGCATAACCAGAACCTGTAACCTGCCAAGAGGAACTGCCTGGCTGCCCTAAGAACTCCCCTGACTGCTTTTCTGCAAAGGACTGCTGCCCTGCTCTTGCCCTGCTGCCCTGCTGTCCTCTGGCTCTGCTGAGAGTGCTTTCCAAGGGCTTGGCTAGAGCTTGATTCCTGTTCCCTGAAGTCTGAGGACCAAAAATACTTCATTTCTGCAAAAGAACTCCTTGTGCGACAAAAATCGACGCACATCCTGCAAGAAACGACGCACAGCCTACATCGTGGTGAGAAAATTACTGCACGCTGAATTGGATTGACGCAGCTCTACTTCCCGAAGAGGAGAACGATGCAGCGCCAGCTTTGCGACCGGAAATTCGGCACACAGCCCACTGGATCGATGCAAAGCTGAGCTGGAACAACGCAGCCCGACTTCCTGAGAGGAATCGACGCAGCACCTGCTGTGCGGCAGAAATTCCCATGTAACGCACACCAGATCAACACAGCCCCTGTGACTTCGTCCTGCATGCCCAGGATTTCAACTCATCATCCCCGGGGTGTCCGAAAAACCCGCAACCCGAAGAGGATCACAGTCTTCACGCTGGAAATCGACGCAAAGCCTGCCCTGCATGAAAACAACTGCGCATTGTCTGTGTGTGCCAGAAAAATCAACGCACACCTTCTGTTTTCCACGCAACTACTCCTCTGTGGTCCCTTGCGGAACATTTTAATACAAACCCGGTACTTTGTGCTTGCAAGAGACACTTGTTGCTTTTTAAAATACTAAAGACACTTTATATCATTTTTACAGCAATATTCCAATGTATACTTATTGAATTTTGATCGCATTTATCCAGATAAATAGTATATATTTTTCTAAACACTGTGGTGTATGTTTGTGGTGTTATACTGTGTTATTGCATGATTTATAGCACAAATACTTTACACATTGCCTTCTAAGTTAGGCCTGACTGCTCAGTGCCAAGCTACTAGTGGGTGGGCGCAGGATAATTTGGATTGTGTGTGACTTACTCTGACTAGAGTGAGGGTCCTTGCTTGGACAGGGGGTAACCTGACTGCCAACCAAAACCCCCATTTCTAACATAGACCAACCGCCCCCCCCCCCTTGCATGATGCAAGACAAACACTGGACCATGTCTACAATTTCCCATTGACATATTGTCATGAGTGTGAATCACTGTTATGAGTGATATGCTTGTTATCATATTGTGACTTAATTTACATAGTGTACACCTACACTGACCTCCCTTGGGTCAATTTTACATGTTGTATTAGGAGATGTCTTTGTACTGAAGGTATATTGTACATATGTCTATCTCAAGATTTGCTGTAGGTCTGGACTGGCACTTATGATTGCAGGACAAAGTCAGCCAATTTTAGAAAAACATCATGTACATTTGCAAGTTCAGAAAATATGTCTTTGCTTTTACTCCCTAGATATTCTGACAACAGACTTTGCAAAGAACTTTGAGGTCAGACAGGACTACTATAGACACATCCATCACATTGCCAAAGCCTATAGGAAGATGGGCTGAATTTATGAATTGGCAAATGTGAGTGCGATTTGGAAGACAGGAATCAAGTCAGCAACACAGAAAACACCAGCGCCGAAAAAGTCACATGGTGGCAGGGAGCAGCATATCAGCACACAGGCCACAGCAGGACCCTCACCAGGTTCACACCTGCCACCTACACAGAAAAGGAGGCCCACATGTGCAGGCCCCTCCACATTTACCCTGCACATGGTTCAACAAAAGCATAGACTTAACAAGAAGATGGTTTTTATTGAAAAGGAGTTTGCAAGCATTAGAGAGATATTGTTGACATGCCAGGAGGCCCTTGAACAAATTGACACACTGATATGACTCTATCCCTCTGAACAGTCCCTTCCCAGTTCACTTTTTGGTTTTCTTTTTAGTGTTAGTAGACATAGGCTCACATTATGACATTTGTGGTAAATCCCGCTTTCTGCCACAGTGACGTCACCAACATACCGCCGCAATGGCGAAAATCCGTTCCCCATATTATGACACACACACCAATTCGACAGAATACTGCCACATACACAAATTTGCCAGCCCAAGGGTCAGTGTTAAAGTGTTGGTAGCAACACCTGTACCGTTACTCCAACAAAACAACGTACACTACATCATGACCCACGAATCACCACGGCGGACATTCAACGGTGGTACACACCGGCGTGCTCAGAATGGACACCCAAATACTAAACTGCACAACATTGGCCAATACCAAAAACACATACCTGACACTCACACACACACCACAACCACCCAACCACAGCACTATAAAATACACACCCACATCACCCACAACCCTTTACAAATACAAATTATTGCCACCAGACTGACACAAAGACCACTGCGCCAATTCTACACTGATACATCCCTCACACACCCCACTAGGCACACCCAACCACAGTACCCAACACCCACACACTTACCCACACCACACAACACCCATGTTCCCACAAAGGAACCCTTGTTTCACTGATGAGGAGTTGTAGGTCATGGTGGAGGAAATAGCCAGGGTAGAGCCACAGCTGTTTGCAGCACAGGTACAGCAAATATCCATTGCCAGTAAGATGGAGCTATGGCAGAGAATCGTGGACAGGGTGAACGCCGTGAGACAACATCCAAGAACAAGGGATGACATCAGGAAGAGGTGGAACGACCTATGGAGAAGGTATGTTCCATAGCAGCAAGGCACCAGTTCACAATACATAGGACTGGCGGTGGACCCCTACCTCCTCCCCCACAGCTTACAGCATGGGAGGAGCAAGTCTTGGCAATACTGCATCCTGAGGGACTCACTGGAGTTGCCAGAGGACCCGTCACCGGTGAGTCAATATTTATTACTTATCAACCCCCATACCTGCATGCCATCTCACACCCTCACCCTCACTCCCATCATTCCACTCCATCCCACAAACTGCACCTACACATATGACTAACCCCAATCCCCAGCCCTGTTCATACAGCCCTCCCAGCCCTGCATGGACACCCATCACTAAAGCATGCAGCATAGGGGAACTAACAATCCCACAATACATCAACATACACAAACCAAGGTGGCAGGGCAACAGCAACGAAAGAGGGGAAGCTAGGGATGCACAATATGTCACAGGCATGAAGCATAATACAACGCTTACATCCCCGCACGTGCCCCAGCCAATGTCAGCAGAGAGGAGGTGTCACGACAAACCAGTTCCCCAACAGAAGATGCCCCCAGTGATGACGGTAACTCTGGACTTAAGGATCTGGATCAACAACCTGACCCATCAGGGACCACTGGACAGTCAGGCTCACCCCAGCTTACTCACAGGCCCCCTCAGAGCCTCCCTGAAGTAATTTCAATGCAGGAAACCAGGAAAACAGTAATCGGTATTTATTGAAGAATAATTCTCAACGAAGAAAAGGAAACCCCAGCCACTCCTGCTCTGCTCCTTCACCAACTGTCATTCCAACATTCCAAGCAGCCCCATTGATGGAGCAGGGGCGGCCGGAAGAAACCAAATAACATGTTACAAATAAACAAAGTGCAAAACAATTAAATACAATTACACCGGTAATATGATACATTTTAAATACATGAAAGTTATTTTTTCTTTACTTATTCTTAACACAATACCACACCACCTTCCTCTTCCAGAAAAGTAAATATATACCCATTTACATTACTTGACTTTGACAATTCTATTGAGATTCCACACACGACCATCATCCAATTTAACAGCACCACTGTAAACTTCAATAACCTTAAAAACTCTACTAAAATGAGATTGCCCTCCTGTAATTTTCCCAGGTAACTTGACCTTTACGAAATCACCCACTCCAATATGTAACTCTTTTACAGATTTCCTCAAATCATACACTTGTTTTCTTTTCTCCTGACAAGACAAATGTTTGCTCCTTGCTGAATCCCTCCTACCTTCATAATTGAGTTGTTCCTTAGTATAAACTTTAACCCACGGAGGATACACCATAGTATGTGGTATACGTTTCTTGAACATGACAAACGGGGATTGACCCGTGCTAGTGTGTGGCGTGAACCTATATTCCTCAACCTTCTTCTTAATCATGAATTCCCAATCACACCCCAATTGATTTGCCAACTGAATGGTCTCCTTTAATGTCCTGTTGAAACGTTCCACCATCCCATTTGTCTCAGGATGGTATAAGGCACTCTTTCTATGCAGAATCCCTCTTTTACTCAAAAACTCACGCATAAGTTTAGATGTGAATTGAACCCCATTATCAGTCAAAATGGACCTGGGATTACCTTCTTTACTAAAAACATCTGTGAAAAATTCTACGACAGTCAAAGAGGACACTTCTGAAGAGATCATGATCTCTGGCCACCTAGAAAGCTCATCCATAAGCACTACAACAAATTTTGAATGTGATTTATAGTTCAATGGTCCTAAGATATCAATAGATACTGAGTCCCACACTTCGTTAGGAGCTTTCTTGAGTATCATAGGTTGAGTTCTAACTTTCAACGACTTATCTGCAACATTACACTCCACACAATCACGTACTTTTCTTTCAATATTTAAGTCCATACCCGGCCACCAGTATACTCCTCTCAGTCTTTCTTTAGTTTTACAAATCCCATGATGACCACTATGGGCAAAATCCATGATGCGCTCACGCAAGTTACACGGGGGAATTAACCTTTCTCCTCTCAATACTATCCCATTCTGAATGGACAATTCATGCCAAATTTTACTATAATTCTCACTCATATTCTCATTTTTATTTAAGGCCCGTCCATCCAAAAGTAAATCTCTGACACGGGAAAGATTTGCATCATCCTCCATTCCTTGTAACCATTCATCCTCCGTAACACACCCGTCAGTGACAGCACATACCTTAACATCCTCATCAACCCACCAGGAATCATCAGAGTCATAACCATCCCAATCAACATTCTTTTTTCTAGATAAACAGTCGCTGCTTTGTTTTCACACCCTGGAACATACTTCACATCAAAATGGTAATCCTGTAATCCAACAATCCACTTACAAATGCGACCCGAAACATTATCCAACCCCTTTTTCTCAAAGATCTCACGTAGAGGTTTGTGATCAGTGCATACTTCAAACTTGACTCCCCACAGAAATTGTTTAAATTTTCTTACAGCCCAGAAAATTGCTAAAGCCTCTTTTTCGATAGTCGAATATTTACACTCCGCCCCACGTAAACTACGAGACGCAAATGCAATAGTATTGATTTTGTCCTCATTAAACTGTCTTAAAACACATCCTAATCCTTTCTCAGATGCATCCGTGGTATTTGAGCAAGGTAGATCTGGTTGGAAACTATTAAGAGATTGAGCTGAAGACAAACCCATCTTTAAATCTTCAAATTCTCTCTGACACTCAGAGTCCCAGTTAAATTCAGATCGGTTCTTAAGTAAACTCCTAATAGCACAAGTTCCTTTAGCCAAATCAGGAATGAACTTAGCATAAAATTCCACCATACCCAAAAAGGACTGTACATCAGATTTACTTTCAGGTGCTGCTAGCTTTATAATGGCATAAACTAACTCCTCTTTAGGCTTTACTCCTTCCGCAGAAATCATGTGACCAAGAAAGGAGATTTCGGTTCTAAAAAACGTACACTTCTCCTTTTTTAAAGTTATCCCCTTGTTTCGGAAAATGTTAAGCACACTCCTGACAGATGTTCTATGCTGTTCAAGAGTATCTGAAAAAACAAGAACATCGTCCTGAAAAAATTTCACAAAAGGCAAATCACCTAATAACGCATTCATCAGTCTTTGAAAGACGGATGCCGCCGAACATAATCCAAACGGCATCCTGTTGAATTTAAAAACACCAAAAGGAGTGATAAATGAAGTCAACAATTTAGATTCTTCGCACAGTGAAACCTGGTGATAAGCTGAACTGAGATCCAAAGTAGTGAAGAAACGGGCATTGCCCAAAGAAATGATCATTTCTGTAATGTTAGGTAAGGGAAATCTGTCCTCAACCACTTCCTTATTCAAATTTCGCAAGTCTATGCATAGCCTAATATCTCCGTTGGCTTTAGAAGCAACTACAATTGGGGCCACCCATTCTGCAGCTTCCACCTTCTCAATAATATTTTCCAATTCTAATCTCTGAAGTTCCACCTTAACTTTGTCCCTTAAACTAAAAGGTATGTTCCTAACCTTACATGCTATAGGAATAGCTTCTTTTTTCAACACAACGTGGTGCTTGTATCCTTTTACACACCCAATCTTATCAGAAAAAACATCAGGAAATTCATTCATAAGATCATCACTACCAGAGCAGACCTTTTGAACTTGGACTTGTGGAACTGCATTAGGGTTCAATACAATATTAAGTAATTTCTGATGGGGCCAACCCAAAATAGTATTCCCTACTATGGGAACATAAATCTTCCCTTCAATGGTATTCCCTTTGAACATGATCTTAGCTTCAAAATATCCTCTCAACTCAATAGGTTTTCCCCCATAACTAAAAGGCAAAACATCTGGAGGTTGAAGAGTAACCTTGTTCGCAAAATGTTTTAAAAAGTCTGACTCTGAAATCAGAGTCAATTTTGCACCTGAATCCATCATCATGGAAACCTTGACCCCATTAACATCAACCACATCAATAGGGTATTCACATCGTACCTTAGCAATACAGTTTACATAATTTACAACTTGTAAAATGAATGATCTTTCTTCATCATTATCATCACTGCCCCCATCACCAACTTCATTCAACTTCACCACCCCTTTGTCTCCAGACTTACAACACCTAGCAAAGTGCCCCTTTTTACCACATTTTTTACATAACACCTTAAAAGCTGGGTAATCTTTGCTATTGGCTAAGTGTGATGATGAATTACATCTATAACATAACAGTTTAGTTTTCGACGGACCAGGGTGTTTTTTAGTTGGCAACCTTGTCTCAACAATCTGAACAGTCTTTAACGTATTCTTGGATTTTCTTAAATCTTCCACGCAGAGTTCTGAATGTTCAATTTGTTTTGCAACCATTAACACCTCTTCCAAATTCGGATCACCTTTGGACCACAAGGCCTCTCTTTTCTTGTCGCTTCTGCACTCCAACATAAATTGGTCTCTAATACGTTCCTCTACAGTGTCGCCAAACTTACACTGGGCTGCCAATTTGCGAAGATTTGTTACGAAATCTTCTACTGCCTCAGCTTCACCCTGTTTACATTTTCCAAAGTAAAATCTCTGTAATATAATTGACACTTTTGGTAAAAAGTGCCTATCTAATCTCAGTAATGTTAACTCAAACTCATTCAAGTTTGTATCACCTTCTCCACCATCTGACGGATTGATAATAGGTAAATTCTCCAAAATCTCCTGTCCTTCTGCCCCAAGACAGTGTTGAAGAATAGAAGTCTTCCGGTCTGCAGACAAATTACTTCCACAAACACGAATGTATGTTAGAAAGACCTTCTTCCACTTACTCCATGGTATAGATGGTTCACCAGGCAAAGGCAAAAAAAATGGAGGTGGTGCAATGTTCTGCATGCTTTCTTCTTCAAACAATAATATAATTTTTATCAAAAACCTCCCACTATTTCAAAATATGTATGCCTCTTTACCAATAATTCTACAAAAATGTATAGAACGAGAAAAAAAATATTTTGTAGCAGAACAATGCAGGAAACCAGGAAAACAGTAATCCGTATTTATTGAAGAATAATTCTCAACGAAGAAAAGGAAACCCCAGCCACTCCTGCTCTGCTCCTTCACCAACTGTCATTCCAACATTCCAAGCAGTCCCATTGATGGAGCAGGGGCGGCCGGAAGAAACCAAATAACATGTTACAAATAAACAAAGTGCAAAACAATGAAATACAATTACACCGGTAATATGATACATTTTAAATACATGAAAGTTATTTTTTCTTTACTTATTCTTAACACAATACCACACTCCCCCATCAGTATCCAACACCACAGCACCCTCCCAGCGTCCCCACACCTCTGTCCCCAGGACATTTCAATCAGCAGTGTGCCCACCTGTACAGGGACCCCAGGCCCCACCTCACACTCAAGACAATCAGGGACAGAGGCACAGTGGAACAGGGACACTGGGAGGACCACTGTGTGCCAGGGGGAGGACAGGCTCAGGGAACCGACCCTCCATGAGGCACTCACCAAGATCCTGGGTGCCTACCAACAATCCCAGGGCACGATGGGCTAGATCCCTGACAGCATGCAGGAGAACAAGCAGCTGCAGAAGGAACACTATCAGGAGATCATGTGGGACTAGCAGGCCCTCTACACCACCCTGATCTCCATAGCAGGGGTGCTGGAAGATATGGCCAACATCATAAGGGAATGGACAGAACACCAGCTGGCCCCTACTACTAGGCAGTTTATTGACCAGCCCACCACTTCTGCTGGAGCTAGTGGGCAGGAGGCCACGCCACAGGACTCACAGGCCACCAGCACCCCTCCCCCTGCAGAAGGTGAACCACCCTATAAATGTTCCCTGCGACCCAGACAGAAGCCAGAGACACTTGCCAAGACCAAGACCACCATCAGGAAATAAGACTCTCCTGATTGTCCTCTTTGTGTCCCACATTGCACCTTGTCCACTTTGAACTGCCTTTGCTCCTCTTTCTATGGCCCCTTGGACACTGGACCTGTGCTACAAACAGACTGGAACAACACCCTAGACTTTCCTCTACCATCACCCTATTCCATTGCACTTTACCTTAGATTTTATAGCACTACAATAAACATTCTTGAACACAACTTGACTGATAGTATTTTATGTTTTGAAAATGCGCATTCAGGGGAGCATTCACATCTGGTGCAAATTATATGAACACTATGATAGCATACAATTAATGACCTGTAACTGTCTGTAGTAATCACATCAGGACACTTGTCATATCACCAACATCTTTAAAATGACAAGCCACAGGTGACAGTAAGTTGAGATGCAAAGGAAGTGAATGCCATCATGCTGCAGTCACACAGATGAAATCAATAGTCAGAGCAATGATCAGTTCCACTGTCTCACCTGTGTCATTGGTAGTATTGATGTTCTGTTTTCCACATCCACATCCTCTGGCTCCTCATCCTTACTGTCCTCAGGGTCCACTTCTGCCACAGGGGCATCTCCAGTCTCCTCCTCCTGCAGAAAAGGCACATGTCGTCTGAGGGCCAGGTTGTGCAACATGCAGCATGCCACTACTACCTGGCAGGCCGTCCGGGGAGAGTAGCACAAGGGTCTACCTGTCAGATGGAGGCACCTGAACCAGACCTTCAGGAGGCCGAAGGTCCTTCGATTATTCTTCTGGTTCACCCATGTGTCTCATTATAATGGTTCTCAGCCCCTGTCCTGGCATTCCTCACAAGGGTCAGGAGCCACAATAGGTTTTGGTCACCAGAGTCACCTGCAAGCATTGAGGGACAAACATTAGCCTAACACAATGCTATGGGGATAACACCTGAAGGCATACACTGAAATACAGTGGGTGGGGACTCTGGCTCACCTATTAGCCACACCCTGTGCCTCTGTAGTTAGGCCATCACATTTTGGATGCCGCTATTCCTCAGGACAAAGGTGTCATGCACCGACCCAGGATACTTGGCAGTGACATGGGAGATGTACTGGTTTGCCAGGCACACCATTTACACATTCATTGAGTGGAAACTCTTCTGATTCCTGAACACCTGTTCATTCTGGGTGGGGGGGGGGGGACAAACACAATGTGTGACAATCAATCGCCCCAATAATATTGGGGATATGCCCCATTGCATAGAATCCTGCCTTCACAGTGACCAAATCTTCCACCTGGGGGAAAGCAATGTAGCTGGACATGTGTTTCACCAAGGCAGACAAAACCCTTGCCAGCACGATTGAGAATATTGGCTGTGACATTCCTGCTGCCAAGCCCACTGTCACCTGTAAATAAACAGTTGCCAGGAAATGGAGCACTGATAGCACTTGCACAAGAGGGGGGATCCTAGTGGGATGACGGATGGCTGATATCAGGTCAGGCTCCAATTGGGCACACAGTTCTGTGATTGTGGCCCTGTCCAGTCTAAAGGTGAGTATAATGTGCCTGTTCTCCTGTGTAGCCAAGTCCACAAGGGGTCTGTACACGGAGGTTGTCTCCTCCTCCTATTTATCTGCAGCAGTAGGTATCTAAGGGAAACAAGAGTGAGTAGGGCGTCACAATTTGAACAATAGAACCACAACCCCAGGGTACAAATAGCATCAATGTGATGGGACAGTGGGAATGGCAATGTATGTGAAATTTAAGGCAATGACGCAGTTATGGTTTATATGATCATTCTCCACCACCATGAAATGGCGGCCGCTTGTCCAGTACCTTGGGACAGTTGGAAGTGAGGTAACTCCACCGACGTTGGGCATTGTGGCGGAAGGCGGTCTTGCACTGCCGTGCAATTCCTCATTGGCTAATATAGGGCTCTATGGAGTACAGTGGCCAATGGGGATCAGCGCCGGACCTGATCGCCATTTTCTATCTAAATCCTCACTTATTTCCTGACTTTCCACAGGACAACACCTACACTGCGTGTGCTGCTGTGACCTGTGTCTGGAGCCGACCATGGCCTGTGTGACCGGAGAAAGGGCCCCTGCCTTCACTTTGGAGGAGTTGGAGCGACTGGTGGATGGGGTCCTACCCGAGTAGGCTTCCAGACCAACAGGTGAGTACACCTTGGGCACGATGCATGTGGGAAGGATGCACGGAGATGTGTGTGCAAGCATCGTGTCATCAGGGGGGGATGCCTGGTGGTAGTGTACATGGTGGGCACCGGATGATGTGTGTGCCACTAGTGATGGAAACGGGATTGGTGGGCCATATGTGTGACAGGCTGGATTGTATGTGTAATGGTGTCCTCCTGTCTGCATTCCCTCTGCAGGTCAGCACCCATCAAAAGAAGGGATTGTGGCATCCCATTGCATGAACATGCGGAATCTGGGGGTCTACAGCAGGTGTAGCACCCACTACAGGAAACAGTGGGAGGGCCTGAGAAGCTGGGCACAGAAGACCGCTCGGAGGCCCAGCTGGAGATGGCGTCCCAATGCGGAAGGTTTGCCTGTCGGAAACCTGACCCCGCTGATGGGCCGCATACTGGCGGTGGCCTACCCAAAGCTGGATGCATCACAGCCGCCACAAGGGGGTGAGTACAGTGGGCCTTACTACAATAATTGGTAGGTGGCATGGGATCCGAGGGGTGCGTGTGAGTTAGTGGGTGCCCGTTAATGCTAGGCCGCAAATTGCAGCGTGATCCAGCTCAAGGTTAATGGGTGTAATGCAAATGCAGGTAACCTAGCTCATTTGCATTCCATGTCAGTCAGGGCTTTGTGGGTCCCAGGAGATGTGCAGTTGGCGGTGTTTGGCCCTCATCTTGCTGTGGCATCTAGCCAAATCAATGCCAGTGCAATGCATAGTGCTCAATCCTGATCGCTTTGTGTGACGTGCTATGTATGCTAACTGTGGTGTTGGTGCTGTAATTGGCCCAGTGTTCCCTTTCTCTCTCTCCTCCTTTTTTCTTCTGTCATCCTGTCCATGTGTGCATTAGCATCATCTGGTGGAGGAACAGGGGCACCGGTGACAGAGGAAGCTGCATCCCACAGGACCCAGGAGGCAGAGTCCACTAACGCCAAGGGAACCAGTGGGACGGAGGGCGAGGGGAGCACCACGGCTGAGACAGGAGGTGAAAACACTGCCTCAGATACCTCCTCCAATGGAAACTCCCTGGTGGTGGTGGACACCTCTGTGACCACCCCAGCTGCAGGTACAGCCGCCACCCTGTGCCAGCACCACCCTCTCAGTAGCCCCTCAGCGAGTTGCCTGTGCCTGCTCACCCAGGAGGGTGGGCATCGCCTTCGCCCCAGGGCACCTCAGGCCCTGCCCCGTTGAGGCCCGCTGTCCTGAGTGAGGAGGCTATTGACCTCCTGAGATCCATCTCTGTAGGGAAGTCAACCATTGTGAATGCCATCCAGGGGCTGGCATCCCAGATGCAGCAATGCAATGCATTCCTGGAGGGCATCTACGGTGGATTGGCGGCCCAACAGCGATTGATTCAGGCTCTGGCCTCCTCTCTGATGGCAGCCATTGTCCCTGTTCCTACAGTCCCCTCTTCAACTACAACTTCCCAGTCCCAGTCTCCTCAACCCCAACCCATTCCATGCACACATACAGACGAGCATGCACACAATACATAACACAAGAGTGGCACAGTCAAACACAGGCACCACACTCCAGTCCGCAAACACTCACGCAAACATCAGACAATTGCAGACACAACCACATCCACTGCCTCCACTGTCTCCCCCTCCTCCTCCTCCTCCTCCTCCACTTCCCTCACAGTTAAGTCCACACTCACACCTGCATGCACTGCTTCAACATCCACCACCAGCATCACCACACCAAGTAGCATATACCGCACTAGCAGGCACCTCCACAACATCCATCCACGCGTCCCCTGTGTCCTCTCCCACCCTTTCTGTCCCCCCCTCAACACAAACGCAAGCACTCAGACACCCAACAGCCATCCATCTTACATCAGCACACTGCCCATGCACCTGCACCCAAGTCCAGCAGACGTACTCCTCCAACACCCACTCCCTCAACCTCCACTCCCATCCCTCCTCCCTCATCCCGCCCCACGGTCCCTAAGAAGCTTTCCTTGCCCAACTTGACCTCTTCCCTCCCCTTCCTCCCCCGTCCTGCTCATAAGAGCAGGGTCACAATGACCCATCCCAGCACCTCAGCCAAACAGTCCACTGGGACAGTGGAGGCACCTCCTAGTCATCAAGGCAAGACAGTGAAAGATCCCTCTCCACCAGCCAGGAAGGGTAAAGATCCCACTCCACCAGCCAGGAAGGGGAAGAAGCCCTGACCTCCTGCCATGAAAGGGAAGAAGCCCTCATCTCCTGCCATGAAAGGGAAGAAGCACTCATCTCCTGCCATGAAAGAGCAGAAGCCCTCACCTCTTGCCATGAAAGGGCAGAAGCCCTCACCTCCTGCCATGAAATGGCAGAAGCCCTCACCTCCTGCCATGAAAGAGAAGAAGCCCTCACCTCCAGCGGAGACACAGCAGCCCTCGCTCCAAAGAGGCTGCCTGAGAGGCCCCTTCCCCTGCATAGACAAAGCAGCCCTCACCTCCTGCAGAGGTGGGCAGGGTACCAACACCACCACCACCAGTGGGCACGGGGCCTTCATCCCCTGCTGTGATACAGCAGCCCTCACCTCCAGCAGAGGGTGCTCAGGAGGCACCTTCCCCAGCTGAAACACAGCAGTCCTCACCTACTGCAGAGGCTGCCCAGGAGGTACCTTCACCAGCTGAGACACTTCAGCCCTCACCTCCAGCAGAGGCTGGCAGGGTACCAACACCACCACCACCAGTGGTCATGGAGCCCTCACCTCCAACTGAGACAGTACAGCCCTCACCTCCAGCACCTGGCATGTAGGGCACCCTCCAGGGACTGCTGTACAAGAAGCCCCCTCCAGAACCAGTGGGCATGTGCCCCACTTCAGAAACTTTGACTTGCACTCCCCAGCAAAGATAAATGGGCATGGAGCCCCCTCCAAAACCAGTGGGCAAGTTCCCCACCTCAGAGACTGTGACCTTGCACTCCCCAGCAAAGAGAAATGAGCAAGGAGCCAGCAAAGAGAAAATGGGCAAGGAACCCCTCTAGAACCAGTGGTCAAGTTCCCCACCTCAGAGACTGCGACCTTGCACTCCCCAGCAAAGATAAATGGGCATGGAGCCCCCTCCAAAACCATTGGGCAAGTTCCCCACCTCAGAGACTGTGACCTTGCACTCCCCAGCAAAGAGAAATGAGCAAGGAGACCCCTCCAGAACCAGTGGGCAAGTTCCCCATCCCAGAGACTGTGACCTTGCAATCCCCAGAAAAGAGAAATGGGCAAGGAGCCCCCTCCAGAACCAGCGGGCAAGTTCCCCACCTCAGAGACTGTGACCTTGCACTCCCCAGCATTGGGAAATGGACATATAACCCCCTCCAGAACCAGTGGGCAAGTTCCCGACTTCGGCTGAGGTGTCCCCACCCTCCTACCCCCTGAGGTGTCTGACCACTACAGTAATGATGCCCCTGCACAGTTCTGTGCGGATGTTGTCAGTAAACAAGTTGGGCCTTAGACTGTGCCTTGTGGCCATGTGAGACCTTAGTACTTTGGACTGGGCATTGGCCCTTTGTGGGCAATTGTACATATCTCTTTGTTTCTACGTGGTTCATTTGGTGGCTGTTTCCATTCAATACATTCTCATGACTGCCTTATTGTCGTCCTTGCATTATTATGCCATGTGTCATGTGCCATTGGATTATGTCTGCAGCTGGTTGTGTGTATGATGTGTCTGTGTGAAAGGTGTGTGTTGTGCATGTGTGTGTGTCACTCTCCTTTTCCTCCCTCCCTCCCTTGTGTGCTAGGCAGCTGTACTCACCATCGTCGTCTTCGTTGGTGTCTAGTTGGGGCATGGTGTAGAAGAGCATCAGGAAGATGTGCAGTTCCAGTTCCATGGCAGCGTTGCTCTTCTCTGTGTCTCTGATGTTGAGTCTTTTGTTTTCTGTGCAGTGTTTCTGCCAGGCTTTTGATGGCGTTCCTACCGCCCCAGAAATCGTGGCTGATTGCAATGTCATGATATGGTGGGAAGTACCTTGTCTTCTGCCTGGCTGTTGAAGGCTACCGCCGTGGTGCGAGGTGTTAACGCTCTGGCAGATGGTGTGGTACATTGAAGGTCTATGAGAGTTATCACCGCCATGGTCTTAATTTGGAGGTAATTACTGCAAGTCTGTTGGTGGTATTTCTGCCACTTTATCACTCACCGCCAATATCATAATGACCACCATAGTTTTAGTTAGGGTTTAGTGTAGGCATAAGTTTAGTATAGATAAGTTTTAGATTTCTTAATATTTTTTAGTTAGTAGTTTGTAAGTGGATTCTTATTATGGTACTGTTGTTAGTGAGTTGGGGGTTAATGTTTTGTGTGTTGGAAAAACAAATACAAAAACAAAAAAGGATGAGGATTATATTTGTAGTTAGTAGACTTGAGGTCTTTATAGGTATGTGTTGCTTTGTCAGAGGCCTATGGAAAACAGTAAATCTTCCTCAGATTAAATTTCTGTTGGAAATAATACTATACTTAAGACACAATAATTGTGGCTGAGAAATTGATCTGACATACAGCAAACACAAGTATTCACCTACTGAAGCACCTTTTTTCGAAAGTGAGTGGGTAGGTATTGATTTAATTTGACATTTTTACATAGAATGCTGCTCCATGCCTGCACTGTGACATCAACTCCTGCATAGCACTAACGGTAACACCCTTGCACCATTTTGGAAGGTCTGCCTTGACTTTACTTAGTCATGAAGTTACACAAGCCTGGAAAATGCCCATCATAATTAGGTTTTACTGCTTGCTTTGTGTGCCACATCATGCAGCTCACTTTTATAAATACAACCCATTTTTTTTCATAGCATATGTCTCACATTTACCCAACCCAAAGGGAGGTGTAGCATATATGCAGGCTCACTGGTGTCCCACCGATGGAAAAATTGTATGGTCAAATGATTATTATGTAGATGCACTCACACTCAACACATGTGAGGCTTCTCTGTGACAGAGTAACAGCCTGTGTTGAATTACTCAACACTTATCAGTATACACAGAGGAAAGCAAGGTGCACTTGCATGTCTTGGGCACTGTCATTTACAGGGTTGGCTTGCTGTTTTGCATCCTTCCATAGAAAAAGTATGTTGCTAAGCCATATGGAATATGGGCATAGCTATCTGGCTAGTATAGGTACACCGATCAAGACATTGGTGTTGTTTAGCATGATTTTGATGAGCAGTGATGTTTACACCTTTGGAAATACTGTTGTATGCTTGACATTGCAACATTGTTGTGTACATTATTAACACTGTTTTCACCTTACATGCCTCACACATCCCACATATATGTGGAAATACTGTGTGTCCCTCAGGAAACTCCATCTTGTTGATACATTCTGAAATAACATTAATAAGGTACACATTGCTCATCAGAACATTGGATTATGTGTAATTTGTATATGTGCACATTCAAAACCAACATGTCCAATTAGGTTGAGCTCTATCTTCTTCAAATTATCAAAGGTGACATTGGTGTTTATGTTTCCAAGATGTTTGTGGACCTTTGAGGTACAACCATATAAAACTCAATATGTTTAAAAAAAATACAGATTAGTTTACTTTTAGAGGTTCCTATCCTCACATAACATCATGTAAGTAGGTTTGACCTCATAAAGTTGCATAAACACATAGGTAAGAACAAGTAGGTACTGGGTGTATATACAAATTATTTAACACATGGTAAAACAGAATTACATGTGTGTTGTGGCCTCAATGAGGAGCAAAACATTGCCATTAGGAGGAGATGTATTGGATTTTGGGGTCCAAGAGGCCAAAATAAACAACTGCACAAACAGAGTACTGTCCTGGGTTTAATAGAGGGTGGCATGATGTCCTCTACAGGACAGATTTGAGAACTGGCAAGGGGGCAGTCAAACAAGTTCATTAGGACACTTTCCTTCTAAAACTGGAGAAATCAGCATCTCCCTCCGCTGATGTATGTTCTGCCTCCCCTGGATGTTGTGAGATTTGAAAGGAAGGCAATTGAGACGTTATAAGCTTCAGACAAAACACATCAGAGGCAGAAGATGTGACTCCCATGTTCCCAACATTTGTGAGTGCCAATAAGGCAGCATGGTAAACTCTGGTAAGGGCTTTCTTGTTTGCCAACAAAGCAACAATGTTGCTATTGAGGCCACTCATTATTGCTAAGAAGAGTCTAACTTGGCCTCCTGGGACTAGATGGAGGTATCAATGGCCCCAAGCTGCCTGACAGCTTCACTGGTGTCAGATGTAGAAGGCTGGTGTTGTTGTTCCATTTGCATAATGACACCAGCTATGTCAGCTAGGGACTCATCAATCCCATGAAGCCAAGGGTAGGTGTATGTGATAGCCTTCGACAAATGTTTACTAGGGCTAAGACAACTATGGACTCCCTCAAGAGTGCCTGCTATGGTCTCCATCCCCTACCAGACCTCAACACCCATCTGCTGCTTGACTCTTACCACTCACCATTAAAAAGCAACTTGGAGGTCCTCAAAGTCCTCAGCTGTAAGGTCATCAGTTGTTGGTCCATGTTCAGTGTGTGTTGGTTCTTCTGGAGACCTGGCTAGGTCATCTTCCCTTGCCATTTCTGGAGGAGATTTTTCAAAAGAGTCTAGGAGTGGCAGGATGGTTTCCGCTACAAGTTGGTCATCATAGACAGGCATAGGTGATTTCTGGCACATTCAAACAGTATTCTTCTGCTTCTGATCTTTCATGCACACAGAGATATGTGGAACACATGTTTCTACAACTGTGGAATATGGTACTAATGTTGCTTTTACCACGTCAATACATCTCCACAGTTCACACAAACACAGTTTTCACTAGGGGGCCTATTTGTGTAGTCAAAAATTGATATACCTCACACTATCCTGCACTCTGCCTTTCACAAAGCACTACATTCCAAGTTGTCTTGCCGAAATGTCTTGCATGTAAATTGTGCATTACTGAGCACAAGGGTTCATCTTTCATGTATATATGCAACCCCCAGTACATCAGGTCAGCAGTGTGAAATATGGATTTGTGCTAGAAACTTTGAGTGATACTACTGCACAGGGCATGCACCACCTCAGCACCTAGAGACCTTTCGGGTGGTACAATGACCCTCTACAAAGGCAAACTACCCATTTTAACATTACCATACACTCATGTCTTCGTGGCCCCAACAGAAACATAATTGCATGTTGAGGTAAGGGTGGCTGCATTGACCCAGGCATAACTGCCAACTTACCCATGTCTGTGCATGATGTACTGCTCCTGTAGAGGTTTTTAACTTTTATTCTGTAACTTATAGACCTATTTTGTGAAGGAATAAACAACAGAATTAAAAGGTCATATCTTGCTGGTCCAACACATTACGCATGGCCCTGGGAAACATGCCAGGGCTGGAGTGGGCTGGGGAAATTACATCTGACCATGAAAAGGATAGTAATGTGAAGGATGAGTTGACATGTGAGGCATTCCTGCCCTTGCCCTTTCACACGATGCAGCAAAGTATTTTGCTGCATTGGCCTGCAAAACGGTTTGCTGATATATGGTCCTGTATTTTGACTCACCATGAAGTTCTTCCTTGTCCTCCACTTTAGCACCATTTTTCCCCTTCGCTATATTTACCAACTATGTTGGGTTGAGGGATGCCATCTGCTCCTCCAATGGATCAAACTCCTTCTGGACATCAGGTCCTCCTCCAGTCCTGATGCTGCCTTAAGGGTCCTTGCCAGTATTAATTTGGTTCAGCGCTTGTAATTATGCACCCCTTCTTGCACTCCAGAATGGTCCTTTTTGTGCTATGCAGTTGATTTTGTCCACTATGGATTGTCAAATGGTTTCCTTCCTCCCTAATGGCAATTTTGAGGTGACAAATAGGAGATGTTTATTTTTTGTCACCTCACTTAATAAAATCTGGTTCTCCCCCTCATTGAGGTTGTACTTCCTCTTCCTCTTTCCTTGGAATGATGACAAGTCTTTTGGTTTGGGGTTGTTACCCTCCTGGCTCCCCGAGGCTCCTTCCATGCTTATCAGTGTTGTGGAGTATTGGTGAGTTGAGTGCATCACTTTTTCAAAGTCTCCTGTGACACAAAGCATTCCTGGGTGTCGCAATACTGATTTGTGTGATGTAGAGGTGTTTTACTACATGCAAATTAGCTTTGTGTGATGTTGGGAGTACTTGCATTGCAGCACCTTGCCCCATTCCCAACACCATTGCGTCTGAATTTTTGACACATCTTTGGTCCTTGCCCAATGGTGTGCCATCCCATAAATACAGCACATCCATGGGACAAAGAAATGCCACTACTCAGCACAGATTGTTTTGTCGCAGTGCTGCTGCAATGCAGAGCTGTGTCAGAACTGATGTATATGCCCCAAATATGTATTGTAAATGTATGAGTATATTTACTTTAATTACCTCGTTCTAAGACGTGTTATGTATTTTGGCTGGATGGAAGAGCTTGAATGAAACCTTATTTTCTGGTAGGCCTCTCACACGTGTACATATAATTATAAATTTTGCCCTAACACATATTGGCCTGAAACATGATATCCGTATATTCGATCATTTAGAAGATTCAGGCTGCGTTGCATTCATCTAAATGTGTTAGTCACAGTACATACACTCCCATAATATGACTGACTATATGTAAAAAATCTCTTGGCCACATCTTCATTCTCCTGCATTGATATTTCAGGTATCTAATTGTTGAACGCTGAATATTCAAGTTTTTCCCATTTTCTTTATCACTTTATTTGTGTTTAGGGTAATCCTAATCTTAAATAGAAATTCCTTGTCACAAGCACTATAGTAATAATCTACTATATAATGACAGTAAAAATGTCATTTCTTTCGTTGCTAAATATTAAAAATCTATCAATGAAAAATAAATGTAAAAGTGCCTAGTTAGTCCTTTTGGTGCCCAAAAGTCCTCACCTATACATCGATTCAGTCCTCCCAGTCTACCCCTTCATATTTTGTGTTCAAACAAAGGAGATCAAAGCAATGTATAGGTCTTTCAAAGGCCCTTCCAAA
The DNA here is from genome assembly GCF_031143425.1 of Pleurodeles waltl. NCBI lineage: Eukaryota > Metazoa > Chordata > Amphibia > Caudata > Salamandridae > Pleurodeles > Pleurodeles waltl. The sequence goes on from NC_090439.1 coordinate 1,034,716,990, forward strand.
GTCATGTAGGTTGATGTTTTAGGACTTTTTTTTCTCAAGGAGTCTCCTTCATCGGAATCCCAATTGAGTTCATTCACATTTTAATTATGGTAAATCCCATCCCATACGGAGATCGACAATGAATTAATCATAATCCTTACTCACCACAATGGGACTATCTACAAACATATACTTGTGTGGCAATATCATTTTCACATATATTTGCTCAAATATTGTTGTTCCCCACTACCGTCTCCCAAATTCTAATAAAACAGTAGTTTTTATTCACACTTCCTATCTTTCAACAATTATATTCTATATTACACACATAGCAACTCCTAAGTTCCTGATATGTGTCTACAGGAGAGCCTGACCATTTTAGGTTTCCTATTGCTTCCTCTTAGTTAGCTAACATATCTCAGTTCGTTTCCAATCATCATAACTTTATTTATATACATTACTCACCGGAACATGTTTCTAAATACCAGAAAGCTGTAAAAATGTGATTCTCCCATGTTTTGTTCCTTTTATTTCTTGAAAGTACTAGTCCAATCTTCTTTGATTTCTTAAAGGTACTAGACTCATTCACTTGACCTACTATTGAGAAATACGAATAGCCTTTAACCCAATTACCGTTTTCCTACACGTCCAAGGGGAAAAGAGTATCTATTAACCAGGGTCTATGTTGACGCTAACATGCTCAACTCAAAATAACTAAGATAACTAGACTGCATCGAATTTCCCAGTTTTTACAGTGGACTGTATGTTTTTCTTTGCTATCACTCTTCATTGCATCTCAGTAGGTCCCCAATGTAATCGTGCAGGAATTTAGCGAACCCACATGATAATCCAATGTTATTTAACATGATACATATCAAAATGAGAGCCAGTAAGAACAACTCTAATTTGTAGACTGTCAGTGAGGGAATGCTTTTTGTCCTTAATATCCAAAACATCCAGGGTCATCTCTACATTACAAAGCACAAACATTTCCACAAAGTGTGTAATTGCAGGAAATGTTAATTGTATATTCCAGATGTCATGTTTCACTTACCATAATCAGAATGTGAACTAATTCAGTTATCATCCTCCTGATAAAGGAGGTTTCTATGGAGAAAATGTCTCCATACGACAACAGATATGCCTTAAAAGGGCCTTTGAGTGAGCTACAAATATCTTTGTTCTCTTTTATTTGAACAAAAAATTGTAAGGAGTAGACTGTAGGGGTAGTGGTACTCTGGGGTCCAGATTTACAAAGATTGTGCCGAGTTGTGCCACTTTTCTGACACCAGTCCAAAGTAAAATCCTTTTAGGTTTTTACAAAGCCACGAAAATTTCAAGTTGTGTGACTTTGTGATAAAAAAGTAACTCAGCATACCGCATTACACTGCCCTGTGTTACTTTGCATCATTTAGGCATTCCATGGTGGTGCATGGGCATTCCCGTGTCTCCATCCATGGATAATTTTGACACAAATCCATATTTACAAACACATGCAGGTATGGGATTGTGCCAAAATGGTGGGATTGCCTGACGCTAGTGTAAAGGGGAGAAAAAAAAACGTATTTCTCTTTATTTCATCTTTGCTTGCAGCGGTCAATGAGGAAATATCCTCAAAGGATAGTTTTTGTCCAGGAAGGTACTTCTTCCTGCACAAAAACAATTCTGACTACAATACAGACACCCTCGTAGGACGGCACAAAGGGTGTCTGCATTGGCGCTAAGCAGTCCAAAGTGTGCCAGCTCATGGAAAGAGCAGAGCTGCACCATTTCATGAAGAAATTCATTTGCTTGCTATTGCACAATATTCTTGTAAAAGTACCCATAGAAGTATTTGAGCCATAAAGCATTTTTGATATGTTTCTCAGGTTTGAATCTATGTATTGGAGATGACTTTCGGGCTCTTGAAGCCAGGCCGGCTTCAGCGCCGGTGGCGCCCTGTGCAACAGTCTTTTTTTGGCGCACCCCCACCCCAAGACACATCCTCGGATTCTCTCACTACCACCCAGCAAATGTGCCCCTCATCTCTCCATAGCCCCCCTTTCACATACATTTATAAGGATGGCTTTACTAATCCACTCAGCTACCCGCATAAACTATAATTCTACTCTTTGCAGCTGGCATAATAACCCTCTGCACTACTTGATGGCGAGTCAAAGCTGCCACCAGACAAACCTCCGATCTCTCGCTCTAACAAGAACATTAATCACAAGAGGTATATTGACTTTTAATTGCTTCCTGAAGGGAAGCACAAGAAACTTTCCAGCAGGTGTTTATAAATGCAAGTTTCGTTAAGTTATTGCTAAACACAGCGCCCCTCTGAGGTCAGCACCTGGTGTGGCCGCACTGATCACACCGCCCTAAAGCTGGCCCTGCCTGAAGCTACAACTTAGAACAAAGCTGAGTTGTCTGGCACAACAACAATAATAAGTACATGAGGTTTTGATAGGAGCTACACTACTGGTGGCACTTTGTGGCATACGGTTGTGCACTCACTTGTCATAGTTTGGACTCTTGCTCGGGGCAAGAATGCTGGTTAAAGGATTACAGTACTTTTGCTTGTAGGTGACTACGCCTTCCCTACAACAAGTGGCAACTGTTGTCCCAACCTTACCGGCTCACTAGCAGCACCTCACCAGAAACACAATAGTAAAAGGTGATTTGTGGCAGCCTTTACGCATGGACTCAAGAATAAGACATCTCAGGGAGTGTTGTGGTTAAACGGAGATTACCCCTTTCTCACAGATATATCATGTCTCATACAAACACAGGCAATGACAAAGATGCAGTAAAGTTTCAATAGCTTTTATTTAACATAACTGCAATTTGCGAGAAGTTGCATGGGCTGCAATGATTAGGATAATGAAGAATGCAAGGAACAGAACTGTGAAGACGAGTCGTTATTACAAAGACCCCCACCATCTTACAATGCATAGAAAAGACATACGAGATGTAATATGCCCTAACACCCTAATGTGAAAGGCCTAACCTCCTACCTAAAGGAGAGCTGGGTTTGCTAAACCTAATCTGCCAATGCCATGTCCATGAGAGGAGCCCCCAACCCTTGTTACCTTGGAATGAGGTCTCTATCGTAGACTCCGCAGGGACACGAAGACTGGGTCAGCGTCAAGACGATATCAGCAATGGTGGCGATGCCCTCTGGTCGGAATCCCTCGGATTATCTGTCTAAAGTGCTATGTATTTATACAGATCTACAAGGACCCCTGACGTAGGTGTGTTCCCAAACAATAGATAACAGACATGTTTGGGAATGCAATTAATATAAACAATCCCTCAAAAGTATAGAGAGGGAAAATCCCAAAGTGTGAACACCTACTGTCTGTTTGTCTTTGTTGCTTGTTCTTGACGCCTTAGTGCGGTGACACTGATAATGTAACTCATAACAAGTGGCCTAACTATAAAGAAGGCAGCCATCTTAGAAGAATTAAATAATTAAATGGGCTAAGACAGAGCAAGCCAAGTAGGTTAAAAGTCACTATGTGACAGGGGCACGAGTCTGCAAGCCAGAAGCTAAGCTAACTCCTGTTATCCCATTAAAAACAAGCTAGGATTCACTACACCCTCCCCATTGCCGTAACAGGTATGACGAAGGTACAGGAACCCAAACGCTAAAATTGCTCTGAACTAAAAGCTAAAAGCATAAAATCAGCAAAAAAATCTTTAAAATGTGTTGAAAAAGATAATAAAAACAATTCCGCTAAAACACATACAGAGATGTTAATGTCAACCATAACAAGCACAGCGTGCCAAAGCAATGTTAATTTAACTGCATAATTTTGAATAGGGAATGGCAAGTCAATTCATCAAATTATTTGCTGTATGCATGATCTTGAAGAGTGTTATCGAAGTCACCTACAAGGACCTAAAAAATGAGTCAACATCATCTGATGGCAAGTCGAGTGCTGGGCGGACAAACAGATCCAAACAGCAGTAGTGAGCAGTATTTCCTGGTGTAACGTTATCTGCTGCAGTGTCCTCATCCACAGTAGATCTCAAAACGGAAGGCTCATAGGTGGCCTCGCGGAGCAACCTCAGTCTCAAGAGGCATGACCGTGTATGGACCCTCATCGGGGACATCAGCAGTTCGAGGTCCACAGGAAATGTCGGTGCAAAAAGCAAGACAGACCATGGGCAGATGTTCAAAGAGGCACCATATGCAGCGGAAGACTGGTTGTACGCATCAGAGAAGGGGCCCAAATGACAATGACCAGTCATGCTCCAAATCCACCAGGAAGGGTGCACCGAAGATCCGAACCATGTGCTCACGGCACAGTGGAGTTGGTGGGAGCGGCTACATTGCTCTCCGCTGCTGGAAAGAAACAACCACTGCGAATCAGAAGAAATAGCAGTAGTAGTCCGCCAATCAAAGCCAAAATAATTGGAAAGCCACCAAACACACTTGAAAAGAGCGAATGGATGGCTGACGGGATGACTCCGAAGCCAGTCTGGAAGATGGACACGAAACCAGACTTGACAGCCTTAAAGAAATGAACAATCCCAGTGGTGCTTGAAGCATTGAATATTCTGGATACCTGTTCTCCAAAGTGCTTGGGGAAGTTGGTATTTAATAGGGACTGTATCTCGGCTGATGATCTCGCAATCTGGAGAGCATACGTCTCCTTTGCGGATGTCAAGGCGACCTGTTTTTGAAACAATAGCGCCTTTAGCCTGCTCAGCTTGTCATAGTTCACATTAATAGTATCTATGTGTGGCCACATGTCAGATACTTTTATCTCTCGTGTGGGGGGAAACAAAACATGTTCACAACACGTAACGACCTTCGAGACCGAGATTGCGTAGGCAATTCCTGGTCGCATCCCGCAACAGCTTTGATAGTTCAGTACCACATATCTTCCATTGGAATGTACATGAAATACCGGGCAAATCAAAGGGACGGGAGTACCCTTCAGCAAACAGTCCAAATTTGTGAACCCCGCATTGCAAAGACCGTGAAGAGACACCTGCTTGCATATCATGGAATTACGAACAGCAGTCTCACATTCGCTTCCTCTAAGAAAGACCTCTGTTTCGCCGTTCAGACATTTATAGTCAACGGGCAACTCCCACTCTTCCTTAATATAGCTATCTACTAGTTGCTCGTACCTTCCCACTGCAAGATGTTTCAGGCAGCTCGAGAAACGAAAGGTCAAAATCGGTAAATTAATTATGCCATGTATGAGCCAGATAGTTGAAGGACTCTCTGCTACCGTGAAGGGCAACTTATCTAACTTTTCTACGCGAAGCATGGTGAATCTAGCCTCCCTTTTAGCCATTGTCTGTTGTTCCTTGGAAAAATTAAAAGCAGTGAAGAATTCACTTCCATTGATATACTTCCATGGAATGCGGCCACTTTTCAGTGTCTGTAATGTCCAACCCAGCTGCATGATGGAACGTAGCTGTGTTTGCCCATGATATAACCAGGACAAGTCTGTCTGAGTGATATCAATAGCAGACAACACTATATTCGATAGTGAATAAATCCTGTTGGACAGTGTATTCATGCCGTTGTCGACAACAGCTAATGCCTTTTCTAAATTTTCTTTATCCAATTGCCTCAAACGCGCAGCAGCCTCAATCTGGGAAAGTTTCCAAATTTCATTGTACATAGCATATAAAAACCTTTTCGAGCATTGTTTCCTAGGACCCAGCAGAAAATCCTGCAAGTCTACATCTTCAGAAAGAGTGTTCAGGTGTTTCTTAACTGCGGCTAACGTGTTGGTCTGTACCCATTGCTGGCACAGCTTACCCACACTGTATGTCGTAACTATACCTGTATGTTGACCCGATACAAAGCGAGGATCTGGCCTGTTAAGTGAAAAAAACCCTGAAGTGTTAAAAAAATGCACTTGACACTCATTAGTGTCAGTGGGCCATATTAACCACCCGCCGGAACTGGAAAGTGAAGAATTGTAGGTACCAGCCTGGACCATTGCATCTAGCTTGTCCTCAGTGATATTAAGGAAGTATTGCCAATCTTTAAACCTTGCCGGAGTGGGGATACTGGGTGTGTTCGAGTCTTTAATTTTTGCTAACCCCAGACAGGATGTCTGCTGAATAGTGTCATTTAAGAAAATCATTTGCACAGGAATCAGGCATGCTCAAAATAAAGCCTCCCTACCCTGTATCTGCCAATCTTGTGTTCCCCATACACTTTTCAAATCAATAGTGCTCTTCCAGTATTCGTAACCTTCAACTGCATGCTGGGAAACAAAGGGATCTGAATAAATCAGTTTTGTATCAGTTAGCAAAATTTTCCGAATTTGTGCCGGAGGTATTTAAAAATAATACGACTCTGCTTTTTTTGCGTCATGCCCAGAAAAGTATGTAAATGTATCACTATAGCACTTTGGGCTCCCCACTGGTGGTGTAGAACAGTGTTCCCACTGTGTGTAGTTTAATACTGGCCTGTATCTAGTGGCACGGTGTAGGTAGTAATGTCCCCGATTGTTATAGCAGAACATTTCCCCATAATTCATTGTATATTCATATACATCATCACTTTCAAAGGCCGAATAGTCCTTCATTTCAGTTAGCATGGAATCAACTGTTTGGACATCCCAATCATTGGAGACAACATCAGGTGTAATTACATCAGTCATTGAAATTTTGAACATGTGTGGTATTTGAATAATTTCTGTAGGCCCGTATATATCAAATGGAACTTTGTCCCACACAATCACATCAGAAATCGGTATTGCTTTAACATTTGCAGGAGACAAGTCTCTTCGGGCCTTATGTGAAGAGTGATATGGAGTTAAAACTTCATCAACAGGTTCCACAGAGGAGCGATCAGGAATATAGTGACCATTTATAAGCAAAAAGAAAACAGTCATAAAACCAATCCATAAAAATAATGCAAAAAATGTCAAACAGAACCATAAATAGTTCCATGGGTGTTTCAAATAGTTCTTTTTAAGCCATTGATACAGCTTACTTCTTTTTGAAACAGCGTTAATCACAGTAGTGGATGAATCCGAAGAAAAATCATCAGTGTCAATGAAATAGCCAGAGGCAGTCTCTGCAAACACGGGAGAAGGTGCACCATCTGTACTTTGGTCCACTTCACCTAGGGGCTCTTGGTAGACAGTGTCGTTAGTCTGTGATGTGTTTGTGTAAAAAACAGCTAGATCTTGAACCGGGGTGGTCACTGAAGTAGTAACAGGAAATAGCAAGAGTTCATTTTCCACCCTCCCCATGGTCAAGGAGGTGTCTGGAACAGCATTTGACATTGTTGCATTGTCTGTAGTAGTGTTGTTCATCCTACTATGTAGACGTATGTCCTGTTGGGTAGTGAGGGGAGATCGGGAACCACCCAAGGGACCTCTTGGTCTACTGTTAAGGATCGGCCACATGGTGTAATTTGATGTCATCAATGGAGATTAATCTGTTCGTCTTAGAACCAGACAGCGGTGGTAATATGACAGTCCTGGTGCCTTGAATTCCCAAGGCCGGTACAGGTGCTCTGTATGATGGACCAAACTCCTTCTAGACTGCGATCTTCTCACAAACCAGATCCCCAACTTTAGGAATCCAGCCAGTCGAAGTTTTCGCTAAATCCCTTATTCCTAAGGTGGCAGCACTTGCAGATGATTTATCATCACAAAATTGCTGAAGCTCCTGTAAAACAGTGAGACGTTCATTTATGTCAAATGGTGTTTCTGCTGCCACCATACCAGGGGCATCAAGATCTGGAACATACATAGGTATCCCAAAGAGAACCTCATATGGAGTGCGTCCCCCCAAGGACCGTCTTGGCAGATTATTCAGTGCTCTCTGCACCCCATATAGGTGATGTAACCAACTGCAGCCTGAACCCAATACTCGTGCTGTTAAGGACTGCTTTAGATCACGATTCTGCCTCTCCACGACCGAATTTCCCTCGGGATGGTATGGTGAGGAGTACTGGAGTTCAAAACCCATCGTCCCCATGGTGTCCCTGAATGCCTTATAGGCAAATGCAGGAGCCTGGTCCGAATGGAATGCTGCAACCGCATATGTACTGATAAAGATCAGCAAGTCTTTTATAGCAGTCCGGGCGTCAGCCGACCGCTGTGGCCATACCCACAGGAATCTAGAACAAGAATCTACAGTGACTAAAATGTATTTGTATGCACCATCAGGCTGTAAGGGACCACAATGGTCCAGGTACACACACTGTAGTGGCCTGTTGGACACTAAGAGGGATGTCTGCGCTGGGCGTTTGATATTAGAGCCCTTGATCTGCTGACAAATGTCACAGCAAAGGAAATACTGCTTTGTTCGTCTGCATAGACCAGGCCACCAGAAGCGTTTCTGTAGGAGTGTTATCATGGCCGATATATCAGCATGTGCAGAAGCGACACCCTCATGCGCTGCTTTAATTAGATCTAATATCTGGTCTTCATTGAGGATCACTCGATCTCCAACCCCAGGTATTGTTGTGTGAGCAACATTCTGCGCACTGATATGGTAAGCATAGCTTGTAGGGTACCCTTTCAGAAGAGGCTTGCCTGCAGCCAAGGCTTAAACGGCAGACAATATTTCATTATCCGATCTCGTCTGAGAACGAGTCACTGCAGCCACAGAAGCCGTAGCTATTGCTGCTTTGGCTGCTTCTTCCGCCAATATATTGCCAGTAACGTGTATTCCTACACGTTGGTAGCCCAATGTATGTACTACATGGACACACAGCAGCTTGTCCTTAAGATCAGCCACCCTCCCCCACAATATTTTGTGTTTAATGGTGTTCCCCTTAGAATCTCTAAACACGTTCAGTTTCCAATGATTTAGATAGTCATTGTATGACTTGGCGCAATAATAAGAGTCACAGGCCCTCATTCTGACCTTGGCGGGCGGCGGAGGCCGCCCGCCAAAGTCCCGCCGTCAGGTTACCGTTCCGCGGTCGAAAGACCGCGGCGGTAATTCTGACATTCCCGCTGGGCTGGCGGGCGGCCGCCTTCAGGCCGCCCGCCAGCCCAGCGGGAAAGAGGCTTCCACAATGAAGCCGGCTCGGAATCGAGCCGGCGGAGTGGAAGCTGTGCGACGGGTGCAGTTGCACCCGTCGCGTATTTCACTGTCTGCACAGCAGACAGTGAAATACATTTAGGGGCCCTCTTACGGGGGCCCCTGCAGTGCCCATGCCAGTGGCATGGGCACTGCAGGGGCCCCAGGGGCCCCGCGACCCCCCCTACCGCCATCCGGTTCCCGGCGGGCGGACCGCCGGGAACTGGATGGCGGTAGGGGGGGTCGGAATCCCCTCGGCGGCGCAGCTAGCTGCGCCGCCTTGGAGGATGCCAATGGGCGGCGGTACACTGGCGGGAGACCGCCAGTGTTGCCGGTCCGACCGCGGCTTTACCGCCGCGGTCGGAATGCCCATTGGAGCACCGCCGGCCTGTCAGCGGTGCTCCCGCAGTCCTCCAACCCGGCGGTCATGGACCGCCAGGGTTGGAATGACCACCACAGTCTATTAAAGTCCAGCATCTTGGCTCAGTATGTTCGAGCGCTAGTATAAGAGCTTTATGCTCAGCCAACTGGGCTGTGCAGTCCCCTAAGGTCTGCGTGTAGGTATTGTGAGGGTGGAAGACTCCATCTTCCATCACTCCGCTCACGGCTGCGCAAGCTGGCGAGTATTGGTGTTTAGTACCTACAGCCGGTTGTGCTGTACCATCAGTGTATATGACAGTATGGTAGTTGTCTAGTGGCAAGATATTTAGAGGAGCGGGGTACTCTTGTTCGTACTGGAGAAACTCTTGTGTCTGAAGTTTTGGATCGAATATATAATCGACATCAGTGGCGGTCAGAGACATTGCCCATTGAATCCAACGTGGATGTACCGCTTTAGCGTTAGGAACGCTTGCTTTGGTGATAGCCTCTAAGGCCGGCACTGGGGAGACAACAATAATACATTTTCCCTGGGCAAGTGGCCTCTCTTTTATGACAGCCATCTTGTTGGACCTGGCTTTTTGACAGGGTCATCCCCAAACTTTTTGCCTTCCTCCTTCTCTTTTTCTGACCTCATTTTTGCTGGCTTTTAGACTCTGCGCACTTTACCACTGCTAACCAGTGCTAAAATGCATATGCTCTCTCCCTTTTTAAACATGGTAACTTTGGATCATACCTGATTGGACTATTTAATTTACTTATAAGTCCCTAGTAATGAGCACTATATGCGCCTAGGGCCTGTAGATTAAATGCTACTAGTGGACCTGCAGCACTGGTTGTGCCACCCACTTAAGTAGCCCCCTTAACCTTGTCTCAGGCTTGCCATTGCAAGGCCTGTGTGTGCAGTTTCACTGCCACTTCGACTTGACATTTAAAAGTACTTGCCAAGCCTAGAACTCCCCTTTTTCTACATATGTCACCCCTAATGTGTGCCCTAGGTAACCCCTAGAGCAGGGTGCTGTGCAGGTAAAAGGCAGGACATGTACCTGTGTAGTTATATGTCCTGGTAGTGTAAAACGCCTAAATTTGTTTTTACACTACTGTGAGGCCTGCTCCCTTCATAGGCTAACATTGGGGCTGCCCTCATACATTGTTGAAGTGGCAGCTGCTGATCTGAAAGGAGCAGGAAGGTCATATTTAGTATGGCCAGAATGGTAATACAAAATCCTGCTGACTGGTGAAGTCGGATTTAATATTACTATTCTAGAAATGCCACTTTTAGAAAGTGAGCATTTCTTTGCACTTAAATCTTTCTGTGCCTTACAATCCACGTCTGGCTGGGCTTGGTTGACAGCTCCTTGTGCATTCACTCAGACACACCCCAAACACAGGGTACTCAGCCTTACTGGCATACATCTGCATTTTGAATGGGTCTTCCTGGGCTGGGAGGGTGGAGTGCCTGCTCTCACACAAAGGGCTGCCACACCCCCTACTGGGACCCTGGCAGACAGGATTGAAATGAAAGGGGACCTGGTGCACTTCTTAGCCACTCTTTGAAGTCTCCCCCACTTCAAAGGCAGACTTGGGTATAAAACAGGGCCTCTGCCCGACCTCATCAGACACTTGCTGGAGAAGAAACCTGAACCAGAAACTACATCCTGACAAGAAGAACTGCCTGGCTGCTCAAAGGACTCACCTGTCTGCTTTCTACAAAGGACTGCTGCCTTGCTGTTGGCCTGCTGCCTTGCTGAACTCTTGCCTGGCTGTGAAAGTGCTCTCCAAGGGCTTGGATAGAGCTTGCCTCCTGTTCCCTGAAGTCTCAGGACCAAAAAGACTTCTCATTTTCACTTGGACGCTCCGTGCGCCGAAATTTTCGACGCACAGCTTGTTCCGCGGCGAGAAAAACGCTGCACACCGAAGATGATCGATGCGACGCCTTCGGGACGACTGGAACTTCGACGCACGGCCTCGCAAGGACAATGCCGCCCGACCTCCAGAGGAGAAATCGACGCGACGCCTGCCGTGAGAGCGAAACTTCGACGCGAAAGCCCCACAGAACGACGCGCAGTCGGAAAACAAGCAGGAGAATCCACGCACAGACCCGGGACATCTGGTAATCTCCGCGATCCACAGAAAGAGACTGTCCGCGCGCCGGAAACGACGCACGACTTCCCCGCGTGAAAAATAACGACGCAAGTCCGTGTGTGCTGGGGAGAAATCGACACACACACCATTTTTCCACGTATCTCTTCTTCTGTGGCCCTCTGAGGAGATTTTCCACTCCAAACCAGGTACTTTGTGCTTGAAAGAGACTTTGTTTGCTTTTTAAAGACTTAAGACACTATGGCCCATATTTATACTTTTTGACGCACAACTGCGCCAACGCAGTTGTGCGTCAAAAATGTTACCGCCGGCTAACGCCATTCCAAAGCACCATGCGGGCACCTTATTTATTGAATGACGTTAGCCGGCGCTGCGGACTGGTGTGCGTAAAAAAAAATGACTCACACCAGGCAGAGCCGGCGTAGGGGAAAATGGAGGTTGGGCGTCAAAAAATGGGGCAAGTCAGGTCTGAGGCAAAATTCAGGCCTCAACCCGAATTGCGCCATTTTTTTTTACGCCCAACCTCCATTGACATGACTCCTGTCTTAGCAAAGACAGGAGTCATGCCCCCTTGCCCAATGGCCATGCCCAGGGGACTTATGGTCATTGGGCATAGTGGCATGTAGGGGGGGCCCAAATCAGGCCCCCCTATGCCACAAAAAAAAACGAAAAAAAATACTTACCCCAACTTACCTCAACTTCCCTGGGATGGGTCCCTCCATGCTTGGGTGTCCTCCTGGGGTGGGCAAGGGTGGCAGGGGGTGTCCCTGGGGGCATGGGAGGGCACCTCTGGGCTCCTTCTGAGCCCACAGGTCACTTAACGCCTGCCCTGACCCAGGCGTTAAAAAACGTTTTTTAAGGCCTGCCCCCTCCTGTGCGTCAAAATGACGTCAGAGTATAAATATGGGGCACAGGCCTTAAAGTAATTTTTTGGAAGGGAACGCCTACCTTGCATACAATTAACGCAAGGCTGGTTCCCCCTTCCAAAAAATGACGCACATGGTGGAACTTTGATGCCCGCGGGGTCGGACGTCAAAGTATAAATATGGGGCAGGGTTTGCGCCGATTGTGCGGCAAAAAATTTTCCGCACATTCGGTGCAAACAGTGTATAAATATGCCCCCTATATATCACTTTTCAGGGATATCTCTACAAATTCACTTTGCAACTTTATTCGTTTTAACCTACAAATATCCTGATAAATATTATATATTTTTCTAAACACTGTGTGGTGTATTTTTGTGGTGCTATATGGTGGTATTGTATGATTTATTGCACAAATACTTTACACATTGCCTTCTAAGTTAAGCCTGACTGCTCGTGCCAAGCTACCAGAGGGTGGGCGCAGGCTAATTTTGGATTGTGTGTGACTTACCCTGACTAGAGTGAGGGTTCTTGCTTGGACAGAGGGTAACCTGACTGCCAACTAAAAACCCCATTTCTAACACATCTGAACTGCCATAGGAATCTTTTCTGTAGGTGCAAAATGCTGTTCGGCATTGGGCTATAAATGTGATTTATATGCTATGGGTACCGTGTCATCCTCATTGAAGGTGACATAAGTAAATCCAATGGCACCAGCAATTGTTCTGATGACCAAATTTGTTTTATTGTCACATGTGTGCAAGTGTTTAGCTTCTAGCATGTCCTGTTGCATTTCCCTAAGGATGCGTGTGTGTTCAATTGTCCAGTGTCTGCTAGAAAAATTGGGCTGAACCAAGTCATAAAGTGGCTTGATCCGTTGTGCATAATCTGGAATGTATGTTCTGCCAAAATTAAAGAAGCCTAGTAATGACTGGAGTTTCTTTAGTGTGTTAGGAGGGTGCAATTGAGCAACTTTTTCTAGAAAGTGCAGGCCAGGCTCTTTCCCTCATTTCATAGCTCATATCCCAGAAATAATACACTAAGAAAGGCTGTCTTGCTTTTCTTAAAATTTAATTTGTAACCGAGGTCTGCAAATCCCAAAATTATCCGATCGACCCTCGCAAGATGAATGTCGAGGACGTCGTCTGTGAGATATATGTCATCCACGTAGGATAACGCCTCAGAATCAATATCATGTAATATTGATGTTACACGGGTTGAAAATAGCCCTCGGCTATTTTTATAGCCTTGAGGTAAATGATAAAAGCGTTTCTGAGAGCCAAATGAGAATGCACTCAGGTCCTGACATTCATGTGCTAAATTCTGGCAGAAGAATCCATTAGATATGTCTAATGTTGTTTTATATTTTTTACACACTATATTGTTTATTAGTGCCATGTTGTGTGAATTTTGTGTAGCATATGTGCGTGTATGACTATTTAAGTGTCTATAATCAATGACTATTCTATATGAATGGTCCAGGTTTGCAACGGGGAGTAACGGATTATCCATTGCAGATGTACAGGGCTCAGTCACCCCCTGGTACTCAAGCTGGATGAGGATCTCCCTCACCGGAGCTTTTGCTTCATGTTTAACAGGATATTGTGGCTGCAGTTGGGGCGTTGACCTAACGGGAATAACATGACAAGGAGACTCCTTGTCCCAACCTACATGATTGCGATATAATGCAGGGGCCTGCGCTAAAGCCCATTCAGAAGCATAGGCTTCTTTGTCTGCTTCCGGAACAAGATCGGAGAAAGAAGGCAAAATGACATCTTCCCCATGTGGGAGCTTGCGTACGTGTTCAGGTGGCCAGTCTCTTTCGGCCAATAGGATATCACTAGTAAGTTCATCCCAAAATATCACACTAATAATGCGTTCCACGTCTCCCTCTATCTGAATCTTTAAATCATAAACCCTATTGGGGGGGAGAACGTGGCCATCGGCTGTTTCAACCTCGACATAATCGCTAGTTGCTGTCGCATCCAGATGATCTTTTAGACTCTGGTGACATATTGTGACCTCTGCCGTGCAGTCTAACAGAGTCACTGCCCATGTCTTGTTCCTCAACAGTGTTCTCAAGTGTATTGGCATTTTTAGCTGTCAGTGCTGCCACCTTCTTCTTTTTAAACTGTGGCTTTTGCTGTGGAGTCTTTTCTTCTTTTTTAATGGTAGACTGTGGCGAGTCTTTCTTTTCTTTCACGTATTCAGGACGTTGATATTGACGGCCCCCTTTCTCGCTACGTCTATCTGGTGTGTCCTGAAAGGAACGAGAGGGACGTGAATCAGTATATCAGTCTGGAGTTTTAATATTTTCCCTATTTCTGAGATTATATCTCCTTTCGGAGTTCTCCGAGTGTGGAGAATCAGCTCTCTTATTTCTTCTTTCTTTGAAATCTTTTTGTTTGTCCCAGTGCTTCTTAGAGCCTTCTTGTGTCTGCTTTGTACCTTCCTTATGGGCGGTACTTTGTAACTCCAATTTCTTTGGTTTGGCTCCCAAACTATCCCGTTCTATACTAGTATAGGTATCGGAAATAATTTTAGGTAGCTGTCTCTCCTGTTCCTGGTGTGGAGTTTCCCGGAGATGCTGGCGAATTGCCAGTGCTACCGCTTCCCCTTTAATGTTACTGAGTATTTTTGAGGAAACCGCATCAAAGTTACGCATTAATTTCATCCCCAAATCCAGGGCTGGTGCAGCCCCATGCTCATTTTGTATTTGTTTTAGCACTTCCGGTAAATTGGCAAGTGTCAGGTTCCCATGTGTGATAGTATATATGGCAGCGAAGACTGTACCCCATGTGGCACAGTCATCCACCGAGGGAACTATTCCAAAAGGCAAGCACATAGTGAGCAATCTATGTTTTTCCTGTGGTCCCGTATGGGGAAACACAGCTTCCAGCTGATTAGTTTTCTGGGCAATCCAGAACGGTATGTTTTCTAGTTCTGCGGGTACTTTACCCATAATAGTATGTACTGTTTGATGATTAATCCCAGTAGCCAATTGATAACCACCAGGTGGTGGCGGTGCTGGACGCGCTGGTGTTGTGTTCAATTTACGCATTATGAACTGAACTAATCGTCTATATAATGTCACCAATTCATTATATAAATCTCGCAGATCTGTTATTGGCATATTTTGTATGCCTGGGTGAGGTGTGTAGGTGGCAAACATAGGCCATGTTGGTCCGTCTTTACTTAATGGACCTAACCTCACTTTTTGTAGTACATGTGGTAGGGCGCCTTCGAACCAGTTCTGATGCTCTTGGTATATGAACGATATTTCATGATACTAGTATGCTCAGTACCGTTGAGGTACGTTCGCAATTTCATATGTGTGGAACGGATGTGTTCTTTGGTCAACCTCAGGAAAGGTGACCCAACTTTAAAATGTTTCTGTTTGGTATGCTTCATTAGCTTCTATTATAAGAATAACATCCCCGCCCTCATCTGTAAGTCCACGCATTAATAGATGTTGTGTTAATGCTTGTCTAGCATTTTCAGGAATGTCTATGGCAGAATCCATTTTGTTTGGAGAAATGGAACACCAAAATGGGGAATACAAGTCCTTTTATGAGTTCGAGCTCGAACAACCTACAGCTTAGTCAGGTGTTACCTTTTCAGCTGAGTAGGATTTTTCCCAAAGACCACGGACGTCTCTGTATAATGGTACTTAGGGTACCTGTTGTCTGTGAGACAGTGATAGTCGGGGTATCCGTAAATTAGTGCCTAAACACCATCGTTGGTGGCACCATGTCATAGTTTGGACTCTTGCTCTGGGCAAGACTGCTGGTTAAAGGATGACAGTACTTTTGCTTGTAGGTGACTACGCCTTTCCTACAACAAGCCGCAACTGTTGTCCGAACCTTACCGGCTCACTAGCAGCACCTCACCAGAAACACAATAGTAAAAGGTGATTTGTGGCAGCCTTAACGCATGGACTCAAGAATATGACATCTCAGAGAGTCTCGTGGTTAAACGGAGATTACCCCTTTCTCACAGACATATCATGTCTCATACAAACACAGGCAATGACAAAGATGCAGTAAAGTTTCAATAGTTTTTATTTAACATAACTGTAATTTGCGATAAGTTGCATGGGCTGCAAACGATTAGGATAATGAATAATGCAAGAACAGAATTGTGAAGACGAGAGTCATTATTACAAAGACCCTCACCATCTTGCAATGCATAGAAAAGACATACGAGATGTAATATGCCCTAATACCCTAATGTGAAAGGCCTAACCTCCTACCTAAAGGAGAGCTGGGTTTGCTAAACCTAATCTGCCAATGCCATGTCCATGAGAGGAGCCCCCAACCCTTGTTACCTTGGAATGAGGTCTCTATCTAAGACTCTGCAGGGACACGAAGACTGGGTCAGTGTCAAGAAGACGTGCAGCATCAATATCAGCGATGGTGGCCATGCCCTCTGGTCGGAATCCCTCTGATTATCTGTCTAAAGTGCGATGTATTTATACAGATCTACAAGGACCCCTGACGTAGGTGTGTTCCCAAACAATAGATAACAGACATGCTTGGGACGGCAATTAGCATAAACAATCCCTCAAAAGTATAGGAGGGAAAATCCCTAAGTGTGAACACCTACTGTTTGTTTGTCTTTGTTGCTTGATCTTGACGCCTTAGCGCGGTGACACTGATAATGTAGCTCATAAACAAGTGGACTAACTATAAAGAAGGCAGCCATCTTAGAAGAATTAAATAATTAAATGGGCTAAGACAGAGCAAGCCAAGTAGGTTAAAAGTCACTACGTGACGGGGGCACGAGTCTGCAAGCCAGAGGCTAAGCTAACTCCTGTTCCTCCATTCAAAACGAACTAGGATTCACTACACACTACTGCAGCTTTCCAATTTCTGGAAAGAATTCTGGAATCACACTGCCTGGGTACGTGAAACATTTCCTACATCTGAAGACGTGGAGCATTATCTAAATATGGGAACATTCTGGGGGTGCTCGATAGACGCAGTTTTTAGCATGTTAAAATAATGGGGCTACAGCTTTATCATATCAGCCAGACATATTTCAATTGGCAGCGAACGCGTGGCCACCTTGAAGGTGAAGTATACCTAAGCCACGTACACCTGACAAAATCAACTATCCATTGAAAACCCTGCTAGTTTCGTATTTATTTGCTCAGCTTCTTTGCATGAAAAGTTTTGTGTCACTTTTCCGAATCAGCTTTCTTGCTTCTGTACCACAGTGACGGTAAACAGAAGTTGGTACATATATATTCACACCTCATGTGATATCGTACAACATTGGGTCTCTACCAGTGCCTTTGTTCTTACATAATCAATACATTCTTGGGGCTATCTAGCATCTTCTTATTGCATTTTACGTGTTCTTTCCATTACTGCTTCAACTGAAGCTGTTTGACAACAGGTTTGTAGTGCGAAAACCTGTGCAGTAGCCTTTCTGCCTATCATTTAGCTGTGGCGACTGCCACCTTGGATTCGAACACGAGTGTGTGCGCCACAGGCTTCTGAGCGCTAGACCGATGCTATGGTTTAGGATAATCGCACATTCAATCAGTTGAATTCTGGTTAATTCTGATTAATACACCTAGGGGGTCATTCTGACCCTGGCGGCCGGTGGCCGCTAGGGCCACCGACCACGGGAGCACCGCCAACAGGCTGGCGGTGCTCCCACGAGCATTCTGACCGCGGCGGTTCAGCCGCGGTCAGAAGCGGAAAGTCGGCGGTCTCCCGCCGACTTTCCGCTGCTCGGGGGAATCCTCCATGGGGATTCTGACACCCCCTACCGCCATCCTGTTCCTGGCGGGTCTCCCGCCAGGAACAGGATGGCGGTAGGGGGTGCTGCAGGGCCCCCGTAAGAGGGCCCCGCAAAGTATTTCAGTGTCTGCCATGCAGACACTGAAATACGCGACGGGTGCAACTGCACCCGTCGCACCCCTGCAACTACGTTGCAGGGGCATTTCCTCTGGGCCGGCAGGCACTCTTTTGGAGAGCGCCCGCCGGCCCAGAGGAAATGTTAGAATGGCCGCCGCGGTCTTGTGACCGCGGTGCGGTCATTTGGCGGCGGAACCTTGGCGGACGGCCTCTGCCGTCCGCCAAGGTTAGAATCAGGCCCCTAGTGTGGACTTCCTGAATAGCTGACCAGGGGAGGACAGCATTGTATGTAGAAACAAAACAGGGCCAAGATTGTCTTCTCACTACATTCATTCAAAGACCGATACCCAATGCAAGATGACATGTTTTTTATTAAAAAGATGACGCAGTTAAGACCCAAAATGAGAGTAACTAAGGGTCATGCATCACCCAGGCCATCAATAGGTAAAAGAGCAAACTTCTTCGGGGTAAGAAATGTACTCCAGAGCAGTCTATTAGAGCAATTTTAAGTCTTAGCTCTGGTGTCACCCAGAACTAAGAAAATCAAAGAGACATTACAACACACTAAATTAACTTTATTATTGCACGTATAGTGCAAACACGCATTGACAAAGCCATTAGGTCTGGCTTTTAACTGAAAGGTATGGATGCTGCACTCACCTAATTGTTGACTACTACTGAGGGGTGTGAGAGTGCTTCAGGTAGTGTGGCCACTACACTGATTGGTGTGGGAGTTATGAACGTAGTATTGGTGTCCGTGGTATTGTGTGTGACTAATACGTTGCGAAGGGGTGTCAAAGTGCTTTCAGTATGTGTAATTGCTTCTATGTGATGAGTGCGAGAGTGCTGTTGGATTTTTCTTTTCTGCCATGAAGGTTTTAATAGTTCCCCTTCTCTTTCATTGTGGCCATAGATGATGTTCGACTCTTACCTTAAAACTACCCTGCATCTATAATTCCTAAATAGAGCAATTTTCCTCCAGTTGGGAACCTTCATAGCCTGCTTTTCCTAATGAGGGTGTCCAAATACTGGGCAGAGCATTAATGATCCGGACTGTCCATTTATTTGCTTTCGAGACCCCTTGCCCAGTGACCACTGGCACCACCAATCCCAATTCTCAACACAGATAACTGAGCTCACTTCAAATGCTCAACTGATTGTATTTACTGGAGTAATTTCTTTCCCTCCATCCTTTAAATGTTTTCAGACAATAATCCTCTTTTCCAAGACCCTATCTTCAATTGTGAGCTTTTTAATATTGTGCTATCGTAACCTGTTGCAAACTATTAACAGCTTAGATCTTTCTTCCCTTCTATCACAAAAACTCTTCAAATAGGAGCCAGTGTCCAGTGTCCAGTTCAGAGCATTACACGCTATTCTGTTAAACCAGCTGCCATGATATGCTTGTCCATGGGTCGAAAACTGGTATGCACTAACCTGCAGACAAATCAATCATAAAAATGACCAGGCAGGCACAGTCCTGGTCATTACAGTTTACTTATTGTATGCTGTTTATTAATATGTCAATGAATTGTGAGCTGACACATTTCCACTGAAAATAAAGGTTTTATGAATCAAACATATAAAAAGAACGTAAGTGGATATAACGCTGGGCATGCCAAGAAGAGACAACAGGTTAATCTGGTCTGAATTTAAGACTAGTTAGAGCAATATCAGATGACATTAAAGAAGAAAATAAAGAAGGAAATTAAATTTTTTTTAAGTGATACAACCATCCTTACATCAGCAATTCAACAAAAGGATGTGGTAAACAGATTAAGTCACAGATTAAGGGTGGAGTCAAGCAGGTGAATGAAAAACGGTGACTCATAGGCTCTGTTTACAAGTTCAGGTCTCAACACCCTTCCCAGTGCAAACAGGTGTTTGTGTAGAGATTTAGGCAGGTCAAACCTGACCAAAAATGTTGGGGTGAAAGGACCAGATAAAGACCGAAGCATACAGAATTTGGTGTATTTAATATCGATCATGCGTGCGATGATTCATTACCAAACTAAAAACTCGGAATGGGAAATAATTACCACACCCTGTAAATACCACACTCCTAGCTAATGGTATTTACTACATGTAGTTTATGTTGCATTCTCTCTGCCAAATTGGAGTCAAAAAGACAAACAGCACAAGATGTAACAGCAAACAACCTGTATGTTTTCGTCAACCACTGTAGCAGAGTGCAGAAATGATACAAAACTCTTGCCCCTATGAAAAAATATCAAACAGTTAAAACGCAGAAGCATTCTATGCGTTAATATCTGTCAATTCTGTTTCAGATAATAGAGAAAAAATGTGGATGCCAGCAATTCTTTTTTAAGTTCTATGTATAATTGTCCTATCCCGTAAACATGTCAATACCATGTCTAAGGAAAGCAAAGAATACACTAACAGTATACACAAGAAAATCTACTAGTCACTGGCAGTTTCAAAAGCAATTGCTGTATCCAACTTTTTCATACGTTCAAAGTATTAAAATGTGATAGTGGGGGCGGGCATATAGCACACAGCTATGCAATATGCCTCTAAGGCCCATATTTGTACTCTGTTTGTGCCGGATTTGTGTCATTTTTTTATGCAAATCCAGCGCCAACTTAACTCCATATCTATATTTTGATGCTAGACCCATCTAGCGTCAAAAATATGTAGTCAGCGTCATTTTAAGGATGCGTGAAACCACCTTGCATCAATGAGATGAAAGGTAGGGGTGCCCGTCCAAAAAATGATTCAAACACCTTAGTGCCATATTTATCAGGTCCACGCATGGGTGGGAAGTGGACCCGAAAAATTACGCTAAACCCAATTGATGTATGTAAACCCGATTTGGGTCAAAATTTAACACCTGGGTCAGGGCAGGCGTTAAAATGAGGCAAACACACCACAACTTAAGGAAAAAACACACAAGCAACATCACAGCCCAAGAGGACAACATGGAGGTGCTACTGATGCAGCTTGCAAGATGATGCAGAGCACAGGACCAATAGCAGCAGCCGCCACCACCCCAACATGGCCCCCTAAGGCAACGCAGAAGACAGGAGAGGGTCTTTAGGAACAGGACAACCCTCCATGGCCTCAGGGAACAGGACATCATCCCGGAGGTATAGACTCAACTGGGAAGCCATACAGCAACTGCTGCGCCAAATTGAGCCACAAATAACAGCCAGCCTGCAGACACTACACAATATACCACCGGTGACCAAGCTGCTAACTGTCCTGCATAGGTTGGCAAGTGGCTCCTTCCAAACAACTGGTGCCCTGGTCGCTGGGGTATCACAGCCCTCATTCTTTGCCTTCCTGCCCAAGGTCCTAGATGCCATAATCTCCCTCACACCTGCCACATCAGCTTCCCTAACACCCAGCAGAAGCAGCAGGAGATAAAACAGGGGTTTTATCAAATCCATGGTTTCCCGCATGTGCTTGATGCAATTTACTGCCCCCATGTCCGGATCGTACCACCTTCAGCAACAGAGCATCTATTCTGGAACAGAAAGCACATGCACTCCATCAATGTGCAGGCCGTAGTTGACCACCAGGGATTGTTCACTAACATCTTGGCCAAGTATCCTGGGAGTGTACATGATTCCTTCATATTCCCCCCACAGCACGATCAATCATCACTTCCAGGATGGACAATGTGGCAATAGCCTTCTTGTTGGTAAGTCCATAAACCTAGCAATATACACACAGCACAACAACCCTGTAGGACACACAAAACATATACCAGTACATTGACACGTGGGAAGGATGACACTGAGGTGTGACACAGGTAGGTATTTTGTACACCCTGACACAATGGGATACACACCTATGGAGAAATGACGGCTGCCACAAACATTAGCTGCCAATCTAGAGCTACAAGGGACCAATGTTAAAGCACCCAGTGACAATGACCTGGCCTGCACTGGAAGTACAACTTGGAAGCTGAACCATTTACAATTACATTAGGCCACATAGTCAATCCGACACCCTCCCAAGCAGTATGTAGCGTGGAAGGGGTGTGTAATGTTTGTTGCTGCAGCATGAGACACATGGTGCTAACACCATGAGACACATAGCATGATGATACTGACTCACATGTAGGTGACACGGAAATACTGAGGCAGTCCCAACATCATACATCACTCTTGGGGTGCCGTTGGCAGGTAGCAATAAGGAAGTGGACTGTGCTATGAACACATATTGATGTGCCAATAATGCAAACTGCACACTGCTGCATACACTGAAATAGCCAATTGTCCATCAAAATAACATATGGACAGGGAGATGGCCCTTCCTGCACATTTCATCCACCTCCACAAGGCAGTTAGCCAGGTTATCTGGAGCAAGTTTGGTAGTGTACGTGCACGGTTGCACATGAGCCACTGGCAGAGGGAACAACAAAGGTTTGCCTAGAACAAAGTCACACATGGTACAATTGTGCACTGTCAGTACTGAACACCTCAGTGCTGCCAACTTATGGAGATGTGTTGTTCATTATCACCAAGCCAAATCAAAGGGCCTCACTGTTGCATTTAATCTGCAATGACATATGTCTAATTGGATGGGATGTCTAGGTCATGTAGTGCAACCATGTTACCACCACATTGGAATCCTTTGTGTGTGTGGAAGTATCATGTCCCCCGCATGATACTTGTGCTGCGCAATAGGAAGCAGCGTGTGAACAAGGTGTGAACAAGGTGATTACTAGCCACATGTTGGACCACTTGTGACTTGGAAGTACTCCAGTGTCAGTATATTGTCGCTGAGTCATACCCTCATTCTCACAACACAGTGATGCATCAGTTTTCCCCAAAAAATTAGGCATCCCTGTATTGTGATGTACAAGTAGGACAGTATGGGTAACTGTCCCCCAGCATCTAGCCCCATAAGTTGTACTTTATTTACATGACACTTATGTGGTATGCAATAGGCGTGCATGCAGGTCAAGGCCAGACATATGCTGGCATCAGTGTGTGTGTTTTGTGAATTGTGTTGGCAGATCAGGTGTTGATGGTTGTCCACAACTGGACACATGAATGTAGATGTGAATGACCTATGGATACCTTATTCCTAGGTGGCAGCCCACCTCACATGTGTTCCACTCACTAAATCCATGTACAAGTGGACATGCCTTCGTAGTTGTCCTCGACAGTTGTGATGATGTATTGCATGCCCATCCCCCCTGAGGCACAGAGGTAGGGGAACAACATATATGTAGGTTGATGTGATGGTCACAGTACAGATGACAGTCATCTCATTCAAGCATGCATGTGTCCCGAACAACGCTGACCCCTTACGATTAGCAACTGCATACCATCCTGCTGATTACATGTACAAATCACTGGTATTGGGTGCCTTGAAGTTGGCTCAGATGATGTAGATTAGTCGGCCTGGCCCATGTAAAGTAGTTGCTGCCTTTGCATTGTGACACATTGCAGTACATCAATGTACAAACCACTTTATTTGGTCCAACTCTTGTTGTGCTTTGCTGTGGTGCAAAAGACATGATGGATAGGCAGCGTTGCCATTACATTCATCAGGGACATTGTATCATTTGGACTGTGATTTGGACTGCATGCACAAATTGAGGCATGTAGCGGAGATCAGGGCTTTCCAGAAGCGGGCAGTGAGATACAGACACATTTTGGATGTCGAGTCTGGGCACTGAGGGATGGCAAGATGTTATCAGAGAGAGCGATCCACAGGAGAATGGCAGCCTTTCAGCCAAGGGGGAACGGATTTGGCCACAACGGTTGTAGCCACCACCAGAACTGCACCCAGTACCAAAGCGTCCACCCGCACATCTGCCCCACCTTCTGCATCGTCGACCTCTGCAACACAGACCACCACGCCTTCTGCTATGGACATGGCTGCCATTGCTGGGCTCTAGAGGGACATGAGGAAAGTGCTAAAAAAACTAGACACAATACAGAAGGATGTGGACAAAATACCTGGAGGCTAAAGGCAATTAAAAAACACTGAGGAGGGCAAACCTGTGAATGTTTGCCTCCCCTCACCCCTAATTCAGTTCCCTCCCTCCTCATTCCTCATCCTGTTTTGTAGTGGGTTTGAGGGGTTTAATGAAAGGTTAGAGTAGATTAGTTGTTTAGATGAGCTAAGTAGGTTTGAGGGGGTGGGTTTTCATATTATTACATGTTAGTTTGTGGGTGGGTGGGGGTTAATGTTGGGGCTGTTGTGTATTTAAATATACATATATATATACATATTATATATATATATATATACATAAATATATATTTAAAAAAATAAAAAAATATATAATTGTTTAGTATTAGGTAGTATATGTTTAGGTTAGTATATGTTGTCCTACATGTGTCTTGTCATATAAGGGGGGTGGGGACAACTGTTAAATGTGGTAAGTAAGCTTAGCATAGGGTAGTTAGGGCCAGTTGTGGGTAATGTATAGTTAGGTAGATTACGTTAGTATACGTGTGTTACATAGTTTTAACTTCTGTTTCGTACATAGTTATTACAGATTTAGGTACTCCCTTTGGGGCTCAGGGTCTTTGCATGAGTGTACAGTGCCAATTGTCTGTTGGCCTGTGAATTCCGTCCTGCATCCACATCCCTCTCTTGACATGTTAATTCCCACTTCAAACTGAGCTGTCACATTGGCAGCTACAACAAATTTAAATGTCAATGCATCTGCCATCCATTGTACCCACCACTCAACTTGACCATGGTTCTCATGTAATGGACAGGTAGGTGTACTTTTTAAACTGTAATTGTTTTGATCCTGTGTTGTGATGTTGGGCACTGTGGGACATCTGCTTGTAGCCTGAAGTTCATGTCAACACTGCTAAACTGAGTAGTGTCAAGTTTAGAAGAGGTCAAGTATACAAATCTCACGCCAATGTGTTTTACTTGTACTCCCATCTGATGTTATTGGCCAAACACTCTTACATAGCCATTCCTGCTGTATGTTGTGGGTGAGGCATGTATGTTTTAAAGCAAATGTCACATACACAATGACTTGCTTGTAGTGGATGTGGCCAGCATTGACTTCCATCTTGTAGATACCTTGGCCATGATTGATATTTATTTTGCGCTTCATTTGCATAATTATTTTACACGAAAGCAGCGCAATCTTACAAAATACAATGATATTTTGTAAGTTTGTGCAACTTTTGCGTAAAAAATTACACTAATGCTGCGCAAAATAAGTATAAATCAGGGCCCTTGTGCATAGATATCTGCCCACTTTATTTCTGCACTCTGATATTGACACTCTGTGACAATATACATGTTACATGCATCACAAATCTCCAGCAAAGTAGATGTGTCACATTACACAGAGACAAAGTGGGTGTGTAGGTGCTGTTTATTTAAAAGTGCTGTAGTGCAATGTTTATGTAGCCCAGGTATGTGACCCCATTAGTGTAAAGCATTCTATTGTGACGCAACACAAGTGCAAGGTTGAGGGACATGTCCTTGGACAGGCTCAGACGAAGTGTCATTCAGTGCAGAGGAAGATGAATTGCCAATGGAGTAGTGAGAAACAATTGCAGTCCATAGTAGAAAGGTTAACAGTGTGTCGGTGAAGAGTGCTTGTCACCAACTGTAGCAACACTGGTATGTTGTCAAGCACAGGACAAAGGGAAATCAGTGCCCATGTGTCATGGGCTGGTGCTACCGGGTACTCCTATGGGTGAAGATGATCTGTTCCACATCTGCATCCTCTGATGTGTGTGTCGTCTCCTCTGCCCTTGATGGTGGTGGTGGTGGGTTTGAGGGGGCAACACACACTTCACTGGTTGGAGAAGTGGACACCAAATTTCCGGCACCTGCCATCAGTGGAACTACATATGGCATAACTGCAGCAAGGAGGAGCTGCTGATAATTGAGTATAGCAGCCACGTCTGCTCTGAGTGGGGCCAGTTCCCGGTGCATGGAGTCCAGCTTTTTGTCATGCATGCAGCAGCAAGATTGGGAGGGAAGGTGTTGTGGCAACTCCCTCACCGCAGTGCTTAAGTCCCTCACACACCGTTGCAGTAGGGAATGTGTGACTTGTATGGTTGCTGTCTGTTCTGTGGACGTCAACATGCACATGCGCATCCCCTCAAAACTGGCTGCCATAGTTTGCATCCCCACCCGCACTTCCTTGGCCAGCTCCCGCTGTACTCCCACTACTGTCCTCTCAAAGGTGGTCCCTGTGTCATCAGAGTCCTCAGCTGTGTTTGAGCTGGCAGGTTGTACTATTGGGGTGGTAGGTGGGTCCTGCTACATGTATGCTCCTCCTTGCAACTGGAGGTAGTGTCTGGGAGATTCCCAGCACATCTTAGAAAGATTCCTGGCTGATGGTTGTCAGCTGGTCATACAGGTCATCAGGGTAGTCCAGGACAGACAGATCCACAGGAGAGCCATCGTCCTCTGCAATGAGATAGTGTACAATTAGTGTGTCTGTGTTGTGCCAGTTGTAATGTGAAGTCACTGATTTACTATTGGTGGTACACTGTCATGTTGGTTCCCATGCATTGTTCCTGTCATTAATGTTGGCAGTCTCTCAGCCCTACACCCCACCTGCATGTCACATGTAGTGTGGGCAGTTTGCGCAATTGTCTGCGTCACATCTTCTAGGTGTGGGTTCTGTCCAAATTGTGGCGTGCCACCTTCTTGTCCTCATCAACTCCCTCTCTGCTTCCTTTAGCATGGTGATGCCTTGCAATGATTGTTGGTATGCTGATGCCACAGCACCACACATAACAAATTGGCCCTGTCTATCATATTTCACATACATCTATGCAGTGCTGAGACCTAGCACCACACCATGATCGGCTTTTCCATGAGACAATACAGGTGTTACCATCGGCTACTTTGCATTGCACTGATGGGCCTGGCAAAGTTCCATTTCCTCTTGAGACTGTGCAGGTGTGTTTGCCTTCCTACACACATAAGTCCTCCCCCTCAATGCAGTTGTCTTAGCACTATGACACCTGAATATGTTGCATGGTGGCATTGCAGCTATTGTAACACAGGCACAGGGGTGAACCAAGGAATGGGCAGCATGGGTATGAGATTACTGCTCTGTACATCAATATGTATGTGACAGTACCTGATTGTTATTGAGTCTATGGACATGAGCAGTTGACAGGACTTGCACTTTGATAGGGATTGATGGGGTTTGTAACGTAGCCATACTGAACCCTCATTTTGAGTGTGTTTGTGCTATGGGCACCTAACTGCCATTTCCTAATTGACCAGCGCACACAGCACAGGTAGTAGTGGCAACTGTTGTCAATGGTAAATGCCACTTGTGCCAATGGCCTGAGACTGGGCATTGTCCTCTAGTTTACATTCTGACAATACCAGCTGTCCTGTGACACCGGACCAGTTTTACGTTCTAGCCTACCCTCCTGGTCTGCTTCAGCATTTCCAACAGCCTTGGCATAGCAGTGTACCCCCATGCAAAGGGTGTTGGTGTTGTGTTGTTCTGTGCCCCTGGATGCCCCTGCACAGCCCATGCATCTGGCATGGGCAGTGCAGGGAGCCCCCTGCCCCTTTGCCCTTTCCACTGCCTGATTTGCAGGGCTGACATGCATTGTGTAGTAGGTATGAGCCTCCCCCTTCTTGCACTTCACATTTAGGCATTTTGGTCCCCCATGCAACTTACCCTACATATGTGTTGTTTCCCTGTAGTCTTCACTATCCTGTCCTGCAATACCAGTATTGATTTCCTCCAGGATGATGGCTGCAACCATCATCTCCATCTCGTCCAAGTCCTCTTGTGGTGCTGGACTCCAGCCTCCGGTCTGCAGTGCTGCCTTCCTGTTCCTTGCCATTTTTTCCTGTGTCCTGCGCTTGCAGTTATGCCAGCATTTCTTGTGCTCAGTGACAGTTCTCCTGACCTCTGCCATACTGTTAATCTTGTCCACAATCTGTTGCCAAATTGCCTCTCTCCTCCCAATTGGCAATTTAGAGGTGATGAAGAGTTGATGCTGGTGCTCCGTCACCTCTCTCACCCGAATTTCATGCTCTTCTGCACTGAAGCAACATTTCCTCTTCTTCTTGTCTCTCCCCTGGTTCTTGTCTGTGTCCTCCTGGCTGGTTCCTGGTTGTCTGGGGTCTCCCCAGGTTCTCTCCTGGCTTCTGGGATTCATTTTGTGGCTCGTTAGCACTGTTTGCTCAGTTTTCATCACTTTTTTTAGACGCTATTGTGGGGAAAAATGGTGCGTATCCATTTTGTGAAGTTTTTCCATGTCGTAAACCGGATTAGAGTCATTTTTCCTGCATTAACTTCATTTTGCCTTACGACAAGGTGCAATGGTTAGCATCAGGAAAAATGACTCTCACCTATTCTTAGCGCCACCCAGCATCAAAATGTAAATTTGACGCATAGGTGGCGTTAAGAAATGGTGCTAGCCAGCGCTAAAATGTTTGACGCAAAACTGCGTTACAACAGTTTTGTATCAAAAGGTATAAATCTGGCCCTTAGTGCTGAATGAGGCATGCACAATTAAGCTCTAATGCATATGTCAAAAAGAAGCAAGATGAAAGTGCCCTCCCCCTTAGTGTTATGAGTAGATAACAACAGCTAGTCATCAACATAGCTTGTGCGATATATGTTGTGTTTTTTAGTGAATGTTAACATTTGTATGCACAGATATTCTATACTTTGGCATTCCTGTGACCCACAAGGTATTTGCTATTTTCTTGCCAAGAACATCAGCTGCGGTATTCACAAAAGTAACTCTACATGTGTATGTTTGCTCAGGTATATATTTACTTTTAAGACGAGGTGCAACTCTACACCTAGTAATGGGCTGGAGACTCCTACAGTCAGTATTTACAAGTGTACATTTCTGTGAGTGAAAATCTCTGCCATCTTGGCAGAGATCTATGCACAGGAAAGATAGGAGAGGTGAAGGCGTTGGCAGCAGTTTCCAGAATAGAAGTTTGTAGCATATGAGTAGCACCAGAGTATTACTAGTTTCCATACTTCAAAATGCATTTTGTGCAATAAGTCCCCCTGTTGTGGGTTCCACTGAAACCACTCTTCTTATTAAACTGAATCTTTGATACATGCAGTCTACTCATCCAGATCCAGCTCTAACATTACAATTTTATCTATCAAAATGATACCCAACATCACTTTAGAATCAGATAAATCCAAAAATTAACCTTACATTTTCCTTCCATAAAGTTTATTTATGTATCTCTGGAAAGGAAGTCTCTGGAAAGTGCTTTTAGTTTAGTGTACATCATCCTTACTATATTCAAGGAATCTACGAATTGCTCTTACGATGTGATTTGACTGTTATTTTAATTAAATATTTTATTAGGCCCAAAACACAGGTACACAAAACATGCAATACGATTATCAACAATTGGTTGATAACACCTCATACGATCACCAAACGTTATCAGAAAATTTCACATATAATTATCTACATCACCAGATCTAACAGAACCAATGTTATCAAGAGGAATCTCCTCCCAAGGCAAAGAAGACAACCGCCATAGGTTGACTTCTGGATTTCAAAATCCGGTCACTGGTGATGAAGCAGAAAAAGAAAGACTAACAAATATTCATATATCATGTAACAAAATTGTATAAGGTAGTGTGAATTTAGCAAAGAAAAATAACGTACGTGGGAAAATGTGACCACAAGGTAGTTCGCCATTATTATAAATGAGCTTAATTAATCATGAAGAATTGACAAATGTAGTAATGTGTCATAATTGCAAATGTATTCTATGATTTTCTTAATGAAGCTGTTATATGCTTAGCTTAAATTTAGCAGAGGCTTTGGCCTAGTTGCCTGGTCTCAAATTTAACTACGTGGTTTTCACTTGTATTAACAAAACATATTTTTTTACTTTAAGGTTGTATTTTTCCAGTAGAAATGACTAATACACTTATCTCAAGGTTTCGTGCTAGGCTAGTTTCATCCCCTTTGAAGCAAGGTCAGTTTCTGCAGGTGCAGACAATAAAGACTCTGATACAGAATTAATTGGCAAACTTTGTTGCAACTTATGTTCCAAGGCTCCAAGGACAACATATGCATAAATGAGTACTAAGAGAAAGACACTATTCATTGGTCAAAAGGAAGCCACCCTATGAACCCTCCAATGGAAGACCCTGAAGAATTTGGAACGTTTCTTACTTAAACCCACCGGACAAAGAGAAGTCAGCCATTTTCTTTGATGCCATTTTGAAGCCAGATTCAAGACGCCATTTTAAATGATCCTTTGATGCCTTTTCTCTGTCGCAGAGAAAGAGACTTAAAGAATTCTCACCGTAGAGACTTTTAACTTTAATTTTGCCCCGCCTTGTCCATGCAGTAACTTTTGCCCCATTCTCCTTGCTGCCGCAAGGAAAACTTGCCTTAAACTTTGCCCCTTTGAAATCTGCCCCATGCTGATCGAACGGGTACCTGAAAGACGAAGACTTTTCCTTTAATGCTGATTGTATTTGGTAAATATGAAAGGATAGTTGTATTATGCATTGTCTTTTCCTTCTTAGGTACCAACTGCTTATTTTGACAGAACCAAAGCTAGAAGTTTTCTAAATTCATGTTGACTAAATTCGTTTTGCATGAAGTCCCACATGCCACTGCTAATTAGAGGCTAGTCGAGGTATTCATCTGATGCACCATGCTAAATTGAAATCTTGTTATGCTGACCAATGTATGCAATTAGTCAAATTCAGTTGCTTGTATTAGTGATTTGCATTGCTATAACCGAGTGCATTATAATCCAGATATTGCGTAGATTGCGTTTCTTCCGTCGCTATGGACAGCTAGTAATGTTCGTATACGTATATAATTTGATTTTGAGACTTACATATATTGTGCTAGCTTTGTTAATATAGGGAATTAAACTCATTAACTTTTAATAAACTGGTGTGGTTATTCATGACTGAAAGGTCATGGTGCGTCAAGATACTGATTGTTATTGATTCTTAATGTGTTGTTTGATCTATTAATTGAGTATTGGGTAATGATTATGAATGGTTATTGATGATTGATTTGAGTATCCGACTATTCTTGGATGAGGAGAAACCCAACTCGGTCAAAAGGTTCACCGACCTCCAGCGTGTCCAAGTACAAGTAATTTATATAGACTGGACGCGCTATCAGTAGATGGTAGCAGAGATTGATGGTTTCGCCCTTTGGGACCCCATCCAAACAATAGACGGATTCAAGTTAGAATTTTCTTTGATAAAACAAGTTGGAGAGATGATGATGCCCTAAATCCCCAATGACTTTCCCGGAATCTCGGACCTTGCGAATGGAGGAAATGGAGGTGTGAGAATGTTTTTGGCGTTTCTAGTGACAGTATGAGTGAAGTTAGGGTTTCGCGCTTGCACAGCTTATGCCGCAGATGAATTGTGAAGTTTGTGAGGATTTTAGGGGGCTGCGAACCCCAATCAAAAATTTTAGAGGAGTGATACTCCAAAGTGTGAGAGTAGGGAAGTCGTTGAACTTCATATGTGTGTAGCGCTTTGTGCAGGAAAAATTGTCCACGTGGTTGTTAATGTTGAGACGGACCCTGCGAGGTCAAGAGACTCCGGAGTATGTTGAAAAGTGTATGAGACACTTGGTTGATGTTGTAATTTGTTCGGTTTAGTAGGTTGATCAAGCGTGGTCAAGAGTCAGTATGAATATTGAGGAATGAAAGAACATTTTCGACTTTGAGATTTGACGAATTCTAAGGCGTGCTAGAATAGTTCATTGATCAGTTGAGAGTAAAGTTTGCGGGTCAAATTTTGCTTGCGAAAGTGGGAAACCGAGGAAGATGGAATAACTGCCAAGGCTAGTGAAAAATCCCTAAGGTTTCTGAAGCGATTGTATTACCCTTCCTGTAGTAAACCGACAGATTTGTTTTCTTCTTTTTGGTTAGTGCTCGCGATAAATTGCAGAAATTAGTTTTGAGTGAAGCTGAATGAAGGAGGACAAGCCACGAGACTTTGTCAGCCGCAGTGTGTGGGTGTGACCTCACTAGGAGCCGCGCTGGGTTAGGTTGGTTGGTGAGAAGGGTCGCGCACGGATTGGACGCAGTCCGTGAAGCGCAATTGGTGGAGAAAGGCAAGCAAAGAGTATTCCGGGAATTAAAGTCACTTATTGATTACATTTTTTTGAGAAAATAAAAGACGGAAAGATGAAATTTTTCAAAGCACTTAAGAGTGCCTTGATGGGAGATGTATATATTAAAGCAAATGTAGGAGAAGAAACACCGCCTGAGGGTACACCAGCTTGCATCGTGATTGAAGAAAAGGGTGTCGCACCATGTCTTTGGTTAAAGCAATGGTGTAATTTAACAGAAAGCATGGAAGTGTAGCGTTCCCTATCCATGGGTCGTTTAATCTAAGAGTCTTGGAGAATATAAAATTTGCGCTAAACGATATGAAAGTACCTCCAAGACCAGCACAGTTTGAAGCATTAGCAATTTGGGAGCAAATGGCTAGGAGGCAGCTACAAAAGAAATTTGAGACAAGAGTGAGAAAAGTAGAAAAGACACTAGCGGATGCTAGATGGGATAGTACTCAAAAGGTTTGGAGATCAGACATATTGCAGGGGATTAAATTGTTTCCAGCAATTACTGATGAAGCAGAGATGGAAGGAAGGAAAGCTACCTATAAAACAAACAGGAGTCAGTCCAGAGATAGAGAAAACAATAGAAATTCGAAAAGGTCAGACGAGTCAGACGATGAGGAGTTCATTATGCAACTGCTAAATGATCGCCCGCCACCATATGTGGAAAGAGAAAATGGCCCAAGCACTAGTACTGCCCCTCCAGAACCAATACAGGGTAATGTAACACCGAATTTGAGAATATCGCAGAGGCAAAGTAGTCCCGACATGCCTTTTACACCAGAAATACCACAAGTTCAGAGAATATATCCCGATGTGCCTAAATTGAAACCTGTCAATGATTATCAGCCACAGGTTCAAAGGCGCTATTGTGATGAGCATAATCTGGATATGACTTCTAATTTAATGGCGCAGGGAGGACAGAATTATCAAAGACCGACATTGATTCAAGCCGAATCAACACAAATTTTTATGCCTCAAAAGCAGATGCAAGAAGTTCTGAAATACATTCAAATAGCAGAAAAACAGTTAGACATGCCAGCAATGATGAACCATAATGTGGGAATTAACATGTCACAGAATTCGGGGAACAGACAGAATCCGGATGCAATATCTTTGCCTATATCTGTAGGTCCGCCAGTACCATTGTATATACAGGCAAAGCCGAATGTATGCGACCAAGGGGTAATGACACAAAATGAGACAGGAAGGAGATACATAGAAAATACTCAAGAAACAACTCCGATGGGTACACTGCTAAATAGATCTGGGTTCTTGTTGGAATTCAGTCCAATTCCAGCTTGTGCTCCGTCAACTGTGGTAAGGTCAGGTCCATCACTAAGAGTACCGCTAACTTCAAAAACAGAAAAGCTACAGAAACCGTCAGTAGCAGTGGACGTAAGTGCCACATTAATGGGACTGAATGCACAACAGTTAACACAATGGTTGAACAGCCTGAACTCTTCACAGAGTACAACCAGCGGGAAAGGAGAAGAATATTTGAATAGAATAAGATTGGGCATGGAAGCAGATGAACTAGTAGAGGGAACCATGAGTTTGAACAGGTTAAAATCATACACAGAAGAAGAGCTGAGATACATGTGCCCTAGAATTACAAGAGAAGTAAGCAGCATACATAGGAAGTTACAAGAAATTGCAGACAGAAACAAAGTCGACATAGGTAAAACTAAACACTTGAGCAGAAGTTACAGGTTAGACTTTGAGACAAAAGATTTTGAACACATGAGATCTGCAGGAATGAAAACACACCTTAAAGAAATACTGCAAAGCGCACAGGTTTGGAGATATTTAGACAAATGGGAGAGCAGGTGGGTTAAGAAAAAGGACAAGAAGAAAGAAAGTACCCCAGACCGGAATGAGAAAGTACAACAGACTGATGATCTGATAACCATGTTACCAATGAGACAAACAGCAGGGGGAAAGCTTGTCCATGTACCATGGCACAGGTGTGATATGCAATCCTTTATGGATGACTTCCCTAAATTAAGAGAGAAACCGATCGAATGGTATCAACAAACGGATAGATTTGTAAAACTCACAAAATGTCTTTGGGAAGACCTGAATACTTTATTCGAAATTGTAGTTCCAGCAGATTTGTGGGAAGATTGTAAAAGGGCTGTAGGTTGGCCAACAAGTGAACCAGAAAGAGATAGGGACACAGGTGCACCATCGCCTACGGTAATGAGTTTATACCATAAGGTCATTGAGCATTTGAAAACAAAGGTTGCGTCGAAAAATGTGGATTGGCAGAAAATTGACAGAACAGCACAAGAAGTTAAAGAGTCGATACATGCATACTATGAGAGATTGTTAAAAGCATTTAAAAATTACAGTGGCACAGAAACGATTGAGGCAAAGGACATGCTCCATTTTGTGTTCAGATTTGTGGAAGGATTGAGACCCGAAATCAGCCAGATGATTAAAATGCATTTGATTTGTTGGCAGTCAAAGTCGATCGATGAAGTGTTGAACTATGCAAAATACTGCAGTGATGAGATTGAGACAAAATAGAAAAGGTTGAAAGAAAAAGTGATGGTGATGCAGATTAGAGCAGCTCAGACATCTTTGGAAGTTGATCAAAAGGGACCGTATGTGGAAGGAAGAGTTATGGGTCACAGCGTTTCATTCTTGGTTGACACAGGAGCTACACGCTCTACAGTCAGAAGTGTCGAAGTACCAAATTTGCCACTTTCAGGGAGAACAGTTCAAGTAGTGGTAGTAGCAAATAGGTATCTGACAAACTCAATCACAGATCTAGTGCAAGTCAGAATTGGTAACTTTCAAGGGTCACATAAATTTGTGGTGTGTGACTCAAGTCCGATATCCCTATTAGTGAGAGATTTATTGTGCAAATTGGGATGCTCGATTATGTGCTCAAATGATGGAATTAAAATTCAGACAAACAGTGATGAGGAAGAAGAGGACAGTTTAGGAGGGGACGAAGTGGAAACTGTTGATGAAGAGTATCCCATGATTACTCTTTATCCAATGCTCACTGAAGCAGATATTCCTGCTGAGTTACAGGAAACAGTTGAAAAAGGAGTGTGGGATATGACAGGGAAAGAAGTAGGATTGGTCAAAGGAGCAGAACCAGTGAAAGTGACTGTAAAACCCAATGTAAATTTTCCTCAGACTCCACAATACCATATGTCACAAGACACCCGAATGAAAGTCGCCCAACTCATTGATGAGTTTGTGAAACAGGGAGTACTGAAAGAAGTACTAAGTAGTCCATGTAATTCACCAATCATGGGGCTAATAAAACCAAGTGGAAAGG
This sequence comes from Pleurodeles waltl, assembly GCF_031143425.1. Classification (NCBI taxonomy): domain Eukaryota; kingdom Metazoa; phylum Chordata; class Amphibia; order Caudata; family Salamandridae; genus Pleurodeles; species Pleurodeles waltl. Next base: position 1,034,752,523 of record NC_090439.1, read on the forward strand.
TCCAGATTGTTCAAGATTTGAGAAAAATAAATGACATAATAGTCAAATGTTGTCCCGTGGTACCAAATCCAGCTGTGATAATGTTCCAAATTCCCTGTGATGCAGAGTGGTTCTCAGTCATTGACTTGTCACAAGCATTCTTTTCTGTGCCGCTTCATGAGGACAGCCAATTTCTCTTTTGCTTCAAATTCCTAGACAGAGTCTACAGTTGGTGTCAAATTCCTCAAGGGTTTTCGGAGTCACCATCAATTTTCAATCAGATTCTAAAGAAAGATTTGGAATCATTGGAATTACCATTTGAATCAACCTTAGTGCAGTATATTGACGATTTACTGATCGCATCCAAGACAGAAAATGACTGCACGATTGACACTATTGCCCTATTGAACCATTTGGGAAGGAATGGACACAAAGTATCTCCTTCAAAATTACAATTCTGCCAGAAGAAAGTGAAATATTTGGGTCATCTGATAGAGAAAGGGTCAAGAAGAATAATGAAAGAAAGAATAACAAGTGAACTTCAAATGAGTCCACCCAAGACGAGAAAAGAGGTGAGAAAGTTTTTGAGAATGGTGAGCTATTGTCGGCAATGGATTCCCAATTTCTCAACTCTAGCCAAACCTTTACTGAAACTGACCCAGAAAGATGCACTGGATGAAATAGTGTTGAAAAGAGATGAAATGGATTCTTTTATTGAATTAAAGGAATGCATGTGCAGAGCTCCAGCTTTAGGTATGCCTGATTACACAAAGCCTTTCACATTGTTTTGTCATGAACGTGATGCATGTTCCTTGTCTGCCTTGACTCAAGCCCATGGTGGCGTAAACAGACCAGTAGCATATTTTTCAGCTACTTTGGATCCAGTCGCAGCAGCCTTACTGGGATGCTTGCGTGCTGTAGCAGCAGTTGGTATAAGCCTAAATCAGAGTGAAGGAATAGTGATGGGACATCCTTTAACAGTTATGGTCCCTCACTCAGTCAAAATACTTTTGACACGTTCCCGGACACAGCACATGACTGGTGCTAGACTTACAAGGTACGAGACAATAATTTTGGGATCACCCAATGTGCAGCTGAAAAGGTGCACTACGTTGAATCCAGCAACATTGTTTCCCAGTGAAAATGTCGAAATGAGAACGCCGAAGACATCGAGCACGACTGTCTTCAGGTGACTGAATTTTGTACAAAACCAAGACCTGATATCAAAGACACCCGATTGGAAGAAAATGATCAAATTATTTTTGTTGATGGTTCATGTTTAAGAGATGCACTAGGAATATTGAAAGCAGGATATGCTGTATGTACAATAACTGGTGTCCTGGAAGCATCTTGGCTTCAGGGAGTTTACTCTGCACAGGTAGCGGAACTAGTAGCCCTTACTAGAGCTTGCCAACTTTCCGCATTAATGAAAGTCACCATTTACACTGACAGTCAGTACAGATTTGGAATAGTGCATGATTTTGGACAATTGTGGTCACAGAGAGGCTTCATGACCTCTTCAGTATCACCAGTGAAAAATGGTGAAAGAATACGAGAATTGTTACACGCTATCCAGTTGCCAGGAGAAGTGGCAGTGGGAAAATGCAGTGCACATTTGAAATCACAAGACTTTGTTTCTTTGGGAAATGGATATGCAGATCAAGTCGCAAGGTTTTGCGCATTGATCTGTATATTGCTCAGAGACGAATGGAACTTGATAAATGAGCCAGAACTTGAACCAAGTGAAGCCTTTGCTCTAAAAGTTGTAGATACAATCGAAGAATTGAAATTCCCACAGAATAATGTCAGTAAGGATGAGAAACTCTCATGGAGCAAATAACAATGCATAAAGAAACCAGATGATTTGTAGGTTTCAAGTGAAGGGAGATTGGTTCTACCAGACAGTCTTTTGACGCAATTAGCCAGGTTGTATCATGGACAAGCCCACCTTGGAAGGGATGCCATGATTAGACTATTCAAAATTGATTGGTTTAATCCCAAATTCCGTCAAGTTGCTGAAGCAGTTTGCCATTGTTGCGTCATTTGCCAACAAATGAACGCAGGAAAGGGAACTGTAGTAAATTTGAGCCACATTGGAAGAGCAGGTGGGCCTTTCAGCAGGATGCAAATGGATTTCATTGAGATGCCTATGCATGGAGGCTTGAAATATGTGTTGGTGATTGTGTGTATTTTTAGTCACTGGATTGAAGCATACCCTACACGCAGAAATGACAGTCTTACAGTGGCAAAATTACTTGAGAGAACTAATACCACGTTTCGGATTCCCGATCTCTTTAGAATTAGATAGGGGAAGTCACTTCAATAACAAAGTAATCAAATTACTGTGTGCAGCACTGAACATTGAACAAAAATTGCATTATAGCTACCGCCCTGAAGCATCAGGACTAGTGAAGCAAATGAATGGCACATTGAAATCGAGGATGGCGAAAATATGCGCATCCACAAACTTGAAATGGCCTGACGCGTTGCCCTTGGTGTTAATGTCAATGAGAAACATACCTGATAGAAAAACTGGACTATCACCGCACAAAATCCTCATGGGTAGAGCCATGAGACTTCCAGCAGTTCCTGCAAATGCACTTGTAAATATTACCGATGATATGGTATTGGACTACTGCAAAGATCTGGCTGATGTGGTCCGCTATTTTTCTCACCAGGTGGAGGCAACCACCTTGCCACCAATCCAAGGTCCAGGACACGCCATGAAAGCAGGTGACTGGGTCGTGATAAAGAAGCACGTGTGGAAGTCGTGTCTGGAGCCCCGTTGGAAAGGACCTTTCCAAGTGATTCTGACAACTACCACCGCTGTGAAGTGTGCGGGAGTTCCCAACTGGATTCACACCAGTCACACGAAAAGGGTGACGTGCCCCACAGAAGAGGAAGTTGAAACGCTGAAGTTACCAGCAGCTGACAGGAAATTACCAGGCACTGAGACAGAACAAAGAGAGCCTGAAAGTGAACGAGAAGACATTGAGACAGAAGAAATATTTTCTGAGGAAGACGCAGTCGATCCTTTTGAGGACAACAGAGAAGAAGCCTCAGGAAGTGACAAAGATTCTGAAGGTGACAAAGATCCTGTCACAGGTGAAGAAGCAGGAGAGCCTAATAAGAGGAGGGCTTTCCCAGAAACAGACGATACAGGAAAAGAAAGAGAAAACCTGATTGACCTCCTAGGGGAAGGAGACAAGACAGAACAGAGTGAAATCGTTCAAATTCTTCCAGAACCGGTTGCAGGTCCATCAGGTGAAAGCAGCGCGAAACGAAGACAAAGCATATCGCCAGTGAAATTAAAGACTAAAGAATCATTAAAAGAAAATGAAGGGCCAAAGTTGAAGGAGAAAAGAAAGGAAGTGTCTATCGTAATAACAACACCGAGTGAAGAAAAAGACACAGCCAAAGAACAAGACATAAGCGAGAGAGAATCAAAAGGAGATGCTAAATTTAAAAGGAAAAGAATACAGAGCAGAAGATATTCTGGTCCAGAGTGGGCATACACAGCCACTAACGATTGGTCAGATGAATTTCTATCTCTTAGTCTCGAACACAAAGAAGCAAAACGTCACTTTGGTACTTGAAAAGTGAAAATTTCATGAACATTACCGAATAAGACATTGACAACCTGATTGACTTTTGAACCGGATAAGACATTGATAACTTGATTGACTTTGAAACCAATTTTGAGACAAAAGCTGCTAAACCGATAAGAGACTAAGGGGGTCATGACCGCCAGGGCCGGGGACGGAGTAAGCACCGCCAACAGGCTGGCGGTGCTTCAGGGGCAATTCTTACCGCCACGGTCAGAAAAGGGGAACCGGCGGTTTCCCGACGGTTTTCCCCTACCCCAGAGAATCCTCCACGGCGATGGGGATTCCGGCCCCCTTCCCGCCATCCCGTTCCTGGCGGTTTTTACTGCCAGGAACAGGATTGCGGGAACGGGTGTCGTGGGGCCCCTGGGGGCCCCTGCACTGCCCATGCCACTGGCATGGGCAGTGCAGGGGCCCCCTAACAGTGCCCCATTCAGATTTTCAGTGTCTGCAGAGCAGACACTGAAAAGCGCGACGGGTGACACTGCACCCGTCGCACACCAGCAACTCCTCCGGCTCCATTCGGAGCCGGCTTCATCGTTGCTGGGGCTTTCCCGCTGGGCGGGCGGGCGGCCTTTTGGCGGTCGCCCGACCGCCCAGCGGGAAAGTCAGAATGACCGCCGCGGTCATTTGACCGCGGTGCGGTCTTCTGACGGTCTCCGCCCGGCAGGCGGCGCCCGCTGCCCGCCGGGGTTGGAATGACCCCCTAAGGGCCATATGTACGAACACATTTTCCCATAGACACAGAATGGGTAAAACGGTTTGCTACATCTGGACCTAGGCTGCTAAAGAAAACCGTGTGAACACTGAACTCGTTCAGCTTTATATATCTGCAAATCTGATTTGATAAAGTGTCTTCAACTTTCTGATTCTATATAGATCATGCCAGGCAGTACTACAAAGGGACATAAAATGAAATGTTGTAAATACATGTGTATAGGTCTAATAACTGCATGTGTACTAATAATTATAGCAATAGTTCTTGGAATGCATGGAGAGAATGAGAGAGACGCGAATGATGCTTCTACTTCTAAAACTCCTACTGAATTAACTCCTTTGCAGAAACTCGAACAAGACGAGAAATAATTACACGACAAGAAAGAGCTCTCCTCGAACGTCTTCTATCGGTGCTGAACGAGTATGTTGAGACAATGGATGCGAAAGATTGTTATGTGTGCACACAAATACCTACCTCAGTAATAGAAGGAGTGACATATCATAGCATGCCTCTTACGTATGGAATTTCATGTAGTTTGTTACTAACCAGATTCTATAACCAGGAGAATATTCAATACTTTTATTCCAATCAGGACGTCGTATTTCCATATATCCCCATAATTGAATTTTTGAGTAAAACAGCAAGAGATTATTATATAAAATTAGTTAGAGGTTTCTTTGAACCACTATTGCCTTTTCCTGTAGTCTACGCTCATAGAGACAACCTTACATGCTTGCTTTCACCTGTAGAGAAAAGCTTTTTTAGATCACACTGAAGAGAGGAGGAAAATGGTAAAGGAGAAATTAGAAAGGGAATTACACAAAAGAACGTCTGTAGCTAACTATGCTTTTGCCGCAATAAAGACACAAGGGAAACTAGCTTTAGATGCATTACATATAGGGAAACTGTGTGTATATAGACCTAAATCATATTATGACACAATCTTTGTTGGAACGAGTGAATGTAAACATACGTTTTCGTTTCAGGCTAAGTGGACGTTCATGCTAAATGGACAAGACCCAGTTATTCCAGGGGTATATTATATTTGTGGACTTAACGCCTATTATCGTCTTCCTAAAGGATGGTATTGGATGTGTTATTTGGGAATAGTATTTCCAAAGATTTATCAACTGGATGACTTAAAGAAATTTCCAAAGCTGTCTGAATCACATCGCATGCAGAAAAGGGAGACAGCTTCTGGTGTGGTAGGAGATAAATTTGGAGCAATGATTCCTTCCGTAGGAGTTATATTGAATTCAATCAAAATACGAAAGTTGTCTACTATTGTGGATAACATGCTGCCAAAATTCTCAGGAGCCATAATCCTGATTGATGCTGAACTTGCTGCAGAAAGAGCTATGACTCTTCAAAACCGGCTTGCTTTAGACATTCTTTTAGCAAAGAATGGCGGCGTTTGCAAAATGCTTAGTGCACGTCACTGTTGCTCTTATATTCCGGACAACAGTGGGCAAATTAGGAAAATGCTTCCAAATTTAACTAACAAGAGTGCAGATTTGAAAGAATTGAAAGAACCAGGAGTATGGGAAAAGGTTGGAAAAGGATTTGCTTCCGTGGGAAATTGGCTCAGCAACATTTGGAACGGACTATTACTGAAAATAGTAAAAGGAATATTAATAATACTAATTTGCTTGTTAGGTATTTGGGGAATATGGAAAGCTATTAAAATATTGAAATCAAGAAGCAAAAGGAGAAGAGAAGAGAAAGAACAAAATAAAATAGTAGAAATATACAGAGAAAAATCAAAGGGGACAAAAAGGAAGAGGGAATTGACTGAAGTGCCAAATTACTAAAACAGAATTTTAATGAAATAAAATTTGTGGTGGAAGATTTGATGTGATAAAATAATTAGTCATCAGAGGAGGGATTGATGAAGCAGAAAAAGAAAGACTAACAAATATTCATATATCACGTAACAAAATCGTATAAGGTAGTGTGAATTTAGCAAAGAAAAATAACGTACGTGGGAAAATGTGGCCATGAGGTAGTTCGCCATTATTATAAACGAGCTTAATTAATCATGAAGAATTGACAAATGTAGTAATCCGTCATAATTGCAAATGTATTCTATGATTTTCTTGTTGGAGCTGTTATATGCTTAGTTTAAATTTAGCAGAGGCTTTGGCCTAGTTGCCTGGTCTCAAATTTAACTGCGTGGTTTTCACTTGTATCAACAAAACATATTTTTTTACTTTTAAGTTTGTATTTTTCCAGTAGAAATGACTAATACACTTATCTCAAGGTTTCCTGCTAGGCTAGTTTCATCCCCTTTGAAGCAAGGTCAGTTTCTGCAGGTGCAGACAATAAAGACTCTGATACAGAATTAATTGGCAAATTTTGTTGCAACTTGTGTTCCAAGGCTCCAAGGACACCTCATGCATAAATGAGTACTAAGAGAAAGATACTATTCATCGGTCAAAAGGAAGCCACCCTACGAACCCTCCAATGGAAGACCCTGAAGAATTTGGAACGTTTCTTACTTAAACCCACCGGACAAAGAGAAGTCAGCCATTTTCTTTGATGCCATTTTGAAGCCAGATTCAAGACGCCATTTTAAATGATCCTTTGATGCCTTTTCTCTGTCGCAGAGAAAGAGACTTAAAGAATTCTCACTGTAGAGACTTTTAACTTTAATTTTGCCCCGCCTTGTCCATGCAGTAACTTTTGCCCCATTCTCCTTGCTGCCGCAAGGAAAACTTGCCTTAAACTTTGCCCCTTTGAAGTCTGCCCCATGTTGATCGAACCGGTACCTGAAAGACAAAGACTTTTCCTTGAATGCTGATTGTATTTGGTAAATATGAAAGGATAATTGTATTATGCATTGTGTTTTCCTGCTTATTTTGACAGAACCCAAGCTAGAAGTTTTCAAAATTCATGTTGACTAAATTCGTTTTGCGTGAAGTCCCACATGCCAATGCTAATTAGAGGCTAGTCAAGGTATTCATCTGCTGCACCATGCTAAACTGAAATCTTGTTATGCTGACCGAAGTATGCAATTAGTCAAATTCAGTTGCTTGTATTAGTGATTTGCATTGCTATAACCGAGTGCATTATAATCCAGATATTCCGTAGATTGCGTTTCTTCCGTCGCTATGGACAGCTAGTAATGTTCGTATACGTATATCATTTGATTTTGAGACTTACATATATTGTGCTAGCTTTGTAAATATAGGGAAATAAACTCATTAACTTTTAATAAACTGGTGTGGTTATTCATGACTGAAAGGTCATGGTGCGTCAAAATACTGATTGTTATTGATTCTTAATGTGTTGTTTGATCTATTAATTGAGTATTGGGTAATGATTATGAATGGTTATTGATGATTGATTTGAGTGATCCGACTATTCTTGGATGAGGAGAAACCCAACTCGGTCAAAAGGTTCACCGACCTCCGGCGTGTCCAAGTACAAGTAATTTATAAAGACTGGACGCGCTATCACTGGCTAGACACTCAATACAATCTCTAACCTTTCTTTCTGCTGTCATGTCCATGATAGCTGAAAAAAGCAGTTGCTCAGGAAAGAGACAAACCAATTCAGAGCTATGCCTGAAACTCCACATTCTTCTATCCTACCAAGTAATACCCCGTAGGATATGGTGTCAAAAGCCACACTGAAGTTCAGAAGGATTTGTACCGATGCTCCTCCCAAATCATATGGTTTTAAGCTTTTCCATCATCAATCCATAATGAGAATGGGAAGTGGGGATGTAGGAGAAGGGTTTTTCCACATCCCCACATCCCATTTTACATATCACTAGTGACAGTAAAATTATAAACAGCCAGCTGTTCATATGTCTGTTTAGAAAACTAAAATGTTGAAAGCTCTAATAAAGATAATGGAGCAGCAGCAAGCTATAAACACTGGTGTAGGCCTACTTTTGTGAACATTTCAGTGTTCTAATCAAGAACCTCAGGTGCTCACTCTCTTCTGCATTTCCAGAATATGAGTATTGCACAGGTCAATGAGAAGGCAGAGGCTCTCTCTCCTTCCTTGGTTCACACTGTCACTGGATTAATGGAAGAAAAGAGGAGCCTGTGTCCTCACCCTGCCAGCTGGAACAGAGCAGTTTGATAGAGGTGTGGGAGAATCAGTGGCTGACTTCACCCTCTTTTCTCAGCACTTCACAGTTACTATCTATCTATCTATCTATCTATCTATCTATCTATCTATCTATCTATCTATCTATCTATCTATCTATCTATCTATCTACCTATCACAGTCTGTTTCAACATTGTGAAGTGGGAAAGAGCTAAAATGTTCAGTTGCAGGAGGCTGATTGTCAATCAGACTTAAAGGAGGCATTGCAATAGAAAACCTTTAATCTATTTTTGAAGGTTGTAATAGAGGGTGGCAAGAAATTCCAAATCTTGGTGCCATTGTCAGAGAGAGACTTAATCACAGTGGAACCAAGTAGAAAGTCTTTGTGTATCAGAGTGCACATTTCTCTAGAAATAGTCAATTTTTGTGGCAGATACTATGGTACAATAGAATAAATCAAATGTGTACCCTGCACTACCTTCTCTGGCCCCCCTTTCAGCCAGCCCCACTTTTAGCCAAGGTCTATGACTATCTAAACGATAAGAAAGTTGGAGGAAATCCCATTCCCTTTGCAGAAGGACCCCGCCATTATGCATTACCCCACTATTATTCATGTCTATGTGCAGTAGATAAGCCAGTTCTGGCTTCAATCAGAAGCCATTGTAGAGTGAGTAGAATCGGAGTAATGCAGAGAAATTATTTGTGCATAGTTACTGAACTTGCTACCACGCACGAGGCCATGTTTTTTGCACCTGTCAAAAAATAATTTTCATAGTTGAGTCTGACAAGGACCATGGGCCAGATGTATCAAAAAAGCCTTTTGCGATTCGGAAATGGTGATTTTAAAGAAATCGCTATTTCTGAGTCGCAAAATACTATGTATCATATTTGCGATTCAGTAATAGCAATATCTTAAAAATTGCAAATGCTATTACCGAATCGCAAATTGCGATACAGCCCCCATTCGCACCTATGGGCTTGTCGGCCCATATTTGCGAATTTTTTGCATTTCCCAAATTGCAAATCCCTAACGGTAATGTACTACTTTTAGCTAGTCAATATTAACAAGTCTAAAGTGCTCAAAAGTGAAGACTTACATTTCCCCACTCATTGCACTGGGGAGTGGAGTGAGTAAAACATCATATATGACCATAAAGTTGCTGGCAGTAGTGAATTTACAACCATATTTTAGTATAGGGAAAAGGTTTACAGTTTTTTAAAGTTTTAAACAAACCAATTGAAATATAATAAGTTAATAGTTAATGTAGATTAGTTTCATATGTGTATTTTAAATGTATAATGCATTTTAAAATGTGCTAGAGCACTATTAACTACAAAATGTAATTCAGTTCAGTATATCAACTTAAATTAAAATTATTTTAAAAGATGTATTAAAAAAATAACACCCACCTAAAGTAAAAAGTTTATAAACATTTATTGAGTATTTCTAGGTGCTATAACTGATGTGTAGCATTAATTTAAATAATTAACATAAGGTTACATTTATTGTTTATACTGCGAAAGGTCAATAAATTATTTTAAAATAAAATATATTATATACTGTATATTTTACATTTTAATAATAAACTATCTTTATGAGTATATTTTTTTAAAGTTGAATCTATAGTAAATATGTTCACTTATTTTAACATTATTTCCTCTGGGGCTTTACTTTAAATACCTGCCACCATTATTTGTTAGGGGATAGTGTTGCAATACCTGTGAGTGGTCTTGGGTGGTGCTGGAATTACTCCAGCACTGAGGCAGAATACATTTACGTGTGTTTTGGGTCCTTTTTGGCTGTAGTAGTGTTAAAGTTATAGTTTGTCTAAAGGAAAAGACTTATTCCTTTGTTGGTGATTGCATGTCTCTCTTTAAAGACCACCGTAGCCCTAATTAACACAAAATAGCACAACATTATGCATACTTACGTGAGAAGAGCTATACAGCATTTAGAGCAAAAAATGCCCACTTGCATCCAAAATGGACACCAGGATGCATTTTGCGCTAAGAAATAGTGTAAACTGAACACAAAAAGCAGTACAAACAGCTTCTCAAATTCGCTAAATGTGCTCTTTCTGCATATTTTTTTTCCAAAATATTCCTTGCACTTAGCGCTATTCTCTGAGCACAAAATGCACGCTCACATCGAAAATGGATGCGAGAATGCATTTTGTGCTAAGAAAATAGTGCTAAATGTAAAAGAAAATGAACAGTCACACAATCGCTATTTCCCCCACAACTACTCAAAATTATGCAAGTGGGTGTTATCACATTAATTTCAATATTTCTGTGTTAAAAAGTAACACAGAATTACCAAAATTACTCTGATTGCTTTGGCTTACCTAAAATTACTCCCAGCCCTGTTCATCCCTCCTCCTTTAGCCATAAACACTTCACATTTTCCAACCACACCTCCTTCAATCCCACATTTAACTACAAAATAGTATAGCTTGAATGTAGAGATCTCCGCAATTGGGGCAGAGATCTCTGCACATAAAAGAGAGGAGAGACACAGACTTCTGAAAGGAGGTTTGTGAACAGTATTTTTCAGTATGTTATGGTACACATGTGGTAACATCAAACATAGTATAAAAACTATTTTTGAATAGGAACCACAGTCTGTCGTTGTTTGACTCTTGCCCTAGGCAAGACTGCTGCTTTACGGATGACTGTACTTTTGTTTGCAGGCAACTATGCCAGTCCTACAACAAATCGCAACTGTTGTTCTAACCCTCCAGGCTCACAAGCAGCACCTCACCAAAAACCCAAAAAGTAAAAGGTGATTTGTGGCAGCCTTTTCGCATGGACTCAAGAGTGTGACGTCTCAGGGACTTTCGTGGTTAAATGGAGACTGCCCCTTTCTCACATGAATAACATGTCTCACTCAAACACAGGCAATGAAGGAGATGCAGTAACGTTTTAATAGGTTTTTATTAACAAAACTGCAATCTACGATAAATTGCATGGGCTGCAATGATTAGGATAAAGAACAATGCAACAAACAGAATTGTAAAGACGAGAGTCATCAATACAAAGACCCCCACCATCTTGCAATAAAATAAAATGACATGAGATATGAAATATGTCTTAATACCCAAATAATGTGAACCTAATCTCTAACCTAAAGAGAGCTAGGTGTGATAAACCTAATCTGCCAATGCCATGTCCATGAGAAAAGCCCCCCAACCATCGTTACCTTGGAATGAGGTCTCTAGCTCAGACACTGTAGGAACACAAAGACTGGGTCAGCCTAAGGAGACGTGTAGCATCAATAGCAGTGATGCATCTGTTCAGAATCTCTCTACCTATCTGTCTATGTGAGGTGCATTTATACAGATCTGCTCGGACCCCTGATGTAGGTCTGTTCCCAAACAATAGATAACAAGACATGCTTGGGGCGGCCATTATATAATCAATTCCTCGAAAGCAAAAATTGGGAAAGTACCTAATGTGAATACCTACATTTTATCTATCTACTGGCGCTGATAGTCACGCCTTAGCAGAGTGGCACTGATAGTGAGAAACTAAAACATTATCCTAACTAAAAACAATACAGCCATCGTGGAAACATATACTTAAATAATTGTGTTAAAACAGAGCAAGCTAAGTAGTGTAATAGTCACTGAGTGATGGGGGCACAGGTCTGCAAGCCAGAAGGCTAAGCTAACTCCTGTTTCCCATTAAAAGAAGATAGGATTCATAAGTCTTTTATCAAGAATGAGATCTAGCGATTTTGTGCACTGGCTCACAATCGTAGATGTTCAGGATTACATAATCAATAGACATTTAATTTTAACTAGGATGTTAGATTAGTTTTAGGATGTTAGTAAGTCATGTATGTTTCAATGCACTAAATAGTCTGGGTTAGGAGAGTGTTGTTCTTGGGAAAATGAATTTTCATATAACAAGAGAATTATTATTATATAGAAGGTAAGAGACGTCTGAACAGTTGATGAGTGTTCCCAAGTAATTTGTTGTGAAAAGTAAAATGAGGCAGAGGAAAAATCATTGCACTTTTCTTCACTTTCATGAGATCTGCTTTTTAACTAAATTCAATGTGAGACCCCTTTCATAGGTGTCTCATAAAAGATGTGAATTTTTAAGTCACTACTCTTAGTCCAATATTAATTTCTTTAACATGAATGATTGCTGCATGACCCCATGGAGCATCCTCTGAAAATGGCTAGCATATGTTAACATTTTCCATTAATGAATATTTGTTCCAATCATACTATCCAGCGCACAGATGCTCCAGTTTACTTAGTGTATAACAGTAAAATAGCATTACGACCATCCATGTTCCATTACGACCATCCAACTTTCTCCGTCTCACTGATACAGAAGAAATATTCCAAAAGTCTTTAACGACTTGGCGCTTCCTTGCACCTGAAGCACTTTGCCTCTTCCTTATTTAATCAGTTCAATTGGTTCTATGTAATATCACAGATGAGTGACAGTGCACTCCATAAATACGTCATTCAGTCATTCATTTATGCTTTGCTGACAACATTTGGGAAATGAATGATTATATGATTATATGTCAGTTGTCAATGACAGGGAATTCACATTCCCAGTTGTTCTCCTGTCACCCACACACAGTTTTACAGGGGACTCCATTAACTGTATGTGAAGTTGATAGTCAAAACTGAGATCTGATAAAATGTTGCTGTAGGTAACCTTTACAAAATCACCTCATCCACATAACCTCTTGCTTTAACTCCCCAAACAATTTGAATGGTTACATTCTAAATCACACCTAACATTTTATGTCTGAACAACACATCTGCTATTTAAAGAAACACTACCTATTTTTTTTAACCAATTTGCATTGATACAAACCACAATATAGACATGACAGTATAATCATGTAACTAACATCAATGCGTACATTCCCAAAGGGTCTAAATATGTTAAGCAGTGGCATTTGTCATAGCAGAACACATTGGTTTGATTTTTAAAGAAGCAACAAGCATTAATTCAAACGTGTGCGATTGGCAGGTGATGACATGTATAATCAAACAAGATCTCTACATATGAGCTAGAAAAGCAGTTTGGCACCAGTTGTGAACATACATCTCAACAGTTCAAAACATGCAGTAAGTAGGTAATCATAGTCACGCTACCAAAGGGAGAGAGTGTCCTATAGGATGCATTGTTCAAGACTCCAGAGTGCAGATTCTAAAGTAAGGTATAACAGGGGAGCATGGTGGGAGGATAAGGGGGCATCAGTTACTTTTCCCTGCATATCATGCAAAGTATTAATCGGTCATTGATCCTCGTCCAATGTGGCATCCTGGTGCTCTTCAGAGAGCATCTACATCTCGCCCAGAAGCGTGTCCCACTCCAATGCAATTGGGGTTCTCCACAAGCCTCACACCTCCTCCCTACATAGAGCTACTGACTCAGCTTTATCCCACTTTAAACTGGCGGCAAACCAGTGAGACAAGTCTGGGAGAGAGTATCTCTCCACTTCATGGGGATAGCTCTTCGGGTTAAGAGTAAGGCCAGGTCTATAAATCGGTTGACGGCACTTCCCACTTTATTAGGTTTGAATAACCCCAAAAGACCAACTCCCTCTGCCTTCCAGAGCTCTATCCTTCCCTCTTGAGGAGTTCCCTGAGGGGGCGTAAGTAACTAATGCATATCTCAGGAGAGCACGGTGTCTGGGTCAGGGAGAGTCAAAGGCTTTTGGTATAGATGGCATGCACATTAGTCACATTAGTCAGGAGTTTGTTCGAGTGTGGAGGGAGTTTCCCTGTTGGCAGCAATATCTCATGGATCGTACAACTTGCACAATCAGGCATGTGAAGGCCCAATTCATGCAAATGCAGACCCTCAATTCCCAAGCCATTGCAGTTCTGCTGCCAAATAATAATGCTCAAAGTTAGGGGCCCCTACTCCCCCCTATGAACCGGTAGCTGGCGCTTCCAAAGTTATACACAATGCAGCCCCCTGTTCCAGGTGAAGGCCCCCATCATTCCATGTAGTGTGGAGAAGGTGGAGTTTCGTATGTGGACCGGTAAATTGTGAAAATAATAAAGGAGTTGGGGGAGCATTACCATTTTAGTCAGGGAGACCCAGCTCTGTACTGTAAGCAGGAGTGTGCTCCAGAATGTCAGCTGTGGTCTCAAGGATTTAATGGCCCGGGTGATATTGACATCTATCAAGTCCCAGGGAGCATGGCTTATCTGAATTCCAAGATAGCGAGATGTATGAGGCTCCCGTCTCACTAAGTGGGGTCCCATCATTAGATGGTATGAAGGACAACCTGGAGTCACAGGGAACAGGCATGTCTTTGACCAGTTCACGCCCAATCTCGGAGCATTGTGAAACTCGCCCAGGGCCACCTCGATTCTCCCAAATCCTTAACTGATGTCACGGATGTAGATGAGGACTTTTCCACGTAAAGGGAAACTGCGTGAAGTTCATCCCCCATTCGGATACCCCAGCCCTCCCCATCATGCTACAAGCGCTGGGCCAATAGCTCCACTGCTAATGGAAATACGATCAGTGACAGTGGGCAACACTGGTTCATTCCCCAGCTTATCTCTATCAGAGCTGAAATGAGTTGGCCAACCTTGCCTCGGGCTGTAAGATAAGTGAATGAGGCATAACAAGCGCACTGTGATGCCAAATCAATAGAGTACTGCAAACTTATGGGTACAGTCCACTGTATAAAATTCTTGCTCTAAGTCGAGCATTCTTCAGAATCCTCTGCTCACTTTTCCAGTTCCTGAACCCTGATCACCAATGTGCAGACTTGGCTGTCAAGGTCTTGTTTGGTGTCTATAATGGCTGCTAATATTTAATCCAGTTTATCTGCTGACTTCCATGAACACTCTGCCCTGGGGATTGAGTCCCCTAATGACCCAGTGAATGTGTCCTCTGTCCCCCACACTTTCCCATGTTCCACCTTTACAGAGGAGCTTCACCAACAGATGAAGCACAGACCAAATGAGAATGAGGGAGAAAAAGAGGGGGGACCAGTGGGACTGCTCGTAGCGTAAGGATCACCAGGACACCACTGAAGGAAGGCAAAGGGCTTGGGCAAAGCGTGAAATCACTGCTGAAACACAAGTCACTTCTGTAATGCGGAGTCTAGGGGTTGACTGATAGCCGTCAGAAGGTGGGCTGCTGCTAATCCTAGTCCCTAGTCATGACACTGTAGGCTCTGCAAGATGTTGCATGTCAGCGCTCACCGGCATATGTGACCTGCCTCACCCCTCACGGCTACAAGGATGGCGGGGGAGAGGGGCATGTGCAGTTGGTAGTCACAGATGGCACTTAATGAGACACACTGAGGGCTCTGTCCAGGTAAGGAAGACACCACCAGCTATGTTGGGCACCCGCAGCAATGCAGTACATCCAGGGTGTGAGGAACACTGCCACTGGACCCGTCTCGCCTCTCCATGCAAGCTTAAGATCCACCTCCAGGAGAGGGGCACAAGCAGGTCGGTCTCCCCCCCAGTAATTTGATGAGTTAATGAGGAAGTTTACAGATTGTAATTACCCCCCAAGTGTTAACTTAGGCCCCCACTGCACGTTTCCTCCTATCTCAGCACTGATAACATCTTCACCGATGAGGAGGTCTAGGTCCAGGAGTCAGGGCTGATACTCAAAAAGAGAGGGGCAAGTGAACCCCCCACCCTAAAGGGAGCCCTCCTTTTCTGCCATTGTCGGGCTGTGGGGAGGAGTGAGTGTGACCATTGTCCTTCCTTGCACTGCACTCAGCATCTCCAGCCCATTCCTGCCGGTACTCAGCTTTGTGGCCCAAGTCCTAGGCCCCCAGACCCACTAGGGGGTCCAGTGCCATTTAACAGTTCCCCAGCATAAAGTCTGAAGAGACCTCCAACAACAAGAAATGCAGTGTGCACCAAGCAGGAGCAGGGTGTCGGCGGCCTCATCCTCACTCTGATCCTAGGCCGCACCACCCCTATGCCAGCCTCACCAGAGGCACGGCCTCTAGGCAGCCTGACCTCTGTGCTCTTTCCTGGGTCAGGGTGGCAGCTCGGTTGTTGTTACTGGGGAGAACCCACTGCGCAGACGAGCTCCGTTCAGCTCTGCCTTCCACCCAGGAGAGGCCTTTTGCCCAGCTCCCCACATTGGCTCTCATAAGCTGCTATGACCCATCGCCGTTCTTCATTTCGACAAAGCTATCCCAGGGGTCCTCAGGCTCCACTCACCCCACTGACCCTTTTATGGGGGTGGCCCAATATCAGGGTACTGTCAGATGACAGTTGATCCGGGGTCCAGGCCGGAGCTGCCCTAATTTGCATCTGCCATCTTGCCATGGTCAGCCACGGCCATGAAACACTACCTCATTTATATGCTGCACATCTCAGTCATTTCAATTTAACACAAAATACATCTCTACTGTATTGTTTTTAACATACCATCAAACATACCTTACTTAAACTACATACTTATTTGAAACAGTCTAAATATATGTTTGCAGATATACTTGATGCAGAAAAATTACAAACATAAATCACTAAGCATCATGCTTCTGAAATGGTTTATACACTTAGCTCACATTATCATCTTTTCCTAGGCGTCACCCTTTTACTCATATTCCAAACATTTCTCTCACTTTCATCAAATCTTTCCCTCACTTTTTGTGCCACCTGTTGATATCTCTTAACTTCACAGATAGAATTTGTAGGAAATTGGGTTATTAGGTGTGCCTGATGTGAGGCTTGCCAAGTAATAGGTTCACAATTTCCCCTTTACCGGAAACCAAGCATCCCACTGTAGCACTTGACTCTCCTGTAATAGCGAAGCAGAGCATCTCAAGGCCTACTATGGGGAGCCGTGTGGGCTCGTAATCGCCATTTGCTGGCTTGCAATAATTCCACACAATAAATGATTGTCAAGTCGAAAAAATTTCTTTAGGAAAGGAAAGGCACATTCATTACACACACAGTACTAAATATTATGCATTAATTTATAAATATACACAAAAGGCAGATGGAAAATGCTTTTGATGACATTATGAAATCTCATTGGTCCCTAAAGGCTCATGAAGTCTTTAATCACAGTACCCCATCATTTATGCCAGAGAGCATATAACCATATAGGGGGTATCACTTTAAATTAAAAAAGCCCATTGGCTTTATCAAAGGTTCACCATATTAAAAGACCAACAACCTACATGTTACACATCATCAACCTTTCATTGAGGTCTTTAATTATGGCAAAATGCAACTGTCAATGTCAATAAAGCATTTTAACATTAATGAAAACCACTGTAAGCATAGCAGGTTAATAAAGCATTGAAAATGGCCCTTACGTGTGTTACACACATTCAGGCCATTTAAAATGCACCCTTAGAATTATCCCTTAGAGGTAACTGCATTCCAGCTGTAGAGCAAAAGGATCAGCCTAGGAAGTGCTTATTAAGTGACGAAAATCCTACCGATGCCAAGCCCCGCTCCCTGGCCAACCCTATGGGTAATTTCACACCAGACGGTGGAGCCCCATGCACTCGATTCTCACTAGGAGTCAAAGGTCACCAACATTGACCCCTTCACTTCAAGGCCTTTTTCCAACACCCCCTTGCTGCCTTTTTTGGCTATTTGTGGTATTTCACTCTTAGGCCACCATAACGTTTTGTCCATATAAGCTATCCACAACAAATGTGTGTCCTTATTTCCAACATTCTGGGGATTCTAAAGAAACCCAAGTTTGTGGGTTCACCTTGCATAGCCAGCATTGCTGCTCCCCAGGTATTCCCTTGGTTAAGGTAGGCCCTTCCTCCCCCCTTTTTCCTACTGTGATTATTTCTGCAGCGCGTAATAAGCATTTGCAACAGGGATCCAACGCCCTGATGAATGCCCAGAGACCCTCCATAGCTCAATCATAAGGGCAGAAACATGTCGGCTACTTCTTTTAGATAGGTGACCTTGTGAGTCATTGCTCTCACACCGGTTCCCCACTTCTTTTAATCACACCACACAGAACCTTTTATTAAACTCACCCAGGTATCTGAGTAGGTGTTTTTATTCCCATAGCACAGCTGGATCCCTTTTTTCCAGAAATCAAATTAATTTACGCACTCCCTCCTGTTCTTTTAACAGTGAGGTTGAGTCCGCCCAGGTGGTATTGTCCTACCTGGGTGGGGCTAGGTGGTCATATGATGAAGCATGACACTATATAGTGTGTGAGACCACCTAGTCCGTATAGGAAATCCCCCTCTACAGACCTCATACCACCCCACATTCCATCCACATTTCACCTTTAGTCAAGGTACAAGATTGGTCTAGTGTCGCAACTGGCACACTAGCAATCTACTTATAGTTTCCAGAACCCCGTACTCTCTTTTGTGATTTAGTATTATGTCTGGGGAGTCGAGTACGGCGTGTGTCTTTTCCCGCTCTCATATACTCTCCCTTTGTGTATTGTCATAGTAGAGCAGCCTTCCGGTTGCAAGAGTTGTTTGCTCTTTATTTTTTCCACCCAGCAAGCGCATTGCTTTGCCTGCGCCCCTCAGTACTTTAGGCCTTCTCCTTTCTTTGATGTTCCCTCCTCTTGTGGACCCATAGACCCAACCCCCTACCCACTCACCCCCTTTTCTCTATCCCCACCCCCCTCCACCACGCCTGCCACACCATGGCAGAAGGTCTCTCCTTCAACGACGAGGAAGTATCGGCTATCCTCTCAGCCCCCTCACTCCTTGGGGACACGGCTTTGTCAAAAAGCTTATCCCAGCTTGGGGACTGGGATTCCCTAGTGGAATTGAAACGCTCCCAGGTTAAGACCATATTACACGGAGCTGTCCTCACTGAATACCTGCGCTGTAACTCTGCACCAAACGGATTACTTGTCACCAATGAGCCTCGCATATTCCTAGACGACCTGGAGTTTCGTAAAGATTGGTCGCTTATAGCATGGAAATGCACACGAGATTGGCTGATATTAATTATAAAAACCGCTACTAGGCTATCTGAAACCCTACTGATCCAGATAAAAACCAGTGAAAATAACCTGAAGTCAGGTGTGAGCATTCTCTCCTTCAAAAAGAAACTGGAGGAGGTAAATAAAAATATGAATGAATACAAAGAATACTTAACTCAGCAAAAAATAGGAAAGTTTCAAAAAGACCTAAATCGTTTTTCTCTAGAAAAGATATACCCCTACACAAAACCTGACTATGTAGCAAAAAATTCCACTAACACATCTGATACCTCCTCAGGGAGCAACACCAGCTCAGATAGTGATAACAACTCGTCAGGGTACACACGACAACGCCGCGGACGACGTGGCCAACGTCGAGGAGGATGGAACTATCCACCCTTACCTCCCCAATACCCCCCATACTTTAATCAACAATGGGGTTGGCCTAACCAGTATGGCCCCCCTCCACAATACCAAGCACCTTACCTGCAACACCCTGCCCAATGGTCCTTCTCTGAACCCCCACCTCCTTTTTTAGACAGAGGTCATGGGAGGGACAGAGGGAGGAGAAAAGAAGTACAGTGGCGTCCAAAAGAGGATGCATTGGAAAACCCAATGCACAGGGACACCACACCAGGGACAAGCAAGGCAAAGTGAACCCCGATTCAGAGAATACAGTTAACATCATTAACCTAACCAATCGGACCCTGAGTCAAATCGAAACCCAAGCATTAAATAAAGGCCTGAATTTCGTGCCTACCCCCAAAGTAGACCTATTCAGAACCAGAATAGAACTGGCAGGTCTGTTTCGTAAGATCCGCCTAAAAACCTTTTTCCTCGGGAAAGAATATGATACTCCCGTACAGAATACAGGACTACGCCCGAAATCTACCTTCTGCTCCCCAGCAGGGCAAATGCCCCGGAGGTACTGGCTTTCGAGAAATCAGTATCCCTTAAGATCAATGGGCTGACTGAGTCATCCAACAAGGCATTCCATAATATGAGTAAAATCGAAATAGAGTCATTGAAGAGCCTGACAGCCGACCCTAATATTATCATCAAACCAGCAGACAAGGGCGGGGCCACAGTGATTCTTCCTCAAAAAATGTATAGAGACGAGTGTGAGCGACTGCTGGGGAATACCAGACACTACAAGCGTCTGGCACGTGATCCTACAACTGATGTCCAAGAAGAGATCACCTTCCTAGTGTCAAAAGGGAAGGAAAACAATTGGATCACAGATCATGAGGCATCATATCTGACACAGACCAACCCAAAAATCCCGTACTTTTATATTCTACCAAAAGTACATAAAGAGAAGATCCCTCCCCCCGGAAGGCCCATAGTTTCCGGGATAGGCTCAGCACTAGAGCCCTTGTAAAAATTTGTGGATTTCTTTCTACAACCGTTAGTTAAAAGAATCCCGACCTATCTTAAGGACACCACCCATGTCCTCCTCCTACTGGAGTCTATAACCTTTGACAAATCTAAGGAACTTCTAATTACTCTTGATGTGGAATCACTTTACACAAACATCCCGCAAGAGTCTACCCTGGAAGTGATAAGCAACCTGCTGGACACACATATGGGTGAATCCCAAACCCCCCCTGGGTTCATACTGGACTTAGCACACCTCGCTCTCACCAGAAACTACTTCAAGTTTGAAGATAGTTTCTTCTTGCAGACACAAGGCACATCGATGGGTAGCACCTTTGCCCCCAGTCTAGCATGTCTATACGTTGACCATTTTGAAAGACATACGGTCCTGCATGAGGACAACCCCTACCGAGATCAGATCAAACTCTGGAAGCGATACATCGATGATGTACTGCTAATATGGACTGGTAGTAAAGAAGAAGCCCAGGCATTCGCTGTTTGGCTCAACGGGGCTAACCCATTTCTAACCTTCACAATGAACATAGGTGAAAACAAACTACCTTTCCTTGATCTACTCATTTATGAACAAGACGGCGGGTTAGCTACTGAAGTTTACTATAAACCGACAGACTGCAACAATTTACTACAATACCAGAGCTTCCACCCACGAGCCTTAAGAGATAACCTCCCGGTCGGGCAGTTCCTACGGTTAAGACGAAACTGCTCATCCGTCACCGATTACCGCAAACATGCAGACAAACTATCTTCCAAACTACACACCAAGGATTATCCCCCACATCTGGTTAATAGGGCACGAAAACGGGCACGCAACAATAACAGAGACCAGTTGCTACAGCCTCGAGTACAGAAACCAAGTCTGGACAAGATCGTATGTGTCACCACCTTCAATCCCCTATCCAATGAAATCCAGAAGATTATAAGGGAGAATTGGAAAATTTTGACATCAGGTGGCTTACCCTTTGAACCACCATTACACGCGTATAAGAGAGCAATCAATATACGGGACATGGTGGTCCACACTAGACCAAAGGAGAAGCGAGGTTCCACACAGACTACACTTTGGCAAATGCCCCCCCCGCAGGTCATCACCCATGCGGCAACTGCAGCGTTTGCCCTTTTACCCATAGATCTACCACCATCGATCTTGACCTCAAAACCCCATGGGTGCAAAAATCACTTACAAATTGTAATAGCAAAAACGTAGTTTACTTAATCAAATACCCTTGCTTACCTAAATATGTGGGTATGACTACGAGGAAGGTTAGCACCAGAATTTGTGAACATAGAAGCACGATTAGGTGCAAACGAGACGCAACGAAGCTCACTAGCCATTTCCTACAAAGAAACCACTCCCCAGATGACATGTCTTGGACGGTCCTGGAACATTTCTCTCCTTCGACCCCTAACATGTCAGAAAAACTATTTAGGGCAGAGCAACGCTGGATTTGGAGATTGCACACCGACACGGTTGGATTAAATGACGAGATACCTTGGTTCTCTCTTCATAAGTATAACCCTCTTAGTTTTTCCCCCCCTTTCTTTTCCCCTTCTCTAGCCATGCTCCCCCTTTTTCCTTCTCCTCTTAACTCTGTTCTTCTTTCACTTCCTTTTCTCACTTTCCTCACCTTCTTTCACCCTCCTGTCCCTCACACCTTCTTACCCCCTCACCTTTTCTTCCCTCCCCTTCTTCGATCCTCGGTCTCCCCTTGATCCACTCTTTTCTTCCCCTTCCCTTCACACTTCTTTCCCTCTCTTCCTCTCCTCTCTTTCTCTGCTTCCTCCCCCTCTGCTCTTTTCTCCTCCTCACTCCATCTCTATCCCTTATCCCCCCTCTCTGCTTCCCCTCTTTCTCCTTCCTTCTCCGTTTCTTTCCCCCTTTTTCCCACCCTCCTTTGCTTGCCTCCCCCTCTTGCTTTTATCTTTTATATTATGTAGATTCTTCCCCCCTTTATTATAACTTCTATCAATTTTTGTTTAATTTTTTCATTAATATTATCATTATCTTTGTTTCTTTCCTTTTTTCATTTTGTTTCCTTCCTTTTCTTGAGTATTCCCCCTCTCTCCTACTTACCCAACACCCTTTTCCCCTCCACCCCCCTCTTTTTTTTTTTTTTTCTCCTTTCCCCTCTTCACTTCCCTTTCTTCCCCCTTTTTTTCCCCTTCCCCCTCCCCCCTCCCTTCCCCCCCCCGTTGTCCTTCCTTCCTTTTTTCCCCCCGTTCCTTCCACCCCGCCCGTGCTCCTCGTTTCGGCCACCCGAAACCATGGCAGCCTCGCTCGCGCAGCGCCACGAGTGTAGGTAGCCCGCAGAGCTGCCGGGAACCACGTTTCCCTACAGCACTTGCGGGTGGGCGTTTCCGCCCAACAAGGGATCTCCATCAGCCGCGGCCGCTGACCACGGCGGCTCCGGCGACCGGAAAAGGATCAGCTCGTGATGGCAGCGCCACCCACGGGCGCCCCCTTGCACTATTGGCCATTTCCGGCCCCCGACATTTCCGGGTCGACCATAGTCCTCTTTGGCTCACAGAAACGTAATCAGCTCGCAAGACTTCCGGCCCCCAGGCCGCGGCGGTGATTGCCGGCAGCTGCAAGTAATTTTACCCTATTAAGACCACTATATCAGTCACCGACTATCAGGCCACTTTACCCAAGCGGTCCTGAAGGAGAGGTCGGTATAGGCGCACAGAGAGCGCCCACCTTTGATGCAGTGAGTTGGCCAACTTTGGAAACACAGATAAGAAGCCTCCCTTCTCCCTTATCTTCTTTTCTCTTTCCTTTTTCCCCCTTTTTTTCTCTCCTCTCCTTTTTCTCCTGTTTTCGTTCTTTTTCTCTTGTTTTCTTTCTTCTTTTTTTCTTCTCTTTCTTCCCCCTTCCTTTGTTCTCCCCCCCTCCCTCTCTGCCCCTCCCCCCTTTTTTCCCTTTTTCTCCCCTCCTTTTTCTCCCCTCTCCAGTGACCTCCTTCTCAGATTTCTACAGTCTTTTCACCCTGTTCTTGGCTTCTATCGTCTATTTCTTGACCACCCCTGTACTATTTTTTCATCTCTGTTCTCCCCTTCTGCTCTTTTCCTCCTAACCCTAGAGTCTGACTATAAGGGGACGCTCCCTCTCCAGGATACCAGAGGCTAGTAGCCTCCATTGTTAGGGTAAGGAATTGTCTGCCCTAACCTACCGTTCGCCTTGCATAGCCAGCATTGCTGCGACCGTTATTTGTAATTGCAACCAGTACCCTTGTATTCTGCATGAAATTTGTCACGTGTGTTGTGGTTTGCTGTGGATTATCTTCTCACCGTCAATTTTGGTCTGTTTTTGTTATTTTATTCATTGTAGGTCCTCCCCAGGTATTCCCATGGTTAAGGTAGGCCCTTCCTCCCCCCTTTTTCCTACTGCGATTATTTCTGCATCGCGTAATAAGCATTTGCAACAGGGATCCAACGCCCTGATGAATGCCCAGAGACCCTCCATAGCTCAATCATAAGGGCAGAAACATGTCGGCTACTTCTTTTAGATAGGTGACCTTGTGAGTCATTGCTCTCAGACCGGTTCCCCACTTCTTTTAATCACACCACACAGAACCTTTTATTAAACTCACCCGGGTATCTGAGTAGGTGTTTTTATTCCCATAGCACAGCTGGATCCCTTTTTTCCAGAAATCAAATTAATTTACGCACTCCCTCCTGTTCTTTCAACAGTGAGGTTGAGTACGCCCAGGTGGTATTGTCCTACCTGGGTGGGGCTAGGTGGTCATATGATGAAGCATGACACTATATAGTGTGTGAGACCACCTAGTCCGTAAAGGAAATCCCCCTCTACAGACCTCATACCACCCCACATTCCATCCACATTTCACCTTTAGTCAAGGTACAAGATTGGTCTAGTGTCGCAACTGGCACACTAGCAATCTACTTATAGTTGCCAGAACCCCGTACTCTCTTTTGTGATTTAGTATCACCTGGGACAGAGCCAAAATACAGCTAAAGTTTGGGGGGGTTGGGAAAAATGGGAATATAGTGCTGCACAAGAAATCATCTGTTTTTTACCCTGCAAATGGCATTAATGAGGGGTTTACAAGGCTAAAATCACCATCATCCCAGCTTTCAGGAACAGGCAGGCTTGAATCAGAAAACCAATTTTTAACACAGTTTTGGCATTTTACTGGGACACAGCCCATTTTTCTTATTTTTAGTGCCTTCAACCTCCTTCCAGTTAGTGGTAGAACTGGAGGTAAAACGAATGGTGGATCCCAGAAAGCTATAAATTTCTGAAAAGTAGACAAAATTTTGAATTCGCCAAGGGGTAATTTGTGTAGATCCTTCAAGGTTTTCGTAAAGAAAGTAACAGTTGAAATAAAAAATAGTGAAATTGAGTTGAAAAAACAGCCATTTGTGTCTACATTTTCATCTGTAACTTCTTCTAACTATGGCAGATTTTAATTAGCAATATACCATTATGTCCGCTGGACCCTTCTGGTTGAGGGGGATATCTAGGGCTTGTAGGTTCACCAAGGACCCAGTGTCAATATCTGAGCTGCACCTTGCAATAGTTTTTCATTGTAATGAATTTGGTAAAATATAAAACATTAGAAATAGGTATCAAGGAAACATATGTGTTTCCAAAAGGGGCACCAGATATGGAATTTAGAAGCAGTGGTTATTTGCACATCTCTGAATTTGAGGTTACCCATATTAGGGTGTGAATTACAGGGTATTTCTCAAAATGACTTCTTGCTTACACCCAATGTTACATTTGGAAGGTGCGAATGCAGAGAAAGACAATTGTTGATAATGGTTAATAACATTTGTTCTACTATTCTGTGTTCGGGCTCTCAATAAAAATGCTACCTCACTTGTTTGGGTAGGCCTAGTTCCCACAACAGGAAATGGTCCAAAATGCAGCATGAATACATCAAATCTTTCCACACAAAACTGACCAGTTTTTTGCAAAGTGTGTAGCCCGGATGTTTAGGCCCAATTTCAGCTGGCACCAAGGGAAAGCTAGCAAACCTATAAATTTTTTTAATTTAGTCACCTATGGGAATCCAGGGTGGGGAGACTTGTGTGGTTCTCACCAGGTTGTTTAACCCAGAATCCCTTGGAGACCTTAATCTTTGACTAAAAACACATTCGTCTGACATTTATGTGATGTAAAGATCTGGAATCAGCATAGAGTCACAAACTTCCTTTCACTCAGCATTCTCCTGTTTTTTGATGAAAATGGTACCACACTTGTGTGGGTAGGCTGATTGTCCTCAACAGGAAATGGCCCAAAAAGCAACATGGATACATCAAATATTTCCTGGCAAAACTGATCTGTTTTTTACAAAGTGGGTAGCTGTGGGCTTTGGGCAGGACCTCAGCTGGCATTTCGGGAAACCTAGCAAACCTGTACATTTTTTTAAACTAGACTCCTAGGGGAATTCAGGATGTGGTAACTTGTGTGGCTCTCACCAAGTTGTTTTACATAGAATCTCTTGCAAACCTCAAACTTTGACTGAAAACACATTCTCCTCACATTTCTGTGATGGAAACGTCTGGAATCAGCACAGAGCCACAAACTTTTTCACATTCAGTCTTCTAGTGAAAATGGTGCCTCACTTGTGCGGATAAGCTTAGTGCCAGCATCAGGAAACGGCCCAAAATGCAACCTGTATACATCAGATTTTTCCATGCAAAACTGACCCGTTTTTTGCAAAGTGAGTAGCTGTGGTTTCTTGGTCCTACTTTAGCCGGCACCTAGGGAAACCTAGCAAACTTATACTTTTTTTAAAACTAGCTGCCCAGGATAATCCAGGATGGGCTCTCACCATCTCTCACCAGGTTCTGTTAACCAGAATCTTGTGCAAACCTCAAAATGTGTCCAAGAAACACACATTTACCTCACGTTTCTCTGATGGAAAGTTCTGGAGGGTAGCGACAAATTTCCTACCACCCTGCGTTCCCCCAGGCTTCCTGATAGAAATGCTACCTCACTTGTGTGGGGGACCAAGTACCCGTGACAGGGAACGGCCCAAAACGTATTGTGGACAAATCAAAATTATCTATCACAAAACGATCTATTTTCGCAAGGGGGGACCTGTGTTTTTGATCCCGGGCATGGCCATCTAGGGAAACCCACCAAATCTCTTTCTGCTGAAATGGCCCTTAAGGACACAAGTTTTTCTCTATTTTGGCTCCCTCTTTTTTTTACCTTTCATTTCATTGTTTTTCCACCAACTTTTGTGGCACTAGATGTTTGTTTTGGAAACTTACTATGGCAGGGAGGAGGAATCCCTGTTTTACAGAGGTAGAATTGTCAGTCATGGTGGATGAAATAATTAGATTAGAGCCGCAATTGTTTTGAACATAAGTAAAAAATACAACCATATCTCAGAAAAGACAAATATGGACCAAAATAGTGGATGAAGTGAAAGCTGTAGCTAACTATCTGCACACTCAGGAGGAAATTAGGAATAGGTAGACTGACCTGCGGGAGAAAGTGTATTCCCTGGCCTCCATGCATCACCTTGAGGCCCAGAGGACTACAACTCTTTCCCTGGGAGGAGAAGGTCTTGCAGATCCTACATTCTGAAGGCTTGAGAGGAATCCCTGGTGGAGCAGAGACTGGTAAGCTAAACTTAGCAATGTCTAACTAATCACAAATTTAGTTTTTGCACTTAAGTTAGCTATTCAGAATGTTCTAACACCTTTATCAAGACATAAAAATCTAAACATTAAATCTTCAAAATATCTTGTTTCATCCAAATTACTTGTTGCATCTCACTTTTTCGTAATGCACAATATGTTTTGTCAGATTGTGTGTTGTTCTCCATGGATCATCCCTTGCATTTGCCTAGACCCTTACTTTATCTCAATGTATGTTATTGTACTAAAAAAATAGGTTCCAAGCTACATCCATGTGCATATGAAGAAAGGTGTCTGTTTTTTTTCACCTATTCACATTATTAACATATGCTTGTACATAATATGCATTTGTTTTCACTTTCACTGTAGAAATATAATTATGTATGTGTAACTCACATGTTAACAAGTATTGTCAATGGTGTTAATAAATGACTGCAACTACTATGATGCCCTGGTTTTTATTCTGGAAAACAATAGTGCAATGTGATGTTGCTAAACCTCCCTTCTTCTTCCATATATGCACAAATGCCAACGTTTTATGTGTTTGTCATTCACCATTTCATGCTATGTATGACAATTTCATTTCCTGCATTAATTTAGTATGTTGTCACCTTCTTGTTACTCTACTGAATTGATGTAATTACGTACATAATTCATAGATTGTTGATTCAAGGATTTCTATTCATGTTCCGTGGCATGCTAAATATAAGTAGTATTAAGACACAATTTACATATGATGACCAATGACATTAATTCTAATAAGTTGTACTATAGACTGTTTTTGAGGCTCCTAGGCCTTGGAATGGTTTAGCTCACAAATATCCTCTCCACTGTGTTTGGTTGCATATCTGGTGCATGTAAAGTACACTTTCAACATAACAGTTTTCTCTTTACGGCATCTCTTCAACCCTTTTTCAGAAGTTTGCATCTCTGTAAATTAACCTAATATATATATATATAACCTATATTAAAACCACAAAAAGGCCTAATCATTACATTCATCAAATGTTTACTATTAGGTTGCTTCATTTGTAGCTGAAGACACATTTGAGGTACAATCCAGACTTTAAATGTCCTCTTATTTGTAATTCATATGAGGTCTAACACCCAGGGAAAGTGGACCAATATCTGCAACCGAAGACACCTCCATTCCAGACCAGGATCAAGCCTTCAGGGAGGAGAGCACTCCTGCAAGTCTGGAGGATGTGGACCCACCTGGTCCATTCGATCTGTCTCGCCAGACAGCTCCAGTGAGTCTCACTCGGCCCACTTCTACACCTCCTACCAGCTGCTACAATACCTCAGGATCCCTCCACTTCCTGTGTCCAGAGGAACACAACAACCATGTTGTGCCCCACCAGTCTTAGCGACTGTTGAACAACCACCATCACTACCTCCATGTCTGCAGGACCCAGTTTGATGGGCCACACTGCCTTAAGGGCACAGGGTAGTGGTGATAGGGATCATGGTAGAGAATCTGCAGGGTAGCAAAGTGAGGCCACAGGGCTAATTGTCACCCAGACCTCCATTGAGTCTTGGGAGCACTACAACAGTCCCAAGACATGATGGAACAGGTCATAACAGAGCTCATGGAGATGAAGCAGGTGCACAATATAGAGCTGCAGAATCATAACTCAAATGTGTGCTCCCTGACTGGGATGGTGTATTATATCTATCATCACATGTTCATGGCTTTTCCAGTACCTGCATGTGGTCCTTTAACATCAGGACACACTACACCTGCCACAGACTGAGGCTCTGCTGCAACAAGAAACTGCAACAACCATCCCATTCCCTGCAACTGTTGATCCCCCACTCCAAGAGGGGATATTCCTCCAGACCACCAGGACAGGCTAGACCTCCACCACCATCTCCAAGAGACATCAGTCCTCGGGCCTGATTTAGAGTTTGGCAGATGGGTTAGTCCGTGACAAACTACGTTACAAGTTTTCCTGACATTTGACGTTATATTATGTAAAGGTATACTTACACTCAGGTGAAGAAATGGTCAATGACATCTTGACGTATGTCAATTCCTTCCTCTTCACCACTGTCATCTTCATTGGCCATTTCAACATCCTAACCTGGTGACTCTTCATGGTCTCCATCCTTCCCCTGGCGTTGTTGGATTCTTTAGCGGTGCTAACAACTATGGTCAGTTAGGATACTCTATGTCACGTATATGAAAGTAAAAAATATATTGAGCAGCAACATCTCATCCTATTGTACATTCCTAAACTATTAATAAAGCAAATTATCCTCATGTCATATTGCCCTTACCAACAAGCCAGGCAATCTCCAGTTCAAGTTGTGACATTTGCAGGGATGTGGTGTTGTTCCATAGTACAAAGGAATCACGTATTGACCCTGAGAAAGGGACACACACACTTGAGATGTACACATTAAGTAGGCAGACAACTTTCACATTGATTAAATAAAAAAGTCTTCCAATTGTGATAGACCTGTTCCCTGGCGAGTGGTGGCACCAAAGCAATATGTGTGCTATCTATTGCTCTAACCACATGTGGTATGCCACCCAAAACCTATAAATTCCCCTTCACATTGGCAAAACTCTAAAGTCATGGAAATTGGATGAAGCTGTTGATTTGTCTCATCATTGAAGAAAGGGCGTCTTGTAGTAGACCACTGAAAGTTGGTTGTGAAATGCTTCCAGATACTGCTACAGTCTATTGGAAAGATCCCATGGCCACAAAATGAAGTACTGCCATGATTTTAACTATTGGTGTTATTGCTGTTGTATTCCCTATTGTGGGCAAAAGATCATGCCTCAGCTGCTGACATAAATCCAGAATAGTTTGCATATTCAATCTGCATTTTTTTATGATGTCCCTTCTCTCCATGGTGACAAGGTCTAGAAAAGGTCTGAAGACTTGAGGCTATCTTCTTCTACCCCCCTGGATTCATATGTTTGCATTTAAGACAAACAATATCACTTGAAATTGTCCTACAACACTTATCTCATGCCTTTGCAAAAATACATGTATTTTTGTGACATATATGTATGCCTCATGTTTATGTTATGTTTCAAATTAGAATAACTATTTTTTCCATGTCTGATATTGTTAGAAAATAATGTGTAAATAATACATTTGAAATGTATTCTTTACACATTTTTTGTCAAAAATCCATCAAAGTAAGTATAAAATACACTGCTTCACTATCATGTAAAACAAGGTAACGCATTACACTATAATGTGTGAACGTAAACTAAAAACTGTGTTGTACATATTTTTCATTGGTAAATAAACTAGCCATACTTTTGAGTGGTGGTAATGCACTTAACATTTAAAAACACACTGGTTCCTATCCTAAAATTGCAACTGCTTGAACTTGCCATCAGGACATTGGCAATCCTCCGGCTGTCAGTGTAAGTGGACCACGAGGGAGGTGTAACACTCCATGATGGGTACAGCCATAGGCTAACGTGTGATGGCTACGCACAAAAGCTGATGGCTGTGTCCATTGTAAATTGCATACGCTGTGTACTTGTACGTGGCATCTCAAAAAATGCTCCTTTGCCTCCTAACACTACAGCTAACAACACCTCCTCCACTTTTGACATGGCCCCTAACTTCTCCCCTGAGGAGTTGAAACACCTCACCGCAGAGGTCCTCTACATCAAGCTCTACCAGAATCCACAGGGACAGGCACCTGTTTGTTTGTTTGGAAAAGGTATTACTAACTAACATGTTTCTTCTTATCAC
Organism: Pleurodeles waltl; assembly: GCF_031143425.1. Classification (NCBI taxonomy): domain Eukaryota; kingdom Metazoa; phylum Chordata; class Amphibia; order Caudata; family Salamandridae; genus Pleurodeles; species Pleurodeles waltl. The sequence continues at coordinate 1,034,783,518 of NC_090439.1, forward strand.
CTGGCCAATTTGTCTCTTTTGTTTTATGGGTGAAGTGTTGTGATTGAAATGTACTGAACTGAATAATTTAGTAGGGGACATGATGTTTGGCAATGCTTGAAAAGTCTGTAAATTGTAATGAAATGTCATCTGACTGTGTTGAGTTGACTTTTCTGTTTATCTTAGTCAAAAATCCAGATTGCATTTGACAAACTGCATTCCCTTTCCTTCCAGTGGCCAGTAAACACTGTGCCAGTCGTATGAGTGAAAAATAAAAAAAAATGATGAAATGAGAGAAATATAAGGTGCAACGAGAAGCTTTCAAGTAATGGAGTTGTCCATCCCATTTTCTGAAACATTAGTGTCTGTATGTTTTAGCCATCTACTGGTGCCACATAAGGGGAAAAGTATATCCTATGCTGCAAGTATAGAAGACACAGGCTCACAACCATTTCTACACACACTTGTTCATACATCATCCAAAACCATGCTCTCACTGACACAGATGTTGGCCCTTCCATACTGCCCTTAATCATTCTATGCGCTTCAAACCATAGTATCTGCCTCTAAAACAGTTAAGCCATTGTAGCTTTGCATGGGTCTGTGTGCTAATATTGTGTGAGTTGTTTAGCCTTTAGTGGCTCATAATGATTTGTACTGGTCAGGAGTGGCTCTCGCTACAAGAAACGTTTCAGACCCCTGGCCTAGATGATGTTATGGCATGGATTAGTAACATGAAGATATTGCAACTGTTGAGGGTACTCAACAAGTCACTAAAAATGTTCTAGGAAATATTTTCTATTGCTAAATATTCTGTACTGACATGTTATAATTGCTTGTGTGAGAAGTAACAAAATTGTGTCACAGCAATACAGACAAACAAAACCTCTCAAAACTCTTTTGTCAGTTTTTTCTTATCCATACAGGTAGCTGCCCATCAAAAAAAGAAAATATGGGAGGCTTTTGCCAAGAAGGTGCGGACCCTGGGGGCTTATCTAGCGTGCAGTGTCCATTGCAGAAAGAGGTGGGAGGACCCACAACGCTGGACCAGAAAGTCATCAGAAGTCCAGCTCGGCCTGGCCTCCCAATGAGGGAGGCGCGTGCGCCACTCACTGACCCCCCCAATGGCCCAAATACTTGTTGTGGCCTATCCAGACCTTGATGGAAATTTGAGAGCCCAAAAGTAGAATTCAGGGGGTAAGTTCTAGTATGAGTTCAACATGTTAAATAACTTATTTTTTGTTACAGCAACTAACTTTAACACCAACATTAAGGTTGCCATATGTCCAGGGCAGAAGAAGAGTTCTTGAATGTGTAAGTTTTGCCCAAGCTGTATGATGATGTGTTTTTTAGATTATATTTTTGTAAATGATACCACCTGATTTGTGTCCACTACCAAAAGACTGGTTTGAGGAGACACATGCTTTCCTCAACGACAAATATATATCAGGTCCTTTGATGGTGTAAGGGACAGTAGTACCAGACAGGCGACTGGTCTTGATTGTGTGAGGTGTGATGCTCCTTCACTATTATGAATGATGTAACGTTAGCCCTATTACAGGAGACATAGCATAAAATGCTATTATGATACAGTGGATGTTCCAAATGTCACAGTTGTGAGTTTCCTTTATAGACAAAAAAGAGTGGGCATGTGAGCCAAAATGACTGGTAACATCATGTTAAATGGCTACATTTTAGATTTCAAACATAACCTAGGTGTGTTTTGAAACATAATTACTCGTTCCTTCATGTTAAAAGTGATAGATTTGCATGATGTCTTACTCCTTCACAAAGGTGCATGCAAGGCAGTCTGTTTAGTGATGATTAATTATGATAGCCATACGGTTTTTGGTACAACACACACAAGAATGTGTACACATTAGTGAGAGAGTATCACATATTGTAAACCATTTCAAAATGTCCTTTGTTCTGTCCAAATGATATATCAATAATGATGAAGAATGGGATACTTAAAGGGACTTTTGAAGATGGAAGGTTCATCCCACATATGTTAGAGTACCCCATCTTGCAAACTCAATATCAGGCCCAAAAAATGACTCATTTTGTAAAAATGCGTCAAGGTGTAATCTGTAGCCTTGTAAACACACTGTACAAATGTATTTTGTGTTCATATTCTCTTTGGTAACCATAAGTTTACTATTCTAAACAACAAAGCTCACACATTCAGAGGTGTTGAACAGATCCTGCTGAAAATTTCTAATGGATATAAAAGCCAAGGTCATACATGATATGGAAGCTATCATGGGGAATAACAAAACTGTGATCAAATGGTTTCTGAAAATGTTTCCTACATGCATGAGATGATGATAATAAACAATCAAAGTTTGGAAGGCTTGAAGCAGGTGAAATGGAAAACTTTGGAAATGTATTTTGATCAACAATCGTGATGAGTTCTATTAAAGAGATACTGTTGTATCTGTCATTTCAGCACCATCTGGAGCCAGTGAAGGGGACATTGGCCACATAGGCGGGAAAGCAGCTGGCCACTCTTGTTTGGCTGCTGAGACCACCAACACCGAGGGACCAAGGGCACGGAGGGTGAGGGGACTGACAAAGAGGCCACAAGTTCATCTACATCATTTTTGGAGGCCTCCATGGAAGATCAGTCCATAGTGGTGGCAGACCATACTGCTACAGCTCCACCTACATCCCTGTCCACCACCCAGAGACCTATCTCCACCATCCCTCTTGCTCCCCTCAGTTGGCCAAACCCACTCCTCTAAATGAGGTGGCATCTCCTTTGCTGCAAGCACCTCCCCCCACCACTTTCCCCAGCTGCACTGAGTGAGGACGCTATTGACCTCATACATAACATCTCTGTAGGCCAAACTGCACTACTGAATGTCATCCAGGGGCTTAGTGGGCAGATGCAATAAATGCTAGTTTTCCTGGAAGGCATTCACAGTGCTATTTCTGGCCTAGAGAGGTCATTTTGGGGTCTAGTCCCCTCACATACCTCATCCTCCCAAAAATCCCAACCTTGTGCCCCAACTCCATCTCCTTCCCCATCCCAATTTCCTATTCCCAGCCCTGTCCAACGCACACTCAGTCCTTTGCACTTGCAACCTTGACCCCTTCCACATCCCAAACTACCCCCACATGTAAAACCACCCCTTCCACACCCAAAGCTGCCACTCCCACACCCAAACTCACCTCTCCTAAAGCCAAACCCACCCCTCCTGAAACCAAGCCCACCTCTCCCAAACCGAAACACACCACTCCCACACCTCCTCTCCAAAGTAAGATCATTGAGGTGCCTGCTCTGTGCCAGATAGATGCCCCTTCCTGAGGAGGATATACCAGGCAATTAAATTAGGATGCACATTCTGGGCCTTTATTTTTTATTTTATTTATCTTTCAAAATATATGAGAGAATTATCTCATTCTTTGATAAAAATGTTGTTTATTTTTTATACCGTTGTCCTGGCACTCATTTTTAAATTATTTGCTGATAATACTTTTTCTGCTAATGTGTGTGAAATACGCTTATTCTCATTTCTGACATTGACAAGCGCAGGTTTTATTTTAGACATATTTATATAGTGCAAATGTTAATTTAGATTTGTGATGGACATGTTAATTTTGGTGCAAGTGTTCGTTATGGTTTTGTGACTGAAACAATGTGTGTGTGTTTATTTTAACATGCCATGTTAATAATATACGCATATGCATTACACAGGGAAAATGACATTTTAAAGTTAAATGACATCTAATGCTTAACAGAAATTTCACAAACCAAGGGGACATGTGACCCTAATACATCTCTGATGTGCTTGAAGTTTAGAGGAAACATTGGTTGTACATTCTGTGTACACACACTTGTAGCATGTTGTAATGCATTTGCTACATTATATTGGAATTATGTAGTTCCTATTGGGTGTACTGTTTTTCTATATGATATGGTACCTTAGGGAAATTATTACACACACTTTTATGGACACATTTCAATTTGGGATTGATGTGACTTTTTGTGTAGGTGTCCATTGCCATTATGGGAGTTAGTACCAGATTAGTGAGTGTTACTAATATGCCGTTGTGTGTTTTTAAAAAATATTTCAAGCTACCAGGTTACACACATATGTATTGCACATCATTGGACGATTGCTTGCAAGTAGGTTTTTTGCATTCACGAATCCAGAGATAATATACACCGATAATTCAAAAGATCGCAGGTAAAACAGTCACTTACCTTTGGTTTCAGCGATGACGGGGTTGGTTTTCATCTTGGTCCATTAGCAGCAGCAAGGGTAGGACTTGTACAATTGGATTCATGGTGACAGGAAATGAGTAAACAAAAAAGGTATGTTTGTGCTTATATACTTCCCAATCCACCAGCTCAGGTGTGGAGGTTTGGCCACCACTGTTACATTGGCGGAAAGGTGCATCATGATTGGCCTGGTGATAAAAGTGGGTGGTGTCCCACCACCAGCCGCTTTTGCCTATTGCACCATCGATGAGGGTGTACATTCTTGGACGAGATGGCGGTTAGTTGACAGACTTTCGTGTAGGGACCAGCCAACATCTAAATAGAACGGGCGGACCTCCAAGTTGTCAGGAGGGAAATCTGATGGAAAATCAATGGCAGAACCAATTCCTCAAAATCTAAATCAGGCCCTGTGTAGGCCTAAGGGAAGCAAAATTGCACTCTAAGGTAGATTTCCTCATATATGTATAACAAACTGTTACTGCAGACAAAATGGTTGAAGGGGAAAGACCCCTGTTCAAGCAACAGCCACAATCTCTGTTAGAGTGAACCGCAATAGTCACTAAATTAACATATGCTTAACCTTGGATAGCTTGGCACAAATCAGGGCTTACTTAGAGGCACTGTGTAAAGTATTTATCCATTACACAAACAGTGATAAAGTGAAAACACACCACAAGAAAAATCTCACACCAATCTAGGAAAATAGAATACATTTGATAAATTATTTGACACCAAAATGACAAATCCCAATCAGTACATCCAGAGTTATGAATTGTTAAAGATTTTAGTAAAAACTAGTGCCTAAAAGATCAAGGCACCAACCATGGACATCTAGTTGTGTGAGACTTGGACAAAGTAAAAAAATATGGCTGACCATGATGGAGCAAGGGTTGGATACAAGAAGTAGATTGGGCTTGGTTGGCACTGAGAAAAATGTTCTGAGAAGGTAAAGTTCAGCAGAGGAACCCTGCAGGTAGTGTCCAAGGAAGGATCATCGTTTCTGGGGAGCCACTGGACAAATATGTGGTGAAGATTTCTTTATTTGGACTTCGAAGTTGAAAATCTCCAGTTTGACGACGCAGGAGGCTGTAGCCGACAAGAGTTCCAGGAGGCCATACACCCTTTGGGCAATGGCTCTCTGAACAGGATTTGCTGCTACAGAGAAGCAGCAAAGTCAGCCTGACTGGTGATGCACCTTGGACAGATAGACAAGCATCTTGGTGCTAGTCTTCCTTTGTTTCTCAGAGCAACTGTTAGCCAAGTTTTGTATTTTGGCTATCTAGGCACCTTTAACACCGCAACCAAGGGTGCAGAACTGGAGAAGCAACAATTGAGGGGCTCAAGCTGGGTCTAGGTATGGATTCTAGATTGTGGGATCCTGTTATGTCCCTGTTGATCTGAACAGGAGTCCAGCAAATTACCCCATTGAGTCACTCTGGTAGTATAGGTTCAAGGGATGAAACAGGGCTTAAAGAACAGGGAAGATCTCTGAGAGTAGAGTTCAAGTCAGGCACCAGGCAGCAAAGTAGTCCTTTTAATTGCACAAAGCATTCTTATGGAGTGCACAGCAAGGCACAGCAGCAGGCAGTCCTCTGAAAGGCTTTCAGCAGGTCCAGAAAGTGAACTAAAGAGTGGGTCAGAGGAACCTTTTTATATCTGGTGTCTTTGAAGTAAGAGAAGTTTCTAGAGGTTTCTCTTTGAAGTGCTTGGAATGTCCTGATTCCCTCGCCCTGTCGCTAAGCTGGATGTGCGGACAAAGCAGTGGCGACAAGCCCTTTGAGTGCAGATAGAGCACACCAATTCAGTTGCGAGTGGGTCTGTGCCCAGCTCCACCCCTCTATTCTTCTAACAGATGGCCCATTCAGGCACACCTAATCCCTATATTGTGTGACTGACTGTGCAGAATTTACAAAGGCCAGTTGCCAACTACATCCAGTCATGTGACCCAAGGGAAGCTACAGACACCAAATGGAAGAGGATAGGAAAATGTCAACTTTCTAAAAGTGGTAGTTTCCAAACTATAATTTAAAATTCAATTTTAACATTAAAGATTATTTTTAATTAGAATTTCATAAATTCCAAACATGAAATGCTGATCTGTTCCCAATACAAATATATTGAATGCTATCAGGCAACCTAATGTTATCTTGCTGGAAAAGAAGGCCTCAAAGTAGTAAAAAATAAATATTGATTTTATTTTACTACCAGGACTTGTAAAACTTTAAAGTACATGTTAAACCTTTTAAGTACAATTCACCCTGCCCTACGGGCTATGTAGGACACACCTTAGGGGTGACTTAAATACAATAAATCGAGGGTTTAAGGGGGTTATATTGCCAAGACAAATTGGCAGTTTAAAACTGCATTCAGGTAGCACTGGCAGGCCTGTGACATGTGTTAAGGGGCTACTGAAGTGGGCTGCCAATCTGTGGTGCAGGGCCTCTAGTAGCGTTTATTTTACGGGCCCTCTATATATGGGACATTTAAGTAAATTAAATTAGCCAATCAAGAGCAAGCCAGTTTTACTACATGTAAAGTAGAAAATACAAGAACTGTAGCACTGGTTAGCACTGATAAATGGCAGAGCCCTAAGGCCAACATAAATGAATTCGGCAAAAAGGGTAGGGGGTGAAGGCAAAACATTTGGGGGTGACCCTATAGAGAGTTCTAAGTCCAACAGCTCACTAATATTATAAGTCTATCCCAGAAGAGTCCCTTCTGCACCAGGCTACCTATGCAGAGTTACCAGGCTGTATACCAAAGTAGTCTCATACATACACCCGCACATTGTGCACATGCATCTGTGCACATGTTCTTGTGTAAGCAGCCACTTGCACCTTACAAAACACAGCTGTCAGGGCACCCATGAATCTATAATTCCAAGTAAGTAATATATCAATATGTAATGTATAATGGCATTAATACCATGGAGAGTTTCAAGCTCAATTTATTGTTCAACAAAAAAGTTCATCATAGTAACCACAGAATTGTCCTTTGACATCCATGTTCATGTAGTAAACACAGTATTGAAGTCAGTATCCATGTAGCACATACAGCCACAGCCAACACGTGTTTCGTCCTATGAGAACAGTACTCTCACGGACTTCATCAGGGCTGAAATAAAATGAGAACAGTCACTAATTCATAACATGTGTACAGAACCGTCAAGAGCAGACCATAAAGTATATCTTATCGTGACAATTTGTGAGATCCTAAAACGAAAACATGTAATTTGTGACTTCTTGTGATCATTCATCTGGTGGGAACTAACATATAGTCCCATCACCACAATAAAATTATTAAAATTATCACAAAATATGATAACATTGCCTATAAAGTTAAAGCACAAAATGGGAATATATATATGAATAACCCATGTGTACAAAGTTTGATCACAATATGAGTGTGCATGTTTCCAAAGTCCAAAGAAAAGTCACCCCAGACACCCAGTCAACACCAAAGTGCGCAATGTAATAATAGCTTGCCCAGTGTAAGATAACAGAAACACCACCAGAGCCCTTCATAATAAACAGTGAAAAACCCATAAATCGAAACATACCTTAACTCAAATTATATCTACATGTATAACCAGTATCATTAAGAACCGTCCAGAGTCTGTGGAAAATAATCATAGATCCACTATATAATCCACTAAGTCTCCTACATGTCTAAATAGAAAAACGTCCCCAAATAAGGGTACAAGCAAATGTGACCAAAAGGTCCCAGACTGACCTGAGTAAAATATATATAATATCCAACATTAGGATGCAAATGAAGTATTCAAGAACCGTTTCCTAAGTATGCAGAGTGAAGAAAGAAATCGGAAAGAAAAATTATTATATGCTGCAATTGAGGCATGCTAAATATAAATCAACACGATTAGGAAATATCCCCAAAAGTAATAATGAGACATCAAGTCACCAGGTCCCCAATAACCAAATTCAGTATCTCACCTATCGTATACGTAAGTAGCCATCATCAAGAAAGGCAACGACCGCGGTCGAAATCCCCCGCGGCGTCCTCTGTATCGGTACATTAATCTCGAACGTCGAACTAACGGAGGAGGATAGAAATTTAAAACCTCCGCGCGTTGGTAGTGAAGTAATAGAAAATGGACTAACCCATGAGTATGGGCGCCATCTTAGAAAAGGAGAGAAGGACCAGCCTTCAACAGGACACGAGAGGAAAAGAAGGACTATCTCCCGTAATGGGCGTCATTTTGGAACTGCATATACCCCAAGCTTGATGTATGTTAATAATCGATATATACAACAAAAACATAACGAATAAATAAGTATCCTCCCAAATTCTTTGAACAATAAATTGAGCTTGAAACTCTCCATGGTATTAATGCCATTATACATTACATATTGATATATTACTTACTTGGAATTATAGATTCATGGGTGCCCTGACAGCTGTGTTTTGTCATTGTGAGTTTCCCTGGAAACATTAGAGGAGTTAGGAAGATCCTCTTGCCAGGAGCACCATGTTAAAATTGGAATGTTAATGCTATTATATTGACTCACTGTGAGCGCCCATATCCTATGACTTGCTTCCTATGTGCTCTCAAGCCACTTGCACCTTACCCTAGCAGTGTCTCAGTGGCCTAATCTTAAAAGGCAGACACTGGCCCTCATTACAACCCTTGCGGTCGGTGATAAAGCGCCAGTAATACCGCCAACAGGCCAGCGGTAAAAAAAATGGAATCATGACCATGGCGGAAACCGCCAACAGAGACAGCCACTTTAACATTCCGACCACCACAGCGGTAGCAACAAACACCGCGGCGGTTACCGCCAACAGACAGGCGGAAGACAATATACCACCCACACTATTACAAGGCACCAATCCGCCAGCTTTTCCGAGATGGTACCAACACCATCAAAAGCACGGCGGAAACAGTACTTGGAACGGAAACCACTCACCTCTCAACACCCAACAAGGAACCAGGACACCATGGAGCCCGAGTTACAGGTGTCACCAATGTTGGTTTGCCTCTTCTTCTACCAGGAACATCAAAGATGGCAGCGACGACCACGGTGAGTACTGCACCTAGCACACAGGAGAGGGGGGAGGAAAAAGAGAGTGACACACACATGCAACACCCCCACCCCCAACAATACACACATTAACACATGCAGCAACATTACATTTACTCCCCGTAACCCCCTGGAAGAATGCAAGGACCAAATGAAATTGTAACAAGTGTAATCATCGAAAATCCAGATAGGCCAACATAACTTTAAAAGATCAGTATATACAAATAAGTACAGCAAGTACAGAAGTCTGGATACTGTTCCATTCAATCTCCGTGGACCAGTGGTCCCAAAAAGCATGGGCGAAGCCCACACATGACACCTGCCTCAAAACGGAGAGAACACTGCTGGGGCATCAGGTCCACGAGGGGGCTCCATGCCCACTGCTTGGTCCTGGGGAGTGCAAAGCCACAGTCTCTCAAGTCTATCAAGTGGGTGCACTGCCCACTGATTGGTCCTGGGGAGTCCAAAGCCACAGTCTCTCAAGTCTCTCAAGTCTCTCAAGTGGGTGGTTTGCCCACTGATTAGTCCTGGGGAGTGCAAAGGCACAGTCTCTCAAGTCTCTCAAGTGGGTGCACTGCCCACTGATTGGTCCTGGGGATTGCAAAGCCACAGTCTCTCAAGTCTCTCAATTGGGTGGTTTGCCCACTGATTGGTCCTGGGGAGTGCAAGGCCACAGTCTCTCAAGTGGGTGGTTTGCCCACACCACAGTCTCTCTAGTGGATGTGTTCTCCACTGGTTCTGGAGGGGGCTTTGTGCCCAGAGTGCTTCATCCTGCCAACGACTGGGGAAGTGGATACTGTTCTCCACTGGTTCTGGAAGGGGCTTTGCACCCAGAGTGCTTCATCCTGCCAAGGACTGGGGTAGTGGATGCAGTTCTCCACTGGTTCTCCACTGGTTCTGGAGGGGGCTTTGTGCCCAGAGTGCCTACACCTGGGGTGTGGCAGTTCCCATTCCCTCACCTGGGTGTCTGAGCCACGAGATTTTCTGGGAACAGGTAGCATGATACTCTATGGAGGCAGAGACACACTCCACCCTGCGGCGACTTAGCCTGCCAACTGCTGGTACTGCCAGTGCTGGTTGTGGTGCCTCATGTAGTGTGTGCAGGGTCCAGGACGTCTCCTGCAGCCTTGGACGACTGCCCACTGGGGATGATGCTGATGTCGCCTGTGGTGGCACTGGCAGGGCACGTCGCGGGGCAGGTGGCTGCAGCGGTGTCTGCGGCGGAGATGATGCCAGTGGTGCAGATGTCAGCACCTGTGGAGGGAGACAGCAGGACATCTCCTGCAGCCTCGGACGGCTGCCCACTGGGGATGATGCTGGGGACTGTAGCAGAGGCAGCAGACGTGCAGGTGGCGGTGCAGGTGGCAGTGGTCGCGGCGGTGGCCACCGCCGTACAGGTTGCTGTTCTGTCTTGCAGAATGGGTGACACCAGTCCCTCATTCAGAGGTTCCGTGCCCTGAGCTGACTTCCCTTTGGCCTTGTGTCCCTTCCCCACCTTGGAAGTCCCTGCTGGGACCTTGGCACTGTCCTCTTTCATCTTGGAAGAGCCTTGCTCGGTGGTTGGTGCAGCTTTTCCCTACGGTATGTGGGCCCCTTCTTCACCTTGGCAGGTGGCAGAATAGGGTGATCCTTGGTCTCACTAGGTGGCACACTGGCAGCCCTGATGGGTGCCACCCGCAATGTTACTGGATTTGCAGGGACCACAGTGCTTGAGGATTTTGTGGGTGAGGTGCTTGGCTGGGATCTGGACATCCTGGCCCTAGGGTAAGGACGGGGGGTGTAGGGAATACGTCAATGTTAGCTAGGAAAAGTTTTTTAGACACACTGGGACGGAAAGATGGAGGGGGTTTGGGAGTGGAGGAAGAGGTAGTAGTTGTAGGAGGTGTACGTCTGCTGACTTTGGGTGAGGGTGCATGGGCTGGAGGCTGTTGTGAGGTGGATGGCTGTTGAGTGGGTGTGTGCCTGCGTTTGTGTACTTTAGGAGGAGGACTCACAGACACACTGGGAGAGGACACAGGGGATGTGTGCATGGTAGTGGGGGTGGTGATTGGACGTGAGTGGTGTGTGGTCATGGGCGTGATGGAGATAGTGGCTGAGGATGTAGTACATGCAGGTGTAAGTGGGGATGAGACTGGGAGGGAGATGGAGGACGTGGAGGAGGGGGACACAATGGAGGCAGTGGATGTTGGTGTGTCTGCATGGGTATGGTGCTTGTGTGAGTGCCTGTGGGATGTGTGGTGCTTATGTTTGCCTGAGCCACTTTTGTGTGTTGATGGGTGTGCATGCTGATCTGATGGTGTGCTTGGGATAGGCAGAGGTAGAGGGGATCGGGTCTGGGTAGTGGAAGTTGGAGGGGGGAGGCTGGACACAGGGACAATGGCTGCCATCGGTGCTGAGGCCAGAGCCTGAAATGCTCTCTGTTGGGCTGCCACACCAGAATGAATGCCCTCCAGGTATGGGTTTGTTTGCTGCAAATGCCTCTCGACACCCTGGATGGCATTCAAAATGGTTGACTGCCCAACAGTGAGGGATCTCAGGAGGTCAATAGCCGCCTCACTGAGGGCAGCAGGGCTGACTGTGGCAGGGCCTGAGGTGCCTGGGGCGAAGGAGATGCCCACCCTCCTGGGTGAGCGGGCACGGGAAACACGATGAGGGGCTGCTGGGAGTGCGGTGCTAGTGGGGGGGTGGCGGCTTTACCTGTTGTTGCGGTGGGCACAGAGCTGCCCGCCATCGCAAGGGAGCTCCCATCAGAGGAGAAGCCGCTGTCGCTGGTGTCTCCTCCTGTCCCCGTCATGGAGCTCCCCTCGCCCTCTGTCCCACTGGTGCCTTCAGACTCCGTACATTCACCCTCCTGGACCATGTGGGTTGCAGCTCCCTCCTGCTCCGGTGTCAATGGTCCTCCGCCAGATGATACTAATGCACACAAGGACAGGGTGACAACATAAAAAGGGGCGGAAAGCCAGAGGAGATACATGGTCAATGCCAGCAACAACACCATTGATGGTGGACACTACACACAGGGAGCAGCCCTATGCACTAGGCCATGCACTAACTGTTCTTGGGAAAATCACCTGCCCATGGGGAACTGTGCCTAAGCCAATTTGATGCACACCTGGAACCCACAGGAGCCTGGCTAGGTGTAGATGGCCACTACCACTTTTGGGGTTGGAGTGTCACAGAGCCTGCCTAACAATGGACCTACCCTAGCAAGTTCGCCCTGGCCTAGGTGAACCCACAGCCTACTTCCCCCACCCAGACACCTCATACAGCATGCAGAGTCAGCTGAATGAGACTGTACTCACCCTCTTGTGGCTGCTGTGATGCCCTCAGGCGCCCATCCAACTCAGGATATGCCACCTCCAGGATCTGGTACATCAGGGGGGTCATGGTGCGACGGGCACCCCTTCCACGTTGGGAGGCCATCCCCAGCTGGGCCTCTGCCGTCTTCTTGCTCCAGCGGCGCAGGTCCTCCCATCTTTCGCGGCAGTGGGTGCTCCATCTATGGTAGACCCCCAGGGTCCGCACTTCCTTGGCGATGGCACGCCAAATACCCTTCTTCTGGTGGGCGCTGACCTAGAGGAAAAGTGAAGTAAGAATGGATTTTACTCCCCTGTCTGGTTCTTCTCACTCATTGGCCACAACTTCCCACCCTGACCCAGAAACACATACACTGACCATCCTCACATGCTGGCCACAGCCCACCCCCCCTGTATCTTCCATCCACCCCACTCCATACATTCATGTCCCATCCATCATGCTCACAGTGTACTCACCTGTTTGTCTGGAGGACTGTAGAGTAGCATGTACTGGGGGAGGACCCCAGCCACCAAGTTGTCCAACTCCTCTGCGGTCAAGGCAGGGGCCCTTTCCCCAGACACTGTAGCCATTGTCGCTTCCACACTCAGATCACAGCAGCACTTGCAGTGTAGGTCCTCTCCTGTTGAAGTTCAGGTATCAAGTGAGTGAACTGATAGAAAATGGCGGTTACGTCCGCGGCGGTGCGTACAGTCACCGCCGGCGTACATCGTCATTGGCTCCTGGAACCCATAGGGCTCAATGATAACCAATGCTGAATTGCGCCGTGGTCTTCGTCCGCCTATCGCGACGCTGCACAACGCCAGCACAGTTACCTCATTTCCCCTTATCCCTCCTTACAGGTCAGGGAGCTGCCATTTCAGGGGGCCACATGGCAGGGCAACTAACTGCATCACAACACTTTTGGGCAGGAATGCAGACAGACAGCGCCACACACTGATCACATCACAATTGTTCAAAACACCCTTGTGCAAGCTATGTGGTGTATGACCCTCTGTTCACCCTTCTCCTCCATAGGACACATCTGCTGTGGCAGATGATGAGATGGCGTCATCCAGACCCCTGGTGGACCTGTCGACAATGGAACACAGACACATCATTATCACCTACAGACTTGATTGTGCCACAATCCATGAACTGTGTGCCCAGTTGGAGCCAGACCTGATGTCAGCTATCCTCCATCCCACAGGAATCCCCCTCTAGTGCAGGTCATGTCAGTACTCCATTTCCTGGCCAGTGGGTCCTTTCAAACAAAAGTGGCCATGGCATCAGGGATGTCCCAGCTAATGTTCTCTAACGTGTTGTCCAGCACATGCGCAGCTGCATCGTTTTCCCTCAGGTGTAGGATTTGCCCACAGTGAAAGGTGACTTCTATGCCCTGGGACATGTCCTCAACATCATTGGTGCCATTGATGGTAAACATGTGGCATTTGTCCCACCCTGCAGGAATGAACAGGTGTATAGAAACCACAAAAGCTACCATTCCATGAATGTGCAGATGGTGTGTTTGGCAGACCAGTACATCTCCCATGTGAATGCCAAGTATCCTGGCTCAGTGCATGATGCTTACATTTTGAGGAATAGCAGCATCCCTTATGTGATGGGGATACTCCAGAGGCACCATGTGTGGCTAATAGGTGAGCTCAAGGTCCCAACACAGTTTGAATAGGTGTCTGGGTATAGGAGAGTCCCTAAGGGTTGGTGTGTGTCTAAGAGTTGTCCCTCGATATTTGCAGGTGACTCTGGTTACCCCAACCTGTCATGGCTACTGCCCCGAGTGAGGAATCCCAGGACAAGGGCAGAGGAATGCTACAATGAGGCACATGGGCGAACTAGGAGGATAATAGAGATGACTTTTGGCCTCCTGAAGGCCAGGTTGCGGTGCCTCCCTCTGACAGGTGGCTCCCTATACTACTCACTGAAGAAGGTGTGCCAGATATTCGTGGCATGCTGTATGTTGCACAGCCTGGCTTTGCGACGCCAGGTGCCTTTTCTGCAGGAGGATGGGCCTGATGTTGGTCTTGTGGCAGCTGTGGAGCCTGTGAACAGTGAGGAAGAGGAGGCAGAAGAAGAAGATATAGACAACCGAAACAACATCATCATGCAATACTTCCAGTGAGACACAGGTAAGAGACTGGCACTGCTCCTCTCGTATCATACTACTGTAGTACATTGCATGATTCTGCATTTTTACCTCTGTGTATGGACCCTGACAGTTCACTTTGGCTTTCCATTTCACAGAGCTGGGTACCACTTTCTGCCTTCTGCTATGTTTACTGCTGCCCAACAACTGTCAAACATTAGTATGTGAAAATGAACATTGACATTGCTATTTGTCAGAGACGTTGTAATAACACACTTGTGAAAGTACAGACTGACTCCAGATCGTTTTGTGATTCAAGGGGGTTTATTTAAGTGATATTCAGTGGAGGGGTATGTGCAATGGGCTGGGGTGATGGTGGCGGAATGTCCATGGTGGAGTCCAGTCTATTGGTATCACAGGTACATTGTCCAATGGGGCATAGGAGGTGGAGTAATGGCAGTTCAAGGTTGTCAGGGTGACATAGTGGGACAGAAGGGTGACAATCAGGAGAATCCTATATCCTGGCGGAGGTCTTGGCAATGTTCTCTGTTTTGTGACTGGATCTCAGAGACCGTTTGCTAGGTGTTTCTCCTTCTGCAGGGGGTGGGGTGCTGGTGGCCTGTTGTTCCTGTGGCGGGACCTCCTGTCCACTAGCACCGGCAGACGTGGATGGCTGTTCATCGTTCAGGCTAGTGTCAGGGGCCCGTTGGTGTGCCACTGTCTCCCTCATGGTGTTGGCCATGTCTGCCAGCACCCCTGCAATGGTGACCAGGGTGGTGTTAATAGACTTCAAGTCCTCCCTGATCCCCAGGTACTGTTCCTCCTGAAGCCGCTGGGTCTCCTGAAACTTGGCCAGTACCGTGCCCATGGTCTCCTGTCAATGGTGGTATGCTCCATGATGTTGGAGAGTGCCTCGTGGAGAGTGGGTTTCCTGGGCCTCTACCTCCCCCTGTTGCACAGCAGTCCTCACAGCTTTCCTGTTATCCTGTGCCTCTGTCCCCTGACCCGTGAGCCCACTGCCACTGACCACAGGTCTCTGATTGTCTTGGGTTAGTGGGGTTGCCTGGGGTCCCTGTAGTGGTGGACACACTTCTGATTGACGTGTCCTGGGGACAGAGGGATGGGCTCGCTGGGTGGATGCTGGGCTGGTGTTTCCTGAGGGGGAAGGTTCAATGGTGGTTTGTGACTGTGGCAGGGGAACCGACTGTCCAGAGGTCCTTGAATGCCCGGGCTGGTCATCTTGATCCAGGCGTGCAGAGATGCTGTTGTCACTGTGGGCCTCTTCTGTGGGGGAATGGATATGGCTGGCACCTCCTGTCCGGTGACATTGGGTAGGGGTCCTGTTGGGGTGTAAATGCATAGTTATTGTATCTGTGTGTGCCATCTTGTGCAATGGGTGAGTTACCCTCTATTCCTGTGCTTGCATTATTGGCTTGGCCCTTGTGTGATTGGTGATTTTGGGGCCTGGGTGAGTCTCTCTACTGGACATGCTTTGGTGATGGGTGTCCATGTATTGGTGTTCCATGCAGGGCTT
This sequence comes from Pleurodeles waltl, assembly GCF_031143425.1. NCBI lineage: Eukaryota > Metazoa > Chordata > Amphibia > Caudata > Salamandridae > Pleurodeles > Pleurodeles waltl. The sequence continues at coordinate 1,034,799,699 of NC_090439.1, forward strand.
GGTTTTGGGATGTGTGGGTTGTGAAAGTGGGGTATCTGTAGGGGCTTGGGGTGATGGGTGTGAGGGTAGGGGTAGGAGTTTGGGATGGCATGCAGGTAGGGTGGGGGGAATATAGTAGAATAATTTTGCCTTACCATAGTGCAGTCCTCCTGCTACTCCTGCGAGGCCCTCAGGATGCATGATTGACAAGACTTGTTCCTCCAATGTTGTTAGTTGTTGGGGAGGAGGTGGGGGCCCACCGCCAGTCCTCTGTACAGCTACCTGGTGTCTTGCAACCATGGAACGTACCTTCTGCCGTAGGTCATTCCACCTCTTCCTGATGTCATCCCATGTTCTTGGATGCTGTCCCACTGCGTTGACCCTGTCAACGATTCTCAGCCATATCTTCATCTTCCTTGCAATGGACGTCTGCTGCACCTGTGATACGAATAGCTGTGGCTCTACCCAGATGATTTCCTCCACCATGACCCTGAGCTCCTCCTCAGAAAACTTGGGGTGTATTTGAGGTACCATAATGTGGTGTGGGTCATGTCTGAGGTGATGTTCATTGTGCTGTTTGATGTGTTGTGTTAGTGTGTATTCTTTGAGGTGCGTGGATGTTGTATGAGTGATGGTGTTGTGTGCCTGTGGATGCTGGTGTTGTGTTTGCTATTCTCTCTCTCTCTCTGCTTCTTCCAAAAATATTGTTGTAAGGGCTTGTGGGTAATGTGTGTGTGTGTTTTATAGTGGTGTGAGTGTGTGGTGTGTGTATGTGTATCAGGTGTGTGTATTTTGAATTGTCCAATGTGGTTGTGTTTTGTAAATGTGTGTGTATTTTGAGCGTGTCAGTGTGTACCGCCAATGGATTACCGCGGTTGAATGACCGCAGCGTTGATTCGTGGGTCGTGATAGTGTGGGCGTATTCTTGTTGGCGTGACAGTGTAGGTTTTGCTATCAGCAGTTTATCACTGACCTTTGGTGTGGCGGACTTGTGTGGGTGTCTGTATTGTGGCGGACTATGAGATTTGGGTCGTAATACCTGTAGCGGATTTCCACTGTGGCCACGGTATCTTGATGGCCGTCAGCACTGCCGTAAGCAGGAGTTACCGCCAGGGTTGTAATGAGGGCCACAGTCTATTGACCATGTGATTACTGTGGGTGAGACACATGTAATGAGAAAAACCCTCAGTAAAAAGTCCAAAAGTGGGTGATCAGAAAACAAAAAATCCAGATGTGCTAAATGGGTGGAACCCGTTTTGCAACATAACTCTGTGCTTCCTTTATTACATATCATTCCATCACTTATTTTAATGGTATTTTGAAAAATCTTTACTGCTCTCATAGCCCAGTTCTTGACATCGAGGGGTGCCTCCACCTTTACCCAATCATCCATTTTAACATGTATATTTGTACTTTGTTTCTGTCAGTTTTTCCTTTTCATTTATTTTTCTTGCTCATGTTTTGTTCAACCTCCCACATCACTAATGTTCAATCCTTTATTCCACTTCATCCAACCTGGACTCAACTTTAAATAAATCAAACAATAATTTTCCACTGGTAGAGTGTGGTGCTAACCAATAACTAGTAATGTGTTCTTGCAACATTTTTCTCTAATCTGAATTATTCAGTTTTGCTAACTGTCTGCATTATTTCAATGTTTCTTTCATCCTTTCCACCACACCTTTTGTTTCTAGAAGATATATTGAGCTCTTCTTAAACTCAGGGCCTCATTTAAGAAAAGTGGTGATGCAATCAGTGCAGCTCCACATTTTTTACACCGCATTAAAAGTGCTGAAAAAAACGATGCAGAGAAATCTCTTAGATTTCTTTTTGCCATTTTTTCGGCCCCCCTAATGGGGGAACAGCCCCTTTGCATACATTATGCTTGGCAAAGGCATAATGTAGTGCAAAGGGTTAAATACAAGCATTGCGCCACTTTGTAAATTTGTTGTGGCAATGTTGGCCTCATTGGGCCACATTAGCGTAAATAAAATGACGCTAATGTGGCACAAAAAGGTGCAAAGGGCTCTTAAATCAGACCCTCAATTCCTCCAGAGTTTAAAGTACTCTTCCATAAAACTCTAACAGAACTGTGGACAATTGTCTAAAAAAATGCTCTCTGGATAAGTTTCCCTCTTGAAACCCTTTTCCACACAGTTGATTGTATGAGTAGACAAAACATCACTCAACAGCTCAATCCACCTAGACTCTTTCAACTCGTAATAGTCGCAACAAATCAATAGCCTATTCTTGCCATGTATATCTTGGTTATTTTGCAACAAACCATCAGCATACTTCTAATTTTTAAACTCTTGCAACAATTGCTACATTCCATACATTCCTGTACTAAATATTTGCGCTAACGCAGTTTTGCGTTAAAAAAATTAGCGCCGGCTAACGCCATTCTGAAGCGCCATGCGGGCGCCGTATTCATTCAATGACGTTAGCCGGCGTTAGCCGTCGGCGCTGTCTGGTGTGCGTGAAAAAAAATGACGTACACCAGGCAGCGCCGGCGTAGGGGAATATGGAGCTTGGGCGCCAAAAAATGGGGCAAGTCAGGCTGAGGCAAATATTTCGCCTCAACCCGATTTGCGCCATTTTTTTCGACTCCCAACCCCCATTGAAATGACTCCTGTCTTAGCAAAGACAGGAGTCATGCCCCCTTGCCCAATGGCCATGCCCAGGGGACTTATGTCCCCTGGGCATGGCCATTGGGCATAGTGGCATGTAGGGGGGCACAAATCAGGCCCCCCTATGCCACAAAAAAAATAAATTATTATTACTTACCTGAACTTACCTTATGTTCCCTGGGATGGGTCCCTCCATCCTTAGGCATCCTCCTGGGGTGGGCAAGGGTGACAGGGGGGGTCCCTGGGGGCATGTGAGGGCACCTCTGGGCTCCTTCCGAGCCCACAGGTCCCTTAACGCCTGCCCTGACCAGGCGCTAAAAAAAGAAGCAAAAGCGGCTGGGCGTCATTTTTTTTGACCCGCCCACTCCCGGGCGTGAGTTTTGCCCGGGAGTGTAAATACGGCGCACATGCCTCGGAGTCAATTTTTTAGACAGGAACGCCTACCTTGCATATCATTAACGCAAAGTAGGTGTCCACGCTAAAAAATGACGCAAACTCCATGGACTTTGGCGCTAGACGCGTCTAACGCCAAAGTATAAATATGGAGTTAGTTTTGCGTCGGAATTGCGTCAAAAAAAACGACGCAATTCCGGCGCAAACAGAGTATAAATATGCCCCCAAGTGTTTCTTCACTAACACTAATTCCTTCTTCCTCAAACTCATCTTCATTTTCCTATTTTTCACACACACCAAACAATCTAGAAAGACAATCAACTGAACTATTCTTAACCCCATGGAGTACATCGACGCTGAAACTGAAATCGCGCCACAGTTCTATCTACTTCCTTATTCTGGAAGAAATTGCATCGAGATCTCTTTTTGATTATTCTTACTGTTTCTTTTTATTTAACAATACACTTAAATTAACAGATTTATCAACATATTTTTTTCTAATAAACTTTTCGTAACACTCCATCATGGGTAGAAATTAAGGGGGTGATTCCGATAGAGGCGGGCGGCGGTAGCCCCCCGCCTCGCGGGAACCGCCATATGGCCGCTCCGCGGTCGAAAGACCGCGGAGGCCATTCAGGCTTTCCCGCTGGGCTGGCGGGCGACCACCAGGAGGCCGCCCGCCAGCCCAGCGGGAAACCCCTCCCCACGAGGAAGCCGGCTCCGAATGGAGCCGGCGGAGTGGGTATGTGCGACGGGTGCAGTTTGCACCCGTCGCGTATTTCAGTGTCTGCATTGCAGACACTGAAATACACAGTGGGGCCCTCTTACGGGGGCCCCTGCAGTGCCCATGCCATGGGCATGGGCACTGCAGGGGCCCCGCGGCACCCCCTACCGCCATCCTGTTCCTGCCGGGAGACCCACCAGGAACAGGATGGCGGGAGGGGGTGTCAGAAAGACCGCCGGGGCCAGAATGACCCCCTAAGTCAATTCTCCTTTGTTACTTAATTCTGTATTTTTTTATTGTTTCTTTCAACTCCATTTTTGTATATATTCCAAAACCTGCTATGAAACGTCCTAAGTAATTCACCTTACATACTCCTGTTTGGTATTTTCTAACCTTCAGTACATTTCATACCTACATGTCATGTTGCTATATATTTCCGGATATATCAACAAATCTTCCTGATAGCATTTTACTTCATTAAGTCCTTTTAACACCTTCCCCATCCCTCTCAGAAATATGGAAGATGCTGAAACAAGCCCAAACAGTAGTCTCTTACATTTGTGTGTGCTCATCAGCATTATAATGGCTGTTAACATTTCTGAACTTTCTTCTAATTTAATGTGACGATAGGCTGATGTCAAATCTAACATTGTAAATACTTTGCCCCAATGTCTACTGTTACCTCCCTATTTAATGCCCTTAAGCCAATGCTCATTTAAAATTCTCCATTGACATTGATTGTGACCACCAAACTTGTTGTGGTTTCCACTGATTAAATAGCATCATAACATTAATCATAACATTTTAAATCACACTTACCATTCTATGTCTGAATAATATGTCTACTACTTAATGAAACACCATCTCGCTTATATGCCACATTGTATTTCAAAGATAACTTACACAAGTTTAATGAACCTTGAAAACAGAAGCTTCTGGAATACAGGGCACATCTGCCTTTGAATGCTTGCTAACTCTGTATCTGTTTGATATAGAGGCCCAAGTCCATCCTTTTGGTGGCAGTGGGTAGCCATTTGAGGAGGTTGAGGATTGACTTCCAGAATTTCTTCTCAAATCGGCCTACTAGGCAAGTACTCTTATCCAGTTCCAGGAGTTCTACACAATAGACAATTTGACTTCCAGCCTTTCTTAGGAAAACCTTATCAATGTGGTTAGAAAATTGATGTCCATGTTTCCTGACCAGTGTTGGGATAGCATTTACCAAAGCCTCCACTTTTTTGTGGGTAGCTTGAATATGTGTTGTCACATTAAGGTTTCTCTTGATTTGTACCCCAGGAATTCAAAGAATTCCACTTCTTCTAGTGTTTGGCCATTTATACAGAAGACAAAACTCTTCTTTCTAGTTTTCTTAAATGTCTTGATTTTAGTTTGCCCTGTATTGATTTGTAGTTGACTTATTTTTCAGTATGTGTCCATGGATACCAATTGAGCCCACAGACCCCTCTCAATTTTGTCAATCAGAATTGAGTCATTTGCTTATAAATGAGCTGTTGTTTTATTAAGATATTTGTAAAGGCCATCGAAGGAAAGCAGATATCTGCCATGATAGTTTCTTTGGTGAGATGGATAACAAGACAGCTGTTTCGCTGAGAACAAGTTAGAGAGTCTATGTATGTATGTAGTGAAACCTAACTAGGGAGCAACAGGGAACATACAGTGTTGAGATTAAACAGGAGCGAATCAAGATTTTTTTAAATAGTTAATGTACAATTTGTTCTTACAAATGAGGTGGTGACATTACTTGAAGAGATGGCAACAAACACCTAGAAAAAACATGAAGATAGTCCAGCAAAAACAGACAATTCTTCTAGATAATTTACACTTATCCACAGTTTCTGCATGTGAGATCTGTGCAAAAGCAGACTTAAATTAGGGCAACGTTTGAAACACTTATGCAGTCCCATAAAGGTAAAAATTGCCAAAATGCCAACCAATAAAAATCCCTAACTGAGTTAGAAAAATAGAGCAAAATGTAATAAAGAAAATTACATCAAAATGAAAAACAAATCCATTAGGGAGAACTGAAGAAATTAATTTGTAAAGTTTTAGGTGAAAAAAAGCATAAAAAATACAAAGTGCTAATGGTAGTCAATGATTGTGGTAGACTGCAAACTAGACATGATTTGAGAAAGACATGGAGTGTGGGTTGGATACCTCTAGTGTACAGGTCCTGGTGAATGTCTGGAAATTGAAAAGTCAAAAACATTTGTAAGTTTCACTTCAGAAAGGGACTTTTTCACTTTCTTGAAGAAAAAAGTTAAAGGTTCTTCTAATCCCCAACACCGTATAGGACTTTATCACTTTTTAAAAAGAAAATGCCCCTTTCATGGGACGCCACTGAAACTGTAGCCACCACCAAGGAACCAACGGCAGGACACTCAAATTAGGTTGATCTCCCTGGTACTATGAAGCTTTGGGCATTTCTCGCCTGCAAACCTTTAAAGTCCGAAAGCAGAATGGGGCTTTGCCATTTTTTCAGAGGTATGGAGGTCTCCATGTCCGACTAAGCTGAAATTTAATCTGATGCGATGGAACTGCTATTATGATACTTTTACCGGCTGGTCCTGCTAATCATCAGGAGGATTTCTTTTTATTTTTAAGTTTCCAAAGTTTCTTCTGGTGCCCAAACAACCACAGGAGTACACTTCTTAGCCCTCCATGACCTAGGGTGAAGGAATTTAAATAGTCTCAGGTTATAAGAAAGAGTGCAACAGCAAAGACACATCCATGTTTGGTTGCCACTGATCATATGGCCAGAGAAAAGGCTTCTTGCAGCTTGTTGTGCCCCTGTAGCCACACAGGATGTTGGCCAACTAACACTTGTCCTGGGTACAAAAGGGAGAAGGTCCAGTGCTTTGAGGTTCCTCTCAGATTGATTGCAGACAGCAGGTGCAATCCTCTTCTGATGTTCTGCAGGTCCAGAAAGTGTTTTGAGTAGGGGACCTTGTGGTGCCACATTTATATTTAGCACAAGCAAGTGTGTATGTGTGCAGTGTCTTGACAATTGGATAACATTTTCCAGATCCTGACCTACCTACTATTTCAGGAGTGTCTGTTAGCCTTACAGCGAACAAGGCTAAAATGCAATGCATCAGGGCAATTCCAAGATGGCCAAAGTCTTCTACTATACAATATGATGTGGTTCTTTCCAAGGGTGCCCATGTTTTACATGTTTCTCAGACAGGCAATTCAAACAGAAGTGGACACTGTTGTCTCAAAGGAGAGGTTGCAGTCACTACCTTAAATTCACAGCTGAGGAACATCCCTTAGGATCAACCCTGCCCATTTACGTTGACCTTTCAATAAAAGTAGTCTGTAGTTTATTCCGTGGCTCCTGGAAGGAACTTTCCACTCCATTAAAGACTCAGGACCCGATTACAAGTCTGTCAGTCTGAAGACTGTCAGACTTGCGGTGGAGGTCAGACCGCTGTTGCTGTGGCAGTCCGACCGCCATATTACAAGATTGGCAGGGAGTGCCACGAATAGACAGCCGTTTCTGTCAGGATCTCTGATCCCGATGGGATGACGGGAGTCGTGGTTGTAATCAGCCACGGCAACGCTGAAATCAGCGCTGCAGTGCTGATTACAGCCACGTTCTCTGCCATCCTTTTCATGGCTGTTCAACCACCATGAAAAGGCTGGCGTAGAACAAGTGCAGGGTGACACAGGGGGGTCCTGCATTGCCCAAAACATTGTCGTAGGTAGTGCAGGGGCCCCCTCTGCAGACAGTGCACATTCCGAGAGGGCCCCCTGTGCAACGGCATTGGACTCAGCTCTATGTGAACAGTAATCAAATATAAATGTTTGAGTAACTTTAACCCAGACCGTTCTAGTGAGGAGTTTAATCCTTGACGTTGCAGAATGCTTGAAAAAATATTTGTTGAATGTAATTACTTAATGATTGGCCCATAAATGTTATTCAGGGGATTTGAACACGGTAATGTTTTTAGCACTAACGTGATCGTCCAACTGCAATAAATCAGAGATCCTCTGCAGTAGAAACAATGACCCACACATATGAATTAAGTTTTCAGCCTCTGAAATGTTAGGGGAATGAAGTCTCTTGAAGTAATATTTATTGGGTTACCATGCCAGTAGGGTAAAATGCTCAGAGAAAGACTCACAAAAGTCCGGGCTGGAGCCAGGTGGATGGTAGATCAACACGTTTGAATAATGACCTTTGTTCATTCCCCAATATTGAGTGGTAGTATTTCAGAAGCGGTATGCAATTAAAAGGGAAAGTAAGAACTATCCAGGATGTCTTACTATTAACTGGTTTTCACCCAACAACATGATGAAGTGTATCAATAGGAGATATTTTATGTTGCAATTATCTAGGACGCCTCACAATTAACTGATGTTTATCCAAGTGCACAATGCAGTCTATCAAAGGAGATATTTTATAATGTTGAGCGACAGCTAAAGTAATATGTGAAACCAATCCATCCTTAACAATGGCTCAGTTATGAAGAACAGGTCCAGATCCCAATTGATAATTTAACCACATCACAGGCAATGTTTCAGAGGGGAAGATGGCTGTATTAGGTGACTCAGCCAGCTATGCCATCCACAACCTCTCTGATAAATGAGATATATCTTTTTAGTTGGGTGGGCTCCCTCATTCCACAGATGATGTCACAGATGGAGGCACTGTCCGTGTGGCACAAGTCCATGACACCACATCACTACTTGCTTGCTATTAGTTATGACAATCAAATAGTGACCTATTTGTTACTACAGTTACATCCTGATATCAGAATGCAACAGTAAAAAGAACATCATGTATGCACTCTTAAAGGCGATTGCCCTCTATCACAAAATATAATATAATACAGTCTTTGTGAAGGATAAGTAGATAGCATTTCAAAAGGGCTATCTATTTCTATCAAGTGTTTAGAGTCAAACATTTCAAGATGTCATCTCACTTCACATATTAGACAGTGTTTGATGTTGTTCAATTAATTTTATCTGCAAATGTCCAAATGTGGCTCAAATACATAAAACTTGACATGTTTGAACTTGAACTGTCACAAAATACTTGGATTCTTACTGAACACAAATCTCACCCTGAAGCGCACCTTACCATAAAAAAGAGGTAGCCTGGTGTCCCCTCTCGCTACTAAAAAGAGTGAATCCATTTCTCCCAGAAAGTAACTTCAGAACTGGTGTTCAAGCCTTCCTTCACTTGTATCTGGATGTTGGCAACACTCTACTTTAAGGCCTCCAGACCACACACTAGTTTTCTCTTAAAACATGGTACAAGCCCATAGAACTCCACTGCCTCCACTTACCAGTGCACACTATCTTCAAAGCTAGCTCCATCATTTAAAAAGCAGTCACAATCAGCACCCCCTCCAGTCAAGCTGATATGTTCACCCTTACCCGTAAAAGTGTTCCCACAGCCTCCAGTCCATCAGACTGCAGAACAGGGCATCAGGCCTCCTACATCTATGCAACCATGACCTGGAGCAACAGCCCTCTGTCCATCAGAACCCTAACCCCTGCTCTAATTTAGGGCAGCATTGAAGATGCACACTTTAAAGAACAATACATTACAATGCAGTAGCTGTCCTTTTTTGTTCCCAATCCAGGATACCTATTCAACATTTTGGACTCTAGCTTTGCTCTCGAGCACACCTTTGACTTTTGCCCAGTTTTGCACAACCCACTTATAGCACATGCATATCACATACAAATAGATGTTCAATTGTTTATTGTGAAAGTATAGGAGTGGTCAGTAGCTTTTTAGATATTGGTGCTCATTACAACCCTGGCGGTCCAGGAACCGCCGCAGTGGAGGTGGCGCTTCCACCACCACGGTCCTGGCAATGAAGACGGCCATATTACGAGGAAGGCTATATGGCCCACTGAAAAAAGCCACACCACCACCAGTCCTGCAAGTGCGGGCGGACCACCGCGGCCGGCGGTTGCCTTCTCTAGGGCGGCGACATGCATGACACCATAGACTGTATTACGAGGCTGCACACCACCAGGGTTTTTGCAGCGGTCACCCCGCCATAAAAACCCTGGTGATAACACACCCCATGACAGTAAAACACATTCCTGTCCCATGCAACCGCTCCTCCACACCTACACACACTCATTCAGACGCACACACGCATGCACACACCACAAACATACACATCTCGCAAACACTCCTCCTCCTACTAAAGCCGCCTCACTTACCTGGCAGGAATCACACAGCAGCCCATGTCATAGCAGTCATCAGGTAGGGGCAGATGAAGGCAGTGATGGCCACCACGTACCAGACTGTATCCACCGATGTTTCACATCATGTTTCCCAGACCCCCATAGACAGCAACGGTACCCCATTGGCTGTTACATGGTGGTGCCAACCGTCAATGGTTCACTGCCATGCAGTGACTGCCATGCTGAATTGTGGCTCGTAATCTGGAGAGCGGAGTCTTCTCGTCGTAGCAGTGCTGGTGGTGGGACCGTCTCTCTCTCGCCGTTGGTCGGCCTGGTAGTGGGTGGAATGTAGCCATTTTTGGTGGTCTCCTATGTGTGCCTCGTAATACGATGGTCAGGGGACCGCCATCACTGGTGGTATTTCGGCAGCTGCCAGCACGGCAGTCTTGCCGAAATACCACCAAAGTCGTAATGTTGGCCATAGCGTTGATGTTTTGAGAACAACATTTCAACTTTTCATAAACATACAACTTCTACACCATGGCAAGTTGAAAAGATTTAGCTGTGTGGAATGTGAAGGGGAGAGACAATTGCAGGAGCTGAAGGAGGCAGTTGTACTGTGTCGTTGTTGCTGTAAATAAAGAGCTCAACACATCCTCTTGCCTGGTGTGTAATGTTAGCAGATTTGTTTAATAATATGGGGTGCCATGGAATGGAACAAACAAAAGCTGGCTCATCTGCAAGTCATACACATGCACTGTTCTGCCAAAGTGTTATGTTCGAAGTTAACACACAGGAAGCCGATGTGGACAAAACATGCATTAACCGGAGAACCCACGTAAGGACATTAGGACTGCAGAATGCTGAAAGGAAATGCTAAAGATGCAGAGACAGACAGTAGCCTATCACGGTAATGTGAAGAGACTGGACTGAGTTCCATTTGCTTGCATCTGTGATATTCTGGAGATACAGCATACAACACAACACGTTTATCACTGTGACCAGATTTACATTATGTCGAAATACCTAGAGTGACACAGAGCAAACTTAAAGGACAAGAAATACAAGAAATAGAACATTTGTTTGACGAGAAATACAAGAAATAGAACATTTGTTCATCTGTACTCCATGAGAAGCACTGAAGGTTTTCTTTCTTAGCTAAACAATCAAATACTAATTTTGAAGTCAGACATTTTCTCACAAAAGGCACCATACCTGAGATTGAAAGCAACTCAATTGTAAGTTGCGTTCAGGTAATTATATGCTACTTGTCTTGCTATTGGAAGTCATTTTCTTGGCATTCTTCAGGTTTCACACAAAAGATTCATTTGATGAGAGTGACAAAGGCAGCTGATGGGAACAGCACTAGATCAAAAACAAGTTCCACACACACACACTAAACAACAGGACTCAAGGACATTCATGATGATTTCATGGGGTGCTATTAAACGTACTATTGCTACCATGCACACATTTTCACTCATTTACAACACCTCAGGCAACATATTACCAATACTACTGCTGCAAACATTCACAAAACATAGTTGCAAAAGAAAGAACGAAACCACTGGGGCCTAGATTTATACTTTTTCACATAAAACTGCGCTAACGCAGTTTTGTGTGAAAAAATATGCCACCGGCTAGCGCGCTCTCAAGACACCAGCCGGTTATCATATTTATGTTATGACGGTAGGTGGTAGTAAGGCCCGGCTACCATCATAAAAAAGGATGCTAGCCGGGTGGGGGAGGCAAAGGGGGAACAGGAGGTTGTGCGTCAAAGGATGACTTTAGTATGGGCAGAGGCATAAATAATGCCTCTAAACAGACTAGCATCATCCTTTGACACACAACCCCACTGGACATGACTCCTGTCTTGGTAAAGACAGGAGTCATGCCCACCACCCCAATGGCCATGTACTTCTTAAGAAAAGTAAATATACTTACCTGTACTTACCTTACTCGCCAGAGGATGGGGTCCCCCCATCCTCTGGCATCCCTCTGTTGTGTGTTTGGGAGTGTCCCTGGGGCTAGGGAAGGGCACCTCTGGGCCCATTCCATGTTCTCTGACCATAGAAGTAGGCCCACAGGTCCCCTAACGCCTGCCCTGCCCCATCTGTTGAATAATGGTGCTAAGCAAGCTTAACACCATTAATTAAGGTCCACCCCGTGCTTAATTTTAACACAGGGATAGATATGGCGCTAATTTTTTGCACAGGAAGGCCTACCTTGCATCTCATTGATGCAAGGTAGTTTCCTGGTAGCAGAAAATGACTTTAACTCCAAAAATTTGGTGCTAGATGGGTTCTAGCGCCAACGTATACATCTGGAGTTAGGTTTGCGTTGAATTTGCATTAAAAAAATGATGCAGATTCAGCACAAATGGGGTACTTGATCGGTATAGACCTCAACTTTATGGTATGTATGATTGGCTTCCCATTTATGCAGCTCTTGCTTGACTGTGAGTGTCACAATTGTAAAATTAATTGACTAAGCAATGGAGCCATGGAGTTGAGCTTAGATCCACATTTTGATGTATGAGTGAAGTGTATTGTCAAAGTACATTCTTGTAGAACTTTCATTGCGGTATCTGAAAGGGCTACTCTCCTTGCGGATTTTAGCTGATACTTCACTTAAAATCTTCATTCAGAGGTTTTATTGAAAAAAAAGTGCATGAGAACTGATTCTCATATATTTTTGGGCACGTTCGGTGACTGAATGTTAAAGGAAAGTGGATGCTCAGAAATTCCAGACCAGGATTCAGAAAATAAGAATCTGCTGATCCTAACATTAAGAGATTGCTCTTGTGACCAAAAAAAATCAGCAAAACGTGCACATGATAATTGCAGCTGACAGGAAATATGATCTATGAAAATTGGGAGCCATTGATATTCTGTTCTGCAGAAATAATCTCCCACTCTTCAGTGATCATGTGTTTTCTTTTTTGTAAAGCTGTGGGCACAATAAAGACTAATCAATTTGTATATGACTTGCCCAGTTACTGCTAATTCAGGAATCCGTGGGTATGGGTTTCAGCTACACCACTCCTACCTCTACACCTCCAGCCTTTGAGGACAGGATCTGACATACACCGTAATTGGGATTATCCAGCTCTTTCACCTCAGATGTTTCAGTCCAGTGTCCAGCAGGATACTCTCCTCTAGAACAGGGTTTTCCTGACAGGGCAACTTTCCTGCTCCCTATCTGATGCTTGGGTGTGTAGGCCCAAGGGCATGATTTAGATTTCAGTGGACGAGTTTGTGAGAAAACAGGCTCCAGTGAGAACATGGTGGGCAAGGGAGCCGAGGAGATTCCCTGGTGTGTGCCCGGTAATGCATTTACCATGCTCTTCCAGAGTCCAGGACTGAAAGCGAGCGAGGAAGCAGAGTACAAGCCTAAGCTTCAGAGACATGAAGTGTTGCTAAATAACTGGAACAGGTCACCTGTCTATGTTCAGCTGGAACAAGAAAGTCTGGGCGAACCTTTTAAGGGGGCGTGGCAAAATACGCACTGCATGCCGTCATTTGAACTGAACGCCGGAGGAGAAGGAGATGAGAGGACAAGTGAGACAAGAGAAGACTTTTCTCCCCTGACCGAGGCCGAGGGAGGCGAGAGGCATGAAGCGTTTCACCTTCATCCCACTGCAGAAGAGTGAGAGATCTTGTCCAGGCTGAACCACAGAGAAGAAGTTGAAGGAGACGACAACCAATGAGGAAGATGCACAACAGGAATGCAGGGAGGGCACTCTCCAGGTCCAATGCCCTGTCACGTCTACGGAAAGATATGGCTTAGTCAGGTGCGTGTGTTACTCTTGGGACAGTGGAGAACCAAGGGGAGAGGAAAGATGAGACGAGAAGGGTTCAGTTAAGAAAAAGGTCAGAGGAGCACTACGCAAAGCTTTCATAAATATGACCTGTTTTCCTTGGTTCTAATTTTATTACATGGTTTATTACTTTTTTTCTTCCTTACCTTACAGTTACTAACATCTAAGGGGCAGTCTTAGTTTTCTAATTATTTTTCTTTTTGTTGCTGCTTTGTTCTGAGTAAAGGTTCACTCAACACTTGATATGAAATCCTAGGAGAAGAAGACCTGCCAGCCTTCCATTACAACCTATTTTGACCACCTCTTAATTGGTGATGGTAGCACAGCAACCTGGTGCACGGTGGAGCACTAACAAAAACCTTAACGTGAGAAAAGCATACCTTGAGGTTACTTACCTGACATAGTATTCTCTTTTTTCGAGGGACACATCAAAGAACGGTGATCCAAGTGGTGGAAGAAACTAAAGAAGAAAGAAGAAAGGAACATATTATGATATAATTGGATACAAACTCTGAAAAATTACCAACAAAATCCAAAGTATACAATAAAGTAGCTGACTCAATTGTGTCTTCTGCCTGTGCCATATCACAGGGTTACTGTGCCACAGCAATGACGGATATACCGTCCGCTGACATATAAATCCCATTATTACCTATGGGATTTATATTTCAATGGACTAGATATCCATCTCCATTGTGACAGAGTAAGCTGTCCGCCAAAATCTAAATCAGGCCCCAGTCTTTTACCACTGAGATGCAGTGAGTATGGGAAAGTGAAAGGAAGTCAGAGCGTAGTCTTCTCAAATGGTTGGAGGAAGTTTGGGTGGTGGTTAATATACACGGGTCCTTGGTTGTGCAGAGCCTTGTGTGCGTTGGTCAGCAGCTTGAATTGGCATCTCTTCTGTACGGGGAGCAGGTAGAGTTGCCTGAGGTGGGGTGTGATGTGCGTTCGTTGGGGAAGTCAGAGGATGAGTCTGGCTTCAGCATTTTGTATGATCGGAAGTCTCTGTAGGAGGTGTGTAGCAATTCCTATGTAGAGGGCATTGCCATAGTCCAGTCAGCTGGTGATGAGGGCCTGTATCATGGTGCGTTTCATGTCTAGGGGTGACCACTTGAAGATCTTAAGTAGCATACCCAAAGTGAGGTAGCAGGTGGAGGAGATGGCCTTGATTTGTGATTTCATGGTGAGCTTGTTGTCAATGATGATTCCAAGGTTTCTGGTGTGGTCAGGAGGAGTAGGTGCGGGTCCTAAGTTTGATGGCCACCAGGAGTTGTTCCATGTGTTGCTGCTATTGCCAAAGATCATTACTTCCGTCTTGTCTGTTTTCAGCTGCAGGTAGTTGTTCTCCATCCAGACTGTGACGCTTGTCATGGAAGTTGGTTCCGTTGGTGGCGGTATCACTGATGAGTGAAAGGATGAGTTGGGTATCATTTGCGGAGTAAATTATGTTGAAACCGTGATGTCATATATGTGTTGAGTAGAGCGGGGCTGAGGGATGAGTCCTGGGGGACAGCGCAGGAGATCTCCTTGGGGTCAGAGGTGAAAGGTGGAAGGTGGATCCTCTGGGTTCTTCTGATGAGGAAAGAGGTGATCCATTTTAGCGCGTCCCCTTGGATGTCGATGTGGTGGAGACTTTAGATCAGCATGTGGTGGGATATGGTGTGGAAGGCTTCCGATAGGTCGTAGAGGAAATAGAGCTTCTGTTTCTCCTTGGTCAAGAAGGGTTCTGATGTCATCTATGATTGTGATCAGGGCAGTTTCAGTGCTGTGATTGCTGCAGAAGCTGGATTGGGATACGCTGAGTAGCTGGTTCTGCTCCAGGTATGTCATGAGTTGCTTGTTGATGATCTTTTCCAGCACCCTTGCTCGGAATGGGAGCAGGGAGATTGACCAGTATTTTTTGTGTTCTCTGGGGTTGGCGGAGGGTTTTTTGAGTAGTGGTGTGACTTTGGCTTGTTTCCAGGCATCAGGAAATGTTGTGATGGAGATAGAGGTGTTCAGCAGGGTCGTGAGCTCCTGGCCGATCCTTTGGTTTCCAAGATTGAAGATGTGGTGCAGGGATGAGTTAGGGGGAGCTGATTTCATGGTGGAGGTGATGTCCTGGGTGGAGAGGATGTTCCATGTGGTCAGTGGTGGTTTGTGTCAGTTACGATGGTGGCATATCTGTTGAGGAAGTCCGAAGGTGTGAGTTGAGGTTCGAAGTTTCTGTATATTGTTCGGATCTTGTCATGGAAGAAGTGGGTGAAGTTGTTGCACAGCTCCTGTGAGGGTCTGGTGTTGTTTTCACTGGAAGCTGGGTTCGAGAATTCTTTAATGATGTTGAAAAGTTCCTTGGTGTTGTTGGTGCTGCAAGGGCTTTCTTCTTTGTTGCCATCGGCAGGTGGTGGTTGAGGTTGAGGGAGGTCTTGAAGGCTGCTCTGGTGGATGCGTCCTTGCTGGTGTGCAATCTCCTCTCCAGGTGTTTGCAGTCTCATTTCGCTGTTCTGAGTTCTTGGGTAGGAGCTGCCCTTTTTGGAGGATTTTCTCTGGATGCTGCTCTTGATGGGGACAATGCTGTTGATTCACGTGGTGATCTAGATGTTGACATTTTTCACTCCCTGTTCGAGGTTGGTGGAGGTAGCAGGATTGGAGGCATTGAGGGCATCTGCCCAGCTGGTCTCTAAGATTTTGTTCCAACCCCGGTGGGGGCTCTGGTCATCTTGGGGGTGGAGGAGTGGGGGCTGGAGATGCTGAAGTGGATGATGGAGTGATCGGTCCGTGTGAGGTTTGTGACATGGATGTATTTGATGCAGTTGCTGGAGATGAAAATGGGGTCCAGGGTTTGTCCTGCGGTGTGTGTAGCTGTCAGAATCGCCAGATCCTCGGGGTCTGTGCATGTTCCCAACACTTCCACCACAAGACAGCTCCAATACTCTGATTAGATTTATCACAGAGTCTAAGAGAGTCCAAGTGGGGAAAAGGGGATTAGGACTGGAACAGCTGGGAAGGAGACCTGTAGGAAGCAAAAGGTTAAAACACAACATCAAAATTATATCTCATGAAATCAGTACCATGCTACAACTCTAAGCTTCGTCTTTTCCGAAAAAACATGAACAACCCTAAAATAGTCCTAAAACTGACTAGGCTTTAGATGACCGAATGCCTGAGGAGGAATCAGGAAAAGTTAAATAGGACTTTCAGATTCGAGTACTTTCTTTAGCATGAGAATCAGGAAAGACTCTGAGCAATTTCTAAACAACCATATGAATCTCCTTTTAAGAATATATATCAGGAACACACAGCATTACATCTAGAACTCTGGTATTGTTGTGTTCATCTCAGAAAAAACATTGGGAAGTGAATTGCGCACATTGCAGATTTTTATATGAGTATTAAACACCATAAAGGATTGTGCACCATTAAATTACACAACGTAGATTCAAGGAATAAATCACGCAACGTGTCAACTTGAAATGCTACCAAGAAAATGTCTTAGAATAGTAGCGCACAGTAATTTATATTATTTATACACGAGGAAAGAATTGCGCGTCTTGACCATTCAAATGCCACCATACAAATGCCAAGAAATGGTAGCGCACAATGAACAACATGAAAAGCACTCAGGGAAAGAATCGCGCGTCTTGTCGATTCAAATGCCACCATGCAAATGCCAAGAAATGGTAGCGCACAATGAATAACATGAAAAAACACTCAAGGAAAGAATTGCGCGTGTTGCTGATTCGAATGCCACCATGTAAATGCCAGAAAATGGTAGCGCACAATGAACAGCATGAATTACACACGAGAAGTGAATCGCGCGTTTCGCCGATTCGAATGCCACCATGTAAATGTCAAGAAAAGGTAGCGCGTAATGAACAACAAAGTTAAATGCTCATGAAACGAGTTGCACGTCTTGCCAACTCGTAAAACATCATGTAAATGTCAAGAAATATCAGCGCACAATGAACAACAATGTAATAACAAAGTCAAATCTTTATGGAATAAATTGCGCGTCCTCCCTATTTGCAAACCACAATACAAATGTAAAAAAATGGCAGCACACAAGTAATCTGTTATTCATTTAAGAATTAAAATCAAGAATATGAAAATTCGCAATGACGGTGTTGGGAAATATCCAAACACCGCCTTACCGCCTAGAAACAGTGATCACCAATGAGAGATGAGTGCAGAAGACTGGAAAATCCAAATAGGCCGCCGGGACAGGAGCTCAGGAAGAAGCTGCTGCTCTGCACCGGGACCTCTGAATAGTGAGCACTGGAAGTTGGGCTGACTCTCTTTTATAGAGTCTTGGCCCATCCTAGAACCACGCCCAGGCATGTTGCAGGGAAAGTCTCTAGTAGGCCCTGGAAAGGGACCACACCCTAACACACTCTGAATGTCTGCAGCAATACATTGCAAATGTACAGTATTTATAAGCACCTTAAAAATGAATCTTTTGGATGGAATTCTGCAATGCAAATGGTTAAACAATAACGTATCATCACAATGCATTAATTACATTATCTTGCGAGTGTTGGGTTTTTGCATTCTAGATGCCCGTAGAGCGCGCACTCTACCTGGTGTTGACAGTACTCCCCTCTCCCAGGCGCGCTCTAGTACTGGAGCATGAACATCAGATGCGGAAACCCATGAATTACTTTCAGGGCCATAACCTTTCCATAAGATTAAGTACCATAGGTTACGCCCTCTCAGTTTAAAGTGCAACACTTTCTTGACTTCATATTCTTCTTCCCCCTGTACTAGAACAGGAGCTTGATGAGGGTGGACCTTTTGGACTGCCTTTTTTAAGAGGGAAGTATGGAACACTGGATGAATCCGTAATGATTTTGGCAATTGTAGTTTATAGGTCACAGGATTGATTTGCTGAAGAACAGTGTAAGGACCTATAATTTTGGGGTTGAACATGTGCTTCTTCTTGAAGTCCATGGCCCTCATTCTGACCCTGGAGGTCATAGACCGCCAGGGCCGCAGGTGACGGAAGCACCGCCAACAGGCTGGCGGTGCTTCCTTGCCCATTCTGACCGCGGCGGTAAAGCCGCGGTCAGAAAACCGGGTCCGGCGGTTTCCCGCCGGATTTCCCCCGGCTGGGCGAATCCGCCATGGCGGCGCTGCAAGCAGCGCCGCCATGGGGATTCTGACCCCCTTACCGCCATCCTGTTTCTGGCGGTTTTTACCGACAGGAACAGGATGGCGGAAGCGGGTGTCCTGGGGCCCCTGGGGGACCCTGCACTGCCCATTCCAATGGCATGGGCAGTGCAGGGGACCCCTAACAGGGCCCCAGCATGCTTTTCACTGTCTGCCTAGCAGACAGTGAAAAGCGCGACGGGTGCAACTGCACCCGTCGCACACCTGCAACACCGCCGGCTCCATTCGGAGCCGGCTTCAGTGTTGCAGGCCCCTTTCCCGCCGGCCCAGCGGAAAAGTTGGAATGGCCCCAGCGGTCTTTTGACCGCGGGGCGGCCAAATGGCGGTTCCCTCCAGGCGGGCGGCAACCGCCGCCCGCCGGGGTCAGAATGACCCCCTATATGTTTTGTGGAAAGCCACACTTTGTCACCAGGTTGATACTGCGGTCCCTCACAATGTTTCTTGTCATAATGCTTTTTGTATTTTTTTTTGGCTTTTTCTAAATGTTGTTGAATCGATTTCTGAGTTTGATTCAAATGTTGAATGATTTCTGACACAGCTGGAGTGAGAGAACTTTCTTGAGGAATTGTGATGGGCAAGGTGTCAGGATGATAGCCAAACAAACCAAAGAAGGGTGTAACGCCAGTAGACGTGTGGAAGGAGTTGTTGTAGGCTAACTCAGCTAACCAGAGCATTGATGTCCATGAATTAAGTGCTTTTTCAGCGTAAGCATGTAGGTATTGCTTCAAAGTCTGATTTAGTCTCTCCGTTTGACCATCTGTTTGAGGATGGTGGCTAGTAGATAGGGTAGATGTCACTTGGAGTGTTTTACACCATGTCTTCCAGAAGTTGGAGGCAAATTGCGATCCCCGATCGGAGAGGATCACTTTTGGCAGTCCATGATAACGAACCACTCTATTCAGTAAGATAGTTGCCAGTTCACTAGAGGTGGGTAATTTCTTACAGGCAATGAAATGTCCATATTTCGTGAGACTATCTACTACCACCAGAATTACTGAATGCTGTTGAACCACTGGCAGACATGTAATAAAGTCTAAAGAGATGTGTTCCCACGGACGACTTGCGGTTGGGAGTGGGTGTAACAACCCTTTCGGTTTTGAATGACTTGTTTTAGTGCGAGCACAGACTTCGCAGTTGTTTACCATTGTTTTTACATCCTTTGTTAAGGTAGGCCACCAAAAATAGCGTTGGATTAATTCAAGAGTTTTAGGAGTACCAGGGTGACCTGCTGTAGGTATGACATGCAACCAATGAAACACTATCTTGCGAAGTTTGGTAGTGGGCACGAACAAACGTGCATCGTGAAAGGGTAATCCTTGCTTGATTGATCTTTTCGGATCTGCTTGAGCCCACACCTGCCATTTTTCAACAGTGAATGAATTGCGGATGTCTTCAAATAAATCTTCTGTTTTTATGATACATAGGACCTTGTCAGGAGCAATGATAGCTCTGGAGGTTTGAACTGCAGGCAATGTGGTAGACTCTTGGCGGGACAAGGCGTCAGATTTGCGATTATCTTTACCAAGCCGGAAGGTTACCACAAAATCAAACTCAGCAAAAAACAGCATCCAGCGTAATTGCCGAGGAGTCAAAAGTCTGGCAGAACTCATGAATTGAAGATTGCGATGATCAGTATATACTGTGACAGTATATTTAGCTCCCAACAAATGATATCTCCATTCTTTAAAGGCGTCACGAATCACCAGAAGCTCTTTTTCAGCAATGACATAGTTCTGTTCGGCTTCGTTCAACTTCCGAGACATGTAAGCTACAGGATGAAGCTGACCAGTGTCTTTGTTTCGTTGTGACAAGACTGCTCCTATTTCCACATCTGAAGCATCAGCTTCCACTATGAAAGGTCGAACCGCATCTGGATGAGTCAAGACTGGGGCAGTGGAGAAAGCTTCTTTCAAAGTTGAAAAGGCTTGGTCTGCTTCTGGGGACCATACAAATTTTTCTTTCTTTCTTAATAACTTAGTAATTGGAGCCACTGTCTGGGAGAAATGATTGATGAACCTCCAGTAAAAATTTGCAAAGCCCAGGAAACATTGTACATCACGAACAGTCTTTGGGATGGGCCATTCAGATACGTCTTTTACTTTCCTTTCTGCCATCACCATACCTTGAGGGGTAAGGATAACCCCTAAAAACTCAACTGTGGTAACATGAAACTCACACTTGGTTAGCTTGCAATATAAATGGTGTTTACGAAGGGCTGCCAAAATTTTCTTGACATGTTGAACATGTTCATTCTCATTGTCTGAGTAGATCAAAATGTCATCAATGTAAACTATGGCAAAGATATCGAGGTACTCTCTAAGAACGTAATTTAAGAAAAATTGAAATGCTGCTGGAGCATTGCACAGACCAAAAGGCATGATGGTGTATTCAAAAAGGCCATATCTTGTTTTGAATGCCGTTTTCTATTCGTCACCATCTCTCATTCTGACCAAATGGTAAGCACCTCGAAGATCAAGCTTCGTGTAGATTTTTGCTTTCTTTACTTGTTCCAGTAAGACGGAAGCTTGCTGCGCCGCCATGGGGATTCCGACCCCCATACCGCCATCATGTTCCTGGCGGTTCTGGCCGCCAGGCACAGGATGGCGGTATGGGGTGTCGTGGGGCCCCTGGGGGCCCGTGCAGTGCCCATGCCAATGGCATGGGCACTGCAGGGGCCCCCGTAACAGGGCCCCACCATGATTTTCAGTGTCTGCCATGCAGACACTGAAAATCGCAACGGGTGCAACTGCACCCGTCGCACCCCTTCCACTCCGCTGGCTCCATTCGGAGCTGGCATCCTCATGGAAGGGTGTTTCCCGCTGGGCTGGCGGGCGGCCTTCTGGCGGTCGCCTGCCAGCCCAGCGGGAAACCCAGAATAACCGTGGCAGTCTTTTGACCGCGCAGCAGTATTCTGGTGGTTCCAGCCAGGCTGGCGGCTTCTGCCGCCGGCCGGGGTCAATATGACCCCCAATGTTCTTTACATAGCACTGATGAGAACACGATCTTTCGTTCTGCCCAATTAATCTCTGGATTGTGATGAGTTAACCACGGCAAGCCAAGGATGATCCCATACTGGGGAGCATGGATCACGTCAAGGATGAGTTCCTCTTTATGTTTCTTTCTTTGATTTTTACCTTCACAAATTATTGTCAAGGGGACAGTCCAAAGAGTTATCGGACCTCCAGTCAAGAGTTTTCCATCAACTGCCTGGATGGTTTCTGGGGTCTTCTTTTCAATACATGGGATCCCCCATGCACGAACCAATTGGGCGTCAACAAAGTTTCCAGTAGCCCCAGAGTCGACTAGAGCCTTCTTGAAATAGGTCTTTTTCTTGACCTGAACTCTTATTCCCAATTTTAGATGTTTGTATTGTGAAGGATCCACGGTGACACCCAAGAGCAACCCTTCTCTGCAACTTGGGTGCTTTAGATTTTCCGACTCGACTGATGCATTGGTTGCAACTTTCTGAACTGGGCCTCGCTTGCTCTTTGTTTTGATTGGACAATCTTTGGCGAAATGACCTTTCCGCCCACAATAGAGACATTGCCCATTTTTTTCTGCGTAGGTCCTTTTCATCTTTGGTCAAAGGTCTCCTGATGGTTCCAATTTCCATTGGTTCCGGCGTTCTTTCTCTCTGAGTTCTTGTGTCTTTGTTATCATGAGCATTCCAAGAATGTTTTTCAGTCTTTTTTCGCGTTCCTTTTCGTTCATTTAAACGATGATCAAGCCTCAAGGCAAGGTTTATTAAATCTTGACAGTTTGCAGGTTGTGGGTCGATTTGCGCTAAGATGTCTTTTAGCTCCTCTTTGAGTCCTCTGTAAAACAAGGCCGCTTGTTTTTCTTCAGGCCAGGATGTCTCAGCGACCAGCCAATTAAAGTTGGCTAAATATGACAGTAAGTCCTGATTCCCTTGGTGTAAGTCTAATAATTCACGATCTGCTGACTGTGTTACAGTTCTATGATCGAAAACTCTCTCAAATTCACGAACAAAAATTTTCCACTTGTTCAACAGGGGACTATTTTTACGCACAAGAGGAATAGCCCAGATAGCTGCATCTCCAGACAGATATGACAACAAGAAAGCTACTTTAGACTGGGCATCGGGGAAAGTATGTGGTCTGCAGGTGAAGTGAAGTTCCACTTGAACCAGAAAAGATTGCGCTTTCAAGGGATCACCTGAGAAGCGTTCTGGGGGAGCTAAAGGAATGGCTGAAGGAACATTGAGGGAAATGTTAGTCGGATTACCTCCAGAAGTCTGAGAAGAAGTACCTGGCCAAGACACACCTGTGGTACTTTGTTCTTTCTTCTCAACCTTATTCTGTAACTGACTCACCCTCTCAGCTAGACTATTTGTCAAATCCTTTGATGATACCACTTCTGACTGGAGCTGGGTGATAGCCTTGACTAGTTCGTCCAGTGTGGCCATGCTGAGAACATACACAAACCAGGAGGATAATAATTCGTGGGCTCACTATTCTGTCAGAGTCACCAGATCCTCAGGGTCTGTGCACATTCCCAACACTTCCACCACAAGACAGCTCCAATACTCTGATTAGATTTATCACAGAGTCTAAGAGAGTCCAAGTGGGGAAAAGGGTATTAGGACAGGAACAGCTGGGAAGGAGACCTGTAGGAAGCAAAAGGTTAAAACACAACATCAAAATTATATCTCATGAAATCAGTACCATGCTACAACTCTAAGCTTCGTCTTTTCCTAAAAAACATGAACAACCCTAAAATAGTCCTAAAACTGACTAGGCTTTAGATGACCGAATGCCTGAGGAGGAAACAGGAAAAGTTAAATAGGACTTTCAGATTTGAGTACTTTCTTTAGCATGAGAATCAGGAAACACTCTGAGCAATTTCTAAACAACCATATGAATCTCCTTTTAAGAATATATATCAGGAACACACAGCATTACATCTAGAACTCTGGTTTGTTGTGTTCATCTCAGAAAAAACATTGGGAAGTGAATTGCGCACATTGCAGATTTTTATATGAGTATTAAACACCATAAAGGATTGTGCACCATTAAATCACACAACGTAGATTCAAGGAATAAATCACGCAACGTGTCAACTTGAAATGCTACCAAGAAAATGTCTTAGAATAGTAGCGCACAGTAATTTACATTATTTATACACGAGGAAAGAATTTTGCGTCTTGCCGATTCAAATGCCACCATACAAATGCCAAGAAATGGTAGCGCACAATGAACAACATGAAAAGCACTCAGGGAAAGAATCGCGCGTCTTGTCGATTCAAATGCCACCATGCAAATGCCAAGAAATGGTAGCGCACAATGAATAACATGAAAAAACACTCAAGGAAAGAATCGCGCGTGTTGCCGATTCGAATGCCACCATGTAAATGCCAGAAAATGGTAGCGCACAATGAACAGCATGAATTACACACGAGAAGTGAATCGCGCGTTTCGCCGATTTGAATGCCACCATGTAAATGTCAAGAAAAGGTAGCGCGCAATGAACAACAAAGTTAAATGCTCATGAAACGCGTTGCACGTCTTGCCAACTCGTAAAACATCATGTAAATGTCAAGAAATATCAGCGCGCAATGAACAACAATGTAATAACAAAGTCAAATCTTTATGGAATAAATTGCGCGTCCTCCCTATTTGCAAACCACCATACAAATGTCACAAAATGGCAGCACACAAGTAATCTGTTATTCATTTAAGAATTAAAATCAAGAATATGAAAATTCTCAATTACGGTGTTGGGAAATGTCCAAACACCGTCTTACCTCCTGGAAACAGTGATCACCAATGAGAGATGAGTGCAGAAGACTGGAAAATCCAAATAGGCCACCGGGACAGGAGCTCAGAAAGAAGCTGCTGCTCTGCACTGGGACCTCTGAATAGTGAGCACTGGAAGTTGGGCTGACTCTCTTTTATAGAGTCTTGGCCCAGCCTAGAACCACGCCCAGGCATGTTGCAGGGAAAGTCTCTAGAAGGCCCTGGAAAGGGACCACACCCTAACACACTCTGAATGTCTGCAGCAATACATTGCAAATGTACAGTATTTATAAGCACCTTAAAAATGAATCTTTTGGATGGAATTCTGCAATGCAAAAGGTTAAACAATAACATATCATCACAATGCATAAATTACATTATCTTGCGAGTGTTGGGTTTTTGCATTCTAGATGCCCGTAGAGCGCCCACTCTACCTGGTGTTGACAGTAGCATTGTGGTCGAGCTGGGTCAATCCGAGGCTACTCAAACTGTTGAGGAGATGTGCAGTGTTGTTGTCATTTGGTTCGTCAATGTGGAAATTGAAGTCACTGAGGAAGATGTAGTCCTTGTAGTTCAATGCTAGGGGCACAATGAAGTTTGATATGGTGCTGCAGAAACTGGAGTGTGGGCCTGCAAGTGGGTATTCAAGGGTGCCTCTGATGGTTGTTTCTTCAACCGTGTAGACCTGTAAGTTGAGATGTTCCATGGGGGGGGGTGGTGTTGTTGGTGGTGGTGCTGCGGTATGTGGTCTCTTTGTGGATGATGGTTGTTCCTCCTCTGGGTTTGTTGGTGCAGTCATGATGAGTAATTGTATTTTCTTCAATCAATGTTTATAAATCAATCAATTAATCAATGTCTATAAAGCGCAGGTACTCATCCGTAAGGGTCTGAAGGCTCTGAGGGGGTTTTTCCTCTGAGCTTCAGTTGGAGAGAGATTTTAAGGTGCTTCCTGAACTGATGCAGTGAAGGTGACTGCCTGAGGTGCAGGGGCAGGGTGTTTCAGCTCTTTGCCGTGAGGAAGGTGAAGGATAATCCACCAGTCAAGATCTTCCATACGTGGGGTACAGTGGCTAGTGCTTGTTGAGCCGAGACATCTGGTGGGGGAGGAGAAGGTGATGGGGTGGTGGAGGTAGATGGGTCCTAGGTCATGGAGGCCCTTGTCAGCGTGTACAAGGAGTTTGAAGCTAATCCTTTTCTTAATAGGAAGCAAGTGGAGGGCTCTTAGGTGATTGGAGATGTGTTTGCCTTGGGGAATGTGGAGGACGAGTCTGGCAGAAGTGTTTTGGATGTACTGTAGTTTCTTCAGGTTCTTCTGGGTGGTAATGGCATAGAGGGTGCAGCAATAACCGAGTCTGGTGATAACCAGTGTGTGGGACACAGTTCTGCGGCAGTCCTTTGGGATCCATTTGTAGAGCTTCCAGAGCAGTCAGAGAGTGTGAACACAGGAGGATGTCACTGAGCTAACTTAGCGGGTCATGATGAGCAATGAATCCAAGATGATGCCAACGTTGCGTGTGTGGTGTGCAGGGGTGGGGGGAGTGCTGAGGGTGGATGGCCAGGAGTAATTCCAGGCTGCTGTGAAGTGTCAAAGGATGATGATCTCAGTCTTGTGAGAGTTTAGCTTGAGGCAGCTATCATTCATACAAGCAGTGACTGCTTCTATCCAATTGTGGAAATTTTTCTTTGCAGTTGTGGGGTTTTGGTCAGAGAGATGATCAGCTGTGTGTTGTCCACGTAGGAGATGATGTTGAGCCAGTGGTTCCTGATGATGGATGCGAGGGGGCCCATGTAGATGTTGAAGAGTGTGGAGCTCAGGGAGGAGCCCTGTGGAACTCCACAGCTGATCTCCGTAGTTTCTGACAGGTAAGGTGGGAGTCTGAATCTCTCCATTGTCGATCGCTGCGGCAATGACTTGGAGGGATGTGGAGCAGAGCCAGGTCTTGGTGAGGAAGACAATGTCTGGTGCATGGGTGGTAATAAGGTCCCATAATTTGGTGGAATGCTTGCATAGTAAGCATGTGCTGAGAAGGGCGCATGTGAGTTGGTGTTTTTATTGAGGTGGTGTCTGTGGTGTGTTTGGGGTGGGGCTGGTAAGTGAGCTGGGGTGTGTGCATTGGCAGGTGAACTGGCAGTGGGTACAGGTGAAAGGTCATAACGTGGAGCTTGGGGCAGCACAATGGCAGTGTTTGTTGAGGTGTCACTGGGTCATTCTGGAACACACAGGGACTGAAAGCCACAGACAGGTGACAGACTAGGTGTCTAGGTGCTTACTGCTGTGGTTGTGCTGCGGCCTACATTAAGTAGGCCAGGGGTGGGCGGGCTTCTGTTGGTAAGAAGAACGGTGAGTGGGAAAACCCTGGTGGCAAAACCCAGGCAGCTACAATGTCACTGGACCAGTCTGGAACAAGCAGGAACTGGAAGCCACAGGAAAGTGGCAGACTAGGTGTCCAGGTGTCTACTCTTCATACAAAGAACCTTCAATCTTCAATGTTCCTTATACTCATAAGCCCAGTGTTCTTTCTAAGAAAGGTTGTGAAATTGTATTTCTCTCTCTTCCAGTGCATCAATTTGTTCCATAATTACTGCTGAGTCTCCTCTGTAGAGTTTGACTAAAGTACTGTGCCTTAGCCTCTCCCAGCGGGGTATGAAAAATATCAACAGAGGTAAGGACCATTTGCCTACGAGTGTGTTACTTTCATTTCTTCACTACCATGAAGTGTTTCAGTGAAACCCCCACACATGCACTCAAATAATGCTGTGCTATATGCTTCTCACCAACCAAAAAGAAAAAAAATATTGAATGTGGCTGTCCCATATGCTAACACTGGATTACACTATTACATTTAACAAGTGAAAAATTCAGTATAGGAGTAGCTAAAAAATGGTTCATGGACTCATTTTAATAGTAATTTAAAATCAAATTAACAGTCAAGTCAGATTTTATATTGCTATTTTGGAAATTACACTTTTAGAAAGATGCAGTCAACAAGGTTTCCTGTCATCCTCGGGTTCCCTTGTTTTAACTCTGGGACAAGTGTTTCTTGTACATGTGGTCCCAGAGTTGAGAACAGTACAATCAATATAATAATTAGTTCAAATATTTCAAATACAAAGAACTTTTACAAAAAACGTTTACTTTGTGATGGTGCTGATGGTGTGTAGTGAGAAATTTGCTTGGTGCTCTCATCAAAGTGATACACACTTGTGAACAAATCCAGTGATCAAAGTTGTGTATCTTAAAAACCAGAACAATACTGCCCATTTAAATAATAATATAATCTATCTAGGGCCCAGAGTGGTAGTCAATGACATTTCACTCCCTCAAGAAGATGGGGGGACCATAATCAGATAAAGGGAAGACCATAAGATAAAGAGGAGCATGAATCAAAAAGGGAGCTGAAAGAAAGAATATGGATAGTTAAAAAAGAATAGTGTTACAGTGTGAGGTGCAAGCCTTTAATATAGAGTGCATACTCAGAAGGTGAAGAATGAAAGCTTCTGTAAGGAAGAAAAATGTCTGTCCCTAAAATAAGAACTCAGAGTTCAAGATATAGACAGTAGGCTTTCCAACAAAAACAAAAATTGCAGACATTGAGAGAACAAGCTCTGCCTGAATCCTGGTAGGCCGAATGAACAGGTAACAATATTGCATCTGTGATATCTGTCCCATTGGAAACTGGCTGAAAAAGACAATTATAAAAAAGAGGAAAAAAGTCCTCAAGTCCTGTGAGGGAAGTAGTGTGAATAAAAAAATGTATGGAATGAAAAAGGCCATAACTTTCAGATTTTTCAGAAAAAATATAATGAACGAGAAATACCGCTGTTTCCTAGATATTTACATCTGATATAAAAAATAGGACTTTTTTGTACAGAGTTCTCCGCACCAGTTGCAGAGTCTCATGAATGCAGTTTTGTGAATACTGAAAAAACGTAAACTTAATCAAACATCTAAGTTTACCTTTGTTCATCAGGCCCTATGTGTGACTGGGTTCCTTGTGAAACAGCAGCATGTCATAACTTATAGCAAAGTCAGTCAATGGCTAAAGTGGGCTTATACGTTGCCCCGTAATGCACACTGGAGTGGAGACTAATAGATCTACTTTGGCTGAGAACTATATGTAATTATGTTCTACACGCATTTTTAGTACATTTAAAAGGTCTTTGCAAACATAGACCTAAAAAAGTAAATCATTCTGGCATTGGCTGCAAGCTTCTTGCCTTTGAAAATGAAAGAAAAAAGAGACAGCGAGAAGGAAAGGGAGAGGGAATGAGATCATGAAAGAGCAGGAAAGAAAGAGAGAAGAAAACATAGGAAGAGAGAAGGGAAGAAATAAAAAAGGAACAAGAGAAGGAATAAAGAAGGCAAGAGAAAAGAAACAAAGGTGAGTAAGAAAGAAAGAAAGAAAGAAAAGCAAGAACTAGAACAAACAAAAGTACTAGAGAAGGAAAGAGAGAAAGAAAGAGAAAAAGAAAAAAGAGGAAAAAGGAAGGAAGTAGGCAAGAATAAAAGTAGAAGGAATGAAAGAAAGAAAGAAGAAAGAAAGAAAAAGAAAAAAGAAAGAAAGAAAGAAAGAAAATATAGAAAGAAAGAAAGAAAGAAAAGAAAGAGAGAGAGAAAGAAAGATAGTATAAGAAAGATAGTATAAGAAAGAAGGAAAAAAGAGGAAAGAAGGAAGAAAGTAGGCAAGAATAAAAGGAGGAAGAAAGAAAGAAAGAAAGAAAGAAAGAAAGAAAGAAAGAAAGAAAGAAAGAAAGAAAGAAAGAAAGAAAGAAAGAAAGAAAGAAAAATATGCAAAGAGAACAACAAATATGAAAAAGAAAGAAAGGAGAGAAAAAATAAAAGTAAAAAATGAGGATAACAATACAGAACAGTTTCAAATTAATACAGTCTGATTTGGTATGCTGTGAAATAGCAGTAGTCGGAAAAGCAAAATAATCCAAAAGAAATTTACAATGCCATTGGCAGGAGATGGGATCTGCTAAAAATGGAATGTGCATCAGAAGCACCCTTCTGTTACATCAGGTTCTAAACACAACACTAAAGTAATAATAAAGTACAAACAAAAACACTGGCACTGAAGGGAACTAGATTGTGTGTGGATATGCTCCTTGTGAGAGATCAAAATGCAGTCGCTCGAACTGAAGCTAACAAGTGGCTTAAGTAGGCTGACCCCATGTTGTATGCTGTACTGAGCGGAGGTTAGATGTGAATGACACAACAGACGAATGGATAAAGAGAGTTGTCTGGAAGCCCCTATATCTAAGTATATTATACATATTTTAGTAAAATCAAAAGGTATTAGCTAACGTCAGACCTAAAAAAAAGACTGAGCATATAGAAGAGGAAAGAGAATTAGTGAGTCTTAAGGATAGTAAAGGATGTTAAGGACATTCTTTTTATGCTTAGGTCTATCCTTAGGCATCTTAAAGGAAGATAGATTGCAGAGGAATTAAAGGCCAGATGTGCGAAATTCCGAGTTTGCGACTCGCAAATTGCGAGTCTGAGTGACTCACAATTTGCGAGTCGCAAACCCGGATGCAGGATGGTGTCCCTGACACCATCTGAGAATCGCAAGGGGGTCGCAAAGACCCACCTCATTAATATTAATGAGGTGGGTAGCAATTTGCGACCCCCAGGCATGTCGCAGCACTCACAGGAATGTTGGCCTGCTGGAGACAGCAGACTACCATGTCTGTGACTGCTTTTAAATAAAGCAGTTTTTTTGTTGTATTGCAGCCTGTTTCCCTTAATGGAAAACAAGTTGCAATACAAACAAAAAAATTAAAAGTTTTTGTTCATTTTTTCAGAGCAGAGGACCACTGCCTGCTCGAAAAAAAGTTTTCAGGGCCATTCACAAAGGGGAAGGGGTCCCATGGGGACCCCTTCCCTTTTGCGAATGGGTTACCACCAGTGTGACACTGGTGGTAACTGCGAATTGCTTTGCGATCTCGTTCGTAGTCACAAAGCAATTCTACATTGCGATGCGAATCGCAAATAGGAAGGGGAACACCCCTTCCTATTTGTGAGTCGCATTCCCATTTTGAGAGTCAGTAACCAGGTTACTGACTCGCAAAATGGGAATGAGCATCGCGATGCGCGTTTTGCATGGCGCAAACAGAGAATTTTGCTGTTTGCACCATGCAAAACGCTTCCTACATCTGGCCCTAAATGACCTATTGTGTTTTTTTCTTGCTGGTGTAGGGCCTTCATAAACCCTCCAATTCTCTCCCTCCAAGGCTAGCCTTCTAGACTTTAAAGCTCCAGTCCTAGCAAGATTCAGCATTCTGGTCTCTAGAAAACCCTTTTCTGACATATACTTCCTTGTGCCTACATTTGGACCCAACTCTACTGTTATGCTAAAATGTCCAAACTCTTTCATGTTGACTCAAGGACTAACCTGAGCAGGTTATGAGACCAAGTTTAAAGATTGTGGTGTGATCCAACTACAGACTGCAACATTCTTTTAAGGCTGTCCTCAAATGTGAAGCTGTTTCTTGGCAGTGCTCCCAAACCTTTTACTGAAAAGAGGTGCAACTGGGTGCTACTATGTCTGGAGAGGCCACACTGCTGATGCTTGATGGTATTTCCAACCATGTTGATGAGTCTCCCATGAGACGGAGACACCATCTAGCCTGCAATGTTGAACACCTGGAAATCCCCCCACCCTTGCTAATACGGCTGGATTTAGAGAAGGTACTAAAGATTTTCTCTTGTTTTCCACATGCCACCTGCTTCCAATGTCAATTCCAGTCACAGACACAATTGAACTTTACTCTGCAAAACGTAGCATTTCATCCAAGGTGACCAGTGAGGAGGTGGATGATTTCTCTTTTTCTGATGAAGATCCATACTTGGGCTTGACTAGCTGTAGCTCCATTGGAGTCCGCCTTGCGCCCTACGCTGTACTATTTAGTATCTTGATGTTCAACCCATTTTTGATCCAGACAAACTATGGTACCCCAGGTTTAAGGATTGATTGCTCATCCAGCATGTGTGCTCAGTTCATAAACTGCTGACTAGTCTATCATGAGCCTTCTAGGGCCCACATGGTTTTCCAATTTTTATCTTCATTTTTAGCTTAGTTTTATATTTCATATTTTATGCGTTTTAGGTGGCATTGCTTTTAGTTGTAAAATGTTGCACACTTAGGCTTGCATGATATTATTCTAAGAATACATTGTATGAGTTGCTTGTTATAGTTAGCCTTTCTCAACATGTAATCTGTACATTCTGTTCAAGGCTAGGAACACAGTACAGGATAGACATAGC
Organism: Pleurodeles waltl; assembly: GCF_031143425.1. NCBI lineage: Eukaryota > Metazoa > Chordata > Amphibia > Caudata > Salamandridae > Pleurodeles > Pleurodeles waltl. The sequence goes on from NC_090439.1 coordinate 1,034,831,587, forward strand.
ATTACATCAGAGCTGTACCTCTCACAATGTATGACTTTAATTATATAAATGATACACTGACTTGTGGGGGGGAGGAGGGCACTTCAGCAGCAGTCATCTTGGGATGAATGCCTTGTTTGACATGCAGCTCTGCTGGTGCTGATTTTCCAGTTTGCAGAGAAGGATTGTCATCTACACTGCAGGCTGATTCCTGATTCAGTTCTCCAGGTATGGAGGTCAAGGCTATTCTCCTAGATCAGGTAAAGGCAGAGGATACACAGACTATATCCTTTAAAAAAGGTTAGTGTAGGAATATCTAGAAATCATTTTTCATGCTTGGACTGTTAATTCTTTTCACCACGTTCACAATGCTGGTAACATTGCTTTGTTTCCTCTGCCTAATTATTGCAGCTCATTCTCTCTATGCAAGACTATGATTGCTTCAATCAATGTATTGAAAACTTATCTTGTTTCTCTCTTGTGCTTCACCTTGGCATGCATGAGTAGGACAATGAAAGAGTAAGATCTGTTTCCATGATTTCCTTGGATATCAGAGTGTCATGTTCAGGTTGCCATAATCATCTTCTACCCTGGTAAAATTAGGGACTGTTTCTGATGTTGTGGACGGCTCAGTCGCCACATTCTGAATTTTCCCATCCTCATAGACAATCCTATTCATTTAGTAGAAACTGTATAACAAGTCCACTTGCTCAATAAGGACTACTCTCTTGGTGGATTACCAAGGGCAATCTTTATCACTAAACCTCTTTATTGCAAAGATGAAAAGTAACTGAAATTCTTTTTTACAGAGTGATGGAAGAGATCTGAGGAAAGTTACAGACCATGCCATCATGCACTGCCAGAAACACCTTTTTGACATCCTAGCACCTTTATTTTATCTTTGTGACATGCTACCTCCTTATATGACATCCCCAATCGTTTAGACCTAGAGGCTGAACACCCAAATCTAAATGGCTTTTGTGAGAAGACAACACCACCATCACCTAATATGTCACAAATCCTTCCTTCTGAGCAGTGGCAGCAAGATCGCTCTTGATGAACTCCACTGGAGTACTTCTTTTTAGTGATCACTTCCTCAAGGAGGTCTCCAAATGTATCCCACTCTTTATGAGCCTGGATAAGACTCAGGCCATGACTTTAAACTTGCAGACTTCATCCTCTCCTCACACTTTCTAAAGCCCATGGACTAGTGTTATTTGTTCTCATATTTATAACTTGTTTAACTGATGTTTTAAGAGTTTTTTTTATTTAAGGTTGTCTGTGACTGAAATAAAGTAATTTGATGATCACTCAAGCCAACATCCACTGCATTTCTTATAATACATGTGGCTTAGGTGGAGCTGGCAACAGAGAAGATTTTCCATCCTATAAACATTTAATTGCTTACAGTGCTCATCAGAGTACCCAGTCCTCTCAATAGCCAGCAGTTCTTCAAAGGTTGCAAAGCCAGAGCTGCCCTCCCTCCTCCCACAAGGATTCTCTTGTGAGGTAAACCTTTATATTCCTCCATCCTCCAAGTTGATTGTCACATCTTTCTTTCCCTCCTAGAATGGAAGCCTCTTGCCCACCCTCCCTGGGTCCTCCAAACAGTAAATGGTTACCACACAGATTTCTTTGACCTCTCTATGTCATTGAATCCTTCCTTTGTGGGGATTCTTCAGCATACTTTTTCTTGTGTGTAAAGGTGGAACATCTTGTACCCTGTCATCAACCTAAACTCCCACAAGAGTAGGGTCAACACTTCAGGTTGGAGGGCATCTACTTCAAAGGGACATCGTCATTGGCAATTACTAAATCTTACACCTAATTCTCGAGGATACCTTCTTTTCACCAATGATGCTTCACCAAGCTCCCCTGTACATTGGTAAGTCACCTCTGTACTTGTGTCTCTTGTATTCCATATTCCTGATTTCCTCCTGATGACTGAGTGTGTTCTCTGTCTCAAAGAGCATCTCCAGTAGACTGTATGGGCGTCATGGTGAACCTTGAGAAGAAGACCTGTGTCTCTTCTGAGGTGATGGCGTTCCTCTGCTTCATTTAGGACACCAATCTGTCAAAACATGCATCACTTGAAGAAGGAAGAAATTGCAACAGATATTGTACTAGACATTCATCTCTCTGAGGCATCTACCCTGGGTTATTGGTCTTTTCTCCTGTTTTTAAGTGGTCTTTCTTAGGCCTCCTTCAATAGCAGGCTCTCTAAAGGTATAAAACAATCCATTACAGTTGGAGGCTTCAATGACTCCAGCTAAAAAGTACCTGGGCTACCACTCATTGGAAGAGTTTAAGTTGTGACACAACAAAGTGGAAGCATGGACTTGGAAGATCATTTTTAACTCCCTTCTAGATATCATTATGGAATTGGATTCCAGCAGTTTGGGTTGATGGACAACTTCCTTGGCCAGGTGGCAGATGGTCTTTTGGCTGAAGGGAAGTTTCTCTCCACATCAACTACCTGGAGCTGCTGCTGGGGAAGCTTTCCATGAACAGCCTAAACAGGAATTGCTCTAATTGCCTGATCCTTCTCCAAATGGACAAAATCTCAGCCATCTGCGACATCAGCAAACTTGACGGATCCAAGATATGAAACCTCACCATTCTGAGGAAGGATCTTTGGTCCTATGGCCAATGGTGGCACCTAAAACTTCAAGCACAATTTTTTCCAGACCTCTCCAAATCTTTCATCAACAGGCACTCATGAGACCTTTGCAACCTTTAGAGTCACTCCTATACTCTACTTAGAAGTGGATCTTTTCAATTCTAGCCTGAACCGCCTACTTCTTTGCTTTGTGACCTGACACTCAGATCCAGAGGTCTGATCAGCAGATAAGTAGACTCCTTTCAGCAGACTAGAACCTCTATTGGGCTTGTGCTTTCTTTTCATTCAGAATCCTTTCTCCACCATGGTTTACCTTCATTGATTCCTAAGATGCCTAGTTTTAGTCACTTCCTTTTAGCTCTCCCTAGCATTGTTTCCCGCTCTATTGGAATGTGTTTTGGCTCTTCCATGGACACTTTCCAATAACCCCACAATTCTTACCTGACAAATAAAACAAGTCATCTATTCTTTGTCCCTCTGTGATTTGTTACAAATAATAGGTGGTACTATGCTGCATCAGGTCTGTGATCCACCTGGAGATTGTCATAAAGGCTAGTCCTGACAAAGAGAACAGTCTGCTTAATGGTTCCTGCCTTGCCCACAGACTAAAATGAATCCATAAATGTATTACTATCAGAAGGCTCCTCCAATGCAATGGGTCAATGCATTTGAAATGGATCAAAGACTTGCATTTTTGTAGTACCAACTGCGAGATAGAAAGGAATACAAAGAGAATTGTCTTGCTTATTTGTACATATTATATGTAATTATTTGCACCTTTAATGTATATCCAAGGAATAGTTGAATTGTGTTGTTAATTTGTATATATTATATGTCTATCATATATGTAATTAATGTAATTACACATTCAACTTGAAACATTTTTGCCACTGTTGCCACTTTTCTTTATAAAGAAAATGCATAACAAGTATAAGTACACAGAGATAGATATGGCTGGTATTATTAAATCAGGTTGGGCAGCAACAGATCTATCCTCATTTCTAACCACACTTTGTATGTATATTTTACTCAAGTTTTGTGGGGGTGATATGGGTGAACCCTTAGGCTTATGTATTAAGAGGAACATCAGCTATGATGGATTCTGAAATTATAAATGAACGCAGCTCTCTTTTAGTAGTGTTTATTGGCTTCTGTTCGTGGATGTGTGTACAGCTTTTGAAGGATTTTAGCAGTAAATAAGAAAACAAAATATCAATTGTTCACAGTATTGTGACCATAATATCGAGGCATAAAATATCAAATAGGTAGTTGCCCAGAGGCAGGTATGGATTTAATTCCATATCGACATACCTTGATGTTTTACACAGAACCAAGATAAGTGGTATGTAGAGTTAGGTATAGAAAATTGTCCCTACATATTCTAGCCACAATATTGTGACCTGTCTATAATCTGCCTTCAATATTTCCAGTCTACATCCTTCTAAAGCACCTATCCCAGGGCCCAGATGCATTGAAGAACAATACACCTACCAACCTTCCTTGACCCACATGGATTGGTCTTTTTGTTTAGTGTTGCAATCATTTTTTTCATTGTAATGTTAGTACACTCTGTGGATGTTCTGTAAATGCTGTCCAATGGTGACAAAACTGTATTTGGCTGTTATTCTATGTGCTGTAATAGTGAGGAAATGTCGAATGCTTTGTAGAATGTATGCATATTAGGTTTGTTTGGTTTCATTTCTGTTATGCAGTATTGAGATAACCATTAGAACTATGCAGAATCTGGGCAGTTTAGGAATGTATGTTTATTTTCATTGTTAGCCCTGTCAGCCTTAGGATGGTCTTTCCTGAATCGTTTTGCCTTCACCCCCTTAGCTTTCTGGATTCACTTTTGTTGGCTTTTGGATTCCATGCCCTTTCCCACAGCTAATCAATGCTAATGTGCTTGTGGTCTCTCCTATAAACATGGTAAAATTGGCTTATACCTGTGTGGCATTTGTCATTTATGTATAGGTCCCTAGTAAAGTAGTATATCATATACCTAAAATTAATTGCTACTAGTGGGCCTGCATCACCTGTTGTGTCACCCACTTACCACTATCATAGTCAGTCATATTTTTCGACATTGACCCAGTCTTGTGCGACTAGATGTCTGAGTTTGGTGATTTTACCTTTTAGGTGATATATTTTAATTTAAGCTTTGAATATCTATCTCTGTTATTCTACAAGTTGAATTTTCAAATATATAATATTAAATACTCTATATATAGAAATGAAATATAAATAAAATACTCTATTTTTCTAGATTGATGTGGTATTTTTTTGTTGTGTTTTCACTTTAATACCATTTGTACTGCAGAAATACTTTTAATACATTTGGCTGCTTTTTTGTATTGGCACAAGTGTGCCTGCTTTGTAAGAAGGATTGTTTTTGTGCAGGAAGGAGCACCTTCCTGCACAAAAAGAATTCCCTAAGATATTTTCCTCTTTCTTTGTGTGCCGCCGAATGCAGGGAAAAAAAGAGAAATAACGATATTTCTCTTCATTGTGCCTCACCTGGAAAGGAGTAACATTTTGGCACATTCCCAGGTCTGCAACTTCTGGTAAATCTGGGAATGTATCAAAATCCATTGATGTTGCATGGGAACATCCATGCAACACCCATGGAATACCTCCATGGGGCAGAGTAACAGAACACTGTGAGTAGCACTGCATTGCCTTACTTCACATTTATGAAACCACTCAGGGCCATGCAATGTGGTCTTGCATGGCTTCATAAATCACATTTTTGGCTTACATCGTGCAACCCTACTTATAAATATGCCCCTAAATGTCTAGTCTGTCTTTATAGATTAATCAACTTCTTGTTACCTCGTGTAGCCCTAACAAACAGTAATATATTTTTCATTTTGGTTCCCAAACAGTGAATAAACATTGTTGTTGGTGTCATGTCATCTGCATCTGTAGCTACCAATGACATATTATATATTCCTATTTCATTTGAAACGTGTTTATTGTGTACACATTTTAATAGTGTTTTCATTTGTTGCATGGACCTTTTAGTAGTAGATACTTGAAATAGATAGCTCCTACTCTTTAAATTCCAAAAACCTCTGTCAAAGTGTCATGAAAATGTCCTCTTTATCTCCATCTCTTGCGCACTTCACATGATGGAGATACACAAGACAAGTTATGCATTACTTTTCAGCCTCAAGTTACAGCCAGTGCCATCAATGGAAACCCATATCCCGGTGTCTTGCTTCACTGTACCTCTTCCTGTGTCATGCTTCACTGTTCCTGTGTCAGGTTTCACTGTACCTGTGACATGTTTCACTGTATCAGGGTCAGGCTTCACTGTACCTGTGACATGCTTCACTGTACCTGTGTCACGCTTCACAGTACCTGTGACATGCTTCACTGTATCTGTGTCAGGCTTCAGTGTACCTGTGACATGCTTCACTGTACCTGTCAGATTTCACTGTACCTGTGTCACGCTTCGCAGTACCTGTGACATGCTTCACTGTATCTGTGTCAGGCTTCAGTGTACCTGTGACATGCTTCACTGTACCTGTCAGATTTCACTGTACCTGCGTCACGCTTCGCAGTACCTGTGACATGCATCACTGGTTACTCTGCATGGCAACACATACAGATGGTGATCAGGAAAGCACAGTTTCCAAAGATTTGGGCCCATATTTATACTTTTTGACGCAAAACTGCGGCAACGCAGTTTTGCGTCAAAAAAATTAGCGCCGGCTAACGCCAATCTGAAGCGCCATGCGGGCGCCGTATTTATTCAATGACGTTAGCCGGCGTTAGCCGCCGGCGCTGTCTGGTGTGCGTTAAAAAAAACGACGTACACCAGGCAGCGCCGGCGTAGGGGGAAAATGGCGTATGGGCGTCCACAAATGGTGCAAGTCAGGCTGAGGCAAAAAAATCGCCACAACCCGATTTGCGCCATTTTATTACGACGCCCATCCCCCATTGAAATGACTCCTGTCTTAGCAAAGACAGGAGTCATGCCCCCTTGCCCAATGGCCATGCCCAGGGGACTTCTGTCCCCTGGGCATGGTCATTGGGCATAGTGGCATGTAGGGGGGCACAAATCAGGCCCCCCTATGCCACAAAAAAAAAATTAAAAAAAATACTTACCTGGACTTACCTTATGTCCCTGGGGTGGGTCCCTCCATCCTTGGGTGTCCTCCTGGGGTGGGCAAGGGTGGCAGGGGGTGTCCCTGGGGCCAGGGGAGGGCACCTCTGGGCTCATTCTGAGCCCACAGGTCCCTTAACGCCTGCCCTGACCCAGGCGCTAAAATCCGGCGCAAATGCGGGTTTTTTAGACCGGCCCACTCCCGGGCGTCATTTTTGCCCGGGAGTATAAATACGACGCATATGCATCGCAGTCATTTTTTAAGACGGGAACGCCTACCTTGCATATCATTAACGCAAGGAAGGTGTTCACGCAAAAAAATGACGCTAACTCCATGAACTTTGGCGCTAGACGCGTCTAACGCCAAAGTATAAATATGGAGTTAGTTTTGCGTCTAATTTGCGTCGAAAAAAACGACGCAAATTCGGCGCAAACGGAGTATAAATATGCCCCTTGATGCCTTGCGCTAACTAGAGGACACCCTCAGCATAGACTAGCACGGATGTGCATGCAAAGCTTTCACCGTGCACAGATGTGTGCACTTTCACCGCTCAGCCACTCTCAGGACCTCAGTGATGCCCACAGTGCTTTCGTCCTGTCCTGCACTCTATCTCACACTGCTCGCCTCAGCCCTAGGTTTATGGAAGCAAAACTTGTTGCCCTACTGTGAAACAGATGGGGATTCCCCTCGAAATACAGCAAACATTTGCGCATGATAAATACTGCAACCCCACACCGCACATCTTTTCACAGTTACTTCAAAACCCTTCCATCCCTCGCCACACACGATCCGGTACTTGCCTGCATGCAGCTGTGTGTCCTTCTGCACCGGAAGAGCTGAATGAATGTTGATCTTTCCTGAAGAGTCTGACATCCCAATCCTGTCTATTTTGGATTGAAACTGTTTGCTGGATAAAGTGGATTTGGAAAGCTACAGTCTTGCTAGATACTTTTTTAAAGTTTTGATAAACGGAGAGCTGCACCATGTCTGCCTGAAAATCATTCTCTTGTAGCCCATCGTGTGAATAGATGACAAGCAATTTGGCCACTCGTGCATTATGTTCTTCTCAGTTACCTTGCCAATGCTTTGCCCAATCATCAGAGGTCTAAGGGATCGTCCACAATTAATTCGTGGCTCCTAATTGTACGCTTGTTGTGCTCCTTTGTCGAAGTCAATCAATGTTGTTGTGAGTCTGAGTTAATCACTGCACCGCATCAACGCAAAAAGTCTGAGTAAAGTGGGGCTCTGAAGAGTAGGATGGGATGGCTATGAAGCACCACCTTGTAGGCCATTAGAGCAACTGCAATGATTTTCTGCGGCTGTAAAATTGTCTTAAATCGTTTATTTAAAATATTGTCACAAACTCAAAACGGCAGTAATCTTGCTAAGTTTTAAAAATAAATCCCAAACTTTCCAAATTTATACACTTCTACTATACATTTTGCCAAGACCGATGGAAATTGTTGTTGAACTTGTGAAAAATCCTCAAAACATATGTTGGTTGTATTAAACTAACCTATAGATTCCGTTTTTCTCAATATCGTGAAAGTCAAGTCACTCCTGAAACTGGCGTAATACTTGCCCCCTTAGCCCCGACAGTGCTGGGAGCCCCAGAGATCCAAGGGGCCCCCTTAGCACAGTACACTGTGCACAGATGGCTGGCCCCGCCCTGTGAGCTCCCGGCTGGGTGGGAGAGGCCTCCATGTACTTTGCAGGGGGTCCCTCTAAAGTTTCGTAACACCACTGAGCTCTGATAGCCTGAATGTGCAGTTCAATAAATCAGTGGTGCTTAAAATGTGGTCAGCTCCATCGGGGAATGTGATGCCTTCTCATGACGTTGGTCACGAGCAGATGAATAAAGTATATATTAAAAAGAAAGCAAAATGCAAAATTGAACATTTGCTCTGTAAATGTCAGGGAATTTAAACTTGTAGGTTAAAAACTAAGGGCCTGATTTAGAGTTTGCCGGATGGGGTTACTCTGTCACAAATGTGATGGATATCCCGTTTGCCATATTACAATTCCATTGTATACTGTGGCAGCCTTAAAAAGGACAGGATGTCGGTCACGTTGGTGACCAGTAACCCCATCCGCCAAACTCTAAATCAGGCCCTAAGTTGGTATGCTTAGCTTGATTTGCGGGAGCAACTGAAGTACAGCAAACTGTAACTAGTGTGGACAACTTCTGCCGCTAATTGTAGCACTGGTATGTACCAAAACGTGTGCATTAAGAACAAAAACTGCAGAGTGATATGCTAGATTGTAGCAAATCATTTTGTATTTTAGAAATAAAACACATTTTGAAATCTTAAACTTTAACATTAGCATTTCAAATTGTGTATATTTCTTTGTGAATTAAATAACATTTAATTAGTTAATTAGTGTGCCTGTTTAGAGTATACTTTTTGTACTTTTATGTGTTTATTTTAGGTTCAAGTCGTGGAAACTGCTAATGCTAGGGTCCCCGGCTTCCACAACTTATTAAACCAACAGAAGTCAAGAGTTTAATAGCCACTGCTTTAAATCACTATGTTAGAGGTGTCATAATAGCCTTGATAGGCTTGGGATATTCTCCAATTAAAGCTGATTCCAAGCCTTGTGTAGAGCAGAGGTCTCCTCCTCTGAGAAAGTTATGATAGCATACATGATGAGCAATCTCAAAGGAAATGCTAATCTCAGAGTTTCTTCATTAATGAAACATAAAAGGATCAGCTGCAAGGAGTTATGCACTCTTTGAGGATGGACTTTAAAACCTGTTTCTGGAATGTATAAAAGCACTATGAAAGGGCAAAATAACATATTATATAAGGCCCTCCTCCACACAGTGAAAATATGTCTATCGTAGAAGACATATTAAGAAAGTCTATAGGGACTGACAAAGTGGAATGCACTAAAAGATAATGTATGGATGCATGCTTTTATTACTGGGCCATCAATAAAAAACATAAGGATATCTTGGGGAATGAAATAATAAATATGGAAGAAGGGAAAAAGGACATCTGAAAAGGAAATATTTCAGAAAGCAATCCAGAGAAAGCCCTATATTTTGCACAGTGAGGGAGCTAAAGGAATGCTGGTAACATGTAGCATAGGGTTCATTCATGTCTGAACATATTCAAATATGATGGGATCTAACCCTGAGAGAGGCATGATTAATTAAATCAGATGCCCTAGTTAAGAGTGCTAAAGTAAAGAGATGTTATTGAAAAAATCAAGTAAGTGTGCTGCAGTAAAAATCACAAAAACATTTCCATTAATCACAAAAAATGTAGTGTGTTGGGAATGACATTTTCTGCATGGTCATCCCCAGATTTTTTCCCTTTCTTCTGACCTCGTTTTTGCTGGATTTAGGACTCTGGACACTTTACCAGTGCTAAAGTGCTTGTGCTCACTCCTTAAAATATGGTAATATTGGATCATACCCAATTGGTATGTTTAATTTACTTATAAGTCCCTAGTAAATCACAATACATGTGCCCAAAGGCTGATAATTAAATACTACTAGTGGGTCTGCAGCACTGATTGTGCCACTAACATATGGAGCCCCTTAACCATGTCTCAGGCCTCCCTTTTATTACATACGTCACCCCTATGTGACCCACATGGCAGGGTGCAGTGTGTTTAAAAGGTAGGACAGGACATGTACTTTTAAGTTTTACATGTCCTGGAAATGATAAACAGTCTATTTAGTTTTTCACTGATTTGAGGGCTGCTCACTCCTCTCATAGTTTAGCATTGGGAATTTCCTTGTATACTTTTAATTGGTAAGTTCTGATCTGAAAGGAGTGACGTTGCCATGTTTGGTATGTTTGGAATGGTAGTGAGAAATCCTGCATGAAGTTGGATTTAGCATTACTAATGTAGAAATACCACGTCCAGAAAGTAGACATTTCCCTACTCTTACTGCTCTTTATGCCTTACAGCTTGTTTCCAACCCATGTCTGGTCTGTGCTGGGTGACAGCTCCCCTTGTGCATTCCATGCAGACAGCCATAAACAAAGTACACTCAACTGCACCTGCATTCAACTGCATACTGATGGGTCTTCCTGGGCAGCAAGGGAAGAGGGGCTCTCACACTTCAAAGGGCATTGTCCCGACCCCACACAAAGGACTGATAAACCCCACACATCTCCTGGCAGACAGGACTGGGCTGAAAGGGGAACTGATGCACTTCAAAACCACTCTTTGAAGTCTCACTCACTTCAAAGGCACATTTGAGATTAAGTACTAGGTCTCAAACCCCATCAAATCAGACACATCTGGACCTAAAACTGGACTATGTTAGAAGGACTACCGGGCTGCTCAAAGGAGTCTACAGGACTGCTTTTCTGGATGGACTGCTTTTCTGCTTGTTGCCCTGCTGCCTGCTGCCTGCTGCTCCCTGACTCTGCTGAAAGGACTCTGCCTTTCCACCACAAGTGATCTCCAAGGGCTTGTTTGCTTGCCTCCTATTTCCAAGTCTCAGGCACATCAAAGACTTGAACCATCTGCACATGGACTCTACAAGCTGTGAGTCTGCCCTGCCTTGGAAGTTGGTTCAAGGTGCTTCACCTTCTGCGGTGTTCATGAGAGCTGCCGCAAAGCAACGCGAAGCCATGCAAAGCCTCACTGCACAGCTGTCAGCCTCACCGGACTCAATTGGCGGGATGCCCTGTAAAGCCTGGCCATGCAGCTGCCAGCCCATCATAACCAACTCACAGCAACACCAAACCCTGCAAAGGATTGCTGCACATCTCCCCATGATCAATGCACAGCAACATCAAGCCCTGCATAGCAAAGCAGCACTGCACAGCTTCTTCAAACCAACGTCAGATGACACGAAGCCTTGCAAAGCAATGTCGCACAGACAGCACACCAGGAATTGAGGTACTCCCTGTCGCCGGCCAGTTCTCCGTCCTGGTCGGCCTGAACTTGTGACTTTCTCCTAGTCCATCGTGAGAAGATGAACACAATTGACTCTATGCTCTTCTATACACAATTTTCACCTAAACCTTTAAAATTGCAAACCTCAGGATCTACGTGTTGATTTTTTGAATTTTTTTATTTTATTTTATTTATAAAAACATAATCTATTTTTCTAATTTGGTGTGTAGTCTTTTTGTGGTGTTTTTACTGGATTACTGTATGAGTTACTGCACAAATAATTTACACATTGCCTTCCAAGTTAATCCTGCCTGCTCTGTGCTGAGCTATTGAAGGGTGAGCACAGGGTAATTTAGGTTGTGTTGTGACTTACCCTGATTAGCATTGTGATCCCTACTTGGACAGGGTGCATACCTCTGCCAACTAGAGACCAAAGGGCAGTTTTAAGGAAAGTGGTGCTGCACACAGTGCAGCGCCACTTTCCTTGCGCCCCTTAGCGCCCCTCTACTGCCACCATATGTGAGTCACATCGAAAATGTAGTGCACCATGGTGCGTAGGAGGGGGCAATAGCATCAAAAGCTTTGACGCTATTGATGTACTGTCAGGGTTAGTGCCCAAATTTTGGCACTAACTCTGAACAGTACATAGGGGCCTATTGTAAACAATGGTGTGCCCACTTTCAACGCCTGCTCTGAGCAGGCTTTAAAAGTGCTTTATAAGTGCCAAAAAAAAAAGACGCAAAGAAATCTCTTAGATTTCTTTGCTCCATTGTTTTGGCTCCCCTAGTGGGGGAACACCCCCTTTGCATACATTATGCATGGCACATGCATAATATGGTGCAAAGGGTTACAAAGTTGAGCAATGTATTCATTGCACCAATTTGTAAATTTTGCACGGGGAAAAGGTCAACTTAGCACCGCCATAGCTTAAAAACAATTATGCTAAGGCAGCGATAAAGTGGCACTAGCCCTCTTAAATCGTGGCTCAATTTTTAACATACTGGTATTCTGGTAGTACTTGTGGGAAAGCAAAATGTGCAAAAATCAGCGCACACCACCCAAGCAAACCTAAATGGAAAAAACATCAGTCCTATCTCTATGTTGACTGATTTTCCCTTAAAGGTACCTCCCCTTCCTTTCCAAACTCCTGTACACACAAGAAGGTGCAAAAAATGGGAGGTTGGGAAGGAGAGGACTGGACTTGGAGGGAGAGAACTATGATTTAGGGAAATGAAAATGAGCAGTTATTGCTTCTTTAACCGCAATCCATTCTTCCCTTTCAGAACACACTTGGAATCTATTCAAAGAATGACAGTGCCTGGGAAAACCTCAAAGAAGTGCAAGCAAATAAAAGGGCATATATTCCCCCAATCTTCTGGATGATGTAATAGCCAAGAGGAAAGCTACCCTTTCTGACAAGCACTGCAAATCTGCCTTCTCCGGGGGTTCAAACTGAGGCAATTGAAGACCTCTAAGCATTATCAGTAAATCCCAAGATGGAACAATATATTGAAATCTCCGCTCCTTGGGTCTACAACTCTTCAGAAGATGGGCCACCAAAGGAAAGATGATAGAGAGGTCATGGAGGAGCTTCTAAATGCCCCAATTGGTGCTCACTGAGCTGTAGGGTGGGAAGAACTAACCTCTTCAAATAACCTTCTCCTAAGAAGTAAAGGATTGAAAGAACTTGGTGCTGCCACTTTCACAGAACACCAAGAAGAAAATAACCCCCAATCTTATTGTATGATTTTTATGTAGAGGACTTTCTAGACTTCTGTAGATCCTTGGTCACTTCTCATGAGCACCCCATCTTTACAAGGCCTCACATTTCAATTTCCAAGCCATCACATTTAGGCCCTTATTATGACATTGGCGGTAAGTGCTGCTTACTGCCATGCTGACTGCCCCCAACACACTGCGACCGCGGCTGGATACCGCTATGCGTATTATGACCCACACATAGAAATCTGCCACTATACAGACGCACACACAAGTCCACCAGACGAAAGGTCTGTAGTAAACTGGCGGTACCAAAACCCACACCGTTACGCCTACAGAAATACGCCCACAGCATTATGACCCACGAATCAATGCAGCTGACATTTAACTGCGGTAAACCATTGGCGGTACATACCGCTGCGCTCAAAATACACACACACTAACAAAACAACACCGCACTGGACAATTCAAACTACACACACCTGACACACATACACACACCACACCCACACCCAAAAACCACGATAAAACACACACCCACATTACCCACAACCCTTTACCACTACAGACAAGTTGCTACAGAGAGAGAGACCCGCCAGGAGCACCCACAGAACCACAGCCACAGAACACCATCACCCATACACCATCCACGCACTTCACAGCACACCCCACACACTCTCACACACACCACTCACACTACACCCATGGCACCACAAAGACACCCCAGGTTCTCAGAGGAGGAGCTAAGGGTCATGGTGGAGGAAATCATCCGGGTAGAGCCACAGCTAATTGGAGCACAGGTGCAGCAGACATCCATTGCAAAGAAGATGGAGCTATGGCGGAGAGTCGTGGACAGGGTCAACGCCATGGGACAGCACCCCAGAACAAGAGATCACATCTGGAAGACCTACGGCAGAAGGTGCGTTTCCTGGTTGCAAGACACCAGATAGCTGTACAGAGGACTGGCAGTGGATCCCCACCTCCTCCCCCACAACTAAGAACATAGGAAGAGCAAGTCTTCTTGGCAATCATGCATCCTGAAGGCCTGGCAGAAGTAGCAGGAGGACTGGACTCTGGTAAGTCAAATCTTTACTACTTTCACCTCCCCTACCTGCATGCCATCACATACCCTCACCCCCATCACCTTACCACCTCACATATACCCCACCATCACAACCTACCCATCCCAGTAACCAGAACTGCACCACCAATGCATGGACACCACTCACAGACCTGCATCGACAACCACCACCACAGCATGCACACTAGTGACAATCACTTAGCCAATCAAATCATAACTCACACAAGCCAAAGGTGCCTTGGTAATAACAACCATAGGGGGAAACATACCCAAGCACAAGATGTCACACGCAGTAACAATCACACTGCTTTCACATATCGACAGGACCCCCACACAACGACACCGGAGAGGAGGTGCAGCAACATCCACTCCCCCCACAGAAGAGGCCCACAGTGATGACAGCAGCTCTGCACGCCTGGATCAGGATGATCCAACCTGGCCCATCAGGGACCTCTGGACAGTCGGTGACCCAGGCACAGTCCCATACCACCACAGAGTATCCCCCTCAGGAAACACCAGCACAGCACCAACCCAGCAGGCCCATCCCTCTGTCCCCAGTGCACGTCAATCAGCAGTGTGTCCACCACTACAGGGACCCCAGGCAACCCCACAAACACAGGACGATCAGGGACCTGGGGTTAGTGGCAGTGGGCACATGGTTCAGGGGACAGATGCACAGGACAACAGGGAAGCTGGGAGGACTGCTGTGCGACAGGGGGAGGACAGTCCCAGGGAACCGACTCTCCAGGAGGCACTCACCAACATCCTGGGAGCATACCACCATTCCCAGGAGACCATGGGTCAGATACTGGCCAAGTTGCAGGAGACCCAACGGCTGCAAGAGTGACAGTACCTGGTGATCAGGAAGGACCTGAGGGACATCCACACCAGCCTGGTCACCATTGCAGGGGTGCTGGCAGACATGGCCAACACCATGAGGGAGGCAGTGGCACACCAACGGACACTAGCCACATCGATGAACAGCTCTCCACCTCCGCTGATGCTAGTGGACAGGAAGCCCCACCACAGGAACAACAGGCCATCAGCACCCCTCCCCCTGCAGAAGGAGAACCACCCCGCAAAAACAAAAGGTCCCTGCAATCCAGGCAGAAGCCAGAGAACATTGCCAAGACCCACGCCAGGAAATAAGACCCACCCCCGAATGTCACACTTGTGTCCCACTATGTCACCCTGTCCACCATAAACTGCCATTGCTCCACTTCCTATGCCCCCTTGGACAATGCACATGTGATACCAATAGACTGTACTCTATCCTGGACTTTCCTCTATCAGCAACCCAGCCCATTGCCTCCACTTATTAGCACATAAATTAACACCCTTGGAACAAATACAAGTATGGAGTCTGTGAATTGATTGAAATATGTATTTGTTTAACAAACTGTAAACATTGCAATTCAACTGTACAATTATGTATACATAGGTATGACCTGTAGTGGGCAGCAGTAAACACACCAGGAGCCAGAGTGGGGCACAGATATCTGAAAATAGAGATGCCAAAGGGTACAGTAAGTGCCATAGAATTAGGAAAATCAGACTGTCATGTACAATGTTCAACACAAAATTGCAATGGAAGGTGAAGTTACAGTGTCTTACCTGTGTGTCACTGGAAGTTCTGTTGAATTATAGTTGTTCTGTTGTGCACATCCTCTTCCTCTGTCTCCTCTACGTTGCCATACGACTGCTGCCACATGACCATCTCCAGCCATCTCCAGCCTCATCCTCCTGCAGAAAAGGCACCTGGCGTCTCAAGGCCAGGTTGTGCAACATGCAACATGCAACTATGATCTGGCACACCTTCTTGGGTGAGTAGTACAGGGATCCACCTTTCAGATGGAGGCACTGGAATCTGGTCTTCAGGAGGCCAAAGGTGTGCTCAATTATCCTCCTTGTTCGCCCAGGTGCCTCATTGTAACGCTCCTCTGCCCTTGTCCTGGCATTCCTCACTGGGGTCAGTACCCATGAGAGGTTGCGGTAACCAGAGTCACCTGAGGGTTAGACAAACACTCACCCTTAGGGCCAACCCCACACCCATATACCAACAGACACTGGGTGGGGACCATGGGCTCACATATTAGCCACACCCTGTGCCTCTGTAGTTGAGACATCACATATGGAATGCTGCTATTCCTCAAGATAAAGGCATCATGCACAGACCCAGGAGACTTTGCACTGACATGGGAGATGTACTGGTTCGACGGGCACACTATCTGCACATTCAGAGAGTGAAAACTCTTTTGGTTTTTTAACACCTGTTCATTTCTCTGGGGAGGGATAAAGGCAATATCTGTACCATCAATAGCACCAATGATGTTGGGGATATGTCCAAGTGCATAGAAGTCAGCCTTCACTGTGGCCAAATCCTCCACCTGTGGGAATTCAATGTAGCTGTGCATGTATTTCATCAGGGCTGACAACACTCTGGTCAGCACGTTTGAGAACATAGGCTGTGACATCCCTTCTACCAAGGCCACTGTCGCTTGGAAGGACCCACTTGCCAAGAAATGGAGCACTGACAGGACCTGAACAAGAGGGGGGATACCAGTGGGGTGGCGGATAGCTGAGATCAGGTCTGGCTCCAATTGGGCACACAACTCTTCCATTGTGGCCCTATAAAGTCTGTAGGTAAGGATAATGAGCCTTTCCTCCATTGTCGCCAGGTCCACCAGGGGTCTGTACACAGAGGTATGTCCGAATCTCCTATTCATCCTCAGCGGTTGAACTCTAGGGTGTGCAACGGTGAGCAGATGTTCATATTCAAAGATATCCTCAGAGTAAAATGCCTTGCATTTTGTTACAGAAACAGTATGTGAACGTGTAGGTCCATTGATGTGCCTATGTCTCCTGTGATGCAGTTAGGTGCCCTGGTCTGTTCCCCCCTGAAATGGCAGCCGCCTGACCTGTGAGGAGGGACAAGTGGAAATGAGGTAATTCCGCTGACATTGTGCGCCGTTGCCGGAGGCGGTCGATGACCGCCATGCAACACCTCATTGGTTATGATTGGGGCTTAAGGGTTCCAGGAGCCAATGGTTATGTACTCTGGACGTGACGGTATGCACCACTGTGTACGTGACTGCCATTTTCTATCTGTTCACTCACTTGCTACCTGACCTTCAACAGGAGAGGACCTACACTGCAAGTGCTGCTGTGACCTGTGTCTGGAAGCGACCATGGCTCGAGTGTCTGTGGAAAGGGCCCCTGCCTTCACTTCGGAGGAGTTGGAGAGACTAGTGGATGGGGTCCTACCCCAGTACCGTTTACTTTATGGTCCTCCAGACCAACAGGCGAGTACACTGTGAGCACGATGCATGGGGCATGAATGTATGGAGTGCTGTGTGTGTAAGCCTCATGTAGGGGGGTAGCTGAGGGGTTCTGGGCAGCGTGCTGCATGTATGGTGGGCAATGTCTGTGTGTAAGGGTATGGGAGGGATATTGTGGGTCATGAGTGTAACAGGCTGGATGGTAGGACTAATACCTTTTCTTATGTATCTTTTTCTGCAGGTCAGCGCCCATCAGAAAAAGGGTATTTGGTGTACCATCGCCAAGGAGGTGCGGACCCTGGGGGTCTTTGACAGGCGGAGCACCGACTGTCGCAAACGGTAGCAGGACCTCCGCCGCTGGGCTCTCCAGAGTTGGATGGGCGCTTGAAGGCATCGCAGCAGCCACAAAAGGGTGAGTACAGTTTCAGAATCATGAAAGTGCACGTGTTGAGGTGTTATCTGGGTGGGGGATGCGGGTCTGTGGATGCCCCTAGGCCTGGACGAACATGGCAGGGTAGGTTTCATGATGGGCAGGCTCAGATGCACTCCAACCCCAAAACTGCTAGTAGGCATCTCCTACTGGGCAGGGACCTGTGGGTTTCAGGTGTGTTGCTATTGGCGTGAGGCATTGTACCACACAGCCTGATGACTAGCATTGGAACTGGTAGTGCATGGCCTAGTGCATGGGGCTGTTCCCTGTGTGTTGTGTACACCAACGGCGGTTTTGTTGCTGGCACTGACCAAGTGTATCCTCTGTCTCTCCCCCCTTTTTGTTTTGTCACCCTGTCCTTGTGCGCATTAGCATAATCTGGCGGAGGAGAAGAGGCACCAGCGACGAAGGGAGCTGCATTCCACATTGCCTGTGAGGCCGAATCCACCGACGGTGAGGGCACCAGTGGGATGGAGGATGAGGGGAGCACCACGGCGGAGAATGGAGGGGACAGTTCGAGCAGCGACACCTCCTCTGATGGAAGCTCCCTGGTGGTGGTGGACACCTCTGTGGCCACCCCAATTACAGGTACAGCTGCCACCCCTGTACCAGCACCGCCCTCCCAGCAGCCCCTCAGCGTGTTTCCCGTGCCCGCTCACCCAGGAGGGTGGGCATCTCCTTCGCCCCAGGCACCTCAGGCCCTGCCCCAGTCAGCCCTGCTGCCCTCAGTGAAGAAGCTATTGACCTCCTGAGATCCATCTCTATTGGGCAGTCAACCATACTGAATGCCATCCAGGGGCTAGCAGGGCATATGTAACAAACAAATGTATTCCTGGAGGGCATTTACTCTGGCGTGGTGGCCCAACAGAGATCATTCCAGGCTCTGGCCAACTCCCTGATGCAGCCGTTGTCCCTGTCTCTAGCCTCCCCCCTCCAACTTCCTCCACCCAGTCCCAATCCCCCCAACCCCAGCCTATCTCAACCACACCTTCAGACCAGCATGCACCCAAATCAACACACAGAAGTGGCTCAGGCAAACACAAGCACCACAATTCATCCCACAGGCACTCACACAAGCACCATCCAGAAGGAGACACACCAACATCCACTGCCTCCACTGTGTCCCCCCACCTCTTTGTCATCCACCTCCCTCCCAGTAGCGTCTCCACTCACACCTGCATGCACTACATCCTCATCCACTACCTCCATCACCATCACTCTTACCACTACACGCCCCTCACTACCAGTCACCACCCCCACATCCATGCACACGTCCGCAGTGTCCTCTCCAACTGTGTCTGTGTCCCCTCCTCCCAAAGTACACAGACAAAAGCACTCAGAAACCCAATAGTCATCCACCTCACAACAGCATCCAGCCCATGCACCTGCACCCAAACACAGTAGACAGACACCTCCTACAACCACTCCCTCTTCCTCCACTCCCAAACCTTCACCTTCTTCCAGCCCCAGTGTCCCTAAAAGGCTTTTTATCTCCACCCTTGACCTAGTCCCTGCCCCTCCCCCCGTCCTTCACTTCGGGCCAAGGTGGGCAGAACCCAGACCAGCACCTCAGCCACCCAGTCAACGGCCACTGCCGTTTCTGCAGCTACTTCAGGTGTGAGAGGCTCCAAGGAGTTACCTGTCAGCACTGCCAGTGTGCCTGCACCAGCTACCAAGGGCAAGAAGGGTCTACTAGCGAGCAAGGACAAGGAGGCACCACTAGCTAGCAAGAGCAAGGAACCACCACCAGCTAGCAAGGGCAACGAAACACCACCAGCTAGCAAGGGCAAGGAGGCACCACCAGCTTGCAAGGGCAAAAAGGGACCACCAGCTACCAAGAACAGGAAGTGAAAACCATCTGGCAGAAGCAAGGAGGCACCACCAGATGCCAAGGGCAAGAAGGGAACACCAGCTGCCCAGGGCAAGGAAAAAGGCACAGAAGCCGCAGGCAGGATTGATGTGGTGCCTGGTGCTGGAGCAGCATCTGGGCAAACAACATCAGCCATGGCACTTCAGCCATCTGAGGCTGTGGGGGAAGTGCTGGAGCCTCCCCCCACCACTGACATCACCGCCACCTGCACCACTGCCAGCACCGCCACCTGCATCGCCAGAAGCACCACTGCCAGCAGCAGCAGCCCCAGTGGGCAGCAGTCTGAGGCTGCAGGGGAATGGCTGGAGCCTCCCCCCACCACTCACAGCACCGTCACCTGTACCGATGCACCATCCAGGATCTGCATCGCTGGGCACAAAGCCCCCTCCAGAACCAGTGGAAGAAGGAATCCACTCACCCCCTCCTTGCCAGAATGAAGCACACTGGGCACAAAGCCCCCTCCAGAACCAGTGGAAGAAGGCATCCACTCACCCCCTCCTTGCCAGGATAGACCACACTGGGCACAAACCCCCTCCAGAACCAGTGGAAGAAGGCATCCACTCACCCCTTTCTTGCCAGGATGAAGCACACTGGGCACAAAGCCTCCTCAAGAACAAGTGGAAGAAGGCATCCACTCACCCCCTCCTTGCCAGGATGAAGCACACTGGGCACAAGGCCCCCTCCAGAACCAGTGGGGAAGCCATCCACTTGAGAGACTGTGGCTTTGCACTCCCCAGGACCAAGCAGTGGGCAAACCACCCACTAGAGAGACTGTGGCTTTGCACTCCCCAGGACCAAGCATTTAGCAAACCACCCACTAGAGAGACTGTGGCTTTGCACTCCCCAGGACCAAGCAGTGGGTAAACCACTCACTAGAGAGACTGTGGCCTTGCACTCCCCAGGACCAAGCAGTGGGCAAACCACGCACTAGAGAGACTGGGGCTTTGCACTCCCCAGGGCCAAGCAGTGGACAAACCACCCACTAGAGAGACTGTGGCCTTGCACTCCCCAGGACCAAGCAGTGGGAAAACCACCCACCAGAGAGACTGTGGCCTTGCACTCCCCAGGACCAATCAGTGGGAAAACCACCCACTAAAGAGACCATGGCTTTGCACTCCATAGGACTCCACAGAGGGCATGTAGCCCCCTCCAGGAGAAGTGATGTTTTACCATCTTCCAGCTGATGTGCTCCCCTTTGCCTTCCCCCTGAGGTGCCTGTATGTCTTCGACCTGATGCCCCAGCAGTGTTCTCTCCATATTGAGGCAGGAGTCAAGTGTGGCCTTTGCCTATGTGTTATGGCCTTGTGGGCCACAGACATTTTGGACTGGGCATTGTCCCTCTATTTGTATTTATTGTCAATACTGTTTTGTGCTTTAAGGATATATTTTTCGAACTTTATATTATTACACTGGCTTTGCTCACTTCCTTTTGCCCTTGCGTTATTCCTGAAGGAAATGGAGTGGATATGTAATGTTGTTGTATCTGTTTGTGTGTATGGTGCTGGGGGTGGGGGTGTTGCGTGTTGCATGTGTATGTCACTATCTTTTTCCTCCCCCCCTCCCTTGTGTGCTAGGTGCAGTACTCACTGTGGTCATCTTCGCCGGCGTTCGTGTTCCTGGTGTAGGAGGAGGTATACCAGCATGGGGAAGATCTGCAGTTCGGGCTCCATGGAGTTGTGGTTCTTCCTTGAGTGTAGAGAAGTAAGTCGTTTCCCTTCTGTGTACTGTTTCTGCTGGGCTTTTGATGGCATTGGTACCATCCCGGAAAAGGTGGCAGATACGTGGGTCATAATAGTGTGGATGGTACGTTGTCTTCCGCCTGGCTGTTGGCAGTTACCGCTGCGGTGTTTGTTGCTACCGCCGTGGCGGTCGGTGTGTTAAAGTGGCTGTCTGTGTTGGCAGTTTTCGCCGTGGTCAAAACTCCATTTTTTTTACCGCCGGCCTTTTGGTGGTATTAACACTGCTTTATCACCGACTGCTAGGGTTGTAATGAGGGCCTTAGGGGCATATTTATACTCTGTTGCGCCGAATTTGCGTTGTTTTTTTCGACGCAAATTCGACGCAAAACTAACTCCATATTTATACTTTGGCGTTAGACGCGTCTAGCGCCAAAGTTCATGGAGTTAGCGTCATTTTTTTGCGTGAACACCTTCCTTGCGTTAATGATATGCAAGGTAGGCGTTCCCGTCTTAAAAAATGACTGCGATGCATATGCGTCGTATTTATACTCCCGGGCAAAAATGACGCCCGGGAGTGGGCGGGTCTAAAAAACCTGCATTTGCGCCGGATTTTAGCGCCTGGGTCAGGGCAGGCGTTAAGGGACCTGTGGGCTCAGAATGAGCCCAGAGGTGCCCTCCCCTGCCCCCAGGGACACCCCCTGCCACCCTTGCCCACCCCAGGAGGACACCCAAGGATGGAGGGACCCACCCCAGGGACATTAAGGTAAGTCCAGGTAAGTATTTTTTTATTTTTTTTTGTGGCATAGGGGGGCCTGATTTGTGCCCCCCTACATGCCACTATGCCCAATGACAGAAGTCCCCTGGGCATGGCCATTGGGCAAGGGGGCATGACTCCTGTCTTTGCTAAGACAGGAGTCATTTCAATGGGGGATGGGCGTCGTAAAAAAATGGCGCAAATCGGGTTGTGGCGATTTTTTTGCCTCAGCCTGACTTGCACCATTTCTGGACGCCCATACGCCATTTTCCCCCTACGCCGGCGCTGCCTGGTGTACGTTGTTTTTTTTAACGCACACCAGACAGCGCCGGCGGCTAACGCCGGCTAACGTCATTGAATAAATACGGTGCCCGCATGGCGCTTCAGAATGGCGCAAGCCGGCGCTAATTTTTTTGACGCAAAACTGCGTTGGCGCAGTTTTGCGTCAAAAAGTATAAATATGGGCCTCAGTCTCTTGACAATCTGAAAATTGAGGGTGGGAAATTGAAAAGTAAGAGGAGTGAGTGGGAGATGGATTTGATCCCCTACTTCTATGTCTATTACTAAATGGTACCACAGGAGCCACAAATGTCACTAAATGTTTCTTCTCCCAAATCCTCTGCAACTTCTTTGGGAGGAGGGCAGTTTGAGGGAAGGCATACCGCAGATGTTGTGGCCAAGGAAATGACCGCAAAAGACTGAGGACACTATGCTTCAGAACAGAAGAAAAGAGTGCTTTGCATCCTTCTGGAAGGTAAACAGATCTATCTTTGGGGTCCTGAATGGGCTGCTTATTTGCTGGAAGTGAAAAAGATAGCTGGAACACCACAAAGGAGGGCAAATTGTGAATCAATTCATCTGCTTGAAAATTTGCCTTCCCCTGATTATAAGCTGTTTGCACTGCCAACAGATGATGTTCTGTTCAGGAAAAGATGTTGGGACCCCAACTCCTTGTACTACCCTGATGGTTCAGATAACATCTGACTATCTGACCACTACATTTCTGCCACTTAGCTGGGAATGGAAAACTTGAATGGCCTGCCAAATTACAGGCAATTCTCTTCAGTTTGAAAATAATCCTTTCTCCTCCTCTGACCACTGGCTACTATTTGCTTGACTGAGAAACACAGATCTCCACCCCTTAAGGCATGTGTCTATTGTTAAGACCTGGGGAGAGGGCAGGTAAAAGGGTGCCCCCCACAAGATTGCCATCTGACAGCCACCAGTGAAGATCCCTTCACACTACTGAAGTCATGGGAACAATGCCTTTTTAATTCAGGGACCCCAATCCAAATGACCCAGGAGATGATTCAGTAGAGGCTTCAAATTAAATGACATTGAGCCAATAGAAATCTTGCTCTGGCCCCCGACATGAACAGCTAAACCTTCAACTAAATTTGAGCCAGTGTTTGCTTTTGTTTCAACAAATGTAGACGATGTAACTGAAGTGCCCTGACTTTCTCTGAAGTGGAAAGGCTTTTCCCAGCTGTATTTTGAAGATGGCACCTATAGACATCACTTCCTGTGCTGGCACCAGGCAAAACCTCTTGAGGTTGATCAGCGGACCTAGATCTTAGAGGAAAAGACAAACTAGCTCCAAGTTCTGCTGTCCCTTAGAGAAAGAAGAAGCACACAAAAGCCAATTGTCAAGGGAACGAAAAATACTAATGCCTTTTAACTGTAATGCAGCCACCAGAGGAGATAATACCTTTTGGAAAACTCTTGGAGATGTACATTGGCCAAATGGAAGTTCAATGGAATTGATAATCAGTGTTCCTGGTCATTAATCTAGCTAGCTAGATAAATAAATGCCTGGAAGAATGCATCTTGGAGATCTAGGCTTGCCAGAGAATCTGGTTGATATCAATGGTATGACATAATGCAGAAATATCATTCTGAAAGTATCTATGAGAATAAACATGTTCAATTCCTATAGAATGAAGAATGGATGATACAAACTACCCTGTTTTGTAACAAAAAATGGTCAATCATAGCAGCCTTGTAAACATTGACTCACTGGAACTGGTACTATTGCTCCTTTGGCCAGACGAACATGACTGCCCTGCAACATTTAACTGATCTTCTGGTAATGGAGTACATCTGTATCTGTACTTCAGAGGATTGTCCTTGAACCGCAGTTTTGTTTGATCAAGAGGACCCAATCATCTTGTATTCTTTCTAATCAACAGTGACAAAACAGCTTCAATCAACCACTTACTTTCATATAGTCTTTTGGACTGATCTGAGGGGTGAGAAGGCTGTTACTGGGTTCTGTCTTTAACTTCAACTCCCTGGCCATGGGTCTGGCATTATTAGGGACATTTATCCTTCTGAGATTGCATAACTTGCACATTGGAGATTTTTTTTCACTGAAAAAAATGTAAAGGCATTCAAAATCTTTTTTTTTTCATTGGTACTTGCCTGTACCATGTTGTTTAACTTGTCACCAAACAACTTTTGACCACTAAAAGAGATGTTTTGAATCAGTCATCTCTGACCAACATCCAGCTTCCAGGGTTAAATCTGCTCCAGCACTTTTTTACCCTTGTGAATGATTATGCTCTACAGGAGGTCGACAACCTTTGCACCCACCTGGAGAGGAGAGACAGCTAGCAACTTTTCACAGGACAACAAAACTACATTTCATATTACAGTATGACCAATGTGGCGACACAAGGAAAGCCAAGTCTGAAGTAAACATTCAAAGTTCTTTGTTCCAAACAAATGCAGAGGTTAAGGCAATCAGTCCTCAAAAACAAACTGTAAAGATATAGGACCACCATAGGGTGACCTAGGCACTGGAAAAAGCTAAGTTTCATAAACATTAAACAAACAATATATTCTATAGCTGCAACAAAAGCAACAATAAAATCACTTGGTGGTTACTGAATGCACGTAATCCGCCACTCCATAAGGAAGCAAATCAAATGCATCAAGTTAGTTACAGGTTACGGAAATCCCAGAGGAATGTCACTGGCTGACATATACAAAAAGCAAAATGCAAAAACAGGGCAAAAATAATTTGGAAGAATGACATTTGGGCCAACTGTAGAGTAACTAGAACTGATAAAAGAAAAGTAAAAT
This sequence comes from Pleurodeles waltl, assembly GCF_031143425.1. Lineage (NCBI taxonomy): Eukaryota > Metazoa > Chordata > Amphibia > Caudata > Salamandridae > Pleurodeles > Pleurodeles waltl. The sequence goes on from NC_090439.1 coordinate 1,034,857,056, forward strand.
AGACAGCATCAACATTTGAAGCTCTCTTATAGAGTCTTCTCACAAGGTCAGAAATATCCTAAGTCTATTTTTCAAGAATGAGGATGGTTGTGAAAAGGAAACAGAAGCATTTAGTTCCATACCTACAAATGTTCATGGGACGTTTAGTCATGCAGTGATTACCAGCAATAGTGGCCAAAAGGGCAAAAGGGTTTGTCAAATTCTTTGGTCATCAGCATTAGGGGAAAATGGCAGTGTCTATGGGCAGGGGCAGTGCTTGAGGATTCAAGCAGGCAAAAAGAAGTCTGCTTCCAAGCAAAGTCAAGGGTAGAATGCCACAAGTTCATCTGTGAATAGTAAATTAAAATTCCCAAAATGTTCTGATTTGTTGAAAGTTCTAAAGTTTTGGATTGAACAATTCCTTTATCCAATCAGAAGACATCACGTGTTAGGCATCTGAAACCGTTCGTTATCCCTCAACTGACAAGGGAAAGGGGTCGATCTTCTTTTCCTGTACTATGTTTGCAACAATTTGGTACATCATCTTCTAATGTTCCTGTGGCCAAGGCCATTTTCTCAATCTCACGGGCAAAATACAATAGGACATTTAAGTTCCACTAGGAATGCAATGGGAGTGAATCTATCTGAAACATAATTATCATTTTGTGTGAATCCCCTCTAAAAGAAATGTCACGTTAGCAAGTGAAAAAGAACATCCAATCACAATTTCTACAGAATCACAGGCCTCACAAATTACAATGGCTAAGCTAAGCTAATAAAGCTAAATGCACATTTTAATTAAACAGTTCAAATCTTTCAACATTGTTTTACGTGTTATTAAGAAATCATACTAAGCTTCTCAATAAAATGCATTTAAAAGAAAATATAATTATAAAACCACACTCATATGTCTACAGTAGAACAGATAACCAAATCCTTTTAACGCAGACTGTTAATTGACATGATAATGAGAAAGAACATTTCTTTACATACATTTTTTATATTAGATCACCGGGGTAGTTTTTCCTATTCTACTGTAATGCACATTACTATGGTTCTCAAGTGCAGCACTTTCCATCTAAAATTTTAGACATTATTACACTTAACTAAGCATATGGTCATGTCAAAATCTATACTGTGACAAAATATATGGCAGCCTTATCTCTGCTGCATCACATCCACAGCAGCCTCCTTCCTTGAATCAGTTCACCAGCCTAAGATGCTTAGGATCATGCATTATCAAATGACACGTCTGACCAAAATTGGGCCAGAAGATTCTTATTGGCTACAATCGGGATATGATACAAACCATGCTGTCAGACATCATAGAAGGACTGAATTCCTTTAAAAGTATCTGTGTTGCATGTGATGCACGTGTTTGTTCTCAGAGTAAAGTTTGCTGGGGAAATCTCAACTTTATTTTCCGCCATGTCTAACAAAACAGCATTCTCTGTCACCAAAGAGGAAGAAGTAGCCATTAAGGAAATAATTGTACTGACCTTTGGAATAAGTGGTAACAGTTCCTCAAATTGGTCAATCAGATATAGTTTTCCAATACATTGAGGAACAGAAGATTTATCAATGTCTTTCCATTCTTTCATGATAATGACCTTAATGACTTCATGGAAAGGAAGACTGTCAACTGGAGAGGCTCTATATTGAAAATAAAACTCGTCTGTCTTGCACTTGCTGGGATTCTCCAAACCCCAACACCTCTGAAATATGCAACAATACTTCCTATAAATGAAATAATTGAAGGTAGCACCTTTTGAGCCCGGACTCCTATTCCTCATCTGAGTCTGCCCGAGTTCTATCAGAAACAACCTCACTTAAGGCAGAGTTCACCACCTGTTTGGTTAATAATTGCATGTTTCCACAAGAAATCACCTCCACATCCAAAGGAGGTTCAGAGTTGTTCCTCTTGGAGGTCAACTTAATATGCCCCATACTTTTACAGGATCAAATGCAGAATATACACTGTGACAGTCTTGCAAAAGTAACATAAGGCAAATGCCAGCCTGAAGAAAGAATGCTTCCTGTTATATAGTTGGCTGGCACCCATACCTCGCCATCGCAAGAGAACTGAAGCCAGATATGAGGCCACTGAACCCTCAGTCACTCACTCAGGATACAGCACACCACTGGGTATGGACCACTGCTGGAACGTGGTCTCAGTCGGATACACTTTTAGCACAGAAACATCCCTAAGCCCAGCTCTGTACATGAGCAGGGTGAGCAGTGGAAGAGCAGAGCCTTAGGTGTGCTAATTAGAAAGAGGGCTACACACCCACAAGTAAGGAAAACTAATTAATTAAACCAATGTTACAACAATAAAAGAGAAAATTGTTTATTTAATTGCTGCAACGTCTCACTGGTAGACATGAAAACAGACAGGAGTTGTAAAGGAGAGGTACTTTTAATGGAATATCAGCAGACAGAGAGGTAGGACTGGCATTTTTTCTATTTAGGTTTACTCAGTTAGTGTTCCGTAGGAGGTTCACTCCTCGTGACTGCATAAGGATGATTGGCAATGTGCATCAGTTATAAGTTCTGCACCTCACCCCTATTGAGACTTTTTTTCAGACCCATGCGTATGATTTCAACATCACGTTTGTGCATTATGATAAGCTTCTCCTTGTACTTTCTTCTAGACAGGTGCTAAGCTGTAGAAGCTGTAGAGCTTCCTCATACAGATACAACCTGCATATTTCACCCCCATGCAGTCTGCTTCCTCAACATATCCTTCGTTTTAATCTACTTTGATAAGTTTGACTTAACTAAGTAGTTGCCACTCCTGGGCATTGTCCTTTGTGTAAACCCTTCATCATCTGTTGCTGCTGTCTGCAGTTGCATACCTGCAAAGGCCTCCATCTTTAAATGTGCTCCTAACCGAGAAGGTCTTCAAAACTATGAGAGGTGCCTCCTGCGGATCCATTGTTGCATTCCCAGGGGGACACAAATGAGTTAGCAAGTACTTGTAAATGAAGATGGCCTGGAAGTATGACCTTGTTTATTTAGTGAGTTTTCAGTCTGTCATAATTTACATGCAGAGCTTGAAGTGCTTAGCAAAATGTAGGAACTGGAATGCTAAGTGGCCAAGGCGTGGTCAGTGAAAGGTATAGCAGGGTCCAAGAAGTGGCTAAAAACAGTAAAATATTGCACAACTATTGTTAATTTTCTAACTTCCGTTAATTGCACATTAAAAACCCACATACATCTTTATTGAAAAATAAATGTAAGTATACACCCTATGGTGAGAAGTGTATTCGTTTACTCTATGAAATGTCTAGTGGCTAATGCAATCAGTGCATTTGCCTTTGTGTGACCAAAGAGTCATAGAATTGAATCTTGGCAAGGACAGAGTGGAAAGGTGATGTGTATTAATAGGGCTGTGCGTGACCACAGAGATACATATATAAACGGGGGAAAAAAAGATTAAAGTGAAGCTGTACATACGTCTTATAGTAATACTAAAAGAAATGTTTAATAAACAAAAAACACTCTAATTCAACAGTTCTACACAACTGACATATGAATAACTTTTACTTACTGCTGTAGAGTTCAAATGCCATCGGTGATGTAATATGTAAGGTCAGAAACATTGCATTATAGCAGTGCAATTTATGCTTAAATCAGTTATGTATAACTGGTGAATTTCAATGTTTTTTTTTCTTATTACTAGAAGACCTACATACATTCCATTGTAACACTTAATTTTTTTTCAGTGAAGTTTTTTTAACATCTTACTTATATAACCAACTTCACTTTAACCTTTGTTTCTTTAACTGTGGGGTGGTCATGAGATCTTATTGTTTGCATGCTGGTTTTTATGCTGTGGCTAGCCAGTCAGATTCCTTGATATCCCTGGATTTTTTAACTTTGTGGTCCCACTAGACTCCTACGGTACTTCCCTAGGACCAACCATTTCTCAAAAACGGAGGAACAATTTACACCAAATGACAAAAAGCACACTTTCTTGCTAAAGATCTACCTTTTTGCCAAATTTGGTATAACACTATTCAGCTTGTTTTTTTTCCATATCATCTTCTAAAATACTATGGAAATTGTATGGTGGTGAAAGTGTTTTGGTACCCCTCTTTTTTCTCAATCCGCACTTGATGGATCACTTGGAAATGAGGTGCAGGACTAATTTTTGGAAAGTTTCATGAATACTTCTCAAACAGCAAAACAATGAGTGTTCCTCCTATGAAAACTCTGACTAACATATAACTACAGAGGAGCAACCTATTTTCCACAAAGGGGAAGAAAGCCTGATTTCTGCCCCAGCCATGACAATGATGGCCCAATGGAGGAAGCAGTGTCGGCAGCCTGCTTCGCAGTGCTGGAAGGAAACACTTCCTGCAGGTGCAGTGGCCGCAGGGCCTTTAGGTATAGGGGGCCACCTAAACTCCTTCTTTGCTTGTATTACATCCCAGTGCACATGTAGCGGCATATTTATACTATGTTTGTGCCAAATTTGCATAATTCTTTTTTAATGCAAACAGCACAAACTTAGCTCCATATTTATATCTTGACTCTAGACACATCTAGTGTCAAAATATACGAGTTAGCATCATTTTTCGAACGTGTGAACTCACCTTACGTCAATGAGATGCAAGGTAATCGTTCCTGTCCCAAAAATTATTCTAATCCCGTAGCACCATATTTATCCTCCTATGCTAAAATGATGCACAGGTGGGAGGCGAACCCCAAAAATGACTTTAACCCCGTTTTGCGTCAAATTTTAACCCCTGGGTCTGATGAGGCGTTAAAATAAGGCACATACACCACTACTTAAGGAAAAATCACAGGAACATTTGCTACCTCCAGGAAAACATTGAAGTCATACTGCTCCAGCTAGGCACACGCCGCAGACATCCGCAATGACAGTTGCTCCCTCCGCCTCCTCAACAGCAACTCCAAACACCACCATGGCACCCACAAAGGCAACACAGAAGGCAGGAGGGAATATTTTGGCATAAGACAACCCTCCTTGGCCTCAGGGAGCAAGACGTCTTTAGGACTTACTGTCTCAACTGGGAGTCCATTCCACACCTGCTGAACCAGATTGCACCAGACGTCACAGCAAGGCTGCAAAATCCCTACAACATACCACCCATCGCAAAGTTCCTCATTGTTCTTCACACGATGGCTTCTGGATCCTTTCAGATAACAGGGGCACTAGTGTCTGGTGTCAATGTCACTTTTCCTGCCTAAGGTCCTAGATGCCATCATCCGCCTCACACCCCACCACATCTGCTTCCCACACACAGCAACTGCGGCAGGAGACCAAGCAAGGATTCTATCTAAGAGTTTTCACATGTGCTGGGTGCAATGGACTGCACCCATGTACAACTGGTGCCACCTGCAGCTACGGAACACCTATACAGGAACCACAAGCACAGCCACTAGATTAATGTGCAGGCCATTATGGACCGTGGGCTCTTCACGAACATCTCAGCCAAGTACCCCGGCAGCATCCATGATGCTTACATATTACGGCACTCCACCATCAACAAGCGGTTACAGAATGGACAATATGGCAATGGCCTACTTGTCGGTAAGTCAACCAACCAATCAATACACACACAACAAACCAACTCTGTAGGACAAACAACATATACACCACAACAAAGACGCATTGGAATGGGAACACAGATGTACTGGCAACAACACATGTGCAGCATGCAGCAGTACACCGCAATGACTGGACATGACAAACACAGACACCCACATGTACCTAATAGAGCCACAAACTAACATGCACCACGTGAAGGACAGGTAGAGCTATGTCCCCTTTGCATACAGAAGAAGACCACAAACCACTACAAGTGTCTACTGGTTGACTACTAAGTATACTTCACACACATTAGACCAAATCAACAATAGCTCCACCATGTCAATGGCCTATGGCATGGGAATGTAAACAAAGTCACACCTAGGCACATCCCTACCTCATTCATGTTGTGCAAGCGTCAGGCACAATCTACATCCCATCTACACATACCTGACATACCTATAGGCTGCACATGCATCTGTCGAATGCATTGTATTGCACACATAGGAAGACTAATTTACCTGTCATTAATGACAATGGGACAGAATCACGAGAAATGGTGCCACAACTACTCAACTGACACCTCACATGTCCCACGTAGCGCCCCCTAGCACCAGCATGCCTGTACTGTAAACTAACAATAGTGCACCATGGTGCTGATTCACTGCTAAACTGTAATGTACATGGATGCCATAGTAGGCCCCTGTAGGAGTATGGGGGACATGACTGCACATACATGCACTGTACTAAGTGACCCTTCAGAAAAATAGCAGGGTCCCCTCCCAATGTCTGCACTGTGCGTGTGTAGTAAGTCTGGCTCAAAATCCAATAACTAAGAAGCTAGGACATACACCTGTACCAACTGTGATCATCATACTAATATGTGATATACACCCTTGGACACCTGGACACTCATCAAGAGTTTGTTGTACGGAGGCGGCCACTTGGCAAACTTCCACCTTTGTTAGACCGCCATTGTGGTCTAAACTCTGCCGGCCCTTTTAGGATTTCACTGCTGGGCCTGTGTGAGGAAACATTTTTTCCATCTGCCGGCCCAGCTGGGAAGAGGGCCAAAACATTGCAGCTGGTTCGTAATTGATCAGGCTGAAATGTGGCATTGGGGTGGGTGCAGCAGCACTCTTTGTGCTTGCTACTGCATGTAATTTGTGCATTGGAAAGCGCTACAGGTCTGTCCATGGGGCCCCAGCACTACCCATATCAAGTGCAGGGCCAGTGCAGGGTCCTCCAGGGGTACCTGAAACCACCATTCCACCACCCCTTGCATGGCAGTGGAGCTGCCATGCAAGGCTGGCAGATTTGGGAGTCAAGATCCAGTGGGTGCGCTGCTTGCAGAGCTGCCCTGGCAGATTAGGACCTCTGGGACTGCCAGGCACATGTCTGGTGGCAAACTGGCAATGTTGGTGGTCCAAGCATGGTGGGTACACCACGGTCATAATGTGGCGGTCATACTGCCATGAACATGGTAGTCCAACTGCCACTGTGAGTCTGGCATTCTTGAGACCGCCAGATTTGTAATGAGGGCCAAGATTGCTGACACAACCATCATCTGCCACTAAGGGCCACTAAGGAGGTCATTCTGACCCCCGCCGGCGGCAGTAGCCGCCGGCCTGGCTGGGACCGCCAGAAGACCGTCCCGCGGTCAGAAGACCGCGGCGGTCATTCTGGGTTTCCCACTGGGCTGGCGGGCGACCGCCAAAAGGCCGCCCGCCAGCCCAGTGGGAAACACCCTTCCACGAGGAAGCCGGCTCCGAATGGAGCCGGCGGAGTGGAAGGTGTGCGACGGGTGCAGTAGCACCCGTCGCGAATTTCAGTGTCTGCAAAGCAGACACTGAAATTCACGGTGGGGCCCCCAGGGGCCCCACGTCACCCCTCACCGCCATCCTGTTCCTGGCGGTCGGAACCGCCAGGAGCAGGATGGCGGTGAGGGGGTCGGAATCCCCCATGGCGTTGCAGCAAGCTGCGCCGCCATGGGGGATTCCCAGGGCAGCGGAAAACCGGCGGGACACCGCCGGTTTTCCTGTTCTGACAACGGCCAAACCGCCGCGGTCAGAATGCCCTGCGGGGCACCGCCAGCCTGTTGGCGGTGCTCCCGCCGACCCCGGCCCTGGCGGTCCTTGACCGCCGGGGTCGGAATGACCCCCTAAGTGTTGCACTGCATGCGTAATGCCACATGCCAACATCAACGGAATAGGCTGGCTATGGGTAACTATGCTTGCTAAACATCTGACGTCACTGTGCTGCAATGAGGTGGTAGCCTCCATCTAATATAAGGACCCTGCTACTAAAATTGACTACACAAAACATGTTACATACATGATGACCATACGTATTCGAATCCTGATGGTCATATAGAGGTCCTTGAGTCAGTACTCAAGAATGTCATGTACATCAACACAGTCAAATTGAACCATATTACAAGACCTGGAACAGACTCAACACCACAATCACCTCTGATTCACCGCTCAAACTGCAACCAGCTACTGCCATGGAATATTCCAGCTCCCTCTCAACTCTTCACTAAATTTCTCCCTCTTTTCTTTCCAGATGACCAAGGTTATGACATACAGCTGTAGGCCATGGCCCCAGTTGCAAATCCAACAACCAATGAACAGCGTGGCTACAATGAAGCACACCTGAAAACATGCAATGTGGTGGAGAGGACCTTTGGCCTTCTCAAATCCAGATTCAGGTGCCTGGACATGACAGGAGGAAGCCTCCTGTATGCTCTCCCACTGGTATGCAAAATTATACTGGTATGTGCTATCCTGAACAACATGTGTGTCAAAAACAATGTCCCCTGGGATGGACAGTAGATGTCCACAATGAGGAGGCTGAGGATCTTGAGGAGGAACAACCAAACACAGTGGTAGGAGTTTGCAGGAGACAGACAATTGTTAATATATTCTAGTCAACCAAAAAAGTACCTCCAATAAATGTTGTTTAACAGCATAATCCTTGGTCTACTTATTGTCAAATACATATACCATTGGAATGTGAATCTAACCTCAGGGAGTGTGTCAGAAACACAAAAACAACAAGTATGGTACACACATCCTTGGTGATGTAGGGGGTTCTACAAACTCCATCTCACATATCAATGACACCCAAATCCCTGGCATGTGACTTCTGAAGGCCAAGATCCATGCTCCACTACATATATTGTTATATCATGTGGACAATGTGCAATTTCATAGGCCATTCACCACCACAATACTATGCCTAACAGGTTGGGCTCGAGGGGGTCACACATAAGGTAGGGGCTCTTCAAGAAATGGAGGTTAAGTAATGTTAGAAATAAACACTGTCACTACTCTATGTGAGAGTAGCTTGGCCTGCACCGTACATGTGTGTTAAAGGGGGGACACCATAGGTAACAATGCTTCTTCAGTAATTGCCCATGGAATTTTGTCAATGTTGGAAGCTAAGCCTCCACAGTGTGTCCATGAGAATATGTTCTGGCACTGCAATTGGCTACATCCCTGACACATGGAGGACTATAAATCATGTATGGCACATACACATTGGCTGGGGAGTGACATAAAGCAGTTAGGGTGTTGAATCCATATACAAACACAGAACAGATTGTATGGTCTATGATTTTTAATGGGAGAATGCATCAGCCAAATGATAGTCAGGCTGGAATGTAGGCCTGAGTGTGTAACACACCCTATCTACACAGGATGCACACCTGTCACACAAATTGGCTTGATTCACACATGCCTACTGCTAATAGTGAGAAATATATGAAGACAAATGTATGGGTGTTCATCCTAGGAAGCAACAGGTATGCTATTATCCACAATGATTGACCTGTGTCTGCATGTCCACACAGTATGCCCTGTATAACAACATTACACAGCACATAGCAATACAAACCACTCATTGTCACTTACATGACAGATCCATTCCATGTTACCAAATATAACTCTATAGCTCATGCATGTACTGGCCTCCAATATCACAATCATGTGTGGCATGTGCGGACATGTGTAGCATTGTCCTATACTGTCAGAAACCCACATCACACTGAGTGGGAGTAGAATAGCCATATCAATAGCATCTGTCAAAGGATAAATACAACACAGCACTAAGAAGATAATAAACCTCAACATCAGTCAGTCAGCTAGGTTGTGGCATGCTGGGAGAATTACATTGCCATGTTCAACGGTGGATGTGGATGTACATCTCTGAAATACCCACAAATTCTTGCTGATACATCACACCATGTCATATGGAGACTACTCAAGTGCTGTGGCATGTGTAATGGCATGTGTTTCTGGCACATGTTACATCTCACTAATATCGCCAATGGGACATTGACTACTACATTGACAGTTGTAGGAGAAGGGAATATCTCCACATTACACACACCAAATGTTGTATCCTGTCCCTATATCACCTGACAATGTTGCTGTAGAAGATGTGTACAAGGTGCTAGTGGACAAAAGACTGGGAGCAATGGAGGACACAAACATACGTCTACAGTTATGGCAGGACAAAAAGGAATAATGACCAGACAATTACCAAAACAGAAACTGTAAGACACCAATGGATATGTGTTAAACTTTAACTGATGCACAGAGAGGGCTGGTACGTTACTACATGACCCAGACATGTTTGCCACTAGCATACCATAGCATTTGCCCATTGCATGGTACCAGAACAGGAGACAGTCACATGCAACTCCATCTGTACCATGTCATTTGTCCAACCTTTACGTCATACAACCCCTAAGCAGGCTGAACATGAACACAAATTTGGACTCCAAAACATCCATACATGTCCAACATGTGTAAGCGCATTACCTCTGTACCTGAGAGGGGAAGGCTGACATCAAGTATTTCATTTTAATTCATTACAACCAAATCTGTATGACCAGATTTGTGCATGTCTCCATCTACTAGGGAGTGTGCCCTGGCTGGAAATTAGCTATCATAAATGGTAGCGAGAGCTCAATAAATCCACGCACCACTGTTACTACAACATCAACGTATGATAATGTCAGATGCTTGATGCACATGCACACGGGGCAGAGTGAAGTGAAGCACCATTAACCTACACCTTCACATGCAACCATGGGTTTGTGTTGCCACACAAACTCACACTTTGATGAAGATGGGTAGGCCTGCCATCTATGCCACACTGTAACACTGCAACACAGTGGTACGGCATTGTGTGTGTCAAGACTAACATGATGTTGGCAGATCTAAAAATACATTTGGAGGCAGGCACACATATCCCAAAGATTTCTGCACACATGTACCACCATAATGGGCCAGCCATGGTAATGTGACCGGATCCAGCAAACCTAGCAGTAAAGTAATGGCTTAGGTGTCACAAAACCTTTGAGAGTAAACATTTTCTCATCAGTTATGTGGTGACATACTGAACATAGGTGCCAGTGATGTGACTATACAGGCAATAGTAAAAAATACAACTTCTGTCTATGCAGGAAGATGTCAATGTGAGTTGCACAATTACATTGACACAGCAATGTGGTGATGTATGACACAAATGACACAACACATGTCTATGCAGACACATGGCATATAGAATTGGTCACCAACACACATGTCTGTAACATCTGCAGCAACTAAGATGTATGGGAAACTTGATGGCACATGTGTAGCTGACCTATAACAAGTTAAATACAACAAGTAACCAGTGAGCAGACACACATGTATACTCAACTTGACAGGGGATACATGATGTCAATGCAGTCCACTGCATACAAAATGTAATAGTTGACACATGTCTTAGCAAGTGTTTGACACAGGGCCTAAATACTAATATGTTTGTAGGTATGTAGACATATATTGCCCACAGACATAACTATGTACTCCACCTGCTACTCACTAGTCAAACACACATGTAAACAATTAGCACACATGTCCCAACATATATGTGGACATAGTGTAGGGCACATGCACATATGCACAAAGTATGAGTGAGTGCCTACAGCTGAGTCATGAATACACATATTGGTTGCACATACCAATGACACCATAATGACATTCATGCATACACTTGCACATGTAGCCAAAAAACATATACCACATAGTAGAACAGCTCATGTAACATGTGAAAGGACTTAGAGTGCATTCAAGGGTAACAGTGGAAAAAATTGACGCTATTCTGATATGCATGAAAATAAATGATGTAAATGCATCAACACCTCAACGTTGTGAAAATGACATCTGGGCCCTGAGCTGCAATTCAATGTACCACTTCTCTCAGAGCACCATGGAGAAAAATCGATGCATGACAGTCATGCTTCAAAAAAACCAAGCATGGCACTAAAAACATGATGCACACGCTCAGGAAATGATATACCATGATATCCTGCCTGCAAGCATGGTACAGTAAGTGTAGTTTCATTTTCACTTCACAGTCTGTTCCCCTGTCACTGTGTGTGGTTGTGTTTTGGAGCTACTGGTGGATTTGTGCTGTGTTTGGAGGTCTTGATGTGTCCCTTGTGCTGTGTCCTGTTTTGTTGGTGTCTATATCATCTATTTACTTGTAATTTGTATTTATAGTGTGCTGTTTTTGTCATTATATTGTGGGTTGTCTGTCTGTGGTAGTTTAGTTGTTGGGGTAGTTTAGGAAGTTTGGGGTAGGAGTTGGGTTTAAGTTTCCTTTCTTATAATATTTCGGGTGATGTCCTTTCCCCTTTTCAAATGTCAGAGAAGGTTAGGATGGGGGACAATGTTGTCTGATGAACTGGGGGAGTTTATGTGGGTGGTGGCCCATTACCTGCTCCTGATGTGGCAACTGGGTGGCTGGGTGATCCTGGGCTACCTCACTGAGGCAAGGCGGCTACGGTGGGACAAAGGTCTACCATCTGGCAAGAATTTTCAAGACCGGAAGCAATGAGCACCAGCTCAGGCATTGTTGGGCAGATATGGTGGCAAGAGCAGGATCTGCTAGATCATTTGGGAATAGAAATCAGCAAACTGTTGGTAAGTCTCCCATTGCCACACAATCATCTGCATTTAGCATTTGACTGTCAGTTGCAGATAAGTCTGAGTGCTGCTTGTAATGGTTGTGTACATGTTGTATGCAACCTGTATGACGAGTCTTTGAGCCAGTTGAGGCCTGCAGTTCAAATGAAGAACAATTCAGCCAATGCATGACACATGTATGATGAACCCTGCATACCCATCATGAAGGGGCATATAAAAGAGCCACTAGCACAACCTTTGTGCTGCCATAGTGTCATATTATTGATATGGTAAAGCGACGCTTACTTGACATTTACCTCACATAGGGGGTCATTCTGACCCCGGCGGTCTCAGACCGCCGGGGCCAGGGTCGGCGGGAGCACCTGACCGCGGCGCTTTGGCCGCGGTCAGTGCAGGAAAACAGGCGGTCTCCCGCCGGTTTTCCGCTGCCCGTCAGAATCCTCCAAGGGATTCTGACACCCCCTACCGCCATCCTGTTCCTGGCGGTTCGCCCGCCAGGAACAGGATGGCGGTAGGGGGTGTCGCGGGGCCCCTGGGGGCCCCTGCAGTGCCCATGCCAATGGCATGGGCACTGCAGGGGCCCCCGTAAGAGGGCCCCGCTTGTATTTCACTGTCTGCATAGCAGACAGTGAAATACGCGACGGGTGCAGTAGCACCCGTCGCACCTTCCCACTCCGCCGGCTCGATTACGAGCCGGCTTCATGGTGGGAAGGTCGTTTTCCCCTGGGCTGGCGGGCGGCCTTTTGGAGGCCGCCCGCCAGCCCAGGGGAAAACTCAAAATACCCGCCGCGGTCTTCCGACCGCGGTACGGTATTTTGGCGGCTCCCGCCGGGCGCGCGGTGACCGCGCCCGGCGGGAGTCAGAATGACCCCCATAGTCTTTGCAAAGTTGCGCAATGCATGCATTGCACCACTTTGGCTTAGCACACATCATGGCTGTGCCAGCCACAATGTATGCAAGGGGACTGTTCTGACACAAAAGGGGCCTCCAAATTAGCACAAATAAGTCAATGAGATTGCTGCACCCCATTTGTGGTGGATTTCTTAATGCCTGCTCTTTGCAGGCATTAAAAATATGCTCCATCGTGATCAGTGGGCCCCTGGGTGCTTACCAGGACTCGGGAAATAAATTATAATAGTAATCCTGCAAAGTGTCATACCACTGCCAAACAATTTTGACCCTACTCCCCCTAACTAACACCATGGTGTGCAGTCTACTGGAGACAGCACAGACATGGTGGATTCAGGGGTGCACTAGGGACTGCTCTTCAACAGGCCACTTCCATATATATTGCCCCAAGTGTAGTGATGCATGCAAGGTACATTTTAAATAAACAGCTAGGAATAAGGCCTGTGCCATGAAACAGGCATGAAAGGGTGTGTAAAAATTAGGAAGGGCAAACTCCAAACCTCAGAGTCACAACAAATTTTCCTAAGTATGAATTCCAAACACTCTGTAAGGCTGCTGAGTGAAGGTGTGAAATGTGTGCATAGATATGTTTGAGAAGGGCCCCTATGTACTCAGCAGAAGTTTCCGTGATCTGTAGCATCTCCTGTGAGTGCATCATTGGCCTTCACACGTATTCATGATGTTGGACCACACTGTCATCATGCTGTGACTTAATTATGACTATGCACACACATGGATGTGCATAAGGGGTGCACTAAGACAGTATAGATGAAATAGGTGCTACAATACTGTAGTCCTGTAGGCCTCTTAGTGTCATTATGCAAGGCCATGTTAGGGAGACTGACAATGCACTGGGTCCAGACTACTGGCAGTTCCATTTGATCTGTGCATTGTGTATCAGAGTTAGTCTATATGGTCTCCATGACCACACACATCTGCTGGGTCTGTTCACTGGCCTGCTGCTCCTCACTGACAGTATGGGGATGCACTACTTTAGCTCCATCACTGGCACATCACTCACTAACCTGCAACACAAGATGTATCCTCTGGCCACTGAGCAAGTCTGTCTGTGTTGAGCCATATTCCTATGCCAACGTACTCATCCCTCACTGGCTAAACAATAGTATACCAAGGCAACAATGACAGGGCACACACCATTGGCAATACACCCATGTTTCAGATTAGTCAATGTGCAGATAGTTACAACTATCTTCACATGAGTCCACTGCCATTGTAATTTTCATAGTTTGACTGCCTTGTGATGGCACACACATTTCACTTAATTCACTGAAGGATTTGTAATGTCAATCCTCAACACCTTGGAAAACCCACACAACCCCAGGTTAGCAGTTCAACAGTTAGCTATGATCATGACATAGATGTATAGCACATCTGGTGCAGGCTGACATGCTAAGGTTGTAATAATGGGCCAACCACTGCAACAAACATAGCATGGCTCCCAGGTGGGATATACATGTTCAAGCTGTCCCAAATGGTCATGGAGGTGTTGTGCTAACAAACAGCTGCATGACAATGCCATGTAGACATGGTGCAGTGAAATGCACCACAGGAGTGTCGTGGACAGTAATGGTTTGTAGATGTGTGGGTTTACCTCATCAGAGAGTTTGTGTGATTGAGCGATCATAGTAATCTGTCATATCTACTGATCTTCAATTAGGATGATGTCCACACACAGCCTGACAAGTTTACAGTGAACTATGTTGTCCATTTGCATTAACTAGGATTTCCACTAACCAATGTTTAACATTTATATCTTACAGGTGGACCTGCCCCATACACCATTGGAGAGGTGGTGAGATTTGAAGACCTCAATGCTTCCTGCAAGTGTCATATTGTGCCTCATGTTAGCTACTCCAGAAAAATGATAGGAGGATGGATGGTGACATAATGGGGCATGTGTAAGAGGCCCAAGCACCACCAGAGCTTCAATATTTGTGAGGCTCCGGGGACGCTATGCCCTGCACTGCGTACACAAGGTGGGCTTAGGACACCACATTGTGTGGCTTCACATTAACTTTTCAATCTGGGACCTTCACATGCAGTACTTTGCGTGGAAGAAGTGTGCAATGGGTATTGGCATAGCAACACCCATAACAATTAGAGGGTGTCCCAGATCTACACATTTTCTAATGCAAGAGGCTGTAGCAAATCCTGAAAACACACCAAGGTGGGGCTTTAGCACGCCAAAAGGAGCTAACATATATTTTGTTGTACCCTCCATATTTTGCCCTTTCAGTGGGTGCTGCATTTTGCATCACACATGGAAAGTGCAAAGACACTATGAAGATTTTGTTTGTGTAGGAAGGTGTCCCTCAATGCACAATGACTATCTCCCCCTCAACGCAGCCAGCTATGCACCATGGGGTAAGGGTGGGTGGGTCAAGCACTGGAAGCAAGATCAGTGCCGGCGTAGGATACATCACAGTGAAGCACCCTCTCCTATTTAATACAGCGCATCCTTGCATTGTGAGTGTGGCAGAGTGCTGTGCTGCCAATTGTCCATCAGCATGGTACTCCATCACATTACCATCATGTGTGTTGTGCAAAGAGATTGGCTTGCATGTAGTTCTAAGGGCAACGTCTGCCGGCATGGAATTGTGTGTAAAAGGAAAAGTAATGGCTGACCACATATTCATGGATGTCTGCCATCATAGGTCACAGGCCAGCAGTATGAGTACATGGTATGCCTGTTGTAAACAACCTTGTCACAGGACCATAATCAGCAATGTGTGCCACACATAGCTCACACTTGTTAACAAGATGGCACAGCTGTAGGGTTCCAGCTGCATTATTCGCTAGAGGGATTCTGTAGGAGACATGCACACACCACAGGTGCCACAGTACCCTCCAGAGATAATGAGGTAGTGGTACAGCAAGGAGCCATAAACTCCAGAACTGCAGTAATCTGTGTACACAATGTATGGACAACTCCACTCAAGATGTTTAAGGATAAAGTCTATTAATCTCCTAACACAAGATGTGAGCAGTGTAACCAATATGGTGCAGCCACTGTGTAAATTGTAACTGATGTAGGTCACATTACAGATGCACATGAATGCAATGATGTGATGCTGTGTGTGTAGCTGGTGCTGTGAGGATATCTGACATGCATCTGCTAATGATGTAAGATGCTCCTGAATACAGTTGCAGCACCCAAAGCTGTGGCACAATTACTGTGCCTCCAGGACATCCATACAGCCACCATGTGTGTGAACACATGTAGGGCTACATGGCACAGGGTAGAGAGCTCCAGTGCTGTTATGTATTAACAACAGTGATGTGCAGCTCAGGATTTGCCCAACCTTTCTCATGGCAAGATAACATTAGTTGTACTTGTGGCCACAGCATGGCAAATGCAGCTGGACCCTAGTAAAGTAGGCTCAGGCCAGATTTTATACCTGGACACATGAATGTCGATGTACTACAACAGAATATCAGCTTTGCAGTCAGCAGCCCCCCAACAACCGGCCTACTCCTTCACTCCATGATGAGTGCTCAGGCCTTGGTGCATCAACAGGGATGTTGAGCTGGTGAATTGCATGGCCAACCCCGCTTCTGCTCAGGGATACAGGAAATCCAAACTTGTTGAGACACCTATTGCTCACAGTGTAGATGTGAGTTATGTTGAGCAGTCCATTGTTAGCCCCTATCAGCTGTGGCCCCTCTTGATTTAAAATGGATTGACGTCATCCCACTGACATGTACAAGATACTGGTGATGTATGGTTGGATATAGAGGCAGATGAGGAGCAATTAATTGTTTTGAGGAATCTAGGTGTTTAGGACTGTATGTGTAATCATCTGTAGCAGTGCAAGTTACAAATCTGTACATACTCCACCCATTGCTGATACTGATGGTTGCTTGTCCTCATTTTACAGCTGCCAACACGACCAATGATGAAAGGCGCCAGTTCAACCGGAGGTCCAAATGCTACCACCACATCCTGGAGGTGCACACAGGATACCGCCGCATGGCACGCCGTTTCCGAGCTGAAAAAGCTTCTGGGGAATGGCGAGCATTCTACATGGGGGGACCCACACAGCCACCCAAGACCAAGGAGGGAGCAGGCACATTAACCATGCAGGGGCTCGCAGCTGTACTCACCCCATCCACATCTGCAGCACCAGTCGCCACACAGGCACTCTGTCCTGCAAGACTGACCGGTTGCCATCACTAATGAGTTTAGCTACCTACTCAGTGAATTGCTTGTAGGTGATGAGACCAGCATACACATTTGTCATGTTAGGATCCTTGTATGTAGGTTTGTGCCCCCACAGTCCTGCACTCATGTGGTGATATTATGTGACCAATGGCATTGATTCACACATTACAACCATTTAGCTGAGTCAATGGAACACAATAGATGTAGAAATGCTAAATGTGAACAAGGTGTTTATTTACAAGTGGAGGTGTGGTGGTGAGATACTTACAATATCACGGTCATTGACCTCATTTGTGAAATCCAGATATTTGTGACACGATACAAGTCCAGGGTTGAGGCACATGTCATGAGACATGAATTGAATTAGTGTCAATAAGTGTGGAGGAACAAAAATTGCCAATTGGTAACTGAGAGACAATGACAGTCAATAGCAGACAGGTCAACAGTGGGTGGGTGAAGTGTGCACATAGCCTACTGTGACAACACTGGCATGATCTTTAGCCCAAAACTAAGGAGAAAACTGCCCAGGTGGCACAGACTGGTGCTACTGGGTACTTTTCCGAACAAAATTAATTCTCTTCATTCTCTGATATGTTTGGTAGCTTCTGTGCCATTGGTGGAGGTGGAGAGGTAGAGGAGGCCACACACACTTCAGGGGTTGAAGATGTGGAGTCAAAACTCCCTGCAGTTTCCATTAGTGGTATGACATATGGCATCACTGCAGCAAGGAGGAACTGTTGATTTTTCAAAATGGCTGCAACATCACAGTGGTAGACAGCCGTGTCTTCCCTGAGGGAAGTCACTTCACGCTGAATGGAGTCCAGCTTGTTCTCTATCATGCTGCTGCCAGTTTGGGAAGGCAGCTGTTTTGGTCTCTCCCTCATGGCAGCAGCTATATCCACCAGACACCGCTGAACTCCACAAAGTGGGGAGAGTGTGCCTCGGATGGCAGCTGTGTGTTCATTAGCTGACATGAGGCACGTGCGCACTCCTCTAGGCTTCCTGCCTCGGTCTCCATCCCCATCCGCAGGTGCTTGGCCAGCTCCCACTGGACTCCTACCACTGTCCTCTGGAAGATTGCCTCTCGGTCCTCAGAGTCCTGAGCTGTGTTTGTACTGGCAGGTAGTATATTTTGGGTATTGGGTGGGTCATCTGGGGAGGCTGCAACATTGATTGTCCTCCTTGCAACTGGAGGTGGTGTCTGGATGGATCCCAGGACATCCTGGAGAGTCTGTTGGCTTATGGTTGTCAGCTGGTCATCCAGGTCATCAGTAAACTCCAGGACAGGCAGATCAGCTGGAGAGCCATCATCCTATGCAGTGGGATGGTGTAAAATCAATCTTTCTATGTTGTGGAGGTTGACATGGCAAATCATTGAATTGCTATTGGAGGCTCAGTGACAACTTACAGCCCAAACATAGTTCTTGTACATTATGGGTCCTGTTTATCAGCACTTTACCCCACCTGAGTGTCCCATAAAGGGAAGCTCAGATGGGGCAACAGGCTGCATCATATTTACAAGGTGTGATGTATAGTGACTTGACACCACCT
The DNA here is from genome assembly GCF_031143425.1 of Pleurodeles waltl. Taxonomy (NCBI): domain Eukaryota; kingdom Metazoa; phylum Chordata; class Amphibia; order Caudata; family Salamandridae; genus Pleurodeles; species Pleurodeles waltl. The sequence goes on from NC_090439.1 coordinate 1,034,876,218, forward strand.
TGTTATTATGGCTCCTTCCTATGCATCAATTTGCACAGGAGGGCTTTACAATGGCTGTTGCGTTGGTCAAGCCACACCAACATACATTGCATTTTGCCCCTATCCCAGTTGTACGTGTTTTCATACAGCTGAAATTGCACCAATATCTTACACCACACCAGGGTTGGCATTACCAAGCCACAATGATGAGGTTTACTTTGATTGCTCATCATGTTTAAATTTGTGAATGTGTGCTGCATTCCACAGCACACATGGACCTAGCACATTGCCATTTCAGTTTCTGGTTGTGCTGGAAGATGCTCATCCTACACAACTATGATCTCCCCCTCAACGCAGCCAAACTTGCACTGTGGTGAAAAGGATGCAGCATTGTTGCAGGGCAGCTAATTTACCACTGTCACAGATGTGGACCCAAGGATGGCCGGAATGGGTACCATTAATTGATGTGAACAACATTATGTACATGAAAGTGCCTGATGCCACTAAATTATGGACATAGCCAGTTGACTTACTTTCAGCTTTGATCAGGGCCTCTAGCTAGTTTGATGGAGATATTGCAGCTAATTGTATTAGTGCATACATGGACCCTCATTACAAGTCTGACAGTCCTATGACCTCTAGACTGCCATTGGCAATGGGCACCGCCAACAGCGCAGGTGGAACTGGGACATTTTGACTGTGGGGAAAGCCCCACAGGCGAATGGCCTGGCACTGGCAAGTTGCTACTAGCTAACGGACTGGCAATGACACCTGTCTTGTGCCACCAGTCCAGCATTACGATCAGCGCTACCCTCCAGATTATGATCCCGCTTTTCCACCAGCCTTTGCATGGTGGTCCAACCGCCATGCACAGGTTGGTGGTAATGTGGTGTGGTGTGCCCCTGGGTGCCCCTGCACTGCCCATGCACCTAGTATGGGCAGTGCAGGGGCCCCCATGCCCAAGCCCTTTGCGCTTTCCACTGCCTGATTTGCAGTGACAAGTGCAGCACGTGCTGTCACACCCAATGCACCCCAAGATTGGTGCTGGCTCTATTTGATCAAGCAACACTGTTGTGGTAACTTCCCCACAGAGCTGACATGAGGAGAAGGATTTCCACCCACCATCCCAGGGTGAAACTCATAATGCCAACCACGGAGGGAAGACCGCACTGGCAGTCTTACCAATGCCAGACTTGCCCATGCGCCATCACCAACCATCAATGTGATAATGTGCACCATGATGTTCACAGACATACACCATATTTTGTGTTTGTGTGATTGTTTCCCCATTCCTATGATGCTCACATGGTTGTGTCAGAGTTGTTGTGGATTCAGCCTGTATGTGTTGTGTTCTACAGATTGCAATCTGTAGTGCAAATATTTCTCTAGTGGCACAGTTCTGATCAATGTCAATATGTGTGGCTCAACAGTGAGCCAGGTTAGTTACGTAGGGTAGTGCCATGTTGATTGTGATACGGGGCCACCCTGCAATTCCCCCAGCAGCTGCACAGATTAGCTCTCCCTGCACCCAGACAGGCATTGATGCAGTATGATGAAGAAATGGCTGCCTTGTGGGGATGTCTTGTTTATGTGCAGGGTGGTGTTCCTTCCTGTGCATCTACAAGCTAAGGTGGCAATTTAATATGCGCTGTAAGATGCAGAACACAGGGGTGTTGTGATGCCACAGACACAGTAATTAGACACTCATTCCATCAAATCTGCTACATATGAACATGTTGCTGTGTATCCTGGGTGATTGACGCATGTCCAGGCTGTGTATGTGTTGTGGTGCATGGCACAACCAAGGCATGTGTGCATGTGTTGCTTATGTGTGAATAGTGCATCTTGATTTAAAGGCAATGTGTCCCACTGCACTCCTTTAGCATGCAATGAGTGTGTCCTATGTGCCTCCCCCTTCTGACATTCGTAAAATTGGCAGTTATTTCCCTCCTGCAATTTACCCTGCATTTGTGGTGGTTGTTGGAAGTCTGGGCTGTCCTGTCCTTGTATTCCTGTGACCAGCTCTTCCAGGATGATTGCTGCAACCATCTCCCCCGTCTCATCCAGGTCCTCCTGTGGTGCTGGACTTCCACTTACAGTTTGCAGTGCTGCTTTCCTGGCCATTTTCACCTTAGCTCTACGTTTACAATCATTCCAGCGCTTCTTGCACTCCATGACAGCTCGCTTCACCTCTGCCACACTGTTTATTTTGTCCACTGTTTGCTGCCATATAGCCTCTCTCTTACCAATTGGCAATTTGGAGGTGATGAAGAGCTGGTGTTGGTGCTACATCACCTCTCAGACAAGGATGTTGTGCTCCTCCTTGCTGAACCAACACTTGTGCTTTTTCTTTTCCTTCTCCTGGGTGTATGGGGTGACCCTGGTGTCCCTCCTGGCCTGCTGCTTCCAGCTTCCCTTTTAAATGCACTTTTTCCTGCTTGTGCATCTAAGGTTGATGCAAATTTGCTGCTAAAAGAGGGCAAATCCATTTGTAACATGTTTACGTGCCACAAAAAGGGTTAGAATCAGTTTTGCAGCATTAACGTCAGTTTGCCTTAGGACAGGGCGAAAGGGCTTACATCCAAAAAATTTATTCTAAACATTTCTTAGCGCCAAAGTATTAATATGACGCATGGATGGCGCTGAGAAATGGCGCAAGCAAGCACTAAACTGTTTGACGCAAAACTGCATTTGTGCAGCCTTGCTTAAAAAACTATAAATATGGATCTTACTGTGCCAGTGTTGATTTTGGCCTCACATAAATGGCCTGAGGGAGGGGGGAAATTGAGGTAGTGGAGGCACCTTATCTTGGGTGTTAAAGAGATGTCAGGAAGGGAAAGAGGGCAAGATCGGTGCCCATGTATTTAACAAAGGTCATAGTGGACAGCCCACTTCTCAAGGTAGTAGCTATCATTAGTGACGTAGGGGCAGCACTACTGGAGCCCAGAGGTCTAAAGGGCCCACTGCATCAAAACTGTGAATGTCAATCTTTAAAAAATCAGTATGGGGGCTGATTTTCCTTGCTAGTATTAAGGCCAAGGCCACCTTTGCTGCAGATGGAGGGGGGGGGACAACAAGTAGGAGTGCATTTTTTATGTAAGGGACAGAAATATTGGAGCACTATTTTGCTTTCTAATAGTTTTTGTACCATGCAATGTCCTCTGGCATTTAATGTCACTTCTGGTACCCATATATTTTTGGAGGACATGTTCATGTTTTGCATATATGTGGGATGTGCAAATCTAGATAATTGCAGTCCTTATTCACATTGTACCTCATTTGATATAATGGCAGAAATGTGGTATAGAGTGCTGTGTAAAACAAAATATAGCTTATAGTTATTATTACCTATCCAGTTTTCTTTTGAACAATGAGCCTGCTGGCATGTTAACAATCCGCTGTTGAGTTAGAGACCTTTGGTAAGTACATTATACACCAACACTTCTCTAGGTAATTGACTGACATTGAAGAGAATAGAATTAGGAGAACATGGTTATAATAACTGTTACTCAATTGTGCTGGTTTAGAGTTCTAGCACTGTCACTTTTGCTCAAAGCCTTCTTAAACCTCTGTTGAGATCCCTGTATGTAAGAAAAGCTTGTCAATGAATTAAAGATGGCATGTCAACAGAATGATGTATGTATGTTTGGGTGAGTATGTGTGTGTGTGTGTGTGTGTGTGTGTGTGTGTGTGCGTGTGTGTAGGTGAGTGTGTGTGCGCACCTGCGCATGCCCAGGTAACCTCACCTTTTCTGACTTTCCCTAGGTTCAAATTCCTGCTGCTCAGGGAAGAAATCCCAGATCACTTCTTATTCCTGAAGTACATGGTGCCTACAATAGATGTGAGATGGATGAGTGTCATACGTTGAAAGAATATGATTTAAGCTACTCAGGTCCTCTTAGCTATACCAGTTAACATAATTAAATCAACTCTTTGATATCATTGAAGGGTTTCTTCAATTTTAAGGATGAAAAATGTTGTCTAATTTTGGTACTATGTGTGTTGAGGACCAGGAACAAGAGACACTTAGAAATAAGTTTCACCTAGTTTGACATTCAAAAGATCATGGTCTCTCTTGCAGCTTTGCAGATCCTAATCTCTTTCCTTCACAGCCTCATATGCGTATATGCATAGGTGCTCAATGGCATGAACCTAGGTGAATAAACCGTACTTTAGAATCGGAACAATTGAATGCTTATGCTTGAAGAATGTGTATATATAAAAAAGCTGAGACAAGTATGGATCTTTTTGTTAGCTCAAATGGAGAGAGTGATGCTGGCCCTTATTTGGAGATGTGATGCCCTTTGAGGAGATCCATCTTCTGGTCCTTAAAGAACTGAGATTTTGTGTGTAATAGTGTTTGTTTTATATTGATTTTATTTGTGATATAGCCATTCTTAAATGCAATGAAGGTCTGAAATGGCTGCTGGTGCATGTCTACTAGGCTGGGTGATATGATGATAGTTCTTAAAAACCTTGATGAATGTACAGCCTGATGGGAAATGCTCTTCATCCGTGATTTTGTCCAGTTCTGGAGTTCCTTTTTCAAATCATTGGCACTTGTAGGATGGGAAAGGACCCAGACATAAATGGTGGTTCTGAAAATTTGACTGCATTCGGTATGGTTTGAAATACCATGAGAGATATTTCTTACTGGTATCACGTCTTATGCAATTTCAATGCAACCTGAGTACTGAAGAGTAGGTCTCAGTCAAAGGAAACCAACAGTTCTCTGCATAAATGCTGTCTGTGGTTGATGATAAAATATCAAAGGTTTAATGTCAGATGCACACTTCAAATCCATAATTGCATGAGAGGCATTTAGGGCCAGATGTAGCAAACGATTGCGACTCGCAAACGGGCTGATTCGCAATTTGCGACAGTGCAAAATCGGAAATGGGATGCAAAAAGCCCATTTCCGACTCGCAAAAAGCGATGGGACCCGTTTGCGAGTCGCATCCGGTGCGACCCCATGTTGCGACCCGCAAATTGCAAGTCGCAATTTGGGAGTCGCAAACCTTATGCAATTGCAACTCGCAAATTGCGACTAGTCGCAAAAAGCCCAGTTTGCATGTCCCATTTACCACTAACTCAGAGCAGGTGGTAACCATTACCAAAGTATAAAAGGGGACCCAGAAGCCATCTGGGTTACTCAAGATGGCGGAGATATACCTGATAGCAGTGAGGAGGAGAGTCTACGCAGCCCAGCAGAGGAGGAGGAGGGGCCACAGACAGGAGAAGATATATAGAACCAGGCAGACTCTTTTTCAGCAAACTGAAGAGGAGATCTGTGACAAATACCGCCTTAGCAGCGCAGCCATTCTAGAATTAATAGATTTACTGAAACCACAGCTAGAACACAAGACTCTGCGTGGCTGCGCCATCCCTACGCATGTGCAAGTACTATGCGCACTGCACCTCTTGGCCTCAGGGAGCTATCAGGGGGTCATTGCCGTGGCAGGTGGGGTATCCCAAAGTGCAGTGTCAAGGTTCCTCAGGGCATTCCTAGATGCCTTAGTCACGCACATGTCTCACTTCATATACTTACCAAGGAATGAGGCAGAAATTAACAGCACCAAGCTGGACTTTTACCGCATTGCCCACTTTCCTCATGTCATAGGGTGTGTAGGGACACACATTCAAATATGCCCCCCTGCTAATCTGGAACACATTTTCCGCAACAGGAAGTGTACCCACTCACTCAACATACAGGTTGTTTGTGATGCCCATTATGTCATCACGGACATCGTAGCTAAGTTTCCTGGCAGTACCCATGACTCATACATTTTTAGGCATAGTGGGATACATCAATGCCTGGAACGTGGGGAATTTGGAGACGGTTACCTCCTAGGTAGAGCCACAGACACTTGCAGACATACACACAGGTCACTGTGCAAGACAATCTGGACTTCCTAACCGTGTACTTTTGTGCCCAACAGGTGACAGTGCATATGCTCTCAGGCCTTGGATCATGACTCCGTTTTTAACACCCAGAACTGAATCAGAGAGGCAATACAACAGTGCGCATAAGAGGACCAGGAACCTGATCGAGCGCACCTTCGGACTGCTGAAGGCAAGATTCAGATGCCTCCACCGCAGTGGAGGCGCCCTCCAATACACCCCCATTACCGCTTTCAAAATTGTGGTCGCATGCGCCATCCTCCACAACATAGCCACCCGACGTGGGCTACCTCTCACCCCTGCAGACCCAGATCCTGATGATGAAGAGCAAGAACAACCACATCGCCATCATGGGGATAGGAGTCTAGCTAATCAAGGCAGACTGAGACGGGACCACATTGCAACGCAATATTTTGGACGGTACGTGTCAACTCCCACCATACTCACCTATTAACCATTTGTTAAGTGGAACAAAAATAACTGTTTTATTAATGTCATGAAGAAACTATATACAAGTTGAAATTGTCCATGGGCAGGAAAATGCCAACCAGTCATGTGGCACATTAACGCCATGTGCCACATTAATCTGTCCTGGCTGTTATCTATGATCTCCTGCCCCTCCTGCCAGCCTGGCTGGTCCCTGCTGCGTCCATGGTGCTCTGCCTACCACTCCTCAGCACCCTACTGTGAGTGGCAGAGACACTGCTCACTGTTGTGCCCTCCTCCCAGGTGTATTTGTTAACTTCCTGGCTGTGATGTCATCATCATGTGCCAGGAAGTGTTTCCAGAGTGTTCTGGTATGCTTTCTGGAGTGTTCTGCTGCATCTGCAAGCAATTTTGAAGGTATTCGCAATTTGCGACACCCACTCGCTAATTGCGAGTTCGTTTTTTGCACACTCGCAAACAGCGACCTCGCAAACTGCGGACTCGCACACAGCGTTGCGAGTCCGGCTGCGAGTCGCAAAATCGGATCGCTTTTTTTTCTGGCATTCCAATTTGCGACTCGCATTTTGCGAGTCGCATCAACTCGCAAAATGGGAGTCGCAATTTTTATTTTTGCTACATCTGGCCCTTAGTTTCTGAGATGGTCAATGTCTGGACTGTGGTGATACAATTCTTTTGGTATACTGGTCAATTTTCTTTCTATGGTTGACTAGGACGATTGCTTGAGGTGCCATAAATACAGTGAACCTGAATGGAAAGTGAAATGCAAGGGTTAACAGCAATTGATAGGGGGAGAATGTATATGTCTGAATGTGCTATGGCTGATGAGAGAGGTAAGACAAAAAGTACTGGAGTGGTACTTCAGCAGGTCCCATATCTCTCGAGAAGATACTGATGAAGGCATGTCTAGTGTGTTGAATGCTACTGAGAGGATGAAAAAGACCACAAGGCATAGGGCACTGTTATTTGCAATGATGAGAGAAGCCTCTACAAATTAGATGGTGAAGGTCTCAACAAGACAGCAATACTTGGAGACAAATTGACAGCTTTGCAGGTGTTGTTTGGTGTTTATATATTGTTCTAGTTGAGCCACTCAATTTATTTTTGAGACTTAAACTAATTTTTAGAAATGTTGCTTTCCTCCGAGCTCTTCACCACCTCTCATTTCTCAAGGAGCCATTCTTCAGATTCGCTCCCTATTTTCCTGTCCTTTTCAGCATCTTCACCGATTTTAACGAGAAGATTTGTGGTTTGAGGCTTTTGGCAATGTTATCTACGTGCATGTGATAAATTCAGAGCCAGGGCATCCCCTTGGCATTCCGCAATATCTGTGTTTACCTTCAGTCGCTCAGTACCGGTAACCAGTCCCCACCAGCACAGCTACATTTGTTTTACCGCCACATTCTTAAACATTATCAGTAACCAATATAAACCAACCAATCACGTTCAGAAGAACGAATTAGCATTTTCTTTTAGCCCAAATTTCCTAATTTGTCTAGGAAAGGGACCGTAAGTAGTATATCTTGCAGGGAGCTAACCTGCTCACTGATTACCAGTGATGTTCAGAATGTGCATCTTCCTCCTACTTTCTTTTTCTGACAACACCTCCTTTTTCTGACAACTGCTTCAGCTGTGGAAATGGGAAGAATTATCTTTTCCCTGGTAAGGAGCCAGGAGAGAGCTGCAGAGGCTGTTTGGGACAGGCATGGAGGCACTAAAGGAGTATACCATTGGCCTATGACGGAAAGCACATATATCATTTCCCCAATAGCCCTACCACTGGTGTAGGCTGTGCTGGAACTGCAAGATTCAGAAACCTTGCTGAGGGATTGACAAGGCACCGTTCTGGACACTGAGACTGCACTGACATTGTACAGGCAGAAGAAGGCAGGTGTGTGGATGAAATACAGGAATACTATAATTTGGTAGAGCACACACATGATGTGTGACCAGTAAAGTAAGCAGAGTGATAATGGAGTTTTGGGATACAAGACAAAACTTTAGAGATATGTCACACTTACTGAATCATAATACCAAATGGTAATCTATGTTCAATCTCAACTGTCTTGTGAAACATTACATTTCAACATCTTCCAGTTCCTGCAGAGAGGCTGCGTGCTGCTGACCAGTAATGTATTGAGGTACTTTGGAAGCCACTGAGTGAACATGCTTCAGTCTCTTCCAGATATTGAGTGTTCCTGAATGTACTAAACCTAATCAAGATTACCTTTAGCCTGGGGTGTGGGAAAAGTACACCATTCTTAGCCTGACTTAGATCTAGTGTAAAATCTTCTGAGAGATGGGCTGACCAAACTGTTAAATCAGACATAGGTCCAGGGGAATAGAGGGCGAGATCTGGTGGTGTGCCTGAGAAGAAAGGTGCCTGTGGTTTAGATATGAGGGCACTAAGATTGAAGGCACAGGACAGGGCCGTGGTTCCACTCTGAGACCAAGTCAGCAACCTGGTGGGCTCAGTACGTAAAGAGCTGATGATATTGGGTTATTCAGGAAAGTCAAATTAATGGCCTCATTTACAAGCCTCTTGGTGCGGGGTGGCGCTGCAAGTGCCTTGCTGTGCTGTTCTGTGTCACTGGGAAAGGGCAGAAATGCACTGTATCTACAAGATACAGCATATTTCTGTCCTCTCCTCCTGTGCTGGTGCTCAAATTGCTGCCATGGCCCAATGCAGGCACCCTTGCCCTATGGTGTAAGGGTGCCTCAGTTGTGGGGATAATTGTTTTTCTTTAGGAAGGGACATCTTCCTGCAGCAAAACAATCACTAGAGGAATTTCCTCTTTTTCTGCAGCACACATAGAAAAAGGAAAATAACAGGGAGAAATAACACTATTTTTCACCATTGCATCACTCTTACAACACCCCTGAGGTGGCATAATAATCTGACGCATTACCAGACTTGTAAATCTGTGAATGCATCAGATTCCTTCGGGTTCCATAGGTGTTGCTTGGGAACACCCCAAGCAACATCCATTGAATGCCCCTTTCACTCAATGTTATGCGTGAAAGGGGTCCATATTGAGAGGGCCATGATAAGCCACGCAAGGTGGCTTTGTGTGGCCTTGTAAGTATGGGCTGCCATACTGCGCCACCAGAGCATCGAATAAATTATGCTTCAGTGGCACAGTGTGGTGCTAGGACCTCGTAAATGAGGCCCTAAGTATCCACCTTCATCTGATATAGATTGTACCCCACCAAATGGAACTAAAGTGGAATTTGGCTGACTCAGCCCCATGTGAGTCCCTCAAAAGGTTCTATCTGAAGCTTTGGCAGTAACAACAGAATGGGTCTTATACAAGAACACATTGAAAGGAAAGACTGTGGAGGACAACTAAAGTTATGGGACAATGGGTTGAATCATGTCAAAACCTATTCCTTGACTGCTAGGGAGAAGGAAGAATGGAGTGGGGAGGGCCAAAGAGATCTTTCCACAATTACTCTCCACCAAAATGGGCGATTAATAGGGGAATTAAAATGAGAGAAAAAACATCAAAATGTTTAATTAGTGTCTGTAAAGGTAACAAGAGAAAAGGGTGAAACGATTATAACATTCAAAGAATGGCTATAAAATATAATTTAAGTGAGTCTCTTAATCCAAGTTAGTGGGGTTCCATATTTCAAATTTTAAATATTATGGGACCAATATTAATACAACAGGAAACACACTGAGGTATTTATGCTGGAAAGAAAAGCATCAGGTGGAATCAAGAAACTATGGCCCACATTTACAAGAATCTGGCGCATAAGTACTGAGGCACCAGATTTCTTGTGCCCCCACTCTCCCCACCGCCACCTAACAACACCGTTGTGCACCCGACCACGCGGAAATTTGCACACTATTTGGCCAAGAACAGATTTCTAGATATAGACATAGTATATGAAGAAAGTCATATGCATTTTTGGCTGGAAAGCAAAAGACAAGTGAGCAAGGAAGAACATTATCAGCACTGAGGGCATCAAAATAGGAATTGAGTTAAAAGTTAGGCTGCTGTATTCCACTATTTTTTTTACAATTATACACAAAGGTGGTCATTACGACCCTGGCGGATTACTTCCGCCAGGGCCGCGGGACGCGGTGGCACCGCCGACAGGCCGGCGGTGCCCCGCGGGGCATTCTGACCGCGGCGGCTTAGCTGCGGTCAGAGAAGGGAAACCGGCGGTCTCCCGCCGGTTTCCCGCTGCCCCCAAGGAATCCTCCAAGCCGGCGCAGCTTGCTGCGCCGGCTTGGGGATTCCGACTCCCCCTCCCGCCATCCAGTTCCTGGCGGTTCTCCCGCCGGGAACCGGATGGCGGGAGGGGGAGTCGTGGGGCCCCTGCAGTGCCCATGCCCAAGGCATGGGCACTGCAGGGGCCCCCGTAAGAGGGCCCCAAAATGTATTTCACTGTCTGCATAGCAGACAGTGAAATACGCGACGGGTGCAGTAGCACCCGTCGCACCTTCCCACTCTGCCGGCTCGATTACGAGCCGGCTTCATGGTGGGAAGGTCGTTTTCCCCTGGGCTGGCGGGCGGCCTTTTGGCGGCCGCCCGCCAGCCCAGGGGAAAACTTGGAATACCCTCCGCGGTCTCTGGACCGCGGAGCGGTATTCCTGACGCGCAACATTGATGGGCGGCCTCCGCCGCCCGTCAATGTTGGAATGAGGGCCAAAGTCTGTATTATTCTTGTGAGCAGATTGACACTTCTTTCATGTTCTAACTGTACAGAGGATTAGCCATGAACAAGGTGAAGCTTTAGAATTAGTTGCAAGCCATTCCTTGCTTTATATGTAATTCTTTTTAATCCAAGAGATATATACTATTTCCACCAGGGTGTTGGGAAAACGAGCCAGAATAGTTGGAAAAATTATGATATATTCTGTTATATGGAAGCTGAGCACTCACAGAAAGTGAGAAATATGTTGCATCGTCGTTCGACTGAGAAGATTGAGCTGTCCAGAATGGACATTTAAGAGGGGCGACATTTTGATCCAGCTTACTGAGGAATGAAAGGTTTTTCCTATTTACATTTGGTTTCCACAAATTCTTTAAAAAAATTAAAGTTCACTTCCAGGTATTGTTTACATGAACTGAAATCACTCTGATGAAACCATAAGGCTCCTGTGACACTAATCGACATTTACCAAAATTGTCAGAAAAAAATGGATTACAGCAACTGGAGAATTATTGCACGATGGTTCCATTAAGTCTTTTTCAAATATCCAACCGAAAATACAATCTTTCCAGCAATCATTTTTATAAATACTTTCAACCCCAGAGATGGCTTTTGTCCAACAGATTTTTTCTAATCTGACAAGATTTATTCTGGATTGATCAATCTCTGCAGGAAACAGACTCTCAACCGGATATGTTAGCTTGTTGTCAAAATTTACTGGTGAGAATCCCTTTGTCAAAATTCAGGATGAATGGGCTACAGCCACAATTGAATTGAATATCTCAGAAACTTTAAAATTATGTCAAAAAGTACAAAACCTTTTCTGAGGATCCAATAAGCACAGCTGTGTATTTTGCTTTGCTACTCATCCATGAGTGGTTCCTCAACCTGATCCAATGTGTTAACACAGTAAAAATGCAACTGGAACATGGAATTGAATATTCATAGAATGACTGGTGTTAGGATATTTGTGAAAGCAAGTTCAGATTAGTATAAGTGAACTTACAGGTCAAACATTCGAAATAAGGCCCACAAGTGCTTTGATGGGGCTTTCCGCAACTTTTAAAGCAACCTGCTCCAAGATTGCCTTCGTAATGTTCCTCATGATCCTGGGACTCCAACGATCAATTACTCAAAACATAAAAACAAAGCCCCTTCCAGTTTAGGAGTGGGGAACTGAGGTGAGGACAATTGCTGAGTTGGAGAAGTGTTAATATGTTAGAAGTGGTCTATTATATAATATGAGCAAATTATGGGGCCCATTCCCTAGCTAAATTGTTGATAGTCAGGACCAGGAAACTTGAAAAAGGGTAGAAATATACAAGAGGAGCAAGAGTGGTTAAACAAGATAATATACCAGATTACTTTGACTGGATATTGTTTAGTTTGATGGCAAGTAAATTATCACAAACAAGTTAATAAGGTTAAAATATATTTTTTTCTCAAAGTACAGTGAGGAAATGTAATAATCCTCTCATTGTACTGCTTTGATCTAATCCAGTATCTTTCTAACTCAATAAAAAATGTGTAACTACTTACCTGAATCGGAACGACAATAACCCCAAACTCTTGCAACTCATCTCTTCTGTCCAGTTCAAGGCCACCACAAACATGCTTCCGATCCATCTTTCCTGTACTCACATTCCCACCAGATACTCCACAGCTACAACCTACAAGATTCACTTGCTTCATACCAGGAAGAGATTGCTCTTTTGCAGACTGCCTAAGCACAAGAATTCTTAACAATTACAGGTGAGCAACAAGGAGACTATGGCCCTCATTACAACCGTGGCAGTCGGTGTTAAAGCGGTGGTAATACTGCCAACAGGCTGGCGGTAAAAAAATTGAATCACGACCACGGTGGAAACCGCCAACACATAAAGCCACTTTAACACTTCAACTGCCACGGCGGTAGCAACAAACACCACAGCGGTAACTGCCAACAGCCAGGCGGAAGACAATGTACCGTCCACCCCATTACAACCCTCCCATCGGCCAACTTTTCCGGGGCGTTACCAATGCCATCAAAAGCACAGCAGAAACAGTACTTGGAAGGGAAACCACTCACAGCTCGACACTCAAGGAAGAACCAGGATGCCATAGAGCCCGAGTTGCATGTCCTGCCCGTGCTGGTGTAGCTTCTCATATATCAGGAGTACTAACGACGGTGACGACGACCACGGTGAGTACAGCACCTAATAGACAGAGGAGGGGGGAAGAGAGTGACACACACACACACAACACACAACATCCCCACCCCCACCCTCACCCCCAACACCATACACACAAACATATGCAACAACATTACATATACACCCCGCAACCCTCTGGAAGAACGCAAGGACAAAAGGAATTGAGTCAAATTAGTGTAATATTAGACTTTTAGAGAAATACACTCATAAATAAATAAACAGTATGTATAATACATACAAAATATACAAAATATACAAAATGAGGGACAATGTCCACACAAAAATAGTCCGTGGCCCACTGGGTCATAACACATAGGCCAAGCTCACACTTGACTCCTGCCTCACAAATGAGAGATCACTGCAGGGGCATCAGGTCGAAAACACACAGGCACCTCGGGGGGGGGAAAGGGGGGGCACCTCAGCCGGAAGATGGTACAACGTCACTGCTCCTGGAGGGGGCTCCATGCCCACAGCAATGTCCTGGGGAGTGAAAGGCCATGATCTCTCAAGTGGAAGGCTTCTTCCACTGGTTCTGGAGGGGGCTTTGTGCCCAGTTTGCTTCACCCTGCCAAGGATAGGGTGAGTGGATGCCTTTCTCCACTGGTTCTGGAGGGGGCTTTGTGCCTAGTCTGCTTCATCCTGCCAAGGATAGGGTGAGTGGATGCATTTCACCACTGGTTCTAGAGGGGGCTTTGAGCCCAGTCTGCTTCATCCTGCCAAGGATAGGGTGAGTGGATGCATTTCTCCACTGGTTCTGGAGGGGGCTTTGTGCCCAGTCTGCCTCATCCTGCTAAGGATAGGGTGAGTGGATGTCTTTCTCCACTGGTTCTGGAGTGGGCTTTGTGCCAAGTCTGCCTCCTCCTGCCATGGATAGGGTGAGTGGATGCCTTTCTCCACTGGTTCTGGAGTGGGCTTTGTGCCCAGTCTGCTTCATCCTGCCAAGGATAGGGTGAGTGGATGCTTTTCTCCACTGGTGCTGGAGGGGGATTTGAGCCCCATCTGCTTCATCCTGCCAAGGATAGGATGAGTGGATGCCTTTCTCCACTAGTTCAAGAGGGGGCTTTGTACCCAGTCTGCTTCATCCTGCCAAGGATAGGGTGAGTGGATACCTTTCCCCACTGGTTCTGGAGTGGGCTTTGTGCCCAGTCTGCTTCATCCTGCCAAGGATAGGGTGAGTGGATGCTTTTTTCCACTGATTCTGGAGAGGGATTTGAGCCCCATCTGCTTCATCCTGCCAAGGATAGTGTGAGTGGATGCCTTTCTCCACTAGTTCTGGAGGGGCTTTGTGCCCAGTGATGCAGCACTTGGAGGGTGCCAGGTCACAGTCCCTCACCTGAGTGTCAGAGCCACGGGATTTGCAGTGGTCAGGATGCATGAAAGGCCATGATCATGTCCATGGAGGCAGGGCTACAGTCGATCCACCGGCAGCTACAGCTGCACAGTAGTGGTAGTCCCGTGCTGATGGGGGTGCTACCAGTGGTGGGGGGAGGCTCCAGCCCTTCTCCTGCAGCCTCGGACGGCTGCCTACTGGGGCTGCTGCTGGCAGTGGTGCTACTGTCAGCAGTGAAGGTGGTGCTGCTTGAGGCGGGGCTTGCGGCAGGGCTTTCGGCAGGGCTTGCGGCAGGGCTTGCGGCGGTGCAGGTGGCGGTGCTGGCAGCGGTGGAGGTGCCAGTGCTGTCAGTGGTGTGGGGAGGCTCCAGCCCTTCCCCTGCAGTCTCGGAAGGCTGCCCACTGGGGCTGCTGCTGCTGACAGTAGTGGTGCTTGAGGCGGTGCAGGTGGCGGTGCTGGCAGTTGTGCTAGTAGCCACCAGGCCTTCACCTGCAGGCTCGGACGGCTGAAGTGCTTTAGCTGGTGTTTTGTGCCCCTTCCTGCCCATGGCAGATGGTGGTGTCAACTTGGGTCTGGCAGTTGGCGTCTTTGAGGTAGCCTTGCTGGGTGATTGTGGCTCCTTCCCCTTACTAGATGTGTCTCCTTCTTCACCTTGCGAGGTGGCAGAATGTTCTTTGCCTTGGCAGGGGTTTGTGACAGACTGGCTGGCCTGATGGGTGCCCCCTTTGAGCTGCTGACAGCTGCAGGAACCACAGTGGATGTGGACTTGATGGCTGTGGTGCTGGTCTGGGTTTTGGCCACCCTGGCCCGAGAAGAAGGACGGGGGTGTAGGGGTAGGGAACAGGTCAATGTTGGCCAGGAAAGGCTTCTTAGGGACATTGGGGCGGGAAGAGGGTGAAGGTGTGGGAGTGGAGGAAGAGGGAGTGGTTGTAGGAGGTGCCAGTCGGCTGTGTTTGGGTGCAGGTGCATGAGCTGGATGCTGTTGTTAGGTGGATGGCTGTTAGGTGGGTGTGTGCTTGCGTTGGTGTACTTTGGGAGGAGGGGTCACAGACACAGTGGGAGAGGACACAGGGGACGTGTGCATGGATGTGGGAGTGGTGACTGCCAGTGAGGGGTGTGTAGTGAAGGCCGTGCTGGAGGTAGTGGATGAGGATGTAGTGCATGCAGATGTGAGTGGAGACGCTCGTGGGAGGGAGGTGGAAGACGAGGAGGAGGGGGGGACAGTGGAAGCAGTGGAAGTTGGTGTGTCTGCATGGGGATGGTGCTTGTGTGAGTGCCTGTGAGATGAAGTGTGGTGGTTGTGTTTGCCTGAGCCACTTTTGTGTGTTGATTTGGGTGAATGCTGGTCTGAAGGTGTGCTTGGGTTAGGCTGGGGTTGAGGGGATTGGGACTGGATAGAGGAAGTTGGAGGGGGAGGCTAGAGACAGGGACAATGGCTGCCATTAGTGCGGAGGCCAGAGCCTGAAATGCTCTCTGTTGGGCCGCCACGCCAGAGTGAATGCCCTCCAGGTATGAATTTGTTTGTTTGCCTGATCTCAGGAGGTTAATAGCCTCCTCACAAAGGGCAGCAGGGCTGACTGAGGCAGGGCCTGAGGTGCCCAGGGCGAAGGAGATGCCCACCCTCCTGGGTGAGCGGGCACAGGAAACACTCTGAGGGGCTGCTGGGAGGGTGGTGCTGGTGGGGGGGCGGGGGCTGTACCTGTTGTTGGGGTGGGCACAGAGGTGTCCGCCACTGCTAAGGAGCTTCCATTGGAGGAGAAGTCGCTGTCTGTAGTGTCCCCTCCTGTCTCCTTCGTGGTGCTCCCCTCGCCCTCCGTCCTACTGGTGCCCTCACTGTCGGTAAATTCGGCCTCCAGGCCCATGTGGGATGCAGCTCCCTCCGTCACCGGTGCCTCTGCTCCTCTGCCAGATAATGCTAATGCACACAAGGATAGGGTGACAAAACAAAAAAGGGGTGAGAGAATGAGGATACACTTGGTCAATGCCAGCAACAACACTACCGTTGGCATATACAACACACAGGGGGCTGCCCTATGCACTAGGCCATGCACTACCAGTTACAATGCTAGTCACCAGCCCATGGGGGACATGGCATAACCCCATCAGCTGCACACCTGAAACCCACAGGACCCTGCCCAGTAGTAAATGCCCCAAAACACCATTGGGTTTGGAGTGCTTCAGAGCCTGCCCAACAAGGGACCTACTGTGCCATGTTCGCCCTTGCCTAGGAGCACCCACAGTCCATATCTCCCACGCAGGTAAAACCTTAACGCACACCGACTCATAAATCTGAATTTGCACTCACCCCCTTGTGGCTGCTGTGATGCCCTCAAGCATCCATCCAACTCCGGATAGGCCATCACCAGGATGCAGAACATCAGGGGGGTCAGGATACGATGGGCACCCATTCCTTGTTAGGAGGCCAGCCAAAACTGGGCCTCCGCCGTCTTCCTTGCCCAGCGGCGCAGGTCCTGCCACCGTTTGCTGCAGTGGGTGCTCCACCTGTCAAAGACCCCCAGGATCCGCACCTCCTTGGCGATGGGATGCCAAATACCCTTTTTCTGATGGGCGCTAACCTGCAGGAAAAATACAGCAGAAAAGGGATTAGTATTCCCGGCCGGACCGTCACACTCATGGCCTACCATATCCCTTCCATCCACTAACGCACATACATTGACCATCATACATGTAGCACTCTGCCCAGGGCACCTCAGCCCCCCCCCCTAAATGTGGCTTACACACACAGCAGCCCATACATTCATTGCCCACACATTATGCTCACAGTGTACTCACCTGTCTGTCTGGAGGACTGTTAGACTTGACATGCCTTAGGGTGGTCACCCCTAACTTTTTGCCTGCCTCCCTCCACTTTTTGGACTCTGTTTTTGCTGGCTTTTAAACTCTACGCACTTTACCACTGCTAACTAGTGCTAAAGTGCATATGCTCTCTACCTTTAAACATGGTAACTTTGGATCATACCCAATTGGACTATTTAATCTACTTATACAGTAAGTCCCTAGTAATGTGCACTGTATGTGCTTAGGGCCTGTAGAATAAATGCCCTACCACCTCAGACACTTGCTGGAGAAGAAACCTGAACCAGAACCTGCAACCTGCCAAGAACAACTGCCTGGCTGCCCAAAGGAATCATGTGACTGCTTTCTACAAAGGACTGCTGCCTTGCTGTTGGCCTGCTGCCTTGCTGAACTCTTGCCTTGCTACAGAAGTGCTCTCCAAGGGCTTGGATAGAGCTTGCCTCCTGTTCCCTGAAGTCTCAGGACCAAAAAGACTTCCATCTTTCAACTGGACTCCTTGTGCGCTGAAAAATTTGACGTGCAGCTTGCTCCGCGGTGAAAAATTCAGTGTAGGTCCTCTCCTGTTGAAGGTCAGGTAGTAAGTGAGTGAAGAGATAGAAAATAGCGGTTACGTCCGCGGGGGTGCGTACCGTCACCGCCGGCATACATTGCCATTGGCTCCTGGAACCAAAGAGCCCAATGATAATCAATGCGAAGTTGCACGTCAATCATTGGCCACCTACTGCAATGGCACACAACGCCAGCGGAATTACTTCATTTCCACTTGTCCCTCCTCACAGGTCAGGCAGCCGCCATTTCAGGGAGGCACAGGCGATGGCACCTAACTGCGTCCCAGCAGACATTGGCACATCAACTGACTCTCGGATCCCCATACTGGTTCTGCAACTGAAGAGATGCATAATTATTGCAATTGATGTGTGAATATGACCCTCTGCTCACCGTTTTCCTCCCTAGGCTTCAACCGCTGAGGATGAATATGAGATGGAGACATCCTCCAGTGTACAGACTCCCGGTGGACCTTGCGACAATGGAGGACAGACACATTATCCTAACATACAGACTTGATCGGGCCCCAATCCAAGAACTGTGTGTCCAATTGGAGCCAGACCTGATGTCAGCTATCCGCCAGCCCACAGGTATCCCCCCTCTAGTGCAGGTCCTGTCAGTGCTCCATTTCCTGGCAAGTGGTTCCTTCCAAACAACAGTGGGCATGGCATCAGGCCAATGTTCTCCAACGTGTTGACCAGAGTGTTGTCTGCCCTGCTGAAACACATGCACAGCTACATCGTATTCCCCCAGGTGGAGGATTTGGCCACAGTGAAAGCTGACTTTTATGCCCTGGGACATATCCACAAAATCATTGGTGCCATTGATGGTGCACATGTAGTGTTTATCCCCCCCCCCCGGCGAAATTAACATGTGTTCCGGAATAGAAAAAGCTATCACTGTATGAATGTGCAGGTGGTGTGTTTGGCTGACTAGTACATCTCCCATGTGAATGCCAAGTACCCGGGCTTTGTGCATGACGCCTTTATCTTGAGGAATAGCAGCATCCCATATGTGATGGCTCAACTCCAGAGGCACCGGGTGTGGCTAATAGGTGAGCCCAAGGCCCCCACCCAGTATATGTTGATGTCTGGGTATGGGGTTGTCCCTAAGGGTTAGTGTGTGTCTAACAGTTGTCCCTCGATATTTGCAGGTGACTCTGGTTACCCCCAACATCTCATGGCTACTGACCCCAGTGAGGAATCCCAGGACAAGGGTAGAGGTATGTTACAATGAGGCACATGGGCGAACAAGGAGGATTATTGAGAGAACCTTCAGCCTCCTGAAGTCCAGGTTCTGGTGCCTCCATTTGACAGATGGAGCCCTGTACTACTCACCCAAGAAGGTGTGCCAGATCATTGTTGCATGATGCATGTTGCATGTTGCATGTTGCACAACCTGGCCTTGAGACGCCAGGTGCCTTTTCTGCAGGAGGATGAGCCTGGAGATGGTCTTGTGGCAGCGGTGGAGCCTGTGGACTGTGAGGAAGATGAGGCAGTGGAAGAAGTTGTGGACAACAGAAGTAATATCATACAGCAGTACTTCCAGTGACACACAGGTAAGACACTGTAACTTCACTTTACTTTTCAGTTTTCTGTTGGACATTGTACATGGCAGCCTGATTGCCCTATGTCTATGGCGACTTACTGTACCCTTTGGCATCTCTATTTTCAGATCTCTGTGCCCCACTCTGGCTCCTGGTATGTTTACTGGTGCCCACTACAGGTCATACCAATGTATAAATGACTGTACATATGAATTGCAATGTTTTCAGAATGTTGTACTAATACAAATTGCAATCAATTGACAGACTCCAGAATTGTATTTGTTCCAAGGGTGTTTATTTAAGTGCTAATAAGTAGAGGGGGATGTGCAATGGACTGGGGTGATGGTGGAGGAATGTCCAGTTAGAGTCCAGTCTCTTGGTATCACAGGTGCATTGTCTAATGGGACAGAGGAAGGGGAGCAATGACAGTTCAAGGTGGACAGGGTGACAGAGTGGGACAGAAGGGTGACAATCAGGAGAGTCTTATTTCGTGGCGGGGGTCTTGGCAATGTTCTCTGGCTTCTGCCTGGATCGCAGGGACCGTTTGGGGGGTGGTTCTCCTTCTGCAGGGGATAGGGTGCTGGTGGCCTGTTGTTCCAGTGGAGGGGGCCTCCTGTCCACTAGCGCCGGCAGAGGTAGAGGGCTGTTCATCGATGTGGCCAGTGTCAGGGGCCCTTTGTTGTGACACTGCCTCCCTCATGGTGTTGGCCATGTCAGCTAGCACCCCTGCAATGCTGACCAGGTTGGTGTGAATGTGTTTGAGGTCCTCCCAGATCCCCAGGTACTGTCCCTCCTGCAGCCCCTTGGTCTCCTGCAACTTGGCCAGTATCTGGCCCAAGGTCTCCTGGGAATGTTGGTATGCTCCCAGGATCCCTGCAAGCACCTCGTGGAGAGTGGTTTCCCTGGGCCTGTCCTTGCCCTGTCGCACAGCAGTCCTCTCAGCTTCCCTGTTGTCCTGTGCCTCTGTCCCCTGAACCGTGTGTCCACTGCCACTGACCCCAGGTCCCTGATTTTCTTAGGTTTGTGGGGTTGCCTGGGGTCCCTGTAGCGGTGGACACACTGCTGATTGACGTGTCCTGGGGACAGTGGTATGGGCCCGCTGGGTTGGTGCTGTGCAGGTGTTTCCTGAGGAGGGAGGCTCTGTGGTGGTATGGGACTGTGGCAGGGTAACCAATTGTCCAGCGGTCCCTGATGGGCCAGGTTGGTCATCGTGATCCAGGTGTGCAGAGCTGCTGTCATCACTGTGGGCCTCTTCTGTGGGGGGACTGGATGTTGGTGGCACCTCCTCTCCAGTGACGTTGAGTGGGGGTCCTGTGGGGATAAAAATGCAGTGTTATTGTATCTCCGTGTGCCATCTTGTGCATGGGTGTGTTTCCCTGTATGTTTGTGATTGCCCTGTCAGCTCTGCCTTGTGTGCGTGGTGATTTTGTGGGCTAGGTGATTCTCTCTAATGGGCATGCTTTAGTGATGGGTGTCCATGCAAGTCTACGATGGGCATCCATGCATAGGTGTTGCATGCAGAGCTTGTTATTGGGATGAGTGGGTTGTGATAGTGGGATATTTGTGAGGTGGTGGAGTGATGGGGGTGAGGGTAGGGGTAGGAGTTTGTGATGGCATGGAGGTAGGGTGGGGGACATAGTACTAAAAATTTGGCTTACCAGAGTCCAGTCCTCCTGCTACTCCTGCGAGGCCCTCAGGATACATTATTGCCAAGACTTGCTTCTCCCATATAGTTAGTTGTGGGGGAGGAGGTGGGGGTCCACCGCCAGTCCTCTGTACAGCAATCTGGGTCTTGCAACCACGGAACATACCTTCCCCATAGGTCATTCCACCTCTTCCTGATGCCATCCCTTGTTCTGGGGTGCTGTCCCACGGTAATGACCCTGTCCACGACTGTCCGCCATAGCTCCATCTTCCTTGCATTGGACGTCTGCTGCACCTGTGATCCGAATAGCTGTGGCTCCCAGATGATTTCCTCCACCATGACCATTAGCTCCTCCTCTGAAAACTTGTGGTGTCTTTGGGGTGCCATGAATGTGGTGTGAGTGGTATGTGTGAGGATGTGTGGGGTGATGTGTGGGGTGATGCGTTGTGGTGTGTGCTGTGAGGTGTGTGAATGGTGTATGGGTGATGGTGTTTTGTGGCTCAGGTTGAGTGGGTGCTCCTGGCTTGTCTCTCTCTCTGTTGGCAATCTTTTTTTTTTTGTTGAAAGGGTTGTGGGTAATGTGGGTGTGTGTTTTATAGCCTGTGAGTGTGTGGGTGTGGTGTGTGTATGTGTGTCAGGTGTGTGTAGTTTGAATTGTCCAATGTGGTGTAGTTTTGTCAGTGTGTGTGTATTTTGAGCGCAGCGGTGGGTACCGCCAATGGTTCAAAAGACCGCTGCAGTGATTCGTAGGTCCTGATACTGTGGGCGTATTCCTGTTGACGTAACGGTGTGGATTTTGGTACCGCCTGTTTATCACTGACCTTTGGTCTGGAAGACTTGTGTGGGTCTCTGTAAAGTGGCGGTGTGGGTCATAATACCCGTAGCGGTATACTGCCGCAGTCACGGTATGTTGGTGGCCGTCTGCAAGGCAGTAGGTGGCATTTACTGCCAAGGTTGTAATGAGGGCCTATATCTAGCTGTGGATAATTTAAAATCCACACGCTCTCAAAGCCTGATCTCCTGACTATGACCCCATCCTCAGTCAGCAACCTTACCATCCCCATACACACCACGTATTCTTGACCCTCAATCCAGAATGGTGTTTGAGATGTTTCTTCCATGGTTACTACTATACGATTCACCCTCACTATTCTTCTTACTACCCCTCCTCCTCCTTCCTGTTTTCCTCATTCCACTTAAACCTCTATCAGCTTTACATTCCGCCTAACCTCACCTAGCTTTACTCCCCTACTTTACCACCATTTCATTGCGGAAGTTGATCTCCATACTCAAAATCAGCCAACCCGTCTGTTGCCATGTTTGACCCTATTACCCCCCAGTTATCAAACCTTTTGCTGTCTACTCCAAGGTTCTTCTCTATCTTCTCTTTTTAATCACCCCCTTTGTATCTTTGTATCTGGCATCTACCCACGATGTTTCTCCTGCTAAGTGGCTCTAACCTGACCAGCTACATATATATAGTAATCTCATTTTCTCTAAATGTACTTCTTTGCCCTCAGCTCAGTTGAAAATTGGCCCGCCAATGCAGCAATACTAATAGACGTGGCCTATCTAAGCCACTGATTCTCCAGCTTTCCGGGCACCAGGTGTGAGGGATTGTTTGGAACCTGAGTTAAGGTCCTTTTCACTACTGCCTCCTCTGCCTTTGTCTTCTTTGCTGCAAATAGTTTTCAGTCATTTTGTATGTTGAGCACACTATATATAATATAGTTCAGCAAACGTCAAACTGTTCCTTCAAAGATTGTTTCTTCAAATTGCTGAAATCTTGTATTAAAAAGTCATTAAGCTTAAGTGATTGAGAGAGCAGGGTTTCATTATCAAAGTCAATGGCCCGATGCAATATTATTGAAAAACGCAACTGGAGGGAAATGCATTACAGTAATAAGTAGTAATGAACATTGTCATCTACATAATGTATGTCATTTGAAGGCCTGGTAAATGTAATTGACGTTGATACCGTTCTGATGTTTAATAAAACTCTTATACCGTAAATGTTGTTTTTATAGTGTTGCAAACATGCAGTAAATCTAACAGAAAAAAGCTTCTATTTTCTACCTGATCGCTTGCTGAGAACTATTTGGGTGGGGGTGGGATGGCTGATAGCTTACTTGCAGCACCCCTGTGCTTTCTAGGCTATAGAGTAAATTGGCTCCTGGAGTCTTACATCTCTACGTTATTAAGATTTGCAAAGATTCTGACATTTGAATTATATGAATCATTAACCTGTTCACATAAGTTATATCTGACAATCTGAATCTCATGTTGTTTCCAAGAGTAAATTTGATTTACACCTAGAAAAAGTAGCTTTATTCTGATAGGTCAGCGTGGAGCCAATTTAAGCGTTTTCTCCCCGTTTTTGACTTTTCACCCAACTAGGAAATTACCACACATTTTACTGTTTCACACATTTTGGTTCAGTAAACTCCTCTAGGTCCTACCTGGTGACCACTAAAGTAGTAATCGCACTAAAAACACATTCTATGCCGAGGCACAAATGCATTTTACTCTGTGGAGTATTTCACTTAACTACCACAACATTTATAAAGAGGCTTTTAGTCTATGCATTTCTGCAGTACTGGTTAATCACAAAAGTGGCATGAATGTGGGTATAGCAAACTACCGATGTGTACTGCAGAGTCAAAGCAGTAGCCAAGGACATGCAGTGCCTTTTAAATTAAGACTCGATTCTCAAATTATGTCTAATTCTATAAATTACAGTTATGATTTCCATAAATGTATATATTGTTTTCTAATTCCTAACACCCTTTAGGAATACATATGCATGTCAAATTAAATTATGAATTTTCAGGATTTCTTCTAGTCTTCCATGCTCAATCCAGTGGAAAATATCTAAAAGTATTCACATGGCAGATGATTGCAAAAGCATACTTTATCGTATCCAATGGGGAAAACATTTTTTTCCTCAACGACACCTTCTCCTACAGCTCCATGAACTAGGGGAGGCACTCTTTACTTTCCAGCATTTCCGGGGTACAAGCTGCCTGCAGAATATTTGTGACTACCAGAAAATCGATACATTTGTTCAATACTTCCACACATCCCCCCTTCCCTCAGTTGCTCCAGAACAGACGCTTTACTCTCTTTGCCCCTAAAATGATTATTAAAGTAGAAAACCTTCACCACTGGAGTATTCTAAAGATTCATTAGTTTGATCCGGGCTTGTTAATTGGGTATTGCTACTTTCAGATCAATTAAGCTAAGTTTGAGAACATATTGTCTATGCTGTGCCTGTAATGTACAATCGTTCATATGTAATTGCAGAAAGTACATCAATTTGACACAACCCAAACCATTCTTGCAGCTTGTGAGCAGGGAAAATAATCTTTAGCAGTAAAAATGTGACGCATACATACACACACACTGTGAGACACTACGATGTCAACCAACAGCCACACTTTCTTGCAGGGTGAACCATAAAAAGTCACTAAATTAACCTTTTGTCATCCCTGGGTAGCTTGGCACAAAAAGCAATCAGGCTTAACTTAGAGACGAAATGTCAAGTATTTATATTTATGCAGCACACAAACAGTAATAAAGTAAAAACCCAACACAAGGAAATTTCCACACCAATGTACAAAAAAAGAGTAAATGGTAATAAATCAATCAGTTGAACGAGAGTTATGATTTATTAAAGTTTTGGTAAAAACCAGCACCTAAAAGATCAAAGCGTCAACCGCAGATATCTAGCTGTGTGAGATGGGTCAAAGTCCAAAACTATGCCCGACTGCGGTGAAGCATGGTTCAGATACAAGGAGTGGATTGAGCCTGGTCAAGGCTTACCTCCTGACTTAGAAGAAATTTTGAAAAAACTGCTCTGTGAAGGTAAGGTTCAGAGGGGCAAGACTGCAGAAGGTGCCTGAGGAGGTAGTGTCCTCATCAGGGAGCCTTGGGTTGAAGCACTGTGAAGGTTTCTACTTTTGGTCTTAATCTCTTTTTTGGAAGTTGAAAATCTCCAGCAGGACAAGGCAGAGGGCTGTAGCCAAAGACAGTTCTATGAGGCCGGATACTCCTTTGATGAAGGACCAATGAACAGGATTTGCTGTTGTGGAGGAGAGCATAGTGGGAGAAGCCGCGTTGCCATTCGGATCAGTAATGCACCTCGGACAGATAGGCGTGCAGGTTGGTCCCGGTCTCGTGCTGGTTCACAGTGCAGTTTTTGGTAAAAACAAAGTCCTTAGTTTTAGGATTTGGCCATCCGAATACCTTTAGCACCACAACCAAGGGTCCATAACTGGTGGGACACAACTTGGGGGCTAAGGATTCACTCAGGCTGGGCCCAGGTGCATGCTTAGATAGTGAGAGCCTTTCATACCCCACAGCTCTAAACAGGAGGCCAGCAAACTTGCCCTTGGAGTCACTCTGATAGTCTTGGGCTCAGGTGAAGATGCAGGGCTCAATAGCAGGGCTGGCCCCTGAGGGTTCAAGGCAGCAAAAGACACCTTCCAGGTACTGCAAAGTAGTCTTGGAGACTGCACAGCAGGTCCAGCAGCAAGCAGTCCTATGAAAGTCCTTCCACAGGTCCAGGAGTAAACTGAAGAGTGGGTCTGTAGTTCCTATTTTCATACCCAGGTGCCCTTCCTCTGAAAGGTGGGAGAAGTTTCTACAAAGGTTCTATGAAGTGCATGGAATTTCCGGACACCCCAGCCCTGGCTCCAAGGTGGCTATGTAGTGATATCTGTCTTGGAACAAATTGGTTCCCATTGTTTTTTTGTTTTTTGCATTGCACATTTTACACGCTGTACATTGTAGCAACACCAGATTAAGCGGTATTGTTTTTTTATGTACAAGCTTACATGATACTATTCTGAGAAGGCAGGGTACATGACATTTGTTCTAGTTAGCTTTCATGCTACACAATCAGGAACACTTCCTTCAAGGCTGCAGATGTTTTGGGTGCTGTGTTGCCAGATTCAGCCGCAGCTTCTGATTCCAAGCCAAAGCATCACTACAGAGCTACATCTTCTAAGATAGTGCAGTTTATTATATAAGCAGTCTTACTGGCACACATCCACCAACCTCTTGAAGAGGATTGCCAATCATCCCACTGACTCTTGACAACAGTTTCAGATATGAGGCTAAGGCTACTCCCTTGGTTTGACCGGGCAGAAGGGTATACACAAATATACTTTCTTTAGGTTGTTAGGGACGAGTAGGAGTCACTAGAATTTCTAGAACCAACTAACCATGGTGGGAGTGTTCATTGTTTCCACCCTGTTTATAACACAGTTTATGTTGCTCTGTTTCTTCAGCCTAATTATTGCAGCTCTATATAAAAGATTGCATTAGTTTAAATAAATCCATTGAAAACTCATTACGTGTCTACTATACGCCTTGCTATGCATGAGTTGTATGGTGAAAGGGTGAGATCTGTTTTCACAGCTTCCCTGGAGAGTCAGTGTCATGTTTCACATTGCAACAAATCTCCTTCTCCCCACTTAAAGCTAGGGGTTCACGTGAGGAACAGGGAGCTAGCCAGGAACTGGGCCGACAGTTCCTAATGGTGTAGAATTAGTCAGTACCCCATATTCTAAAGATCTGCTGTCCCAAATGCAGAGTAATGTTTTATATTAGGAACCACACCACAGTTTCAGTGACAATGTGCAGGTGATAGAATCTTTGTATGAAGGCAGAGCACACCCTATTCAGTTGCAAGTGGGACAATGCTCGGCTCTGTCCTCCCCCCATCCTGCCAGCAGATGGCCCATAGAGGTGCACCTAATCCCTCTATTGTTTGACTGTCAGGCATGTGACCTAAGGCAGACTGCTTTCACAAAAGGGCTAAAGTCAGAAAAAAAAAACGTTCTAAAAGTGGAATTTTCACAATTGTAATTACAAATCTAACCTTAAGAGAGCGAAAGAGGATTTTTCTTTACATTTTTGTAGATGCCAAACAAACTGAATATCCGGTCCCAATTAAAAGTTAACGCTTATTAAATGTAATAAGACAACCTAATTTTATCTGATGGGACAGTGGGGTCACACAGTAGTGAAACACAAATTTAGAAGATGTTCACTACCAGGGCATGTAAAACCTAAAGGTACATGTTCAACCTTTTAATTACAATGCACCCTGCCCTATGGGGGGCCAGGGACCTACCTTAGGGATGACTTATATGCAATAAAAGGGGGGTTTAAGGCTTGGCAGGGGGGTTACATTGCCAAGTCGACTTGGCAGTGTAAAACTGTATTCAGGCAGCAATGGCAGGCCTGGGACATGTTTTAAGTATGCCAATCAGGTGTAAAGATATTTGAACACCAGTTGAATCATAATATACTTTAGGACATGTGCACGTTTTTGGTGCATGCTTTAGAGAGGAAAGTATGTGACTACTCACATAGTTGCAAGTTTTGAATATACACAGGTGTAAACCATGCATGGCATAATTTAGACACGAATCTCTACTATCTTTATGATTCAGTCCCTAAAGATACAATTTATTCCATAAATAAGGTTGTTAGTTCAATCCTAAAGTGATGCCGAAATCTACACCTGAAAGAATTGCTTTTGCAACCATACATTTTCGTTCTCCCACTACTCATAATAAATCATACACCGGATAGCAGAACAAGATGTGAAATGTCGCCATATCAGATTCATCGCTTGGATCATATCAAAACACATTATGCAGGAAAGACATGGATTCAATTTGGAAATGTATAATACATTAAACAAAGGTACAAACTATATTTGACAATCATATTTAAATGCAATTATAGTTCCAGCCTCAAATAGACGTGCGACACTATTAAGATTTAATCAAATTAAAATGGCTTCGGGGACCTTTAACTGGGAAAGATGGCGCATATTCTGATGTTGCCTCATCTCATTTAATTTAAAGTGTATCACTGATATGTCTTTTGGCAGAGTTCTCTTTTATTGTGAGTGTAAGATGAAATGACAGATGAAAGTCGGGCAGAAACTGGAATGATGGATGCTGAAAAGGTTGTATTTTTTCCAAATGAGGAAGAGATTTATGCATGAAGCAAAACGTGTATTACATTTTCATTTCAATAAGTTTAGCCTACGTGGAGCAGAGCCTCCTTTGAGCATGTTTATACAGGGGGAATATAAAGAGACAAGATCAGTCTTTTTTTCAGTTTCATAGCAGTTTCCTTCTTCTTTTGAAACAAAATAAAACATAGAGGAAAGTGTTTGGCCCAAACCAAACCTATATTATAAAAATATTGTAAATAAAGGACGCATTAGTAAACTAAGGGCCATATGTATCAAAGGATTTTGCATTTGCAAACAGTGTGACTTGGTAAATTCCACTGTTTGCAAATGCAAAATCACCTTTCACGATGTATGAAAGGCATTCGCAGTGCAAGTTTAAGGAATCGCTAAAATAACGATTCTATACAATTGCGTCGAGATATTGCAAATCGCATACTGCGATTCGCAAATAGCGATGAGATACCGCAAAACCCGAATCACAATGCAATGCATCAACCAGTCGCAAATTGCGATTATTCACAGAATGGGTTTTTGCATGTGCAATTTACCACAAATTGAAATCAGGTGGTAAACAGGTGCAACCTATATAAAGAGGCCCAGAATGACTCAGCCTCTTTTCCACAATGGCTGCACTCTACTTCTTG
This sequence comes from Pleurodeles waltl, assembly GCF_031143425.1. Lineage (NCBI taxonomy): Eukaryota > Metazoa > Chordata > Amphibia > Caudata > Salamandridae > Pleurodeles > Pleurodeles waltl. The sequence goes on from NC_090439.1 coordinate 1,034,904,924, forward strand.
GCAAGGAGGATGAGGATTCTGGCAGTTTTGAGGAGAGGGAGGAGGAGACAGGAGCGCATGTACAGAGTGCACATTACTCCTTTTGACCAGACAGAGGAGGAGATATTTGATAAGAACAGATTAAACTCAGCCATAATGCTTGACCTGATAGCTGATCTACAACCCCTACTACAGCAAAACACACACAGGACCAATAGCATGCCCACCCACGTGCAGGTATTATGCTCCCTGCACATCTTAGCCTCAGGGAGCTATCAAGGGGTTGTTAGAAATGGGGTTACTGGTTGGCTAGGGTATGCGCCTAAGCCAGGAAAAAAAACACTCACTCTAGTCAGGGCAAAGGAGTTACACGTCCAAGATAACCCCTGCTCACCCTCTTGGTAGGTTGGCACGAGCAGTCAAGCCTATCCCAGAGGCAATGTGTAAAGTGTTTGCACAACATACACAACACACGTGGCACACTATCCCCACCACAAAGGAAACACAACACCAAGTTATATGAAAATATACTGTATTGTACACAACACAATTATTTGATCAAACGCAACTTATCAGTAATATCCTGCCACCCTAGCAGTTGTCAGAATGTTACACATTAGTTACGCTGCAGAACCAGCAGTAGTCACATATAACACACAGATTACTTAATATTCTGCAAAATAAGCAGTAGTCAGGAATCACGTTACTAAATAAAAGCACTTGTCATTCAACAAATGGCAATTCAAGACAACATATTAGCATGTCATGCACAGAAAAGGAACATTAACATACATATATGAAACATCATAAACAAGCAGGGTAACATATACATCTCTGATGTTCATACCAGGAACATATGAAATATGCACTTCCTGGAAAAGTGCCTGTTTTATGATGAGAATAGCACTTCTAGTGTCACAAGGATCCAAAGGGGGCCCCCGGCACTCCTGTGCACAAAAACGGGGGCCGTTTATGTCAGGGGGTAACACGCACCCCCTCTGTTTCCTTACTATCGGGACCCTCCTGGGGCCTGCGATCTCTGGGTGCCCCCCTGGGCCTCCACTGGCCCTCCAACAAGCGGGGGCGCAATAATGCCCAAAAAGAACAATATGGGGGCCCGGCGGCGCGGGGAGCCACCGATGAGGTTTCCACCCCGCCCACCACCAAGATATTTGTATCGGCCCCTTCTGGAGCCTGCGATCCCTATAACCCCCCACTTGAGCCACGACCGGCCCTCCAATAAGGGGGGGGGAGCCAGAGCAACTGAGCAGGAACCTAAGCAGCACGGGGGCCTCCAATGAGGCTCCTTCCCCGCCCACAATCTCCTTTGGAAAAAAATAAGGGCCCGGTGGAGTGGGGAGCCTACGAGGAGGTTCCTTCACCCGACGTGGTGCATGAGCCTCTGTCTGCCCTCTCCGGCCACAATGCTGTTTCTGGGCCTAAGGGAGAACCTTTGGGTGTCCCGGCAACACTCCTCACAGCATGCTACACCCCAGGGGCACCAGTAGGAGTGCACTCTCTCTGACTTCACTCTCTTTGTGCCCCGGGGGCACTTCACAAAGTGCGCTTTCCACAGCCTTCAACACGCCCAGGTCCAGCAGTGAATCCCTCGAAGCAGCAATGTGCTTTTCAAAGCAGGGGGGCATCCCATAAGCCCGGGTCACGGCGGTGATCCTCTCACAGCGACAATTCACTTTCACACGCAAATAATCTAGATATAAAGCGCTCCTCGAGGCGCTATGGGTTTAAAGTACAAGGCGCTCTCAGGGTTCCTCATGACCAGAAGATCAAGCACTCTCCGGGCGCTATGTGTTGAAGAAGAATCACTTCTTATGTGCTTCAGGCCGTTGCAGAGGTCAGGGGCCACATCACCTTGCCCCTGGGGGGAAACCGTCAGATACAAAGGAGCACAGGTGGTAGGGCCCAGCAGCAGGCCAGTGCAAGGGGGATGCAGGCAGTTGGCAGTCTCTCCTAGTGACCCTGCAAGTCACAGGTCAGCACAGCAGCAGCAGTCAATGGCGGTTCCTGGTGAGTCCCTCCAGCATTCTGTGTCCAGTTCAAGGTAAGTTCCAAAGTGTACCCAAATTGTGGGGAAAATTCCCCTGTACTTATACTCAGTTCTACAGGGTGTTTTACAAAGAAGGGGGAGAGGAAGTTGCAACAAGTTACAACTGGTTCTAGGAGATATCCCTCTCCCCTCCAGCACAGGCTCCAAACATCAGTTGTGGGTAAACGACCCTATTGTGTAAGGCCAGAGCACAGCCTTTACAAATGCAGGTGTGCCCCGCCTCTCCCTTCTCTAAGCCCTGGAAGACTATTCAGCATGCAGATGCACCTCTGTGACACCTCCACCCTCCCTGTGTACAGGCTGTCTGAAAAGTATGCTCTGCCCAGACATGGATTGGAGTCAAATTGCAAAACACCAGATTCATAAGCACAGAGAAATGCTCACTTTCTAGAAGTGGCACTTCTGTAATAGTAATACAAAATCCACTTACACCAGTAAGCAGCATTTATTACCACCATTACAACCATACAAAACATGCCTACGCTACCCCTCATAAATCAGACAATATCCCCTACATATAAGGCAGGGCATTTCTAATGCAATCCTATGAGAAGACAGTAGTCACAGCAGTGAGACACCAAGTTAGGCTGTTTGTCACTACCAGAACAGGCCACGCAACCTGGCACATGTCCTGCCTTCTACATACATAGCACCCTGCCCATAGGGCTAGCTAAGGCCTACCTTAGGGGTGACTTATATGTATAAAAGGGGAGTTCTGGGCCTGGCAAGTAAATTTAGTTGGCAGGTCCATGTGGCAGAAAACTGTGCACCCAGACCCTGCGCTAGCAGGGCTGAGACAGGTTTGAAAGGCTCCTTCAGTGGGTGGCGCAAGCAGCGCTGCAGCTCAAGTAGTAGCATTTAATATACAGGCCCTGGGTATAGAGATACCACTGTACAAGGGACTTATAGGTAAATTAAATATGCCAATTAGGTATAAGCCAATCATACCAACTTTAGATGGGAGAGCACCTGCACTTTAGCACTGATCAGCAGTGATAAAGTGCTCAGAGTCCTAGAGCCAACAGCGAGAGGTCAGAAAAAATAGTAGGAAGGAGGCAAAAAGTCAGGGGATGAACCTGCCACGAGGGCCAGGTCCAACAGGGTTCATAGCAGCAGCTGGAGGTGTCTCACAGAGTGCGCTTCCACGCTCCTTCAATGCATTCCTTAATGCCACACTTAGCAAAATTCCTCTGCACATAAGATTCCCCAACACCCCACAGGATTTGCAACAAACCAAATACAATTTCTACCAGATGGCCCAATTCCCACATCATTGGCTGCATCAATGGGACACATGTAGCTATCTGTCCACCATCTGCCACAGAGTATGTTTAGCGTCACAGAAAGAATACACATTCCATGAACATATAAGTCATAATCAGTGCCTCTAACATTATAACGGATCTTGTGGCAAGATACCCAGGTAGCACACATGACTCCTACATCTTCAGGCACAGTGGAATACACACAAGACTACTTGCTGGGGAGTTTGGCAAAGGATACCTACTTGATAATGCAATAGTTGACAATGTTGCCTTAATGTATATGTAATGTCACTAATTTTACTCTTCTGTCATTCTAGGAGACAGTGCATATGCAGCGCGGTCCTTCATCCTTATACCATATCTGAATCCTGCCACGCTATGCGAGAGGAGGTACAATACAGCACACAGGACGACATGCAGTGCTGTAGAGAGGACTTTCGGCCTGCTGAAGAGCTGTTTCCGATGCCTGCACAAGAATGGTGTTGAGCTGCAATACAGCCTCGAAAACACCTGCAAAATCGTGGCTACAGATGCTATGTTGCACAACATCGCAACAATGAGGGGCATACCAGTGGAACCCACAGAGCCTGACTTCGATGAAGATGACGATCCCTTGCCCCCCTTCAGCCAGCAAACAGAAGAAGTGCAGCAAGGGTCAGACAAAGACCTGCTGAGATCACACACAACTATTTCTGAAGTAATGACACCACCACTTCTAGTTTTAACTACTGCTGTAGGTAGCATCTTTATTGCCTTGACTACAGGTAATATATGTGTGATTAGGACATAGGTAAGCACTATATATAAACAGGTCCCAGTTATAGTCTAAGACTATTAGCATCTTAGTATCACTGCATTGCTACATGATATGCAACTCCCCTGTACCACCTTACTTTCTACATCCACACACTCCACTTAAGTGCTCAGTGGTCTCGGTGGCACCTCTTGTTGCAGGTTCCAAGACAGTACTGTGTCTGGTACTGCAACACCTAGGATCCTTCACAGGCTCTGTGAGACTGCTGAGGTTAGAGAGCACCTCACTATCCCCACCACCAAGTGCACTGTTTGTAGCACTCTGGGCTGTCTGCATTGACTCCAAAACATTGGTGATTGGCACCAATCCTCGTGCAACGTCCCGACTGCAATGTGCCATGTCCACTTGCATGCCCACAGCATGTCGTGACACAAAGCAGGGGTAGTGAGCCGATTGACAGATCTGCAGAACCCATCCAACATGTCAATTGGTGATGGCACCTACGGTGGCTGACATGCTTCTACTGCATCACAGTGCAGAGTTCCCTAATGGCATTTGTCACCTCCCTTGCATGTTCTGCTGCTTTTTGCTGTCCCTCATGCGGCTTGCACATGTTGTCATTGAGAGACTCCAATTGCTTGTGCATTGATTCCATGTTGTCATTGAAAGAATCAAACTTCCTGTGCATTGCTCCCATGTTATGATCAATTGACACCAGGGCCCATATTTATACTCTCTTTGCGCCAGATGAGAGTTTTTTTTTTACATGAATCCTGTGCAAACTTAACACCATATTTATAGTTTGACGCTAAATCCATCTAGTGTCAACATATCAGAGTGTGCGGCATTTTCTGGATGGGTGAAACCGCCTTGCATCAATGAGATGCAAGATAGGCGTTCCCATCCAAAAAATTACTCAACCCCCCATGCGCCATATTTATCCAACCGGACAAAAATGGCGCCCGGCTTGGAGGAGGAGCCAGAAAATGGCGCAAATCCCGATTTGCGTAAACTTTTAACGCCTGGGTCAGGACAGGCATTAAAATGGGGCAAACACACCAATACTTAACGAAAACTCACACAAGAAACATCATTGCTCAAGAAGGATGCCATGCAGCATGCCAGAAGATGCAGAGCACAGAACCAACAGCAGCAGCTACCACCACACCAACATGGATCCCAAAGGCAACGAAGAAGGCAGGAGAGGCTATTCAGGCCCTCAGGGAACCTGGGCCTCAGGGAACAGGATATCATCCGGAGGTACAGACTCAATTGGCAAGCCATACAGCAGCTGCTGCGCCACATTGAGCCACAGTTAGCAGCCAGCTTGCAGACACCCCACATTATTCCACCGGAGACAAAGCTGCTATCTGTCCTGCACAAGTTGGCAAGTGGCTCATTTCAAAATACCGGTGTCCTGGTTGCCAGGGTCTCACAGCCCTAATTTTCTGCCTTCCTTCCCCCCAAGGTTCTTGATGCCATCATCTCCCTCACGACCCGTCACATCAGCTTCCCCATGACACAGCAGAAGCAGTAGGAGATCAAACAGGGGTTTTACCAAATAAATGGCTTCCCGCATGTGCTTGGTGCCATTGACTACACAAATGTCCGGATTGTACCACCTGCTGCAACCGAGCACCTATACCGCAACAGAAAGCACACCCACTCCATCAATGTGCAGGTCATTGTTGATCACCAGGGATTGTTCACCAACATCATGGATAAGTATCCTGGGAGTGTACATGATGTCTTCATCTTCCACCATAGCACCATCAATCGGCACTTCCAGGATGGACGATAAGGCAATGGCCTTCTTGTATGTAAGTCCAGAAATTTAGTAATTTACACACAGCACAGCAACCCTGTAGGACACACCAGACATACACCACTACATTGACACGTGGCCAGGAAGACACTGAGGTGTGACACTGGTAGTCATGTTTGATATCCTGACCCAATGGGATACACACCTATGGACAAATGACGGCTGCAAATAACAATAGATGACACTCTAGAGCCACAAGGGACCAATTTAAAACCACACAGTGACAATGAGATGACCTTAACTGGCAGTACAACTTGGAAGATTAACCATTCAGTATCACATAAGGCTACAGTCAATCCCACACCCTTCCAAGCAATACGTCCTGTGTAAGGGGTGTGTAATGTGTGTTGCTGCAGGTCAAACACCATGAGACACGTAGCATGATGACGCTGACTCATATGAAGGTGACATGGAATTATTGAGGCAGTACCAACATCTCACATCACTCCTGGGGTGACATTGCCAGCTAGAAATAAGGAAGTGGACTGTGTTATGAAAACATGTTGATATGACACTAATGCAAAGTGCACACTGCTACACATACTGAATGAGACAATTCCCCATATACATAACAGATGTACAGGGAGATGGACCGTCCTACACTAAAACCTTCACCCCCACAGTCAAGTTAGCCAGCTCACCTGGAGCAAGTTCAGTAGTGTAGGTGCACGGTTGCACATGAGCCAACTGGTGAGAGAACAAAAACAGATTTGCATAGAACTTGTCACACATGGGATAATTGTGCATTGTCAATACTGAACACTTCAGTGCTGCCAACTTATGGAGATGTATTGTGCATTGTCACCTAGGCAAATCAAAGGGCCTCACTGTTGAATTTCACCTGCAATTACATATGTCTAATTGGATGGGATGTCCAGGCCATGTAGTGCAACCATGTTACCACCACAGTGGAATCTATTGTGTGTGTGTAAGCATCATGTCACCTCCAGTGAATGCACACGGACACATCTTTCTCACTACATAACGCATGGGAGATGCACACTGAACTGCAAGTTTCTAAATATATCACAGATATCAGGTCAAACACCAGTTTTGCTAGTCAAACAACCCAAAGCAGAAATAACATCACAGAAGCCTAGGATCCCATACAATCCCACAAACACATATGAGTCACAGATGACACAAGATAACAACTGCCATGCAAAGTGACATTCCCGGTGCAACCAACAACAAAATACTTACCCCCATTTTCTCTTTCAGCTGATCAAGGTTACAGGATCCAGCCATGGATCATGACCCCATTTGCCAACCCAAGCGCAGCAGCAGAGCGTTCCTAAAATGAGGCACAGCATAGGACAGGCACAGTAGTTGAACGGACTTTTCGCATCCTGAAGTCCAGATTCATGTGTCTGGACATCACCGGAGGCAGTCTCCTATATTTCCCAGAAATGGTCTGCAAGATAATTTTGAACTGTGCCGTCCTGCACAACATTTGTGTTAGGAGGAACATTCCCCTATATGAACCTGAACAACAACTGCCTGAAGAGGAGGAGGAGGAGGATGCTGTCTGGGAAAATGGGGGGGAACATCCTAACACAGCTGCAAAATGCGTCACAGACAACAGATCGTACAACATTTTTTCCAACTATAGTCACTATCACCACTTTTCTTATGATATGGAATTAAACACCTCACTTCATCACTCAGTTATGCTCTGGGTAATTATTTGTACATCATATGATCTCTAGGAATCCTAATTAGAGTATTGGCTCTTGGAACATTGCAGAAAGACAAATTTGCATACTTCAGATGCCACATCACATTTGATGGGTATGAATGTACAGCAAACATCACACACAGTTTTTATGAAATACATCCTGTCTATTTCACATTTGAAGGGCAATTTCATAGGACCACAGCTATGAGATACATCCATGTTGCCAACATGATCCATTGAGGCATATGACATCAATCATAAGGTAAAAAAGTGCATCATACATGAGGCAGTGGATGTGCAATTGCATTGGTAACAGGAATGTATGACCAGACCCTTGACAGCAGTAAGTGTGATATCAGCTATCTCTGCAAGGAGCATGTGTCACAAGAAGTGTATCAAACCTGAAAATGGATAGCACAAGTGCCTCAGGTATGACAAGCATTGCTCACAAGACATGCCCTGCGCAGTCCATCCCAGGTAATAAGTCCTGCCACTGCCATGTTTTAAGTCTCTGCCCACCTTTCTCTAGGGGGCGCTGTAAATGGACTATCTGTATCCTGAGAATCATCATCTACACTCATCCAGACTCTAATTCTGACTCCCGTGTGCTTCCCTCTTCAGTATGGCATGCCATAGTTCTAGTTCATCAGCCTGCATGGACTTCAGGTCCCGTAATGCACTGCCTGGTAGTCAGTAAGACCTGTAATCTGATGTCCATTGCTTCCCATGTGAAAGGTCCGGTTGGCCCCTCCAACTGGATTCTCAACTCCAGGACTTGTGAGAGACTGAAGGTGCACACACCTGTGAGCACTCTCATACAGCCCAGCCATTTGACTCTGCCCTGCCCTTGCTGCTGCCTGGAACTTCTTAGAAGCTGACATTTCCTGAATCTCCTTGTTGTGCATTGGAGTACAATTCATTTGTGTACCAGAGCCCTTGGAGGATTGTGTAACAGTGCAGAGTACACCAGAAACTGCTCTTTGTTCCCACAGTGTTGTTCCTGCTTGTCCCAGTCAGACTCTGCTCACTGTGTATTTGCCTTGTTCATGTTTGTTCCTGACAGAGCCTGCATCCTGTTAGCCAGACTTGTTCCAGTCTTTGTGTTAACCAGAGGCGTTCCCTGTGGCTACATTTGCCTCATAGTTGGTTTCCATGCCCTCTATTTCCTCTTGGGGTATTGTGTCTGGTAGGTCTATGATCAGTCCTCAAATGTATAGAATCGTTTAATTTGTTTTCTCATCATATTTTGTTCTGTGACATTTTTTCAAAGGGGCAGATCCAGCCCCCATCCCTTGACTGGTTTTGCATGTATTCATTAGTGCCAAACACTGACACTGTGCTATGGTTGTATGCCTGGATTTAGTACTGTGCCTCCAGTCCAACAAACAAGGTCTGCTAATGTGTATGTGAGGACAATACATGTTTGTGCCCTGACGGTCCAGACACAGATTCACTTCTGCTGCCACCTTTTGATGGGGCTTGCGTGGTGACTAGCTGTGAGATTAATCAGCACAGAGGCTCTGATGTTCCCTGTTGCGGTGAGAATTTTAGAGCCCTACCCTGTGTACAAATGTAGTGATGAAACCTGCCTGTTTTTCTATTACTGATCCATAATGTATGTGAGCACACCAAGGTTGCTCTGTCATCAGCCTTCTGAAATTTCTGCTGTACCATAGCTGCCCTATCCCCTTGTATGCTGTTACCTGGTCTTTGGCTTTAGGTCAAATCAGCTTCGAAGGATACTCAGTTAATTCATGGGTTGGCTCCCCAGACTCCTGACTAGACCTGCACGTAACTGTTACACCATGGAGGCCAATACTGACACAGGGTACACATGGTCACACACTTGAACTGGACACTTTTGTGCACTGAACCACTGGAAATATGTAAACACATGCAGCCTGATCTGCTGGTCCACCACAGCCATAGGAGAAACATAGGTCATTTACATGAGTCAAACTGTGGTGTACATAACAATTTTATGATTGCATTTGAGACTCTGTGTCACAAACACTACAACTACCTAGAATGTTCAAATGCCTGCCTCATGGGTAGTATACACACCAGTGATCATGAAGTGGTAGCCAATATTTCATGACATGTGAGGTGTAACATATCTGACATAGCCCTCATCAGGTGTCCTCGATCTTTCCTGAGTATAGTTAGTCATGGGAAATGTATTGTCCCCAATGTCAAGCAAGTACACACAGCATAAGAGGCAACAGATATTAAAAAAACACATATCATGACTGATGTACCTCATTGAATGGCATCTGATGGTGATACCCATTTGTAACACATTCATACATGAACATTACGCCAAATGTTTTGCATGCCGTCCCACAGAGGCACGCGAATAATTTAAACAGACAATTCACAGACAAAGCACACAGGCCATGATTAATTTTTTAGTAGCATAGCCTTGCTGTCCTCTATTGATGCAACACCTGCACCAACTTGAACAATCCAATTTAATTTCCAAAGTTTGTGCTGCTGTTGCGTCAGTTAAGAGAGCAAATCCTGCACAACAACATGAGTATTATGGGCCACAGTAATATGGTCTGCCACATTTGCCCAAACACTAGAACACACACTGCAGGTCATACCATCCTATCTTTGTCTAGTTGTGGGCTGCATGAGTGTTAAAATTAGAAAAATGACTCCAACACAGTTGAAAACAGAATTTTTGATGCGAACATGTCAAAAATGATGCATGTGCGTCAAAAATGACGCTCATGCACATTATACATCAATTGGTCCCTAGCGTTAATTCCACCAGCGCACCCCAGGAATGCGGATATCCATTGAAAATGTATTGATCCATGAATCCATGGGATTTTAACGCATATGCGTCAAAAATTATTGACGCAAACCTTGTAAGCGTAAAAAATTTACACGCAAGACAAAAAATGGGCCGCAAATGAGACAGGAAGTGATGTGATAGGATATCCTGTTTGCAGAAATGGTACAGTGGGTGTACTTTCACTTTCACTTTGCAGTCTGTGATTATTCTGGACTGTGTGGCTGTGTTTTGACTTGTCTCTCTCTGAATATTGTGAATTTGTCTCCTGTGTGCTCTTTATATTGTCTTTTGGTGTTTAGTGAGTGTCTTTTGTATCCTGTGTAAGTGTATTTGTGTCATTTATTGTATTTAATTTATCTTTGTACTGTTGGGAGTCTGTTTTGGGTAGTATTAGTTGGGGTATTGTAGAGCTGTCTGTGGGTTAGATAACTTTCCTTTTTTTACCTCCGTTTCCTGTTTTTCCTTCCTTACTTTTGTTTTATTGTATTAGTGTGATGTCGGGAAGGCCACGGCTGGGGCGAATGGGTGAGGAGGAGCTAGGAGCATTTGTGTGGCTGGTGTGCCACTTCCTCCCCCTGTTGTTGGACGCTGGGGGCCATGTGATACAATGGTATCACACAGAGGCAAGAAGGCTGAGGTGGGCAAAGGTGCTGTTCCACGCAACGATCACCAGCTGAAGCATCGCTGGGCTGACCTGGTGGCCTGTGAGCAGGACCTGCTGGACCACCTGGGTGTACAGTACAATGCTCTGGAGTGACAGTGGAAAATGTTGTGACATGCTGCATGCAATGTTTGTGGACATGTGGAATGCAAGTTGAACAAACTGTGAGTGTACCAGGAATGGGATGTTATTCACATGGTATTACATGGAAGCAATGTAGTCCACAGTTTGTGGAACCATGTCCGAACAGTATTCAGGGCCATATGTACCAAGCTCTTCATAACCTTCACTATTATCTTAGGCCCATATTTCTACTTTGTTTGCACTGGATATGTGTAGTTTCTGAACGCAAAGGTAGTGCATACTTGCTACATTCAAATATATTTTGCTAATTTGCACAGCTGTTGCGTCAACAAATGAAGCAAATGCGACACAAAATAAATTACACATCTGGGCCTAAGTTCACTGTTTTTGTGTGTTTACGTCTGGACAAATAATCATTCACATGGCCAAACCAAAGTGGGCCATTATGCTACCAGATTGCATTATCACAAAACAGGGTCATCTTGTGGCTTTTCTGAGTAGGCGTTGAAATCCTGTCATTGAGTAGCAGGGCCCAATGTCATTTTGTGCTTGGGCACAATTGCTGGGACTGAGCTAGTGCAGTTACCATCTGTATCACTTTGGTGCCAGCCCATTTTCTAAAGGGAAAGGGTCAGCATGGGATCCCTGCTCTTTGTGAATGCATGGTCACAAACTATTTTTGAGCACTGACTGCTTCCATGATACTATTTTAGTGAAGAAATGGGTTGTTATTTTACTTTGGGTACACCCCTGCTGAATTATTTCAGCATTTCTACAACTGTAAACTTCTCAGTATGAAGGCAGACACAGACATTGTGGTCTGCTGAGATGAGCAGGCCAGCATTCCTGTGAGTGCCGCCATTCCCAATGTGTTTTCAAATAGAGACCTACCTCATCATGATTGCAGAAGTAGGACATTTTCTACCCCTTTTTTTATTAGCGGACAGTGTCAGTACGGGTGTACTACCACTGATCACCCAACTTGGGAATTCTAAGTTGCTGATTCTGGCAATGTGTGATTTACAATACCTGATATAGGTACACAGGGCCCAGAGTAACACATTTCAGGTGCAATGACTACACCTGTGCCAATGCATTTTGTCAATGATGGTCAACTAAGACACTGTCAGCCTACAACATTTTGCTGTTTTGAATCAGAAAAGTGGCCAATCCAGGTTTAGCATAACATTGTCATCAAGTGACACACAGGAGCCCTGCCCTCATGTTGTCATAGGGGGCATATACGGTTCAGGGTACACTGCCAATGTGGCATATGTGACCTACACACAACACTGGCACCCTATTATGGATCACTGAAAGCACAATAATTCCTGAAAGCAAATCAACTCACATGACCATCACATAGTTTCTCATTGTCCCTTGATGCACAAGCCACATACCTGAGTCACTGGTATTTCAGTGCACCAGGAATGTGGCATTGCATGTGTCTCCCAATTACAAAAGATGTAATGGAATGCCATCTGGAATATATTAAGAACAAAATTGAGTAATCATGTTTGGCACCACACAATTGTTACAGCCAGTGCATGTCTGCATATGTGTGTCTATCACTCACTGGAGTTACAGTATCAATGTACGTTTGTGGTAAGTCTGTTGGGGTGTCTCCATGCCTGATGTGCATCTCTATCATATAAAATCTCACACATAGTGATTTGTTGTTCCTACTTTTGTACAGTGAGCAGACATTGAGCACATATCACCCTTCCATGTTTTACAGGTGGACCATCCCCCTACACAATATGCGAAGTGGCTCAATTCCAGGACCCAAACTTATTCAGTAAGTGTTAAAATGTTTGTCCTGTGTTGTGTTTGCAGCTGTTGTGTGATTGACTCCTGTGCGTTTGACTCATTGCAAGATATGATGAGCTGGCATGTGATCTGATGTGACTTGACTGGAGGTTGATATAGTGTTCCATGGGAGAGTTAGACATTCACTGGCAGAGAGTCATATATTGGGAGTCGGTGCTGCGCAATAGGCATGAGCAGGTGAACAAGGTGAGTTGTTGCCACACATATGCCAAAAATTGATTTGGAGGTGGCCAGTGTCATAATTTAGTCAGCAAGTCATACCCTAATTCACACAGAACAGTGATACATCAGTTTTACACACAAACTTGCGCATTCCTGTTAAGTAATGAACATGTAGGAATGTATGGGTGACTGTCCCGCATTATCCAGCTCCACATGTTGTACTCCATTTATGTGGCACTTGAGTGAAATGTCAAAGGCGTGCATGCAGGTCAAGGTCAGATGGGTGCTTGCATCAATGTGGTTGATTTAGGAAATGTGTCAGTGAGATCTGATGTCGATGGTTGTCCACAAATAGAAACATGAACGTAGATGTAAGTGTCCAATGGTTGACTCAGTCCTAGTTGGCAGGCATCCTTACCTGTGGTAGACTGACTAAATTCATGTACAGCTGGGCAAAGCTTCGTGGTTGTCTTTGATGGTTGAAAATATGTATTGCATGCCCATCCCCCCCGAGGCACAGGGCTAGGGGGAGAAAATATGTGTAGCTAGGTGTGATGGTCACAGTGTAGATGACAGACATGTAATTCAAGCATTCATGTGTGCCAAACTACAATGACCCCTTATGATTACCAAATGCATACCATCCTGCCAGTTCCATAAACAAATCACAGGTCTTGTGTGCCTTAAATTACATCCAGAAGATAGGGATTAGTTGGCCTGGCACATGTTGAGTACTTGCAGCATTTGTTATGTGATGAATAGCACTACAAATATGCACAGATCATTTTGTTAAGTACACACCTTGTTGCGCATTGCTGTGCTGTTAGATAGTTAATGGGTAGGCTGCGTTGGCATGTCATTACTCAGGGACATTCTATCATCTGTACTGTGATTTGGACTGCATGTGCTATTTGTGAGGAAGTGTTTGATTATCGTCTGTACATTTTTCACACAAGGATGTCACTAATGATTGCCTGTCTCTATTTTTACAGCTGCCTACATGAATGCACATGAAATCTGTGAAATTCAGAGACGGGCAGTGCGGTACCGACACATCCTCGATGTGGAGGCTGGGTTCCGTTTGATGGCTAGGTGGTATCGTCATGAGAGAGCCACAGGGGCATGGAGGGCATTTAGCCAAGGGGGGCCAGCATTGGCTACAACTGCCGCCACCACACTAAGTCAAAGCACAGTGGACACTGGGATGAACGCCACTCCAGCTGGTCCCTCAACCTTGTTAGCACAAGGCCCAACAGCAGCACCTTCTGCACCTCCACCTCCAACCACGGTACCAGCACCTGCTACATCAAGTGCTACGCAAACCACCGCAGCTGAGGTAATGGACATGGCAGTTTTCAGAAGCCTCCAACGTGACATGCATCGTATGTTGTGCCGCATGGACACTCTACAACAGGAGGTGGCCTCAACAGCAGGAGACTGCGAGCGATAAGGAAAATCCAGAGGAGGGCCAATCATTGAAATTATTGATCCCCACCCCTAATTCCGTCCTCTCCCTCCTCTTTCCTTTTACTTTTTTTTTGTGGGTTTAGGGGGCTTAGTGTTAGGTTAGAGTAGGCTGTTAGTTTAGTTAGGATAAGTGGGTTGGGGTGGGGGGAGTTATATTATTACATGTTTGTTTGGGGGTAGATGGGTGGGGTTGATGCTGGGGTGTATTATTAACATATATATATATATATATATATGTATATATATATATATATATATATATATATATATACATATTTGTTTAGGATTAGTTAGTATGTGTTTAGGTTAGTATATGTTGTCCTACACATGTCCCGTCATATAAGAGGGGCAGGGGGGTTGATGTTTAGAGTGTTTAGTTACATGTGGTAAGTAAGTTTAGCTTAGGTTAGTTAGGGTCAGTTGTGGGTAATGTATAGTTAGGATAGGTTAGCTTAGTTTAGGTGTTTGCAATAGTTTGTTTCCTTTCATACATACATAATAAAGTTTGATGTACTCCTTTACAGTATGTGTCATATGCTTGGGGATCAGGGCCTTTGCATGAGTGTACAGTTGCAAATGTGTGTTTGCCTGTGTGTTCCATCCTGCATCCACATCCCATTCTTGACATGGTTATTCCCACTTCCAAATGAGCTGTCACATTGGCAGCTACAACAAAGCTACTTCTCTATGCATCTGCCATCCATTGAACCCACCACTCAAGGTAACTATGGTTCCCAATGTGTTGTAAAGGTTGGTGTCATTTTAAAACTGTCATCGTTTGCGTCCTGTGTTGGAATCCTGGGCACTGTGGGATGTCTGCCTGCAGCATGAGGTTCATGTGAACTCTGATAAACTGAGTGGTGTCATAATCTTATGAAGTTCAGTATACATATATCACACCTATGATTTATGACATTGTACTCCCAGGTGATGTTAATGTCTATACACTCGTACACATCCATTCCTGCTGTATGGTGTGGGTGTGGGATTAAAGTTTCAAGTCATATGTCACATACATAATGATTGTCTTGTAGGGAATGTTGGCCCCATTGAGTTTCATCTTGTAGATACTTTGGACCTGACATATACATTTCCACACAGCAATGTACTGCTTGTGATGCTTTAACTTCAGAAATAAGCCAAAGGCAGCACAGATGATGATAAAATCCAGACCCTTGTGCATAGATATCAGCCCACATTCTTTCTACACTATTGTATTGACATTCTGTGGCCACTGACATGTTACATGCTTCACAAATCTCCTACACAGTTGAAGTGTCACTTTACACAGACACAAAGCAGTTGTGTAGGTGCTGTTTATTTTAAATTACTGTAGTGCAATATTTACATAGTCCAGGATTGTAAGTCCATTAGTGTGACCCCTTATATTGTTATGCAACACAAGTGCAATGGTGGGGACATGTCATTGGACATGCTGTGATGGAGTGTCATTCAAAGCAGAGGAACATGAATTGCCAATTAGGTAGTGAGAAACAATTGCAGTCCATTGTGGTAAAGTAAATAGTGTCTTGGAGAACAGTGCATGTTACCAACTGTAGCAAGACTGGCATGTTAACAAGCACAGGACATAGGAAAATCAGTGCCCGTGTGGCATTGACTGGTGCTACCAGGTACTCCTACGGCTGAAGGTGATTTGTTCCATGTCTTCATCTTCTGATGTGTGTGTCGTCTCCTCTGCCCTTGGTAGTGGTGGGTTTGAGGGGGCAACACACACTTCAGCGTTTGAAGAAATGGACTCTGAATTCCCGTTAGCTGCCAACTGTGGGGCTATTAAGGGCATTACTGCAGCAAGGAGGAGCTGCTGGTTATTGAGTATAGCAGCTACATTGCTGTGGTAGGCAGCCAGGTCGTCCCTGAGGGGTTCATGGTTGCAGTTGTGCACGCAGTGAAATGTTTGGGATGCCATTTGTTGTGGCAACTCCGTAACTGCTGTGGTGAAATCCCTCACACACTGTTATAGTCCTTTCAGTAGGGATTGTTGGACTTGCATGGCTGCTGACTGTTCTGCGGATGACATCATGCACATGTGCATCCCCTCAAGGCTGGCAGCCATATTTTGCATCACCACCCTCACCTCCTTGGCCAGATTCTGCTGTACTCCCACTACTGTCCTCTCAAAGGTGGTACCAATGTCATCAGAGTCCTCAGCTGTGTTGGAGCTGGCAGGTCGTATTATTGGGGTGGTGGGTGGGTCCTCTGTGATGGGTGCTACATCTGTGCTCCTCCTTGCGACTGAAGGTGGGGTCTGGAGGGTTCCATTACATCTTGGAGGGTTTGCTAGCTAATGGTTGTCAGCTCGTCATCCATGTCATTGTGGTAGTCCAGGACAGGCATATCCACAGGAGAGCCATCGTCCTCTGCAATGAGATATTGTACAATTAGTGTGTCTGTGTTATGGCAGTTGTAATGTGACGTCTCTGACTTCCTATTAGTGGAACATTGTAATTTGGGTTCCTGTTCATTGTTCCTGTCATTATTATTAGCATTCTCACAGGCCTATGCCCCACCTGCATGTCACATGTAGGGTGGGCAGTTTGGGGAATTGTCTGCGTCACATCCTCTAGGTGTTGGTCCTGTCCAAATTGTGTCTTGCCACCTTCTTGTCCTACTCAACCCTCCCTCTACTTCCATTAGCATGGTGAGGCCTTGCAATGCCTGTGGGTGTTCTGATGCCACTTGCACCACACATAACAATATAGGACTGACCCAGTCTCTGACATATCACATACACCTATACATTGCTGAGACCTAGCATATACCATGTATTGCATTGGCATGACACGATACAGGTGTCAGCATTGGTAGTGTGTCATATTGATGTTTGCCAATGTGTGCTACATTGGATTGCACTGATGGGCCTGGCAGTGTTCCATTTTCTCTTATGACTGTGCAAGCGTGTTTCACTAGCTAGACACATAGGTCCTCCCCCTCAATGCTGTTGTCTTAGCAGTATAACAGTTGAGATTTTGCAAGGTGGCATTTCAGCTATTATAACACAGGCACGGGGTAGACCTTGGAATGGGCAGCATGGGTATGACATTACTGCTGTGTACCTCATAATGTAAGTAACAATACATGATGTTTATTGCACCTATAAACATGACCATTTGACAGGATTTACACTTTCTTAGGAATTGAAATGGATTGATCACGTCGTCAGCCTGAACTCTCATTTTTGGGTGTGTTTGTTCCATGGGCACCTAACTGCCATTTGCCACTTGACCAGCACACACAGCACAGGTGGTAGTGGCAACTGTTGTCAATGGTAAATGCCACTTGCGGAAATGGCCTGAGACTGGACATTGCCCCCTAGTTCACGTTGTGACAATACTAGGTGTCCTGTGACAGCAGCCCAGTTTTACATTCTACCCTACCCTCCTTGTCTGGCTTTGCCTTTCCAACATCCTTGGCATGGCAGGGTACCCCCATGCAAAGGTTGTTGATGTTGTGATGTGCTGTGCCACTGGATTCCCCTGCACAGCCGATGCACCTGTGCCGTACCCCTTTGCCCTTTCCACTGCCTGATTCCATGGCTGACATGCATTGAGTAGTAGGTATGTACCTACCCCTGCTTGCAGTTAACATTTAAGCATTTTGGTCCCCCATGCAACTTACCCTGAATATGTGTTGTTTCCTGGTAGTCTGCGCTGTCCTATCCTGCGATTCCTGTGACGATTTCCTCTGGGATGACAGCTGCCACCATCTTGTCCAGGGCCTCCTGTGGTGCTGGACTCCCACCTCCAGTCTGCAGTGCTGCGTTCCTTGCCATTTTTTCCTTCATCCTGCGCTTGCAGTCATGCCAGCATTTCTTGCACTCCGTGACTGTTCTCCGGACCTCTGCCACACTGTTGATCTTGTCGACAATTTGTTGCCAAATTGCCTCTCTCCTCCCAATTGGCAATTTTGGGGCGATGAAAAGTTGATGCTGGTGCTCCGTCACCTCTCTGACCAGTATTTCATACTCCTCTGCACTGAAACAACACTTCCTTTTCTTCTTCTCCCTCTCCTGGGTCTTGTATTTGTCCTCCTTGATGGTTCCTGGTTGATTGGGGTCTCCCTGGGGTCTACCCTGGCTTCTGGGATCCATTTTGGGTCTCTTTAGCACTGCTTGCTGCGTTTGCACCGCTTTTTGGTGCTAATGCAGTGGAAAATGGCACATATCTGGTTTGCAACGTCGCATACCGGATTAGAGTCATTTTCCCCACGTTAACGTTGTTTTGCTTTACGACGTGGCACAATGGTTAGAGTAAAAAAAAAATGACTCTAATCCGTGCTTTGCGACACCGTGCATCAAAGTATAAATTTGACGCTCGGGTGCCGCAAGGAAATGGAGTTAGCAGGCGTTAATGTTTTTGTCGCCAAACTGCTTTTGAGCAGTTTTGCGTCAAAAAGTATAAATATGGCCCCAACTGCCTGTGCATTCACCTCATTTGTTTACATTGCATGCGCTGCACTTTTAACATGGAAGCTTCAAGGCCACCAAACAGTGATGGGCCCTCACCTTTCTCTGTGCACTGTCTGCCTTCTTCTCAACGCCTCCTGAGGGGAGTGGACTGATGCTGGGGCAGGGACTGCTCTCTGTCAGTGCTTCTAGCCTCTAGGGGTGGTGTAGGTACTTCATCTGGCAATTCATATGAGCCCAGGTTATACTCAGGGAGGGTTAGCACTTTTGCCCTGCATTTAGTTGGTGCTTGCATGATGGACTCACTGGTGTTTGAGTCAGAATGTGGCTGACTTTCGCAATCCCCCACATTTCCACCTTCTGCTGCGTCAGGGCCACAAACATCTGCAACAACAATGCTCAGCATGTCATTCTTGGATATGTTCTCTCACAGTTGCATAATAGGATTACATTTACCCTGGCATAGTATCTCTGAAAGTCTTGTGTGTCATGTATCTGTTTGGTTTTACACTATCTCGCTATTTATGTGGTAGATGCACTTAAGGGGTGTGGACTACCACTCTCATAATGCTTTGTTGTGTTGTATGTAAAATGTGGCATGGACTACTTATCACACTGCATAGTGACATAGCTATTTTCTAAGAGTCATTTGTACATGCACACATGGGAAAACACATAGGGGGTGATTCTGACCTCGGCGGTAAAATGCCCTTACCGCCGGTCAGAAGACCGCCATAACACCGCCGCGGCCGCGGTCAACCGCCACGGTCATTCTGACCCACAACGGCCAAACCTCCAAAAATCCGTCCTCCACTGCAGCCCACCACATCGCGTGCAGCGATAAACTGGAGATGACCAAACCTCCACCGTCACGCCAACAGAAATACGCCCATGCCATTACGACCCACGAATCCACACGGCGGTCATTCAAACGCGGTATTCCATTGGCGCTACACACCGCCGCGGTCAGAATACACACACATCACCAAAACACAGCCACATTGGACAATTTGAAAAACACACACCTGATACACATACACACACCACTCCCACACAATCAACCAACTATAAAACACACACCCACATCACCCACAAACCCCTGCGACCCCAATTACTGAGAGAAGGAGAGAGAGACACAGCAGACAATCCAAAGCAAGACACACTGAGGCACACTACACCATCACACACACCACATAGTAGCACAAAGCACCACTCAGCAACACACTCCTCATCACATACACCACCCCACACCTCACCCACACCACCCCATGGCACCCCAAAGGCATCCACGATTTTCGGACCAAGAACTCCGGGTCATGGTGGAGGAAATCCTAAGAGTGGAACCCCAGCTCTTCGGCTCGCAGGTGCAGCACACCAGTATAGCCAGGAAGGCGGAGCTATGGCAGCGGATCGTGGACAGGGTCAACGCGGTGGGACAGCATCCCAGGAATAGGGAGGACATCCGCAAAAGATGGAACGACCTACGGGGGAAGGTCCGATCGATGGTCTCCAGGCACAACATCGCGGTCCAGAAGACTGGCGGCGGACCCCCACCCACCCCTCCCGAATTTACATTGTGGGAGCAAGAGGTCTTGACCATCCTGCATCCTCAGGGCCTCGCAGGAGTAGCCGGAGGAATGGACTCTGGTAAGTCCCATCTCAACTACTATATCCCCCCCACCCCACCAGCATGCCAACCCACACCCCCACCCTCACCCCCAACCCCCCAGCACACATCCTTCCTGACAATGTCTCACCAGCACAACCCACCCATCCCAACACCAACTCCTGCATGCCAACACAAACCATGGGCACCCATCACCTAAGCATGACCACTGCACTAACCCCTTCCCCTCCACTAAATACCCTCACAACACCTCCCTCCAGGGAATGCCTGCACTGGGGGACAAGGGCACCCACAACACGCATGCTATTGCACACACAGAAACAATAACCAAACTCTCTTACCCCATGCAGGACCCGAATGACAACACACCAGCCAGGAGGGTCCAGAAGTGTCCATCCCACCACCGGAACAGGCCGACACTGAGGATAGCAGCTCTGTCGACAGTGAACCTGATGACCAGCCCGGACCATCGGGGACCTCTGGGCAGTCGGTTCCCCTCACCCAGACACAGGCCACACCAGACCCGACCCCGTCTGCCGACACCAGCACAGCTCCCACCCAGCGGGCCCATGCCTCTGTCTCTAGGACAGCTCAATCAGCGGTGTGTCTGCCACTACAGGGCACCCAGGCTAACCCGACACCCCAACAACAACAGGGACCTGGGGGCAGTGGGAGCGGGCACACCGGCCAGGGGACAGAGGCCGGGGGAAAACGGGCAGCTCGGAGGGCTGCTGTGGGACAGGGGGGGGAGGAGAGGCCCAGGGAACCCACTGTCCAAGAGGCCCTCACCACCATCATGGGGGCATACCACCACTCCCAAGAAACGATGGCGACGGTACTGGCCAGGTTCACTGAGATCCAGGCACAGCAGGAAGAACGCTACATGGGGTTCAGGGAGGAGCTGAGAATCATCGGGACCGCAATGGGGACCATCGTCCTGGCCCTCCACAGGATAGAGGACGCGTTGCGGGACCATGGTGCACCACACAGGGCCCCTGTCACTAGGCCGGACCAGGAACAGCCTACCACCTCCGCCGGCGCTAGTGGACAGGAGGTCCCAACACCTCGACAGCCCCCCAGAACCCCACCTCCTGCTGAAGAACAACTACCCCGTAAGAGGAGCCTGAGACCAAAGAAAAAGACAGAGTAGGATGTCAAGACCCCCGCCAGCAGGACATACCCCCTCAAGTCTTCCCACTGTCCCACATTGCCACCCTGTCCAACCATGAACTGCCTATGCTCCATCCTTCCACAGGCAAAAGAACAATGCACCTGTGAGACTGAGAACTGGACTCTGCCATGGATATTCCTCCACCCCCACCCATCACCCTTAGAATCACATGTACCGGTATCTAGCACTGTAAATAAATCACATTTTGCACACAAACCTGTTTTGAGTCATGCTGTATTATTAACAAATGGATAACATATTACTGTTCAATTTCTGTTCTGTCAATTAGTCATGACAACATACCAATGTCAATACGCTGTATTTCATGGGCGAACCAAGCAGAAGTCAGGTACTGAGTCAGACAGCACTGAGAAGGCAAGGGAAAGGCATAAATTAATAAAAAACATCTGTGGGGAACTACAGAAAGTACAGATGCAGGAGGCTAGAAGCAATTGTGAAATGGCGTGGGTGATTCTTACCTGGGTGTTACTGGAAATACTGTTGTATCACTCTGTCCCTATTGTCTGTGTCGTCCTCAGAGTCTTCCTCCTCTTCACTCTCCACAGGCTCCACGGCTTCTACAACACCACCATCTGGACCATCCTCCTGCAGGAAAGGCACCTGGCGTCGCAAAGCCAGGTTGTGAAGAATACAGCACGCCACGATGGTATGGCACACCTTCTTTGGTGAGTACATTAGGGATCCACCAGTCATATGCAGGCACCTAAACCTGGCCTTCAGGAGGCCAAAGGTTCGCTCAATCACCCTCCTTGTACGCCCATGGGCCTCATTGTAGCGTTCCTCTGCCCTTGTCCGGGGATTCCTTACTGGGGTCAGTAGCCACGGCAGGTTGGGGTAACCAGAGTCACCTATTAGCCACACACGTTGTCTGTAGCTGCTCCATCACATAGGGGATGCTGCTATTTCGCATCACATACGCGTCATGCACTGACCCTGGGAACTTGGCATTTACATGGGAGATGTACTGGTCAGCCAAACAGACCACCTGGACATTCATCAAATGATAATTTTTTCTGTTTCGGTACACCTGCTCATCGTCTTTTGGGGGTACCAAAGCCACATGGGTCCCATCAATGGCACCAATGATGTTGGGGATATGTCCAAGGGCATAGAAATCACCCTTCACTGTGGGCAAGTCACCCTCCTCGGGGAAAATGATGTAGCTCCGCATGAGTTTCATCAGGGCAGACAACACTCTGCTCAAAATCTTAGAAAACATAGGCTGAGACATTCCAGATGACATGGCCACTGTGGTCTGGAATGACCCACTGGCCAAAAAATGGAGGACTGACAAAACCTGCACCAGAGGGGGAATCCCTGTGGGTTGGCGGATGGGGGACATCAGGGCTGGCTCCAGCTGGGCACACAGTTCATGGATAGTGGCACGGTCAAGTCGGTATCGAAGTATTATATGGCGTTCTTCCATTGTCGACAGGTCCACCAGCGGTCGGTACACGCGAGGATTCCTCCTTCTCATCCCAAGTCCCAGCGGACGGTGCCTAGGAAGGACAACATGGAGCACAGAGTCAGCCAAACCACAGGTACATACAGACAGCTTGCACAGTTAAAGAATGGCAATGGGTTGAAAGGCGTGTATGTGTGGCAATGCAAGGCCTAGGCCTGTGTGTCGCAGTCAAAATTAAGCCATGTGGGCCCTTGAAATGGCGGCTGCCTGACCTGTGAAGTGGGACAATGGGATGTGAGGTCACTGCGCTGGCGGGGCACACCGTGGCGGTAGGCGGTCGAAGACCGCGGCGCAAAGCCGCATTGGTTAACATTGAAGCCTATGGGTTTCAGGAGCCAATAACGAAGTGCGCCGGCGGTCGCGGTACGCACCGCCGCGGTATGCACCGCCGCGGACGTGACCGCCATTTTCTATCTGCTTAATCACTCGAGACCTGATCATCCACAGGAGAGGACCTATACTGCAAGTGCTGCTGTGACCTCGGTCTGGAAGATACAATGGCTGCTGCGACTGGGGAAAGGGCCCCTGCCTTCACGTCTGAAGAATTGGACAAGCTTGTGGATGGGGTCCTCCCCCAGTATGCGCTACTCTACGGTCCTCCAGACCAACAAGTGAGTACACCGGGTGCTAATGGAATGGGCTATGCCTGTGTGGATTGGGGTGGATGTAAGTTGGTGGGGTGGGGGGCGAATGAGGAGTGCCACGCCCGACAGATGAGAGCATGTGCCATATGGCAAAGTGGGTGGGGGGGGGGCAATTACATCTAACATGCAGGCCATTGATGATTTCCTCCTTTCCACCCTGT
The DNA here is from genome assembly GCF_031143425.1 of Pleurodeles waltl. Taxonomy (NCBI): domain Eukaryota; kingdom Metazoa; phylum Chordata; class Amphibia; order Caudata; family Salamandridae; genus Pleurodeles; species Pleurodeles waltl. The sequence continues at coordinate 1,034,929,012 of NC_090439.1, forward strand.
ACATGTCTAATAGGTCAGCGCCCATCAGAAGATCGAGATTTGGCGTGCCATCGCCAAGGAAGTCCGGACCTTGGGGGTCCACAACAGACGGGGCACCCACTGCCGCAAGAGGTGGGAGGACATCCGCCGCGGAACAAGGAAGACCGCAGAAACACTGCTGGGGATGGCCTCCCAACCTAGGAGGGGTGCCAGTCGCACCATGACCCCTCTGATGTCCCGGATCCTGGCGGTGGCCTACCCTGAATTGGATGGGCGCTTTAAGACATCACAGCAGACACAAGGGGGTGAGTATCAGCACATTCTCCTATCTTTCTGCGCAGTGGAGGCGTCTGGGTGGGGGAGGAGGGCTGTGGGTGACATTAGGCCAGGGCGCTTTCTGTAGTGTAGTCCTCTCCCTTAGGCATGGCCCTGTGCCCCCGGCCCCCACCTCGGTAGGGTGACAAGTACAGCCATTGAAGGTCCAGCATCTCCCATGTGCGCGTTTGACGTCTCTTGGCCTGTTGTCTTAGTCAGTAGTACTGAGTAGTGTACCCCGAATGCGCGGCTTAGTGCATTAGGCACCTGTGTCTGTCCTCTCCGCCAACGGTGTTGACATTGCATGCACTCAACCTGGTCTTCTTTTTTCTCCCCCCACCCTTTCTCTCCATCTTCTTGTGCATGTGTGCATTAGAATCATCAGGCGGAGGAGATTTGGCATCGGAGCACGAGGGAGCTGCAGGACACAAGGCCCCGGTGGGCCCAGGAACAGACACCGAGGGCACCAGTGATCCGGAGGGCGAGGGGAGCACCACGACGGGGACCGCTGGTGAGAGCAGCGAAAGCGACACGTCCTCGGATGGGAGCTCCCTAGGGGTGGCGGCAACATCCGTGCCCCCCGCCTCTACAGGTACAGCCACCACCCAGCGCACCAGCCCCGCCCTCCCAGCAGCCCCTCAGTCTTCGCTCCGTGCCGGTTCGCCCAGGAAGGCGCGCGTCTCCTTCGCCCCAGGCACCTCAGCCCCTGCCCCTGTTGCCCCTGCTGCCCTCAGTGCGGAGCTCATTGACCTGGTAAGGACGCTCATTGTTGGGCAGACGACCCTTTTGAATGCCATCCAGGGTGTGCAAAGGGAGGTGCAACAGAGCAATGCGTACCTGGAGGGCATTCATTCGGGTCAGGCTTCCCATCAACGAGCGTTCACTGCTCTGGCCTCAGCACTGACGGCAGCCATTGTCCCTGTTTCCAGCCTCCCTCTTCTGACTGCCTCCAGCCTGTCTCTGTCTCCTGTTCCTCAGCCTATCCCATCCACACCATCAGACCAGCCTGCACACACCTCAACACCCAAGAGCAGCTCATCCAAACACAAGCACCACAGATCCCGCAAACACTCACCCGAGCAACACCCAGATGCAGACATGTCAACAGCCACTGCCACCCCTGTGTCCCCCTCCTCCTCGTCTCCCTCCTCCCTCCCTGTGACGTCTACACTCACACCTGCATGCACCCCAACATCAGCCAGTGCTTCCATCACCACCACACCCTCCAGTACAGTCCACACTCGTGCAGTCACCACCCCCACTGCCATGTACACATCCCCTGTGTCCTCTCCCACTGTGTCTGTCACCCCCTCTTCCAAGACACACAAACGCAGGCAGCCACCCACCCAACAGCCATCCACCTCACGACAGCCTACAGCACCAGCACCTTCACCCAATGACAGCACACCTGACTCTCCTACAACCACCTCCTCTACCTCCACTTCCATCTCCACTTCTCCTACCCTTTACCTTGGCCCTAAAAAACTTTTCCTGGCTAACCTTAACCTCTTTCCCCCCGATGACCTCCCCCATCCATCTTCAAAGAGTCCCAAGAGCACCGCAGCCACCACCAGCCCAGCTTCGGGTGTCACTGTTGTGCCTGGGTTCTGGAGCCCACCCTTTGCCAGCAGTGACACATCGATCAGCAGCAAGGACACGTCCAGCCCCCCCCCCGGAAAGAGGACCCGCCAAAACAAGGACCGCCGTGCGAGGACCGACAGAGCTGCCCCCAAGGAGCAATGTGCGGCCACTTCACCACCCACACCATCTAGGGGAGGCAAGGGCCCGAGAGCCCCATCAAAGGAGCGGAAGGGCAGCAGGAGCGCGGAGAAGGTGGACCCCACATGCCACATCCCAGCTGGGAAGGAGGACACTAAGGAGGCCAGGAGTCCGTCCCCGAAGGGTCCAGAAACGTCACGGTCCCAGGGCGACTGAACAGGGAGTCCAGGCCAGGTCTGGCTCCCTTGACCTGCTGGATGAGCACCGCTGAACAGGGCCCGCGGTGCAGAAGAGTACCGCTGAACAGGGCCCCGCCGTGGAGATAGGCACCGCTGAACAGGGCCCGCGGTGCAGAAGAGTACCGCTGAACAGGGCCCCGCCGTGGAGATAGGCACCGCTGAACAGGGCCCGCGGTGCAGAAGAGTACCGCTGAACAGGGCCCCGCCATGGAGATAGGCACCGCTGAACAGGGCCCGCGGTGCAGAAGAGTACCGCTGAACAGGGCCCCGCCGTGGAGATAGGCACCGCTGAACAGGGCCCGCGGTGCAGAAGAGCACCGCTGAACAGGGCCCCGCCGTGGAGATAGGCACCGCTGAACAGGGCCCCGCCGTCTCAAGCACCGCTCCGCTGGGCCCCGCCGTCTCAAGCACCGCTCCGCTGGGCCCTTCCTGTCAAGCACCGCTCCGCTGGGCCCTTCCTCTCAAGCACCGCTCCGCTGGGCCCCGCCGTCTCAAGCACCGCTCCGCTGGGCCCTTCCTCTCAAGCACCGCTCCGCTGGGCCCCGCCGTCTCAAGCACCGCTCCGCTGGGCCCTTCCTCTCAAGCACCACTCCGCTGGGCCCTTCCTGTCAAGCACCGCTCCGCTGGGCCCTTCCTCTCAAGCACCGCTCCGCTGGGCCCCGCCGTCTCAAGCACCGCTCCGCTGGGCCCTTCCTCTCAAGCACCGCTCCGCTGGGCCCTTCCTCTCAAGCACCGCTCCGCTGGGCCCTTCCTCTCAAGCACCGCTCCGCTGGGCACCGCCGTCTCAAGCACCGCTCCGCTGGGCCCTTCCTCTCAAGCACCGCTCCGCTGGGCCCTTCCTCTCAAGCACCGCTCCGCTGGGCACCGCCGTCTCAAGCACCGCTCCGCTGGGCCCTTCCTCTCAAGCACCGCTCCGCTGGGCCCTTCTTCTCAAGCACCGCTCCGCTGGGCCCTTCTTCTCAAGCATCGCTCCGCTGGGCCCTTCTTCTCAAGCACCGCTCCGCTGGGCCCTTCCTGTCAAGCATCGCTCCGCTGGGCCCTTCTTCTCAAGCACCGCTCCGCTGGGCCCTTCCTCTCAAGCACCGCTCCGCTGGGCCCCGCCGTCTCAAGCACCGCTGAACAGGGCACCGCCGTCTCAAGCACCGTTGATGGTTCACTGTGCCCACCATGCCTCCTCCTTGACCAGTGGAGACTGTCATCCACCTGATGGACTGTGGCTTTGCACTCCCCAGGATGGTCCAGTGGGCAGCCCACCCACTGTAGAGACATTGAGAGACTGTGGCTTTGCACTCCCCAGGATGGTCCAGTGGGCAATCCACCCACTGCAGAGACTTGAGAGACTGTGGCTTTGCACTCCCCAGGATGGTCCAGTGGGCAGCCCACCCACTGTAGAGACATTGAGAGACTGTGGCTTTGCACTCCCCAGGATGGGCCAGTGGGCAGCCCACCCACTGTAGAGACATTGAGAGACTGTGGCTTTGCACTCCCCAGGATGGTCCAGTGGGCAATCCACCCACTGCAGAGACTTGAGAGACTGTGGCTTTGCACTCCCCAGGATGGCCCAGTGGGCAGCCCACCCACTGTAGAGACATTGAGAGACTGTGGCTTTGCACTCCCCAGGATGGTCCCGTGGGCATGGTGGCTCCTCGTGGATCTGGCGTCGTGGACTCATGTGACTGTGGTGCCCCCCCCCTTCCCTTCCCCCTGAGGTGCCTGTAGTTTTTACATCTGATGCCCCTGCAGTGTTCTCTCCAAAGGACTCAGGTCTCCTGTGTGGGCTTTGCCCTTGTTTCTCAAGACTTTGGCACACGGACATGCTGAATTCGTAGGATGTGCAGGACTTGGTACTTCAGTTATACACTGATGTGTATGTCATTTGTTTTGTTGTGGATATCTTTCATGGTTGTACGCTAATTTTCTGGAGCTTTTTGGTACATAAATATTTATTCCAAATATGATTATGTCCTAGCATTTTTCAGGGGTGTTTGGGTGGTGTCACTGTGACTTGGTGCTCTGCATTGGTGAGTACATAGTTGGGGGGGGGGGGGGTCGCATATGTGTGTGCCCGTAACCTTTCGTCCTCCCCCTCCCGTGTGTCGTAGGTGCAGTACTCACCGTTGTCGTCTGCGCCGGACTTCGTACTCGTGGTAGATGAGAAGGTAGACGAGAGCAGGTAGGATGTTTAATTCGGGTTCCATGCTGTCCTCCGTACTCGTGGAGTGTGTTTTGGTGAGCGTTTTCCCGTTCGTAGTCTGTTTCCGCCGTGTTTTTATCGGCGGTGCTCCCGCCCCGGAAAAGGTGGCGGATTGGTGAGTTATGATAGTGTGGGCGGTACATTGTCTGCCGCCTGCCTGTTGGCGGTGACCGCCGCGCTGTTTGTCTGTACCGCCGCGGCGGTCGGAGTGTTAAGTTGGCGGGCTGTGTTGGCGGTTCCCGCCAGGGTCAGAATTCCATTTTTTGGACCGCCAGCCTGTTGGCGGGTTGGCCGCCGCTTTAACACCGACCGCCAGGGTTAGAATCACCCCCATAATTACTGTCCTTAGCTTTGCTGGTGCTGGGTGTGCCTGAGGTGTCAATGTCAGTGGCACCACTGACAGCATCAGGAAGCAGTGTAGACTCCACCATGTCTTCCATTGGTGTAGATGGTGTCTGGGTGGGTGGTCCTCCTCCAGTGCTCCTTGCCTCCTTCAGCCTGCTTGCTACCCTCTTTTTGGCACATGAACACAAGTCATATCAGCCCTTGCGTATCTCCTCGGTGGAGCACTGCACAACACCCACTGAGCATATTTTGGTCTGGATGTCTGACCACATTTTTCTCTTCTCACGTTCCGGCACCTGTAGTGAGTGTTTTCCAAATAACTTGTCATGGTTCCTGACCACCTCTTCTGTGAGCACCTCCAATTGCTGCACACTGAATTTAAGTTTGCACTTCCTCTCTACTTTCTCCTCCACATTCCCATCAGTAGCCATTGTTTTGTTTGGTCCAGGCTGGCTTTCAAGACTTCCTCCCTGGTGCTTGGCTGGGCCTCTCTGTCTGTTCCTGTGGCTGGGGCTTCTGGAAACAGCATGCACTGACTCACTTCCTGGTTGTGATGTCATCAGGCTGTTCCAGATTGCCGGTATCATAATTTGCGATTTCCATATACCGATTCGCTATTTTTTAGATTCGATATTTGGAACTCGCAAATTGAGATTTTTAAGAAATCGCTATTATTGAATTGCAATTTTCATACATCCCATTTTGCACTTCTTAAATAGCGATTTCTTAAAATTCGCTATTTAAGAAATGCAATCCAGGAGCTTCATACATCTGGTCCTAAAATCAAAAACATAAAAACGTTTCTTTAATTTTAAAAAATAGTATTTACCAAGGGTGTGTGAAATTTCAAAATTGTTTTTATTGTATAAAATCTATAATTTTGGCAACCACTACAGTTACTATCCGCAGTTCTCAAAGTTTTGGACTTGTTGGTTTTATCAGTCACATGGGGACTGTTTGAGCTGTTCCAAGAAAATAGGGATCACCAATTTCCTTTCGCTTTTAAAGTTGAAGGTAAAATGGATGATAAAGTAATGTAATGCGCGAGGAAATATCGCCAGTTTGTGAAGGAATTATAGACAATTGCATAGACATACGAAAACTGGGAAACTGAGAACAACAGTAAGGTCAGTGGTAGGGAATCACACAACAACAGGCGTAAAATCTTCACACACCTCTAATAATTAAATAGAGAAATATAAATGAAAGACAAAAATGAAAACATGAGCTGTCACAATGGTAGAAGTAAGACTGGAGTAAATATGGGAGTGGTTGGATTTTATGATTAGTGGGGCAACATAGATGTCATGGCCTTCGGCTGAGACAAGTTTCTGGAACCTAGGGCCAGATGTAAGAAAGATTTTTTCAGTCGCAAATGGCCCATGTAACAATACTATTTTGAAAGTCGGTAACCTGTTACTGACTTGCAGAATAGATTTGTGAGTCGCTATTAGGAAGGGGCATGCAAAGGACGTCCCTTCCTCATATCAAATCGCAGGGGGATGTAAGATTGTTTTGCTCCCATGAATGCAGCTGCAAAACAATCACCGTTACCACCAACTTCAAGTTAATGGTAACCCATTCGTAAACAGGAAGGGGTCCCCACGGTATCCCTTTCCTTTTGTCAATGGACACGAAAATATTTTTTCAGAGCAGGTAGTGGTCCGATGGACACTGCCTACTCTGAAAAAATGAAAAAAAAATTTCATTGTTTTGTTTGAAATACATCCCATTTTCCTTTAAGGAAAATGGGATGCATTTTTAAAAAACTGTTTAATGTAAAAAGCAGACACAGACATGGCGGTCTGCTGTCCCCAGCAGGCCACATCCCTGTGAATGTGGCCATTCCCAAATTGTGACCTACCTCATAAATATTGATGTGGCAGGTCATTTGCGACCCCACTAGGAATCACAAACAGTGTTCAACACACTGTTATGCATCCCAGTTTGCAATTTCCTAATAGTGAATCGGTAAGACACGGCATTATGAAATTGCAAAGCCAAACCCACATACATCTGGCCCCGAAAGAGTAAAACCAAAAAAGCCTACAGAGATACAAGGTAAAGGATCTCTTTACAGTGAATCAGGTGGTGAAGTGAAGGTAGTCAGCTGGAGGTTTAGACAACACTCAGTGGAGGCTGTGATCTGTCTTGGGTTTGGAGAGAAGGAACTACTTGATTAGCTAACAGAAGATGATTCATCTTGTAAAACAGAGTAAATGAGCTTGAATAGAAAATAATCTAAAAATGACATAATTTCAAGAAAACAGATCCTGAAAAGGGACAAGACAACAGAGAGTGTAGCAAAAGTTCTGAGAAAAGGAGAACATTTCAGCAAAATGTGTCCATATGTACAGAAGAATGTTGTTCAAGTCTTTTTGTTGTTACAAGGTGCAAAGGCACTCTTAAGCAAGCCCGTTTGCTCCCGTTCGCACCAAATGGGACCATGGGCCAGGAACTCTGAGTAGTTGGTTACCCATTTGGTAAGTTACTCTTCCAAACAACTCCTTTCTTCTAGGTAGGGCTTCTATATAATACCCTTTGACCTTGATTCACAATTAAATACCATGTTCAACTTGTGTTTTTCCTGCATAAAAAGGACATACTTAGTGAGGTAGATAGTCAGTCACTAAGGGATAAGGAATGCTGGAAGCTGGCGCTTGTAAATTGTAAATCCTTTCCAGGTCATAAGACAGAAAGTGGGCTCCTTCTAGAGGAGAAGGAACTAGATGTTCTGTTCCGCACTGAAACATGGCTGAATGAGAGTGCTGGATCTGACGTATAAAAGGCTTTACTACCAGGCTACTACATCAATAGAAAGGAACGCATAGGTAAAAAAAGGGGTTGGGGTTGGGGTTGCGGTAATCCTAAAGGATGAATTGAGATCCTCCTTCAGTTCGCTATATCACTATCCAATACTTGAACCTCTACAGGAGAACTAATATATAGACCAGCTGGCACTAGTACTACATTATAGAGGCCCTTCCCAAGGCACTAGCTATCAGCGCTTTAGGAAAGAATTTCATTACGGTACTCAGGGATTTTAATCTGCACCTAAAGGAGCATAATAATGAAACAGCTGCAAGCCTAAAGCAGAACCTAGAGGCCTTCCAGCTGACCCTAAAAGTTGAAGCCCATACACATGAGAATGGTCACCTATTGGATCCTATTTTTAGTACTAATTGAAAGGTACAAATAAACAAAATAATGGCTTTACCTTGGCAGATCACCACCTTATTTCATTTACTCTAGAAAAAGCATTAATGAGAGAATCATCTAGTCCTGAGCCTAGAACAGGATGTAAACTGGGTAAATTGTCTCTAAAGGACTGGATGGGGTGCTAACAAGCACACTACCATCACTAAGAGATAACCTAGATGAAGACTACAAAAGTTGGGAGTAATGGATTATACATGCTTTAGATAAATGTATTCCACCCACCAAAATAGTTAACAAAGGGCACCGTAGTTTAACTCTCATTTAGCATTATTGAAGAAAAAAATTAAAAGATTGGAGAGAACTTGGAGGACACCTTACCAGTCCTAACTGAAAAATGATTTTAAAGCAGCAATCAGACACTACCATCAAGAAATCAAAAAGGGCCAGGCAATTTACTATGAGGAAATCATTTCACAGGCCACAAATTCCCCAAGGGAATTATTTGGGATTGTCAAGTCACTTAGTACAGTCAAGGCAGGCAATGTCCTTCTGCCACCCATGACAGCTATATGGAATGAGCTAGCTACTTTTTTTTCAGAAAAAGGTATTAGGGGGCATATTTATACTCCGTTTGCGCCGAAATTGCATCGTTTTTTTTTACGCAATTTCGACGCAAAACTAACTCCATATTTATACTTTGGCGTTAGACGCGTCTAGCACCAAAGTCCATGGAGTTTGCGTCATTTTTTAGCGTGGACACCTACTTTGCGTTAATGAGATGCAAGGTAGGCGTTCACGTCTAAAAAATCGACTCTGAGGCATGTGCGTCGGATTTATACTCCTGGGCAAAATTCACGCCGGGAGTGGGCGGGTCAAAAAAAATGACGTACGGCCGCTTTTGCGCCGTTTTTTAGCGCCTGCAAAAGGCAGGCGTTAAGGGACCTGTGGGCTCTGAAGGAGCCCAGAGGTGCCCTCCCATGCCCCCAGGGACACCCCCTGTCACCCTTGCCCACCCCAGGAGGACACCCAAGGCTGGAGGGACCCATCCCAGGGACATTAAGGTAAGTTCAGGTAAGTGTTTTTATTTTTTTGTGGCATAGGGGGGCCTGATTTGTGCCCCCCTACATGCCACTATGCCCAATGACCATGCCCAGGGGACAGAAGTCCCCTGGGCATGGCCATTGGGCAAGGGGGCATGACTCCTGCCTTTGCTAAGACAGGAGTCATTTCTATGGGGGTTGGGAGTGAAAAAAAATGGCGCAAATCGTGTTGAGGCGAAAAAATTGCCTCAACCTGACTTGCCCCATTTCTTGACGCCCAAGCCCCATATCCCCCTACGCCGGCGCTGCCTGGTGTACGTCGTTTTTTTCCACGCACACCAGGCAGCGCCGGCGGCTAACGCCGGCTAACGTCATTGATTAAATACGGTGCCCGCATGGCGCTTCAGAATGGCGTTAGCCGGCGCTAATTTTTTTGACGCAAAACTGCGTTAGCGCAGTTTTGCGTCAAAAAGTATAAATATGGCCCTAAATATCTATAACTCACTACAGGTAACATTAAAGACCTTTCCCAGCAAATGCCAAACCAAGAACCATAAATACATATTCCACATCTGGCAGCCATTCCAGTGCTGGATGAGGAGAAGGTCCAGGATATTATGAAAAAGGTGAAATCAGGATCCCCCATGGATGAACCCCCCCCACACATTCTTGATAAAGGCATACAAACATTACTCCTGAGCATAACAGAAATGTTAAATACATTTTTATAGACAGTAGAAGTGCCAAACAAATGGAAACATGCTAATATTAGGCCTCTTTTGAAACAATCCCATCTAGATCAACTAGATTTGAACAACTATAGACCTATCTCACTCCTTTCAGTAATGGGAAAGATCTTAGAGAAACATGTCAATCAGATTTTGTCTAGCCATCTTGAAGATAATCAACTCTTACAACCCTTGCAAATGGGATTTAGGGTGCAGCATTGTACAGTCAGCATTGCTGCCAGTCACAGAGGAACTTAAATGCATTTTAGATCAAGGAGGTGCTACCACAATCATTTTACTAGACCTAAGTGCAGCTTTCTATACTATGGATCATAAGATTTTAATTCAGAGACTGAAAGAAGTATAAGTCCAAGACAATGCATTGAATTGGATTCTCTCTTTTGTAGAGAATCAAACCTTTCAAGTGTTGGAAAAACCATGCTTCTCAGACACTATGGTCTCCAAATGTGGGGTTCCTCAGGGAATCGGCCCTTAGCTCTACATTTTTCAATATTTATTTAAGACCTTTGGCAAACATTGTACTGGAGCATGGTCTATCCATAGTATCTTACGCAGATGGCATGCAACTAGTAGTTTCACTATCAAAGTGTCAGGGCCCTGAACAACAGCAACTGGCCTCATGTTTCGATAAAGTTGCTAAATGAATGGCTAACTGTTACCTTAAATTAAATGGTGATAAAACAGAGGTTATGTTTTTGGGAAATAATGTAAATGCAACCATAGGTTAAACAATGGCCAGACTGTTTGGGGAATCTTCCTACTCCCAAACCTTGTTTAAAAAATCTGGGAATGTGGATAAAGTTCTCATCATGGACTCACAGGCAACTGAAGTAACCACCATTTGCTTTGGCATATTAAGGATAATCAGTGAAATCTTGGAGCTGTTCCTAGAATATTGTAGACGGACAGTGGTTCAAGCCCTAGTAATTCCTTGCATCTAAACAGGGTGCCTGAGCTAGATACAGAGAGTAACACACAGGGAAGCAATACTATGAGTATAACGTAGTTTACTCTCCATTAACATAGCAAACATAGGAATGGAAATCTTAAATTCAAATATACAACATACAATATATTTCAATTTAGATATTTATTATAGCTAATTAAACATTCGGTTCACACATAATATAATCAACATAGAATCAACCAAAAAAATATAATACAACCCCCTAACCTAAATGAAACATACATATATGAAAACATAAATAACATACCAGTAGATACGCAAAAATAAACAAAAAACACAGAACCAACAAAATCACAAAATAGTATACATACAAATTTACAACCGCCTCATACATGAGAGGATATTTCAACAGCACAATAAAGTTACTGCTTTGATGCTACAATTATGCGTTGTAGTTTGGATTGTATAAAATTCAACAAAATAACAGGCAATTCTAGGTTATAATTTCTTGATTCAAATTCTCGTGTTACAGGCCTGATGGTAGCCAATCCTGGTCAGGGCTTCAAATTTGCCAATTTCAAACACTTCATGCCAATGTTCAAGACATGCCAATTTACAAGCCGACGCACGTTTCGGTGAGTGAAGAAAAATATAAATACACCTTCATATCTGCCTATCAAAGAAACATCAAAATTATTCATTACAGTTCTTTGCATAGGGGGAAGGCTCGAATCATGTCAGATTTGCAACCAGACCAACTCAAGTGACTTAATTAAGAAAAAACACCGATAAACTGCCCAAGATCAAAATCTATAAAACCAATGCTTAATAAAGGTAAATAAATCTAAAGATCCAAGGAAAGCACCATTAGTGTCCAGCAAAATGCTAGATAAAGTGCAGAAATAGAATCACCTATAGCATAAACGTGTTGGATTACCACCGAGAGAATCTAGTCAAGAATAGTAAAAGACTAGTTTTTTTTTTATATTAAAATAAGATAAAATACCTTAGATATGAAAGAACTTAGATATCCCTTACAGGCTGGATTAAACACTCTCCAACTTCAAATTTGTAGTCCAAAATAAAGGACTGACACATGGATATAGCTAAATGAAGCTATGCTTTCTTACTCTAAAAGCAAACATAATGAAATCATTAGCATGCACAGGGCAAGAAAGTCTACAGGATAGAAAAGAAAAAATCTGCTCATATGTACAATCGCTAACTACAGACTTACCTACAAGTTCACATGGTTTAAAAAACGTAATCCACAGGGGAAACCCACAAGGATACCAAACTTGTAGGGAACAACTTGCTAACTGCAAGGAAACAAGGGGGAGTCATGAGCCAGATAGAAATGACACAATCTAAACGGTATAAAATAATTCAATCCACAAAGGTTCAGCAAAGCTAACCTACAAGTATCAACAGGATCCAGGACATATGACCAGCACGATGATCTCTCGAGGAGCAATAACCTGTACTTCCCCAGCTGCCTCCTATTTAAACCAAATCACTACAGGTGATGTGATGAACATAGAAACAGGCCCGTAGGGGCCATCTAAGAAAATGGTCAAACATGCGCCATCTTAGAACCATCAAAACAGCATGAAATATGCCCAAATCTACAGAGAATAAGAGGTACAATCAAACTGTAGAGTCATAGCCATATAGTAGTGGCAAAAGGAAATACCCAAAGATAAAAAATAAAAAATAATGGCCAGTTCTAAATCAAACCAAAGGGTAGATATCACTTACCAGCACGCCCAAAACAGTGGGCGCCATCTTGGAACATCAAAGTACAGGATACTCAATGTCCCAAGGGTAGTCACAGAATGGGTTACTGAAATACAATACGTATCGTGTATATAATACAAATCGATAACATAAGATTTTATAAGAAGGAACCGAAAACAGTTTTATCGAATAATGTGAAGAATTCACTTCAAAGTAAGATAAAGGGCCACCACAGGAGAGCACAGAGCAGCCCTGTGGTAGGCACCTGGAAAAATATTGACCCCTCAGGCACTTCTGTACATACGTACTCAGATGGCATTGCTCCAAGGGAGATCTTCGTTCAGGCCATTCTCATATGTGTTTAAAGGAAAAATCCAAAACACTTCTTTCTTTTTCCTTTGTTTTTCAGGGTCCACATCGTTTCTTAGCAAAACAAAATGATGATGGACGGAGTGCTGACAATGCAAACACTCACCCCCAGTCACAGATCTGGGTTTAATCCATCGTTTTTTTGCTGCCTATGCCATTCCAGTTTGGACCCAGCCATATGCAAATCAGTCTTGACCCTGTTCCCTATGGGAACAGTCCAGCCCGAACTGCCAGGCCAGGTCTTCCCTGGACTGGAAACAAGCATCCTGGGACCGGTTTCGGGGTTTCACTCCTCATCAGCCAGGCTAGCTTGAATCCAGTGGCATGGGAAGCACGGGACCCACGTCAGGGCATACCCTTCCCACTAAGGGCAACATTAGCAAAACAAAATGATGATGGACGGAGTGCTGACAATGCAAACACTCACCCCCAGTCACAGATCTGGGTTTAATCCATCGTTTTTTTGCTGCCCATGCCATTCCAGTTTGGACCCAGCCATATGCAAATCAGTCTTGACTCTCTCCAGCCCGAACTGCCAGGCCAGGTCTTCCCTGAACTGGAAACAAGCATCCTGGGACTGGTTTGGGGTTTCACCCCTCATCAGCCAGGCTAGCTTGAATCCAGTGGCATGGGAAACACGGGACCCACGTCTGGGCATACCCTTCCCACTAAGGGTGACATTAGCAAAACAAAATGATGATGGATGGAGTGCTGACAATGCAAACACTCACCCCCAGTCACAGATCTGGGTTTAATCCATCGTTTTTTTGCTGCCCATGCCATTCCAGTTTGGACCCAGCCATATGCAAATCAGTCTTGACCCTGTTCCCTATGGGAACAGTCCAGCCCGAACTGCCAGGCCAGGTCTTCCCTGGACTGGAAACAAGCATCCTGGGACCGGTTTCGGGGTTTCACCCCTCATCAGCCAGGCTAGCTTGAATCCAGTGGCATGGGAAGCACGGGACCCACGTCTGGGCATACCCTTCCCACTAAGGGCGACATTAGCAAAACAAAATGATGATGGACGGAGTGCTGACAATGCAAACACTCACCCCCAGTCACAGATCTGGGTTTAATCCATCGTTTTTTTGCTGCCCATGCCATTCCAGTTTGGACCCAGCCATTTGCAAATCAGTCTTGACCCTCTCCAGCCCGAACTGCCAGGCCAGGTCTTCCCTGGACTGGAAACAAGCATCCTGGGACCGGTTTTGGGGTTTCACCCCTCATCAGCCAGGCTAGCTTGAATCCAGTGGCATGGGAAACACAGGACCAACGTCTGGGCATACCCTTCCCACTAAGGGCGACATTAGCAAAACAAAATGATGATGGACGGAGTGCTGACAATGCAAACACTCACCCCCAGTCACAGATCTGGGTTTAATCCATCGTTTTTTTGCTGCCCATGCCATTCCAGTTTGGACCCAGCCATATGCAAATTAGTCTTGACCCTGTTCCCTATGGGAACAGTCCAGCCCGAACTGCCAGGCCAGGTCTTCCCTGGACTGGAAACAAGCATCCTGGGACCGGTTTCGGGGTTTCACCCCTCATCAGCCAGGCTAGCTTGAATCCAGTGGCATGGGAAACACGGGACCCACGTCTGGGCATACCCTTCCCACTAAGGGCGACATTAGCAAAACAAAATGATGATGGACGGAGTGCTGACAATGCAAACACTCACCCCCAGTCACAGATCTGGGTTTAATCCATCGTTTTTTTGCTGCCCATGCCATTCCAGTTTGGACCCAGCCATATGCAAATCAGTCTTGACCCTGTTCCCTAAGGAATCCCTAAAAAATCGTTTCTTGTCAGTACTTTCTCAAGAATAATCCACCTGATATCTACCTCCTTGTGGTTTAAAGATAACCAATGAGCAACTAGGGGGGCGTTGATCTTTTGTGTCCTAATCGCAGATTTATGTTCCGATAGCCTAGTTCTAAATTCTCTGGAGGTCTCACCTATATATCCCAGGTTGCAGGGGCAAATAATCAAGTAAATTAAATTTTTAGATCTACAATTCGTCATGTCCATAAATGGGATAGTCTTGTCATTGAATGTAAACTCTTTTGCAACAATGGCTGAGTCACAGGCGTGGCATTGGCCACATTTGTAATTGCCCGTAACTGGATTAGATCCTGTTAGTGACTTTTGGCCAAAAGTAGATACAAAATTGGTAGCTGATTTCACCAAATGGTTCTGTAGGTTTTTGTTCCCGAACAATGGTTTCTCAAGTTTATCCGCTTCAGTATTGGAATTCAAAATGTGCCATTCTTTGTTAATAATATCCCTGATTTGATTATTCAGGGTAGAATGGTGAATCACACAGGCTAGCCGGTCACTGGTCTTGCATCGTTGTTTTGAAAACAGGGCCTCACGGTTGTAAAACTTGGCTCTTTTTAAGGAATCTTTGATGGTTCTAATCGGATAACCTCTCTGTTCAAATTTGCACGTAAGATCTGCGGCATGTTTCAAAAAGTCTGCCATGCTGGTGCAATTTCTCCTGAGTCTCAGGAGTTGTGAAAAAGGAATAGACTGCTTCTGGTTACGGGGATGGAAACTATCAAAGTGAAGCAGTGTGTTCCTAGCCGTGGGTTTAGTGTATAGGGTCATAAGCAAGTGCCCTTGATAGTGTTTGATATACACATCCAGGAATTCAACCAAATGATGGTCGTATTTAATCGTAAATCTGAGGTTGCTGTCACACATATTGAGCCAACTGTAAAATTCTAATAGTTGGTCTTCACTGCCTTTCCAAATGAAGAAAACATCATCAATAAATCTACTCCAGGCCTGCACATTCTCATAGAAAGGGGCCATTCCGTTGTAAATGAACTTGTCCTCGAATGCTCCCACATATAGGTTAGCCACACTAGGTGCACAGGCAGCACCCATACTGACTCCTTTGATTTGGTGATACATTTTGCCATTAAAATCAAAGTACTTATTAAATAGTACAGTTTCCAAACATTTCAGAATGAAACTCAATGCTGGATCATCTCCCCGTCTGTTTAGATATAGTGCTACAACATCAATGGCTTCTTGCTGGGGTATATTCGTATATAAAGACTCAAGGACCATGGTCACCAGATATTCCCCATCAGGTATATATTGCAGGCCCTCGATCTTAGAAATGAAGTGGCCTGTATCTCTGATGTAAGATGGTAAAAGGGCTACCATCGGTTTCAGAAAGGTATCAACGTACTTTGACAATGGCTCAATGGCCGAGCCTATGGTGGATACAATCGGACGCATAGGTGGATTACTGGCGTCCTTGTGGATCTTAGGTAGACCATAGATAATCGGGATTCTAGTATGGACTGGAGTCAAAAAATCAAATTCTTTCTGACAAATAAGGCCCGCTTCTAAGGCTTCTAGATTCGTAGTTTTGATTGATCTCTTCAATTTGATTTCAGGGTGGCCTGGTATAGATTTATAAAAGACCGGACACTGCAGCATGTTTTCCATATTGTCCATATACAAATTGGTGTCTAGAATAGCTATACCACCCCCTTTATCACATGGTTTAACAGTGATAGTCCTGGTATTTTTAAGACTTTTTAGGGCCATGCTTTCATCTTTGCTAAGATTGTACCTGGATCTTGGGGCATGTAGAAGCATTTTTTAATTTTACTAATCACTGTCCTCTCAAATATAGCTATTTCGGGACCCAAAGCTTCTAACGGGGGAGTAAACGTAGATGGCAATTTGACTCCTGATCTGCTAACAGTGGTAGTAGGGGGAGACGATGAAAAAAACCTTTTGCCACTACTATATGGCTATGACTCTACAGTTTGATTGTACCTCTTATTCTCTGTAGATTTGGGCATATTTCATGCTGTTTTGATGGTTCTAAGATGGCGCATGTTTGACCATTTTCTTAGATGGCCCCTACGGGCCTGTTTCTATGTTCATCACATCACCTGTAGTGATTTGGTTTAAATAGGAGGCAGCTGGGGAAGTACGGGTTATTGCTCCTCGAGAGATCATAGTGCTGGTCATATGTCCTGGATCCTGTTGATACTGGTAGGTTAGCTTTGCTGAACCTTTGTGGATTGAATTATTTTATACCGTTTAGATTGTGTCATTTCTATCTGGCTCATGACGCCCCCTTGTTTCCTTGCAGTTAGCAAGTTGTTCCCTACAAGTTTGGTATCCTTGTGGGTTTCCCCTGTGGATTACGTTTTTTAAACCATGTGAACTTGTAGGTAAGTCTGTAGTTAGCGATTGTACATATGAGCAGATTTTTTCTTTTCTATCCTGTGGACTTTCTTGCCCTGTGCAAGCTAATGATTTCATTATGTTTGCTTTTAGAGTGAGAAAGCATAGCTTCATTTAGCTATATCCATGTGTCAGTCCTTTATTTTGGACTACAAATTTGAAGTTGGAGAGTGTTTAATCCAGCCTGTAAGGGATATCTAAGTTCTTTCATATCTAAGGTATTTTATCTTATTTTAATATAAACAAACTAGTCTTTTACTATTCTTGACTAGATTCTCTCGGTGGTAATCCAACACGTTTATGCTATAGGTGATTCTATTTCTGCACTTTATCTAGCATTTTGCTGGACACTAATGGTGCTTTCCTTGGATCTTTAGATTTATTTACCTTTATTAAGCATTGGTTTTATAGATTTTGATCTTGGGCACTTTATCGGTGTTTTTTCTTAATTAAGTCACTTGAGTTGGTCTGGTTGCAAATCTGACATGATTCGAGCCTTCCCCCTATGCAAAGAACTGTAATGAATAATTTTGATGTTTCTTTGATAGGCAGATATGAAGGTGTATTTATATTTTTCTTCACTCACCGAAACGCGCGTCGGCTTGTAAATTGGCATGTTTTGAACATTGGCATGAAGTGTTTGAAATTGGCAAATTTGAAGCCCTGACCAGGATTGGCTACCATCAGGCCTGTAACACGAGAATTTGAATCAAGAAATTATAACCTAGAATTGCCTGTTATTTTGTTGAATTTTATACAATCCAAACTACAATGCATAATTGTAGCATCAAAGCAGTAATTTTATTGTGCTGTTTAAATATCCTCTCATGTATGAGGCGGTTGTAAATTTGTATGTATACTATTTTGTGATTTTGTTGGTTCTTTGTTTTTTGTTTATTTTTGCGTATCTACTGGTATGTTATTTATGTTTTCATATATGTATGTTTCATTTAGGTTAGGGGGTTGTATTATATTTTTTGGGTTGATTCTATGTTGATTATATTATGTGTGAACCGAATGTTTAATTAGCTATAATAAATATCTAAATTGAAATATATTGTATGTTGTATATTTGAATTTCAGATTTCCATTCCTATGTTTGCTATGTTAATGGAGAGTAAACTACGTTATACTCATAGTCAAGCCCTAGTAATCACATGTCAGGACTATGAGAACTCTCTTTACCTATGCTTGCTAAAATATGTCACAAAAAAATTACAGGTGATGCAGAATTGGGCAGCAAGAATGCTGCTGAAAGTCCCTAGGTCAGAACCAGCAAAAGAGGCCTTGAGAACTCCGCACTGGCTGCCCATGGAAGGGAGAATTCATTTTCAAACTTTAAACCAGGCACATAAACTTGTCAACCCAAAGGACCCACATATGCTGAGAGGCTTATTATCACCATATTCTCCCTGTAGATCTCTTAGATCTGCACATCAACACCTGTTGAAGATCCAGAGAATTCGAAAAACCAGGTCGGGAGATAAGTCATTTACCTACCTTGCTCCCCAACTATGGAATGCCGAACCACTGGCTATGAGATGTTTGGAAGATGAACTTAGGTTCAGAAAGATTCTTAAAACTTGGCATTTCCATAATTTCTATCAGACTGATATATGAGTCTGTAGCCAATTTTGATTTTCCATTGAAATCGTTTACCTCCTCACCCAGCGCTGGGAGGCCTCTGGGATAGCAATGCGTTTTATACAATCTTAAATATAAGCATAAACATAAGGTACCCACGAAGTATGTTTATACAGAGGGTTTAAGAACAGATAGACAAAGAGATTGTCACTCCAATATACTTCACGAAAACTTTGGCATCCAGCATTAGAAGAAAAAGTAAAAGGTTTAGAGGTAGTTGGTAAAGTCTCTAAAGCTCGTGAATTGACGATCACTGAAATCAGAATGAATACTGTACATCTTACAAAATGCCACAAAGGGTCCAAACACAGTAGTGGTCACTTACACTTGCACTAACTCATATTTTTGTTTTGTTTTGCCCAAAAGCTTCTCAAGGGTAATTTCAGTGAAAATCTGAACACAAATGAGCAGCAGTAGTCGTCTACTCAAATTGTGTGATATTGTCTTTTTCATAGGACCATATATATATATATATATATATATATATATATATTTATATATATATATATATATATATATATATATATATATATAATAATGCTGGTGTACATGAATGGAGTTACTGCCACATAATTTGTCTTGCTAGGATGCATTAGACCTTCGAGGCTAGTTCATCCTGTTTGAAGGATTTTAATGCTTGCATGCTACTTCTTGAGGTCTGCTAGAAATGGGGTCTTTGGTTGGCAGTCAGGTTACCCCCTGTCCAAGCAAGGACCCTCACTCTAGTCAGGGTAAGTTACACACCATCCAAATTATTTTGTGCCCACCCTCTGGTAGCTTGGCACTGAGCAGTCAGGCTTAAGTTAGAAGGCAATGTGTAAAGTATTTGTGCAATAAATCATACAATAACACTATATAGCCCCATACAAATACACCACACAGTGTTTAGAAAAATGTATAATATTTATCTGGATATTTGAAGGTCAAAACGATAAAAGCTGCAATAAGAGATTGTAAAGATATCACTGGAAAGTGATATAAAGTGTCTTAAGTCTTTAAAAAGCAAACAAAGTCTCTTTCAAGCACAAAGTACCTGGTTTGGAGTGAAAAATCTCAGCAAAGGGCTGCAGAGGAGGAGATGCGTGGAAAATGGTGTGTGTGTCGGTTTCGCCCCTTCACACACGGACTTGCGTCGTTATTTTTCACGCGGGGAAGCCGTTGCGTGGATTTCCGGCATGCGGACAGGTCTCCTCTGTGGGTCGCGGGGTTTTCAGACGCCCCGGGGTCTGTGCGTGGAATCCTGGACCTGTTGTCCGGCTGCGCGTCGTTCCAGTGGGCTGTGTGTGGAATTGTCTCCCTCACGGCAGGTGCTGCGTCGATTTCCCCCCTGGAAGACGGGCGGCATTGTCCAGGCGGGCAGTACGTTGAAGTTCCGGTCGCACCGGAGGCGCTGCGTCGACCTTTTCCTCACGAAGTCGAGCGCCGTCTTTCCGGTCCGGCGTGCAGTGAATTTTTCACTGCAGAACAAGCTGTGCGTCGAATTTTTCGCTGCACAAGGAGTCCAGTTGCCTGAGAGAAGTCTTTTTGGTCCTGAGACTTCAGGGAACAGGGGGCAAGCTCTATCCAAGCCCTTGGAGAGCACTTCTGCAGCAAGGCAAGAGTTCAGCAAGGCAGCAGGGCAACAGCAAGGCAGCAGTCCTCTGTAGAAAGCAGTCAGGTGAGTCCTTTAGGCAACCAGGCAGTTCTTCTTGTCAGGGTGCCGGTTCTGGTTCAGGTTTCTTCTCCAGGAACTGTCTGAGGTGGTAGGGCAGAGGCCCTGTTTTATACCCAAATGTGCCTTTGAAGTGGGGGAGACTTCAAAGAGTGGTTTAGAAATGCACCAGGTCCCCTTTCAGTTTAATCCTGTCTGCCAGGGTCCCAGTAGGGGGTGTGGCAGTCCTTTGTGTGAGAGCAGGCCCTCCACCCTCCCAGCCCAGGAAGACCCATTCAAAATGCACATGAATGCAAGTGAGGCTGAGTACCCTGTGTTTGGGGTGTGTCTGAGTGAATGCACAAGGAGCTGTCAACTAAACCCAGCCAGACGTGGATTGTAAGGCACAGAAAGATTTATGTGCAGAGAAATGCTCACTTTCTAAAAGTGGCATTTCTAAAATAGTAATATTAAATCCAACTTCACCAGTCAGCAGGATTTTGTATTACCATTCTGGCCATACTAAATATGACCTTCCTACTCCTTTCAGATCAGCAGCTACCACTTCAACCATGTATGAGGGCAGCCCCAATGTTAACCTATGAAGGGAGCAGGCCTCACAGTAGTGTAAAAACGAATTTAGGAGTTTTACACTACCAGGACATGTAAACTACACAGGTACATGTCCTGCCTTTTACCCACACAGCACCCTGCTCTAGGGGTTACATAGGGCACACATTAGAGGTGACTTATATGTAGAAAAAGGGGAGTTTTAGGATTGGCAAGTACTTTTAAATGCCAAGTCGAAGTGGCAGTGAAACTGCACACACAGGCCTTGCAATGGCAGGCCTGAGACAAGGTAACGAGGCTACTAAAGTGGGTGGCACAACCAGTGCTACAGGCCCACTAGTAGCATTTAATCTACAGGCCCTAGGCACATAAAGTGCACATTACTAGGGACTTATAAGTAGATTAAATAGTCCAATTGGGTATGATCCAAAGTTACCATGTTTAAAGGGAGAGAGCATATGCACTTTATCACTGGTTAGCAGTGGTAAAGTGCAGAGAGTCTAAAAGCCAGCAAAAACAGTGTCCAAAAAGTGGAGGGAGGCAGGCAAAACGTTAGGGTTGACCACCCTAAGGCTGTCATGTCTAACATGTGTCCCCCCCAGCTGAAAGTGGGGAGAGCTACCCAACCTCCTGGGAGCTCTCCTCGCTAAGGCAGAAGTATCTGGAGAGACCATCAGCATTGGCGTGGTCAACCCCTGGGCGATGCTCCACCGTAAAGTCCATCCCCTGTAGGGAAATGGACCACCTCAAGAGTTTTGGATTTTCACCCCTCATCTGCATGAGCCATCTGAGGGGCCTGTTGTCTGTCTGAACCCGGAAGTGAGTCCCAAACAGGTATGGTCTCAGCTTCTTCAGTGCCCAGACCACAGCAAAAGCTTCTCTTTCAATAGCACTCCACCTCTGTTCCCGTGGTAATAGTCTTCTGCTAATAAAGACTACTGGTTGGTCTAGGCCCTCCTCGTTTAGCTGTGCTAGGACCGCCCCTATGCCATGCTCTGAAGCGTCTATCTGCACAATAAATTCCTTGGAGTAGTCAGGGGCCTTGAGCACGGGGGCCGTGCACATGGCTGCCTTCAGGGAGTCAAAGGCTTTCTGACAAGCCTCTGTCCAATTCACCAACCTAGGTTGTTTCTTGGAAGTGAGTTCTGTCAAGGGTGACACAATGGTACCATAGCCCTTGACGAATCTACGGTAGTATCCGGTGAGGCCTAAAAAGGCTCTCACCTCAGTCTGTGTTCTAGGTGGTTGCCAGGCCTTGATAGTTTCAATCTTGGCCTGGAGTGGCTGCACTTTGCCACCACCCACTAGGTGTCCCTGTTTCACCACGGACCCTTGCCCAATCTGGCCCTTACTAGCCTTGATGGTCAGGCCTGCCTGTCGCAGAGCCTGAAGCACCTTCTTGAGGTGGAGCAGGTGTTCATCCCAGCTGGAACTGTAGACAGCTATGTCGTCCAGGTAGGCTGCACAGTAGGCATCCCTTCCAGCTAGGACCCCGTGAACCAACCGTTGGAAGGTAACAGGGGCATTTTTCAACCAAAATGGCATCACCAGGAACTGGTAATGGTCATCAGGTGTTGAAAATGCTGATCCCGCTTTGGCCCCCTCAGTCAGGGCGATCTGCCAGTACCCTGAAGTAAGATCAAACGTACTCAGGAACTTGGCAGCGCCTAGTTTGTCAACGAGCTCATCAGCTCAGGGGATGGGGTGAGCATCAGTCCGTGTGACTAAGCTGAGACCCCAGTAGTCCACACAGAACCTGAGTTCTGGCTTCGCACCTGGGGCAGTAGCCTTAGGAACCAACACCACAGGGCTGGCCAGGGACTACTGGATTTCTCAAAAAACCCTAAAGTCAACATGTTGGAGACCTCCTCCTTGATGCTGGCCTTCACCTTATCTGATAACCTGTACATTTTGTTCTTCACAGGGGGACTGTCACCTGTGTCAATGTCATGAACACAGAGGTGGGTCAGTCCAGGAGTAAGGGAGAACAGGGAGGAGAACTGCTCCAACAGCTCATAGCAGTTTCCTCTCTGGTTTAGGGAGTCAGAGAAAATGACACCCCCCAGTGACCCATCACCTTCTTGGGCAGAGAGGAGGTCGGGGAGAGGTTCACTCTCCTCTTCCATGCCCTCATCTGTGACCAGAAGCATGTTGACTTCAGACCTCTCAAAATGCGGCTTCAGTCGGTTGACATGAAGCACCCTTAGGGGGTTCCTAGGGGATTGAAGGTCCGCTAGGTAAGTGGCCTCCCCTTTCCGCTCCTTCACTTCAAATGGGCCAGACCAGCAGTCCTGGAGAGCTCTAGGCTCTACTGGCTCCATTACCCACACTTTGTCTCCAGGTTGAAACTCTACCAGGTTGGCCTTCTGGTCATACCAGCGTTTCATTACCTCTTGACGGGCCTCAAGGTTACTTTTGGCCTCTTTCCAGAAGCGGTTCATCTGGTTGCGGAGGGCCAGCATGTAGCTGACCACATCCTGAGGGGGTGCCTTTGGAGCTTTCTCCAACCCCTCCTTGACAATGCTTAAGGGTCCCCTGACAGGGTACCCATAGAGGAGCTCAAAGGGACTGAACCCTACCCCCTTCTGGGGTACCTCTCTGTAAGCAAAGAGAAGGCATGGTAAGAGGACGTCCCACTTACGCTTCAGGGCCTCAGGGAGGCCAACGACCATGCCTTTCAAGGTCTTGTTGCATCTCTCCACAAGACCATTAGATTGGGGGTGATAGGGTGTGGTGAACTTGTAGGTTACACCACATGCATCCCACATAGACTTCATGTATGCAGACATGAAGTTAGTGCCTCTGTCAGACACTATCTCCTTTGGAAATCCCACATAAGTAAATATCCCCATCAGAGTTCTGGTCACCACCGGTGCAGTTACGGTCCTCAGACGGATTACCTCTGGGTAATGGGTGGCATGGTCCACCAAAACCAGGATGAACCTGTTGCCTAGGGCAGTTTTGGGGTCCAATGGACCAACAATGTCGGTGCCCACCCTTTCAAAGGGGGTGCCAACGACAGGAAGAGGAATCAGGGGGGCCTTAGCCATTTTTCCTGTTTTACCACTGGCCTGGCAGGTAGGACAGAATCTACAGAATGTATCTGAGTTTGTCCTCATTCTGGGCCAATAGAAGTGGATGACAAGCTTGGCAAATGTCTTGTCTTGCCCCAAATGTCCTGCCAGGGGATTGTCGTGAGCCAGTCCAAGTAGGAAGGTTCGGCAACACTGGGGGACCACCAGCGCACGCGCTGCCCCAATGGCTCACTGTAGAGGACATCATTCTCCCAATATATGTGGTGATCACCAGAGGCTTCACCTGCTGCCTGGGCTGAGGCTTGCTGCCTCATGCTCTCTAGAGTGGGACATTCTTTCTACGCCTTGCAGAATTCCTCCCTGGTGGGCCCACCCTCAACTTGCCAGCCAGCAAGCTCAGGTAGGTCACCTAGCGCAGCAATGTCTTCCCCAGTTGGCTCGGGGGCCTCCTCCTCAGGAACCCCGTCAATCACTGCCGGAACTTCTGGGACTGGTTTCCCACACCCCTTGCCCCTCCTCTTGGCAGTTGTCTGGGCCATTGTTCCAGGCTCCAGACGCCCTTGACTTCCTTCTCGGTCAGCCATGGACAGTGTGGTCATGCAAACCCACTCAGGCAATCCCAACATTTCCAAGTGAGACCTTAGCTCTACCTCTTTCCAGGTAGTGTGCTCAAGGTCGTTGCCTAACAGACAATCTACAGGCATGGCAGGACTCACAGTTACTTTTAGAGTACCAGAGACCCCCCCACTCAAAGGGAACAAGAGCTACCGGTAGGTGGCTCTCACGATTGTCGTTGACTATGACTTGGTGGAATGTATTTGGGATAATCTGCTCTGCTGACACCAGCTGACCCTTGACAGTAGTCATGCTGGCTCCGGTGTCACGCAGAGCCTCCACCCTTTGCCCATTGATGGTGACCCACTGTCTATACTTGGAAATGTTGGTAGGCATGTGGGCTTTTGGCACCATCTCTGCATCCCCAGGGACACTAGGGTTACCTCTGTCTGCTCAACAAAACTGACTGGGACCATCTCCTCCTCAAGCGCTACGCTAGCCAACCCAGGTGTCTGCCCTCCTTTGGGGGGGCTGTGCCCTCTTGGGACACTTGGAGTCGCCCTCAGAGTGCCCATACTTATTGCACTCTGCACAATGGTGTACAAACCTCCCTGTCTTATGGTAAGTAGATCTTTTCTTTTGAGAATCAGACTGGGACTGTTTACCACTACTCCCTTGGGAACTATTTTGGGGACCTTTGGAGAACTTGTTTTTAAGCTTTTCTCCCCCCTCTTTCTTCTGATGGGAACCCTGACCACCTTTGTGGGTGTCCCCCCAAATACCTTTTTGGACACTCTGGTACTAGTCCAGAGGTCCTCCTCCTCAGCAAGCTTCCTGGGATCAGTCAGCTTACTGTCTACTAGGTGCTGGCGCAACTCTGTAAAACAAATACTGAGAATATGCTCTCTCAGAATCAAATTATACAATCCTGTGTAATCATCTACTTTGCAGCCCGCACCAATCCATTCAGTGCCTTACTGGAAAAGTCAAAGACATCTACCATGTTTGTGTGGATAGTTTGGTGCTGTCTCTGAACCTCTGACGGTATTTCTCAGGTGTCAGCCCAAACTTGGCAAGTAAAATGGCTTTCTGAAGTGGGTATGTGTTTTGATCTGGTCTATCCAATGTGAGAAGTGTGTCCCTCCCCAATAACTCCACATAGCTGTACCCCATTGCCCTTCAGGAACCTCATGAGCCCTTAGTGCAACTTCATAAACAGCTAACCATTTATCTATGTCATCTCCCACCACAAAACTGGGCACCACATTTTTGGGTATACGAACCTTCTTTTCTCCAGCAGGACCTGTCTGTATGCTGTCACCATTACTGCTGGATTCAGACAGTCTTGCCTTAAGATCCAGCTCCTTGAGACTCAGTTCATGAGCCAACAAAAGTTTCTTTTCAGCAAAGACTCTCTCAGCTGCAGCTTCAGCTCTTTCAGCTTCAACCTGTTTGGCTGCTCTTTCAGCCTCAGCTTGCTTGGCTTCTCTCTCTGCCCTTCTTTCCTCCTGTTGAGCCTCAATGTTCAGTCTTGCCATTTGCAATTGGAACTCCCTCTCTTCTCTCCTTTCCTCTGCGGTCAGGCCTTGCTCAGAGACACTGCTCCCTGGTCTGGAAGAGGGCACAACTGCAGTGGTAACATCACCCACTGGTGGCAAAAAATCCTCTGAGGGGCCATTTTCTGGCTCCTCTTCCTCATCATCCTCCTCTAAATGGGCTTCTGCCCAGGCCCTCAGCGCCACTTGAAAGTCCTCCGTTCTGGAGGCCCCTTGGGTGGGTACACTCATCTCCCTGCAGAGCCCTTTTAGCTGTTTGGCAGTATATGTCTCCAACAGGGCTAGGTCAAAATCTCCTGCTTGAGACCCAGCCAGAGACATGTTGAGTGAGGATTTAGGTTTTGAAAATTGTCAGGAAAAACAAATTTGCAAAAATAGAAAAAAATCAAGTTGACCTTCAACTGTGGGTAGGTAGTGAAATACTTAGCTACTGTATGTCACTGCACAAATACAAGTCCTATCCTCACCGCTGATCACCAATGTTAGAAATGGGGTCTTTGGTTGGCAGTCAGGTTACCCCCTGTCCAAGCAAGGACCCTCACTCTAGTCAGGGTAAGTCACACACCATCCAAATTATCCTGTGCCCACCCTCCGGTAGCTTGGCACTGAGCAGTCAGGCTTAACTTAAAAGCCAATGTGTAAAGTATTTGTGCAATAAATCACACAATAACACTATATAGCACCACAAAAATACACCACACAGTGTTTAGAAAAATATATAATTTTTAGCTGGATATTTGCAGGGAAAACGATAAAAGATGCAATAAGAGATTGGAAAGATATCACTGGAAAGTGATATAAAGGGGGTCATTACAACCCTGGCGGACGGTGTTAAAGCGGCGGTAAGACCGCCAACAGGCCGGCGGTAAAAAAATTTGAATTACGACCGTGGCGGAAACTGCCAACAAAGACAGCCACTTTAACACTTCGACAGCCACGGCGGTACAAACAACAGTGCGGGGGTTACCGCCAACAGACAGGGGGGAGACAAAGTACCGCCCACTGTATCACAACCTACCAATCCGCCACCTTTTCCGGGGAGAATTCACCGTGGACAAAAACACTGCGGAAACAGGACTTCGAAGGGAAAACGCTCACCTCTACACACCCCACGAGGAACTCGGACGCCATAGAACCAGAGCTGCAGATCCTGCCAGCCCTTATCTTCTTGCTCCTCTACCAGGAGCACGAACGCCCGCGGCGAGGACAACAGTGATTACTGCACCTATGACACAGGGGAGGGAAAAAACAGGGACACACACATGCAACACGCAACACCCCCAGACCTCACCCACTACAACACACACACCAATACAGCCTGATACATTACAGTTACACCCACCAACCCCCCCGGAAGAATGCAAAGACAAAAGGAAATTAGTGTAACCATTGTAATATATTAAAATCAAGTATGCAAAAATATATATATATATATACACTATAAACAACATATACACCAAGCTTAGTAGTCCAGGCAGTGCTCCAATGAAGTCCGTGGAACACTAGGCTCACACGGTATGGGGGAGGCCCACACAAGATCCCCGACCATGACGAAGAGAACACTGCAGGAGCATCAGAGAAAACAGGCACCTCAGGGGGAGGGAAAGGGGGGTCACCTCAGCCGGTTGAGTGCAGGACGCCAAATCCACAAGAGGGCCACATGCCCACTATTGCATCCTAGGGAGTGCAAAGCCACAGTTTCTCAAGTCTATAGAGTGGGTGGGTTGCCCACTGTTCCATCCTGGGGAGTGCAAAGCCACAGTCTCTCAAGTCTATACAGTGGGTGGGTTGCCCACTGTTCCGTCCTGGGGAGTGCAAAGCCACAGTCTCTCAAGCCTCTCCAGTGGGTGGGTTGCCCACTGTTCCATCCTGGGGAGTGCAAAGCCACAGTCTCTCAAGTGGATAACAGTCTCCACTGGTTCTGGAGGGGGCATTGTGCCCAGAGTGCTACATCCTGCTAAGGACAGAGGTAGTGGATGACAGTCTCCACTGGTTCTGGAGGTGGCATTGTGCCCAGAGTGCTTCATCCTGCTAAGGACAGAGGTAGTGGATGTGAATCTCCACTGGTTCTGGAGGGGGCATTGTGCCCAGAGTGCTTCATCCTGCTAAGGACAGAGGTAGTGAATGTGAGTCTCCACTGCTTCTGGAGGGAGCATTGTGCCCAGAGTGCTTCATCCTGCTCGTGATGGACTTAGTTGCGTCAGTGCCCTTGGCGCTCATGGGCCAGCGGTGCTTGAGGCGGCGGTGCCCTGTTCAGCGGTGCTGGAGGCGGCGGGGCCCTGTTCAGTGGTGCTTGTGGCGGCAGGCTCCTTTGCAGTGACTCAGCTGCTGGCGGTCCTCTCTAGTGCAGCGGGGCTTGTGCAGGCAGTCCTCTCTGGCCCAGCGGGGCTTGTGCTCGCGGTCCTCTCTAGCCCAGCGGGGCTTGTGCTGCCGGTCATCTCTGGCCCAGCGGGGCTTGTGCTGGCGGTCCTCTGTAGCCCATCGGGGCTTGTGCTGGCGGTCCTCTCTGGCCCAGCGGGGCTTGTGCTGGCGGTCCTCTCTAGCCCAGTGGGGCTTTTGCTGGCGGTCCTCTCTGGCCCAGCGGGGCTTGTGCTGGCGGTCCTCTGTAGCCCAGCGGGGCTTGTGCTGGCGGTCCTCTCTGGCCCAGCGGGGCTTGAGCTGACGGTCCTCTCCAGCCCAGCGGAGCTTGTGCTGGCGATGGCCTCCTGGGCAGCAGGGCAGGTGCTGGCCTCTTGGGCAGCAGGGCAGGTGCTGGAGGTGGCCTCCTGGGCAGCAGGGATGATGGCGGTGGCCTCCTGGGCAGAGGGGATGATGGCGGTTTTCTCCGCTGTGCTGCTCTGCCCAGAATTGCCGGGTTTCTTCTGGCCCTTCCCCACCTTGGAGGGTGTCGCAGCTGACTCCACACTCCCACCGAGACCCCTGGGAGCGGATTTGGTGGCTCGAGTCTTCCCCTCCTCCCGCCGGGCACTGGCCAACTTTTGATGTTTGACAGGTGGGGGACTGTCCGTGCTGTGATTCCGTGCCACACTGGCTGCCCTGGTGGCCGGTGCACTCCAGATTCCGGTGACTACAGGCACCACTGGTCCCGGAGATGCTGTGGCTGAGGTGCTAGGTTGGGACCTGGAGAGTCGGGCCCTAGGAGACACATGGGGTGGGGGAGGTGTGGGAAAGAGGTCAAGGTTGGACAGGAAAAGGTTTTTGGAGACACTGGAACAGGTAGCTGGAGGGGGTTTGGGAGTGGAGGAAGAGGTTGTGGTTGTAGGAGGTGTTTGTTTGGTGACTTTGGGTAAAGGCGCATGCGCTGGAGGCTGTCATGAGGTGGATGGCTGTTGGGTGGGTGTGTGCCTGCGTTTGTGTATCTTGGGAGGTGGTGTCACAGACACACTGGGAGAGGACACAGGGGACGTGTGAATGGTAGTGGGGGTGGTGACTGCACGTGAGTGGGGTGGTGTGTGTGCTGGTGATGGCAGTAGTGGCTGTAGATGTAGTGCATGCAGGTGTGAGTGGAGACGAGACTGGGAGGGAGGAGGGAGACGTGGAGGAGGGGGACACAGTGGAGGCAGTGGATGTTGGTGTGTCTGCATGTGTGTGATGCTTGCGCGAGTGCCTGTGGGATGTGTGGTGCTTATGTTTGCCAGAGCTTCCCTTGTGTGTTGAGGTGTGTGCATGCTGGTCTGATGGTGTGCTTGGCATAGGCTGGGTACAGGGGATTGGGTCTGGGTGGAGAAAGTTGGAGGGGGGAGGCTAGAGACGGGGACAATGGCTGCCATCAGTGCTGAGGCCAGAGTCTGAAAAGCTCGCTGAAGGGCCGCCTGACCAGAATGAATGCCCTCCAGGAATGCATTTGTTTGTTGCAACCGCCATTCTACACCCTGGATGGTATTCAAAATGGTAGACTGCCCAACAGTGAGGGACCTGAGGAGGTCAATGGCCTCCTAACTGAGGGCAGCAGTGACTGGGGCAGGGACTAAGTTGCCTGGGGCAAAGGTAATGCCCATCCTCCTGGGTAAGCGGGCACGGGGCGAAGGCTGAGGGGATGCTGGGAGGGCGGTGCTGGAAGGGGTGGTGGCGGCTGTACCTGTAGATGGGGGTGACATAGATGTTGCCGCCACCATAAGGGAGCTCCCATCAGGGGACGAGTCCGTGTCACTGGTGTCAGCTCCTGTCCCTGCCGTGGAGCCCCCCTCCCCCTCCGTCCCACTGGTGAACTCAGAGTCCGTAGTTTCACCCTCCAGGGCCATGTGGGATGCAGCTCCCACCTGCTCCGGTGCCACTGCTACTCCGCCTGATGATGCTAATGCACACAAGAACAGGGAGACCACAAAAAGTGGGCGGGACGACAGAAGAAAGACATGTTGTGTGCATGCATTACCGCTAACGTTGGCGGACACGACAGACACAGAAGCCCCCTGCACTACGCCGCGCTCTTGGGCTCCACTGGTCAATCCCTGGGACATGGCCTACAAGGCTATGGATGACATCTGCACACATAGATGACACAGGGGCTTGACTAGGTGTACTTGGCACTCTACAGAGGTGGGGTGGGGTGCCACATGGCCTGCCTTACGGTGGGACTTGCCTACTAAACTCTCCCTGGCCTAGGGAAACCCACAGCCCACCTCCCCCACCTAGACACCTCCACTGCGCGCAAAATCAGCAGGATGAGAGTGTATTCACCCCCTTGTGGCTGCTGTGATGCCCTCAAGCGGCCATCCAACTCCGGGTACGCCACCGCCAGGATCCGGAACATCAGGGGGGTCATGGTGCAACGGGCACCCCTCCCACGTTGGGAGGCCATCCCCAGCTGAGCCTCCGCCGTCTTCTTGCTCCAGCGGCGAATGTCTTCCCATCTTTTACGGCAGTGGGTGCTCTGTCTGTGGTAGACCCCCAGGGTCCGGACGTCCTTAGTGATGGCACGCCAAATATCTTTTTTCTGGTGGGCGCTGATCTACATGAATTGTACAGGGGGAAGAGAAATATTATTACCAACTATCACAGTCATCGTCGTTTCATGCACGCCTCATTCTCCCCCCCCATCTTTCATCCACCCCAATCCACACAGGCATAGCCCATACAGCATGCTCCCAGTGTACTTACCTGTTTGTCTGGAGGACCGTAGAGTAGCGTGTACTGGGGGAGGACCCCATCCACGAGTTTCTCCAACTTCTCCGATGTGAAGGCAGGGGCCCTTTCCCCAGACACTCGAGCCATTGTCTCTTCCAGACCGAGGTCACAGCAGCACTTGCAGTGTAGGTCCTCTCCTGTCGAAGATCAGGTATCGAGTGATTGAACAGATAGAAAATGGTGGTCACGTCCGTGGTGGTGCGAACCGTCACCCCCGGCGTACATCACCATTGGCTTCTGGGACCCGCAGGGTCCAATGTTAACCAATGCAGCATTGCGCCGCGGTCATCCACCGCCTACCGCGACGGTGTACAACGCCAGCGCAGTTACCTCACATCCCATTGTCCCACTTTAGATGTCAGGCAGCCGCCATTGCAGGGGCCCACATGGCTTAATTTTTAACTGCGTCACACATACCTAGGCCTCGACTCAACACACATACAGGCCACTTTTCGGATTAGGATTCGTGTTCTGTGTAAGCTGTGGGTACGTACCTCTGAGTTGGTTGACTTTGTGCTCGCTGTTGTCCTTCATAGGCACCGTCCGCTGGGACATGTGAGGAGATGGCGGCATCCTCTGGTGTACAGTCCGCTGGTGAACCTGTCGAAAATGGAGGAAATACATGTGATCATCACCTACAGGCTTGACCATGCCACAATCCATGAACTGTGTACCCAGCTGGAGCCAGACCTGACGCCAGCTATCTGTCATCCCACAGGAATCCCCCCTCAAGTGCAGGTGCTGTCAGTACTCCATTTCCTTGCAAGTGGGTCATTTCAAACAACAGTGGCCATAGCATCAGGGATGTCCCAGCCTATGATTTCCAACGTGTTGTCCAGAGTGTTGTCTGCCCTGCTGAAACACAAGCGGAGCTACATCGTTTTCCCTCAGGTGGAGGATTTGCCCACAGTGAAAGGTTACTTCTATGCCCTGGGACATATCCCCAACATCATAGGTGCCATTGATGGGACACGTGTGGCTTTGGTCCCCCCCGCAGGAGTGAACAAGTGTACAGAAACTGGAAGAGTTATCATTCCATGAATGTGCAAATGGTGTGTTTGGCCGACCAGTACATCTCCCATGTAAATGCCAAGTTTCCTGGCTCAGTGCATGACGCCTACATCCTGAGGAATAGCAGCATCCCTTATGTGATGGGTCAACTCCAGAGGCACGGTGTGTGGCTAATAGGTGAGCACCTGGAAGCAAGACAGTGGGAATGGTTATCTGGGTCTGGGGATATCCCTACAGGTTAGTGTGTGTCTAACAGTTGTACCTCGCCATTTGCAGGTGTCTCTGGTTACCCCAACCTGTCATGGCTACTGACCCCAGTGAGGAATCCTGGGACAAGGGCAGAGGAACGCTACAATGAGGCCCATGGGTGAACTCAGCGGATTATAGAACGGACCTTCGGCCCCCTGAAGGCCACGTTCAGGTGCCTCCATATGACAGGTGGATCCCTATTCTACTCACCAAAGAAGGTGTGTCAGATCATCATGGCCTGCTGTATGCTTCACAACTTGGCTTTGCGACGAAAGGTGCCTTTTCTGCAGGAGGATGGTCCAGATGGCGGTGTTGTTGCAGCTGTGGAGCCTGTGGAGAGTGAAGACGAGGAAGCAGAAGAAGAGGACATGGACAACAGGAACTCGGTGATCCTGCAATATTTCCAGTGAGACACAGGTAAGAGTACAGACCTGCCTACTACATGTACTTTAACACTACTACCTCTCTACTGTCTGTCGTTTTCACCCAGTGTATGGTCACTGAGTTGTCACTTTCCCTTACGATTTCACAGATGTGGGTCCCACTGCGTGACATCTGCTTTGTTTCCTCAAAGACTAGAGCTGTGTGACATAGGTATGTTGACATTACAATTGAAAGAGCATTTTGTCACTGTAATTGCTAATACACCATTTCGAAATCACAGACTGACTCCAGATTGTTTTGTGCTTCAAGGGTGTTTATTTAAGTGCTCAATATTGGAGGGGGTTGTAAAATGGTGAGGGGTGATGTTGGAGGAATGTCCATGGCAGAGTCCAGTCTATTAGTCTCACAGGTGCACTGCCCAAATGGGCATAGGAAGTGGAGCTGGGGAAGTTTGAGGATGGACAGGGTGACAAAGTGGGACAGAAAGATGACATTCAGGGTGGTCTCATTTCTTGGCGGGGTCTTGGCATCGTTCTCTGTTTTTGTCCTGGATCTCAGGGACCATTTGCGGGGTGGTTCTCCCTCTGCAGGGGGTGGGGTGCTGGTGTGGTGGTCCTGTGGCAGGGCGTCATGTCCACTAGCGCCAGCGGAGATGGTGGGCCGTTCATCGTCCATGCTAGTGTCAGGGGCCCCTTGTTGTGCCACAGTGTCCCTCCTGGTGTTGAGTACTTCCTTCAGCACCCCTATGATGGTGCCCAGGATGGAATTGATGGTTCTGAGTTCCTCCCTGAAGCCCAAATACTGTTCCTCCTGCAGGCGCTGGGTCTCCTGAAACTTGGCCAGTACCATTGCCATTGTCTCCTGGGAGTGGTGGTAGACTCCCATGGTGGCCTCGTGGAGAGTGGGTTCCCTTGGCCTGTCCGCCCCATGTTGCACAGCAGCCCTCCCAGTTCCCCTGTGTTCCTGGGCCTCTGTCCCTTGACCGTGTGCCCACTGCCACTGCCCCAGGTCCCTGTTGTTGTTGGGGTGGTGGGTTATCCTGGGTTCCCTGTAGTGGTGGACACACTGCTGCTTGACGTGTCCTGGGGACAGAGGTATGGGCCCGCTGGGTGGGTGCTGTGCTGGTGTTTCCAGAGGGAGGAAGCTCCGTAGTGGCCTGTGACTGGGTGAGGGGAACAGACTGTCCAGAGGTCCCCGATGGGCCGGGCTGGTCATCTAGATCCAGTTGGACAGAGGTGCTGTCATCACTGTGGGCCTCTTCTGTTGGTGGTGTGGACATGTCTGGAACCTCCTGTCTGGTGACGTTGGGTAGGGGTCCTGCAGGGGTATAAAAGGATGTTTATTACATCTGTGTGTGCCATAGTGTGCAATGGGTGGGTGACCGTGTACCCCAGTGCTTGCATTCCTCTGTGGGACCTTGTGTGATGATGGTTTAGGGGGGTGTATGGGTATGTGCAGTGGCCATGCTTTGGTGATGGGTGTCCATGCTTTTTTGTTGCATGCGGGGCTTGGTGTTGGGATGGGTGGTTTGTGATATTGGGACATTTGTAAGGAGTTGGAGTAAACTTTGTACTTGTATAGCACACTACTCAACCGTTAGGGTCTCAAGGCGCTGTACGCATACCGCTGTGGTTCCCCTCCTGGCTTTTCCCTGTGAGGTGCCCACTCTTGGGCAACCTCCAAGTTAAAGCCAGGCATCCCAGCGCTGTTGGGGCCGTTGTGGAGATTAAGCAAGCTATTGCCCAGAATTACAGATTGGGACCCATGAATTAGATTAGGCACCAATGCGAGAATTATCAGGTCCGAGGAAATTGAGTCCAAAAGCCGCCAAGGCGGGAATTGAACCCTGGTCCCGGGCCAGATTTCTGCATCAGGGTCTGCCGCTCTAACCATTTAGCCACACTTGAGTGATGGGGGTGAGTGTGAGGGTGGGGGTATGTGATGGCATGCAGGTAGGGGGATGTAATAGTTAAGATTTGACTTACCAGAGTCCATTCCTCCATCTACTCCTGTGAGGCCCTCAGGATGCAGAATCACCAGGACCTGCTCCTCCCATGTTGTTAGTTGTGGGGGAGGAGGTGGGGGTCCGCCGCCAGTCCGCTGAACCGCAAGGTGGTGTCTTGAGACCACGGAACGCACCTTCCCCCATAGGTCGTTCCACCTCTTCCTGATGTAATCCCGATTTCTTGGGTGCTGTCCAACTGCATTGACCCTGTCCACTATTCTTCGCCATAGCTCCATCTTCCTAGCTATGGAGGTGTGCTGCACCTGTGATCCGAATAGCTGTGGCTCTACCCGGACGATTTTCTCCACCATGACCCTGAGCTCCTCCTCCGAGAACCCGGGGTGTCTTTGCCGTGCCATGGGGTGGTGTGGGTGATGTGTGGGGTGGTGTGTGTGGTGCTAAGTCTGCTGATATGTAGTGGTGTGTTGTGTGAGGTGCGTGGAAGTTCTGTTGGTAATGGTATTTTGTGCCTGTGGATGCTTGGTAGTAGTTTGTGGTGTCTCTCTCTGGCCTTCTCTCTGTAATTGTGGTCGTAGGGGTTTGTGGGTGATGTGGGTGTGTGTTTTATATTGTAGTGGATGTGTGGGAGTGGTGTGTGTATGTGTATTAGCTGTGTGTATTTGTAATTGTCCAATGTGGCTGTGTTTTGTAAGAGTGTGTGTATTTTGAGCGCGGCGGAAAGACCGCCGCATGGATTCATGTGTTGTGATAGTGTGGGCGTATTTCTGTTGGCGTGACGTTGGAGGTTTTGTTCTTGCCAGTTTATCACTGACCTGTGGTGTGGCGGACTTCTGTGGGTGTCTGAATTTTGGCAGATTCCGTGCTGTGGGTCATAATAGCTGTGGCGGATTTCCGCGGCCGCGGCAGTGTGTTGGCGGTAAGCGGCTTTTGCCGCCAATGTTGTAATGACCGTCAAAGTGTCTTAAGTCTTTAAAAAGCAAACAAAGTCTCTTTCAAACACAAAGTACCTGGTTTGGAGTGAAAAATCTCCGCAAAGGGCCGCAGAGGAGGAGATGGGTGAAAAATGGTGTGTGCGTCGGTTTCGCCCCTTCACACACAGACTTGTGTCGTTATTTTTCACACGGGGAAGCCGTTGCATGGATTTCTGGCATGCAGACAGGTCTCCTCAGTGGGTTGCGGGGCTTTCAGATGCCCCGGGGTCTGTGCGTGGAATCCTGGGCTTGTTGTCCGGCTGCGCATCGTTCCGGTGGGCTGTGCGTGGAATTTTCTCCCTCACGGCAGGCGCTACGTCGATTTCCCCCCTGGAAGTCGAGCGGCGTTGTCCAGGTGGGCCGTACGGCGAAGTTCCGGTTGCACCGGAGGTGCCGCGTTGATCTTTTCCTCGCGAAGTCGAGCGGCGTCTTTCCTGGGTGGCGTGCAGTGAATTTTTCAGCGTGGAACAAGCTGCGCGTTGAATTTTTCGCCGCGCAAGGAGTCCAGTTGCAAGAGAGAAGTCTTTTTGGTCCTGAGACTTCAGGGAACAGGAGGCAAGCTCTATCCAAGCCCTTGGAGAGCACTTCTGCAGCAAGGCAAGAGTTCAGCAAGGCAGCAGGGCAACAGCAAGGCAGCAGTCCTCTGTAGAAAGCAGTCAGGTGAGTCCTTTAGGCAGCCAGGCAGTTCTTCTTGTCAGGGTGCAGGTTCTGGTTCAGATTTCTTCTCCCGGAAGTGTCTGAGGTGGTAGGGCAGAGGCCCTGTTTGATACCCAAATGTGCCTTTGAAGTGGGGGAGACTTCAAAGAGTGGTTTAGAAGTGCACCAGGTCCCCTTTCAGTTCAAGCTGTCTGCCAGGGTCCCAATAGGGGGTGTGGCAGTCCTTTGTGTGAGAGCAGGCCGTCCACCCTCCCAGCCCAGGAAGACCCATTCAAAATGCAGATGTATGCAAATGAGGCTGAGTACCCTGTGTTTGGGGTGTGCCTGAGTCAATGCACAAGGTGCTGTCAACTTAACCCAGCCAGACGTGGGTTGTAAGGCACTGAAAGATTTAAGTGCAGAGAAAATGCTCACTTTCTAAAAGTGGCATTTCTAAAATAGTAATATTAAATCCAACTTCACCAGTCAGCAGGATTTTGTATTACCATTCTGGCCATACTAAATATGACTTTCCTACTCCTTTCAGATCGGCAGCTACCACTTCAACAATGTATGAGGGCAGCCCCAATGTTAGCCTATGAAGGGAGCAGGCCTCACAGTAGTGTAAAAACGAATTTAGGAGTTTTACACTACCAGGACATGTAAATTACACAGGTACATGTCCTGCCTTTTACCCACACTGCACCCTGCTCTAGGGGTTACCTAGGGCACACATTAGAGGTGACTTATATGTAGAAAAAGGGTAGTTTTAGGCTTGGCAAGTACTTTTAAATGCCAAGTCGAAGTGGCAGTGAAACTGCACACACAGGCCTTGCAATGGCAGGCCTGAGACAGGCCTGAGACAAGGTAAAGGGGCTACTTTGTCAGTGGCTACTTTGTGGCTGACACAACCAGTGCTGCAGGCCCACTAGTAGCATTTAATCTACAGGCCCTATAGACACTATAGTGCACTCTACTAGGGACTTACAGTAAATCAAATAGTCCAATGGTGTGTGATCCAAGGTTATCATGTTTAAAGAGAGAGAGCACATGCACTTTAGCACTGGTTAGCAGTGGTAAAGTGCTCAGAGTCTAAAAGCCAGCAGAAACAGTGTCCAAAAAGTGGAGGGAGGCAGGCAAAATGTTAGGGGTGACCACCCTAAGGCTGTCAGGTCTAACAAGATCTATCACTATGTGCTCTGACTACATTATATCCTATTGGTATTTAGGTTAGTGAAAATGAGTTCTGCAATTGTACACTCGTATGATAGTAAAGCCTCAGCTAGCTCCACCACATGAAACCTTGATAGCACCCATCCTTTTTCATTGAATGGTTCTCTGCCACATGGCCTTTCAATTACATTTCCTTCTTCACTGGCAAGTATTGTAAGTGGATCTCCTTGCACTGTTGTCAAGCAATCTTGCACTATTACAGCTGCAAAATTGCACATACAGACAAGGGTTATGTTTGCTCTGTTCATCAGAATAAGTGCTGTTTCCACATAGGTAAGTAGTAGTTGTGTACAACTAAACAGGCACCAGTAACACATTACCAGACACTGAAACAGTGTTACTAATTCACCATAACCAATAGCCACCCCAAACCAGGTAGGACAACTGGAAGCAATATATCTTCAGCATCCTTGCCATTACTTGGTGTCTAACATATTCCACCACCCACAAACATGAGCAGTACATGTTGTGCACATAATTGAGGTATTTAGCATATCTATAAACTCTGACTGTTCATTTTAAACTAAATGTATATTTATTGACTCTACAAATGGCCGATAAAGTACTTCCTGACAAGCAGTCCTCAGCTTAGGCAAATACAAGGAATCTATTCTAGTACAAAGTTCTTCTATACATGACCGTTCCTTACCTGGTCCTCACACAGTCTGACCTTCAGGTTTGATGTAATGGCAGTCAGATTAGGAAAACTGTTGTTGGTTGGTGCTTGGAAGGGAAGCAATGGACTTTAGATGTCCATTGAACAGGAATTGTTCATATTACTTCGAAATTATTTAAATTCTGGCTTTCTTAACCATCTTAATGAGCTGAATAGACAAAAGCTGTAATTGGTGCTACATAATGCAATATATGCCAATGAAAGATGGTTTGTTATTTCTCCAGCAAATATTTCCTGTCACAGTCATGTGTGCTTTAGAAAGTCATTCTTGTATTCACAGTAGGCTATCTATTTTTTCCATCTATCTGTCACTTCTATTAATACCTTTGTCAGTGTTTGATCAATCTTCACAACATTTAAAAAAAAAGTTCCTCCACTGGAAAGGTTTTGGGTGATCTGTCAAGCGGGGGCTGAGAAAAAGGGGATCACAAAATGCAATTATCCTATGCATTCTCCATTGGGGTGTTTGAACAGTTCTCAAATTAGGCAAACATCTAGATGTTAACCAAGTACTTTATGAGAAATTAAGGTTCAAAATTGAAAGATTGCTGGATGGTTGGGTCTGTGGTAGTTCTGCAGGTACATGAATCCAAACAATACAGCACTTGATTGGCTCAAGGGCTTTCTTTCCTGTGAACCACCTCAATTCCACACCCTGATTGGTGGCCACAATATGAAGATAAATGTTGATGCTGCCATTACAGGGTACATGGACTCAGACGACGTGTCCTTAATTTGTAAATAAAATGTAGTATAGGGAGACAGCATGGAGGTACTCCTAGCTCCTGGCACTTATAAGGTGATCATAGAAGCATGCCCTTGGGGTCAAAGTGTAGTAGAAACATTTCTTTGAAGCATTTATCGATCCTGTGGAAGTCTTGCAGGGGGCGGCACTGACTCTCTCAAGAGTCCTGCGATATTCTATAAATACTAACAGTCCAGTGTATGGTCAGAACTATTTCTAGAGAGTACAGTAAATACTCACAGCTGTTTGTGGAGAGAGTAGTTCTTGGCTGCACCCTACTATAAATGCCCATCTGCCTAGTACCAGCTTGACTTTTGAGGGGCCATCCCCCTTTTGCATCCTTCTATGCACAACAGTTTCCCTGAGACGCTGTCTGACTGGAGAGATCAGTACCTTGCCCAACCCTACTAAGTGCATCTATGCCCCGGGGAAGCAGTCTAGCTGAATAGTCAGATCCCTCATCACAGCCTACTATGCACACCCATTGCTCTTTGAACTGATGCAAAGGCCAGTCCCTCACCACATTCTACTATGAATACTCATTGCCCCTAGAGCAGTCTTAACCAAAGAGGTCAGTGCCTTGCCCCATCCTACTATACAAGCCCATCACACTGTGAAGTAATCTGACTGCAGAGACCAGTCTCTTGCCACACCCTACTATGCACTTCTGCAGCCATGGGAAGCAGTCCGTCCAGAGGGGCCAGTTTCTCACCAATTCCTACTGTATATATCTGTCATCATGGGAAGTAATCCTGTCCCTTGCCACACCTTACTATACAATCCCATTGTGATGGCAAGCAGTCTGACTGCTGAGGCAAGTCCCTTCCCACACATTATGATGCACTCCAGTTGCCCTGAGAAGCAGTTTGACTGGAGATGATAGTCTTCACCACACTCTATTAGATACCCAGGAAGAGGTCTCACTGGAAAGGCTAGTCCCTTGCCATATATCACTATGCACACTTTTTGCCCTCAGACATGCTCTAACTGGAAAGGGCAGTCCCTTGCTACACCCTACTACACATGCCAGTTACCATGTGAAGTGATTTGTCTGCAGAGAGCAGTCTCTCACCTCACCCTACTATGCACTTCTGTTACTATATGAAGCAACCTGTCTGGAGAGGCCAGGTCCTTGCCAGTTCCTACTATCCATGCCTGACCCTGAGAAGTGGTTTGACTGGAGAGGCAAGTACCTTACCACAACCTAGTACACATGCTTGCCACCTGGGGATGCATTCTGAAAACAGTGGCCAGTTCCTCACCGCATCCTATTATGCACTTCAGTCACCCTAAGAAGCAATCTGATCAGAGACAATAGTCTCTCACCACATCCTACTACATAGATTCATTGATATGAGGAGAGCTCAGACTGAAGAGACCAATCCTTTGGCAAACCGTACTGTGCACGACCATCAACTTGGGAAGTACTATAACCAGAGAGGTTGATTCCTCGCCACACCCCTCTGTGCGCAACCATCACTCTGGGAAGTTGTCTAACCTGAGAGACCAGTGCCTTGCCACATCCACATATGTAAACCCATTGCCCAGGGAGGTGGTCTAACTGGAGAGGTCAGTCCCTCGATACACCCTAATATGCAAGTTGTTGCCCTTTGAAGTGATCTGTCTGCAGAGACCAGTCCTTCATCACACCCTACTATGCACTCCTGTCACAATGGGAAGAAGTCTGTCTGGAGGAGTCAGTTACTTCCTTCTCCCTACTATGCATGTCTGCTGCCCTGAGAAGTGATATGACAGTAGAGGCCAGTCCCTCAAAGACACACATTCATCATCATGGGTAGTCAGTCCTTCACCATACCGTAATATACATTCCTGTTTCCCCAGGAAGCAATCTGACCACAGAGTCCAGTACCTCATTAAATGTAAAATTTGTATCAGTGGGATATGAGGTGTCTGTAAAAAGAGCAGTTGATTTAGTAGTGTGTTGAGCGCACTTAGATATGGAACTGGATGCATTCCTTAATGAAATTATGATAATTCTTTCAAATTTGAATTACTTAGAGCCTGGAAAGTACACAGAAAGAAGAAAAAACAATCCAAATGTAATGGTTATGTAATGTTTGATTACTACAGCTTTTTGTAA
Source organism: Pleurodeles waltl (assembly GCF_031143425.1). Lineage (NCBI taxonomy): Eukaryota > Metazoa > Chordata > Amphibia > Caudata > Salamandridae > Pleurodeles > Pleurodeles waltl. Next base: position 1,034,970,065 of record NC_090439.1, read on the forward strand.
GTGAGGAATGATAAAAAGCATGTAGGACCATTAGATTAGGTATTAGAATTATGTCAGAGTAATGAACATGATCACCTACTAAGGACAGTCTTTATGCTGTGCAGAGGTCTTTGCCTTCCTGCCTCCCATCACACATTTCAGCCCTAATCAATGTTATGTTATGGTATGTCATGGAAAAAAACGTATATAGCACACCTACATCCAAGTGTTTCTTAGTGGTGTGACAACCAGAAGGGAAAGGAGAGGGGCAGCAGGCTAATCAAGCTCCTGCCCCCTGCTCTCTGTTGTGTGAACCAAGGAAGACTCAGCTGGTTGATAAGAGAGGATCTGGGAGCTTGAGTAGAAACATATCTTTAATTCTGCTTGTTAGAAAGGCTGGGGCCTGGTCATGAATGGGTGTGTACATAACACAAGCAGTTTTAACAAAAGCTCTCTGTTTGACGGGAAGCCAGTGAGCCTTCATCAGGGCAGGATAGGTATGTGCATGTCTATGCAGTTTACAAATTATCATCGCTGTTGTGTTTTGAACAATTTGTAGTTTGTGCCAAGAAGTTAAAGGGAGAGCTAAATACAGTGAAATTTCATGGTCCAAGAGGGACTAAATAACAGCTGTATTAGCCTCTTTCAAAACCTCAGATAATAGTACAAGAGCAACCTTCCCAAAGGATTTCAATAGGCCAAAGAACTTAACTGTGACTGGCTTGATCTTGGGAGTCATGGATAGTTGATTGTCTTCCAATCGCAGGCTCTTGTAGAGGCAACGTCATAGCTACGTGAAAATGTCAGTTAAAACATGCAGTTTTAAACAACTGAAATTCAACAGTTATCTCATGTAACTGTAACTTGTGTCCTAACATAACTATAACGCACTCCCCCGCCATGCACAATGTTGTCATCAATGATGTAATTTCAGATGTTACAGTCATTTTATCAATGACGTTACAGAAAATTTCACGAGTGATGTAATGGGGGAGGTAATCAGCAGGGCATGGTGAGGGTGCGAGTTATGGTTAGTTTACGGCATGAGTTAGTTACTTGAGATAATTATAATAGGTGCCCACACTGGGCATCCACAGCACACACTCCTTTAGGCCCTCAGGGGGAGATCCAGGGACCCCACAGACCCGTTGGCTCCCCGCATGCACCTATCCTGGGATCAGCGTGAGCCAGCATTGCTCCCACCCAGCAGGAGTGGGTATTTATCACTGCTCCCATCAGAGAGGGAGCAATCTGGTGTCCCTTCCCACAGGACTGAGGGCAGGGAAACAAATGTATGCTGCCACCTGGCAGGAGCAGTTATGCAGCTTCTGCCATGGCAGAGCAGGCAGGTTGTCTTGCAGACAGGGAAGAAGTGTCCTAGGAGTGGGCTCTCCAGGACAGCCCCGGCAGATGGGGTGCCCAAGGCTTTTCAAGGATCAGAGAGGGGATGTAGCTGTCATGGGGTGGTGGGGTCCCTGGGGCCTTACTGAGGCTTGAGGAGGTGGGCCACGTGCCCCTCCCCTATAATTAAAGCTTGGCCAGAAAGATAGGGTCACAGGGGACGTTCAAGGCTCAGGGAAGCGGACACTTGCTTCCTCACCTGTAATAAAAGAGTGGTCCCTGGGGGATAGGTCCCTGGGGCCCAGCTAAGGGCTGCACACCCTCCGTTTAATTGAATCTTGGCCCCTGAGGGCCTCGCAAAGGCTCAAGGGTGCACACACACTTCCTCTAAATATGCAACTGGGCCAACCCAGAGGTGTTTTAAGCTCAGGAACCCACACTTTTCCTTAAATGTTGCCACATTCCCAGGTCCACCACATGGCAACATTTTAGAAAAAAACCTATTTTGGATCCAGACGCCTCTCCCCCCCCCCTCCCCCCCCAAAAAAAGGTCTAGCGGGGCAGGGTATCCTTATCCTGCTCCCTTTGACTGAGTCCCAAGTTGATATTCATGTGGTGGCCGTCAATCAGATCTAATCTTGAGATCTGCTGGCTCTGAAGCAAGAAATACCTAGAATTTTAGCCTTAATATCTCTAAAACTACTGAACAGATTGGCACCAAATCCCAAAAAGCACACTCTCTGAACCAAGATGTAGCTTTCTGCCAAATTTGGTGGAACTGTATTCAGCATTTCTTGCAGTATGGATGTTAAATTTTCTTACATAAAAATGAATGAGGAAAATGTCTTTTGGGCCCCCCACTTTTTCTCAGGCTCAGTTTGATGGATTACTCTGAAGCTTTCCAGGCAGGATCTGGGGTGTCTGAGACTGTTTTGTGGGACGTTTTGTGAAATAAACAATCATAAAATAAAACATCCACTTTTGTTTTGTTTTATCAGTGAAAATATACATATATATATATATATACATGTATGTATATATTCATATATATATATATTCACTTAAAAAACCAAAGGTTACAGGGACATTATAGTTAGGCTCCTTCAAGTAACTATAACTCATGCCCCTGCCATGCATAGTTTTTAATAATACTTTTACAACAAATGTTACAGTGATATTGTCACTGATGGTATAAAGGATGTCATGCTCTAATATCTGGGGTAAGTAGCAGTGCATGGGGAAGGTGCGAGTTATACTTACCTTAGGGCAACCCCCTATAATTACCCAATTTTGTGTTGTGCAAGGCATAACCACCTAACCTCACGCTGTGCACAGCATTTGGCCATGCACAGTGGGATTTGGCCGCAGGTCCATGTGGCCCTACTCCCCCGTCCAGTTTTGTCCCCAGGAACCTCATCCTCGGGGCCCAGCCTTCCAAATTCTTTGGGGTGGGGGAGGAAAAAGGGGGCTATATGGCCCCCCTGATGCTTTCGGCCCAGGGTACCCAGGTAAATGACACACATACAGTTTAACCAGTTGAACCATCAACCTTCAGTATACAGGTCTGACACCTTAACCACTAAGCCAAAAGTGACACCTTAGCATGTGGTGTCCAGACTTAGCTTTGACATTGAACCCAAAGATTTTTAGTGGACTTCAATGGTAAATCACTAGGATTGTTTAATAGTCAAAACACTGGAAAATTAACAGACACACTGCCATGAGATACATTGATTTGAACCTTCAGCCTACTAATAGTCCAAGACCTTTACCATTAGCCCAGAAGTGACCCAGTTCTGCTGTGCCTCAAAGCGTACGTATAACATTCTAGCGAAACATTTTGCTAGAGTGACACTTTGAGGTCCTTGCATGGAGTGACCATTGATATAACAATCTCTCTCTCTTCTATCCCTTTATAGTATGGAAGAGAGAGAGAGCGAGAGAGAGAGATAGAGAGAGAGAGTGACAGGACCGCAAGGGGAGCCTGAAGACCGCCATTGTCCTAGCTGGCTCCCCGCATCCTGCGGGAGCCGGCATTGCTCCCACAAGCAGGGAGATACTTTGTTTAGCAGCTCCCTGCTTGTGGAAGCAATGTTTTCATCTGTTTTCCTGCATGCATATTTGCTGAAACAGATTAAATAGATGAAAACTTCACTTTCTGCAAGTGAAAAAAGTTAAGTGTTTGTTCTGACTGGGTTGGTGCTGCCAAAGCTCCCACAAACAGGGAGCTGCTTTAAATAGCAGCTTCCTGCTTGCGGGAGCAATGTTTCCCTGCACACATATTTGCTGAAACAGATGAACAGATGAAAACTTCACTTTCTGCAAGTGAGAGCTGTTTGACAGCCACTAGCACCTTCACATGCTGACATCTCTGTAGGCAGTGAAAGATATGAAACTTCTACTCCCAGCAGGTGAGAGCACTGTCAATGGTGAAAATCAAAATAAAGGAACAAAGGAGACAAATGGCATCCTCTTGCTAACTGCAGCAGATACATGGGAGGAAGATGAGAGGTTGCAGGAAGAAGCACCAGAGTCTGAACAGCAAGATTGGATTAGAGCAGGGTGTTTCAAAAGAGATGAAGATGATGTTTGGGTTTCAAATGATGGAAAACCAGTGTTGCAAGAGAGCTTGTTATCACCTAGAACAAAACATTATCAAGTTCCAGATGATGTGGGACATGATGCAATGGTGAGATTGCTTCGACAGACTTGGTACAATCCTACATTTAGGCTGATGGCAGAAGCTTTGTGGCACAGATGAATGTAGGCAAACAATGTAAAGTAACACCGAGTCGCATAGGGAGATCAGGAGGTAATTTCAACAGGATGCACTTAGATTTCATTGAGTAACCTATCTACAATGGACTGAGATATGTCTTGGTGGCTGTATGTATTTTATCGCGTTGAGTTGAAGCTCACCTGACAAGGAGAAATGACAGTAGCAAAGCTGTTGTTAAGAGAGCTCATTCCACATTCCAGTTTCCCGACTTCTCTGGAGTCAGACTGAAGAACTCATTTCAATAGTGAGCTCCTGAAATTACTGTGTGCAGCACTGCAAGTGGAGCTGAGACTACATTGCAGCTGAGGCTTCAGGTCTTGTTGAAAAGTTCAATGGAACGCTGAAATTCAGATTGGCTAAAGTATGTGCGCTCACTTCATTGAAATGCCCTGAAGAATTCCCTCTTGTATTGATGAGTCTTCACGGTACTCCAGATAGGAGAACAGGACTGTCTCCCCATGAAATAATCATGAGAAGAGCTATGAGATTATGAGCTGTGCCTGCAAATGCACTTGTGACGTTCTGTGTCTCATCAGGTTGGAGAGGATACAGTACCGCTGCCCCAAAATCAGTGCCATGACCTCAGCTCCAGTGACTGGGTTATGGTGAAGAAGCATGTGCACAAGATGTGCTTGGAGCTTGGTGAAAAGGTCAGTTCCAAGTGATCTTGCTCACAACGCCACCTGTGAAGTGTGATGGTCTTCCCAGTTGGGTGTTCATGCAGCTCATGCCGGTAGTGTCCCCTTGATGATACAACAGCACCTGTCCCTGAAGGACTGGTTACAGTGAGATAAAGGGAGCAGGTTAGTCAAGCTCTTGGTTATGTGCATGTGACACGAACAGCACATAATTGGTCTGAATAGGGTCTGAATGAGTTACCAGGTCAAATTAGTACAGAAGAGCCTAACAAGGAGACACTGACCGTGCAAAACTCAGATGCTGATGAAAGACCTAGTGCTATTAAAATGAGTTGTGCATGGAGACTGGTGGCCAAGATAACAGACTGTGTCTGAAGTGTAAGTTCCACAAACTATTCTGGAGGAAACTGAAGGGTGTGGCCAAAGTGACAGTGATAATGAAGGGCCAGTACTCCGAAATCAAAAAGAGCAAGGGTTTCCTATCGGAGGTACTCCTTGCCCAAATGGACATATTTGCTGCCAATGACTGGGAGAGAGAATTTAGAATCTTTTGTTATAACAATTGGAACCCAGCTGAACCACCTTGAACTGAACTTTGTGGCAGAATTTTGAGCTTTGAAATTGCATTGCCAATTGACAGACTGAGGCATTATATTCTGAATGTGATTATTATTGTATTTGAACTGCGCATTTATAAGAGACATTTGAAAACGTTTTCAGAGAATAAAGAAGAGTATCAAGGTCCAAGTCTGCAAAAGAGACTAAAGAGACTATGTTGCTGCTGTATTTAATTAACGGTCTGAGATTAGAGAACTCATGGTGCCTAATAGAAATAACAAGCATTTGCAATGCAATGGGTCTCGCATTTACTCCAGTTAGATCTATTGCCATTGTAAATTCCTAACTGGATTTTTTCTGACACATAAATTCAAAATAAAAAGAAAAACAGTTGACTTGAGTGAGCCGATTCAAAGGGCTATGGCCACCATGAGCATAAGCGTGAAGGAGAGACACACAAAAAAAAGAAGTTCTCTTGCAGTCAAACTTATTGGAAATCGTGCAATTATCTATGTAATAGGGGCAGACTGCAAGGCAGAAACAAATACCCCTCAGGGAGGGACAAACAAAGCATTTACCAATGACAACAAAGGATTTTTAAAAGGCAAGCCCACAAACAAGTAAGTGTGACGGGCGTGAGGTGGGCGTGGTTAAAAGACCACAATACTTACAACAGGTCAAAGCACTTGCAAGCTCGACCTAAAAATGGTAGATGAGAATATATGTTTACATGAGCTTTTTTGGCACTGGTGTTTGGAACAACTTGGAATTTTACTACCCCTTTTCTGATAACATCATGTGTTACCAAATAATATTTCCTGTGTATGTAAAAGACAAAGAGACAAAAATAACATAAGTGAGCAAGACAAATATCTCTTTCCCAGGGCCCTGGGTAATAATTGCCTAATTTACCTCTGCCTTAACGTCTCTGGATCATACCTTGCTTGGCTTTACTGGACTAAAGAAAGCACCACTTAATAAACTTCCCCTTCATTCTAGGTTTCTTTTCTCGATATGCGCTTCCGACTTCCAAGTTTTAATCTTTCGTCAGTTGAGAAGTTGAAAGAAAAGATTAGGCAAGGTCATATTTAGCTTCTACAACATTTTATATGGATCCTAATTTTACAGTTCTACATTTAGCATTTCTACCGCAGGCATATACCAAGGGCAGTGGCTGGATAACAGGTTGTTATACGTGCGCGATTCCAGTTCACCCCGGGTTAATGTCATGGCATCCGTTTCATCTAGTATCAGGCCATAGTGTAAAAGTGTCTAACATTTAGGAATTAATTATTTGCAACTGGCCTTTTACTGAAAAGGTTAAAACCTCTTCTGAAGCTGAAACGCCCATGTTAAGTGCACAGTGTAGTTTAAGAACGGCGGGCACTAATGCAGCCATTATATTTGGAATTGCACATTAATCTTTCTTAAGTGTATCCTGAGATGGTCCACAAAGACATTCATACTACTGCTGATGAAGCTAGATAAGTTTACATTTGGGCATTTTCTCATTTGGTATTTACGCACAATTACAGTCTTAATTGGAATAAATTAAATGCCTTGGTTAGGTATGTCCTGTTACAAAGGATCACGTACACCAAAACAAGGGTTGTTTAATAATTAATTCATTTAATTTCCATTTATTCGTTCAAATAATTAATTAAAACACTGCTCTACCAAATTAGACCGATGCAGGTTCTCTGAAAAACTGTTACTTTATTTAATTTATTTCTCTGGATTGATTTTTTCCCCTGTTTGTATTTGCTTTATTCCTCGTTTACTTTTTTTAAAAATCTGGTTGCAGAGTGTCTTGGCTGACTTACAGAGCGGTGTCATCGACAAAAAAGAAATATACAGAAAGGGGTTTTCAGACAGGCTCTCAACTATTTGTTTCTTTGACTCAGACACTTACAGCCATTGCTTGAGTGAAATTCCATTCACATTCGCTCTACTATGATTTGGTTGTTAATTGTGTAAGTCTCTTTACCCAGTGCCTTCACTGTAGTGCATTATGAAGAACGCAGGCACTAAAAAGGAGGAGAATTGTTTTGTCTAACTGAAGGCAGGTCAATTGTGAATGTGTACAGCTGTTGATTATGTGACCAGTGCAGATAACAGCCTAAGCCAATTGCAGCTGATAACGCCTCCCATCCTAGGTAATATTCTTAGTCTGGGACTAGTTTTAGGCCAATGAATCTTTTGACCCTGATTGGAGACACCTTAAGACGAGATAACTAATCAGCATATCAATCGATAGGTCAATAGTCTCAGAAATATTCACAACAGCAAATTAATCAAATTAGTTAATTACATTAATGGGAATCAAAACTCACCATGACCTTTCAGCCATGAATAACCACATGAAATGTAGTAATAATTATATTTATTCCCTATCATTTACACTCTACTAGCAAGTTTATTAGTCTCAGTACCAGAAAGCACATCAATAATGTCACAATATGGCAACTTGAGTAAGATTTAAGCAAAGCAAAGATGATAAACATTAGAACAAAACACGGCGTCAACATGGATCTATTTAGCAGAGTATCATTAGCGCATCTATTCAACACAGCAAAGATTCAGTCATTTTGTCTGTTTGCACCCAATATTCGTGAACTCCTTGACTACCTCGAATTAGCATCAGCATGTTGGGCTTCATGCAAAACAATTTAGTAACACATATTTGGAAACATCTAACTATGGTCTGTGTCAAAAGCAGTTGGTACCTAGAAAGGAAAGGCAAGCAGACAATTACAATTTCATTATCATATAGTTACCCTCCGTAATGGGTCAGCATACAGAGTCAGTCTTCGTCCTCAGGAAAGTAGTCGATTCGCCATTCAGCCAGGATAGAACAGCAAAGTCTCAGAAACTATGGCAGAAAGTTCTTCCCTCTTAAGGAGGAGAAGAAATAGATATCGGGCAAGACAAGGTGAGGATGGTTTTAAAGAATTAAAGCAGCAAAGGTGAAGACGGAATGCCAGAGTAACAGCAGGGGTGTCCCTCTAATGGCTGATGTCTCCTTGTGACACAACGTTAAATTGAATTTGCCAGACAAGTCTCTAATTTCCCATTGGCCAGTATTTGGTGCACCACTATCTCTGTCCAATGGTTGAGCGGTCACCTTACTAGAATTTTCACCTAAGACAGTTCTCATACAGTTCATTGGCTCCTGTGATTTACGTCTTCATCGAGTGAGATGGCAGGTATGAAAGGTTACACGCACGGCTTCAGTCAGTAGCTCCATTGTCTTTATCAGTTCAGGCGACCTTGTACCTGTTGCGAATTATACTGTTGCATTCAACAAGAATGTCTCCTTGAGCAAGTCGGGTCTCATGAGAAAGAATTTACTATGGCTACACACATCTCTAGCTTCTGGAAAAGTACAGCTTTATGTCCTTCAGGAAGACAGCACATTGCACGTTAGAAAAACACATTTAATACGATACCAGGCAGCTAGGCCCGGACTCTTGCTAACTAAGGCCTAATGATTTATTCAGTAAAACCTGAATATATAACTCTTAATGCTAATACAGAATCATACATTAGTACATTAATAATTCATTACTAGTCAATTTCATCAATCATCGTATACATTGGTGGCCACTCCCCGTGGGCATATATCAAATGCGTACATTAGAAACATATTAATGTGTTTTCTAAGCAGCTTTATTACACATCATTTTGCAAGCAGTTCATGTTCATTTTTGATTATAAAACTATACTCCAACACAGCCCTCTTAGCTATCCCCATTTAGGTTTAGGAAGGCTAACAAGCATGCCCTTAGCCTCCGTCTTGCCTCGCTAGGGAACACACTCACTGATATCGTGTGACATATCATCAGTGCTTGAAATAGAAAAATAAAAATGTAGGTACTCTGTATCAGAGTACCTGTTTTTTTTTGTAAGTGCTGGTACTCTCCAATTAAAAGTTCTACGTTTTTCTTGAGAAGTGCAGGTACTCTCCCTCTCCAATCAAAAAAGTGCTGGTACGCAGTACCAGACAGTACTGGCCCATTTAAAGAATTGCATATTATTATTCCACAACCACAGCCAATCGACGACCAGCCAACTTTCTTGCTACCAGCAATAGGTTGAAAACATCCTACCAGCTGGCCTCAAACCCCAGCTAAACACCACCAGCTGCTGACACACGGAGGTGATGTCACCTTCTGCTACTCTGCACCCAGCCAATCGTCCCCTCCCATATTTTGCACCACCATGGACAGATTTAAGAAAGTAAAATATAGTGTCCGAGAATTTAGTGTAGTTACAAATGCCAATGACATTCCATTTCCAATGTCATTGTTCACTAAGACACTCTCCAAATCCTCATATTACATCATATTCTCATCATTAATATTCTCACTATAACCTTAACACACCTTCACCGTATGATATATTCATTCCTGGCAGGCCCTCTTCAGAACTCCTAAACCACTAACCAAATTCCCACTCTGGTTACAAACCAGAAACAGTGAGCCTCTTTCAAAGAACCAGCAGCAACCCATACATGTGGGACTGTTAACGCTGAGTGTATTAATTAATTTTATTAAGGAATATTCATGTATTCTGAGTGTTGAAGTTGCATAAAAAATGTATTAACTTAGAGAAAAATAATGCACGCATTTGATGATGCCCCCACGTGAGTGGCCACCAATGTTCACAAAATGTACTTATTAATAGCTTATTAATATGAAATGTTGAGCTCATGTTTGATTAATGTAGTAATATGTCATATTAAGGGTTATGCATTATGTATTAGCTTTATTAAGCCTATTGGCTTTGACATGATATTAGACATTACATTTTGTATTCAGCTCAGCTGCCTATTGGCTTTGACATGACATTAGGCATTACATTTGATATTTAGGTTAGCTGCCTATTGCCTTTAACGTGGAGTTAGACATTGCAGTTGAGAATCCAAGCTGTTTTTTTCCAAGCTGTGTTTTTCCACAAGATGAACCAAGCTGTTTTCTTCACACCAGACTAGACATGATAAGAGAGAGTACATTTGGTGTTTTCCTTTCTGCTCAGGCTTGGGAAGAGGAGAAGTCTAGGAGATCTGGCCAGTCTCCAAAGGCTTGCGCAGTTTTCCCGAGTCTGAGAGGAGGGGGCACGCTTTTGTAAGGATGACTCGGGGCTTCAGAGATTTAGATTTGAATCTGCTTGACTTCAGGCTGGAACTAGGCGCCAGTTGCCAGTCTCCCGTTTGGGTAGATAATCTCTTTCTCGCAGTTGACCGGAGTCATCAACTTGCAGACCCCAGAAAGATGAAGCTGAGTATGTAGGCCCTGCCGCCTTGCTCAAACGGTGAAGAATTTAATTTTTCTTGCTTTGCATTGAATATCTTATATATAATCTGCTGTGTACATTGCAACTGAGAAGTACTGTGATATATTTTGTTTTCATTGCTGCGACTACTTTTACTCATTTGAACGTGTGCTTGAAAGCTATTGATTCGTCTCTCAAGAACTTGTGGGTGGGGAAGAATTAACAACAATAAAGGTCTTCTTTGAACTCAGAAGTGCATTCCAGAGAGGTTCGGTAAGCTCTGATACGAGATAAGTAGGAAGGCAGAACACGCACTAACAGGACACAGTGTAAAGAATGGTAGCAAAATGTGCAGGTTTACTCATCTACATCTCTTTCTGCTATGCCCAATTGATGTATCATTTTACCACAGTGGTCACTAACATTTGCATGATGCCACAATAACACATAGAAATAGCAGCAAGCCCTACCTCCATGGAATTTGAGCTAGCTATCCAATATATTCCAAAACCTTTTCGGTCTTCACCAATTTAAATTTTGAAAGAGATCTAGGCACAGATCATTCTACTTGCCTACTTGCCTGTAAAACTATAAACAGAAGGAGGGCTCTCTGGTTGAACTGTAAACCGTGTAACTGGAACCTCGTTTTCTCCATTAGTTCAAATTGTGTGATCCTGTGCAACCAAATCATGCACCTCAATATTCTTAAATGCATTATTTAGATGCACTGACAAAAAACATAACTCACAAAGGTTAACAGAGTGTAATTTTTATCGAGGTATGATGACATTATTTGACCACTAATCTGGAAATCCTCACTTAAATCTTTTCACGTGTATAATTAAAAATATTGAATTGTAATAAATACCACTGAATCTGATGTAATGTAATACATTGAAATACAAGTATAAAAATATATTTTTTCATTTTAAGAAATATTGTTAATTGTTTACATGCTATCTGCGCAGCAATTTACATGTCATGTCTTTCAATGGCTTGGGTTTTGCTTGTCTCTTTGGACCATGTCCTACTTGGCTATTACGATTTTGGTAAGTTATGGAATGAAAGGTTAAATGCCTACAAAATACGTCTCAGAGTTGCACAGCACCTAGTGACTCAGGGCCAGATGTAGGTAATAAAAATTTTGTAAGTTGCAAATTGCGAGTCATACCGACTCGCAATTTGCAACTCGCAAAATTGCATGCAGAAAGGTGTCTCAGACACCTTCTGCGACTCGCTATGGGGTCGCAAAGACCCACCTCATGAATATTAATGAAGTGGGTCGCAAATTGCGACCCCATAGCGAGTCCCTACACTCACATGGATGGTGGCCTGCTGGAGACAGCAGACCTCCATGTCTGTGACTGCTTTTTTAATAAAGCAGTTTTTTTTTTCTTTTTGCAGCCCGTTTTCCTTAAAGGAAAACGAGTTGCAAAAAGAAAAACTTCCGAAATCATTTGGTTTCATTTTTTTAGCGTAGGCAGTGGTCCATTGGACCACTGCCTGCTCTGAAAAAATATGTTCAGCGACATTCACAAAGGGGAAGGGGTCCCATGGGGACCCCTTCCCGTTTGCGAATGCGTTTCCACCCACTTCAAGTGGGTGGTAACTGCGAGTTGGTTTACGACCGCTTTCGCGGTCACAAAGCAACTCAGCATGGCAATGCGGTCGCAAATAGGAAGGGAAGACCCCTTCCTATTTGCGAGTCAGAATCACATTTTGCGAGTCGGTACCGACTCACAAAATGTGACTCTGCATCGCAATAGCCGTTTTGCATGTCGCAAACTGCGTTTTTTGTAGTTTGCGACATGCAAACCGTTTGCAACATCTGCCCCTAGTTCTAGGTGTGATACCGGTAACTAGCCCAGCTGTGTAGATTACATCCTGGGATTTCTACGCCATATTTAGAGAAAAGTAAGCAGCATGTCCCAGAACAGACACTGTGCCAGCTAAATATTAGAACTAGATGAAGGGGTAGTAGTTTCATATGTCTTGCGACCTTTTGAAAGGTGTGCTCTATGTGTTTTTGTTTTTCATTTAACCTAAGCTATTACTATTTCATTAGGCATCTTTCTAAAACTATTGTGTTTTTCTGGGAGCAAGAAAGTGAACGAAAGCGAGTATACTTTTTCAGAGCAAATGTTCACACAAAAATGCTATTATACAAAAGTTGTCATCATCTTGATCAAAGGGCATACTAATAGGCGGCATTGTCTAGCATAATAAGAAGCAGCACATGGGTCAGTTTTGTTGTTAAGCCTGAAACCTGAAGTGATGTACCATCACAGAGGTGTTTTTGGTTATCAGGCTTCATTCATTGGCCTGTTGATTGTCATTCACATGTGCTTTTGCCCACTATATCATAGTGCTTGGTACAATGGGTCAGACAACTTTAAACATTGGCTCCATTTACATTGGGTGACTGCAGAAAGCTTGATAGCATTGTTCACATCCATTCAAAATAGTTCCTTTCTCTTTTGTGACAAAACCATTTTAAAGTGTATCTTTTTAATTTCATTTTTAGGTTTCACCTGCACAACACTTGCACTGTGCTTGTGAAAACTATTGTATTTATTATAAATCTTAAAAGCGGCTTCCATCCCTCCCTTGCTTTTCATTGGTTTGTGTGTTTGCCACTTACTTTTTCTCAGTTTCTATTGGCTGTAGCATACTATTTCCTGTTGTTCCTCATGTGTTTCTGTTATCAGTATCCCATTGTCCAAGTACTGTTTTCATCCGCTTTGGTGGAACTTATTTTAAGCACCTCTGGATGCTTTGTTGGAAAGCCAAACACTCTGATCACAATGGGCACTCACCAGTCCCTCCACGGCTGAAGCAGGGAACCACTCTAGTGCTCCCTTTAGAACACCGCAATCACCGATACCCACACTCTAGTTAACTATTGCTTTGTGGTATTTTGCTTTGAACATTCTTGTGACTGCAGCGCAGTGTGTTTTGCGTGGCCCGGGTCAGATCACTTAGCTGCTCCACGTTTTAAACAGCCTCGACTTCTCTCCCTTTGTCGATGCTCCCCATCTACTTCCCGTCCTAAGCATACTCTGTTATTGCTTGCTTTTGCTTGTGCTGGCTTCAGCTCGAGTTGGTCTCAACCACTCCATACCTTTAAACTTTCAGCAGGCCAGTACCAGGCACCCCTGTCAAGTAATTGCTGATGACATGCAAGCCATATTTCTTTCAGATTCCCCTTCCTGCCTTTCTGTAAGGAAAATAAACTATAGAATATGACAGAAAAAATAACAGAACTTCTACCTGACCAATACTGGAACTGCACTGCCCACCCTCCTGCTGGAATCTGGAGCCCCTCTTCCCTCTGAAAGCAGCTAGGGAAGGCAAGATAAAAGAAAGAAGCGCTGAGTGAGTCAGTTAACCAATACTTCACTATGTGGTTGAGTGAGCGAACGAAACATTAACATGGTGAGGTAACCGATTTAATATTATTAAGCTACAGAGCCAGGTCCGCTGATCCAAACACTTACAAAAGTATGTTGGGATTTTCTATAGTCGGCATTATTGATGGAACAATGCTACATATTTTTGAACAATGGCAAATATTATTTAATGCACTAGAGTACATTTACATGAAATTATTTTAGTAGTTTTAAAAAAACAGCAGTAGCACTTATAAAGTTCTAAAACAATTTTAAGTATTTAAAAAATTGATTACTCAAATGAAAAATATTTACAATATGCAGATGGCCAGTATAAAACTACTTTTTAGTATGTTTAGAGTACTATAAATGCTTGTTTTACTTATATTTTTGTCTGTGTTGCCTCTTTCCCCTGCCATCCACCACTTAGCTGTGTTGCTGCCCTCCTTTCTCCTCTGCTCGCGCTTGAGAATCTTATTTTCTTGTTGCTTAGGTGCTTGTCTGTCAAACTTCCCCCATTGTTGCTAGTCATTACCCCTCCCTGGCGATGTTGCCACCAACCCTCTCTGCAACCCTCTGACTGACTCTTTTCTGTTTATGTGCTACCTTAAACTTGTGAAAAGAGTACTGTGTTTTTGGACAAAAAAATGGAGCTGTTTAGATTTCATTTTATACCCCACCATGTGCATTAGTGTTTATGTCAACATGTTTTGTTTTTTATTGACCATTTGGTCTGCTTTGAATGTGGATTGTTATCCTATTCCGCACTGTAGTTTTCTTTTAAGAGTTGTCCAGACAAAAACTTTCATTAGTGACACAGCCTTTGTTGGCCAGGGATGATAGAGCATGTGAAGCTACTGTTCCAGTTAACCGCTAGCATTTCCCTGTAAAGTAGGGGAAATGTTACTCTAGCAGCAGCAGCCGCTGCAAATCTCAAATGGAAATCTGACAACCTGACATGTGTACTTAGTGCACCGACTCCACTCCCCCACCTTCCCCATCCCATGGACCAGCCCCGCCCTGCACCTGCTGGCTGAGGCAGCAGCTGAAAAATAAAACAATAGCATGATGTCTTTTTTGTTTTTCAGCTTAGCTTTTTAGGCAGGGGGGCAACGGTCCTTCACCATTGCAAAGGAGTCACTCCTGTACTCTAGTGCTCAGCACCGAAACCCTTGGGCCTCGCTCCTACTTGCCGTGGTGACTGTGCTCCATCCTGCATGATTCATGTGTTGTTGAACAGGGCACCATCTCCATAAACCATCATATGACTTATTCTGCTGCCATTCCAGAATGTGTACATGTTCGCTAGTCGGCAGTGCACTGAGCTATGCAGTGGTTCAGTTTTAAAGGCATGATGCAGTTGCTTTCTCTGAGGTAGGCAGATGTTGATTTCTTGGCCATGCATGACTCACCTGCGCACATCATAGACAAGGACCTTTGTGTTGTATGTGATAATCTTAAACCATTGGTAACTTCAGATTACCATATCTGCACTTGCTTTCATCTCTAGGTGAAGGCCTTATGGGTGATTTAAAAAAAAGGATTAGCATGAAAAGAAGTTTCATGTGGCCACCAATAAAAAGTGTCATAATAAAGTTGACATAATGTGTGATCTTGCACATGCAGAGCCCAATGGAGAGTTTGAAGTTTGAGGCTTGCCTTGAGAACAGCACAATATATTGCCTCACTCAATAAACAAGTTGTAACACTTTAACGTACTTTCAGTAACTTATATTGCACAACTGCTCACCAAGCTACGGTTTACAGCAAAAAAGAACTCTTATTATTACTTACATAGGCAAAACCAATTGCATTTACAAATGCTTGTCTATAATACCTTAAAAAAAGGAGCTTTTTATTTTGTTTGCGTTGTAGGTGTCAAGTTGAACAGTAATTGATTTCCTGCCTCATATTTTAAGTTTTATTAAGTTTATTAAGTTTTATTTTTAAGTAAATAAAAATTGTTCTGTTCAACTTAAATCATTTCTTCAAAAAAAACATCTTTAGTAACATAGCCACATTAGTTGATTTTTCTCTGAACTTAATAATTTGTTCAAGAATGTGATGGACAAAATTAGGTGACAGTCTTTTTTCTTTTTTTGTACTTGCTGGCAATGATTATTTAAAACAAATAAATAAACATTGGACCAGCATACCAAGGCAAGATCTATTGGCTTTGTCAATGCTTGTTATGATGTGGCACGAGAAAATATCCCCATATTTGAACTCTTTTATATGGATTTTTGTCAGTGCCTGTGAGCAAGTTTTGTACTAAATAAACAGACCCTAATCACTTAAATAAAACATGGAAAGACACACACCACACATGACAGTCAACCACTAAAGCATTTTTTAGGAGATTTGCATCCAGACTAGCTGGGAAGCATCAACACAGGTGCAGCTGGAAACACACATAGACCTTCTTTATTTGCTTTTGGTACCAAGCCCTATTTGTGATGCCATGGATGGTTGAAACAACCACAGATGAAGATTGCAAAGACATCCTTGCATGGGGTAAAATCATTATAGCTATCAAGACACTAGTGACAGGCAAAGCACCAGGACCACCTGTGGTTTCTCCATAGGATTTTAAACATAAAAAATAATGCTAAATGATGGTCAAGATTTATATCCTCAACAGTAATCTAATTTGCCTCATATAATTTGCCTTGAGAAAAGAATCTCACTATCATCACATTTTTGAGTATGAGCATTGTAATTAACCTTAAATGGAACATGCATGTCAAATCTGCAATTGAGAAGTCAGGGACTACCCGAATAATGATCCAGAAAATGGTACGTCTCCCTAAACAACAATTTTCAATATATATTGATAAGGTGGTGTAGACAAAAGTAGAGAGTCAGATTTCTTATGGAGCCAAACTTTGGGGCTTGACCAAAGCAAGACGACAAATTGTATGCCATGAAAGAAATACCTGGAGGACAATTTTGTGGCTCCCACTAGGTTCCTCCACAATCCTACTGGATTCAATCCTGTGGAATCCTCCACAATCCCATTGGAATTAAATCTAATGAATAAGTGCCAATAGTCTCTCAAAAAATATGACTTAAAAAGTCTAAGGTCACAAGGCTTGTCTAATACACAAAGCCTAGAAAGAACACTTCAAAGTGGATGGACAGATCATGCCATCAAATGGAAATGGAGACAAAAAATTATATCAGAACAGATCAAACACAATCAATCAAGCATCTGGAGAAGGTAGAGGAATATACTTTTTTCATTCTATACAACATGTTAAACAAAGTAACCAAGCTGAAGGGACGTTTCCTTCTCTGAAACTGAAATCTCAGAGAAAGAAAAGAACAACTAACTATGTAACAAGCACCTTTCATAAAACTTTAGGTCAGAGCCAAACTGTAACCAAACCTCTCTAAGAAATTGGATTATTATTTGTCAGGGTGAACCTTCAAAGTATCTATATTAACCTGAGCTCAACCCCTTGGTAGGTATGCTACAGAACAGAGAAGCTTAAGTTAGGGTAATGTGTAAAGTATTTATGCAGTTCCAAAAAAGTAAGAAAGTCAAAATACAAAACAATACAAATCCCAAAACAATGTCAAAGAATAGAGTAAAATGTAATAAATAAAATGACACACAAATGACAAAAATGCAATAAAAGGAAATATGAGTTTTTAAAGACTTAAAGGAAAATAGCATTAAAAAGCACAAAGTGCAAATGATAGTCTATGGTCACTATAGACTTGGACCTAGGCGCAATTTAAGACTGACCAAGATGGACCGCAAGTTCAATACACCAACCAGAATAGCCCTGGTCAAAAATGTCACCTTCTGAATTAGGGACCCATTTATATCTTGGGACCTCCAATTAGGAATATACAACTTGCATCATGTTTCAAAGGGGAGCATAGGCACTCCACTACTGTTTAGCATGGGCAAAGGCCAGAAAGCTCCAAAGTCAGGAAAAAAGTAGGGTCTGGCAAAAGGTGAAAAATCAGGTTGAATTTCATACCAGCACCAATGCTAAATGTGAACTTCTTTGGAAACATTGTAAACAATCACTCCAGGGATGCATGGCACAAGTTTAAAATACAATTTGTTTTTATTCAAATGTTATGTTGTGTTTGTTATACCTTATTATTTACTGCCATTCTGTGTAAAAATGTGGTATTTCATAACAAAAACTTTTAAATGCATTTCTAATTTCACATACATCCTGAATGTGTGTATCAGAAGAAGAGCAGAGAAACGCTCACTCCTGAAGTGTTCACCAAGAGGTAACCAATATGAAACCATTCCAACTCTTCTAAAGGACATTTTTGTTGAGACCAGAAGATCAAGAAGAGATATCTACAGTGTTTGCATGCAGCAAGCTACACAGCACAATTTCCTAATAATGGCAAGGGCAAAACAGCATGCCCATTCAAAGCATAATATGCAGTATAAATACAGTGTAGGCATTTATATTGTAAGCAATACAAACTCAATCACTTAAGCACTAGGTGTTAATTGCTACTTCAGTCAATGATACTCATTGCATTGTTCTCAGACGTATTACCATTTTAGAATGACCTATCAATACTCAAATGTATGCCCTGCTGGTTCTGTGAGTTCAAACTTAGCATCTCCAACAACACCACCTTCAGAAGAGTCCTGCTCTGCCAGCCACCTGGTCCAAGAGCCAATTTCATATACTTCATCACAAACAACATCATCCTCGTCACCGATCCAGGCACTATCAACCTCCTGGATAATCTGAACATAGTTTAAGTTTCCCAAAGAGTGATGGACCCAACCCACACTGCCGTCCATCTGCTAGACCCTTCATCAATATCAGAGTGGACTAGCCCACCAATTCACCTGGACTGACCATTCCCTTATCTGCTTTGACCTACAGTTCGAACATCAACAAAGACCCACCTCATCCAAAACCTCACACTGCAACTGCAACACAGTCTCAGAAGAGACCTCGCCCACAGAACTGCAAAAACACAGCCTGTTATGTCAAGACACCTTCTTCCGGTCCATCAGCAGTTTCAGTGACCTGATCACATCCTGTGCACAGATGCTGGCCCTTCTCAAAACCACAAGCATTGCAAGGACCAGACCTCAAGCAAACTGGTACACCGATGACCTATGACTCAGCATGCACCACTGAAAACAGCTTAAGCACTGCTGGAGACTCACCCACCATGACAGCTACAAGCAAACCTATGAATCTGCCATCCAACAATACTACCAAAAAGTAAAAGCCATCAAGTTCTCAGCACTGACCAAGTCGAGTGGATCGGCAACAACACCAACAACTCTCAGAAAGTCTCCTCCAGAGTGAAGAAATTCTCCTCACCAGCCTCCAGCTCCAACACCATGACCCCCGTCTCAGGAGCTCTGCTCTCGGCTCACTCTCTACTTTTATAACAAGACACAATTTATGACAACTTCACACTTCAACTAAATACCCCTACTCTGGCAGCCATCCTTCTAGATTATAGCAGCACTCCTCAGACCGATCTGAAGTGTTGGCCTATGATAATCCACACCAAAACTGCCACTGCCATGCACTACATCCTCTTAGGAACCCCATCTGACCCTTAACCGCATATCTCGTATGACAGAGGAGACATCTTCACCATCTTCTCCCCAATCCTCAATGACTCCATAACCACATCTACTTTCTTGTACTCCTGGAAAATAACACTATCCAGCCACTACAGAAGAAATCTACATATCTAACACCAGCTGACTATAGACCCATTTACAAGCTATCAGCCCAGCAAAACTCCTAGAGAAAGTCATCAACAAAGGACTAGAAAATCACTCACCCCAGTGACAACCAACACATCCCTTCCAGACACAGCATAAAACAGCTTCTTATCCAACACCTCAACAAGACAGTAATTCAACAATCAGCTCCTTTGTCACAAGATACACATAGTATGTCAGCACCTAGACCTCCGCACACACCAAGCTGATCTACGGAATCCCCCAGAAATCATCACTCAGCCCCACACTCTATAATGTCTACATGGCCCTGCTCACGAAGATTGTCCAAACATATGCCGATGACACAAAACTCATCCTTTCCCTCTCCAAGAACATCACCAGTATACAAGCAAAGTTTATCAAGTATATGTCAGAAGTCACCCTATTGATGATATCAAGATTGCCTAAACCACAACTTGGTTCTAGATGGAGGTGGGACTCTTTGGGAAGGACATTATAGTACATCTGTTGGCCTGGTGGCATCTGAAGTGGGACCCAACCCTACTCGGTCAATCTAAGCCACGAATCCTGGGGATTGTGGTTTACAACCACCTATCAATGACCATTCAATTAAACTCAGTCATCTCTTTGTTTCCATACCCTTGTGATCCTTAGGAAAATCTACAAAACACCCTCTGAATAATTAACCAGGCACTTATGACTAGCAAGCTAGACTACTGAAATGCACTCCACCAAAGGATATCCATATAACTCACAAAATGGCTCCAGATCATTCAAAACGTAGCCACAATCACACTGAACCTCCCACATCACCCCTGCCTATCTATATCCACTCACCTCAAAGACCTCCACTGGCTCCTCATTCACAGACACGCCCTGTTTAAACTACTCACACATACAAAAAGCACTGAACAACCTTGGTTCTACTTACCTGAACAGCTGCTCCAGCTTCCACACCCAACCAGACATCACTTGTGGTAAGCCAACCTCCCGCTCACAGCTGTTCCTGGCATCCAAAGAGCCAGAAGTCGCAGTCTCACCTTTTCGCACATGGGTTCTTAAGGCAGGAAAGAAATTCCTCTTCACATAGGGCCGCCAGCTCAGTCTTGGAATTCCAGAAGAAACTGAAAACTTGGCATCTGTCAAGACAGCATTCCCCTTCTCATAAGCACTAGGATGCCCTCCTGGGAACATGTCTACTTCACAATTTCACATAAGAGAACATAAAATGCATACATTTGCCCCAGACATAGAAGATTGAACTATTTACCAATTATTGAACTTGTGACCAGCAGGTTATATTAGAATTGCTGCAAAACATTCTAACACACTGTACTAACCTATTACAGTAGGAACATTGGCCATCTCAGATATTTTGACTTTCCAAAACTATAAACACAGATTACACAGGTGCACACACACATATGTATCAAAGTGCAATAACCACTTGATCTATAATGCCAAAGCATATGCCCAGCCACACATGTCACTTCAACCCAGAGTGAATACAGGCTCTATAAGAAGGGTCACACAGCGATGATCGAAATTGTCAGCCACCAACATCCTCAACTGAGTGTGAGTCTCAAATTAGTAGCCTCATTATTTTCTACCCCACACATAGGTGTAGAGATGGACAGATAAACAAATTGGTAGTTATATTTAGAGAGAGAGACAGACGGAGAAACATCAGTGGACAAAGAAAGATAGATGGTCTATCCATCCATATCTCCCCCTAATTTTCTCACTCGCTCTGTCTCCCTCTCTCTCTCTCAATCTCTCCCTCTCTCAACCTGTCTTTCTCTGTCTCTCCCTGTCTTTTCTTCCCTCTCGCTCTCTCTCTCATTTCCCTGTTTTATCTGTCTATTCACTATCTTTTTCTGTTGCTTTGTCTGTCTCTTCATCTCTCTGTCTTTCTGTGTTTCTCCCTGTCTCTGACTCATCTGTTGCTCCTGTCTTTCTCTTTCTGTATCCCTTCCTATCTCTCAATTTTTCTCTATCCATATTTATCTCTCTGTACCTGTATTTGTATTTTTAAGGTACTTACTTCCCCTGACAAGGCATTAAAGTGCTTTTTGGCGAATAGCAAGTTACTCTGGAACTCAAAAGTATTAGTGGTGGATTAGTATAGGGAAATATGAGTTAATTTGCGCATTGGACATGTGAGTCTGTTAGTTGGACTGAATAGAATAATGGAAGGATAGAAGATGGAAGAATCTAGAAAGTGTTAATTGGGAAATCATAGTAGTAAAACAAGGTTTTGGAAGAGTAAAAGGAGAAATGGAGGAGGGAAGAGTCTTCAAAAAGGGATTAGGTAGGTCATAGTACTAAAATGAGCCAAATGAGAGAGATATGAGTGAAGGAGGGTTAGAGCAGGGAAGAGTCTAGGAAGGGTTATTTTGGAGCTCACAGTAGTAGAACGAGGTTTGAGGGTTTGAGATGAGTCTGAGAGTGGCGAGAGAGTGTAGACTGAGAGATTTATAGGATGAGACAGAGTAGTGGATTGTTGAGAGTGAATTTTTCTGTTTGTTTTTTTTCTCTTCTACAGTAGGAGTAATTTAATAAGTATATAGATACATGATTACGTAGAAAGGAAACATATATCTATATATGGGGAAGAGAATATTTTGAGATTTAAAGTTGTAGTGTATAAATGTAGACATTCAAGTGTTGCAGTTTTCAAAGGTAATTTTTTTTTTTTTTAAATAAATAAAACACAGACCCATAAGCATCTAATTAAACAGCATTTAAAAAATTGTGCAGTGACCTATGAACATGCTATGCATAGAATAATATGTATTTATAAAATGTAGGAAACCTGGGCTGATTGCCCCCTAACTTTTTGCTCCCATTTTTCACTCATACTGGTGCTTTTCTTATTCTGAGGGTTCCCTGGATACTGCTAAACAGTCCCAGAACCTGTGCTCTGATTAATACAGATATGCAAATTAGACTAATTATAATTGGCTGTACCAACCTACCCATAAGTCCCTAGTACATGGTAGGGCATGTAGGTTTAGGGTCTCCAGCATAGGTAGTACACCCATAGGTCCACTGCTGTGGTACCTAGTGTCATTTTAAAGGCAGGCCTGCCTTGATGGCTGCTTTCAAGTTAAAGTTAACCCCAAATTCGTCTTTGGAATTAAAAGTACTTCCAAAGTCCTAAAGTAACTTATTTTCACATATAAGTCACCCCTAAGGTGTGCCCTAAGTGCTCCTGGCCTGGGTGTGGTGTACCTACAAGCATGGACTTTATAAAATATGTTTTATAATCCCTGATGAGACAAAATATATACATTTGTTTTTCTCCAATGTAGTGAAAGTGCTCCATAGGCTAACATGGAGGGACTTTATTTCAAAATAATAAAGTCTTACTTGCCATAGGAAGGAGATAAATAGGGCATGTTCATTATCAAATTAAAAGTTATAATACATCCAACAAATTGCCATTGTTGAATTTAATATAATCTGTACCTAGAAAGACTTTTAGAACTCTTACTAAAAGTTGCCAACTTCAGCCCTGTAGTGCCCTTCTCTGATTGGTCAGCCTCTGTCGGCCTGAGCCAGGCTGCCTTGTTGAGGTGTGAAGTTGCCTGGGCTGAAACAAAGGACACACAGGTGGGAGGAGATCTGCCTCAGCAGATGGTGGAACAGGTTGGGGGGAGAGCAGACAAACTGGTCTTCAAAGGAGGTAAGCACATTTGGAACAGCCATTGTACCTCTCCCATTTCTTGCAAACCCAGACAACCAGGTGCCCCCTGATTAGATTAAGAGAGGGCTGGAAAGGGGTATGTCAAGGTAAACCTAGACACACCAGTGGATGGCCTCAGCCAGATCTAAACTTGAAGATTGAATTTTTGGCATCTTGGATTTTGGAAGAATGTTGCTCCATGGGTTTGATTTTTGCCACACTTCCCAGGAAGTGGTCACTCAAGAGAGTGGTGGCATGCACATACTTAGACAGGAGCACCCTCCTGGTTTACACCACAGAAGCAAAGATAAAATTGTCAGAGCTGCATCCCACCTCAGATCCCTACAGGAACAAGACAAGAAGAAGAAGGACTGCCCTGCTGAACCCCTAGCCTGCACCTGGACCCTGCACTCAGAAGGACTGCACCAGCTGCACACTTGGGCTTCACCAAGAAAATGACTTTGCCTCGCTTCTACTGCTTCAAGAAAGGACTCCCTGTATGTTGCAGGTAGAAAATGGCTGAACGGGGACCCCTGCATCAGGCCCTGAAGAAATTGACCAGCTGACCAGTGCTAATTTTTGGATTTGAACCAGGTGCATTCTGGAAGTTGGAATCCTAAACCCCAAGGAGCAACTCAGAGCTTCTGGAACCTTGAGGTGAATGATGGAGACTAAAGAACCGTAAAATAACTACTGGAAGAAGATACAGAAGTTTAGAGACGTTTGGAGCAACTTTGGAAAAAAGCTCCATAAGCTACCAAGGGTTGAACTGGGAATAATTTCTTGAGACCCTTACTGGACCTAGTGGGTGATTGTGGCTTATTGCTAAGTGTAGGTGGTTACCTACCCATACCAATAATCCACTTTGCAACAGTAAATGGATATATACATATATAAATACATATATATATATATATATATAAATATATATATATATACATATATATATGTATGTGTGTGTGTGTGTGTGTGTATATACCTATATATGTGTGTACATACATACATATATATAGGTAACCATAATGTCCCTGTAACCTTTGTTTTTTTCCAGTGAATTTCTATGGTTTTTTTAACGTATACTAACCCCTGTACGTGACCCCTATAGACTCCAGCCGTACGCAGTGGGGGTCATCTGCAGGGCCTGACCTGGGGCCAGTCCTTGAGGTCAAACCCTATAACAACCTAACCCCACATCCCCCCCCCCATCCTCAGGCCGATATCATCCCCAGGGACCCCATCCCCCGGAGCCCACGATAAATATAGAAGAACTGCGTGGCCCGCCCCAGGCCAATGTCAGCCCTGGGTATCCCAGCCCCCAGGGCCTTGCCTAAATAGTTAATTATTTTTTGGGGGGAGAGGGGCCCCCTCCCCAGGCAGACCTCACTCTGGGGACGCTATCCCCTTGAGTCCTGGCCTAATTTGTCTGGGAGGAAATACATGAAAGAGGGGGAAATAGAACGCTTGAGTTGGGAAAAACCTGAATCTAGGATGATTATATAGTTCAGTTCCCTACAGCCAATTGGTTGAACGTGGATGATGAGTTAGCTTTACACCTGGGTTGAAAAAGTAATCTGACAATTTTTCGTATTGAGGCCCTCATTTTGAGTTTGAGTCAGAAAACCACCACTGGCCCTTTTATGAGTCTTCCGCTGGGCCATCGGGCGAAAACAGCGTTTCTGCTTGCTAGCCCAGCGGGAAACTCAGCACAACATTGATGCCGGCTCATAATCGAGCCGGCGGTAATGTTGTAGTGCATTGGGTGCATAATTTGGGTAGTAAAAAGTGCAACAGGGCTGTCCATGGAGGCCCCTGCACTGCCCATGCCAAGTACATGGGCAGTGCATGGGCCCCTATGGGGCCCACAACACCCTGTCTCCACAAACCTTTGCATGGCAGTGGAACTGCCATGCAACGTCCAGGAGAGAGGAGACGAGTAATTCCCAGGGCCCTTGTGGATTAAGACTGCTGGCACCGCAAGGCTGTTGACTAGAGGCAACCTGGCGGTGCCGGTGGTCGGACCGTGGCGGCTTTGCCAGGGTCATAATGTGGAGGCCGGACCACTGCTTTGGTGGCAGTCTGACCTCCACCGCGGCCCTGGCGGTCTCATGACTGCCAGGGCTGTAATGCGGGGCAGAGTCTTTAGTTTTTAACTGATTTCAATTGGTGTTTGATCACATGTATTATATGTTGCAGAACTTGGGATGAGCAGAAAGTTACATCATAAACCTTGAAGCCTGAGGATTGAAGTGAAAGAATATGAGAGTCAGACAACTCAACAAAAGAGCTATTGTATCCTTTTTAGGGCAACTCGCCCACTGGGCTTGATTTATCATAGCACATAACTGATATGGCTGTTTGCTGACATTGAGGATGTTTCCTTAATATGCATGTAATTACAAGCTCTGTAAAGTTTGATTGATTATTGGTTTGGTGTTCTATGTATTTGAAAAGAAGTACGTTTTAGGCTTAATTGAGATAAAATACCCACTTCGGCTAGATTGGAATATACACACTTAAGAGATAATGTAGAATATTGTCTCTTTTATAATTTGAGCTCAGTTTTGAAGAGTGGAATTGGACACTTTTTATGTGCAATAAGTGCAAAAAAGATGGAAGGGTACAATCGATCGGTGATAGTTTTGTAATATGTAGCTGTTTAAAACATTAATGCACTTTGCTTCCCAGAGAGCTGGGAGCACGCCGAAGTCAACGCCCTTCTGAAGAAACCCAAAGCGGACCCCGAAGAACTCAAGAATTACCGACCCATCTCCCTCCTCCCCTTCCCGGTGAACAACACGCTGGACATCTCCCAATCAGGATTCCGTAGGAACCGCAGCACCAAGACCGCCCTCATCGCCGCAATCGATGACATCAGGACCATGCTCAACAAAGGCGAAACCGCGGCCCTCATC
Organism: Pleurodeles waltl; assembly: GCF_031143425.1. Lineage (NCBI taxonomy): Eukaryota > Metazoa > Chordata > Amphibia > Caudata > Salamandridae > Pleurodeles > Pleurodeles waltl. The sequence goes on from NC_090439.1 coordinate 1,034,996,327, forward strand.
CTCCTGGACCTCTCGGCTGCTTTTGACATGTCTGCCACCACACCCTCTGCACTCGCCTTTACGACGCAGGGATCCACCACAAAGCTCGTCATTGGATCATGTCCTTCCTCTCTGGCAGAATGCAGAGAGTCAGCCTTCCTCCCTTCCTTTCAGGGGCCACCAAAACCATCTGTGGCATTCCCCAAGGATCTTCTCTCAGCCCAACTCTTTTTGCATGGCACTGCTCACCAACATCATCAGATCCCACAACCTCAACATTGTGTCCTACGGCGACGATACCCAGCTGATCCTCTCACTCACCAAGGACCCCGCCACCACCAAAACCAACCTTCATGACGGACTGCATGCCATCACCATCTGGATGGAGAAGAGCCTCCTCAAACTTAACTCAGACAAGACAGAGATCCTCATCCTCGGCTCCAACCACTCCGCATGGGATGACTCCTGGTGGCCAGCCATCCTTGGAACCGCACCAACACCCACGCAATCAATCTAGGCTTCATCCTAGACTCATCGCTCACCATGAGCCAGCAAGTCAATGCCGTCTCATCTTCCTGCTTTAACACCCTCTGCATGCATCACAAGATCTTCAGATGGATCCCCACTGAAACAAGAAGGACTGTAGCCCACGCTCTCATCAACAGCATACTGGACTACGGCAACGCGCTCTATGCAGGAACCACAATCAAGCTCCAGAAGAATCTACAACGTATACAGAACGCCTACGCACACGCCTCATCCTCAACATCCCACGCCGCGACCACATCTCAGCCCCCCTCAGAGACCTGCACTGGCTCCCTGTCACCAAGAGGATCACCTTCAAACTCCTCATCCACCCTCACGAAGCTCTTCACAACACAGGCCCGGCCTACCTCAACAAGCGACTCACCTTCCACTCTCCCACCCGCCAACTCCGGTCCGCCAACCTTGCCTTCGCCGCCGTCCCTCGCATCCATCGAACTACAGCCAGCGACAGATCCTTCTCCCACCTTGCCGCCAAGACCTAGAACACCCTCCCCGGCCACCTTCGACAGACCCAGGACCTCCTGACCTTCAGGAAACACATCAGCACCTGGTTATTCGAGCAGTAGCAGTCCTTCCCTCCCCCACCCCCTCAGCACCTTGAGACCCTAGCGGGTGAGTAGCGCACTTTACAAATGTTGATTGATTGATTGATTGAAACATATAACGAACGGCTGCTCTTTTATGATGAAATTCTTACATATCTGGTCGGGGATACTATACAACAGTGTAGTTTGAAATGGTACAAAATGGGCGATAAAAAAAAAAAAGGGGAAACATGCTCAAATCAAAGTATGTCTTTTATGCTTTGTAAACAAGACACAAGCACTATGGTGATTTAATAGTTGCAATGGTGAGTGTTAAATAAACTTGTTACCAAGGAGGCTTAACCTCCAAAACGTGTCGAGTTTTGCCCATTTGCCTTGACGGAATAAACGCTTCACTTTGCAGCAGAAGGATGTACTTGCTGCTAGGAAGATTGAACTGAGGGAGATTGCAAGTGGTTAATTCTGACCCATTGAATGGTTAGGATAAAATTACAATGAATACTCTTATTCCAGCCGAAACATAGGTGGATCATTTTTCTAAAAATTGCATTATAGCTCATAGCGTTTCCCAAGATTTCATTAATTGTATTATGGCAATAAGAAATGCCTCTGTAGGTGCAACCTTCTGTAATACAATAGATGTAGCCGATGTAATACAGGCAATCCAAGACTGCCCCTCTGACAAAGCTCCTGGTCCAGATAGAATTCCAGCTGAGCTATATAAAGCGATTCCAGAATTATGGGGACCATTGCTTACTAACGTTCTGAGATCTGCTATGATTGACCCCTTAGTAGACACTTGGAGAGAGGCAATTATTGTGCCTATCTTTAAGAAGGGGGATAGGGCTGATCCACATTGTTACCGTCCAATCTCCCTCTTAGATAGTTCAGTGAAGATATTAGGCTGAGTGATTTTAAATAAGTTGGAAAATTGGGCAATGGAGACTAATTTTTGTCAAAGATGCAGTATGGGTTCCGCCCAGGGCTGGGCACAGTTGAACAACTCTCAATCTGACCCTGATAGCTCAAAAATACATGAAGGCAAAAAAGGGCTGTGTACATTTAGCCTTCCTGGATCTGTCCTGTGCATTTGACACAGTTAACAGAGTAAAATTGTGGACTGTTATGCTAAATATGGGGGTGGGTAAAGATATAATTATCCACACTTGCACCTCGGCACAAGTTCGTTTTACCTAGGAGGATGATCTAACGGATACATTTGCTTCTTTAAAAGGGGTAAGATAGGGATGTGTGTTGGCCCCTTTTCTTTACCTTCTCTATGTAAATGGGTTGGAAAACTTTTTATGTGCAATGGGGAAGGACTTATCACTTATTAATAATTCCCCAATTCCAGTTCTCCTTTGTGCGGATGAAGCTGTCCTCATTTCAAGGACAGCAAATGGTCTCCAAATTTTTTTTAATGCTTTTTATACATTTATGGGAAACCTTGGTCTTAAAAACTAACAGAACAAAGTCATTTGTGATGAAGAGCAGCCAAAAATTAGCAAAAAGTCTAAAATTTATCTTGGAAGGTGCAGAAATACTTAGGGGCATATTTATACTCTGTTTGCGCCGGATTTGCGTAATTTTTTTAATGTAAATTCAGTGCTGTCGCGTAGGCTCTCATTATTCTAATGAGACTACTGGATTTTGGGTGGCAGAATCGACCGCGTTGTGGGAGACTAAGGCCCGCATTATGAACGTGGCGGTGTGGGCCGCCATGCCGGCAGTGGCGGGAAATCCCGCCATCCGGCATGGCGGCCCACACTGCCACATTATGATGACAGGGAGCGCCGCCATAGGCAGCCCTCCCCTACGCCAGGCTGCCTCCGACATGCAGCCTGGCGGTGGACGGCATCATTATCTGACAGGGCAGCGCTGCTGCCCCTTGGACAATGATCTCTTTGCCTCCATCCTTTCCCTGGCAGTTTTCCCCACCAGGGAAAGGCTGGAGGAACAGGTGCACCGGGGCACCCCTGGGGGCCCCTGCACTGCCCATGCACTTGGCATGGGCAGTGCAGGGGCCACTGTGTGATCTGTGGGACGGGTACAGCTGCACCTGCCGCACAGAGGCATTGACGGGGGCTCCATGTGGAGCTGCCGGCAATGTCCCGGCCAGGCATTGGCCCAGAGGAATGACCATTATACAGCCGGCGGGGTTCGGGGGTAGCTGGAGGTCACTGGGAAGACCACCAGCATGAACACCGCCGTGTTCAAAATGAGGGCCTAAGTCTAACCCACTGCGGGGGACACCTGTTGCTCTAATCCGGGTTTTGCTCTGGCTAACTAGCAGTGCCTCATCTCTACCCAAGGATAGGGATGACTGGGCAGCTGAGAGCATGACATACTTGGTTTCTCAGGTAAGCCGTGGTAACTCAGGTCTCATCCATTTCTCTCAGTTACACTCAGTCTCATATATAAATGACAAACAGAGGCAGTATATGTTTCGATAATGAGTTTAATAAAACAACTGCATCTTAGATAGTAAAGCATAAGCTGCAATAACCAGGACAAAACAACATGACAGTATTAAAATTGTGATGAGAAAAGTGAAGCATAAAAATAACGCTATCATATTGTCACTATTGTCAATAGACTAACTCCTACCTAGACTATGATCGAGCACAGCATGTTAAGCTCTAATACTGCCCTTTAGGTTCCCCTGGGAAGACATCATCCCCCATACCTGAGCAAAGGCCTGCGGTCTGCGTTAGCATCTGTAGCGAAGCATTCGGCAATCAGCATACAGTTGTGGTTCTCTGGCTGAAATCTCTCTCTAACGTGTAAGGGACAAGGAAGTGTTTTTATAACAACACAGCTGATGTTCTGGGAAAATGTCCCTACGTAAGGATGTGTGTTTTCTACGAATGTTGGAGACTAAACGTCTACCACGTTCACCGGCAATCTACTGTGTTGTAGCCTTGGAAGAAGCACAGAGTGATCAAGAATGTCTTGTTTGAGAACAGAGTGCTGGCCTAGGCAAAAACAGTTAGATAAAAAGAAAAGAAAACAAGACCGTAAATGTGGCTATTGTAACAATAATAAAATGAAGCCGAAACAATATATATCTAGGTTAAGGTGCACAGTGCCTTGGCCTAGTGTGTTGAAATAACGTGCACGGAGCTATGGCTAAAATGGCTGCACAACAGTGCAAACTTAACTCCATATTTATACTTTGGCGCTAGACCCGTCTAGCACCAAATCTATGGAGTTAGAGTCATTTTTTTACCACGGAAACCTACCTTGCGTTAATGCCATGCAAGGTAGGCGCTCCCGGGCAAAAAAAGACTCAAAGGCATTTGGGCCTTGTGAGAAAACAGGGCTGATTGCAGAGGCCCCATAACTTTTTGCCCCCATTTTCCTCTTTTTGCTGGTGTTTTCCTGACTTTGATGGTGTCCTGGGTACTGCTAACCAGTCCCAGGGCCTGTGCTCTGTGTAAAATGGATATGCAAATTAGGCTAATTATAATTGGCTAAGTTAACCTACCTATAAGTCCCTAGTATATGGTAGGGCATGTAGGTTTAGGGACCACAGCATAGGTGGTGCACACCTAGGTGCACTGCTGAGGTGCCCAGTGTCATTTTAAAAGCAAGCCTGCCTTGCTGGCTGCTTTTAAATGAAAGTAATATGCAAATTCGACTTTGGAATTAAAGGTACTTCCAAAGTCTTAAACTACCTTATTTTTACATATAAGTCACCCCTAAGGTGTGCCCTATGTGCCCCTAGGGCTGGGTGCCATGTAACTATAAGCAGGGACTTTATAAAAATAGATTTATAAGCCCTGGTGAGGTAAAAACAGCCAAATTCGTTTTTCCCTCATTGAAGTAAATGGCCTTCATAGGCTAGAATGGGCAGACTTTATTTAAAATTTTAAAGTCTCCTTAAATGTTACATACCAAGAATTTGGTATCAAATTAATTGTTGTAATAAATCCCACAACTTCCAGTTGTTGGATTTAATATAACTAGTGCAGGTAAAAAGTTTAGACTTTACCTAAAAAGTTGCCAATTTCAGCTCTGCATTGTTTTTGCTGCTGTGCTCTGATTGGCCAGCCTGCAGCAGCTTCTGCCAGGCTGCCTTGATGAGGTGTGAAGTGGCCAGGCTTCACACAAAGGAATGTGCTTGGGGGAGAGAATCTCCCCTCAGCAGATGGTGAGGCAGGAAGGGGGAGGGCTGCCAAACTGGTCTTCAAAGGCAGAGAAGGACATTTGCAGCACCCAGCAACACCCCCACATCCTGCAACCCCAGACAATTAGGTGCCCCCTTGATTAGATTAGGAGAGGGCAGGAGAGGGGTGTGTTTATGATTTTTAGCCACACCAGTGGGTGGGCTCAGCCAGATGTAACCTCCAAAAATCAGATTCATCCATGTTGGATTTTTAGAGACTGTTGCCTTCTGGGATGGATTTTTGCCACACTTCCCAGGAAGTGGTCATCACAGGGGGACGACCCTGTCCCTGATTGGAGAACCAGGGCCCCCCTGCTTTTCACCCAGGAGCAAGGATAAAACTGGCAGACCTGCACCCACACCTCAGATCCCCACCAAATTTCAAGAAGAAAGAACTTAAGGAGAAGAAGGACTGCCCTGCTGGACCCCTGGCCTGCACCTGGAACCTGCACTCAGAAGGACTGCACCAGCTGCACACTTGGGCTTCACCACAAGAAGGACTTTGCCTGGCTTCAACTGGTTCAAGGAGGGACTCCCTGTTTGCTACAGGTGAAAAATTACTAACCAGAGTCCCCTGCACCAACTCCTGAAGAAAGCGACCAGCTGACCACTGTCCAGTGGCCAAAAAGGAGTTTGCACCAGGTGCATTCTGGGAGTTGAAGTCTGCACCCCCCAAGGACCATCACAGAACTTCTGGACCCTTGGGGTGAGCTGTGGACCCCAAAAGAACCTTAAAAGAACATCTGGGTGAAGCCCCAGAAGTTTGGAGAAGATTGGAGAATTTTTAGAAAAAAGCTCCATAAAGTGACCGACCCGATGCGGAAATTCTAGCCGGCTTGCCTCAACCGCGACCCGGCCTGACTTCGTGGTTCGTCCCGGTAAAGAAAAACATCCGAAAAAGAGACTAAGTCCGAACGTAAAAAGTTGACCGGGACCTTCCAGCCATCGTATCCGAGAAGGGCTCCACGGACGTCGGATCAAGATCCAGGTTTACCCCGGTCGAAGGATTTTCATCTCGAAAAAACGACTAAGTCCGAAGGTAAAAGTCTCCACCGAGGAAACCCACATCGCGTATCCGGACAAGGGCTCCAGGAGGTTGGATTCAACTGGCAGGTTCGTCCCGGTGAAGAAAAACTTCAAAATAAAGACTAAGTCAGAAGGTAACTTTTTAACCGAGGCCTCCCGCGACCTGTAGCCGAGCAGGGCTCCATCGCGGTCGGCCTGAAAGTTTGACTTTGCCCTGGTCGAGGTGCAACCAGATGACCCGATTGGCGCTTTTTGTTTCTAAGCGCTAGAAAAGTAATAATTCTTTAAAAATTCATATCCCCGGTTCCCCTGAACCGATTTTAATCGTTTTTGTGTCATTTTAAAGATAAAAATATAAACTATTTTTATAAATTGGTTTTGGATTTTTAAACTGTTTCCTGTGTTTTATTTAATTACTGTTTTGTGATATTTGAATGCTTTACACTTTGTCTCCTAAGTTAAGCCTTGACGCTCGTTGCCAAGCTACCAAGGGTTGAGCTGGGATTAATTTACTGAGACCTAACTGTACCTATGTGGAGGTTAGTGGCTTGTTGCTAGGTGTAGGTACCTACCTGCCCTACCAATAACCCATTTTCCAACAGGCCTTATTTATACTCCTGTGCAAAAATGATGCACGGGAGGGGGAGGGACTTACAAAATTACTCTAAACCGATTTTGAGTTATTTTTTAATGCCTGGTACAGGGTAGGCATTAAAGGACCTGTGGGCTCATTTCCATGATATCCAACCATGGAAGCAGTCCATGGGTGCCCTTCCCTGCCCCCAGGGACATCCCCTGCCACCCTCGCCCACCCCTGGAGGACACCCATGGATGGTGGGACCCATCCATGGTAAGTAGAGGTAAGTATTTTTTATTTATGTAGAAGTGGCATGGGGGCCTAACTTGGCCCCCCCTACATGGCACTGTGCCCAATGGCCATGCCCAGGGGACAGAAGTCCCCTGGGCATAGCCATTGGTCAGGGGGGCATGACTTCTCTCTTTCCTAAGACAGGAGTCATTTCCATGGGGGTTGTTCGTCAAAAAATGACGCTAGTCAGGTTAGAGTCAATATGTTTTATTCTAACCTGACTTGCACCATTCTTTGACCCACAACCCACACCAGTCTTCCCTACGCCTCCGTTGCCCAGTTAGCGTCATTTATTTTTACGCTAACCAGGCCGCAGCGCTGGCTACCGTCATTCCATAAATATGACGATGCACTGGCGTTATACTTTTTGATGCAAATCTGCGCTAGCGCAAATTTGCATCTAAAAGTATAAATATAGGCCTTAAGGTTTCACTTTTTACTTATTTGGGGGTTCCCATTGATGTAGATTTTAATTGGAAATTTTTTGTAAGTGTTTGTGTAATGCAGTTCCAAAGAGCCATAGATGCTATTTTTAATTTTTCTAAAAAAGCTGTGGCACAAACCTGTTAAAGAGATGCTGACTGTTTTTAAAAGTAAATGCTCTTCTATTGCAAAATTTGGAGCAGAAGTCTGGGACCATGCTGATTGTTCAATCTTCAGGTAGTTGAAAACAAGTTTCTAAGAAGGTTATTAGCAGTTCCACAATCTACCTTGGGAATGTTTTGTCATGAAGAAGTAGGCCTGAGGGGCATATCTGATTATATAAAACTCCAACCTGTGTTGCTATGGCTAACAATTTGGTCAAATCCTGAAGCCCACCTGTGTAGAACAGTGATCCAGCACTGTCTCTCATTTTCACGGTCGATGGACATACCCTGGCTTAAATACGTTCATTCTACTTTTCTTCGTCTTGGGGTAGTAGAGTCTTTTCTTTTTAGGACTTTTTTTCGTTTTAGGAGTCTTTTCTTTTTAGGACTTTTTAGCGGAATGGGATATTAGAAGGAATAACGAGACACATTGTCATTTAATTCATGACCCAAAACTAAAGATGGCCACAGCTAGGGATCAGGAGAGGATGCCGCTGCAGCAACTACACCCTATGTTATACGTGGACATTATTAGCTCTGACCGGCACAGGTTTTTACTTAACAGGCTATGCCTGAATATTATACATTATTTAGAAGCATTCCCTACCCGTGGTACCTGGTTTAAGAAACTTCTGCCATGCTGTTGTCATGGTAAAACACCTCAAAGCACTTTGCACCTTGTCCTTTTTTGTACCCTCTATATTGCACCTAGAAGAAGGTTTTTACGTCCAATTTTTTTGTCAAAGGACATTAGATCTAGTTACCTTGCTTTCTCTTATTTATACAGTCTGGGAAATGAAGAGATAATACAGGCTGTGTTAAATTATATATATGTTGCTTTGGTATTCGAATCTCTTCTTAATACTGTTATTTATTGTATGTCTGAGAATTTTGTATGTATATATTTAATGCCTTTTATGCTTTTTTATTTGAACCCAATAAAGTATTTGATGATAATGATGAGTATGTCTTTTATGCTTTGTAAATAAGACACAAGCACTATGGTGATTTAATAGTTGTAATGGTGAGTGTTAAATCAACTTGTGACCAAGGAGGCTTGACCTCCAAAACGTGTTGAGTTTTGCCCATTTGCCTTGACGGAATAAACCCCTCACTTTGCAGCAAATTGAGGCTGCGACTGTTTAGTTGGATTAAGCCAGTCACAAAGGGTTTTTCATTCCGGATGAATGTATTGCAAATATATATATATAGATATACATATATATCTATATATATATATATATATATATATATATACAGGTTTCTATAGAAAGAGCAGGTTTTGCTTTGCTAATAACATTGGTGCCATTTGATGAATTTTAGCAAAGGCACACTACTTGGGTACATTCTCATTAGTAAGGATTGAGACAAGGAAGGCAGACAGAAGATACTGTCTAGTTTACTTCCCACTAATCTTCATTACTCTGATTCTCTTTCCTTGTCCCAATATTTGTGTTCTCTTTGTCTACCCATTGTTCGTTCCTTATAGAGATGGTTCAAAGCTTGGAAGAAGGAACGGAGGAAGACAGCTTTAAGCATCAAAATGGAGAGTTTAAAGAAAACATAGGTACCCTGGAATGGAGTGTGAATGGAAAGAAACATGGCCATTCTCTTAATAGTATGAGGGAGGGTGAATTGGAGTAATGAAGATTATGATACATTATCCATACTTATGGCTGGACTATTTTCAAATTACTATAAGGGTAGAGCCACCATTGAGCATTACTTGGGTAGGTGGGGTTTATTTGTTTCACTCACTGACATGGTAGCATTTTTAAGTGGCCCTCCCCTTTAAAAATATCAAGTACCTGTATATTAATCACTCAGGTGCCATGGACAAGCTGGTCCCGCCTTCGGCCACGGTTGCTAGCGCTATCCCCGTGGGCCTCCCGCCCTCCTCCCATGGGCAAGGATGGAAGTGGAATTGCTTTCCCTTCCACCCCCGACCTCTTCGCCCCCTAGTGACATCTGATAACGTCAGCACGCAATCGCACATTGACCTCATAAAATGCTGCCCCCATAGCACTGGAAGATCAGCTTCCAACGTGATCGGAAGAGAAATGAAGCATGCATAGAGACATGAAAGGAAAGGCCTTTCCTTTACTTTCATGTCTGTTTGAGCATTTCTACAGCCCGATCGTAAAGCGATTGGGGTGCAGAGATGCCCACTAAACACCAGGGAGATATTTTTTTTATATAAATGATGAAGGGGAGAGACCCCCTGAACAAGAGTCGCTCCCCAGGAGGGGGGGGGCATTTTTTAAGGCCGATCTGAACCCGCTGGGGGCAGATCGGCATATTGTGATTAGGCCAATCTGCCCCGGGGGGCAGAAACCTCTAGACACCAGGGATAATTTTTTTGTATTGTTTACACGTAGGGAACGACCCCTTAGACAAGGGTCGCTCCCCTGGAGGGGGGGTAAATTGATTTTAGGCCATCAGCCTATTATTATTAGGCCAATCTGCCCCCAAGGGGGGCGGAAACCACAAGACACCAGGGACTTTTTTATGTCAGTTACACGCAAGGGGAGCAACCCCTTAGGCAAGGGTCGTTCCCCTGGGGGCAAATTTATTTTAGGCCAGATCGGTCGATTTTATATGGGCCAATCTGTCCCCCAGGGAGGCAGAAACCACTAGTCAACAGGATTTTTTTGGGGTTTTATTTACAGATGGGGAGCGACCCCTTAGACAAGGTTAGCTCCCCTCGGGGGTGGGGGGCAAATTTATTTTAGGCCATTTCTGCACCTCCTTGGGGGCAGAACAACCTATTTCTATTAAGCTGATCTGCCCCCAGGGGGGGCAGAAACCATGTAGGCACCATCGATTGGTGTGTGTGTATTTTGATTGGGGGGCAACCCTTGGGCAAGGGTCACTACCCATGGAGGCATATTACTGTTGGCCATTTCTGCCCACCTTGAGGGTAGATTGGCCTAGTTTTTTGTAAGGCAACTCTGCACTCAAGGGGGGCAGAAATTCCATCATGGTAGATTTTTTTTCAAAAAAAGAGGGTGGGGTATGGCCATACCCACACCCCAAATAAATGGGGACAAATTTGTTCTGCCCACCGGTAGGCAGATGGGGCAATTACCCCTGATCTACCCCCCAAGGGGGCAGAACGCCTACTAGATGCCAGGGAATTAAACAAATAAATAGTGAGGTGTAGCTATCAATCAGTGTGGGCATGGTTGTGCCCCCACTCCAAATAAAGGGAGTAACAGTCTTTCAACTCTACCCCCGCACATTAAAATATTTTATCCCAATGCAAGCAAGAGGACATTGGATTATTTTGGGTTTTGGTTTCATATTTGGGCCATGAGAGCTTGCCTAACTCTCAAAATCGTTCTGCTTGAAATGGTGAGGGCTGCACTTTTTGGACTTTGGGACGCTGTCACGTAGAAACATCTACGAGACCTAGACACAGCTGAAAACTAAACATCTGAGTGAGTCCAGGGTGGTGTGCTTCACATGCACCCCATGCCATTTTCCTACCCACAATGCCCTGCAAACCTCCAACTTTGCTTGAAATCACACATTTTCCACACATTTTTGTGATAGAGCTTTTCGTAATCTGTAGGAATCCACAAAATTCCTACCACCCAGCATTGTCGCATCTATACCAAAAAACATTGTGCCCCACTTGTCAGCCTAAAAATGTATTTTTTCAAAAGGCCCTTATTAGCCCTCTTAGGTACCCCTTCAATTTCGACATGTTTTTGGCTCTTCTCTATCACAGGCACCTGGCCCACCTACACAAGAGAGGTATCATTTTTATTTGGAGACTGAGGGGAATGTAGGATGGTAGGAAATTTGTGCTTGTGCAGTGATCCCACATGGAAATGTGGGAAAAATTTGATTTTTTTAGCTACATTTGAGGTTTGCTGAGGATTCTTGGTAAGAAAACCCTGGGGGATCCACCCAAGTCACACCTTTCTGGGCTCCCATGTGTGTCTAGTTTTCAGAAATGTCTGGGTTTGGTACGTTTCCCGAGATGGCTGCTGAGCCCAGGACCAAAAACACAGGTGCTCCCCATACAAAAACAGGTAGTTTTGTATTTGATAATTTTGATGTGTCCACGTAGTGTTTTGGGGCATTTCCTGCCGCGGGCACCAGGCCTACCCACACAAGTGAGGTGCCATATTTATCAGGAGATGTGGGGGAAAGCTGGGTAGAAGGACGTTTTGGCTCCCTCAGATTCCAGAACTTTGCAGCACCGAAATGTGAGGAAAAGTATTTTTTTCTGCCAAATTTTGAGGTTTGCTAAGGATTCTGGGTAACAGAACCTGGTGAGAGTGCCACAACTTACCCCATCCTGGATTTCCCCAGGTGTCTAGGTTTCAGAAATGTCCAGGTTTGGTAGGTTTTCCTCGGTGTTGAAAGATCTAGAGGCAAAAAACCACAGCTAGGCACTTTGCAAAAAACTGGTCAGTTTTCTTTAGGAAAATATGATGTGTCCATGCTGTGTTTTGGGGCATTCCCTGTCACGGGCACTAGGCCTACCCACACAAGTGAGCTACCATTTTTATTGGAGACTTGGGGGAATGATGGGTGGGAGTAAATTTATAGCTCCTCTGAGATTCCAGAACTTTCTATCACCGAAATGTGAGGAAAAAGTGTTTTCTTGCCACATTTTGAGGTTTGCAAAGGATTCTAGGTAACAGAACCTGATGAGAGCGCCACAAGTTACACCATCCTGGGTTCCACTATGTGTCTAGTTTTAAAAAATGCATAGGTTTGGTATGTTTCGATCTAGAGACCAAAATCCACAACTAGGCACTTTCCAAAAAAACATGTCAGTTGTCAATGTAAAAATGTGATGTATCCATGTTGCGTTTTGGGGTGTTTCCTGTCGCGGGCGCTAGGCCTACCCACACAAGTGAGGTATAATTTTTATCAGGAGACTTGGGGAAATGCTAGGTGGAGGGAAATTCGTGGCTCCTCTCAGATTCCGGAACTTTCTATCACCAAAATGTGAGGAAAAAGTGTTTTTTTGCCACATTTTGAGGTTAGCAAATGATTCTGGGTAACAGAACCTGGTGAGAGCCCCACATGTCACCCATCCTGGATTTCCCTAGGTGTCTAGTTTTGAAAAATGCACAGGTTTGGTAGGTTTCCCTAGGTGCTAACTGAGATAGCAGCCAACTTCCTCAGCCAGACACTTTCCAAAAAACAGATTTCAATATAAAAATGTGATGTGTCCATATTGCGTTTCCTGTTGCGGGCATTAGGCCTACCCACACAAGTGAGGTACCATTTTTATTGGGAGACTTGGGGAAACACAGAATAGAAGAACAAGTGTTATTAGCCATTTTCTTTGTCTACAGTTTGTCCTTCCAAATGTAAGACAGTGTGTAAAAAAGACATCTATTTGAGAAATGCCCTGTAATTCACATGCTAGTATGGCGACTCTGGAATTTAGAGATGTGCAAATAACCACTGCTCTCAACACCTTATTTTGTGCCCATTTTGGAAATACAAAGGTTTCTTTGATAGCTGTTTTTCACTCTTTTTATTTCACCAAATGAATTGCTGTAAACCCGGTTTACGATGAAAACCCATTGCAGCTCCATTATTGGCTCTGGGTACCTAGGGTTCTTGATGAACCTACAAGCCTTACATATCCCCGCAACCAGACGAGTCCAGCACATGTAACGGTATATTGCTTTAAAAAATCTGCCACAGCTGGAAAAAGTTATAGAAGAAAACGTGGACAGAAATGGCTGTTTTTTTACCTTAATTTCAATATTCTTTTAATTTAGCTGTTACTTTCTGTAGGAAAACCTTGAAGGATCTACACAAATGACCCCTAGCTGAATTTAGAATTTTGTCTACTTTTCAGAAATGTTTAGCTGTCTGGGATCCAGCATGGGTTTCACACCCATTTCTGTCACTAAATGGAAGGAGGCTGAAAGCACCAAATATATTAAAAACGGGGAATGTCCCAGTAAAATGCCAAAATTGTGTTGAACAATGTAGTTTTCAAGTCTGCCTGTTCCTGAAAGTTGGGAAAATGGTGATTTTAGCACCACAAACCATTTGTTGATGCCATTTTCAGGGGAAAAAACACAAGCTTTCTTCTGCAGCCCTTTTTTCCCATTAAAAAAAATAAAATAAAATGTGAGCTGTATTTGGCTAATTTCTAAACTCTGGGTACCTCTAGAATCCATAGGATGTTGAAAAAAAGGACGCATATTTGGCATGGGTAGCTTATGTGGACAAAAGGTTATGAGGGTCTAAGCATGAACCGCCCCAAATAGCCAAAAAAAGGCATGGCACCTGAGGGGAAAAAGGCCTTGCAGCGAAGGGTTAAGGTATATCAAAATCAGTTGGGTCATTAACTGGCTCAGAGACTCTAATGACTTTGAACTGTGTCTTTACTAGTCACAGTTGACTAGACTGCTAATCACCATTAACTTCATCACCAAATCAGAAGGACAGACACACAATGATTTCATTTCCATGTGTTTATATTGTTAGGATGGGAGGTAATTGAACATAGGGAATCTTTGTAGGACAACCATGATTTTTCTTAGGTGCTGGAATCTCACTAGCTAATGCCTCAGGCCACCGAAATCTCCAGTGTGGTGCCAAGGTTGAATCAGCATCAGATTTAAATCAAAATGCTCCCCGAAATTCCCCCACTCTCTATACCTTGCATAAATCTAAATGCTTTTTTGGGAGAAAACATTTTCAATCACTAGAAACCCGATACAGTCTGAATATGACAGAGTTTTTTGGGCCACAATCTCATAGGATTACATTGGCCATAGTGCCATTTCAACCCTAGATGGTGCTAGCACCTTTTGTTGCTAGCCCCAATTTAGATCAACCTAGATCTGAGTTAGCTATGGTGTGGCTTTCTCATCATAGATATTCTCCATATTTTACAAATTTGTAGGAAAGGATATTTTTGGAAAAAAGCTTAACAAATCGCCTGATAATGATTCTATTATGCTTGAGCAGATTGAGGACTTCCAGAATAAGTCCGAACGTAAAAAGTTGACCGGGACCTTCCAGCCATCGTATCCGAGAAGGGCTCCACGGACGTCGGATCAAGATCCAGGTTTACCCCGGTCGAAGGATTTTCATCTCGAAAAAACGACTAAGTCCGAAGGTAAAAATCACCACCGAGGAAACCGACTTCGCGTATCCGGACAAGGGCTCCAGGAGGTCGGATCCAACTGGCAGGTTCGTCCCGGGGAAGAAAAACATCAAAAAAGAGACTAAGGCCCTCATTACGAGCCTGGCGGTCTGTGACCGCCAGGCTCGCGGTTGGCGGGAGCACCGCCGACAGCCTGGCGGTGCCCCTTAGGGCATTCTGACCGCGGCGCTTTGGCCGCGGTCAGTGCAGGAAAACCGGCGGTCTCCCGCCGGTTTTCCGCTGCCCGTCAGAATCCTCCAAGGCGGCGCAGCATGCTGCGCCGCCTTGGGGATTCTGACACCCCCTACCGCCATCCTGTTCCTGGCGGTTCGCCCGCCAGGAACAGGATGGCGGTAGGGGGTGTCGCGGGGCCCCTGGGGGCCCCTGCAGTGCCCATGCCAATGGCATGGGCACTGCAGGGGCCCCCGTAAGAGGGCCCCGCTTGTATTTCACTGTCTGCATAGCAGACAGTGAAATACGCGACGGGTGCAGTAGCACCCGTCGCACCTTCCCACTCCGCCGGCTCGATTCCGAGCCGGCGTCCTCGTGGGAAGGTTGTTTCCCGCTGGGCTGGCGGGCGGCCTTAAGGCGGCCGCCCGCCTGCCCAGCGGGAAACTCAGAATGCCGGCCGCGGTCTTCAGACCGCGGTGCGGTATTCCTGCGGCGCAACTTTGGCGGGCGGCCTCCGCCGCCCGTCAAAGTTGTAATGAGGGCCTAAGTCAGAAGGTAACTTTTTAACCGAGGCCTCCCGCGACTTGTAGCCGAGCAGGGCTCCATCGCGGTCGGCCTGAAATTTGACTTTGCCCCGGTCCTGGTGCAACCAGATGACCCGATTGGCGCTTTTCGTTTCTAAGCGCTAGAAAATAATAATACTTTAAAAATTCATATCTCCGGTTCCCCTGAACTGATTTTAATCGTTTTTGTGTCATTTTAAAGATAAAAATATAAGCTATTTTTATAAATTGGTTTTGGATTTTTAAACTGTTTCCTGTGTTTTATTTAATTACTGTTTTGTGATATTTGAATGCTTTACACTTTGTCTCCTAAATTAAGCCTTGACGCTCGATGCCAAGCTACCAAGGGTAGAGCTGGGATTAATTTACTGAGACCTAACTGTACTTTTGTGGAGGTTTGTGGCTTGTTGCTAGGTGTAGGTACCTACCTGCCCTACCAATAACCCATTTTCCAACACTCACATACACAGCAGATGGCACAAACCTACCAGTATAGGTCTCCTTGCAATGCACATGCATAGACGCTGTTGTCATGGGTGAATGTACCCTCATTGTGGTGCCAGCCTTCATTTGGTAATGAAAGATGACACTACAATGGCATGCATATATGTATGCGATATGCGTGTTGTGCCAGTGTGTCCCCAGACATTTGTGACATACTTGTCTCTCTGACATATGCATATCACAGTGATTTTAAAAAATTACTGTGAGATATCTATGCCTGCAGTGGTCCCAACCTCCTCTGCAGCACCCACCCAATGTACCCTGGCAATGCAGCCTCCTTACCTTTGAGTCCGGCGATGCGGGGGTTGTGTTTTCTCCAAAGGACAGTGGCAACAGTGACAACAGGTTTCATCCAGATGTGTTCAGTTCGAGACCGAGATGGAACAGGGAACAAAGGTGACTTTTCACCCCTCACTCCCAATCTGCCAGCTCAGAAGTGGAGGTCAGAAAGCCACTTTTTGCTTGGCGGTAAGGCACATCCGAATCTATGAGGTGGGAAGGGTGGCTGGGGTACCACTGGCAGCCACTTTTCCCTATTCTGCCGTCGATGCAGGCAGTGTTTCTCAGCAGAGCCAGCAGTAACAATGCAGACTTTCGGCTACGGGACCACCAACATCTAAATATGGTGGGTGGACTGTCACAGCAGCGGATGGGTTTTCAGTCTAAAGCTCGCCAGCAGGACCGTTACCATCAACATCTAAATCAGGCACTAGGTATCTACAGATTGCATTCAATTAAAAGATGTTTGGTTTATGCATCACATGGTCTGCATAAACAATAAGCAATCTTAATTGTAACTAATGACATAATATCTCTGTTGGCTTTCCTTTAATCTACATTTACTGGTGGTCATCATCTAAAGTTAGAAAACTAAAACTAAGAAAACAAAATAAGAGGTAGACATCTAAGCAAGAACCGGTTCTCCAGAATTTAACCTCCAATGAATATAATGTATCACATTTTAGATTTGAAAACATATGTCTAATTCCTGGAACTGAGGGTGTAATATTTTTGCAGTTGACCCTAATGAATGGCTGTATAACAGAGCAAGCGTACACAAAATCCAGGTTATGTTGTGGTCCCTCAGTGTTTATAGGGAACTATATCTGAAAGGGTACATACAAGTTTTGCACTTTAACTAAAATATGGTCTTGTGGAATAATCAATGGAGTAGACTCAAAAAAACAATGGCCCTCATTATGACCCTGGAAGATGGCGGTATTTTGGAGAAAGGTACTGCCAACAGGCTGGTGGTACCTTTCCCCAAAATATGACATTGGTGGTTCAGCTCAAGCCAAACCGCCAATGTACCACTCCGTCCACCAGGGCGGTGACAGCCGCCGGACTGGAGACTTCAGTCTCCAGCCAGGCGGTCGTCACTGTCCCACCCGCGGGATTATGACCCTGCCTACTGCCATGGTTTTCATGGCAATCTTACCGCAACAAAAACCATGGCGGTAGGCACTATCAGTGCTGTATCATGGATCATGATACAGTCTGCGCTGGTTTACTGGTGTGTCGCTGCTGCTGGCAGCAGAGCCACATTACCACCGTCCGCCGCCATGACCGATACATAGATACAAAGCCACATCATCATTGTAAAATTGTATCTTTTTTCTCCACAGTAAACAACTGTGCAGGAGCTTATCCTCCTGAATTGTAAAGGCAATCAGCTCAACAAAAAGCATAAGAAGATAACTGAGAATGGTTATCCAGTTCTATCAACACAATAGATTTGGAGCTCTTCTCCTCCGCTTACGTTCAGCATGTGCACTGACCTGGTGAACTGGTTAGAATCTTTATTCTACTTATCACTGCCCTTATAAAATTCAAGTTCCAGGTCGAGCCTTCCCCCATGAACAAAACAATCACTTGCCTAGGCAGCTAATTTTAGGCCTTTATAAATCCTGTCAGCCATACAAGTGGGGCAGTTGTTTTATCAGGGCAAGTGGGGTATCACTGGATGGTAGGAATTTTAGGGATTCCTGTGGATTCCAGAAGATTCATTCACAGAAATGTCAGAAATCTGTGTGATTTTAGAGAAGGTTTGAAGGTCATTGTGGGTAAGAAAACTTCATGGGAACTAAGCAAGGTACCCACCCTGGAATCCTCTGTTTTTCCAGTTTTCAGAAGTATCCCTGGTGATTAGGTTTGTATGGGGGTGCCACCACATGGTCCCAATAAAAAAGATAACTATGTTGCTTATCTCTCAATGTAGCCCTTTAGGGCCTTTTGGGTGGCAGTCTCTAGTACCACTCTTACAAGTGGGATATCGTTCTTCTTGAGATGCATGTTAGAACGCAGGGTGGCAAGAAATGTGTAGCTTCCCACAGATTCCAGAATTGTCTGTCAAAGAAATGTGAGGAAAAAGTGTGTTGTTTGCCAAAGACTGAGGTCTGCAAGGGTATCTGAGTAAAATTACATAGTGAGAGCCAATACAGTCACCCCATTTTGGAATCATATAGGTATCTAGTTTTCATAAATGCACACTCAGACTTGGTTGTTTGAAGCATATTTAACACATAACAAAAACATTTGTCCCCACAAAAACAGGAAATACAGAGCTCATAATCTGACAGTGACTTGACAATATGAACAGTAGTGGCTTATCCCATAGCCTTTCAATCTATGATGAATCACTGTGTTTTCTTTGAGTCCCCACTCTGCCTTCTACGGACCATATCAAGAAAATCTAAACCACATTATCCCACCTTAAATTATCTTCTGTGGTCATCTAGTCCACATCTAGATCTTTCTCTTTAACACACTGATTGAGGCAATGCATTGCTTATCAGTTACCCATAGTCTTGTTAACACCAATCAAAGCAGTTTTTGATGCAGCGATGACTCAACTATTCCCCAACCATGCACATCTCTACTATCTGTGAACAACTGCATTGTCTCCCATTCCTTGTCAGATTACAGTTCAAGGTTTGTTGTATAGGATCCAGTATGAGGTTCACCTGTTGAGCACCACCAGACATTACTAAGTGTGTGGTGAGGCTTGCACATCTAAGAGCAAATCTATGAACATGCTGGATATCCAAAGACCTACAAATGTACATGCTTTCTCTGTATGTGACTCAAGGCTCTCATATAGCCTTTGTGCATAAGGCAAGGCCCTTCAGTGGCATTTGTTCCTTTACCTCTGTTAGAATTTGGGTTTCTGTTTGACTGGGGTGTGAGCCCTGGTTAAGTAGCAACCACAATCCTAGTCAAGGTAAGGCACAAGCAAACCTCAAATTAACCTGTGCTCAAACCCTAGTAGCTTGGCACAGAGCAGTCGGACTTAACTTAGAGGCAATATGTAATGTATTTGTGCAACACATCAAACAGTAAAACAGTGCAAGCATCACACAAAAAAAGATCCTACACCAGACTGGAAAAATAGATCTGAATTTAACAAATAAAAAAAGTTAAGAATTGTGAAAGAATAAACTATAAGGTAGTGCCTAAAAGTGCAAAGCACCAGCCACCACTTTCTGGTCGCGCTGGACTGTGTCATAGTCAGAAATTCAAGCTGACCACGATATAGTGCAGGCCAGACACAGTCCCAGTTTAGTCCCGGTGAAGATTTGCCTTCTCAAGTGTTATGCCAAGAGATTTGTTCTTGTTGGAGAAGGTCACAGGGAGCATGTCAAAGGCAGTGGTTGACATGGTGTGAAGAGCAGGCCAGGGGTCATGGAAAGGGTAGACTGGAGCCTTGTGGTGGCAGTCCTCCATGGTGATCAATGCTTGCTGTAAGATCTGTCTGGGCTGGTGGCAGCTCACACTGAACTTTGGTGCAAGCAGTGTGGTGTCAACAGGCCTGTGTGCAGTCACAAGGAGCCCAAAAGCGTGACTTAAAAAGCCTTTGAGCCACACTAAGGGTCTAGGGTCTCTGAGGTTCTACTTGGGAGTCGGGTACTCACTGCTGCTGGGTCCAGGAGCTGGTTGGGGAACATTTTATGTCCCTGAGGCTCAGATCAGGACGCAAGCAGACTAGCCCTTTTAGTCACTCTGGGGTCCCAGGTTCAAGATGAGTTTGCAGGTCCTGTTCTTCTTCCCAGGCAAGAGGACAGCAGGCAGCAGGTCAGTACAGCAAGGCAGCAGTCCAGCAGAATGGCAGTCCTTTTAGCAGCACAGCAGTCCTTCTTTTTGGCAGAATATCCACACCTCCTGAAGTGGTGGTGTTCGAAGTCCAGTATTTACAAGCAATTGTGCCTTTGAAGTGGGGGAGAAGCTTTTAGAGATTTTCCTTTGAAGTCATTGAAGTCTCTAGGTATTCTGCCTTCCCTGCCCTGGCTACAGAATAACTACTGGGGGTATATAGCCAAGTGTCAAGTCTGGACACAGCCTATTCAGATGTAAGCAGGGCTCTGAACAGCTCCACTCTCCCATCCTGTGATGGCCCATCCAGGTATATTTAAGCTCCCTATTGTGTGTGGCTGCCTAGGTGGAATACACAAAGCACAAATGTCAGCTATACTCAGTCATGTGACCACAGACAGGATACAGGCACTAAATGTTAAGACAAGAAATAAGCAACTTTCTAAAAGTGGCATTTTCAGAATTGCAATTTAAAATCCAACTTCACCATGAAGTTCTGATTCCAAAGATACCAAAGTTGCATTGGTTATCTCTTCCCAGTTCGAAATTACACTTATAAAATGTAACAAGGCAACTCCAGTGTTGTCCTAAAGGGGAGATAGGCCTTGCAGTAGTTAAAAACAACTTTTAAGAGTTTTTCACTACCAGGACATGTAAAACGTAAACGTATTTGTCCTACTTTAGCACCCTACCATTTTGGATGTCCAGGACCTATCCTATGGGTGACTTCTTGTGTTAAAAGGATGGTTTGGGCCTGGCAAAAAAGTTAGTGTTGCCAGGCCAAAATGCTGGTTTGAAACTGCATACATAGGCATACAATGGCAGGTTGGAGACATACTTAAAGTGTCACTTAAGTAGGTGGCACAACCAGTGCTGCAAACCCACTAGTAGCATTTAATTTACAGGCCTTGGGTACATGCAGTACCACTTTACTAGGTAAATATAAGCAAATAACTATGCCAATTGGGTACAAGCCAATGTTACAATTTTTAGAGGAGCGAGCACAAGAACTTTCGCAGTGGTTAGCAGTGGTAAAGAGCACACAGTCCTACTGTCAACCAAAAAAATCAGCAAAATTCAACACATAGTGGAGGTCTGAAGGCAAAAATGCTTTTTTAGATTTGCTGGTCCCTGCCACCTCCCTTTGTATAATCTTAAAGAAAGCTTTAGCAAAATGTGTCAAACTAAAAATCAGTGCAAACTAAATTATTATTCAGTACCACTCCCTAAAATTTGCTTATTCAGTTATTTAAATATTTGTAGTGTACAGTACTGATCCCATTTAGGAAAGAAAAGTAATATCTTATGCATTAACACTTCATGACACGCTGGTTTTCTTATTTAGTTGCACTGATTGGGACATACAGATTAAATATTTATTTTACCTACACACAGAAATGTAGCATGCAGCAAGGGTGCCAATGTTGCAAGCAGGATTGTTTTTGTGCAGTAATGGACACCTTCTCGCACAGAAACAATCCTCAGAAGCTGCTTCCTCTAGAAAGAGGAAACAATGAGGAGAAATAAAGATATTTGTCCTCATTGTGCCTCCCAGGAAAGGTATAGCATTTTGAAGCATTCCCAGGTGTACCAGACTTGGTAAATCTGGGGATGCATTAAAATCCATTGCTGTATACATGGGTATACATGGGAAGACACACGCACCACCCATGGCCTTTTGAGGGCAGAGTAACAAAAACAGATTTACTAAGCCACGCAGGGCCATGCATGGTAGACTTGTTTTGCTTTGCTTGGATGAAGGATGATGCTAAACTTTTAATAATATGCCTCAGCGAGGGGCGCACTCGAGAGGGGGTGGACACCCCTGAAATCCATAAGACTTCAGTCCAGACATCACTAGATGAAATCATCGACAGAATCTCCACTCTGATTTACATTGATCTCATGTTTAAACGTTGAATAGACTTGCATAATGGTTATCATATACATATTAAAATTCTCAGTAAAGTTTAGTGTACCCATTTTTTTTAAAGTTACTGACTTTTATTATCCATATTAAAAAATCCTGGTTATACTGCAATCATTTACAACATTTATAATGTTGTACTTCAGCGTTTAATGTGTTGTTCCTATTTTTATGTATACTTAAAACTTCACAGGGCATGGCACTCAATAAAACATGATTTACACTGCTTACACTGCTTAATTGTGTCTTTGGTTCAGTTTTTCTTTTGGAAATGTCATTCTGTTTAATGTGTCCAGTTTTAGCTGAATGCAAACTTGACTGTTTAAATTTATAGTCATCATTAAACCTGTGAAATCCAAAGCGAACACACTGATGAACTCATGTTACACAAAATCAGACTGCAAAAGGCTGGAGTAATTGTATATGTGAAGGGAATGTTCACAAAATATGAGGTCTGTTTACAGCCATTAACAAAAGCCAAGCTGATCATTTGCATCTCAAATAAACTCACAAATACATTGCTGTTGACTGGACTATCATGTGCACGGGTATATACACAAGGCACTGAACATGGCCTTAAATTTACCATAAACTATAAATAATTATACAAATCATTTAATGTTGACTGGGGGTCGTCAACATCAGGCGAAATTCAGAAAGCTCAATCTAAATACTTGAGGATAAATGATTGCTGCCAATTGGAAGAACTAATGATGCTGCTGTTTGTTTCCAGCATTTTATATTGAACGTTTGGGGTGATTTTGTTTTACAATAACCTTAAATAGCTGGAATGTTCAATTATTGTCAGTTTTTTTTGTTTTCTGTGCAAAGTGGCCTATGCTGTACTTTCTAGAGTATTCATGAGGACTCATCATCCTACTGTCCACCTTATCACACCTGCAAGTCTTTGTATGCTACCACCCTCTGCCAGCTACATGTCCAAACAATACCAGCTGATTTTTATTGCTGAAGAAGCCAGTATCCCTTGCTTCACCAGGAAGCGACAATATTTTTTCAGATCAGGTAGTCATCCCACGGACCACTGCCTACTTTGAAAAAATGAAAAAGACTTTTCATTTTTTTTGTTTGAAATGCATCCCGTTTTCCTTTACGGGAAAACAGGCTGCATTTAAAAAAAAATGCTTTATTTAATTAGTGTGTGTTTGCTTTTGTCACCCTTCGTGCCAGACGTGGGTACCGGGCTCACCATGTCACTGGATTCAAGCTAGCCTGGCTGATGATGGGTGATACCCTGAAACTGGTCCCAGGATGCTTTTTTACGGTCCAGAGAGGACATGGCCTGGCAGTTGGTGCTGGAATGTTCTCATGTGGAACAGGGTCAAGACAGATTTGCAAGTGTCTTGGTCCAAACATGGGTGGTGTGGTGAGCAAAGGAATTGATGGATTAAAAACATATCTGTGACCAGAGGTGAATGTTTGAGTGGTTCCACATTCCATCCATCATTTGTGTTTGTTTGCTTTTATTTGAAAAGCAGTAACAGACATGGTGGTCTGCTGTCCCCAGCAGGCCACCATCCCTGTCAGTCCAGCCATTCCCAATGAGGTTGCAAATTGCGACCTACCTCATTAGTATTGATTCCCATTGGGAATTGCGAAGTGTTAAACACAGTTATACTTCCCAGTTTGCAATTTCCTAGTAGCGAATCACTAAGATTCACTATTAGGAAATTTCAAAGCCAAACCTACATACAACTGGCACATAGTAACACTGCATTATTAGTTTAAATATATTGCATTGCAAGGTGTTTTGGAACCCAAAAAATTTGAATTTGGAATCTAGTGCATTGTAATACTGTTGCTAGGTAAAAATGTGTATGTCTAATTCCCCACTAGAAACAGAGAACAGAAAGATCACATCAGTGATCTATTTTAATGGGCATGAAGGCAATATGAGGAAGGAAATGATGTGGAAGAATAACCTGCAATATGAATAATAAGTGATTGTCATAATTGAAGAGCAGAAATCCAACTATAACAAAAGAGCCATATGGGGCCTCAATTGAATCATACATTAAACATGAATTATGTAGTTCCCGTTCAGCAGCAATATTTGACAACACAACATGCAGCATTAAGGTGCTCTTCACTAAACTCCATGCTTGTCCACTTGGGCACTTAAGGATCCCGAGGGCTCCTGGCAAAGGCGAGCAAGGCTCAGGAACTATGAACATTGTCACTTTCTCACATGCATCTACAGTTCATTTGAATCATCCTTAGCAGATAAGTGACAGGTGTATTAAGGGATGTGGTGGGTGGCAGGAGAGTGGTAGGAAGGCTGAGAAATGAAAAGAGGTGAAGTTACTCAGAATAGAGGGTGAGACTAGAGGAAGGTCTGGAGAGAGAAAAATAATGGTAAAGAAAGAAGAAATAAACTGAACAGGAAAAGGTTGAGTAGGTGAAGTAGAAAGGACACACCCTTAGTGAAGAAGGAATAGGGCCCTCTTGCTGAAGCTGGGGAGAGAAGTGTCAGAAACTACTGCATACAGCAGATATACTGCTATGCTGAGTTTTTGTTTTGGAGCTTCTGCTATGTCCAGTTATTGATCAACATGGCTGGCAAAGAGGCAGATGGCCTCTGAAGCACACCATACAGTCTGCTGCTTGGCACTGCATCTCTTAGTGATGCTGTCAGCCTGGGTAGCTGTCTTGCAAAAAATTGATTGAAATGCCTTGGAGTCGTGCTGAGGCATTTCAAGCAAGAACCATCTTGGCTCATTGAGCAGATATAACTCTCAAAACACTGCACACAAAAAACAATCCCTACCAAATGAATGTGCTGCTAAGTGTCAGACCATACTCTGTTATGAATTATTGCATTAGAAACCAAGTTGTGGCCTGGCAACCAAAGAAGATGGTGGCTTTCTCATAGCTCTCCAGGGGATAGAGGGACCTTTCCTGACGTGGCGGCAGCGTTTCCTTTTGCTGCCAATCACAATATCCTAGAACAGCAATGGTAATTGTCAGGGTATTGTTTCTCATCTTTTTCAGGCATTGCGGACCCATGTTAATCGTTTTTCAACATGCTACGAATTTCCTCCTTACACCAGCTGCTATTTTACCCGGTATAATGTCAGAAAGATGATGCAAAAAAAGCGGGCCAATTAGGAAATGCCCACTGATTCTGTCTAGCTACAGTGTGTGAGTGTTTCATTTCATTACCTCAAAATTTTTTCCATCTTGGAGACAACATAGTTATTCTATCCCTCTCAACAAGTATATTTTGAGTTTATATTAAAGGACTTCATCTCTTCTCCATTTTAAAACACTGTCACACACAGCTTTCTATACAACTACAATTTTGACAATAAGTGTTTGCAATCACTTTTGCTTCATGGGTAGCGTGAAACATTTATCCAGAGCACACGCCAAATATCTCTCTTCTCTTCTCTTCTCTTCTCTTCTCTTCTCTTCTCTTCTCTTCTCTTCTCTTCTCTTCTCTTCTCTTCTCTTCTCTTCTCTTCTCTTCTCTTTTTGTATTCCTCATCACTGGTTCTTCAGGGACTCCTAATTCACACTTCCCCTCTGCTGCCATCATTCTACATTCCAAGGCTGGTAATTCCTCTACTAAGAGACTAAAATAAATCCTCCATCACCCACTAAATCGCCTCCTGACATCTCAATGGGCCTTTTATTAGAAGAAATCAGAGCCTTATGTCCTTATAAGGAGGAGATTAATGCAAAACTCCGGTCCTTTGATGACAGAGGTGAAGAAATGACAGCTGAACAATAAATCTTGTCCTTTTTTTTACCACATCTCTCACAGTGAACCAACTTCAAACCCAAGTCTCCTTGCTTCAAAAACAGGTTGAGACTTTGGAAAATAGAAACAGAAGGAATAACCTATGCATTTATGGACTGCCAGAAAGTTCTGAAGGATCTGACTCTATATCATTTTTCAAAACATTTCTTTCTAAACTACTTCATTTACTGGAATCACCTCCTCTGAATATATATAGAGAGCTCACATACTAGGTCACCTACCTACGTCTACTCCTACATCCAAGAAGCACTTTACTTTCTTGAATATATTGACCTGCTTAAGGTTCTCACAGCAGTCAAGGCATTAAAAAGAATCTCTTGGTCTGGCAATAATATTTATTTCTCACAGGATTAAGCTAAGAGTACTGCAGAAAGGCCCACAGATTTCTTGTTCATGAGACCAACTCTAAGATGCATCAGCACACATTTTGGTATTTTCCATCCATGTGTGTTCAAAAGGTGTTTCTTCAAGACTGTGGGGTTGAGACTATGGACATGTCCAAATCTGTTAAGAGATGAATTTTAAGTCACTGTTCGTTCGTTGTTTAAATCTGCTCTTCTTTATTATTACTCAGTTGAATTTGGCTTCCATGCGACATTTAAATTATTTTTCTTATTCTATTGCTTATAAAGGTAATCATATGTTATTTTGTTTTCCCATTGTTTTTTCTTTTCACGGGTATTCATTTTCCTGTTTAAACTATGTGGTTCTTCATTCACCCATGTTTAACAAGCCCAAGTGTGTTGCCTCTTCCATGTGATTTGACTATCCCAATTCTTTTCTCAACATTATCCTTAGGTATGTTTTCCTTCCTGAATGTGTTTAACTCTTTAATTCTTAGTGAATTATCTTAAAATTAAGAAGAACAGAAATAAAATTGATTCCATGAAATACACTCAATCAACCTGAGTTCATAAATATGAAGACATCTTAGGTAAATTTGCTCAGTTTTACAAACCACTTTACGCTCCTGAACACACCCTTTCTGATTCTGACATCCTGAATTGTCTTTCATGAACACAAAATTCCTTTTTACACTCAATTATTCTTTTAGGATTTAGAGACAGACATTACTTTACAAGAACTTCAGAATGCTTTCTCCTGCCTTAAATCTGATAAAGGCCCCATCAGCTGGATTTACCTCTTAATTCATTTTACACTTCTCCAAGTTGCTCCTTCCCAAACTAATTCTTTTTCCAGCAAAGATAGAGGAACTGAACCATTTTTAGAGGTATTTATATGTCTTATTCCCAAAGATGGCAAAGACCCACATCTTTGCAGACACTACAGACCTATTTCTATTGTTAACATTGATTATAAGATTTTCTCGAAACCCCTAGACCTCCATTTAAAATCCTTTTTACCTGGAAAGGAACAAACTGGTTTTGTTAAAGATGTATATATCTGATAACACCCATCTAGTGTTTGACGTGTTATTCAAATCCACATATTTGTCTGAACCTCTAGTAGCAATTACATTAGGTGCTGAAAAGGCTTTTGATCGTACTGACTAGCGCTTTATTTTCTACACTCTTTGTGGGTTCTGTTTGAGCCTGAAATCTTTAAACTCATCTCCCTCATCCTTCTCTTAGAGAAAATCTGGACTAATATGGGTCAACCAACTTTTTATCAACAATTCCTTTCGGACTTTTTCACAGGCTAAAAATCCTTTTCATCTTCCATCTTCTTTTCATAATATATTTCAATTACTAAAGAATATTATAATTTCTGCTTACACCCATCTGCAGTCCTACACAAATCAACCCACATCATCCTCCTCCATGTTAGCTACTTTTTTTGTCACCATTTCTAAAGCCTCCATTATTTATCACCACTTACAACAAACCTCCTTAGACTTTTTTTAAATATATTTATTTATTGCATTTTCAATAACACACAAAACATACATGACACAGAACCAAAGACATTCTCCAGAATAGGCATCCGTGTACTGACATTTAAGAACATCTCAAAATCACATCAGCTAGGCTCATCTTGTAGAAACAGAGTATTGTTCCTGTTTATCTTATATTAAGGTTTCTGTTCCTGAAACTAAATAGCAGTATAGTATACCATACAAGGAACAATCATATTTGGTGAATGATATAGGCAACAAGAAAGATTAAGAACACCTGCATTAACAATCATGGAAAGCACAAACAGGTTTGATCCATTTATGTCAACCTTACGTAGCTGTTGTATTATCATCTTACTCCATGGTGGAGCCAACCATGTGCGATATCACCTGTGCAAGTGAAGCAGTTTCCTACCTCTGTAAGTAGTTAAGCAGGGGGGGCTATATGTTTGGGGGTTGTGACCTCAATAGCATCATATCCCAAATGTACTGGAGTTGCTCCTGGCAATATGAGGTGTCCTTCAGCCAGTCAGCTTTGCAAGGGAGACCCCTGTTGTCCCATCTCATGGCTACCCTATGCTTGGCCATTAGAAGCATCATGCCAACCAGTTTTTTAACCCCTGATAACACATTCTTCAGAAACCTCAAAAGGGCCACCAAAGGCGTGTGAGAAATCACTGCCGTTGTGACTGCGCCCATCATCCCAAACACCTCCTGCCAGAAGTTGCTCACCCCAGACATCCCCAAGCAGAAATCAAGAAGCCCGCATTCCTGGCTGAGCATCTCCGACAACAGAAATCACTAGGTAGTCCCATGCGATGCAACTGTACTGCTGTGTTATAAACCCGATGTAGAAATGTAAAATGAATCAACCGCAGTTGATAGTTTGGGGAAAAGGCGCAAATGTGCATGCAGCAGTAATTCTAACTAGTATCTGATATAGGCTCTACCAGATCGTGTTCCCGCAGCCTCCGTGAGATAGGGAAAGCTATTGGTGCTGTTGACTGGGTAATTTTGTATAGCCTAGTGACCAATCAATGTGTTGTTGAAGATGTGTAAAGCATTTCTAGTGCCTGAAGCACCCCCAACGCCATCGGGAAATCAATATATTGGGTTCAGATCGCAGCCTGGAGCTGAAAGTAAGTGAGCCTACAATGCAGGTGTTTGAAGCGCCTTGTTGCACCTGGTCGGGAGTAATAAATTTGCCATCCGGGTAAAGGGCTCCTATGGAGATCAACTGCATTCCCTGTAGCTTCGATCGAATGCCAGCATTTCTAATAATGGGGACCATGAACTGATCCAGAAAAGGCATGGAAGGGACATATAGAACAGCTGCTCTTGCTCTGTGACATAGGTCATGCCACGCCATCACAATGCATGCAACCATATCTACTCTATCCCGTGGCCTCTGCGGGGGCAGATAGAGGGCCCTCAACAGTTGATGGGGCCACACAAAATCACACTCTGGGGCAGTATAAGGAAAGAACTGTATTGGGTGTATCCAGGAGTGCGCAAACTGTGCCAGGGAACAGTCGTAATAAGGGACCCTGTCCGGTGCCACAGGCCCCTCCTGCTCAAATGGCAACATGAGCAATTCCCATGACACCCACAGCTGTTTTCTTGGCCACACAAAGGAAATCAACAGTGAACGCAATCTCCTCCGAAAATACTGAGTAAGCGGCACCAAGAGATTAGTAAAGAAATAGAGAAATTTTGGATCATCATCTTGGTGATGGCGATCTGACCAGTGAGTGACAGTGGTAGGGATTTCCAGCAGTTCACCTTGTCCTCCAGCCACGATATTGCCCGTCCGTCATTGGCTTCCCACAATTCATCAAGCACTTTGGCCAGCCAAATCCCAACTCCTTGGACAGGTTTAAGGTGACACTGAATTAGCTTGGGAGAATGATTTAGAAGTGGTTTGGCCTGTTTCAACTTGGTGATATATTTGGATAAAATTACAGAAAACGGCTTGTGAGGCTAACACTACACAAACTTTATTTTACATTTACAATATATTGTTCCTTTTGCCTGCTACATTTTACCATATGTATCCAGATATACCTTACAGTTGTCGGTCATGGCATTCACATCCTGTAGACATCGATCATTTATTATTCATATGTCCCTTAGTACATTAACTTCACTATTAACTCAATAATACCTTATTCCATAACTAATATTTTCCCAAGAAGCCTAGCTGATTGCTGGACTGTAGTCTTCCCACGCTCACAAATTATATATTTTATTGTTAGCAGTGGTTTTCCAAAAAATTACAAAAAAAAGGAAATACTTTTTTCAATTATCATTTCGAAGTTGGGGGTATGCAGCTTGTCATAATGGCAGACTCCATACTTCATTCTGTCATCTCCTATCACCCTTTTCAACTGGTTTGTAAGTTCACTGTTTTTTTGGTTATAATTACAATGTTTTTGTACGAACAAGCACAATTTTCTGCTCAATACCATCCTACTTAAAAGGAGGTCTCAAACCTCCTTGACATTCCTTTCTTCTCTAATTTTGAATAATAATTCACTGTATTCTTTATAGTGCATATTAATGCATAATGATTTTGTATCTTATACTCAAACTGTTATTAAATCAGACTTGATAAAAAAATATGTGACATATATTTAACATAGACAATAGGCTGTTATTTTTGATGCATCATATAATTGGGGTCCCCAATGTATACAGAGAGAGCTGTGGATCTTATCTTCATAATAGGAATGATTAGGACAAAGATTGCTACTCTATTTATTATCTGCTATTT
Organism: Pleurodeles waltl; assembly: GCF_031143425.1. Classification (NCBI taxonomy): domain Eukaryota; kingdom Metazoa; phylum Chordata; class Amphibia; order Caudata; family Salamandridae; genus Pleurodeles; species Pleurodeles waltl. The sequence goes on from NC_090439.1 coordinate 1,035,026,847, forward strand.
ACATATGGAGGCTACCAATCCAATATGGGGACAATTTACACTGTGTGTTTTTTAGTCTTATTTTGATGTTTGGCATGAGTATATGTTATGGTGAATATGGTGCACAGATCATGTGATCAAGGCCGCTCAGTCAGCTGAAATTTGTAAACTTCTAGCACTTTTCATCCTGAGTGAGCATTTTCTTTCTGGATTAATATGGATTTTTTTTGCCAGTGTGCTCTGCCGGCTCACGCTACACATCTGTCATGTAGCAGGCCCGTTTTGGAGCAAGGATTGGTGTGTTAACTTGACCATGTATGATTAACTTGGTATATTATCTTTTCCCGTTTTCTCCTTCCACTTTTTTATTTTCTCAATTATGTCTTTCTCATTGGTTTGATTGCATATTATGAGGTACTTTGTTTTCTTCAAATGAACCAATTTGAAACTTAAGAAAGCAAGATGGGATAAGTGTTGCAGTTTTTCTATCTTGATCCCTAGACTTTGATTTCTATTGGAACTTTAATAAAAGTAGTACTACAGAACAGTCTCTAGTATTTGGTTTCCATGCATTTTAATGAAACTGTATATTAGAACTGTTAAATCCAGGCACCATAAATTTAAAAATATATATATTGTATTGTAAAAAGCACTCATAGAGAACACCAGTTGACCCTGTTTTGCTCCATTTCTGTTGTGAGCACTATGTCAGCCACACAAGTGGTGTAACGTTTTTATCAGTGCAAGTGGGGTAACTCTGGTTGGTTTTGAGTGGAAAAGTTTGATAATTTCTTGTTGTGTTTTGGGCACAAGTGGGATCCAATGTTTATCAAAACACTTGAGGGAATGATGTGTGGTAGAACATTTGTGGATTACTGTGGATTCCAGAACTTTTTCTTTTATTCCAGGCATGGCATGTTGAGTCATTAAGGGTGGCAGGATCCCAACATCCATCCTTTTTGCAGCCATGATGAGTGTCTGTAAGGCTGAGCAAAGGTAAGCCTAACAGACACTCAACATATTCAGGGCAAGCACCCAGATGCTTTAAATGCCACAAAGAGCAGGCACCTGGCAGCCTGAGTCACGCTTTGCCAGGCTGAAGATTACACAACACTGAGCATGTGACCCCGCACTATTAGGTTGTGACCCCAAATGTATTGAGAGTATTAGGGTGTAGGAAGAGATTCGCTTCTGCAGTATAACCTCTTCCCAGGCCAAAAAACATGCGCAGGTTATCAGCAGAGAGTAGCCTTTCACCTGACACCCCTGCCCAAAATGACAAGCATGCATAGAAAGTTGTTTTGGGGACAGGCCTCTCCACTGACACTTCTCTCTTGGATGACAGATGTTTATAGTTGGTTCTAGAAACCTCCCAGCAGTAGGTTGTGGGAAAGGACTCACCTCTCCATTGAGACTCTGCCCCAGGGTGACAACAGGCATGTGCAGTAGGGTGTGGGGAGGGACTGTCCCATGATCTGACTCTTGAAAAACTAGTTCTATAGCTTTTTTATACTAATTTCCACAACACCACTAATGTTTCCCCTAATTCAGTGGAGTAGAATGGAGTGGAGTCCAGTGCAGTGGTATAGTATAGAAGGGTGAAGCATGTTGCAGAGCATATTTCGTTGCAGCTGAGTAGAGTGGACTGGTGTAGCATACAGTGGAGTAAAGTGTCCTGGACTGGAGTGGTGTCTTGTATTGTAAAATTAATTGGTGTGTTCTACAGTGTTGGAAAGTGTTGTAGAGTGACATAGAGTGGAATGTGAGAGCGGATTACAGTGATGTATATTGGAGTGGTGTGAAGTAGAGTGCAGTATAGTGTGGTAGAGTGGAGTGGCATAGCCTGTTGTAGAGTTGAGTGGCACAGAATTGCATACAGAGGAGTGGTGTAGAGTGCAGTAGGGCAGTTGAGTGGAGATAGTGGAGTTAAGTGGAAAGAGTGTGGTATGGTGGCATTGAGTAAGGTAGAGTGCTGTAGGCTCACGTTGGCAGAAGTATGTTGCTATGCTGTGGAGTGCTGTAGAGTGCAGTATAGTGTGGATAAAGTGTAGTAGACTATTGTTGAGTGGAGTACAGTGTCGTTGAACTGAGTACAGTTGAGTAGCATAAAGTGGAATAGCGTAGAGTTCGGAGATTCTGCCCCAATAACAGCCATAAATAAATGACTCATAGCTTACCGTCCTGATTACCGAAAAGTAATAAAGTTAGACCTTTGGTCTAAACTTACCTTTGACCAAAAGTCTAACTTTACCTTTGTGAATTGGGCCCTAAGTCTGCTTAAACTTAAAATACTACCACCGGCTGGAAGCAGATTTGTGTTATGTTTCCCTGCCTGCACTGATGCAGGTAGGGAAAGAAAACACATTGCTCCCACCTGGCGGACGCAAGCAGAATACAGTTGCTCCCTCCGGTCTGGAGCAATGTTGGCACTTGCACCATGTGACAAACTAGTTGGGGCTACAGGGGACCAAGAGGCGCTCCCCAGAGCCCTCACCATGTGCTCTGAAGAAGGGATTCCCATGCCCTAATATGGCTTGGGGGAGATTCTTGGTGCCTCCCTTTTTTTTTATTACATTTGACCCCAGGGGACATGGAATCCCTCGTCCCTATTAAGGCTGAGGGAGGTGGAGCTGCACACCCTTGTTCCATTTTATTTGGCACTGGCAATGGGGTCTAATGAGGCTTGGGAGGAGGTCTCAGTTGCCCACTCCCATATTTTAATTGGATTCACCCCTGGAATGGGGCTCATGAGTTTGTTGGCTTTTGCCCCTAGGGATGGGATTCCCAAAACCTGATAAGGCTAGAGGATTGGGGTTGCATGTCTTCCTCCCTTGTTTAATATCATTTGGCCATGAGGAATAAGGTCCCCAGACTGTTTTAAGGCCTAGGGAGGGGGGCCACGTGGCCGTCCTCCCTTTTTTATTGTTGGCACTGGCCCGGAGCATGGAGTCCCTGGGCTAATTAAGGGTTAGGGTGGCGGGCTGCATGCTCCCCTCCCCTTAATTAATAAGTTGTGGCACAGTGCATAGGGTCCCCGGGGTTTAAAGGCCAGCCCTCCACTATGAACCCCAAAGTCTGTGAGCAGGTAGGGTTGGCAGCCTGCTGGGGGTTTGGCCACATGGCCTCGAAGCAGGGCAAGCCCTGTGGTCAACTCGCACTGCGCACAGCGAAAGACCAGGGCCCACATTTGAAAGAAAATGATTGTGTGCCACATTTGGCAGCGCCACACTCTGTCCTTTTAAAAAAGCATGGATGTGCCATATTTAATATAATATAATACAGCACACCCCAGATGTTGCCCCCTGCGCCGGTGCTGATGCCACCACAGCCACCCTTGAGCCAGGCTGCAAGGATGGCTGTGTTGCTGGGGAGATTGTTTTTGTGTAGGAAGGGACGCCTTCCTGGACAAAAACAATCTTCAATGGCAATTTGCTGTCTCTATGTGTTCTGCAGAATGATTGCAGCACACATAGAAAGAGCAAAAAGCGAGGAGAAATGAAAGCATTTCTCCTCATTGCGCCATGCTACAACCATCCCTGGGGTGGCATTAGATTTTGGCTTTGCCTCACATTTACAAAAACTCGTAAATCTGGAACAGCATCAAAATGCAATGGAAGTTGCTGTGGCACGCCCATTGCATGCCCCTTCCACGCAAAGTGCTGCGTGTGAAGGGGCCATATTTACAGTTGCTGTTGGGCCACAAAAAGTGGCTTAAAGCCACCTTGTAAATTTGTCAGAGTGCATACTGCCACTAGAGCGTCACTAAAAGCGGCGATAGGGCCTTTTAAATCTGGCCCCAAGTACTTCAAGTATTAGAATGATGTCTGTCAGTTTCTCCACAATTTAGGGAAACACGTGCAATGAGAACGTGATTAGTGAGTTCTTATTGAACAGAGTCAAAAAGGCAGCAGTCCAGTCAAAAGAAACAGATAGGCGACCATGCCAAAAGGGGTGCTATTTCTCACAATAGCTTCTCCATAAAATTATGATCTTGAAAAAATCTACAAACTTGTTACAAAGAAGGTATTGGGCAAGGTTACCTTCTGCTTAGCAAATTTTGTTAAATTAAATAGGAATACATGTATTAGGAGTCGAGTGACAGCTATTCTTTATTTGATCAAAATAGTGAGTGGCTGCACTACTCATCCTAAAGTGTAGGATTTCTAATTACACATATGGACTCAAAATGTTTGTCAGTCCTATATTATCCGAGGTGCACCTTAAACACTTGTGGTGTGTAAATTGTGTTATTTTATTTGCTCAATCTAGTTTAATGGCTAAAATAATCCTTGAGGAACCATAACACAGTGATGCTAAAAAGATGCAGACATTTTGTTTCCCCAACCTCGATATAACACCAGCTGTCCTCCCTGAATCCACCTGCCACGCTCTGATATTATGATCACAATATATAATCATAATTTTTTGTGAAAGTGTATTACGGCTGCAGACTGGATAGGTGCCAATGGCTTATTAGTCAAGTCAACACTGATGACACCACCAGTTTTATTGGGAGACTTGGGGGAATGCAGAATAGCAGAACAAGTGTTATTGCCCCTTGTTTTTCTCTACATTTTTTTCCTTCCAAATGTAAGACAGTGTGTAAAAAAGACATCTATTTGAGAAATCACATGCTAGTATGGAACTCACAATTCAGAAATGTGCAAATAACCATTGCGTCTCAACACCTTATCTTGTGCCCATTTTGGAAATACAAAGGTTTTCTTGATACCTATTTTTCACTCTTTATATTTCACCAAATTAATTGCTGTATACACGGTATGAAATGAAAACCCATTGCAAGGTGCAGCTCATTTAATGGCTCTGGGTACCTAGTGTTCTTGATGAACCTACAAGCCCTATATATCCCCACAATCAGAAGTGTCCAGCAGACATAGCAGTATATTGCTTTAACAAATCTGACATCGCAGTAAAATGTTACAGAGTAAAACGTGAAGAAAAATGGCTTTTTTTTTACCTCAATTTCAATATTTCTTTTATTTCAGCTGTTATTTTCTGTAGGAAATCTTTGTAGTATCTACACAAATGATCCCTTGCTTATTACAGAATTTTGTCTACTTTTCAGAAATGTTTAGCTTTCCGTTATCTAGCATTAGTTTCACACCCAATTCTGTCACTAACTGAAAGGAGACTAAAAGCACAAAAAATAGTAAAACTGGGGTATGTCCCAGTAAAATGCCAACATTGTGTTGAAAAATGTGGTTTTCTAATTCAAGTATGCCTGTTCCTGAAAGCAGGGAATCTGGTGATTTTAGCACCACAAACCTTTTGTTGATGCCATTTTCAGGGAAAACCACAATCCTTCTTCTTCAGCCCTTTATCTCATTTTGTTTTTAAAAAAACAACATTTTTGGCTAATTTCTTGGTCTCCTTCACAAACCCTGGGTACCTCTAAAATCCCTAGGATGTTGGAAAAAAAGGAGCAAAGTTGGCGTGGGTAGCTTATGTGGACAAAAAGTTATGAGGGCCTAAGCGCAAACTGCCCAAAATTGCCAAAAAAAGGCCTGGCACCTGAGGGGGAAAAGGCCTGCCAGCGAAGGGGTTAATTGATAAAGCTACTAGAACTCTTGAAGAATGTCAGGGGGACAGAACTAAAATTACAAATCTTTTTATAGCTATTGACAGTAGTGATGAACCAATAATAATCATTATAGCTCAAATTTGTTTTCACCAGGTAATTTTATTGTATCCACATTAACTTGATCAAAAATTATCTTAATATGTTTAGCATCAAGTGAAAGAGGTATTCATTGGGTGTTGGTCTAATCATTGCCAGGCATTTGAAGTCAGTATAAGTTACTTAATGAATCTAAACCTATAGGGGCTATTTACAAATTAAACTTTACACATCAGTACATCTGTACTTACTCCAGCTCCGAGCATACATGTGACTGCTTTGGGACCTTTTGGCTGTAGAAACTTTAGAAGTGCCTACTAATTTCTGTGTGGGTGTACCTAAATCCTTCTCTAACCCTCCGACAACCCATCCTTACTCTTTCCAAAAGCCCTTCCATGTAGTTGAAAATACTCCCCATATTCCAGCCACTCCTCTGTCCCTCCCACATTTACTACAAATGCACATAGCTATGTGTGTGGAGATCTCTACAGTCCAGGGCAGAAATCTGCACACTTAAAAGGTAGGAGAGGTGAAGGTGGACACCTCTCACATAGATTAATGAATGGAGTTTTGTAGTAAATTAGTAGTAGTATTATAAAACTACTATACATACTACAAAATGGTGTTTGTAAGTCGGCCCCTGTAGAGTTTATTTAGTCTTACCTTAGAGATCAACATTTCCTATTAAGCACACTTTAACTGATATCTGGGTTAATTTCAAATATGCCGAAAACATATCCATTACACAGATGTTTTGATTTGGATAATTCTCCAATTTGTAATTTTCCTGTAAACATACTTTGGGGATGTAGTGTAAATGATATGGATTACTGTTGGCATGTCTGATGATCTTCTGCATTATTCTAAAGGATGCAAACCGGTTTACTTCTCGAATGGTAATTTTGGATCCACTTTTTATTTCTCTGATGTTGGCGATTGGCTACAAAACTCACTCGGAATGAAAGTTATTTAAAAAGTGCCTAACCCCATTTTACAGAACAGGTGGAAGGTGCTTTGTTGGAAGTACTCAATATATAATGTTGGGAACTAAGTATAACCCACAACAGAATTTGTTTAAAAAACAAATTCACAGCAGTAACGTACATTCTTTGTTGTTTTAGCTGAGTGGTAATGAGCAATAATAGTCAATTCAGTTCCACTGACCACAAACATGTTATCTCTTTACAGGAAAAAATACTGGGGGTCATTACAACCCTGGCGGACGGTGTTAAAGCGGCGGTAAGAACGCAAACAGGCCGGCGGAAAAAAAATGGGAATTATGACCGTGGCGGAAATCGCCAACAAAGACAGCCACTTTAACACTCCGACCGACACGGTGGTACAGACAAACAGCACGGCAGTCACCACCAACAGACAGGCGGAAGACAAAGTACCGCCCACAGTATCACAACCTACCAATCCGCCACCTTTTCCGGGGCGGATTCACCGTGGATAAAAACACGGCGGAAACAGCCATTTCAGTGGAAAAACGCTCCCCTTTACACACTCCACGAGGAAGGAGGACACCATGGAACTGGAACTCCAAATACTCCCTGCGCAAGTCTTCCTGCTCCTGTACGACCATCATCAACGCCGGCGTCGAAGACAACGGTGAGTTCTGCACCTACAACATAGGGGAGGGGGAAGGCAAAAGTCAGGGACACACACACGCAACACCCCCACCCCGACCCTCACCCACTACAACACACACACCAATATATATCCAAACATTACAGTAACAACCTCCAAACCCCCCGGAAGAATGCAAAGACAAAAGGAAATGAATTTAACCATTGTAATATATGAAAATACAGTAACCAAATATATACAGATATACTTTCACATTCAACAAAATATACATCACGATTAGTAGTGCAGGTAATGCACCATTCAATGCCCGTGGACCACTGGGCCCAAAATGCATGGGTGAGGCCCACACACGATACCTGAGTAAAACGGAGACAACACTGCTGGGGCATCAGATCGAAATACAACAGGCACCTCAGGGGGAAGGGAAAGGGGGGGCACCTCAGCCGGATGAGTGCAGCACGCCAGATCCACGAGGGGGCTCCATGCCCATTGATGTATCCTGGGGAGTGCAAAGCCACAGTCTCTCAAGTCTCTACAGTGGGTGGGTTGCCCACTGTTACATCCTGGGGAGTGCAAAGCCACAGTCTTTCAAGTCTCTACAGTGGGTGGGTTGCCCACTGTTACATCCTGGGGAGTGCAAAGCCACAGTCTCTCAAGTCTCTACAGTGGGTGGGTTGCCCACTGTTACATCTTGGGGAGTGCAATGCCACAGTCTATCAAGTGGATGACAGTCTCCACTGGTTCTGTAGGGGGGTTGGTGCCCAGAGTTGTTCATCCTGCCAAGGACTGGGGTAGTAGATGTATCTCTCTACTGGTTCTAGAGGGGGCTTGGTGCCCAGAGTGCTTCATCCTGTTAAGGACAGACGGAGTGGATGCTGTTCTCCACTGGTTCTGGAGGGGGCTTGGTGCCCAGAGTGCTTCATCCTGCCAAGGACTGGGGTAGTGGATGTATCTCTCCACTGGTTCTGGAGGGGGCTTGGTGCCCAGAGTGCTTCATCCTGTTAAGGACAGACGGAGTGGATGCTGTTCTCCACTGCTTCTTGAGGGGGACTGGTGCCCAGAGTGCATCACTCTCCCCGTGACGGTCCCAGTTCCGTCACTGCCCCTGCCGCACATGGGCTAGCGGTGCTTGAGTTGGCGGTCTTTGCCCTGTTCAGCGGTGCTTGCCATGGCGGTCTTTGCCCTGTTCAGCGGTGCTTGCCCTGTTCAGCGGTGCTTGCCATGGCGGTCTTTGCCCTGTTCAGCGGTGCTTGCCCTGTTCAGCGGTGCTTGACTTTGCTGTCTATGACCTGTTCAGCGGTGTTTGCCATGGCGGTCCTTCATTGCCCAGCGGGGCTGTGGCTGCCGGGGCCCTCCTGGGCACTGACTCTGGCGGTGGCCTCCTGGCCAGTGAAGATGGGGCTGCCCTCCTGGGCACTGACTCTGGCCAGTGACGATGGGGCTGCCCTCCTGGGCACTGACTCTGGCGGTGGCCTCCTGGCCAGTGACGATGGGGCTGGCGGTGGCCTCCTGGGCAGCAGGGATGATGGCGGTCTTCTCCGCCGTGCTGCCCTTCCCAGACTTTGGCGATTTCTTCTGCCCCTTCCCCACCTTGGGAGGAGTCACAGCTGAGTGGACTCTCCCCCCGGGACCCTTGTGAGCGGCTTTGCCGGCTGGAGTCTTCCCCCTCTCCCGTCGGGCACTGTCCAACTTCTGGTGCTTCACAGCGGGGGGGACTGGCTGCCCTGGTGCCCGGTGCACTCCACATACCTCTAACAGGCACCACTGGTACCGGCGATATTTTGGCTGAGGTGCTAGTACGGGACCTATGAATTGGGGGTGGGGTGGTGGGAAAGAGGTCAATGTTGCTCAGGAAAAGTTTCTTACGAACACTGGGACAGAATTGGGGCTGGGAGTGGAGGAAGAGGAGGTGGTTGTAGGAGGTGTAACTTTTGTTGATTTGGGTGCAGGTGCATGCGCTGGAGGCTGTCGTGAGGTGGATGGCTGTTGGGTGGGTGTGTGCCCGCGTTTGTGTACTTTGGGAGGGGGCGTCACAGACACACTGGGAGAGGACACAGGAGATGTGTAAATGGTAGTGGGGGTGGTGAGTGCAGGTGAGCGGGGTGTGGTGGTGGGTGTGCTGGTGCGGGACCTAGTGGCTGTAGTGGTAGTGCATGCAGGTGAGAGTGTAGACAACACTGGGAGGGAGGAAGAAGACGTCGAGGAGGGGGACACAGTGGAGGCAGTGGATGTTGCTGTGTCTGTATGTGTGTGATGCTTGCGTGAGTGCCTGTGGGATGTGTGGTGCTTATGTTTGCCTGAGCTTCCCTTGTGTGTTGAGGTGTGTGCAGGCTGGTCTGATGGTGTGCTTGGGATAGGCTGGGGTACAGGGGATTGGGTCTGGGTGGAGGAAGTTGGAGAGGGGAGGCTAGAGACAGGGACAATGGCTGCCATCAGTGCTGAGGCCAGAGATTGCAGGGTTCGATGAAGGGCAGCCTGACCAGAATGAATGCCCTCCAGGAATGCATTTGTGTGTTGCAATTCCCTTTCTACACCGTGGATGGCATTCAAAATGGTAGACTGCCCAACAGTGAGTGACCTGAGGAGGTCAATGGCCTCCTCACTGAGGGCAACAGAGGTGACAGGGGCTGAGGTGCCTGGGGCGAAGGTGATGCCCACCCTCCTGGGTGAGCGGGCACGGGGCAAAGGCTGAGGGGCTGCTGGGAGGGCGGTGCTGGTAGGGGGGGTGGCGGCTCTACCTGTAGAAGTGGGGGGCAGAGATTTTGCCGCCACCAAAAGGGAGCTCCCATCGGAGGACGAGTCCGTGTTGCTGGTTGCTGATCCTGTGACCGCCGTGAAGCTCCCCTCGCCCTCCGTCCCACTGGTGTATTCAGAGTCCATGGTGTGGCCCTCCATGGCCATGTGGGATGCAGCTCCCTCGTGCTTCGGTGCCACTGTACCTCTGCCTGATGAAGCTGATGCACACAAGAACAGGGAGAGCACAAAAAGGGGGGGGGACAACAGAAGAAAGACAGGTTGAGTGCATGGCTTACCGCTACCGTTGGCGGACAATACAGACACAGCAGCCCCCTGCACTACGGCGCGCTGTTGGGCTCTACTGATGCAGTTCCTGGGATATGGCCTACATGGCTATGGTGGACATCAGCACACATAGATGACACAGGGGCATGTATACCTGCACTTGGCACTCTACAGAGGTGGGGTGGAGTGCCACATGCCCTGCATTACAGAGGGGCCTAGCCTACGGAACTAGCCCTGGCCGAGGGAAACCCTTAGCCCACCTCCCCCACCAAGACACCTTCACTGCGTGCAAAGTCCGCTGAATGAGAGTGTACTCACCCCCTTGTGTCTGCTGTGATGCCCTCAAGCGCCCATCCAACTCAGGGTAGGCCACCGCCAGGATTCTGAACATCAGGGGGGTCATGGTGCGACGGGCACCCATCCCACGTTGGGAGGCCATCCCCAGCTGAGCCTCCGCCGTCTTCTTCCTCCAGCGGCGAATGTCCTCCCATCTTTTACGGCAGTGGGTGCTCCGTCTCTGGTGGACCCCCAGGGTCCGGACGTCCTTGGCGATGGCACGCCAAATATCCTTCTTCTGGTGGGCGCTGACCTACATGAATTGTACAGGGGGAAAAGAAAAGTTATTACCAACTGCACCGTCACAGTGATTGGCCCCCATCCCTACCCTTGCCATGTGGCACATGCACTCACCGTTGTTTCATGCACGCCTCAATCTCCCCCCCCCCCATCTTTCATCCACCCCACTCCACACAGGCATAGCCCATACAGCATGCTCCCACTGTACTTACCTGTTTGTCTGTAGGACCATAGAGTAGCGTGTACTGGGGGAGGACCCCATCCACGAGTTTCTCCAACTCCTCCGATGTGAAGGCAAGGGCCCTTTCCCCAGACGCACGAGCCATTGTCTATTCCAGACCGAGGTCACAGCAGCACTTGCAGTGTAAGTCCTCTCCTGTCGAAGATCAGGTATCGAGTGATTCAACAGATAGAAAATGGCGGTCACTTCTGCGGCGGTGACATCCGCGGCGGTGCGTATCATCACCACCGGCGCACTTCGCCATTGGCTCCTGGGACCCATAGGGTCCAATGTTAACCAATGCAGCACTGCGCAGCGGTCTTCGACCGCCTACCGCAACGGTCTACAACGCCAGCGCAGTTACCTCACATCCCATTGTCCCAGTTTAGAGGTCAGGCAGCCGCCATTTCAGGGGCCCACATGGCTTCATTTTCAACTGCGTCACACATACCTAGGCCTGGACTCAACACACATACAGACAACTTTTTGGATTATGTTTCGTGTTCTGTGTAGACTGTGGGTACATACCTCTGGGTTGCTTGACTCTGTGGTCGCTGTTGTCCTTCCTAGGCACCGTCAGCTGGGACATGTGCAGAGATGGCGGAATCCTCCGGTGTACCGACTGCTGGTGGACCTGTTGACAATGGAGGAGCGACATTTAATCATCACCTACAGGTTTGACCGTGCCACAATCCAGGAACTGTGTACCCAGTTGGAGCCTGACCTGATGTCAGCTATCTGCCATCCTACAGGGATCCCCCCTCAAGTGCAGGTGCTATCAGTGCTCCATTTCCTTGCAAGTGGGTCTTTTCAAACAACAGTGGCCATGGCATCAGGGATGTCCCAGCCTATATTTTCCAATGTGTTGTCCAGAGTGTTGTCTGCCCTGCTGAAACACATGAGGGGCTACATCGTTTTCCCTCAGGTGGAGGATTTGGTTATTGTTAAAGGTGACTTCTATGCCCTTGGACATATCCCCAACATAATAGGTGCCATTGATGGGACCCATGTGGCTTTGGTCCCCCCCACAGGAGTGAACAGGTGTACAGGAACTGGAAGAGTTATCATTCGATGAATGTACAGATGGTATGTTTGGCAGACCAGTACATCTCCCAGGTAAATGCTATCTTCCCTGGCTCAGTGCATGACGCCTACATCCTGTGACCATATGTGATGGGTCAACTCCAGAGGCACCGTGTGTGGCTATTAGGGGACTCTGGTTATCCCAACCTGTCATGGCTACTGACCCCAGTGAGGAATCCCAGGACCAGGGCAGAGGAACGCTACAATGAGGCCCATGGGCGGACTAGGAGGGTGATCGAACGCACCTTCGGCCTCCTGAAGGCCAGGTTCAGGTGCCTCCATATGACAGGTGGTTCCCTATTCTACTCACCAAGGAAGGTTTGCCAGATCATCATCGCCTGCTGTATGCTTCACAATCTGGCTTTGCGACGCCAGGTGCCTTTTCTGCAGGAGGATGGTCCAGATGACGGTGTTGTGGCAGCTGTGGAGCCTGTGGACAGTGATGAGGAGGAAGCAGAGGAAGAAGACATTGACAACAGGGAATCAGTCATCCAGCAATATTTCCAGTGACACACAGGTGAGAACACATTCTTGCCTACTACAAGTACTTTCACACTTCTACCTCTATCCTGTCTGTCAATTTCAAGCAGTATATGGTAATTGAGTTGTACATTTCCATTACGGTTTCACAGGTGTGGTTACCAACATGTGTCATCTGCTTACATTCTTCATGGACTTGTGATGTGTGACATAGGTATGTTGACATTACATTTGAGAACGGATTTTGTCACTGTCATTGCTAATACACATTTTCAAAATCACACACTGACTTCAGATTGTTTTGTGCTTCAAGGGTGTTTATTGAAGTGCTAAATATTGGAGGGGGGTGGTAAAATGGTGAGGGGTGATGGTGGAGGAATGTCCATGGCAGAGTCCAGTCTATTAGTCTCACAGGTCCACTGCCCATATGGGCATAGGAAGTGGAGCTGGGGCAGTTCCAATATGGACAGGGTTACAAAGTGGGACAGTGGTATGACAATCAGGGTAGTCTAATTTCTTGGCGGGGGTCTTGCTATCGTGCTCTGTCCTGTTCCTGGATCTCAGGGACCGCTTGCAGGGTGGTTCTCCGTTTGCAGGGGGTGGGGTGCTGGTGTGGTGGTCCTGTGGCGGTTCCTCCTGTCCACTAGCGCTGGCAGAGGTGGTGGGCAGTTCATCGTCCATGCTAGTGTCAGGGGCCCCTTGGAGTGCCACGGTGTCCCTCCTGGTGTTCAGTATCTCCTTCAGCACCCCTACGATGGTGCCCAGGGTGGAGCTGATGGTTCTGAGTTCCTCCCTGAACCCCAAATACTGTTCCTCCTGCATGCGCTGGGTCTCCTGAAACTTGGCCAGGACCGTAGCCATCGTCTCCTGGGAGTGGTGGTATGCTCCCATGATGGAGGAGAGGGCCTCGTGGAGAGTGGGTTCCCTTGGCCTGTCCGCCCCCTGTCGCACAGCAGCCCTCCCAGTTCCCCTGTGTTCCTGGGCCTCCGTCCCCTGGACCGTGTTCCCACTACCACTGCCCCCAGGTCCCTGTTGTTGTTGGGGTGGTGGGTTATCCTGGGTTCCCTGTAGTGGTGGACACACAGCTGATTGACGTGTCCTGGGGAGGGAGGTATGGGCCCGCTGGGTGGGTGGTGTGCTGGTGTTACCAGAGGGTGGAAGGTCTGTGGTGGGCTGTGCCTGTGCGAGGGGAACCGACTGTCCCGAGGCCCACGATGGTCCGGGCTGGTCATCTGGATCCAGTTGGCCAGAGCTGCTGTCATCACTGTGGGTGGGGTAGAGATGTCTGGACCCTCCTGTCTGGTGACCTTGGGTAGTGGTCCTGCAGGGGTGTAAAAGCATGATTATTGCATGTGTGTGTGTCATGGTGTGCAATGGGTGGGTGAGCGTGTACCCCGGTGCTAGCATTCCTGTGTGGGGGCTTGTGTGATGATGGTTGGGGGGGTGTTATAGGTATGTGCAGTGGGCATGCTTTAGTGAGGGGTGTCCATGCTTTGTTGTGTCACGCAGGGCTTGGTGTTGGGATGGGTGGTTTGTGTTATTAGTACATTAGTGAGGAGTTGGAGTGATAGGGGAGGGGGTAAGGGTGGGGGTCTGTGATAGCATGCAGGTAGTGTGGGGGATATGATAGTTAAGATTTGACTTACCAGAGTCCATTCCTCCAACGACTCCTCCAAGGTCCTCAGGATGCATAATGGTCAAGACCTGATCCTCCCATCTTGTTAGTTGTGGGGGAGGAGGTGGGGGTCCTCCGCCAGTCCGCTGTACTGCGATGTTGTGTCTTGAGACCACGGAACGCACCTTCCCCTGTAGGTCGTTCCACCTCTTCATGATGTCCTCCCGATTTCTTGGGTGTTGTCCCACTGCGTTGACCCTGTCCACTATTCTTCGCCATAGCTCCATCTTCCTAGCTATGGAGGTGTGCTGCACCTGTGATCCAAATAGCTTTGGCTCTACCCGGACGATTTCCTCCGCCATGACCCTGAGCTCCTCCTCGGAGAACCTGGGGTTTCTTTGCCATGCCATTCGGTGGTGTAGGTGATGTGTGGGGTGGTGTATGTGGTGATGAGTGTGGTGATGTGTAGTGGTGTGTGGTGTCTTGTGCGTGGATGTTGTGTGGGTGATGTTGTTGTGTGCCTCTGTGTAGTGGGGTTGTCTATGCTGTGCAGTCTCTCTGACCTTCGTCAAAATGTTTGGTCGTAGGGGTTTGTGGGTGATGTGGGTGTGTGTTTTATATAGTGTTGGGTGTGTGGGAGTGGTGTTTGTATGTGTATCAGGTGTGTGTATTTCGAATTGTCCAATGTGGCGGTGTTTTGGAGATGTGTGTGTATTTTGAGCGCAGCGGTGTGTACCGCCAATGGAATACCGCGGTTGAAAGACCGCCGCGTGGATTCGTGGGTCGTGATAGCATGGGCGTGTTTCTGTTGGCATGAGGGTGGAGGATTTGTTTTCACCAGTTTATCACTGACCTTTGGTGTGGTGGACTTGTGTGGGTGTCTGAATTTCGTCAGATTACGAGATGTGGGTCACAATAGCTGTGGCGGATTCCTGCAGCCGCGGCGGTGTATTGGCGGTCTTCTGCATGTGGTGACTGTTCCCATGCAATATACATTTTGCCATCTGTATTAAATATCACAGAAGACTAATTATATAAATAGTAATTCGTCAATTGGAATTTCAAGCGTTATCTCAGCTGAGATGCTATTTATCACCACCAGACTTTCTAACGTGATGAGAGAACAAATATTGTAATTTGCTCAATTACATTTTTCTATCATGTTAAAGAGTTTACTCAGTTTACTGATCTTCCAATTAGTCTTTCATTAAAAATAGAAGAACCCATATCTTTCTATCTCCCAGACTTATTTTATAAAATTGGATGATGGTTTGATTGGTATCTTTTTTGGAGTGAAGATTGCAAAGCACATGCAACATGCGTTCATGTTTTCCAGGTCAACATTTTGTAATAGAGTGAATATGAATGAGCTTGCTATTTTAGAGCTTTTTAATCAGCAAGTTGTAGTTTTATAATGTAGGAATACACCACTTTTTGCGTGGTCATCCCCAATTTTGCTAGATTTTATTTCTAGTTTCTGGACTCTGAACACTTGGACACTGTTACCCAGTGCCCAACGTACGTGCTCTGACCCCTAAAAACATCCTAAATTGATATGCACCTATATATGATATAAAGTGTGCTTGGAGCCAGTAAGGTAAATGTCACTAGTGGACTGCATCACCTATTACACCATCCACTACAGTGATTGTGCCAACATGGCTTTAGGTCTACCACTGTACCCTGACAATGGTAGTTTTAAAACTGCTAATTCAACTTGTCAAAATAACCCCTTTTGACATGCCTAAACCTTACTTTTAAATATTAATTCCCCCCAAGTAGGCCCTACTGCCCATAAGGCAGGACACATGATACATAATAGTAGGACAGGTAAACATTTAAAGTAAAACATGTCCTTGGAATGAAAAGGCCTCAAAAGTAATGTTCACTGTAACAGGGCTGGTTATTTTATAGGAAAGCATTGAGATACAATATTACATTTAATAATGTTATCTGTGGCTAATGAACAAATACAAATTTCATTCTCAGACTTTTTGAAATAGCTCAGTTCTCTGGTGAAGTCACATTTGTAATAGCTATTTTGGAGAGAATACTTTTTGAAAGTTACCTTTTGCCCTCCAAAAGCCTCTGGAGGCCAACTTGCATGAGTTCCAACAGTTACCTGGAAGCCAAGTAACCCCAAGATGATGAGAGAAACCTCCATGGGGGGATGATTTGTTCCTGTGGCAGCATGACCATTTGGGTTGTGGCCATGAATTTGTTTAACTTCAAAGAGTCCTACTCTGTCACAAGCAAAGGTTAGCTGACAACTGCTCAGGGCCCTTCTTTGTTCTCCATGTAAGGCAGATTGCAACTTCAGTTGGAGAGGGGCTGCCTTCAGAACTGGTTTGAAGTGACCACAGAAAAGGGGTTGCCTCTTTTCCTGTCCACAGGTCTGGGAGAGGCACACAGAGTCTGCACAGAGAGAAAAGGGTTCTGTCATGTTGGATTTGGGCAGAGATAAACACTGAGAGGTTGCTTGCAGTAGAGCACATAGGAACATCTGCAAAAGTAGGTAGGGTTACCCCCACAGAACATTTTCTCTATTGTTTAGGGAGGGGCCAGAAAAAAACCCTAACCACCGGTTAGTGCTACACATGAATGTAGCATCCCTGGCATACCTGGTCACCATCTTTAGAGCACTACGGAAGACAGAAGAGGATTGCACCTGCTGTTGAGACCTGAGAGGAGACCTGAAGGGTTGGATATGGTCCCAAAGGACATAGAAGTGAACTCCAATGTCAGTTGGCTGACCTTCTGTTGAGCTACAGGAACACAACATGCTTTAAGAACCCCTTTTACCAGAAAAGCCGAGCTGATCAGTTTTACCTGGAGCTGCCCTGTACCCTGCTGGTGGCTTCTGCTGGATTAAGTCCTGAACCCCAAGTGCTGTCCCTCAGGTCCTGGGAATGTTGGCTGTGTCAAAGTGTACTCTTCCTAGCAGCCTGAGAAACCAATGACTTAGAAAGCATTTGGTTCCAAAGATCTCCAGAAGACAGATCTCCAGAAGCCCCTCTCCATGAGTCTCTTTGAGGCCCCCAGCACCCAGTATTTTTTGTTTTGTTTTGGGAAAGGAGTGTCAGGCCCTCCTTCCCTGTCAAAGATTTAACCTAGGGACCTCACCCCAAGAGACTGATGCAGGTGTAATGTCCCAAGGATCCCATCTCCTAGGACAGTGGTGTTCCTTGCCTAGAAGAGTGTGGGCAAAGAATAGAAATCTCTCCCCTCCAAGCCAGAGGTACACCTTTCATCTTCCCCGGCCCAAAACTCTTTTTTTTTATCCATGCATCAGATTTAAAAAAACAAAAGGGCTCTTGTTTGTTTCAAAACTCATCCCCTACGATGGGCCAGGGCCAGTGGGGTGCACACTTTCATATTTTTAAGAGAAGAAACATGAAGCCCCCCTCTTGAGACTTCTTGATGCCCCGAGGATCCAATAGCCTGGGGACACTTAATAATACATTGGAGGGAGGGCATGCAGGCCTCCTCCCTGAGCCTTTTTTGGCTACTGGGAACCCCATGCCCCGGGGATGTTATTTATTGAAGTTAGAGGGGGTTTTCGGCTACCCTTAGCATTTTTAGGCCTGGGGGATCACATTCCAAGGGACAGTATAATTTTGTTTTGTAAAGGGATGTGAGGCCTGTTGAAGAGTGGGACCCCCATCTGGGCAGGAGCTGTGAAAAATGCTGCTCTCATCCTGGTAGTAAAGTTAAACAGCTAGGTCCTGCAACCACCACAGTGCTGACTGAGAAACAGGCTTGACTGCAGGGGCACAGTGGTTCTCCTGAAAGCCCCTAATGGATATTGTGAAGTCCTCAGAGCCTCACAGAGACTTGGGAGGGGAGCCAAGTGTCCCCTCTCCAAATAATTGATTTGTGTCAATGCCCAGGTCCCCCTCAGCTCTTACTCACTCTAGGGGTTTCTTTGTCAAAGGTGAAATACTGACTTTTTTATCAGACTCATTAATCAAGAATTCATAGTGTGGATAAATAAAATTGCTGCTTTTTGCCCAGGAATCTCTTTTTTTACCCCCCCAACAAAGCCTATAGGGGGCCTAGTCGCTATACCCTGCCCCCTATCTGTCTTTTTTTCTCTAATCTATTACAGGGGACTTAGTTCACCTAAAAGGGCTGCCATAACATCTTTGTGGATGTGATGACAGCCAATCAGACATCATCTTGAAATCTGTTGTAGCTGCAAATCCTCGGAGTGAAACATCTATTTTTTTAACCTCAATTTCTCTGAAGCTACTGAGAAGAATTACACCATATCACCAAAGCATGCTTTCTACACCAGGATCTTGCTTCCTTCCAGGTTTGGTGTAATTCCACTCAGCTGTTTTGGCTGTAGCAGTAAAAAATGCTGCTTCCATCCAGGCAGGAGTAAAGTTAAAGAGCTAGCTCCTGCAAGCACCACAGTGAATGGAAAAATGAATGGGGAAATGTCATTTGGGACCCTTCCTCTTTCTTGGTCCCTGCTTGATGTATCACCCCGGAGCTGAGGTGGATGAACACTTTTTTGGGAAAGTTGTATGAGAATGTCTCAAATGGTGCTGAATTAATTAGCAAACTAATAAATGTTTTTCCTTATGGAAAACTATTGAACTAAAAGTACCCCGTACTTAGCGACAGGAACGGATCCAACCAAGGTCGATAGGATTATCCAGGCAAGAGCTCCCATTTCCTTGGTTTGATCTGTTCCTGTCCCGGGCACTAGGCCCGGCCACACAAGTTGGGCAGTGTTTTTATTGGCATAAATGGAGCAATGCTAGGTGGCAGGAATTTTGTGAATTTCTGTGGATTCCAGAAGTATCCATCACACAAATATCAGAAAAATGCATGATTTCAGGCAAAGTTTGAATTTTGCAGGGCATTTTGGGTAAGAACATCCCATGGGATTAAATTAAAGCACACCACCCTGGAATCCCCTGGTTGTGTACTTTTCAAAAATGTGTCTGCTGATCATGGCCCCAAATCCTGCATCCCTCAAAACCTCATGGGATCTACACAAGTCATCTCACCTTGGATTCCCCTAGATGTCTAGGTGTCAATAATCAACAGGTTTGCTGGGTTTCCCTAAGTACCAGCTGAGCTAGTGGCCAAAAACTACAGGTAACCACTTTGCAAAAAAGAGGTCATTTCCAGTGGAAAAATGTGATGTATCCATGTTGTGTTTTGGGTTGTTTCCTGTCTACCCACACACGTGAGGTACCATTTTTATCAGACGCTTAGTAAAATACTGGGGAGTAAGAAGTTTGTGGCTCACTTCAGGTTCCTGAACTTTCCATCACAGAAATGTGAGGTGAATGCGTATTTTGTCAAAATGTAAGGTTTGCAATGGATTCTAGATAAAACAATTTGGTAGGAGCCCACAAATCACCCCATCCTGGAATCCCCTCTGTCTTTATGTAAAATGTAGGGGTTTGCTGGTTTTCCCTAGGTGAATCAAAAAAGGGACGATCCAGTGTCCCCTTGTGGGTTTAGGTACTGAATTTCAGACAGGTAAGAGTGCAAACAAGGGATATTGTTAAAAAACATGTGATGTGGTTTCAATAATTATTTGGTGAATCATTATGGGAGAACAAATCATGGTCATATTAATGATAGGGATAACAATGCCTATGTTACTTGAAATCCATTTAGCTTAACATTTGTAGATATACTAAAAACCCACTATTGGGTCTATCTATAGAGAGTCTGTTGTCAAACATATAGCAGTGCAACCCAACCGGGACTCATGAGATGTTTTGTAGAAAGTGGGTGATGCGTCCTCCTTTCGGTCTCAAATTGTTTTCATCCGCGAGACCATCCTCAGGACTAAGATTTATGAGAAGAAAAGCAAAAAGCTCTATGTTCTATTATGATTCTGATTTTCATTAAAAAGGGACCGGTTTCTAAATATAAACAAATAGGCTCACAACCGAAACCGGAAACCGCTTTCAAATCAGTGGTTTTGGAATAAATCTGCAGCCTGGGCAAATAGTGGTTTGTTTGAAAGGGCAGCACCCAAACGTGTGGCCCATACTAAAATTGAAGGGGTGCATTCACAGGTACAATTTGTACTTTTTAGACCTTAAGTACCACAGAATGAAACTTCCACATGATAACGGTGTTGGTTGTGGCTTCCTACAGATTCCAGAACTTTCCATTACAGAAATGTGATGAAAGTGTGTTTTTTAGTCAAAGATTAAAGTATGAAAGGACTCCTAGATAAAACAATCTGGTAAGAACCACACAGGTCACCAATTCCTGTATTCTCCTCTGTTTCAAGTTTAAAAAAATCTACAGGTTTGCTAGGTTTCTCTTGGTGCCAGCGGAGCTAAGGCCCAAAATCCGCAGCTGGGCACGTTGCAAAATAGGGTCTGATTTCAATGGAAAAATTTGATATGTCCATGTTGCAATTTGGGGGGCTTTCGTGTTGCGGCACTAGCCTTCCTCATGCAAGTGTGGTACAATATGTATTGGGAGACTTAGGGGAACACAGAATATCAGAACAAGTGTTATTACTAATTGTATTTCGGCCCTCCAAACGGAAGCCAGCGTGTAAGAAAGAAGACATTTTGAGAAATGCCCTTTAATTCATATGTCTGCATGGGTACCCACAAAGGCTGAGATGTAAAATTAGCCACTGATTTTAAACTCCATATCTTGTGCTCAGTTCGGAAATACATAGATTTCCTTGATACATATTTTTCACTTTTTGTATTTTACTATATGAATTGCTCTATACCCGGTACAAAATTTAAAACATTACAAGGTACAACTCAGTTTTTGGCTTTGGGTACCGTGGGTTCTTGGAAACCCCACAAACCCCATATATACCCACAACCAGAAGGGTCCAGCAGATGTAACTGTGTATTAATGTTGTAACTCAGCCATCGTGGCGAGAAGTTACAACTGAAAATGTTGCCACAAATGGCCATTTTGTTCTACAAATTTTCAAATATTTGTATATTTCAACACTATAGGCCAGATGTACAATGCCATTTTGCATTTCTTAATGGTCCGAATCAATATTGCGGGCCGTTAAGAAATGCAAAACGGCCTTTTCTTAGGTACAAAGGCTCTTAAGGAATCGCAAATTGCGATCTCTACCTTGTAGAAATTGCAATTTGATATTTACAGAATAGGAAATCGCAAATAGGGATTCCTAATTTGAACTTCTTTATTCTGATGTACAAAGCATCTCCTAAATGTGACAGGCATTTAGGAGATCCAATTACCACCAACTTGAAATCGGTGGTAACCAGGTGCAATTAAAAAAAAGCACCCCAAAGTGCTTTTTTTAAAATTGCAATAGAGCACACACATGCCTCTTAGGCATATGTGTGCTATACAGGTGCACCCCTATTTTTGGGTTGCACCAAGGGGCGGCTTTTGCCTTGTGCCGTCCCTGGTTTTGCATTTCCTAAATAGCGATCGCTATTTAGGACATGAAAGACCAGCCCATTGACTAAAATGCAATTGGATTTCTAAATACCGATTTCCTAATAGCCATTCCTACTTTGAAATCGATATCTCTGTACATAGCATTTTGCATTCACTATTTAAGAAATGCAAAATTGCATTGTTGTACATTTGGCTCTTAGTTTCTTTGGGAAATCTTTGAAGGAGCTACAAAAATGACCCCTTTCTGAATTTAGAATGTTGTCTAGTTTTCAGAAATGAACAGCTTTCTGGGATCCACCAAGGGTTTCACACCCGTTTTCACTACAAACTGGAAGGAAATTGAAAGCACAAAAAATAGGAAAAAAGGGTTATCTCCCAGTAGAATGCCAAAATTGTGTTTTCTGAATCAAGTCTGCCTGTTCCTGAAAGCTGTGATGAAAGTAATTTTAGCACCTCAGACCTTTTGTTGATGCAATTTTCAGGAACAAAACAGACACTTTCTTCTGCAGCACTTTTTCCCATTCTCCCCAAAAAAACAAATTCTAGCTACATTTTTCCTAATTTTTCGAACCTCTCCAATTGAATACAGAAACCTTGGGTACCAGTAGAATCCCCAGGAAGTTGGAAAAACGTAACTCAACTTTATCATGAATAGCTTATTTGGACAAAACGTTATGGAGGCATAAGGGCAAACCACATAAAATAGCCAAAACAAGGCTTAGCACAGGGGTTGGGGGGAGACCTACCTGTAAAAGGGTTAAACATTAGTTTTGTTATTATTTCAAAACCTAGCTACAATGTCACTCTAACCTCTGCTTTTTCGGTGAATTCCTAGGATGTTTTAACCTAAGCTTAAATCTTATTTACTTAACTATCTATAACAGCACTTTACGCTTAGTTTTTAAAGTAAAAAAATATGCATACACATATATTTTATGAGTCCAATTAGACCACTATTGACTCAAAGCGAGCTCTTCTGGTCATGGAGGACAAGAGTTGATACACTCTATATGACATTTTTGCACAGTATTATCAACACAAAATGTACATAACAATATATAGAGAGAAGGGAATTTCATGTTGATTGGCTAACATTCAGGGAACAGTTTCCAGGGATTGTTTGTACATCAAAGTTAGTTTATTGACCTTGCATCATATCTTAGGGATATAATTAGTATTCTCACTGTTAGGAACTGAGGGCCAGATGTAGCAAAAAATAAATTTGCGACTTGCAAATTGCGAGTCACACCGACTCTCAAAATACAACTCGCAAACCTGTATGCAGAACGGTGCCTCAGACACCTTCTGCGACTCGCTATGGGGTCGCAAAGACCCACCTCATGAATATTAATGAGGTGGGTCGCCAATTGCGACCCCATAGCGAGTCCCTGCACTCACAGGGATGGTGGCCTGCTAGAGACAGCAGAACTCCATGTCTGTGACTGCTTTTTTAATGAAGCAGTTTTTTTTTCCTTTTTGCAGCCGGTTTTCCTTAAAGGAAAATGAGTTGCAAAAAGAATAACTTCCGAAACCATTTGGTTTCGTTTTTTTCAGAGTAGGCAGTGGTCCATAGGACCACTGCCTGATCTAAAAAACATTTAGGGGGTCATTCTGACTTTGGCGGGCGGCGGAGGCCGCCCGCCAAAGTCCCGCCGGCAGAATACTGCTGCGCGGTCAAAAGACCGCCGCTGTAATTCTGAGTTTCCCGCTGGGCTGGCGGGCGACCGCCAGAAGGCCGCCCGCCAGCCCAGCGGGAAACCCCCTTCCATGAGGATGCCGGCTCCGAATGGAGCCGGCGGAGTGGAAGGGGTGCGACGGGTGCAGTTGCACCCATCGTGATTTTCAGTGTCTGCATGGCAGACACTGAAAATCTTTGTAGGGCCCTCTTACGGGGGCCCCTGCAGTGCCCATGCCATTGGCATGGGCAATGCAGGGGCCCCCATGGGCCCCAAGACACCCCATACCGCCATTCTCTTCCTGGCGGCCAAAACCGCCAGGAACAGGATGGCGGTATGGGGCTCGGAATCCCCATGGCGGCGCAGCAAGCTGCGCCGCCATGGAGGATACCCCAGGGCAGCGGGAAACTGGCGGTACACCGCCGGTTTTCCGTTTCTGACCGCGGCTGTACCGCCGCGGTCAGAATGCCCATGGGAGCACCGCCAGCCTGTTGGCGGTGCTCCCGCGGTCGTTGGCGGTCAGAATGACCCCCTTATTTCGTCATTCACAAAGGGGAAGGGGTCCCATGGGGACCCCTTCCCTTTTGCGAATGTGTTACCACCCACTTCAACTGGGTGGTAACTGCGAGTTGGTTTGTGACCGCATTTGCGGTCACAAAGCAACTCAGCATGGCGATGCGGTCGCAAATAGGAAGGGAACACCCCTTCCTATTTGCGAGTTGGAGCCTCAAATTGCGAGTCAGTACCAACTCTAAATTTGAGGTTGAGCATGGCGTTAGGCCTTTTGCACGTCGCAAACTGCGTTTTTTGCAGTTTGCGACATGCAAAAGGCTTTTTACATCTGGCCCTGAATATCTTCATAATAAAACAGATTATAAAAGGTTAGGTTTGCTTGTTAATGTGGCAGGCTAATTAAATATTTGGCACAAGGTATCAATGAAGTGGTGAATTTACTTTGTCTAATTACTAACTCACATTTTGTCAACAATAACTTAACTGCATTGTCCCCAGACTTTGAGGCAGCAAATTGTTTGTTGACCCCTACAGGTCACATGATCTTCACCTCCAAATACAACTGGTGTCTATTTCCTGAAATATTCTCCCTTGCATGTGTACCTTGACCAATCTGCTAAGCAAGTCCAGTTGAATTCATTATTAATTACCCTGTTCTTAATATTGCTAATTCAGCATTTGAGTCAGCATAGTGCCAGCAGATATGAAGAACATGTTAATTGATCCTCTTCTTAAAAGGCCCTCATTGAATTGCAAATATCCTGTTGATTTTATGGCAAGGTAATTACTGCCTTATCTTGCAAAGTGTTTGCAAAATACAGCTGTGGTGGGGTGCAGCCCTAGGGTGTACACAATAGGTCCAACACTATTATAACTTTGGTTCTACATGAGTTAAGAATAATAACATTTTACAGCATAATTGCAGACCTGATTTTGTTAGGTCTAACTGTGGCATTCAGCATCATCCTCAATCAGCCTCTGATTCACCACATCTCCAACCTCTCAGTTGTAGACATACCCTTGATTGGACTATTCTTTCATCTAGAACGGATTGGAAGGGAAATACAACAGTTATTCTTTTTCACATTCAAGCCCATGACCAAATGCTGGAGAGTGCTAGAGGGATTCACACTTGTTCTTTATCAATGGCCATGAGCTGATGATTTGCTTCAGCATCATTTGATATTTTTATGTACACATATGACAATAAGGTCTGCTCATTTTAAAAGGGAATGATCTCAATATGAAAGACCAGAGACCGAAGACTTCTGATGCTGTCTAGAGGGAGTTGGTGTTGGGATGGGAATGTCTCTTGAATGGAAAATTGACGTGTTCTTTGCGATAGGGTACCTGGCTGCATGTGAAACTGGCATCCTGGTACTTAAATGCAAGTTTGTGTTGAGTGAGGTGAATTTTCTTTAACATACCACTTCTGTTTCTCTTTCAGTGAAAGACATTTTTGGTATAGTTTATACCAAAGCACCTTTAAGTAATTGTTCATTGTTTTGATGATTTACGAGTATGTGGTAAATGCAAATTCTATCAACTTTAGCTGATATTTCAATTTGTTATTCTGCCAGTATTGAGTCCATTTCTGGTTTGCAAATTAAATTATCCCAGATGATGGTTAAAATAATTGAGGCGGGGACTCAAAGAATGGCAGTTAATTGAATAGCTGGGATGAGTTCTGTTCTCATACTGTTACATATTAAGACAACCATTAGAAGTTTGCCAGAACACTGAGCATAGGAACACTTGGAAAGCACATCAAATGTTTTCTACCCTCAAATCGAATTCATACATATTGACAATGGACATTGCTTTCAACATTTACTCCCCAAGGAGCAATAACATGAGTAGCAATACCTCAAACTTTATGAAGCTTTTTACCCTAAGGCATTCCAAAACACTGCCTCTTTAGATTGTTTCATTAAACAGTCTTCAGCATAATTCTTTGTAACCCTCTTTCTTCCTTTTTCAACACTATTTTGATAATACCTAAAAGTGATTCAATGTCAATATTGTAGCAACAAATTCAGGCGTATACTCACAACTACCGTGTGAGATTGGCAGATGGGTTGCTTCATTACAAACATGAAACATATCCCATCCACCTATTCACAAATGTATTATGCCTTTGGCAATTGTAATAAGGCATATGTGATATCCGTCACGTTGTGACCCATAACCAATCCACCAAACTTTAAACCAGGTCCATAATTACCACAAGGGAAAATTATACAACACTCCCTTAAAGGTTCATCTTTATGGTCCAGGCCTTCAACTGAGGATGATAATTTGAGCCTCCATGTCTTCAATAAAATCTAGATGTTATTATCATCTTCATTTGGAAAATATACGCATCATGTCAAGACTGGGGGCTCTTATTATGCAGGTTCAAAGCACCCGTAACCCTATTTCATGCTTGCTCTGCTGGCTCGAAATATAACATTTAAAGATGGAAGCACATGACCGGTCTGCTAACTTCAGAATATTCTACAATGTGGCACCCATAGCAAAGGCTTTAGATGTTAAATTACCCCTCGCAAAATCTGTCCCAGAATCAGACATAAGTCTTCTCTTCTACCATTGGCCCAACTTGCCCATCTGGAAATAGTTGGAGATGAAATTGGCTTAATAGGTTTTACACATCCAATTAGCAAGTGAACCAGTCCATGCAGTTGAAAGTCTAATGTCTTTCATACTCCTTAAGACGTCTATCAATTTTGGCTGATCTCTGAAACAAATATAAAATATCACTTTTGTTAAAGTCTTTCTTCTCCAGTTACCACAAATGAAGCTTCTTCTGGAACAAAAGTTATATTTGTAATGTCTAAAAACCTACTTCAGAAAATATTTTAAAAGACCCGAAACACTAAAATGTCACACATTTTACACAAAAGTCAGTTTAAAGATAATCACAGGTCTTTTTTTACATCCCAGAAGACTGCATAAATTTCACCTGCGACTTCCTAAAGGAGCGAGACAAAACCACAAGGATTAAATCCCACCTCCCCAAATCCTAGCCGGAAGACCCAACAAGGGTCAAAGCCAACTCTGGCATACAGGGAAGAGGGGATACAAAGAGCGATAGGATGCTTCTAGAATGTCCTGGATTAAGAGGATACTTCTCAGGTAAATCCATCCAACATCTCCTCCAAAAGACAAGGACAGGCATAGTCTTTACTTATATTACCTCAAATGTTGGAAATGGCCATTTTTGCGGGGTAACCCCCAGACTTTTCACTTTCCTCCTCCTCTTTTTCTGACCTTGTTGCTTTTGGCTTTAGGACTATGTGCACTTTTTCACTGCTGACCAGTGCTAAACTGCATGTGTTCTGTACCTAAAACATGGTAAAATGTTCTTCTCCATAAGTGGCATATTTGACTTACTAGTAAGTCCCTAGTAAAGTACACTATGTGTCCTCAGGTCCTGTAAGTCAAATGCTACAAGTGGGCCTGCTGCACTGGTTGTTCCACCCACTTTGGTAGCCTTTCAGGCCTTAGGCCTGCCATTGCAGAGCCTGAGTGCAGTTTAATCTTCCATGTCGACCTGCCAAATGTACCCACTTGCCAGGCCCAAACCGTCCCTCTTATTACATGTAAGACCCCCCCCCCCTAAGATAGGCCCTGGTTATACTCAAGGGCAAGGTGCAGTGTATTTAAAAAGTTGCACATGCACTTTTAAGTTTAACATGTCCAGGTGCAAAAACTCCTAAATTCATTTTTCGCTATTGCAAGGACTTTTTCTCCCATAGACTAGTAAACAGATTGCCTTAAGACATCTTTTAAGTGTAATTTCCAATTGAGAAAAGATAGAAAAATAGAGTTTGGTGTCTCTGGACTGATAATTTAAAAACACAACTTTTGGTAAAGGCATTTCTTTTACCTTGCAGGTCTGAAAACACCACTTTTAGAAAGTTGGCATTTTCTTACTTTAACCATTCTGTGCCGTAGACTGCTTTCAAACCACCTATCATCTGTGTAAGGTTAGGTGGCAGCTACCTTTATGCATTCCATCTAGACAGCCATAAATATAGAACACTCAACTGCCCCTGCATTCCATCCGCATACAGATGAGTCTTCCTGTGCAGGAAGGGTAGACAGGCTATCACACTTAAAAGGGTAGTGGTCTGACCCCACACAAAGCAATGATAACCCCCAACAGATCTCCTGGCAGACCAGACTGGGCTGAACGGGAACCGGGGCACTTTAAAACCACTCTTTGAAGTCTCCTCCACTTCAAGAGCACATTTGGGTGTAAGAACTAGGCCTCTGACACCATACATTCAGAACACATCTGGACTGAGGGCATTCTACCAGGAAAAAGGGCTGCTGGTCTGTCAGAAGGGACTGCCACTTTTCTGTTTGCTCTGCTGTGTTGGCCTGCTGCCTGCTCCTTCTTGCCTGGGAGTGAGAGGATTGGATCTTACTCTCTACATGCTGTAATATCAAGATTCTTCAAGGGCCTCACTGAGCTCACCTCCTGTTTCCGAAATCTCAGGGATATCAAAGACTTCACCTGCATTTTGCTACCAGCACTTGGGCTCCTCTCCTCTGCTCTGCTGTGAGTTCTACTCTGACAATTGGTGCCAAATCCAGTCCTTGGCCCTTGGAGGTGAGAGTGGTTCTGCAAAACAAGAACTGACACAACAACACCAGTGTGTCACTTGGAACTCACACATCCCCCTTGCAGAAATGCCACTTTGCCGCAGCCTGTACCAAAGCTGCAGAGATCGCTTGCCGACTGTGCAACCAACAACCCTGACTTACAATGCAGCTCCGGCTTGGCTGAGGCAGTGACAACACAATGGCACCAGTACTCATTGCTTCTGGGCATCAATGCATTAACAATGCTGTCCGATCAGGAAATGACGCACCACCTGCAAGCATGATGCATCACCTCCTCTGGATCAAAGCATCGTTACTGAGCATCAATGCAACAAAGGTACTGACAGCAGGTCTGCTTGACTCTTGTAACCGGCATGCATTCCATTGCGGTCAGACTTTTGGATTTGCTCCAGCGCCATCCAATAGTTCTGGTTGGAACTGGTGTCTTCTAAGCACTGCAGTTTTTATCTAACCTTTAAAAATTCATAACTTGACTTGTGTGTGTTGGATTTTTGTCGTTTTGGTCATGTTTGACTATTTTTCTAAAATGTTGTGGAGTCCTTTTGAGAGGTTTTCACTGTGCTACTGTGCGTGTGCACAAATATTTTGCACATTGGCTCTTTAGGTTAGCCTGACTGATCTGAGTCAAGCTACCAGAAGGTGAGCACAGGTAAACTTTTAGTGTGTATCTTATTTGGCTTGACTAGGATTGTGGTCCCTACTTGGACAGAGTACAAACCTCTGGCAGCTAGAAACCCAAGCCCGTATTTATACTTTTTTTAGCGCCGCAATTGCGCCGCTTTTTGACGCAAAAACGGCGCACAGTTACAAAATACAATGGTATTTTGTAAGTTTGCGCCGTTTTTGCATTAAAAAGCGACGCAATTGCGGCGCTAAAAAAGTATAAATATGGGTACCAGTTTTTAACATTTAGCATCTTGCTGAGTGTTTGAGCTTCTACCATATACATATAGAGGCCTTATTGTAGGAAGCTGGCTCTGTATATACTATATCAAAATGAGATATAATGTGCAGAGAGTACGGAGGTTCCCTAGAGGCTTAACAGAGGTAAAAGTAAATAATACTAATGCTCTCTTTTTTGGTAGTGTGGTCGAGCAGTTAGGTTTATCAGAGGGTAGTGCAAAGCATTTGTTGTACACACACAGTCAAGAAATGAGGCGCACACTCAATGACTAACTCCAGGCCAATGTACTTGTATTACAAAAATATACTTTGTTACTTTTTTCGTGAACCAAAAGGATCTTGTTGCAGGTAGGTACATTTGCAAGTAAGTATCAAGCATATGTATCAAATACACTTTGTTTAGATTTGGCAAATAAAACAGTTTACAGGTAAGTAACACGTTTCACTTTTAAAAGTTGGCACACTGCAATTTTCAGAACAGTCCTGTGGGGGGGATTGTTAGTGTAGTTTTGAGGTAAGTACTCAACTTACAGTTCTAGTCTCAAGGGGTTAGGATGTCCACTGGTACACCACCAGCAATAAGGGGCCAGCCAGGTGCAGAGGTCAAAGTTGAAGTTAGATTTGAAATGGGATCCTATGGAGACAGGGGGCACTGGGAAACATATCGGCTGGCAGGTAAGTACCCACGACTTTGGAGGGCAGATCTGGGGGGGCCACAGGTCAGCACCAAACACACACCCTCAGTGGTCCAGGGGTGGCCGGGTTCAGCATTGGGCTCCGAATGCTTTTCAAAAGTGGGGCCCGGGGTCACAAAGATGCTGAAGGTTGGGTCCCGGGGGTTGGTTCTGAGAAACTACAGGCTGGGCAAGGAGGAGGGCCACCTGCTGAACACTGCTGTACTGGTGGCCAGATTCCCCAAGGCCAGAAGACTGTGGGTGCAGGGGTACCTTTAGAGGTTGGGAATCTTCGTCCGGTTCTTTTGCGGTCAGGTGGGTCCTCCGGATTTAGGCAGCAGGCATCATTGTGTTGGCCAGGAGGGGTCAACCCAGGGTGGGGACAAGATCAGAATCACCTGGGAACCTGCTTCGGATTGGTGGCCCACTTGGACTTGGGCTGTGGGCATTGGTTGCAGAGTGGCCAGGACTTGCGAATCTGGGGCGGTTCAGGAGTTCTTCTTGGAGTTTTTTGTGGACAGGGTTGCTGTCCTCTGGAGTTCTTGGTCCTCTGGTGGGCAGGCAGTCCTCTGGGGGTTTAGAGAGGTCACTAGTCCTGCAGGATGCATCACCTTTTTGTAGCAGGGCTTCTGAAGCTGCAGACAGGCGGTAGGGCTGGGGCCAAGTCAGTTGTCATCTAGAGTCTCCACTGCTGGAGGGTCGGCTTAGCAGCCCTTCTTCTTGCTTCTTTCTTCTTGTCTTGAGGTTCCCAGGAATCTGATGAGCTAGGTTTATGGGTGCCCTTAGATCCTAGATTTATAGGAGTTACATGGGTCAGGGGGTGGTAGCCAATGGCTACTCTACCTGAATGTGGCTGCACCCTTCCTATTCCCACTCCCTTTGGGGAGCGGGGCACATTTCTAACCCAATTGGTCCTTGTCCTCCAAACGAAGATAGAGGATTCTGCAGGGAGGGAGTCACTTCAGCTAAGGGCACCTTAGGGGCGGTCCTAGCTGGAGTAAACACTCCTCCCTGTTTTTCCTAATTTTCCCACCAGACCTGCCGCCAAAAGTGGAGCTTGGTCCGGGGGGCCATGCATCTCCACTAGCTATGGTTCCTTGGGGCATTGTAACAGGAGGCTGGAGCCTTTGAGACTCACCACCAAGTGTTACAGTTCCTATAGGGCGGGAGGTGTGAAGCACCTGCACCCAGAGCAGGCTTTGTTCCTGTCCCCAGAGATGCTCAAAAGCTCTCACCCCATGGGGTCAGAAACCTGTCTGCTAGTGGCACACTGGTGGAGACCAGTCCGCCCTACACTAGAGGGTTGTGTATAATACAGGGGGCATCTCTAAGATGCCATCTGTGTGCTTTTTACAATAAATCTAACACTGGCATGAGTGTGGATTTATTGTGCTGAGAAAATTGATACCAAACTTCCCAGCCTTCAGTGAAGTCATTACTGAGCTGTGGAGTCCGTAACAAAAAACTCCCAGCCCAAGTACTTAATATGGCCACATTGCACTTACAATGTTTAAGAATGGACTTAGACATTGTAGGGGCATATTGATCTTGCAGCTCACCTGTGGTATAGTGCACCCTGCCTTAGGGCTGTAAGGCCTGCTAGAGGGGTGACTTACCTATGCAACAGGCGCTTGCTCCACCACCACCACCAACGCGTGGCGATGTTGTGTTGGCAGGGCGCTGGCGGTGGAGCAAGCGCCATGGACCCTGTTCCCTCCCGGTTGACCACTGCGACCTCCAGGTATGGTGATCGTCTGACAGGGGAGGGTGGTTTGGGGGGGTTTATGTGTGTTTGCGCGTGTGTGTGTGTAAATGTCTGTATTCTTGTGTAAATGCGTGTATGTGAGGGATGGGGGCTGTCGTGGCATTGTGTATATGTGTGTGAATAAGTGAGCGTGCATGTGTGCTTCTATGAATGTAAGTGTGGTGTGTGTCTGTGTGGATCAGGGGAGTGGGGGGATAAGTACAGGGATCAGGGGTGGGGTGGTCAGTACACAGACCGGGAGAAAGGGTGAGGGCTTCACTGCTTGGGGGGGTGGCTTCTGATGGGGTCGGGAGTGGGAGGGCCTCCTACATTGAGGGGGGTCTGGGAGTCCCGTTGTGGCGATAGGAATTAGTATTCCTGTTGCCAGTATCCTTTCCTCCAGGGATTTCATGGTGGTGCTGCCACCACGGAATCAACTTCACATTCTTTGTATGTAAAGTAAAAATATTAACATCAAAATATAGAAGAGCACAATAACACAAAAATAGTTTATTATATAGAATGTTAACTAATATAAAATATATTAACTTTAAAACATATGTTAACTTTAAAATATTACATTAAAATATACCTATAAAAAGTATTTAAAAAGTACAACTTAAAAGCAAAAAAAGGATACACATGAAAGTAATCACAAAAAATATCCATGGCATTTTAAAACAGTAAATTATTATTTAAACATAAATATTAGTAAAACCTAATATTAGTTAGAACTGTACACACTAGATATTGACAAAATAAGTTGTAAAATAACAACATTGAAATACAAAACTAAATAAATTAAAACATTTTATTAACCAAATAAATAAAAAAATAAAAAATACATTAAATCAACTTTTACAATTAAAGGACAAGTATATTGATTAAAACAATTTAAATAGAAATCTGATTAAAACATGTTAAACGTGAAAGGGTCGAATTTGCTACTCACAGTCCATTCTGACCAATAGTAGTGCAAGTGTTTGACTTTGAAGGGGTTAGATACAGTATTCCCACTCCAGCATAAGCAACCATAGGGACATTGTTGGACTTTGAAGGGGTTAGATTTACTATTTCCACTCCAATGTAAACAGTAGAGGAAATGTTAGAATTTGGAAGTGTTATTCTATTTACTATTCACCCTGTGACCAATCAAAGGGAAATTGTTGGAATTTCCAGACTGAGCAACCGCAGGGAAAAGTTGAGACCTTGTAGAGCTCAGATATCGTGAGATTATCGACATGATATTTGTTTCTTAATATTTCTGTGAAATACCATATGCAAGAATGTGTAGCATGGGTCTCGTAGCGTTGAGGAGCCTAAAGATAACTCTTTCCCCTTTGCTGACAAGTCAGGAATAGCACTGAAAGCTTCCAGGTCAAGCAATCATGGGCTTGAGACAGTCTGGAGCGTGACAGGCCTTAAAGTTGTGTTGCTAGGTGACACCAGTAACAGGTTGCAACTCCTAGGATCTGGAGCAAGTTGCTATTTCCTGAGCCTCAGGAGTATCTTGCACTGCAATTTTCCCTCTTTATCTCTTCCTCATATTGCCTACACCCCTCAAAAGCCAAGGGCTAAAAAGAATAGTGCCAAGCGTCCCCATGAGCAAGCCCCAAAATCGTAATCATCCAGAAAACTACAGCGACCAGAGCCCTTCGTAATCATTAACATCTAGTTACCACTTCATTCAATAATATTATTCCATCACTTGTACACCTTTTCCAAGGGGCACATGAACCTAGAACATTGGAAATGATATTCACACTGTGAGATGCAGAAGCAGGTAATTTCATAGTTTGGGTGCACTCTGTGTGATGCCAGGGCCACTCTCTCTTACTGAGCGTGAATCTGGTTAATAAATGTTTTTTTTTCCTTAAGACCGTCATTGTTATCTTGGTCTCATCATATACAAGATTCATCTACAATTTAATAAAGTGTATTTGCAAGTTCATTTATGACTCTGGAAAACATCATATTTTAGAACCATGTAGTATTCACAGGATGCAAAGTCATCAGATGGATTAATATTTACATTCGTATTTTGCCAACATTAGGAACCCCAGAATCTCAAAAGCTATGCCTTTTGAGCTGAAAAGCCAGCACACATAGGCAGTGTACAGCTCTCCAGACAACTGAATGGAAATGAGCTGCAACTCTTAAGAGGCAAGCAAGTAAGCGACACACCACCAAGTTCACTTTAGGAAAAATCACTTGATTATGGGAGTTGATTAAGCAATTTCAAATGCAAACATTGTGCAGACATTGTGTAGATCTGGAAATTCATAACTTCGCTTGTGTATGGTGGACACTGATAGAAAAAAAAAATTAGCCCTCATGTGGAGGGGAAAACGTTTGGCACATCAGTAACTTATACTTTGCTATTCACTTCTAAAAACCAAAAATGCATGCTGAGTGGTGGTAAACGTGTGTCCGCTGCACAGACAGATGCACTTTCATCAAAAGGATCTCTAAATATGGTGGGTGGTCCTCTGTCAGTAGATGAGAATCCAGGACGTCTGCTGACCTGGAGGGCTCCTGGGATGCTAGTCAGGGCTCATATGCCCTCATGGGATATTTGGCTTACCTAAATCCGGCCAATCTATCGAATATTTAGATGCATTCGTTTCTAATTAAACAAAGTAAAGCATGACTCACTGTTACAAGAACACAACCCATGGGAATGCCGAAAATGTTCTGTTGGTTTTCACTCTGCCCTGTGCCACACAAAATAATACAGCCGAGAACCGTACAAACAGTAGTCAAGTCAGAAGTTTAAAGACATTCTTCGTTACATTGACACAAACTGCCTGGACCTACAATGGGCTGGTGTCAGAAGTGTGTGCTGGATAGCAACGCAAGGGTTTAGAGAATTACACAACGCATTTTGTTTCCACCATCACAGAGGGCACGTCCTACAAGGAGAAGCCTCTCCTACTGCTGGCCGGTAGCCAACATCGACTTATGCACAAAGGGTCAGTGATGCGAAGCAGTAAATCTGTGCCCACATCCAGCAAGTATAGTAATGTAGGAATTTAGTAATCTTCCCCAGAGACAAAACAGTGGTTGTGTGTTTTGACCATTGATATTGCGAAAAATATTGTAAGTATTGTTTTCTGGCTCATGTGTCAAATTTGTGTTTTCAAAGCAAATCCAGAAATGTGTGCTTTGGGAATGATTCCTAAGACATATAGGAACAACATCAGAGCATAGCAAAAAAGATGTCC
Source organism: Pleurodeles waltl (assembly GCF_031143425.1). NCBI lineage: Eukaryota > Metazoa > Chordata > Amphibia > Caudata > Salamandridae > Pleurodeles > Pleurodeles waltl. The sequence continues at coordinate 1,035,061,804 of NC_090439.1, forward strand.
TCCTTGCAAAACACTGAGATGGGTACTCTAAGCAGCAAAACAGAGAATGAGGAAGGAGAGTAGAGGCTGCTGGGGCATGCCCTGCACTAACAAAGGCTCTCATTGGCATCTATCAAGATGGAATAACGTGCTGTGCCCTGCAGGTCAAAGGTTTGTTCGTAAAAAACTGGGGCATAATCATGAAAGTGTGTGATGACGCAGGGCGCAGCTGTGACTTCGGTTTCCACAATGCGTACATTTAACTCAGACGTTCCCGGTTAGCACATCCGCTGTGGGTAGTATTAGAAAGAAAGGGGAAAAATACTGCTCACTGATTCCGAGCTACATTGACCTTAGAAACGGCAAACAATGTAGAATGAAGCGCTGAATGAACGTACCTTATTATTAACATTATTGCTAGAGATGAAGGTCTTGGTTCACTAGAATAAATTGAAATGCTGTTTTGAAATTACAATTAATTAGCTGGGGGAAAAGAGTGAAGACCAAATTGCCACAGGAAACATACAAGCCTGTGCCAATTGAAAGCATAAATAACATAATGGCGACAGCTGATGTTTTTTTCTCTCTTGTGAATTAAAAGGTTTTCTTGGAATTTACACTGTTCATATCTTTCTTAGAAAGCTGCAATAATGTTTTTAGTACGTTTAACATTGTGGCACACTAAGACAATGTATTCGAGTCTTTCTAGAGACTGGCCAGCAGGAAGAAACTGTATCTAAGACAAATCCTTTCATTGCTCGGAAGTGCACCCGCTGGACATTGCTGGAAACAGGTTGTATTAATCCTGATGTCTGCGAACACGACTTTCCTGGAAATGGCATGGGGGGGGGGGCATTTTGGCGAGGAAGCTGAGGTGATTGCAGCATCTAGTCTGACATAGCATGCACCATGTTAAAGGGAATACTGCTTGAAAGTGACACCTCAGCAGGACAGACTGTGCCACCTCCCACTATATCCTTCATAGGTGTTTTCAGTGGATATATCTCCAAAACAGGGTATTATGGCATTTCCATTGGCAACTCCCAGATCTCCGCTTCGACTTCATCCCTCACCCACTATCATCTAGATACAATGTTTGCTCGCCAGTAACATTTCAGCCTGGTGCAGACCACCGGAACTTCGTGTCTGGCTGTTTGCAGCCTCGGTATCTGAAGGTTTTGCATTTTTCATGTGCTCAACACTATAATCTATTGCTTGATTGATACCTTAAGAGGGAGGGAGTTAGGTCTACTGCCTTGAATTGTGTTCCCATTTTGGATTATGATTCAGTGAACAAAAAAAAAAAACTATTTCAAAGTACCTAGTAACTGTCCCTTGGCAGGAAATAACTGGAATCATCACACGTTGTGTTTCCTAAGGAGCACAGTGTTTTTTGCTGTAACCCAGTTGGATCCATCCTATGTAAATCCCCCTTTCAGTGGAAGAAGCTTGAAGGCCACCTGAAACCTGGATTCCCTTTCTGTATCAGACAGTGACACAACTGTGATGGCCCAAGAGGCCTTAGTATAACATTACCATGATTTCAGCAAATTCAAATAACCCATGATGTCACCTGATGGTGCCCCGATGTCCACATAGAGGGATTCTGCCAGTAGAGGAGGGGATCATGAAACTACACCCTGGTCCTTCCAACTGCTCACCACCACAGCATACTGAAGCTGGCTGTTTGAGAGCATGTGACTACCGTGCGGACTTCCATCTGCCCTTTGGAGGCCACCAGGGTTCAGAACCGCATGCACTGCTGCCACTCCCCCCACCTTGGGGAGGAATGCTTCAAGGAGTGGCACAGAACAGCCATTGCCAAATAATGCTGCCCCGCAGTACCTGAGGTGCCAGCTGAAGCACATGTGGCTACGTTGAGCCTATTGGCAGATCACATGCAGCTGCCTGTGGAGCCTTACAGATTCTCAACAGTGCCCCTCTGCAGCTCCGGTGGCTCCCGGACAGGCCTCACACATAGATATGATTCCAACACTGCATATTGACACTTCCCCATGGTAAGATAGCGGGGCATGCTGGAGACATGGTGATGAGCTGTGGAAGCCCGTGTGCATCACTCAGTTTGTTCTATGATGTTCTGTATGGGTTGTCCTACTGCATCACCCTCCCCATCTTTGTGTTGTTGACCCCAGAGGGGGTACAGTCATGCCATCATCGACTTCTATGCTCTAAGAGATGGGACTTCCACGTGCGTGGGCCCTCGACAGTCTTTTTGCGACTACTCAAAGCTGAGCAGGAGGGACCATTTCTCACCTTACTTGCTTACCAGCAGCACCCATTCTCAGTCCCTGTGCATAGGGAAACCTGCACTTAAAGCCTGAAGTTTTGCCTGGCACCACCACTGACGCTGGGGATCATTACTTCCACATTGAGCCTCCCACTAATTTTAACCATAAGAAGAGAAGCCACCTATTAGAATTAATTGAGTTAACTATTAGCTATTTTTAGTCCACTTCAAATTAAACCAATCTACATCTAGAGCATCTCCACTCTAGACCTCACAACAGCATCTCGTGCTCAAAAGACATCTGTCAAAGAGCCCTCTTTAGGGGCCCGTTGAGCATTGTAGTGCTGGCCTAACAAGGAGCTGCCCGTTGATGAAGCACAACACCCACTTGGGTATGTGAGGGCTCTTGCTTCTGAGCAATCAGACCTCCTGATCCGTTGCCTCAACTACACTGACCTAGGTTTTCTTTTCTTCCCGTTCTCCCTTCTCAGGAACTGCATGCCTATTGTACTACATAGTGTCATATGGCGATGGTATGCTAGACCTCTATGCGTCCCTAGTCCCTCTCTGTTTATCAAGCCATATGAAATACTTTGAATGTACATTAAATGGGCCTTAAGAAGATGATACCAGACAATTTATCCCACTTATAGCTGGAACAGAATGGCAATATGAGAAATGGGCCCATCTCAATCCCTTCCTCTTGCTTTAGGGGAGGTTACAGGCGGTCAAAATGGGTAGTGCTGCTTGCTTTGTGTACATCCTGGGAATGATACCAGTGTTGGGCTGGACATCCGTACTTCGAGAAATAGACAAAGGCACCAAATTCTTCAAAAGGGGGAACCTAAGACCATGACTGAAAATTCTGAAATTGATTTCCCATAGACGCTATGGAGGATTGAGCCAGCAGAACGTGAACATTACTACATTGCACACCATCTCTCCCAACTAGTCTATTGTACCAGAAGTCCCACTCTGGGTTCATATAGAGCACTTCATAACAGGATCGGGTCCGAGCGCCTCATAATGGGATCGCATCAAGGCCTCCACATGCTGTATGCCCCCCAGCACTGTATTGCCAATCCCATCATACAGGCAATTCTCAAGGCCTGGACACATGTACATTAGTTGTTCAAATGAGATGCACAGCTTCACAAATGAGCACCTTTACAACGCAATGCCAGCATCTGCATAGATAAACAGCCCATCATCTGGCTCCTAGAGAGGCAGGCTGCCATCCTTACCATTAACAGTCTGATTCATGACACCCAGCTTAAACCCATTGAGACATTAGAGGCTGAATTTTGCCTACCCGGCTCCCAAATGGCGGTGCTACTGGCAGCTGGAACACTCCCTTTGCCAGTTCCATGGGTGATTGAAGAATACCAAATCTTGCAATACTTCACTCTGTGGGACGAGTTTAAAGTTGTGGTCCCAGGATCTTATAACCTCCGAGTGTGACACCTTCATTCTCTCTAGTGCTGCATCAGACTTTACTATATTGGAAATGACTACTCCATATGGGCTCGTCAGAGGAAGACTGGACAGCCATTATCGAAACCCTGAACAAGGGCATCCGGGAATCCAGAATGAAACTCCCCCCTTTTCAAAATAAGCCATGACTGATATAGGTCCCACTTTAGACTGAAACAGGCAGGTCTGCTTCATCATCCTGCTGCTAGTGTGTTTAACGCTTTTTAGTCAGTCTAGCAACAGGAAATTAAAACTGCCAGAGTTTGAATGCTGGAGCCAGATACATATTTATGCAGCCAATACATGAACCTATTGAACTAATTTACCTAGTAAACTAATAATAGCCTACAACCTACATTACATTGCATTGCCAAAGTGTATAGAGATATGGAACTGTCACTCTGCAAGTTTTCAAATGAATTGGAAAACAGACATGTTTACTTGTTGACAGACATTTGGTTGAAGGCTGAATACTGATTACAGATTGCATGATCGCCACTACTCACTGGTTTGCCTCCTGGTTCATCTGTGCATTCAAATGCCTAAACAAGCACTGATGTCCTACCAGCTAGCACTCTGAGTATGCATAGTTTAAGAATGCCAGATGATTTTATACTTGATACTTACATTATGATATTTGCTGATATTTTTGTGTTAAATAACCCAATGGCAAAGCTGTTTGAAGTGTTATTATGCTATACATTTTTTGCTTGACTTAGATTAGTGGTGTCTAACTCCCTAGTTCTTGTGGGACAGTAGATAACCAATCTAGGATTTAGGCTTTGAGAAGGAGATACTCACATTCTTGTCTGTTCTTACAGTGTACTGCATCATATTGTTTCCATGAACAAGGCAAGGCCAGTTCATAACTTATAGTAGAATTCCTGTGTTTGTAGTAGGTGGGGTTCCACTTACGACAAATGAGTGGCAAGTGTGCAAAGAGTTTCACCCATTTTACGAATTAATGTTGCTGACGAAGTTCCACATGTAGTTGAGATCTCAATGGTGATCTATAGTTTGGAGAAAACATAAACCACTGAATACCAGCCATATCAGGCACACCAGGCAAATAAACTAGTGCTAGGAAAAGTGGTGCAACACTGCTGCCTTGCTCTAAGGGGATCCATGAAGAATAATGAGGATTAACTCTTTGTTACTTTTCAAGAGCTTCACTCCAGGAAGAAAGTGCAGGGTTAGAAAGCTGGACTGCATATTTCAGATGTAATTTAGGTTTTAAGGTATACCTGGTGACCAGTGACCGGGACGATCTTGCATACACAAAGGATGAATACCTAAATCTCTGTACACTCAGCAGGGGAACAGCAGGTTGACACCCTGAAGACAAAGGTGGGGAAGGTAGAAACAAGTACAAAAATAGGCAAGGAAACAAACTGCCTTCTTACACCTCTTTCAGCTATACAACAGTGTTGCAAGTAGGACATAACTTCTCTCTACACGTTTTTGGTATTTTCAGTGCGATTGTAGTATAATTCCAATTGAGCCTTGGGACGCAGTCAGTTTCATTTGCAGGAATGATGAACCAAGTGAATTTGTGAGAACTTTTCATACAGTATTGGGTGATTTCTTACGCAACTGGATTACACAAGAGAGGTTTTCTTCTTGCTTTGTTTCTCTTTGTGGGTATACTCTGTTATTCCTGATTCAGATGTCCTGTTTTGAAAGTGTTTTTATGCTGCATTACTGATGGAGGTTTGTACGCAACATGAACGTGTCACTTAGTGATAGCTGTTAGTGTCATGTGGTGTAGTTGTGTGTGTTTATACGCTGTCTAAGGATTGGTAGCTTTAACATTCTCTATAGAGCTAGTATAAGCCCCATCTTCGTTGGTCAATGTAATGTTCTGAATTAGAATGCCTATGTGTTTAGGTTTAAGTATATTGCCAGTTGGAGAGATCTTCTGGGCCTTGTGCAGCAATACCAGTGATGTCTGCCAAGCTTCAGAAAACTTATTCATTGGCCATCTACAAGCCGATTGTGTACATCTTTGACACATCATGTCATATGCATGTAAGTTTGTATGCAGAACCCTGCTGTTCCTCCGTTTGAATGCATGGATGCAATTGATTGTATGGACCGTGAATAGCTATTTTAGAATCCAGAGGCTTAAACGTTTTTCTCTCAGTGGACGTCAGTTGGCAACAGTGGGCTAAAGACCCAAACTATAGTTCCAGACACTGTGGAGTCAGTATCAATGTGTTGCTTAAGAGAAGAATTCCCCATAGGGAGTCACTCATTAACACAATTTCTGAAGCCCATTCCTTCATTATTTGGTTCAGCAAGGCTAACCTGGATCCCAAAATCCTTCGAATAATGCTGCCTTTCCCTAGTGGTTACTGAAGGCGGTGAGACACTTTTGTTCATTATGTAAAGAGGTGACAAGCATTAGGATCCAGGCTTAGGCATAATTACATCAGTCTGGAACACTAACCGGAATGAAAGCAGAAGGAAGTGAAACTAGACCCTCAGTCTGTTTATATGTGTGAAAGAAGTATTTCCATTAGCAATCATTTAAATAGATCTAGCATAAAGTGTATTCAAGATGACAGAGGGAAGATTCTGTCTCAGCCTCAAGAGATCCTGCAGCAATTTGCTATATTCTACAAAGTCTCTCTATTTTGAAAATCACCCTGATCTAGATCCTGTAGCTCATTATCTGGAAATTATAGAGATCCCGGTGTTGAGCAAAGATCAAGCAGACATCATTAAGAAGGATATAACTTTTGAAGAAGGCAACATTCTGAAGCAAAATAGGAGCAAGTATAAATTCTCCAGAAATCCCATTTTGATTGGCAGCTTTGCCGGCCGGGAGAGATAAGATCTTATCTCTCCCGGCCGGCAAAGCTGCCAATCAAAATGGGATTTCTGGAGAATTTATACTTGCTCCTATTTTGCTTCAGAATGTTGCCTTCTTCAAAAGTTATATCCTTCTTAATGATGTCTGCTTGATCTTTAACTTTTGAAGAAGGCAACATTCTGAAGCAAAATAGGAGCAAGTATAAATTCTCCAGAAATCCCATTTTGATTGGCAGCTTTGCCGGCCGGGAGAGATAAGATCTTATCTCTCCCGGCCGGCAAAGCTGCCAATCAAAATGGGATTTCTGGAGAATTTATACTTGCTCCTATTTTGCTTCAGAATGTTAGGGGTATTTATCAAACCAGGCTGTCCCTTCATCTTGAACTCCGTCAATATCGCAATCTTTTTTTAAAAAGTCTTTCATGGAGAGAGAATCATACTGACTGATTTTCTTATTACTACAGATGTGAAAATGTACCAAAATTCTACCTTCTCAGATTAATGTCATCACCAGTCCATCTCTGCACTGCTTTATGCCAGGTAGAGACATGACTGTTCATATCAGCACTCCCATAGCACTTTTTGATGGCTTTATGCTTGCTTTTCCACTCTGCGGCAAAATGAAGTGACTAAGCTGGCTGATAAATGGTCTAGGAAGATCAGTATCAAATCAAATCGATGTTTAGAAAACATGGCTACTCACCCATAAGGGTCTCAAGGTGCCAATGGGGGTTGTCCTCTGTGCTTCAGTTGAAGAGCCAGGTTTTGAGGTTCTTCCTGAACTGCTGCAGCAATGGTGAATGCCTGAGGTGCAGGGGCAAGGTTTTCCAGCTCTTTGTCGTGAGGAAGGCAAAGGATCTTCCACCAACTGAGGTCTTCTGTATGCAGGGTACCGTGGCTAGTGCTTGTTGAGCAAAGCTGAGAGTTGTGGTGGGGGAGTAGAATGTGATGCAGTGGTTGGCAGGTCCTAGGTCGTGGAGGGCCTTGTCTGAGTATACGAGGAGTATGAAGTTAATCCTTTTCTCGATTGGAAGCCTGTGGAGGTCTCTTAGAAGACAGGAGATGTGTTCATAGCAGAGAATGTCCAGGATGAGTCTGGTGGAGGTGTTTTGGATTTGCAGTAGTTTCTTCAGGTTCTTCTAGGTGGTGCTGGCATAGAAGGTGTTGCCATAGTTGAGCCTGCTGGCAACCAGGGTGTGTGTCACGGTTCTGCAGCAGTTCTTTGGGATCCATTTGTTGATCTTCCGAAGCAGTCGGAGAGTGTGAAAATAGGAGGACGGGACTGATTTGATTTGGAGGGTTATGGTGAGCGATGAGTCCAGGATGAAGCAGAGCTCGCATATTTGGCCTGTAGGTGTGTGGGGGGGTGCCGAGGGTGGATGGCCACCAGGAGTCATTCCAGGCTGATGTGGAGTGTCCCAGGATAAGGATCTCAGTCTTGTCAGAGTTTAGCTTGAGGCAGCTATCCTTTATCCAGGCTGCAACGGCTTCCATCCTGTTGTAGAAATTCTTCTTGGCAGTTGTGGGGTTTTCGGTCAGAGAGATGAACAGCTGGGTGTGATCAGCATGGGAGACTGTGTTCAGCTCTTCATTCCTGATGATGGGTGCGAGCAGGACCAATGTAGATGTGGAAGAGTGTGGGGCTGAGGGAGGAGCCCTGTGGAACTCCACAGCTGATCTCCGTAGGTTCTGACAGATAAGGAGGGAGTCTGGCTCTTTGGGTTCTGCCAGACAGGAAGGAATGTATCCATAGTAGGGCCTTTCCACGGATACCAACTGTGTGGAGTCTGGAGAAGAGGGTGAGGTGTGAAACTTTGTCGAAGGTGGCCGATAGGTCCAGTAGGATGAGGGCTGCTGTATGGAGTGAGAGGGCGTCATCTGTGGCAGCAAGGAGGGAGGTCTTCTTGCTGTAGTTGCTCCTGAAACCTGATTGGGAGATGTCCAGGATGTTGTTGTCCTCGATGTGCCTATGGAGCTGAGTGTTGATAGCCTTTTTGTTGCCCTTGGCTGGGAAAGGCAGCATAGAGATGGGGCGGTAATTCTTGAGGACCAGCGGGTCGGCCATGGGTTTCTTCAGGAGCGGGCAGATCTCTGGGTGCATCCAGTCCTCTGGGAGAGTGGCTATATCTATGGAGCAGTTGACGGTATGGCGGAGCTCGGGTGCAATGGAGGTGTTGGCTTTGTTGGAAAGGTGGTGAGGACAGAGGTCCGTAGGGGCTCCAAAGTGGATGCTGCTCTTGATGGTGTGGGCTTTTCCGTGGTGAGGGTGGTCCAGCGGTACAGGATCTGTGATGGTTAGGGGTGTCAGAGCTGTGGGTTGTAGGAGGGCTCAGACGGTCAGAGGTTGTCGTATATATGTCTTTGATTTTCCGGTGGAGGAAGGTGGATAGTCTGTTGCAGAGGTCTCGAGGTGGGGGGATGTTTTCTGTTTCAGATTGGGGGTTGGCAAACTCCTTGATCACGATGAAGAGCTCTTTCGCATTGTGAGCTGCGGCGCTGATATGGTCCTGTTGGGTGGCTTTCCTGGTGACTCTGATGAGGTGGTGGTGGAAAGTCTTCCAGGGACTTGCTGTATTGCCATTTTTTCTCTAGCCATCTGCAGGTGCAGCTAGAGTCCTGGAGTGTGGGGGCGAACCAGCTGCCTTCTTGAGGTGGTGTGGCTGAGGTCTTACGGAGAGGTGCTAGGGTGTGGCGCATTCGGAGATCCATTGGTGGAAGTTCCCTGCTGAGATGTTAGTTCTGCGGTGTGGGAGACTTGCTGAAGGTGTTGGTGAGCAGATCTTCATCAATTTTCTGCTTGGGTGTCAGAGTGTGCAGGTGGTGGATGGTTGGTGAGGTGATAGTGAAATGGATGTGTCACGGTTTACACGTCTTTTACCGCTGTAATCTGCAAGTCTCGGGGCCCCACCTGCTTTCTTGCTTGTTCTAGACCGACCAAGATAAGGGCAACCCCTTCCAGTAGCCACGATGCTACTGACAATACTATGCCAAGCAGGCCGTACCCTCCAGAAGGAGTCCCAGAGGAAAAACCCAAAATATGGGGAAAAAAAAACTCAAAGCACACAAACTCCTGAAATGAGGCAAAAAGAGAAACAGTAAGAACTCGGAATCAGGAACAACAAAACTGCTGAAAAAAACAGGGTAGAGATCCAGAATAACTGGGAGCAGGAGCAAGGATCATCACCAGGATGGAAGTGTTTGTAACACAAAGAAAGGAAGACCTTCTGTGCTTTTATAATACCAAACAGGAGGTGACATGCAGGAAGAACTAATGATACCATATTGGATTGAGAAAGCTAGATAGAGATGACTAGAGAAAATGAAATGTCAGAAAAGGAAGTGAGCAATGCATGCAGGGAAGGAAATAGACACCTGGGAAAAAGACTATATGGCCACAAGAAGAAAGAGAAGAAAGAAAAAGATTCCAAAATAGTAGGTAAAAGAAGAACTTTAAGGGGCCGCCTGGGAACACAGCGCGGCCCGGAGCCCAAGAGAGAAAATACGGGCCATGGCGTGGCCGAAAAAAACAGATTGTGGCCCAAAGAATGGCCCGCGGCAGGATCGGCTGCCCAAAACATGGACCGTTGATCCAACCGCAGCCCATGAGTGGACGCCGCAAATTACCCGCGGCATCAAAGGATGCAGTGGTGGTCAGTCCAGTGAAGCGTTGAGGTGTTGTCAACGGTGGTGTTGTTGCTGGTGGAAAAGATGGCATTGAGTGTGTGTCTAGCAATGTGTCTTGGTGAGGTGAGCAGTTGCTTTCGTCTTAATATTGCATGGTTATTGAGCAGGGAAGCAGTGTTGGTGGTGTTGCCATTGTCAATGTGGTTTTTGAGGTCACTGAGGAGGAAGTAGTTCGAGGGGGCGAGATATGATAGTTATGATAGTTGGTACTCAAATGCTCACGTCTGCATTTAACAATTCCTCTGTATTTTCACTTTTGACCAGGCTGAAACTGCAGCAGTGTAAAACTAGTAATATGCTCTATTATACTCCTGTATGTGTTGCAAAAATTGGTCCCTTCAGTGATTTAGATAAATTCTAGAAATCTTTCAAACATAAAATATAAGCTTTCCTTGAGATTAGACCAATGCCATATTAGGACATCACTCTTTTGAGGTCTATATAAATATAACAGTAATCAATCAGGCAGTTATTTAGATATTTCCGCTTCACAAATGACATTAGCTTGTTACTAAGTTTGTGAAGTTGATTAACAAGGTTTGTCTTTAAAGACAGGAACATAAATTATTTGAGGAGAAGAGCTTTTGCCGCAATAGTAGGTTAAGATCTAATTCAGTTTTATATTGAAGCTGTAACACAATTTTATTTTGGACACTGTAGGGCGCACCACGCTTATCATGGGCATGGAACGACCATTGGAATCTATTTAGCTCTGTTGTTTCAGTGCTGTCGGAGAGATGCAAGTTGGAGTCCTCCGGCTCACTGAAGCAAGTAAGTTATTTTTAGCACCCTATCTATGCATTAAGTTAGTTATAGGGGTACACTCAACCTTACTTGCACTAATTCTAAATTATTGTTGAATGTGAATCTATTTTTAGATTGGTGAAATAACTAGGTCATGCCGGATGGAGAAGAAATGCTTTGGCTTTAGAAGGAATGATTAAGCAACCCAGTATATTTTTTGACTCGGATACCAAACATACATAATTAAGAAATTGGTGGTGAGGTATATGTTTTTAAAATGTTGTGGCGAGTTTGTGATGCCATTGGGATCCCTATAGGTAGTAAGAACGGGACCGCAATAAGGATTCCTTGAGGTTGTCGGATTCTCCATTACACATTGGAGGTGAGAGGGGAGGTATTGCCTAAGAAATGATAGTCACTGGTGGATGATTCGATGTAGGCGCCATTGAAAAAAATATATATATATTGTTGCCATCATGTTAACAAAGTTAGACTTGAAATTAAAACAATTTACCATTGATCGTAGTTTACGTGATTACGTACAGAGAAGGGAGGATTTGGCCCCCGGAGGGTAGAAGATACAAAAGGACTACATTTTGTCTCTTTTTAATAGGAGAAATCTTTGGCGATAACCCAGAGTGACAAACATTTCCAATAAGAATAATTTAAGGAAGGTCATAATAATAGATTGAGGTAACTTGACCTATTGGTAAGTAGTTACTAATTGATATCTAAATAACCAAGCACAGCTTTCTTAAGGTGCCGAAATATCAATAGGTAAAAGAAAAATGAATAATGCATTAAGTGGCGCCTGTCACCAGCTTTAGGATGGTCGTGTTTTTAGATTAGTGTAATTAGGAAATACAAATGATTTTCATGTATTCCTACTTGGATGTTGTAGCTGTAGGTACATCGAGCAATACTTGGTCATGGGCGGAAGTAAGGGCCATGTGATTACAACATAACATTAACTCTGTTTATATTAGTAAGTCACCAGGAAACGTGTCTAATGAGATATGGTTATTATGAGATCTGCTTCTATTGATGGAGGACACTGACAAAGGATTATTTTATTTATTTTAGGTGCTACCTACAAAAATGTTCTGTCCCAATGATGACAAATTGTTGATTGGATTCTATAGGTTGGGTCAAAACGTCGACATAGTTTGATGTGGATTATTTTTGGAAATGATTAGTGACTTCTAGTTGCCTGGATTGAAGGGGTCTCTTTGAAGATCTCTTGTTCTTTTAGCCACACCTCTGTACATATTGTGTATAACATCTTTCCACTTTATTCTTCACTTTACTCACTTTTACTGTGCCATCACTTTAGGAGCACCGAGTACTGAGTTTTGATTTTCACTCAGAATCAATATGGAACTGTAAAGTGAATTAAATGTATTAATTGCATAATAATCTTATCAAGATCAAAGATTTCTACACTTTATTTAAATCACTGCCGTGGAAGTCAAGGGCTACACTTCCCCCTGGGGGACCAATTTGTGCTATACATACTATGTACCCATGTTCGGGGGTTACTGGGATTGCCTCATTTTTTCTAACTATTGTACTCCTGAGTAGCTTACTAAATGGGCTAAAGGAATTGTACACTGTCCATGCCGTGGCCTTCAGGCTGCAAATATGGTTCATATATTTACTGGATGGAGTGCTTAATTTGAGCCAGTGTTTCCAGTGCTCGACACCGGCACTTAACTGCCAACACCAGCACTTATGACAGTCTGCCACATGACCACTGTTTGTCCTATTTAAAGATGAGCACACAGTTGTTTATTAATTCAATATACATTCAAAATGACAAATACCTGCCACACAATCTTATGGCTTCGGGGCCAGGAATAGTCTGATTTATCACACTGGTAGGAGTGTGATGGTTAGTAGTTGTGTTGGTACTGTCATTGGCATCAATGCAAAGGCAAGGGCAATGGGTGCTGCAAGCTCCAGTAGCCTCCTAATGAGGGCCCTGGCACTTATCGTTTCCCAAATTAATCACTGGCTGTATGGCTGCTCCTTCAAGGGTTTTGTGGGGTTGTGAGTAGGCTTTCAGAAAAACAGGGAGCAAAGGTGGAACTTGCCTCCCTGAATATCATGCTCAGCAATAATTTACCTGCCCCACACTTAAATTTGCCTGTCCTATATATTCCAATTATTATCGCAAGACTTTGCATTGTGTGAGAATGGAAGTCGGTCCCCACCCACGATGAACTCTTGGCTTATTTCAATGCATCATTTTTTTCAAAGAAGAATTCAAAACTTTGTAACATTTGGAGGCAGATGTTTTGCTGTCTGATTTTTAACGTGGTTTATGCGGATTGTGTGCTCTCATGCACCTGACCGTACCGTCTCAATTCATTTTGAACTCTGAATTTACTTAGAGTTCGTATGAATTTGTAGTAATTAGCATTTGACCTAATGTATGGGCTTCTTCTGCAAACCTGACTGCTCTTTGTATTTTTGCAGTTACCTTCTCATTATTCTATCGATTACCTTCTCAAAAAGAAAATGCAAAAAAGAAAAGCCTGAAAGATTTGAGGATGCCTAATAACTTAGATACATTTCTCATACTGTACTTACTAGTCCATGCAAGTTTCCATTACACACAGTCATTTGCTTGTTACAGAAATATTATCTTTTTCGTTGAGCATTTTACTCATGTGGAAAGAGAGCATGTCTGGCCTCTAATGACCGGACCACATTTTTAGGCAAACTACTGAATAAGCATCCTCTTCAGGACTGAAAATTTACATTTTGAAACATGTGCACTACATTTAAGATGGTATATAAATGAGCTATACAGTTAATGACAAAATAATTGATGTCAAAACAGAGTACATGAAAAGTTGATTACAAATTAGTAGAGTGTGTAAAAGAGAAGGACAATATCTGACATATCAATTGTATATCATTTGAATGAAATTAAGAGCAGTTTATTATATGGGAAGGGAATGTTTGTTCCATTCCTACATCATTTGTCCCATTAAGAACGCTTACAAGGTTAGAGACTATGGATGAAGGACTATAACTAAATCGCTGTATGCCTATACATACTCTCTGAATACTTAAAGCAACACAATATGGGTGGACAGGTCATTTAGCAAACATGAACGACGGAATGTCTGAGGACACTTATCACAATTATCATTCACCTAAAACAAAAAGTGAAGGTACATTGAGATTTAAAAATATGAACTATAGCTCTAACCGTAAGTATTTGTTCATGTGTTCTGTAGGAAAGTGCCCTATTTTTGGCATGGTTACCCCCACATTTTGCCTGCTGTCAGTTTGCTTAGACTGTTTTCACTGGGATCCTGCTAACCAGGACCCCAGTGATTGTGCTCTCTCTTCCTCTGAATTTGGTTGCTTAGGACTTTGCACACCTCACAATTGGCATACTGGTGCCTGTTGGAAATGGCCTCTCTGCAGGGTCATGCCCAAAGGTTTTGCCTTCCTCCTCTTCTTTTTCTGACCTTGCTTTTACTGGTTTTAGGACCCTGGACAATTTACCACTGCTAACCAGTGCATGTGTTCTCTCCCTAAACACATGGTAACATTGTCTCATACCCAATTGGCATATTTAATTTACTTGTAAGTCTCTAGTAAAGTGCACTACATGTGCCCAGGGCCTGTAAATCGAATGCTAATAGTTGGTCTGCACACTGGTTGTTCTATAAGTAGCCCTGTAACCATGTCTCAGGCCTCCATTGCAAGGCCTGTGTGTGTGGTTTCACTGCCACTTTAACTTGGTATTTAAAAGTACTTGCCAAGCCTTAAACTCCCCTTTTTCTACATACAAGTCACCCATAAGCTAGGCCCTAGGAAAACCATAGGGGAGAGGGCTATGCAGGTAAAAGGCAGGACATGTAGATGTGTCTTTTATGTGTCCTTGTAGAGGAAAACTCCTAAATTACTTTTCCATTATTTTGAGTCCTTCTCCTTTCATAGGATAGCATTAGGGGTACCCTCATGTACTGTTTAAGTGGTAGATTCTGATCAGAAAGAGGTAACTGTAGTGTTGACAACAGAGTGGTCAACACCAACGGAACGAGTAGGGGAGGGGTGTCTGAGCCCGACCCCTCTAAACCGATGGAAGGTGGGCTGCACCATCGGGCGGGAGGGGGAGGGCATAAAAGGGAGTGAGGAAAAGCGGGAAGGTTAGTTAGGGAACGAGGGCTGTTGGATTAATAAAGCGCTGTGAGAAGACACACAAGCCTCCGTGTGTTTTTACTCTAGTAGCCACGCATAGGTTTATGTGCGCGACGCTACATTTTGGCGACGAAGGTACCTACGATCCCCGCGTGCCCCGTCCATGTAAGAAGGAACAAGCGCAGTGTCCAGTTTCTGTCCGCGGACAGACTCCGCGGAAGGAGGACCGACCGACGTTTACCCAGCGAGGCAAACTCACCCGACTGAGCCCCGCCGTCCGCGACGCTGATTCCGAGGCAGACGCTGACGGGCCAACGCAGCGCTGGTGCGAGCCGCTGCCGATGTGAGCTGCCGACCGGAAGAGGCGCGGCCCACAACCCCAGGAGACCACGCGCCTGCCACAAGAAAGCACTCCCGCAGGCCCCGGAGGAGAGCGTCATCATCAGAGCACACCAGGTGAGACGCTTGGAGCGTTTTCCGAATGACCGAGCGCTCCGCTGCGCAACTCTGCACTTCGGGTCACAAAGGAAGAAAGAACCTGCACGCCAGGCACACACAACGAGCGTCAGACGCCCGCTGCGCCGCTCTGCACTGGGAAAGCATAAATAAATTAGATAGCGGCAGCAACCCCTGCCACAGGACAACAAAAAAAAAAAAGAAAGAAAGAAAGAAACAGGGAGAACAGTGAAGCTACACAAAAAAAAATCCTTACCATAGTCATTCGCTGATACTCCCTGGTTTTCAACTGGCGGTGCACAAGGGACACTGGTGCATTAGCAAGAAGAAGAGACAGAAGGTATACAACACTCCCTGCAACACAGTTTTCGCCAGCATGGCAGGAATACCCCCTATAGAGCCTTTCCAAGTTACAGGTGCCCCCCCCACCCAAGCAGCTAAATGGAAAGTCTGGGTGGAGCGCCTAGAAACCTATTTTGAAGCTCTAGGCATACAAGCAGAGAGGAAAAGACCACTCCTTCTCCACATAGGGGGAGCAGACATACACCATATTTTCAAGACCGTCACCGAAGCCAGACCTCGCACATACGACACGCTAAAAGCAGCAATCACAGCACATTTCGAACCATATGCCAATGCAGACTACGAAAGGTTCCTCCTGCGCCAGGCTCGACAGGTGACCGATGAGTCAGTAGATGTGTTTTACACCAGACTCAAGGAGTTAGCAAGCACCTGCACACTGCCCGATGAAGACGATGAAGTCAGAGCACAATTCATCCAAGGATGTTCATCTTCCAAACTCAGAGAACGCATACTACAACAGCCAAATATGACGATGAAAGACATACTGACATTAGGACGGTCACAAGAACTTGCGCGGGCTCGCGCAGCACATATGGAACAGCCTTTGCAAGCCCAACCGAAAGCCGAGACAGCAAATGCGATAAAAAAAGAGCACACGCGCCGAAATGAAACATACAAGGGCAAGCCCAACTGCAGGAAGTGCAAATGGTGCAGAGGACCAGCGCCGCACCCAACAACCTGCCCAGCGTGGGGAAAAATATGCAGTGCTTGCGGAAAAATGAACCACTTCGCGAAAGTGTGCCGATCAACCCCAAAACAGCCCACTGCAGCACCCAGAACAACAGTCAAAACATTAAACACCGCCTGGGACCCTGATTCAGAGAGTGATACCGACAACGAATCTCACGTGGTACACATTATACACACCATAGAGGCCGGCGACTCCCCACTTGCAAGGTTGACATCCACGGCACGCAGATAGCAGCATTGGTAGACACTGGAGCGTCGATAAATTTAATGGCCTCAGATGTATACGACACCTTACCCGAACCACGGCCACCACTAAAACCCACAAAGGTACAGGTGTTCGCTTTCGGGCACAGTCAACCTTTAAACATAGCAGGGACGTTTACCACTGAAGTCAGCCATGACATCACCACAAAACCAACGAAAATATACGTGTCAAAGGACGGAACAGGGTTCCTACTAGGCTGCCAAACGGCCCAAGACCTCGAATTGGTACATTTTGCGTTCAGCATACACGTACAAGCAGTACTCCAGCTCACCCAAGAATTCAAGACCCTATTTGATGGTATCGGGTGCCTCAGAGAAACCCCCCTACGGCTCCATGTCGACGAGTCGGTCACCCCAACAGCGCTGAGACACCGCCGAGTCGCTTTCCACCTTCGCCCCAAAGTGGAGCAAGAACTACACGTGCTGGAACAAGCAGGGATCATCGAAAGGGTCACAGGACCCACACCGTGGGTGTCCCCGATCGTAGTGGCAAAAAAGCCCAAACAACCTGACGCGGTCAGAATTTGTGTGGACATGCGACTGCCGAATCTCGCAATAAAGAGAGAACGCCACCTCACACCCATAATCGACGACATCTTAAGCGAACTGACGGGGTCGTGTTGGTTCTCGAAGATGGATCTCCGATCGGGATACCACCAGATAATGCTGCACCCTGAATCAAGGCCCATCACCACCTTCTCCACACACAACGGCCTATGGCGCTACAAAAGGTTAAATTTTGGCATCTCCAGTGCCGCGGAAATTTTTCAACAGGTAATCAAGAACGTCCTGCATGGCCTCCCAGGAGTGTTAAACGTCAGTGATGACATTTTAGTCCATGCCCCGACTATTGAAATGCACATGAAACGACTGCGGGCTGTTTTCACGAGGCTCCAAACAAAAGGGCTGACGCTCCACAAAAACAAGTGTGAGTTCCTCAAAGAAGAAATCTCCTTTTTCGGCTACCGATTCTCGAAGCACGGAATCGGACCGGATCCGCAGAAAGTCAAAGACATCCAGGAGGCCCCAGCTCCAACGACAGTCACAGGGGTTAGGAGTTTCCTGGGAATGGTCACGTATTGTGGGAGGTTCATGAAGAATTTGGCCGACATCACGGGGCCCCTCAGGAAGCTCACACAATCCGCCCAACCATGGGTGTGGGAGAACGAGCAAGAAGCCGCATTCCAGGCCACCAAAGATGCACTCTCTGCCGACACCACCTTGGCATTTTTCGACCCCCGACGACAATCACAACTCATAGTGGATGCGAGCCCCACAGGTCTAGGGGCAGTATTGGGACAGAAACAGGAATGCGGCGAATGGGCCCCTATTGCGTTTGAAAGCTGCACGCTCACGCCCACGGAACAAAGGTACTCCCAAATCGAAAGAGAAGCAATCGCAATCCACTGGGGGTGCCGACATTTCCATTTGTACCTTTATGGACACCCATTTTCAGTTGTGACAGACCACAAACCACTACTTCCGTTGTTCAAAGGGTCTTCATCCAAACCACCCCCACGAATTGAAAAATGGATCCTGCAGTTACAGGAATATGACTTCACGCTCGCATATCAGCCAGGCACAAAAAACCCAGCAGACTTTCTGTCCAGGCATGCACGCCCGGCCACGCAGGAAGAAATCGAGGAAGCCAAAGATACAGAAGAATATGTGAGGCTAATTATCAAAAGGGCACGGCCAACACCCATACCACTCCAAGAGGTGGTGGAAGCAACCAAACAGGACGAATGTTTGCAACTAGCCATAGCAGCAACCCGCACAGGTGAATGGGGACCCCTCCAAAGACCGGACTCATTCCGCACGCAACAAGCTCAACCTCGTTTGCACGCACTGTTCAACGTGCGCCACGAACTGTCAGTAAGCAAAGAAGGCTGTGTACTTCGGGGACTCCGTCTAGTCATACCAACCAGCCTCACCGATAGGATAGTATCTTTAGCACACGAAGCGCACCAAGGAGTCGTCAAATCCAAAACCCGCATCAGGAACAAAGTCTGGTTTCCAGGGTTAGACAAATTAGTGGAAGACACAATCCAAAGGTGCATGGCCTGCCAAGCCAGCGGCAACCCTGACCGCCCTGCACCCGTCATGACGGAACAAGACCCAACGGCGCCATGGCAAAGAGTGAGTGCAGATTTTGGTCACCTACCTGATGGGTCGCACATGCTCATCATGATAGACGATTTCTCACGGTATCCAGAGGTCGAAATAGTTAAGTCTACATCTGCACAAGCGGTCATTCCCAAAGTGGAGAAGCTCATGGCCACTCACGGGTTTTTCGGCGAAATCCGCACGGACAATGGACCCCCGTTCAATAGCCGCGAGTGGGAACAGTTCCTCGAGTCAACAAACACCAAACACAGACGCATTACCCCCCGGTGGCCTCAAGCAAATGGTGAGGTGGAGAGGTTCGTGAGAACACTCAACAAAGTCATCCGAATAGCGGTGGCAGAAGCCCGAGACATAGAAAGAGCAATCTATGTATTCCTAAGAGAATACAGAGTAACGCCACATGCTACCACTGGACTCACGCCCAGCCGACTCTGTTTCAGCAGAACAGTAGTAGATGCCATCCCACACCACCCCTCCTGGGCAGTAGGCGCACAGCCACCAAGCAAATCAGCAACCAGGCGGAGCGCCGCAAACAAGTACGCCTCCCGGAAACGAGGGGCCAAGCTGACAACGATGCAAGTGGGAGACACAGTGTTGGTAAAGGACCGCCACCAAGGTAGCAAATTCAGGTTACCGTTCGAACTTAAACCATGGACGGTGATCAACATGAACGGCACGATGGTGACGGCCCAGAGAGGCCAAGAGAAAGTGACCAGGAATGTAGCTTTCTTCAAGCGGCTAACCCTACAGACGCCTAGCGGTGGAAGCGGAAAATACCCTGAGACAAGAGTGGAGCCTGACACAGATCCGAATGATTGGGGCGTCACGCTAGATGAACCAAGACTCGAACAAGAACAACCAGGAAATCAACCACCAACAGAATTAAGACAAACACAGGCGACAGAGGTAGAGACGCCTGGACCAGACAGAAGAGGACCACAAACAGCCGGGCGGTCGGGCACAGAGAGATACTCGCTACGGCACAACCCTGGGCCATCACGGCGGTATGCGGACTATGCATGCGAGTGAACTTTCCATCGTGGTCTTTGATCCGACCCGAACCTCCCGGGGTGGTCGTCTGGCGTGAGTTTGAGAACTGGGGAGGGATGTAGTGTTGACAACAGAGTGGTCAACACCAACGGAACGAGTAGGGGAGGGGTGTCTAAGCCCGACCCCTCTAAACCGATGGAAGGTGGGCTGCACCATCGGGCGGGAGGGGGAGGGCATAAAAGGGAGTGAGGAAAAGCGTGAAGGTTAGTTAGGGAACGAGGGCTGTTGGATTAATAAAGCACTGTGAGAAGACACACAAGCCTCCGTGTGTTTTTACTCTAGTAGCCGCGCATAGGTTTAGGTGCGCGACGCTACAGTAACCAGGTCATATTTAGTATGGCCAGAATGGTAATAGAAAATCCTGCTTCTTGGAGAGGTTAGATTTTAGAAATTCCACTTATAGAAAGTGAGCATTTCTCTGCACTCAAAATCCATCTGTGCCTTACAGTCTGTCTCCAATTAACATCTGGGCTGGGCTGGGCTGGTTGACAGTTTTGTTGTGCATTTCACCCAGACATCCACAAACACGGGATACTCAGTCACACCTGCAGTCATCTGCATACTGAATGGGTCTTCCTGGGCTGGAAGGCTGAAGGGAATAACACTTACATTCCAAAGGCTAGTGGCCTGGCCTCACACAATTGACTGCCAAACCCCCTACTGGGACCCTGGCAGACAGGCCTGTACTGAAATGGGACCTTATGCACTTCAAAACCACTTTTTGAAGTCTCCCCCACTTAAAAGGCATTTTTCGGTATATAAACTGGGTCCCTGCTCCCCCCAAATCAGACACTTCTGTACCTGAACCTGCAACCTGTCAAGAGGAACTGCTTGGCTGCCCAAAGGACTCATCTGGACTGCTTTGCTGAGAATGACTTCTGCCCAGCTGTTGCTCTGCTACCCTACTGCCTTCTGATTTGCTGAGAAGTGCTCTCCAAGGGCTTGGATTGAGCTTGCTTCCTGTTTTCTGAAGTCTCAGGGCCAAAAAGACTTCATCTCTTCAAGGAACTACTTGAGCGCTGAAAATCGACGCACAGCTTGCTGGAAATGACGCACAGCCTGCCTTGTGACGAGAAAATTGCCGCACAGCTGAACCAGAATGACGCAGCCCAACTTCCTGCGAGAAGATTTGACGCAGCACCTGCCTTGCGACTGGAAAGTCTATGCACAGTCCTACCGGATTGACACATAACTGAACCAGAATGATGCAGCTGGACTTCCCGAGTGATGAATCAACACAGCGCCTGTCGTGCAACAGAATGTGATGCATCACCACACCAGGTCGTCGCAACACCTATGACTTCGTCCCGCACGCCCAGGTTGGCCACACATTGTCCCTTGTGTCAAAAAGATCACTGCATCGCAGTGAAGAACCAAGACTTCACACCATAAATTGATGCAAAGCCCCTTGCAGCATGGAAAGAAACAACACATCGTCTGTGCTCCTCCGGAAAGTCCGCCGCACATTCTATTTTCCCACGCATCTCCTTGTCTGCAGTCTCCGTGCGTGTTATTTTTTATGCAAATCAGGTACTTTGTGGAAACAAGAGACAACTGTTGATTTCTAAAATTTAAGACTCTTTGTGATCTTGCAAAAGTGATAGCTCAACTTGTGCTTATTGAGTCTTTATCCATTTGTCCTTAATTTAACCAGATAAATATTTTATATTTTTCTATACCTGTGTGGTGTATTTTTGTGATGTTTTCACAGTGGTACTCTCTGATTTATTTGCCAAATACTTTACACATTGCCTTCTAAGTTAAGCCTGACTGCTCAGTGTCAAGCTACCAGAGGGTGGGTACAGGGTAATTTGGATTGTGTGTGACTTGCCCTGACTAGAATTGTGGTCCCTACTTGGACAAGGGTGCATACCTCTGCCAACTGGAGACCCCATTTCTAACAGTGCCTCCTTATATGTGCCTAGTATATGGTAGCATATAGTATATGGTACTTAGGTACCAAGGGCGGGCATTTGGGGAACCAGGAGTTCCCCATGGGCTGCAGCATGTATTATGACACCCACACAAAATGTGTCTGCATGCCTGCCATTGCAGCCTGTGTGAAAAGGTACATGCACCCTTTCACCACAGGTCACTGCACCAGGTCACTGTAAGTCACCCCTGTGGAAGGCCCTCCTAGCCCAGAGGGCAGGGTACCAGTCCCTGTGTGAGGGCACCCCTGCATGAGCAGAGATGCCCCTAAGTACTCCAGTTCCATTACAGTGGACTTCATAAGTGTGGGGAACCCATTTTACCAACTACACAATGGTAACTCCAAACCTGGGCATGTTTGGTATCAAACATGTCAGAATCATACACCAATACTGTTGTCAGCTTTGGCTGTATAATTCCATGCACTTTGGGGGCTCCTTAGAAGACCCCGAGTATTGCTCCCACCAGTCTTCTAGGGTTTTCCAGGCAGCCCGTGCTGCTGCCACCCTCAGACACGTTTCTGCCCTCTTGCTGCTTGACAAGCTCAGGTAGAGGAAGGCACAACAAAGGATTTCCTGTGGGAAAGAGAGGTAACACCGTCTCCCTTGGAAATAGGTATTACAAGTCTTGGGAGGGGTAGCCTCACCAAGCCACTGGTTTGCTTTGAAGGGCATAACTGGTGACCTCCTTGCATAAACTGGTTTGCAACAGTCACTGCTCTGGTGCAAAACTGTTCGAAGGAAAAGGGAGTGACCACTCCCCTGTCCGTCACCACCCCACGGATGGTGCTCAGAGCTCCTCCAGGTGGCCACTTGATTCTGCGATCTTGAATCCAAGATGTGCAGAGGCCCCTGGGAGCATCTGAATGGCCAGGTCAGGCAGGTGATTTTACAGGCCCATCCTGATAGGAGGTCACTTTGCTAGGTGACCAAACCTATTTCCAGGGCTATTTAGGGTCTCCCTCTTCGGTGTGTCCTCAGATTTGACATGCAATATTTCACCAGGACTTCTCTATAAGGTTTACTTCATCTTCTGGACACTGGAATCACAACTGGACTCTTCAGGAACCAACAATCTACAACTTCAGCAACCACTCTGCTTTGCAACATTGTTTCATCTACTCCTATGAGTCACTCCCCTGCACCTGCATGCACCATCTACAATGACGACCGGCTGCCTGTATCTGCTCTCTTCTGGAACTGCATGGATCCTGCATCACAGGTGGTAGTCTGTAGTGGTCCCCTTGTTCCCCTCTGCCAGCTGTCCAACTTGGGAGACAGTAAGCCCTTGCCTCTTCTTATAGGACAGTATGCCTGTCAACCACAACTCTTGCAGCTACCAAGGCTTGTTTGCCCCTGCTTCAAGGGATCTTCAGGCTTTGTGTAGCCCTGTTCCCCAGCACTTCTTTCTGCCAAGCACAGTCTCCTCTCTGCTGCTCCAGTGACGTGGTAGTGCTCTTCAGGTGTGCTGACTGGGCCTTCCTACAACTTGCTGTGCCTGCTGCCAGTGGGTTGTCTGTGGGAGCTGCAACTGCTTCTCATGACTCTCCCAACTGACGAGGGTCAATTCAGGCTCCCCTCTAAGGGTCGAGTCCCCTGGGACTTGCTGGTTCTTTTCAGCCTTGCAACTCAGCTTCTTCTTCTCTTGCCTTTGCCAAGGCTTGTTGGTGGTTCTCCGGCACCACTGACCCACTGCAACCCAACTACTGACATGGGACACCATTTGCATCTTTTCAGGGGCTTCCCTTCATCTCCTGTGATGCAGAGCTGGTGTTCTTCCACTGTTGACCTGGTCCTGCATCCACAGAAGGGTGGGTGGTGGCTCCTGCCACGACCGGAAACTCCATCACGAACTGGACGTGTTCCCCTTCCTTTACAGGTCCTCTTCTGCCAGAATCTACCTTTGAGTTCTTCCAGTCTGGTCTGGATCTTGCACAGTCTTTTTCCTAAGTCCTCTTGCTAGTTTTGGGGAAAACCAGGTACTTACCAGGTACTGCTCTCTTGGTCCCTGGGGGTCACTCTGGTACTCACCTCTTGGGTTTCCTACTTCCTCCAGCTCCCCTCTAACGATTCCACATCCTTGGGTGGGGGACTGTATCTCACATTCCACTTTCTTAGTATAAAGTTTGGCACTCCCATAGAGCCCTCTATATTTTCTAATACTTTTGCCAAAGCTTGCTGTTTTCATGCTCTTGACTGATTGCTATTGTGTATATATATATATATAAATATATATATATATAGTGTGTGTACTATTGTTGGGGAGGACTGTCTATAAGTATTCTTGTGTTGTGTTACTATAATAAAGTATCTTTATTTTTGTAACACTTTGTGGTTCTTTCATGTTTGATAGTGCTGTGTGACTATAGTGGTATTGCATAAGCTTTGCATGTCTTCTAGATAAGTCTTGGCTCCTCATCCACAGCTAACTCTAGAGAGCCCCGGCTTCCTAGATACTGCCAACAGTTCTCCAATAGGGGATACCTGGATCTGGTATAGGGTGACAACACCATAGGTGTCCACCACACACCAGGCCAGCTTCCTACATGTTCTCCCTGGAGTTAAGAATGGTATTGCACAGCACTGACTCAGATCACTTATTTTCACTTATTTCTTTTTTTGTGAAAGTCACATTGACATATGCAAACAGATATGAAAAGAGGGATACAGCCCTATCATACTTAAGTGGATTGCATTATACATGTAACAAAGCAGGCGGCGTTACACTAGTAACTGGAACATAATATAAGGCTATACTTTTCAATGAAACATACCAAGGGTAGATTTACAAACATTTTGCACTTGTTTCGCTTCACAAAAGTGACACTAACCAGCCCAAATGATTTTTTCTTAATTTACTTTCCAGTGCAAAACTTGTTTTGTGCTGGAAAGTACCCTAAATATAATGCACCCAGTGCAAAGCAAAAACATTACTTGTAACTTTTTGCCAAAAAGTGCTCTGAGAATCAACAAAAGATCGTGACCTACATGCTTACCGATTCGCCCGCCAAGTGATGTCCACCCAGTTAGTTCTGGACCCTTGGCAGTTGTGCTAAAGGTGCCCAAACAGCCAAAAGCAATACTTGTAACTTTTTGCCAAAAAGTGCTCTGAGAATCAACAGAAGACCGGGACCTACCTGCTTACCAATTCGCCCAAGTTGCATCTCCAGATGGACTGATTTACTTCCCACTACATTATTCTCCACAGCAGCAAATCCTGATCAGTAGTGCCTTGCAGAACGGGTTATCCGGCCTTGTGGTGTAGTCATTGGTGACAGCCTGCAGCTGCATCCCAAAAAAGAGACTACATCAGAATGTAGAACTCATCACCAGGGCTTCAACCGGTGGCTCCCCACTGATGATGCCTCCACTTCAGACATCACTAGCTGCCTTCCCCTGCTGAACTTTACCTCTCAGAATTTATTCTTTAAAAATTCTTGTAAGCCTGAAGGTAAGCAGAGGCTCGGCCTGATCTTCCTCGTGTATCTAATCTGCACATCATCAAGGTCAGCCAGAAATTTTAACTTTGCCCAGATCTTGCACATCTGATGTCCACGGTTGGCCCCGTGATCTTTTAGCTGCTATTTTTTAGGAAAATAATTTTAAAAAATCATAACTCTGGTTCTACTGATTGGAATTTTGTTCCTTTGGTGTCATCATTTATGAAATGTGCCC
Source organism: Pleurodeles waltl (assembly GCF_031143425.1). NCBI lineage: Eukaryota > Metazoa > Chordata > Amphibia > Caudata > Salamandridae > Pleurodeles > Pleurodeles waltl. Next base: position 1,035,087,464 of record NC_090439.1, read on the forward strand.
TATTTGTCTAAATTGGTGTGGTGATTTTACTTTATTAGTGTGTAAGTGCTGCAAATAATACTTTACATATTGCCTTTAAGTTGATTATGACTGCTTTTGTGCCAAGCTACCAAAGGATTAGGCACAGGTTAATTTAATGACTTTTTGTGTTTCACCAAAAAGGTATTGATTGTTGCTTCAGAAGGGCTAACAACCACCTCAATAGAAAAACGATTTCCCCACTATGCTTGCCCCTTTCAAATAATACTTTCAACATGTATGTACACCCTCTAGCAGATGTGATTTCCTCTTCCCTGTGACTCACACCTATGTTGATGACACTCAGGTTCTAGTTGACCTTCACCAAGAAAACTCAAAATCATAATCCGTTGGTCATTTCGTAGTTAGTACAAAACACTGGATGAATAAAAACTTCCTCTGAGTAAATATGGGCAAAGCACATATACTAACATACAGTGTAAAAACTCCCTTACCCTGGTTTTCAATTGGTTAATTGAACTGGAATCTCCTTGTGCTCTTGTCAAATCAGTGAATAGTTTCTGGAATATATTTGACTCAGTCCTTTCATTTTTGGTTCAATCCCTAACAAATCACCAATCTGGTAGACAATTTTCTATACAACATATCAAAGTCTGCTCCATGTTAGGCTTACACAATGGTTGCTACTTATTCAAACCCTTGTATTACCTAGGTGACACTACTGTTAATCTACGGTTCTTAACATTCAAATGTAGATTATAACTAAAGTACAAATTATCCAGAACAGAGCAATTATGTTTGTCCCGAAACACATGAGCATTTCTCACTCTAATGAGCCGAGCTGAAATGGCTCACCATCACTTAACAAATACAACTAAGCACCCTTTGTGTTACACCCTTTGTTCCACACTTTAGCTCCCCTTACTACTACTCTGGTCTGTTTAACCTGAAAAAGTCGAAAAGAAACCTGCATTCAGCAAAGACTATAAGCTCCTCACAGCCAAATAAAGCTGGAAGAGCTTCGCTCGTAGGTAAAGAACTCTGCGCAGCTGAATAATGCAATTCAACCCCACGACCTGCAAAGATGTCTCATTAATCACGAACCCAAATTGAAAATATCACACCAGAAAAACCATTAACCCATCTTGTTCAGCAGCGACCTTCCCTTCAATGAAATGTAAACTAACATACTATTTCCCCTTTTCCCCAAGGTATCTTCTTCGTCTATTTTACACACACCCTCTCTCTCTCTCTCTCTCTCTCTCACTACCCCTCTTAATCTCGCCCCACTGCACCTAGAAACAAATCGTGTCTGGTACAAATTTTCACATGATAAATAAAATAAACTTCGTGTTAGGTTTAGGAACAAGACTAACTAGCCAAACTCTTCACAACCACACCTTTATCGTACCCAAAGTCTATCAAAATCTTCTAATGATCACACAAATCAGCATTTTATTCGTTCTTTGTGTTGGTAATCCGGTAATCAGGCCAGAAGGAGCAATGCCCTTCAAATCGCTCCTGAATGGGGATCTGGATTAACAACCATAAAACAACAAAAAAAATATTGCATGGGGTCAATATTCACAAGTGGTGACCAAAAGAAACCCTATGGATGTCACGAACTTTCTCTTTCTGTAGATATCGCTTCAGCAAACACATCACAGATCTCAGATTTAGCAGCTATTATGGAATGATGTACACCCGGAAGCTGTAATGTATACTAAAGAGGAAGTACCTTCCACATAGAGCGCCGAAGTACAGTATAGCGCCTCGGCTGCAGCATGGATCATATGGGACTGGCCCTTGAAATCATGCAAACCAAATGCTGTATTTCAGATAGCCCACTCCCTCCAAACACGCTGGAAGGAGTGGGCTATCTGAAACACAGCATTTATTTGTCAGACCAATGTTGTAATCCTTTCGAAGGCCTCATTTAAGAGATATTATCATTGAAATGAGGCCTTCGAAAGGATTACAACATTGGTCTGACAAATAAAAAATTACACCAGTGAACAAAATGTCCTGTAGGCAAAGATTGGTAATCTGGTATTCTCATATTTTTTGCGATTCCCGATTTGGCAGGAAACGCCATTGTTTCAATTGCGGAAAATAGTTTTACTTGACATAATCTCTCATCGTATTTCGAAAGTTTGTTTGCTTACGTCTTAAGTAGACGTATTTCGAAAGTTTGTTTGCTTACTTCTTAACGTAGACGTCAGTGAACGCAAACTATTGTTACATAGGTGATAGTTGTACTCAGATATTTAAAATGCTTCATCGCAAGCAAAGCTTGGGTCTGGCTGGCATCCATGAAAACCCACCAACTGGATCTTATTATGTTTATCTTAATGGCTTGAAAGGGAACAGACATCGCTTTGATAGGACACTAGACCGCGTCAGAGCCTTCCATTGCATGCTACAGATTGTTAAACCACTAATCTTCAAATGAGTCCTTGTTTGCTCATTGATGTGCGTGCGTTTCTCATTGGCTTGACGCAATGTCATGTAGAGTGAATTGATTTGGCAGGACTATCATCGTCTTGCTGTTTTTTGCTGGTGCGCATGAAATGAGTCCTTGATTAATATTTTGAGAAATAGCAGCTGCAGAAGCTCTTATCATGTATTCAGGAGATTAGCTATCAAAGAGTTAACAAAGTAGCTATCAGTAGGGGCTGATTTAAATATTTTGCTGCTTCGCCAGGAAGTGATTTAAAGACGCACGGTCGTAGAAGTGTCTGCTACTTCTCTCTTAACTAGGAGCAAAGAACTTGAACACTATCCATGGACAATTGACGAGCCAACTGGAGTGGAATGGGCTTGCCCAACTGAAATCCTCTTGTCCTGGCTGCCTCTTGGGTCTTTCTTGTCCTGGATGTGGCAATGCTATTTTCAGTCTTAGCCAGTAGGCTGGGAGCCTGTTGGACTTTATGTATCTCTGTGGTGGTACCTCCTTCCTTTCACTGCCAACAAGCTTGAAGGGAGAGGCAGCAAGCACAGCCCTGAATATCACCTTCTTGTTTTCTACTAAGGACTGGCAAAGTCATTTAGCTACTGCAGTTTTCTTCAGAGCCTGAGTCCACGATTGTCCTCTTTGTCTAACACATCTTCCCACTGTCAGTGAGTTTGTTTCAACTACAATGAAGGTGACAGATTTAATCAGTGAGAAGGGTCTGCTATGATTCAGTGAAGCAGGTGGCATCTAAGGAAAGTTTGATCATGGCAACAAAAGGTGCTCCCAACACCAGTTATTAAGGTCAGCGACTTGCTGCACTTTATGTTACATTTATGTCACAAATTCCACACACACAGAAAAGCAGATCCAGCGATCAAGTCTTGTGCTACATTGCTCCTAAAAGGTGGAACGCCCTGTCGCTAGCAGTAAGAGCCTCATCCTCACTTCTTGAATTCTGCAAGAAGCTAAAGACCTGACTTTTTGAGTAGTCCCACCAGGCCCTAGGTGTGCCTAGACCCACACCTTCTCAGCGGAAGAATCCTCTTCTGGGTGATAGTGTGCTCTACAAATCTGCACAACATAAAACATAACAGTGGGCAAACAAGACCCTGCTGCTAGACATGTTGCTTGTGAAAAATAAAATGTTGCTGTCAGAACCCCCTTGCAGGGGGCCACGGGCCATGCAGGAGTTACTGGGCCCAACCAAGGTTGTTGAGGCCTTTTACCACTGATGTCCCAGGACCCACCCTACTGTGGATATTGTTCAACTAGGTCAAGCACCAACTTTTACACCTGACTCTCAGTTGGGTAGCGTAGCTCTAGCAGTGAAGGCTCCATAGGGGAATCTCAGATTCAGATCAGTGAAACATGACTCATAACTCAATAAATCAATGTCCAGTCAAATACCTGTTTTCATATAAAAAGTATTTTCATTCTAACTCTACACATGCAAGGATAAACAGCATTAAAAAAACAATAATGCAACCCCCTTTATTTCGGTGCTCTAATAGCTACCAAGCAACTTCCTGCCCTCACACCTCTAGTGCAACAGGTTTGCTGTTATTCCTCATTCACTCAAGGCTGCATTCAGGAATTGTAAATTAAAAGGCGGTACTCAAGAGTTCGTCCTCAGACTAAGCAAGTAAGTTCAGTTTTTAGAGTCTAAGGATTAGCAGCACCAATGATGGTATGTCCCCCGGAGCCCTAAAGGCCAATTCTCAGCTTAGCCTCTCCAAGTACCTTGCAGCGCGGTTCTGTCATGGGTCGAATGAGTTGAGCCACTCGCGGTCACATCCAGCAGCACTGGGCAGGTGCCGGCTCTCTTCTCTGAGCCGCACTACCTGCAGAATCCAGATGGGCAAGGTGCTTTGACGGTTATGCAGTAAGTTTTTCCTTCCCTCAGCGGAGTGTGGGTGTGGTTCCCTTGCTCCAACAGCATCCATGGGGCAATCCACAAATTGAGTTAGAGGCCATCTTGGTCTTGGGCTATGACTTGGACCTTTCGGCTTCCGAGTCTCGGGCATACGGGGGTCACCACTTCAACTTCACACGCCAGTCATAGTAGTCTTACACAGATGGTCACAGTGGCCACTTCTGCCATTCGAGGTCACAAAGCCGCTCCAGCACACAGGCAATTATCTGATCAATGCAGGGATGGGTTTCTCCCACCACAGAATTTTAATCCACAGCACAGTGCTCCCTCCTAGCCTAGAGGGTTGTCAAATCAAAGTAGGAACACGGGCAACAGCCCTATCGGTACGGAGACAGGTTTCAGCCACCACGGATGTTTGACAGTAAGTGATCACCTCTTATGGCACACAGGGTCACATAGTTTAGTAGGCACAAAAGCAATGGGCCAATCAGTGTGGGGAGCAGGTTTCTCCCACCGCATTCCTGCAAATCAGTTTACGGTGGCCCATCCAGGCATACCGGGTCACTAATGAAGTCCAGCACATGGGCTATGGATTGATCGGGGCAGGCTAAGTTCCTTATACTTTGCACAGAAGAGTCCTCACACCAGACCACTCAAGGTCTTCCATGTTATGTACAAATGCAGGCACTTCTGCATCCGGTTTAAATCCACAGCACACTCCACTGCCTAGCACTGTTGTCCTCATGTATTATGCTACCACCAGCATTTTCACATGCAGTACACGAACTCAGGACCATATTTATATTTTTTTAGTGCCGCATTTGAGTCATTTTTTGAACGCAAAAGCGGAGCAAACTTGCAAAAAACAATTGGGCCATATTTATACTTTTTGACGCAAAACTGCGCTAACGCAGTTTTGCGCCAAAAAAATTAGCGCCGGCTAACGCCATTCTGAAGTGCCATGCGGGCGCCGTATTTATTGAATGGCGTTAGCCGACCGGCGCTGCCTGGTGTGCGTGAAAAAAAACCACGTACACCAGGCAGCGCCGGCGTAGGGAAAAATGGCGTTTGGGCGTCTAAAAATGGGACAAGTCAGGCTGAGGCAAAAAAAACGTCTTAACCCGATTTGCGCCATTTTTTAACTACGCCCATCCCCCATTGAAATGACTCCCGCTTAGCAAAGACAGGAGTCATGCCCCCTTGCCCAATGGCCATGCCCAGGGGACTTCTGTCCCCTGGGCATGGTCATTGGGCATAGTGGCATGTAGGGGGGCACAAATCAGGCCCCCTTATGCCACAAAAAAAATATAAAAAAATACTTACCTGAACTTACCTTAATGTCCCTGGGGTGGGTCCCTCCATCCTTGGGTGTCCTCCTGGGGTGGGCAAGGGTGGCAGGGGGTGTCCCTGGGGGCAGGGGAGGGCACCTCTGGGCTCATTCTGAGCCCACAGGTCCCTTAACGCCTGCCCTGACCCAGGCGCTAAAATCCGGCGCAAATGCGGGTTTTTTAGACCCGCCCACTCCCGGGCGTCATTTTTGCCCAGGAGTATAAATCCGACGCAATAGCATCGCAGTCATTTTTTAAGACGGGAACGCCTACCTTGCATATCATTAACGCAAGGAAGGTGTTCACGCAAAAAAATGACGCTAATTCCAGGAACTTTGGCGCTAGACGCGTCTAACGCCAAAGTATAAATATGGAGTTAGTCGAATTGGAGTTTGCGTCGAATTTGCGTCGAAAAAAACGACGCAAATTCGGCGCAAACGGAGTATAAATATGCCCCAATTGTATTTTGCAAGTTTGCACTGCTTTTGCGTAAAAAATGACGTAAATGCGGTGCTAAAAAAGTATAAACATGGGCCTCAGTCTGTGAACACTATTCAGTTCTACAGTATCTCTGTACTGCCCCAGAGTGTGTTATGTAAAAGCACACCCTCCCAATAACGCACATTTACCATGTGCGCACTGTTCCACACTTCACACAATATGTAGTGTATTCCTTGCAAGCACACATGCATGTTTTCATCACTCACGCACTTCAACATCATCTTCATGTAGGACAGGACAAGGGTTAGTTAAGCACACAGCAGCAACACTTTTAAAAAGGTGAGTGAGCCGGTAGTCGTTACTCCAGTGACACAGGGTAAAAATGACCTGTTCACTACTACTGATCACTACACGGTATGCTGCCACCACTGCTTTTGTGCTGTTTAACTCCTGGTGAAGGCAGAAGCCTTCCAGAACTATATTGGTAGCACTTTCGGTACCCCTCCCTGTCCAAGAAGACCACAATCCGTGAGACAGGCCTATAACATGGTGCACATGCATGATCCGTGTTGACCTATGACAGAAAATCTGCATTAGGAATCCAGATAACAATATGGATGGCACTTAGGGAGGGGTACACATCTCTCACCATGCAGAGGACTTTTCCGTCCCAACAGTTGCATGGGACAAAAAGTGTATGGCTGCTTTTGAGCATGTGAAAATGTATATGGCTAAAACAGCATCACTTAAAACCTGTGCATGCAAAGCAAAAGCATTGATGTGACCAGTGCAGGTTAATGCAATTTTGGGCCAAGAGGTTTTAGCCTTTTTTTCTAAAGATTTAAGGGGCGGTGGGTATCTAGGTGTGCTTTCACTGATTGAGTGACTGCTGGAGGGGGGTACACCAGTTTAGGTTCTACAACTGATCTCTGAGTACACCCCTCAGTGCCCCGAGACCCTATGGGTGAGTAGTGCGCTCCAAAATACATGATTGATTAATTGATTGATTGACTTATGAGGAATTAATTTGCCATTTGCACAGACAATAAGTCACTGATTGGTCTGTTTAGTGTGAAAATATCTGAAAATGGTATGAAAGAATAGTGTTATAAGGACTTTCTGTCACATTTGCCTATTGGTGATATTGGCGGGGAAGAAGAAAATGAGAGTTTTGAAAGGAGTAGATCACTATTCAATATATGTTGTGATATTAAACAGGGTTGACCTGTGGTGGACTGACACATACCTGTGAGGTATCTGTGTACGTCTAGTTTTAAATTGAATCAGATCTTAGACTTCTAAATCCAATTGTTTCAGAAAATTAAACATGCATTTAAGTAGTAACATAGGGATTGGAACTCTGGCTGTTTAACATGGGTTGCCTCATTTCATTGAAAGTACTTTAACCATTAGACAACTGGGTAGAAGTACTGGAACTCTGAAACCACCAGGACATACGCTTCTGGACCTGTGGATACTCTGCCATGAAGAATGATTGCTGTGTTTCTACAAGGACTAGCACTCTGTGGAGCTGTTACTCTGCTGCACTCCTACTTCGATGAGCTGCCTTGCTGGCTGCTGCTGTCTTGCTGGGGAGTGAGAAGGACTGGACCTGCATCTCTCCATCCCAGAACCAAAGTGACTCCAGAGGCTTGCTGGTTTGCCTCCTGTTCTAAAGCCTCAGGAACATCAAAGACTTCCCTTCCATCTACAAACAGCAAATGGACTTTGCTTGCTCCAAGTCTTGATCTGCCAAGTGGTGCCAACCAAGTCCAGGGCCCTTGGAAGTGAGTATTAAGTGCTGCATCTGCCAGAACCTGGGCATTGCCACTGTTGTGCTTATTGGAACCAATGTATCGTCTGCTGCGAGATAGGAGCGACTCATCACCGCTGCTGGAGGAACTGGACTGGCTCCAAATCACCATATCGCCTCTGGAACCACTGCTTCCGAACCAACGTTTGGCTACCAGTGCATGGAGAAGATCAATGCATTGCCCCCTCCAGTGTAGATGGACCAGGTGCATCGCATTTGGACCTGCAGCATTCAGAAGCAACACATCGCACTCTGGACTGATGCATCGGCACCGTTGCATAGAGAATTCTGGCGCAACACCCCAACTACAGGGGGATCATCAACGCTTCTCATGCTGCAACAAGGATTAAGGTACTGTTGCTCAGTGGGCTCTGCATGGATCATGTTGGCATCCTGCTGTCCATTACGGGTGGCCTGAAATCTTGACTTTGTCCCAGTCCAGTGCGACCAAATATCCCAATAGGCGCTTCTTGCTTTCTAAGAGCTAATTGCACATTCAATACTTAAAAATTCATATGTCAACTTCTGTTTATAGGATTTTTGTCATTTCAATCTTGTTTTGTTCATTAAATTAAGTTCTATTTTTCTAACCTAGCATGGATTATTTTTGTGTGTTGTTTTCATTGTTTTACTGTTTGAAGTGTTGCACAAATACTTTTCACACTGCCTCTTAAGTTGAGCCTGACTGCGGGGGTGTATCCAAGGAACATGGCTGGCGGGACGCGCTCCTAATGAGCTCCCATCACCGGGACCGTGGGGACCCCCCTCCTGCCATGTGAGATCACCCAGAGGGTTCGGTTATGGTTGTATCCCATTTTGGGAGCCCCTGGTGCCGGCGCTGCAGCAGTGTTCACATACCTCTGCTGGGCCGAGCGGTGCAACTGGTTCGGGGGGGCCCGCGTTGGGAGGCCTTTTTGGACAATGCGAGGCCTGGCAGGAGTGGAGGCGGTGAGTGAGGCCTTGTCCTGGACTGTGCAGATTGACTGCTGGCGGGCGTGGCCTGTGAGGGGGGGGCTGCTCCTCCCACACTGCTGCCCCTGGAGGACCTGTGGACTGTGTGGCCTCTGGCCTGAAGATTCAGCTACCTGGGACTGGAGTTGAGCAGCGGCATCCTGTGGGGGAGCTGGGGTGGCTGGCCGGCACCCGGAGGACTACACTGGGGCCTGCAGGACAGCGGTGACTGGTTGGCACGCACTGGAGCGGATGTGTGCGACGTTGGCCTCTGGACCCCCAAAGAACTTTTTCTCCCCTATTTTTTTCCTCTCTCTGCCTCTTTTCATTTTTTGATCTTATTTGGCCCTTATCTGCGACTGCCTCGCAGGGGGTCCTCTGCTGCTGGAGATGTCAGGGGCCCTGGATCTGGCCACCTGGTGATATAGTGGTACCTAAAGGTGCGGAGAACACTGTCTCTGTGGCGATTTGTGTTCAAGACCTTACTGGTGGCTATCTGCTACATTTGGATCTAGTATACTACCCTAGTGCCTCTCCCACAGCGCGCGGCCAGATTGGAGGTGAGTGGAGACGATATGAGGGTGCCACTGAATCCCAAGGAGCCTTCATGCGCTGAGCTCCTTGCGGCCATCCAGCGCTCTAGGGTGGCACTGGAGGGTAAGATAGAGACTGTGGCGGTGGAGGTCAATCTGCTTCAGGAGGACTTCCAGAAAGTGTTCGACAAGGTTAATGTGGCGGAGGGCTCTATTGTGGAGCTACAAACAGAGGTGGTGGCACTGCGGAAACAAATGGTGCAGGCCACCTCCACAGTTGGACAGCTGGAGGCGAGGTTGGAGGATGCGGGCTGGGCTTCTTGGAGTGCGCAGATGGGTCTGCCACGGAATCCTTTGTTGAGAACTGGATCAGAGATGTGCTGCAGTCAAATGGGCTATCTAGGGTTTTTGTGATGGAGCGCGTGCATAGGGCCCTTGTTGTGCCTCCTCGGCCCAGCGCGCCACCTAGGGCTATTATTGCCCGCCTGCTGAACTATAAGGATCGGGACTGTATGTTACGTGCTGCATGTGAGTCGGATAAGGCAATATACGAGAACTGTAAGATATCTATCTATCCCGATTACACAAATAAGGTACAGAATTCTCGTAAGGGGTTCATGGAGATCAAGGCAAAACTCAGAGCCATGAGCATTAGATACATGCTCTTGTATCCGGCACTCTTAAAAGGTTCTTTCAGGTGGGAGATCACACTTTTTCGATCATCCAGAGGAGGTGTGGCGATGGTTGGAGATGTGGGACAAAGTAGCACCGGGGAGGACGGAGAGAACTGGTGGCATCACTCATCAGGCTTCTGGAGCGGAGAGCTCGGACTGGAGGTCGCGTGACGCTGGTCAGTTGGTGGACACAGGGACCGGTGGGTCTGCCGTGGACTCTCACCACAGAGTGGAGATACAGCAGGACGGAACAATGGCAGTGGTGGCTGCTGATCTGGTCAGGGGTACAGCCCTTGGGCGGGGCTGGGTACGGGTGGGGATCCTGTGGTAGACTGATTGTGATATTCATGCCTCGGGGTGCCGGCGTGCCTCCTCTATTTCTCCTCTATGCAGGGTTTGTGATAATGTAGAGGGTATCTCTCTGGTGGAGATCTGCAGTGCTGACTGGTTTCGGTCCTGATGTGGTCTTATACAGTATAGGAACTGAACTATACTGGCCTTCGGGGGCTGCTGCTAACACTTAGGGAACTCAGGTTGGGGTGGTCCTAGGTACATTTTTAGATTGATTCCGGGGGGGACGAGGGGTGGTCACTCCAGAACTGTGGTAGGCCTTTTGACAGTTGGGATTTAGACTGTGGTCCTGGCAGCATTCACAAAATTGACTTACAGTATGGTCTGTTCTGGTTGTTTTACTCTATTTCTGGGGTGGAGGGTTTGATGGGTCGAGTTCGTCAATGTTTGAAGTTCGTTTAACAGTGCCGGTATCAGGGCGAGATGTGCAATATGTCTTTTTTTATCTTGTCTTATTGCGGGGGTGGCACACAGGGGGAAGTGTCCATCGGGGTCCAGGGACAACAATGTATCACCATGGGTCGTCCTATCAACATGCTGACATGGAATGTCAGGGACTTGAAGAGCTATACAAAACGTTATAGGGTGCACTCATTTCTAAGGAGGCATAAGGTTCCTATTGCCTGTCTCCAGGAAACACACATGACTGATGAGGAAGCACACAAACTGGCTGAGAAATGGCAGAGACAAATGTTTCCATCCTCCTTCTCTTCATGGGGGTGTCTGTGTGGGTGGTTCCCCGGGTTCCCTTCACTCCTGTATACAGTGAGGTAGATGTTGAGGGCATGTTAGATGGTTTACCCATTGTTATCCTCAATACCTATGACCCTAATACGGATGATCACTCCTTCTACGCCAGAATACCTGAGACTTTGGGGTACAGTGTGTATAGGTCTTTGGTCTGGGCAGGGGATTACAATTGAGTGTTGCATGGGGTTCTGGACCGCCTCCTGCCCAAGCTGGGAACTAAACCCCTAATGATGAAATCTCGCAGGGAAGTGATGGCACACCTGGGACTATGGGATAGTTGGAGGGAACTGCACCCTCAGGGCAGGGAATACACTTGACACTTCAGAACACATAATACTCATACCCGACTGGACAGGTTTCTGCTGGGTGGTCTCAGTGGCTCACACATGCTGGATGTCACGCATATGGGTAGGTTCTTGTCTGATCATGTGCCAGTGCAGTTTCGGCTACAATGGGGAGCAGCAGCCACCTGCACAGCACAAGGCTGGCGTATGCCTGTTGATTTACTTACTGATGTGGGGTGTCGGGAGAGAGTGGGTGAAGCTATAAAACAATATATGAAATTGAATTGGAACATAACCGAGTCCCGGGGCCTGGAGTGGGAGGCTATGAAGGCAGTCATAAGGGGAGAGTGCATAGGCATGGTATGCGGGGTGCGCAGACAATTGGAGTGGAATCTTACAGGCCTAAAAGTGAAACTGTGGTAGATGCAGCAGCAGTCGCTGGATGCGAGCATGGCTGGGTGGGAAGTGCTCAGGTTATACAAGGAGGTTAATACTTGTTGGGATACCTTAAGCCGGACAACACTCAGAGGGTATAGGTAGCGATTGCATTGAGAGGGAGATACATTTGGCAAGTTTTTAGCGTGGATTCTGAAACAGTAGGTGGAGGCCCATCCTATTCTGCATATTAGGAACGCTAAGGGTGAAATGCTCTCGGGACGCACGGACATCCTATGGGAACAAGCTACACATCTCCAGAGGGTATTGAGGGCTGGTGCTGTACTTGCTATGAAAGGCATGGGGGAGTTTCTGCAGCAGATGCGGCTTCCACGCTTAGGTCCGGAGAGTAGGGATGCTCTTGAGATTCCGATCACTGTAGAAGAGGTGGGTGAAGCAGTGGCTGCAATGACAAAATCCAAATCTTCCTGTAGTGATGGTTTTCCTGTTGAGTTGTATCAACTGTTCCTTATCATTATGGGAGAAGCTCCTGGAGGTATTTGAGGAAGCGCTAGTGCGTGGTATGTTGCTGGACACCATGCACCAGGGTATAGTGTGTTTGATTCTTAAGTCAGGGGAGGAATCCAGGTGACCCCTCCTCGTATCACCCGCTTACCATGCTAAATAGCGATGCCAAGATAATTTGCAAGATTTTAGCCACCCGGCTTCGTGGGATGATTCATCGTTTGGTGCATGAGGATCAATGTAGGTTTATCCCTGGTCGTAGTACATCCTATAATCTGCATCGATTGGCACATATTTTTCACAAGACCAAAGGTGTGGAGACAGAATTGGTGCTGGTGTCTCTTGACTTGGAAAAAGCCTTTGATACAGTTGAGTGGAAATATCTCTTGGAGGTCTTGCAGGGCATGGGGTTTGGCCCTAGTTTTTGTGCTTGGGTTTGGCTGCTGTATACTGCTCCAACTGCACAAGTACGAGTGGGGGGAGAGCTATCGAATACCTGGGAGGTAGGCAGGTGTGCACGACAGGGATGCCCGCTCTGACCTCTTCTGTTTGCTCCTGCGGTGGAACCTCAATGATCTGGCTTCGTGAGGAGTTGATACAGTGGGGGATTCCGGTGGGACGGTCTACACATGTAATTTCCATGTATGCCGATGATGCATTGGTTTATGTACAGGATCCCTGTGTCTCAGTGCCAATGCTGCTGCAGAAGCTGGATGCTTTTGGGGCTGTCTCTGTTCTTAGGATCAACATGAAGAAGCAGCTCCTGTTCCCTTTAGGGTCCTTCATTGGGGTTCCACAGGCTGAGCTTCCTGAGGCGGGGCTTCGGTGGGATGTTGAGAGTTTCAGGTACTTGGGTATATGGGTCGCTAATTCTATGGCTTCGTATGATAAGCGCAATGTTGAGCGAGTACTGACAAGTCTGAAACGCTCGGTATCCTTTTGGAATAGGTTGCCTCTCTCAGTGATGGGTCGGGCAGCAGTGGCAAAGATGGTGTTCTTGCCCCGGTGTTTATACCTGGTACAGAACTCTTGGTATCCGTTGGCAGCGCAGCTTTTTCAGCGTTTGGACAGTCTGCTGATTTCTCCAGTGTGGCCCGGTCAGTGGAGCAGGGTGGCTTTGTCTGTGCTGAAGGGAGATGTTGAGGGGGGTGGACTGGCGATTCCCAACATTAGATACTACTATTATGTAGCACATCTACAATGTGCTGCCAAATGGATAACGGACGCTGATAGCTGGGAGAAGAGGTTGTATGCTGGTATGTGTGATAGATGGTCAATGGACGCTCAGGACCTGTTTGATCCCGGTCCTGGTCAGTTTATGCAATATGCAAAAATTGAGAGTGTGGCACATGAGATTTGAGGCCGTTTTCCTGGCGCTCCTAGGGTATCCTTGGTACTAAATGGTTTGATTAATTGGGGTGAGGGGACGCACTTGAGACTGGTCTAATAAGGCTATGGGTTGGGAAGGTGGGAAAGAGGATAAGATCTGTACAGTGGTTACGACTCTCTATTGACTTGAACTCTGGTGTATATGCCTTCGGGTACTCTTACATAATGAAGATGTATTGTCTTGCTGAAACCTGCACTGTACCGTACGTTTTTGTTGGTTTGCATTTTTTAAAACTTAGTAAAAGCAGTTTAAAAAAAAAAGTTAGGCCTGACTGCTCTGTGCCAAGCTACCAGAGGGTGATCAGAGGTTAACTTTTAGCATTTATCTGAGTTACCCTGACTAGGATAGTGGTTCCTGCTTGGACATGGTGCATACCTTTGCCATCCCGAAGCCAATCTTTTTACAGACACCATCTTCAAACTTTTTTTTTGCACCTTTGGAATAAGTGATGTTGGCAACATTAATAAGAAGAATTCTCAGTTTGGGGCCTGAGGGACTTAGACACTTAGTACCACAGGTTGCATGAAAATTATCCCAATAGATATTAATAATGTGGATTTCCTCCATCTTTTCCAATGTCAGATATGGACAATATGCCCATCATGTTACCAGAAGGGTCACCAATGATTTCCATTGAGAGATGTAGTGGTGTTTTACACAATGCTTTGATTACTCCCAGGTTTGTGTGTGTTTCATTTAAAATAAATTGAAAAGCAGGAAATGCAAGACATATTCTTTTTAATGGCAGTTGACCAGTACCAGGTTGCAGCCATTTGGCATGATCTGCGTAGCATGATGCAACCACCGACTCTGAAATGTAACAGTAACATTTGAGGATGTCAAATTAGCAGAGTCCCAAAAATGTAGTTTTCCAGATCATCACCATTGATTGAGAAAAAAATGCTGCCTGGGACATTTTTACCATATCCAAAAAATATAAAGCTTATTGTAATGCATTGTACCAGTTGTCATAGTAGCTGACATTCTACTCTGAGCAGTTTGAAGAGCTGGCTGGGGCAGAGGTCATGTCTGATTTTAGCAGATTAAATACTTTATCTTCACTAACTGTGTTACTTCCCTTCATTGAAAAGTTTGAGAGAAGCCAGCTCTGACACTTGTGACTGATAACCTGCGTGACCTCCAGTCCATGTTGCTGTGAGAGGAACACACAAAGAACAAAGCCTTCATCTTCCCTTGAATTGACTACCTGAGAAACAGATCTCGGAGGCAGTTTGGAAGACTTCGGAGACGAGATGGATTTCGATTTCGGTGACCTCTAATCAAAGTTACTGTGAGAGGAAAATAGAAAGAACATAGGTGGTCATTACAACCCTGGCGGACGGTGTTAAAGCTGCGGAAATACCGCAAACAGGCTGGCGGACAAAAAAAGGGAATCACGACCCTGGCGGAAACCGCCAACAAAGACAGCCACTTTAACACATCGCCCGCCACGGCGGTACAGACAAACAGCGCGGCGGTCACCGCCAACAGACTGGCGGGAGACAATGTACCGCCCACACTATTATGACAGGCCAATCCGCCACCTTTTCCGGGGCGGATTCTCCGTGGATAAAAACACGGCGGAAACAGCTTTTGCTATGGGAAAACGCTCACCTTAACACACTCCACGAGGAACGACGACTCCATGGAGCCGGAACTCCAAATCCTACCTGCCTTTGTCTTTCTGCTCCTCTATGACCAACAGCGACGTACGCACAGAAAATACTGAGTACTGCATCTACGACACGGGGGAGGCAAAAAGTTAGGGGGACACCCACCAAACACCCCCACCCCCACCCTCGCATATCACAACATACACACCAATGCAGTCAAAAATATCACATTAACAACCCACAATCCCCCAGGAAGAATGCTAAGACAAAGCTAATTTTGGTCAAACATTGTAATGTGCCAATATACATGTCGTACAAAAAAATACTGATATATATCTCGAAATCTGTCATATTTAAATATACAATACAAGAAGTAGTGCAGATATGTACACAACAATGTCCGTGCACCAACAGTCCAAAAATGCATGGGCGAGGCCCATGATAGATACCTGACCAAAATCCGAGAGAACACTGCCGGGGCATCAGATAGAAACACTACAGGCACCTCAGGGGGAAGGGAAGGGGGGGCACCTCAGCCACATGAATGCGAAGCCAGATCCACGACGGGGCTCCATGTCCATTGATGTATCCTGGGGAGTGCAAAGCCACAGTCTCACAAGTCTCTCTAGTGGGTGGCTTTCCCACTGTTACATCCTGGGGAGTGCAAAGCCACAGTCTCACAAGTCTTTACAGTGGGTGGGTTGCCCACTGTTACATCCTGAAGAGTGCAAAGCCACAGTATCACAAGTCTTTACAGTGGGTGGGTTGCCCACTGTGACATCCTGGGGAGTGCAAAGCCACAGTCTCACAAGCCTCTACAGTGGGTGGGTTGCCCACTGTTCCATCCTGGGGAAAGCAAAGCTACATTTTCACAAGTATCTGCAGTTTTCTACTGGTACTGGGTGGGACTGGTGCCCAGACAGGATGAGTCTCCCCGTGAAAGTTCATGTCCTGTCACTGTCCCAGCTGCACTTGGGATAAGGATGCCTGATGTGGCGGACTATTCATACCCACACGGTGTTTGCCTTGTTCAGCGGTCTTCACCATGCCTGCCTTTGCCCTGTTCAGCGGTGCTTTGACATGGCGGTCTTTGCCCTGTTCAGCGATGCTTAGCCATGGCAGTCTTTGCCCTGTTCAGCGGTCTTCACCATGGCGGCCTTTGCCCTGTTCAGCGGTGCTTTGACATGGCGGTCTTTGCCCTGTTCAGCGATGCTTAGCCATGGCAGTCTTTGCCCTGTTCAGCAGTCTTCACCATGGCGGTCTTGGCCCTGTTCAGCGGTGCTTTGACATGGCGGTCTTTGCCATGTTCAGCGATGCTTAGCCATGGCAGTCTTTGCCCTGTTCAGCGGTCTTCACCATGGCGGTCTTGGCCCTGTTCAGCGGTGCTTTGACATGGCGGTCTTTGCCCTGTTCAGCGATGCTTAGCCATGGCAGTCTTTGCCCTGTTCAGCGGTCTTCATCATGGCGGTCTTGGCCCTGTTCAGCGGTGCTCTGACATGGCGGTTCGGATACTGACATTGGTGTGTGGCATGACGAACTCCACACTGGACATTGGTGTGTGGCTTAAAGTTCCATCATTGCCCATCGGGGCTGTGGGATCCTGGTCCCTCCTGGGCTGTGACTCTGGCGGTGGTCTCCTGACCAGTGACGATACTTGGGCCCTCCTGGGCTGTGACTCCGGCGGTGGCCTCCTGACCAGTAACGATACTTGAGCCCTCCTGGGCTGTGACTCTGGCGGTGGTCTCTAGACCAGTGACGATACTTGGGCCCTCCTGGGCTGTGACTCTGGCGGTGGTCTCATGACGGGCTGTGACTCCGGCGGTGGCGGTGGTCTCCTGACCAGTAACGATACTTGAGCCCTCCTGGGCTGTGACTCTGGCGGTGGTCTCCTGACCAGTAATGATACTTGGGCCCTCCTGGGCTGTGACTCTGGCGGTGGTCTCTAGACCAGTGACGATACTTGGGCCCTCCTGGGCTGTGACTCCGGCGGTGGCGGTGGTCTCCTGACCAGTAACGATACTTGAGCCCTCCTGGGCTGTGACTCTGGCGGTGGTCTCCTGACCAGTGATGATACTTGAGCCCTCCTGGGCTGTGACTCTGGCGGTGGTCTCCTGACCAGTAACGATGGTGCTGGCGGTTGTGTCTCGACCGCCGGAAATGATGGCGCACTTCTCCGCCGTGACACTCACAACAGGCTGGGCAGACTTCCTCGGGACCTTCCCCACCTTCTTTGGAGTTACAGCTGACTCACCAATCGCCTTCGATCCCATTTCAGTTGTTGTCCCACCAGGAGTCTTGACACGGTCCCGTCGTCCACTCTCCAATTTTGGAGCCTTTACAGGGGGTGGGCTGCCGGTGCCTTGGCTCCGGGTCCTACTGCCTGCCCTGGTGGACGGTGCACTCCAAAAACCTGGAACACGCATCACTGGCACTGGAGGCTTTTTGGCTGAGGCGCTATGACGGGACTGATGAACTGGAGGGGGGGTGGGGGCAAACAGGTCAATTTGACATAGGGACAGTTTCTGACGGACACTGGGATGGGTAGCTGGAGGGGGTCTGGGAGTGGAGGTAGAGGAGGTGGTTGTAGGAGGTGTAACTTTAGGTGTTTTGGGTGCAGGTGCAGGTACTGGAGGCTGTCGTGAGGTGGATGGATGTTGGGTGAGTGATTGCCGGCGTTTGTGTAGTTTGGGAGGGGGCGTCACAGACACACTGGGAGAGGACACAGGGGACGTGTAAAGGGCAGTGGAGGTGGTGAGTGCAGGTGAGCGGCTTGGGGTTCTGGGTGTCCTGGTGCGAGTCCTAGTGCCTGTAGATGTGGTGCATGCAGGTGTGTGTGTAGACTAGACTGGGAGGGAGGAGGGAGAAGAGGAGGAGGGGGACACAGTGGAGACAGTGGATGTTGCTGTGTCTGTATGGGTGTAATGCTTGTGTGAGTGCCTGTGGTGTGTGTGGTGCCTATGTTTGCTTGAGCTACTTTTGGGTGTTGACTTGTGTGCCTGCTGGTCTGTAGGTGTGCTTGGGATGGGCTGGGGTACAGGGGATTGGGTCTGGGTGGAGGAAGTTGGAGGGGGGAGGCTGGACACAGGGACAATGGCTGCCATCAGTGCTGAGGCCAGAGATTGCAGGGTTCGCTGAAGGACAGCCTGACCAGAATGAATGCCTTCCAGGAAGGCATTACCGTGTTGCAACTCTCGTTCTACACCCTGGATGGCATTCACAATGGTAGACTGCCCAACAGTGAGTGACCTGAGGAGGTCAATGGCCTCCTCACTGAGGCCAGCAGGGGTGACTGGGGCAGGGCCTGAGGTGCCTGGGGCGAAGGTGATGCCCACCCTCCTGGGTGAGCGGGCACGGGGCGAAGGCTGAGGGGCTGCTGGGAGGGCGGTGCTGGTAGGGGAGATGGTGGCTGTACCTGTAGAAGTGGGGTGCACAGATGGTGCCGCCACCACAGAGGAGCTCACATCGGCGGACGAGTCCGTGTCGCTGGTTGGTGATCCTGTGGCCGACATGAAGCTCCCCTCACCCTCCGTCCCACTGGTGCATTCAGAGTCTGTGGTGTGGCCCTCCATGGCCATGTGGGATGCAGCTCCCTCGTGCTCCGGTGCCACTGTACCTCTGCCTGATGATGCTGATGTACAAAAGGACAGGGAGAGCAGGAAAAGGGGGGGAGACAGAAGAAAGAGAGTTTTAGAGCATGGCATACCGCTACCATTGGCGGACAAGACAGACGCAGCAGCCCCATGCATTACGCCATGCTCCTGCCCTCTGCACATGCAATTTCTGGGATATGGCCTACATGGCAATGGTAGAAATCTGCGCACATGGATGGCAAAGGGGCAACTATACATCAACTTGCCTCTGTTCTGAGCTGGGGTAGAGTCCCACATGGCCTACATTACGAAGGGGCCTTGCCTACCTAACTCGCCCTGGCCCAGGGACACCCACAGCCCACCTCCCCCACCCAGACACCTCCACTGCACGCAAAGTCCACAGAATGAGGTTGTACTCACCCCCTTGTGTCTGCTGTGATGTCCTTAAGCACCCATCCAACTCCGGGTAGGCCACCGCCAGGATCCGGAACATCAGGGGGGTCATGGTGCGACGGGCACCCCTCCCACGTTGGGAGGCCATCCCCAGCTGAGCCTCCGCCGTCTTCTTGCTGCAGCGGCGAATGTCCTCCCATCTCTTATGGCAGTGGGTGCCCCGTCTCTGGTGGGCCCCCAGGGTCCGGACTTCCTTGGCGATGGCACGCCAAATGTCCCTCTTCTGGTGGGCGCTGACCTACATGACATGCACAAGGAAAGAGGAACAGTCATTACCTACTGCACCGTCAATGTGAGTGGGCCCCTCCCAACTCTGTCCATGTGGCCCATTCATCCCCATGCATTTCTGTTGTAAGAACTGTGCCCCCTTCGCTCTCCCACCCAACCCTGTCCATCCAGGCCTAGCCCATCCAACGTGCTCCCTGTGTACTAACCTCTTGGTCTGGAGGACCGTAGAGTAGCGTGTACTCGGGGAGGACCCCATCCACAAGTTTCTCCAACTCCTGTGCAGTGAAGGCAGGGGCCCTTTCCCCAGACGCAGCAGCCATCGTCGCTTCCTGACCGAGGTCACAGCAGCACTAGCAGTGTAGGTCCTCTCCTGTCGAAAGTCAGGTATCTAGTGAGTAAACAGATAGAAAATGGTGGTGACGTCCGTGGCGGTGACGTCCGCGGCGGGGCACATCATCACCGCCAGCGCACATGTTCATTGGCTCCTGGGACCCATAGGGTCCAATGTTAACCAATGCAGCATTGCGCCGCGCTCTACGACCGCCTACCGCGACGGTGTCCAACGCCAGCGCAGTTACCCCACAATTCCATTGTCCCAGTTTAGAGGTCAGGCAGCCGCCATTTCAGGGGCCTACATGGCTTCATTTACTACTGCGTCACACATACCGAGGCCTACACTCAAAACTTTTCCCGGATGGGTTAATTGTCGGTTGTAGTCTTGTGTGTGACTGTGGGTACATACCTGAAGGAATGATGACAGTTTCTTCGCTGTTGTCCTTCCTAGGCACCGTCAGTTGAGACATATTGGAAGATGGCGGAATCCGCTGGTGTACCGACCGCTGGTGGACCTGTTGACAATGGAAGAGAGACATTTGATCGTGACCTACCGGTTCGACCATGCCACAATCCAGGAACTATGTACCCAGTTGGAGCCAGAGCTGATGTCACCAATCCGCCAACCGACAGGAATCCCCCCTGACGTGCAGGTGCTGTCAGTGCTACATTTCCTTGCAAGTGGGTCATTTCAGACAACAGTGGCCATTGCATCAGGGATGTCCCAGCCTCTGTTTTCCAATGTGTTGTCCAGAGTGTTGTCTGCCCTGCTGAAAAACGTAAGGAGATACATAATTTTCCCTGAGGTGGAGGATTTGCCTACAGTTAAAGGTGACTTCTATGCCCTTGGACATATTCCCAACTTCATAGGTGCCATTGATGGCACCCATGTAGCTCTGGTCCCCCCCGCAGGAGTGAACAGGTGTACAGGAACAGGAAGAGTTATCATTCGATGAATGTCCAGATGGTCTGTTTGGCAGACCAGTACATTTCGCAGGTAAATGCTATGTTCCCTGGCTCTGTGCATGACGCCTACATCCTGCGCAATAGCAGCATCCCTGATATGATGGGTCAACTCCAGAGGCACCGTGTATGGCTATTGGGGGACTCTGGTTACCCCAGCCTTTCCTGGCTATTGACCCCAGTGAGGAATCCCAGGACCAGGGCAGAGGAACGCTACAATGAGGCCCATGGGCGGACTAGGAGGGTTATCGAACGCACCTTCGGCCTCCTGAAGGCCAGGTTCAGGTGCCTCCATATGACAGGTGGGTCCCTATTCTACTCACCGAAGAAGGTGTGCGACATCATCATCGCCTGCTCCATGCTCCATAACTTGGCATTGCGACGCCAGGTGCCTTTTATGCAGGAGGATGATCCAGATGACGGTGTTGTAGCAGCGGTGGAGCCTGTGGAGCCTGTGGACAGTGATGAGGATGAAGCTGATGAAGAAGAAAACGACAACAGGGAGTCAGTCATACAGCAATATTTCCAGTGAGACACAGGTGAGTACGTTTTCAGGTTTAACATAACATTAACTTTCACACGTCTACCTCTATCCTGTACCTACATTTCACTCACTATTTGTTAACTGAGTTGTCCCCTTCCATTTAAGTTTCACAAATGTGGTAACCTACGTGTCAACAGCTTGCACCCTTGAAAGGCTTGTGATGTGTGACATTGGTATGTTGGCCTTCCAATGGCTAACCATTTTTGACACTGTAATTGACAATACAAAGTTCAAATTCATTGACTGACTCCAGTTTTATTAGTGTTTCAAGGGTGT
This sequence comes from Pleurodeles waltl, assembly GCF_031143425.1. NCBI lineage: Eukaryota > Metazoa > Chordata > Amphibia > Caudata > Salamandridae > Pleurodeles > Pleurodeles waltl. Next base: position 1,035,109,186 of record NC_090439.1, read on the forward strand.
TTATTTAAGTGCATAAACATGAAGGGGGGTTGTGAAATGGGGATGGGTTATGGTGGGAGAATGTCCATGGCAGAGTCCAGTCTATTAGTCTCACAGGTACATTGCACATCTGGCCATTGGAAGTGGAGCTGGGGCAGTTCCGATTTAGACAGGGTAACAAAGTGGGACAGTGGGGGGACAATCAGGGTGCTCTTATTTCCTGGCGGGGGTCTTGCCATCTTGCTCTGTCCTGTTCCTGGATCTCAGGGACCACTTTCGTGGTGGTTGTCCGTCTGCAGGGGGTGGGGTGCTGGTGTGTTGGTCCTGTGGCGGGACGTCCTGTCCACTAGCGCCGGCGGAGGTGGTGGGCATTTCATCGTCGTGGCTGGTGTCAGGGGCCCCTTGGAGTGCCTCTGTGTCCCTCAAGGTCTTTTGAATGTCCGTCAGCACCCCTACGATGGTGCCCAGGTCGGAGCCGATGGTCCTGAGCTCCTCCCTGAACCCCAAATACTGCTCCTCCTGCAGACGCAGGGTCTCCTGCAACTTGTCCAGGACCGTTGCCATCGTCTCCTGGGAGTGGTGGTATGCTCCCATGATGGAGGAGAGGGCCTCGTTGAGAGTAGGTTCCCTTGGCCTGTCCTCCCTCTGTTGCACAACAGCCCTCCCAGTTCCCCTGTGTTCCTGTGCCTCCATCCCCTGGACCGTGTGCCCACTACCACTGCCCCCAGGTCCCTGTTGTTGTTGGGGTGGTGGGTTAGCCTGGGTGCCCTGTAGTGGTGGACACACCGCTGATTGACCTGTCCTGGGTAGGGAGGTATGGGCGCACTGGTTGGGTGCTGTGGTGGTGTTCCCAGAGGGTGGAAGGTCAGTGTTGGGCTGTGGCTGGGCAAGGGGAACCGACTGTCCTGCGGCCCACGATGGTCCGGGCTGGTCATCAAGATCCAGTAGGGCAGAGCTGCTGTCGTCACTGTGGGCCTCTTCTGGGGGTGGAGTGGTGTTGTCTGGACCCTCTGGTGTGGTGACGGTCCTTCGGGTTCCTGCGGGGGTATAAGTACATGATTATTGCATGTGTGTGTTTCGTGGTGTGCAATGGTTGGGTGTGCGTGTACCCCAGTGCAGGCATTCCTGTGTGGGGGCTTGTGTGCTGATGGTTGGGGGGTGTTCTGGGTATGTGCAGTGGGCATGCTTTAGTGATGGGTATCCATGCTTAGTTGTGTCATGCAGGTCTTGGTGTTGGGATGGGTGGTTGGTGTTATGGGTACATTAGTGAGGAGTTAGGGTGATAGGGGAGGGTGTGAGGGTGGGGGTGTGTGATAGCATGCAGGTAAGGTGGGGGATATGATAGTTAAGATTTGACTTACCAGTGTCCGTTCCTCCAACGACTCCTGCGAGGCCCTCAGGATGCAAAATGGACAAGACTTGCTCCTCCCATGTTGTTAGTTGTGGGGGAGGAGGTGGGGGTCCGCCGCCAGTCCGCTGAACCGCGATGTGGCGCCTGGATACCGTGGAAAGCACCTTCCCCCGTAGGTCGTTCCAGCTCTTCCAGATGTCCTCCCTATTTCTTGGATGCTGTCCCACAGCGTTGACCCTGTCGACTATTCTTTGCCATAGCTCCATCTTCCTGGCTATGGATGTGTGCTGTACCTGTGAGCCAAATAGCTGTGGCTCTACCCGTAGGATTTCCTCCACCATGACCCTGAGCTCCTCTTTGGAAAAGCGGGGGTGTCTTTGGCGTGCCATGGGGTGGTGTGTGTGATGTGTGAGGTGGTGTATGTGTTGATGGTTGTGGTGAGTGCAGTGGTATGTGGTGTTTTGTGTGTGGATGTTGTGTGGGTGATGGTGTAGTGTGCCTCTGTGTGATGGGGTTCTCTATTCTGTGCTGTCTCTCTCTGGCCTTATCTCTAATTTCGGGTCGTAGGGGTTTGTGGGTGATGTGGGTGTGTGTTTTATATTGAGTTGGGTGTGTGGGAGTGGTATGTGTATGTGTATCAGGTGTGTGTATTTGGAATTGTCCAATGTGGCTGTGTTTTGTAAGAGTGTGTGTATTTTGAGCGCAGCGGTGTGTACCGCCAATGGAATACCGTGGTTGCAAGACCGCCACGTGGATTCGTGTGTCGTAATAGCATGGGCGTGTTTCTGTTGGCGTGAAGGTGGAGGATTTGTTTCCGCATGTTTATCGCTGACCTTTGGTGTGGCGGGATTGTGTGGGTGTCTGAATTTCGGCGGATTCCGTGGTGTGTGTCATAATAGCTGTGGCGGAATTCCACGGCCGCGGCGGTGTGTTGGCGGTCTTCTGCACGGAGGTAAGTGCCTTATACCGCCAATGTTGTAATGACCACCAAATCTTTAACTTTGTTTGCAAAGTATCAAATGGACTACCTGAGAAACAGATGGACATTCTTTTAATACAAGATAAGCATTATTTCAGATGAGCTTTGTTGTACTCAGTGCTGCCCATTTTTGTGAACTTGGGGAACCTGATAATATAGCTGATCATATTTGACTGCCAGCCATTGGAGGTACATTTATTTATTTCTTTTTTGCAGATGAGCGCTTCATATTGGTGGGGATAAATCTGGTAACCTGCGTTCGCTAGTTAGAGACTATTTTAATTCATTCAAGACGTGCAAGTGCAATTTTGGCGTTAACGTCACACGCTCCACCTGCCTTTCAAACCACGCACATCTTCGAGTCACATGCAAGCAGCATGCAAGCACTTGGGTGCACACTCACTAAAATGGTTTCCATGGCAATATAACATAGAAGTTACGCTGAGTCAGGCGCTTAATCAGGCGATTAGTAAGGAGTGGTGGAGTCGCTTGTGGATGGAGCGACCAGGCTTTTTAATTAAATTACATTTGACCAAAAAGCAGATGGAGAAGCAGCGTACTAAGCTCCAGCAATTACATTGGCAACAGAACAGTTTGGGAATCGATTGCAAAAGGGAGTCGCTTACAACTACTCCAAACTGTACCATTTTGTTGGAACTAACTTCAATATTTCCACATTTTACCAAGGCAAAACAAAGGAAAGGCTGCACAGTTTTTTTTTTGGGGGGGGGGTATCTGCTTAGGAACAATTTGGGGTACAGTCATTGTGTTTGATCCCAGTTACACGTTAACAGTTGTATTATATAGATATGTATTCCTCTATTACACCACCACCTCCATTCTTGACACAGCCAGGAAAGCCAACCATTGAATGGGATGAATGGACAGATGTATTTGACAAGTTCCTTGAGGCATTAGATGGCCAAGGTTTTTCTCACAGTAGAAAAAAAGCTTTATTGCTGAATGCACTAGGAAAAGAGTCACAACATATTTTTAAATACCTACCAGCTTTACCTGTTCAGGAGGGGCAATCTGATTTTGATGTGTATGTTGAGACACAGAAGAAATTAGAAATCAGATTTGCGAAAGGCAGAAATGTGGTCATGAGGCGTCATAAATTCTATACACAACTCCAGGTGACAGGTGAATAAGTTGATGACTTTGTTTCTAGGCTGCGTGAATTGTCAGTGAAATGTCAATTTGGTCCCATGGCTGACAATATGATACGGGATCAGTTGATTGTGCAGTGTAGAAGTCGCAAAATGCAGGAAAGTCTGTGGGCCGCAAAACATCCTACTTTAACAGATGGCATGGAGATAGCTAAACAATTAGAAGAGTCAGAATATTGTATGAGAGAGATGGATAGAAGGAAACAAAAGGCGAGGTGATGAGTGTTGAACAACAGGTGAACAATTCAGCTGCGGTTGGGAACAAAGTTGGACCTGTGACTAGTAGAAGGGGTAGAAGTAGTCAGTATATGAGAGCAACCAATAAAGGATGTGGTAGGTGTGGCAGTTCAAGTCATGTTACAGGTGCTAAGAACTGTTTTGCATTAGGTAGGGAATGTAGGAAATGTGGATTGAAGGGGCACATTGCGAAAATGTGTCGTACTTCAGTGAAAGGCAAGGTAGCAGTGTTGATGGATGCTCTTGAAGAGACCACAAGCATATCCACAGATAGGGTTTTATCCATTCAAGATACCAACAGGGGAAAAAGGCCTACCGCACAAATTTTGGTAGGAGGAAGGTAAATCAAATTGCTGGTGGATTCAGGGTCATTATATGCCATTGTCCTGAAAGAGATGTTTACAACTGAATGGCCTATTGCGATGTTATTGTGTTAAAGCAAGAGGCAGTTCCCGTACAACACAAGATGAGAAGAATAACCGTAATGGCTAGAGAAGAAGTAAAACAACTGTTGCAAGAAATGTTGAATAGTGGTGTAATAGAACCCATAGAAACCTTGAATTGAATTTGGCCAGTAGTCATAACTCGCAAGGCTGATGGAAATTTGAGATTCTTTGTTGACTTGAGGAGCCTCAATCAAAGTGTAGTTGAGGATAATTTTCCTTTACCTAACATAAATGAACTATTAACGCTGCTTAAAGGTGGAAAGTTTTTTACTAAGTTAGATTTGAGGAATGCGTATCATCAGGTCAAGTTGCATAAAGATTCAAGACCCATTACGGCATTCATAACTATAGAAGGTACTTTTCAGTTTACCAGAATGCTGTTTGGGTTGTGTTCAGCCGCCAGCGTCTTTCAAAGAGTGATTTTGAAAGTGTTTCATGGTCTGAACAATGTAATTTTCTTCCAGGATGACGGAGATTCTGTGCAATCTCATAACTTCACTCTGAAGCAAGGTCTAGAGAGGATTGCGAGTGCAGGATTAACTTTGAGAAAAGAAAAATGTGTATTCTTGGTTGAGAAAATTGACTATCTTAGTCATGCGTTATCAGCAGAGGGCATTAAACCTATGAAGAACCTTATGGAAGCTATAAGGTTAGCTAAGATACCCCAGGATAAGGATCAGTTGCAGTCCCTTTTAGGATTGATTGAGTACTATTCAAAATTTGTACAGGACTTCGCCACCAAGACGGAGACTATAAGGTAATGTTGAGGAAAGGTGTTAAATTCTCCTGGTCCGGTGCACAGAAGAAGAGCTTTGAGAACATAAAAAAAGAAGTGTGTGACACTGGCATATTAACACCATTTGATATAAAAAGAAAATCCGTCAGGGTAGATGCCAGTGCATGTGGTTTAGGGGCGGTGCTTTCACAAACCCATTCCACTGGTGAAAGGACATTTGCTTCTCGGTATTTGGTAATCTCAGAAAGCAACTACTCCGTTATTGAGAGAGAGGCACTAGCTGCGGCATGGGGCACGGAATACTTCAAACATATATTTGGGGAATGCAAATTAAATTACGTTCGGATCACAAACCTTTGATGAAAATGTTATCTTCTGGAGGAGTGGGGAAGGGTTCTCCAAGACTTGCCCGGTGAGCAGCTAGGCTGCAGGAATATGACTATGTGTTAGAGTACATACCTGGGTGGTGAAATGTTCAGGCAGATTGCCTGTCACGTTTGCCGTTGGAGTGAAAATCTTGTGATAAAGAGGCTGTGATGAGAACAGAGATGGAGGGTGCTGTTGCATGCGTGGGGGATGTAGTACAGTGGTGATTAGAAGCTTTTAGTGAAAATGAGTGGAATGAAGCTATGAGACAAGATGAAGTTTGAAAGGAGTGTTCAAAATGATTTTGAAGGGAGGAAGGAGAAAGAGTACATTACCCAAAGCATTAAGGTCGAATTGCTCATAATAGGTGATAGCATTTTGATGCAAAGTGATAAGATAGTACCACCAATTGATGTTAGGAAAAAACTATTTTATATAGCTCATGAAGGTCATCTGGGACAGACTATGACAAAGAAACATCTAAGAGCGGAATTTTGGTGGCTTGTATTAGATGACGACGTAGTGCATTGGGTAGATAGGTGTGGTGAGTGAATAGAGAGTGAAAAAAAGTTGAAAGTGGGAAAAGAATCTGAGGGAGAAAATATACAGGATCTTGGCAAGGCTTGGCACACGGTGTGTGTAGACTTTATTGGTCCCATGGCTGGAGTTAAACACGATCAACGGTTCGCTTTGGTCTTAGTTGTTGTGGATTCAAAGTGGTTAATCACGAGGTATATATCTGAAGTGACAACTGCATCCACAATAAAGGTCTTATCTGAAATTTTTTATGATGAGGGATATCCTGAAAGTCTAATAACGGACAATGGCACGAAACTGACTTCACATCTTATGAGAGAATTTTTGATTGGGTGTGGTGTGAAACATTCACGTTCAACTTTATACAATCCTCAAGGTAATGGAATTGTGAAAAGGTCTAACAGGATGGTTAAGGGAGCCATCCAATTGTCCATGGCTAATGGGATTTGTGTGAGCAAAGTTGTGAATGACTACGTATGGGCGTATCGCACAACAGTCAATGCCACGATGTCTGATTCTCCTTTTAGGCTCATCTGTGGTAGGAAGCCTAACACTAAATTTACACCGCCTTGGTTGATGGCCCTGTTAAAGGGGAATGAAGGTGTACCAGAATGTGCAACAGAGAAAAGCGGACTTAAACATAAGGTTGTACCTAGGGATTGGGTGAAGATTTAATCTTTAAGAAACACAGGAGGGTTGAATAAGATAAGGGGACCCTTCCAGGTCAAGGAGCTTTTTAAGTGGCATATGGTATTATACAATTGTGAAAAGTGGAAAATTAGGAGAATAACGTGTTTTGGTTAATGGAATGGTGTGCATGAATGTGGCACACAAAAATATGCTTGTGATGGTTTCATGATCATGGAAGACAATGAAATGTTATCAAATTCTCCCAATTCCGATGTTTTTCCAGGACCAAACACTGATTGCTCTGCAGAGGTGATGATCAATTCTGAGGTTTTTCTGGAAGCGAACACTGATTGCTGTACAGAGGGGATTATCAAAAGTGCACAGGGAGATGTTCCACAGGGAAACAATTTTGACAATTTAAGTTATGCAAGATCCCAAAGACAAACATGCCCCCCTATGTACTTGCAGGACTATGTGAGATAAATGTGCTTACTATTTTTAGGTTATGTTCTACCATTTTAATGTTTCTATTTCTTTTTCTCTTAAATCTGTGTATTATTTTGAGGCTATCTTTTTTTCCACATTCATACTTTTTTGTACTCTTCCTCTTTGCTATTGTTTGGTTATAAAGTGATACGAAGAGAGGAGGATATGTTCTAATGCATTGTGCCAGTTGTCATAGTACCAGTTGTCATAGTAGCTGACATTCTACTCTGAGCAGTTTGAAGAGCTGGCTGGGGCCGAGGTCATGTCCGATCTTCGAGCAGATTAAATACTTTATCTTCACTAAGCCGGTGTTACTTCCCTTCATTATAGCAAAACTAAAACGGCAACTTAAAATTCTATAATGGTACAAGTATATACAAAAAGTTGTCAATAAATCTCAGCTGTTTTTTCATTATGTACCCCTTTATTCTGGACATTCTCCCCTGTTACAAAGGATAGTAAGATTTGGCGTCAGTCTGTACATAAGTGGGGACATAGGCGACCTGACCGTGCGCAAATAGGAACCATGCAGAAGAAAATGCTTCTCAATGTGGCCCAAACTTCTAAAATTAAATATAAACAGGAACATTTTGCCTCCACCTGGACAATAATCAAGCATTCCCCATAAAAAAATATTAACTACTCTTAGGATCTTATGCCTTATAAAGAGTGGGACAGCAAGGACTGTCACAAAAGAGGAAACGGCATAGGCATTTACTCTTTGTATTGCATTTTCTCTCTGACATGCTTTCTGGGACCTAGTAGTTACCATTCACCCTTAACCAGATTTTCACAGGTTTTGTGGGTATATAGACAATGGTTGGAGACACCACAGAAGTGAGGTAAATAGGCGTGTAGGAGGATCCATACTGTCACGTTGCCTGTTTCCAATAAACTAATTGTAGAAAAAGCATACCTAGCTATACAGGCCTACATGCATGACCATGGAAAAAGTCTTAAAAATGGCTCATGAATGCCATATAGATCTGAGGACCAAGAAATGTTAAATTAGGCAGGAATTATCATAGCCACCCCTAGGAAACCCTAAGGAACACTTAGTGAGAGAATTAGAAGCAAACTCACAACTGTCAATACCCTGTCAGATGGAGCCAGTTGATGGTCTAGTTCATCCATAGAGCAAGTAAATCATGGATTTAGCAGCCTTTGTTGGAGTGATGGTGCATAATCCAAAGTGCCCTTGCTATGATAGTTATGCTACAAGGTGCAATTCATAAAGTACTAAAGGTGTGGTTGATTTCTTGAAGGATATGTTCAATCATGAAGTTTTTCCAAAAGAACCATTTACGGATTATAGTACTCAGTTTAAGTATGTGAAAAGGAGGAGTATCTGAGAGTGCTTAGAGTGAGACTAGCTAGAGACTAGTAAGGTGTTTCTATATGGTGATTAAGAATCATTTACAATTAGTAATGATCAATGTGCTGAATTAAAAGGAGATCATGAGGACCTGGTTATGAATGGTGCACACCATACCATATGCCAGAAGAAGTATTGCTTTTCTGTACTTCTGTGATGAAGAACAACAGGACTGTGCTGAATAGTGAGTGAAGGGGCCACAAATAGGTAAAAATGAAGGACTGAGTTGAGTGGTAGACATAACATTCAAGAAATATAAAAATGTGCAAGTGCTAGATAAGTGAAGGCATGAGTCATTTAAGTGGTACGAGTGAAGCAAATTGAGTTTGATTCACAAGTTAGAGTCTGTACCTAGATCAATGGTAAACCTGAAGAACACCATTGTAGGACTGGATGTTGGAAGACTCTGCATCAAGAGTAAAATGTTGGTAGTATCAACCTTGATGAGGAAAACTGTTTTGAACACTTGTGTAATTGGACAAATGCATAACAATTTAAACTATGGCCATGTTGTGCTAAGTCTTGCTATTTATATTTATTAAGGCTATGTTTGCATAGTTTATTAAAACTGACTGAAGTAAAGAAAACCTAAAAGCATTGTTGATCAACTAGACAAAGAGTACTCTGCTAATCAACAGCTTTTTATCTCCAACTAATGTTACTATTGGGAGATATCAATATGTTTTGGCTTATTTGCAATGTGTTCATAGTAACTTTGATGGGTACTGTGGGTAGAATTGAGTGTAGGGGTTACCTCTTTCTTGTTGCAGGATGTGGGAACTGAATGCAGGCTCCTAAGTAATAGTTATCCAAAACAGTTATTTGGAAGGGTTCTCTGTTTGGCAGTTCCTGGCAGTCAGGGAGCACTGGTTGGACATTTTATCAGGCTCTTTGTTAATGTACCTACTGTCCGCTTACCAAGATCTTACAGTAGACGTAAACATCACCCATTGCTTTATTGTCACTCTTCTATGCTTGCTTCTTATTCAAAGGATTGCCTTGTGTGTCTTGTGGTTGTCCCTCCCCTGGAGCATAGCCTCTTTCCAGTGACATAGTGAGCACAGGACCTGGTCTAGGCATATCAAAAAGACTTGGATATGCCTGGGCCCAAACTGAGCAGGCATGGTGAGCAAAAGAACAATGGTTTGGGATGCTGCTCCAAGTGATTGGCAGTGGTTAGACAAATTGCAAGTATTCCTCCCATCACCTTTTGTGTGTTTCATGTACCGATCCGCGTGCCATTGGTATGCCCAGACGTGGTTCCCATGCTCACTGTGTCACTGGAACCAAGCTGTACTCAGCTGATGAGCCCATAACTAGGACGAAACCAGTACTAGGTTGCTTGTATTCCAGTTCAAGATGGACCTCGCCTGGCAGTTCAGGCTGGACTGTTCCCATGAGAAGAAGCGTCAAGGCTAATTTTCATATGGCTAGGCCCAAAATGAGGTAGCATGGTGAGCAAATGAATGATATTTTGGGATACTACCCCACGCGACTGCCAGTAGTTAGACAAATTGCAAGCATTCATTCCTTCATCTTTTGTGTGTTTCAGTTATTGCCCGGTACAAAAAGTCCCTTCATACACCCTAGTCCTTACCCTCCCCAAAACAGGGCTACAATCAGGTGGAGTTCATCCAAACACAAAAGTTGGGTGAACCCATGCTACCAATGACCTGAAAAGTGGGAGGTACCCAACTAAGACATTTTGGGCACCTGCACTTACCTTTATATGATTTAAACACTGAGATTGTCTCTCCCTTTCTGGATATCTTCTAAACAGAGATAAAACACAGATATTGATTAATCAATACGCCAGCACTCAGGATACACGAAGGGTCGACCATGCAGTATATTTGGGCATAGATATTACGCCACAAGTAGGAGAAATTGTTAAGTTAAATCGGGATCCCATACTTGCTAAAGCAAGACAAGATATGTGCAGATGGAATAATTTACATTTAACCATCATGGGGAGGTGTAATATGGTAAAAATGATTTTCCTCTCTAAGCTGCTGTATTTGTTCCGGGCTGTACCATTGAGCTTTACTAATTTCAGATTTAAAGAGATAGATAGAGTGGTTATGAGATTCATCTGGGCATATGGTAAATGTAGAAGAGCAAGTAAATTCATGTCACTTTCCCGAGAAAGGGGGGGGTGGTCTCTGCCGAATATAAAATTATACCAAATGGCGGCAGCCTTTCAGTATATGCGCCCTTTATGGGGTTCTAAGAAAGGAGGGATTCCAGAAGAGGATTGTCCTAATATATAGGAGCTGCAGATAGGTGCAACAGCTAATGGATGTCTGGTAACTTTTCATGAGCCCGGGTACTACAAGAAAACTCGATATAAGGTATTGGAGGCGGCCTATAAGTGCTGGCGGTCATGGTATAAAAAGAAAGGATTTGGCAGATATAATTGTTATACCATGGTCAAAAAGAATCCATTGCTCCCCGACATATTTAAGGATAAATGTATGGCAAGCTGGGTCTCTGCAGGTATAGAGAGGTTGGGGAATCTCTTTGATAACTCGGGGGTTAAGGCATTTGTTGATCTACAGAAGTGTTATGGTTTAGAGCGTAGGGATTTTTTTAAATACCTTCAGATACGAGATTTCCTTTTAAGGAAAACAGGAGGGGTGCAGGGATTTAGGAGCGTTCAATTGCTGGATGATATTGTGACTAATCCTAATATATCAATCAGGTCAATCTACTGATTATTAATGTTAGAACAGCCCGATGATTTAGAGAAGAATTGTGAAAAGTGGAGTAGGAAACTGGAAGACGGGAGTAAAATCTTTCTAAGGTCATTAGAATTGGGACACACTATTCTACTCTCTTCCTCCCTCCAAGCGCAACATTATAAAACTGTGTTTGATTTGTATCATACCCCAGCTCATCTTGTTAAATGGGGCAGTTTATTGGGAACAAGCTGTCTAAGATGTGGGATGTATGGAATAGATATTGTACACATGATGGCTACATGCGGGGAATTGAAGGATTTGAAGGAGGGCATTCAATCTGTATTGAAAGAAGTTTTGGGATTTGATCTAATCCTAACCCCGAGGTAATGGTTTTAGGGGTTATGGGTGATACGGACAATCTTTATGAAGCATTTATATTTGTGGCTATGGCAGTATTTCGATTGTGTATAGCATCCGCCTGGCTCAATGTCCGACCCCCGACTTGGCAACAATGGTTGGCCAGATTATTGTCTGTGTATTATTTGGAAATAGCATTGTATGAACGGAAAGGGAAATATGCGAGGAGGAAAGGGAAGGCAATATGGGGGGCATTTCAGGATTGGATTTTTGCTCATAATGATTAAATGTTTAAACCAAAATGGTATGTCACCATTTAAGAGATGGACATTTGTCTCCCAAAGGTTTATCCCCTGCTGGGTTTTATCTGCTTTATTTTCTCATTTGTATTTGTTGTATGATACCTTTCCAGAATAAAAAATAAAAAATAAAAGAGATTGTCTCTCCCTAAAGACTTTGTTCAATTTCACGTACAAGTGAGAGCTGCGCTCCCACTTCCACTGTCATCCCTTGGTATCCCAGGGCAGGAGAAGCCTATATCTCACAACGTAAGGGTATTGTGTGCAACTACACCTACATAAATGGCAATAACTGCAATAGATCCCAGGGCAGCTAAAAATGATAGCGTAAAAAAGAACTTACCTTGGCTTACTTAGCCTTGGGATTTCCATCATTAGCCTTTCTACAGCTTTGTGTATCTTCGCACTGTCCTTGAGATACTTCTCATAAGCACTCTGAAGTTGGTACTGGCTGGCTTCTTAAACCAACATTTAAAATTTCCATATGTAGGGGCATATTTATGAATTTGTCACACAGAAAGTCACATGTGTGACAGGGAAAGGACAGGAATGGGCAGTATTTAAAAGAATGCAGCACATTCCTGCTTTTTCCCTGCACTGGTTCCGCTTTGGGTGCCTAGGGCCAATGCAGGCACCAATGCACCATGGTGAGAGGGTGTCCCCATTGCATGAAGGATTCTGTTTGTGCAGGAAGTGGCACCTTGCTGCAGAAAACCAAACCCTGCCAAACTCTGAGGCTGTTTTCTCTTCCTATGTGTGCTGCAGAGAGTGGCACACATTGAAAGTGGACAAAACAAGGAAAAAAAAATATTTCTCCTTCTTACGCCTCTGCTAGGGAGGCATATATCTTTGGTCCATTTCCAGGTTTACCAGTTCTGGTAAATGTGGGAATGTGTTAAAACCATGGCAGTGCCATGTGAACACCCATGCAATGCCCATGCAATACCTCCCTAGCGCAGAGTGAGGCAATACACATAAATACGTGATTTGCACTGTGTTGCTTTATTCTACATTTATGAAGCCCCTTAGGGCCATGCAAAGTGGCTTTGCATGGCTTCATAAATCTCACTTATGGTTTGCATCCCCCATGTACCACATTGTGTGGTGCAAACATGACTCAATGCTGTCATAAATATGGCCCGTAGTGTTTAGCTGTGTATAATTATAAAAGTGCATTCTCTTTTAAATATAACCTGTGGTTTGCATTATGATTTAGTGATTGCCAAGCTTCACTGAGTTCTGAATCTCTACCCCTCACCAATCCCCCGAGTGCGCCTTGAATCATTCTGTCTCGCTACTGTGCTAATGGGGTGTTCTTGGGATTCACTTTTGTAGTAGGGTAAGCACTGGGAAATCATAAGCAAAAAAGGCTGTTATTGTTACAACTAGTGCCCAGTAACCGCTCATTGAAGGGAGATAAACGGAACTACTGGCTTTGTCAATGCGTGTTGCAATTAAATAAATAGCACCAACAATTTATGTGATTGGACTAAGGTTTGTAACAAACACCGACATGTCTATTTGCTACTTCTTTGATGGATTGTTTACTAAACTTATAGACAACATTGGCTGGTCTGTTGTTCCATTCTTTTTCAATATTGTTATATTAGTTTCGCCTACTTGCTGTTCTGATTGTCGGCTTCTGGCATTCTGAGTCTTTCTAATGTGATTATATTATGTTTAAAGTCTTGGTGATGTTCATTATTTGAAAATCAGGCTGCCGGATTGATTGATGTACAGTTGGAAATGCGCTGTGTTATTAACATTTGTGAGTTTAGTCAATCCAGGAAGGGAGCCTCGAGAGACTATTGAGTGCTCAAGCATTGAGGAGCTCATTCCAATGTCAGAAAAGAAATGCCGCTTCTCTGTGCAATTTATGCTACTGGTAAATATCGATTACATGGGGTTCCATATGCACCTAAGATATAGTGATAGAGGACTAAACATCAGTGCTTAATTTGTGCTTGTTGTTTCTGGTGCGGAGCACCAGCACTTACTTTTGGGGGCCGGCACTTATTTTTCTGCCTCAAGCATTTATGGCGAGCAAAAGACACGTATGAGAAAGACGGGGGAAGAGAAAAACAAAAAAGCGTCACAATGGGAGAAAGCAAAAAGCTACAAGAGTGAGTTGAAGGGGCAGGGAGTGGTTGTAAATGGATTGAGAGGCTCGAGATGGCTTTAGGATTATGCTGCCTCAGTATTCCGTGTTTGCACATTTAATTGCAGCAGCCTGTGTTTCAGAGGAGGGCTTTGGGCACGGCACCTTTTTATTTACAAATTAAGCACTGACTAACATAGTACGTTATTCCCCTTTCCTAGATAAGCAAAATATGCATGTGTTTCATTTGCCTACACTATTTGTGCAAGGCTTTACCTCACATGAACGGTGCAGCCCGCCTCCCTCCTTTGTACAACGTTTGCGTTCAGAATATGATTTGGAGTTGAGTGCATGAAAGTTTGCGCCAAATGTCAGGATGACAAACACTACTTAAATGAGAGCCATATTTGAGGAACGGCCAGGCATCGATCGTAACAACCTCCTTGATCTTTGAGTTAAGGCTACAGAGGTCAAAGTGACACCAGGGAGGTAGCTTCCATCGGTGTAGCAGGTGCAGTAGCACCAGGGCCCACCATATCCCGATTATTGTTGTATTTTACAATTCAGATAGCAGCCAGAGGGCCCATTTCCCTGCACTAGGTCTACGCTACTGAGTGACACCGCCCTTCTGAAGACAGTGCACTAGAAGCAACATTACGAACATTCAAAAGGAGATGATGGGCCTATTTAGAAGAAAAACCTTGTAATTACAGCAAGGAGTGCAGTCCCTTCAAAAGAATAATTTAAGAAGAAAGGCTGTGTCACCGTATGGCTCATTTTCTTTCTCAGCTGCTGCAGTATTTGTTAGGCGCTGCCAGCTCCCTCCGACCTCTACTGTCGAGTGAATTTCCTATCCTAGCTGATAGGACTTCTCGTGACACAGCTGTTGACCCCGATTTTCATGGAACAAGGAAATGTTATAATTTCAGTCCATTCAATTTTGTTGTAAGTGGTGAAATTATGACAGAAACTTTGAAGAGAAGTAACCTTTATTACGCAGCATGCATTTAACTATGTTCAACCCAGGCAGGCATGGCACAAAAGAGTCACGCTAAAGCATACTGACAGGCGACGAACCTGGAATAGCAATGAATGAAACAATGTCCTCTTGAATTTAAACTGGCATGGGTAAATAAGCAGTAGTACATTATCGTGTAATTATTCTATGCATGCGCTGTGAGGCCTCTTAAAACTACGAGGAAGATTTCGTTTGAATTCAAGCACCGCAGTGCAGCATGGCGCTCTTCAGCTCTCGCCCTGTGCTGGTGCAACTGAGGCTGCCCAGAACCCAGGCAAACATCCTTGGCAATGGTGGAAGTGTGTCTGTGCTAAGGACAGGATTGTGTATTTTTGCGGGAAGGGATATATTCCTGAACAAAAACAATCCATAAAGGTGTATTCCTTTCCTGTATCTGCAGCATAGATTAAAGCTCACTTGGGAAGGTCTAGCATTTCGACTAATTCTAAGGTTTAAGGTTTACCAGTTTTAGTAAATCTAGGAATGCACCTAAATCCATGGGTGGATGTGTGAGAACACCCACACTCCACCCACACTCCACCCATGGAACACCTTTCCAAAGCAAGCTAAAGTGCTGCATTGTGCTACTTTCCATTTACTAAACCACACAAAGCCAGGCAAAGTGGCTTTGTGTGGCTTAGTAAATACCAAAAATGACTTTGTGTTGTGGCTACGCCACAAAATTGATTCAACCCTGACACTAAATCATAGTAAATCTGCCCCTAAAACTGAATTAGCAAAAGGCTTTAGTGTAGCTGAATAAAAGAAGCATACATTGTGATAATAACAATAATAACAATGATATGGCCTTGACCTTAAGTGATTTGATTTTCAGGTTATTAATTGTAGTTGCATTAGCCATCACACGCTCAACAACTAAGTACAAGAGTGACATTACAATGCTTATACAGTCCTTTGTACAGTGGGAATAAATTAAGAAGACAATGTTACAACAACACTGAAGGAAACATAGAAGGCTAACTAAGAGAAAATGCCTGCATAAACAACTCCCACAACCACCTTCCTTCCCCCCAGGCAGCCCACCCACAACAAGTAAATAGAAAGAGATGACAACAAGACCTCAACCCATGACCGCTGGACCTTTAAAGCTGTAACATTCTTGTAAACCAACTGGAAGGAGGATTTTCGATCATAAGGAAACCGGAACTAAAAACAGTATTGTGCGTATGCTTAGTCACACATTAGTGAACTGGTTGTATAGAACAGTTCTTTACAAGAACGTCCTTATAGATCAATCTAACAGGTCAATAAGACCATCTATATAAAACAATATGTTTATTCTTATGTATAGTAAATGCGGTGAGCACGAAAGTAATGATGGAGTATGTTTCGTGGACAAGGTTTTGCAGTCCTGCAAATATGAAAGCATTAAAGGGCTTTTAGGCTGTGAGCCAAGGACTGACGTAAATGTTGTAGATGGTAAAACACTCAATGCTGTGAAGGTGAGCAATACATTTACAGAACGTTGACTGAAAGACCTGTTACATGCTTGTAGAAAGTGCGCCCACGATTACATGCATTGAAAATTGCTGATATGGCTCCTATATAAGTAAAAGGAGAGTCCACTGAGTGCCTGGTAATGAAGTGTATAAAAAGTGTAGCTGAGCAATTAACTGTAGCTCAACAAATGTAGTCAGGTCATAAACAAGCAATAATCAGCGTGCTCATTGAGTTCAACCAAGAAAGACAGAAGGGGTAGACGTTTATCTTTCAGTAAATGATGTTAGGGCGAACAAGAGACATTAGTGTGCATTAATGTTGCAATTTAAAATGTTACGTTTGTTGCAGCATGAATGTTGGGCTTCTGTGGAGTGGTCTTCTCATTTTGCCAGGAAAGTGGAGAAGTCGTTTGTGTCTGTGAGGATGTGGTGTCTACCCTCCACCAGAACTCTAAATCTTGCTGGGCCACCAAAGGAGAATTGGAGGTTCAGTTTCTTTAAGGGAGGTCAGAGGGTCAGGAAACCTTTCTGTATCTCAGTGGTTGCTTTGGAATAGTTTTGGGGAACAAAGTATTTTGTGGATGATCCAGGTTATGTGATTATGGCTACGCATGTAGTTGAGGATCAATTCTGTATGCTGGAAATGGAGAGGCCGTGGACTTGTTTCCTGGTTTTAAAGAAGGAACTCGAAGTTCACGCTCAAGTTCAAAGACCTTGGTGAAATTCATGCCAGTAATTTGCAGAACCCATTTCTCTAGAAATGCAAAAAGTGAGAGCTCAGAGTCCTCTGAAAACTCTGGGATGCCAAAGATACGCAGGTTGCCACTGCGGTTCCTGTCTTCCAGCTTTGTGTCCTCATTATGCCGTTAATTTACTCGGATTTCTTCAATTTGAGTCTCTGTGCCTCTACTATAAGTATTGTGAGTGGAAAGATACTCTTTCCATGTTTCACATTTAGCAATTGCAACATTTTTTTAACTTTATCGCTTCGTGGGGACCAAACCACATCACTTCTCAGAGTACTGATAAGTTCCATCACTGCTTTACTGCTCTTAATGCCCCTAAGCCCTTTTTCAATCCATCAGAGGAAGCATAATGTTTCTTTAACCATAATACATTTAGGTTTATTTTTGACATATGAGAAAAAAGTTTTGGTCCTTATCTGTTACTGGTCTTTTTTTATTTGTATCCATTCCTGGATTTGGTTACTGCACACCCTCTCCGTCCTATAGCTCTCCAACACTGAACCTTCATTGTACATCAATTCATTTTTCTTTTTTGTTTTGCTAGTCTAAACATTCTTTAGTGCTTTTACGATTTCCTGCATCTTATAAAGCAACATGGCTTTCATTCTGGCAGACAATTAAAGATATAATTGATAGTTTGCCGGGATGAGAGCACCACCATAAATTGCAGTGATTCACCCCCACCAATCCTGTGGTTCCATAGCCTCAGTTACAATAGATGGGCCAATGGCCCAAAGGCTCTGTCATCAGAACCCCCTAATGTGGTTATCCATCCTCCAGTGGACCACCAAGTCACAGTGGCAAACACCACACCCTATTTAGATAAGGGCAACCATGAAATGTTTTTTACCGACTGGGCTCACAAGGTATGATGAACTCAGACAACATTCAAAAATACTTCCACTTTGGGAGTTTATTTTGGTAATAAAATATGAATGCTGAGCTGGCAAAATAAACATGGTGCAATCTGGGTATTCATGTGTGTCTTCAGTACATCTGCAATAAAGGCATACAAATACCTCACTAAGCAGGTGGAAACTCTAAATGCAATGGTTCATCCTCCTCAAGGACAGAAAGTCTGCCAAACCTGGGAGTGTGTGAGGTGACCACTACAATTAAAATAATGTCCTAAATCTCTACCCTTGTGTCTAACATTTTAAAATGTTTGATAAACTGTGTGAGATTAAGATGGTCTGAATTTCCTTTGAAAGTTATTATAATGAAGAGATTTCTTTTCTCAGGGCCACTGTTGGAAAAGCTGCAAAGAAAGTTTCTGAAACCCATGGGATCCACAGGGTGAAGGATCCATTAAGTGCCTGTAACCTGTCCCTGGGTTCATGACTAGCTGTAACTGACAGTTTAGCTTTGTGTATTCCTCTTTGACAGCCACACACAATAGTAAGCTGAGGTGTGCCTAGATGGTTTATCACTGAGGAAGAAACTGGGCACAGATGCACTTACACTTGAATATGCTGTGCCCTGACTCCATAAGAAGGGCTGCATACCCCTTACAGTTAGTCTGGAACCAAGGTAAGGGAAGCAGTATACCTGGGGGCTTTAAACACAAACGTCTAGAAGCTTCTCCCCCACTTCAAAAGCACAACTGAGTATAAATACTGGACCTCCGATACCAACTCTTCATTACCCTTCTGGATGTGTGGATACTCTGCAGTAAGAAGGACTGCTGTGCTGCTGAAGGACTGCCACACTGCTATACTCCTGCCCTGCTGGACTACTGCCTTGCTAAACTGCTGCCTTGCTCTGCTGACCTGCTGCCTGTTGCCTTCTTGCCTGGGTGAGAAGGACTGAACCTGCATCTCTTGAACCCAAAACCCCACAGTGAGTCAAAGGTCTGGCCTCCTGACCGGAGCCTCAGGGACAGAAGGCTCCAACAACCTTAACCTAACACCTGGACTCTGCCACCTGTGAGTCTGCCCTGCCAGGTGGTGCCACCCCAGTCCTGGACCTTTGGAAGTGAGCCTAAGGTGCTCTGCCAGCCTCTGTGAATCCAGCTGAACTGACAGAGCTTCTCCGCTGTGCAGCACAATTCCAAGCATCACCGAAGCATCGTCACTGCTAATTGAATCAGAACTGCCACAAAGACCGGCATTGTATTGCAGCCTATCACCACATTGGAAGTGCCGCAGTGTGATGCAGCCTCTGTGCAGGCCCTAGCATCCCTTGCGAATGGCCGTCTCGATTATGACACTGGACTCCGCATCGCAGCCTTGCAGCTCCTCAGAACCGACACATCACCCTGAAAGTGAAATGCATTCTCGATTCTGGACTTCGCATCACAAGTCATTGTGGATGGGATCTTCGAAGACAACACATCAGGGCCTCACATTGCAGCCCTTCCACATCTCGGAACCATTGCATCTCAAAGTAATGCATAACAACCTCATCCACACTGTTCCCTATTAACTCCCTTAAGTATAGATAAACACTAGTACCTACAATAAATCCCAATGTTTCGGTCTTATAATGATACTGAGATATTGAGAAAGCTTCAACAATGCATTAAGTTAAACAATATTAAAAGCATCATGTTTCTTAAGACAGTTAGTGTTCAAAGCTTGTAACACCAGCTTATGAAAATGATCTATCTGTATGACTTTATTATAGGTTGAAACCAGAATTGCTTCTGAGGGTTACTGTTGTTCAGACAGCACAGTTATACACAATTGATACAGTTTTCATACTCCCAACATTCTCTGCAGTTCATCTACTCACTTCTAACTTTATTGTACACACTTCTCAATTCCTTATGAATTTTAAACATATCCATTTTCATTTGGATATTACGTATAAGCACATGGGTGGAGTCAGTTCTTGTTACTTAGAGAGAATTTTCAAGTATCTAATTGATTCTGGCTTAAGAGCTTTTGAAATGTTAGATTCCTGATAAAACTAAAATAAGTCAGTTGCAGTTTAGATATTCTATAAGTTCTCCATGGTGGGAATAACAGTTATAATTCTGTCACAGAGGATTCACTCACCAAGTGGGGTCCTAAGGCAAGCTGAAAATAACAGCTTTCCTTTTTTGCTTTTGATAATGTCTGTTTGTAAGAGCATGTTGTCATATAGATGTTTTTTTTTCTTTTTTACTCAGGTTCCTTCTTTGTTTGATATTCCTTTTTGTGTAGTCTTAAATTGAAGCAATTCTGTCTATTCATAAAGATAGTGGTAGTTTTGCCCTTGTCTTCATTATCTGATAATCTGTGTCAAATGCTTACAGAATGGTCATGGTCTGTTCGGTTTCATTAAGCAGAGGTTCTCCTTTAAGGTACTCCAGTTTTTTCCTGTTTTTGTTCTCTCTTCTCCTTTTACTGCTGTCACTGTTCCTGTTTTTTCTTACTTTGTCTTTCTTTTCACCTTTCATTGTCTTCTCATTCATGTATTTTCCTCACACCCACATTGTCTTAAATACATGTACACATATCATAAACAGGTTTCTAATCTTTTGAAGCTGATGTTGCCACACCCCAGGAGAGGATCCCCTCAAATATGTCATAGCATCTAATCACTCAGGTCAACCTTGTGCAACAACATCATTATAAAGGAATTTATTTTGACATTTGCCCTGAAATCATAGCTGTAATCAACACCTCCTTATCCCTTGGTGGGTCTCAAATCTGCTAAAACATGCAGTGGTACTTTTTTACTCTCCTACTTTCTATTGAAATATAGAAAATAAACCGCTAAGCAAATGCATCCTTGTGTGATGAAAAGATGTTTTAGATGCTGGTCAATTTGACTTTCTCCTGCACAACAGCACAGAGTATTTTTATTTTTTTTTGATTAGCTAATACCAACCATGGACAGCGGTGGCCGAGCAAAACTGGTCTTTCACCCTCCTCACTGCCTTTGGCTTGATCTTAGGGGCATAGCTTCAGGGGAGAATGGGGTTTGGGGTATTACACCTCTCTATGAATGTATTATAAAGTAAATAGTTGGGTACAAGGGCTTTCAGTCGGGTAATCTGAAGGGTCAGTCGGATTTCACCTGGGATTTTTTCATGCCCACATTGACAAAAACAAACTCACTCTCTTTTGTGTATGTTTAAGAGGACTTAACAGAAGTTGAATAGTTTGAAAATTATTGCTCGTTAAGTACCCTTAATGATCTGCACTCACTTTTTTCCACTGCCCCCAAGCCTCCCTCATGTCCTGCTTCTCATATAATGTGTTTTAACACAATGTCCCATGTTGTCATTTAGCTGAATGACACCTCCAAGCACCTAAAGAACAACAATCAAAATGGTACTCTTAGCACCACAAATGGAACATCAGTTCATCAAAGCTGAGTACAGACAAGACACAAAGCCCGTGTAGTAGGCTCTTATACGCTTCTCTTCTTCTGAAACATTGCACCCTTTCACGCATGCCCTTTCTGAGCAGTGCAGTATTGGTTTACAGTGCTTACAGGTGATGTATCTGCTAGTTTTGTGGCTAACATCTACTTTAATACTTTCATCATGATTTACACAACACAAGTTGAAGCCTTTCCCTGGCAGAGTCTACCTTTCCACCGGTAGAAACTGGTAGCTGAACTCTCTTCCAAAAATACACACAATCCAGCACGACTGAAGCACTGAACTCAGTCACCTAAGAAAAAGGCAACTCTTGTGTTTTACACTGACTGTATTTTTTATTTAGAAAAATCTAACACCTTCCTTCATTGTACCTTTCCCTACAGCAATCCTGTGCAAAGTTAGAATTACTACAAGTGAAAGGAAGTGAGTCGCGTTCAAAATCAAGTGCCTTAGTCTTTGAAGGATGAACTGAGACCTTCAACCCCATACCTCCTTGCACAACCCTAAACACTGTGGGCCAGATCTACTAACACTCTGCACCGAATTTCTGTCACAAAAGTTCCATAAAATCAGAACACAGGTTATTTACTTTTCAGCGAAAAATGATGTTTTGCCCTGCAACGTGGAGCTAAAGCGACACAAAGAACTATCACGCATTAGCTTGGCATCAAGGGGATATTAAATTAACATTCCATTCCCATAGACCCATACAGGGATTGTGATGCAAATCTTTTTTTATTAACATTGGCAGACCGGGATTTGCATTAAAAAAACCATTACGGTTCCTTGAGGCTGGTGTAACTTAGGAGACAAGTTTTATTTTCTTAAACTTTTTGAAATTTGAAGTCTTCTGCACTCTAAAACAGTATACAAACTTGGAAGATATTAAACATCTAGTACAAAGCCTATGCTAGACATCACTCTCTTGCACTATGGTGCAAGGCAGCCAAAAGTGCACTATCTTGATAGATATTAACGGGTTTTGCTCTCTCCTTTTGATACAATGAAGCGCAGCAACTTTGGTCAAATCTTTGGCCCAAAATGTGCACAAGGTCCGAATATGCATGTTATCAAGCGAGTTTCGGGACATACATACATGACACTCTTGTTGGTGTAAAAGGTCATTTATTTAGAAGAGGATTTAAACACAACATTACTTCAAACATTTAACTGTATATCTTTTAAAGCAGACTTTAACTTTTACAACTCCCTTGCCTTAATTTTCTCCTCAAATGTCTCCCTTCAATTTTCCTGACGTATATGTTCCCCTATTCCGCCCATGCCTTCCCTGCCTGTAGCCTACTCCTCCCCGCTCTGATCCTTCACCTCCTTGTTTTTCCCCCTGGAAGGGTGGACAAGCCCGCACCTGGCTCTCCACCCTCCCCCATCTCCTGCTACCTCTCTCAACTCACCTGTCCTAAATGACTGTTAACCACCCCTACCTGCCCTAACTGCCCTGCCTAACTAAAACCCCTCCTCCCCCTGCCTTCCTAAGCTGGGTGGGTGGGTGATCACTTCAAAAGAAACAACTCTCCCTCACTTAAGTCGGCGCGAAGAAGGGCCAACCCCACCCTCCACCCCCCTTATAAGCCCTATCCTACTCCCCGCCACAACTTACCTTCTACCCAATCAGGTGCCTTGCGCGCCACTTCCCCCGTCCCGAATCCACCCGCGGAGAGACTAGACTGCGTCTCTCTCTCCGCGGGTCCCTTCATACACACAGGCATCTGATTTGTGAACAAGCAAATAGTCTTTGCAAAGGTTTTGTCACTTGTGCTAAGGAGGACTTTAATCTACAAAATAGCTCATATTATGTATGGCTATTTCAGTGCCACTTTACATTCTTACATCTGTCAAAAAGCCTTTGTCACTGAGGGGGACATACAGACAACCCAGCTTTTTCAGACAACCTCAACAAGACTGCTGGGATTTGCTGACTTAAACCTACTCAGTGAAGAGAGGCACTTCATATTCCAGCATGCTCAGCGTCCTTGGCTATAATGTACGCCTAGATCAATATCGCCCACAGGACAGGACTAATTGGCAGCTCTGCATTATGGGACTCCTACAATCGCATTTCTCATTAGATGAATGTCCCTTCTCATTATGGAATAGAAAAATGCTCTTCCCTGAAAAAACACGTGACCGCTTGATGTATCACACACGAAATAGAGCTAGTAGGCATCTAGTATGCATCCATTCTTTGAGGCGCATCAACCAGACGTATAACGGTTATATTGTGAATGCAACGGCACTGTCCGTTCAAAAGCTGCCACCACAAGCTAATATATCCGAAATGCACCCACATAAAGTACTGCAGTGAAGCCTCTTTCCGGCCCAACAGCAGGAGCAGTGCTGTCATTGATTAAGAGGGCATGTGATGAGATGGGCCCACTGCGCATCAATACTGGCTATCTGGAGTCATGCACCTTGTTAGCATTAGGGCCCTGTGCTGGCGCCCTCCACTGTCCAACAGAGTCCAACCAATGCAGCTGCCGATTTTACAACAATACGTACAAAATCTGCTGCTAACATGAAATATTTCATGAGCGTACACAATTTGATCTGCGTGCCTGGGGAACTAATAAAGGAAGCTGCCATGGAACACAATTGGCTATAATTACATTAAGACGATAAAAAGATAGTTTCACAGTGAACGCCACTGCATGCAAAATGGCATTTTATGAGAGAAACAATAGCATTCTTTTTGGAGCATACACCGATCCTCTCTACTGACATAAGCCCTCGGCCCTCACGCGCAAAGTGCTTCGTACAACAAAGAAGGCGGCGAAAGAACGTCCAAGCCTGTTCCAAGTTTGCACAAAACCAAAATGACACAACCTTTGAATACTAACATTCCAAAAAAGCAGAACTCCTTCCAACAACACTAAGGAAATTTATTTACCATTTGATCCAATTGCTAATTTCCCTTTTAATGTTTTGTTCCTTAATTAATAGCTAACCAGAGCTATTTCCTTAAAATGAACATTTTCATGGCTCAAAGTAAATGTGCTGGCTGAGAAGAGACGTAGGCCCTTTCAAGTCCTGTTCGTGGTGGGCTGTTGTCAACATCACGATTGACACTAATTGGCACTAATTGTACTGCCACAATGAATGCAGTCTTGGCAGATAGGCTGTAGAACTGCTTTCCAAATACAGTAATTAATACTGAAATTTATATAAAGAAATTCAGAGAACTCGAATCCAATCAGAGTGCTTCACAAGAATAATGACATAGTCCAAAATATCCCAGTGAATAAAATTAAACTTTGAGTTACCAGGGCCAAGAGCTCACAAGTATCACCGCATCAAGTGTGATACTTTCATACATTCTTGGTTATTTAGTCAACAACATTTTGCCTGCTTGGATTTTTGAGCCCATACTTGCATTGTTAAAGTAAAAACGAAAAGTCTCAATAGGCTGTTTGATAAAAAGTATGATTGGCTGAAAGGGTCACACGTGACATAGGACTACTTGGCAGCTATGTTGGTTGCTATGGTGCATAGTAAAAATATTTATTGGCAGGTACCCTTTTTGCCAGTCATGTAGTGCAGATGTTATTTTCACTTATTCTACTGGATAGGCCATGTGTCCAAACTATGTCCTGGAAATTCGAGTTCCTTTCTTGCTTTTCATGTAGTCGCCTAACATGCACTTACACAAAACTGAACCAAATGGACCTCATTTACAGAGTAGGTGGTTATGGGGGAAATCTAACACTGATCTGTAACTACATTGAACATGCTGGGATCGATTATAGGTGAGAGATCGACGTACCCTGGATAAAGAGTTGCTGGCCCTTGGTTTCGGAAAAGAAATCTAGAATTTTGAGATGCATTGGTCAAATTGATTTATTTGAAGTGAATGGAAATAACCAAACCAAGAATGCAACTCCCAGAACTCACTAGTTTGTCAATGAAAGTTCAGACATGACAGCAAGGTGTCAAAGTGGCTTTAAGCTATCTAGTATTGCCACAATAGTATGCTTTTTCTGAATCTTTGGTGCAAAACACCACAAAACAGAGACTCCAGTAACTATGTAAACACCCACTGCAGCAACCACAACACACATGTATTATGAGTGGATCCCAAAAGTGATTGTGGCAGCCTACACTACATTGTGGTTTGTGTACACCTACAATACAGCAGAGGAAGGCTCCTTAGATTCGGAGCTGGACTCTTGGGGTACATGGCCTGCCTGGAGTTGCTACTTAACTGACATACTCCTCTGCTTTGCCTTCTCAGTGATACCCACCCACAACAATGCCCACCATGAGCTCTGATTCTTGAGACCGGCGGATGTAGTCTGATTCTACACGCAGTCTATCCCCCACTAGGAGCTGCTCAGCTGCAGTATGCTACCACCGCTAAGGTGCTAGTGCCTTAAGGTGTACATCTTCAGTCGGGCACACCCTAGATGCCCATCGTGGTGCTTAGAGCTGGAGTTGCATATTTGTGTCTGATCGTGTATGCAACCCTCTCTCCCTCCCTTCCTCCCTCCCTCACAGGAGCTGCTCTGCCTCTGCTGGGATGCAGATGCTTAGAGACATGTGTCTCCTGCCCAAATACCTCCAAATGTGAGCCACCTGACGGGGTGATCCTGGATCTCCACACTGGCAAGGTGCTTTGCCTTGTGAGTCTGATTAGGAACATTGGTGATTCTGACTCTATGAAGGGTATGTGACCTTAAAGGTGCGCGAAGACTGCAAACGAGGCTGATACCTTTCTGAACATAATGCTGGACTATACTTCTCTCAGACACTTGAAGGTAAAGTGTTAATGCTTATCTTCTCACCTAATTGTTTAATTCACACTACAGGTCACCATTTTGCCTACAAAGTGCAATACAAACTATTGAAGGATACATCTCAAAGGAGTCTTAGCTGTGAGTCCTATTCACAGAAACAAAAGCAAGACTTCCTTTCAGTTCTCCAATGGTCTCTTAAAAAACATAAATGCCCGCTGCTCACAGCTTACTCAATTACAGTTTCCCATATATCTGTGGATGATTGTTAACGTGAACTCACATACAAGTAAAGCCGCAACAATTTAGACAGCAATACGCAGGAAAACAATGCTTGGATGATGCCATTAGAGATGTCATCAATGATGTCATTTCAGATGTCATCAGTGATGTCCTCAATTATTTTGTAGAACATGTCTTGAGTGGTGTCATATGTGAGGTCATAAGAAGTAAACATTGTCACTGAGAAAATCGCCTAACAATAATCCATTTTGTTACCTTCAGTTTTTTTCAGTACATTTCTAAGGTTTTTTTTCTTATCAAAAACACATAATTTTATTACTCCTAACTATAACGTTAGTTTAACCTTTGTTTTTTTCAGTGATTTTGAAGGGTTTGCATTTTTAAATAAAACTATATTTATAAATATATTGAAAATAACTACTCAACTAATATACTGAGAAATATTACCAGCATAGTTTTCATAGTCCTTGTATTTATCTCTACATAAACATCATATTAATAATATTTCAACACTATTTTTGCAGTTCTGAAGAAAGTAACACAGGTAAAGTCTTTAAAGTAGTAAAACATTGTATGTACTGGTGCATTTGCGATATTTAAAAAAGTTATCTGTTTTTTAAAAACTTGCGGGCGTCTGGAGAGATAACCACAAGATGCCCGGGAGAGGAAAGACATCCCAAGAGAGGACTGTGATTGGTTCATATGGATGTCTTTATCTAGCAAAGAAAGATTCCTTCCATGTTACATAATTTGCCTATTGGGTTTTCCCATGAGTTTTCGGCCACTTCTCTGACTTTGCAGATTTTCTTTGATTAGAATGTCATCCTCTGATTCAGATGAGATCCCTACTCCAGGTCCTGCAAGTCAGCCACCTCAGCCGCCCAAGGATCCTTGGTCTGGCAATTTGTGACTTGAAAGATATGCAAAAAAGAGTTCAGGGGGTCCAGCTTGCGAAAACAATATTCCATGAGAACCTCTGAGATGTGGTGACATTTGAGAGCTATGCACCCTCAATGCCGTACTTGGGCTGAGTTAGGCCGTGCTGCAGAACTTGATAACTCAACAGAGGTGTCCAAATCTTTTTAACCTGGCGACACTGTGGGCCTGATTACAACTTTGGCGGAGGGGGTTAATCCGTTCCAAATGGGACGGACATCCAGCCCACCGTACTATGAGTTCCATAGGATATAATGGACTCGTAATACGGTCAGCGGGATATCCGTCACATTTGGGACAGATTAACCCCCTCCGCCAAAGTTGTTATCAGGCCCTGTGTCTGCTCAGGTACTCACCGCTCAAGCAGATAACAACTCTGCAAATCTGAACAAAGCCCCTTCTTGATGCTTCTACAAGGAGATATTTTTTTTGTCTGAGACAAGCAAGGCTGCACAGGACAGGCTTGTCCAGGATCATTAATGTCCACCTATGCAGTAGTTTCTTTTGAACAATTTTCCAGCACTTTCTCCTCTTTGCTTTGAAGGACATGTCTTTTTTAACTCCCACTTTCTTATTTTTGTTGTATTCCTTTTGAAAAAATACAAAAAGCTAAGACATTTAAAAAGCACAAAAACGCAGTTGTTCAAAATATTACTTGAATCAGCTCTATTCAGAACTACTCTATACTTTCATTATGTATGTTGTTTGTATTATGTTCCCTTTTTTTCCTTCTTGATCACACTTGCAAAACACTCACGAGAGCCATGATACTCACGAGAGGCAGGAACACACGCCTCTGTATCCGCTGCAAGAGAACAGTGTTTGCTGGTTTGTGCTAGTGAGCATCTTGTGAGAGCCTACCTTTATAATGGAATTTGCATTTTCACTGAACATATCCTGTTGTAATAGGTATAATTTATCTGCACTAGATTTCGCTATACAATCCCACAGGACTCTTGCGGGATGGTAAAAATACTTACAGGAAGGATGTACATATTTCTTCATTACAGTACTTATCTCTTGAAATCCCCTCTGCTAGACTATGGCAGGAGACTGGCCTCTCCACGAGACTTTGCATTAAAGATAATTAGGGGCCTATTTAAAAGCCCCTAATGCCACTTTAGAGCTGGCATAGTGTAATTTGTTTGATGCTAAGGCGGCTCTAAAGTGGCTTTTTCTATGTACTATATTTACAAAGTGGCACAATGCATGGATTGCGCCACTTTGTAACCCCTTGCGCCACATTATGTCTGCGTCAAGCATAATGTATGCAAGGGGGGCGTTCCCCCATTAGAGGGGATTAAAAAAATGGTGCAAAGAAATCTAAAAGATTCCTTTGTGCCACTTTTTGTGGCATTTTTAACACCTGCTCAGGGCAGGCATTCATAGGGGGCATACCATTATTTATAATGGGTCTATGTACTGTTCAGGGTTAGCTCAAAAATTTTGGAGCTAACCCTGACCATTACATCAATAGCATCAACATTTTTTATTCCTTTGCACCCCTAACCTGCACCATCGTGCGCCGTAGTTTAAATACACCACATACATGATGGCGGTGGGGGGGCCCTAAAGGGCACAAGAAAAGTGGTGCTGCACTGTGTGCAGTGCCACTTTTCTTAAATCTGCCCCTTAGTGTATAGAGTAGGGTGTAAAGAGACACTGCCTCTCAATTCCCATCTTTCCCTGGTTCAGTAGTATGCATAGTGGGGTAGACAAGGTACTCACTATTCCATACTGAGTATAACAAGTACTAGCCTCCCCAGGAAAATAACCATATTCATTAGTGTGAGGGAATGGATTTCTCAGTCCACTCATGGCTTTCCCCAGCATAATATAAAGAAACAGTAGTATGTAGGGAAAATGTGTCTTGTGCACTAACACCTATCTCCAAGAAAACTTGGATATACAGTAAGGTGTAATGAACCAGTGGCATCTGTCCTCATACCTCTCCTCAGAAGAGCAGTGATATTTAGTGCTGTCTGGGAAGGGAGGCATCTCTCTGCTAACACATCTTACCACCGTAAGAGATGTGTCTAGTAGGGTTTGATAGACTGTATAAGTCTACTCATTCCTCATCTCATGCTGACAGGTATGCATAGTAGGCTGTGGAGAGAAATTACCTGTTCCTGACACAATTGCTTGCATTATAACTCTTAGTAGTGTAGTGTGTAGAGAGACTGACCTCTCTCCTGTGATGTATCTCTTGGATAATGCTTGTGCAAATTACTATGTGAAAAGTGACGTATCTGTGTGGTCACGCCTCTGCCCATTATGAAAGAAGTGCAGGTGAAGTATGGAGTTTAAATTAACTTTATGCTCATAGGTACATTTTGCACAAAAACTATAGAGAATATGACATGAAAACACACTGACCAACACGTGCAAAATATGCTGCGGGTAGAGACTACTTTCTCTGCTCATACCTCTCTTCATGATAATGAATGTCATTAGTAGAGTTGAAAATGGAGTATCCTCTCTGTTGACAACTGTGTGTTGGACAGTCAGTGTGCACATTTGAAAATAGGGACACAATTGCCTCTCGCTCAGACCTCTCCTTATGGGGACAGGCATGTGTAATCTGGTAAACACAGAGACAGAGCTCTGCACTGAAAGCTCTCTCTAGAGTCACAAGCATATATACTAAGATTTGCAAAAGAACTGCCCTGTCCACGAACAGACAACAGTTCGTAGAACTCTATGAAAATGCACTCACCTCTGTGCCAAAACCTGCTTCTTGTATACAAATCTTTATTCTACAGGGGGAAGAAGCACTTATCTCTCTAGAGAACCTCAAACATACATGCAGCAGTGCAGTTGAATTTCTTGAAGAATGAACTGCCACTTTAAGTCAACATTAGAAGACTGTATTATTTTTCAAAACTTTAAAAGCTGTAAAGATAGGAACTCAGTAGCTACTTCAACATTTTATTTGACTCCTTCGCTGCCAGGGCCTTTCTCCCTCAGGTGCCAGGCCTTTTTTTGCTATTTTGGGCAGTTCACGCTTAGACCCTCATAATCTTTTGTCCACATAAGCTACCCACTCCAAATTTGTGTTCCTTTTTTCCAACATCCTAGGGATTCTAGAAGTACCCAGAGTTTGTCGGTTCCCCTGGAGGAGACCAAAAATATTAGCCAAAATACAGCAAAAATCTTGTTTGTTTAACAAAATGGGAAAAAAGGGCTGCAGAAGAATGCTTGTGTTTTTTTCCCTGAAAATGGCATCAACAAAGGGTTTGCAGAGCTAAAATCACCATCTTCCCAGCTTTCAGGAACAGGCAAACTTGAATCAGAAAACCACATTTTTCAACACAATTCTACTGGAACATACCCATTTTTACTATTTTTTGTGCTTTTGACTTCTTTCCAGTTAGTGACAGAAATGGGTGTAAAACCGATGCTGGATCCCGGAAACCTAAACATTTCTGAAAAGTAGACGTAATTCTGAATTCACCAAGATGTCATTTGTGTGAATCCTATAAGGTTTTCATATAGAAAATAACAGCTAGAATAAAAAAATATTGAAATTGAGGTAAAAAAACATCTATTTCTCTCCAAGTTTGTACTCTGTAACTTTTTCCTGCAATGTCAGAATTTTTAAAGCAATATATTGTTATGTCTGTAGGACTATTCTAGTTGCGTGGATATATAGGGCTTGTGGGTTCATCAAGAACCCTAGGTACCCAGAGCCAATAAATGAGCTGCACCTTGTAATAGGTTTTCATTCTATACCAGGTATACAGCAATTCATTTTCTGAAATATAAACAGTGAAGATAGATATCAAAGAAACCTTTGTATTTCCATAGTGGGCACAAGATAAGATGTTGAGAAGCAGTGCTTATTTGCACATCTCTGAATTCCGGGGTCCCCATGAAAGCATGCGAATTACAGTGTATTGTTCAAATAAACGTCTTTTTTACACACTGTCTTTCATTTGGAAGGCAAAAATGTAGAAAAGAAAAAGGGGCAATAACACTTGTTCTTCTATTCTGTGTTCCCCCAGGTCTCCTGATAAAAATGGTACTTGCATGGGTAGACCTAATGCTCAGGAAACACAGCATGGACACATCACATCTTTACATTGAAATCTGACGTGTTTTTTTCCAAAGTGCCTAGCTGTAGATTTTGGCCTCTAGCTCAGCCGGCACCTAGGGAAATCTACCAAACCTGTGCATTTCTGAAAGCTAGACACCTAGGGGAATCCAGGATGGGGTGACTTGTGGGGCTCTCACCATGTTCTGTTACCCAGAATCCCTTGAAAGCATCTAGCTGTGGATTTTGGCCTCTAGCTCAGCCGGCACCTAGGGAATTGTTATGATCCAAGCAATAACTTGACACAGAAGTGAAGTTCTTCTAAGGAGTTTATTTCATACGTCCACACAGATGACACGAAGACAAGAAAGCTCCCTCTCCAGCCCTTTCATCTGTCCAATGTCTTTCTGTCCCCCTCGAGCTCCCACTTCATTCTAGATTGTAGAATTCTCGGCATGTGTTTCATGCCGAGAATTCCAGAAACACTAAATATCCACCTCTTTTATAAAAAAAAGGAAAGAAAACAAAAACAAAAAGGAATTCTCCCAAACACAATATGTAAATTACAAACTATGTCTATGCACATTTTAGAGAACAAACTTTACATAATATAAACACATAAATGTCCTGGGTTAAACCAACTTCTATTGTTTGGATATTCTTTGCATTTGAACAAACTTTACATAATGTAATCGTGTAAATACTTTGGGGGTTTACGAGTCCTTAGATCGACTCCTTTTGTTTGGGTATTCTTTGCATTGACATTATGGTCATCAATTCCCAGACCAACCCTTGACGCCCGGTCCTCCTGGACACCAGACTGCGATTGAACACACCCCCCTCCACCAACCTCACCATTAGCTAATAGGTCTTCATCACTCATAAATACAAAACTACTGTACCCTTCAGAATCCACTTTTCTTTCTCTCTGTTGCCTCTGCTGTACAAAGCTACTCTCCTCTTGTTCCACCGTTCTCCATTTCCAAAACAACATGGAACTCTTGTACATCTTTAACTACATATGGTCCCCGGAATTTTGTAAAACCCCTTCCTATACATCCTGACCTTATTTTCACCAGATCCCCCTTCTTGGTATCCTTCTCCCAATCCAAAACCGGTGTTCCTACCCTTCTTTGAACTAAGCTTCCTTCTTCTAACACTGACGACATCCATGGTGGGTTAACTTTTGTGCGTGCCCTTCTACCTCTCATTTCCTCAAATGGTATTTTGCCTGTAACACTGTTCGTGGTAGTTTGATAAGCCCATTCTAAATCATTTACGATGGTACGTATATTTTTGCTTCCCTTTACCGCCATTTGAATAATACCATTAGCCTCTGGATTGTACAATGCAGTATGGGTATGGTGAATCCCACACTGTTTAAGAACTTCTTCCGTTTCATGGGACACCAACTGTGTTCCATTGTCCGTGATAAGTTTCACTGGACATCCCTCCTCATGAATATTTTCTGCATTACCCTAATGGTGGCTCTAGTGGTGACCTCCTTCATGAACTTCACCGTTAACCACTTCGAATGAACATCAACCATTAGTAATGCGTACCTCATATCCCATGCAACATCGCACAATGGGCCAGTGAAATCCATGCATAAGGTATGCCACACCAAACAAGGATCAGGTTTTGTTCCCATTATGTTCTGTTTACCCACTTTCAATCTTTTTTCACTCTCCATGCAATCAACACACTTTTCAACCTAATTTTTAACATCACTATCAACTCCTGGCCACCAAAAACATTTCCTTCAATCTTTTTTTTTTTTGGTAATGTTTGGCCTAAATGACCCTCATGAGCCAATCTGAATAGTTTGTATCTAACAACCACTGGAGGAACAAATCTATCACCTCTAACCACACTGTCTTTTGTAATAAGAGACAATTCCTCCAGAACTTTCACATATGGTTGAGCCTGAACATTCAATGTACTTTCTCTCCTCTTTCCTTCCATGATCATTTTGACTACATCATTCATTGTGTCATCTTCCTCAATTCCTTCACACCGCTACTCACGTGATACAGCGCCTTGTGCACATTCTATAGCACCTTCAACACTCGCCACTGCTCCTTCATTTTCATATTTCCGTACACGTTGTTCATCTACCTCACGCCAATCCAAAGGCAAATGAGATAAACAATTTGCCTGGATATTATGCCATTCCGGGATGTATTCAATAATAAATTGATGTTCTTCTAACCTCGTGGCTAATCTGGCCAGTCGTGGTGACACTTTGTTAGCTCCCCCTGGTGACAATACCCTCAACAATGGCTTATGATCAGTACGGAGTATTATTTTCCATCCCCAAATATAAGTTCTGAAATATTCAATGCCCCATGAAGCAGCCAATGTCTCTCAATTATAGAGTAATTTTGTTCCGATTTAGTCAATGATCGTGAGGAAAAAAGCTACTGTCACTTCCTTTCTGTCACAAACTTATGACAAAACAGCTCCCAACCCAATTGCACTTGCATCCACGGTTACAATGGTTATTGCATCGACATTGAACAGCACTAATACATTGACCTCACACATATAATTTTTTTATGTCCTGGAACGCAGTTTCTTGTTGTTCTTCCCATTGAAACTTTTGACCTTTGCCTAAAAGTTTCCTTATGCTTTCAGTCTTATCAGCAAAGTTCTTTATGAACTTGGAATAAGACTCAATAAGTCCCAAAAATGATCTCAGGTGCTCTTTGTCTTGGGGAGGCGGAACTTTCTCAATAGCCTACAGTAGACTTCTTTTTGGATTAACTCCTTGTTCTGACACAGTATACCCCAAATATTAAATCTCTTTAACTAAAAATGTACACTTTTCTCTCTTCAACGTAAGTCCTGTTCTTTTGACCTTTTCAAGTGCAGACTTCAGTACTTGGTTGTGCTTCTCCAAAGTGTCCCCAAAAACTAGAATGTCATCCTGAAAATAAATTATGTTACCTACTTCTCCAAATACGCCGCTCATCATCCTCTGAAACACACCTGTAGCAGAGGCCAAACCAAATGGCATCCTAGTGAATTGAAATACCCCATCCATTGTGATAAATACTGTCAATTCTTTAGAATCTTCATGCAACTTGACCTGGTGATACGCACTTCTAAGGTCTAACTTGGAAAAATACTTTCGTCTCCTTAGTAGTAGAATTAATTTGTTAATGTTCGGTAATGGGTAATTATCCACCGCAATATTTTGGTTGAGTGGCCTAAGGTCAACACAAAATCTCAAACAGCGTCAGATTTGCTCGTAATAACTACTGCAGAAATCTAGCTTGAGGTTTCAATTCGTTCTATGATTCCCTCCTGTACAATATCAGAAATCATTTTCTTTACCTCTTTCCTTGCCTTAATGGGAACCCTCCTCAATTCATGTTGTACTGGGACTGCATCCTTCTTTACTACAATTTTGTGTAAATACCCTTTGAGATCCCATAACTTGTGTGCAAAAACTTCTTTATTCTCTTCTAAGATGTCATCTAGGGTGATATCTTGTAACATCATAACCCTATCATCTGCTCTCAGATCCAACCTAATGTGTAAATCATATTGGTGGTGCCAAACCAAAATTGGTGGACCATTAGCGGCCACGTAAACCTTCCCTTCAATTTGTCTCTCCCCAAGTTTTATCTTTGCCAACATGAAACCTATTATATCTATTTTTTCACCTTGATACCCACCAGGATTCATATCTTTTGGTAAGAGGCGTACCCTAGGCCATTCTTTCACAAACATATTCTGGGGTACAATTGTATATAAGGAACCAGAGTCAATCATCAATTGAACACTTTTCCCACGCACCATAAAGATTGCTGTTGGTCTGGGTAGCCTAGATATTTTATTTTTCCCATCACAAATATTCACTACTGACAGAACCCTGTCTACTTCTTCTTCAACTGGCACACAATCTTCATGGATGACACCCACCCTAGATTTACCACTCGTCATGCACATGCCCACAAAATGTCCCTTTTTACCGCATTTTATACATTATTTACCCAAAGCAAAACACAACTTTGATTCTGTATTGTGAAACTTGCTCCCACACCTAGTACACATCGTACTATGAGTTTTGTTCACATTACTGTAAACATTTTTGTTACCATTTTTAGATGTACGGACACCTTTTGTGCTCGCTAATACGTCACTGCTCTCTTTAGTAATACAGTTTGTATCAAAAACATCAGTGAATACTTTGTCATTTTTTTCCATCTCCCTCATGCAGTATCAGATTGTTCGACAATTTTCGCTATATCAATTGCATCCTTTAATGGAGGATTCTTCAATGCCCACAATCTCTCCTGCATTTTTTTGCTACGACATTGCACAATTAGTTGATCATGTATTAATTCTTTTGTCATCACACCAAATTGGCATTTGGTAGATAGCTCCCTCAACCTCGTAACAAATTAATCGATGCTCTCTTCTGATCTTTGTGGTTGAGTATAGAATTTGTGTCTTGCCATGACAATATTAACTTCCTTCAAAAACCTTTTTTCTAGTCTTTTTCTTGCTTCCTTGTACACATCCGTTGCCTGTTGACCACCCTGCTCCAAAATTGGAGGTAAGTACTTAAATATGCGCTGACCCTCCTGGGCCAATGTTCTTAGAAGAATAGGTTTTTTCCTCGGTGGCCTTGAGTCTTGACCATCCAGTGCCACCAAATAATTTTCAAAAATGTCAATCCATTCATCCCAAGGAATAGGTGGATTCCCCGGTTGAACAAGGAACTGAGGAGGTGGCACTATTCCTTGTGTGTTAGTAGCCATGAGAAGATTTTCCTTAAAATGATGTATACACTATCTTTGGGTTGACTTGACTTTCAAACTTGAAAATAAAACTGCACCAAAGCTGTGGTTAAATTGTGTCCATTTAATTTGATAATTAAAGACTCGTGTTTTTGTTTTATTTCTTCCAATTATTTTCAACATGTATCAAATACAGAAGCAATCCACATATCAAAGTGTAAATTTTCTATACCCAACATGGCCGCCATGTCTTTCGATGTATGTTTCTATGGGCAGTCGGGGTTGTTCCAAGTGAAATTGGGCCATGATGTGAGCCTGTGCTCTAATTACAATGCCCGCAATGTGCCGTCAGTTGCCCGCGCCGGCACGATGAATTTGAGGCGCCCAATTTACTGGATACAGCATGCGCCAGCAATGCTCGTGAAGAAAGTGTGCGGCGGTACACAAAGAAAAGTACCTTTCATAATCAACAAGGAGAAATGTTTAAAAGTCACCTTAAGCATTGTACGATAGTTGTTTTCCATTTGTGTACTGAATTGCGGGTTCGTCACTTCAAAGTC
Organism: Pleurodeles waltl; assembly: GCF_031143425.1. Lineage (NCBI taxonomy): Eukaryota > Metazoa > Chordata > Amphibia > Caudata > Salamandridae > Pleurodeles > Pleurodeles waltl. The sequence goes on from NC_090439.1 coordinate 1,035,145,719, forward strand.
TTTGTGCTCCCGCAGTGTGGAGGCGGAGATAGGCGCTCGTCGCCAATGTCATGACCCAAGCAATAACTTGACACAGACGTGAAGTTCTTCCAAGGAGTTTATTTCATACATCCACACAGTTGACATGAAGACAAGAAAGCTCCCTCGCCAATCTCCAGCCCTTTCATCTGTCCAACATCTTTCTATCCCCCTCAAGCTCATTCTTCATTCTAGATTGTAGAATTCTCAGCATGTGCCCCATGCAGAGAATTCCACAAACACTACAGGAATCCTACTAAACCTGTGCATTTTTAAAAGCTAGACACCTTGAGCAATCCAGGATGGGGTGACTTGTGGGGCTATCACCAGGTTCTGTTACCCAGAATCCTTTCAAACCTCAGAATTTGGCTAAAAAATCACTTTTCCTCACATTTCGGTGACAGAAAGTTCTGTAATCTGAGAGGAGTCACAAACTTCCTTCCACCCAACATTTCCCCAAGTCTCCCGATAAAAAAGTTACCTCACTTGTGCGGGTGGGCATAGTGCCCATGGAAGGAAATGCCCCAAAACACATGGACACATCACACTTTCCCAAAGAAAACAGAGCTGTTTTTTTGCAAAGTGCCTAGCCGTGGAATTTGGCCTCTACCTCTAAACCTACGTACCTACCTACCTACCTACCAAACCTGTGCATTTTTGAAAACTAGACACCTGGGAGAATCCAGGATGGGGTGACTTGTGGGGCTCTCACCAGGTTCTGTTACCCAGAATCCTTTGCAAACCTCAAAATTTGGCCAAAACACTTTCTCCTCACATTTCGGTGACAGAAAGTTCTGGAATCTGAGAGGAGCCACAAATGTCCTTCCACCCAGCGTTCCCTCAAGTCTCCCAATAAAAATGGTACCCCACTTGTGTCGGTAGGCCTAGTGCCCGCGACAGGAAACGTCCCAAAACACTATGTGGTCAGATCAAAATGATCAAATACAAAACGACCTGTTTTTGCGGGGGCCTCAGTGTTTTTGGTCCTGGGCTCAGCAGCTATATAGGGAAACCTACCAAACCCAAACATTTCTGAAAACTAGATACCCAATGGAGTCCAGGGAGGTGTGACTTGTGTAGATCCCCCAGTGTTTTCTTACCCAGAATCCTCAGCAAACCTCAAATTTAGCTAACAAATCACATTTTTCCCACATTTCTGTGTGGGATTATCGCAACGGGACTAATTTCCTACCACCCAACGTTCCCCTCAATCTACTGGTAAAAATTATACCTCGCTTGTGTAGGTGAACCAAGTGCCTGTGACAGGGAAGAGCCAAAAACAGGTCGCAATTGAGGGGGAACTAAAACAGGTCCTAAATGGCAGTTTAAAAAAAAACATTTTCAGGATGACAAAGTGGGGCAGAATATTTATTGGTATAGATGATACAATACTGGGTGGGAGGAATTTTGTGGGTTCCTACAGATTCCGGAAGGTTCCATCACAAAATGTTGGGAAAATGTGTGATTTCAAGCATAGTTGGAGGTTTGCATGGCATTGTGGGTAAGAACATGGTGCGGGGTACATTTGAAGCACATCGCCCTGGACTCACTTAGATGTTTAGTTTTCAGATGTGTCTAGGCCTTGTGGATTTTTCTACATGGCAGCGTCCCAAAGTCCAAGAAGTGCAGCCCTCACAATTCCAAGTGGGATGATATTGAGAGTTAGACAAGCACTCATGGCCCAAATGTAAAATCAAAACACAAAATAATCGAATGTCCTCTTGCTTGCCATGGATAAGTTGTTCTAGTGTGCAGGGGAGAGCTGAAAGACTGTTACCCCTTTCAGTTGGGGTGGGGGCATAACCAGGCTCATACTGGTTGGTAGCCACCACCACACTATTTTATTTTTAATTCCCTGGCATCTAGTAGACTTTCCTCCCCCTCGGGTGTGGATCGGGGATAATTGCCCCATCTGCCCACTGGTGGGCAGAACAACTTTGGCCCCATTTATTTGGGCTGGGGGTATGGCCATACTTTTATTTTGCCCAAAAAATCTTCCCTGGTCTCTAGTGGGCTTTTGGCCCCCCTTGGGGTCAGATGGGCCTTCCAGAAATAGGCCGTTCTGCCCCCAACGGGGGCAGATATGGCAGACTGTAATGTGTCCCCATGGGGAGTGACCCTTGCCCAAGGGGCTGCCCCCCCCAAACAAGACACACACACCAATCTCTGGTGCCTAAGTGGTATTTGCCCCCCTTGGGAGCAGATCGCCTTATTAGAAATAGGCTGATCTGCCCCAGATGGGGACTGAAATGGCCTATAATAAATCCCCTTCCCCGGGTAGTGACCATTACCTAAGGGGTTGCATCCCATCTGTAAACACAATGAAAAAAATAAAAATCCCTGGTGCCAGTGGTTTTTGCCCCCCTTGGGGGCATATCGGCCTAATAAAAATAGGCCAATCTGCCCCCACGGGGGGCATAAATGGCCTGAAATAAATTTGCCCCTAGGGGAGCGACCGTTGCCTAAGGGGTCGCTACCTTTGCATGAAATTGTCACAAAAAAATAAATCCCTGGTGTCTAGTGGCTTCTGCCCCCCTTGGGGCAGAGTTGCCTAAAAACAATAGGTCAATCTACCACTATGGGGGGCAGAAATGGCCTAAAATAAAATTGCCCACCAGGGGAATGACCCTTGCCTAAGGGGTCGCTCCCCATCTGTAAAACAATAAAAAAGAAAATCCCTGGTCCCTAATGGTTCTATTGGGCTAAATAAAATAGGCCAATCTGCCCCCAAGGGGGGAAGAAATGGCCTAAAATACATTTCACACACCCCCAGGGAGCAACCCTTGCCTAAGGGGTCGCTCCTCTTGCGTGAAATTGACCTTAAAAAAAAACTCCCTGGTGTCTAGTGGTTTCTGCCCCGATTGGCATAATAAATATACGCTGATCTGCCCCAAAGGGGGGCAGAAATGGTCGAAATATAATTTGCCCCTCAGGAGAGTGATCCTTGCCTAAGGGGTCACTCCCCACATCTAAAAAAGAAAAAAAATGATCCCTGGAGCCTAGAGGTTTCTGCCTGTCCGGAGGCAGATTGGCCTAATAACAATAGGCCGATCTTCCTCTGATGGGCCTTGGAAATAATTTCCCCCCTGGGGAGTGACCCTTGCCCAAGGGGTCGCTCCCCTTATGACAATATCCATTTAAAAATGTATCTCTTGTGTCCAGTGGGCATTTCAGCAGCCGGATCACTTCACGATCTGGCTGCAGAAATGCTCTGAGAGACATCAAAGGGAAGGAAATTCCTTTCCTTCCATTTGATGCCTCTCAGGCCCCCATCACATGATCAGAAGAGAAATGCTTTTGCATTTCTCTTCCAATCCACGCTGGAAGCTTACCTTCCAGCATGGTGGGGCAGTGTCAGGGTCACCAGATCCTCGGTGTCTGCGCACGTTCCCAACATGTCCACCACAAGACAGCTCCAATACTCTGATTAGAATGTCACAGAGCCCAAGGGAGTCCAAGTGGGGAAAAGGGGATTAGGTAGGGCACAGCTGGGAAGGAGACCTGTAGGAAGCAAAAGGTTAAACAACACAACATCAGAGTAAAATCACATTTAGGTTAATAAAAACTCTCTGTTGAATCTAAGGTTCAATGATACTCAGAACACGAAAGAAGACTCTGTTGAGTCTATAGTTCAATGATACTCGGAACATGAAGTAACACTCTGTTGAATCTAGAGTTCTATGATACTCAGAACATGAAATAACACTCTGTTGAGTCTAGAGTTCAATGATACTCGGAACATGAAGTAACACTCTTTTGAATCTAGAGTTCAATGATACTCGGAACATGAAATAACACTCAGACTGAAAGAACATGAATGGCCTAGCACTAGACTTTAACTAGGCCTCAAGAAATCTAGGTACCTGGAAAGGAATCAAGAATAGTTAATGCAATGTTTCATATGAGCCTTTCATAAAATGTCACATAATGTCTAGAAATACAAGAACCTTCTAGAATGCTGTTTCGGAACAAAACACTGCATTTTTTAACATGAGGACTAAAGGCTGTCTGAAAAACCATCCCTGGTAAACAATTGAAATTATACTAGGAACTTAATATGCACAAAGAACGTCACATTTAGGATTTGTCATCTTCACAAAATAAATATGTGCACATTAACTAACATTACACTTCAGAGATTTTTGTATGGCCATGAAATGATTGCGCACACTGTTACCAATCTGGGAATCAAGTTTTACATGAGTGAAATGAATCGTGCACTCTGCCGATTCCAACAGGAATATGTAAATGTCTTGAAATGATCGCGCAAGCCTTGCCTTTGCCGATCTGAACACCAAGTCTAACATGTGGGAAATGAATCACGCACACTGTCAATTCCAACAGGAATATGTAAATGCCATGAAATGATCGCACAAACCTTTGCCGATCTGAACACCAAGTTTGTCATGCAGGAAATGAATCGCGCACACAGCCGATTCTAACAAGAGTATACAAAATGCCATGAAACGATCGCGCTAATCTTTGCCGATCCGAACACCAAGATTGCCATGCAGGAAATGAATCGCGCACACAGCCGATTCCAACAGGAATATGTAAATGCAATGAAATGATCGCACACAACTTTGCCGATCTGAACACTAAGTTTGTCATGCAGGAAATGAATCGCGCACACAGCCGATTCAAACAGGAATATGTAAATGCCATGAAATGATCGCGCAAACCTTTGCCGATCCGAACACCAAGGTTGTCATGCAAGAAATGAATTGCGCGCACTGTCAATTCCAACAGGAATATGTAAATGCCATGAAATGATTGCGCAAGCCGTTGCCGATCCGAACACCAAGTTTGTCATGCAAGAAATGAATCGCGCACACAGACGATTCTAAGAAAGTATGCAAATGCCATGAAACAATCGCGCAAACCTTTGCCGATCCGAACACCAGGGTTGTTATGCGAGAAATGAATCACGCACACAGCCGATTCTAACAAAGTATGCAAATGCCATGAAACGATTGTGCATACCTTTGCCGATCCGAACACCAGGGTTGTCATGCAAGAAATGAATTGCGCGCACAGCCGATTCTAACAAAGTATGCAAATGCCTTGGAATGATTGCGCAAACCTTTGCGATCCGAACACCAAGGTTAACATCAAAGCAATGCTTTGCGTACTCTGAAAGTTTTCAAGAATAGGCCCCAAAATTCAGGAGTCTTTTTTAGAGCGGGTCGGGGGCCCAGCCCAATCACCGTCTTACCACCCTGCTCTCGGATCACCAAGATAATGCTGTGCAGGCCTGGAACTTCAAGGTAGGCTTCCGGAACAGGAGCTCAGGAAATTGCTGCTGCTCTGTACCGGGACCTCTGAATAGTGAGCACGTGGAGCTGGGCTGGCTCCCTTATATAGAGTCTGGCCCAGCCCACAGACCACACCCAGTCATGCTGCAGAGAAAACTTCTAGAAGGTCCTAGAAAGGGACCACACCCTAACACACTCAATAATTCTGCAGCAATACCTTGCAATTGAACAGTTATTGCAAACATCATTAAGAGTGTTTTTCAAGGTTAAAGTCTGCAATGCAAAACGTTGACAAACTGCATATAAACACAATGCATGAATTATGCTCTTGCATAAAGGCTGGGTTTTTGCATTTTCGTCACCTGTAAAGCGCGCACTGTCCTGATGTTGACAGGCGGCATCTTATGAGGTCAGCGCGCGATTGCTCACTGATGTCATCAGATGTCACTGGAGGGGAGTCGGGGATCCGGGGTTGGAGGGGGAAGCGATTCCCCTTCCAGCCCTGCTTTGGAGGAGTGAGGGTGCAACCCTCAGGGGGAGCGCTAGCGCTTCCCCCGAGGGCCAGTACTAGGACGTAATGGTTACATCTGTAACCCAAGGGGTTCAACAAAACTATTTAACAACATAACAAACAATAACAAAATTAGTAAACTACAACAACAGTAAAAAAAATAAAAAAGCAACAAACTTCACAACCTATGTACATTTTTTCTTTCCTCTCATTACTAGACAGGAATACCTCCTTCCCTTTTGCTTCATTTGTCTACTGGATTTTGATGAATGTAGATCTTCTTGTCTTTGTTTCAGTTGTTTCAGCCACCTTAGCCTGCCAAACCATATCTCATTTCACAGTCTTTTTATTGGCAGGCTATATGCCAAAGAGTCTGTTAAAAAATAAAATATGTAAAAAGGAGTTCAGTTGGGAAACTAGAAACAACTAATTTGTTAAATCCTTTACGGGAATGTAGAAGTATTGTAGATGGAGTCATTCTAAAAAAATAGTTAAGACAAACTTAGCTCCTGCAGCCAAACTAGACAGTTCTACAGCTGCCTATGCATTCTTCCAACTGGCAGATAAAACCGATCACCAGGAACTCACTGCTCAAACAGGTAACAACCTTTTTTACATAAATAAAATACATTTTTGCTGCTTAAGTAAGCAAATCATTTTTCTGAACTGTTTTCAATGTCATCATAATGTATGGACTGTGACGAGAAAGGAGACTGAAGTGGTAACACTTGGTTAACATACTCATTTTACACAGAAGCGTCCTGGTCCTTATCCTATTCTCCCAGTGGTAGGAGTTAATTGATTGTGTGACTTATGAAGGACTCATTCCATTTTAGATTCTTCTTATTTACTTACTGTCTGCCATTTTAGATTCTGCTAACTTACTTACTTTCTGTCAGTTATGCCAACTGACATGTAGGGCAGCAATAAGAAACTCCATTTCTGTCTGGCTTGGGCAGTTTCTGCAGAGTGTTCCAGCTGTAGGTCAGGGTCTTCATTTCTGTTTCCACTCTTCACCTCCAGGTGTTCTTTTTCCTGACTCTCTTCCATTTGCCGTTTGTGGTTCAGTGGAGAGCTATTCTTGAGACAGACTCCTGTTTTCTTTAGACACTATGGGGATTATTACGACCCCGGCGGTCCGTGTAATAGTGGCGTTAGTACCACCAACAGGCAGCCGGTACATACCGCCACTATTATGACATTGGCGGTTTGGCCAAAGCCAAACTGCCAATTTAACACACCGAGCGCCATGGCGGTAATGACCGCCGGGAAGCCCAGCGGCCATCATTAGGCTTCCCAAGGCATTATGACCCCACCCACCGCCATGATTTCCGTGGCTTCTGTACCGCCATGAAAACCATGGCGGTAGGCACTATCAGTGCCAGGGAATTCCTTGCCTAGGGGTCTCTGCCACCCCATGCCCCCTCCCAAGAGTCATCCCCCACCCCCCTCAACCCACCAACATACACACACCTACATGCACATACATACACACTCATACACACATGCATACCCACATTCACCCACACATCCATACATTCATACACACACACAGCAACACTCACAAACATACATACTAGAACACACAAAATCACGACACAACATACACGTACACTCACACCCATTCATGCACACATGCATTCCACACACCTCACACCTGCATGCACTCACACAAACACAGTTAGACACCCCCCCACACACACACATAATACCCCTTCCCCTGTTGGAGGACCCGACTTACCTGCTTGCAAGGGGTCCTCCTGCAGGAGACGAGACGCAGCGCTGTTGCCAGCAGCAGCGTCTGCCAGTGTAACACCACCAGGCCGTATCATGTGTCATCATACAGTCGGCGGCGTTCTACTGGTGTGGCGCTGCTGCTGGCAGCAGCACCACCTAACTGCCGTCCGCCGCCATGACCGTAGCCAGAATTACGCCAGCCTTCTGGTGGAATTCCGGCTACGGTCATATTTTGGTGGATGTTTGGTAGCCACAGCGACGGTATGTTGTCGGCCGTCGCCATGGCGGTAGGCAGCATTTGCCGCCAATGTTATAATGAGGGCCTATGTCTTATCCATCTTAATTTTCTTCTCATAAAGATGGTGTTTGTGCCCTCTTTCTTGCATATGCTGAGAAGTTCCTGGTTGGAAATGGTTTGTGATCGGAAAGAGTGCAAGATTCTTCTTAGGTGGAAGGATCACCAGCATTCTGATCCACACAAGAATGGGGACCGAACACACTTTTGGTAAAGCCTCAGCTTTGTGTTAGGCTGTACTGAGATGACCTCCACACAAGATTAGTTAAAGGCAATTAGACATCATATTTACTCCCCTAGATGGGAGGGCAGAGCAAAACGATTTTTAGAAGTCTAACCAAAGTTAGAGGGGGCATCGTCATAAAGTATGGGCTGGGTAAGGAGGAGTGACACCAAGTGGAATTAAATGTATTCATATGTATTCCAGGTATCCAGGTTTTATCATAGCTGGTCCAATGCTGACCTCAGAGAGTCGAAGAGAGTCTACCAAAAATGGAAAACCAACCGAGGATCCATTGCAAGAAACACCTACATGGCCACACTTAGGGCCATATTTATACTTTTTGATGCAAAACTGCGCTACCGCAGTTTTGCGCCAAAAAGATTAGCGCCGGCTAACGCCATTCTGAAGCGCCATGCGGGCGCCGTATTTATTGAATGGCGTTAGCCGGCGCTAGCAGACCGGCGCTGCCTGGTGTGCGTGGAAAAAAACCACGTACACCAGGCAGCGCCGGCGTTGGGGAAAATGGCGTTAGGGCGTCTTAAAATGGGGCAAGTCAGGTTGAGGCAAAAAAATCGCCTCCACCCGATTTGTGCCATTTTTAACGACGCCCAGATGCCATTTACATGACTCCTGTCTTAGTAAAGACAGGAGTCATGCCCCCTTGCCCAATGGCCATGCCCAGGGGACTTATGTCCCCTGGGCATGGTCATTGGGCATTGTGGCATGTAGGGGGGCACAAATCAGGCCCCCCTATGCCAAAAAAAATATAAAAAATGTTTTTTTTATACTTACCTGAACTTACCTGAATGTCCCTGGGATGGGTCCCTCCATCCTTGGGTGTCCTCCTGGGGTGGGCAAGGGTGGCAGGGGGGTGCCTGGGGGCATGGGAGGGCAGCTGTGGGCTCATTTTGAGCCCACAGGTCCCTTAACGCCTGCCCTGACCCAGGCGTTAAAAAGAGGCGCAAATGCGGGGTTTTTTGCCCCGCCCACTCCCGGGTGTGATTTTTGCCCGGGAGTATAAATACGACGCATTTGCGTCGCAGTAATTTTTTTAAACGGGAACGCCTACCTTGCATCTCATTAACGCTCATTCCTCATACTTTGGCGCTAGACACGTCTAACGCCAAAGTATAAATATGGCGTTAGTTTTGCGCCGAATTTGCGTCGAAAAAAACGACGCAAATTCGGCACAAACGGAGTATAAATATGCCCCTTAGACACTATCACCATCAAGTAAGGACACAAGAAAAAGCCCCTGACCCAGTAAATCAAATGTAGCTCCAACAACTGCAAGGAACCATTCACCATTGTCAAGGAATTCACCAACCCAATAGCAGCAACCAATACCATCACCCCTATACAAGAACTCAGCAACAACCTCTCTAAATTCTTCCACAAAAAAGTCACTAAGATCTGCAGCAACTTTCAACCCCAGCCACCCTCCATTGTCCCACCCAGCGTGCTACCTTTATGAACCAAGGACTACCAACTGACATCATGGAACCCTATATCCATCAACGACAGCCCAGAAATAATGAAGACAGTCCATTCAACAGCGCTCACAGACTCCCTACCCCCACCATATCTAAACCTGGTAAGAGCCATAATTAGTGCTGCCCTTACCACCATCATCAACACCTCCCTCAAGAAGGCCACTTTCCAAAACAGCTAGAAACAGGGCATAGTCACCGCCTTCATCAAGAACACCTCAGCCAGAGACAACTCTCTGACCACCTAGAATGCCACAAGCTCGCATTCAGGATTCTAAAACAATCACAAAGCCGAAACAGCCCTCATTACTGCCACAGACGACATAGGCACCATCCTTGAGAATGGACAGACTGCCACCTTCATCTTCCTCGACCTCTCTGCCTCTTTCGACACTGTCACCCACCACACACTCATCACCAGACTACACGCAGTGGAAATACAAGGATCATCAGTCAAATGGGTAGCTTACTTCCTCTTCTGAAGGATACGAGTCAGGCTACTGCCATTCTCATTAGAACCAAGGGATCCCTTTGCAGAGTCCCACAGGGATCATCACTCAGACCCACACATCTTCATGACTCCTCTGGCTAACATTATCACAGCCCACGGGATTAACATCATCTCCTATGCTGACAACATCCAGCTAATTCTTTCCCTCTCTAATGATCTTTGTAAATAAAAGATCACCTTGGGATTCCAGCTGGTGGGCCACTGAACTTGGTCCCACATACACGCAACTACTCGCATCTAGTTGGTACCTGGATACCCTCACGAGTGACAGGCAGTGCTCTACAAACTCCCCTTACATTACATTGCATCATTTCGTGAGAATGGCTACCTCTGAAAAGCTTCTAGAAATCCTGTGGACTACCTCGAAAGGGTTACCTAATAACTCAAAGGTAAAGAGGCACAAATTTCCGATTCATGTCCTTTTCCTCAAAAATCATTGTGTTGTGTTCTTTCTTTGTAGTATTACCTGGCTTGGTCTTTGAGACTTACCTTTGGATCAGTACTCTGAGCTTTGGACCTCGAATGTATGTTAAAGATACATTCATCTTGCCTTTCGATTTTAATATATTGCTTTCAGGTGTGTCAGATATTGTTCAGATGAGTTGAACCAAGATTACAAATCCAGAATGTACTAATTGGTTAACTGAAACCCTGAGACTGCAAACCAAGGGACATATTTATCATAGTGTTGCATACCCCTTGCTGCATGCAAGGGGGCACAAGGGTGACTCAGCACTAATGTGAGGTTTATCAAGCCATGCAAGGACACTTTGCAGGACCCTTTATGGCTTGATGAATCCGGAGTAACGCAAGGCAGTTCAAACTGCTGCCTTGCATTGCTCTGCTCAACAGAGGCGCTGCATGGTTGGAATGTGGTTGTTTCCACACATCCACCCGTGGATTTTGGTGTAATGCTGGATTTACCTTTAGTTGTATATTTGGAAATGCATCAAAATGCTATGCCTCACCAGGAGAGGAGTAGGGAGGAGAAATATCGTTATTTTTCCTTCTTTTTTACCTCTTTCAACGTGTGTTGCAGAAAGATGAAAACACCTCTCAGGATTGTTTTTGTGCATGAAGGTTTCCCTTCATGCACAAAAACAGTCCCACCTACAACACAGGGAACCTTGACCCATGATTCAATGGTGCCTGAATTGGCGCTAGGCAGTCAAAATGAGCCAGCACAAGGAAAGGTCAGGAATGCGCTGTATAGTGTTAAATATGGTGCATTCCTGCCCTTTCACGCAAGGCAGCAAGGTGACTTGCTGCATAAAAGATTGATGAATATGCCTCCAAGTGTTCAAGTGACATGTAGTCTTCTGTTAACTCAATGCACGTGCATCCCTTATCCAGAGATCTCAGGTTTCCTGGGTCCATGCTTGAGTGGCTCATCTAGTGCGGGTATTTTTATCTTATCCTTCTACTTGGAACCCACAACACTACAAGTATTAGAATCCTAAGAAAATTAAGGGTCTGATTACAGGTGTGGCGGTCTGAGGTATGCCGCACTCCAGGTGGTCTGACCACCACATTACAAACCTAGGTGTCGCACCGCCAGGGGATTGCCATCCCCACCAGGAACATGGTTCCCGACAGGCTAATGGCTGCCTGAGCTGTACTCAGCCACAGCAGTGCTAAACTCAGCACAGCCTGGCTGATTACAACTCAGCTTTCTGTAAGCCTTTCTACGGCGGGGACCTCATGGTGGAAAGGCTGGCAGAAAGTCATTGCTAGGGGCCACAATGCAGACCCTGCACTGCCCATGCTCAGGTCATGGACAGCGCGGGGCCTTCCTTCCCAGGCCCATCGGAATGCGCATGGTCTCCTTTCTGCTATTTGCTAACTTATATAAAACAACGTGCTAACCCTTCAGTTCCAGCAAATATTGCCTTGTGGCAACCTTCCTTACTCTCTCTCAGGGTGGACCTCAAGGTCATTTCCAAACATCCATTCTCCAGCTTTGATTAATATAATCTAAAATCGCAGACCTCTTAACGTGACCAATAGCGGACTGAAAATGCATGACAGCTAATGTATGTGACCTAACAGCAGAACATTTTCCTCCCTGAAGTTCGTACCCTTTAACTCCTACTGGAGAAAAACGCAATGACGACACGAATTACCAACATTAAAGGGATAATACTAGACCGGTATGCCCCAGCCCTGGCGATCGCATATGTCTTCGGTGGAATCCAGCATTTTGTTCTCCATGTGAAAAGAACTCGCAAGTTCTGGAACATTTTGAAATAGCTGTTCCAGTACCTGCTGCATAATTACACAGAGCTTGCGAGCGTGACTCACTTCATTTCATTACTACACCGAGAGCGCCTGCTGATTTATGTAATAAAGAAACAGGTGCGTGAGAGGACATTACACCGGCAAGTGCGCTGATGTAAATACTTGCTTAACCTTGGCCATGATGCACGAGAGAGACAGCTGCGTGGGAGGCTTGCGAAGAGACGGTAGGTGAGGTAATTTCAGTCTAAGACATTTCAAAGCAGACAGATGGCAACAACCGGTATTCACGGCCCAAAAATGTATTCTTGACACCGCTTCCTCCGAGCCTTTCTTCAACGTGCCAGACCACCCAACAGTGAAGACGTCCAGGTCAAATGGTGGAACAAGAAGCTCGTTTTTACAGCAGACCTCCAGGTAATACCAGATTTCCACATACGTTTCCTCAAAGTGGCAGATGTTATGTGAGATTCATTTTAGATCCCCTGAAGTATTGGAACACGTCTGAGTAGTACAGAGAAGTATTCCAGCCCTACAACACAGGACCACTTGAGAGGAAGGCATGATGGGAATTCTGAACGTAAGAGCATCGTACATACCCGAAGTAACGTTGCTAAGGAATTTTAAAGATCAAGAAGAACCTCATTCTGCATAAATAACTATTTTTGTTTTAATCGTGTAAACTTACATATTGTTATATTTATGTTCAGGTAATGTTGCACTACTTTATATTAAAAGCGTCCTTTTAAAAGTGTGCAGCTTAAGGCCGTGTATTGAATATCGACTGACTGCCCTGCTGATTAGTGTTACCACGTAATACTGGCAGACCAGAGACCAAAGTACATATGTTTTAAAAATCTGCTGGACACCTCAAACATAACTGTTCCAAAGAGATTACATCCAAGGTTAAAAAGTAAAGAGAAAACGAAAAGAGTACAAAGCAGTTAGTACTCAAACAATGCACAACCAAATGAGTAAAAAAAAGTTGAGAATAAATCTGTGGTGTGTCGAAAGAAAGGCTTCATAGTATGGTGTGTTGTAATTATATGTTTGCCAAATATGTCTGCGATAAAACACTGTGCAACCACACTTTTATCTCAATAATCAAAGTAGTGTTCTCATTCATTAAACCAAAACATTCCTTCTAGGCCACGTTAACGTGTTGTGCATTTTGATATAACAAATGCACATATATAAAATATTAACAGAATTGTAAATGTTGGAGGGACACCAGGGAGTACCAAGAAAATGGGTAATATCTGCTAGTATTTGGGCGTAATAAAATTAAAAAGGAGGATTAGGGAGGCCAAAATATAGACTATAACACCTAAAACCCAGTAAGCCAGTTTCCTTTCACCAAAATTACACCTACATCTACTCCAGTAGTATTAAATCTCAAACAGACTCAATCTGCTTCAGCCAAGCCGTGTAGCAAATCATGCGTCACAACTCACAAGTACTGCAAGGGACTAAGATAAAAAAAGTAGATGTAGGGAATAATACTAAGAAAAAATGGAAAAAAGAGAAACGTATTAAATAAAATATCCAATTTTATGTTTTTTCTCGACAGGCCATATCCCCTTTTAACTCTTTGTGACAATGGTGCATTACACGGAGGTGAGAGTAACTTGCTTCCATTTAATAATCAGGGCATGTCAAGAGAGGTAATGCACTCACAGAAGAAAGGAACTCACAGAGTTTTAGTGCAGCAACATTTAATAGGTGGCAAAAAGGAGGGTGTGGATAATGCACATGATAATCAACTAGTAAGTGAAATACCCAACTGTGCATTTTGTACAAAATAAAGCACAGTAAAATACATTGTCTTAGGTAAAATGTGTTCATATAATTAAAGCCCAGGGAGCACCCTACCCAGGTCCAATATACAGAAACAGAAATTATTGTTCAGATTCCTATGGAATAGTATAAGTATCACTGACAATTTATATATGTGGATAAGAAAATGATATTGCATGTAGAATATATACCAAACAGAATAAAAATTGGGGGCCTGATTCACAAAGGTAACTTACACTTTTGAGTAAGTTTACACTTTTGAATAAACCTCTGGTATTCACAAACTGCACTTCTGTAGTAACTTACTACAAAAGGAGTAGTAAGGCACTACAAAAGGTTACAAAAATAGAGCACAACTTAATAAATAACACATTACCAAAATAAGAAAAATCCAATCAGTATTAATTTTTCAATGATGAACTGCAATTTAGTGGCTGAAAGGATCACACTGGACCAGGTCAATCCAAAAGTTCAGATTGACCGTGACAGAATGCGGGTCACACACAGTCCCAAATTAGTCCCACTGAAAGTTGAAGGGTTAGTATCTCAAGCTTTGTGCCAAGAGTCCCGATCTTGAGGAAGAAGGTCACCGAGAGCAAAGAGAACGTCACCGGCATGGCACAAGGAGTAGGTCAGGCATTGCATACCGTTGGGCTTGAGCTGTGCGTTGGCATTCCACACAGGCTGACAATGCTTGCTGTGTGAAGAGACGAACTTAAGGTGGCTCACATTGATTTTCTGTGTGAATGGGTGGGGTTCTGGTGCAAACGGCGTATTATCTGTCACAAACAGCCCAAAAGATTGTATTAAAGAGTTAGAGAGCCACATCAAGGGCCCAGGGCCTGAGAAGTGCCTCGTCCGGGTCTGGAACTCTTTTAAGACTGGTCCAGAAGCTGTGAGGGGCGTGTTATGTCCCTGTCACTCAGATCAGGTAGGTAGCAGGCTAGCCCTTTGAGTCACTCTGGAGTCCTGGGCTTCAAGATGGAGTTCCAGATTCAGTTTTTCCCAGGCAAGAGAACAGCAGGTCAGAACAACAAGGTAACAGCTCCTTAAGAGTAGCAGTCCAGCAGACTGACAGTTCTTTCAGCAGCACAATGGTCCTTCTTCCTGGCAGGTTATCCACAGATCCAGAACTGTACTGAAGTGGCAGTGTCTGTGTTCCTTCTTTTATACCCTGGTTGTGGAAGGTGGAAGACGTTTCTAGACAGTGGCTTTGAAGTGTAAAGAATTCCCTGCCTTGGCTCCAAGCTGGCTGCAGTAGCAATACAGGGTTGTTAGGTCCTTTGCCTGTGAACAGGACACGGTCTATTCAGGTGTAAGTGAGGCTGTGTCAAGTTCCTCCCTCTCATCCTGCACAGGATGGTCTTTCAAGTCACACCTAAGATCCCATTGTGTGTGGCTGTCTAGAAGGAATACACAAAGCCCAAATGCCAACCACACCCAGTCATGTGACCAAAGGCAGACTGCAGGCACCAAAAGGCTATGACAAGAAAATGCCAACTTTCTAAAAGAGGCATTTTCAGAACTGCAATTTAAAATCTGATTTAACCAGAAGTTAGGATTGTAAATTGTGATTACGGAGACCCCAAACATGAAGAGCATATCTCATTCTCCTACGGGAGAGATCGGTCTTGCAGTTGTGTAAAGAAAATTTTAAACTTTTTCACTACCAGGACGTGTAAAATTTAAAAACATTGCACCCTGCCATCTTAGCTGTCCAGGGCCTACCCTAGGAGTGACATGTGCATTAAAAAAGAAGGTTTGAGCCAGGCAAACAGTTTATTTTGCCAAGTCGACATGGCAGGTTAAAACTACAAACATAGGTTATGCATTGGCAGGCCTGAGACATGTTAACAGGGCTACTTAAGTGGATGCCACAATCCGTGTTGCAGGCTCACTAATACCATTTAATTTACAGGCCTTGGGCATATGTAGAGCACTTTGCTAGGGACTTATAAGTATATGAAATATGCCAACTTGATATAATACAATATTACCATGTTTTAAGGAGAGATTAGAGAGCACAAGAAATGTAGCACTAGTTAGCAGTGCTAAAGTGCACAGAGTCCTAAGGGAAACAAAAATGAATTCATCAAAAGACTAGGAGGAGGAAGGCAAAAGGTTTGGGGTGACCCTGCCAAGAGGCCATGTCCAACACTTAAACGTTGTCTATGTCCTGCAACACCCTACCATTGAAAATAATACAGGTAGGGACTTACTACAAAAGTGTAAAGAAGTGTAACTTATTACAAAAGTACAGTTTGTGAATACCAACAAGTAGTAAACTTCCTCAAAAGTGTATTACTACAACAATACAGTTTGTGAATCAAGCCCATAGTAACAAAAATAATACGAAAAGTGTGTTCAACTTTATATGTGACAGCATGAAAAAGTATGCATTACATTGTGTGCAAATTAAACAAAAAAACAAAAAAAAGCATAGCCCAAAGATGTATGAGAGCACCTATATTACATTACCAATGTACATGGTGAGCAGATGACAATAATGCCATTTGCACAAAAGTGTATGTAATATAAAGAGAAAACTAGTTTATAACCAATAAACACTCATCAATGGCTGTTGCCAGTGAGAAACTCAAATCATGCCCAAATGGGTTAGCAATTGTTGTTGGTCCCAATCATTATACATAAAAAAAGTAAAAATGTTTTTTGTTGTTGTAATCAATCTACCCAAACCAACAGCTTTCCTGTGTGGGAAATCAACATCATGCCTACGTGAACTAAAGAATGTTGCTGGTTAAAAACATGCCATAATGAGCAGTCCACAACAAAACTTTGACTGTTATACCATGATAACAATATGGGAGAAATACCAAAGAGACCCAAGGCCCAGTTACCAAAGAGAGGATAGAGAGTGGTGGTCAGATCCACCAGAACACAAAAGTGGATATCAGTGTTTGTATACCTATCTATACAGGGTGATACATGATATAAATAGATAAAACTCCAATGAACATCCAAATTTAATAAAATGCAGAAAACATGGAATAATGTCAGCCACAGCATATCAAGGTTTATTCAGCACCTAAATTGATGTTCATTCCTTCATCCTAATTCAGATCACTGGAAGACATTGTTTCTGGTTCAGTGATATAATTAGGGCCTGATTACGATCTTAGCGGATGGGATACTCCATCACAAATGTGACGGATACTCTGTCCACTTTATTACAAGGTCAATTATATCTTTTGAAACTTAAAATGCGACGGACTGGATAGCCATCATATTTGTGACGGACTGTCCCATCCACCAAGATCGTAATCAGGCCCTTAGACTCCAAACACGTCAGCATTAGTTCTCTGTCACCCTCACAGTTATTGGGTCTGATTGGGTCTGATTCTGTGTATCGCAAAGAATTTTAATAGATTTTCATTACTCGTATGTTTATCATGAAAGTCTGGCAATAGCGTTTGTGGAATGTTTGTTGGTTATTGCTCTAAGGTGTACTAATATTCTTTGTTTGATTGGACCTATCATACTGCCTACATAAGGGAGCTCACAAGTGCAAGTCAGGAGATATATAGCATATTCAAAATTGCAATTGAAGTGTTGTCTTATAGAAACAGGACTAGTCTTTAGTGGTGTCTTGCAATCATCCCCACTATGGCTGATTTTGCATGCTTTGCACTTATGGCAAATTTAAAAAAACAGATAGCGCAGCCCCCATAAAGTGGTTGCCAGCACCAGTCTATCCCTAAAGCAATATTTTTTTATAAATGTGATGTTGAATTGCATGTGTTGTTGTGCTTCCTGTTTAAAGGGTCTTGTCTTATCCATCTGGTATGTGTTCTATGTTGTCATCCAAAATGTGAAATTGAGAGCATGTGGTCGGTGTTACGTTTCTCAGGAACGGCAGCACGATAAGTCAATAGTGAAGTTATGAAGAATGGTCATGTCACCATGATCATGTGTCCTAGTTTTCAGATTGTGGCACTTTGTATTGCTAAATTCACATGGGACCTATGATTCTCTAATTCTCTAATGTCAGACACATATCACAGATAGTGTGAACTACATAACCCTGTTACTCTGACACTGAAAAAGGCACACAGTTCTCACTGTCAAACTATGTTTAATAATGTACATTTAGAAGAAACCACAATGAAATGGCCATCTCAGAACCATGCATGCCACACCCATCAGTTATTACATGTTGACATCAGAATCTTGCCTCCTTGCCATCATGAGGGAAAGTGATAGTGTGGTGACATAGCTTAAATAAGTGAAGGCATCCACTTGCTAATGTAATGCTTTTTATGTAAACCTCTGACAAATGCTAATGCTGGAATGCCACGTACTACAGCTGCAGCTTTGTTTCCTAGAGTCATCCACTATTAACCCCTTAGCTGCTGGGCCTTTTCCCCCCCAGTGCTGAGCCCTTTTTTGGCTATTTGGGGTAGTTCGCGCTTAGGGCTTCATAACTTTTTGTCCACATAAGCTAACCACGCCAAATTTGCGTCCTTTTTTTCCAACATCCTAGGGATTCTAATGGTACCCAGAGTTTGTGGTTTACCCTGGAGGAGACCAAGAAAATAGCCAAAATACAGTGAAAATTTAGTTTTTTCCAAAAAAATGGGAAAAAAGGGCCGCCGAAGAAGGCTTGTGGTTTTTTCCCTGAAAATGCCATCAACAAAGGGTTTCTGGTGCTGAAATCACTATCTCCCCACCTTTCAGGAACGGGCAGACTTGAATCAGAAAACCACATTTTCCAACACAAATTTGGCATTTTACTGGGACATACCCCATTTTTACTATTTTTGGTGCTTTCAACCTCGTTCCAGTTAGTGACAGGAATGGGTGTGAAACCAATGCTGGATCCCGGAAAGCTAAACATTTCTGAAAACTAGACAAAATTCTGAATTCAGCAAGGGGTCATTTGTGTAGATCCTACAAGGTTTTCCTACAGAAAATAACAGCTGAAATAAAAAAAATATTGAAATTGAGCTGAAAACAACAGCCATTTTTCTTTATGTTTTACTCTGTAACTTTTTCCTGCGATGTCAGATTTCTGAAAGCAATATACCGTTTTGTCTGCTGGACTCTTCTGGTTGCAGGGATATAAAGGGCTTATAGGTTCATCAAGAACCCTAGGTACCCAGAGCCAATAAATGAGGTGCACCCTGCAGTTGGTTTTCATTCTATACTGTGTATACAGCAATTAATTTGCTGAAATATGAGGAGTGAAAAAGAGGTATCAAGAAAACCTTTGCATTTCCAAAATAGGATCAAGATAAGGTTTTGAGGAGCAGTGGTTATTTGCACATCTTTGAATTCCGAGGTGCCCATACTAGCATGTGAATTGCAGGGCATTTCTCAAATAGACGTCTTTTTTACACACTCTCTTATATTTGGAAGGAAAAAATGTAGAGAAAGATAAGGGGCAATAACACTTGTTTTGCTATTCTATGTTCCCCCAAGTCTCCCGAAAAAAATGATACCTCACTTGTGTGGGTAGGCCTAGCGCCCGCGACAGGAAATGCCCCAAAACACAACGTGGACACATCCCATTTTTTCACAAAATACAGAGCTGTTTTTTTGCAAAGTGCCTACCTGTGGATTATGGCCTCTAGCTCAGCCGGCACATAGGGAAACCTACCAAACCTGTACATTTTTGAAAACTAGAGACCTAGGGGAATCCAAGATGGGGTGACTCGCGGGGCTCTGACCAGGTTCTGTTACCCAGAATCCTTTGCAAACCTCAAAAAGTGGCTAAAAAAACAAGTTTTCCTCACATTTCGGTGACAGAAAGTTCTGGAATCTGAGAGGAGCCTCAAATTTCCTTCCACCCAACGTCCCCCCAAGTCTCCCGATAAAAATGATACCTCACTTGTGTGGGTAGGCCTAGCGCCCGCGACAGGAAATGCCCCAAAACACAACGTGGACACATCACAGAAAACAGAGCTGTTTTTTGCAAAGTGCCTACCTGTAGATTTTGGCCTCTAGCTCAGCCGGCACCTAGGGAAACCTACCAAACCTGTACATTTTTGAAAACTAGAGACCTAGGGGAATCCAAGATGGGGTGACTCGCGGGGCTCTGACCAGGTTCTGTTACCCAGAATCCTTTGCAAACCTCAAAAAGTGGCTAAAAAAACAAGTTTTCCTCACATTTCGGTGACAGAAAGTTCTGGAATCGGAGAGGAGCCTCAAATTTTCTTCCACCCAGCGTACCCCCCAAGTCTCCCGATAAAAATGATACCTCACTTGTGTGGGTAGGCCTAGCGCCCGCGACAGGAATTGCCCCAAAACACAACGTGGACACATCACAGAAAACAGAGCTGTTTTTTGCAAAGTGCCTACCTGTAGATTTTGGCCTCTAGCTCAGCCGGCACCTAGGGAAACCTACCAAACCTGTACATTTTTTAAAACTAGAGACCTAGGGGAATCCAAGATGGGGTGACTCGCGGGGCTCTGACCAGGTTCTGTTACCCAGAATCCTTTGCAAACCTCAAAAAGTGGCTAAAAAAACAAGTTTTCCTCACATTTCGGTGACAGAAAGTTCTGGAATCGGAGAGGAGCCTCAAATTTCCTTCCACCCAGCGTCCCCCCAAGTCTCCCGATAAAAATGATACCTCACTTGTGTGGGTAGGCCTAGCGCCCGCGACAGGAAATGCCCCAAAACACAACGTGGACACATCACAGAAAACAGAGCTGTTTTTTGCAAAGTGCCTACCTGTAGATTTTGGCCTCTAGCTCAGCCGGCACCTAGGGAAACCTACCAAACCTGTACATTTTTGAAAACTAGAGACCTAGGGGAATCCAAGATGGGGTGACTCGCGGGGCTCTGACCAGGTTCTGTTACCCAGAATCCTTTGCAAACCTCAAAAAGTGGCTAAAAAAACAAGTTTTCCTCACATTTCGGTGACAGAAAGTTCTGGAATCGGAGAGGAGCCTCAAATTTCCTTCCACCCAGCGTCCCCCCAAGTCTCCTGATAAAAATGATACCTCACTTGTGTGGGTAGGCCTAGCGCACGCGACAGGAAATGCCCCAAAACACAACGTGGACACATCACAGAAAACAGAGCTGTTTTTTGCAAAGTGCCTACCTGTAGATTTTGGCCTCTAGCTCAGCCGGCACCTAGGGAAACCTACCAAACCTGTACATTTCTGAAAACTAGAGACCTAGGGGAATCCAAGATGGGGTGACTCGCGGGGCTCTGACCAGGTTCTGTTACCCAGAATCCTTTGCAAACCTCAAAAAGTGGCTAAAAAAACAAGTTTTCCTCACATTTCGGTGACAGAAAGTTCTGGAATCGGAGAGGAGCCTCAAATTTTCTTCCACCCAGCGTACCCCCCAAGTCTCCCGATAAAAATGATACCTCACTTGTGTGGGTAGGCCTAGCGCCCGCGACAGGAAATGCCCCAAAACACAACGTGGACACATCACAGAAAACAGAGCTGTTTTTTGCAAAGTGCCTACCTGTAGATTTTGGCCTCTAGCTCAGCCGGCACCTAGGGAAACCTACCAAACCTGTACATTTTTTAAAACTAGAGACCTAGGGGAATCCAAGATGGGGTGACTCGCGGGGCTCTGACCAGGTTCTGTTACCCAGAATCCTTTGCAAACCTCAAAAAGTGGCTAAAAAAACAAGTTTTCCTCACATTTCGGTGACAGAAAGTTCTGGAATCGGAGAGGAGCCTCAAATTTCCTTCCACCCAGCGTCCCCCCAAGTCTCCCGATAAAAATGATACCTCACTTGTGTGGGTAGGCCTAGCGCCCGCGACAGGAAATGCCCCAAAACACAACGTGGACACATCACAGAAAACAGAGCTGTTTTTTGCAAAGTGCCTACCTGTAGATTTTGGCCTCTAGCTCAGCCGGCACCTAGGGAAACCTACCAAACCTGTACATTTTTGAAAACTAGAGACCTAGGGGAATCCAAGATGGGGTGACTCGCGGGGCTCTGACCAGGTTCTGTTACCCAGAATCCTTTGCAAACCTCAAAAAGTGGCTAAAAAAACAAGTTTTCCTCACATTTCGGTGACAGAAAGTTCTGGAATCGGAGAGGAGCCTCAAATTTCCTTCCACCCAGCGTCCCCCCAAGTCTCCTGATAAAAATGATACCTCACTTGTGTGGGTAGGCCTAGCGCACGCGACAGGAAATGCCCCAAAACACAACGTGGACACATCACAGAAAACAGAGCTGTTTTTTGCAAAGTGCCTACCTGTAGATTTTGGCCTCTAGCTCAGCCGGCACCTAGGGAAACCTACCAAACCTGTACATTTCTGAAAACTAGAGACCTAGGGGAATCCAAGATGGGGTGACTCGCGGGGCTCGGACCAGGTTCTGTTACCCAGAATCCTTTGCAAACCTCAAAAAGTGGCTAAAAAAACAAGTTTTCCTCACATTTCGGTGACAGAAAGTTCTGGAATCGGAGAGGAGCCTCAAATTTCCTTCCACCCAGCGTCCCCCCAAGTCTCCCGATAAAAATGATACCTCACTTGTGTGGGTAGGCCTAGCGCCCGCGACAGGAAATGCCCCAAAACACAACGTGGACACATCACAGAAAACAGAGCTGTTTTTTGCAAAGTGCCTACCTGTAGATATTGGCCTCTAGCTCAGCCGGCACCTAGGGAAACCTACCAAACCTGTGCATTTCTGAAAACTAGGGACCTAGGGGAATCCAAGGAGGGGTGACTTGCGGGGCTCGGACCAGGTTCTGTTACCCAGAATCCTTTGCAAACCTCAAAAAGTGGCTAAAAAAACAAGTTTTCCTCACATTTCGGTGACAGAAAGTTCTGGAATCTGAGAGGAGCCACAAATTTCCTTCCACCCAGCGTTCCCCCAAGCCTCCCGATAAAAATGATACCTCACTTGTGTGGTTAGGCCTTGTGCCTGCGACAGGAATAGATCACACAACGGTCAATGTTGGTCCTTACGTGAGGCAGCTGTTGACCCTGGGGTGATCCATTCCTGACACAGACACTAGGTGTAGGCACTCAAGTGGGGTAGTGTTTTTATCAGGACAGGTGAGGAGTCACTGGGTGGTAGGAATATTGTGGATCCCAGCATATTCCTGTAGTTTGTGTGACAGAAATGCGAGAAAAATTTAGTTTTTTTTCAACATTTCAGCTTTGCAGGGTATTCTGGGTAAGAAAACTTTGGGGAAGCCACACAAGTCACACCTCTGTGGACTCCCCCGAATGTCTAGTTTCCAGAAATGTTTGGGTTTAGTGTGTTTCTCTATATGGCCGCCGAATCCAGGACCAAAAACACAGGTGCCTGCCTTACAAAACCAGTTTGTTTTGCCATGGATAATTTTGATGTCTCCACAATATGATTTGGGTGGTGGAATTTGGGGCTGAACTAAATTGGGGAGCTCCCAAGAGAGCACTCTCTCTCTGCTTGCCGCCGCATTCACCTGCTCTCTGGGTTGACCTAACCCACTATTACCCAGTTGCACAAACAGCTTGCGAAGGGACAGCAGGACTGTCCTCATCACCTCCCTCATAATGTACTGGAAGAGGAGTTATCGAATGGGACTCCTCTGACTGAAAAATCACTCCCAGAGTCTGCGCCATTGTCCTATCCCTCAGATGCTGTCTCAGTATCTGATGTCTCAGTCTCTGATCCTATGTCAGAGCGGTCCTCTATAACCCGAGTGTAGGCAGCAGTCATCCATCAAGATGCCATCTCTGCTATTGGCTAAACTGTTGCTCTAAAACACTAGCCTACGTAGACAGTCACAAAATCGATGGTGTGTGAGATACGTGCAACAGTAGAGGCCACCTTACCTGCGCTTCTTCCCTCAATCAGCACGTACTTTCAAGACACTCAAAAAACACCTTGTCACATACCATTCGTCACAGTCTTTAGCACCTCCTGCGCCCAGTCCAACAATCATTATTGGTGCTCCCACTCCCTCCTCCTCGGATTCCCTCATTACCACCCAGCAAAAGTGCCCTTCATCTCTCCATAGACTTTGCTAATGTACTCAGCTATTTACATAAAATACAGATTTGCTCTTTGCAGTAGGCATATAAACCTTCTGCGCTTCTTTATGGCACTAAAACTGCCACTAGACAAGTCGGACCCTTTTCCCCCCAGGGAAACCACACACATATTGACAAAAGTGATATATATATGACAGCCAATCACCTGAAACTCAACTCAAGCAAAACCGAAATAATCCTCTTTGGCCCACACAAAAACACCTGGGACCCCTCATGGTGGCCCACCACGCTAGGCCCTGCACCCACCCCCGCCAACCACGCACGCAACCTCAGCATCATCCTAGACTCCTCCCTCTCGATGACCCAACAAATCAACGCTCTCACCTCCTCATGCTTCAACACACTCCGTATACTGAAAAACATTCAAATGGATCCCCACAGAGACCAGAAAAACTGTCACTCACGCACACATCAGCAGCAGGCTTGATTACGGAAACGCCCTCTACGCCGGCACCACTCTAAAACTCAAGCGCAAACTACACGCATCTAGAACTCAGCAGCACGACTCATCCTCGACCTCCGCCGACACGAACACATCTCTCCACACCTCAAATCCCTCCACTGGCTCCCCATTGACAAAAGGATCACCTTCAAGATCCTCATCCTCGCACACAAATCACTCCACAACACAGGCCCTGCCTACCTCAACGAGAGTCACCTTCCACACCCCCACACGAAACGTCCGCTCAGCTGACCTCTCTCTCGCCTCTGTCCCCCGCATCAAACACACCACCACCGGGGGCAGATCCTTCTCCTACCTTGCACCCAAAACCTGGAACGCCCTCACAACCCACCTTCGCAAGACCCAACACCTACTTCTTTTCAGGAAGGGCCTCAAAACCTGGCTTTTCGAACAGTGAACCTCCCAGCCCCTTTCCATCCCCCCGCCCCCCCCCAAGCGCCTTGAGACCCTCACAGGTGAGTAGCACACTTTATAAATCTCTTTGGTATATATAGATCTACCTCTATATATATATATATATCTATGTACATGGTTATATCTATAGATATATCCATGTACATAGATATATCTATCTACATAGATATATAAATATAGATCTATATATAGATCGATTTTTTTTAGTTATTAATTATGGGGGGGGGCGGCCCGTTTTCCGAGGGGGCCGCCCCCCCAAAGTGAAATCCCTGGCGTCTAGTGGTGTTTCCTGGCCCCTGTGCTGCGATCGGGGGCCAGAAACAGTTTGAGAAGGCCTCGTAAGAAAGGGGAGAGTCTCCCCTTTCTTACGAGGCCTTTTCAAAGGGTTTCCTGGCCCCCCGATCGCAGCTGTGCTGTGATCGGGGGGCCAGGAAACCTGAAAGTGTTTCCTGGCCCCCGATCGCAGCACAGCTGCGACCGGGGGGCCAGGAAACACTTTCAGGAAGGCCTCGTAAGAAAGGGGAGACACTCCCCTTTCTTACGAGGCCTTCCCGAACGTGAGAAAGGCCGTTTTCCCCATCAAAGCAGGAAGCGGCCGCAAGGCTGCTTCCTGCTTTGATGGGGAAAACACCTTTGCAACGTCAGCGCGCCGCGAGGCGAGCTGACGTCACAAAGGGGCGGGTGGGGGGGCGGGGGGAGACACGGAAGCTTCCGTGTCTCCCGGGGGGGGTTTAAAAAAAAAAAAAATCCTCGGGTGCGACGCACCCGAGGATTTATTGATACCCTTCCTGGTGTCGGCCACTGGTCGTGACCCGCACCAGGGAGGGTGTGTGGGCGTCGGCCAGCGGCCGACGCCCGCACCTAACAGGTTAAAAGTAACATGTGAAAATATCAGCCTTACACTTAGCATTGGAGTGGGGTACATGAAAATGTTGATCTTTGTTACAGTGACTAAAGTAGTAATGTATAGGCCCAGGCTGAGTGCACAAAGTCATGCTCTGCTGAACTCTGTGAAGTGTCTAAAAAACTCTGCCAATCTATGTAGAGTTCCACCAGTGGGCTGAGTTCTCTGTTGCACTTGTTCGCATTGCGATTGACGGTAAATGCAATGCAAAATACATACTCGCATTGAAAATCATGTACAAATGGCACCACGCAGTTTGCATGGATGCGGCCGTCTTGTTTTTCACTCTGTTTATGGTGCTGGGCCTTCAACTTTAATCCAACCCCAATCTTTGTAATTCTCCACCTTACACTTGATCTACCCCTATTTTTTCATTTATTGTAGTAGTGTGTCTTTTTGAGTCTCATTATTTTTATGTTCTTAACATTTTTTTGCATTTTTTGTGACATTTTTATTTTTGTTTATTTTCTCCTTAGTTCCTCCTTCCTTTTCCTCCTGTTTATTTTCTTATCTTCTTCACTCTGCTCCAGTACCCCACCCAGCATCATGGGAGAGCAGGGCAACAGTGGCCGCCTGCCTTGTGAGCAGCACTGCTGTCAAGGGGTGCAGCCTTGGCCGATCTTCAGCGGGGAGGAGGTGGCAGCACTGTTTTTTTATGAGCAGCACCATCACCCCTCCATGCTGGCAGAAAGTGGCAGGCCTGGAAGCTGTTACTCCTGTTGGAGCATTGGCAGCTCTGGGCTTGGGTGCGCCGGTTGGTCAGGGCCATCACCCAAGTCCAGTGCACCATCCAGCAGCTGACGCACCGCTGGGCGGATATCATCGACCGTGAGCAGGACCTGCTCAACCTGCTAGGCGTCGAGATCCCAGGACTTGCTGAGTATTATATTTTAATTGTGTTTATGTTCTGCAATGCAAACCTTTCTTTCCGATCCCACTCAGAGGTAAGTTACGTTTAGTTTACGTTAAGAATATTATTTATTATGTGATCCAGTTAGAGCTAGACAGGTGCTCGTCGCTATATCATCGTACTCATAGGCAGGCACTCACTTTGGCTGTTTTTTGAAGAAGCCATTGCAATGCAGACCCCACTGTCCTTCTGTCTCCATAGTGAATTAGTGGTATCAGTGTGTTAGTGTTCTCTGTGACTTTATGTAGCTCGTAAAGTCCCAAGGAATTTCACAGTGATGTGAGTATGCATGCATTGCAAAAAAATGAGATTTAGTTGGTACATCAAGGGGCTTGAGAAATGAGAATAGAATGAAAGATCATTCATTACAAATGCAATGCATCTGCTCCAAATGTAGGCCCATATTTATACTTTTTGACGCTAAACTGCGCTAACGCAGTTTAGCGTCAAAAAATTTTGCGCCGTCTAACGCCATTCTGAAGCGCCATGCGGGCGCCGTATTTATGGAATGGCGTTAGACGGCGCAATCAGACCGGCGCTGCCTGGTGTGCGTGGAAAAAAAACACGTACACCAGACAGCGCCGGCGTAGGGGGAAAATGGCGTATGGGCGTCTTAAAATGGGGCAAGTCAGGTTACGTCGAAAAAATCGTCGTAACCCGACTTGCACCATTTTTTTTCGACGCCCATCCCCCATCAACATGACTCCTATCATTGTAAAGATAGGAGTCATGCCCCCTTGCCCAATGGCCATGCCCAGGGGACTTCTGTCCTCTGGGCATGGTCATTGGGCATAGTGGCATGTAGGGGGGCACAAATCAGGCCCCCCTATGCCACAAAAAAAAAAAAAAAAAAACACCTGGACTTACCTTAATGTCCATGGGATGGGTCCCTCCGTCCTTGGGTGTCCTCCTGGGGTGGGCAAGGGTGGCAGGGGGGGTCCCTGGGGGCAGGGGAGGGCACCTCTGGGCTCATTTTGAGCCCACTTGTCCCTTAACGCCATGCCTGACCCAGGCGTTAAAAAGCGGCGCAAAAGCGCCGTTTTTGGCCACGCCCACTCCCGGGCGTCATTTTTGCCCGGGAGTATAAATACCACGTAAAGGCCTGGGAGTCATTTTTTAAGACGGGAACGCCTCCCTTGCATATCATTAACGCAAGGAAGGGGTTCATGCTAAAAAATGACGCCCACTCCGGGCACTTTGGCGCCCGAAGCGTCTAACGCCATAGTATAAATATGGCGTTAGTTGGCGTTAGTTTAGCGTCGAATTTGCGTCGAAAAAAACGACGCAAATTCGGCGCAACCAGAGTATAAATACGGCCCGTAGTTTTTGTTAAGAAAATTTGAAATAGGGATTGTAGGAGTATAGACAACTCAACAATAGTTGATCATATAGTATAGTATCATAGGCGATCTCATTTAAGTACAATGTTAATACATTTGCCTGTTATATAATAATTTAGTGGAGACTAACTGTACCAGTAATTTTTTTTATCTTCTTTCTAATCTTACATCTGCACCCAAGGGCAAGAAGAGGGGCACTACACGGTCTGACAGGAGCTGGTGAGGTACAGAGCACCAACACCGATGTTGATGCTCTGCTAATCCCAGGAAGTCTTTTATTTAATAGTTTTATTATTATTTCTCTAACTTTTACCTCTCGCCACATTTATACTACTTTTAATTTTGCCTTGTTACTTTTTTTTACTGTCTCCCTTTTTTCCAACTCCCCTATCCAAGTTTTGTTTAATTCCTGCTTTCCCTGCATCATCTTTTTTTCTGTCTTTCATTGACCATTTTGTATTCCACCCCTTCATTGCTCTTCAATGATTCTGAGTCATCAATCATAGGCTATAACTCTCCCCTTTTTTTACGCAGTGCTTTTGGTTAGCTTGACTGCCTGGTTTTTCTAACATTACAAAACCAAAAGTGCCCATAGTGATATTTTAAACAGAAGATACTTCAGTGCTAACTGAACTCTAACAATTGTGGTTCAATTTGTTTGTTTAAAAAATTAAGAATGGGAGGTGTACCTTGCATCTAAAAATTGTATACTGTTTTTATAGCCACACTAAGCAGTGAAGCCAGCTCAAGTTCGACCTCTGCAGGAGCAGATGGAGCATGGGGAGTCGTGGTGGCAGGGATGAGCCCTGGTAAGTCGCATTGCTTGCTTATTGACAATTACTCTTACTCACTAGCTATTAGGGCATTATCGTAATCGAATTCATGAACGCCCTGCATTACATGCAGTGGTTGAAAAAGGATGGGTGGGTGAGTATTGGTAGTGGGTAAATGGATGGATGGGTAAAAGGATGATCGAAAGAAAGGGTGGATAGGGTGGGTACTGAATGGATAGCTAAAGGACTACAAATTAGATGAAGGTCTTGATGAGAAAAAGCAAAGCTTAAATCATGGTGGTTATGGGTGCATAGGGGAGAATGGAAGGATGATTTAATAATTGCTTCGGTGAATAAAGAAGGGCGCTCTTCTTCTGTAGAGAGATCAGTGATGCCCCCTATTCTTCTATAGCAAAAGCTCTACCAACCTGCTTAATCTATCTGCTTTATTCTGCAGTAGAGTAAGTTCATTTTCTTTACTTTCCTTACTGCCCAGCGAATCAATTTATTGGAAATAATTTGTCATGGAGGGTGAGACCAGTGAGTAAAGTGGGACTAGTAAGTGCCCGATTTGACTTCAAATTTGGAGTAGGTAATACACGGTACGTGCCTACCAAATGGAATCTATATAGGTCATTTTTTTCCCTATAGTGCAGTGCATCATTTTCCCCCATCTACTTATGACAGACAGGATAAATATATATGTATTTTGTACATGACATGCGTGAGATATCTTATTTATTAATCTGCTTCTTTGGAGTCAGGGTAGAAACTAAGCTAAGTGAAAGGCATGTGGGGAGGAGCAGGGCCATTGGAATTAAAGATAGATAATGGTCAGCTACAGCTGCCTGAACTACAGACAGTAGCCACATACTTGAAGCGCTGGCTAGAATGCCTCCACAGCAACTTGTACTTCATAGTGCAAAATGCCTTACTCATCATTTTTATTTTTCCACTAACAGTGTCTATTTAGTTACTAGAAAAGCCTTTAAAAGAATAAAAAATGAAATCATTGTTTGTTAATGTTGTCTTATTCTGCCTTAATTCTTTTCTACAAGACAATACTTCTTATGTGAGACATGTGCAGGTAAACAAATAAAATATTGGCACTGTGACTCTCCTAATCATAAATAATCTTATCAAATTCCAACATACCTAGGGGACCAGCAGTGTAACGCTACTGTGCCAATCACTATCTATCATTTGAAGACGTATTTGTTCGGACCATTGTTTACAATTTGTCTTTGTCTTTTGTTATTCTTCTTTTTCTCAATATAGCTACTCCTGCCTGACAACCACTACGAACCAGGCAGGAGACCGCAGCCCATCTGTGGCAGCAGAGGCTGTGGAACATTCAGGCAGAATATCAACGCCTGGTGATTCTGGAGGAGAAAAACGCCAAAACAGCAGCCTCGGACCCATGACCCAGCAGAGCAGCACACCAGCCATCAGTCTCCAAGCCAGTACATCACCGGCACCACTGCCTGCAGTCAGAGTCCCTGACTGCACCTGCTGCTGCACCCTCCCACTCCACCAGTGCATTGCTATGACGCACCCTACAACGTATTGTTTTGGTGGGAGGGATTTGTTGTGGGTAGAGAGGGTGGGAAGTGATTTGGGCTGGACTGTGGACTTTACATTGGACTTTTTGGGGACAGGGTTATTTCTTTGAGGAGAGGGGTGGGACTGTTCTTGTGGAGAGAGAGGGTTTTCTATCTGTAAATAGTAAAGGGGGTGATTTTCTTTTACTTCATTTGCAACTCAAATCTTTATTTTGGTGTTATAGACTTTTAGTTTGCACTGCTGTCTTTTATGTGGCCTTTTATTTTTAATCTGCTAAAAGAAGTGTATGTCATGTACTTAGACCCTTTCTCTATTGCCCCCCGCAACTATTATCGACCACTAGTGGATGATTTCCCTGGCCTCTTTTGCATATAAAAACCCAGTACACACAGACAACATATTCTTCAGTAAGAGTTAGTTACTAACTCTTACTAAACAAGTTCACTTCAATCCATAATTCTTCTCTTACCTGAATAGATGAAGCGAGCGAGTCCTCCAACTGCAGGTTTTTTCCTAAAGTGACATCTTAAGGGAGTTGTTGGGGTAGTAGCAGTAGTAGCAGTAGTAGTAGTAGTAGTAGTAGTAGTAGTCTAGCACACTAACATGGAAGACAGAACTTCTCAAAAGGTGCCTCTCCCACCTATGCAAACTCCAACTACAGGATTAATCACAAGTTATCCATCACTATCAACTCCATTGAAACAAAACAGAGAGTTAGTGGGTCATCATCATAACTTTAGGAAGACTGGGACCAGACTATCACAATGACATCATTTGAAACACAGCAAAGAAGACCTGCTCTGATAATAAAATCAAGCAATATCAATTTCTACTGAGCAATGGTGGGGAGCTATATTATAAAACTAAACTTAAGAAATGAAATTAAGGAGTCAGGAGAAGTGGGCTCAGACTCAAGAGTATTTGGACCAGGTTCAGTGTTTATGGAACACACACACAAGGCATGAAAGAAGATTGATGTGGCCGGTGTGAAATATTGCTCAGGTAATAGAAGGTAGAAGGTCATGCAGTTAGTTGGTGTTGCTTTCACCTCATCACCCCAGCAAGTGTGTTATTCATTTGTGGTACAAAATTAGGTCACACCTCAATAAATCACACATTCTAGGGGAAGAGGGTTAGGGGCTCAAATAAGCGATGGGAAAGGGGATTTGGGAAAAGGTGTCTCAAAGACAAACACTACATAAAAGAAACCACAACAATATTCGTTGGTGCGCTGAGCAGCACACTATCATCAAACTGTTGTGGAAGGAAACAAATTCATTGGAAACAGTCCTTCTGCCCCAGAGAGACCCCAGTTAATATACCCTAAATGTTATGTCTTCTTGTTTTGAAATATGGAAGATGCATCTCCATTCTTCTTGGAATGTCCGTCAACCTGATGCCTGTCTGTTAACCTGTCCAGTAGGTAAGCTGGAGTCTTGAGCTTTCCAAGTTTTGTTCATGCAGGAGAGGACTAGGAGAAGGTCTGTATATTGAAAAAAGTAGCTATATTATAGAGTAAAGGAAAATGACAAAAGAATGAAGAAAGGTAATCTTCATTAGGAGTCAGGAGAGTACCAAGAAGACACAGAGCAAGAACATCAGAGGAGTTTCACGTTTGAGATAGCAATACAGAAAAACACATGCTCATCAGCATTTCCAAATCAACACACCTCTCTCTCCAGTTCACAGAGCTTAGTGAGTACTAGGCTTCAGAGTCATAGCCGTCATCATGGGTTCTCCTGGAAGTCAAAAACTTTCTCCTTTCCAGCTGTTGAGGTAGTCCCTTTCTTAGCCCTTCCATCTTCTTCCTCCAGATACAGAGTAACTCCATCCCAGTCCCACACAAAACAAGGTAGACCTGTTTAGTGCACTGTTGTTGAAGAACAAATAGAGAAACAGAACTGGAGTATTTTGTAGTAGATTTGTGTTTGGAACTAAAGTGACAGGTTTGCTATGAGGAAACAGAAAAAAGGAGTAGACTCTGCAGATAAATTTCACTAATTTTGAAAGGCCATTCACTTTTAGGCAAAAATGATCACCCATCAGCCCCCACACATTGCAAATCATCGAAAACAAGTTTACAAATTTGTTGAACTCCCTCCCTCACTGTCAGCCATCCCATACATCAGCCATCACTCACAAATTAACAATAACAATCAATCAATATATGACCATTCATTGGTGAAATAGTTACTTAGATACCTCTTCCAATCCAAGCAAAGTGATTTAACAAAATACCTCTTCTTTGATCGAATCTACACATTTGAATTAGGCATTGGCACTGGCATTATTTTAACCAATGATATTCTCGGGCAGCCTTGCTAAGTGATGTAAAGATAGGAAAGGCAATGGCATGTGAGGGAGGCAGACATCATCTCCAATGTCCTGAAGGGTATGTGGGGGCTTCTTCACTGCACATGTTCCAACTTCTATCTGGGCTTGTTTGTGACTATAAAATCAATGGTGGAGTAGCATAAATCTGACACAAAAATAATGTTGCACTAGCATATTGTTTTGTTGTTGCAAGGAATGAAAGAGAAAAAGAAACTGAATGAGAAATAATGAAAAAGTTCTATGGTGGCACTGGCATAGTGCAGCTCTGCTTCTTTGGTGGGTGGATGAATGGACAAATAGAATAGATTGGATGCATGTGGATGGACAGAGCAAGGCAAAATGCAGAGTTAAATACAAAATAAAAATACATTAAAAGCATATTTAACAAATATAAAAATCAAATAAGGAGTAATTAAACCTTCACAATTAGGAACAAGAATCAAAAAAGTAAAAAATACACAAACTAAAACTAAAATACAAACATTTAAATAAAAAAGAAATACAAAATGAAATAAAAATCGCTTAAAAAATAAAATTAAAAATAAAGATTAAAAAAAAAAAAAAAAAAGATTTGTTTTTTTAAAAACTGAGAAAAAAACAAATTATCAATAATTACAATGTCTGTATGTAATCGTATGTTAAAGACACACTGGCTGCATGCACAAAATGGCTGCCATCCAGCCACATGGTCAAACAACAAGTTACAACAACAAGGAGCAAGCCGGAGGCATGGAGAAAAAAGAACAGATTGATGCCTATGGTAAGAGACACTGACCCTCATTACAACCCTGGCGGTCGGTGTTAAAGCGGCGGAAAACCGCCAACAGCCCGGCGGTAAAAAAATTGAATCACAACCATGGCGGAAACCGCCAACATAGAGAGCCACTTTAACACTCCGACCGCCATGGCGGTAGAAACAAACACTGTGGTGGTCACCGCCAACAGACAGGCGGAAGACAATGTACCGCCCACCCTATCACAACACGGCAATCCGCCACCTTTTCTGGGGCAGAACCAACGTGAACAGAAACAGAGCGGAAACAGGACTTGGAAGGGAAAACACTCACCTCTCCACACCCCACGAGGAACCAGGACGCCATGGAGCCAGAACTCCAGATACTCCCTACGATGGTCTTCCTGCTCCTCTATCAGGAGCACCAAAGATGGCGGCGACGACCACGGTGAGTACTGCGCCTACAACACAGGGGAAGAGGGAGGGAAAAGAGAGTGACACACACACGCAACATGCAACACCCCCATCCTCACCCACAACAAGATACACACAAATACATGGCGCAACATTACATATACACCCCCCACCACCCCTCCCCGGAAGAACGCAAGGGTAAAAGGAAATTAGTTAAACGATTGTAATCATGAAAAATCCTGTAGTCAAAACTCGAAATTCAGTATAAACAATTATGTACACCAACTACACAAGTCCTGATAGTGCACCAATTATTGTCCGTGGACCACTGGGCCCAAAATGCATGGGAGAGGCCCACATATGATACCAGACATCAAACAGAGAGAACACTGCAGGGGCATCAGATCGAAATGAAACAGGCACCTCAGGGGGAGGGGGAGGAGGAGCACCTCAGCCTGATGAATGCACGACGCCACTGCTCCACGAGTGGGCTCCATGCCCACTGCTGTATCCTTGGGAGTGCAAAGCCACAGTCTCTCAAGTCTCTCCAGTGGGTGGGTTGCCCACTGCTTTATCCTTGGGAGTGCAAAGCCACAGTCTCTCAAGTCTCTCCAGTGGGTGGGTTGCCCACTGCTGTATTGCCCACTGCTGTATCCTGGGGAGTGCAAAGCCACAGTCTCTCAAGTGGATAATAGACTCCACTGGTTCTGGAGGGGGCTTTGTGCCCAGAGTGCTTCATCCTGCCAAGGACTGAGGTAGTGGATGTATCTCTCCACTGGTTCTGGAGGGGGCTTTGTGCCTAGAGTGCTTCATCCTGCCAAGGACTGAGGTAGTGGAAGCCTTTCTCCACTGAAAGTGGTGCATCATGGAAGCTGCCCAGGCTCCTGGAACTGACCACCAGCCTCGGACGACTGACCACTGGGGATGGCAGCCATGTCTGCGGTGGTGCCACTGGCTAAGGATGTCGCGGGGCCGCTGGTGGTGCTTGCAGAGGGGTCAGTCGCGGCTGTGCTGGCGGCGGCCTCTGTGGCAGCGGTGCATGCGGCGGGCTCTGTGGCATCGGTGCAGGCGGCGGGCTCTGTGGCGGCAGTGCTGGTGGTGGGCTCTGTGTCGGCAGTGCTGGTGGTGGACTCAGTGACTGCGGTGCTGGTGGCGGGCTCTGTGGCAGCTGTGCTGGTGGCGGGCTCTGTGGCGGCAGTGCTGGTGGCGGGCTCAGTGACTGCGGTGCTGGTGGCGGACTCTGTGGCGGTGGTGCTGGTGGCGGATTCAGTGACTGCAGTGCTGGTGGCGGCCTCAATGACAGTGGAGCTGGTGGCGATACAGGTGGCGGTGCAGGTGGCGGTGCAGTTGGCGGTGCAGGTGGCGGTCTTCTCTGCCGTACAGGCTGGCGTCAATGTGGACAGAAGGTGTGACACTGGTCCCGTTGTCGGTGCCACCATGCCCTCTCCTGACCTGCCCTTTATTTTCTGGCCCTTCCCCCCTTGGATGGTGGCGCAGCTGTCTTGCCACTATCCCCTTTCGTTTTCCCTGAGTCCTTGGTGGCAGGTGTTTTCTGATTCTCCCTCTGGGATGTGGGCAACTTTTTAACTTTTGCAGGTGGCGGAATGTCCTTGCTCTAGCTCCGTGGCACACTGGCAGCCCTGATGGTTGGCGCACTCCAATAGCCTGCAGTTGTTGGCACCACTGTGCCTGGTGATGTGATGGCTGGGGTGCTGGGTTGGGACCTGGAATGCCTGGCCCTAGGGGATGGATGGGGGGTAGGTGTAGGGAAGCGGTCACTATTAACCAGGAAAGGTTTTTTAGACACACTGTGACGGGTAGATGGAGTGGGTTTGGGAGTGGAGGAAGAGGTAGTGGTTGTAGGAGGTGCACGTTTGCTGAATTTGGGTGAAGGTGCATGGGTTGGAGGCTGTTGTGAGGTGGATGGCTGTTGGGTGGGTGTGTGCCTGAGTTTGTGTACTTTGGGAGGAGGGCTCACAGACACACTGGGAGAAGACACATGGGATGTGTGAATGGTAGTGGGGGTGGTGAGTGCACGTGAGCTGTGTGTGGTGATGGGTGTGCTGGTGATGGAGGTAGTGCATGCAGGTGTGAGGGGAGATAAGACAGGGAGGGAGGAGGAGGATGTGGAGGAGGGGGACGCAGTGGATGTTGGTATGTCTGCATGAGTATGATGCTTGTGTGAGTGCCTGTGGGATGTTTGGTGCTTATGTTTGCCTGAGCCACCCTCGTGTGTTGAGGTGTGTGCATGCCGGTCTGATTGTGTGCTTGGGATAGGCTGAGGTACAGGGGATTGGGTCTGGGTGGAGGAAGTTGGAGGGAGGAGGCTGGACACAGGGAAAATGGCTGCCATCAGTGCTGAAGCCAGAGCCTGAAATGCTCTCTGTTGGGCTGCCTGGCCAGAATGAATGCCCTCCAGGTATGCATTTGTTTGTTGCAAATGACTCTCGACACCCTGGATGGCACTCACAATGGTAGATTGCCCAACAGTGAGGGATCTAAGGAGGTCAATAGACTCCTCACTGAGGGCTGCAGGGCTGACTGGGGCAGGGCCTGAGGTGCCTGGGGCGAAGGAGATGCCCACCCTCCTGGGTGACCGGCCACAGGACACATGCTGAGGGGCTGCTGGGAGGGCGGTGCTGGTGGGGGGGTGGCGGCTGTACCTGTTGATGCGAGGGGCACAGAGGTGCCCGCCCCCGCAAGGGAGCTCCCATCAAAGGAGGAGTCACTGTTGCTGCTGTCACCTCCGGTCCCCGCCGTGGAGCTCCCCTCGCCCTCCGTCCCACTGGTGGCTTCAGATTCCGTTGTTTCGCCCTCCAGGGCCAAGTGGGATGCAGCACCCTCCTGCTCCGGTGCCCCTGCTCCTCCGCCTGATGATGCTATTGCACACAAGAACAGGGAGACCACAAAAAGGGGGGGGAGACAGAAGTAAGACATGTTCAGTGCATGAAATACCACTACCGTTGGCGGACACTACAGACACAGCAGCCCTCTGCACTCCGCCATGCACTTATAGTAACTAGATTATTCACAGGGTCATGGGGTACAAGGCCTATGCCCGATTGCTGCACACATGAAGTCACAGGAGCCTGACTAGGTGTAGATGGGTCTTACTACTGGTGTGGTTGGGGTGCCACATAGCCTGCCTCACAAAGGGACCTTGCCTACAAAGCTCGCCCTGGCCTAGGGTAACCCACTGCCCACCTCCTCCACCCAGACACCTCGTAATGCGCGCAGAGTCAGATGGATGTGACTGTACTCACCCCCTTGTGGCTGCTGTGATGCCCTCAAGCGCCCATCCAACTCCGGATACGCCAGTGCCAGGTTCCGGAACATCAGGGGGGTCATGATCGAACGGGCACCCCTCCCACATTGGGAGGTCATCCCCAGCTGGGCCTCCGCCATCTTCTTGCTCCAGCGGCGAATGTCCTCCCATCTTTTCCGGCAGTGGGTGCTCCGTCTGTGGTGGACCCCCAGGGTCCGGACGTCCTTGGCGATGGCACGACAAATATCCTTCTTCTGGTGGGCGCTGACCTATAGGAAGAGTACAGGGGAAAAGGAAAAACTTTAACTGTCCGGACCGTCACAGTCATTGGCCCACGTTCCCTCCCTTGCCCTGACACACATACATTCACCGTCCGCTCATGCAGGGCTCAGTCCCCCCCCCATGTATCACCACTTTGAACAGGCATTGCTCATGCAGCATGCTCACGGTGTACTCACCTGTTTGTCTGGAGGACTGCAGAGTAGCGTGGGGAGGACCCCATCCACTAACTTCTCCAACTCCTCCGAAGTAAAGGCAGGGGCCCTTTCCCCAGACACATGAGCCATTGTCGCTTCCAGACTGAGGTCACAGCAGCACTTGCAGTGTAGGTCCTCTCCTGTTGAAGGTCAGGTATCAAGTGAGTGTACAGATAGAAAATGGCCGTCACATCCTCGGCGGTGCGTACTGTCACCGCCGGCGTACATCGTCATTGGATCCTGGTACCCATAAGGTCCAATGTTAACCAATACAGGATTGAGCCTTGGTCTTCGACCGCCTACCATGACGGTGTAGAACGCCAGCGCAGTTACCTCATATCCTCTTGTCCCACCTTATAGGTCAGGCAGCCGCCATTTCAGGGGGCCACATGACATTAGTAATAACTGCG
This sequence comes from Pleurodeles waltl, assembly GCF_031143425.1. NCBI lineage: Eukaryota > Metazoa > Chordata > Amphibia > Caudata > Salamandridae > Pleurodeles > Pleurodeles waltl. Next base: position 1,035,183,763 of record NC_090439.1, read on the forward strand.
TCACACCTATCTTGGCCTTGCTTACACACAGTAACAGGCACATTGCGGATTAACAAATGTGTGCAAATGACATTTTGTAATACCTCATTATTGGCTGACTCTCTGATCGCTGTTCTCGACCATAGGGCATGTCCACTGGGGCAGGTGATGAGATGGCGGCATCCTCCGGTGTACAGTCCGCTGGTGGACCTGTCAGCAATGGAGACATGCAATAGTTACCTACAGACTTGATCGTGCAACAATCCATGAACTGTGTGCCCAGTTGGAGCCAGACCTGATGTCAGCAATCCGCCATCCCACAGGGATACCCTCTCTAGTGCAGGTCCTGTCAGTACTCCATTTCCCGGCCTGTGGGTCTTTTCAAACTACAGTGGCCGTTGCATCAGGGATGTCGCAGCCAATGTTCTCAAACCTGTTGTCCAGAGTGTTGTCTGCCCTGCTGAAACTCATGCGCAGCTAGATCGTTTTCCCTCAGGTGGAGGATTTGCCTACATTGAAAGGTGTCTTCTATGCCCTGGGACATATCCCCAACTTCATAAGTGCCATGTGGCCTTGTTACCCCCCGCAGGAGTGAACAGGTGTACAGAAACCAGACGAGCTACCATTCTATGAATGTGCAGATGGTGTGTTTGGCCGACCAATACATCTCCCGTGTGAATTCCAAGTTTCCTGGCTCAGTGCATGACGCTTACATTCTGAGGAATAGCAGCATCCCTTATGTGATGGGGCAACTCCACAGGCACCGTGTGTGGCTATTAGGTGAGGACAAGGACCCTATACCCTGTGAATAGTTGTCTGGGGTTGTCCCTATGGGTTAGTGTGTGTCTAACAGTTGTCCCTCGACATTTGCAGGTGACTCTGGGTACCCCATCCTGTCAGGGCTACTGACCCCAGTGAGAAATCCCAGGACTAGGGCAGAGGAATGCTACAATGAGGCACATGGGCGAACTAGGATGGTGATCGAATGGACCTTCAGCCTCCTGAAGGCCAGGTTCCGGTGCCTCCATATGACAGGTGGTTCTCTCTACTACTCACCAAAGAAGGTGTGCCAGATCATCGTGGCCTGCTGTATGCTGGACAACCTGGCTTTGCGATGACAGATGCTTTTTGTGCAGGAGGATGGTCCAGATGGAGGTCTTGTGGCAGCTGTGGAGCCTGTGGACCGTGAAGAAGAGGTTATTGACAACAGAAACAACGTTATCCAGTAATACTTCCAGTGAGACACAGGTAAGAAGATATCACTGCCTCACACATCTCATACAATTGTGTGACCTATCATAAGTCTGTCACTTTCACCCAGTGTATGGACCCTGACTTGTCACTTTGCCTTTCCATTTAACAGATGTAGGTCCCACTGTGTGACCTCTGCTATATTACCTCATGGACTAGAGCTGTGTTACATCGGTATGTTGACAATAAAATTGGCATTGCTATATTCTATATTATTGCAAATACACATTTATGAAAGCACAGACTGACTCCAGATTGTTTTGTGATTCAAGGGTGTTTATTTCTGGGCAAATAAGTGGAGGGGGATGCAAAATGGGCAGGGGTGATGGTGGAGGAATGTCCATGGCAGAGTCCAGTCTATTTGTTTCACAGGTGCATTGTCTAAAGGGGCATAGGAAGTGGAGCTAGGGCAGTTTCAGGATGGACAGGGTGACAAAGTGGGACAGAAGGATGACATTCAGGGGGTCTCATTTCCTGGAGGGGTCTTGGCATAGTTCTCTGTCTTGTTCCTGGATCTCAGGGACCGTTTGTGGGGTGGTTCTCCATCTGCAGGGGGTGGGGTGCTGGTGTCGTGGTCCTGTGGCGGTGCCTCCTGTCCACTAGCGCCGGCGGAGGTGGTGGGCTGTTCATCATCCAGGCTAGGGTCAGGGGCCCCTTGTTGTGCCACAGAGTCCCTCCTGGTGTTGACAAGGTCCATCCGCACCCCTACAATGGTGGCCAGGGTGGTGTAGATGGACTTGAGTTCCTCCCTGATCCCCAGATAGTGTTCCTCCTGCAGCCGCTGGGTCTCCTGAAAGTTGGCCAGTACCATTGCCATCGTCTCCTGGGAATTACGGTACGCTCCCATGATGTTGGAGAGTGCCTTGTGGAGAGTAGGTTCCCTGGGCCTGTCCTGCCCTTGTCGCACAGCTGTCCTCCCAGTTCCCCTGTTTTCTTGTGCCTCTGTCCCCTGAACCATGAGCCCACTGCCACTGCACCCAGGTCCCTGATTTTCTTGGGGTGGTGGGTTTGCCTGGGTTCCCTGTAGTGGTGGACGCACTGCTGCTTGATGTGTCCTGGGGACAGAGGGATGGGCCCGCTGGGTGAGTGCCGTGCTGGTGTTTCCTGAGGGGTGGCTCTGTGGTGGCATGTGCCAGTGTCAGGGGAACCGACTGTCCAGAGGTCCCAGATGGGCCGGGCTGGTCATCTAGATCCAGTTGGACAGAGCTGCTGTCATCACTGTGGGCCTCTTCTGTGGGGGGACAGGACATGTCGGGAACCTCCTGTCTGGTGACGTTGGGTAGGGGTCCAGCAGGGGTGTAAAGGCATGATTATTGCACCTGTGTGTGCCATTGTGTGCAATGGGCGAGTGACCCTGTACTCCAGTGCTTGCATTTTTGTCTAGGACCTTGTGTGATAATTGGTTTGGGGTCTCTGTGGGTATCTGTTGGGGACATGGTTTGGTGATGGGTGTCCATGCTTTGGTGTTGCATGCAGGGCTTGGTGTTGGGATGGCTGGGTTGTGATAGTGGGACATTTGTAAGGTGTTGGAGTGATTTGGTGAGGGTGAGGGTGGGGATATGTGATAGCATGCAGGTAGGGTGGGGGATGTAATAGTTAAGAGTTGACTTACCAGAGTTAATTCCTCCTGCTACTCCTGCGAGGCTCTCAGGATGCAGTATAGCCAATACTTGCTCTTTCCATGTTGTTAGTTGTGGGGGAGGAGGTGGTGGTCCGCCGCCAGTCCTCTGTACTGCAATCTGGTGTCTGGAGACCACGGAATGCGCCAGTGTCAGGGGAACCGACTGTCCAGAGGTCCCAGATGGGCCGGGCTGGTCATCTAGATCCAGTTGGACAGAGCTGCTGTCATCACTGTGGGCCTCTTCTGTGGGGGGGACAGGACATGTCTGGAACCTCCTGTCCGGTGATGTTGGGTAGGGGTCCTTCAGGGGTGTAAAGGCATGATTATTGCATCTGTGTGTGCCATCGTGTGCAATGGGCGAGTGACCCTGTATTCCAGTGCTTGCATTTTTGTCTATGACCTTGTGTGATAGTTGGTTTGGGGTCTCTGTGGGTATCTGTTGTGGACATGCTTTGGTGATGGGTGTCCATGCTTTGGTGTTGCATGCAGGGCTTGGTGTTGGGATGGCTGGGTTGTGATAGTGGGACATTTGTGAGGTGCTGGAGTGATGGGGGTGAGGGTGAGGGTGGGGGTATGTGATAGCATGCAGGTAGGGTGGGGGATGTAATAGTTAAGAGTTGACTTACCAGAGTCCATTCCTCCTGCTACTCCTGCGTGGCCCTCAGGATGCAGTATAGCCAAGACTTGCTCCTCCCATGTTGTTAGCTGTGGGGGAGGAGGTGGGAGTCCGCCGCCAGTCCTCTGTACTGCAACCTGGTGTTTGGAGACCACGGAATGCACCTTCCCCTGTAGGTCGTTCCACCTCTTCCTGATGTCATCCCATGTTCTTGGATGCTGTCCCACTGCGTTGACCCTGTCGACGATCCTGCGCCATAGCTCCACCTTCCTAGCAATGGAGGTGTGCTGCACCTGTTATCTGAATAGCTGTTGCTCTACCCAGACGATTTCCTCCACCATGACCCTGAGCTCCTCCTCAGAGAACCTGGGGTGTCGTTGAGGTGCCATGATGTGGTGTGGGTGATGTGTGAGGTGGTGTCGGTTGTGATGTGTGAGGGGATGTGTTTGTGTGTGTTGTCTAAAATGCGTGGATGGTGTGTGAGGGTGTTGTGTGCCTGTGGATGCTAGTGTTGTTTCTGGTGGTGTCTCTCTCTGGCCTTCTCTCTCAATTTTGGTAGTAAGGGTTTGTGGGTGATGTGGGTGTGTGTTTTATGTTGGATTGGGTGTGTGGGAGGGGTGTGTGTATGTGTATCAGGTGTGTGTATTTCGATTTGTCCAATGTGGTTGTGTTTTGTAAATGTGTGTGTATTTTGAGGGCGGCAGTGTGTACCGCCAATGGAATACTGCGGTTGAAAGACCACCACGTGGATTCGTGGGTCGTGATAGTGTGGGCGGATTCCTGTTGGCGTGACGGTGTCGGTTTTGTTATCACCAGTTTATCACTGACCTTTGGTGTGGCGGACTTGTGTGGGTGTCTGGATTTTGGCAGATTCCGAGCTGTGGGTCGTAATAGCTGTAGCGGAATTCCACCGCCGCAGCGGCGCGTTGGCTGTCTTCTGTACGGTGGTACGCGGGATTTACTGCTAATGTTGTAATGAGGGCCACTGTCTAGATGGACAAATTGGCTTCCAGACAGCCACATAGTCAAACAAGCAAAGAGTCATGGCAAACAAAGATAGACCACATGAAAGCCTATGGCGAGGGACACTGCCTGGATGGACAAAAAGACTGCCAGCCAGCCACATGGTCAAACAACAACAAGGAGCAAGGAGGCATGGCAAACAAAGAACACATGCACGCCTATGGCAAAGGGAGGGACATTGACTAAAGGCACAAAATGGCTGACAACCAGCCACATGATCAAACAAAAACAACAAGGAGCAAGGGTGAGGCATGGAGAACAAAGAACATATGCAAACCTATAGCAAGAGACGCTGGCTGGATGGACAGAATGGCTGTCAGCCATTCACATGGTGAAAACAACAACAACAAGGAGCAAAGAGGCATGGAAAAAAGAACACATGCAGGCCTATGGCAAAGGAAGGGACACTTACTGCATGCACAAAATGGCTGCCAGCTACATGGTCAAACAACAACAAAAAGGAGCAAGGAGGCATGGCAAACAAAGAACATACACACCTAATGCAAAGGGACACTGGCTGCATGTATAAACTGGCTGTCAGTCACATGGTGAAAACAACAACAACAAGGAGCAGGGAGGCATGGCTGCCAGCCACATGGTCAAACAACATCCTCCTAGGCCATCAAATATAATTACCCCACGATATATGCCCTTTTTGCAAAAAAATAGCCAACATTTTAGATTTAATTCAATGTGCCATCCCTGCCCTAAATGAAGTTTATAAAACATATACCACTGAAACATTTATTTCATGCCCTGATGACTATTAGTACTGAACAGACTGGCTAAATGGTCCTTTGGAAATCTAGGCCACATGGTAAAATAATATTGCAAATGTTACAAACATATAGAAAAGACACTAGCTGTGAAACATGAAACCTTTACAAGAGGTGAAAAATCAATGAAATGCAAAATAAATAATAGCTAGTCTCATATTAAAACTCCAGCCCACCCAACACTATAAAAGTTAAAAATCAAATATCAACTTAAAGTAAAAAATAATACTGGTACCCAAGCAAACAAGCACAACACCCTTGTACAATTGTTTTTGAACTTACATGTGTGGTTCAAGAAAAACAAAGTCCTTATCCAAAGGTATATCCAGAAGACAACAAGAGTGATCCTTCCACCTTGAAATCCAAGTGAAAAGTGCCCAGAAGAGGGACAAAGCACTAGGAGGAGCCTGCTGGACAGGAACAGGAAGTTGGAGTCTCTAACACAGTTCCTTTGTGTTTGAAAAAAAATGTTTTCTCTATCTGAAAAAAAAATTGCAGGGTCCATTGGAGAAGAAACTCTGGTCAAAATATGGTTATATATATATATATATATAGAGAGAGAGAGAGAGAGCATTTTAGCCTGACATCCCAATGTGTTTTGTTTCTGTGGCACCCCCCCCTTCCAAGTCGGATCTTTTTCCTGGTACTCAGATATTATTTTGGTTATTTCTCCTATCTCTAAGAAGAGAGGGTATTTTTACAACATCCCCATTTACCATATGTTTTAGAAACAAATTCTATGAGAGCTGTTAAAACACTTATTTGAAAGTGTTGAAACTGTGCAGAGAGTGTTGTAACATGATAATACAAATTTAAAACACTATTATGCCCCGGTACAAGGAGACCTAATTATCTGACTTCAGTTTCTGGATCATAGTTCTTAGGAGAACCAACTGCATTTTACTAAGGGTTGTTGTATCACAGTTAGTCACAGAAAGCAATTTATAAGGAGGATTTATTTTCCAGAGTGGGCAGCATCACCCATAGATACTTCAAATAGTTTAGGGACCAACTGATATAATGTTATTGATAGGCTTAAGCTGCAAAACCTTTCCAAAGCAACACATACAAGTACTAAATACATTTTAACTACATGTTAAAAACATGCAGCACAGATACAGAGGAAAACAAGAATTCCCTCTTAAACTGCAATCTGGCTGGCTTCTACTAACAATCCAAACGTATGTCTTCATCAGTAATAGGTCCCCTTACAGTATCATTAGGTTCTAAGGAGATCTTTCTTAAACTTGAGCTGGACAACAGTTTTTATCCATGTTCATTCATCTTGTATGGCTACATAGTGTTTTATAAAACTAAGGAACACCTCATTGATTTCTTCTGATTATAAATTAATGCACCTTGATAATCTGAAATGGCTACAATTGACTTTAGGTTTTTGGATGGCAACATAACTAGGCCATTGCCTTTTCAATCACCTTCTAGATGTTTGTTTTGAAAGGTAGTCAAATTTGCTTAGAAAGACAGTTTTTCTATTATATGGGGACAAAGGATGGCAAGGTTTTTATGTTTTTCTCTATTGATTAAAAATGTCTGGGAAAAATGTCTGGTGTTCCACGAAGGGAACAATCAAGCAGAGATTGCATGCTAGGTAGTCAGACTTAGGGATGAATATGATTTTATGCCCACTACACATTTGTCTTGGTTTGATGCATGGTATTAGTAGGATTGAGTGTGGATCCATGAATTTGTCAATACAAGATTAGAAGAGTGTTTATGGTAATGTGGAGTGAGGTGTTGGGATGGAGGGTTTGATTTTACACAAGACGGGGCTGTGATGCCAGAAAAACTGAGTTTTATTAAATTGTTATGCTGAAGGATCAAAAGGAGTCAGTCTAGATGCTATGGGATTTATCATTGATGAGAAGAAAATGTTTGTTGTATTTGTAGAATTACATTTTAGATAGTTATATGTAAGCAATATTTTAGGTTTTGGAAGTCATTTGCAGAATGCTTCTTATGATGAAGGTGTGTGTTGTCAATGTATTGGTGGAGGATCATTCCTATGGGCACCATCTCGACAATTAATATAATGGGCATGAATAGAACCTTGCATGATCCTATATTTTACCTGGAGTTTTGAATGAAACACTTTGAGTTTTTTTGTCTAATAGCAATGAAGCATGTACCCTATTAGAGTACTATGTTGCCGTGCAGATGGAGATAAGCTCAATTTCAACTTAATAGTCGAGGGGCAACAAGCAACTTTAAGTCAGTGACTGCTTTTGCAGAGATTTGCAAAATGTCATCAATTACTTGTAGTATTTCATTTTTTAGTGTTATAGCAAAAAAGAAAGACAGATTGGTATTCTCAAAGTAGATCATGTTCATGAATGTGACTTTGGAGTTGAATTGCTACTGCTTCTTATAGGGATGCTTCCTTCAAAAGGAGGGTGAATGATAGGGTGCTAGTCGGTAAGATCATTAGGCTCCAAATTGTGTTTTTTAGCATGTTGAGTGTCTTTCTGGTTTTTGATAGCTGATGGAAAAGTTGCATTGCAGAGGAAGGTATGGCTGATGTGTAGGCGGGGCAGAGGATGTGAGGATTTTGATAAGGGAAAAGTGAGGAAAGTTAGCTCATATGTTGTGAATTGTAGTAAGGATTGCCAAGTGGATGAGGGTGTATCTATGTTGTCTAAGTCATAAAGTTGTTGGACACAATATGGAAATTCTTAGGGATATGACTATGGGCCTGATTTACATGTTGGTGGTGTTATTGCCAAGCGTCTTCGATGGCGCACCCAAAAACACTGTCAAGCCAACTATGTTCCACCAGCCGTATTTAAATGCAAGCAGATTGAATGATGACTGACTTCTGATGGAGGGAGATTGTGGCGGATCCCAATGGACTTCGTACAATGGCAGGAGCTATGGAAGAGAGGTAAGTGGCACACACACACTGCCCCTTAGCCAGATGTGTACCCTGCACTACACATTGCACAATACACCACATACACACAATAATCCAATGCCATTCCAACACAACCTGTACATTGGCATGCATCCATGACACAACACACACACCATTTACACTGCACCCACACAGGACACAAGCACAATAAACAACACAACTACACACTCAGCTACACAAACACACTCACACACAACCACAACTACACACAGCATGAAAACATCCACCACACAACAACAATACTCACCTGAATGTGTCACTCGACAACACAACATACACTACAACATTGGTCTCACGTGCAAGTGATACACAAACAGACACAACCACATCACCCACTCCAACTCCCTCCACCCCAAACAGCCAATGGCATTGCACACATAAATACACATATTGACTCACTCACACTTCTCACAGCACAACATCATTGGTACAGGTCCCCTGACAATGTGCACACATGGGCATAGTTAACAGGTGTTAAAATACCAACATTGTGGTAGCAGCAAACATTTGCCTATGAATACTGGCACCTTAATGACAGCTGTGTGTGTGTGGGCGATATGTGTTGCGTACCAGTGTGTCCCCATCCGTGTCTGACCCATTTGTGCCTGGGACATATGTATGTCACAGTGATTACATTTTTTTACTGTGGCATGTATATGTCTGAAGTGGCCCAACCTCCTGTGCAATGCCCACCCAATGTACCCTTGCATTGCGGTGTCCCTACCTTCGCGTCTGGCGATGGGGGGGTCATGTTTTCTCCATAGGTTGGTGCCAACAGCGATGGCAGGGGTTGTTCAATCATGTCCAGTTAAAGATGTGGGTGGAATAGGGGAAAAAGGTTAATTTTCACCCCTTTTTCCCCATCCACCAACTCAAACATAGATGTCAGACCACCACTTTTTTCCTGGCAGTAAGGCACATATAAATCTGCACGGCAGGAAGGGTGTCTGGGGTTCTGCCATCAGCCACTTTTTGCTATTGCACTATTGACACAGGCATTGTTTCTTGCAGGAGACATCGGTTTGAATGCAGGTTTTCGTGTATGGGACCGCCAATATCTAAATATGGTGGGTGGACCATCGCAGCAGTAGCCAAGTTTTCAGTTGAAAGGTCGACGGCGGAACTGTTACCGTCAATGTTAAAATCAGGCCCTATGCTAGCAGTGGGTTGAAGTTATCATTAATGAGGTGATTCGAGCAATGTGTTGGGAATTTGACACAGCAGATAGGCTTGAGGAATCAAAATGAATACATGGAGAACAGTAAAAGGAGGAAGTTTTGGATGGTTTAAAGTCAAGGTCATTGTCCAGTATGTGAGTGGGAGTTGTATTGTGTGAGGTGAGGGTGAGTGAAGTTCTTACATTTAATAGAGTCACCTTTTGAGGTGAGGTGTTAAACAGTGAGATTAAAGACTGCTAGATCTTTGTCATTGGTGTAAGAGATGGCACATGAGGTATTTGAGTCATAGAAGTCTTCTATTAATGGGTTGATTTTACCTAGTGGGAAACATGTGAGATTAATGCTTTTCTATTATGAAGGAGAGAGGCATGCAGAGCTTGTAGAATATGAGTGTGGTGGAGGGCTAAGAAGTGGTTGAGTATGTAATGAGGCGCCCACCTTTTTAGATTCAATAATGTAGGGGTTGGATGATGAAGCCATGTGTGATGTGAAAAGTTTGTGAAAGATATAGGATGACAATGAAGTGAGCAATGTCTTAGTGATGCAGAGTACATCAAGATCCTGGTGTGTTAGAAGATGACCAATACTGGGTGAGTGTTAGTAGTCAGAACATGTATTTATTTTGAACATTTTATATTGTGTGAACAAGACCCAGTGGGGTAAAATATTGCTTTATGCAGCAGCAGTGTAGCATTTGTATGAATTATTTAATGAACATGATATAAAAGGGTTGAAGTGGATAGATATTTTGTGTGTTGTGAGATGGAATCTTTATGAGGTTGGTGCAGTGTTTCTTATTTGTATAGTTACACATGCTGTGCTTCAAAGAAAGTGGTCAAATATCAGGCTATGTCTTCTGACAAATTGTTTCTCATATTTGTTACACGGGGAGTGGATTTTATAGACTCCTCTCACTGTGCAGTCAGGAAAAAAAGATAAGGTGAATTACTTGACAATCTTGCTGGGGTACATAGGGTGTGAAAGGAAAAACTTAGAAATTTCATTTTTTGTAACACACAACAAAATGTAAAAACCTATAAGTAAATCCAGGAGTGGTAAAGCGTGGAAAATCACCCACAGGGGTCTCAATGTTCTAAATTGTAGGCATGGGGAGATTAAATGATTGGCCCAGACTCACAGGATGTTGAGCCAATGCCAAGACTCAAACCTTGAATTTCCACCTCCAAAGTCAGCAGCTCAGGCTGTTACTACACACATTCAGTAGTTCAGAAAACAAGAACAAAGCACATTTATTCTGTAGTTCTGAAGTGTAATGGAAAAAAGATTTTAATGGTGTCCAAACAAATCAAGACACTACCTGGTGATGCATAAATTATAAATATTCACCTAATCCTGGTTACCACACATTATCATTTGTGTACTATGTAGTTTTATCAGTGAAACTGAATGACTGAGCAAACTTAGTGCCCATTTCAATAGAAAATGTGATGCCTTTCAAATACAGCGTGCTACCACACAATGCCTTAGTTACCTTAAACAATTGCCCACCTCATGCCTTTTAAAGCTAGGTGGGTCCCAAACATTTGTTGTTCTAAAAAATGTGTCATGGTTCTAAAACGTTTGGGAACCACTGGGTTAGTGGATGTGACTTTTGTAACTGGGTGGAATGTGTAGGAGGCTGGCCTGGTTTGTAGTGGGTACCTAACATACTTACACCTCATACGGGGGGCAGTTATCCCTTATTAGTGAAATGTTGACAGTGTCTAGAAGCCAGGCTCTCTTGGAGTAGTGTGGATGAGCCGCCAAGGCCTAACTAGGAGACATGCAAAGTTCATGCAATACCACTGTAGTCACACAGTACTCACACACGAAAGAAAATACTGTGTTACAAAAATAAAGGTACTTTATTTTGGTGACACAAATGCCAAAAATACCTTAGAGACTCTACTCCCTTAGGAGGTAAGTAATATACACAGTATAAATACTAGAATGCAGAAATAGCTGCAAAACTGATAGAAAACAGTGCAAATAGTGAAAATCCCAATAGTTAGAAATGGGCCTAGTGGTAACACAAACCGAATACTAAAATAGTGGAATGTGAAAGTCGGTTTCCCCCCTAGGCAAGTGTAGTGTGTAGAGGGGCACTGGGAGTATTAGAAAACACCAAAGGTAAGTAATAGAACCTACTCCAGAGCCCAAGAAAGCAGGAGTAAATCAGGATAACTTTTCTAGAACACACAAGAACACAAGAAAGAAGATTATGCAAGAACCAGAAGAGACTGCAAGACACAAACAATGGATTCCTGGACCTGAAGACCTGTAGAAGAAGGGGACACAGTCCAAGAAGCACTGAAGAGTCCAGGAGGAACAGGAGCCCCTGCTAATCAGGATGAAGGTGCGAATGAAGAACCACCGGTGAAGGAGAATCCTCAATACAGCACCCAAGAAGATGGATGCGTGTTCCTGGTTGGTGCAGTTTATGTCCCATACCGGATGGATGATTGCAGTCTTGTTTGCGTCGCTGGATTCCGCCAACAAGCCTTGGCTCATGCAAAGCTTGCAGTTAGCCAAAAATGGGACTGCACAGAACCAGAAGGGACCTGGTGGACTCTACCCAGAAGGGGGAGACAGAGGTGGCTCACCTGCGACTTATAGAGCCCTCAGAAGACCAGGCAGTGTCCACAGGAGTCCCACAGCATTCTTTGTTGCCATTGTAGAGTTCCTGGAGGGTCCAGATGCAGTTTCTTCAGTAAGAAGGTGAAGTAAAAGATGCAGAGGATTCCTGCTGGAGTCTTTAAATCCGAATCTGAGGAAACACCCAGAGGAGAGACCCTAAATAGCCCTGAAAGGGGGATTGGTCAGCAACACAGTTAGCACCTATCAGGAGAGGGCTCTGATGTCACCTGCTGGCACTGGCCGCCCAGGTGCTCCCGGAGTTCCCTACCACTGTGGAATGAAAGATGGCAAAACCAAGGGACCCTCTGGAGTAGCTCTGAGCACCACCCCTGGGGTGGTGATAGACAGGGGAGTGGTCACTCACCTTTCCTTTATCCAGTTTCATGCCAGAGCAGGGACTGGGGGTCCCTGAACTGGTGTAGACTGGATTATGAAAGGAGGGCACCATCTGTGCCCTTAAAAGTATTTCCAGAGGCTCTGGGAGGTTACCCCTTCCATGCCTGTAACACCTATATCCAAGGGGAGAGGGTGTATCATCCCTCTCCCAAAGAAATCCTTTGTTCTGCCTTCCTGGACTTGAGCTGCTGTAGCAACAAGAGGGCAGAAGCCTGTCTGTGAGGTGGCAACAGCTGGGGCTGCTCGGAAAACCTCAGAAGGCTTTAATGGCAGTACTGGGGGTTCTCTAAGGAGCCCCCAGAGTGCATGGAATCATACAACCAATTCGTGCAAAAGCCTTGGGGTATGATTCCAACATGTTTGATACCAAACATGGCCATATTCGGAGTTACTATTGTGAAGCTGTACATAGGTAGTAACCTATGTATAGTGCACGCGTAAAATGGCATCCCCACACTCACGAAGTCTGGGAAAATGTTCTTGGACGACGTGGAGGCACCACTGCTAGTGCAGGAGTGTTCTCACTCACAGGTACTCTGCACCCAGCCTTCAAGATTTGAAGGCTTAACATATGGGTGACCTGGTGCAGTGTAAATGGCAGTGAAAGAGTGCATGCACCCTTTTACACAGGCTGCAATGGCAGTCCTGTAGAAGCCTTTTCATGGGGTCTCTATGGGTGGCAAAAGAAATGCTTCAGCCCATAGGGATCCCATGGAACCCCAATGCCCTGGGTACGTAGGTACCATATACTAGGCTCTTAGAAAGGGTGACCAGTATGCCAATTTTGGGTACAATACTGGGTTACCAGTATGCAGTGTCAACATGTAGAGGAGAGAGAGCATAAGCACTGGGGTCCTGGTTAGCAGGATCCCAGTGACACAGTCAAACACACTGAAATCAGACAGAAATTGGGGGTAACCTGCCAAAAAGAGGGACTTTTCCTACAGAATGAATAAGATAGTTTGCAGGGATAAAGTTATAGAAGAGGTCTATTTTGGATTAGAATTTCCTTAGGGGGCAAGGGTCAGCTGGGGAAGATATATTTGGGCAACTCAAGTGGATGTGAATGTAGCAGGTAAGCAGAATACTGCATAGTTTTCCCATTTGTTGACTAGAGTCTGATTCACTGAAGTGGGAGAAGTTGTTAAGGGGCAGGTATACTGAGACAAAATACCTAAGATGCGCTATCAGGTTAAGGGAAAGTGTGCTTGTGCCCTCATTCAGTGTTTAGGTGAAAAGCAAGTAGAAATGCACAGTATTCTCAAATTCTTGTTTGTATTCAGCATATTCAACCGGACTACTGTTAACATGGAGCAGAGTTCAAACAAATCATGCAGTTGAAATGCACATTAAAAAAAGCACAGGGAACTCACTGCAGATATATGGAGAGGCGTCTCTGTTTACAACGTTGATGCAAATAGAGAAGGGAGCATTGCGCTAATACAATTTTGACTTGGAGAGAAAAGTGATACTTAACCAAGTTAACTCAAATACAAGCTGTTCAAGGAATCAAATAAGACATAGCCGTTGATATATAGGAGGTAGCAATATGCTTAAAAGTAGCATGTCACTTAAATATGGGCAATTAGAGGTACAAATAAGCTAGTATGGTGCATTCATGCAAAAATGAAAATAGGGGGTTTGTATAGGGTGTAAAGAAAGTGGCATAGGTCGCTTAACATCCCAGCGTGGCATATGATTGACAAATTGACCTTTCACATATTTTCACAAAGAATCAAAACTTTGGTGAAGAATAGCTATGATTGTACCACTCACTGACGTGAGGTATGCGATTAGGCCTGCCTCAAGGGCACCAGATTATACTTGATCATGTCACACACATTGCAATATTGGGATGATGAGGGAGTTACATTGATCACGCAATAGTTGCTTGGGTACAGCTGATCACCTAATCAACACCAACAACCTGTGTATAGGTCATCCCATGCCCTATTGCATGCCTACATATTACAATTGGGCCTAGTATAACCTGGTTTAACCCCTTGGGTGCCCAGGACGAGCTAGTCTTGCCCACGGCATTGCGGTGCTGAGGACAAGACCAGTTCGTCCTGCTACGGACCCCCAGGGGAGCGCTAACGCTCCCTCCGATGGCCAAGCATCCCCTCCCCTGTGCAGGGATGGAAGGGGAATCGCTTCCCCTTCCTCTCTTGCCCCCGTGGAGTATGAGGACGTCAGCACTTGATCGCGCGCTGACCTCATCAGAGGCCTACCTCTGCGCTGGAAGCTCAGCTTCCAACACGGATCAAAAGCATTTCTTCTCCAATCACGTGGAGGGGGCGAGAGAGACATGAAAGGACATGCCTTTCCTCTCCTTTCATGTCTCTTTCAGCATTTCTGATGCGATGCGATCGGGCACCAGAAATGTCCACTAGACACCAGGGAAATAGTTTTTTTGTTTTTTATGCAGAAGAGGAGCAGCGCTTTGGGCAACGGCCGCTCCCCAGGGGGGCAAATTACTTTACTGCCATTTCTGCCCTACTGGGGGAAGAAACCCCTAGACTCCAGGGATATATATTTTTTGTTTATATACATTTTTTTTTAATGTGGGGAGCAATCCCTTAGGCAAGGGTCACTCCCCCGGAGTGCAAATTGTCTTTAGGCCATTTCTGCCCCCCCTTGGGACAGATCGGCTGAATTTTATTAGGGAGAGCAGAAATTCCACTAGACACCAGGGATTTTTTGTTGTTGATATTTATACATAAGGGAAGAGGCCCCTTGGGCAAGGGCCGCTCCCTAGGGGGACAAAATAAGTTTTGGCCTTTTTTGCCCCTTCTGGGAGCAGATCAGTCTATTATATTAAGGCTGATCTGCCCCCGGGGGGGGGGGCAGAAACCCCTAGACTTTTTTTTTTATTTGTGTTTTCATTTTGATATGTGGGGACCGACCCCTTAGGCAAGGGTCGCTCCCCTGGGGCAAAATGAACTCTAGGTCATTTCTGATTCCCTTGGGGGCAGATCAGCCTATTTTTATTAGGCCAATCTGCCCCCAAGGGGGCAGAAACCACTTAGGCACCAGGGCTTGGTGTCTGTATGTGTGTGTTTTGTGTGGGGGGCAGCCCCTTTGGCAAGGGTCGCTCCCCCACCCCAAATTATTGGGGCCAAAGTTGTTTTGCCCAACAGTCGACAGATAGGGAAATTACTCCTGATCACCACACCAGGGGGGGCAGAAAGTCTACTAGATGCCAGTAGTGTGGTTGTGGCTCCCAACCAGTATAGGCATGGTTATGCCCCCACCCCAACTGAAGGAGGTAACAGTCTTTAAGTTTTTCCCCACACACTAAAACATCTTATCCCATGGCAAGCAAGAAGACGTTTGATTATGTTGGGTTTTGGTTTTACATTTTGGCCATGAGAGCTTGGCAAACTCTCAAAATCATCCCACTTGGAATGGTGAGGGTTGTACTTTTTGGACTTTGGGACGCTGCCATGTAGAAAAATCCACAAGACCGAGACACATCTGAAAACTAAACATCTGGATGAGTCAAGGGTGGTGTGCTTCACATGCAACCCGCATCATTCTCTTACCCACAATGCCCTGCAAACCTTCAACTTTGTTGGAAATCACACATTTTTCCCACATTTTTGTGATGGAACCTTCTGGAATCTGTAGGAATCCACAAAATTCCTACCACCCTGCATTGTCTCATCTATACAGATAAAAATTCTGCCACACTTGCCAGCCCAAATTTTTTTTTTTCAAACTGCCCTTTTGGACCCGCTTTAATTGCCCCTCAATTTCAACATGATTTTGGCTTTTCCCTGTCAACGGCACTTGGCCCACCTACACAAGTGAGGTATCATTTTTACCAGGAGACTGAGGGGAACATTGGGTGGTAGGAAATCTGTCCCTGTGCAGTGATCCTACACAGAAATGTCGGAAAAATTAGATTTTTTACCTAAATTTGAGGTTTGCTATGGATGCTGGGTAAGAAAACATTGGGGGATCCACGCAAGTCACACCTCCCTGGATTACCTCAGGTGTCTAGTTTTCAGAAATGTTTGGGTTTAGTAGGTTTCCCTTTAAGGCTGCTGAGCCCATGACCAAAAACGCAGGTCCCCCCAAAAACAGGTAGTTTAGTATTTGATAATTTTGATGTGTGCACATACTGTTTTGGGGCATTTCCTTTTGCAGGCACTAGGCCTACCCATACAGGTGATGTACCATTTTTATCGGAAGACTGGGGGAATGATGGGTGGAAGGAAATTTGTGACTCCTTTCAGATTACAGAACTTTCTGTCACCAAAATGTGAGGAAAAAGTGTTTTTTTGGCCAAATCTTGAGACTTCCACAGGATTCTGGGTGACAGAACCTGGTGAGAGCCCCACAGTCACCCCATCCTGGATTCCCCTACATATCTAGTTTTAAAAAAAGCACAGGTTTGGTAGGTTTCCCTAGGTGCCGGCTGAGCTAGAGGCCAAAATCCACAGCTTGGCACTTTGCAAAAAACAGGTCTGTTTTCTTTGGGAAAATATGATGTTTACACGTTGTGTTTTGGGCCATTTTCTGTCACGGGTTCTAGGCCTACTCACACAAGTGAGGTACCATTTTTGTATCAGGAGACTTGGGTGATCGCTGCATGGAAGGAAATTTGTGGCTTCTCTCAGATTCCAGAACTTTCTGTCACCAAAATGTGAGGAAAAAGTGTTTTTTAATCAAATATTGAGGTTTGCAAAGGATTCTGGGTAACAGAACCTGGCGAGAGCCCCACAAGTCACCCCATCCTCGATTCCCCTAGGTGTCTAGTTTTAAAAAATGCACAGGTTTTGTAAGTTTCCCTAGGTGCCGGCTGAGCTAGAGGCCAAAATCTACAGCTAGGCACTTCAGATTTCAGTGTAAAAATGTGATGTGTCATGTTGCGTTTCCTGTCACGAGCGTTAGACCTACCTACACTAGTGAGGTACCATTTTTATCAGGAGACTTGGAGGAACACAGAATAGCAAAATAAGTGTAATTGCCTCTTGTCTTTCTATACATGTTTTCCTTCCAAATGTAAGACAGTGTGTAAAAAAGACTTTTATTTGAGAAATGCCCTGTAATTCACATGCTAGTATGGGTGTCTCAGAATTCAGAGATGTGCAAATAACCACTGCTTCTCAACACCTTATCTTGTGCCCATTTTGGAAATACAAAGAATTTCTTGATACCTATTTTCACTCTTTATATTTCAGCAAATGAATTGCTGTATACCCGTTATAGACTGAAAACCCATTGTAGGGTGCAGCTCATTTATTGTCTCTGCGTACCTTGCGGTTCTTGATAAACCTACAAGCCCTGTATATCCCCACTACCAGAAGACTACAGCAGACGTAACGGTATATTGCTTTTAAAAATCTAACATCACAGGAAAAAGTAACAGAGTAAAAAGTTGAGAAAAATTGCTATTCTTTCACCTCAATTTCAATATTTCAGCTCTTATTTTCTGTAGGAATACCTTGCATGATCTACACAAATTAACCCTTGCTTTCTTGGATCCAGCATTGGGTTCACACCCATTTCTGTCACTAACTGAAAGGAGGCTGAAAGCACAAAAACTTTAAAATGCCAAAATTGTGTTGTGAAATGGGGTTTTGTGATTCAAGTCTTCCTGTTCCAGAGAGCTGGGCAGCTGGTGATTATAGCACAGCCAACTCTTTGTTAATGCCATTTTCAGGGGAAAAAAAAACACAAACCTTCTTCTGCAGCCCTTTTTTTCCATTTAAAAAAAACCCCACATTTTTGCTTTTGGCTAATTTCTCGGTCTCCATTAGGGGAACCCACAAACTCTGGGTACCTCTAGAATCCCTAGAATGTTGGAAAAAAAGGACACAAATTTGGCATGTGTAGCTTATGTGGACAACAGGTTATGAGGGCCGAAGCGCGAACTGCTCCAAATAGCCAAATAAAGGCCTGGCAACTGAGGGGGAAAAGGCCTGGCAGTGAAGGGGTCAATGAGTCAGTGTTGGCTCACTTTCAGATATTATGTTTTGACTATACTGATAAAATGAAATTATGAGACAACACTGTGCATCAATTCACATTTGCTTCTCTGAGTTTGGTTACCTATGACATGTTCTCATCTCCACATATGCTCAGTTGATAGTTTATATGTGTGAAGAAGTTGGACATATGACAGCTGGTCATTTACCCTCCACTTCAGGTAATTGAACTGGTTTACTAGGTCTTAAGAAAGAGGACACAGCATTGATTTAAAATGTCAACCTGTGGCCAAAGTCAGAGCCTTGGACACACTTTTTGGCTTATTGATCATTAGATGGCCAAGGAGTTGGAGCTTCTCCTTGCGTTAGACTGATACAGTTGACCTTTTCCCCACTGCTGGAGGCCATTTAGATTGAAGTGGCAGTGTGGGTTGCAATATGGCAGCTCAGATAAAGAATAGCAGTAAATATTGGCAGCTTTTGGACTCTAGGGCCCATATTTATACTTTTTAGCGCTGCATTTGTGTAATCATTTTTACGCAAAAGCTGGACAAACATACAAAAAGCGGCGCAAATGCAGTGCTAAAAAAATTATAAATATGGGCCTAGGGAACAAAAAATGGCTGCCTCTTGTAGGTGAGATGGTATCTGCCATGGAACATGATATCCGGCTGAGGTCTCCTCTGTCATGTAGGTATTTGCAAGTACACAGGACACTTTTTGAAGCTATGCATGCTTATAAATTCATCTCCAGTTTTACACATACGTAATATTAATGTGTGATAAATTATCACATGTTGATAATCCAGATACATGCAAAATCAGCTTGTAATAATTTCTCATGTGGTAATACCGATACAGGCTCCTCAGAATAGGAATATTTTAGTGCCAAATTACAGAACCTTTTTAACTACAAATCTAATCTGAGCCTAAATTGGGTATTATTTATCGCAATTTTTTACATGATCTCTGCTCCTGAGGGCAGCCCCAGGATCATGAAAAAGGTATCTTTTTGGGGGAAATTAAGTAGCTGTGTTAGAGATGCTTTGAAACATATTTTTCTGTCATACCCTCACCTATTTATTTAGTACCTCATAGCTTCCTGCACAGTTAATACATAGCACCAAATATTGGATATGAATCAGCAGTGCAGAGCTAAATCACATTTGTTTGAAAACTGTCTGAGTATAAAAAACTACTGCCCATTATTTCCTTGAGCCACAAGTAGATAATAAACTATGAGACAAGTCTTAGGGGAGCTGAGCACTTGATCAATTATACAGTTAAATGTCTAGACCTGAAACTCAATTTGATAAGCAGAGCTGACAGAAGAAAAGTGATGACTAATTATAGTTGCAATGAAACATTGCTTCACTTTCCTGACATCCGTTTCAACCAATTATTCTGAAACATTTTGGCTCTCCTGAAAGATATAACCTTCTCCTTTGGCTCCCCAGCCGAAGTTGCCACTGCACGTTTGGAGTTGTAACTAGAGCAGCATGATTTATAATTCGCTGGGGTCTGTTTATGTTCAGTCCGGATTTGTGTGAACAGAGATGGCTATACATAATAGGCGCAGTGTCTGAATGGAAGTTTGGACCTAAGTATGATCAAGGATTGAAAAAATCTGTAATAATGTTTTGTTTTATTGTTTCCTTCTTTTATTTGGCATGCATATCGTTTGGAGCATCACATTTCTTGATATACACAAATTTGAATACTGCTTTGCACCAAGCTTTGCACATTTGTGACAAATCAACTACCTGCTGCTTGGCCCTGAAGATGATGATGGTTCCCCCACCTACAGAAGACAGTGTTCTGGACACGGGTCAAAAGGAATCTTATCCTGAACTCTTTTCACTCATAGGATTTTCATGCCCTGAGGTCATTCCTGGGAGGCAGGTTTCTGAAAACTTGTGGCTGCATCACCAACCTGAACGTTTTAGGGGAAGTGCCAATCGAAGTGTGTGATGAAGAAAGATTTCCTTAGCTGACATATTCGTTACCATTATACCTTGTTATGCCCTTTGGACCATGCCACTATCACACTCTAGTTGCACACTTGTTATGGAAACCTTTTATTGTTGTATGAGAGAATATCAAGGACAAAAATATTGAGGAGCCAAAATATCACACCAACATTTTCATGACCAAAAATAGCTATAAGTTAAGTAGGTAAGTAGTGCATATAAGTATGCCTTTACTATTCTTAACTCCACATCATTCATGTACAAATATATAAGAATGGGGAAGGCCATGCAATTAAAAAAGGATGGGGGGCTGGCAATGGTCCTGAGGACCACATCCCACAGGGCCAGCCCTCTTTGTCCCAACGTGCACAGCGGTTTACTCTCGCTTGGAGGGAGCAATTTAAATCTCCCGCCAAGCGAGCAAACAGAGGGTCTTCTCCCAGCTGTTTTTCTATACTCTGAGCACTTTACCCCTGCTAACCAGTGTTAAAGTGCAGGTGCTCCTCTGTAAAATGTATGTGTAATTGGCTATCCATGAATGGCATATTTGATTTACTAGTAAGTCCCTAGTAAAGGGCACTAGAGGTGCCCAGGACTTGTAAATCAAATGCTACTAGTGTGCCAGAAGCACTAGTTGTACCATTCACATGAGTAGCCCTATAAACATGGCTCAGACCTGCCACTGCAGTGTCTGTAAGTGCAGTTTTAAACTGTCAATTCAACTTGGCAGGAGTACCCACTTGCCAGGCTCAAACTGTCCCTTTCTATACATGTAAGGCACCCCTAAGATAGGCCCTAGGGAGCCCTATGGGTAGGATGCAGGTTATGTTAAAGGTAGGGCATGTACTGATGTGTTTTACACATCCTCACAGTGAAATACTGCCAAACTAGGTTTTCACTGTGCAAGGCTTCTCTCTCTCATAGGTGAACATGGGGGATGCCTTTAAATATTATAAAAGTGCAGATTCCCTTTGAGAGCAGATAGAAATATGGAGTGTGGGGTCTCTGAATTCACAATTTAAAATACATCTGTTAGTGAAGTTGGTATTTAGATTGTTAGTTTGCAAATGCCACTTTTAGAGAGTAGGCATTTTCTTGCTCAAACAATTCTGTGACTCTGCCTGTTTGTGGATTCCCTGTCTGGGTCAGTTTGACAGTCGGGCTGTTTGTGAATCCCCTCTAGATAGTGAGACAAAGGGAGCTGGGGTGTGGCCTGCATATCCTGATGGGCCATCTTTGCTAGAGTGGAGAGAGAAGCGGTTACTTACACTTGAATGGGCTGTGCCTGCCGTCACACAGTGCTCTCTCCAACCACCTGGTGTGTCTGGGGCCTGGACTGAGCAAGGCAGGATCTTGCAAACAAAGAGATTCCCCTTTCATATTTACCAACTTCAAAGGCAGAAAGGGGTATAAGGGTATACGTTTTTGACTCAAAACCCCTGAAAATGAGATCATTTCTGGATTCAAGAGGAACATCTGCCAAGGAGAAGAGCTAAAGAGCTGAGGAGAAGTGCTGCCCCTTGCCTGTGACTGTGCTTTGTTGGGCTATCCTGCAGTTTCTACTTCTGCCTGTGAAAGGGGACAAAGACTGGACTTTGTTGTGCATTCCTGCTTGAGAAGAATCTCCAAGGGCTTGAACTGAGCGTGCCTCCTGTTTTGAACTCTCAGGGCCATTAAAGACTTCCTCTGCCAGCACCTGGACTCTCTGCTGAGACTCCTACCCTGCCGAGTGGTGCCCTATCCAGTCCTTGGACCTTTGAAAGATGAAATTGGCAGACAAAGAGCTGAAAATCCACCCACAGAACGCCGTGTGGTGAAATTTTCGATGCACCATATTCAATGTGGCTGATAAATGTTGCGGCACTAGCTTTGTGGCTGAAATCGATGCTCTACTTGCATTGCGGCTGGGAAATGGATGCATCGCGGCTTGAGAAATGACACGCAACATTCGCTTGTGGCTGCTGATAACGACGCAAACCCCATGCAGCGTGGTTTTCTAACACTGTGCGACCGGATTTTCCACGCATTGTCCCTGGGTGTCAAAGTTACCCCGACTCTGTGCAGATTTGGGATCCCCGGTCCAGAAATCGACGCATCACTCTCTTGCAAGGGAGAAAAACGATGTAGGGCCTCCCTTGCAACAAAGAAATCGACGCATCAATGGCTTTTCCAATGCATGCTTGCCTGTGCAGCTTTATTTTTGACGCAAACCAGGTACTTTGTGCAAAATCATCGTTTTCATTGCTTTCTATGGAATAAGGCTCTTTTTCTTTTGAAAATTCATATTTTAACTTGTCTCTGTTGGATTCCTGTTGTTTTGGTCTTGTTTGATTTAGATAAATATTGCCTATTTTTCTAAACTGCTGCGGTGTCCATTTTGTAGTGTTTTCACTGTATTACTGTGTGTGTTGGAACAAATACTTTACACATTGCTTCTGAGTTAAGCCTATCTGCTCATGCCAAGCTACCAAAGGGGTGAGTGGGGGTTAACCAGGTGTGTTTCCCCTTTGCCCTAAGTAGAGTGAGTGTCCTTGCTTGGACAGGTGGGTAATCTGACTGCCAACCAAAGATCCCATTTCTAACATATACATATGGAGTTAGGTATAGAAAATCTATCCATACTTGGCTGTCTATAAATTTGAGTTTCGATAGTCTGCTCGTGATATTGTGACCACTTGATATTCCATCTTTGATATTCGTAAACCACACCTTGATGTACAGACATTATTTCTGTTTCAGCAATCCACACGGTCCACTCTTCTTCCATTCAGGACAGATCCCTGAATGTACAATACTCAGTTTGGCTGTCAGCTATTCAGAATATCTGTCACCACTCTGTGGCTCCCTGGGCCATTTCAGAAATAGGCCTTACTTCTCCCCTCTTTCCTGTCCTTCTCCTTGGTGCACCTTTAACTGGGTGCCCTGGCTCAAACTGGGCCACTGTTTCTTATCATAATGAAAGCTCTACCCCCAGTGCATCTGTGAATTCATGCCTGCCCTGGAGAAGTGCAATACTGGCAGGCAGATCTGATGGTTGAAGGCACCGGACAGCTTTTCACTATTCAAGTAGTCCCCTGACCTACAGTTGAAAGGCGATCAGAGATCCTGCTGCAGGTGGCTGCAGTGAGTGATCGTTCGCCGACAAGGGGGTGCCTGGAGGGGTCCACAGGGCTCCTTTTCCTGCTCCAAAGAGGTGCCCTCAGGGGACACAGTGACTGTGCAACATCTGTATGTGGTGCACAATCAGTGCACCTCCAGACAGCTCATTTGCTTCAGTGCTTGCTTTTATTATATAGCACTGGTGCAAATGTTTACTCATTTGCGTGGACAATGCTTGCATACAAATGATTGAACGCCCCCTTGAGATGATGCTTGGGATACATATACAAGTGTGCAATATGTGTGCCTGCGCTATCTGTATTACAATCAATCAATCAATCAGGAATTTGTAAAGCGCACTACTCACCCGTGAGGGTCTCAAGGCACTGAGGAGGGGAGGGGGAGAAGGAGGTTGGAGGTGCTGCTACTGCTCGAACAGCCAGGTCTTGAGAAGTTTCCTGAAGGTAAGGAGGTCTTTCATCTAGCGCAGGTGGGTGGGAAGAGTGTTCCACGTTTTGGCGGCAAGGTGCGAAAATGATCTACCGCCGCTTGTAGTTCTGCAGACTAGTGAGACTGTTGCGAGGGCGAGGTCGACGGAGCGGAGATGCCGGGTCGGGGTGTAGAAGGAGAGTCATCTGTTGAGGTATTCTTGTCCGGTGTTGTGCAGTGCTGTGTGAGCTTGGGGGAGGAATTTGAAGGTGATTCTTTTGTTGGCTGGGAGCCAATGCAGGTTTTTCAGGTGGTCTGGGATGTGGCAGTGGCGGGGATGTCCAGGATGAGACGTGTGGAGGCGTTCTAGCAGCCTCTTCTGGAGTTTGGCTGTGGTCCCTGCATAGAGGGTTTTGCTGTAGTCCAGCTTGCTGCTTACGAGGGCTTGGGTGACTGTCCTTCTGGTTTCGGTGGATATCCATTTGTAGATCTTTCGGAGCATGCAGAGGGTGTTGAAGCAGGAGGAGGAGATGGCGTTGACTTGCTGGGTCATGGATAGTGAGGGGTCCAAGATGACTCCTAGGTTGTGTGCATGAGCGGTGGGAGTCTGAGTGGTTCCAAGAGTGTCAGGTCACCAGGAGTCATCCCATGCGGAGGGGGTGGAGCCGAAGATGATGACTTCCATCTTGTTGGAATTGAGTTTAAGGCAGCTGCTCTTCATCCATTCAACGATGGCCTTCATTCCTTCGTGGAGGTAGGTCTTGGTGGAGTCCTTGGTGAGGGAGAGGATCAGCTGGGTCTCGTTGGCGTATGAGATAATGTTGAGGTTCTGGGATCGGGCGATGCTAGCAAGCGGGGCCATGTAGACGTTGAAGAGGAGCGGGGTGAGGGATGAACCTTGGGGTACGCTGCAGATGACTTCGCTGGCCTCTGAGCAGAATGGGGAGGCGGACTCTCTGGGTTCTGCCGGTGAGAAAGGAGGTGGCCCAGTCCAGGGCTTTGTCGTGGATTCCAGCATTGCTGAGGCGTGAGCTTAGGGTGTGGTGGCAGACGGTGTCGGTGTATTACAGAAGGAGCCACACAAGCATCTATAGCCCATTCTGTAACACCTTGGGACAATAAAAGCGGAACCACACATCTGTTGCTCCATTTGGCCATATTTGATAATATGGTCCTTAGACTGTTGTGTAGTGTGGCCTAGGGAAGCTCGAGTAAAATGAACATACACATAGATCATTCATCCTAATGAGCCTGCAGAGTGGATTTCCGTGGCTTTCCAAAACAAAATCTGCTTCTCAAGAGCAATAAGACACCTTGCTATCTCTGCGTTCTGGGAGTTAAATTTGCTCAGCTTTAAGTAAGCTCATATAATGGCAAATATGAAAAACTCAGAGATAGTTAATGCATAGCTCCAAATCATTCCATTATTTTGCTGTTTAATATTCAGTATTGCTTGTAACTGAGTTGGGCTGTTCCTGGTTTTCTCAGCCTGGCTGTGTACATTTTTTTATTTCGGTTTTCCAAATGGAAGCTATGTTTTTTCAGTAGTCGCATGGTATGCCTATATTTTTAGAAATGTTGTTACCCCGTACAGGTATTTCAGACTCTTCCTGCGACCAGTGTTCTCTACTGAATGATTAGTCAAGATGTTGTCAGTGGTCTTCTGGGTCACAGTTCATGGTCGATTGTGAGTCACTTGAAGAGATGTACTTTTGTCACATTTTAGGGGACAGCGTCTGAAGGGTATGCTCTTTCAATCACTCAGAACTCCACAATAGATGTTCTGTCTTTCATAGCTTTCTTAAAAGCATGGTTGAGCAGGCTCTTCAAACCTCTGAAGACTTTTAAAAAGCATCTGGAGCACTCAGGGACATCACCTGCAGCGATGAGTGCAGTTTTGTACCATGAATAAGGAAATCTCAGCGGGGACATAGTTTTAAGGTTTATAGTGGAGGGTATTAGACAAAAGTTAAAGTAACCTCAGGTGCACAAAGATAACTGGGGCCTGTCATTATTATCAGAGTGTCCAGAAATGAATTTTCACCGTCTAGGCCTGAGAAATGTTTCTATGTTGAAAATATTGTCATTTTTATTGGCGTCAGAACAGAAATAGAAAAACGTTCTTAAAGGAAAGTATATAGAATTAGCTTTCTTGCACGTATAGAAAAAGTACATCACTATGTCATCGAGAATCCTACAACATTGAGCACTTTGAAGTACAATAAAACAGTTCATTTTGGCCCTGTGACTTCTAAAATATCTGTTCCTTTTCACTTTCCACTTTCCCTGACAGTTTTTTTATAGCACTTTGCTTAGATTGGCTTTTTCTCATACGATGTAACAGTTAGCTGGCACACTGGTACTTCTGTAAATGTACAACTTGGCAAAAGTTTGAAGAATTGTTTTTAAAAACGTTCTCTGAAACACATGGTGATCGGTCGCTGCTGGCAGTATTCTACACTTTCATGTGGCATAATTTCAAGCACTGCTATGCAGAGCAGCTAAACCTGTAATAGACAGCGATAGAAGTTTTCAGAAGAGATGCTATCATTTAGTATTCGTATAATTAAAGTATAGGGCGTGTTTAAAAAACAAAAAGTATTCTTCACTTAAGTGAATTACAGCTTTATCACATATATTCTGCTTGCTGGTCATCTCAGAAAATGTGTTACAAATGGAGATTGTTAACACATTTTAACCTGTTCTGCAGTAATACACAGTGAAACACAATAAAATGTATTAACTCAATAGATTGCCAACACAATCAACAGTTCCCCTCAGTTATTGTGATATCGCGGCAAGCTCCTGTGACTTCCTGGGCTTCATTAGTGAGCCCTTCATTACGATGGGACCGATTGCATCACTTACCTGCCCCACCAGAATTTTGTTATCCATGGGAACACAACAGACTCCTTTACTTTCAACGGGAGGGCACAGCTGCTGAAAACAGCCAAAATCTCTGTGTGAAAGCATGGGGGAAATGAGGAGTTATCATGGGAATCAGACCCGGAATTACAGATAGGCCAGTAATCATTCCTCATTTGCTAGTGGACCCTGACAATCCAAATTGTAATGGACTGGATCAGCCCCACCCCTAGTGTTAACTGGTGCCTTTGTTATTGGTGATACTCGGGGATAGGGAAAATATGTGCTGTTAAGTGGGCCACTTATTTTGAAGACCTGAGTTGTGACAGATGACTAGATCTAATACTCATGCACCCCTTAACTTCTTATGGCATTTCAGAACTTGATAGTTCCCAATGTGCACTCTAGCGGAGTTGCAAGAGCAGTTGTATCCACGCGGTATATTGGAATTTTAATAAAGAAAATAGATGTCTGTATAGTACCTTTAATAGTGACTTACACATACTCTGTGAGGTTAGTGGGTTTACTTAGATTGATTAGACATTTTGGTGCTACAACCTTGTGCTGGAGAATTCTACAAAGCTTGATTTTCCACAGTTCTGAACAGCAGTTTGGCTGGTATCACATTTAATAATGTTTTCAACAGCGATGTGTCTACTGAGAGAGAAAGACAACTTTAGGACACACAAAGCTATTAGAGGGCCCAAATAGAGTGTAGCACTAGTTCTCGTCTAAGGTAGTGAAGCTTCCACCAAACAGCTGACGTGAAGCTGTCAATCAGCCTGCCAATAACCAGGGTGAATTGGGAGTAATATAAACACAGTAGGCATGGATTAAATATCTCAACAACAAACCGTGCTGTTATATTGCTATAAAGCTCTTGTCACTGTGGCATAACCACAAATGTATGCGCCTTTCAAAGGTCCTATGTCAAATAGTTGTCAAGTTGGATCTCACATGTGCTTATACGCCCTTTCTTTCTCCATTGCAAACCAATTGCCTCTGAATCTGGCATTATTTGAAGGCAATTTTAAGTTGAGTTTGTCATACGTAATCCACCAGTGCATTCACTGCTCTCTGCACGCCGTAAGGACTCAGGCCCATATTTATACTTTTTTTGTGCTGCATTTGTGTCATTTTTTTATGCAAAAGCAGCGCAAACATTCAAAATACAATTATCTTTTTTGTATTTTTGTGCTGCTCTTGCAACACAAAATGATGCAAATGCGGCACACAAAAAGTATAATTATGTGCTTTAGTTCGTATGAGAGCTATTTTACCTTCATTGTGTAAAGCATCCTCCATTTGACCCATCCAGAGTAGGATATACATGTGCAATGATTTGCGAATAACCTCTAAGCCAATCAAGGAGAAATTAAATGCAGTGTTTGGTAGGATACAGCCTCAGCAAACCTGGTAAACCGAAAAGTCCCAAGGACCTGTGGTGTCATGCTATTTGCATACATTTCTGCCAGGGTTTTCAGAGACATTATGAATATGACTCAAAGTAGGTGACAACTACTCCCATGTACAACTACTACATCCAATGTAAACATCTGTCAATACTACTAAAAGATCTAGAGACGTCAACTAAAGCGCATTGCAATGGCACCGCAATAAGTAGCTAGCTAACCATGTCGATGAGTGACATAACATTTGCAAATATCAGCACCCCCATTCTTGTTGAGTTGGAGGCAACTTGCATTTTTATGCATCTAAGTGCTGAGCACCAATTCCAAAGCTAAATGGCAATTAGTTAGTATTTAGAGGATTTAAAACATGCTCCAGTTGTGTGGTAGTATTCAATCACCCCAGTCAGTTAACCATTGAGTGAGGAAAGAAAGAATTAATGGAAAGAGTCCACAATGGGAGATGGAGACCTTTTTTTTTTAAATATTGTGTTTTATTATGCCTTTGGTGCAAAAAGTTTCAGATGCTTTTGATTTGAATTTGCTTTTTACCACTTCCTCCACAGTAACAGTAGCTTCAAAGGATACAAAATAGACACTCAATATAGTAGGATTTGCTCCTATGTAGACTCCAAAGATTTTCAAAATATGCTAAGTACACATAAGTTTACTCATGGCTAAGTTACACATGCTATTACCAAGTAATGATTCATTTGAAACCACCTCTCAAGCTGTTTTGTGAGAGTGCGAATTTTCTAATATGTTTATTAATGATTTTCATACTAAGATGTGTAATGAATTAACGTGTAAAATGAGTAACTTTTGAAAAATGATCGTTCATGTTCATTTTCTGTCCTTAACTGAGCAAAATTCTAACTAAATGCTGTGGTTATTTTCCATAATTCAAAGCTTACAAAAAGTGTTTTCGAAGTTTGTGTCAATGAGCCCACAGCTACCCCTAGTGGGTTACAGCTTTATGTCCTACAAGGTCATGTGTTAACCGAGCATTGCATAAGTTGAAATGTCCTATTGTTTGAGAATGTTACTAATATCTGGTATTTTCTCAAGGAAGGAAGTGAAGTGAAACAGTAAAAGTTTCTTCCTGAGACAAGACATTTGAGAGGCGATGAAACAATGGATCTACAGACAAGACGGAAGAGGAATTGTTATTATTGAAGAAAAAGTTATAGTTAGTGTAGATTTGTTGTGTTTTAGGTCATCAATTTTTTTGTTGAAAGGCTGAAAAGTAACCAACCCATAGATTGACCAATCATCAGCTTATTAGGATTTAGTATAACAATTGGGTAGGATTCTTGGGGGAAGAGTTTTGAGAATTAGAGATCCTATGTTAGAGAGGTGCAGAGATTTCTGAAGGTTTGAGTTTAGCTGAGCGGGTTTAGTTGTTGTTCGGCCCAAATCTTCTGATGATACAACTGCTGGTGTCCCCTGGCCAAAGCAAGGTATTGACTGTTCACTATTGGTAAAGTATGTCATTGAATGATATGATGTGTCTCTTTTGCTTTTCAGGTAGCAGCTGCAACTAATGATTAAATTGCTGCACACTAATAATATTTATTTTTATTAATCAAGTTAAAGAGTTTTCTAAATTTGTGTTACTAAATTCTTTTTACATGAAGCCCAACATGTTGATGCTAATTGGTGGTTAGTGAGGGAACTAATTTGAAATGCTCATGACTTATCTTGAAATCATTTTAATACTGAACTAATGTATACTTTGCCTTCATTACCAGTTTTTGTATTATTAATAAGCGTGATTCTTTTGGAGATAATTTGTTTTATTGTCCTAATCAGATTGAAATATATAAGATGTTTTAATCAACCGCTATTGATCCTATATGCTCATCATTTGTGTTTGAGAGTTATTTTCATAACATTAGCATTGTTAATATAGGGAAATAAATTCATAAATTCTTCTAATAAGCTGGTGTGGTTATTGAGTGTGGTTTAATATTATTGATTGTGATTGACTTTTGTTGATGCTCACATCGCTCATTGATGACATCCCCTCAAACCAATGTTGCTTCGATCCATCGTCCTCTAGTGCAGAATCCACTATTCATTGTAAATAATAGCTAGGATTCCGTGGCGCTGCAGCAGTTGCTAGAGCTCCCACCGTCACCATGTTTTCCCAAGTCCTCATTACCTCATTACTACCAGTTTTCCTTTTAAATTAAACATAGTTTTCAAGGATTGTTATGCCTTTCCTGTTTTCCCTCATGTTTTATGTACCTCTCTATTCAACATACTGGAGTAATGTCTCACCTATTCTTATGAGGTGCAGTTCCTTAACACTGTCGAGAACAGATGTACATTAAACAGCAAGAGAACATATATATAAGCAGCAATCACTTTTTAGTTGAAACATTTGGGGCCGATCACTGCTCATATCATGTGATACCATAGGGAAAGCAAGTCAAATGGTAACAGATCTCCAGGGGTGAACAAGATGTCAGTCAGAGCCATACATTTTCCAAAATGTCTCATAAAATCAAATGGTCTTTTGCTTGCAACTGACCAGTGAAGGTACCTAAATTTGTTTCCGGGCTAACATCAATAAGTGATGCAAATCCTTATAACAGCTCTGAAGAATTTCTGAATTTAACATATTTCACCTAGCTGTTGTACAAAAAGATGAGTTATGTCTGAGCCAACCGGCACGAAAGCCATTCGTCTGAGTTTCAAAATCTCCTGACAGTTTAATGAACATACTTTCAGATAATCTACTAATTTCAAACAACAGAATATCACATTTTCCTGGTGGAAAATAGGTAATAATAATAATGACCAGCTGTTGTTGAGAATATTATTTGGAGCTTGACAAATAAATGTTGATAGCCAGTGAAAGATATGTGTTATGGCTGTTTCTTGGTAACCAAGCAAATTGGTAAAGTCAGGGTTCTTTAAGGAGGCACATCTTCAACTTTTTCCTAATTTGAATCAGTGTTGTGTTCCAGATCTGGAGTGCATAGATGGAAAATGTCTGCTGTTTCAGGCAAAATGCATATTTGTAACCTTGGGCCTGAAATTCATGCAAGTACAGACAGAACCCAAGACATTGTAAATCCTTTGAAAGTCTGGTTATATTCCACAAAAATCATGTCTAATAGGGGTGTAACTTGCAACAAGATCGTATTTTTGTTTTTGATAATACTAATATACTCAATCTGACCCCCTGATACCATCAAGCTCTCCCAATCTCGACTGAAGCAAGTACCCGGATCACATGAAACACCATCACCACAGATGAAACCACCTCAGTCATGAAATTCATTCACACTGGACCCCATTGAACTCCTGGCCTCTCCACGCCTTCAGCAAAGGACTCACCTCCATCAGTGTAGCTCTCACTCTGATCCTCAATGCCTCCATCAACACGGACACTTTTCTGGAAGCCTGGAAGGATGCCGTGGCCCTACTGTCTTCAAAGTTTACATCGGTCAACATCAATATTCTCTCCTACAGTTAGAACACACAGCATATTCTCTCCCTTTCAGACAAATCTCCTAAAAGAAGGAACAAATTTACCACGTGCAGGTCCAAAGTGGACACCTGTCTGAAGTCAGACTGTCTCAAGCTGAAGACACACAAGAAAGAAGTGGTGGTCTTTGGAAATGATGCCTCTCTGTGCAATTCCACCAAGTGGCCTACTGGCCTTGGACCCACACCCACCCCGAGCACACATGCCATAAAACTGAGGTTCATCATCAATCAACAATCTGTCCAGTTAGGTTCACAGCACCACTGCATCCTGCTTCCACACTCTAAAAACACTGAGAAATATTTACAAGTGGCTACTGATCTATACTAGGAAGACTGCCACCCAATCAACAGCAGGCTGGACTATTCTCCGTATGCGTCCCAACCTCTCACGCAGGACACACATTACACCACACCTGAGGGAGCTCCACTACCTCCCAATTCACAAGCACATGCATTTCAAGCTTCTCACCCACACAAACAAATTATTGCACAACATGGGCTCAGACTACCTCAACAACTACATCCACTTTCATCAACCATTCAGGCACCTCCACTCAGACAAATTCCTACTAGCACACATCCTGAGCATTCACAGAAGCAGAACCAGACATTGAGGGGGTCATTCCAACCCTGGCGGTCGGTGTTAAAGTGGCGGCCAACCCTCCAACAGGCAGGCGGTAAAAAAAAATGGAATTCTGACCCTGGCGGGAACCGCCAACACAGCCTGTCACTTTAACACTCCGACCGCCACGGCGGGACAAACAAACAGCACGGCGGTCACGGCCAACAGACAGGCGGCAGACAATGTACCGCCCACCCTATCACAACTCACCAATCCGCCACCTTTTCCGGGGCGGGAGCCCCGCCGATAAAAACACGGCGGAAACAGACTACGAACGGGAAAACGCTCACCTCTATACACTCCACGAGGAATCTGGACAGCATGGAACCCGAATTAAACATCCTACCAGCTATTGTCTACCTGCTCCTCTACCAGGAGCACGAACGCCGGCGCAGACGACAACGGTGAGTACTGCACCTACGACACAGGGGAGGGGGAAGGAGAAAAGGTTACGGGCACACACATACGCGACACAACCCCCCCCAAATCCCTACACCCCACTGCAGAGCAACAAATCAGAGTGACACCCCCCAAGCCCCCCAGAATAATGCAAAGACAAAATAAAATGATCATTAAAATTGAAGTATATTATAGCATATTTGAAGTTAAGTGAAATATGAAATATATAAATAAAATATATGACAACATGAACAATATATACATAGCCCAAAAGTCCGGCACATATTGGCTACCTTCCATTGTTCGTGGGCCAATGTGCATAAACACATGGGCAAAGCCCACACACGAGACCCGATTCCATTGGAGAGAACACTGCTGGGGCATCAGATAATAAAACTACAGGTACCTCAGGGGGAAGGGGGTGCACCTCAGCCACATGAGTCCACGACGCCAGATCCACGAGGGGCCTCCATGCCCACTGTACCATCCTGGGGAGTGCAAAGCCACAGTCTCTCAAGTCTCTACAGTGGGTGGATTGCCCACTGTTACATCCTGGGGAGTGCAAAGCCACAGTCTCACAAGTCTCTACAGTGGGTGGATTGCCCACTGTTACATCCTGGGGAGTGCAAAGCCACAGTCTCTCAAGTCTCTACAGTGGGTGGATTGCCCAATGCTTTATCCTGGGGAGTGCAAAGCCACAGTCTCTCAAGTCTCTACAGTGGATGGATTGCCCACTTCTTTATCCTGGGGAGTGCAAAGCCACAGTCTCTCAAGTCTCTACAGTGGGTGGGTTGACCACTGTTACATCCTGGGAAGTGCAAAGCCACAGTCCATTAGGTGGATTACAGACTCCACTGGTTATGGAGGAGGCATGTTGGCCAGAGTGCTTTTTGAAGCCCTGCCCGACACAGATCCGGCCCTGCCAATGGGCCAGCGGTGCTTGAGATGAAGGGCCCAGCAGAGCGGTGCTTGACAGGAAGGGCCCAGCGGAGCGGTGCTTGACAGGAAGGGCCCAGCGGAGCGGTGCTTGAGAGGAAGGGCCCAGCGGAGCAGTTCGGAGACGGCGGTGTCCAGCGGAGAGGTGCTTGACAGGAAGGGCCCAGCGGAGCGGTGCTTGAGATGAAGGGCCCAGCGGAGCAGTTCAGAGACGGCGGTGCCCAGCGGAGCGGTGCTTGACAGGAAGGGCCCAGCGGAGCGGTGCTTGAGATGAAGGGCCCAGCGGAGCATTTCAGAGACGGCGGTGCCCAGCGGAGTGGTGCTTGACAGGAAGGGCCCAGCGGAGCGGTGCTTGAGATGAAGGGCCCAGCGGAGCGGTGCTTGACAGGAAGGGCCCAGCTGAGCGGTGCTTGACAGGAAGGGCCCAGCGGAGCGGTGCTTGACAGGAAGGGCTGAGCGGAGCAGTTCAGAGACGGCGGTGCCCAGCGGAGCGGTGCTTGAGATGAAGGGCCCAGCGGAGCGGTGCTTGAGATTAAGGGCCCAGCGGAGCAGTTCAGAGACGGCGGTGCCCAGCGGAGCGGTGCTTGACAGGAAGGGCCCAGCAGAGCGGTGCTTGAGATGAAGGGCCCAGCGGAGCAGTTCAGAGACGGCGGTGCCCAGCGGAGTGGTGCTTGACAGGAAGGGCCCAGTGGAGCGGTGCTTGAGATGAAGGGCCCAGCGGAGCGGTGCTTGAGATGAAGGGCCCAGCGGAGCGGTGCTTGACAGGAAGGGCCCAGCGGAGCAGTGCTTGACAGGAAGGGCCCAGCGGAGCAGTTCAGAGACGGCGGTGCCCAGCGGAGCAGTGCTTGACAGGAAGGACCCAGCGGAGTGGTGCTTGTCGCGGCGGGGCCCTGTTCAACGGTGCTTGTCACGGCGGGGCCCTGTTCAGCGGTGCTTGTCACGGCGGGGCCCTGTTCAGCGGGGCCTGTCTTGGCGGGGCCCTGTTCAGCGGTGCTTGTCTTGGCGGGGCCCTGTTCAGCGGTGCTTGTCTTGACGGGGCCCTGTTCAGCGGTGCTTGTCTTGGTGGGGCCCTGTTCAGCGGTGCTTGTCACGGCGGGGCCCTGTTCAGCGGTGCTTGTTGTTCAGCGGTGCTTGTCTTGGCGGGGCCCTGTTCAGCGGTGCTTGTCTTGGCGGGGCCCTGTTCAGCAGTGCTTGTCACGGCGGGGCCCTGTTCAGCGGTGCTTGTCTTGGCGGGGCCCTGTTCAGCGGTGCTTGTCACGGCGGGGCCCTGTTCAGCGGTGCCTGTCTTGGCGGGGCCTGTTCAGCGGTGCTTGTCTTGGCGGGGCCCTGTTCAGCGGTGCTTGTCACGGCGGGGCCCTGTTCAGCGGTGCTTGTCTTGGCGGGCCCTGTTCAGCGGTGCTTGTCACGGCGGGGCCCTGTTCAGCGGTGCCTGTCTTGGCGGGGCCCTGTTCAGTGGTGCTTGTCTTGGCGGGGCCCTGTTCAGCGGTGCTTGTCACGGCGGGGCCCTGTTCAGCGGTGCCTGTCTTGGTGGGGCCCTGTTCAGCGGTGCTTGTCTTGGCGGGGCCCTGTTCAGCGGTGCTTGTCTTGTGTTCCAAGGGAACCAGATCTGGCCAATATTTCCCGCTCAGTCGCCATCTGACCTTTTGCTTGCGGGGCCCTCCTGTGCTGGAGTCCTGGGCCCGTGGGTGTCCTCCGTCACACCCGAAATGGGGCTGGTGGGGCCCTCCTGGGCAGCTCGCCTGCTGCTGGACTTGTCCGCCCTGCTGCCCTTGCCCTCCTTCGCCGAATCTCTGGGGCCCTTGCCTCCCTTTGTGGATGTGCCAGGTGACGGTGCAAGGGTAGTGTCCTTGGGGGCAGCCGTCTCAGGCCTGTCGTGCCGGCCCTTCCCTTTTTTGGTTCTTTTCCCAGGGGGTGGGCTGGCTGTCCCCTTGCTGCTGGCCGATGTTCCTGCCCTAGGAGCTGGTGGACTCCAATAGCCCTGAACTATGGTCCTAGTAGGTGCAGGGCTTGTGGTGGCTGAGGTGCTGTTTGGACTCTTACGAGATGGAGGGGGTGGGTCAGGTGATGCAAAGAGGTTAATTTTGGAGAGGAAAAACTTTTTAGGAGCAATGGGAAGGGTAGGTGCAGTGGGTATGGGAGTGGAGGAAGAGGATGTGGTTGTAGGAGAGTCAAGAGTGCTGTCTTTGGGTGCAGGTGCTTGTGACGGAGGCTGTCGTGAGGTGGATGGCTGTTGGGTGGGTGGCTGCCTGCGTTTGTGTGGTTTGGAAGAGGGGGTGACAGACACAGTGGGAGAGGACACAGGGGACGTGTAAATGGCAGTGGGGGTGGTGTCTGCACGTGTGCGGAGTGTTCTGGTGGGTGTGCTGGTGATGGACGTACTGGCTGATGGTGGTGTGCATGTAGGTGTAAGTGGAGACGTGACAGAGAGGGAGGAGGGAGACAAGGAGGAAGGGGACACAGAGGAGGCAGTGGCTGTTTTCATGTCTGCATGTGGATGTTGCTTGGGTGAATGCTTGTGTGATCTGTGGTGCTTATGTCTGGATGAGCTGCCCTTGGGTGTTGATGTGTGTGCAGGCTGGTCTGTAGGTGTGTCTGGGATAGGCAGAGGAACAGGGGAGTGGGACTGGGTGGAGGGAGTTGGAGGAGGGAGGCTGGAGACAGGGACAATGGCTGCCGTCAGTGCTGAGGCCAGAGCGTTGAACGATCGCTGATGGGCAGCCTGACCCGAATGAATGCCCTCCAGGTATGCATTGCTCCGATGCACCTCCCTTTCTACCCCCTGGATGGCATTCAAAAGGGTAGACTGCCGAACAATGAACGTCTGGAGGAGGTCAATGATCTCCGCACTGAGGGCAGCAGGGGTAACTGGGGCAGGGCCTGAGGTGCCTGGGGCGAAGGAGATGCCCGGCTTCCTGGCCGAGCGGGCACGGGGAGAACGCTGAGGGGCTGCTGGGAGGGCGGAGCTGGTGCGCTGGGTGGCGGCTGTACCTGTTGTTGCGGTGGGCACGAATGTTGCCGCCACCACAAGGGAGCTCCCTTCCGAGGACGTGTCGGTGTCGCTGACGTCTCCACGGGTCCTGTTGTGGAGCTCCCCTCGCCCTCCGTCTCACTGGTGAACTCGGAGTCGGTTGCATGGCCCTCCGGGGCCATGTGAGATGCAGCTCCCTCGTGCGCCGATGCCACTTCTCCTCCGCCTGATGATGCTAATGCACACATGAACAGGAAAACCAAAAAAAAGGGGGGGGAGAAGAAAGAAAGACATGTTGGGTGCATGCATTGACGACACCGTTGGCTGAGAGGACAGACACAGAAGCCCCCTGCACTACGCCGCGCACTCGGGGTACACTACTCAATTATTGTGACTTGGCCTACAAGTCTATGGACGACAAATGCACACATAGGTGAGCCCGAGCCATGGATAGCTGTACTTAGCACCCTACAGAGGTGGGGGACGGGGGCACAGGGCCATGCCTTACAGAGGGGCCTAGCCTACAGAAACCGCCCTGGCCTAGAGATAGCCACAGCCCTCCTCCCCCACCCAGACACCTCCACTGTGCGCTAATATAGCAGAATGTGCTGATACTCACCCCCTTGTGTCTGCTGTGATGTCCTCACGCGCCCATCCAAATCGGGGTAGGCCACCGCCAGGATCCGGGACATCAGGGGGGTCAATTGCCATGTGGCACCCCTCCTAGGTTGGGAGGCCATCCCCAGCAGAGCCTCGGCGGTCTTTCTGCTCCCGCGGGGGATGTCCTCCCACCTCTTGCGGCAGTGGGTGCCCCGTCTGTTGTGGACTCCCAGGGCCCGGACGTCCTTGGCGATGGCACACCAAATGTCTATCTTCTGATGGGCGCTGACCTATGTGACATATACAGGGTGGGAAAAGGAATATCATCACTTTTCTGCATGGTCGATGTGAGTGGCCCCCCCTCCCCAACCTTGCCATGTGGCACATGCTCTCATCTGTCGTGCAATGCATTCCTCATTCGCTCCCCTCACCACCATCGTTCATTCACCCCACTCAACCCAGGCATTGCCCACTAAGCATGGTCCCAGTGTACTCACCTGTTGGTCTGGAGGACCGTAGAGTAGCGCATACTGGGGGAGGACCCCATCCACGAGTGTCTCCAACTCTTCTGAAGTGAAGGCAGGGGCCCTTTCCCCAGTCGCAGCAGCCATTGTCACTTCCAGACCGAGGTCACAGCAGCACTTGCAGTATAGGTCCTCTCCTGTGGATGATCAGGTCTCCAGTGATTAAGCAGATAGAAAATGGCGGTCACGCCAGCGGCGGTGCGTACCGCGACCGCCGGCGCGCATCCTCATTGGCTCCTGAAACCCATAGGGTTCAATGTTAACCAATGCGGCTTTGCACCGCGGTCTTCGACCGCCTACCGCCACGGTGTGCCACGCCATCGCAATGAGCTCACATCCCATTGTCACACTTCACAGGTCAGGCAGCCGCCATTTCAAAGGCCCACATGGCTTAATTTCTACTGTGTCACACAGGCCTAGGCCTTGCATTGCCACTCATACAAGCCATTCAATGCATAGAGAATCGTGTACTGTGCAAGCTGTGTGAACGTACCTGTGGGTTGATTGACTCTGTGCTCCATGTTGTCCTTCGTAGGCACCGTCCGCTGGGACTTGTGAGGAGATGGAGGGCTGTTCCCGTGTACAGACCGCTGGTGGACCTGTCGACAATGGAAGAACGACATGTCATACTCACATACAGACTTGACCGTGCCACTATACAGGAACTGTGTGCCCAGCTGGAGCCAGACCTGGTGTCACCCATCCGCCAACCCACTGGGATTCCCCCTCTAGTGCAGGTTCTGTCAGTACTCCATTTTTTGGCAAGTGGATCATTCCAAACAACAGTGGCCATTTCATCTGGGATGTCTCAGCCTATGTTTTCTAAGGTTTTGTCCAGAGTGTTGTCTGCCCTGATGAAATACATGCGGAGCTACATTGTTTTCCCTGAGGTGGAGGATTTGGCTACAGTGAAGGATGATTTCTATACCCTTTGACATATTCCCAACATCATTGGTGCCATTGATGGGACCCATGTGGCTTTGGTACCCCCCAGAGGAAGTGAACAGGTGTACAGGAACAGAAAAAGTTATCATTCGATGAATGTCCAGGTGGTCTGTTTGGCAGACCAGTACATCTCCCATGTAAATGCCAAATTCCCTGGGTCAGTGCATGACGCGTACATCATGCGAAATAGCAGCATCCCTTATGTGATGGAACAGCTACAGAGAGTGTGTGTGTCACATTAGTGTGTGGCTAATAGGTGACTCTGGTTACCCCAACCTGTCCTGGCTACTGACCCCAGTAAGGAATCCCAGGACAAGGGCAGAGGAACGGTACAATGAGGCCCATGGGCGTACTAGGAGGGTGATCGAGCGGACGTTCGGCCTCCTGAAGGCCAGGTTTAGGTGCCTGCATATGACAGGTGGATCCCTAATGTACTCACCAAAGAAGGTGTGTCATATCATCGTGGCCTGCTGTATGCTTCACAACCTGGCTTTGCGACGCCAGGTGCCTTTCCTGCAGGAGGATGGTCCAGATGGTGGTGTTGTGGCAGCGGTGGAACCTGTGGAGAGTGAAGAGGAGGAAGACGACGGGGACGACACAGACAACAGGGACAGAGTGATACTACAGTATTTTCAATAACACACAGGTAAGAATCAACACCGGCATTTTACAATTACTTACAGTCTCCTGCCTCTCTACTGTCTGTCCTATTCCCCCAGTGTATGTTAACTGAGTTGTGACTTTCCCTTCCAATTTCAGAGATGTGGCCCCCACTGCGTGACCTCTGCTTTGTTTCCCCATGGACTACAGCTGTGTGACAGTGGTATGTTTTCATCACTGTGTAACTGGACATTTTGGCAGCATTATGTTTAATACATTTGTTCACAATACAGGCAGACTCCAGATTGTTTTTGTGCAATACGTGTTTTTATTAAAAAGCTGAATTTAGGGACATGGTGGGAAATCGGTGATGGGTGATGGTGGAGGAATGTCCATGGCAGAGTCCAGCTTTTCAGTCTCACAGGTGCATTGTCCATATGCCTGTGGAAGGTGGAGCAGGGGCAGTTCAAGGTTGGACAGGGTGACAATGTGGGACAATGGGATAACATCAGGGGGTATCCTTTGCTGGCGGGGGTCTTGACATCCTACTCTGTCTTCTTACGAGATCTCGGGCCCCGCTTGCGGGGTGGTTCTTCTTCTGCAGGAGGTGGGGTTCTGGTGGCCTGTTGTTGTGTGGGGGCCTCCTGTCCACTAGCGCCGGTGGAGGTGGTTGCCTGTTCTTGGTCCATGCTAGTGACAGGGGCCCTTTGTGGTGCCACATGGTCCCGCAATGTGGTGACAATCTGGTTGAGTGCCCCTACGATGGAGCCCATTGCGGAACTGATGGTTCTAAGTTCTTCCCTGAACCCCATGTACTGTTGCTCCTGCATGACCTGGATCTCCTGGAACCTGGCCAGTACCGGCGCCATCGTCTCCTGGGAGTGGTGGTATGCTCCCATGATGGAGGAGAGGGCCTCATGGAGAGTGGGTTCCCTGGGCCTGTCCCCCCACTGTCGCACAGCAGCCCTCCCAGTTCCCCTGTTTCCCTGGGCCTCTGTCCCCTGGTCCGTGTGCCCACTACCACTGCCCCCAGGTCCCTGTTGTTGTTGGGGTGGTGGGTTAACCTGGGTGCCCTGTAGTGGTGGACACACCGCTGATTGACGTGTCCTGAAGACAGAGGCATGGGCCCGCTGGGTGGGAGCTGTGCTGGTGTTCCCAGAGGGGGTTGGGTCTGCTGTGGCCAGTGGCTGTGTGAGGGGAACCGACTGTCCAGAGGTCCCCGATGGTCCGGGCTGGTCATCTGGGTCCAGGGAGACAGAGCTGCTGTCATCACTGGTGGCCTCTTCTGGAGGTGGGAGGGACATTTCTGTACCCTCCTGGGCAGTGTTGTGGCGTTCGGGTCCTGCAGGGGTATAGAGGTATGGTTATTGCTTCAGTGTGTGCCATATCGGTCAATGGGTGGGTGCCCGTGTACCCCAGGGCTGGCATTCCTGTGTGTGGGCGTTTGTGAGGGTGGCTTGTGGGGGAGATTTGTATGTGCAGTGGGCATGCTTTGGTGATGGGTGTCCATGCTTTGTGGACGCATGCAGGTCTAGGTGTTGGGATGGTGGGATGGGTGGGTTGTGATGGTGAGCCATTAGCAAGGAGTAGGTGTGATGGGGGTGGGGGTGAGGATGGGGGTATGATTTGGGATGCAGGTGGGGTGGGGGTGGGAAGAAGTAGTTAAGATTTGACTTACCAGAGTCCATTCCTCCAGATACTCCTGCGAGGCCCTCAGGATGCAGGATGTGCAAGACTTGCTCCTCCCATGCTGTGAATTCTGGGGGAGTAGGTGGGGATCCGCCACCAGTCTTCTGCACCGCGATGTTGTGCCTTGATACCATGGAACGCACCTTCCCCCGTAGGTCGTTCCACCGCTTCCTGATGTCATCCCGATTTCGTGGATGCTGTCCCACAGCGTTGACCCTGTCGACTATCCTTTGCCATAGCTCCATCTTCCTGGCAATGGTGGTGTGCTGCACCTGTGTCCCGAAGA
Organism: Pleurodeles waltl; assembly: GCF_031143425.1. Taxonomy (NCBI): domain Eukaryota; kingdom Metazoa; phylum Chordata; class Amphibia; order Caudata; family Salamandridae; genus Pleurodeles; species Pleurodeles waltl. The sequence continues at coordinate 1,035,224,947 of NC_090439.1, forward strand.
GCTGGGGCTCTACCCGAACTATTTCCTCCACCATGACCCGGAGTTCGGCGTCTGAGAACCGGGGGTGTCTTTGGGGTGCCATATGGTGGTGTGGATGAGGTGTGGGGTGGTGTATGTGTTGTAGAGTGTGGTGAGTGTGGTGATGTGTGGTGTTTTGTGCGTGGATATTGTGTGGGTGATGGTGTGGTTTGCCTCTGTGTGATGGTGTTGTCTAAGCAGTGCTGTCTATCTCTGGCTTTCTGTCGTTTTTTTTTGTCGTAGGGGTTTGTGGGTGATGTGGGTGTGTGTTTTATATTGTATTGGGTGTGTTGTTTGTATGTGTATCAGGTGTGTGTATTTCAAATTGTCCAATGTAGTTGTGTTTTGTAAGGGTGTGTGTATTTTGACCGCGGCGGTGTGTACCGCCAATGGAATATCGCGGTTGAAAGGCCACCGCGGTGTTATGGCGGTCTTCTGACCGGCGGTAAGCGCCTTTTACCGCCGAGGTCAGAATGACCCCCTGAGTCTTGTCTTACATCATAGAACAACCTCCTGCTACATGTCAGAGCCTCCATCTCTCTTCCTGAATTCCACAAGAAGTTGATGTCTTGGCTCATTGAGTAAGTCCCCCACCCCTCTCTTAGGGCTGACTTTACCCATCTGCACAGTGCAGAATACCCTCATGGAAGATAGTGTGCTTAATAAATACTTATAACATAACACTATATGACATTCATATAATAATATGTTCTGTATTTGTGAGTTTCAGAGTATTCTTTTCGCATACATTTGCACAATATCTTAGAATGTGTGAGATCCTATTACATGAGATCTTGCACCCTGCCGTGCGCCATAGATTGACCTTGTGGACCTCATGTAAAAGGGTCCAATGTATTACAGTGTCACAGGGGTTCCATCCCCTCGTACACTTTATATTTTTCCTGCCCAGTGCGAGCAGAAAGGAAGGCTGCTTCCAACTGGGTGGGAGTAAAACACTAGATTGCTCCCATCTGGACGGAGCAAAGGAAAAACCGCTCTCAGCAGAATGGGAGGAAAAAAGTGTAAACTGCTCCCACCAGCACCCTTGATGAGTGCTGGCTTGGGAGCTGGCGGGGCTGCGGAGTCCATAGGCCTCCCCCAGTGGTTCCACAGGCAGTGAAGGTTGTGTGTGTCAATGGTGGGACCAGTGCACAACTTAAAGAAAAAGATTACTGGCTCTTGACACACGCTTGATGGATGCTGGCAGGGCCTGATGGCCATGGACCTTATCAGTAAGCTCCCAACATTGCCTAAATTTGTTGTGTTCCCAGGTGGGACCAAGGCACCCAACTCAAAAAATAAATAAACACAGGTGTGAATATGAAATTAGCAGATTAACTCATTTGATATGCTCTTCTCCTGCCAGGAAGCATGTCATAATGTCCTACAAGGGCATTTTGCTTGTTTATTAGATCTTGATGGTGTCCCACAAAGGGGTAGGGTCACCACCAATCACTTTTATATGTTGTGGGGAACTGCAGGGAGTGCTGCAGCCCTCTACCCCTAGAACATTCAAATTAAATGGCAATACGTCTGCTAGGTTATTGAAAACATGATTCCAGGAAAGTTCACCATCTTTTCTAAAGTAATCTTGGCCAGATGTATCAAACCTTTTTGCATTTGCAAATGGTGCAAATGTCTGTTTGAGAATGCAAAAATGCATTTTCGGATGTATGAAAGGCATTCGCAGTGCGAAAATAAGAAATCGCAAAAATAGCGAATTTTAGCAATTGAGACATGAATTAGCATGTTGCACACAGCGTATCGTAAATAGCGATATGATTTACCGAATTGCAATTTACGAAACACTAATTGCGATACAGATTTGCAAATCGCAGATAGCGATCCGCTAAATCGTGACGCTATTTGCAATATGCAGATTGCGGCATGCAAAAACGGATTCGCCATGCGATGCATCAAAAAATCGCAAATTGCGATTATTCGCAGAATGGCCGTTTGCACATGCAATTTACCACGAACTGAAACCAAGTGGTAACCAGGTGCAACCTATATAAAGAGGCTCAGAATGCCTCAGCTCCTCTTCCACAATGGCTGCACTCTACGTCATGGTGAGGAGAATGAGGATCTTGGCAGGTTTGAGAGAGAGGAGGAGACAGGAGTGCATTTTCAGAGTGTGCATCACCGTTTTTGACCAGACTGAGAAGGAAATTTATGAGAAGTACAGGTTGAGCTCAGCCATGATACTTGACCTGATATCTGAGCTACAACCCATGCTGCAGCGCACAACACACAGGATCAGTAGCATACCCACCCATGTGCAGGTGTTATGCTCCCTGCACCTGCTAGCCTTAGGGAGCTATCAAGGGGTCATAGCAGCAGCTGGAGGGGTATCACAGAGTGCCCTCTCTAGATTTCTCAACGCATTTCTCAATGCCATGCTGAGCAGAATACAACTGTACATACGATTCCCCAACACCCCACAGGCATTACAACAAACTAAAGTTAATTTCTACCAAATAGCACAGTTCCCACATGTCCTAGGTGCCATCGATGGGACACATGTAGCAATCTGTTCACCATCGGCCACCGAGTATGTGTATCGCAACCGTAAAAAACATCATTCAATGAACATACAGGTGATATGCAATGCCTCCTACATCGTTACAGATCTCGTGGGCAGATACCCAGGGAGCACACATGACTCCTATATCTTTCACCACAGCGGGATACACACAAGACTGCTAGCTGGGGAGTTTGGTGAAGGATACCTACTAGGTAATTTGATAGTTCAGAATAATGCATGTAAGCGCGAAGACAGACAGCACATGTACTCATTCTACTCTCTGTGCATTCAGGAGACAGTGCCTATGCTATGCGCACCTATATGCTAACTCCCTACCTGAGCCCTGCAACTCCAGCAGAGAGGAGGTACAATGCTGCATATAGGGCAACACGCAATGTGGTGGAGCGCACTTTTGTGCTGCTGAAGAGCCGCTTCAGGTGCATCCATAAGAGTGGAGGTGCACTACAGTACAGCCCAGAAATGACCTGCAAACTTGTGGCCACATGTGCTATCTTGCACAACATAGCAACCACCAGGGGCATACCAGTGGAACTCACGGAGCCAGACTCAGATGAGGATGAAGATCCCTTACCACCCCTTCTACCAACAGACAGGACCAGTGCAGCAAGGGCAGGCAAAGATGTGCTGACATAACGCACAACCATTTTTGATGTAAGTAATGACAAATCCACTTAAATGAAATGTATTTCTCTAGTTAGCATCTTTATTACCTTGACCTCAGGTAAACAATGTGTCATTAGGACATAGCTATTCACAATGGGCAGACATGAACAATTCACAGTGTCACATTATTAGCATCATAGCATGAATGTATTTCTACATGTTTAGGTAGTCCCCTGTTTCCCACAACATCACTTCTTACATCCATGCACTCCACTTGAGTGCTCTGTGCCCTTGCTGGAACCTCTAGTAGCAGGTTCACATGCAGTACTGTGCATGGCACTGCGACGCCTCGGATCAATCACAGGGACTGTCAGACTGCTGAGGCTAGAGGACTCCTCACTGTCCCCTACACCTAGGCCCATATTTATACTTTTTGACGCAAAACTGCGCTAACGCAGTTTTGCGTCAAAAAAATTAGCGCCGGCTAACGCCATTCTGAAGCGCCATGCGGGCGCCGCATTTATTGAATGACGTTAGCCGGCGTTAGCCGCCGGCGCCGTCTGGTGTGCGTTAAAAAAAACGACGTACACCAGGCAGCGCCGGCGTAGGGGGATATGGGGCTTGGGCATCAAGAAATGGGGCAAGTCAGGTTGAGGCAATTTTTTCGCCTCAACCCGATTTGCGCCATTTTTTTTTCACTCCCAACCCCCATAGAAATTACTCCTGTCTTAGCAAAGACAGGAGTCATGCCCCCTTGCCCAATGGCCATGCCCAGGGGACTTCTGTCCCCTGGGCATGGTCATTGGGCATAGTGGCATGTAGGGGGGCACAAATCAGGCCCCCCTATGCCACAAAAAAAATTCAAATAAATACTTACCTGAACTTACCTTAATGTCCCTGGGATGGGTCCCTCCAGCCTTGGGTGTCCTCCTGGGGTGGGCAAGGGTGACAGGGGGGGTCCCTGGGGGCATGGGAGGGCACCTCTGGGCTCCTTCAGAGCCCACAGGTCCCTTAACGCCTGCCTTTTGCAGGCGCTAAAAAACAGCGCAAAAGGGGCCGTACGTCATTTTTTTTGACCCGCCCACTCCCAGGCGTGAATTTTGCCCGGGAGTATAAATCCGACGCACATGCCTCAGAGTCGATTTTTTAGACGGGAACGCCTACCTTGCATATAATTAACGCAAAGTAGGTGTCCACGCAAAAAAATGACGCAAACTCCATGGACTTTGGCGCTAGACGCTTCTAACGCCAAAGTATAAATATGGAGTTAGTTCTGCGTCGGAATTGCGTCAAAAAAAACGACGCAATTCCGGCGCAAACGGAGTATAAATATGCCCCCCAGTTTGCTGGTTGTGGCACTGCCTGCTATTTGCATGGCATCCAGTATGTTTGTAATTTGCACCAATCCCTGTGCAATGCCCCGACTGCAATGTGCCCTCTCCATCTGTGTGGCAATTGCACGCCGTGATATCAGGGCTGTAGAACTTGCGAGCCGATTAACGGATCTACAGAAGCTATCAAACCATTCCCAAATATTGGTGATAGCTCCTGCGCTGGCTGACTCGCTCCTGCCGTATCTTAGTGCAGAGTTCCCCAATGGCCTGTGTCAACTCCTTGGTGTTTTTTGCAGCTGTTTGCTGTCCCTCAATTAGAGTCTCCAACTGCTTGTGTAATAACCCCATATTGCTATTGTGAGACACAGACTGTCTGTGCAGTGACTTCAAATGTTTGCATTGCAGGCGTGGAACCTTCAAGGCCACCAAAGATTGATAGGCTCACTCCTTCTCTGCAACGTCTGCCTGCATCATGGCACCTCCTGAGGGGATTTGACTGGCGCTGGTGCAGGGACTGCTTTCTACCGGTGGGACTCGCCTCTGGTAGGGGCGTGGGTTTGTGTTCTGGCATCTCATCTGAGTCCAGGTTGTGCTCTGGCAGTGGTAACACCCTTGCCCTGCGTCTAGTCGGAACACTACTGTAGGACTCACTGGTATTTGAGTCAGACTGTGGCTGTGTTTCTGCTTCCCCCACTTTTTCTGATCCTGCAGCGTCAGGGACCGAGTCATCTGCAAGGACAATGTGCAGCATGTCAGTTCTAGCATTTTTCACAGATTTCCACAGTGTTGCTTTAAATGTACAATTAAATTGTGTCACCCTGAGTGGTTTGTGGTGTTTCTCCATGTGGCTGACCACTATCTTACTATTTATGTTGTGTATTCACCTTACAACCTGTTGTGTTGTATGTAAGATGTGACATGGACTACTTTTCACTGTGCATCAAGCTATGTTCTATTTCCTAAGGGCCATTTGTACATGCACATGTGGGGATACACATAATTACTGGCCTTACCTATGCTGGTGCTGGGTGTCCCTGAGGTGCCAATGTCAGTTACACCACTGACAGCTTCTGGCAGCAAGTGGTCCCCACCAGGTCTTCCATGGGGGTCGACGGTCCGCCTCTGGTGCTCCTTGCCTCCATAAGCTTGCTGGCCACTCTCTCCTTGGCACTAGACCGCAAGTCGTACTATCGCTTGCGTATCTCCCCTACAGAGCGCTGCGCATCACCCGCTGCGCATATTTTTGTCTGGATGTCACACCAGAGTTTCCGCTTCTCACTCTCAGATACTTGGAGTGAGTTTTTTCCAAATAGTCTATCATGGTTCTTAGCAACATTCTCAAGAAGCACCTCTAATTCTGCCTCACAAAATGTTAGCTTCCTCTTCCTGTCTCCCTTCTCCTTCCCATTTCCAGCATTGGCCATGTTCAGTTTGGTCCTGGCTTACTCACAATGCTGACTCCCTGGTGCTGGGCTGTGTCTCTCTCTACCTGCTCCTGTGGGTGTGGCTCCTGGAAACAGCATGAACCGATTTCGCAACATGCGATTTTCAGTTACCTAATTGCAAACATTTTTGTGATTCGGTATTTACATCTCGCAAATTGCGTTTGTGAATTTTCAGAAATCGCTATTAGCGATTTTCAAATTTGATGCATCGCTTTTTGCATTTCTTAAATTGCGATTTCTTAAAAATCGCAAATTGAGAAACGCTTACTGGAATCTTGATACATCTGGCCTTCTGTGCTGGAGCATATGCTCTTTAGCCTGAAGAGTAGAGACTGCTTGTCGTTAGATTTATGGATGCATTTTGTGATCTGAAAAGTTTGAGAAAAAGGACTCAACATGTTTGTGGTTGCATTGAACAGAAATTATTGTATATCATAGCCATGTACATGGGGATACTATGGACTAAAGTTATTGATAAATTATTGAGGTGATTTATTGACAAAGTCTTACTGTCCTTGACCTCACAGCTGCCTTTGACACCATCTCCCACCACACCCTCATCATCAGACTCCACCACATCAGAATTTGGAGCAACGCCCTCAAATGGATCCACGCCTTCCTCACAGGATGCACCCAGAGTCCACCTACCTCCTCATACCTTGGAACCCAAGAACATCATCTGCGGCATACCCCAGGGATCCTGCCTCAGCCCCACCCTTTTTAACACATAGATGACACCTTTGGCAGACATCATACACAGCCACGGAATCATCATCATCTCTTATGCTGAAAACATGCAACTCCTCCTCTCGCTCTCAGAGGACTGTGACACCCTGAGAACCAATTTCAGCAACACCATTATTAACGTGGCAGAGTAGATGAAAAGCAACTGTTTGAAACTGAACACAGATAAAACAGAAGAGATCATCTTTGGAAACAACGACTTTCCATGGGATGACACCAGGTGGCCAGTCACTCTCGGGCAAGTACCAACCCCTACAGACCACGCCTGAAACATCAACAAGGGACTCACCTTCCAGCATCAGATATACACAGTGGCCGCTTCCTGCTTCCTCCTCCTTTGCATGTTTTAAAAGGTTTTCAGATGGATCCCTGTAGACACTAGAAAAACGGTGACCCAGGCCCTCATTACCAGAAGACTGGTCTACGGAAACACTCCCTATGTTGGAATCATCTCCCAACTCCGCAACCAACTCCAAACTATTCAGTACTCCACAGCAAGACTCATCCAAGATCTGCCCAGACGCACTAGCATCACCCAGCACTTCAGAAGACTACGTTGGCTGGCGGTGCAAAAAGATGCAAATTCAAGATCCTAACCCTTGCCTTCAAAGCCCTCCACAACATAGGACCCAAACACATCAACCTCCATCTGACCTTCCACAAACCCTCCAGAGAGCTCCGGTCAGCCTCACTTACTCTCGCACATGTCCCACGAATCAGCTGGAACCACTGCAGGGGCCGATCCTTCTCCTACTTAGCCACCAACGCCTGGAACAACCCCCGCCTGAGAACCATTCACTCCCTCACTGACTTAATGAAAAAGCTCAAGACCTGGCTGTTTGACGAGAGGCCACTACCACAATACAGCAGCCCCCAGTGCCTCAGGGTGACAGGCCGCCCTTTACAAATAAGTGATTGATTGATTGATTGATTGAAAGGTCTGCTTCATATATGTTGAAGTGCTGAACCCCTGATAAAGCCTATAAGCCTGGTGTTTCTATTTTGGACTTCTGACCCTTTGACAAAGGCAGTAGGCCTTCCTCCCTCACAATGACAGCCTTTATACTTTTAATTGAAATTAAACAAAACTCAGGAATTCATGGAAAATACAACAGTTAAGGGGACGTTATGCTTAGTTAAATATGTCAGTTAAAACAAACCTACTGAAATTAATCGGTTATAATTATATTAAGTAGCTGTACCTCGTGCCCTAAAGTAACTCTTACATGCAGTCTCACCATACACTGTTTGTATCCTCACATGTTACATCACTTATGACATGATCGCTGACTGCATTGATAATATCCCTAATACCATCTGAAATGGCAATATTGATAACAACTCTATGCAGCACCCTCACACTTCTATCTTATGAGTAAAGTCTAAAGGAGTGGATAGGATGTACCTGTTTGTCTTCACAGAGTGCAAGGACATGCAGATACTATCGAGGCCAAAGGTAAATCTGGAAGTTCATGAAAGGGGAAGGTTCCTTGACTAGGCAGAATGGAAGGAGTGCAGTGTAAACCCATACCTATCCATTGCCAGGTGGCTTCAATAGCTATTATTTCAATTATAATTATTGGAATATACCTAGTTATTTCTTCATCTACATCAGGATCTTAATAATATATGGAATTCATGTATCTACATAACTGCATTTAAATGAGGTGAGAAGTAAAATGCAATTTATCCACGCGAGAGCAAACATACTCAAGACATATTAGAGATTCTTAATAGATTAACAATTAGCTTTGGATGTGATTACTGTGTTAAAATGTGATGCATATAATGTATTCAAAGTGTAAGTGGTGTTTGCGCTGAGATTTAATTTTAAAAGGCAGATAACTATTTGCAGTCTAAGTTAAATGGGTAGATTTAAAATCAAAATTTGGTGTGGCGTGCATGTTACCTACAAGTTCCTCATGTGAGGGTAATCGGGAGATGCAACAGTACAAATAACCAAAATAGTTGCCGTTTGTGCTTTTAGGATATTGCCTGGCATCCGCGACTGACAGCAGGGACAACAATTCCCTTCAGACTCCAGAGAACATGATATTGTAAATTGAACATGTCTCCTCTGCTGAAGTTGGGAACATTTTGCTCTTTAGCGAAGGACGACATTTCTTGACTTCACTCAGTTATTTTCTTCAGCTCCAGAGGACAAGCCCTTAGCAGCATTAGGAGACACCAACTCTGCTGAATATAATATGTGATTCTCAGTGAGGGAATTGTACAAGAGTATTGAGTCTTAAGTACTGACTTGCAAACATAACATGACCAGAATATCAACAATAAGAATGTTGTCTAAGTATAAAATGAATTCGATCAAAGGTGAATATGTATCTCCCTCACCCAGGCTGTTCCAGCAGCGGATGTTCCAGCAGTGTTAATAAATTCCATGTCAAATAACCCACGAGTTTCGGCTGTGAATAGCCTTGATCACCTTAAATGGCGTCACAGTCCTACACATTTGTATGCACTAGTATATCACAATAAAGATAGGACTTGTTTGGTGACATGTTGAGCGCCATCTTAAGAAAGGTAAATTAAACTACATCCATTGGAACTGTGAGCATTAATGCATACAAGCTATTAAACAAACTTTTCCATTATAGCACACACAAGATACCTGCCAACATATCTAAGTCAGGTCTCAATGCACTAATGCATTAATGCACAAGTATACTATTGGTATTGCTCATATACCATTTATTGCCAATAAGTAACCTTAGATTGTGCTATAGACGGTGTAAAGCTGCTGTACAATAATTACCATAAAGGCCAATTGGGTTCGCCCGGAGAGATTGTTTTCAGCAATTACAAGTGATATATTAACTGGTAATCATTAGACCAGGAGCATGATATGATCCAATATCTTTCAATCTAAATGTTTCTTGTTAATAATGAAACCCAGTGATCTTTTGTGCCATGTCTAAAATCCCCCTCTACATGACTAATCCCCCACTGTGTACAGTCAAACGTCATGCTCACAAGGAGTTGTTAACTTTGAGGAAAACAATGAAATTCACTGATTAAATCGAATGTTAAAGTAATGTTATATTTAAGTATGGCAATAAGATCTTAATTTATCTTAATTTACCTGCAAAAAAAAACATAAATTCACTAAAAAAAAAAAAACCTTAAAAAGTCACTGAAACAAATGTTATAGTAACTCTATCGTTAGGTGCTATAAAACAAAAACTAACGTTTAAAAAGCAAAAAACATGAATATTTACCAGTTACAGTTTAATGAGCTAACTATAGCTTGCACCCTCACTATGAACTGCCTATAACCTCACATATTACAATATTCATGAAAAGTGAAATTACATAATTGATAGGATCAGTCATGATATCTCACTGACATCTTTGATGAAATCACTAATGGCATCCATCATTATTCTGACAGTGTCCTATATTGTTCCTGAACTTGAACTACTTTAACACAGTACATTTATGGTTAGTTTTCTATTACCAATGAGGCAATAACCCTTGACCACATGCTGAACACATGGCACATTTCTCAAGTTGCCCAAATTTGGTGGATGTTACCCTCTTTTAACCAGTATTTATCCAGCCATCAAAAAAAATGTATCTATGCATTTCAATGTTGCAAGCCCTTTTTATTCTTGAACAGAATGCAAAAATGAATTTGTATTATATTCATTGTATCCATTGTAAAGGCTTGACTAGGCCGGCAATTGTAAGTCAAGAGCTTGACAGGTATGGATTTGCCACTAAAACAACAACACCTTATGCCAGGCCTTCTGGACAGCCCTCCAGAGTAAGGTAAAATGCACCACACACATTTGTTAAGTGGGCACATTGGCTAAAACCTTAGAACCATGTTTACAACTCCACTCTGAGATAAACCACCTCTAAGTGGGAGACCTCTATTTCTACTTTACTCAGCAATCTGCAATGCATTTCAAAATTTCAATATTTTCTGCAAAGTTCTGAAAATGAACATCCAAATGTTTTAAACATCCTTGTCATACAGGATTCATCTGTAGCACTGTATTACAGCTGTTTACCACGAGCACAAGAACACCAGTTGATCATCTATTGTCAACACAAGCTTTGGGCTTACTCATAGGATTTTTGCAATATTGTACTTTGACACTACTCTCCATCCCACATCACATAAGCTAGAAGATGAGATGTTGTTCCTCCCAGAGGATTAATTTACCAGACTGCTGGTACTACAGTCTCAAACATCAGCAGCAGCCGAATACATTACGAGTCGCACCAATGTGAAAGTGGAATGGAACTTTCACTTCCTACGCCAGCGATTGGAGGCTTCATCCCCTTATCTTCCAGGCATTGAATTGGGGTTGGGGTCCATGCACAACAGATTTGTTCTTGCCTGAACATTCATCTTCCAATCTTCTTCAGTTGGAGGCCAGATCCTCTGGCAGCAAGTTCAGGTGCCTTTCTCCAGTCATGGACGATGTGGCTCGTCTATGCATTCCCCGCTTTCTGTATGATCCAAAGAGGCTTCGTCCAAGTACATCAGTAGAGGGCAGAAGTGATCTTGGTGACCACATGTTGGAATGCCCAATACTGGTTTCCAGTAGCAATGTCATTGTTGTGTGACCATCTGGTTTGAATTGTCTCCTTCCCGAACATTCTCTCCTACCCGATGAGTCTTCCCCATCCCTTACTTGTGCAGGGCCTAGTGTCCCTCATGGCTTGGAGGCTTTCAGGAGATGCTGGCAAGTGCCAGGAGTTTTGGAGAACGCAATGTTCTTCTTGTCACAATCCCACTGCTCATAAGCGATACGAGGCAGCCTGGCACCAATGGGTTCATTGGTGCGGTGAACAGAGTGTGGATTCCATTGGGGCAGTAATTCATGTGACTGTGAATTTTTTGTTGGATTTGGCAGGTCAAGGTGTGGCTTACAGAACCATTATTAATATGTATTCAGCTATCTCTGCAGGACATCTGGATGGTATACTGGTAGGAGAACATCCTCTGGTTTATAAACTTCTTCCAGGTATTAGAAAGGTTTGAAACCCTTGCAACATATATATTCTCTTTTGTGGGTCATTGATGGGGTGCTACGATTCAGAAGAGCTTTGCCCACAAAAAAAGATCTTTCTTGTAAACAATTAAGAGCAAAATTGACACTTCATTTATGTCTGATATCCTACAGATGGGCTTTGGATGTTAGGGCAGTGGATATTACAGGTAAAGTATTTACTCCCTCCGGAGTGTCTTTCACTGCCTCAATGTATTGTTTTAGTTACCCAACTTTTTCCCCATAATCAATATGTGTGGTTCAATGTCTCAAAGCCTACGAGGATTGTACTCATGAATTCCATCAAGATTTAACAGGCCAGCTACTTATTTCTTTACAGAAACCTTTGCGCCTATTCTCTTCCACAAACCTTAGCTTGCTGGGTTGGGGAGGCTGGAATTGATATGTCCCTCTTTGGGGCCCATTCAGTCTGTGGAGCCATGGCAGCCAAGGCTTTTTCTACTGGCTCACTTTTGGAGGATATTAGGGCTGTGGGGGACTGGTCTTCTGACTCCACTTTTAAAGTTTTTTTACCATAAATGATTGTTGACGTGGCATCGAGGGTGGTGGATCAACTTTAAATTAGCATGATACGAAGCCTCCACTCCTGCCATACAATAAAAACCTTTCTAGCTGACACATCAAGAATTGTAGATTCTATTAAGGATACAGAGGTGAGGATTATCCCACCCATATGCACTATATTGTGGACTTAATCATGGTTAATAATTTACTCAAAAGATGAGAAATCAACTATTTTTATATGAAATTACCCACTCGTGATTGATGTATTCTTCAGCATTTTCAATAGTACTCTTAAAGTTCTGTTGTTTTTCATTAGGAGTGGATAACAAATCCACATGAATTCAGTTGAGAGCCTGTTAATAAATGAGCTGTTCCAGTTCCATGAAGGGAATCTCTTCGCCAACAGTGTTTGGGTTCGCTGTCACAATGGACATGTTGGTGTTCCAAGGCGTCTCTGTTGGACACAGGTTGTTGATGCACTATTGCTCATGTTTTGCAAAGAAAGAGGAAAGACTATTGTGATAACGATATTTATACTGCGAGGAGGCTATATGATTGGATGAAACTTTGGGCTTGGACTCATGGGATATGTAGTTTTAAGTTTTCTTAGATGTTATTGGCTGCTGTGTTTTACTCAGTAAAGAAAGAGAAGCATAATCCTCGCTTCAGTGTCCTTCATAGCATCTAAAATTCTTGACGTGTAGGCCAGAATGTTTGTTTTATTCTAATGCACCCATCAGCTACAGAGTGCTATTTTGTGACTGAATATTGACAGCAAAGACTATTATGATGTTAACAGCGAAAGTATATTTGCACAACATATACACATGTTTATATTTCAGAGGTCGCTTCTTAAATGTCTTTTCATTCTCTGTAAATTAATATGCACAACTGCACATGTATGGAAATGAATGTTCAAAAAATCCAAAAAGATAATTTTGCAAAAATTAATACAGTTGAGGGCAAGATATGCTACCTTTCGCCATCGAGATACGCCAGTGATATTTGTTTTGTTTTTAGCCTTTGTTTGGACAGAACGAGTATCCCTTTTAAACTACACAGGGTCATTAAAGCAGACTGGCACGCTCGTTTGGAACACCTGAATCACATTATTCCACTTTGTTCATGTTTTGTTCGAGTAATACATTTTTTGTACTATAAGACGAAGCAGCTTTCTACACTGACGTGCACCCCCCATCCCAACTGTGCTGTTCAGTACTGGACGCTAATTGTCAGACTCTTGCCTTTGGTGAAACTCTGGCAATAATCGTGTTACAATAAACAAGCCTCTGCATGCACTGCAGCTTGAAAAAACATCAAATCATACATAGCAAGTCAGGCTCCAAAGGGAAAATTAATTGCATGGACTGCAGGGAGAAAATGCTGCAAACCTCCCGTGTGCCTTAACTGGTGCTTCTCTATGTTCCGACTTTTACAAGATAATTGCATTTTTCCGCTTTAGGATATGATCTAAGTGCTGACAGCAGGCTTGACACTTGACTGCAACATCAAGACATCCTCTTATATCTACAATATGTTTTTTTGATTCGCTGCGGTTGTGGAGTACAAACCAGCATTTGATTAATTATAGATCCAGTTCACTTTTGAGGAAGAAGGGAGTTGTGATGCCCCAGTCCTTCACACACGCTCTATGATCTTAGCACAACTTGAGAAAGTGACTAGGGGATAATATGGTAATGGATTACATGGGTGGAAACTTGGAGAAATGCTGCTCTAACTTGAATAGTGATTTCAAATAGAAAATTAACACACTCACTGAAGCTTTGCATTGGTCGCTGTGTGCAGCAGAGCCTTGCCATGAGGAGCCCAACCTTCAGGACGTTCAACTTTTCATTCAGAGAAGGAGACTCTGATGCCAGCCAAGGATTCAGAACCGAACCTTGGAAGCAACTCTTGGGTATCAAGGACTTACGCTAACAGAGGCCAGCAGGGCTAAAGGCAGGCCCAGTTGCAGGTTCAGGCAGGTCCACTTGCAGCAGGTTAGCTGGACAGTTGCCTCTGAAGCTTGCAGTGTCCCTGTAGCTCACATACAAGGTCAGCCATCAGAATGTTTTGAGTCACCTGGTTAGCCTGAGATGAAGGTAAGCAAGTCCAGTCTTCCTCCACAGACAGCAAAGCCATCCTCAAGCAACAGGGCTGTCCTTCTTATGTAACTCCACAGGTCCAGGAGTGTTCTGAAGAATGACTTTGGGGGTCCAATATTTATACCTGGTGCTAATCTTTGTGTGCGTGGAGAGGACTACCTCTCCTACCCCACATACCATTCTGGAAAGTTCTTCAACTTCCTTCACACTGCCTGGGGTGAGAAAAGGCAGGCACACCTGGTGCCAGATTCCTTTTTAAGTGTAGGAGGCAAAGTCCTTTGAAGTGAAGTGAAGTGAGACTGGGCACAGCTCCTTCCCCAGCTATTGTGTCAGATGGCCAATTCTATCAACGTCTGAATCTCTTTGTGTTACTTTCAGGAAGGATTACACAAACCCCAAACAGCGGAGTCATGTGCAATCATGTAACACAGGACACTGGTAAATGGAACAAGTGGTTGGAATAAGATAATTCTAACTTTCTAAAAGTGGCATTTTCAGAATTCTCACTCAAAATCCAACTTTACCATTAAAGAGGATTTTAATCAAAAATTATTTTGAGTTTAACCAGTTTATGTCTTTCTCCTCTCAATCCAAAGTTATTACTTATTTAATGTAATAATGTTACCCAGTTTCAGTCAATGTGAGACATAGGCCTTCTAGCACTGAAATATGACTTTAGGAGTTTTTCACTGTCAGGGCATGTAAAATTGAAATCTGGGTAGTTAGGGCTTACATTAGGGGTGACTTACAATCATTTAAAAGGGAGGTTTAGGGTTAGCAAAATTATTTGCCTGGTTGAAATGGTAGTTCACAGTTTAAAACTGCACTACAGAAATGGCAGGCCCTAGGCCGAAGTGGCTTAGGCTATAATGCACTTGCAATTAGGCAGTATAACCATCACATTTGTGACAGAGTAACCCAGCTGCCAAACTGTATCAGGCCCTAATAAGTGAACCCATTGAGACAAACATTTTCTCAACCTAGTAACTTGGCATGGGCAGTGCAGGGACCCCTATGCACAGCCATGTTGCGCATTCCACTGCCTGAATTACGGGCAGCAGAATGTGCGAGAGGTGCTGCTACATCCGCTGCACCACCACATAGCTACCGGCTTCATTAGGAGCCGGCTGCAATTTTAAGCCCTGTTCCCCACTGGCGGCCCAGCGGGGAACACAAATTAGGGTCAGTAGGATTCAGGCCGCCTGTCTGGTCTGATGGTGGAATGACTTTGGCGAGCAGCCTCCTCCGCCAGCCAAAGTCATACTGGGGGCCTAAATTTGGTTTCTATTGATGAAGGGCATCCTCAATCTGGCAAAAGATTATATTATTTTATCACGCCAAGGGTACAGCTAATGTGAGAAATTGCGTTACTGCTCGACTGGGGTGTGAGCCCTGGTCAAGCAACAACCACAATCCTTGCCCGGGTAAGGCACAAGGAAACCCCAAATTAACGTATGCTCCTTGCCCAGGTATCGTAGCACACAGCAGTCTGGCTTAACTTATATAGATATAGGCCCTCATTATGACATTGGCGGTAAATGCCACTGACCGCCATGCTGACGGCCACCAACATACCACTGCGGTAGCGAATATCCATGCGCTGTATTATGACACACACACACCAATCTGACAGAATACAGCCACATACACAAATCGGCAGCCCAAAGGGCAGTGCAAAAGTGGCGGTCCCAACACCCATACCGTTACGCCAACAGAACAACACCCACCACATTATGACCCACGCATCACCACAGCAGACATTCAGCTGCGGTAAACCATTAGTGGTACTTACCGCCACACTCAGAATGGACACCCACATACAAAACAACACTACATTGGCCAATACCAAAAACACACACCTGACACTAATACACACACCACACCCTCCCACACCACTATAAAATACACACACCCATTATCCACAACCCTTTACAATTACAAATCATTGCCTCCAGACTGACACCAAGACCACTTAGACAACTAGACACACCACTTACACCCATACATCCCTCACACACCCCACATCACTCAACACCCTCTCACCAACAAACACCACACAACACCCATGTCCCCACAAAGGCACCCCCGTTTCACTGAGGAGGAGTTAAGGGTCATGGTGGAGGAAATTGTCAGGGTAGAGCCACAGCTGTTTGGAGCACAGGTACAGCAAATATCCATTGCAAGGAAGATGGAGCTAATGTGAAGAATCGTGGACCGGGTGATCGCCATGGGACCACATCCAAGAACAAGGGATGACATCAGGAAGAGGTGAGAAGGTACATTCCATAGCAGCAAGGCACCAGAGCACCATACAGAGGACTGGCGGTGGACCACTGCCTCCTCCCCCACAGCTCACAGCATGGGAGGAGCAAGTCTTAGCAATACTGCATCCTGACGGACTCGCTGGAGTAGCCAGAGGACTGGGGACTGGTAAGTCAATAATTACCACTTATCACACCCCATACCTGCATGCGATCTCACACCCTCACCCTCACTCCCATCACTTCACTCCATCTCACACACTGCACCAACGCAGATGACTAACCCCAATGCCAAGCCATGCATGCCATACTAATGCATGGACAGCCCTCCCAGCACTGTATGGACATCCATCACCAAAGCATGCACAGCCTAGGGGAACTAACAATCCCATAATACATCACCATACACAATCAAAGGTGGCAGGGCAAAAGCATCCATAGAGGGGATGATAGGGATGTACAATATTGTGGTGATTCCAACTCTGGCGGGCGGCGGCACGCGGCCAAAATTCCACGGCCCCCATTCTGACATTCCCGCTGGGCCGGCGGGCGCTAACCAAGTTAGCACCCGCCGGCCCAGTGGGAATGAGGCCGCAACACAGGAGCCGGCTCTGAATGGAGCCGGCGGTGTTGCAGCGGTGCGACGGGTGCAGTTGCACCCGTCGCGCTTTTCACTGTCTGCCATGCAGACAGTGAAAAGCAGGCTGGGGCCCTATTAGGGGGCCCCTGCACTGCCCATGCCAGTGGCATGGGCAGTGCAGGGGCCCCCAGGGGCCCCAGAACACCCGTTACCGCCATCCTCTTCCTGGGGGTGAAAACCGCCAGAAACAGGCTGGCGGTACGGGGGTCAGAATCCCCAGGGCAGCGCTGCTTGCAGCGCTGCCCTGGCGGATTCTCCCAGCCGGGGCAAAAATGGCGGATGACCGCCGGCCCCGGCAATCCGACCGCGGCTTTACCGCCGCGGTCGGAATGGGGATTGAAGCACCGCCAGCCTGTTGGCGGTGCTTCCGTCATTCGCGGCCCTGGCGGTCCAAGACCGCCAGGGTCAGAATGACCCCCTATGTCACAGGAATGAAGCATAATACATCTCTTACATACCCACATGTGCCCCAGCCAATCTCAGTGGAGAGGAGGTGCTATGACTATCCGGTCCCGCAACAAAAGATACCCCCAGTGGTGACAGTAACTCTGGACTTCATGATCTGGACCAACAACCAGACCCATCAGGGACCATTGGACAGTCGGTCATCCCAGCCCACTCACAGACCACCACAGAGCCTCCCCCATCAGGATTCAATACCACAGCACCCACCAGCGTACCCACACCTCTGTCCCCAGGACACGTCAATCAGCAGTGTGCCCACCTGTACAGGGACCTCAGGCCACACTTCATACCCAAGACAATCAGGGACCTGGGGTCAGTGTAAGTGGATACACTGTTCAGGGGACAGAGGCACAGGCCAACAGGGAAACTGGGAGGACTGCTGTGCACCAGGGGGAGGAAGGACCAGGGAACCGACTCTCCAGGAGGCACTCTCTGAGATGATCCTGGGAGTCAACCAACATTCCCAGGATATGATAGGCCAGATCCTTGACAACGTGCAGGAGAACAGGCGGCTGCAGAAGGGACAAAATTAGGAGATCATTGAGGAATTGCAGGCCATTCACAACACCCTGATCTCCATAGCAGGGGTGCTGGCAGACATGGCCAACATCATGAGGGAGGCAACAGCACACCAACAGGGACCCTACCACTCGCCAGTCCATTGACCAGCCCTCCACTTCCGCTGCAGCAAGTGGGCAGGAGGCCCTGCCACAGGACTCACAGACCACCAGCATACCTCCCCCTCCAGAATGTGAACCACCCCGCAAATGTTCCCTCCGACCCAGACAGAAGCCAGAGACACTTGCTAAGACCCCCACCAATCAATCAATCAATCCAGCATTTGTAAAGCGCACTACTCACCTGCAAGGGTCTCAAGGCGCTGAGGGGGCGGGAGGGAACTGCTACTGCTCAAATAACCAAGTCTTGAGGCATTTCCTGAAGGTCAGGAGGTCCTGGGTCTGTCATAGGTGGGTATGGAGGGCGTTCCAGGTCTTGGTGGCGAGGTGGGAAAAGGATCTGTTGCCGGCTGTAGCTCGATGGATGTGAGGGACGGTGGCGAGGGCAAGGTTGGCAGAGCGGGGTTGGCGGGTGGGGGGGCGTGAAAGGAGAGTAGCTCATTGAGGTAGGCAAGGCCCGTGTTGGGAAGAGCTTTGTGGGGGTGGATGAGGAGTTTGAAGGTGATCCTCTTGGTGATGGGAAGCTAGTGTAGGTCTCTGAGGTGGGCTGAAATGTGGTTGTGGCGTGGGATGTTGAGGATGAGGCGTGCGGAGGCATTCTGTATACGTTGTAGTTTCTTCTGGAGTTTGGCTGTGGTTCCTGCATAGAGCACGCTGCTGTAGTCCAGTCTGCTGCTGACGAGGGCATGGGTGACCACCCTTCTTGTTTCGATGGGGATCCATCTGAAGATCTTGTGAAGCATGCAGAGGGTGTTGAAGCAGGAAGATGAAACGGCATTGACTTGATGAGTCATGGTGAGCAATGAGTCTAGGATGAAGCCTAGATTGCGTGCGTGGGTGTTGGGTATAGGTGCAGTTCCTAGAGTGGCTTGCCACCAGGAGTCGTCCCATTCGGAGCGGTTGGAGCCAAGGATGAGGATCTCTGTCTTGTCCAAGTTGAGTTTGAGGCGGCTCTTATCCATCAAGTTGACGATGGCATGTGGACCGTCATGAAGGTTGGTTTTGGCGGTGGCTCGGTCCATGGAGAGTGAGAGGATCAGTTGGGTGTCGTCGGCGTAGGAGACGATGTTGAGTTTGTGGGATCGGACGATGTTGGCGAGCGGTGCCATGTAAATGTTGAAAAGAGTTGGGCTGAGAGAAGACCCTTGGAGGATGCCACAGATGGTCTTGGTGGCTTCCGACAGGAAGGGAGGGAGGCGGACTCTCTGAGTTCGGCCGGAAAGGAAGGACGTGATCCAGTCCAGGGCCTTGTGGCGTATCTTGGTGTTGTAGAGGCGAGTGCATAGGGTGTGGTGGCAAACAGTGTCAAAAGCAGCGGAGACGTCCAGGAGGAGGAGGGCCGCGGATTCGCCTTTGTCGAGTATGATCCTAATGTTGTTGTTTGCGGAGATGGGGGCGGTCTTGGTGCTGTGATTCCTACAGAATCCGGATTGAGAGATGTCCAGAATGTTGTTGTCCTCCAGGAAGCGGGTCAGTTGACCGTCTCCAGGAAGTGAAGAAGGGAGATGGGTCAGTAATTCTTGAGGTCTTCGGGGTCTGCTTTCGGTTTCTTTAGCAGGGCGTTGACTTCGGTGTACTTCCAGTTCTCCGGTAAGGTGGTGGTCTCGACGGAACTGTTGATGGTCATGTGGAGTTGGGGGACGATGATGGGGCTTGCTTTGTTGAGGACATGGTGGGGCAGGGGTTGGAGGGAGATCCGGAGTGGATGGTGCTCATGGTTTTTGCGGTGTCCTCATCATTGATGTGGGTCCAGGAGAGCAAGAGGTTGGTGCGGCTGGGTGCGTTGAGATTGGTGGTGGTCGTGGTGGGTGAGGAGTTGACGCTGTCATGGATTTTCGTGATCTTGCGATGGAAGAAGGTGGCGAGGGAGTCGCAGAGGTCTTGCAATGGAGGGGTGTCGATGGAGCATGACCTGGGGTTGGCGAGTTCCTTGACGATGTTGAAGAGATCTTTGCTGTCGTAGGCGTTGTTGTTGATGCGATCTTTGTAGAAGGATCTTTTTGGTGTTCCGGATGACCTGGTGGTGCTTGCGGATGTCTGTCTTAAGGGCTGCGTGGTTGCTCTCTGTTGGTTCGTGGTGCCACCTCTTCTCAATTTTCCGGTACTCCCGCTTTGAGGTCTGAAGGTCGGTGATGAACCATATGGCCTTGGTGCTAGTGCGGTAATTGGGCGATTTCCTCAGCAGTGCGAGGGTGTTGGCGCAGTTGTCTAACCAGTGACTGAGGTTGAGGGCAGCTGTGTTGGGGTCAGTGGTGCTGGGTGGCGGGGCCCGGGTGAGGATAGAGATCAGTTGTTCTTCCAAGATTTTGTTCCAGTTGCAGTGGGGGATCTGTTGAGGGCGGTGGTGAGTGGAGGGTTTCTGGAAGGTGAAGTGGACGCAGCGGTGGTCGGTTCAGTAGAGTTCGGTGGTATGGCTGAAGGTGATGTGGCTGCTGGTGGAGAAGACGGGGTGTGTGGCTGGCAGAGTGGGTGGGCATCATGACCAGTTGTTTGAGGCTGAGGTTGGCAAGGTTGTGGATCACAGCAGTGGAGTTGCTGTTGTTGGCGTTTTCGAGGTGAAAATTCAAGTAGCCGAGGAGAATGTAGTCTGTGGAGGCCAGGGCCTGGGTGCTGATCATGACGATGATAGAATTGCTGAATTGAGGACAGGGGTCTGGGGGTCTGTAGACAAGGGTTCCAAAGAGGGTTGTGTTGGCGCTGATGTGGATTTTGAAGTGTAAGTGTTCGGCGGCATCAAGGGTGTCTTCAGTGTTTGTTGAAATTCTGATGGTGTTCTTGTGGACTATTGCAATTCCTCCTCCCGGCCTGTTTGTGCGGTCCCTCAGGTGATCTTGTAGCATTCCGGGATGGCTATGGTGATGTCGGGTTCCAAGGAGCGAGTCATCTAGGTTTCGGTGAGGAAGGCAACGTCTGGGGAAGATGAGGTGAGAAGGTCCTGGAGTTCAACGGCATGCTTGTGGACGGAGCAGGTGTTGAGGATGATGCAGCTGAGGGGGTTGTGTGTGGTTCTGGTGTGGTGCTTGGTGGCTTAGGGGCAGGTGAAGCTGCAGATCCAACAGGAGAAGGGTCAGTGGGTGTGCCTAGTGGTGGCTTGGAAGCAGGCGGGCGAGCGGCTTGGGTTGAGGGCGAGGAGTTCGTTGGCGTTGTAGTGGCGTCTGGCAGCATGGGGAGCGTGCGGGTCAGGGGGTCTGGCGGTGGGTGTGGTCCAGGCATGGATGGGCGCAGACGGGCTTGCCTCTGCCGTGCCACCGGCACGCCAGCAGCTGGAATTAAGAAGCGGAGGCGCGAGGGAGGAGCAGCTGGGAGACGGGAGCGGTGGGCAAATGGGGGCATGAGGGGGCGGGGCCGCAGGGGATGCAGCGGCGGGAAAGCCGCAAAAATACGTGAGGCAATCAACCGAAGGAAAAAGGCTGTAAAAGGCAGAAAAACACTGGCGGGAAGGCACAGAAAGGCAAAAAAGGCACAAATACAAAAATAACAGGACAGACACACAATACTTATGGCAACCACTAGACACCAGGGATGAGGCACAGGTGGGTGCCTGCGGGTGGTGGAGGGCCTCAAACTCGCAGCAGCAGCGAGGGTGGGGTCGGGGCACAGAGGCAGTCAGCAGGAGCTGCGCGGTGTGAGGAGTGAAACCCGACCTCAAAATCAGGTCAGGGGTCACTGTGTGCACCACTCAACAGCCGCCATTAAGAAAGGGAGGTGGGAGGGAGGAAATCACCAGGAAATGATACTCTCCTGATTGTCCCCCTTGTGTCCCACTCATTCACCTTGTCCACTTTGAACTGCCATTGCTCCCCTTCCTATGGCCCCTTGGACACTGGACCTGTGCTACAAACAGACTGGAACAATACCCTGGACTTTCCTCCTTCATCACCCCTTTCCATTGCACCTTCCCCTAAATTTCTTAGCACTACAATAAACACCCTTGAACACAACTCAACTACTTGTATGTCATGTGTTGAAAATGTGTATTTATGGAGACAGTTACATACATTGCAAGTGAACTGTGCATTGTGAGAGCATAGAAATAATGACCTGTAGCTGGCTGTTGTCAACACATCAGTACACAGTTGTTATATCACCAACATCTGTAAAATGACAAACCAAAGGTGACAGTCAGTAGAGGTAAAAGGACATTAATGGCATCATGCCACAGCCACACAGAATACACCAACAGTCATAGAAATGTGCAGTTGCACTGTCTCACCTGTGTGTCATTGGGAGTACTTACGGATAACTGATGTTCTGTTGTCCTCATCCTTATCCTCAGTCTCTTCATCCTCACTATCATCAGGGTCTACTGCTGCCACAGGGGCATCTCCTGTCTCCTCGTCCTGCAGAAAGGATACATGGCGTCTGAGGGCCAGGTTGTGCGCCATGCAGCACACCACTACTATCTAGCAGACCTTCTCGGGTGAGTAGCACAGGGATCCACCTGTCAGATGGAGGCACCTGAACCTGGCCTTCAGGAGGCCGAAGGTCCTCACGATGATCCGTCTGGTTCGCCTATGTGCCTCATTATAACATTCTTCAGCCCTTGTCCTGGCATTCCTCACAGGGATCAGCAGCCACGATAGGTTTGGGTAGCCAGAGTCACATGCAAGTATTGAGGGACAATATTTAGCCACACACAATCCTATGGGATTACCACCAGAGGCATACACTAACATACAGTGGGTAGGGAGCAATGGTTACCTATTAGCCACACCCTGTTCCTCTGTAGTTCGACCATCACATGTGGGATGGTGCTATTCCTCAGAACAAAGGCATCATGAACCGACCCAGAATACTTAGCATTGACGTGGGAGATATACTGGTCCGCTAGGCACACCGACTGCACATTCAGTGAGTGGAAACTCTTCCGATTCCTGCACACCTGTTCATTCTGGTGGGGAAGGGAGACAATAATATTGGGGATATGTCCCATTGCACAGAATCCGGCCTCCACAGTGGCCAAATCTTCCACCTGGGGGAAAGCAAAGCTGCTGCACATGTGTGTTATCAGGGCAGACAACACTCTTGCCAGCACAATTGAGAACATTGGATGAGACATTCCTGCTGCCAAGCCCACTGTCACTTGGAAAGAACCTGTTGCCAGGAAATGGAGCACTACTAGCACTTGCAGAAGAGGTGGGATCCAAGTCGGATGGCGGATAGATGAGATCAGGTCAGGCTACAAATGGGCACACAGCTCTGTGATTGTGGCCCTGTCCAGTCTGTAGGTGAGTATAATGTGGCCAAGTCCACCAAGGATCTGCACACAGGGTATGTCTCCACCTCCTATTCATCCACAGTGGTAGGTATCCAAGGAACACAAAAGTGAGTGGGCAGTCCACATGGTGCACCTATGTATTGGGACAATGTTAATGGCGAAGTATATGCCAATCTAATGTGTGAGGCAGTAATTGTTGATATGCCTGTTCACCCCCCCTAAAATGGCAACCGCCTGTCCGGTATATAGGGACAGGTGAAAGTGAGATAATTCCGCCGACGTTGGCTGTTGTGGCGGAAGGCAGTCTTGACCCACCGTGCAATTCCTCATTGGATAATATGGAACTCTATGGATACCTCCTCCAATGGGAGCTCCCTGGTGGTGGTGGACACCTCTGTGACCAACCCAGCTGCAGGTACAGGTGCCACCCCCATACTGGCATCTCCTTTGCCCCAGGTACCTCAGGCCCTGCTCCAGTGAGCCCTGCTGCCCTGAATGAGGAGGCTATTGACCTCCTGAAATCCATCTCTGTAGGTTAATCAACCATTGAGAATGCCATCCAGGGGCTGGAATCCCAGATGCAGCAATGCAATGCATTCCTGGCGGGCATCCACAGTGGATTGCTGGCCCAACAGAGATCTATTCAGGCTCTGGCCTCCTCTCTGATGGCAGCCATTGTCCCCTTTTCTACTGTCCCCCTCCAACTTTCACTTCCCAGTCCCATTCTCCTCAACCCCAACTCATCCCAGGCACACATACAGATGAGCATGCACACAAGAGAACACCCAAGAATGTCACAGGCAAACACAAGCACTACACCTCATTCCACAAGCACTCACGCAAACACCATACACTTGCAGAAACGACAACATCCACTGCCTCCACTGTCTCCCCCTCCTCCTTCTCCTTCTCCACCTCCCTCCCAGTCACATCCATACTCACACCTGCATGCACTACATCAGCATCCACTACCAGTATCACCACACCAGCAGCACACACACCTTATTGGCAGACACCTCCACAACAGCCATGCGCGCGTCCACTCTGTCCTCTCCCACCCTGTCTGTCCCCCCTCCTAAAGGACACAAACGCAAGCACTCACACAACCAATAGCCAACCGTCTCACATCAGCATGCAGTTATGCACCTGCATCCAAATCCAGCAGACATACACCTCCTACAACCACTCCCTCAACCTCTACTCCTATCACTCCTACCTCCTCCTGCCCCAACATCCCTAAAAAGCTTTTCCTTTCCCAACTTGACCTCTTCCCTCCCTCTACCCCCGTTCTGCCCGTATGTGCAGGGTTCCAAAGACCCAGCCCAGCACCTCAGCCAAACAGTCCACGGAAACAGTGATAGCACCACCTACTCTTCGTGGTAAGGATACCGCACCTCCATCGAAGAAGGAGAAGGAGGCTTCACCTACAGGCAAGAAGGGGAAGGAGCCTGTACCTCCATGCAAGAAGGGGAAGGAGCCTGCACTTCCAGGCAAGAAGAGAAAGGAGCCTGCACCTCCATCCAGGAAGGGGAAGAGGACATCCACCCCTGCCAGGAAGGGTAAGGGATCCATGCCCATTGTAATGGAGGAGACAAAGCACTCTACTCCAGTGGAGGTTGTCAGGGTGACACCTCCACCATCACCAGCTGATGAATTGCAGCCATCAACAACTGCAGAGGCTGCCCAGGATGCTCCTCCATCCACCACCACACTGCAGCTGTCACCGCCATCCACCACCACACTGCAGCTGTCACCGCCAGCGGACGCCATGTAGGCCACCCTCAAGGGGCTGCTGTACGAGTTGCCCCCTCCAGAACCAGTGGGAAAGTCACCCACTTCAGAGACTGTGGCCTTGCACTCCCCAGGATAGAGCAATGGGCATGGATCCTCATCTAGAACCAGTGGGAAATTCACCCACTCCAGAGACTGCGGCCTTGCACTCCCGAGGACAGAGCAGTGGGCAGGTTGTCTCCTACAGAACCAGCAGGAAAGTCACTCACTCCAGAGACTGTGGCCTTGCACACCCCAGGACAGAGCAATGGGCATGGAGCTCCATCCAGAACCAGTGGGCAAGTCACCCACCTGGGAGACTGTGGCCTTGCACTACCCAGGACAGAGCAATGGGTATGGAGTCCCATCCAGAACCAATGGGAAATTCACCCACTCCAGATACTGTGGCCTTGCACTCCCCAGGACAGAGCAATGGGAAAGTTGTCCCCTCCAGAACCAGTGGGAAAGTCACCCACTCAGGAGACAGTGACCTTGCACGCCACAGGACAGAGCAATGGGCATGGAGCCCCATCCAGAACCAGTGGGAAAGTCACCCACTCCAGAGACTGTGGCCTTGTCCTCCCCAGGACAGAGCAATGGGCAGGTTGCCCCCTCCAGGACCAGTGGGGAAGTCACCCACTCCAGAGATTGTGGCCTTGCACTCCCCAGGACAGAGCAATGGGCAGGTTGCCCCCTCCAGGACCAGTGGCAAAGTCACCCATCTGAGAGACTGTGGCCTTGCACTCCCCAGGAGGGAGCAATGGGCATGGAACCCCATCCAGAACCAGTGGGAAAGTCACCCACTCCAGAAACTGTGGCCTTGCACTCCCCAGGACAGAGCACTTGACATGGAGCCCCATCCAGAACCAGTCAGGTGCCCCCCCGAGGTGCCTACCCATTTGCAAACAGATGCCCCTGCAGAGTACTATGCGGATGAAGTCAGGATTCGAGTTGGGCCTTACACCTTGCCCTGTGGCCATGTGGGCCCTTTGAAAATTGGACTGGGTAGTGTCCCTTTGTGTACATGTGTACATATCTGTTTCATTGACAAATCGTTTAAGTTTTTCAGATGTTGATTTGACAATCACTTTTGTTGATTCCTGTTGTCCTTGCATTATTCTGCCGTTTTTTGGGGACAAACTGTTTTTTTGTGTGCAGCTTGTTGTGCGTATGGTGTGTGTGTGTGTTGGGTGTGTGTCGTGCGTGTGTGTGTCTCTGTCGTTTTCCTCCCTCCCTCGTGTGCTAGGCAGCTGTATTCACCGTCGTCTTCTTTGTGGGCATTGGTGTTCCAGGTGGAGCATAAGGTAGAAGATTATCGGGAAAACTTGCAGTTCGGGTTCCATGGTGGTGGTGTCCTACCCTGTGTCTCCGATGGTGAGTCCTTTCTCTTCTGTGATGCATTTCACCAGGGTTTTGATGCCGTTGGTATCGCCCCGGAAAAGGTGGCAGATTGATGTGTCTTAATATGGTGGGCGGTACTTTGTCTTCCGCCTAGCTGTTTACAGCTTCCGCCGTGGTGAGTGTTGTTTCCGCCCTGGCAGTTGGTGTGGTACATTGGCTGTCTATGGGAGTTATCACCACCATGGTCATAATTTGGCTGTACTTACCACCAGCCTGTTGGCGGTATTACCGCCACTTTATCACTGACCGCCAAGGTCCTAATGAGGGCCATAATGTGTAAAGTATTTGTGCAACACTTCAAACAGTAAAATAGTTAAAACACAACACAAAAAAGACCCCACACCAGGTCAGAAGGATAGAGCTTAATGTAATAAATAAAACAAGAACAAAACAATAAATGCCCAATTAGAATAACTGGAGAAATTGAATTTGAAATTTCTTTGAGAAAAGAGTGCCAATAGGCGTAAAGCGCCAACTGTGGATAACTGGTCGCGCTGGAATGGGACAAAGTCACACATTCAGGCCGACCATGATGGAGTGCAGGTTAGCTACAGTGATCCAGTTAGGCCCACTGAAAAGAGACCCTTAAATCCTGGTTTGTGGAGGAAACGTCATGCAGCCAAGGCGATGCAATGGTTATGAGATTTGGGGAGGTTGGGGTATGAGGTCCTGTTGCTTTGATACTGAAGATCCTGTTGACTGGGCTAACGATGTGAAGTAACGGGTTGGGCTCAAAAGATGTAGGTCCAGTACTTCTCACCCTGGAAAAAGGACAGCAGGCAGCAGGTCGGCACAACAGGGCATCAGTTCCTTAAGGGCGGCAACCCAGCAGAGGGGCAGTCCTTTTCAGCAGCAGAGTACCCACTGTACCCACTGGTCTAGAAGTGTACTGAAGTGGTGGTGTCTGAGGTCCTTCTTATATACACAGTTGTGCCTTTGAAGTGGGAAGAAGATTCTGGAGGCATGCTTGTGCAGTGCCTAGATGCCCTGCCTTACCTGACCTAGCTCCAGACTATCTACAGGATGTATGCAGCCCTTTGTGTGGAGACAGGACACAGCCTATTCAGGTGTGAGGCTGGGCCCACCTCCTCCCTTCCATCCTGTCAGTGTCCTGTCCAGTCACATCTTAAGCTCCCATGTGGCTGTCTAGGAGGAATACACAAAACCCAACTGCCAACTACACCTAATCATGTGACCAAAGACAAGCTGGAAAGCACCAAATTGCTAAGGCAAGAAAAAGCCAACTTTCTAAAAGTGGCATTTTCAGAATTTAATTTAAAATCTGACTTCACCATCAATTAAGATTTTGCATTAGGAATCCAGAGACTCCAAATATGAACAGTTATCTCTTTCCATTTGGAAATTACACTTATAAAATGGAATAAGGCAACTCCAATGTTATTCTATTGGAGGGGTAAGACTTATAGTAGTGAGTAACTGATTTAAGAGTTTTTCACTACTACGCCATTTAATACTTAAAAGTACATGTCCAACTTTTTAAATGCACTGTATTCTGCCCTTAGGGCAACCTAGGTAGTGCCATAGGGGTGACATAAGCATTCAAAAGGACAATTTGGGCCTGGCAAAAGGTTTGTATGTGCACATGCACTTTAGCAGTGGGTAGCAGCAGTAAAGTCAGCAAAGTCCTAAGGCCACCTCAGTCCCCTCAATAATATATTGTAGAGTTATTTTCTTAAGCCCAACTAAGCAAACAAATGGCAAAGGAGAGGTGACCTTGTGAAGATTTGGTTCATCGAGGTGAGTACCGTATACTGCTATAAAAATATTGGTTCTGTAAAACATCCACCAAACAAAGGTATATTGGTGCAAAGCAAATGCCACAAGCAACATTGATCAGGTCAGGAATGACTTGGTTTTAAACAAAATATTTATTCAGGCTCTTCCTGAATATTTGGAACATAGTGGGGCCACATATGGACAACACTACTGCATGCTACAAAGGTGCACCTGCATGCACATAGAGTAGCTTTCTGTTCAGAAGCTTCCAATTCCAGTTCTTTAAATTATGCCGGTAGTGGTGTCACAAATGGACAACACTAGAATATTTCACAAAAGTGCATGAAATGTACATAGAGGAATATTCTGTTCACATTTTCCTAGGTTCTGAAATGCTAGTTGGACCATATGTAATTCAATGAACTGGATCCTGATGGCCACTGACAGCTAATGAAGTGATTCAATGTGGCTAAGGAAGTTAAATGTCATATACATTTGACTGAATTTTCTTTAATTTTGACAATATGTAATTTACTTGTGTAATCTAGATTGGAACCAGGCCAAGAACTGCTAAAAGGTGAAATATCTAAGCAACACTTTTGACATTCTAAGCTGCTCCAAGATTCTGGCACTGCACCCCAACTCAAAAGAGAACAGTGCAACGGGAGATATTCACAGGCAAATGTGAAGTAGATGCTAGACTTACCTTTTAGCCACTCCTGGGCTCATTATATGGGCGTCCTTTGTAGTAGCACTTGCTAGCTCTGTCTGAGGAGAGTGTGTGGAAGACATGTGCTCCATGTATATGCACCTCATTGCTTAAGTTACAATCTTTTGTAAGATGTGAAAATGCATCTATGTGATTGGCAGTTACAATTTGCATTTTCGGTTAGTGATTTGTTTACTACTTAGACCTGCTACAATAGTCTGTGGCCCTTCATGTTCCCACAGATTAATTTAGTAGGTCCAATAGTTCTCTTAACTGTCCAATTGATGAATATTTTGCAGTCATTTGCGGTTATAAGCAAGTATTTTCCCAGTATGTGAAGTTTCCTGCCAATCTCTTAGCTAAAACATTGACTTGTATGATCAACTTATATTTAGACTCTCTCTGAAAGGTGTCATGTTTTCTTCAAATTACCACTATATGTTTATTTGAGAAGCAAAAAACTACATTCCTGCCTTGACCATGAAGTCTTGCATTTGGGAGAATACTATCCTCCACTCTCACCAGTGTTTGCTCTTTGTTGGGGAGATAGATCAATTTTTAAATTGAACATGTGCTTTTTATGTTATGCAAACACTTTGGAGTTGAGTTTATTACATAAAATTTGATCTTGAAGTCATAGGGGGTCATTCTGACCCTGGCGGCCGGTGGCCGCCAGGGCCACCGACCACGGGAGCACCGCCAACAGGCTGGCGGTGCTCCCACGAGCATTCTGACCGCGGCGGTTCAGCCGCGGTCAGAAGCAGAAAGTCGGCGGTCTCCCGCCGACTTCCCGCTGCTCGGGGGAATCCTCCATGGCGGCGGAGCGCGCTCCGCCGCCATGGGGATTCTGACACCCCCTACCGCCATCCTGTTCCTGGCGGGTCTCCCACCAGGAACAGGATGGCGGTAGGGGGTGCCGCGGGGCCAATGTCATGGGCACTGCAGGGGCCCCCGTAAGAGGGCCCCACTGTGTATTTCAGTGTCTGCAATGCAGACACTGAAATACGCAACGGATGCAAACTGCACCCGTCGCACCCCTGCAACTACGCCGGCTCAATTCTGAGCCGGCGTCCTCGTTGCAGGGGCATTTCCTCTGGGCCGGCGTGCGCTCTTTTGGAGAGCGCCCGCCGGCCCTGAGGAAATGTCTGAATGGCCGCTGCAGTCTTTAGACCGCGGTGCGGTCATTTGGCGCCAAGGTCATAATCACCCCCATAGTTTTTTTCGACTTTAAATTGCAGATGTCAGGCAGAACGGTAGAAATTTGGTGGCAGGAACAGTTATCGGACAGGAATGGATCACACTAGGATCCACGGTAGTCCTTGCATGAGGACTACTATCAACCTTGGTGTGATCCATTTTTAACGAAGGCACTAGACCCAGGCACAGAAGGGGGGGTAGTGGTTTTACTGAGCCAAGTAGGGCAACATTGGGTGGTAGGAATTTTGTGGATCCATGCACATTCCAGTAGTTTACGTCACAGAAATGCTAGGAAAATTAGTGTGTTTAATCAACGTTTCGATTAGCGGAGTATTCTGAGTAAGAAAATGCTGGGAGATCCACGCAAGCCACAACCCCCTGGGTGTTTAGGTTTCACAAATATAATTCAAATATAAGAGATCCATATGGTGATCTGCCAAGTGGCCTGTGGTAAAACCAAGGGCACGGACTTGTTTCCTGTAGAATATGACCCACTTTCCAGGCTATCCGGGCTCCCCGTCTATTTCAAATGAGTAAAAAGGAACATTACTGGGGTGAACTACCCAACTCCTGAGGCTCTCATAGTGGTGTTCCCAAACCAGGTAGGGATCCTCTCGAAGTAAGATCATACCGGCCACAATCAATGCTGAACATCGATTATAACCTGCTAAGCAAGATTCTTGCAAATAGGCTGCTCCCGGTGCTAGGCGTACTTGTACACCCAGACTAAAGTGGTTTTGTACCTCAAAGAGCTACACACTATAATATACACTCCCATTGTGTGAAATAGTTGATGTGGTCTCCATGCTGGCCGGCTACCTGGTGGAGTTCTCCCTGGACTTCGAGAAAGCATTCGACACGCTTAAGTTTCAGTATCTTCTGCATGTACGGAGCACATCGGGATGGGCCCTAACTTCCTAGGTTGAATAAAGCTTCTATACACAGACCCATCAGCGTGAGTCCGTACTGGTACTCAAATCTCCCTCTCCTTTACTGTTCTGAGAGGGACACAGCAGGGATACTCCCTCTCACCTGTGCTCTTCGCCCTGGCCATGGAACTCCTTGTGACTCAGCTGTGAAACAATGGTCCCAAGTGGGTTATCCAAGTTGGCCCGGAATGTCATAATACATCCTTATATGTAGACGATGTATTCGTCTATCTTTGGGACCACACAAACACTCTTCTGGCCCTATACAACCTCCTTGACTGATTTGGGGAAATAACTGGCCTGGAAAATAACTGGTGCAAGTCTTGTATTGTCCCCCTTCGTGCACTTGAACTGACAAACCGTAGAGACTCCGAAGAGGGGTGTCTCCCTTGGTCCTTCAAGACATTCCACTACCTTGGCACCAATTTATTCCGCACAGACACTGATTTCCTTGACGGTAATCACAGCAGAGCCTTAAATTCGGTCTGACATTCTCTATTGTTCTGGACACAACTCCCCCTCTCTCCCATGAGACAGGCGCCAATAGCCAAAATGATAATTCTCCCACGATTTTTATAATTTTTTGCAGCAATACCTATGATGCCTACTTCAACCTTTTTGAAGACTTTAAGGAGCTTGGTGATGGAACTCATGTGGGGGATTGGCTGTAAGAGGGTCTCCAATGTCACACTCCAGCGTCCTATGCTAGAGGGGGGACTGGCGGTCCCAGATATGGAGCGTTAATTCACTGCAGCCCAGCAGCACTATCCAATTCACTGGATGGAAGGTGACACCACGATTGAGGGCACTGTGGTTAAAGAAGTCCTAGGGGACGGAGAAATATTGGAATGCCTTCTATCACCTGATTTGCCATCCAACTCATTGGGTAAGTTTGTGTGCACTGCAAAACTAGTCAGGAACCAGTTTATACAACCCAAAAAAATGCCGCCTCCATAAACACCTCAACTTCGACTATGGAGCATACCCAAATTGAAACACTGTATACGGACATACACTTGCACTCTGTGGAGGGAAGCAGGACTTACCCAAGTAGGCGTTTTATACACCGATGAAATGTTACTGTCCTTCCAGGACCTCACAGACATATCATTTGGAGGCAGGGCTCTTTCTTGCACACAACACCATTAGGACAGATGTGGGTGAGATCTGGAAATCGGTCTCCACAGAGTCACCACTACACCAGAAATGCCATTGTGTGCTGACTCATGCACTGGGCAGAAGTGGCATCTCAGTGCTGTTTGTGGCTCTGTTAGGGGAGAACAGCTCACCTCACATCTGCAGTAAGACCAAATGGGACTATTGTCGTGGCATTGTTTTGACCGACAAACAGCGGACCATTGCCCTGTAAGGGCTGAAGCGGGTTTCCCGTAATGCATGCTTGAAATTCACACAATTTAATTATCTAAATCAAACCTACCTTATGCCACACCGTTTTCACAAAAAAAAAATACCCAAATATGCTGTCAACCGGCCAGAAGTGTAGCTGTGATCACACAGCTTTAATTAGCATGACATGGGAATGCCCACCACTGCAACTCATTTGGACCCAAGTGCTAGAACATGTCTGGGATGTAATAGACACCCCACTGCCTTCGGAACTACTGCTACGTTTACTAGGGGTCATGAAGTGATCTAAACAGACCAAGCATTATTTGAAGTTTGTAGACTTAGCAATGATGCTGTTTAAATGCTTAATTGCCATGTCCTGGAAAGCCTCTAATCCACCGCTGATTGACTGCTGGCTATGGACAGTTTTTCATTGGGCCACAGTGGAGTCGTGTGCCCCCACCTATGACTGCAGATCATGCTGGGGAGGTAGAGTTGCCACTTTATCGGACACATACCTAACAAAGTTATCAGTTCAGCTGAATCCATCCCCTACAGATGGATAAACCTCACCCCCACAAACTCCAGCATAGGTGGTGCCTGACCAGACACCACACACTGCTTGACAAAAACCTCAAAGCTCTCCTTGATCTCCTCTGTATAGTCAGAAATGTCCAACATATGCAGCTTCCCTGGGTTCCTCCCCCTTTCCCCCCCCCCTTCCTTTCATGCCCATCCCAACCACTTACAGAACCCCCATTCATGCCACAGGTCTGATTTTTCTCATGCCTCCATGGAGAATGATACTTTACCATGGTTGCCATGGATATCACCAGGCAGAACAGTTTAAACTTCCAGTCATCTGTTGTTTTCTCCACGTATATCTAGAGCAGCCCTCCTTAGCTATGACAGCAAATATTGTGCAGATTTGCTTGTATACTCACAGTATATGATTTTCCTTCCACATAAACTCAACCCTCAAATTGTTTCACTTTTTGCTTTACCTGCCAGCTACTCTATTGTTAAGGTTGGAGATGTATGCACATGTATTTTATCCATCTACATGTCCAGTTGTACACTCTCATATTATCTGATGTTTGTTCCTTTTTTTCCTATAAATGCAAATAAAGATATAGGAATAAAAAAGGTTTCAGAAATGTGTGGGTTTGGTAGGATTTCCTAGATGGCCATCGAGCCCGGGACCAAAAACGCAGGTGCCCCCTTTACAATAACCATATTGTTTTGTGTCACCACAATACATTTTGGGCCCTTCCCTGATGTGAGCACTTGTCCTACCCACACAAGGGAGGCATCGCTTTTCTCACAAGACTTGGGGGAATGCTGGGTGGTAGAAAATTTGTGGCTGCCTGCAGAATCCAGGACTTTTCCTCATGGAAATGCAAGGAAAATGTGTTTTAGGCAAAGTTTAAGCTTTGCAGGGGATTTTGAGTAAATTTGATAATTTGTTAAAGTTAATCCACCACTTACACTGGCTGGGTTTAGCACCTCCAGAAATTCTGGTTTCAAAGCATAAATATTTATCAAAGTAACTGAATATTGAAACCAAGCCTTTTGAAGGTGAGCCATAAAGTCTCTTCACAGCACCAACCCCTTTATGGTCCATTCACATGCCATTCACACACCACACCCACAAACAACTTTCACACCACTGGCCACGGGCCCAATCCAATCGATCAGTACATTCACATCAACTTACCGCTACCATGCAAACGCCCATCACATTTGTACGCCACAGGACAGAATACATTTGACTCCATTTTACCACCTGTCAAGCAACTGCTCCTTCTTCCTGAACATTACCGAATGCATGCCTATTGAAACTTTACTCAATGGATCCCACAACAGCCACATGAGGCTCAGGAAGACATGTCTTTCATGCAGTTTGCCTTTAGCACACTCTCCGTGCTACATCCAACTCCGTCCAGTTTGAGGATGCAAGTTGGGGGTGTTTGAGTATGCAGCATATTGGGCACTAGCAACAATCTTATGCAAAAGGGCACAATGGAAGCTTTGTATAAATGCTGAGTGCCCCGAACAGATTTATTCCTGACCCTGATGGAAATATTCTCATAGGAAAACATAGAGACTGTATGCTATGTTAAAATGCACACAGCCCACCTAATGATCCATATTTGACCCTATCAACAGCTGTTCTTATGTGGGGATACTAGGTATATGTATTGAAAAGGTGCTAAGTGTATCAAAACAGACCCGTTCATGACTCTGATAACAATGTGCTGGTAAATTAAGAAGGTCATCTAACACAAAGGAGAAATTAGTTCTGTGTGATGTGCTATTGATGGTAACTGCGTCCAGATACATACACCTTTCTGGACTGGAGTTATTGTTGTTTATGTGTGTATTTGAATATAGCCCAGGGGGAATGTGTCTGGCCCTGGTTCCCAAACATGTCAGTGGCAGTTTTAGAGGGGTCCCTAGAAAGTCATGGTGTCATTCTCCTTATCGTGCAACCTGTTCCAGTTGTGACCAATTTCTATCAGTGTGAACATCAACGCAGTCTAAAGATTTGAATTAAATTCGTCCACAGAATGCTGTTCAGTTAAGAGATGGTCACTCATGCTTGTTGTTGTTCTTTGACACCTGATGTTGCTCCTGTGCTCCCAAGTTTGGGCTTTTATCTTTCTGCATGTCATACCAATGTATCACAAGTTGCATGGACATATGATAATGTTCATCAAAAATTGGTATCCAGGACAAGACTTTTTGCTGCAGTGGTGATGTTACATACTGCACATGAGTTTCATGGGAAATGACCCACAATAGATGAGAGACCCCACGCGGTGGAGATCATACCTGTCTTCTTCTCAGTTTTCCTTGGTTGCTTATGTATGAGTAGATCCCGTACATTGAGTGCTCTCCTATATGCAAATCTGGGTTTAGACCAATTGAGGGAACCTGAGTAGACAATACTTCAATTTTTGTTCACCAGCTTTTTCAGTTGACTTGACCTGAAGTTGTAAGTGGTAACAGATGTCAGTGTGTCTGGTGTCTGGGTTTGTTCCCTATTCTGTAGAAGGGTACTCCTGCTATGATGTTTGGCCCTCCTATAGCATTTGGAAACAATGTGACAGGATGTAGGTGTTTACTGTATATTGTTTCAGTCCCTATGTCTATATATGAATTGGTTGTAAGGTAAGTTCTCTCTTAATGTGCATGGGTTGAAAGTGTTGAACAAGAGTTAGCTATTTTTGTCTGTCGGTTTATGGTACATTCTAGTCTCAAGTTGCATATTGTTAGCATAAATGGTGACATCCAAAAAAGTCAGTGAGATGTTGCTGACATTGCCAGTGAATTTGAGAATTTGATCCAGTGTGTTCAATCATCTGAGGAAGTCCTTGACAGTATGTTCATCACCCTTCCATATGATGAAAATATCATCTATGTAGCGTTTCCACAGATTAATCCTCTGGTAACATGGATTGGTTCGGGCATGTTGGGAAATACTACCTAAGGGCCTGATTTAGAACTTGGCGGATGGGTTACTCTGTCACAATGGTGATGAATATTCCTTCCGTCAAAATCTAAATACCATTATTTCCATTGGGATTTAGATTTCGACAGATGGGTTATCCGTCACTGTTGTGATGAAGTAAGTCATCTGCCAAGCTCTAAATCAAGCTTTAAGTTCCCTAAAGTAATAAGCCAAACAAATGTCCTGTGGGACGCATGCAACAACACTACTACTTTTGCTTTGAATGTGTGAAAATTAAATTACTAACTTGAATCATACCCAATGTTATTGATGAAAGGGACAGGACACAATATCTTGTATGGTGATTGTTTTCACATCTTATCCGAAAGATGTGAAAACAATCATCATGCACGATATTGTGTCTTGTACCCTGTTTCAATAACACTGGCTATGATTCAAGTTACTAATTGAGTTTGCACCCTGCCAAAGCAAGTAGAAATGTTGGTGAATATGTTCCACAGGACATTTCTTTGACTTATTACACTTACGCATGGGCAATCAGGGTGGTCCGGTGTGGTATACATAAGTTTACTAACAAGCACTTCAAAATTTAGTCAAGTCTTTAACCTTTTGCCACAAAGGGTACTCAGTGACGTATCGGCATATGTTCTGTGTGGGACTATAATGCACTTGCCAATCTGCAAACAGAACCTCAACCACTTTCTGAAGGCAGATAAAGATGTTGAGCGGCCAAAAGGAAGTCCATGATTTCCTGAAGTAGAGGAAATAGGAAATCAAAATTTGTTACTGCTTGCCAAGCAAAGTTGTAGCCCATGGAGAGTAGGTATCCATGCACAGACATTGGAAATGTTACTTAATGGCAGCTCTACCTCAGTCAATTTCCCAGTAGTTTGCTTTAGTATGATACAACATAAAGCAAGTAGGAAAACACAGGGCTGGCTGAGATGGGCACAGGGGACAGTAAACACGAAGGAGGAAGTGGCTGCACTGTTTTTTTTTTTTGTGCAACACCATCTCCCCTCAATGCTTGCAGCAGGCGGCACATCTGGGAGTGGGTATAGCCTGCAGGAGTGTTGGGTGCTCTGGGGGAGGGTGCACGTTGCGTGCCCAGGCATACTGGGGTGTGCCACACCCAGCAGTAGCTCATACACTGCTGGACTGACATCCTCGACCAGAAACAGGACCTGCTTGACCTGCTGGGCATTCAGGTTGTGGGACTTCGTGAGTAGTAGTAATTACTAAATTTGTTATGTCCTACAATGCTAATTACATTTTTTTAAATATGCTGCTCACATGTAAATTAAGTTCACATAAAGTAATGCTTGTTGCTGTAGGTGCTCGCTTGGCCTGATTATTCAAGAAGTCATGCAGACTCCTCTGTCCTCCTGTCTCTGAGACAGTGGCACTGTGGTAGTAGTATCAGTGAGTTAGTGTTTTCTGTGTCTTTTTTATGTAGCTTGCAATCTCCCATTGATGTGTAGTATGCATCTATGCATTAAAAAGAGAAACTGACAGAGCTGGACCATCAAAGGGGGTCGCAAAGCAAAGATGATTCATTGCAATGCATTAATATTTCTAAATGTAGTTTAGGAAAATTGAAATGGGGCTTAGTTAAGGTTTTGGATATTAGGAATAGGTAAACTTGATAATATAGGTGATATGAGTTAGAAAAGTACAATGTCAATATGTTACAGCATTTACTTTTGCCTGTCAAAATATTTTCTAGGAGATTAACTGGACCACTAATATATTTTTGTTATCTTCTTTATTTCTTACATCAGTACCCAAGGGCAAGAAGACGGCATCAGAAAGTCATGTCTAGGAGGCTGCCACCACCAGGGCGGTGGAGGTAAGCTCTTGTTAATAATATTTATTTATCTCTAACTTTTACCTGTTACCATTTCGATTCATGTTTTCCTTCTTTCTCTTTTACTATGCCTGTTTTTTTTCATTTATTTCAGTTCTATTAAATGTTTCTTAATTCTTGTTACCCCTCCCTGCATTATCCTTTTTTCTACATTTCTTGCTCCTGTAGCTGATTTCCTCTCCCTGTCTGTACTAATCTGTAGATTTCTTCTGCTTGGTTATTAAGCTTTCCTTCTCCCCTAACATCTACTGTAAGACTAAGAAAATAGATTAGGTACTCTACTGTGAAGATTGAAGAGTTTGCAGACCCAAGCAAGCTATTTTATGCTTGTTGTTGAGAAGGCATTCTATTTCTTCCATATGAGCAAATGACGAGAGAATGTCCACGGTTATGGTGATCCCCCCCCCAATGTTGTGTTATATGTATTATTCAGTATCCCAGCAGTTTCAAGGACAGTGAAGCATGGTAGGAAAGTAGTATGAGGGCGTTGTATTGCACTTCCCAATGAAAGCCAGAGGTCCTTCATTGACCAATTTATTCTACCCCTTAATTGTGATTCGAATGACTCATCATCATCATAGCTCTGCCTCTCCATTAGGGTTCATTTGACTACTGGCTTTTCTCACATTGTCAACAAACAAAATGCCCAAAGTGATATGGTTGGGAGAGAAGATACTGTGAAGTGAACTGTAACCATGTATTGCAGTTGTATTTTGTTAAAAAAAATAAAAAGGGGGAGGTGTATCTGGCATCTGAAATGTGTATTTATTTTTACCCACACAGACTACCAGTGCTGGGGCAAGTACCAGTGTGCCAGAAAATTGCGCAGCTGAAGGGGAAGTCTCTTTGGTGGCAGGTACGGATAGGTGGTAAGCCACATAGCTTGATTATTGACAATTACTAGTATACTCACTGTAGTTGTGAAGCGAGGCAGATCCCACCCATACTGATCCATGGCCTCCCTGCCCATGGTATTTCGCAACCTGGAAGTCATGACCCCACCTAACTGCAGCATGGTTCAATTTAGCACTGCAGTTTTGGTTGGTCAATGTGCGTCTGCTTCTATTGATAAAGCACTCACAAAGCTTTCAATGGATTGAAAACTGAAACGAAAACAAGGTTCCTTTCCTCTCCCTCCCAGTGCCCACTCAATCACCTCCTAGTACCAAACTCCTTTATCTGTTCCAAAGTTCTGTCCCAGCCTAACAAAAACATTGAAAAAAAAACATTTTCGGCATGAGCCACATGTTACGGGACAAGTAGTTCATATGGTTTCCATAATGGATGTACACCTGTTCACATTTTTACCTTTTGACATTCAACAACTTTCAGTTTCATCTACAGTAACTGACTAAGCCTAAGCTTAGCCACATCATCAGTGAACCCCCACCATTCTATTGCAAAACCTCTACCATACCTAAACGGCCTTTTCCCTTTACTTTAACCTGCTGCAGCAGACTAAGTCAAGTTGCCTTCCCTTTCTGCCAAGTGAATGTGTTTTATTGAAACAATTTGTGTTTGAGGGTGAGGCCAGGAAGTAAAGTGGGATTAAGTAGCTGTGATTTTGTGTTTTGCTGTTGGGATATTCTGTGACAAATGTGTCCAATAAAATCTATATATCCCATTCCTTTCCCTGTATTGCAGTATATCATTTTTCCTACCCTCTACTTATGGCACTCAAGATATCTATTTTCTGCATGTTGTACATCAAGTGTGTCATGTATTATTGATCTGCTTCTTTGGAGTCAAGATAGTATTGAAAGGCATATGGTGAAGAGCAGGACCATTGAAATCAAGATGATTTTTTGTCCTTTGCAACTGCTCCAGCTGTAGATTGCATAGAGTAGAAAATGTACACCTGATGCGCTAGCTAGAAAGCCTCCAGTCATTTAGCTTGTGCTCCATAGTGGATGATGCCTTACTCATTAGTCAGAGTTATTTTTCTTTTTCACACAAAGGGCCTGATTACGAGTGGACTGTCACACTTCTGGTGGCTGTTGGACCACTGCGGTTGGGGCAGTTAAACTGCCAAATTACGAGGTTGGCAGGCAGCTCCACCAACCTACTGCCGTCTCCGCTGGGATCTTCGATCCTGATGGGCTGACAGTGGCAGAGATCGGAATCAGTCAGGGCAGTGCTGAAGTCAGCGTCACCCTGCTGATTATGACCTGGTTCTCCGCCAGCCTTTTCATGGCGGTTTCACTGCCATGAAAAGTCTGGCAGACAACAGGTGCATGGGCCTGAGGGGAGCCCTGCACTGCCCTTGTTCTTGCCATGGGCAGTGCAAGGGTCCCCCTGCCCATCACCCTCACCCTGCATGGAGACAGTGAGCATTGCGAAGGTTCAGGTGCACCGTGTAGGTGGCAGCTTTGCCGCCCGCTTGAGTACGAGACAAAGACCTTAGTTTTCCCCCAGAGCCCAGCGGGAAAGATGTACCCAGCAGGGAGGTAGCCAGCATGGCCACAACCTCCCCGTCGGACGTTTGGCAGAGGGGTCATACCATCCGCCTAACTCGTAATCAGCCCCAAAGTGTTTGTGTTGTTTACTTTTTAAGGAAATCTTTATTTTTTAAATCTGGGTTTATACTGCCTCCTGTCAAACAGTCAGTGCTTTATCTGAGGCATGTGTTCATAAAATCATGTACCTGTGACCAGCAATGTACTTATACTGTGCACTATATAATTTTAAACACGTGTTTCCACAGAGCATTCTTTACAATTTGTCTTTTCTTTTCCTTTCTTGATATAAATACTCCTGCTGATCCACCACCGCCACTGACCCAGCAGGAGATAGCAGCCCAGCTCTGGTGGCAGAGGTTGGAGACCACCTAGGCTCAGTACCAATGGTTGGTGGACAAGGAGGGAAAGTCACATGCCACCTTGTCCTACCACCCTTTGTAATAATATTCACCATTAGCTGGGTCTACTTTTCTCATCTGCAGTAGAAGTTAGTTACATAGTAAATAAAGTAGTTCACTTCACCCAATAGTTCTCTTACCTGAATAGATGAAATGACAACTCTAGCCCCCTCTGTCAATCTTCCACCACCTCACTGAAGGGTTTCCCAAGGTGCCTTCTTTATGATATTGGTAGTGTACAAACAGAGAAGACATCACAACAAGAGAGGTCCCATTCCAACCAAGGATTCTCAAATTATAGGATTGAGAGTTAGTTGGATACACAAATATATTTATAGTATAGCTTTAGAAAGACTGAGGACAGACTACTACTACCACATATTATAACAAAAACTAACAATTGTAAATTAATTACTGAGTATTTGTGAGCATGGAATTTAATGAAAATCAAAATTATGAAATCCTCAATTCAGGAAATGGGTACTCAAAGTCTGTATTCTGGACTCACCAAGGTTAAGCATTAATGCATAACAAAGGCTTGAATGATAATGTTGACGTTGAGGAATGACGGTCTTATGTGTGGTTGGGTAAGTGGGGCTGGTATGGGCTATTGCTCAGGTTATAGACGATTCTGCAGTGAGCTGGTGTCGCATTTATTCACATCCGCCCCATCAAGTGTGAGATTTATTTGGTGTAAATTAAGTCACAACTCAATAAATCACATACCTCGGAGGAAGAGCGTTAGGGCTTTGATGAATTGATGGGAAACGGGATTTGGGGAAAGGTGTGACAAAGACAAACACAACAAAAGAACAATATTCATCGGGGTGATGAGCAGCACATCATCATCAACCTGTTGTGGAAGGAAACAAAGGAACAAGTTGACACAGTTCAGATAAATTCATTGCAAAAAGTAATTTTGCCCCAAA
The DNA here is from genome assembly GCF_031143425.1 of Pleurodeles waltl. Classification (NCBI taxonomy): domain Eukaryota; kingdom Metazoa; phylum Chordata; class Amphibia; order Caudata; family Salamandridae; genus Pleurodeles; species Pleurodeles waltl. Next base: position 1,035,266,766 of record NC_090439.1, read on the forward strand.
GACCCAAGTTATAAAATATCTAAATGTTCATTCATTTAAGTTTGAACAAATCTAACTATGGAGGAGTGAATTGAACCCACTAAGTTCTAAATAATATGATTCTTAAAATTGCATCTGTATTCCCCTCAGGATGGTCCGTCACTCTTGGGTGCCTGTCTTAACCAGTCCAGTAGGTATGCAGGAGTGTTGAGCTCAGCTTTTGCCTTTTTTCATGTAGGAGAGGAGAAGGCCTGTGGATTGTAAAATAGAAACTGTATTGTAGAGTTAAGGAGAAGGACAGAAGGAAGTTAACATTCATGAGGAGTGTACCAAGAAGAACTAGAGGCAGAGCAAAAACGGAGGAGGTTCACGTTTGCCAGCAGTACAGCTCACACACTGAGCAGCATTTTCCAAATCAATGCACCTCTGTCCATTCCACAAAGATGAGTACTAGGCCTCAGTGTCCTCATCATCATAGTTTCCCTTTGAAGCTGATAACTCCCTTCTTCTAGCTGTTGAGGTAGTCCCACCCTGAGTCCTTCTATCCTCCTTCTGACTCTGAGTAACTCTATCCCATTCCCAACCCTAATGAGATAGACCTGTAGTGCACTGCTGTTGAAGCTCAAGTAGAGTAACAGAATTGCAGTATTTTGTGTAGCTTTGTATTTGGTAACTAAAGTGACTGGCCTGGTCTTTGGAGAACCAGAAGAAGGTGTGGACCCTGCAGGTAAATGTTTACTATGTTTGAAGGGGCCAGTCACCTTCAGGAAAAATGATCACCCATCAGACACCAAAAACTGCAATTCATCAAAATCAAGTTTACTAATTAGTTGAACACCCTCCCTCACTGTCTGATACTACAGCACATAAATCATCAATCATCACTCACAATTAGTCAATAATATATCATGACTCATTGATGCAATAGTTTTAGTTACCTCTTCACAAGTGATACAAAAAAGATAGGCATGAGAAGGAGGCATGAGAAGGAGGCAGGCATTGTCTCCAGTGTCCTGAAGGAATTGTGGGAACTTCTTCACTGCACACTGGTTCATCTCCAATTCGGCCATACATGTGACTAAAAATGGTGGGACAGCATAAATGAGACACAAACAATGTTCCACTAGCAACTTTTTTTCTGCAAAAGAAGTAGTTGAGTGATTAATAATTAAAAAGTTATATGGTGGCACTGGCATCCTCAGTCAGAGAAGTAGAGTTCTTCATCAAACTCAGGTAGTTCACTCAGAAGGTGGTCAGCTAACACACTTGATTCTGACCAACCACTCTCATCCTCCAGTGTTGTTTCAAGAATGGTACAATTTGTAGTACCAAGCCAATGCAGAGGTTGTGGGGGCAATTCCGTTCCGATTATTGCTGGTGTTCTTGTTGGTGGTGTTGGCTCCTGTTAGAGTAGACTCATCTCTCTGGAAGTTGAAGGTGGCACCCCAGAACTGCAGAATTGGACTCTAATTACCAGCAGTGTTTCCAGGTCTCTAGTTTGTTCAATAAGTCACCTCTTGTACATTGAAACATCTTCTTCAGTGGGCAGTATTTTTTTGTACTGTGGATCAAATAATATGGCACCGATGTACTCTTTGGACATCATGATGTCATTTTGCAGCCTTGAAAGCCCAGCAAAGGGTTAAGCTCCCCACCAAGGCATCCAATTCTGGGTTTTTGTTCAGTTCACACCTGTGAACGTTTTAGACATATTCTTTAACTGGTCCTGCAGCAGATGCAACAATGGGATAACTTGGCCCATAGTACTGTCCTCCTTCCTAACTTCCCTTGTGAAAACCTAAAAAGGGAGTAGCATTTGTGTCAGGCATGTGAATAGGCCCCATTTGTCCGCATCCATGGTCATAGGTTTTCCAATTGCATCCCCTCCTCTTTGAATTGCATAGTCATTGATCTGTGTGTACTGCTTAAATAGGCATTGCAACATGTAATAGGTCAAGTTCCAACGTCGCCATGATTGCAGTGGCTGCATCGCTGACAGACTTGGGCTTGGGCATAGTTTAGGGTGGTGCTGTGGATATAGGAGTACTGCTCCTAGGTTCCTGTCTGGAGGCTGGTATGGCAGGCACACGTCTCCCAATAAAAGTTGTGTTCGGCACACCAAAAGTGGAAAGCTGCTTCTTCTCACTAGCCACTTTCTTCGTAGCACCTTTCTTTGGGGTCATCTTAAAGCTGTCAGTTGGCAGTGGCACTAAACATCTCAAGCAGAAATGATTGGAGGACTGATGTCAAGTGCTTTTTGTTCAGGCCTTCTGTTTGACAGTACTGTGGGTAATGTCTCTTCTTCTTTTGTGCACCTAAAACAAACAAGCAAGGAAAACATTCAGTGAAACGTGACATTGTTGCAGTTTGATTTAGTACAGAAGGGCAATATAATTTAGTGTGGTTGGTTATTTAGGTAATAATTAACAACAATTTATCCAATCATTTTAAAATAAAACCACACCACTATACCATATAATTTCAGTTCCAATCAGGATAGCACAACATAAAGATATAGCTCTTTGCTTTATGTGCATCTATTCTGAAGGAGACATCTCTGGCAGCCGAGGAGGTCGTGGGTAAATGGAAAAACAAAGGTTAGTGTGTGTCTTTGGCAGGCATCGTGTTCTGGAGACAATGGAATAATCATTTAAAAATTGAATGATGCTCATATGTCTGCAGTGCACCTACCCTATTGCAGGCAGGGTGTCCAGGAAGAAATGGAATTATCCCTAAAAAATAAATGCTGTTGAGTGGCTGTGTGGTTATGGTGGATGGATTGAGGCAAAAAACACAAACAAAACTGGAAAAAAATTACATTAAATGAAAAATGAAAGTAAAAAATTTAAATCATGAAAAAAAAAAAAAAAAAGCAAAAAAAAAGATGTTTATGAAAAAATGATAATGAAATGCTGATGGTTGTATGGAAGCATGAGAAACCTATTTTGAGGCAGCATGTAATATAAAGCACTGTTCATCATATTCATAAACTACATATTTTAAAATGATGCTCAGGCATATTAGTAAACTGGTATCACATCCATGCAAGCCTATGCCAAAAACCCAGTGGCTGGCTGTACAAAATGGACGCCAGACACATGGTCACACAACAACAGCGAGAAAGGAGACATGGTGAACAAAGAACACATGCAAGCCTATGACAAAAACACACTGGCTTGATGTACAAAATGGCCTCAGATCACATAGTCAAAGAACACCAAGGAGCACCAAGGCGTGGAGAACAAAGAAGATATTCAGGCCTATGGCTGCAGACTACACATGATTGCCGCTGGCCACATTGCATGAAGAACAAAGACAAATGGTGGCCAATGGCAAGCACAATCACACACACGCACACACACACACACACTCACACACACACACACATACACTGGCCAGACATAGGAGGCATGGTAACACTGAGGAAAACACTACCATTAATTCAGCAATGCAATATACAAAAAATTAACTGAGCTATAAAAATTTTACATGACAAATGGCATCAAATATTACCCTACATGTACACTTTTAGAAGAAAAAGACATGAAATATCAACATTAGCCAACCTATTCCAATGCCATCCCTGCCATAAATGATGTTTTAAAAAACATATACAACAAAACATTTCTTTTATGCGGTGATGACAAGTACTGGCCTACTAGGTGGCTGGCCAGTTAGAAGACTGGGCCATATTCTAAAATAAATGAATATTGCAAATGTAACATACATGGTGTAACGTAATAAAGTGCAAAACTTTTTCGTTACAAAAGGTGAAAAATGAAATGCAAAAAACAACTAGGCCTCTACTGAAACTCCAGGCCACACACCACAATGAAATTTAAAAATCAAATAAAAGTACAAAGAAATAATGGCGCATGACCTACCAAAGAAACAGTACTCTTATACAGTAGTTTTTTCAACTTACTTATGCGTTATCATGAAAGCAAAGTCCTTAAATCCAAAGGTGTATATCCCGCAGACAAAAAGAGTGATCCTTCAACCTCAAAATCATAGTGAAAAGTGACCAGGAAATGGACAAAACACTGGAAGGAATCTGCTGGACAGGAACAGGAAGTTGGAGTCTCAAGGGCAGTTCCTTCCTTTTTATTTTCCAAAATATTTTTTGAAACTTTCAACAATGTCAAGTACATAGCTGGCGGAAATATCTCCAAATGCACTGCAATTTCTTTTTTCAAGACGGGTTACTGTATAAAATGAAAAACAGTATATCATATTTCAGTTAGTGAAACAACATCGTATTGATAGGCCCTGGCCTTAAGCATTATCATGAGGATTACATGTCAAAAACCACAAATATATATACAATAGCCATCTGACAATGTATATCTCAAGCATGTGTCATATAGCCATAAGACCATCCACATATATGGATGTAACTGGTTGGTTTCATTTGCCATAGGGCCTTCACATGGCTACTATAGGGGAGGGAGCAAAACTTGATAAAAATACAAACTATAGAACGTGCCCGGTATGTGCGGTTCAAGGCCAGAGGGTAACTCCGGAAACCCCGACCTGGGACCCTGTACCCAGGTGGGGGAGATCACTAGGGCCGGAGGTGGGAAGAGTGGGTGGCAGGCAAGCTCCTGAACATCAGCGGCCTCCAAGCCATGCTCAAAAGGCCTGTCCAACAATCATATTGGGCACAGTGCCCATCCTACCCATCAAGGATCTTGGGGACTGAAGGTGCACAACGCTCTTGGATGGCATGGTAAGTAACAGTAGTCAGGCCATGACTTTAAATGGTGAGGGGTGCAACAGCCGGCCGGTGTGTTATACGATTACGTTTTACACTGCCATCTTAGGTGAACCCGCTGGGCTGGTGTCTTCTCCCTCTCGGGGTACAATTTTTTTAGTCAATTTTACCATGTAGGTGTCCCAGAGCGTCGTAGTTCCACTTCTACCCCCTGACTATTGATCATGATCCAATGCCGTAGCCTCTGCCATAGCCCAGGGGGACACCTCTCGCAGCCAGCTCTCTACACTAGGGGGTTGAGTTGCTTTCCAGGACATAGGCCCTCATTACAACATTGGCGGTAAATCCCGATTACCGCAGTGCAGAAGACCGCCAACACACCGCTGAGGTGGCGGAATTCCGCTACAGCTATTACGACCCACAGGCCGGAATCTGCCAAAGTCCAGACACCCACACAAGTCCCCCACACCAAGGGCCATATTTATACTTTTCGGCACACAACTGCGCCAACGCAGTTGTGCGTCAAAAAATCTAACGCCGGCTAACGCCATTCTGAAGCGCCATGCGGGCACCGTATTTATTCAATGACGTTAGCCGGCGTTAGCCGGCGGAGCTGCCTGGTGTGCATCAAAAAAAATGACGTACACCAGGCAGCGCCGGCGTAGGGGAATATGGAGCTTGGGCGTCAAAAAATGGGGCAAGTCAGGCTGAGACAAAATTTTCGCCTCAACCCGATTTGCGCCATTTTTGTTTGACTCCCAACCCCCATTGAAATGACTCCTGTCTTAGCAAAGACAGGAGTCATGCCCCCTTGCCCAATGGCCATCCCCTGGGCATAGTCATTGGGCATAGTGGCACGTAGGGGGGCACAAATCAGGCCCCCCTATGCCACAAAAAAAAAACAAAAAATACTTACCTGAACTTACCTTAAGTTCCCTGGGATGGGTCCCTCCATCCTTGGGCGTCCTCCTAGGGTGGGCAAGGGTGACAGGGGGTGGTCCCGGGGGCATGGGAGGGCACCTCTGGGCTCCTTCCGAGCCCACAGGTCCCTTAACGCCTGCCCTGACCAGGCGCTAAAAAACGACGCAAAAGCGGCTGGACGTCATTTTTTTTGACCCGCCCACTCCCGGGCGTCATTTTTGCCCGGGAGTGTAAATACGGCGCACATGCCTCGGAGTCATTTTTTAGACGAGAACGCCTACCTTGCATATCATTAACGCAAAGTAGGTGTCCACGCTAAAAAATGACGCAAACTCCATGAACTTCGGCGCTAGACGCGTCTAACGCCAGAGTATAAGTATGGAGTTCGTTTTGCGTCGAATTTGTGTAAAAAAAAACGACGCAATTCCGGCGCAAACAGAGTATAAATATGCCCCCAAAGGTCAGTGATAAACTGGCGATAACAAAACCGACACAGTCACGCCAACAGGAATATGCCCACACTATCACAACTCACGAATCCATGCGGCAGTCTTTCAACCATGGTATTTCATTGGCGGTATACACCGCCGCGCTCAAAATACACACACATTTACAAAACACAACCACAATGGACAATTCAAAATAGACACACCTGATACACATACACACACCATTCCCACACACTCTATACAATATAAAACACACACCCACATCACCCACAAACCCCTACAACAAAAATTGAGAAAGAAGCAGAGAGAGATACACCACCATCAACAATACTAGCATCCACAGGCACACAACACCATCACTCACACAACATCCACGCACCTCAGACATCGCACACAAACCCATCCCCTCACACATCACAACACACACCACCCCACACATCACCCACACCACACCATGGCACCGCAAAGACACCACAGGTTCTCTGAGGAGGAGATCAGGGTCATGGTGGAGGGAATCGTCCGGGTAGAGCCACAGCTATTCGGATCACAGGTGCAGCGCGCCTCCATTGCTAGGAAGATGGAGCTATGGCGCAGAATCGTAGACAGGGTCAACGCAGTGGGACAGCATCCAAGAACATGGGATGACATCAGGAAGAGATGGAACGACCTACGGGGGAAGGTGCATTCTGTGGTCTCAAGAAACCAGATTGCAGTTCAGAGGACTGGCGGCGGACCTCTACCTCCTCCCCCACAACTAACAACATTGGAGGAGCAGGTCTTGGCTATACTGCATCCTGAGGGCCTTGCAGGAGTAGCAGGAGGAATGGACTCTGGTAAGTCAAATCTTAACTATTACATCCCCCACCCTACCTCCATGCTATCACATACCCCACCCTCACCCTCACCCCCATCACTCCAACACCTCACATATGCTCCACTATCACAACCCACACATCCCAATACCAAGCCCTGCATGCAACAACAAAGCATGGACACCCATCACCAAAGCATGTCCAGTAGAGATACCCACACAGATCCCCAAACCAACTATCACACAAGGTCCTACACAAGAATGCGAGCACTGGAGTACAGGGTCACCCACCCATTGCACACGATGGCACACACAGATGCAATAATCATGCCTTTACACCCCTGCAGGACCCCTACCCAACGTCACCGAACAGGAGGTTCCCGACATTGTCCACTTCCCTCACAGAAGAGGCCTACATTGATGACAGCAGCTCTGTCCAACTGGATCAAGATGACCAGCCCGGCCCATCTGGGACCCTGGGACAGTCGGTACCCCTGACACTGGCACATCCCACCACAGAGCCTCCCCCCTCAGGAAACACCAGCACATCACCCACCCAGCGGCCCATACCTCTGACCCAGGACACGTCAAGCAGCAGTGTGTCCACCACTACAGGGAACCCTGGCAAACCCACCAACCCAAGACAATCAGGGACCTGGGGCAGTGGCAGTGGGCACACTGTTCAGGGGACAGAGGAACAGGAAAACAGGGGAACTGGGAGGACTGCTGTGCGACAGGGGGAGGACAGGCCCAGGGAACCCACTCTCCACGAGGCCCCCTACAACATCATGGGAGTGTACCATCATTCCCAGGAGAGGATGACAATGGTACTGGCCAACTTTCAGGAGACCCAGCGGCTGTAGGAGGAACATTGGTGATCAGGGAGGAACTCAAGTCCATCAACACCACCCTGGTCACCATTGTAGGGGTGCTGAAGGACCTTGTGAACACCAGGAGGGACACTGTGGCACAACAAGGGGCCCCTGACACTAGCCTGGATGATGAACAGCCCACCACCTCCGCCAGCGCTAGTGGACAGGAGGCACCGTCACAGGACCACAACACCAGCACCCCACCCCCTGCAGATGGAGAACCACCCCGCAAACGGTCCCTGAGATCCAGGACAAAGACAGAGAACAATACCAAGACCCCTGCCAGAAGTGAGACCACCCTGAATGTCATCCTTCTGTCCCACTTCATCACCCTGTCCATCCATCAACTGCCCTAGCTCCACTTGCTATGCCCCTTTGGACAATGCACCTGTGAAACAAATAGACTGGACTCTGCTATGGACAATCCTCCACCATCAACCCTGCCCATTTTACAACCCCCTCCACTAATTTGCACTGAAATAAACACCCTTGAATCACAAAACAATCTGTCGTCAGTCTGTGCTTTCACAAATGTCTATTTGCAATCACTAAGGAAAATAGCAATGTCGATTGTATTGTCAACATACCTATGTCACACAGCTGTAGTCCATGAGGTAATATAGCAGAGGTCACACAGTGGGACCCACATCTGTGAAATGGAAAGGCAAAGTGACAAGTCAGGGTCCATACACTGGATGAAAGTCACAGACATATGATAGGTCTAACAATTGTATAAGATGTGTGAGCCAGTGACATCTTCTTACCTGTGTCTCACTGGAAGTATTGCTGGATAACTTTGTTTCTGTTGTCGATATCCTCTTCTTCTGCCTCCTCTTCTTCACTGTCCACAGGCTCCACAGCTGCCACAAGACCTCCTTCTGGACCATACTCCTGCAGAAAAGGCACCTGTCGTCGCAATGCCAGGTTGTGCAGCATACAGCAGGCCACGATGATCTGGCACCCCTTCTTTGGTGAGTAGTAGAGAGAACCACCTGTCATATGGAGGCACCGGAACTTGGCCTTCAGAAGGCCGAAGGTCCTTTCGATCACTCTCCTAGCTCACCCATGTGCCTCATTGTAGTGTTCCTCTGCCCTTGTCCTGGGATTTCTCACTGGGGTCAGTAGCCATGACAGGCTGGGGTACCCAGAGTCACCTGCAAATGTTGAGGGACAACTGTTAGACACACACTAACCCTTAGGGACAACCCCAGACAACTATTCACACGGTATAGGGTCCTTGTCCTAACCTATTAGCCACACACGGTAACTCTGGAGTTGCCCCATCACATAAGGGATGCTGCTATTCTTCAAAATGTAAGCGTCATGCACTGAGCCTGGAAACTTGGCATTTACATGGGAGATGTACTGGTTGGCCAAACACACCATCTGCACATTCATTGAATGGTAGCTCTTCTGGTTTCTGTACACCTGTTCACTCCTGCGGGGGGGGTACCAATGCCACATGTGTCCCATCAATGGCACCTATGATGTTGGGGATATGTCCCAGGGCATAGAAGTCACCTTTCACTGTGGGCAAATCCTCCACCTGAGGGAAAACGATGTAGCTGCGCATGTGTTTAAGCAGGGCAGACAACAATCTGGACAACACGTTTGAGAACATAGACTGGGACATCCCTGATGCAATGGCCACTGTAGTTTGAAAAGACCCACTTGCCAGGAAATGGAGTACTGACAGGACCTGCACTAGAGGGGGGATTCCTGTGGGATGGCGGATAGCTGACATCTGGTCTGGCTCCAACTGGGCACACAGTTCATGGATTGTTGCACAATCAAGTCTGTAGGTGACTGTTACGTGTCTCTCTTCCATTGTCAACAGGTCCACCAGCGGTCTGTACACCGGAGGATGCCGCCATCTCCTCACCTGTCCCAGCAGACGTGCCCTATGGACGAGAACAGCGAGCAGAGAGTTAGCCAACACTGAGGTATTAAATAAATAATTATTGCACACATTTGTCAATTTGCAATGTGCCTGTCACTGTGTGTATGCAAGGCCTAGATAGGTGTGACGCATTTAAAATGAATGCCATGTGGTTCCCTAAAATGGCGGCTGCCTGACCTGTAAGGTGGGACAAGAGGATATGAGGTAACTGCGCTGGGGTTGTACACCATCGCGGTAGGTGGTCGAAAACCGCGGTGCAATCCTGCATTGGTTAACATTGGACCCTATGGGTCCCAGGAGCCAATGACGATGTACGCCGGCGGTGAAGGTACACACCGCCGCAGACGTGACCGCCATTTTCGGTCTGTTCACTCACTTGATACCTGACCTTTGACAGGAGAGGACCTACACTGCAAGTGCTGCGGTGACCTCAGTCTGGAAGCGAGGATGGCTCATGTGTCTGGGGAAAGGGCCCCTGCCTTCACTTCGGAGGAGTTGGAGAAGTTAGTGGATGGGGTCCTCCCCCAGTACACACTACTCTACGGTCCTCCAGACAAACAGGTGAGTACATTGTGAGCATGCTGTATGGGCAATGCCTGTTTGGAGTGGTGTGGATGGAAGATACGGGGAGGGACTGAGGCCTGCATGAGTGGACGGTGAGCGTATGTGCGTCAGGGCAAGGATGGGAATGTGGGTAAATGACTGTGATGTTCCGGATGGTTAAAGATTTTCCTTTTCCCCTGTACTATTCCTCTGGGTCAGAGCCCACCAGAAGAAGGATATTTGGCGTGCCATCGTCAAGGACGTCCGGACCCTGGGGGTCCACCACAGACGGGGCACCCACTGCCGTAAAAGATGGGAGGACATTCGCAGCTGGAGCAAGAAGACGGCGGAGGCCCATCTGGGGATGGCCTCCCAACGTGGGAGGGGTGCCCGTCGCACATGACCCCCCTGATGTTCCGGATCCTGGTGGTGGCCTATCCGGAGTTGGATGGGCGCTTGAGGGCATCACAGCAGCCACAAGGGGGTGAGTACAGTCACATCAGACTCTGCGTGCGTTAGGAGGTGTCTGGGTGGGGCAGGTGGGCTGTGGGTTCCCCTAGGCCAGGGCGAGTTTTGCAGGAAAGGTCCCTTCGTGAGGCAGGCTATGTGGCACGGCAACCCCACCAGTGATAAGAGCCAACTACACCTAGTCAGGCTCCTGTGACTTCCATGTGTGCAGCAATCGGGCATAGGCCTTGTACCCCAGGTCCCTGTGATTAATTAGGGAACTCTAAGTGCACGGCATAGTGCGGAGGCCTGCTGTGTCTGTAGTGTCGGCCAACGGTAGTGGTATTGCATGCACTGAGCATGTCTTTTTTCTGTCTTTCCCACCCCCCTTTTTGTGGTCTCCCTGTTCTTGTGTGCATTAGCATCATCAGGCAGAGGAGCAGTGGCACCGGAGCAGGAGGGAGCTGCATCCCACATGGCCCTGGAGAGCCAGACAATGGAGTCTGAAGCCACCAGTGGGACGGAGGGTGAGGGGAGCTCCACGGCGGGGACAGGAGGTGACATCAGCGACAGTGACTCTTCCTCTGATGGGAGCTCCCTTGCGGTGGTGGGCCCCTCTGTGCCCCCCGCATCAACAGGTACAGCCGCCACCCCCCCTACCAGCACCGCCCTCCCAGCAGCCCCTCAGCGTGTGTCCCATGGCCGCTCACCCAGGAGGGTAGGCATCTCCTTCGCCCCAGGCACTTCAGGCCCTGCCCCAGTAAGCCCTGCTGCCCTCAGTGAGGAGGCTATTGACCTCCTGAGATCCCTCACTGTTGGGCAGTCCACCATTCTGAATGCCATCCAGGGTGTAGAGAGGCAGTTGCAACAAACAAATGCATACCTGGAGGGCAGTCATTCTGGGCAGGCAGCTCAACAGAGAGCATTTCAGGCTCTGGCCTCAGCACTGATGGCAGCCATTGTCCCTGTGTCCAGCCTCCCCCCTCCAACTTCCTCCACCCAGACCCAATCCCCTGTACCTCAGCCTATCCCAAGCATACCTTCAGACCAGGAGGCACACACCTCAACACACAAGGGTGGCTCTGGCAAACATAAGCACCACACATCCCACAGGCACTCACACAAGCATCATACCCATGCACACATACCAACATCCACTGCCTCCACTGTGTCCCTCCTCCCTCCCTGTCTCGTCTCCACTCACACCTGCATGCACTACATCTTCTGCCACTACCTCCATCACCAGCATGCCCATTACCACACACCGCTCACATGCACTCACCACCCCACTACCATTCACACATCTCCTGTGTCCTCTACCAGTGTGTCTGTGAGCCCTACTCCCAAATTATACAAACGCAGCCACACACCCACCCAACAGCCATCCACCTCACAACAGCTTCCAGCCCATGCACCTTCACCCAAAGTCAGCAAACGTACACCTCCTACAACCACTACCTTTTCCTCCACTCCCAAACCCCCTCCATCTACCGATCCCAGTGTGTCTAAAAAGCTTTTCCTGTCTAATATTGACATCTTCCCTACACCTCCCCCCCCGTCCGTCCCCTAGGGCCCGCCTTTCCAGGTCCCAACCCAGCACCTCAGCCACCACATCACCGGGCACAGTGGTGCCAGCAACTGCAGGCTTTTGGAGTGCACCAAGCAATAGGGCTGCCAGTGTTCCACGGACCGAGGGCAAGGACATTCCGCTACCTCCAAAAGTAAAAAAGTTGCCCACATCCCGGAGGGAGAAGGCGAAAACACCTGCCACCAAGGGCTCAGGCAAAACATAAGTGGATAGTGGCAAGACAGCTGCGCCACCATCCAAGGTGGGTAAGGGCCAGAAAATCAAGGGCAGGTCCACGTCGACGCCAACCTGCACGGCGGACAAGACCGCCACCAGCACCGCAGTCACTGAGCCCGCCGCCAGCACCGCAGTTACTAAGCTCGCCACCAGCACTGCAGTCACTGAGCCCACCACCAGCACCGCAGTCACTGAGCCCGCCACCAGCACAGCCGCCACAAAGACAGCCACCAGCAAAGCAGCCACAGAGCCCGCCGCCAGCACCGATACCACAGAGTCCGCCGCAAGCACCGATGCCACAGAGTCCGCTGCAAGCACTGATGCCACTGACACCGCCGCCAGCACCGCCAGCGGCCCCGCGACATCCTGAGCCAGTGGCACCACCGCAGACATGGCTGCCATCCCCAGTGGTCATTCGTACAAGGCTGGTGGTCAGTTCCAGGAGCCTGGGCAACTTGCATGTTGCACCACTGTCAGTGGAGTATCACATCTACTACCTCTGTCCTTGGCAGGATGAAGCACTCTGGGCACCAAGCCCCCTCCAGAACCAGTGGAGTATCACATCCACTACCTCAGTCCTTGGCAGGATGAAGCACTCTGGGCACAAGCCCCTTCCAGAACCAGTGGAGTATCACATCCACTAACTCAGTACTTGACAGGATGAAGCACTCTGGGCAACAAGCCCCCTCCAGAACTAGTGGAGAAAGGCATCTACTACCTCAGTCCTTGGCAGGATGAAGCACTCTGGGCACAAAGCCCCCTCCAGAACCAGAGGAAAAAGGCATCCACTACCTCAGTGCTTGGCGGGATGAAGCACTCTGGGCACAAAGCCCCCTCCAGAACCAGTGGAGTATCACATCCACTACCTCAGTCCTTGGCAGGATGAAGCACTTTGGGCACCTTGCCCCCTCCAGAACCAGTGCAGTATCACATCCACTACCTCAGACCTTGGCAGGATGAAGCACTCTGGGCACCAAGCCCCCTCCAGAACCAGTGGGAAAAGGCATCCACTACCTCAGTCCTTGGCAGGATGAAGCACTCTGGGCACAAAGCCCCCCCCCCCCAGAACCAGTGGAGTATCACATCCACTACCTCAGTCCTTGGCAGGATGAAGCACTCTGGGCACCAAGCCCCCTCCAGAACCACTGAAGTATCACATCCACTACCTCAGCCCTTGGCAGGATGAAGCACTCTGGGCACCAAGCCCCCTCCACAACCAGTGGAGAAAGGCATCCACTACCTCAGTCCTTGGCAGGATGAAGCACTCTGGGCACAAAGCCCCCTCCAGAACCAGTTGAGTATCACATCTACTACCTCAGTCCTTGGCAGGATGAAGCACTCTGGGCACAAAGCCCCCTCCAGAACCAGTGGAGACTGTTATCCACTTGAGAGACTGTGGCTTTGCACTCCCCAGGATACAGCAGTGGGCAAACCACCAACTTGAGAGACTTTTGAGAGACTGTGGATTTGCAGTCTCCAGGATAGAGCAGTGGGCAACCCACCCACTTGAGAGACTTGAGAGACTGTGGCTTTGCACTCCCCAGGATACAGCAGTGGGCATGGGGCCCCCTCGTGGAGCTGGCGTCGTGCACTCATCCGGCTGAGGTGCCCCTCCTTCCCCCTGAGGTGCCTGTTTCATTTCAATCTGATGCCCCTGCAGTGTTCTCTCCATTTGGAGTCTGGTATCGAGTGTGGGCCTCACCCATGCATTCGGGGCCCAGTGGTCCAGGGACTATGAATGGTGCACTATCCTGACTTGTGTAGTTGGTGTACATAATTGTTTATACTGTATTTCAAGTTTTGGCTAATGGATTTTTATTTATTACAATCGTTCAACTAATTTCCTGTTGTCCTTGCGTTCTTCCAGTGGGGTGGGGGGGTGTAAATGTAATGTTGCAGTATGTATTTGTGTGTATGTTGTTGTGGGTGAGGGTGGGGGTGTTGCGTGTTGCGTGTGTGTGTCACTCTCTTTTCCCTCCCCTCCCCTGTGTTGTAGGTGCAGTACTCACCATGGTCGTCGCCGCCATCTTTCGTGCTCCTGGTAGAGGCACAGGAATACCATCGCAGGGAGTATTTGGAGTTCTGGCTCCATGGCGTCCTGGTTCCTTGTGGAAGGTGTAGAGGTGAGTGTTTTCCCTTCCAAGTCCTGTTTCCGCCGTGTTTTTGTTCGCGTTGGTTCCGCCCCGTAAAAGGTGGCAGATTGGCCTCTCATAATAGTGTGGGTGGTACATTGTCTTCCGCCTGTCTGTTGGCGGTGACCACCGCAGTGTTTGTTTCTACCGCCGTGGCGGTCAGAGTGTTAAAGTGGCTGTCTATGTTGGCAGTTTCCGCCATGGTCGTGATTAAATTTTTTTTACCGCCGACCTGTTGGCGATCTTACCGCCGCTTTAACACCGACCGCCAGAGTTGTAATGATGGCCATAGTAATAAGTCGCAAAAATAAAACAGGTGCAAGATCCGCAAATCTTAGGTAGTGTTTAGTTTGTGTGGTTCTCTTAGCTATTCCCAGGAGACAGAAGAGTGGGTCTAGTGGAAGGCATACATCTATAATATCCACCACCTGTGTCCATGCACTCTGCAACACTGGGCATTCCCATGCCATATGTATAAAGGTAGCATTGTCATGGTTGCACCTTGGACAGGAGGGGGAGGCCCCTGGGAACATAACATGTAGACGAAGGAGTGCTAGATAGGTTTAGGGAACCTAATTAAATTGGGTATATTTTAATCTAGCATTCCTTGAAACATTACGCACCCTTTCCAATGCCATCTTCCACTGTTATTTTGTCAGATCATTGCCCAAGCAAGTGTCCCATCTAGCCTTGTTATGGCCATGTGGTGCACCCTGTGTCTCCCTAGGTGCTATATAGAGATTGGAGATTGCCATCCTGTCCAAGCCTCATGGTAGAATATAATGCATCCCTTGGTGTATTGTGGGCTCTGGAGGGCCCAATCGCCAGATGTTCCCCAACACTCCCTATATCGCTGCATAAGCAAGGAACTGCCCTACGTCTAAGCCATAGGTATCCCTCAAATTTAAAAAAAGTACGCAGCTGGCCCTCTACATAGAGGTCACTGAGGCGTGTAAATCCCCCCTCCCTCCAGGGATTAAAGTTATATATGTGAGTGAGGTCTTGCAGCTGCGGTATATCCCATATAGGGGTTATAGGTGAGTAGGGGAGCAAACGGTGTTGTGGCAGGATATACTGGGTCCAAGCCAGCTTCTCTGTCCGCAGCAGTAATCCCAGATCTTTATCGGACGCATCTTGTGTGATGAGCCATCCTAATACTCCTTCTTCCCCTGCCATTGCTCGCACCATATCTCCTTCCATTGTTTGATCTCCAGTTAACCAAAGCATTAGCCACTGGAATTGGGCCACTGCATAATAACGTTCTATATGTGGTACTGCCATACCACCCTCGGCCAAGGGAAGCTAGAGTGTCTGCAGGGATACCCTTCTACGACCAGATCCCCATATAAGCGCTGTGAATAGACTGCGTATGGGTTTAAAACAGGACTTCCCGAGAGGAATCAGTAGCGCCAGAAACAGATAAAGTAATCTGGGGAGACCCAACATTTTGGCAATGCCTGCTCTACCCATTGGAGAGAGGGGGAGGTGAGTCCAGAAGGATATTGATTGTCTAGTGGTGGACAGGGGCTTGCCATAGTTCCCTCCACCAGTCTATCTCAGAATGATAAACATTGATCCCTAAATAACGTAAAGTCCCGGTAGCCCAAACAAGTCACTCTCCATTCTGTAGTAGGTCAGCTGCTTAACTGGCCCTGCGTTGGGGGAAGGCACTGGACTTAGCCCAATTCACCTTCAAGCCCGCCACCTCCTCAAAATGGTCTAAAATACTGAATAACGCCGGAAGAGCTCTGGCAATATTGCGTATGTAAATTAAGACATCATCTGCATATAAGGAAGTGACATGCCAATGTCTGCTCACCCTAATTCTCCAATGGACTTCCTTCATTCGCAATTGTGCCTCCAACAGTTCCATAGACAGCACAAAAAGCACTGGTGAAAGAGAGCAACCCTGTTGCATCCCCCTTTGGAAAAGGAACAAGACACCTGACTGCCAGTGAGTACTCTTGCCCGATGGGTGGAATACAGCAGTTGTATCCATTTTATGAAGCAAGGGCCAAGTCCGAAGCGCTACAGGACCTGTATCAGTTATGCCCAGCCAAGCGTGTTGAATGCCTTCTCAAAGTCCATGGATACAGCCATTGGGTGGCCTGCATCCCTGGTGACCATGTCTATGATGTGACACAGTCATCTGGTGTTGTGGAATGTGGCTCTTCGAGGCACAAAGCTGCACTGGTCATGTAAATTAAGGTTGAAATCACCGGGAGCAGTCTGTTAGCCAGGGTTTTACTTAGCATCTTATAATCAATGTTTAACATTGATAGGAGGACTATATGTGCCTACTTCAAGTGGGTCTTTTGCCAGCTTGGGCAACACTATTATAAGTGCCTCACAAAGCGATGTGGGGACGTCCCCCTGCTGATAAGATGCCTTATACGTATCCAATAACCAGGGTACAAGTGTGTCTTTGTAAGTAGAATAAAATTCAATTGAAAATCCTTCTAGTCCAGGGGTTTTCCCCTTAGCTATCTGTTGAATTACTAACTGTATTTCATTTAACTGCAACAGGAGTTCTAAATCCTGTTGCTGCTGTTTGGACAGGGTAGTAGTAGAAGTGCCTGCAAATATGAGCGAAGATGGGAAATGGATGGGACAGGAGGCGCTGAGTACAATGTTTCATAATACTGTGTAAAAGTTTTGTTGATTGCCTCTTGGGAGTTCACCAGCTCCCCCCTATTGGTATGAATTGCCCCTACGACCATCTTGGGCATTCTGGAGTGCCTCAACTACAACAATATGTGGCCAGGTCTATCTCCATCCCTATGCTGTTGGGCCAGGTGAGCTTTATAGTCAACATCACTAATCGCCTCAATTCCTCTCGGTATTGCTGCCGTTGAGTCACCAGTAGTGGGTAGGCCCAAGGGTCTTCTATGGCCTCCTTTTCCAGCTTGCGAATCTCACATTCAACATTAAATATACTACTTGTAAGAACTGATTTCCCCCCCCAAGAAGCGGCCATACAATGGCCCCGTATGACCACCTTCATTGCGTCCCGTTCCAGCCAGGGTTCATCCACAGAGCCCGTGTTTTGTTTAAAATGCTCTGAGAGAGTGTTGCCTATTGTAGTTTTATATGCAGTATCTTGCAGTACAGATGGTCATAATTTCTATAGTGGGATAGGTGGTTTAGAGTTGCCCCAGCATAAAGTGACCTTCAGGGGGGTTGTGATCCGATAGTGTCCTACCTAGATATTCAGAGCTACAGGTATATGGCCACAAAAAACATTTTCAAGCCTCGTGTGCATTTGGTACCCAGGTGCATAGTATGAATAGTGCCTGGTCCACGAATGACGTAACCACCAGACATCATGTAGATGCATGGAGTGGGACCATTGTTGGAAGTGTTTAGTGGCTTGGAGTCCGGGAGCATTTGGGAGAGGAGGGAGTGAATGATCTAACAGGGTGTTCAATATGAGATTAACATTTCCCAGCCAAAGTCCGGCAGCCCCTGGGTTATGTATCATGTTCGTATTCAGCGCATTCAGAAAAGTCCCTTGGGCAGTATTTGGACCATATATCCATGCCAATATAATAGGTTGACCACTTAATTGACCCTCTAGGAGCATGCACCTCCCCTTCCGGTCTATATGTAGTCTGGTTTTGACAAAGGGTACCTCCGGCATTACCCAAATTAGTGAACTCCTAGCATATGATGAGTATTCAGTTCCATATATCTGGCCCCTCCAGCGATGACCAAGCCTTAGTAATTCCTCATGTGTTAGATGCATCTCCTGGAGACAGGCAAAAGAATCAGCCGCCTCCTGAGATAATTATAAACCCTGTATCGTTTAACAGGATTACTCATCCCCTGAATGTTCCAAGTCAAAACAGCATAGTCCACTGCCATAACATCAAAACATATTGTGCATTTCCACGAAAATGCCCCTCCCACCACCACCACACCCAGACTTCAGAACCACCCCTGTTCACCAGGCACTTCATGAAAAAGAATAATGAAATAAACAACTCCCCAATACCTGGCCTGAACACTAATAAGTATCATGCCAAAATCCCTAAAACATCTGAACATTACTGTGACAGCTGTAGTATACTTGGGTGCATCCAGTCAAGGCTTAAGCCTGTCGCCTTCCCTTTTTCCAGAGGCGGGGGAGGGAGGAGAAGTTCCCAGGGCTTGATCAAAGGACATAGAGGTCAGGAGGGAGCCATTTAGGGGGGAGGAAGTCCTGCCCTTGGGGTCATTACCTGTTCATTTCAAAGCATCCCTCTCAGAAGGAGAATAAAGCATCGAAGAGTATCCAAGGTCATCGCCAAATGCAGTGTTAACGCCAGGTCCTCTTCCATGGGTGAGTTCCGGGACAGCAATGGAGTTCCGGCATCTATGTCAGAGTCAACAGATGATTTATCCGCCAGTACAATAAACGTGTTGCTAGACAACGACAAGGCCTCTTTTAATGCTCCTTCTAGCTCCGTAACTACCTAGGCTTGCTCTGCTGGTGTTGCACTTGCGTCCATTTGTTTGTGGTGTTAGCTAGGTGTCCTCATTTCGTGATGTTTGTGGGGAGTGCATGAGCCCTTTAGCATGCAACCAAGTCCATGCATCTTCTGGGGAGGTGAACACTCGCGTTGCCTCCCCGTCAATCACCCGCAACTTTGCTAAGAACAAAAGCGCATATTTGTAGTTCAATCCTCTTAGATGTTGATTTACTTTAATAAAGGAATGACGCTGCTTTTGCACTTCAGAAGTAAAGTCTGGGTAAGCTGAAATCTCAGCATTTTCATGACGCCATGGGCCTTTTATGTGGGATAATTGAAGAATCAAATCAAGGTCTCTAGAATTAAGGAGGCGAGCCACTATTTGCTGTGGTGGAGCACCCCGACATGGAGGTCCACCAGGTACTCTGTGGGCACGTTCCACCAAGAAGAACTTTGAGGGTTTCCCATCCAGAATGTTGGCGATCAACCATTGTTCCACAAATAATTCCACACTAGGGCCCTCTGTTTGTCTGGGAAATCCCAACAGTCTGATATTATTACGGCACAATCTCCCTTCTGCATCCTCCGCTCGTTTAAGGAGATCAGTCATTTCCAGTTTCGCCTGTGTCATCTGTGTCTGTAGTTCTTCAGCCATAGGGCAAAGGGCAGTGAGCAAGGATTCCGCTTCCTCGACTCGCTCTATTAAATTACAGTGGTCCTCTCGAAGATTAACCTCCACAGCTATTGCATTGATTCTAGTCTCCAGCAAAGTTTATGTGTCCAGAATAGCCTGGAGGACGGGGGGACGTGGCCAGCTGAGCAGCGAGATGGCCGCTCTTTGAGTGAGCTCCGCCGGCCGGATTGAAATCCTTCAATAATCCTGCACATCGGGGCGAGCACAAACTGCCAAAACCTTTAAAAAATGTGCGGATGACGGTGCGACGCAGGTGGAGGCAGGAGACTCGTATTTTTTATTGCCTGTGTGGAGCTGGGGGACAGCGCGGCCTGAGGGTGGAACTGGCGGTGGCGTCTGACGGAGCTCGCTGGTGGAGGAGCCGCGACTCGAGCCGGGGGCGTGTGCTGGCGGCGGGGCCTGAGCTGGGGCAGCACCGGGACGCGGAAAGGTCCCGGCATTGTTAAAGCTGCCCGGGGGATCCTGCCGGCGCTGTGGTGCTGGGGCGGCCCTTGGGCTGCCTGGGAGGTTAGCTCGCGGAGCCGCGCGGCCGGGCGGCGGCTCTGGGCTCGTGGCGCTGCTCGCAGGCGCAGACGATGCCAGAAAGATGCGGGACCCCCATTAAAAACTATACGTGTGTCATTTGAGCTGCACTCCGATGGACGGAGGCAGCCCGCTGTACATCAATGCGGAGCTTGAGGCGGGGGTCGGAGTAACAGATTTCAGAGGTGACGGCCGCCATTTTGGGGCCAAAAATACCGATGACAGAGCGAGGTGGCGAGTGGACTATAGAGAGGCTGAGCACCGGCGCGGAATCTCGCGGATGCAGAGGGCGCCCTGTGGAGGGAACTGGAGCTCTTGAGAAGGTGGAAGTGGCTGATCTGCCCGGCGCCGCGAGTGGCGTGCTCCGAAGATGCAGAGGTGAGGCGCCTGGGGGCCTGTGAGCAAACACAGCTGGGCAAAAGGCGGATTGTGGATAGTATGGACAGGTGCTGCTAGGACCTGTCCGGTTGCCTCGTGAGTGCGGGGGGGTGAACAGAGGGCCCTCCCCCCCGCCAACCTGCGCTAGTGGATGGCAGAGTGGACATTGGCTTACACCCTGGCAACTGTTTTGGACAAATGCGGAGAGTCAATCTAAGGGAACCCAGTGGAGGTGCTGGCGGTGATAACGGGGCTTGTTAGAGCGGAATCAGTCGACGAGAGCGCCGTGAAGGAGGTAGGGGTGCCCAGCTGCGGCTACGCGGGAGCGAGGCGGCTCTGGGACTTGGCTGGTAGCTCGCGGCAGGACCGGGTGGATCTCTCTCTGCCATGGGGAAGCATGATGCTAAGCAGCCAAAACTGAACTTTGATCATAAGCGTTCCACGCGTCAGGGAGAGTTGGAGCAGGGCCCCCGGGCGGCGGAGGGGCACGACCTGGCCGCAGACGATCAGGGCGAAGATTTGCGCATGTTGATGCTTGAGATGCACTCCAGCCTCTGTAAAATTGATACTACACTGGACAATCTCACCAGTCAGTTAGACTCTGTGAAAACCCAGGTGGCCACGAGACGAGGTTGGACACGCTTGAGGCTCGCCAGTCTGAATGTCATGAGTATCAAGTGGAAACAAGGGACCAACTCCTGCACATGGACAAATTATTGGGAATAATCCATGCAAAGAATGAGGACTTGGAAGCACGGTCCCGGCGCAATAATCTACGCATCACAGGAATCCCGGAGACCACTGCCATAACTAAGATGGAAACATATATCACTGAACTCCTACACGAACTGTTTGACCCCAGCCTTTCGGCGGTGTTTGCGGTGGAGAGGGCGCATAGGTCGCTGGGCCAGCGACCCCTGTGGGTGCGCCGCCCCGACCTATAATTGCGAGAATCCTGAACTACCAAGACAGAGACTTGATCCTTAAACTGGCAAGGGAGAGAGGGTCCATCACGCACAAGGGAAATAACATCTCCTTTTACCCTGACTTCACCCCGGCTGTCCAGGCTGCCCACCGAGAGTTCCTTCCTGCAAAACGACTTCTTCTGCAGGCGCAGGTCCCGTACTCCCTCCTCTACCCGGCTAAATTAAAGGTGTCTTTTGAGGGGTCTGCCCACATATTCACTGATGCCAAGGAGGCGATGAAGTTCGCTAAACACATGGGACGCAAATCCGCACAACGTTCCAGGGATGCTGTGGAGACAGGGGATAGCAGGCTCTGCGACAATGAGTAAACGTGGATCCAACCTAATATACCCTGTGGGGAATTGCTCCTAGTTAAAAGCGACTTCTACCCGCTGGAGGGGGAGACGCACTTGTGATGCCTGTTGTTCAATCTTGTCATCTGCTATTCTAGATAGATCTAATTATTAGGTTTTGAGCGGCGAGGATCCCCTGCAGATCTTCCGGCCACCCCGTTTCACACGGGGAAGTAGCCAGCATCGCCACACCCCCTTGGGAATGTTCCCTTGCTTATTAAAATGTCTCTTTGGGGATAGTATGGGGAAGGTTAATCTACGACCCGGTTGGGGGGTTGGAGTGGGTGGCGGGAGGTGGGTTGGGTTTGTTATCTTGTTGTTTACTGCCAATATCTATTGTATGCTACCTGTGTGGTGTCTTGAACGTACAGCCTGGTCATTGTCAACATGTCTTACTGCACTTCACACGATGAGTGAGAGAAATGCCAAAAGTGGATAAAACCTTGAACTGTCTCTCCTGGAATATTAGGGGGCTCAACGACCACAGGAAGGCTAGGTTGGTACATGCATATTTGGTGCTGTATGGTGTGGATGTCTGCCTATTGCAGGAAACTCATTTGAACACTGCCCCTGCCCAAAGACTGCGTCACACTAGATGGGGCCATGTTTATTCAGCTATTTACTCCAACTATGCCCGAGGGGTGGTGATATTGTTAAGACGCGGGTTGGACTGGCGGGAGGGCGCTGTTCAATGTGACCCAGAGGGGAGATATGTTTGGGTACAGGGCATTGTGTGCGGTGTTTCGGTAGTATTTGTGGCTGTGTATGGGCCTAATGTAGACTCCCCAGGTTTCTTCCATAAGCTTTGTGGGCAGGTAAAGCTACTGGATGCAATACAATTGTATGGGGAGGTGATTTCAATGCAGTACTTGATGACAAAGTAGATAGGAAGGGGGCAGCTCGCACATTGAATCCGTTGGCGGGTTCCGCACTATGGGAAATAATGCGGGATGTCGCGTTGGTTGATGTATGGCGAGGTAGACATGGGGACCTGAGGGAAGGCACCTGTTTATCGACCTATAGCGGCGCGTGGTCCCGTCTTGACTTATTGCTTGTGTCGCGAGATGTTGCACTGTGGACGTCACAGGTAGAGCACATGCCCCGCACACTGTCCGACCATGCGCCCTGTATGCTGAGGTTACTACTTCCTGGGGGTCCTTTCCCGGCATTCTCGTGGCGACTCCCACCCCAGGCACTACTTGATGTTGCATTCAGAGAGGAGATACGGACTGATATTACTGACTATTTTGAGCGTAATGCTGGGTCGGTGGACACAGAGGCGACTCTGTGGGAGGCCTTCAAGGTCGTCATTAGAGGCCAATGTATAGCCCGGCAGGCGGGTGTATTGAAGGCGATACGGAGCACTCTGGTAGCACTTGAAGCTGATATAAAATGACTCGAAAGCACTTTCTTAGAGGCTGGGGGGTCAGAAGTGGCAGGGCTATTGAAAACCAAATTATTGGAATATGAAGAGGAGGCGTTGAGGGAGGTCAAGTTCCTGGGGAAATATGCGGAGGCGAGGCGCTACGGCGAAGGAGGGAGACCGGGGAAGGTCCTAGCAAATATGATTAGACCGCCACGTCCCGCAACATATATCCATGAACTGCGCACAACTGATGGCGAACTGCTTCATGACAAGGAGAACATTGTAGGAGCATTCTCCAAGTTTTATTCTCGTTTATATACCAACACTCAAGATGAATGCCCAGAGGGGCTTATATCCTATCTAGATTCCATTGCATTGGTATGGCTCAATAACAACCACAGAGAATATATGGACCTTCCAATAGACGCCGGAGATGTGGCACAAGTCATCAGGAGCCTGCCGCCTGATAAGGCGCCGGGACCTGATGGTCTCACAACAGCTTTCTATAAGGCATACGTAGACGAGCTGTCGCCCTGGTTGCTGGCAGTGTACGAGGAGGCCCTGGAGAGAGGGGTGTTGCCTGCCACTATGCGCGAAGCGCTGATTATCACGCTGCTGAAGCCGGATAAACCTGCTGACGATATAAACTCATATAGGCCCTTATCTCTGATTAATGTAGATGTGAACATTTTGGCCAAGCTGCTCGCGAACCGGGTGCAACCAATGCTGTTGTTGGTCGCACTCCCCAACCAATCCGGTTTCATACCAGGTAGGGCGACCTCCCACAACCTGCGAACGATCTTCGCTGCATTACATTACCTACACCCCGAGGTTAGAGCTGCCGTGGTGTTTTTAGATGCCACTAAGGCCTTTGATACAATTGAATGGCCATATTTATTCCATATATTAAAAAGGATGGGTTTCAGTATGCTGCTGATTAGAAAAATTCGCCTGCTTTACACTTTACCTACAGCCAGAGTGCGGGTGAATGGTCTGGTGTCTGAGCCGTTCCCTGTCTTGCGTGGTACTAGGCAGGGTTGTCCTCTCTCCCCGCTGCTATTTGCCATAGCTATGGAGCCGCTGGCAGCGAGGATTTGGCAACATCATACTGCAAGAGGTATAGGATTCAGTTCTAGAAATCTTCTAATATCACTATACGCGGACGATGTGACCCTTTATCTTACCAATCCTGCGGACAACTTGGATCCCATCCTGCGGGAATTTGTCCGCTTTAAGGGTTTCGCGGGCATCTCCATCAACTGGTCTAAATCGGTAATCTTTCCCCTCACGGACGGCACTGCGGAGGTTTGCTCTGAATACCCCCTGCGTTGGGAGGCGGAAAAAGTCAAATATCTGGGGATTTGGATAAGTCGTGACCTTCAGGAGATTTGGGGCCTTAACTTTGGCAGGACTATGATGTGGCTGAGCGAGAAAGTGAAATTATGGGCTTCCCTGCCCCTATCACTAACTGGGCGGATCGCGTTGACAAAAATGATAGTGTTACCCAAATCCCTTTATCTTTTCGTCAATATACCTATACCGCTTACAGCACACTTCTTCACCGCTCTGCGGTCATGCCTGGTTGAGCTGGTGTGGGCAGGTGGACAGGCCAGGGTAGCGAGGGACACGCTGGTGCTGCCACTGCGACAGGGAGGTTTGGGTGCCCCGGATATAAAACTGTATGCCCTCTGCGCTCAGGCTCAGTTTCTGCATTTTTGGACCCACCCTGTCCCGTTTCAGCCTCATGTGGCAGTGGAACGAGATGTGGTGGCGCCCCTTTCACTTGGAGTGGCGATATGCGCTAAGGCAAGGCGTCCTAGAGAAGATGTAGATACGGCTAGGATGCTGCAGTGGGTATGGGAGGAGTTGCGCAGGAGGGCCGGGGTCCCACTGTTGTATGCTCCATCGCTCCCTCTGTTGTATAACCCGATGCTGCCCTGTGTGGCTGATGGAATAGCTGGTCACCTGATTGACAGGATGAATCTCCGCACCTTTGCTGACCTTTTTCCCAATGGCAAGTTTATGCCTCCCCCTGCGCCGGAGGAGGGAGGTGCGGTGCCCTTTTCTGAATTATTTCTGTACCATAAACTACGTGCGGCGTGCCGGACACTATTCGGGGGTTCCCTGATGCGCCGCAGGTCTTTACAGCTTTGGAGGCGGTGGTGGGCTCCCCTTCTCCCCGAAAGCTAGTAACTCGTATTTATCGCCATATGCAAAACATGACACCAGTGGTAGCGCCTAAATCTATGCTGTATTGGAACGAGGAGCTCCAGCCTGAGATTTCTGAGGAACAGTGGGAGTTCTGCTGTGGGCAGCTTGCTGAGCTTTCGCCAAATTACAAGCTGCGTTTAATACATTTTAAATACCTGCATAGGTTCTACAGAACCCCCATCAGCCTGAAAAGAATGGGGCTTAGGGAGACGGATGAATGTTGTCGATGTGGGTCGGCCTTGGCCTCTTTTCTTCATATAGCTTGGTCCTGCCCGAGGTTGAAGGGTTATTGGTCTCAGGTTTTTGTATCGGTAAACCAGATAGTGGGCCGCTCGGACGTCCCTTCCCCTCTGCTTGGGCTACTAGGATATGTCAGAGACACTCCGCCAGCAGTGCGCAGGCTGCATGCATTACTTTTACTGTTTGCTAAGCGACGGGTGGCGATCCACTGGGGTAGGCAGAGGGTGCCCGCGGTGAGGGATTGGCTGGCGGATGTAACTTACAGGCACACGCAGCTAACCACATTCTGGGAGTTAATGCCGGCTGCATCTAGACCCCGTGACATCTGGGATCCGTTTGTGAGCTGGGCTCGGGAACATCAGAGCCGGGAATCAGAGGGAGATACCCTAAGTGAATGATCCCTGGGAGGGGGGTGACGGTGGGGATACATCGCACTCCTCGCCTCTCACATCATGGAGGAAATGCCTTTAACACTAGCATGACCCTGATCCATACCCCTGTTTTCTCCCGCTGCTGCCCTCTCTAAACACAAAGGCAGAATGTTGTGACCCTTCTGAGCCCCTGTGTCCAGTCTAGGTGCTTATAATATCTATTGATATGGACATGATGACTATTGTAATATGTTCCTTTTTGTAGGACACCTAAGTGCATACTATATGTAACACACTAATGATGATAATTGGCAAGTTTGTTTGTTGTATTTTTTATAACGAAAAATGCTCAATAAAAACAAAAAAAAGAATAGCCTGGAGGACCTTGTCAAACTGTGCGGAGTGCAATTTAAGTGTTGTAGCCAATTGAGTGAGGGTCTCCATCGAGCCTTCCTCCTTCAGGAGCTGATCTGGGGCTTGCGCAGTGTGCTTGGTGCTCTTAGTTTTACCCATCATTGCAGCAGAAGTTCGGGGTCAAGAGGGGGATCACCTGTCGTCCGGGGAGCACTGTTGTGCATAGGGACGTGTCAGCCGACCGCCCAACCAAAAATTTGGAAAAGCACTTATGTTGTTTCGGGTGGTGCACAGGAGCTCAGAGTTGCCCGAGTCTGCCCAGTCTCTTTTTCACTGATAACAGGTACTGCCTCCGTTGCACATCAGAGCGCAATATGTATTGTGGGGTCTTCACTTCACAGTAGTAGTACCAACGGAGGACCAACGTTGCTTCCTCCTGTGGCCAGGGAGGTAAGTCATTAACATAGGCCTCTCACCTTGTCTTAGTATCCTTTTGAAAAAGCCTTGTCGGATGAAGCGTGGCCCTGGATCCCCACCGTTCATTTAGTGCCGCTATAGCCCCCTCATTATCTTCCCACATTTTCGCCAGCTTGCCCCAGTCAATGCTCCAGGAAAGGGCACTGGCAACCCGTTTCCTGATGGATTACTTTGGTGTGGGAGCAACTGCATCGGATGTCTTCAGGTGCGCATGCTCCCCCACAATCGGGCGCTGCTCTGGATCGGAGCACCCCAGGTCAGGCCGCGCGTTTCAGCAGCTGCTTTGCTCCCACCAGGCCTCACCAGCACTTAGGCGTCCCAGCACTGGGTGTGGACATCGGACATCTTCTCACCCCTCACAAGTGTTGGCATGTCCCCCCAGGGGCTCTGCACTAAATGTGTCACGTCGCGGTCCCTTGTCAAGACGATCTCAGGATGTAAGCCCCGGGGCCTTCATGGAGCTCCCATTCAGGCGACTGCTCCGGCAGCCATCTTGGCTCCACCACCCCAGGGGCACTTCTTTCCTGTTGGAAAAAAAAGAAAAAAGAACATTGGCTTCTTGCACTAAAAAGCAACTTGATCGGTCCATAGGAGAATAAAATCCACTGAAAAATGCCTTTTCCAGTAGATTTATGTTCTTCTCAAGTGAGAATCTACTCAATGTGTGCTCGTGAGCTGCACTACAATAGCTCCATCGGGGATGGAAAACGTGCGTGAAAGTACAAAATCTCGCACACACTCGCTAGCGAGCAACAAATCAAGTGGTAAAAACAAATCTTGCATGCACGAACAGAAAGAAAGAGCCTTCCTTTTTGCTGGATGGAGGAAAATGAAAACTCCATGCTACTCCTAATGTAACTATCACTCCTAGGATAACTACAACTTGCCGTGAACAGTTTTTACCTCATTTTATCAAAGATGTCATGAGTGTTGCAATAAGTGGGGTAATCAGCAGTGCATGGTGAGGGTGCAATTTATAGTTACCTTAGGGCACAAGTTATACTTACTTGAAATAACTATGACTATAACTTCTGAATTTCTATGGTTTTGTATGTTTAAAATGTGGGCCTAACTATAACATCCATGAAACCTCTGTTTTTTTTAAGAGAATTTCTATTTTTTAAATTACATTTCCTCAATCAATCAATCAATCAATCATAGATTTGTAGAGCGCGGCTAATAACCCATAGGGTCTCAAGGTGCTGTTTGTGGGCATGCTGCTCAGTGAAAGAGCCAGATCTTGAGGTCCTGCTTGAACTGCTTCAGTGATGCGGTCTGCCTGAGGTTCTGATGTGAACGGCAGTAGTCTTCCTACGAGGAATCCAGAGCTTTATCTCAGATGTCGGTGTTGTGTACTCTGTCGCAGAGGGTGAAGTGGGAGACGGTGTCAAATGCAACCAAGAGGTCGAGGAGGATGAGTGCAGCTGTGGGGGATGTGGCATAGTGGTGTGAGATGTTCTTTGTGTAGGTAAAGTCGATGCACTTGTGGTCAGTCCAATGGTGTGAGAGATGATGATGTTGTCCCCTGCTGAGAAAACGGGGTCGAGAATGTGTCCGGCTCTGTGGGTGGGGACGATGACGAGTTGTTTGATGCCAAGAGTTTTGAGGTTTTCTCGGTGTTGTGCGGTGTTGTGGTCATTGTGGGTATCAGGGTGAAAGTTGAGTTCGCCAAGAAGAATGTAGTCAGAGGAGGTGAATGCTTGAGGGGCGAGGAGGTCGGCAATGTCTTTGCAGAACTGAGTTTGTGGTCCGGGTTGCCTGTAGTTGAGGGTGCCACGGAGGGAGTTGCTTGGGTTGGTCTGGATCGGTAAGTTTAGGTACTCGTGAGTTGACTGAGACTGCGACTTGTTGGTGGTTGTCAGGTGGAGGTGGTGCTTGTAGACTATGGCAATGCCTCCTCCAGGCCAGTTGGCTCTGTCCTTGTGGATGATTTTGTAGTTGACCGGAATGGCTGTGGCGATGTCTGGGGCAGTGGTGGGGGTGATCCATGTCTCCGTGAAGAAGGCGACGTCTGAGGCTGTTGAGTCGAGGAGGTCTCAGACTTCTACTGCATGCTTGACGAGGGAGCGAGTATGCACTTGAGGTGGCCATTCATGCTTGGTGCAGGATCGTGAGGTGGTCCTTGGAGGGTGCTGGAGCAGGTGCGGCAAGAAAAAGGTCAATGGGTGTTCCTGGGGTTGGCTCGGTGGCAGGCTCAGGGTCTTCCCAGGTTGATGGCGCGTGGAGTGCTGGTGTCGAACCGACAGATAGGGTGAGAACCAGGGTCCATGACGCTGGGTGTGGTCCAGGTGAGGACGGGCACAGACAGGCTTACTTTTGGCATGCCTTTGGCGCCCCAGGTGCCACCATTAAGAAGGGTGAGGCAGGCAGGGTATCTGGTCAGCTGGTAGGAGGGAAAAGAGCTTTCCGGGGGCAGGGCCACGGGTGAAAATGCAGGACAGAAAAAGAGACATGAAAGATAAATGGAATAAAAGATAAAAATTTTAAAACAAAACAAAAAAAAGAAGTAAAGTCAGAAGTAAAAGGCAGGAGTAAAGAGAGACAGAAGATACCATTACAAGGCCACCAAGGATGAGGCTCAGGTGGGAACCTGCAGGTGGAAGTGGGCCTCGAACTGAGAGTCAAGCAGGCTCTCAGTTCATCCAAGGCAGAGGCAGCAGAAGCAACAACAGTTGGAGCTGCACAGGTTTTTTTCAGTAAATTTCTATTTTTTTTAACATAAAGTAATTTTATTTACTACACGTTAATTCAACCACCACTGTGCACGATGGGGCTGTGCTGCAGGGCCTGGCTTGTAGACAGGCCTTGCAGCCAACCCCCTATAACCACTCAACCCACCGGTATGCACGGCCTTTGCCCATTCCCCAGTAATCACCCAACTCCACGCTATTTACAGCATCCATCAATGCAAAAGTAAACAGCTACCTCCCAAGGGTGGGCACCACAGGACGTCGCAGGAGCTGACCTTGGGGAAGGGCGATCTCTAGGGCCACAAATAGCTCCACACGAGGGACGTCGCGATCCCTGCACCGGTATTATCTTTAGCCCCAGGGACCACCACCTCCCTGTGCTACCGTCCTACAAAATTTGGTTTAATTCTGTCCAGTGGTTCAGGCTGTAGTCCTGTCTAAAATCTCTTTGGGAATTAAAATAAGAAATGGATTATTGACCCCCACCCCCTTTTTGTCTGCCCTGCTCGACTGATCACTCTAAAACTTTCCATGCACAGCAAGATTCTAGGGAGCACTTTTAGATATATATATGTATGTGTGTGTGTGTGTGTGTACTACAGCAGTCCCCTGGGGGGCACAATCATGTACATTAAAAGAATTAGAATTGCCCTTGGGTGGTGGGCCAGCCCATTTCCATGAGAGCTGAGCCCCTTTGCCACCTCCCTGGTGGTCTAGTGGGGCCTAGTGGGATTCCTAATTGTGGATCGTGGCATGCCATGATCTACACTCACAAAAATGTTTGTGAGAGGCATCGCTGGAAAGGGGAGACCTTCCCTTTTCCAGCAATGCCTGCACAAACATGGGGTAATCGGCATCTAAAACACCCCAAAACTCCACTGGACACAGCAGCAAACCTTACCTGTTCCAGAAGGTCACTCCGGTGGGGGTTTGTGATGCCAGCACACCTCACGGTGACATCACAGATGGGCGGGAGGGGAGGCAGAGAGAGAGACGTCGAAGCAATGTCATGTCTCCTGGGGGGGCGGGGGTAGATTTCTCCTGAATTCAAGTCCTCCCTGGTGACAGGCAATAGCCAGCAGATGCACCAGGGGGCTTGTGCATGTACAGCCATCAGGTAACACCGACCAAAGGGGTTAAAGGAGTGTTATTTGGTAATTTTGATAAATTTAGCATAAGAAAGACTTAACAATATGTTTGGCTTATATCTGAAAAAGTCAGACCTATTGGATTTGACAGTGCGTGACTTTAGGTTCTGCATCAATTTGTTCTGTACTATAATCAATCTTCTCTGAGTGTTTAAAATATGTTGAAAGTCACAAGTATTGAGCTCACCATTATTACATTATTTTAGGTCTGACTTGATAGTGCAGCTGTCTGTAACATTTAGTGCTTCCAAAAAGGTTTTTAGTCAGCACCTTCAACCATTGAGCGATTTGAATCAGCCCCTTTAATCATTGCTTTGAAACATTGTCAGTTACATGTCATATCATTATAGAGGAGGAGGCATCTTTCACCTGATGCTATTTGCTGCTTTTTTATTATTCCCCTCCTACTAAGTAATTCAATTGTAATACATAAGGGGCTGTTTAATATCAGAAAAGTACAGTCAATCGTCACAATTGTTGTCACATTCAGTCATTTAGATTGTATAGTCTTTCAGTAAACAAAATAATCATTTTTGTTATTGTCTTCTCTGTAGCAGACATTTTGATACATTTTGATGCTTTCTTCAAAAATCTATTGTGAATATTACCCACTGTGTGTTTCTCTTTAACATCAGCACAGTGTTCTCTTGGGTCAAGACACAAATCATCTTCTCTAGCTTTGAGACCACTTAACATTTTCTCACTGTTGCTGTTGCTCAGAAGGTCAATATTTGATCACATTTCATCAGTATCGATATTATCTAGCTCCTTTGCAGCAGTGTATGGATGGATTTATCCCCTTGTGCATACTTCATCCAAACAACTTCTATTCAATCAACTAAAGTGATGTTCAATGTACAGCAAAAAGGTAGTTTATTAACACCAGTGACGGGTGATGCCTATAAATATTAGGGTGTCAAAATGCTTTTAGTAGAAATACTATAGATGTACTTAGTCCTGTGATAATGACTATTCCTGCCATTATAACCCAACACTGAAACAATTATGTAGCCTGGCAAAGGTGAGTGTGAAAGGTTATCACGCTCCCTCTTTTCACTTGCGCAAAACACAAAAAAGCCGGCAAGGTTTTTGCCACTGTTCAATTTCGCTTCCAGCAAAAGGAGACACTTAAGTGACCTTTGCAAAAGTCTAGGGGCTGGGTGAGTGGAAGATGCCTTATACGATTAAAAGTCACTGTGAATGGCAAATGTCCTACCATGCTGCATTTCCATACTTCTCATAATATAAAATATACTCCACATCTATGGAGGTCAAGTTCTGATGCCCATTTTCCATAACATGTCGGAGGACTGCGGTTTTGGGGCATGAATGCAACTGAAACAAAATGGTTAAAAGCTAGAAACTCTGGAGAATTATGTAATGCATGACACAAACCACACCTCATTACATTCTCCAGGGCCTATATTTTAAAAAAATGTCAAGTATTGGCAGTTTTCTCTGGGATTTGGGTACAAAAAGGCCAAACCTGTAGCCTTGCCATTAGGTAGATTTCTATAAATAATCTACCTCCTAATCGAAGTTGACACATTTACATTGTACGTCTATTCAACTACCAGGAGTTATGCCCAGGAGGTAATGGGAATAACCTTCTACCATGAGCAGTGCCATGATGCAGGATTGCTCAGCAGAGACTGGCTTATGTAACCTTTTGAGCCAGTTATTTTGTACTTTGCACACTATCTATACCTGTATCCCTGAGTTCTGAATTTCAACTCCTTTGATCTTTGGTCTTCAGTCCTCTTCCTGAATCTGTACTCCACCTTTCCATACAGAAAGAACATGACACGTCACAATATAGAAAGAGGCACAGTGAGGTTAATGAGGTGATTGCATATACTAAATATAAGTAATAACTGCAAGAAAGCATAAGCAATGCAAACTGCAAAATAGCTCATTGCTTAAAAATAATTATTCAAAGATTTTAAAAAAGTAGAGACACAAGAAACTTTGTAGTTAATTAACTTTGAACGACCATGGTGTGCAGTAACACTGTGCAAAAATGTGGTATTAGTTTGAGGGGGCAGCAGGCCCACTCAATTAATAATTGCAATCCTTGCCAGTGTGAACCACAACAGTCACTAAATTAACCTGGGCTTATCCCGCTGGTAGGTTGGCACAAAGCAGTTAGGCTTTACTTTGAAGCAATGTGTAAAGTATGCATGCAGCACTCAACCAGTAATATAAATCCCAGATTTGTATTAAAAATTGAATCTAGTCATTTTTATTAAATAAAATGGCCCAAAATGACAAAAATTTGAATAGAAATGGAAATATGAGTTTTTAAAGTTTTAGTTTAAAATAGTAACAAAAAGCATGCAGCACCATTCATGGTTTTCTGGTCCAGCTGGACTGGGGTAAAGTCACAAGCCGAATATAGGGGCCAGGTTCATCCTGCTGAAGAGAAGCCTTCACAAGTCCACGCAAAATGTGCTGGTCCGGTTGGCAGGGTAGTGCGAGAAGGAGGCAAGTTGGGCATCATGGATAGTCAGTGCTGTAGTGCGAACAGCAGGTCATCGCTGAAATTTGCATTGGCAGTTGACACAGGATGTTACTGTTAGCGGAAAGAGCAGCTCTTACGGGAGCTTCTTGTAGGAGGTTGTCGCAGGTGGTCAATTCTCAGCACAAAGAAGCCACTTTGTGATTGGGAGGAGTACAAAATCTCTGTATCTTCACCTTTTCCTCAGGAGGAGTAACCTCTGATGCCAGCCAAGGGTCCAAGACCTTTGGGGCACATCTCGTGGATCAGGACTCACTTCAGCAGAGGCCAACAGAAAGGCTCACGCAGGTCCATCTGGTGCTAGTCATATCAGCAGTTGCAGGGATACCTCTGGAAGCTTAAGCAGCATGTCAGCCAACTAACACTTGGACTACCTTCTAAAGAGTTTAGATTCATGATCTTCTGAATCTTCCACAGCTCCAGGAGTGTTCTGATGAGAACTTCCAAAGGTTTCATTTTTTTAACTGGTTCCAGCCTTTTTATGGGGGAATTCCCCAGCCTATCCTCAAAACTGGCTCTCGTCAGTTCTTTCAATTTCTCCCGGTCCTGGCTCTAAACTGTCTAGGGTATTAAAGGCAAGGGCAGTCCTAGTGTCAGGTTCCTTTGTGGATGCTGCAGGCAGGGCTCTTTGATGTTTAATCAAGGCATGGCATACTTTCTCCTCAGCCATCCAGTCAGAAAGCCCCACTCTCTCACATCTAGCCATTCTTTGTTCCCATGTCTGGAAAGTATACACAACACAACAAGAGTGCCATCAATAGTTATGTGACCCAGAACACTGACAGGAAGGCTTAGTTGGTTTGGGTAGAAAAAAGACAACTTTCTAAAAGTGGGCATTTTCAAAATTGTAACTTCATATCTTACTTTACCATACAGATTATAATTTTTTTAAATTACAATTATTTTAACTGGAAACAGAATTGTTCATATGCCCTTAAGTGTCATAAGGTAACCCAGTGTTAGTCCATGAGAGAGATAGCCTTACAGTATTGAAAAATGGCTTTAGGATTTTGTTTACTGCCAGGATTTGTAAACCTTAAACCCACATGCCCTACTTTTACCAAGCACCCTTCCCTCAGGGTGGTTAGGGCCTACGCAATGAGAGATTTATGAGAATTAATAGTAGGTTCTAGGCCTGGAAAAATGTTTATTTTGCTAGGTCAAAATAGCAGTTTAAAACCACACTGCAGACTGCAGTGGCAGGCCTGAGACATGTTTTACAGTGCTACTTTAGTGAGTGGCACAATGTGTTCTTAATCCCACTTGTAGCATTTAATGTATGGGCTCTGGGTACATGTAGTGCCATTTACTAGCTACTTATAAGTAAATTAAATGTGCCAATTGGGTGTATGCCAATTTTATGACGATTAGAGTAGAAAACACAAGTACTTTGCCTAAGTCCTAATGTCAGCAAAAAGGAGTTCAGCAAAAATAAAAATGTGGAGTCAAAGAAATACCACGCCAAGGATGTCAGGTCAAACAAACACAATGTCAATAATGGAAATACTGAATAACATTTTCACTCTCAGAGAGGATTACGAGTTGGACTGAATCTCGGTGTGTCAATATCAAACCAGGCAACACTGTTTCAGAGGTCTAAATCTGTGCAGGCACCAGGAAATGCAAGTTTTTTCCAGGTCCTGTGGCCCTGGATTAACTGACCATAAATTCATCATGTGATTTTTTTTGTTCGAGTTTTTTCCTATGTGATAATATATGTCAGTAATACTGCACAAAAAAACATGCATATGCAGAAAATCCCTGTTAACACGAAATGACATATGAAAACAGGAAATATACAATCTTTAGTGGCTTTCTACACTCTCTTTACATCCTATTGCAGTATGTGTCTTTCATTTCAGAGAAAATACCTTCTTACAAAGTTAGCCTTTTACTGGTCTGCTTGGGCCATGCTCGGATTTACAATTCAAATCAATCCTTGAAAAACAACAGCCATTCAGGAAAGAAAATCTTTAAAACATCTTATATGGCCTATGAGCCAGAGAAAGGTTAAATGTGATGAGGCACAGCTATAAATAACTGCAGAAGAAGCTGTTAAAAAACTAATTAGGCATGTAGTGCAGAAACCAGAGACACGTGAAAGATAGAATATAACGGTAAATGTATCAAAAGCTTAACTCTATGTCTTTTCACTACTGATGGTGGGTTTGAAGGTTTGAATCACAGAGGTGAAAGTTTGGCCAGAGGAGGAGGACCAGCATCACAATTTAACCTTATCTCCTGGGAAGAGCAAATAAGGAGCATCATTTATTCAGCAAGCACAAAGAAATAGAAGGTGGAGCAGAAATGGTGGAGCAGAGAAATAAGGTTAGGGTCCCACATAGAGTGCCTACACCTAAACATATGTTCCTTATAAATGTTACTATTAAACATGTGCATAAAGCAAATCAGAACTGATACATGTCCACTCCACTGAAAAATTGCCATTCAAAATGACATTATTATATCTTTGAGATTTGTAAAGTAACAAAGGAATTTATATAGTTGTTAATGACATGTTGTTAATCTCACTGTCTAATATAAAAATTGAGGGGGCTATTTTCAACGGTTAACTTAGACATGACTAAATCGACATGTGTACGTTTATGCCTAAACTTTTGAGTATCATTATTGCTTTGCCTTTTCATCATTTACAAATGTAATGTTTCTCAAAAATTAAGACCTGCCTGTCCTTACCCCCGATTCAGGGAGTGAAACCTAATTTACAAGTGTAAAGCTACTACTTGTAACTCTTCCTAGGTAGGCAGATTTCTCCTCGAATTTGTGAGTTTATAGTAAAATGTAGGGGAAAGTTGAAAAGAATAATAAACTAAAAAATTAAGTAATGAAAATACTTAATTTACTAATGTATAATATTTCAAATATTTATGTGAAATGTCAAACAAAATTAAAAAATGCTACTGCATTATTAAAAATTCATAAAGAAGTATTTAATTATTTGTAATATATTAAATTAAAGTAATGAAAACTATTGTTCTCAAGATTTAAATTAAAAAATAAATATACAATGTAAATGTATCTGTTATGTAGTAAAACATTTGATGTTAAGCATAGATGTAATTTAAAATAATTTAATTCAACTTTTGAAAATAATGGTAGATTCACATTTACATTAAAAAAATTGTAATTAACATATTTTACAATAAATTATTATCTAAGATGTATTTATGTATGATTTGTTTAATTTTAGATAAATAAATTTTTAAATAAGGTAATGTCATTTACCATTAGTTTCTAGGAGCTTTTCTGCCCCATTATTTTCCATGGGAGGATGTTGCAGTACCAGTGGTAGGCCAGGAGTGGTGCAGGATTTACTCCAAAACTGAGCTGGACTACACTTACGACTGTTTGGGCCTTTTTTGGCTGCAGTAACTTTAGTAGTACAGTTTGTGGATAGGAATGGTCCTACTCTTATTTGTGTGAGTACATTTCCCACTCTAAAATCCACCATAGCCCTTGCTTAACGCCTTCCTTATAGCTGCCTAAAAGCCTCCCATTTATTCATAAATATTCCCAATTGTCTGTCCAGTCCCCCGTCCCTCCTAAATTTACTACTGAGAATATAATTACATGTGCAGAGATCCCTCAGTCATGGTGGAGATCTACCCACATGAAAAATAGGAGAGTATAAGTAGATATTACATTTTGCATGTAGGTTAGTGAATTGCATTTTGCAGTATGTTAGTAGTATTGTTGTGGTACTACTTTATGTACTATAGTGTACAGTTTGACAACAGGCCACTGAGTATATGTTCCACAATAGTGAAGTATGCATTCAGAAAGAAAGTCCATCATTATGAAAATAATGTAATAACATTTACTGCTAAATGTATTTCCAGGAAGTGTAAAGAAAAGATTAATATCAAGGTTGACCCATAATTATGTCATTGGGTGTTCCATATGTACTATACACAATTTGTAAATATGACTTGTAGCATCATACATTTAAACATAAAAATAAAATGTATTTATACGCATTTCCTGTACTTGCAAGTGGCATGACACAAAAGGAGAGAGGCGAGCCCTCTACAAGCTGTGCACCACCATCTGTTAAGAAGATGTAAGTGCAGGACAGCCATACAAATCCCTGCTACTTGTCTATCCACAGACACAAGAGTGACAACAACTCCAACCGCTGAAAGCACCACCACTGTAACCAAAGTTTCAGCTGATACCACTGCTACTGTGAAGAAATCACTGTTTCTGTGTCCCATAAAGGCAGCCTACAAAGTTGAATACTTGCCAATGTCAATATAGCCTTTTACTTTCCAAATTGCATCGCCTCCCCTTCCACAATTAACAACAGAAATACCGATGCAAGGAGGAGGAAGAAAAGGATATACCAATGCTTAATATATGACATGATGTTTCTACTACAAGCAACCGATAGCAGTAGCAGCAACATTGCTAATGCTCAGCAGAATCTTTGAAATGGAGGCTGGTCATGTACAGCTGTTGAACAATTCAACAGCTTCAATGGAGGCTACTGCAGGGGTTGGTAATCAACACCAAAATATGATAACAGTTCAGCGGAGACAATACCGATCAGCCATGCTTTATCACATCCAGAAGGGGCCACAATCCGTGTGCAGTAAGAGGTAACATATGTTAAACAGAGCAGAACAGGTGGACAATACAATTATAGCATTTGCAAGAAAGGTAGCAGATTGTTACAGAGCAATGTTAGGTTCACTGTAAGCAAATAACCATGCCCGACAACAGAGACAGTGAAGCCATCTTCCCAGCACACACTTGCATCCCATCAGTATTAACAGTAATTCTTCATCTCCTCCTACTATTTCACCATTTCACTCTGCCCTATACGTGATTCCTATCAAACAAACGAAATCTAACTGAATGCCTATCTAAGCCAAAAAGAGTGCAGCTTGTTTGATCAGGATATGTTGAAAACTACATTACATGGCAAGTCCTTGAGCAAGGTGGTGGTTGTTTGGGAAGGAGGACGTCACTGCAGATGCTGGTTGAGATCTATAAATTTCGTTATGTTGTAAGGGTAGTTGGAGAGATGAGGTGTTACTTTAGTATCGTTTGCTTATGACAGTGATAAAAACAAACTTGAATCACTTTTTGACCACTTTTTGAGATTCCTGAATGTTATCATATTTTGCATTGTTGTGCCTGTTTCTGTAAAAAAAAAGTTGTCTATTTACATTAACTTTTATCTCCACTGTTGTTTTTCATTAGTTTTATATAATTTAGAGATAACATATTACAAAAAATGCGTCCTGTTATAGGAAAGAGAAGTTCGTTGTTGTAATTTCTCATGTGGATCGGTTTACTATGTAATTTATAAATGAATTTTGCAATGTTTCTGCATCAGTTTTTACTGCACGGACTTTCTGCATGCAAGTTTTTTCCACATGTGAATTTAGGGGCATATTTATACTCCGTTTGCGCCGGAATTGCGTCGTTTTTTTTTTACACAATTTCGACGCAAAACTAACTCCATATTTATACTGTGGCGTTAGACGCGTCTAGCGCCAAAGTCCATGGAGTTTGCGTAATTTTTTAGCGTGGACACCTACTTTGCGTTAATGAGATGCAAGGTAGGCGTTCACGTCTAAAAAATCGACTCCGAGGCATGTGCGTCGGATTTATACTCCCGGGCAAAATTCACGCCCGGGAGTGGGCGGGTCAAAAAAAATGACGTACGGCCGCTTTTGCGCCGTTTTTTAGCGCCTGCAAAAGGCAGGCGTTAAGGGACCTGTGGGCTCTGAAGGAGCCCAGAGGTGCCCTCCCATGCCCCCAGGGACCCACCCTGTCACCCTTGCCCACCCCAGGAGGACACCCAAGGCTGGAGGGACCCATCCCAGGGACATTAAGGTAAGTTCAGGTAAGTCAATTATTTTTTTTTTTGGTGGCATAGGGGGGCCTGATTTGTGCCCCCCTACATGCCACTATGCCCAATGACCATGCCCAGGGGACAGAGGTCCCCTGGGCATGGCCATTGGGCAAGGGGGGCATGACTCCTGTCTTTGCTAAGACAGGAGTCATTTCTATGGGGGTTGGGAGTGGAAAAAAATGGCGCAAATCGGGTTGAGGCGAAAAAATTGCCTCAACCTGACTTGCCCCATTTCTTGACGCCCAAGCCCCATATCCCCCTATGCCGGCGCTGCCTGGTGTACGTCGTTTTTTTCCACGCACACCAGGCAGCGCCGGCGGCTAATTTTTTTGACGCAAAACTGCGTTAGCGCAGTGTTGCATCAAAAAGTATAAATATGGCCCTTAATACGCAATACATCTTCACGAGGAAAAGTCACAGGAAGAAAATGTGCATTTATAGTGAGCAAAATGAATGGATGAAACCATCAAAAAACAGGTGCGAAATGATGCATACGGAATTGCAACTGTAACAGGGATAGTGTTTATGTACATCTGTCCCTAGTAGTCTAATTGTTAAGCTTGTCAGATTTCTGCAATTTTATCTTATGCCATCTGTAATATTCAC
This sequence comes from Pleurodeles waltl, assembly GCF_031143425.1. Lineage (NCBI taxonomy): Eukaryota > Metazoa > Chordata > Amphibia > Caudata > Salamandridae > Pleurodeles > Pleurodeles waltl. Next base: position 1,035,306,566 of record NC_090439.1, read on the forward strand.
ATAGGGCATGCAAGCTGCATAAAGAGAAACTCTTGAGCTCACGAACAGCCATCTATCACCCCAGGGCATGAGAAGAAGTTGGAGGTAAAAACTGAACTAATGATTGCATTTATTATGGCATGCATACCACTGTGAAACTGCCGACCTTGCGTCTTGTAGTAGAAAGACTCAACAGCCTAATGTTTAAGTTTGAAAAGTAGAAAAGGAATCTCTTACATTTCCTTGCGTCGTTTTTTCAGAACCACTAATGGGGGAACGCCCCTCCATTGCACACATTATGCATGGCACAGGTATAATGTGGTGCAAGGGTTTACAAAGTGGCGCAATGCTTGTATTGCGCCACTTTGTAAATATGGTGCATGTAAAAAAGACACTTTAGCGCTGCTTTAGTGTAAAGAAAATTACTCTATGGTGGTACTAAGGTGGCTCTAGGGGCTCTTAAATCTGCCCCTGTGTTTTTTAAGAACAGTTGTTCTATAGAGGATTTATTTTATTACCACACTGCTCCCTAAAGTCCCTGTTGTGTTTAACGTTTCACCAAAGATTGGTCCTGATTGAAAACGTGTGTGAATGCGTTAGTATGCATAGATTAGGGTAGTTATTCTGTGTGTCATTTTAATAAGCGCACTGTATTGCGTTTAGGTTCGGGAATTTAACCTGTTTATTTCTTAACCCTATGTTTTTATGTTGCAGTTATTTTATCGCTTCCAGTTTTTTCCCTGTGGAACGTCTTTTTTACTTGCATCGTGCTACCAGAATAAACTCTGGATTCCTCCCCAAAAATAATTCTGATATGAAACTGTTAGACTTGGCGTGGTCTCCCTTCACTTTTTGCCTCTGTTCCCCAGGTTGTTGATGTGTGCTGGACTCTGATTTTACTGTTTTTGTTACTCTGCGCACTTTACCACTGCTAGCCAGTGCTGAAGTGCAAGTGCTCCTTTACAAAATGTGTATGTAATTGGCTTATCCATGATTGGCATATTTGATTTACTAGTTAGTCCCTAGTAAAGTGCACTGCAGCTGCCAGGACCTGTAAATCGAATGCTACTAGTGGGCCTGCAGCACTGATTGTGCCACCCGCAGAAGTAGCTCTTTAATCATGTCTCAGACCTGCCACTGCAGTGTCTGTGTGTGCAGTTTTAACTGTAAATTTGACTCGGCACGTGTACCCACTTGCCAGGCCTAAACCTTCACTTTTCTTACATGTCAGACACCCCTAAGGTAGGCCCTAGGTAGCCCCAAGGGCAGGGTGCAGTGTATGGTTAGGGTAGGACATATAGGCCCTCATTATGACCTGAAGCCGCCCGCCAAGATCTGACCGCCGGGCGGCCGCCAATGCAGCCGCATTCCCGCCGCGGTCATTATGAGATCCCCGCTGGGCGGAAACCTGGTTTCTGCCCGCCAGCCCAGCGGGGATCTCGGCTGCCACACAGGAGCCGCTCCAAATGGAGCCTGCGGTGTTGCAGCCGTGCGACGGGTGCAATTCACTGTGCAGACAGTGAAAAGCTGCACAGGGCCTTGTCAGGGGCCGCTGCACTGCCATGCCAGTTCATACCGCCAGGAAAAGGCTGGCAGTACAGGGACTCGTAATCCCCTGGACAGCGCTGCCCTGGGGGATTATCACCACCGGGGCTAATGTGGCGGGAAACCGCCGGCCCAGGCAGTGCGACCGCGGCGGAAATGACCTTGGAAGCACCGCCAGCCTGTTGGCGGTGCTTCCGTCAAAACAGCCCTGGCGGTCTTGGACCGCCAGGGTTGTAATGACCCCCATTGTAATGTGTTTTATATGTCCCGACTGTGAAATATTGCAAAAGTCGTTTTTCACTTTTGCAAGGCCTGTCCCTCTCATAGGTTAACATAGGGGCTACCTTTAAATCTGATTAAAGTGTAGATTCCCTTTGGGAGCGGATGGACATGTGGAGTTTGGGGTCTCTGAGCTCACAATTTAAAAATACATCTTTTAGTAAGTGAGCATTTTCTTGCTTATACCATTTATGTGACTCTGCCTGTTTGTGGATTCCCTGTCTGGGTCAGTTTGACAGTTGGGCTGGTTGCATCTCACACTATACAGTGACACAAAGGGAGCTGGGGTGTAGCCTGCATATCCTGATGTGCCATCTGTGCTAGGAGGGAAGGGAGGAGTGGTCACTCACACCTGAAAGGGCTGTGCATACCCTCACACAATGCAGTCTCCAACCCCCTGGTGAGTGTCTGGGGCCTGGCCTGGGCAAGGCAGGATTTCACATTCAGAAGATACTTTACTTTGAAATAGGCCTACTTCAAAGGAGTAATTGGATATAAGAAGGGCACCCAAAACCACAGACTTTAGAAACACTCCTGGAAACAAGAGGAACCTCTGCCTGGAAGAGAGCTGAAGAGCTGAGGAAGAAGAGCTGCCCTGCCTGTGACTGTGCTTTGTGGAGCTATCCTGCAGTTGCTGCTTCTGCCAGAGTAAGAGGGCAAAGACTGGACTTTGTGTGCCTTCCATCTTGAGAAGAAATCTCCAAGAGCTTGATTTAGAGCTTGCCTCACACTGTTTGAAGTCTCAGGGACAGCAAAGACCTCTCTGCCAGCACCTGGAGTCTCTGGAGAGACTCCTACTCTGCCCTGTAGTACCCATCCAGTTCCTGGGACCCTGAAAGGAGAAGCTGGCAGCCTAAAGACAAGGAAATACACGCACAGAGCACCGTGCGGGGGAAAGATCGACATGACTCCGATCTGTGGCTGAAGAAGCGAGGTGCCGCCGGCTCCACAGCTGAGAATTGATGCTCGCAGGAAATGCGACCGAAGAATCAACGCACGGAGCAGGAGAAATGACACGTAGCATCGCTGACGGAGGCTGGGAGATCACCACCCGCACTGCAGGGTTTTCAGATCTTTGTGTGGCTGGATTTCCGACTCAAGTACTGCTGGGCGTGGAAAAACATCGCAAGGCCTGCCCGGACCCAAGAGTGCTGACCGGATCGACGCATCGCTCTCCTGCAGAGAGAAGAAACAATGTGCCCTGACCCGGCGAAAGGAGAAACAACGCAAGGTCCCTCCCATGAGTGGAATCAATGCATTGCAAGCCTTTTTTGACGCACACTCGCCCGTGCAGGGTTATTTTTGATGCACCCAAAGTATTTGTTCACTCTCACAGCGTTAGTGTGTGTTTAAAACTACTTAAAGACTCTTTTTGATAACTTGACTTGTGTATTGTGGATTTTTGTTGTTTTGGTCTTGTTTTGTTTAGATACATATTTCCTATTGTTCTAAACTGGTGTTGTGTCATTTTGTAGTGTTTTCATTAAGTTACTGTGTGTGTTGGTACAAATACTTTACACCTAGCACTCTGAAGTTAAGCCTACTGCTATGCAAGCTACTAAGGGGGTAAGCAGGGGTTAGCTGAGGGTGATTCTCTTCTACCCTGACTAGGGTGAGGGTCCTTGCTTGAACAGGGGGTAACCTGACTGTCAACCAAATACCCCATTTCTAACATAAACTATATTACTTTTACTTTGTAGAACATACAATCACAGCCCACGCGATGACTATGGCCACACTACATCCTAGTTTAGGATTCCTTTTTAGACATTTCAATAGTAGTATCAATTTAGGTTGAGCTAAAGAAACACACTGAAATGCAATATGATTCACAACGTACCCGGATGGATTCTGCGAACTACATGTAAATCCGTTCTAAGTATATCTGCTGATTCACAAACTCCATCGTATTTCTAAAAATTCAGATTTGTCATACCTACCTTGGTCATTTAAACATGCCATTAATGCAGACCTAATGAGCTATGGTGGCTGTACTGCTTCCACAGGTCTTTAATTGGATATTTGAAGGTTTCCTCATAGCAGTAGAATCACATTACTGCTGGCCAGCAGAAGGTTTTAAAAGGATGTTTTTCAGCAGCCTTAAGTCGTCAAGAAACATTGGTGATATGTAATTATTCTTAATGTTTTTTGTTGGCAACATGTACATGTGTGTCAACAGAAAAATAAAGCAGAATTGATGCTTATTTTAGCTCGCCCAGGGATCTGAACCGACGGTACTGATAAATCACTAACATAACTAACGTCTTGTAAATCAGGCTTTTTGTGGATGTGCATTATATTCGCGAATTTGAAAATGCTATGCCAAAATGTAAACCAATCAGCAGCTAAACAGCTAATCGACTATCAACTGTGATAAAATGAATCACGACCAACATAACCAAACGAAATCTGTAATAAAAAAGCTCTGAGATGCATGGCATGACTGACACGTTCTTTCATGAACACATTGGAATTCTGCTGGAGGTTTCTCCTTCCTCTTTATATTTCTCTATGGAAACCATTTTGGTTTGATTATCTGTTGTGGTATCTTGAAACAGGGTATTACAATTGCAGCTGATAAGCCACTCTGCCCATAACTCCTGGGATGTATGGACACAGTGTGCAAGCAGTGAAATAAGTAATCTCCAAAACCTATTTGCCTGATAGACATCTGCCAGCTCAAGGCATTTAGAGCAATTGACCAAAGCTTTTGCAGCGTTGTGAATTTCATAATATAATTGACTGGCAACACTTTGATGCGATTATGAGTTCTTGTCATGTAGCAGTATTGACCCCTGTTGAGGTCTTAGTTCTCTTGCTGTTCTTTTTGCGGTCACCCGTTTTCATTGGGAGTGACTCGGCAAGAGGACATCACCTGCATTGCTGGAGATGTGTTATGGAAGGTTACATCTTCTAGCAAGAAAGACAACAGCTTTTACACCAGTTATATCTAACACAATTCCATAGTTAAATATATGTATTTTTTTAAATTGAGAAATAGATAGCATTAAAATGCTGTTTTGTAGAGACATGAACAGAATACATACGAGCAAAATAGAGTTAGGGTGGAAAGCATAGTGGTAAGGAGGGTAACAGGAATGTTTTTAGTGATCGAGAGAGTTTGCACAGATTAAAACATACAAAGAATAAAACATACAGAGCATGTACATATTTGAGTTATGTAGCTAAGCTATTTCATTACACTTGAAAGCAAAAATAGTATAAATATGCAGAAATAGTAGAAATAAAATAGACATTCATGGGCAGATACACCCATAGCACCCACCTAACACCACCATGTGTGTGCCATATTTAAAATACGGCGCACCATGCCAGTAGTTAGGTGTGCTAGCGCCATAATTTTTTTATGCTAGTCCGGCCCTCTACAGGATTAGCATAAAAAAATGTTGATGCAAATCCTGCAAAGCACCCAAGGCCCATTGACAACAATGGGAGCCTCCCTTTGACGCCTGCTATTAGCAGGCGTTAAAAATGCAGATAAAAATGCCGCAAATAAATCTCTTAGATTTCTCTGCGATGTTTTTTCGTCCTCCCCCTAGTGCCAGAACGCCACCCTTGCATACATTATGCCTGGCACAGGCATAATGTGGTACAAGGTATTACAAAGTGGGGCAATGCAAGCATTGCGCCACTTTGCAAATATGGTGTGGCATTTTTGGCCTTCAGAAAACTGATGCTAATGTGGCATTGGAATGGCGCTAGATCCTCTTAAATCTGGGCTTATAGTCCTCATGTAGTTTGTCAGGAGGTCTTAAAAATATGCTAAAGCAAGGAAATGGAGGTGTGGCCTGCAAATGGACTGGCATGGAATCTGACTGACTAGCTCCGAGTCCCAGTTCCCATCAAGGGCCTGCTACAGCATGCACACCTACTTTTGCTGATCCTGTGACATGGTTTCCCCTGTTGAAAGCACTAGGGCACCTCACTGCTTGAGGGTTAATGCGTTCAGACCTGAAAATGCAGGCCCGCTGCACTACCACAGAAATCATCACAAATCCAGCTCCGAGTGGCTCCAGAAGCCAGGGGAGAGGAAGAGGTGAGGAGTCCAGCAGCCGGAGTGGAGTTAGAAATAACCACTCTCTTAAAGCCTTGAGATAGCATAGCTTGTTGAAAAGGTTAGAGTGACCTTCTGTCTACAGAAACATCTGAGAAAACACTGTTATGCTGTTAAGTCCGGTTCTCTCTAGGCAAGGACATTAAGAATACAGGAGGTTTACCTATCCTCACAGACCCTAATGATGGATTCCTTAGTAGAAATGAAGATAGAATCAGGACATTTTGGGACATTTACTAAGCCCTTCATCAAAATGTGCAGTCTTTTCATATTCTGGCTAGGCAGAGTAGCGGTAATCAAGCAGAATCTACTTGCTGTGCTATTATATGGATATTCCAGGTGTCTCTAGTGAAACAACCAGATATGGATATAATGATTTTTCAAAAGGCCATACAAGCAGTCATCTAAAGCACATATTCGGGAAAATACTCAAAACACATGAACAGTCAGGAACTGGGGGGAATATTTAAGAGCCCCTAGCACCATTCCAATGACACATTAGCGTAATTGTTTTACGCTAATGTGGTGTTATGAAGGCCAAAAACGCTGCACCATACTTACTAAGTGGAGCAATGCATGCATTGCACCACTTTGTAACCCTTTGTGCTACATTATGCCCTCGCCAGGAATAATATATGCAAAGGGGCGTTCACCCGTTAGAGGGGCCAAATAAATGGTGCAAGGGAATCTAAGAGATTTCCTTGCGCCATTTTTTTCAGAACTTTTAACGCCAGTTCAGAGCAGGCATTAAAAGGAGGCTTCCATTGCTTGCAATGGGCCTCTGGGTGCTTTGCGGGGTTAGCATAATTTTTTTTTACACTAAGCCTGCAAAGCGTCGGACTAGCATCAAACATTTTGATGCTAGCCCCCAACTATTGCCATGGTGCTCCATATTTTAAATACTGCACACACATGGTGGCTTTGAGGGGGGCTAAGGAGCACAAGAAAAGTGGCTCTGCAAACATATACCCTTGGGTCTCTCAGTTTTCAAAAATTCTACTTGATGGCGGCCTAATTCAGAATACTCTTTGAGTGGTCCCTGTACAAAACTGAGATGCACTGGGTCCACAGGGATGCGGCAGTGGTGGTTTGCGACACATGGGCCGAACAATGGTTGCTGAAATATGCTAGGGCCCCAGTGTGCTACTACTCAGAGATATTGAAAACATCATTTGAAGTTTGGGATTCCATCACAAGGAGCAGGGCACTGACCACCTTCATCTCCTCATTCACTATACATATGGGCAATTTAGAATTCATGCCAAGGCTGGTGAAAGATGTTAAAAAGGAGGGTGTAGAATGTTGCGAGACAAATTCCAGGGAGTGGGGCTGGAGAAAATCAAATGCAAGGAGGACTTCACATAAACAAGAGCACATTGTATTTATTGTTTCCAACTGCAGCACTGGGCTCTATGCCGATGGGGAAAAGGCATTGGCTAGTAGCCCCTCCCCCAATGGTTTGTGAGAAGCTCTTCACATCCTACACTGTTCCAAATGCATGCTATAAGGAGATGTCCCTTGAGTTAAATTGGTCATTGATGAAGAAATGACACCAACGCTTGGGTACGAAAGAGCCCTTGATTCAAGGGCAAAATCTGTGGGCAGATATCACTTCAATGTGGAAAAGCATACAGAACAGAGAGTTGATGCACTAAATCATGATGATGTTGCGTGTCATTCATTAGAAAATTATACAATTGTATGCCACAACTGATGGTCTATGCATGGGTGACTGTGGGCAAGAGGGAGAATAGATACATTTTAGAAAACGTGGTTAACCACATAAAGGGGTGCTGGGTTACTGATTGCATTCAGCTACCATTGTAATGGGTGTCAGGCCTGCAGCACATAATAGTCTTCGTAATGAAAATTAGAGACTAATAACAAAAATGACTTTGACACAAAAGCAGCTACTGCCACTGTGTTGAAAGTCTACAGACCTCCCAAGAAGCAGGAATAGGTTGGTAAGTTTTGGCTGCTGCTGGCTATGGAACAAATACTGGGGGCATCAACAAAGTTGACCATGAGTATGACAGCCAGTGGCAATCTCTGTTGGATTATTTAATAGACAATGTTCTAGGATATGGTTGCCCTAAAACAATGACATCTATCTTACCCAGTTGCTAAATTGTTGAAGCAGGAAAGGAGCTAAAATTCATCATGATGCAAAAGATGAAGTTCTATCTTGTGTATTGAGGAAAGTGTTCTAGCTAATTTGAGCTTGTTATTGTAGTTTTGTGCAAGTTGTTTGACATTGGCGATTTTCTTGGTTACTCACCTAGAGGACAGATGAGAGGTCTAAGGGGTGATTATGTGTCTTTTTGGGCAGGGCAAAGTGGATTGTTGGGTGTAATTTGCATTGGTTTGATTTGGAAAGTAAGATAAAGTTTTGTTGGGATAGAGAGCAGAAATTGGTTGCCATGCATTTGACATGATTTTTTATATTTGGGCAAATTGGAATTACTAAATGAAACCATGTTAACATCATGTCTCACAAGAGAATTTCATTCTTATTTGCATAAGCAAAAATAGCATACATTTGTGGTGACATCATAGCTACCAGTTACAGCAATGCAGTTACAGAATTACTGGGGAAAGAACATTTTGACAGTACATTTATGAATGTAACTTTTTTTGTGGATGGTATATGTTAAAAAACGTTTTTATTATTGGGAATAAATGAAATACTGACATGTCATTGTCACATGTAAACGTTTGTCTTTTTGGCAACTGGGAGGATTTTGGAAAACTCTGAAAGAAGATAGACAAGTCATTTGATTTACAAATGGCTGAGGACATCTCTTTAACAATCTTTACATCATCATTACAGGCATTTGTGGACTTTCAAACTGTTGAGGAGCTGCCTATTTGGACGTTTACATTGAAGTGCAACTGAAAAAAAAATCAGTGAAAGAAGTTGAGGAATGCTTTGTCATTCCAATATGGTTAATGGTGTGATATATAGGGACAAACACGAATGGAGTGAGGAAATAGAGAGCAATCAGATCATATGAAGAGAAGACATCAAGAGTGAGCTTTAGCATTCCCTAAAACTGAACAATGAGTTATTAGATGAGGATAGGTTTTTAGAGGGGACAGGCTTATTCCAGAAATCTAGAATGACCCCGGCATAGCCATATGGGCATAGGTTTTACCGAAACAAGAGTAAGGGAAGAAATTTGGTTGCATAGTGTGGACGATTAGTTAAAAAAAATAGTGAAGGGTTGTGTTCATAGCAGTTTACCTGGTAATCATCTGGTCACCAATGCTCCACTAGAATTATAACTAGTGTGGCCAGAGAGAGTATGGCAGAAAGTAGCTTTAGATTTCCTAGGGCATATTTGTAGTCTTCCACTGTAACGAAAATCCAGAATACAATCAAATTGCGTAGCCTTCCAGTCAGGAATATTCATTTAGGGACAGATTTAAAAAAAGTGGCACTGCACACAGTGCAGTGCCACTTTCCTTGCTGCCCTTAGAACCCCCTACCGCCACCATGTGTGCGCCGTATTTACAATACGGCACACCATGGCGCAGGGGAAGGGGCACTAGCATCAACATTTTTTACGCTATTGATGTACTGTTCAGGGTTATCACCAAAAAGTGGACACTGACCCTGACATAGCAGCCCATTATATCCAATGGCATGTCCCCTTTCCACGCCTGCTGTAAGCAGGCATGAAAAATGCTGCAAAAAATGGCGCAAAAAAATCTTTTAGATTTCTTTGTGACATTTTTTCAGCCTCCCTAATGGGGAAATGCTCCCCCTTGCATACAATAAGCCTGGCGCAGGCGTAATGTGGGCAAGGGCTTACAAAGCCGCGCCATGCATGCATTGTGCCACTTTGTAAATACGGCACATCAAATTTGATTTCATTGGGGCACATTGCCATAAAGAAAAAAAAAATAACGTGGCTCAAGGATATGCAAGGCCTGCTTAAATCAGGAGCCTGACTCACGAAGGTAATTTTCGTGGAGTAAAGATCCGAGGGTGGAGTCTCCTCGGGTCCGAGTGTCAGTCCAGTATGGGGAGACTCTGCCCCGAGTGCAAAGACTCGAAACTTTACTGCACATAATTTAAATTCCTGAATCGGCCCGAATTCACCAAAACATCTCCTCAGTGGTGGGAACAAGGAAGAACCTTGGAAGTCAAGGGCCCCAGAGTGTTAAATGCTCTTCAAACCAAACCTGAAAGAGGACGCATACAATATTCTGTTTAGGAAACAGCTAAAAAGCAATATTTTCATTCTTGCTTATTAATGAATTTAAGTGGAATGGGGCAGCGAGTGGAGAACATTGGACTTGGTTCTTATCTCACTAGCTCACGTTGTGGCTTCTGCCATTTTGGTCGAAGTAGGCGATTTGCAACAGATTCATTGTTCTGAAATAATTACAAAGGGAGATGAAATGCTTAAAAAAACACTTGATCATGTCAACATCGTAATGGAGTCCCGGAGACATTGACCAGCTGTGCCCTAACCATAACCATTAGAATGCAATTTTCTATTCTTAAGATGTGCTTCAGCACTGATGACAAACTTTATTACTATAACCATTAGGTGCATGTTTTATTTAGATAATACCTTCGATTGAATGGTGCCAGGTGCTAGGAATTAGATTTTTCTCTTTCTGTCTACACTAAACATCAATGACCAAATAACCGGGCCTTTATCTTTCATTGTGGGGACCACAGGTGTTTTCTTGGGAACAGACTAGAAACCTTTTATAATCTGATCTCAATTAAATTCCATTATGGTTCTGATTACGAGTGTGACAGATTGCCATGCCCTGAAGGGGTGTATCTCTGCCCAATGGCAAAAGGGCCTGGGATCCCACACACAGGTTTTCTAGGTATGGTCATACTGGCCCCAATTTACCTGCCTGAAAGTCAAGAAAAGAAAATCAGGTGCAGATCAGGCAGGGAATGTTGCCACAACCACAGCTTGGTCCCAATCAACCACCCCCTACAGCACGGGAGGACCAAGTAACCATGTAAAAACCTCCTGCCACCTCATAGCCTGCTGTGTCCCCTGACACCTACTGTAGTGTCCTGCTGGAAACACATGTGCCCTTCTGCACATATTAGTTTACCAGCCACTCCCCAAGGGCTGGACTTTACACCTACTGCACACCCATCGAAGACAAGCATCACCGGTCAGGTGACTCTGCCAATACAGGAGCCCGAGTGCAGATGCTCAAGGCTAGTTCTTCCCAATATGCAAGTATACATATGTGTGAGTGTGGTCCTTTAGTCAGAATGAGGGCCTAGGGCCCACAACACAACACCTACCTCTCAAGACCCCCAACCCTTATTTACCATTTGCTCAGAGCAGCGGGTATATTTCAGTACTAATCTGCATGAAAACCAGGAGTGCGTGGTTAATCCCCATTCTGTGTGGCTTGACTTGTAATTGTATGGTACTAGTGGGGTGTTAGAACATGGGAGCATTGTTTACAGGTGCAGGGTTGGCAACCTGCCAGTACAATGCAACTTGTTATCTGTCCTTATTAATGGTGGAATGATGAAGTTAAGTAAACACACCTGGCACATGCTTAGTTAAGAACTTGGAAATGTCACTCAAGTCAAACACTGGAAAGGTGAGACATGTATTAACACATAAGGTTTTACAAAATGTACATATTTTCAGAATTTGTCTACCTATAAGACTATACTGAAAAGCTAAACAATGTGTTGCAAATAGTAACTTTGGAGATTGCAATAGCCAGTAGTACTATACATTAAAACATCTCAAGAAAATCAAACCTCTCATTCTCCCTAATGATCTTAAAATGGCAGTGCAATCTTTAGTCCTCTCGAAACTTGAATATGGCAAAGAAATCATCACAGGAACCCAGAAAAATCAAAAGCACCTTGCCTCTTAAAGAGCAGTTCTCAATGTAGCAGCCTAGCTCCTCATATGTACTACATGGGTTTAGGCACAACTGACATGCCGTCAAGAGCCTCAATTGGCTCCCCATTCAAGGAAGATGCATCTACAAGACTGATTGTATCACCCACAAATCCCTTCACATTCATACCCTCAAATATCTTGAAGCCAAACTTTTGAGAGCAGGAAGACCCCAGACATTGTGAAGCTCCAAATCACTTCTTCTCATACGTCCTAAACCGAAGGAGTTCTCCAAGACACATTCTTTCTCAGGAAATGCATCCAGGATTTGAAACTCACTCCATAAAGATCTCCATTGCAACCCCTCCATTTCCTGCTTCAACAACTAGGCCCAAGCTACGTTTCCCAAAGTTCTCAACCTCACCAACTAGACCTGTCGAGTCAGCCAATTGTCTCGATTCAGCTTTTACTCTGTCTTTAAATCCATTACCTTATGCTGTTTTGTTTTACACCTATTTTAACTACTTTGACTGCCTTAATGCTTCTCTTTGTGTCTATATACATATGCACTGCAAACAAACTTACATCACTGTAAAGTGCTCTGATACCTTCGGGTCTAGCTAGCGCTATATAACACCTAAAAATAATAAATAAATATTGACAAATGCTAATATGTTCAATATTGCAAACATTGGTAAAAAGTACTCAGGGCCATATGTACGAACACATTTTCCCATAGACACAGAATGGGTAAAAACCTTTGATACATCTGGCCCTTAGTGTTTGAATGACAAAACAAATACATAATAAGGGACAGCATTGTGAGTTGAACTCCATAAAGTCACTTCCTATTTAGAAGGAGTAGGATTACAGTGTGAGAGGAAAATATATATATATATATTTTTTGTTGTGGGTCAGTGGTAGTATTTCTGTGACAATGATGAGTGAGCTGCCTAGTTTGGATGCTTGTATTGCTAAGCTCCTACCTGCTTCTAAGTCATAATGGATTTAGTCAGTCTGAAGTAGTTTTTGTCTGTGTGGTCTGGAAACATGGATTTTACAAGGAAGTGCAGAACTACTGTAGCACTAACTTTTAATCACAGGGTACTATGAGCTCTTTTCTGGATGAGCACAAAGTACTTCAATGTGACTATGGTTCTGACAGTCACCCAGTGTGATGTCTAGCTATGTTGATGAATTCCCAGACTTCACTCCAGCTACCAGCCTTGTTGTTGTGACACTTTTGACAACTTGGAGATGGTGTATTTCATATTTTGGTAGAGCTACGTGTTGTCAAATGATGCACTCGCGTTGAAAGATTATAGTGGTTTCCAATCACAATTCTACTAGGATGATATTGCTGATAAGGTAAAGATATAGGTGGCATGTGCTGATCATACATCTAATCTGTGTGTCTAAAGTAATTTAGCATTTGATATCGACTTAGAATTTGGGAACTGGGGCTGTAGTTGATTGTCATGGCATGAGTGGCAGTGTGAGAATGAGTCTGTGGTTGCCATGCCTTTCAGGTATAGGAAACGTATGTTGGCTTTGGATATATGTAGCTTCAGAATATTATTGGGCATGCTATGTTTTGTGTGAGCAAAAACACTTTTGATAAGTTTGGTTTTAACTTTTTGGTGATGGAAAGGAGGAATGGCAATAATCGTATAGTCAACAGTTTTGAAGACACTGTTTAGGTTCAAAAGCATGTCAAATCTTTGTATATTGTGTCAAGTACATCCTTGCAGGTTTTCTGTATAGTTGATTTTGTGCCAGACCATGGAAAGTGTGGGGTACTTGAGAGGTTATGTGGCCATTGCTGATTTCATGGTGAGTAGAATTATATCGTATTCAAATGATGAGATGTCAGTGATGTCGGCACACAGTCTGAATTGTGGTACCATAGGCAGAATGTCTTCAGGAGATGAATTTGTCCAGTGTTCATTTGAAGGTGTTTATTTGGTAGTTTCAGAAACTGGTGTAAATGGGACAAAAGGGATTCATTGTTAGTGGTGCTGTCAATGACAACGGTTGAGACCATGATGCAAAAAAGGGTCAGAAAACACACTGTGGGTAAGGTCATTAATTTACTGTCAATCCCTGCTGAGCCTATGTTCACAATGCAACATTTTAGCACTTGGTTCATAAAAAGTCCGTAATGTACTGCTGTAAATGTCAACGATTGTGTCGCTACATGTTTTGCATAGGTGTTTACCATACACTAACAGGTGAGGCCTAAGGGCCTATATCCTTTGCATTGCTGGAGGTGTGACACGAACTATGCATCATCTGGAGCACCTACTTCTCTGTTTTTGTAATATCGCTAAAAAATAAATTAAAAACAGATCCTATCAGTTTAATTCCTCTTATCAACACTCAATTTAGTAGTACATTTATTACTCGCTATTAAAAAGTTCCCAAGAACCAAATCCCAGGGAACCATTTTTCAGTCTTTACCCATATACAGATGTTCTCAGGCATGCCAGCTCCCTGCTTACTTTTGCTTTTTGAGTTAGAGTTTAGCGGACAAGTAACTTCTCAGAACATGGCGAATAATCCTGTTGACCTTATTACAAGTCCCATAGACTACAAGGCACTTGCTATAACGTGGACGGGATCTCTGTCAAGTTTAGGACAGAGAAACCAATCACATCAAAATCTAACCAGTCTTTCAGACCTTTTGGAATTTCCATAGGGTCCTCTAACAGTCACACTTTTCCAGTGGCATTTCTTTTTTTTGTGAAAAGTAATTTTCATGCACACATGTGTAACATGTGTGCATACATAAGTGGCAAATAGATAAGATTAGGTTTTTTTCACCTGGAGAATTTCCTAAGATAAATCCACCCTCTACTATTGCGGGTGATCCTTCACAGTTCTCCTGCTGTATATGGACTCAGCCCTTTTCCCACAGGAGTGAATCCTTTTTGTGATGCAAAACCGGTACTTTTAGTAAATGTGCTTTAGTTAGTTTAACTTCTATCCCAATGTTGATGAAAGGACTTTTGATGAAAGAGCCCATAAATGCACATACATTAATACATAACTAAAGAGAAGCAGTAATGATGGGAAATCCCCTCATATTCTGAAGTTCTCCTTGAGCGATCCAGGGAGGTTCTGTGGGCACTTCTGAAGGAGTTCATCAGCAAAGGTTGATGAACACCAGACAACTTGCACGTTTGTGGCTACATTTCTCCACTTAACAATGCTTGAACATTTACTCGTGTCAAGAGAAGCAGAGAATATGCTTTCAGGATGGGATTTCATGGTGGTGTCATGGCCGTCATTAGGGGTCGTCGGGGGTCGCAACTGTGACCCCTGGCTTACCCCTTGCGAGCCCTGGCCCTGCATTTGCGACCCCCGGCCTCAGAGGTGGTAAAATCTGTCTCAGGAAAAAAGGGGCAACTCACCCTCATGTACATCATTTGGGGCTCAAATTTCCTCAGTTTTTACAATGTTTTTATTAGACTAATATTGAATAATTATATTCACTATGATAATATAAAAGCGAATTCACTTACCTGGAATGTGAGCCTCTCTGGCAGCTGAGGTAAGTAACACATGCTTTTAAATGTATGCTGTGTGCATGTGTGCAGGAGAGAGCGCATTTATGTGAGAGTGTTTGTGTGTGTGGTCGCATATGCATGTGTAATCATGTGTGTGAGAGAATGTAAAGGTCAAATGGTGTGTGAAATCTCTTCTGGTACCCCTGGTCTTTTGGTGATTTGACGTTAATGGGTGGTGTTAGGGAAACATATTTTCATCATGGAGCAAAAAGAAAAAAAAATCAAAAGAATAGACTTTTGCTTCAGATATCTACTGTGAGGGGTAATGCAAAGCAGTTAAACATCTGTATAAAAATATAGTAAGATGTGAGAATACTTACGGAAACCTCTACTATTATGGATTCCATGGAGTACGGGAATTCGCTCTGATTTTCAAATAGTCAGATATTTATTTCAAATGTAGGCGTAAGCCTACAGAATTACTTTTCAAAATGTTTTAGTTTTTATACAAGGTTAGTGGAACAGGGCCAGAACGGTAGAAACATTCCAAATGCATTTGTGAGCTTTCCCCTAGGATGAAGCCCACAGAAAAAGGAATTTCTTGTCAGAAAACTCTTCCAACAATGCCTGAACGCTGCCAGACTACTTTATTTCGCTGCGAAAAGTTGAAGTAAATTGGTTCATCTTTCTTTCCTCTAATCCTTAGAAAGGATGGTGCATTTATTCTTCTTATTGATTAACACTTATGGGTGAATGAAACGTGAACAGAGGCATCTGCGGTGTCAACATCTGAGTCATTCAACAAACATAAATGTGCTCTAATTGCTTTGAAGTGGCCAATGACGTGGGATGCCACTGAATCAATCAGTCTGCCTTAATGCAAGCACTTTAGTGTCTGACAGAAGCATATCCTTTGGCACTGGAACAACTTCAATAGCAGTCTTTCTGATAAGATTTGGAAACTCTATTGCTGCCTTGCAAATCAAATGCATTCTTAACAACTCATCTAAAATGCAGCAGACATCAAAGCACTTTGGAATTAATGAGTGGCAGGCGAACAGGGTCTGTGTCATAGGAGGTGGTTGTTGAAAATGGCGCATGATGAGATCTTTCAGGTTGATTTGAGGAGCAGCAGCCTTCTGCTGTGGGACTGGCTTAAGGATAGAGTCAGCTTTATACAGGCTGCAGTGGAGAACACTGGGGACAATGAGTTTGGAAGAATGCTCGGATCGTTTACCAGTAATCTTCATTGCTCCGATTCTTTCTTGCTCGTACCACTACTTACTCCATGGGGACAAATGTACCCATTAGTCATACGCCTTCCACAGTTTCAAAAATTGCCTTGCTGTATATGTCCTTTCAATATACCAAAAACACATTCATAAAACTATAACTTATATGCAGGACCACATCAAGAAGAACGCCAACAATGCTTTCCACAGCCTTAAACTGCTGAACAAAATCAAATCTTTCATTCCCCAAGACGATCTCAAATAGGCCACACAAGCACTGGTACTCTCGAGACTAGACTATGGGATCATCCTGGCTCGGCCAAATCCCAACTTGCCCCCATGAGGTCCACCCTCCATGCAGCTGCCAGACTGGTGACTGGAGCTAAAACATATGACCACATCTCCCATGCCCTGAAGAGTTTAAAATGGCTCCCAATTAAAGCCCGCTGCATGTTCCGAACTGCCTTCCTAACACACAAAGCCCTTCACACTGGGAAACCAGAATACCTCGCCAATAAACTCTTGAAAGCAGGTCAAACAAGATCACTAAGAAGATCAAACACCTTCCTCCTCATCCTGCCCAAAACCTAGAAGCAAAAAACTCGGACATGTTCCTTCTCAAGCAACGCCTCAAGAATCTGGCACTCCATACCAATTCACATCAGATCCAACCCTTCCCATCAGATCTTCAAGAAGCAACTAAAATAATTCCTCCTCAACCAAACTCCACTCCAAAAAGAATCTCCCCCCTACCCCACCACCACCAGATTTTTATCTTCTTGACCATGTCAAACCTACTGTATAACTGTTCTCTTTGAATGTATGCGTTTATTATCTATACTGTTGTAAAGCGGTCAGATACCCTCGGGTCTTGCCAGCACTATAGAAAAATATCTAAATAAATAAATAAATAAACTAACCTCTCAGAATACTTCCTGTTCCTGACTCAGCCCTTCTGGTAATGCACCAATAAAGGAGACAGGGTGGAAGGGAGGGAGAATCTGAGTAATGAATATTATCTGTAACTCATCCGACAAATACCTCATCTTCTCCTTTGTCGCCCCACTACTTGGTCCATGAGGTTTGCCCAAGCAAAGATCCTCCTTCATGAGAAGGAAAGAAGAAAAACACAGGAGACTGAACAGAACAAATAATTTATTGCCTTCCATAATCAATATAAATATCCTTAAATTCAGGTTTCTATTGTAACATAAACACACATTAAGAAAGATTTTAACAAAACCTGTGATCCGAATGCAAAGTCGGAACTCTGGGCCACATTTAACCTGTATTGGCAAATGAAAGTTTTTGGAAAGGGCTAGGCAACAGCATTAATTAATAGGGACCCCTGCATCTTCTTCCCATGACACTGCCATACCCCTAGCTGAAAGGGCATAGATAACCTCTGGGATTTTCATACCATAGTTTTGATAGGCCAAATAAATGACCTTTAGCAACACAAAAGGATGATAGACGAAGTGCTGAAACTTTTCAATCTCTCACCCCCAAATAAATGACCTGCCTAATCCACCTGGCTAAGGAGAAAATTAACAAAAAGTGAATCAGATATTCTGTATTCAGCATATTGGCACAGATACATCTTCACTGCTCTTACTAAATCTAGGAGGATCTAGGAGGTAGGACTCACTCTCAGCCTGTTGTAAAGCAGGGAACATGCACTCTTTATCTTTACTGAAACCGGTGTTAACCTTAGGGCAAAACCTGGGATCACGGGAGAAAACAATGCGATAGTTGAACAACTTCAAGTAGGGATGGCGACAGACATTAGCACCCACCACCCTGAAATACCTACCTGTGGTAATAGCTACAGGAAAAACAACCCTTAAAGTTAGGAACTTTTCTGATGTAGTCTCAGGTAGTTAGAAAGGAGGATCCTGAAGTATGCATAGTACCAACGGGGGAAAGGTTTTTATAATCCCCCTCCAACAATTTTGATACAATAAGATTTACAGGGCTCCAGACATTCCAGGGAGTCCTGAATGGTTTGGTGGGTTTCCATTGCAATCTGGAAGTAGAAAACATCTTGTCAAATCCCTCCTGTAGGAACTGGAGAATATTGGGACTACCAGTTGTGATAGGAGGAAAACTTCTATCTCTACAGCAAAGGAAGCCAAATGGTGACTATATGCCCTGTTGGTGGATGATCGTCTAGAAACCTGTAGAGAAGAGGAAACAGCAAGAGAAATACCATTCCTCATATGTCTCAGCCTCTCAACATTCAGACTGATAGTCTAGACGAGTTAAGGTCTGAGGGTGTAGGAGAGGATAAGATAAGAGGAAAGGAGTTGTCTGAGGGTGTAGAAGAGGATAAGATAAGAGGGAAGGAGTGATCAAAATAATCCATTCTGGTTCTAGCTGCATATGTCTCAGTAGATGTGACCAAGGACTTCTTGTCCAGAAGGCTAAATACATAATTATCTGCACTGGTTCCCACTGAATCCATGCTACAGCCCTGGGGATTAGTGGGATAGAACTGGATCCCTCTCCAAACAGCTGTCAGCTCCCTCCAATTTGAGGAACTCCTCAGAACTTATGATTCCCAAGGACCCTAAGGGGTCTACTATTCTAACACTGTTCCCCACTCCAAGCTGATGGCATCTGTGGTGAGGATCAATGGGTTGGGGTAGAAAAAGGGAGTCTCTGAGTCTAAAGTGCCTGGTACGGTCCACAAGAGAATGCTCTCCCGGAGTGAGGGAGCCACTGGAACCTTAGCTTTATAGTCCTGTTGAAGTGGAAGTCACTGGTCCTGGTTGTGAGACATCAACTGTCCTAGGTGAAGTCTGGCCTTGATATTATATTCAGCATTAGCATCTGAAAAGAAGGAAGAGGAGAAAAAATAACAGTCATAATAAGTGTCCGCCATGATACCAGTGAGGCGACATAAAATATAGATAATGCGATCTTTGACACTTACCATATTCTGCTGAATCTGCAGTCACTGTCACTGATGCTTCCTCTCTCTCTCTCTCTGAGGAGTAATTTCTACAACAAGATCTTGGGACTGAGCTTCAGGGAGAACGACAAGACTCTGGTTCATTTTGAAAATTGCAGCAATATACTCTAGCTTTTGAGTTGGATTGAGAAGGAACTTGGCCCAGTTGATTAGAAACCCAAAGTTCTGCTACATCGGTGATGTCAGGGATATATGTGTCATCAACTGGCTGAGGGAGGGGCCCTGGATCAGCAGGTTTTCCAAATAAGGATGCACTATCACTCCCTGAGCATGAAGATGGTCCTGGACTGGTGCTAGTACCTTCATAAATATTCTTGGAGATATCTTGACAGGGGTGGGCAGAACTCACAGAGTTTCACTCTGTGGAATTCCATGGCATTGCTTGAAATTCTGCGAGATTCAATGGAGTTCCTTGATACAGCCAGGTACTTGTTCTGTGCTGAAAAGTCAGCACGAACTGCACTACACAGTGCACCAGAGGGCACTGCTTGTCAATGTGATTTTGCTGATGCCCACATAGATTTTCTCCTCGAATGGCAGCTTTCTGACCGTGAACAGTCGCGACTGCCCACGACTGCCTGCACTGGGGAAATCTTACTGGGTTTCCTCCTAGCGATTGAAATTCACACTAGGTGATACCAAATCTCACTTATGCTCGCAAACTTACCATTGGCAAGCCTCATGAGAGAAAAACTCCACTACACAGCAGTAGGAAGATGTAACCATAACTCCGGGATATAGCGTAGCTCAGAGTGGCCAAAATTCCTTCAAATCCACCAGCGAAGCAAAATTCATCCTCCACACCAAGTCTTAAGTATGAAGGGGAGAACCTGAAGTTGTCAGTGTCAAGTAGTAAAGATAAGCCTAAGAAACTGCTGCAGTGACAGAGCTATGGTCTTTGTGAGATAATCCTCTTCGTAGATAAGAGGAATTACTCTATGAAGCGTGTTCATCTTCAATGGAGTTTACGGCATGAACCTGTTCTGAAACCCCAAGGCTATAATCAGCAATAATCTCCTGAAATAATCCTAAAATAACTCTCCAGGCCATGTTACGGTACAGGGACAGAATGTATTGCCTTCTTTTGTACAAGTCCTGGAGAGTCTGTCTTTTGTTCTTTGTGTCTGGCCATGGAGTCTGAACAAAATGAGGGTCCAGAAAGTTCTTGGGCACCTCAATGTAATTGCTGCTGGAATTTAATTGTTAGAACCTTTTTGCCTGTGATCAGGTTGTTCCAGCTCTGATGAAACAAAGGAAGATAACCCCCTACAGGAATCTCACCAACATGGTCAGGAACCCTATTTGGAATTTGCCTTGTTTCCCGACTGACAAGATGTGAAAGGAGACTGTTTTCACCTAGGGTGGAATCAAGCTCTGTTTTGGGAGAAGGCTGGCCTTCTCTTGGAATAGTCAGAGTTTCCTTTTTGCCCCCCCACCCCCATGACCTCTGTTTCCTGCCAAAAGGTTGAAAATGTTACTGGCTCTTGAAAGACTTATATAGCACGTCTTCCAGTTGTTCTCTGAAGAACCTGATGATGCTAATCCCTCAAAGCACCCAGAGGCCCATTAAAAACAATGGGAGCCTCCCTTTAACACCTGCTCTTAGCAGGCATTAAAAATGCTGATAAAAATGATGTGAAGAAATATGTTAGATTTCTTTGCACCATTTAATCCCCCTGGTGCTGGAATGCCTCCTTGCATACATATTGCTGGTGCAGATATAGTGTGACTCAAGGGGTTACAAAGTGACACAATGTTGTGGCGTGTTTGGCCTTCCAACGCCACATTAGTGTAAAGATGTCAACACCAGAGCAGTACGCTCTCTATTGGAGACAAAAATGCAAAAACCCAGCACTCTCAAAACAACGTAATTTATGCATTGTGCTGATATGTTGTGGTTTAACCTTTTGCATTGCAGAATTCAATCCTGAAAACTTATTTTTAATATGCTTACAAATACTGTTCC
Organism: Pleurodeles waltl; assembly: GCF_031143425.1. NCBI lineage: Eukaryota > Metazoa > Chordata > Amphibia > Caudata > Salamandridae > Pleurodeles > Pleurodeles waltl. The sequence goes on from NC_090439.1 coordinate 1,035,327,974, forward strand.
TTTGCAATGTATTGCTGCAGGTTTTCAGAGTGTGCTAGGGTGTGGCCCCTTTCCACGGCCTTCCAGAGACTTTCCCTGCAACATGCCTGGGCGTGGTTCTGGGCTGGGCCAAGACTCTATAAAAGAGAGCCAGCCCAACTCCCAGTGCTCACTATTCAGAGGTCCCGGTGCAGAGAGCAGCAGCTTCTTCCTGAGCTCCTGTCCCGGCGGCCTATTTGGATCTTCCAGTCTTCTGCCCTTCATCCTTCATTGGTGATCATTGTTCCAGGCTGTAAAACGGTGGTTGGACTATCCCGACACCGTTATTAAGAATTTTCATATTCTTGGTTTCATTCTTAAATGATTACTTGCGCGCTACCATTTCTTGACATTTATATGGTAGTTTACAAATAGGCAAGACGCACGATTTGTTTCATAAAGGTTTGACTTTGTTATTCATTGCGTGCTACCATTTCTTGACATTGGCATGGTGGCTTAAGAATCGGCAAGACGCGCGATTCGTTTTATGGTGTTTCAAACATTGTTGTCCATTGAAGCTACTATTTCTTGACTTTAACATGATGTTTTACAAATTGGCAAGACCAGCGACTCGTTTCATGAAGATTTAACTTTGTTGTTCATTGCGTGCTACCATTTCTTGACGTTTACATGGTGGCTTAAGAATCGGCAAAAGAAGCGCGATTCGTTTCATTGTACTTTGATCATGTTATTTATTGTGAGCTGTTATTTCTTGACATTTACATTGTGTTTTACGAATCGGCAAGATGCGCGGTTCAATTAATGATGATTTGACTTTATTATTCATTGCGTGCTACCATTTTTTGGTATTTTACATGGTGACACTCGAATCGGCAAACGCACGATTCTCTCCTCGCACTTATTTCATGTTGTTTATTGTATGCCACTATTCTAAGATATTTATTATGTAATATTCGAGTTGACAAGTTATGTGATTTGTTTCCTGAATCCATATTGCGTTATTCATGGTGCACAATCGTTTTATGGTGTTTACTATATATATATATATATATATATATATATATATATATATATATATCTGCAATATGCACAATTTGTGTTGAAACATTTTAAGAGTACACAGAAGGCCAGAGTTTCTAGATGCAATATTGTATGGTCCTAGTATACATTCTTAAAACAGGATTTATATGACTGGTTTAAAATTTAGTCAGAATGTTTTTCTGATTCTCATGTAAAGGAAAGTACTTGAATAAGAAAGTTTTCATTTAATTCATCTTGATTCCCCTACAGGTATCCGGCCATCTTGAAACTTAATCATTTTAAACTTAACTCCTAGATTGTTCATGTTTTCAGAGTGACTAGGCTTAGAATCAGTCTAGTATTGATTTCAGGAGATATAATTTTCATATTGTGTGTTCTAACCTTTTTCTTACTACAGGTCTCCTTCCCAGCTGTTCCCTTCCTAATCCCCTTTTCCCCTCTTGAACTCTCTCAGTCTCTGTGATTTATCTATCAGAGTCTTGTAGCTGTTCAGTGGTGGACGTGTTGGGAACGTGCACAGACCCCAAGGATCTGGTGAGTCTGACAGAATAGTGAGCCCACAAATTATCATCCTCCTGGCTTGTGTATGTTCTCAGCATGGCCACTCTAGACGAGCTCGTCAAGGCTATCACCCAGCTCCAAGCAGAGGTGGTATCATCCAAAGAATTGACAACTAGCTTAGCAGAGAGAGTGAGTCAGTTGCAAGATAAGGTAGAGAAGAAGGAACAAAGTCCCACAGGTGTGTCTTGGCCAGGTACTTCTTCTCAGGCTTCTGGAAGTAATCCGATTTCCCTAAATGTTCCTTCTGCAATTCCTTTAGCTCCCCCAGAAGTTTTCCCAGGTGACCCTTTGAAAGCACAATCTTTCCTGGTTCAAGTGGAACCACACTTCACCTGCAGACCAAATACTTTCCCCGATGCCCAGTCCAAAGTAGCTTTCTTCTTATCATATCTGTCTGGGGATGCAGCTACTTGGGCAATTTCTCTTGTGCGTAAAAATAGTCCCTTGTTGTACAACTGGAGAAATGAATTTGAGAGAGTTTTTGATCGTAGAACTGCAACACAGTCAGCAGATCGTGAATTATTAGATTTACGCCAAGGGAATCAAGACCTAGTGTCGTATTTAGCCAACTTTAACTGGCTGGTTGCCAAGACATCCTGGCCTGAAGAAAAACAAGCGGTCTTGTTTTACAAGGGACTCAAAGAGGAACTAAAAGATATCTTAGCGCAAATCGACCCACAACCTACAGACTGTCAAGAATTAATAAATCTTGTCTTGAGACTTGATCATCGTTTAGCAGAACATAAAGGAATGCGCAAAAAGATTGAAAAATATTCATGGCGCGTTCATGATAACAGAGACTCAAGAACTCAGAAAGAAAGAACGCCGGAACCAATGGAAATTGGAACCATCAGAAGACCTTTGACCAAAGATGAAAAGGACCTACGCAGAAAAAATGGATAATGTCTTTATTGTGGGCGAAAAGGTCATTTTGCCAAAGATTGTCCAATCAAACCAAAGAACAAGCAAGGTCCAGTTCAGAAGGTCGCAGCCAATGCACCAGTCGAGTTGGAAAACTAAAACACCCAAGATGCAGAGAAGGGTTGCTCTTGGGTGTCACCGTGGACCCTTCACAATCTAGACATCTTAAACTGGAAATAAGAGTTCAGGTCAAGAAAAAGATCTATTTCAAAAAAGCTCTAGTCGATTCTGGGGCTACTGGGAACTTTGTTGCTGTCCAATTGGTTCGTGCATGGGGGATCCCATGTATTGAAAAGAAGACCGCAGAAATCATCCAGGCAGTCGATGGAAAACTCTTGACTGGAGGTCCGGTAACTCTTCAGACCATCCCCTTGTCGATGATTTGTGAAGATAAGAATCAAAGAAAGAAACATAAAGAGAAAATCATCCTTGACGTGATCCATGCTCCCCAATATGGGATTATCCTCGGCTTGCCATGGTTAACTAATCACAATCCAGAGATCAATTGGGCAGAACGAAAAATCATGTTCTCACCTGCGTTATGTAACGAACAATGTCTCCAAAAGATTCAAGTACCAAAAGTTTGCAACTCTTACATAGCTACTGCCGCAGAGAAAGAAATTCAGCTGCCCAAACAGTATTCATCTTACAAAGATGTATTTGATGAGAAAGGAGCAGAGACTCTACCTCCTCATAGATCTTATGACTGTCAAATTGATCTAGCCCCAGGTGCGATACTTCCCAACTATCCTGTATATGCCCTGTCAGAACATGAAAATCAACATTTACGAAAATACCTAGATCAATTTTTGGAGAATGGCTTCATTCGCCCCTCTAAGTCTCCTGCAGCTTCGCCTTTGTTTTTTGTTCCAAAAGCTAATGAAGAACTTTGTGCTTGCATCGACTATAAGGGGTTGCACAAAGTCACCATCAAGAATAAATATCCTTTACCCCTAATTCCGGTCTTATTGGAACAAGTAAAGAGAGCAAAAATCTACACGAAGCTTGACTTTCGAGGTGCTTATCATTTGGTCAGAATGAGAGAGGGTGACGAATGGAAAACAGCGTTCAAGACAAGATATGGCCTTTTTGAATACACCGTCATGCCTTTTGGTCTATGTAATGCTCTAGCAGCATTTACATTTTTCTTGAATGACGTTCTTAGAGAGGACCTCAACATATTTGCCATAGTCTACATCGATGACATTTTGATCTACTCAGACATTGAAAACGAACATGTCCAACATGTCAAGAAAATTCTTGCAGCCCTTCGAAAACACCATCTATATTGCAATTGTTAGTTTCATGTTACCACAGTTGAGTTTTTAGGGGTTATTCTTACCCCTCAAGGTATGGTGATGGCAGAAAAGAAAGTAAAAGCCGTATCTGATTGGCCCACCCCAAAGACTGTTCGTGATGTACAATGTTTCCTGGGGTTTGCAAATTTTTACCGGAGGTTCATAAATCATTTCTCCAAGACAATGGCTCCAATCACTAAGCTACTAAGAAAGAAAGGAAAGTTTGTATGGTCCCCAGAAGCTGGTCAAGCCTTCTCGACTTTGAAGGAAGCTTTCTCCACTGCCCCAGTCTTGACTCATCCTGATGCGAATCAACCTTTCATAGTGGAAGCTGATGCTTCAGATGTAGCAATAGGAGCCGTCTTATCACAACGAAATAAAGACACTGGTCAACTTCATCCTGTAGCTTATATGTCTTGGAAGTTGAACGAAGCCGAACAGAACTATGTCATTGCTGAAAAAGAGCTTCTGGCAATTTGTGACGCCTTTAAAGAATGGAGACATCATTTGTTAGGTGACAAATACACTGTCACAGTATATACTGATCATCGTAATCTTCAATTCATGAGTTCCGCCAGACTTTTGACCCCTCGGCAATTACGCTGGATGCTTTTTTTTGCCGAATTTAATTTTGTAGTAACCTTCCGGCCTGGTAAAGATAATCGCAAGGCTGACGCCTTGTCCCGTCAAGAGTCTACCACGTTGCTTGCATTTCAAGCCTCCAGAGCTATCATTGCTCCTGACAAGGTTCTATGTATCATAAAAACTGAAGATTTCTTTGAAGAAATTTGCAACTCTTTCACTGTTGAAAAATGGCAAACATGGGCCCAAGCAGATCCCAAAAGGTCAATCAAGCAAGGTTTACCCTTTCATGACGCTCGTTTGTTCATACCCACTACCAAACTTCGCAAGATAGTGTTTCATTGGTTGCATGTTATACCTACGGAAGGTCACCCAGGTACTCCTAAAACTCTTGAACTGATACAACAGTATTTTTGGTGGCCTACCCTAACAAAAGATGTAAAAGCAATAGTAAACAACTGTGAAGTTTGTGCACCCATTAAAACAAGTCATTCAAAACCAAAAGGGTTGTTACATCCACTTCCAACCCCAAGTCGTCCATGGGAGCACATTTCTTTAGACTTTATTACCGGTCTGCCAGTGGTTCAACAGCATTCAGTAATTCTGGTGGTAGTAGATAGTCTCACGAAATATGGACATTTCATCGCCTGTAAAAAATTGCCCACTTCTAGTGAATTGGCAACTATTTTACTGAACAGAGTGGTTCGTTATCATGGACTGCCAAAGGTTATCCTCTCTGATCGGGGGTCACAATTTTCCTCCAATTTCTGGAAGACATGGCGTAAAACACTACAAGGGACATCTACGCTATTTACTAGTCACCATCCTCAAACAGATGGTCAAACGGAGAGACTCAATCAGACTTTGAAACAATACTTACGTGCCTATGCTGAAAAGGCACTTCATTCTTGGACATCTATGCTCTGGTTAGCTGAGTTAGCTTACAATAACTCATTCCACACTTCTATTGGCGTTGCACCCTTTTTTGGTTTATTTGGCTATCATCCTGACACCTTGCCCATCACAATTCCTCAAGAAAGTTCTCTTACTCCAGCTGTGTCAGAAACCATTCAGCATTTACATCAAACCCAGAAACTGATTCAACAGCATTTAGAAAAAGCCAAACAAAAATATAAAAGGCATTATGATAAGAAACATTGTGAGGGACCGCAATATCAACCAGGTGACAAAGTGTGGCTTTCCACAAAACATATAGACTTCAAGAAGAAGCATATGTTTAACCCCAAATTCATAGGTCCTTATACTGTCCTTCAGCAAATCAATCTGGTGACCTATAAACTACAATTGCCCAGATCCTTAGGGATTCATCCAGTGTTCCACACTTCCCTCTTGAAAAAGGCAGTCCAAAAGGTCCACCCTCATCCAGCTCCTGTTCTAGTACAAGGGGAAGAAGAATACGAAGTAAAGAAACTGTTGGATTCTAAACTGAGAGGGCGTAATCTATGGTACTTAATCTCATGGAAAGGTTATGGTCCTGAAAGTAACTCATGGGTTTCCGCATCTGATGTTCATGCTCCAGTACTTGTGAGACGCTTTCATCGTCTTAATCCAAGCAAACCAGGCCCTAGAGCGCGTCTGGGAGAGGGGAGTACTGTCAACACCAGAGCAGTACGTGCTCTATTGACGACAAAAATGCAAAAACCCAGCATTCTCAAAACAACGTAATTTATGCATTGTGCTGATATGTTGTGGTTTAACCTTTTGCATTGCAGAGTTCAATCCTGAAAACTTATTTTTAATATGCTTACAAATACTGTTCCTTTGCAATGTATTGCTGCAGGTTTTCAGAGTGTGTTAGGGTGTGGCCCCTTTCCAGGGCCTTCCAGAGACATTCCCTGCAACATGCCTGGGTGTGGTTCTGGGCTGGGCCAAGACTCTATAAAAGAGAGCAAGCCCAACTCCCAGTGCTCACTATTCAGAGGTCCCGGTGCAGAGCAGCAGCTTCTTCCTGAGCTCCTGTCCCAGCGGCCTATTTGGATCTTCCAGTCTTCTGCCCTTCATCTATCATTGGTGATCATTGTTCCAGGCGGTAAGACGGTGGTTGGACTATCCCACCGCTGTTATTAAGAATTTTCATATTCTTGGTTTAATTCTTAAATGAGTAACAGATTACTTGAGCGCTACCATTTCTTGACATTTATATGGTAGTTTACAAATAGGCTAGACGCACGATTTGTTTCATAGAGGTTTGACTTTGTTATTCATTGCGTGCTACCATTTCTTGACATTGGCATGGTGGCTAAAGAATCGGCAAGGCGCGCGATTCGTTTTATGGTGTTTAAAACATTGTTGTCCATTGTGAGCTACTATTTCTTGACATTTACATGATGTTTTACGAATTGACAAGACGCGCAACTCGTTTCATGAGGATTTAACTTTGTTGTTCATTGCGCGCTACCATTTCTTGACGTTTACATGGTGGCTTAAGAATCGGCAAAAAAAGCGCAATTCGTTTAATTGTACTTTGATCTTGTTATTTATTGTGAGCTGTTATTTCTTGATATTTACATTGTGTTTTACGAATCGGCAAGACGCGCAATTCAATTAATGATGATTTGACTTTGTTATACATTGCGTGCTACCATTTCTTGGTATTTTACATGGTGACACTCGAATTGGCAAGACGCACGATTCTCTCCTCGAGCTTATTTCATGTTGTTTATTGTATGCCACTATTCTAAGATATTTATAATGTAATATTCGAGTTGACAAGTTATATGATTTGTTTCCTGAATCCATATTGTGTTATTCATGGTGCACAATCCTTTTATGGTGTTTACTATATATATTTATATATATCTGCAATATGCACAATTTGTGTTGAAACATTTTAAGAGTACACAGAAGGCCAGAGTTTCTAGATGCAATATTGTATGGTCCTAGTATACATTCTTAAATTAGGATTTATATGACTGGTTTAAAATTTAGTCACAATGTTTTTCTGATTCTCATGTAAAGGAAAGTACTTGAATAAGAAAGTTTTCATTTAATTCATCTTGATTCCCCTACAGGTATCCGGCCATCTTGAAACTTAGTCATTTTAAACTTAACTCTTAGATTGTTCAAGTTTTCAGAGTGACCAGGCTTAGAATCATAGTCTAGTATTGATTTCAGGAGATAACATTTTCATATTGTGTGTTCTAACCTTTTTCTTACTACAGGTCTCCTTCCCAGCTGTTCCCTTCCTAATCTCCTCTTCCCCTCTTGAACTCTCTCAGTCTCTGTGATTTATCTATCAGAGTCTTGGAGGTGTTCAGTGGTGGACGTGTTGGGAACGTGCACAGACCCCGAGGATCTGGTGACTCTGACAAAAGAAATGACGCTAATGTGGCATTGGAATGCCGCTAGGCCCTCTTAAATCTAGGCCTATTGCCCTCATGTAGTTTGTAAGGAGGTCTTGAAAATATGCTAAAGCACGGAAATGGCGGCATGGCCTGCGGATGGACATGGTATGGCATTTGAGTCCCAGCTCCCATCAAGGGCCTGCTACAGCATGCACACCTACTTTTGCTGAGCCTGTGACACGGTTTCCCCTGTTGAAAGCATTTGGGCACCACTAAGAAGAAGACCGACCAGCTGCCAGGGCATCATCACTGCTTGAGGGTTAATGCATTCGGACCTGAGCGTGCAGAGCCCATAGCGCTATCACAGAAATCATCACAAAGCCAGCCTCGCGGGAGAAGAGAGTGAGTTGAGAAATACAGCAACTGGAGTGGAGCTAAAAATAACCACAGAAAATCATAAGAATCTGGGTGCTCTTGGAGCCTTGAGACAGCATACCTTGTTGAAAAGGTTAAATTGACCTTCTGTCTACAGGAAAATCTAAGAAAACACTGTTATGCTTAACACAACAGATTTAGGAGCAGGCCAAAAAGTCTGGTTGTCTCTTGGCAAGGACATTAATAATACAGGTTTCCCTACTCTCGCAAAGCCTAACGACGGATACCTTAGTAGAAATGAATACACACAAGCAAAAATGGAGTTAGGGAGGAAAGCATATTGGTAAGGTGGCTATCAGGTATGTTAAAATTAGGGCATTTTGGCACATTTACTGAGCCCTTAAACAAATTGTGCAATCTTTCCATATCCTGGCTAGGCAGAGTAGTAATAATCAAGCAGAATGTACTTGCTAAGCTATTATATGGATATTTCATGTGTCCCTGATGAAACAAACTGATATGACTATAATGTTTTTTCAAAAGGCCATACAAGCAGTCATCTAGGCTGCAATGAGAACACATATCCGGGATAATACTCAAGGCACATGAACAGTCAGGAAGTGGGTATCTCAATTGTCAAAAAATTCTACCTGGTGGCCTGGTTCAGAATACTCCTTGAGTGGTCCTTGTACAAAACTGAGATGCACTAGGTCCACATGGATGTGGCCGGGCCCCTAGTGTGCTACTACTCGGGGATATTGAAACCATCATTCGAAGTTTGGGACTCCATCACAAAGAGAAATGCAAAGACCACCTTTATCTCCCAATTTACTCTATGTGTGGGCGGTTTAGAGTTCAAGCCAGGGCTGGTGTATAGCGACTATGAAAGATGTTCAAAAGGCGGGTGTAGAATGATACGAGACCAGTTTCAGGGGTTGGGGTGGGAGGGAATCAAATGCCAGCAGGACTTCAAATAAACAAGTGTAATCGTATATGTTATTTCTAACTGCAACACTGGACAATATGCGGGGGAAAACACTGGTTAGTAGCTCATCCCTCAATGGGGTGCAAGAAGCTCTTCACATCCTATACAGTTCCAAAAAGGGTTTCTATTGGATATGTATGCTATATGGAGAAGTTCCCTGAGTTAAATTGGTCATTGATTAAGAAACAACACCAACTCCTGGGTACTAAAGAGGCCTTGATCAAACAGAAAAATATGTGGACAGACATCTCTTCAATGTGCAAAAGTGTACAGAACAGAGGATTGATGTCCCAAATCATGATGATGTTGCATGTCACTCATTAGAAAATTATACAAATGTATACCACAACTAATGATCTCTGACGGCGCGACTGTGGGCAAGAGGGAGAATGGTACATGTGGTGGGCGAGCCCTAGAATTACAATTCTTTTTAAGGAAATGGTTAACCACATTAAGAGGTACTGGGCTACCGATTGCATCCAGTCACCATCATACTGGGTGTCAGGCCTGCAGCACTTAATATCCTCACTAATGTAACTTGGAGGCTAATGACAAATATGACTTTGTCAGTAAAAGCAGCTACTGTCACTGAGGTGAAAGTCTCCGGACATCCAAAGAAGCAGGAATGGGTTGGTAAGCTTTGGCTGCTGCTGGCTATGGAAAAATTACAGGGGGAATCAACAAAATGGGCTTTGACTATGACAGTCAATGGCAATCTCTGGTGGACTATTTAATGTACAAAGGTTCAGGGTATGGTTGCCCTAACACAATGACATCTATCTGACTCAGTTGCTAAGTTGTTGAAGCAGGCAAGGAGCTCCATTTTACCATGGTGCAAAAGATGAAGTATTATCTTGTGTATTGAAGAAAGCGTTCTGGCTAATTTGAGCTTGTTATTGTGGTTTTATGCAAGTGGTTTGACATTTGGGTTTTTCTTGGTTACTCACCTGGGGGACAGAGTGAGTATGTTTCATTTTGGGCATAGCAAAGTGGGTTCTTAAGTGTAATGTGGTTAGATTTGATTTGGAAAGTAAGCAAAATGTTGTTGGGGAAATGTGCAGAAATTGCTTTCCATGCATCAGACATGATTTTTTTTATACTTGGACACATTGGAATCACTAAATGAAAGTGTGTAAATATCATGTATTGCAAGAGAAATTCATGCTCATTAGCAAAAGCAAAAATAGCCTACATTTGTGGTGATATCATGACTACCAGTTAGAGTAATACAATTACAGAATTGCGGTGTTACTGGGGGAGAGCATACAATTCCTAAATAACCTGCTCTCTGTTTACCTGAAAGTGCATATATGAATTGAGCACTTATTGTAGATGGTATATGTTAAAAAAAAAGGTATTTATTATTGGAAATGAATTAAATACTGGCATTTCATTGCTGCATGTCAACATTTGTCTTTTTGTCCACTGGGATGATTGTGGAAACTTTAAAAGAAGATAGACAAGTCGTTTGTTCCACAGATGGTTGAGGATGTAGCCATCTTTTTTACAATATTTACATCATCATTACAGACATTTGAGGACTTTCAAACTGTCAAGGAGCTGCCTATTTATACAGTTTACATTGAAGTGCAACTGAGAAAAAAATCGTTAGAAGAACTTAAAAAGTGCTTTGCCACTCTGATATGGTTAGTGATGTGATATATAAGTACAAACACAAATGGAGTGATGGAATAGAGAACAATGAGATCATGTGATGATGTCATGAGTTATACGATTAATGGATGGCCGAAAGAGAAGACATTAAGGGCCAGATGTATAAAAATATTTTGCACTCGCAAACGGTGCGAAACGGTAAATTTGGCCGTTTGCGAGTGCAAAATAGTGGTCTGCAATGCATGAAAGGCATTCGCAGACCACAAAGTAGAAATCGCTAAAATTGCGATTTCTTGCGTTGCGACCTGGATTTTGCGAGTTGCAATTTGTGATTCGCAAAATCCAGGTCTCAAGGCAATGCTGCAAAAAATCGCAAATTGCGATTTTTTGCAGAATGGCATTTTGCACATGCAAAATACCATGATTTGCAACCAGGTGGTAACCTGGTGCAAAATTTAAAAATGCAGTTAAACTGCATTTTTAAATGGAACATGTAAAGCACATATGCCCTTTTGGCATGTGTGTACCTTACATGTTGCAAAATATTATTTTGGGGTGCAGCAGAGGGGGCCTTAGGCCCCCAGCACCCTGGCCTTTTGTACTTCCAAAATTGCGAATTCTGGTTCAGAAATTGCAATTTTGGAAATGCAAAAAATTCGCAGCTATGGGCCAAAAGGCCCATAGCTGCGAATGGGGCCGGTATAGCAATTTGCAATTCGGTAATAGCATTTGCGATTTTTAAGAAATCGCTATTACCAAATCGCAAATGTGATACATGGCCCTTTGCGAGTCGGCAATAGCGATTTCTTAAAAATCGCTATTACCGAATCGCAATGGGCCGTGATGATACATCTGGCCCAACGACTGAGATTTAGCATTTCCTAAAACTGAACAATTAGTTGTTAGATGAGGATAAGTTGTTAGTTAGAGGGGACAAGCGCATTCCAGAAATCTAAAATTACCCAGGATAGCCATATGGGCATAGGTTTTACCCAAACAAGAGTGAGGGAAGAAATTTGGTAGAATAGTGTGGATTATTAGTTAAACAAAATAATGAAGGATTGTGTTCATCGCAGTTTGCCTGATAGTCATCTGGCCACCATTACTACACTAGAATTATAACTGGTTTGGTCAAAGAGAGTATGGCAGAAAGTAGGTTTAGATTTCCTAGGACATATTTGTAAACTTACAAAGAAAATCCCAAAATACATTCAGAAGGTTATGTCCTCCAATAAGGAATATACATTTAGTAACTGCACACTTGGAGCCTGACTCACAAAGGTAACTTTTGTGTAGTAAAGATCCGAGTGCAGAGTCTCCTCACTCAGGTCAGAGTGTCAGCCCAGAGTGGGGAGACTCTGCCCTGAGTGCAGAGACTGCTATCAAAACTTTACTACTCATAATTTTAGTTCCTCGATCGGGCCCCAATTCATCAAAAACATCTCCTCAGTGGTGGGAACAAGGCAGAACCTTGGGAGTCAAGGACCCCAGAGTATTAAATGTTAAAGGCGAAGCATACAATATTCTGTGTAGGAAACAACTAAAAGCATTATTTCAATGTTGCTTATTAATGAGTTTATGTGGAACAGGGCCCAGGGGCGGCTCCTCCACTTGGGCGCTTGGAGCGTCGCCCCCCCATCCCCGCCAGCAGCAGGAGTTGCAAAACTTCTATAGAAACAACATACTAAACTCAGTTTATTATGTGGGTTCTATAAAAGTGGGCGGGCCACTGGCATGACGTGGACGGAGGGGGAGTTCTCAGCACTCCCCCTCAGTGCGCAAGTATGTTTGGCCGGCCGTCTGGGGCCGGCCAAATACACATGTGCACAGGGCTCTCTTAGCCCAGCAACACGGTTGCTGGGCTGAGAAAGCCTGCACAGGATCCCAGTCTGCCTGGGAGCGCCCTGCCTGGGCACTCCCGGCCAATGCTGGTGCTGCTTTGAGCAGCATCAGGATTGGCTGCAGGGCAGGCTGGGAGCCTGTGCCTGACTGCAGCCTGTGACGGTGGTGCAGAGTGGAGCAGTGCAGGAAAAAGGGTAAGTTCATTTATTTTATTTTTTATTTTTTTGTGCCCTCTCCACCTTCCCCACCACGCACCATGCCACCGCCTTCCTTTTAACTCCCATGAAACGCAACTGATAGGGGAAACAACTGGAGAACATTGGACTTGGTTCTTATCTCACTAGCTCACATTGACGATTCTGCCGTTTTGGTCAAAATGTTTTATTTTGCTACAGATTCAATGCTCTGAAATAATTACAAGGCAATTTAAATGCTTTAAAAAACACTTTATCATGTAAACACCTGAATGGAGTCCCAGAGACAATGACAAGCTGTGCCCTAACCATAACCATTAGACTACAATTTCCTATTCTTAAGATGTCCTTCGGCACTGATGAAGAACTTTATTGCTATAACCATTACGTGCGTGCATCAATTCGGTAATACCTTCGATTTAATAGAGCCAGGTTCTAAGAATTTGAATTTGAATTTTCTGTGTTAGTTGTTGTTCAAATGAAGGCTGAATTCTACACTAAACATTAACAGCAGAATAAGTAGGCCATTATTTTTCATCTTAGGGACATAGGTGTTTCCCCTGCAACAGACTTGAAAACCTTTTTAACCTAATTTTAATTAAATCCCATTATGACCCTGATTACGAATGTGGCAGAGTGACATGCTCTGAAGGGACATCTCTCTGACCACTCACAAAACGGCAGGTGTTCCCTCATACAGTTTCTCTGTGTATGGTCAAACTGGGCCCAATTTTACCTGACTGTAAATCAAGCCAAGAAAATCATGCATAGATCAGCCAGGGAATGTGGCTACAACTACAGCCTGCCCCCATCAGCCATCTCCTGCAGCACGGGAGGACAAAGTAACCATGTAAAAAAAAACTGCCACCTCATAGCATTACTGCCCTGTGACATCTACCTCTCAGGCTCCTCACCTCTATTTACCATTTGCCCAGAGCAGAGTGTACATTTCAGTACAAATCTGCATAAAAATACAGAACTGCATGGGTATTCCCCATTCTGTGTGGTTTGACTAGTAATTGTATGGCACTGGTGGGGTGTTCCTACATGGAACCAGTGTTTACAGGTGCAAAGTTTGCAACCTGCCTTCTACTGTGCATCTTGTAGTCTGTCCTTATTCTGGGTGGAATGATGAAGTTAGGGAATCACGCCTGGCACGTGGTTATTTAAGAATTTGGAAATGTCATTAAAGTCGAACACTGGAAATGTGAGCCATGTTTTAACACATACGGTTTTGCAAAATGTACATATTGTCAGAATGTATCTGCCCATAAGACTATACTGAAAAGGTAAACAACGTGTTGTAAATAGTAACCTTGGAAATTGCATTTCAATTGATCCCATCTTTCACCACGAGATAGCCAGTAGTATTACACACTAAAACAACTCAACAAAATCAAACTGTTCATTCCCCTTGATGATCTTAGGATGGTAGTGCAATCTTTACTCCTCTCAAAACGTGACTATCGCAACATCATCATTATCACAGGAACTCAGAAAAATAACCTTGCCCCCCAAGAGCAGTTCCCAATGTAGCTGCCCAGCTCCTCATGGGAATTACACAGGTTTGAGCACATCTCACCTGCCCTCAAGAGCCTTGGTTGGCTCCGCATTGAAGGAAGATACATCTGCAAGACTGCTTGTATCACCCTCAAAGCCCTTCAAACACATAACCTCCAATATACTGTATTGAAATCGAACTGTTGAGAGCCCAGGCACTGAGAAGCTCCAACTGTCCTCCCAGACATGATCTTTTTCAAGAAATGCACCTAGGGTTTGGAACACACTCCCAAAAGATCTCCTCTGGAACCCCACCTATTCCTACTTCAAACAGGACCTTAAATCACTACTGCTCACCAACTGCCACCCACAATTGACTTGATTCAGCTTTTACTCTGCCTCTAACTCCATCACCTTATGCAGTTAGTTTTGCACCTATTTAAATTACTTTGACTGCCTTAATGTTTTTCTTTTTCTGTACCTATGTACTTCAAACAAACATATTCTCATTACATGTGGATTGCTCTGATACATTTGGGTCTACCTAGCATTATGTAAAACCTAATAATAATAAATAAAGAAATAAATACTGACAAATACTAATACTAATACGTCCAATATTGGGGAAATGGGAAAGAATTATTGAGTGTTTGAATGAACGAACAAATAGATAATCAAGGACGGCTTTGTGAGTTGAACTGCATAAAGTCACTCAATATTTCGAAGGAGTAAGGTTTGATAGCGCGTCCAGTCCTTATAAATTAGTTTATTTCCCTATATTAACAAAGCTAACACAATATAAGTAAGTCTCAAAATCAAATGATACACATTCACGAACAATTACAGGCTGTCCATAACGACGGAAGAAACGCAATGTATGAAAAACTTGGATTATAATGCACTCGGCTATAGCAATGCAAATCACTAATAAAAGTAACTGAAATTGATTAATTGCATACATTGGTCAGCATAACAAGATTTCAATTCAGCATGGTGCATCAAATGAATACCTCAACTAACCTCTGATTAGCATTGGCATGTGGGGCTTCATGCAAAAATGAATTTAATTAACATAAATTTAGAAACCTTCTAGCTTAGGCTCTGTCAAAAATAAGCAGTTGGTACCTAAGAAAGAAAATACAACGAATAATACATTTATCCTTTTATAATTACCAAAATCAGCATTCAAGGAAAGTCTTCGTCCTTTAGGTACCGGTTCGATCAGCATGGGGCAAACTTCAAGGGGGCAAAGTTTAAGGCAAGTCTTCCTTGCAGCAGCAAGGAAAATGGGGGAACAAAAGTTATTGAATGGGCAAGGCAAAGTAAAGTTAAAGTTAAAGTCTCTAGGGTGAGAATTCTTTAAAGTCTCTCTCTCTCTGGGATAGAGAAAAAGCATCAAAGTGTCATAAAAATGGATTCTCGAATCTGGCTTCAAAATGGCATCAAAGAAAATGGCTGGCTTCTCCTCGTCTGGTGGGATTAAGTAAGAATAGTTCAAAATTCTTCAGGTTCTTCCATTGGAGGGTCCATGGGGTGATTTCTCTTTGACCAATGAATAGTGTCTTTTCTCTTAATACTCATCTACGCATAAGGTGTCCTTGGAGTTTTGGAACACAAGTAGCAACAAAGTTGCCAATTACTTCTGCATCAGTGTCTTTATTGTCTGCACCTGCAGAAACTGACCTTGCTTCAAAGGGGATGAAAATTGCCTAACACGCAACCTTGAGATAAGTGTATTAGTCATTCTACTGGAAAAATACAGCTTTTAAAGGTTTAAAACACGTCTTTGTTAACACAAGTGAAAACTACGCAGTTAAAATTGAGACCAGGCAACTAGGCCAAAGCCTCTGCTAAATTTAAGCTAAGCATATAACAATTTTAACAAGAAAATCATAGAATATAGCTGCAATTATGACATTTTAATACATTTTTCGGTTTTCATGATTAATTGAGCTTGTTTATACTAATGGCGATCTACTTCGTGGGCACATTTTCTACATACATTATTTTTCTTTGCTAAAATCACCTTGTCTTATACGATTTTGTTTCATGATATATGAATGTTTATTAGTCTTTCTTTTTCTGCTTCATCAATCCCTCCTCTGATGACTAATTATGTCATCACATTAAATCTTCCATCACATTTCCCTTTTCCTTTTTACTCCCTTTGATTTTTCCCTGTATAATTTTACCATTTCCTTTTGTTCTTTCTTTTCAATTCTTCTCTTGTTTCTTGATTTCAGTATTTTAATAGCTTTCCATATCCCCCAAATACCTATTAAGCAAATTAGTATTATTAATATTCCTTTTACTATTTTCAGTAATATTTCGTTCCAAATGTTGCTGAGCCAATTTCCCACCGAAGCAAATCCTTTTCCAACTTTTTCCCATACTCCTGGTTCTTTCAATTCTTTCAAATCTGTACTAGCGTTAGTTAAATTTGTAAGCATATTTCTAATTTGTTTACTGTTGTCTGGTATATATGAGCAACAGTGACGTGCACTAAGCATTTTGCAAACGCCGCCATTCTTTGCTAAAAGAATGTCTAAAGCAAGCCGGTTTTGAAGAGTCATAGCTCTTTCTGCAGCAAGTTCAGTATCCATCAAGATCATTGCTCCTGAGAAATTTGTCAGCATGTTATCCACAATAGTAGACAACTTTCGTATTTTGATTGAATTCAATATAACTCCTACTGAAGGAATTATTGCTCCAAATATGTCTCCTACCACACCAGAAGCTGTCTCCCTTTTCTGAATACGATGTAATTCAGACAGCTTTGGAAACTTCTTTAAGTCATCTAGTTGATAAATCTTTGCAAATACTATTCCCAAATAACATCTCCCATACCATCCCTTTGAAAGACGATAATAGGCATTAAGTCCACAAATATAATATACCCCTGGAGTGGCTGGATCTAGTCCATTTAACATGAACGTCCATTTACTCTGGAATAAAAACACGTGTTTACATTCACTCGTTCCTACAACGATTGTGTCAAAATATGATTTAGGTCTATATATTCAAAGTTTCCCTATGTGTAATGCATCTAAAGCTAGTTTCCCTTGTGTCTTTATTGAGGCAAAAGCATAGTTATCTACAGATGTCCTTTTATGTAATTCTTTTTCTAATTTTTCCTTTATCATTTTCCTTCTATCTTCAGTGTGATCTAAAAAGCTTTTCTCTACGGGTGAAAGTAAGCATGTAAGGTTTTCTTTATGAGCGTGAACTGTGGAAAAAGGTGATAATGGTTCAAAGAAACCCCTAACTAATTTTATATAATAATCTCTTGCTACTTTACTCAAGTACTCAATTATGGGGACATATGAAAATACGACATCATGATTGGAATAGAAGTATTGAATATATTCCTGGCCATAAAATCTGGTTAGTAACAAACTACATGTTATTCCATACGTAAGGGGCATGCTCTGATATGTCACCCCTTCTATTACTGAGGTAGGGATTTATGTACATATATAACAATCTTTCGCGTCCATTGTCTCAACATACTCACTCAGCAAGCGATAGAAGACATTAGACTATTTCTTGTCGTTAGTATAATCATGTAAAAATCTTTCGTCTTGTTCGAGTTTCTTCAAAGGAGTTAATCCAGTAGTAATTTTAAAAGTAGAAACATCATTCGCGTCTCTTTCATTCCCTCCATGCATTCCTAGAATCATTGCCATAATTATTAGTACACATGCAATTATTAGACCTATACACATGTATTTACAATATTTCATTTTATGTCCTTGTGTAGTATTGTCTATCATGATCTATAGAGAATCAGAAAGTTGAAGATACTTTATCAAATCAAATTTGCAGATATATATATAAAGGATCAACGAGGTCAAAGTTCACACGTTTTTCTTTAGCAGCTTAGGGGGTTATTCTAACTTTGGAGGAGTGTTAATCTGTCCCAAAAGTGACGGTAAAGTGACGGATATACCACCAGCCGTATTACGAGTTCCATAGGATATAATGGACTCGTAATACGGCTGGTGGTAAATCCGTCACTTTTCCGTCACTTTTGGGACGGATTAACACCTCCTCCAAAGTTAGAATAACCCCCTTAGTCTCTTATCGGTTTAGCAGCTTTGTCTCAAAATCGGTTTCAAAAGTCAATCAGGTTATCAATGTCTTATCCGGTAATGTTCATGAAATTTCACTTTTCAAGTACCAAAGTGTTGTTCTGCTTCTTCATTTTCAAGACTAAGAGATAGAAATTCGTCTGACAAATCATTAGTGGCTGTGTATGCCAATTCTGGACCAGAATATCTTCTGCTCGCTGTTCTTTTCCTTTTCAATTTTGCATCTTCTTTCGATTCCCTTTCGCTCATGTCTTGTTCTTTAGCTGTGTTTTTTTCTTCATTTGATGTGGTTATGATAGACATTTCCTTTCTTTTCTCCTTCAATTTTAGCCATTTGTTTTCGTTTAATGTTTCTTTAGTCTTTGATTTCACTGGTGATATGCTTTGTCTCCGTTTCGCGTTGTTTTCACCTGATGGACCTGCAACCGGTTCTGGAAGAATAGGAACAATTTCACTTTGCTCTGTCTTGTCTCCTTCACCTGGGAGGTCCGTCCGGTTTTCTCCTTCTTTTCCTGTATCGTCTGCTTCTGGGAAAGCCCTCCTCTTATTAGGCTCTCCTGCTTCTTCACCTGAGATAGGATCTTTGTCACCTCCTGAGGCTTCTTCTCTGTTGTCCTCAAAAGGATCGACTGCGTCTTCCTCAGAGAATATTTCTTCTGTCTCAATTTCTTCTTGTTCGCTTTCAGGCTCTCTTCGTTCTGTCTCACTGCCTGGTACTTTCCTGTTAGCTGTTGGTAATTTCAGTGCTTAAATTTCCTCTTCTGTGGGACACGTCACCCTTTTCGTGTGACTGGTGTGAATCCAGTTGGGAACTCCCGCACACTTCACAGCGGCGGTAGTTGTCAAAATCACTTGAAAAGGTTCTTTCCAACGGGGTTCCAAACACGACTTTCTCACGTGCTTCTTTACCACAACCCAGTCACCTGCTTTCAGGGCATGTCCTGGGCCTTGGATCTGTGGCAAGGTGGTTGCCTCTACCCGGTGAGAAAAAGAGCGGACCACATCAGCCAGACCTTTGCAGTAGTCCAATACCACATCATCTGTAATATTTACAACGGCATTCACAGGAACTGCTGGAAGTCTCATGGCTCTGCCCATGAAAATTTAATGTGGTGATAGTCCGGTCTTTCTATCAGGTGTGTTTCTCATTGACCATTAACACCAAAGGCAACGCATCAGGCCATTTCAAGTTTGTGGATGCGCATATTTTCGTCATTCTTGATTTCAGCGTGCCATTCATTTGCTCTACTTGTCCCGATGCTTCAGGGCGGTAGCTACAATGCAATTTTTGTTCAATGTTCAATGCTGCACATAGTAATTTGATTACTTCGTTATTGAAGTGACTTCCCCTATCGGATTCTAAAGAGATCGGAAATCCGAAACGTGGTATTAGTTATCTCAAGAGTAGTTTTGCAACTGTGAGACTGTCATTTCTGCGTGTAGGGTATGCTTCAATCCAGTGACAAAAAATACACACAATCACCAACACATATTTCAAGCCTGCATGTATAGGCATCTAAATGAAATCCATTTGCATACTGCTGAACGGCCCACCTGCTCTTCCAATGTGGCTCAAATGTACTACGGTTCCCTTCCCTGCGTTCATTTGTTGGCAAATGTCGCAACGATGGCAAACTGCTTCAGCAACTTGGTGAAATTTGGGATTAAACCAATCAATTTTGAATAATCTAATCATGACATCTCTTCCAATGTGTGCTTGTCCGTGATATAGCCTAGCTATTTGTGTCAAAAGACTGTCTGGCAAAACTAATCTCCCTTCACTTGAAACCCACAAATCATCTGTTTTTTTTATGGATTGTAATTTACTCCATGAGAGTTTTTCATCCTTACTAACATTATTTTGTAGGAATTTCAATTCTTCTATTGTGTCTACAACTTTTAGAGCAAAGGCTTCATTTGGTTCAAGTTCTGGTTCACTTATCAAATTCCATTCGTCTCTGAGCAATATGCAGCTCAATGCGCAAAACCTCACGACTTGATCTGCATATCCATTTCCCAAAGAAACGAAGTCTTGTGATTTCGAGTGTGCACTGCATTTTACCACTGCTACTTCTACTGGTAACTGGATAGCATGTAACAATTCTCTTATTCTTTCACCATTTTTCACTGGTGATCCTGAAGAGGTCATAAAGCATCTTTGTGACCACAATTGTCCAAAATCATGCACTATTCCAAATCTGTACTGACTTTCAGTGTAAATGGTGACTTTCATTAATGCCGAAAGTTGGCTAGCTCTAGTAAGGGCTACTAGTTCCGCTACTTGTGCAGAGTAAATTCCTTGAAGCCAAGATGCTTCTAGAACACCAGTTATTGTACATACAGCATATCCTGCTTTCAATATTCCTAGTGCATCTCTCAAACATGAACCATCAACAAAAATAATCTGATCATTTTCTTCCAATCGAGTATCTTTGATATCAGGTCTTGGTTTAGTACAAAATTCAGTCACTTGAAGACAGTCATGTTCCATATCATCTGCATTTTCAATTTCAACATTTTCACTGGGAAACAAAGTTGCTGGATTCAATGTAGTGCACCTTTTTAATTGCACATTAGGTGATCCCACAATTATAGTCTCGTACCTTGTAAGCCTAGCACCAGTCATGTGCTGTGTTCGGGAACGTGTCAAAAGTATTTCGACTAAGTGAGGGACCATAACTATTAAAGGATGTCCCATCACTATTCCTTCACTCTGATTCAGGCTCATGCCAACTGCTGCTACAGCACGCAAGGATCCTGGTAAGGCTGTTGCGACTGGATCCAAAGTAGCTGAAAAATATGCTACTAGTCTGTTTACACTACCATGGGCTTGAGTCAAGACAGACAAGGAACATGCATCACATTCATGACAAAACAATGTGAAAGGCTTTGTGTAATCAGGCATACCTAAAGCTGGAGCTCTGCACATGCATTCCTTTAATTCAATAAAGGCATCCATTTCATCTCTTTTCAACATTATTTCATCTTGCGCATCTTTCTAGGTCAGTTTCAGTAAAGGTTTGGCTAGAGTTGAGAAATTGCGAATCCACTGGCGACAGTAGTCCACCATTCCCAAAAACTTTCTCACCTCTTTTCTTGTTTTGGGTGGACTCATTTGAAGTACACTCGTTATTCTTTCTTTCATGATTTTTCTCGACCCTTTTTCTATTTGGTGACCCAAATATTTCACTTTCTTTTGGCAGTATTGCAATTTTGAAGGAGACACTTTGTGTCCATTCCTTCCCAAATGGTTCAGTAAGGCAATAGTGTCAACTGTGCAGTCATTTTCTGTTTTTGATGCAATCAGTAAATCTTCAATATACAGTACTAAGGTTGATTCAAAAGGTAATTACAATGATTCCAGATTTTTCTTTAGAATCTGATTGAAAATTGATGGTGACTCCAAAAACCCTTGAGGAATTCGACACCAACTGTATACTCTGTCCAGAAATTTGAAACAAAAGAGAAATTGGCTGTCCTCATGAAGAGGCACAGAAAAGAATGCTTGTGACAAATCGATGACTGTGAACCACTCTGCATCACAGGGAATTTAAAACATTATTACAGCTGGATTTGGTACTACAGGACAACATTTGACTATTATCTCATCTATTTTTCTCAAATCTTGAACAATTCCGACAATCCTACTTCTTTCCCTGTCATATCCCACATTTCCTTTTCAACAGTTTCTTGTAAATCAGCTGGAATATCTGCTTCAGTGAGCATAGAGTAAAGAGTAATCAGAGGATACTCTTCATCAACAGTTTCCATTTCTTCTTCTTCTAAACTGTCCTCTTCTTCCTCATCACTGTTTGTCTGAATTTTAATTCCATTATGTGAGCACATAATTGAGCATCCTAGTTTGCATAATAAATCTCTTCCTAATAGGGATATTGGACTTGAGTTACACACTACACATTTATGTAACCCTAGAAAGTTACCAATTTTGACTTGCACTGGATCTGTAATTGGGTTTGTCAGATACCGTTTTGCTACTCCCACTACTTGAACTGTTCTCCCTGAAAGTGGCAAATTTGGTACTTCAATACTTCTAACTGTAGAGCGTGTAGCTCCTGTGTCAATCAAAAATGAAACGCTGTGACCCATAACTCTTCCTTCCACATATGGTCCCTTTTGATCAACTTCCAAAGATGCTGCAAGCATACAATTTGCCTCCTCATTTGAACTTTCACTCTCCCGTTCATTGTTTATTCCATTCTCACTGTGTAACGGGAATTGGTGTACTGTGTTACTTTGATTCATTCCTTGACCTGTGACCTGTTGAGGAAGCATTACTTGTTGCTGATTCATTGGTGCTAAGGGTACTTGCATTTGCTGATTAGGTACCATAGGAAACTGCTGTTGCATTGGCTGTGATTGTGCCATTTGTACACGAGGCATTTGCACCTGCTGTTGTTGTATAGGTTGTTGACCTTGCATCTGATTTACATTATTTGGGAAATTTGGGTTTGGACCTCTCAGTTTTGGTCCTCTCATATTCTGAAATGTATTGACATCATTGTTTTGCTGACCTACACCTTCCTGCACCAACATTGGGCACTCCTGTTTCCAATATCCGACGATTCCGCACGTGTGACATGGCATCACTTTCTTCATTGCCTGTATACCATTAGGAATCACGACAGTATTTAAATCAGGACCATTATTCACAAAACCTCCTCGGCCTCTGCCTCTCATCTGTGGCTGAAACATAGCATTTCCCTGCTGTTGCTGCTGCGGCAACTGTTGTTGGAAACCTTGCAAACCTGTCTGAGCTGCTCTAATCTGCATCACCATCACTTTTTCTTTCAACCTTTTCTGCTTTGTCTCAATCGCATCACTGCAGTATTTTGCATAGTTCAACACTTCATCGATCGATTTTGACTGCCAACAAATCAAATGCATTTTAATCATCTGGCTCATTTCTGGTCTAAATCCTTCCACAAATCTGAATACAAAATGGAGCATGTCCTTTGCCTCAATCATTTCCGTGCCACTGTAATGTTTAAATGCTTTCAACAACCTCTCATAGTATGCATGTATCGACTCTTTAACTTCCTGTGCTGTTCTGTCAATTTTCTGCCAATCTACATTTTTCGACGCAACTTTTGTTTTCAAATATTCAATCACTTTACGGTATATGCTCATTACCCTAGGCGATGGTGCACCTGTGTCTTTATCTCTTTACGGTTCACTTGTTGGCCAATCTACGGCCCTTTTACAATCTTCCCACAAATCTGCTGGAACTACAGTTTCGAACAAAGTATTCAGGTCTTCCCAAAGACACTTTGCGAGTTTCACGAATCTATCTGTTTGTTGATACCATTCGATCGGTTTCTCTCTTAACTTAGGGTAATCATTCGTAAAAGATTGAATGTCACACCTGTGCCATGGTACATGGATACGTTTTCCTCCTGCTGTTTCTCTCATTGGTAACATGGTTATAAGATCACCATTCTGTTGTATTTTATCATTCTGATCTGTGGTACTTTCTTTTTTCTTATCCTTTTTCTTAACCCACCTACTCTCCCACTTGTCTGAACATCTCCAAACCTGCACGCTTTGCAATATTTCTTTAAGGTGTGTTTTCATTCCTGCAGACCTCATGTGTTCAAAGTCTTTTGCCTCAAAGTCTAACCTGTAACTTCTGCTCAAGTGCTTGGTTTTATTTATGTCTATTTTGTGTCTGTCTGCAGTTTCTTGTAACCTCTTATGTATGCTGCTTACTTCTCTTGTAATTCTAGGGCAAATGTATCTCAGCTCTTCTTCTGTGTATGATTCTAACCTGTTCAGACCCATCGTTCCATCTACGAGTTCACCTGCTTCCGTGCGCACTCTTATTTGATTCAAATATTCTTCTCCTTTCCCCTTGGGTGTACTCTGTGGGGTATTCAGACTGTTCAACCATTGTGTTACTTTTGTGCGTTTAGTCCCATTAATGTAGCATCTACGTCTACTGCTACTGATGGTTTCTGTAATGTTTCTGTTTTTGAGGTTAGCAGTATTATTAGTGGTGGATTTGACCTTACCACAGTTGACGGAACACAAATTGGAATTGGACTAAATTCCAACAAAGACCCAGATCTATTTGACAGTGTTCCTACGGGAGTCATTTCTTGAGTATTTTCTATGTATCTCCTTCCTGTCTCATTCTGTGTCATTACACCTTGATCGCATACACTTGGCTTTGCTTGTGTATATAATGGTACTGGCGGACCTACAGTGATAGTCAAAGATATTGCGTCCGGATTCTGTCTGTTACCCAAATTGTGTGGCATGTTAATTCCCACATTATGGTTCATCATTGCAGACATGTCTAACTTTGTTTCTGCTGTTTGAATGTACTTTGGCATTTCTTGTATCTGCTTTTGAGGCATCAAAATTTGTGACGGTTCAGTTTGAATCAATGTCGGTCTTTGGTAATTCTGTCCTCTCTGCACCATTAAATTAGAAGTTATTTCCAAATTATGTTCATCATAATAGCGTCTTTGGACCTGTGGCTGATAATCATTAACAGGTTCCAGTTTAGTCATGTCAGGATATATTCTCTGAACTTGTGGTATTTCTTGTGTAAAAGGCATATCAGGACTACTTTGCATCTGCAATTTTCTCAAATTCGGTGTTACAGTACCCTGTATTGGTTCTGCAGGGGCAGTACTAGTGCTTGGGCCATTTTCGTTTTCCACATATGGTGGTGGACGGTCATTTAACAATTGCAGAATGAATTCCTCATCGTCTGATTCGTCTGACCTTTTCGAGGTTCTCTTGTTTTCTCTATCTTTGGACTGACTCCTGTTTGTTTTATGGGTAGCTTTCTTTCCTTCCATCTCTGCTTCGTCAGTAATTGCTGGAAACAATTTGAATCCCTGCAATATATCTGATCTCCAAACCTTTTGAGCACTATCCAATCTATCATCCGCTAGTGTCTTTTCTACTTTTCTCACTCTTGTCTCAAATTTCTTTTGTAGTTGCCTTCTAGCCATTTGTTCCCAAATTCCTAATGCTTCAAACTGTGCTGGTCTTGGAGGTAATTTCATGTCATATAGCGCAAATCTTAAATTCTCCAAAACTCTTAGATTAAACGTCCCATGGATAGGAAACGCTACACTTCCATGCTTTTCTGTTAATTTACACCATTGCTTTAACCAAAATAGTGCAACACCCTTTTCTTCAATTATGATGTAAGCTGGTGTACCCTCAGGCGGTGTTTCTTCTCCTATATTTGCTTTAATATATACATCTCCCCTCAAGGCACTCTTAAGTGCTTTGAAAAATTTCATCTTTCCGTCCTTTATTTTCTCAAAATGTAATCAATAAGTGACTTTAATTCCCAGAATACTCTTCGCTTGCCTTTCCCCACCAATTGCGCTTCACAGACTGCGGCCAATCCGTGCGCGACCCTTCTCACCAACCAACCTATCCCAGCGCGGCTCCTAGTAACGTCACCCTCACACACTGCGGCTGACAAAGTCTTGCAGGTTGTCCTCCTTCATTCAGCTTCACTCAAAACTAATTTCCGCAATATATCGTGAGCACTAATCAAAAAAAAAAAAGAAAACAAATCTGTCGGTTTACTACAGGAAAGGTAATACAATCGCTTCAGAAACCTTAGGGATTTTTCACTAACCTCAGCAGTTATTCCATCTTTTTCGGTTTCCCATTTTCGCAAGCAAAATTTGACCTGCAAACTTTACTCTCAACTGATCAATGAACTATTCTAGTGCACCTTAGAATTCGTCAAATCTCAAAGTCGAAAATTTTCTTTTATTCCTCAACATTCGTACTGACTTGTTGACCACGCCCGATCAACCTATTAAACCGAACAAATTACAACATCAATCAAGTGTCTCATACACTTTTCAACATACTCCGGAGTCTCTTGACCTCGCAGGGCCCGTCTCAACATCAACAACCACATGGACAATTTTTTCCTGCACAAAGCGCTACACACATATGAAGTTCGACGACTTCCCTACTCTCACACTTTGGAGTACCACTCCTCTAAAATTTTAATTGGAGTTCGTAACCCCCTCAAATCCTCACAAACTTCACAATTCATCTGTGGCATAAGCTATGCAAGCGCAAAACCCTAACTTCACTCATACTGTCACTAGAAACGCCGAAAACATTCTCACACCTCCATTTCCTCCATTCGCAAGCTCCGAGATTCCAGGAAAGCCATTGGGGATTTAGGGCCTCATCATCTCTCCAACTTGTTTCATTAAAGAAAATTCTAACTTGAATCCGTCTATTGTTCGGATGGGGTCCCAAAGGGCCAAACCATCAAGCTCTGCTACCATCTACTGATAGCGCGTCCAGTCCTTATAAATTACTTATGCTTGGACACGCCGGAGGTCAGTGAACCTTTTGACCGGGTTGAGTTCTCCTCATCCAAAAAATTGTCGGATCCCTCAAATCAATAATCAATAATCATTTATAATCAATACCCAATACTCGATTAGTAATCAATCAACAAATTAGTTAAACAGAAAATCAGTAATTAGACACACCATGACCTTTCAGTCATGAATAACCACACCTGTTTAATAAAAGTTAATGAGTTTATTTCCCTATATTAACAAAGCTAACACATTATAAGTAAGTCTCAAAATCAAATGATACACATATACGAACATTACTGGCTGTCCATAACGACGGAAGAAACGCAATCTACACAAAACTTGGATTATAATGCACTCGGCTATAGCAATGCAAATCACTAATAAAAGTAACTGAAATTGACTAATTGCATACATTGGTCAGCATAACAAGATTTCAATTCAGCATGGTGCATCAAATGAATACCTCAACTAACCTCTGATTAGCATTTGCATTTGGGGCTTCATTCAAAAATGAATTTAATCAACATAAATTTAGAAACCTTCTAGCTTAGGCTCTGTCAAAAATAAGCAGTTGGTACCTAAGAAAGAAAATCCAACGAATAATAAATGTATCCTTTTATAATTACCAAATACAATCAGCATTCAAGGAATGTCTTCGTCCTTCAGGTACCGGTTCGATCAGCATGGGGCAATCTTCAAGGGGGCAAAGTTTAAGGCAAGTTTTCCATGCAGCAGCAAGGAAAATGGGGGAAAAAAGTTATTGAATGGGCAAGGCAAAGTAAAGTTAAAGTTAAAGTCTCTTTAAAGTCTCTCTCTCTGGGATAGAGAAAAAGCATCAAAGTGTCATAAAAATGGATTCTCGAATCTGGCTTCAAAATGGCATCAAGGAAAATGGCTGGCTTCTCTTCGTCCAGTGGGATTAAGTAAGAATAGATCCAAATTCTTCAGGTTCTTCCATTGGAGGGTCCATGGGGTGATTTCTCTTTGACCAATGAATAGTGTCTTTTCTCTTAATACTTATCTACGCATAAGGTGTCCTTGGAGTTTTGGAACACAAGTAGCAACAAAGTTTCCAATTAATTCTGCATCAGTGTCTTTATTGTCTGCACCTGCAGAAAGTGACTTGCTTCAAAGGGGATGAAAGTTGCCTACCACGCACCTTGAGATAACAATTTTAACAAATAAAATCATAGAATATAGCTGCAATTATGACATTTTAATACATTTGTCGGTTTTCATGATTAATTAAGCTTGTTTATACTAATGGCGACCTACTTCGTGGGCACATTTTCTACATACATTATTTTTCTTTGCTAAAATCACATTGTCTTATACGATTTTGTTACATGATATATGAATGTTTGTTAGTCTTTCCTTTTCTGCTTCATCAGGTTGTAGGGTAAGAGGAAAAGATTTGGGTTTTTTCCTCTGGGTCAGTGGCTGTATTTCTGTGGGAATGATGAGCGAGCTGCCTCCCTTTGGATGCTTGTATTGCTAAGCTCCTACCTCATAATGGATTTAGTCCGTCTGAAGTAGTTTTTGTCTGTGTGTTGTGGAAATATGGATTTTACAAGGAAGTGCAGAACTACTGTAGCACTAACTTTTATTCACAGGGTACTATGAGCTCTTTTCTAGACGAGGAGAAGTACTACAATGTGACTGTGATACTGACAGGCACCCGGTGAGATGTCTAGGTATGTTGAATTCCCAGGACCTCACTCCAGCTACCAGACACTTTTGCCAACTTGGAGATGGTGTATTTCATATTTTGGTAGAGCTAGATTTTGTCAAATGATGCACTCATGTTGAAAGATTATAGCGGTTGCTAATCCCAATCCTACCTGGATGATATTGAGAGGGCGGATGTATTAGTGGCATGTGCTGATCAGATGTCTGATCTGGGTGTCTAAAGTAATTTTTCATTTGATATTGACTTAGGAGTTGGAATTTGGTGCTGTAGTTGATTGTCATGGCATGATTTGCAGTGGAGGAATGAGTGTGTGGTTGCTATGCCTTTCTTGTATAGGAAGCGTATGTTGCTTTTTGATCTATGTAGCTTCAGAAAATATTTGGACATGCTGTGTATTGTGGCACCAAAAGCACTTTTGGTAAGTTTGTTTTTTTAACTTTTTTGCGATAGAAAGGAGGAATTGACTTGTGAATGGCAATATATCAGAATCTTATGGTCAACAGATCTGAAGAATGTATTTATGGTAAAAAGCATTAGAAAGCACGTCACATAATTGTATGTTGTGTCAAGTACATCCTTGCAGGTTTTGTGTACAACTGATTTTGTGCCAGACTCTGGGAAGAGTAGGGTACTTGAAAGGTTTTGTGGCAAATGCTGATTTCATGGTGAGTGGAAGTAGATCATATTGAAATGATGAGGTGTCAGTGATGTTGGCATGCTGTCTGAATTGTGGTACAGTAGGCAGAATGTCTCCAAGAGGTGAACTATCTAGTATTGATTTGAAGGTGCTTATTTAGTAGTTTTAGAAACTGGTGTAAATAGAACAAAAGGGATTCATTGTAAGTGGTGTTGTCAATGACAACGGTTGAAATCATGATGCAAAAAAGGAAAAGTTTCTGAATATTTTTTGGTGGCATTTTGAAGGAAGATGAAGGTTGGGTGTTTGAAGCCCGTTCGTAGTATTTCAGACCTCTCACAGGGCTAGCTTCTGCTAACCCCCAAGGTGGTAGAAGGGATGTCTGGGAGCTGGGCTGCACCTTTGTCTACGGTCCCTGCAACTATCCAGCCTCAGTTTTATCCGGTGCATATTTGCTTCCTGTTAAATCCAGGATTAGTATGTTGAAACCCAGTAATTTCAGGTCACGAAACACCGGGTCACTTGTACACCATAGCAGCAGAAGCAATTTTAAAACAAAATCGTTAAGTGATGTTCAACTATATTCAAGTCAGTGGTAATGTCCAAATTACAAAGTACACAAGGCGTCACCTTCGTTTTCACAAGATGGACAGTCATCCGTGCAAAACTCACAGCAAACTAATATTGTGCCCATTAGTATGCTTTCACAGTACCATATAATATCCAGACAGTGTGGTGAAAGCACAGCACTGCCCATGATGTTTAGACTTGAAGACACGCATGGTAGCACAATTTAGTTCTGATCCCTTGTGGATGATCTGTGCACTGGGAACTGCATTGCAACACCACTCACATGCACAAATTTATCATTCCATCTCATATTTATCATTGCAAGTGGTGTTACTAAAAACTGCCAGCTGACAATGAGAACATTTCGCAAATACATACGACATTGCATAAATTACCACTTTTTTAGATGCATAATTCCCACTCTAGATACTGAACTCCCTGGCAGTTTCTCTCAAGCAACGTAACACAACAGTCCTGGGGGGCACCTAGTAGTGGCACAATGTTAATACACCAGGAAGTGCTTCAACGGGCACATGTATATACTGGCCAGAAGAGTGGCTCTCTTGTCATTATTTCACAATCATAATGTTAGTGCTAACTTTCATGCAGTCTAGGGACCTTTGTTCACAATCTGTGAGAGAATAATATCCCTTTTATTTGAGAGTGACATCTGAATCTGGATTAGGATGCCAACCAATTCTGTCAGAAAAAATGTTGTGAATAAGGTCATTTAATTTACTGTCAATCCCTGATGAGCCTATGTTCACATCTCAACATTTTAGCACTTGGTTCATAAAAAGTCGGTAATGTACTGCTATAAATGTCAACTATTGTGTCGCTACATGTTTCTCATAGATGTTCACCATACATTAACATGTGAGGCCTAAGGGACTATGGGCCAGATGTATGAAAGCTTTTTGTATTCGCAAACGGTGCGAATGCCCATTTGCGAATGAAAAAAGCCATTTCAGAATGTATTAAAGGCATTCTGAAAACAATTTTAAGGAATCGCTAAAATAGCGATTCCTTAAAATTGCGACCCTGTTTAGAGAGTCGCAAATTGCGACTCTCTAAATAAGAAATCGCAAATAAGGATTCCTTATTTGCAATTTCTAAAGCACATGTAAGAAGCAATTCATAAATTCAAATTGGGCATTTAGGAATCGCTATTTACCACCATATTGAACCTGGTGGTAACCATGTGCAAATTTTAAAAATGCATCTTAAATGCATTTTTAAAATTTACATGTAAAGCACACATGCTCTTTTGGCATGTGTGCACCTTACATGTCCTAAAAAACTTTTTGGGGTGCAGCAGAGGGGGCCTTAGGCCCCCAACATCCTGGGGTTTTGCATTTCCAAAATTGCGATTTCCAGTTCAGAAATCGCAATTTTGTAAATGCAAAACATTTGCAAATATGGCCATACAGGCCCATAGGTGCGAATGGGGCCGGTATCGCAATTTGCGATTCGGTAATAGCTTTTGCGATTTTTAAGAAATCGCTATTACCGAATTGCAAATGTGATACATTGCAATTTGCGAATCAGAAATAGCAATTTCTTAAAAATCGCAATTTCCGACTCACAAAATTCCTTCTTGGTACATCTGGCCCAATATCCTTTGCATTGCTGGACATGTCACACGTACTGTGCATCATCTCGATGTTTACTTGTCTGTTTTTGTAATATCGGTAAAAAATTAATTAAAATCAGATCCTATCAGTTTAATTCCTCCGATCAACACTCGATTTAGTAGTACATTTGTTACTCGCTAATAAAAGGTTCTGTTAGTGCGTCAATCCTTAATAAGTAAACTTACAAGGGGATGCGTATAGGTCGATTAATATTTTGACTTGTTTAAGGTGTTCTTACCATAGCTACAGAATAAAACATTAATCAATACACAATAATCAAAAATCTTTAGTCAAATCAATAACCAATAATCAATGGAGTCACTAATTGCCACGCATCGTGACTTTTCAGCAATGAATAACCACACCTTTAGTAAATGTTTAATAATTTTATTTCCCTTATATTAACAATGCTGAAGTCATGTGGATTAATCTCACTGTCAAATCATTATATGCATATAAGAACAAGATTTATTAACCAAATAGACACCCATAACACAACCTAATCAAAGCTTGAATCACAATACATTCCAAAGCATCAGTGCAAATCATTAGCAAGGTGAACTTTAATAAAGCTACTTAGTCCATAAGATTCAACAAAGTAATCCGTCAACTCTTTGTCTCTGTAATTTGTCAGTAGTCATGTAGATAACCCTCAACTAGTCTAGATTAACATCAGCATGTGGGGCTTCATGCTAAACAATTTAGAACACAAATTTAGAAAACCTCTATCTAAGGAAAACTAATAAGACAGTGGAGTTGGTACCTAGAAGGAAAAGGCATACAAATACAATTCAGTCATATTGTCATATCTACCTATCCACGGTATGGGTCAGCAAACAGAATCAGTCTTCGTCCTCAGGTCATCAATCGATCAGAAGCACATCAAGCTCTCAGACAGAGAGTATAAGCCCAATGACAGAATCTCAAGTCTCTTCCAAGTCTCTTCTACTCGATAAAGGTCTGAATAGAATCTACTCTCAATCTTTTCCCTCTGTCATGTTGTTATATCAAAGTCACCCAAACTATCCCCTGTTTCCAATTGGTCAATTAATCGTACGTTATTACTCTGTCCAGTAATTTTCTTGTACCAAATCTATGAATTCTAGTATTTCACACTTCACACGTTTTTGATTGGTCTGCTTTACAATCTTCTTATCATCCGGCTCGTCAGGTATCAAATTTGTTGCATCTTCTTCTTCAGTCATCCCATAGAAAGCTTTGGTTAAGCATTTTATTAAAACAATGAGCATTTCACAGTTAGTTTACTCTTTCACCATTTTCTATTAAACGCTAAGAAATACAGCTTCTGCATGAGGCCTGGCAAACTAGGCCAAGACATTCGCTAAGTTAAGGCCTACAATTAATAAGCAAGAACATAATTCATAACTCTCAATATGACATAGTACTACATTAATCTAATACATTTTCAATATTTCATACATATTAATCATTTAATTAGTACATTTTGTGAACACTGATGACCATTCTTCGAGGTCACATTTCAAACGAGCACATTATTTTTTCTACGTTATTCATTTTCTACAGAATTCATTATTCAAAATACATAAACACTCATTAATAATTTCTAATTAAGACATCTGCTTCAGCAGCTCCCAGTAACCAAAATCCCAGGGAACCATTTTTCAGTTTTTACCCATATGTTCTCAGGTATGCCTGGTCCCTGATTACTTTTGCTTTTTGATTTAGAGTTTGGCGGACAAGTAACTTCTCAGAACATGGCGAATAGTCCTGTCCACGTTATTACAAGTCCCATAGACTATAAGGCACTTGCTATAACGTGGACGGAATCTCTATCAAGTTTAGGATAGAGCAACCAATCACATCAAAATTTAAACCAGTCTTTCAAACCTTTTGGAATTTCCATAGGGTCCTCTGACAGTCACACTTTTCCAGGGGCATTTCTATTTTTTTTTTGTGAAAAGGAATTTTCATGTCCACATGTGTAACATGTGTGCATATATAAGTGGCAAATTGCACTTGTTAACTTTTATATGTTTTTGTCTCCATAGATAAGGTATTTTTTCCATGGAGAATTTCCTAAACTAAATCCACCCTCTACTATTGCGGGTGATCCTTCACAGTTCTCCCGGTGTATCTGGACTCAGCCCTTTTCCCACAGGAGTGAATCCTTTTTGTGATGCAAAACCGGCACTTTTAGTAAATTTGCTTTAACTAGTTTAACTTCTATCCGAATGTAGACGAAAGGACTTTTGATGAAACAGCCCATAAATACAAATAAATTAATACATAACTAAAAAGAGAAGCAGGAATTATGGAAAATCCCCTCATATTCTCAAGTTCTCCGGGAGCTACCCAGGGAGATTCTGTGTGCACTTCTTAAGGAGTTTATCAGTAAAGGTTGGTGAACACCAGAATACTTGCACGTTTGTGGCTACATTTCTCCACTTGACAATGCTTAAACATTTTCTCTTGTCAAGAGCAGCAGAGAATATGCTTTCAGGATGGGATATCATGGTGGTGTCATGGACGTCATTAGGGTTTGTCGGGGGTCGCAGCTGTGGCTTACCCCTTGCGAGCCCTGATCCTGCATTTGCGACCCCTGGCCTCAGAGGTGGTAACATGTGTGCCAGGAAAAAGGGGGCAACTCACCCTCATGGACATCAGTTGGAGCTCAAATGTCCTCGTTTTTTTCAATGTTTTTATTAGACTAATATTGAATAATTACATTCACTATGATGATATATAAAAGGGAATTCACTTACCTGGAATGTGAGCCTCCCTGGCAGCTGAGGTAAGTAACACATGCTTTTAAATGTATGCTGTGTGCATGTGTGCAGGTGAGAGTGCATTTATGTGAGAGTGTTTGTGTGTGCGGTCGCGTATGCATGTGTAAGCATGTGTCTGTGGGAGAATGTAAAGGTCAAATGGTGTGTGAAATCTCTTCTGGTACCCCTGGTCTTTTGGTGATTTGACGTTAATGGGTGGTGTTAGGGAAACATATTTTCATCATGGAGCAAAAAGAAAAAAAATCTAAAGAATAGACTTTTGCTCCAGATATCTACTGTGAAGGATAATGCAAAGAGATTATACATCTGTATAAAAATATAGTAAGATATGAGAATACTTATGGGAACCTGTACTATTATGTATTCCATGGAGTACGGGAATTCTCTCTGATTTTCAAATATTCAGATATTTATTTCAAATGTAGGCGTAAGCCTACAGAATTACTTTTAAAAATATTTTAGTTTTTATACAAGGTTAGTGGAAGAGGGCCAGAACGGTAGCAAGATTCTAAATGCATTTGTGAGCTTTCCCCCAGGATGAATCCTACAGAAAAAGGCATTTCTTGTCAGAAAACTCTTCCAACAATGCCTGAACGCTTCCAGACTACTTTATTTCGCTTTGAAAAGTTGAAGTAAATTGGATCATCTTACTTTCCTCTGATCCTTAGAGAGGATGGTGCATTTATTCTTTTCATTGATTAACACTTATGGGTGAATGAAATGTTAACAGAGGCATCTGCGGTGTCAACATCTGAGTCATTCAACTAACATAATTGTGCTCTTATTGCTTTAAAGCGGCCAATGATGTGGGATGCTACTGAATCAATCAGTCTGCCTTAATGCAAGCACTTTGGTGTCTGACAGAAGCATATCCTTTGGCACTGGAACAACTTCAATAGCAGTCTTTCTGATGAGGTTTGGAAACTCTATTGCTCCCTTGCAAATCAAATGCATTCTTAACAACTCATCTAAAATGCAGCAGACATCAAAGCACTTTGGAATTAATGAGTGGTAGACGAACAGGGTCTGTGTCATAGGAGGTGGTTGTTGAAAATGGCGCATGATGAGATCTTTCAGGTGGATTTGAGGAGCAGCAGCCTTCTGCTGTGGGACTGGCTTAAGGATAGAGTCAGCTTTATACAGGCTGCAGTGGAGAACACTGGGGACAATGAGTTTGGAAGAATGCTCGGATCATTTACCAGTAATCTTCATTGCTCCGATTCTTTCTTGCTCGTACCACTACTTACTCCATGGGAACAAATGCACCCATTAGTCATACGCCTTCCACAGGTTCGAAAATTGTCTTGCTGTCTATTTCCTTTCAATATACCAAAAACACATTCATAAAACTACTAACTTATATGCAGGACCACATCAAGAAGAACGCCAACAATGCTTTCCACAGCATTAAACTGCTGAACAAAATCAAATCTTTCATTCCGCAAGACAATCTCTAACAGGCCACACATCCTGGCTCGGCCAAATCCCAACTTGCCCCCATGAGGTCCACCCTCCATGCAGCTGCCAGACTGGTGACTGGAGCTAAAACATATGACCACATCTCCCATGCCCTGAAGAGTCTAAAATGGCTCCCAATTGAAGCCCGCTGCATGTTCCGAACTGCCTGCCTAACACGCAAAGCCCTTCACACTGGGAAACCAGAATACCTCGCCAATAAACTCTTGAAAGCAGGTCAAACAAGATCACTAAGAAGCTCAAACACCTTCCTCCTCATCCTGCCCAAAACCCAGAAGCAAAAAACTCAGCCATGTTCCTTCTCAAGCAACGACCTGAGAATCTGGAACTCCATACCAATTCACATCAGATCCAACCCTTCCCATCAGATCTTCAAGAAGCAACTAAAATAATTCCTCCTCAACCAAACTCCACTCCAAAAAGAATCTCTCACCCCCCACCCCACCACCACCAGATTTTTATCTTCTTGACCATGTGAAACCTACTGTATAACTGTTCTCTTCGAATTTATGCGTTTATTATCTATACTGTTGTAAAGCGCTCTGATACCCTTGGGTCTTGCCAGCGCTATAGAAAACTATCTAAATAATTAAACTAACCTCTCAGAATACTTCCTGTTGCTGACTCAGCCCTTCTGGTAATGCAACCAATAAAGGAGACAGGGTGGAAGGGAGGGAGAATCATAGTAATGAATATTGCCTGTAACTCATCCGACAAATACCTCATCTTCTCCTTCCTCGTCCCACTACTTGGTCCATGAGGTTTTCCCAAGCAATGATTCCCCTTCATGAGAAAGAAAGAAGAAAAACACAGGAGACTCAACAGAACAAATTATTTATTGCCTTCCATAATCAATATAAATATCCTTAAATTCAGGTTCCTATTGTAACATAAACACACATTAAGAAATAGTTTAACAAAACCTGTGATCCGAATGCAAAGTCTGAACTCTGGGCCACATTTAACTTGTATTGGCAAATGAAAGTTGATGGAAAGGGCTAGGCTACAGTATTACCCATGCATCTTCTGCCCATGACACTGCCATACCCCTAGCTGAAAGGGCATTGATAACCTCTGGGATTTTCTTACCATGGTTTTGATAGGCCAAATAAATGACCTTTAGCAACACAAAAGGATGATGGATGGAGTGTTGAAACTTTTCAATCTCTCACCCCCAAATAACTGACTTGCCTAATCCACCTGGCTAAGGAGAAAATTAACAAAAAGTGAATCAGATATTCTGGATTCAGCGTATTGGCACAGATAAATCCTCACTGCTTTTATTAAATCTAGGAGGATCTAGGAGGTAGGACTCACTCTCAGCCTGTTGTAAAGCAGGGAACATGCACTCCTTATCTTTACTGAAACCGATGTTAACCTTAGGGCAAAACCTGGGATCAAGGGAGAAAAAAAGTGATTGTTAAACAAGTTCAAGTAGGGATGGCGACAGACATTAGCACCCACCTCCCTGAAACACCTACCTGTGGTAATAGCTACAAGAAAAACAACCTTTAAAGTTAAGGACTTTTCTGATGTAGTCTCTTTTAGTTATAAAGGAGGATCCTGAATTATGCATAGTACCAACGGGGGAAAGGTTTTACAACCCCCTCCAACAGTTTTGATACAATCAGCTTTACAGGGCTCCAGTCATTCCAGGGAGTCCTGAATGCGTTGGTGGATTTCCCTTGCAATTGGAAGTAGAAAGCCTCTTGTCAAATCCCTCCTGTAGGAACTGGAGAATATTGGGACTATCAGTTGTGATAAGTGGAAGATTTCAATCTCTACAGCAAATGTCAAAGGAAGCCGAAGGGCCACTATATGCCCTGTTGGTGGATGATCGTCTACAAACCTGTAGAAAAGTGGAAACAGCTAGAGAAATACCCTTCCTCATATGTCTCAGCCTCTAAACTTTCAGACTGATAGTCTAGACGAATTAAGGTCTGAGGGTGTAGAAGAGGATAAGATAAGAGGAAAGGAAAGGAGTTGTCTGAGGGTGTAGAAGAGGATACGATAAGAGGGAAGGTGTTAGAAATGGGGTCTTTGGTTGACAGTCAGGTTAATAAATTATTAGTTAAACAAAATAATGAAGGATTGTGTTCATCGCAGTTTGCCTGATAGTCATCTGGCCACCATTACTACACTAGAATTTTAACTGGTGTGGTCAGAGAGAGTATGGCAGAAAGTAGGTTTAGATTTCCTAGGATATATTTGTAAACTTCCAAAGAAAATCCCCAAATACATTCAGAATGTGATGCCCTCCAATAAGGAATATACATTTAGTAACTGCAGACTTGGAGCCTGACTCACAAAGGTAACATTTGTGTAGTAAAGATCTGAGTGCAGAGTCTCCTCACTCGAGTCGGAGTGTCAGCCCAGAGTGGGGAGACTCTGCCCTGAGTGCAGAGACTCTGCTATCAAAACTTTACTACTCATAATTTAAATTCCTGAATCGGACCCCAATTCACCAAAAACATCTCCTCAGTGGTGGGAACAAGGCAGAACCTTGGGAGTCAAGGACCCCAGAGTGCTAAATGTTAAAGGCGAAGCATAATATATTCTGTGTAGGAAACAGCTAAAAGCAATATTTCAATGTTGCTTATTAATGAGTTTAGGTGGAATAGGGCCCAGGGGCGGCTCCTCCACTTGGGCTGAGGAGAGTCACCCCCCCGCCAGCAGCAGGAGTTGCAAAACTTCTATAGAAACAACATATTAAACTCAGTTTATTATGTTGGTTCTGTAAAAGTGGGTGGGCCACTGGCACGACGTGGATGGAGGGGGAGTGCTCAGCACTCCATCTCAGTGCGCAAGTATGTTTGGCCGGCCGTCTGGGGCCGGCTAAATAAACATGTGCACAGGGCTCTCTCAGCCCAGCAACACGGTTGCCGGGCTGAGAGAGCCTGCACAGGCTCCCAGTCTGCCTGGGAGCACCCTGGCTCAGCACTCCCAGCCAATACTGGTGCTGCTTTGAGCAGCATCAGGATTGGCTGCAGGGCAGGCTGGGAGCCTGTGCCTGACTGCAGCCTGTGACGGTGGAGCAGAGTGGAGCGCCGCAGGAAAAAAGGTAAGTTTATTTATTTATTTATTCATTTGTTTGTGCCCTCTCCACCCTCCCCGCCATACACCGTGCCACCGCACTCCTTTTCCCTTCCATGAAACGCAACTGATAGGGGCAACAACTGGAGAACATTACTGTAGACTTGGTTCTTATCTCACTAGCTTACATTGTAGATCCTGTAGTTTTGGTCAAAATGTTTTTTTTGCTACAGATTCAATGCTCTGAAATAATTACAAGGGAAGCGAAATGCTTTAAAAAACACTTGATCATGTAAACACCTGAATGGAGTCCCAGAGACAATGACAAGCTGTGCCCTAACCAGAACCGTTAGACTGCAATTTCCTATTCTTAAGATGTCCTTCAGCACTGAAAAAGAACGTTATTGCTATAACCATTACGTGCATGCGTCATTTCGGTAATACCTTCGATGTAATAGTGCCAGGTGCTAAGAATTAGATTTTTCTCTTTCTGTGTGAGTTGTTGTTCAAATGAAGGCTGAATTCTACACTAAACATTAACAGCAGAATAAGTAGGCCCTTATTTTTCATTTTAGGGACCATAGGTGTTTCCTCGGCAACAGACTTCAAACCCTTTTTAACCTAAATTTAATTAAATCCCATTATGATCCTGATTACGAATGTGGCAGAGTGACATGCTCTGAAGGGACATCTCTCTGACCACTCACAAAAGGGCAGGTGTTCCCTCACACAGTTTCTCTGGGTATGGTCACATTGGGGCCAATTTTACCTGACTGAAAATCAAGCCAAGAAAATCATGCATAGATCAGCCAGGGAATGTGGCCACAACCACAGCCTGCCCCCATCAGCCGCCTCCTGCAGCACGGGAGGACCAAGTAACCATGTAAAAAAAAACTGCCACCTTGTAGCATTACTGTCCCCTGACACCTACCTCTCAGGCTCCTCACCTCTATTTACCATTTTCCCAGAGCAGAGTGTAAATTTCAGTACCAATCTGCATGAAAAACCAGAACTGCATGGGTATTCCCCATTCTGTGTGGTTTGACTAGTAATTGTATGGCACTGGTGGGGTGTTACTACATGGAACCAGTGTTTACAGGTGCAAAGTTTGCAACCTGCCTTCTACC
Source organism: Pleurodeles waltl (assembly GCF_031143425.1). Taxonomy (NCBI): domain Eukaryota; kingdom Metazoa; phylum Chordata; class Amphibia; order Caudata; family Salamandridae; genus Pleurodeles; species Pleurodeles waltl. Next base: position 1,035,367,539 of record NC_090439.1, read on the forward strand.
GTGCATTTTATAGTCTGTCCTTATTCTGGGTGGAATGATGAAGTTAGGGAGTCACGCATGGCACGTGGTTATTTAAGAATTTGGAAATGTCATTAAAGCCGAACACTGGAAATGTGAGCCATGTTTTAACACATACGGTTTTGCAAAATGTACATATTTTCAGAATGTATCTGCTCATAAGACTATACTGAAAAGGTAAACAATGTGTTGTACATAGTAACCTTGGAAATTGCATTTCAATTGATCCCATCTTTCACCACGAGATAGCCAGTAGTATTACACACTAAAACAACTCAAGAAAATCAAACTGTTCATTCCCCCTGGTGATCTTAGGATGGTAGTGCAATCTTTACTCCTCTCGAAACTTGACTATCGCAACATCATCATTATCACAGGAACTCAGAAAAATAACCTTGCCCCCCAAGAGCAGATCCCAATGTAGCTGCCCAGCTCCTCATGGGAATTACACAGGTTTGAGCACATCTCACCTGCCCTCAAGAGCCTTGGTTGGCTCCACATTGAAGGAAGATGCATCTGCAAGACTGCTTGTATCACCCACAAACCCCTTCAAACACATAACCTCAAATATATTGAAATCGAACTGTTGAGAGCCCAGGCACTGAGAAGCTCCAACTGTCCTCCCAGACATGCTCTTTTTCAGGAAATACACCTAGGGTTTCGAACACACTCACTAAAGATCTCCTCTAGAACCCCACCTATTCCTACTTCAAACGGGACCTTAAATCTCTACTGCTCACCAACTGCCACCCACAATTGGCTCGATTCAGCTTTTACTCTGTCTCTAACTCCATTACCTTATGCATTTTTGTTTTACACCTATTTTAATTACTTTAACTGCCGTAATGTTTTTTTTTTTCTTTACCCATCTACTTCCAACAAACTTACTCACATTACATGTGGATTGCTCTGATACATTTGGGTCTACCTAGCATTACATAAAACCTAATAATAATAAATAAATAAATAAATACTGACAAATACTAATACATTCAATATTGGGGAAATGGGTTAGAAGTATTGCGTGTTTGAATTAACGAACATATAGATAATAAAGGACGGCTTTGTGAGTTGAACTGCATAAAGTAATTCCCTATGTAGAAGGAGTAAGGTTATGGTGTAAGAGGAAAAGCTTTGGGTTTTTTCCTATGGGTCAGTGGCTGTATCTCTGTGGGAATGATGAGCGAGTTGCCTAGCTTTGGATGCGTGTATTGCTAAGCTCCTACCTCCTTCTAAGTCATAATGGATTTAGTCAGTCTGAAGTAGTTTTTGTCTGTGTGTTGTGAAAACATGGATTTTACAAGGAAGTGCAGAACTACTATGGCACTAATATTTATTCACAGGGTGCTATGAGCTGTTTTCTAGATGAGTAGAAGTACTACAATGTGACTGTGATACTGACAGGTATGTTGATGAATTCCCAGGACTTCACTCCAGCTACCAGACACTTTTGCCAACTTGTAGATGGTGTATTTAACTTTTTGGTAGAGCTAGATGTTGTCAAATGATGCACTCATGTTGATAGATTATAGCGGTTAATAATCCCAATCCTACTAGGATGATATTGCTGAGAGGGCGGAGGTATTAGTGGCATGTGCCGATCAGATATCTGATCTGGGTGTCTAAAGTAATTTTACATTTGATATTGACTTAGAAGTTGAAAATTGGTGCTGTAGTTGATTGTCATGGCATGAGTGGCAGGGGGAGGAATTAGTGTGTGGTTGCTATGCCTTTCTAGTATAGAAAACTTATGTTGGTTTTTGATCTATGTAGCTTCAGAAAATATTTGGACATGCTGTGTATTGTGGCACCAAAAGCACTTTGGGTAAGTTTGTTTTTTAACTTTTTTGCCATAGAAAGGAGGAATTGACTTGTGAATGGCAATATATCAGAATTTTATGATCAACCGATTTGAAGACTGTGTTTAGGTTAAAAAGCATTAGAAAGCATGCCAAATATTTTTATATTGTGTCAAGTACATCCTTGCAGGTTTTGTGTACAACTGATTTCGTGCTAGACCATGGGAAGAGTAGGGTACTTGAAAGGTTGTGCGGCAAATGCTGATTTCATGGTGAGTGGAACTAGATCATATTAAAATGATGAGATGTCAGTGATGTTGGCACACTGTCTGAATTGTGGTAGAGTAGGCAGAATGTCTCCAGGACTTGAATTGCCCAGTATTAATTTGATGGTGTTTATTTATTAGTTTCAGAAACTGGTGTAAATGGGACAAAAGGGATTCATTTTTAGTTGTGTTGTCAACGACAACGGTTGAAATCATGATGCAAAAAAAGGAAAGGTTTCTGAATATTTTTGTTGGCATTTTTGGGGAAGATGAAGGTTGAGTGTTTGAAGGCCATTCGTGGGGTTTCAGACCCCTCACAGGCCAATTTCTGCTAACCCTCATGGTGCTAGAAGAGATATGTGGGAGCTGGGCTGCACCTTTGCCTACGGTCCCTGCAACTATCCAGCCTCAGTTTTATCCGGTGCATATTTGCTTCCTGTTAAATCCAGGATTAGTATGCTGAAGCCCGGTAATTTCAGGTCACGAAACACCGGGTCACTTGTACACCATAGCAGCAGAAGTCATTTTAAAACAAAATCGTTAAGTGATGTTCAACTATATTCAAGTCAGTGGTAATGTCCAAATTACAGAGTAGACCAGGCGTCACCTTTGTTTTCACAAGATCTGTGCAAAACTCACAACAAACTAATATTGTGCCCAGTAGTATGCTTTCACAGTACCATATAACATCCAGACAGTGTGGTGAAAGCACAGCACTGCCCATGATGTTTAGACTTGAAGACACGCATGGTAGCAACATTTTGTTCTGATCCCTTGTGGATGATCTGTGCACTGGGAACAGCATTGCAACACCACTCACATGCACAGATTTATCATCCCATCTCATAGTTATCATTGTAAGTGGTGTTACTAAAAACTGCCAGCTGACAATGAGAACATTTCTCAAATACATACGGCATTGCATAACTTACCACTTTTTAGATGCAGAATGCCCATTTTAGATACAGGACTCCCTGGCAGTTTCTCTAAAGCAACGTAACACAACAGTCCTGGGGAGCACCTAGTAGTGGCACAATGTTAATACACCAGGCTTGATGTTTGTAATGTTTGAGAAGTGCTCCACCAGGCACATGTATATATTGGACTGAAGAGTGGTTCTCTTGTCACTGTTTCACACACATAATGTTAGTGCTAACCTTCTTGGAGTCTAGGGACGTTTGTCCACAATCTGTGAAAGAATAATATCCCTATTATTTGGGAGTGACATCTGAATCTGGATTAGGATGCCAATTCTGTCAGAAAGCACGTTGTGAATAAGGTCATTCATTTACTGTCAATCCCTGCTGAGCTCATGTTCACATCGCAATATTTTAGCCCTTGGTTAAAAAAAAGTCAGTAATGTACTGCTATAAATGACAACTATTGTGTTGCTACATGTTTTGCCTAGATGTGCACCATACACTAACATGTGAGGCCTAAGGGCCTATATCAATTGCATTGCTGAAGGTGTCACACGTACTGTTCATCATCTGGAGCACCTACCTGTCTTGTAATATCGGTAAAAAATAAAGTAAAAACAGCTCCTATCAGTTTAATTCCTCCGATCAACACACGATTTCATAGTAAGTGTATTACTCGCTATTAAAAGGTTCTGTTAGTTCGTCGATTGTTAATAAGTAAACTTACAAGGGGACACGTATAGGTCAATGAACCTTTTGACTCATTTAAAGTGTTCTTACCATAGCTCCAGTATAAAACAATAATTAATACACAATAATAAAAAATCATTAGTCAAATCAATAACCAATAATCAATGGAGTCAGTAATTGTGATGCGCAATAACTTTTCAGCCATGAATAACCACACCTTTAGTAAAAGTTTAGTAATTTTATTTCCCTTATATTAACAGTGCTAATCTCAATGTCAAATCAGAATGCATATAAGAACAAGATTTATTAACCAAATCGACACACATAACACAACCTAATCAAAACTTGAATCACAAAACATTCCAAAGCATCAGTGCAAATCATTAGCAAGGTTAACTTTAGTGAAGCTATGTAGTCCATAAGATTCAACAAAGTAATCCGTCAACCCTTTGTCTCTGTAATTTGTCAGTAGTCATGCAGATAACCCTCAACTAGTTCAGATTAGCATCAGCATGTAGGGCTTCATGCAAAACAATTTAGAACACAAATTAAGAAAACATCTACCTAAGAAAGACAGCACAGTTGGTACCAGGAAAGAAAAGGCATAAAAATACAATTCGGTCGTATTGTCATATCTACCTATCTACTGTATGGGTCAGCAAACAGAATCAGTCTTAGTCCTCAGGTCATCAATCGATCAGCAACACATCAGGCTCTCAGTCAGAAAGTATGAGCACAACAACAGAATCTCAAATCCCTTCTAAGGGGGTTATTCCAACTTTGGAGGAGGTGGTAATCCTTCCCAAATGTGACGGATTTACCACCAGCCGTATTACGAGTTCCATAGGATATAATGGACTCGTAATACGGCTGGTGGTATATCCGTCACTTTACCGTCACTTTTGGGACGGATTACCACTTTCTCCAAAGTTGGAATAACCCCCTAAGTCTCTTCTTCTCGATAGCGGTCTGCCTAGAATCTACTCTGAATCTTTTCCCTCTGTCACGTTGTTATATCAAAGTCACCCAAACTATCCCCTAATTTCCAGTTGGTCAATTAATTGTACGTTATTATTCTGTCCAGTAATTTTCTTGTATCAAATTTATGAATTCTAGTATTTTACACTTCACACATTGTTGGTTGGTCTGCTTTACGATGTTCTCATCATCCGGCTCGTCAGGTATCAAATTTGTTGCATTTTCTTCTTCAGTCAGTGTCTTCATTGTTCGCGTCCTGAGAAAGAATCTCTTGCTCATATTACACACGTTTTGTTACATTTCTAGAGACATCATCTCCTGTCCGTCCGTTCCCATAGAAAGCTTCGGTTAAGCATGTTATTAAAACAATGAACATTTCACAGTTAGTTTACTCGATCAGCATTTTCTATTAAACGCTAAGAAAAACAGCTTCTGCATGAGGCCTGACAAACTAGGCCAAGACGGTCGCTAAGTTAAGGCTAAGTTAAAGTTAAAGTTAAATTAATAAGCAAGAACATAATTCATAACTCTCAATATGACATATTACTACATTAATCTAATACATTTTCAATATTTCGGATATATTAATAATTTAATTAGTGCTTTTTGTGAACACTGGTGACCATTCTTCGAGGTCACATTTCAAACGTGCACATCATTTTTTCTGCGTCATTCTTTTTCTACAGAATTCATTATTCAAAATACATAAACACTCATCAATAATTTCTAATTAAGACATCTGCTTCAGCAATCCCTCCTCTGATGACTAAGGGGGTCATTCTGACTCCCGCCGACCGCGGTAACCGCAGGGCCGGCGGGAGCCGCCAGAATACCGCTGCGTGGTCAGAAGCCCGCCGCGGTTATTCGGAGTTTCCCGCTGGGCGAATGCCCATGGGAGCACCGCCAGCCTGTTGGCGGTGCTCCCAGAATGACCCCCTAAATGTGTTATTACACCAAATTTACCACCCACAATTTTACAATTCTATCTCTTCGACATTTTGACTTCTCCTTGAGTTTTCCCTGTATTTTCTTTCCCTATTTCTTTCTTCCCTCCACTGATTTTTTTTTACCTTTTCAATTTAATTATTTTGCATAGTTTGCATAACCCCCATTTTCTAGCAGGCAACCCACGACAACTAACATTCCATGTATAATTTTCAATAGTACCCCATTCCAAATACTACTAAGCCAATTTCCCACTGAAGCAAACCCCTTACTTACCTTTTCCCAAACACTTGGTTCTTTTAACTCCTTCAAATCACTGCTTGTGTTAGTCAGATTACTAAATGTCTCTTATCTCTTTACTGTTATTATGTATGTAAGAGCAGCAATGCCTAGAGTTAATCATTTTACAGACTCCGCCATCCTTCGCTAAAAGAATGTCCAAAGCAAGACAATTTTGAGGAGTCATAGCTCTATCCACAGACAGTTCAATATCTATCAGGAGTATAGCCCCTGAAAAATTTGTCAGCAGGTTATCCACAATAGTAGACAACTTTCGAATCTTGATTGAATTCAGGATGACTCCCACTGAAGGAACCGCCGCACCAAATATATCTCCCACTATCGCAGAAGAGGACTCCCTCCTCTCTCTCTTATGATGTAATTCTGTCATTTTCAGAAACATTTTCATATCCTCCATCTGGTAAATCTTAGGGAATACTATCCCCAAATAACCTGTCCCATAGCATCCTCTTGGAAGACGGTAATAAGCATTAAGTACACAAATATAATATGTTCCTGGAATTGCAGGGTCCTGCCCATTCAACACAAATGTCCATTTACTCTGAAACAAACTCACATGCCTACATTCACTCGTACCCACAAATAAAGTGTCAGTGCGTGACTTTGGCCAATATATACAAAGCTTCCCTATGTGTAATGGATCTAAAGCTACTTTCTTTTTCGTCTTAATTGCAGTTTAAGCATAATCATTTTTGTAAGTCCTTTTCTCTAAACCTTTTTCTAATTTCTCCTTCAGTGCCTTACTCCAGTCATCAGTATGATCTAAGAAGCTCTTCTCTAAGGGTGTAAGCAAGCATTTAAGATTATTCTTGTGAGCATAGCTGTTCCAAACGTTAATGTAGGCTCAAAGAATCCTCAAACTAATACTATGTCATTATCCTTAGCTACTCTACTCAAATACCTAGTAATAAGAACAAACGAAAACATGACGTCATGCTTAGAATAGAAATATTGAATGTACTCCTGGTTATAGAACCTTGTTAGTAATAGACTGCAACTTATTCTGTACATTAGTGGAAGACTATGATAGGTGACTCCTTCCTCAACTGATGAAGGAATCTGTATACACACAAGACAATCCCATGCATCCATTGTCTCAACATATTCACTCAACAAGCGATAGAAAACATTGGAAGAAAGCTCTCCTTGAGCATTAGGATAATCATGGAAATACTTCTCATATAACTTAAACCTCTCTAAAGCCGTTAGTGTAGTAGTCCCAGAAGCAGAAGTATGGTTGGCTCCTCTTGCATCAAGAACAGACATCCCCACAATCAACACTGTAAACAATAATGTTGAGAAGTGCATTGGGTGGAACTGCTGGCAACCTCATTGCTCTGCCCATGAGAATCTCATGGGGTGACAAGCCTGTCTTCCTGTAAGGTGAATTTCTCATTGACATCAATACCAAAGGCAATGCATCAGGCCATTTCAGATTCGTAGCTGCACACACCTTTGCAATTCTTGACTTCAGAGTACCATTCATCTGCTCCAGCTTCTGGGCGGTAACTACAATGCAACTTCTGCTCAATGTTCAATGCTGCAAAGAATAGTTTAATCACCTCATTACTGAAGTGCGTTCCCCTATCTGATTCTAAAGAGATTGGAAATCCGAAGCACGGTATCAGTTCCCTAAGCAGCAATTTCGCTTCAGTGAGACTATCATTTCCTCATGTAGGGTATGCTTCAATCCAATGACTAAAGATGCACACAATTACCAACACATATCTCAAACCTCCACACGCAGGCATTTCAATGAAATCCAATTACATTCTGCTGAATAGACCTCCTGCTCTTCCAATGTGGCTCAAATTAACCACAGTCCCTTTCCCCGCATTTAATTGCTGACAAATGACACAACAATGACATACCCCTTCAGCTGCTTGTCTAAATTTGGGATTGAACCAATCAATTTTGAACAGTCGAACAATGGCATCCTTTCAAATGTGTGCCTGACCATGATAGTACCTCGTCATCTGAGACAACAGACTATTTGGCAGAACCTTCAGACCCTCCTCAGATACCCACAACTCATCCGGTCTTTGAACACATTTCATTTTGGTCAATGATCTTTTCTTTGTCAACATTACTCTGCAGAGTTTTTTAACTCTTCTAATGTGTCGATCACTTTTAATGCAAAACTCATACATGCAGTGTCTTCTTCAGGTAACAATTCCCACTTGTCTTATACACAAAACCTTGTGTCTTGATCCACATATCCATTTCCCAAGGACATGTAGTCCTGCAACTTTAGAAGTACACTGCATTTTACCACGACAATTTCTTTAGGGAGTTGAATCACATTCAACAACTCCTTTATTCTCTCACCATTTCTCACTTGTGATCCAGTAGAGGTCAGAAAACCTCTCTGCAACCACAATTGACCAAAATCATGAACTATTCCAAATCCCTATTGGCTATCTGTGTAGATAGTGACTCTCAATCGAGCAGAAACATGGCATGCTCTAGTAAGAGCAACCAACTCTGCCACTTGAGCAGAATACACTCCTTGAAGCCAGGAAGCTTCTAAGGTACCTGTAATCGTGCACAATGCTTATCCTGCTCTCAGGGTCCCTGTGCTGTCTCTCAGACAAGAACCATCAACTAAAACAATTTGGTAATTTTCTTCCAATCTGATATCTCTAATATCAGGTCTTGGTTTTGTGTACAACTCAGATACTTCAAGACAATCGAGCTCAACATCTTCCTCATTTTCAATTTCAGTAGTATCACTTGGAAGTAAAATTGCTGGGTTCAGCACTGTACATCTTTTCAGTGTTACATTTGGAGCACCCAAAATACTTGTTTCATACCTAGTCAACCTAGCACCAGTCAAGTATTGGGTTTTCCTACTTGTCATTAAAATTTCAGTCGAGTGAGGGACCATTACAATCAGGGGATATCCCATCACTTCGCCTTCACACTGTGAAAGACTCCGACCAACTGCGGCAACTGCACGCAAACAACCTGGTAAGGCTGCTGCAACTGGGTCCAAGGCAGCTGAAAAATATGCTACTGGGCGATGAGTAACTCCATGGACCTGAGTCAAAACAGATAATGAACATGCATCACGCTCATGACAAAACAATGTGAATGGCTTTGTGTAACCAGGCAAACCAAACGCTGGAGCTCTGCACAAACTCTCATTTCTTCCAGGTCTAACACTATGGGATCTGTGACATCCTTATGAGTCAGCTTCTGCAATGGTTTTGAAATCTCTGAAAATTTGGGATCCATTGGCAACAATTAACCACCATACCCAGAAACATCCTGTCATCTCTCTGTGAAGTCTTATCTGCAATACCATTGTAATTCTTTCTCTGGATATTTTCTTCAACCCTTTCTCAATCTGGTGACCCAAGTACTTCACTACCTTCTGACAGTACTGCAATTTCAGTGGAGACACTTTATGACCATACTTTCCCATATGATTCAACAAGGCAATCGAGTCATACTTGCACTCGTCCCTTGTCTTGGATGCAATCAATAAGTCATCAATGTACTGCACCAGAGTCGATTGAAAAGGCAATTCTAATGACTCCAAATTCTTCTTCAAGATCTGATTGAACAAGGAAGGTGACTCGTGTACCCTTGAGGAAGTCTACACCAGAAGTAGACTCCATCTAAGAATTTGAAACTAAAGAGAAATGGACTATCCTCATGAAGAAGCACAGAGAAGAACGCTTGTGACAAATCAACCACTGTAAACCATTCTGCATCACATGGAATCTGGAACATCATTACAGCTGGATTGGGCACTAGAGGACAACATTTGACCACAATGTCATTTGTTTTCTCAAATCCTGGACAATTTGAACTTTCCAACATGGTTTCTTCAAACCCATTATCAGTGAATTATATGGGCTGCTCAATATCTCCTTCAAAACTCCCTGCTTCAGAAAATCTGCAATTATCTGAGCCACTTTCATCAGAACATCTTGTGGCATAATATACTGTGGAAGCTGTAGGAACACTGCATTTGGCTTCAGAGTGACTTTAATCGGATCTACTCCTTTAATCAAACCCACTTCTTTCCAAGTCATGTCCCACACATCTTCTTGTACTGTTCCCTGCAAACTGGAATGAAGCTCTCTTACTGTAAACATTGGGAAAAAGTCAATCAAGGGGTACGCCTCATTTGTAGTTTCACACTCAGTTTCTGGGGCTGGATCTTCCTCATCATCACTATTTGTCTGGATCTCAATTCCATCGTTCGAGCAAGTAATCAAACACCTTGTCTTACACAGCAAGTCCCTTCCCAGTAGGGATACCATGTTCGAATCACAGACTACAAACGTATTCAGTCCCTGAAAATTGCCAATCTCAACTTGCACTGGATCTGTAATCGGGTTCGTCAGATACTGATTTGCCACCCCCAGGACCTGAAAGGGGTACATTTGGAACTTCTACACTTCTCACAGTACAGCATGTAGCTCCTGTGTCTGCCAGAAATGAGACTCTGTGACCCATTACCTTCACTCTCACATAGGGTCTTCTCTGATCTACTTCTAAGGAAGTCGCAAGCACACATGGCTCCTCATCAGAACTATCACTCATCCATTCACCATTTATTTCATTCTCACTGTGTAATGGGAATTGATGCACAACATTACTACTTCTGTCTTGTCTCTGACCTGTGACCTGTTGAGAAAGCATCCTCTGTTGCTGTTCCATTGGGGCTTGATGTATCTGCATTTGCTCTCTAGGTATCATGGGAACCTGCTGCTGCATTGGTTGCACTTGTGACACTTATGCACGGGGCATTTGCACCTGTTGCATAGGCTGGAAATTTTGCATTTAACTCACATTATTCTGAAAATTTGGATTGGAACCCCTTAGTGTCGGTCCTCTCACATTTTGGAATGTATTGACATCATTACTTTGCTGAACAACACCCTCCTGCACCATCATCGGACACTCCCACTTCCAGTGTCCCACGGCTCTGCAAATGTGACACAGCACCAACTTCTTCATCCCCTGTACATCATTCTGAAACACTACAGTATTCAAATCCAGGCCACGATTCAAATTGCCTCCATGACTTCTACCTCTCATCTGAGGCTGAAACATGACATTTCCCTGCTGCTGTGGCATCTATTGCACAAAAGTCCCCTGCACTCACGTTTGAGCTGCCTTAATCTGGATCACCATCTCCTTCTCTTTTAACTTTTTCTGCTTCAACTCAATTTCATCACTACAGTATTTCGCACACTGCAACACCTCATCAATCGGCTTAGCTTGCCAGCAAATCAAATGACTCTTAATCACCTGACCTGTGTCAGGTCTCAATCCCTCCACAAACCTGAACACAAAATGCAGCGTGGCTTTCGGCTCAATTGCTTCTTTGCAACTGTACTCCTTGAACACTTTCAAAAACCTCTCACAGTACGCATGTATTGACTCTTTTACTTCCTGCACTGATCATCCTCTGCCAATCAATATTTTTGGGTGAAATCCTCATCTTCAGGAACTCTATCACTTTATAGTGATATTTAATTACCTCAGGATGTGGTGCACCTGTATTCTTATCTCTCTCCGGTTCACTTGTTGGCCAATCTACAGCTCTCTTGTACTCAACCCATAAGTCAGCTGGAACCACTATCTCCAGTAGGGTGTTCAAGTCTTCCCACAAACACCCCACAAGCTTCACTAACCTGTCTGTCTGCTGGTACCACTCTTCTGGCTTTTCTCTCAGTTTTAGATAATCATTTGTAAATGACAGAATATCACTCCTACTCCAAGGAACATGAACAAAATTTTCCCCTGGAATTTCTCTCATTGGTAAAATCTTTACCGGGTCCTTGTCCTGTTGTACATTTTCGGTCACTTCTAGTGAATCTTGTTTCTTTTTATCTCTTTTCTTTACCCATCTGCCTTCCCACTTCTCTAATGCTCACCAAACCTGAGCACTCTGCAATAGTTATTTAAGGTGCGCCTTCATTCCGGCTGACCTCATGTGTTCAAAATCCTTTGCCTCAAAATCTAATCTGTAACTTTTCTTCAGATGCTTTGTTTTCCCGATTTCTACTGCATGCTTTTCTGCCATATCTGCCAATCTCTGGTGTACCCTACCCACCTCTCTTGTGATCCTCGGGCATAAGTATCTCAACTCTGCTTCTGTGTAAGATTCTAATCTATTTATCCCCATTTTTCCCTCAAGTAGTTTCCATACTCAGTCTGACACAATTGATCTGCTCATCACCCTTGGAAGCATTCTGTGGTGTATTCAGCTTGTCCAAACATTCAGTCAACTGCTGAGCTGTCAATCCTTGTAACAAAATGTTACTCACGTTCACCGGTGGTACCTGCTCTACCATTGCATTTGATGTCTGAGGTGTTAACAACTTCAAGCTCTGACCTGTACTAGGTCCCTTCACAGTATTTGGAAGTGCAACAAGTGGACTAAGATCTAACAGCGACCTTGATCTATCCAAGTTCTGACCCATGGAAGAGCCTACCTGAACTTACTCATTTGGTCCCCTCCTCACTAAACTCTGGGACATCTCTCTCTGTTCACTCACGCTTGGTTTCTTCTGCGCAAATAATGGTACCGCCAGACCAACAGTAAGTGGCAGCGATATTGCATCTGGGGCTGCTCTAGCACCTGCAAACTGTGGAAGAGTAACTCCCATGCTCTGATTCATACCTGGTGTCGAGTCTGACTGTGTCCCTGTCATTGGCGTAAATCCCTCCATCCCATGCGGCTGCACTTGGGGGTACAAAATCGGAGTCGGCTCAGTCTGAACCAACAGTGGTCTTGGAACCACTTGCTCCGTGAGAACGACTAAATTCAAAGTTGTCTCCAAAATAGGCTTATCAGGATAAATTCTCTGTATTTGTGGAGGGTGCATCTGTGCCTGAACTACTGGAATAGACAACACATTAGGTCCTTGCATCACACCCTATGTCTGGCTAGAATCAACCTGTACTGGACTCACCGTCCCCATTGCCTGTGCCGGGGCTGTTGGATCAGTACTAGTACTCGGACCACCCTCATGCACCACATACTGTGGTGGTCGGTCTCTCAGTATCTACGTAACAAGATTCTCAGCATCTGTTTTTTCCTCCACTCTGGAAGACTTTCTTGCTTCCTTATTTTCAGATAGACCCTTATTATTCTTTTTAGTCACTTTCCTTCCTTCCGGAAACAATGTAACATCCTGCAATGTCACTGATCTTCACTTCTTCTGTTCCCAATCCCATCTCGCCTCTGCTAAAGACTTCTCTAGTTTTCTTATTCTCCTCTCAAATTTCATTTGCTGTTGATGCCTAGCTACCAGCTCCCAAACTGCTAATGCCTCAAACTGTGCTGGTCTCGGAAGGGGCTTCAATTCATATAGGGCCATCCGCAATTGCTCCAAAATCCTCAAATTAAACGTCCCATTCTCAGGAAATGCTAAGCTCCCATTTTTCTCCGTTAACTTACATTATTCCTTTAACCATAGACATGGCCTCACTCCTCCATTACAATGTAAGCCGGTGTACCCTCTGGCGATATAGGCTCTCCTACACTCACGCTAATGTACGCATCTCCCTTTAGGGCACTCTTCAATGCCCTGAAAAATTTCATCTTTTCTATTTCTGTTTATTCAAAATCAAATCAGGAAATGACTTTTACTCCCAAGATTCCCTTCACCCACGTTCTCAGCCAATTGCCTCTCACCGACGGCTGCCAATCCATGCGCAACCCTTCTCACTAACCAACCTATCCCAGTGCGGCTCCAATGATGTCACACTCACATGTACTGCGGCTGACAAAGTCTTGCGGCTTGTCCTCCGAAACTCCAATCCACTCAAAACTAATGCAAATTATTGCGAGCACTAATCAAAACCAAAAACCCAAAACAAATCTGCTGGTTTACTACAGGAAAGGTAAAACAATCACGTCAGAAACCTTATGGATTTTCACTGATGGCCCTTTCGCTCATGCAACTATTCCTCTTTCTCGGTCTCCCAGATTTGCAAGTAAAATTCATCCCACAAATTTTACTCTCAACTGATCACTGGGTCTGTCCTGGTGCACATCGGACTCTCCAAATCTCAGTCAAAATTTTCTATTGCCCACTTTACTCACACACTGACTCATAGACCACGCCCGATCAACCTAATAAACCAGACAGATTATTATAACATATAACCAAGTGTCTCATACACTTTTTCAATATACTCCAGAGTCTTAGACCATGCAGGGTCCATATATCAACAACCACGTGGACAATTGTTGAGCACAAAGTGCCACACAAATGTGAAGTTCGATGACTTCTCTACTCTTGTACTGCGGAGTACGCACACTCCCACTAAATCTTCACCTGGAGTGCGCAGACTCCCTTATCTCAAATACGTCACAGTTCACCTGCAATTTGTATAAGCTGTGCAGGCGCAACCTTTCTCTCTCTCACTCTATCACTAGAACGCCAGGAACATACCCAATACCACTAGCAGGATCCAGGATCCGGGAAAGTCATTTCTGGGCTTAAAGGAACATCATTTTCTCTACAAATGCCATTCTTAAAACAAAATCTAAATCTCAATAAAACCAGGAGACCTATGAGAAGCTCCCGAAAAGACTAACCATCGGTCCCCCTACCGTAACTCGTATCACCTGTCACTCTGTACACAACACCTGTGGCAAGCCCTTAAATAGACAAACCATCAGTCTGCTACCATAACTGTTAGCGCGTCGATCCTAAATAAGGGGATGCGTATAGGTCGACAAACCTTTTGACTCGTTTAAGGTGTTCTTACCTTAGCTCCAGTATAAAACAATAATCGATACACAATAATCAAAAAACATTAGTCAAATCAATAACCAATAATCAATGGAGTCAGTAATTGTCAGGCACCAGGACTTTTCAGCCATAAATAACCACACCTTTAGTAAAAGTTTAGTCATTTTATTTCCCTTCAATTAATGATGCTAAAGTCATGTGGATTAATCTCAATGTCAAATCAGAATGCATATAAGAACAAGATTTATTAACCAAATAGACACACATAACACAACCTAATCAAAGCTTGAATCACAATACATTCCAAAGCATCAGTGAAAATCATTAGTAAGGTTAACTTTAATAAAGCTACTAGCCCATAAGATTCAACAAGGTATTCCGTCAACCCTTTGTTTCTGTAATTTGTTAGTAGTCATGTAGATAACTCTCAACTAGTCCAGATTAGCATCAGCATGTGGGGCTTCATGCAAAACAGTTGAGAAAACATCTACCTAAGAAAAACTAATAAGACACAGCAGCTGGCACCTAGAAAGAAAAGGCATAAAAATACAATTCAGTCATATTGTCATATCTACCTATCCACGGTATGGGTCAGCAAACAGAATCAGTCTTTGTCCTCAGGTCATCAATCGATCACCAACACATCAGGCTCTTAGTCAGAGAGTATGAGCCCAATGACAGAATCTCAAATCTCTTCTAAGTCTCTTCTTCTCGATATCGGTCTGCCTAGAATCTACTCTGAATCTTTTCCCTCTGTCATGTTGTTATATCAAAGTCACCCAAACTATCCCCTGATTCCCAATTGGTCAATTAATCATACGTCATTACTCTGTACAGTAATTTTCTTGTACCAAATTTATGAATTCTAGTATTTCACACTTCACACGTTGTTGATTGGTCTGCTTTACGATGTTCTCATCATCTGGCCTGTCAGGTATCAAATTTGTTGCATCTTCTTCTTCAGTCAGTGTCTTCATTGTTCGCGTCCTGGGAAAGAACCTCTTGCACATATTACACACGTTTTGTTACATTTCTAGAGACATCATCTCCTGTCTGTCGGTTCCCGTAGAAAGCTTTGGTTAAGCATTTTATTAAAACAATGAGAATTTCACAATTAGTTTACTCTGTCAGCATTTTCTTTTAAACACTAAGAAATACAGCTTCTGCATGAGGCCTGGCAAACTAGGCCAAAACACTCGCTAAGTTAAGCCCTACAATTAATAAGCAAGAACATAATTCATAATTCTCAATATGACATTTTACTACATTAATCTAATACATTTTCAATATTTCATACATATTAATCATTTAATTAGTACATTTCGTGAACACTGATGACCATTCTTCGAGGTCACATTTCAAACGTGCACCTTATTCTTTCTACGTTATTCATGTTCTACAGAATTCATTATTCAAAATACATAAACACTCATTAATAATTTCTAATTAAGACATCTGCTTCAGCAGCTCCCAATAACCAAAATCCCAGGGAACCATTTTTCAGTTTTTATCCATATACAGATTTTCTCAGGCATGCCAGGTCACTGCTTACTTTTGCTTTTTGATTTAAAGTTTGGCAGACAAGTAACTTCTCAGAACATGGCGAATAGTCCTGTCCACCTTATTACAAGTACCATAGACTATAAGTCACTTGCTATAACGTGGACGGGATCTCTGTCAAGTTTAGGATAGAGCAACCAATCACATAAAAATCTAAACCAGCCTTTCAGACCTTTTGGAATTTCCTCTAACAGTCACACTTTTCCAGTGGCATTTCTATTTTTTTTGTGTAAAAGGAATTGTTATGTACACATGTATAACATGTGTGAATACATAAGTGGCAAATTGCACTTGTTAACTTTGATATGTTTTTGTCTCCATAGATAAGGTTTGTTTTGCCTAGAGAATTTCCTAAGCTAAGTTCACCCTCTACTTTTGCGGGTGATCCTTCACAGTTCTCCCACTGTATATGGACTCAGCCGTTTTCCCACAGGAGTGAATCCTTTTTGTGATGCAAAACCAGCACTTTTAGTAAATTTGGTTTAACTAGTTTAACTTCTATCCGAATGTTGATGAAAGGACTTTTGATGAAAGAGCCCATAAATACACATAAATTAATACATAACTAAAGAGAAGCAGGAATGATGGATAATCCTCTCATATTCTCAAGTTCTCCGGGAGCGACCCAGGGCACTTCTGAAGGAGTTCATAAGCAAAGGTTGATGAATACCAGACAACTCGCACGGTTGTGGCTACATTTACCCACTTAACAATGCTTGAACATTTACTTGTGTCAAGAGAAGCAGAGAATGTGCTTTTAGCATGGGATTTCATGGTGGTGTCATGGTCATCATTAGGGTTCGTCGGGGTCGCAACTGTGACCCCCTGGCTTACCCCTTGCAAGCCCTGCATTTGCGACCCTTGGCCTCAGAGGTGGTAATATCTGTGCCAGGAAAAAAGGGGCAACTCGCCCTCATGTACATCAGTTGGGGCTCAAATTTCCTCAGTTTTTTCAATGTTTTTATTAGATTAATATTGAATAATTATGTTCACTAAGATAATATAAAAGAGAATTCACTTACCTGGAATGTGAGCCTCCCTGTCAACTGAGGCAAGAAGCAAATGCTTTTAAATGTATGCTGTGTGCATGTGTGCAGGTGAGAGTGCATTTATGTGAGAGTGTTTGTGTTTGTGGTTGCGTATGAATGTGTAAGCACAGGGCCGGCTTTAGGACTGGTGGTGCCATGTGCCACAGTTAATTGTAGCGTCCCCCACCCGATGACCTCCTCCTCGGTTTCACCCACTACCACCCAGCAAATGTGCCCCTCATCCCTCTATCGCTCCCCTTTTACATACATTCATGTGTTTTAACGAACTTGTAAAGGCTGGCTTTACAAATCCACTCAGCTAGCCACATAAAATATAGGGGCATATTTAAGAGCTCCTAGCACCCTTCTAGCATTAAAGTTGTTTACGCTAATTCTGTAAAGTGCCGGACTAGCGTAAAAAATTCTGACACTAGTCCCCTACTGCCATGTTGCGCCATATTTTAAATACCGCACACACATGGTGGCGTTAGGGGAGCTCTAAGGGGTGCAATAAAATTTGTGCAGCAATGTGTGCAGTGCAACTTTTTTCAAATATGTCCCATAGGGGCATATTTATGAGCCCCTAGTGCCATTCTAGTGCCAAGTTATTGTCATTTTTTTACACTATTGTGGTGTTAGAATGCCAAAAGCGCTGTGCCATATTTAGAAGAGGCGCAATGCATGCATTGTTCCAGTTTGTAACCCTTCACACTACATTATGCCTGCGGTAGGCATAATGTATGCTAAGGGGGCATCCCCCCGTTAGGGGGCCCAAAACAAATGACGCAGAGAAATATGTCAGATTTCTTTGTGTCATTTTTTTCTTCTCACTTTTAATTCCTGCTCAGAGCTGTCATTCAAAGGAAGCTTCCATTGGTTACAATGGGCCTCTGGGTGCTTTGCAAGATTAGCGTCAACGTTTTTTATGCTAATCTTGCAAAGCGCCAGACTAGCGTAAAAATTCTGACGCTAGTCCCCTAACTACTGCCATGGGGCGCCTTATTTTAAATATGACGCACACATGGTGCCGTTAGGGGTGCGCTAAGGGGTGTAAGAAAAATGGCGCTGCACTGTGGGCAGCGCTAATTTTCTTAAATATGCCCTATAATTCTATTTTTTGCAGCAGGCATATTATACTACTTTATGATGAGTCAAAGCTGCCACTAGGCAAGACTCCTATAGCTCTCTCTAGCAGGAACATTAATCACAAGAGGTGTCTTGACATTTTAATTGTTTCCTGAAGGCTAAACACACAAGGAACTTTTCAGCAAGTGCTTTTAAATCGCAAGTTTCATAAGTAATTGCTAAACACAGCGCCCCCCTGAGGTCAGCACCCGTGCGGTCGCACCGTTCTCACTGCCCAAAAAACAGCGCTGTGTTAGAGAGAATGTGAAGGTCAAATGATGTGTGAAGTTTCTTCGGTACCCTTTGTCTTTTGGAGATTTGACATTCATGGGTGGTGTTAGGGAAACAAATTTTCATCATGGAGCAAAAAGAACAAAATTCAAAAGAATTGACTTTGTCTTCAGATATCTACTGTAAGGGATAATGCACAGCGATTATACATGTGTATAAAAATATAGTTAGATCTGAGAATACTTATGGGAACCTGCACTATTATGGATTCCAGGGAGTACGGGAATTTGCTCTAATTTTCAAATAGTCAGATATTTATTTCAAGTGTAGGCGTAAGCCTATGGGATTACTTTCCAAACTTTTTTAGTTTTTATACAAGGTTAGTGGAAGAGGGCCAGAACGGTAGCAAAATTCTAAATGCATTTATGAACTTTCCCCTAGGATGAAGCCTACAGAAGAAGGCATTTCTTGTCAGAAAACTCTCCCAACAATGCCTGAACGTCGCCAGACTACTTTATTTCACTTTGAAAAGTTGAAGTAAATTGGATCATCTTACTTTCCTCTGATCCTTAGGAAGGATGCAGCATTTCTTTTTCTTACTGATTAACACTTATGTGTGAATGAAATGTTAGCAGAGGCACCTGTGGTGTCAACACCTGAGTCCTTCAAGCAACATAATTGTGCTCTAATTGCTTTAAAGCGGCCAATGACGTGGGATGTCATCAAATCAACCAGTCTGCGTTAATGCAAGCACTTTTGTGTCTGACAGAAGCGTATCCTTTGACATTGGAACAACTTCAATAGCAGTCTTGAAAATGAGTTTGAAAGAATGCTCGGATTACTTACAAGTAATCTTCATTGCTCCGATTCTCTCTTACTCATCCCACTACGTACTCCATGAGAACAAATGTACTCATTAGTCATACTCCTTCCTCAGTTTTAAAAGTTGTCTTGCTGTCTTCTGTTTCCATTCAGTATAACAAAAACACATTCATAAAACCAGTAACCTCTCAGAATACCTCCTGTTCCTGACTCGGCCCTCCTGGTAATAAAACCAATAAAGGAGACGGGGTGGAAGGGAGGGAGAATCAGAGTAATGAATATTACCTGTAACTCATCCGACCAATACCACATCTTCTCCTTCCTCGTCCCACTACATGGTCAATGAGATTTGCCCAAGCAAAGATCTTCCTTCATAAGACACAAAGACGAAAAAAACAGGAGACTCAACAGAACAAATAATTTATTGCCTTCCATAATCAATATAAATATGCTTAAATTCAGGTTTCCATTAACATAAACACACCTTAAGTCAGGATAGAGTTTAACAAAACCTGTGATCCAAATGCAAAGTCTGAACTATGGGCCGCATTTAGCCTGTAATGGAAAATGAAAGTTGATGGCGAGGACTAGGCTGCAGCTTTACAAAATGTCCTTAATAGGAACCCGTGCATCTTCTGCCCATGACACTGCAATACCCCTAGCTGAAATGGCATTGATAACCTCTGGGATTTCCTTACTATGGTTTTGATAGGCCAAATAAATGACCTGCATAATCCGCCTGGCTAAGGAGGAAATTAACAAAAAGAAAATAATATATTCTGTATTCAGCATATTGGTGCAGTTAAATCTTCACTGCTCTTACTAAATCTAGGAGGTAGTACTCACTCTCAGGCTGTTGTAAAGCAGGGAACACACACTCCTTATCCTTACTGAAACCGGTGTTAACCTTAGGGCAAAACTTGGGATCAAGGGAGAAAACAATGCGATTGTTGAACAACTTCAAGTAAGGATGGCAACAGATCATAGGACTCACCTTCCTGAAACACTTAGCTGAGGTAATAGCTACAAGAAAAACAACCTTTACAATTAATAACTTTTCTGTAGTCTCAGGTAGTTAGAAAGGAGGACCTGGAAGTATAAATAGTACCAACGGGGGCCCTCATTACAACCCCGGCGGTCGGTGTTAAAGCGGCGGTAAGACCGACAACAGGCTGGTGGTACAAAAAATGGAATCACCACTGTGGCGGAAACCGCCAACAAAGGCAGCCACTTTAACACTCCGACTGCCACGGCGGTACAAACAAACAGCACGGCGGTCACCGCCAACAGACAGACGGAGGACAATGTACCGCCCACAGTATCACAACCTACCAATCCGCCACCTTTTCCGGGGCGGATTCACCGTGAACAAAAACACGGCGGAAACAGGACTTGGAAGGGAAAATGCTCACCTCTACACACCCCACGAGGAACCAGGACGCCATGGAACCAGAGCTTCACATTTTTCCAGCCTTTACCTTCTTGCTCCTCTACCAGGAGCACGAACGCTGGAGGTGAAGACCACGATGAGTACTGCACCTACGACACAGGGGAGGGGGGAGGGAAAAAACAGGGACACACACATGCAACACGCAACACCCCCACCCTCACCCACGACAACACACACACTAATACATATTGATACATTACAGTTACACCACCCCCAAAGCCCCGGAAGAATGCAAAGACAAAAGGAAATTAGTGTAACCATTGTAATCTACTAGAATCCAGTACGCAAAAATATATATACACTATTAACAATTATATACACCAAGAATAGAAGTTCAGGTATTGCTCCATTTAAGTCTGTGGAACACTGGGCCCACACTGCATGGTCGAGGCCCACACAAGGTACCCGAACATGATGGAGAGAACACTGCAGGGGCATCAGATAGAAATAAAACAGACACCTCAGGAGAAAGGGAAAGGGGGGGCACCTCAGCCGGTTGAGTCCACGACGCCAAATCCACGAGGGGGCCACATGCCCAATGTTCAGTCCTGGGGAGTGCAAAGCCACAGACTCACAAGTCTCTACAGTGAGTGGTTTGCCCACTGTTCAATCCTGGGGAGTGCAAAGTCACAGTCTCTCAAGTCTCTACAGTGGGTGGTTTGCCCACTGTTCAATCCTGGGGAGTGCAAAGCCACAGTCTCACAAGTCTGTACAGTGGGTGGTTTGCCCACTGTTCAATCCTGGGGAGTGCAAAGCCACAGTCTCTCAAGTCTCTACAGTGGGTGGGTTGCCCACTGTTCAATCCTGGGGAGTGCAAAGCCACAGTCTCTCAAATGGATAACATTCTCCACTGGTTCTGGACGGGGCTTTGTGCCCAGAGTGCTTCATCCTGTCAAGGACAGAGGTAGTGGATGTAATCTCCACTGGTTCTGGAGGGGGCTTTGTGCCCAGAGTGCTTCATCCTGCCAAGGACTGAGGTAGTGGATGTAAATCTCCACTGGTTCTGGAGGGGGCTTTGTGCCCAGAGTGCTTCATCCTGCTCCTGGTGGACTCAGTAGCGTCAGTGCTCTTGGCGCTCATGGGCCAGCGGTGCTTGTGGCGGCGGTGTCCTGTTCAGCGGTGCTGGTGGCGGCGGTGTCCTTGGCAGCGGTGCTTGTGGCGGTGGTGTCCTGTTCAGTGGTGCTTGTTGTGGCGCTGTCCTTGGCAGCGGTGCTTGTGACGGCGGAGTCCTGTTCAGCGATGCTTTTTGCGGCGGTGTCCTTGGCAGTGACTCAGCTGCTGGCGGTCCTGTCTGGGCCTGCGGGGCTGGTGCTGGTGGTCCTGTCTGGGCCTGCGGGGCTGGTGCTGGCGGTCCTGTCTGAGCCAGCGGGGCTGCTGCTGGTGGTCCTGTCTGGGCCTGTGGGGCTGCTGCTGGCGGTCCTGTCTGGGCCAGCAGGCTGCTGCTGGCGGTCCTATCTGGGCCAGCGGGGCTGGTGCTGGTGGTCCTGTCTGGGCCAGCGGGGCTGGTGCTGGAGGCCGCCTCCTGGGCAGCGGGGCTGATGGTGGCCGCCTCCTGGGCAGCAGGGCTGATGACGGTCGCCTCCTGGGCAGCAGGGCTGGTGCTGGCGGTCGCCTCCTGGGCAGCGGGGCTGATGGCGGTCGCCTCCTGGGCAGCGGGGATGGTGCTGGTGGTCGCCTCCTGGGCAGCGGGGCTGATGGCAGTCGGGGCTGATGGTGGTCGCCTTCTGGGCTGCGGGGCTGGTGCTGGCGGTCACCTCCTGGGCAGCGGGGTTGTTGGCGGTCGCCTCCTGGGCAGAGGGGCTGGTGCTGGCGGTTGCCTCCTGGGCAGCGGGGCTGATGGCAGTCGACTCCTGGGCAGCGGGGCTGATAGCGGTCGCCTCCTGGGCAGCGGGGCTGGTGCTGGCAGTCGCCTCCTGGGCAGCGGGGCTGATGGCGGTCGCCTCCTGGGCAGCGGGGCTGATGGCGGTTGCCTCCTGGGCAGCGAGGCTGATGTTGGTCTTCTCCGCCGTGCAGATCTTCCCAGACTTGCTGGGTTTCTTGGGCCCCTTCCCCACCTTGGAAGGTGTCGCAGCTGACTCCACACTCCCACCTGTACCCCTGGGAGTGGCTTTGGTGGCTGGTGTCTTCCCCCTCTACCGCCAGGCACTGGCCAACTTTTGATGTTTGACAGGTGGGGGACTGTCTGTGCTGTGGCTCCTTGCAACACTGGCTGCACTGCTGCCTGGTGCACTCCAGAATCCGGTGACTACTGGCACCACTGATCCCGCCGATGTCGTGTCTGAGGAGCTAGGTTGGGACCTGGAGAGTCGGGCCCTGGGAGACTGACGGGGTGGGGGAGGTGAGGGAAAGAAGTCAAGGGTGGACAGGAAAAGTTTCTTGGGAACAGTAGGACAGGTAGCTGGAGGGGGTTTGGGAGTGGAGGAAGAGGTAGTGGTTGTAGGAGGTGTTCGTTTGCTGACTTTGGGTGAAGGTGCATGGGCTGGAGGCTGTCGTGAGGTGGGTGGCTGTTGGGTGGGTGTGTGCCTGCGTTTGTGTACCTTGGTAGGTGGCGTCACAGACACGCTGGGAGAGGACACAGGGGATGTGTGAATGGCAGTGGGGGTGGTGACTGCACTTGAGCGGGGTGTGG
Source organism: Pleurodeles waltl (assembly GCF_031143425.1). Lineage (NCBI taxonomy): Eukaryota > Metazoa > Chordata > Amphibia > Caudata > Salamandridae > Pleurodeles > Pleurodeles waltl. The sequence goes on from NC_090439.1 coordinate 1,035,391,029, forward strand.
TGGTGGGTGTGCTGGTGATGGAAGTAGTGGCTGTAGATGTAGTGCATGCAGGTGTGAGTGGAGATGAGACTGGGAGGGAGGAGGGAGACTAGGAGGAGGGGGACACAGTGGAGGCAGTGGATGTTGCAATCTCTGCATGTGTGTGATGTTTGTGTGAGTGCCTGTGGGATGTGTGGTGCTTCTGTTTGCCTGAGCTTCCTTTGTGTGTTGAGGTGTGTGCATGCTGGTCTGATGGTGTGCTTGGGGTAGGCTGAGGTACAGGGGTGTGGGTCTGGGTGGAGGTAGTTGGAGGGGGGAGGCTAGAGACAGGGACAATGGCTGCTGTCAGTGCTGAGGCCAGAGTCTGAAAAGCTCGCTGAAGGGCTGCCTGACCAGAATGAATGCCCTCTAAGAATGCACTGGTTTGTTGCAACTGCCTCTCTACACCCTGGATGGCATTCAAAGTGGTAGACTACCCAACAGTGAGGGACCTGAGGAGGTCAATGGCCTCCTCACTGAGGGCAGGAGGGGTGACTGGTGCAGGGCCTGAGGTGCCTGGGGCGAAGGAGATGCCCACCCTCCTGGGTGAGCAGCCACGGGGCAAAGGCTCAGGGGCTTCTGGGAGGGCGGTGCTGGTGGGGGGGGTGCAGCTGTACCTGTAGATGGGGGGGCACAGATGGGCCCCCCACCACAAGAGAGCTCCCATCAGAGGACGAGTCCGTATCACTGGTATCAGCTTCTGTCCCCGCCGTGGAGCTCCCCTCCCCCTCCGTTCCACTGTTGAAATCAGACTCCGTAGTGTCGCCCTCCAGGGCCATGTGGGATGCAGCTCCCTCCTGCTCCGGTGCCACTGCTCCTCCGCCTGGGAAACCCACAGCCCACCTCACCCACCCAGACACCTCCACTGCGTGCTGAATCAGCAGAATTAGAGTGTACTCACCCCCTTGTTGCTGCTGTGATGCCCTCAAGCGCCCATCCAACTCTGGGTACGCCACCGCCAGGATCCTGAACATCAGAGGGTTCATGGTCGGACGGGCACCCCTCCCACGTTGGGAGGCCATCCCATCTGGGCCTCCGCCGTCTTCTTGCTCCAGCGGTGAATGTCCTCCCATCTCTTACAGCAGTGGGTGCTCCGTCTGTGATAGACCCCCAGGGTCCGGATGTCCTTGGCGATGGCACGCCAAATATCCTTCTTCTGGTCGGCGCTGACCTACAGGAATTGTACAGGGGAAAAAGAGAAGTTATTACCAACTGCACCGTCACAGTCATTGGCCTGCATCCCTACCCTTGCCATGTGGCATATGCACTCACCGTCGTTTCACGCGCGCCTTATTCTCCCCCCCTATCTTTCATCCACCCCACTCCACACAGGCATAGCCCATACAGCATGCTCCCAGTGTACTTACCTGTTTGTCTGGAGGACCGTAGAGTAGCGTGTACTGGGGGAGGACCCCATCCACGAGTTTCTCCAACTCCTCCGATGTGAAGGCAGGGGCCCTTTCCCCAGACGCACGAGCCATTGTCTCTTCCAGACTGAGGTCACAGTAGCACTTACAGTATAGGTCCTCTCCTGTCGAAGATCAGGTATCGAGTGATTGAACAGATAGAAAATGGCGGTCACGTCCGCGGTGGTGCGTACCGTCACCGCCGGCGTACATCGTCATTGGCTCCTGGGACCCATAGGGTCCAATGTTAACCTATGCAGAATTGCGCCGCAGTCTTTGACCGCCTACCGCAATGGTGTACGACGCAGTTACCTCACATCCCATTGTCCCACTTTACAGGTCAGGCAGCCGCCATTTCATGGCTTTATTTTTAACTGCATCACACATAACTAGGCCTTGCCTCAACACTCATACATGCAAATTTCGGATTATGAATTGTGTTCTGTCTAAGCTGTGTGTACGTACCGCTGAGTCCGTTGACTCGCTGTTGTCCTTCATAGGCACCGTCCGCTGGGACATGTGAGGAGATGGCGTCATCCTCCGGTGTACAGACTGCTTGTGGACCTGTCGACAATGGAGGAAAGACATGTAATCATCACCTACAGGCTTGATCGTGCCACAATCCTGGAACTGTGTGCCCAGTTGGAGCCAGACCTGATGTCAGCTATCCGCCATCCCACAGCAATCCCCCCTCAAGTGCAGGTGCTGTCAGTACTTCATTTCCTGGCAAGTGGGTCATTTCAAACAACAGTGGCCATAGCATCAGGGATGTCCCAGCCTATGTTTTCCAACGTGTTGTCCAGAGTGTTGTCTGCCCTGCTGAAACACATGCGGAGCTACATCGTTTTCCCTCAGGTGGAGGATTTGCCTACAGTGAAAGGTGACTTCTATGCCCTGGGACATATGCCCAACATCATTGATGGGACACATGTGGCCTTGGTACCCCCCCGCAGGAGTGAACAGGTGTACAGAAACCGGAAGAGTTATCATTCGATGAATGTGCATATGGTGTGTTTGGCAGACCAGTACATCTCCCATGTGAATTCCAAATTCCCTGACTCAGTGCATGACGCTTACATCCTTATGTGATGGGGCAACTCCAGAGGCACCGTGTGTGGCTATTAGGTGAGCACCTGGAAGCTAGGAATAGTTGTCTGGGTCTGGGGATATCCCTACAGGTTAGTGTGTGTCTAACAGTTGTCCCTCGCCTTTTTCAGGTGACTCTGGCTACCCCAACCTGTCATGGCTACTGACCCCAGTGAGGAATCCCAGGACAAGGGCGGAGGAACGGTACAATGAAGCCCATGGGTGAACTAGGAGGATTATAGAGCGGACCTTCGGCCTCCTGAAGGCCAGGTTCAGGTGCCTCCATATGACAGGTGGTTCCCTATTCTACTCACCAAAGAAGGTGTGCCAGATCATCGTGGCCTGCTGTATGCTTCACAACTTAGCTTTGCGATGACAGGTGCCTTTTCTGCAGGAGGATGGTCCAGATGGAGGTGCTATGGCAGCTGTGGAGCCTGTGGACAGTGAAGACGAGGAAGCAGAAGAAGAGGACATCGACAACAGGAACTCGGTTATCCTGCAATACTTCCAGTGAGACACAGGTAAGAAGACAAACCTGCCTACTACATGTGGTTTAACACTACTACCTTTCTACTGTCTGTCCTTTTCACCCAGTGTATAGTCACTGAGTTTTCACTTTCCCTTACGATTTCACAGATGTGGGTCCCACTGTGTGACATCTGCTTTGTTTCCTCATGGACTAGAGCTGTGTGACATAGGTATGTTGGCATTCCAATTGAAAGAGCATTTTGACACTGTAATTGCTAATACACTATTTCGAAATCACAGACAGACTCAAGATTGTTTTGTGCTTTAAGGGTGTTTTTTTAAGTATCAATATTGGAGGGTGCTGTAAAATGGGGAGGGGTGATGGTGGAGGAATGTCCATGGCAGAGTCCAGTCTATTAGTCTCACAGGTGCATTGTCCAACGCGGATTAGGAAGTGGAGCTGGGGCAGTTTGAGGATGGACAGGGTGACAAGGTGGAACAAAAGGATGACATTCAGACCGGTCTCATTTCTTGGCGGGGGTCTTGGCATCATTCTCTGTCTTTGTCCTGGATCTCAGGGACCGTTTGCGGGGTGGTTCTCCATCTGCAGGGGGTGGGGTGCTGGTGTGGTGGTCCTGTGGCGGTGCCTCCTGTCCACTAGCGCTGGCGGAGGTGGTGGGCCGTTCATCGTCCAGGCTAGTGTCAGGGGCCCCTTGTTGTGCCACAGCGTCCCTCGTGGTGTTGAGGACTTCCTTCAGCACCCCTACGATGGTGCCCAGGGTGGTGTTGATGGATTTCAGTTCCTCCCTGAAGCCCAAATACTGTTCCTCCTGCAGCCGCTGGGTCTCCTGAAACTTGGCCAGTACCTTTGCCATCGCCTCTTGGGAATGATGGTATGCTCCCATGATGTTGGAGAGGGCCTCGTGGAGAGTGGGTTCCCTTGGCCTGTCCTCCCCCTGTCGCACAGGAGCCCTCCCAGTTCCGAGGTGTTCCTGTGCCTCTGTCCCCTGAACGGTGTGCCCACTGCCCCCAGGTCCCTGTTGTTGTTGGGGTGGTGGGTTAGCGTGGGTTCCCTGTAGTGGTGGACACACTGCTGATTGACATGTCCTGGGGACAGAGGTATGGGCCTGCTGGGTGGGTGCTGTGCTGGTGTTTCCAGAGGGGGGAAACTCTGTGGTGGCCTGTGACTGTGTGAGGGGAACCGACTGTCCCGAGGTCCCAGATGGGCCTGGGCTGGTCGTCTAGATCCAGTTGGACAGAGCTGCAGTTATCACTGTGGGCCTCTTCTGTTGGTGGTGTTGGGTGGGGGTCCTGCAGGGGTGTAAAAGCATGATTATTGCATCTGTGTGTACCATGGTGTGCAACTGGTGGGTGACCGTGTACCCCAGTGCTTGCATTCCTCTGTGGGACCTTGTGTGATGATGGTTTAGGGGGGTGTATGGGTATGTGCTGTGGCCATGCATTGGTGATGGGTGTCCATGCTTTGTTGTTGCATGCAGGGCTTGGTGTTGGGATGTGTGGTTTGTGATAGTGGGACATCTCTGAGGAGTTGGAGTGATGGGGGTGAGGGCGAAGGTGGGGGTATGTGATAGCATGCAGGTAGGGTGGGGTATAAGGTAGTTAAGTTTTGACTTACCAGAGTCCATTCCTCCAACTACTCCTTCGAGGCCCTCAGGATGCAGAAGCGCCAAGACTTGCTCCTCCCATGTTGTTAGTTGTGGGGAAGGAGGTGGGGGTCCGCCGCCAGTCCTCTGAACCGCAAGGTGGTGTCTGGAGACCACGGAACGCACCTTCCCCTGTAGGTCGTTCCACCTCTTCCTCATGTCATCCCTATTTCTTGGGTGCTGTCCCACTGCGTTGACCCTGTCCACTATTCTGCGCCATAGCTCCATCTTCCTAGCTATGAAGGTGTGCTTCACCTGTGATCCGAATAGCTGTTGCTCTACCCAGATTATTTTCTCCACCATGACCCTGAGCTCCTCCTCAGAGAACCTGGGATGTCTTTGCTGTGCCATGGGGTGGTGTGGGTGATGTGTGGGGAAAGTGTGTTGTGATATGTGGGGTGATATTTAGTGGTGTGTTGTGTGGGGTGCGTGGATGTTATGTGGGTGATGGTGTTGTGTGCCTGTGGATGCTTGGTTGTAGATTGTAGTGTCTCTTTCTGCCCTTCTTTTGGGATTTTGGTTGTAGGGGTTTGTGGGTGATGTGGGTGTGTATTTTATATTGTATTGGGTGTGTGGGAGTGGTGTGTGTATGTGTATCAGGTGTGTTTATTTTGATTTGTCCAATGTGGATGTGTTTTGAAAGTGTGTGTGTATTTTGTGCGCGGAGGTGTGTACAGCCAGTGGAATACCGCGGTTGAAAGACCGCCGTGTGGATTCGTGGGTCGTGATAGTGTGGGCGTTTTCCTGTTGGCGTGACGGTGGAGGTTTTGTTTTCCTCAGTTTATCACTGACCTTTGGTGTGGCGGACTTGTGTGGGTGTCAGAATTTTGGCGGATTCTGAGCTGTGGGTCATAATTGCCGTGGCGGAATTCCGCGGCTACGGCAGTGTGTTGGTGGTCTTCTGTACGGCAGTAAGCGCCTTTTACCGCCAATGTTGTAACGAGCCCCTATATGCCCTGTTGATGGATGATCGTCTAGAACCTGTAGAGATGTGGAAACAGCAAGAAAAAATACCCCTTCTTCATGTTTCAGCTTCTCAACCTTCACACTGATAGTCTAGACGAGTCAAGGTATGAGTGTGTAGAAGGGGATAAAATAAGAGGGAGTGAGTTATCAAAAGAATCCATTCTGTTTCTATCTGCATATGTCTTACCTGAGATAACCTGGATCTTCTTGTCCAGAAGGGTAAATACATAATTATCTGCTCTGGTTCCTTTGCTACCGCCCTGGGCATTAGTGGGATAGAACTAGATCCCTCTCCAAACAGCTGAAAGCTCCCTCCAATTGGATGATTTCCCCAGCTTTTATGATTCTCCTAGACCCTGAGGGATCTACCGTTCCGACACTGTTCCCCATTCCAAGCTGATTGCATCTGTGGTGAGGATCAATTTGTTGGGGTAGGAAAAGGGAGTCTCTGTGTTTAAAGTGCCTGGTAGGGTCGTCCAGAGAATGCTCTCTTGGAATAAGAGAGCCACATAAATCTGAGCTTTGTAGTCCTGTTGAAGTGGACATCACTGGTCCTGGTTGTGAGACACCAACTGTCCTAGGTGAAATCTGGTCATGATATTATATTCAGCATTGTTGTCTGAAAAAAGGAAGAGGAGAAAAAATAACAATCATAATAAGTGTCTGCCATGATACCTGCAAGGCATCAGAAAATAGAGATAGTGTGATCTTTGACCCTTACTATATTCCGCTGAATCTGCAATCACTTTAACTGATGCTTCCTCTCTCTCTCTAGGAAGTAATTTCTACAACAAGATCTTGAGCTTGGGCTTTCTGGATTCAGGGAGAATGACAAGACTCTGGCTTGTTTTGAAAATTGCAGCGATATATACTCCAGCTTCTGAGATGGATTTAGAAGGAACTTGGCCCAGTTGATTAGAAACCCAAAGTTCAGTATTTGTCATCAACTGGCTGAGGGAAGGGCCCTGGATCAGCAAATCTTCCAAATAAGGATACACTATCACTCCCTCAGCATGAAGGTGGTCCTGGACCGGTGCTAGTACCATTATAAACTTCCTTGGAGATGTCTTTAGCAGGGGTGGGCAGAACTTGCTGAGTTTCACTCTGTGGAATTCGAAGGAGTTACATGCAATTCTGCAAGATTCTGTGGAGTTCCTTGATTGGTTGTAAACAGGCACATCATGCAGCTTATCATGATTTTAGATCCAGGAACTTGTTCTGTGCTGAAACATCAGCGTGAACTGCTTGTCAATGTGATTTTTGCTGCTGCCCACATAGATTTTCTACTCGAATGGTAGCTTTCTGACCGTGAACAGTTGCAACTGCCCACGACTGCCTGCACTGGGGAAATCTTATTGGGTGTCCTCCAAGCGACTGAAATTCACACTAGGTGATGCCAATTCTCACTCATGCTTACAAACTTACCATTGGCAAGCCTCAAGAGAGAGAAAAAAAACACCACACCAGAGTTGGAAGATTTAGCCATAACTCTGGGCTATAAACGTAGCACAGAGTGGCAAAAATTCCCTCAAATCCACCAATGGAGTGGAATTGATTGCCCATCCCAAGTCTTGAGTACAAAGGGGAGATCCTGAAATTACCAGTGTTGGAAAGTAAAGGCAAGCCTGAGAAACTGCTGCAGTGGTAGAGCTATGGTGTTTGTGAGGTAATCCCCTTCGGAGATAAGAGGAATTACTCTATGAAGCTTGTTCATCTTGAATCGAGTTTACAGCATGAACCTTTTCAGAAACCCCAAGGCTATGATCAGCAATAATCTCCTGAAGCCTTTTTTTATCAAAAAATCCCTAAAATAACTCCCCAGGCCATGTTATGGCATGTGGACAGAATGTATTGCCTTCTGTTATAACAACATTCAAATATTGTCCCAGACAGACTTTTCTCCTTTGTGTCTTACCTTGAAGCCTGAACAAAAATGAGGGTCCAGAAAGTTCTTGAGCACCTCAATGTAACAGCTGCGGGAATCTACTTGTTAGAACATTTTGGCCCTCATTTCAACCCTGGCGGTCAGTGACCGCCAGGGGAAATGTGACGGTAGTACCGCCAACAGGCTGGTGGTACTACATTGCGTAATTCGCCACGGTCATACCGGCAGGAACGGCGGAATACCGCCATGGTGGTCCTGGTGGTCTTAATCCACCAGGGCAGCACTGCCAGCACCGCTGCCCTGGGGAGTTTGACTGCCCATGGAAAGGCTGGTGGTGAGGAGACTCGGGGTGCCCCTGCACTGCCCATGCACTTGGCATGGGCATTGCAGGGGCCCCCAGGCACAGCCCCATCGCGCAATCTACTACCCGAATTACGGGCAGTGGATTGCGCGACGGGTGCTGCTGCACCTGCCGCACGGCCACATTGCCGCCGGCTCCATTAGCTGGCTGCAATGTTACGACTCTGCTCCCCACTGGGCCGGTGGGCGGAATCTCTGTTTCTACCTGCCTGCCCAGCGGGGATGTCCAAATGCAGCCAGCAGGTTCCTGGCCGCATAGGTGGCCGACTGGCTGTCAACTATTGACGGTCGGCCTCAGCTGACTGCCAATGTTGTAATGAGGCCCTTTATCTGTAATCAGGTTGTTCCAGCTCTGATGGAACAAAGGAAGATGACCCCCCTACAGGAATCTCACCGGCATGGTCAGGAACCTTATTTTGAATTTACCTTGTTTCCCAATAGACAAGATGAGGAGCTAGGCTGGAATCAAGCTCTGTTATGGGGAGAAGTCTGACCTTCTCTTCTGGTAGTAGTCAGAGTTTCCTTTTTGCAACCCCCTCCCCCATGAATTCTGTTTCCTGAGAAAAGGTTGAAAACGTTTCTGGCTTTTGAACAAATTGTATAACACTTCTTCCAGTTGATCTCTGAAGAGCCTGTTGATAGAAAGGGGATGTTTCAGAAGGCAACTCTTCTGACTGGCCTCTATGTTCCATTTTCTCAAGTGAAAAAGTCTTCAAGCTGCAACTGATCCAGCTAAGGCTATGACTGAGGCTTTCGAATCAACAAACATTATATTGGTAAGATATTGAGCCTGAGTTTCTATTTTGCCAAGCATATGAGGAAAGTCGTCACCCTCCACATGAAAACATATTGATAAAATCTGAATGTTTTTTACAAAGCAGCATAAATCTCTGACCATAAGGTGAGACTCAAACCAGTATGTGATGTCTTAATGTCTCGCTTATCTTTCTTGTCAAGTTGGTAAGATAAAATTAAGTCTTCAGTCAAAAGAGAACGTTTACCAACCAGGTTTGCCATAAGAGGATCTGTAATGAGGTCTGAGTAATTCTGCCTCTCCTTTTATTAATGGATACAGCCTACCCATGAATCAGGGAACAGAGACTGTCAGTGTCCCCCCATTCTCTCTGGAGGACACTTGGTATTGCAGGGATCACTAGAACCTTAGAAAAGGTTGGTTGCTGAACTGCCAAACCCAATCACCACTTGTAGGCTGCTCTCATTCCACTAGTCACTGTAAATTCAAATAAAGGTAGGTAATAAGCTGTTTCAAATGAATTTGAAGGATATGATTTCCACTTGGAGTATAGGGGTCTAGAGCAATGGAAGTGTCTTCCTCATGATATTCCGGTGAGGTCCAAGATGAATAGGATAATGGAGAGGGTACTGCAAAGAACAATTTGCCTGAAGAAGGTGGAAAATGGATACCCTCCAGGGTGATAAATTACGCTCTATAAATCAATTTAGATTTGGAGAATCTTGTGAAGGGAAAAAACACTTCTGATGCTGGTTGTAAGCATCAGACAATGATCTGACTATGGCTTGTAAGTCCCCTTCCACAGCAGGAGATGCATGAGATCCTCTATTCTTAACCCCATGTGGCTATCTCTCAGGGGTCTGAGTGGTGTGGTGTGAGTTGTTAGAGTGCTTCCCCTTCCAAAGTCAGCAGAAGCCAAGGAATTAATCGCTGGTGGAACACACTGCAATATGCACTGATGAGGGGGACTAAATAGTTGGCTAATACAATGTCAGAGATAAAGAAAATCTGATTATTCCCTGTGGACACCAAAGGAACTTCCAAAAAGACCTCTAAAGATCAGCAGAGAAAAAAGCTCTGTAATGTCCCAGCAAGACAGAAGCTAGAGCTTGGACCCTTCTCAGAGAGTTTACACAGAAAAGGGAGAAAAAAGGAAATTGAAGCATCCAGAAAAAGCAACTATCATTACATGCTGATTGTACCACAATATATCTGGGCAAAATGTGTTGCTTTTAGGATAACTTAATGTACATAAATCCAAGTTTGAATTATGGTGCCCAAAGAGGCGTTGTCTAGAAAGCCAGCCCAGAGCAACATCACACTAGTAAGCTGTTGTGGGACATTAGGAGCAGCCACCCAGGAAACAGTTACTAGTTTTTACCCCTAGGAGTCCAGCACTAAGGGCAATGAAAAGCTGGTGCGGTTAGCGGAATTCTATTGCGGTGCACAAACACAACAGAGAATCAATAAACTGAAAGAACCACACAGAGCCTCGAACAGCTGCATGCATGCAGAGGAAAATAGCCCCAGGCAGCCCTAGGTGCATAGTGCAGAGAGCAGCCACATAGGTGCTCAAGCTAGGGGACAGTGTAAATGTGGTGCACCATGCAACCACAGATGAACAAAAGCAGAAAGACCATATAGTGCCTGAGCAGCTGCCCTGAATCCCTATAGAAGCAAGTACAGATGCAAATTAAAATATATAAAATCGAATAAATAAAAAACAGAAACATACCTTGCAGAGGCCACAACACCCAGGAATTGGAAGTTGCCAATGTGAAACCCCAAGAAAACAACCCAAAAACCCATCAGGAAGGGTTAGGGCACAAAAAGGAACAGGAAGTATTATGGAAGGTTAGATGCTTTATGGGTATGTTCTTGGTACCTTGAATGGACAAAGAAGGCAGCTTATAAAACATGTGGAAAAGTGTGATGAATAGGTGTATTAGTTCTCATTTGAGTAAGTTGTGGAACAAGGAGGGGAAGAGGAGGTAATGCAAGCTTTTAAGGGCTAGAATTTACATATATGTAATCGTGTTATGTGATGAAAGCATTATTTTCAGGCAATGGATTATTATGGTCTACCCATGAATTTGTTGTTAGTAGAATATAAAATAATATGCTGGTCCTTTCTAAGTGTTGTACCTGAATTGCATCTTTATGCATACAACCCTTGTTTTAATAGGCACGTCAAACGATAATGTAATGTCTTTCGATGTCTTAAATCGTACTATAAAGCTGCAGTTTAACTGCCTGGTAAATAATTAGTTAATAGATAGTCACACTCCCATTCAATATATGGGACAAAAAAGAAAGAAGCACAGAGAAAGCCAGTAATTCCGGATTTACTGTGTAAAGTCATGCAAACTGTGTTTGTGCATTTGTGTATTTTGCCAGTGTGTGCATGTGTTAGCACACTAAACAAGCATTTGCAATGCAATGGATCTCGCATTTGCTCAAGTTAGATCTATTTATGTTGTAAACTCCTAACCAGACTTTTCTTGCCACATAAATTGAAAATGAAAAATAATACAGTTTCATATAAGCGAGACAATTAAAAGTGCCACATTATCAGTGTGAAGCAGCACACTAAAGGGAAAAGAAGTTTGCTCTCAGTCAAACGTATCAGCAAAAGTGCAATTTGCCATGTAACAGGGACGATGTCCAAGGCGGTAACTAAACCACCCCAAGAAGGGACAAACCTAAAGCATTTACCAACGAAAATAAAGGATTTTTGAAGGGCAAGCCCATGGATGAGTGATAGTGATGGGCGTGCGATGGGCGTGGTTAAAAGCCCAGATACATACCAACACATTAGAAAAGCAGTGCTTGTGCACTGCCATGCTCGACCTAAAAAGACTGATTGGTTTTCCCAGTGCATTCTGAATTCTGACTAATGCAGGCCACTGCCAGATCTCCACCTGAGACAAATCTTTAAAGATGCTTTAAAAAGGTGACTTTTAAGAATCATTCAATGTCCCTAAAACACCGGAAAAGAGTCTTAAACAAAGGTGTAGTTTAGGGAGCTCTTATTTGATGCCCCTTTTGATTCAGCCACAAAGGATCCAAAATGTCCTCAACAAATAATGCATTGACTTACACCAACACACCACTTAACTAAAACAAACTGTATTATGCAATTCAAGACAAAGAATGCATCACCTATTAGTGTTCCACAAGGAGAAAATGGCACACTGCTCATGAAAGTGACATCCTAACAAAATCCATCCACAATATGTGTTACACAAATGGGAGCTTGTATTCTATTATATACACAATCAATAGGGAAAACAGTAAGCTCCTTATTCTTCCCCTTAGCAGTCAGTTTGCATCAAGCTCATAATATATATATATCAATGTTTCAACCTGTCTGTATGTACACTTAGGAGCTGAACCTTCATCAGCACAAGAGAAGTTGATACATCCTTGAGACCAATTAATGGTGGGCAGAGGTACTGTATATAAGTCCCTCATACTGCGAGGTAAACCCAAATGGGACAATCTGCTGATAACAGTTTCTGGGCCATTGGATCAAAGAGATATGCTGCGTTCAAATTTAAGATCAATGAAGCTGCAAGGCCAGTGCCAGTGCCAGTTGATCTGTGCAATGCACAACATTTCACTTGTCAGCTTGTCTGAGTCCTCAGGTCAAACATGTCACTCATACCCTTGCAAGATTTGTTGCCAATCTAGGATTGGTTAGTTCGATCATAAGCTTTTATAGCTCCACCCACTTGCATACTGCCTGAGGACATGTTGTGATGTTTTAGGGATGGTGGCAGTTAAATGCATGGCACTACTGTTGCAAGAAAGGGTTGAGTTAGTGACCTGGCCATTTGAATTTTGTTGGTGTGGAAAATTATTGCTCTTGCAAGTCAGGCTTTTCCCAATACTTGAAGGTGATATGAGAATGCATTAGTATGGCAACCAAATCTGATGGCCGTTCCATGGAAATTCCTGAAGCGGTATTTACGCAAGAAAATTTTAGGATGAATTAGATAGACAGAGATGAAAACTTTCATCAGAGGGAGAATAGGAAAGGCAAGCACTTATGTGAAATGAAGCACATGAAGATAAAGACTATGGGCAAGAAAGAAGGATTTGGCTTCAACACCATTACGCAGATGGATATGGAACGTGTCACACAAGAGAAAAGTATCCTTTGAGGCATGTAGAGGAACATGAAGAATGAGGATGTAGAGGATGAGTTTGGCTAGTACGAGTGGAAAGAAGATGGGAAAAGGCTTGATGAGTATATTTTACATCTCACATTTTACATCTTCAACAGGTTGAAGACTTGAAGAATATATGAGATCGAGCAATAGCAGGTCCCTCCTCCTCTAGGTCTGTGGTAACTGATCCTTTGGGAGATGTGTGTTTTTCTCTTACATCTTAACATCCTACAATTGCAGATTGGTGGCTATTGGGCCTTGTTGAACGTTTATATAGGAATGGATTAAGAAGCTGTTAGCGAAAGATGAAAGGTGGTTTTATGAAGACAGAATGTTCAAGGCCTTTTGTTAATGGGAAAGTTTGTCCTACTCCAAATTTGGAACCAGCATTAATCTCTTTTTTTGTTCAAGTTAGAAAAAGATTCCCCGAAACATCTAGAAAGATCTTTGAAACAGTGCCATGACAGGCTTTTGGACATTCTAGGGCCACTGACACGTAATTTGAATATTGCCAAGGTGGCTTATTTGAAAGGCCAACAGCTCTATTTAGATTTGTTGAGTGGGTGAACCCAAGAGCTAAACGTTTCTTAGGCAATGCTTGGGCAATGCTAATGCTGGCCCCACTGCTGAGAGAAGAAATGCCATTTTAATGAAGAAAAGCCGCAATTATGCGTGGGCTGGTTGTTTTTAAATGCAAGGGAGCTATTGAATGAACCAGGGGATTCTGAGATGGGGCAGGTTTTAAAGTGATGATGGAAGTGGGTGGTGGAGTACAGAAGGGTTTTTTATACAAATTTGGAGACCCAAAATTCTTCAAGCAAGTTAGATTTGAGGTAATGCAAGACTCTGCAAAACTATGGTGGGCTATAAGGAGAGTTACCAAACTACCATACTACATTAACCATGCCCCTGTTTGGAACTCTCCAGGGTCACCAGAATAGCCCAGAGATGCTCTAGCTGTACCCTTCAAAAGGTAGGGATCCGGAATAGGGGCACCTCTGCAATAATAGGGTCATGATGTCATACGAAGACCTCAATATGGAGATGGGGGAAAGCTCTCCAGAATTAAGTACCTCCAAATAATCAGCTGGATGAGGGGTGTGAAAGAAGTGGTGGGGGCACAAATGACTTGGAAGAGCAAATGTATGGGCAGGCCCCATTGAAAAAGGAAGTGACCAAATGGTACTGGTTGATGATGGACGTTGCAGATGGAGAATTCACCTTGCAAGAAGAAGTGTGGGGAGAGCACTTGCCCGGAAAACAGATAAGAGATCTATGGCAAGTATCTACTACTCCTCTGTATGCTACAGTTAAACCTGCTGTTTTAAGGAGAATGGCCTTTTGGACCCCAGAGAAACTTTCCAAACTAGGACATGGTAATCTGGCGAGTTGTGGGAAATGCGGCCAGGCCTCTTCTGATGATCTACATATGTTTTTGAAGTGCCCTCAACTTACCCAGTTCTGGAAGGAGGTCGGTGAAATAATAGGTGAAATTCTTTCCAGAAGCTGTCAGAGAAGCTCCCATCTAGTTATTTTTGGATGTCTGCACTGCTCACCGATGGAAAATAGGGATTGTGCTAAATTACTTTTCTATTAGATATTATTAGTGAGAAGAGAGATTTGCATAAAAGGATTAGTACCCTTTCCCCCTCCTCTTTGACGTAGATACACTCTCTTGTCTATAATTTTAAATTAGATATGAAGAAGAAAAATAGGAAACATAAGTTTTTGGATCTACCAAAAAATGGTTGGAAAGCTCAAGAAAATGATTATAATTAGTAATTTGGCATTGTCCCATGATTATACTATTTAGTCTTCAATCACGCTCTGTGGATGGGCTGTAAAGGCCGTTCTTACCAGAGATTATGACCAACCCAGGCAGGAGCCTCCTCAGGGAGACTGGTGGAGAGTAAAATGGTTCCCCACCAGCTATTTGAAAATGTGTCTATAGATTCCCAGCTCTCAATTAAGAGCAGAGCAAAATCAGGAAGGTTTTTGAAGAGAGTATTTTTGGTAGGACCGGCAGAAGTTGGTAACATTACGGCATATATAACAGTCAAGAAACAGTGGGGGGGCTTCCAAGCAGCAACATGTTTCTTTTCCCCAAAGGGGGAGGCCAGGAAGGAGTAGAGGTTGTTGAGGAAGAGGACATGCCACTGGGGGACTCCAAGATCAGTACAGTGGTTTCTTCTGATTCATTCCTCAGAAAGTTCAGGAGGCGGTTGAGAGAGTTTGTGCAGATGTGGCAGAATGTAACTCAGGACCCTTGTGCACTAAAGACAGTACAAGGGCTTAGAGTGTGTGAGGATTAATGTGTAGGGAAAGCAGCAAAGAGAACTGGTTTGAAGTCAGCAGCAAAGGGAGTTGGTAGACTCTCAGATCAGGCAGTTGCTTGAAAAAGGGTGTGAAGAGGACAGATTTGTGAGGTTTGTAAGCATCCAATTATTTGTAGAAAATAAGGACAACAGATGAAAGGCAATAATCAATTTGAGACAATTGAGCTAGTATTGGGTTTGCAGACATTTAAGATGTAGGATATTCATCTTTTAAGAGGTGTGTTGCAGGACTATGAGCTAGATTTGAAGGACACATATTTCACCATTTCTATGGAAGAAAACGTCTATTCTCCAGCTAATGGGATTTAGCCCTCTGTCGTTATGGAATTTATCCCAAATGATAGGTTTGCTATAATTTTCAATTCAGACCATTTTTTTCTGATTAGTTCCATTACTGGGCTCTACATATAGTTAAGGCAGGGGCTTTGAGAAGTGGTTTGGGGTATGGTGTCAAGGTGGTTTTGTCAATGAATGCAAAGGAGGCTGATAAATTTGGAGGCATGGAATGGTCGCACATTTTTTAGAAGTGACAAGATTTTGGGCCTCAATATGACTGTGCCAGTCTTCAGAGTGCCACACTCACAGTGGCGGTGGGACTGCCGTACTCCAGGTGGTCCCACCGCCACACTACAACCCTGGTGGGTGGGACTGCCTAAAAACTGCCATCACTGCCAGAAACATTGTTCTCATCGGGATGACGGTGATCTGCATTGAACTCAGCACAGCCATGTTGATTACAATTCAGCTTTCTGCCAGCCTATCCATGGTGGTCACCCCACCATGGAAACGCTTGTGGAACGCCAGTGCCAGGGCCCCCCCTGCCAAGCACCATTGAAATGTGCACTGTCTGTTTTGCAGACAGTGCACGTTCTGTTGGTGCTGTTGTGCTACAGATTAGGCCTCAGCTCCTGAGACCAATACCGCAGCATTGTTAACGCTTGGCTGACTGGGGGGAATGTCATAATACAATGTTCCTGCCAGTCAGCCTAGTGGGAACATTGTAATACAACTGGGAGGGGGGATGCTGCCAGCATGCCAGTGGCATCCTCTCTGCAGCATTGGCGGTCCGGTGGTGGGACCGGCAATGTCGTAATTAGGCCCTTTGCTTTAGAGACTGATGCAGGTTTGCATAGATCGGGTGCATGATTGGACTGTCATACCACAGGTGGCCAAGTTAAGAGAGGTACCAATACAGTACATTTTCTGGAACTGACAGCAGATTTGTATGCACTGAGGGGTTGCAAGGAAATTTTGAAATGAGGACTCTTTTTATTCAAATGGACAGTGCATCAGTGGTCAGTTACATAAGCCGCCTGGGGGAAAGCAGGTCCCATCAGCTAACACATTTGGGAAAGGATGTATTTTTGTCTACAACACAAAATATCACAGATTGCATAGTATTTACTAGTCAGCAGTATGTGGTAGGGATTGGATCTAACGATATCTGGTTGATTACAGCAACTGGACGTTGAATCAGTGGTGCTTCAGGAGGGTCGATGAGGTATGGAGTCCTTTGGCGGTTGACATAACAAGCACACAAGTATAACAGCTGAAGGCCAGACCCAGGTTCAGCAGCACTGCATGCTTTCAAGCAAAGGTGGGAAACAATTAGGGGTTATGCATTCTTTCCTTTCACAATACAGTGACTGCTTCTGAAGGCAAGACGTGAGGTGCATTGGTTGATTTTAGGCTTAGTTCACATGTATCATGGAGCTGCAATGTGAAGTTCTATTTCTGGTTGAGATGAGAAAGGGCTTGTTGGTGAATTGCAATGGAGAAGAACATCCTTTGGTGCTGTCAGAAATATTGAAACTTGTTGTTTAGAAAGTGTCAGGGAATCTGAATGATTTGAACAACATTTGAGAGGAGATGCAGAGCTCCTGGACACCTAGAACAAGAAGGAGATATATTGGGATATGTTCATCATGAGTTATTTGGTGCATGGAGTAGAATGCCACTGTAGTGAAGGTTGCTAATTTCTGCGATAGTTTGAGTTACAGAACAGTAAAGTGCTATAGATCACCTGTATTGGCAGGCCATACTCAGATGGATGGCATGTGTGTTCATAAGTGTACTCTGGTGTGCGTCAGGAGAGAAATCAAATTGTTAATGTATAACACTAGCCCCAGTGTGATTAATGAAATCGATATTTTCCTTTCATAACAATTGAAAAATCATTACTTTAAAACCATTGTTTTTGGTAACATTGATTTAACTGATGATAATATTGAAGATAAGTACTGTCACAGAGCTATATTAGGACAGAACAATCCAAATTGGGGCAAGTCTCAATTAAGCTTGGATTTAATAAAAAAAAAAAGTGAATAAAAACATTACAGTTTGCAAATATGCTCTGTTTCAAGGATGGATGTATAAACCCATAACTATTTAAGGCAAAGGTTTCATATCACAGCTTGGTATGGCTTTCACTGTCACCCACTGAATTTTATCCATCAATTTTTTAATACAGTACTCCAACAGCAGTTATAATACAGTGGTACTTTATGGGTGGTCTAATGCACAAAAAATAATATTCTGACTAAATATATGTGTCAAATGCTGCCTATGTTTTTCCAAATTTTTTCCGTCTTTGTCTTTTTTCTGCCTAATTGGAGTGCAGTGATTGCTAAATATCTATCGATGTCCCACATATGCACTCAACACCAGTGCCTAGCGCTTACTGTCAAGCAATTACTGTCCCAGGTCATAAGGCCAGCATTAAGTGCCTACATCTAACATTTTTCCTTCGTTCCCCACTGTGAAAATGTTCCTAAAATCTTAAATGGTTATGATTCTCAGCAAAGCACATTGTCATTATAATTTTTTTTTAATGAATTCAGTCATTTTAATTTCAGTCTATTTTATCAAATATTGATTCATCTTTTCTTGCTTCAAATATTCACAAAGGTATCCTTATTTTCTGAATAATGTTCTGTGCCACATCAGAAGATAGAGGTTGAAAACTGATACCTTGAGGTCATCATGGAAATATAACAAGTGGATGAGTGTATCAATACAGAGTGCATTCCAGTCAGCTATTACTCATTATACCTAATATTGGCCGAAAAGTGAAAGGGCAGTACAGCTACCTTGGTAACAGTTTCAATTGCTAGGGGTAGTCATCTAGAAAGAGTATAATTTGAGTAGAAAGGACGGAAATTCGCTGGTTATCGTTAACTGAAGTAACTATAACTTGGGCCACCACCATGCCGTGTTGTCATCAATAATATAATTTCAGATGTCATTAACAAGGTTTTCAATGATGTCATAGAACATTTCAAGAGTGATGTAATGTACAAGGTCATAAGCAGTGCGTAATAAGGATGTGAGTCAAAGTTACTTCAGTTAACTATAACTGGTAAATTTGAGGGTTTTCTTAGAGTTTAACTTATATTTTCAACTAACTATAACATCATTTTAACCTTTGTTTTTTTCCAGTGAATTTCTGTGTTTTTTTTTTAACAAAAAAAAACAATATGAAGAGGTGTCATTCTTAGTAAGGCAGGCTTACTGGCTATATCAAAGGGCCAGAACACCAAAATGTAAAAGGCAGACCTATGAGTTTCATAAAAAAGTTACAACAATAATTTACCAATAAATACAATCCAATACACATGGCAATGTATAATAATAATTACCACAAATGTTTTAAAGCGTTTATTGAAAACAAACATAAACTTGTGTTTGAGTCTCTCTTTAACACTGTATAGGCCACTAAATGCATCGATAGGACCACACACAAACTGTACCCGCATTCTAGCTGACGAGCACACAGATACAGCTCAGAGTTCTTTAGAAATATGGTACGGTTTCCTGGAGTCAAGTATTCAATGACCCAGGGGACTTACTTTGATTTTTTTAAATATTCTTAGGGGGACTATTGCACTCCCTGCAGCCCCACACAAGTTTTATAAAAACGCTTAGTGGTGCTTCTGCCCCTTCTGGGGGCATTATAAGGATCATAAAAGCCCTCAGAGGACAAGATAGAATTTTCTGTGGCAGGAGAAGTGAATATGAAATGGGCGGCTACTCCACTCAGCTCATATTCTATCCAGGCCTGGTCCCATCCTCACCACCCAACAGTTTTGCCAAACTTTAGGGCTACTCCTATGGCGGCCATGGTGGAGGAGGTCCATGGCCCCAACTGCAATTGGGCAGTGGATGGCAGGAAAACAAATATATTTTCAAAGATTTTCAGAAACACAAGTCTGTAGGTTTAGTGTGGCTATTGTACTGGGAATCATGTAGGTAAAGTCAGAGGTGCACAGAGAGCACTGTTGAATTTATGCATGTAGCAGGGTTCCTAAGATCATGCACCTGCCTATGTCATTGGTACGTATTGCATTCTACATGAAGGAAGTTTTGTAAGTATTTGACAGCCCAGAATAAGAAGTTTCTCCAACTAACCTGGCAGACTAGGAAGCCTGAGAGTGTAAAAAATGAACTATATGAGATGGGAGACTAAGATATGAAACAGTAGTTGCCATGCATCAAGAGGTCTTTGGAGCAGAATCAACAGCTATGATAGGGAAGGAAGTCACAGTGACTAGCCAGAGATGTGTTTGACAAAACTCAGAGATGCTTATGGCCTGAAACTGCACTGATCAGTCCACAGGATGCCACCTGGTGAAAGCCACCAATTATACCAGAGGTTGCTATAAAGGAAAAGCTTGCTGATAAGCCCAGAGAATGCCTGCAGGAGGAAGCCACCAACTAGCCTAGAAAAAACCAACAGGATGAAGCGGCCAACCAGTCTGGAAAATACCACAAGGATCCAAGACACCACATGGTTTTAAGGGCAACACCCTGTAGAAACCAACCGCACAAGCCTTGGAACAAGACATACACCAACCAGGAGCTAGTGTTACCTTCCTGCATCATGACACAATGAATAGGTTGTGGTACAAGGCAAGTGATGGAAACACCTTGGAGAGCAAAGAAGAGAACTAATTCACAAAGGTGAACGCTGCATGCAAGCAAGGTGCATAAAGTTAAAGGATGTAAGCGGAGGGCCATTGAAAGATAAAAGAAACTGAGAGGCAATTACAAAAGTGTTAGAACTGGCATCCAGGCATGGTTTTCCCTAACTTTATATCTTCATATCTCATGTTTTTGTGGACTTAATTTTTCAGGTTTGAGTACACTTTAGCACTGCTAACCAGTGCTAAAGTGCTTCTGCTTCTCCCTAAGATGTGGTAACATTAGCATATACTGCATTGGCATATCTACTCTACTTATAAGTCCCTAATAGAGTGTACTACATGCACAAGGGCCTGTAGAATAAATGCTACTAGTGGGCCTGCAGCACTGATTGTGCCACCCACTTTGGTAGCCCTTTAAACATGTCTCGGCCTGTTACCACAGAGCCTGTGTATGCAGTTTTTAACTGTCCTTTCTACCTGGCAAAGTAAACCTTTTTCCAGGCTCAAACCTTCCTCTTTAATACATATAAATCACCCCTAAAGTGGGCCATAGGCAGCCCTAATAGCAGGGTGCAGTGTATTTGAAAAGTTGTACATGTACTTTTAAGTTATACATGTCATAGCAGTGAAAAATTCATTTTTAACTACTGTAAGGCCTATCTCGCACATTGGATAACATTGGAGTTGCCTTATAATCTTTTTTAAGCATAACTTCCAACTGGGAAGAGAGAGATTTTCCAAATTTGGTTTCTCTTGAATCCCAATTAAAAATTGCAACTTATGTCGAAGTCAGATTTTAAATTGCAATACTGAAAATGACACTTTTATAAAGTTGGTATATTCTTAATTTAGCCATTTGGTGCCTGCAGCCTGTCTCTGCTCATATTTCTGGGGTTGGGTGATAGCTGGGCTTTGTGTATTCCTCCTAGACAGGAAGCTTAAGTGTGACCTGATGGGCCATTCTGGGCAGGATGGAAGAGAGGTTCTGGGCACTAGCACATTTAAACCTGAATAGTCTGTGTCCTGTTCGCACACCAAAGGCTGCTTAACCTCTTGTATTGAGTCTGGAGCCAGGGCTGGAAGGACAGGGTCTCTGTGCACTTAAAAGGCATGTATTTGAAGTCCCCATAGTTCAAATGCCAGTAATGGACCTCAGATACCGCCACTTCAGTACACTTCTGGATGTGAAAATACTCTTCCAGGAAGAAGGACTGCTGTGCTACTGAAGGACTGCCACTCTGATGGACTGCTACTCTGCTGGACCCATGCTTTGCTGATCAGCTGCCTGTCTGATGTCTTAGGGGCATAAAAGACTTCCAAACACCCTGCTTTTGCAACTGGACTCTGCCAACTGTGAGTCTGCCCTGCCAAGTGGTACCACCCCAGCCCTGGACCATTGGAAGGGGCCTAAGGTGTTTTGCTACAACAGAACTGATGCATCCTCAACTGCAGAAGTAGAACTGACGCATCTCTGCCTCTTGGGACCAAAGCCGTAGCCGATGCTAGCTCCTCACATCCCTCGTCTTCCTCAGCCTTGATAATAACCCTAAAGCTTGACATTGCAGCCTCAGCACTTATTGGAAAAGACGGTTTGCCTCATCTGCACAACGCATCCCTGACACCACCCTTCGCATTACAAGCCGCATCTATGGAATCCTTGAAGACGATGCAACAGGGTTTAGTACCCTAGTCTCGCCACATCTCGGAACAAATGAATCACATCAGTTCTACAAAACATCTTTCTTTCAACCAAGATTCAAGGTATTTAGTTCTGTAGGCCTTACTGGGTCCCTGTAGCCGGGGTGCACACCTTTGTGGTCAGCCTGAACCTTTGACTTTGTCCCTGTCTGGCACAACCAGATCTCCCCACTTGCGGCTTTTTGCTTCTGAGTGGTACTTTACAATTTATACTTTAAAAATGCATGACTAAAATGTACCTATTGGCTTTTTGTCATTTCAGTCCTGCTCTATTTATTAATTGAGTTATATTTTTCTAACCTGGTGTGGGACCCTTTTTGTGTGGCTTTTTCACTGTATTACTTTGTGAAGTGTTGCACAAATACTTCAGACATTGCCATCAAGTAATGTCTGAATGCTCTGTGCCAAGATGCCTTAGTGTGAGCACAGGTTAATTTGGTGTTTGCATGTGCCCTACCCTAACAAGAATTGTGGTTGCTGTTTGACCAGGGCTCACACCCCAGTCGACCAACACCCCAATTTCACACAGAAATCATATAGGCTGAGGACAATAGGAAGTGGAAGCTTGCGGTTCCCATTATTGAGAGTTGCCATGTGAACTATTGAAAAAAATTCAAACATGTTTGCTTAAAGTTTAGAGGATTGACCTGGACAAGATTGCAGACATCTTTATTATGTATAATTACAAATACTTATTTAAAGTACTCATAACATAACTGATACTTGCCTTGTCTTCCAATATGGTGATGAATGGATCTTCCGATTCAGAGGTATGACACTGCCATCAAGTAAATGTTGCCAATCAACCTACCCATTTTCAGATGAGTTCATGAACCTACCAATGAAGATTAATACTGCCAAGAATAGGAACTGTTTGTTTTAGCTATCCTAAGACTGTAAGTCCATAGTGCAGTCCAACCAAGACTCCAGAAAGATTCACAGCTTCTTTATTTGCTTACCTAATTAATATAACATGCCTTTTGAGAGCATAATTACTCAATCTCAGACACACCATTGCTCTGTGTCACCCTCCCCCTTTCTGATAACCTACAATAATTGTATATTTACAAGCTAGTCCAAACTATGGGCCTAATTATGAGTGTGGAGGTCCACACTCGAGGTGGCTGTTGGACCGCCGTAGTTGTGACGGTCCGACCTCCACATTACGAGGATGGCAGGTAGCCCTGCCAACCTACCACCATCTCCGCCGAGATCAGAGATCCCAACGAGCTGATGGCAGTGTAGGTTGGAATCATCCAAGGCACCGCTGAAGTTAGTGCTGATTACAACCTGGTTCTCCACCATCCTTTTCATGGCTGTTTCACTGCCATGAAATGCTGGCAGAGAACAGGTGCAGGGGACCACAGGGAGGCCGCTGCACTGCCTATGCATGTGGCAATAGCAGTGCAGTGGTCCCCCTGCCCAGCACCCTCGTAATGCGCAATATCTGCTGTTCAGACAGTGTGAATTACAAGGGTGCTGGTGCCCCCTGTGGTTGGCAGCATTGCCACTGGCTCGATAACGAGTCAGCGACAATGCGGATGCCACTTTCCCGCTGGTTTCCCCAACATAGACCTCAGGACACAATGGAGGATATAGCATAAGGGCACTCACAAAGAAGATCAAAATGCTGGAAATTACCCCATAACAATAGAAAGAGCAAAACATTGTTGAAATGAGGAGGGCCTTGCCATTGATTACATAGTACAGGGCTACAAAGGTTACTTATGGAAAGAGTGCTGGTTATGACAAAAAGACTGTGCCAAGATGGGATCTTTTGCACTAGTATGGGGTCACCGTCCACATGCCACAAATGTCCAAAAGTTGTCCTCACCGTCCCTCCATGAAATACATAACTGGCAATTTTGAAGACAGTATAGTAGAGGTCAAGAAATAGATCAACAAAGCTGATCAAGAATAAGGTGCAAGTCACAGTTTTTGGAACTTGAAACATACTGAAGGTATAATTTAATTGTCAGTGCTGGAAAAATAAAACTATTTAACAATGTTACAGATTGCAAATAGTCATCAGGTAATTGAGCAAAATAATGGAGCGGAACGTGTTAATTATATTTCATTATAATTGTTGGATGAATTGATTCTGGAATGATACACTTGTAATGAACAATTGAGGGCATTATTTCCAGAGATTTTGCTGTGACATAGTCTTGTAGTGCTTTTTGCTTACTCTAGAATTGAAGGAGTATGACAGAAGCATAATAATAGTCACCTTACGCATTCGTAATTAAGACAAGAGTAAGGACAGACCTGTCTAAATTATATTGCTCCATTATGATTTTTCTTACAGATGAGATACGGTTTAATATTGAGATATGTGTCTGGTTTGCCTTGGAATGTTACAAAAGCAGAAAAGAATATCCTATATGCTGTTGTTGCAAAAAAGTGGTAACTGTTAGAATAACACATCATCAATGTTCTTGCCTGGTCACCAAACCTAATGGTTTTAACCAAAATTCCTTTATGAATAAGATAACTTTTAATAGCTTGAAACCTCATCAAAACTAAATCATAAAACACTCTTCTTGAAATATTTCTCAGAAACAATATTGATCATCATAGCTACATTAGACATGAGTGGACTTTGTGGGGCCTGTATATGAGACAAAATATAAAAAGTAGGCATAGGCACCATATGTGTGCCGTATTGATAATATGGCGCACCATGGCACACTATAGGATCAGTATTGTCATAATGTCTGATGCTATTGTGGTACTTTGCAGGATTAGCACCAAAGTACATAGAGGCCCATTCTAAACAATTGTGTATCTCAATTTAATGCCTGCACATTACAGGCATTCAAAATGATAAGAATAATGGCACTGTGTATTCTCATAGATTCGACTGTGCAATTTGTCAGGAGGAATGCCCCCCTTCCATACAATATTCCTGGTGTAGGCTTAATGTGGCGCAAGGGTTTGCAAAATGGCACAATGTATGCATTGCACCACTTTGTAAATTTTTCACAGCGTTTTTGCTAACCTAACGCCACATTAGCATAAAACAAATGATGCTACTGTGGCGCTAAGTGGTGCTAGGCCCTTCTTAAATTTGGGCCTCAGATGGGGACCCACAACAACTTGAGAAGAAACCTTCACTGCCTGACACATGAATCATTAAAAGCTAAATGGATCTGCTTACATTTGAGTCACCATTCCATATTGATACTCCTTTAACGAAATTAAATTTATAAAGAGCAAACATAAATGTATATACCTGAAAAATCTGTGCCTTCAAACTGAATCCAGAAACCCCAGCCCACCCATTAACATTATATCTAAAGTCAATCAAAAGTTTACAAATATTTTGGGCTTACCAGTGAAAGTCAAATTATCTTGAAAGAGGTCCTTCCAAACTCTTTCAGGATCTGAAATACTGTGGACAATTAGAACACCATTGACACATATTTTGGTATACTTCGTATCATTGAACTACCACCTGCTTCAGGACAACAAGCCGTATCTTCAAGGTTTCTGTGGTCAGCCAATGTCTTTTTCAGTAACAAGTGAGGGTGTCTGAGTCGCCCAAGTACGTCAGTCAGATTCGCAAAAAACATTTTTTTCAGAATGAGTGCAAAATCCATAGTCCAGGACTAGGGGCCAGATGTAGGTAGAAATGGTTTTGCGACTCGCAAATTGTGAGTCGGAGCGACTCACAATTTGCCAGTCGCAAAACCATATGCAGAATGGTGTCCCTGACTCCATCTGCGAACCGCAAGGGGGTCGCAAAGACCCACCTCATTAATATTAATGAGGTGGGTTGCAGTTTGCGATCCCCTTGCGATTCCCTGCACTCACAGGGATGGTGGCCTGCTGGAGACCGCAGACCACCACGTCTGTGACTGCTTTTGTAATAAAGCAATTTTTTTTTTTGTATTGCAGCCCGTTTTCCTTAAAGAAAAACGATTTGCAATACACTTGGGAAAATGAAACCATTTTGTTTTATTTTTTCAGTGTAGGCGGTGGTCCATTGGACCATTGCCTGCTCTGAAAAAATATTTTTGGTGCCATTCACAAAGGGGAAGGGGTCCCATGGAGACACATTCCCTTTTGCGAATGAGTTAGCACCCACTTCACATGGGTGCTAACTGGGAATTGCTATTCGGGGTCATAAAGCGTTCGGGGTCATAAAGCTATTCTGCTTTTTAGTGGTGCGAATCGCAATTAGGAAGGGGAACACCCCTTCCTATTTGCGAGTCGTATTCCCATTTTGCGAGTCGGTACCGACTCGCAAAGTGGGAATGTGCATCGCGATATGCGTTTCACATGGCACAAACTGCTCTTTGTACATCTGGCCCTAAATTCCTTATAATCCCTTGGAGGGCTGTGCAGAAATCCTACTGTTAGTTGACACACCTCTTCCAGGAGAAAGGAGTTAACTAAATGTTGATTTTAATTTAGGTTATTTTGAATTTGAAAATTGTCCACTGCTGATGACTATTTCAGCAGGTTTTTCTTAGTGTTTAATCTTGTTAAAGAGGGTTTGTGGTTATCTATAATTTTGGAGACCTGAATTCAAATAGCAATAAGAGTCAGCAATATGTTGTAGTTCTATGTGCTACTACCACTGAATGTGAATGGGCTGTTGGGATCTTGTGACAAACATTTTTCATGGTTTCTCCCACTCTTGTTTTAGTCAGTTGGAGTATTGTGTCTTGTGGATCCTATTATAGTAATACGACTGCATGTTTAGGGTGGCCGAACCACCACATGTGAGAGACTGAGTCTACCCAACAACATGTGGAAGCTGTCTGCCTAAGTCGTGGCTAGCCCGCGGTACCACACCCACCCCAATCAGTGTAGTAGTGATTTGTGACAACCTGAACCCAACACTTTGACTCATCAGGGACATTGTGGTGAACAGATCACACCCCTTTGGCTCAGCTACCCAAAGATTCACACTTACCAAGGCAAGCCGAGAGATGCACGCTGGATTACAATATATTTATTGAAGCAATTGCATCCTAGTCCATAGGTATAATGCTATGTGTATTTAACCACCAACTCCATATTTGACCATCGACTCCATGCTTTGTGAGTGATTTCATTTTGTGCCCTGCTAAGGTTGCAGGGCAGCACAGATGTTCTTTGACACAAAACTTGTTTTCCACACAGAACTTGTTCTTTTCTTCTCATATTGTGCTGGAACATATTATGGGGGATGCATACTACACACAAGTGCACAAGGCTGAGAATGTACGGCTCTGCCTCAGAAATAAGCATGGGGAGTCTGGCCAACTCTTGTGCATGTTTTCAACACAGACAAAGTACAGCCAGCATTTAATTTCATAACAGAGGGAAGGAGTTTTCTAGAAATCTCTCCTTGAACTTGTTTTAAGGTTTAAAAGACGGAGAGACTTGACACCAAGACAGGAACTCACCTATGGAGCGGACGCACTGCCTAGGATCTCTTTGATCCCAATTTGGTGGTCTCCTGCCTTGGCTGATCCCAGGTTCCCCAGTCTGGCTGGTTAGGATGATGAAAAAAACTTAATTGGTGATGCATTTTCTGATTATTTATCTTACATGCATATATATATCTATACATATATATAGATATATATGTAGTCACTGTTGATGAATTGTGCATTTCTTATGAGGGTGGTTAGGGTTGGTTGATAACAACCCAACATTAATTAAGTACTATTGAGAACGATACAACAAATGTTTGTTATTTACAACAATCACATATACAGCATAATTTTCAGGGGATTTAACGTGCTGCAAATATGAGTGAGGCTATGCGCCAGAGGATGGAGGAGGCACGCAATCTATTTGATGAAACTGCGACAAGTACTGGATCTGAAATGTATGGCAACAAGGATGGGGGCCCTAAAGGGGAGGTGCCCCTAAAGCAACAATTGTGGCATTTTGAGAAACTAAGGAGGAAAGAAATTAACAGAGCTTGGGAATAACCTAACTAAATAATTATATTGAGGTTGGTCGGGTCCCACGGGGCCTAAGAATTTTCATTACCCCAACACATAATAACCCACATCCAAAACTATTGGAAGAATGGTCGCTTTTGATGGCATCAACATGCAAAAGCATGTTAGAACTTTTATCCAAGTATGCGGCAATAGAATTAACACAGACTAGCGAAGAAATTGAGAAGTTAAAGGCTAGTTTGGAACAGCATGAGGCACAGGATGAAATCAAGAAATTTTGCGAATCAATGGAGGAGCGACATATAAAATATGAAGATGAAATTAAACTGAGGAAGAGGAGAAAATTCCTACGGGATAAAAATGACTATGTAATGGGACGTATTTTGACATTTAGCAGGTGATTTGATCAAGCCAGACAGGATTATAGACAGGGGGAAGCCCTACGACCACAGGAGTTGTCCTCATCGGAATCTAGCGTGGAGAACATCTCAGATATTGAAGAGGCACCGGGCTCAAGTGCATTGACGGGGCAACCCTTTAAAACCATGGAGGAATATCGTTTTTTACAAATGAGCTCAAGACCACAGAGGAAACCCCCGCGAGGCAGGGGAGAAAGCGCAGGAATAGAAAGATCAGGAGAGGTGGCACATCAGCAAGGAAGCGAAAAACTAATTGGCAAAAATATACGTCAGAACAGGAGGAAGAAATAATGAATGATAGAAAGCTGACAGTTGTGAATATCTCATCTCACACTTTATCGCAGGATGAACATAATGTATTATAATTAGGGTTATCTTTTTGCCCCACTGCCAATTTTGACTATACAAAAACACAAATTGATATGTTCCATTTAACTAGGAAATTGAAGTTAATGAAACTCTTTGTGCAACAAAAAGATGCAGTCACAACACAGACAGAGAAAGTGGATAATATGTATGGTACTTCAGGATTAATGATCAGTGATATAGAAGGCCTAGCTGCCCTACGAGAATTAGAAATAGGTGAAAAAACATGGGTAACAGATACTGAGTTATTGGGTGATCTGGGTTTGCAGACAGATAGTACCAGTGGTAGCAGCTTTAAAGCTAAATCAAGATATAACCCAATATTGCCACATGATAACATTGATGCTTTTCACGAAGCTGTGATCTTTGATTTATTTAAATTGTGGAAGAAAGCGAACAATGTATTTGCACAAAATCTAACCCCAGGTCAAAGGTCAGCATTAATATCCCTAAACAAAGCATCTTTTTTTTTATCATTACACCAGCAGACAAGGGGGATAATGTCATGTTGTGGGATGCATTGAAATATCAAAAAGAAGCCAAGAGACAATTGTTAGACTCAAATTGCTATGAGATATCCACTGTTTCAGCGTATTGGCAATCTATAAGCAGGTTCCATGATTTTTTGTCTGATAGTGTTAGCAGAGGCCTGCGTTCTGAGGACGAGTACAGGTTTTTACTGGTACGGAAACCATTGGCACCTTGCTTTTATCTGTTACCAAAGATACACAAGGATATCTGTAACCCTCCAGGCCGACCAATAGTTTCAACAAGAGGTAGCCTTTTAGAGAATGTTTCTATTTACTTAGATCATTTCTTAAGTCCGTATGTTTTTAATTTGAGTTCTTATTGCAGAGATACTTTGGATTTTTTGACAAAAATACAGGGCATCCCGTGGCAAACTCATTACATTATGGTGTCTGTAGATGTTGTATTGCTGTATACGTGCA
Organism: Pleurodeles waltl; assembly: GCF_031143425.1. Classification (NCBI taxonomy): domain Eukaryota; kingdom Metazoa; phylum Chordata; class Amphibia; order Caudata; family Salamandridae; genus Pleurodeles; species Pleurodeles waltl. The sequence goes on from NC_090439.1 coordinate 1,035,420,405, forward strand.
TTCCACATGAGAAGGGAATTCAGGCGTGCAGACACTTTTTCAGAGACAAAAACCTATTAGACTCTTGGAACATTCTGAGTTACTTCTGAGCATGTTAAGGTTCTGTTTGGAAAATAATTTCTTTATATTTGAGGATCAGTGGTTTAAACAAACAACCGGGACTGCAATGGGGAGTTGCTTTGCTCTGAGTTATGCTTGTCTGTTTATGGGGTGGTGGGAAACACAATGGGTGATGGCGGATGAGAATTTGAAATGGTTCCAGCATATTATTTTCTGGACACAATATATTGATGATATATTCATGATCTGGGATGGTTCTGAATCACGTTTATATGAATTTATGAATTCTTTACCAAATAACAACTTAAATTTACAATTTTCATATAAAATACACAGACAGATCATGGAATTTTCAGATGTAGAGGTCAGTGTGGAAGAAGGCACTTTACACACTAGATTGTTCAGGAAGACCACAGCGGGAAACAGTATCCTACACGCCGCAAGTCACCATCCACCCAGTGTTAAATGGAGCATTCCCTATGGGGAATTGCTTAGAACAAAGAGGAACTGCAGTACACGACAAAGCTTTGACAGGGAACAAGAAACAATGATACAGTAGTTCAGATCCAGGGGCTATCCATATAAAATTATCAAGAACGCCTGCCGTAAGGCAGGAGAAGTCCAAAGGGATAAGCTATTAGTTCCAATACTGACCTTAATTCCCCGAGATTTGTGACAACCTTTAATGCATACTCATTGGAAGTTAAAAAGATTCTTATGAAATATTGGCATCTAATTAAGGCTGATAAAGTGATTGGTCAGTTAGTCAGCCCTCTACCGATGATAACATATAAGAAAAGTAGCTCCTTGAGAGATATCTTGGTACATAGTTATGCAAGGAGAAAGAAGGGAACCTTTTTAGATACACAACTACGTTTCTACAAATGTTCCACATGTAAAGCATGCAGATATAGCACCAGTCGTAAACAGTATACATTACCCACGGGCAAGAAAGAGAACATTAAGAAATTAATCAATTGTACTTCAGATTTTGCTATTTATGTTATAGAGTGGCCATGTGGGCTGCAATATGTTGGAAGCACAATTTTCCCCCTCAAAAAACGTATTTTAGAACATTGGAGAGCAATAGTGAATAAGGACACCACATACCCAGTAGCGCGCCACTGCAACCTAGCATATGATGGAAAACTGGATAAGATGCATTTTTTTGGCATTGACAGGGTAGTGGGTACCCCAAGGGGGGGTGACAGAGAGAAACAATTGAGGAAGTTAGAATCGGAATACATTATTCGATTAAACTGTAGTTTCCCCTGGGGATTGAATAAGGATGAAGAACATAATGTTCATAGTGGATATGCAGATATTGTTAAGAATTGGGAGAATTGGGTCAGGGTTTCAGAGTTTTGTATTTTTCAGTATTATTTTGTAATTTTGTTAGTAAAGTCATGTGGTCAGCCCACCAGATCGAAAAACAATGTTGAAGAAATTGACACATTGTTTATTAGGTTAACTTTGAAGGTTGGATGAAAAATGGTGAATACTAGAAATGATTTGGGTACTTGGGTAATTAATATTTCAAAATCAAAATAGACGTAGAATGCACACGGTAATATAATGAAGAAAGAATTTTTTTTTTTTTTTCTATGTCTATGCAATGGATCAGTGACTATATAAAGAGTAGAATGGGTCACATGACTTGAATACTTGGAGGGCCAAGGAGGAAGACCGTGATGGTTGAAACGCGTCGCCCTAAATCTTTGATTTCTGAGTTATATGGATTGATATGGAATTTTGGATATAAATAAAGGACAGTAATCTGCATGGAGTGCCATTGTTCGAATTTTAAGGTGCAGCATATATTGAATGGGTCCAGTGCCCATTACCTGAGCACCCACCTCGATAGGCGAGCGCAGGAAGAACAGCAGGACTTCTTTTATATATATATATAGATATATATGCAGTCACTGTTGATGAATTGCACATTTCTTTCTGTGATTGCCCAACTGCTGTGTTTATTCTTGTATATACACATGTTTTATTTCATTCGAGTCATATAATTATTTTCATATTTTTGTGTGACTTTTATTTTATATCTGGGAAGTGCCTTAATAACCTCATGACTCAGACTAATAGTGCTGCATTCTTTGGCATTGTTTCCTCTTAGTTTGAGCCAGAGCAATACATAAGGCAGGTGAAACATAACACTGTGACCATCATTACAATGAATGCAAAAAAGATAAACAACCCATTGTGTATGGCTCTAGAAAGTCTAGTGATTCCTGCCTAACCTCTATATATGAGAGTATAGCGGTAGTAAACCATCTGCTGGTCCCATTCTAAGGAAGGAACTCCAACTCTTTATACGAGTTGGATAGCCAGGGCATGCCAGTAGGGCTGATGTCATGATACATCTAGATGAAAGAAACTGTTTCCTGAGATGACAATCCAAGGTAGCATATCATGAATTGAACATAACAGCCTTGAAGAACGTAAGTAATAAGTGTTGTGCTAACGGTCGATAAAACTGTGCAGTACGTGCTTCCTAGAAGGAGACAATTGATTAAAAACATGAAGCAATGCACTAAGAAATAGGCTCTGTTAAATAAATGACAATATATAAAGCATATGTGTGTGTTTAAAGGCACAGGCTGTAAAACTGGGTATCCAACCGAGCACTAAAGGGCCACTGCACCAACTGGAGCATCATAGGTTTCGGCACTTTCATCCAGTTGGTACTAGGGTGTATGCACTTGCTTCAGTGCAAATGAAGCATAGGTTTACGACAATTTGCAAAGTTGGTTTGCTTGAACTGACACCACTATGGAAGGTCCAGTGCTATCATCAGCCTGGGCTTTACTGGCCTCCTATAAACATGCTCTTAAAATAGCATAGCTTGTTTCTACTTACCAACAGTCTACAACATAAGAAGCTGGCTTGACCCCTCCATATATGAATGTAAAAATAATATTTGTAAAGTCATCATTGTTCTTTACGTTGTTTATTTATACAAATTTACATAATTTTCAGTATTTGGGAAAAATACATTTTCTGTACCCTCTCGAAGCCAACTGATTTTAGCAGAGGGAGATTCCATTTGGTCTCTTTCACAGGGGACTTCATGAACACATTTCCAGTATTCTATTACTCATCTTCCCTGGTTGATCTTAGTTTGCATGGTTTTACCACCTTTCCTCTCTTGAACCACTCATTTTGTATGGCTGTTGGCTGGCAGGATAAATGCTATGCTTTGAAAAATACCCAGAGTACCTGGGTCAAACTTTCAGTTAATATAGTCAGTACTGTGAATACTACAACACACCTTAAAAGGAATGTAGTAAAAACACATAAAATGCACATAAGTAAATATTTGTCCAATAACAAATGATAAGACTGTAGAGGCGTCTGGCCACATGACTTTGTAAAACCAGAGTGCAGGATTTTAAGACAGTAATGGAATTACCATTTTCAGTAGTTATGTTCCCCTTGCATAACTGCTGCATTACAGTCTTTGTGACTGGATGCATTACTCATTCAGATTTACAGACTAAGCCAGTAGTATGGCTCAGTGAGTTGACAGTTGCAGCTGAAAAATCGGATGATATGAAGGTCACATAGAGACTGAACCACCCATCCTTAAGGGGACATTAAATTGTGTACTATAAATTGGGTAATAATGACATCTGCTTTTTACAGTGCATAGAAATGGCTGATGTGCAGTATGAAGCAGTATACATAAACTGTTATTATAGCTATACCTTGCTTCAAACCCTTTAATATTTTTGTGGACTGGAAAATATGAGATTCTAAATGTACATTTGAATGAGGATTGACAAAGAACAGCGGTACCTGTATATTCATCAATCATACAAGAGTGACATTGGTTGGCAAGGAAGAAATCAGATATAATGTCAGGGCTTTGTGTGTCTTGTAGATGTCATCTCATGACATTTCATGCAATAAAGCAATCTTCTGTAAAAGAAGCTGCTTTTAAAGTATTTCCCTGTGGCATTAAAAAAATAATGTGAATTCTCACATGGGAGAGCAAAACAAGAGTTCAACATACTAATACAATCTATGGGACGGGCGGTGTACCAAATTGGATTTGTTGACTTCTGACTTCATGTCCTCAACATCATGGGTAGAATTGCCTCCTTGTGAGTTCCCCAATGACAATGAATTGAACGGGCAATATCTGCAGTCATAAAGTAAGAACACAATACAGTTTCTTTCATGTTTTATCAATGATGAGTGAACTATGATTTATACTGTTATCCATTTCTTCCTAGACAAAACAGATGCCTTTTCTACAACCAGGGCCAACATGTTTCCCCATTTCCTTGACTGACTATTGAGTGTATACACGAACTAAGGCCCATATTTATACTTTTTAGCGCCGCATTTGCGTCGCTTTTTGATGCAAAAGTGGCGCAAACTTACAAAATGTAAGATTGCGCCGCTTTTGCGTCAAAAAGCGTCGCAAATGCGGCGCTAAAAAGTATAAATATGGGCCTAAGACTTTGCAGTATGTTCAATAGTACTAAAGTAGTACTACTCATATGCTGAAAAATGCTAGTCACAAACTTAAGTGCAAAAGTCTCTGCCTCTCCTACCTTAAAGTTTATCAACTGTATGGCGGCCTAACTGTCCATGTGCAAATGTCTGCAAGTAAATACCGATGCACAACCTGTCTCAATTTTTTCTCTGGGAGATTTTGCAAACCAACAGACATATGTTACAAATAAAATATAGCTACATACACAATATTATTTGCGGATAAATATGTCTGCTAGTTTCATAGCACTAGTCAGGTTAGCAGAGATCTGTTCTAGTATCTACTTTTGTTCAAAATGTCATCATAAAATAATTTCCATCAATGCCATACAGAATTGTAAATGAGAAGCTTTCATTGCAATACAGCCTTCTGTGAAGGGGTTCTGGCAGACTGTACAAAACAAACTCCTAGATGCAAATGCAGCACATGAGAAAGAGACTTTTGATTACATTGTTTGAAAACTTATTCACAGAGGGGGCGATTCACAAATCCATTATACGACCTCAAAGCCGCCAGCTCCCTCTTAGCTCAAAGTGGCACAATCCTTTCTATTTGTATTCATTGTAAATGACTATTCTCTAAATATCCCTTTTATTTTCATGTTGGATGTTTTGGGGACATTGCACAAAGGCATGTCAGAGTCTGTAAAAGAGTGCTGCAAGAGTACTGCATCACAAATTCAAAAAACACCCTTGAAAATCAGCGCCAATGTATTAAAAGGAATCGTGACCAATGCCTAGATACAGTGATCTTACATCAAGACTGCTTTGGTAATTGTTAAGGATTGTATGCTGGGCAAGGTAGGGCTAAAAGCAACCATCCAGTGTGCAATGAAAATTAGGCCATTTGACAGTTCCGTTTTGACAACAGACCCTTCACTGCTGCCACTTCTGCCCCTCATCGCTATAATGGACAGGAAGTGCAGTCTCGCACTACAAGGGTATTGATCCTAGACACTACTAAGCAAATTTACACATGTGAATTACTCTTACACTTTTTAGTACTTTGATAAGGTCAGCTAATTGCCATTTCTGAACATAAAGTTACTACAAAAATGTAAACTTAAATGTCCCCACACTCTGAATTTAGGGGTTGGAGCATAATGTAAAAGTGTAAAGGTATTACTATGATTTTTTCCTGTGCAAATGTAGGTAGTTAGAGGTTCTACCACCAGGGAAATTATCTTGGTATTGTAAAATATAGGGGCATTTTAAGACGTTATTGAAAAAATTACCTAGAAATATTTTTCATATTATATTCATTTTAAATGTAGAACAAAATAAAAAATGTAACATCACTATTAAGTTAATTTTAAATTAAGTATTTATTTTATTTACATCTATTACATTTTTAAACACATTTTCTAAAGATTGATTATAAAAACACCAAAAGTAACATTGATAAATGAGTTGCAATTGGTTTCTGGTATTTCTGTGAAAGGGAGTAAATAGGTTGTGGTAATTTGAAACTTAGCAACAACACACTGTAGCTTCCAAATTTGCTGTGCTGCATTGTACCAGGGGAGAGGCATAGAGTAGAGCCATATCTATGTAGATTACCCTGCTCCTCCTGTCTTCCCCTACACTGACACTCAACCCTTTTGCTGCTATGCCTTTTCTCCACAGTGCTGAGCCTTTTTTTGGATGTTTGGGGTAGTTTGCGCTAAGGTCCCCATTGCTATTTGCCTACATAATGTACTCATACCAAATTTGTGTTTTGTTTCCAACATCCTGGGGATTCTAAAGGTGCCCAGGGTTTGTGGATTTCCTTAGAGGGGACCAAGAAAATAGCCAAAATACAGCTAAATTTGGGGGTTTTGAAAACAATGGAAACAAAGGGCTGCAGATGAAAGTGTCTGGCTTTTTCCCTGGAAATGACTTCAATAAATGGTTTGCAGTACTAAAATCACCATCTTCCCAGCTTTCAGGAACTGGCAGACCTGAATCAGAAAGGAAACATTTTCAATGTAGTTTTGGCATTTTCCTATTTTTGTGTGTTCAACCTCTGTCCTCTTAGTGGTAGAAATGGGTATGAAACCGATAGTGGACCCAGAAAGCTATACATTTCTGAAAAGTAGATGCAATTCTGAATTCACAAGGCATCATTTGTGTAGATCCTTCAAGGTTTTCCTGTAGAAAGTAACAGTTGAAAGAAAAAAATATTGAAATTGATTTGGAAAAAAACAGCCATTTGTGTCTACATTTTCATCTGTAACTTCTTCTAAACATGGCAGATTTTCATAATCAAGTTAATGTTAAGATGAAGGTGTGAAAAAATGTTTGCTTGAAGAAATTAATACCTGAATTGTTTTTTTCCACTGAGTTGACCAAATACTAGTAAACGTTTTCTTTTCCCATAAGAACTGCCTGCTAGAAAATGTTGAATTAGATATTGTTACAATGTAAAGTTTAGTGTGTGAGAAAGCAATGTTTCCAGGAACTAACAATGGATGCACGACACAAAATTGTCACCTGATGAGTCCGAGGATGGCAACAGGAGAAGAGGAGCCAATCATCGACGTGTGAAAGACAGTTTAGTTATATCTCAGATTTAAAGTTCTACTTTCATTGGACTGAATGTAAACGTACGATTCTTGGACCAATCACAATGTGGGAAGTGTTTTAGATGATTTTAACTTAGCCTGACTGCACCGAGAGGGGTGAGACTTATTTGGGTTTTAATTCTCCACCGATGAGGTGCACTCACCTTGATTTATTTGAGAGAATTCTATCTTTAACTTTATTATTTAGACTTTGGTACTAAATGCTCATCCTTAAACTATGCTTTATAAATGGTTCAGATAGCTTGGAGTCTCCTGTACTGAACCATTCCCTTTCATGGTCCAATGCTGATGCTGACCGAACAGATGTCCAATTGATGAAGACAGTCACAATTTGCTGATCCATACCGAGGAGAGGTATTAGACAAATGTTATTGGTTGATGTAATTTGTCTTTTGTTCTTAGGTACCAACCACTATTTTGATAGAACCATAGTTAGATGTCTTTCCAAATTTGCATTGACTAAATTGTTTTGCATGAAGCCCAAACATGCTGTTCTAATCATAAGGTTAGCTAGGAGACCCACAGAAAATGTTTGTAAATTATTAACAACAGTCAATGTCGTTTCTTTGCTGCATCTTAATGTATGCTATTTCCATTGTGCATTTATTCTTGTTGTTGATTTGTACTGTAATTCTAGAGTGAGTAACAATTCATGCTTTGGTTAAATTGAGATTCTTTAGAAGATTTGGTCAACCAGTGTTGTTTCTGTATGTATATCATTTGATTTTGAGACTAAGTTATGTGATGTTTGCCTTGTCAATATAGGGAAATAAACATCCTAACTTTTACAAGAAAGGTGTTGTATTCATGTCCAAAGGTGTCATGGTGCATGAGATTACTGACTTCAATATTTATTAATATTGCTGATTGATATTGTTATTGATTTGCATTGAAACTGAGTCGTATGGTGGGCTTTACTCTAAGCGCACTCAAAAGGTCCATCGAACCTCTAACGCGTCCCCTAATGAATTAAAGATAAGAACCCAAATAACGTCAGACACGCTAACAGGCGCTGGTGCAAGGGGAAAGAACAGGAATGCAACGTATTTATGAAATTCAGTGCATTCCTGCCCTTTCCCATTGGCGTAAGGCACAGCAGCAAAAATGACTTGTAACACTGCCCTACGCCAATTTTCAAAAATATGGGCCTTTATTTCCTGGGACAGGGACAATACTTGTTGCAAGTATTGAATATCTGCCCTTACATTATGCTGGCCCCAGAGAACTGGCCTGACAACATCTACATTTATATATTTAGAACAGGCGTGAGGTTGAACACAACCCAATATAGCTGACTGCCCCAAACAATGTAATACATATTATAGTGTAATGCTGAGGTCTTACATCAAAGACTAATGAAACACAAAGATGAAGACTGCATATAACACAAACCAGGAATATTAAGAAAAAGAAGGAGGGTGGTGTTTGTGGGTTGAAATAAATTATGCTATGTGAACTGCAACAAATCCTCATAGAATGAAGGCACATTAAGACATCTTACAGATAATTCAGAACTCAACTTGTATGGTTATACCTGTTTGCAAACCAGCCAATGCAATTTGCTCATCGACTGGTTTAAGAACATGGGTGCAATTTGCGACACAACCTATGTGCAAAGTGATTGCATGGCAAATTGTTCATCAGCAGAGGGTTGCAAAATAACATGATTATTAATTAGGCAGATCGAAATGTAGAGCCGCCTGCGATTGTCCGCAAATACAGGGATGGCAGCCTGCAAGGGACAGCAGACTTTCATCCCCATTACCAAATAGGAAACATTTTTTTTAAATAGCCTGTGTCCATTAAAGAGACTGTGCATGCTTTTGTGATGCAGCAGGTCTTCACTGTGAGAACTGATAGATTTGAAAGGCTTGCCAATACAATTGAGGTCACCACCAATTTGCACAATTCATTGTGAATCCACAGAGGGGGTAGATGCCTCTTTCACACATCCTCCTCCTTTTGATTTGGAATTTGAGATCATATGAGAATCTACCTAAGGCGTTCATACTTGTTTCTAGTATGCAGGAGCATAGCTTTCTTTGGAGTTTTTGGGGTGTTACACCCCCAAATAAATGTATTTCTGGTAACTTGTTGTGTACAGGTGCTTTCAGTCGGGAATGATGAGGTGTCTGTTGGATTTCACCAAGAACTGTTACATACATACAGACAAACATAAATGCACACAGTCTTGCCCTTTCTCCATTGTGAAAGCCTTCAAAAAGGTTACTATGTTTACAAAAGACTGTGTTTTTCCTCATTTAATACCCCTACCAATTTCCATTACTCTCCCTCAACTGCCATTTAAGCATCTCTCATGTGTCTTTACATTATATGTCAATGTGATTGTTGGGAAGTCCGAAGCTCAACCAACCCTCTCACCCCCAAGCCCCAATGTTATTGACCAAGCTATGCTCCTGCTAGTATGCTCATTTTTACATTTTTTCATTTTTTTCTCCATTTCCACATTTTTATGGTGCTACCTTTGCCTTGGTCCTGGTGAATTAGAGTGCTATGTTCAGTTTAGTCAGATAAAGACCCATAATAATTTGTGTGGATTAAGGTTAACCCATTTGCTGCCAAGCCTTTTCCCTCTCAGGTGCCAGGTCTTTTTTGGGCTATTTAGGGCAGTTTGCACTTAGGTCCTCTTAACTTTTTGTCCACATAAGCTACCCTTCCCAAATTAGCGTATTTTTTTCCAACATCCTAGGGACTCTAGAGGTACCCAGAGTTTGTGGGTTCCCCTGGAGTACACCCAGAAATTAGCCAAAATACTGCGACAGTTTTGTTTTTTAACAACAAATGGGAAAAAAGAGCTACAGAAGAAGGCTTGTGATTTTTTTCCATGAAAATGGCATCAACAAACGGTTTTTGGTGCTAAAATCAGCGTCTTCCAATCTTTCAGGAACAGGCAGATTTCAATCAGAAAATCAAATTCTTCAACACAATTTTGGCATTTGACTGGGACATACCACATTTTTACTATTTTTTGTGCTTTTAGCCTCCTTCCAGTTAGTGACAGAAATGGGTGTGAAACCAATGCTGGATCCTGGACAGTTAAACATTTCTAAAAAGTAGATAACATTTTACAATTAGCAAGGGGTCATTTGTGTAGATCCTACAAGGTTTTACTACAGAAAATAACGGCTTAAATAACAAATTATTGAAATTGAGGTGAAAAATCCAGCCATTTTTCTTCAAGTTTTACTCTAACTTTTTCCTGCCATGTCAGATTTTCAAAAACAATATACTGTTAAAGTCTGCCTGACTCTTCTGGTTGCGAAGATATGTAGGGCTTGTAGGTTCACCAGAACCAAAGGTACCCAAAGCCAATAACTGAGCTGCACCTTACAATGGTTTTTCATTGTGTATCAGGTATACAGTCAATTATTTGGTAAAATATAAAGAGTGACAAATGGGTATCAATGAAACCTATGTATTTCTGAAATGGGCACAAGATATGGAGTTTAGAAGCAGTGGTTATTTTTACATGTCAGAACTTGGGGGTACCCATACTAGTGTGTGAATTAGAGGACATTTCACAAAATGACTCCTTTCTTGCACACTGTCTTTTATTTGGAAGGTGCAAATGCAGAGAAATGCAAATGGTAATAACACCACAATTCTGTGTTACCCTCCATCTCCTGATTGAAATGGCACCCCACTTGTGTGGGTAGGCCTAGTGCCAGTGACAGCAAACAGCCCAAAACGCAATTTGGACACACAACATTCTTCACAAAAAAATGACCATTTCCACCCAGCTTTGCCTCAGTTCTCCTGACAAAAATAGAACTTCACCTGTGTGGGTAGGGCTAGTGCTTACGACAGGAAATAGCCCAAAATGCAACCTAACACTTCACATTTTTCTACCCAAAACTGAAACTTTTCTTGCAATGTGCCTGGTTGTGGAGTTTGGGCCCCAGCTCAGCCAGTGCCTATGGAAACCTAGCAAACCTTAAATTTTTGAAAACTAGACAGCCAGATAAATCCAGGTTGGGGTGACTTGAGTGGCTCTCACTAGGTTCTGTTACACAGATTCCCTTGCAACCTCAAAATGTGTCTTAAAAAAACATTTTCTGTCTATTTCTGTAATGGAACGTTCTGAAATCTGAGAGGAGCCACAAACTTTCTTCCACCCAACAGTCCCCAAGTCTCCCAATGAAAATGGTACCTCCCTACAACAGGAAACTGACTAAAATGTATTGTGGAGGCATCGGAATTATCTATCACAAAACAATCTGTTTTTGCAAGGGGGCCCATTTGTTTTTGGTCTGGACTCAGCGGCCATCTAGGGAAACCTACCAAACCCAGACATTTCTGAAAACTAGACACCCAAGAGAGGTAAGGGAGGTGCGTCTTGCATGGATCCTCCAGCATTTTCTTACCCAGAATCCCCTGCAAACCTAAAATTTTGCTAAACATCACATTTTCCTCACATTGTTGTGGGATCACTGTGCCGGCACTACCCAGCCTTCCCCTCAGTCTCCAAGTAAAAATGATGCCTCACCTGTGTGGGTGGGCCAAGTGCATGCAATAGGGAAGGCCCAAAAAGAGCACAATATTCATTGGTGCAGATGGGACAATGCTAGGTGGTAGGAATTTTGTGGATGTGTGCAGATTTTGGAAGTTTCCATCACAGAAATGTAGGGAAAACGATTGATTTCAGGCAAAACTGGCGGTTTGCAGGGTATTGTGGATAAGAAAATGGTATGGGGTGAATGTGAAGCACACCACCCTGACCTTCCCCAGATGTTTAGTTTCAGAAGTGTAGGTTTTCCCAGGTGGCAGCGTACTCAAGTCCAAAAAGTACAGCTGCTCACCATTTCAAGTGGAACAATATTGGGAGTTAGCCAGTCTCTCTTGGCCCGGATGTAAAATCAAAACCCAAAATGTCCTCTTTCTCGCCATTGGGATGAGATGCTTTAGTCTTTGGGGGAGCAGTAAGACTGTTCCGCCTTCCGCTGGGGTGGGGGCATAATCATGCGCATCATGGAGGCAGCCTCCACCACTCTATTTTATTTTCTATTTTTTAATTTCCTGGCATCTAGTGGGCTCTCGCCCCCCGAGGGGGAGGCAGGGGTAATTACCTCATCTGCCCCCAAGGGGATACAAAGCCTTTTTCCACATTTATTCAGGGTGGGTCATGGCCATGCCTCCATCCCTCTTTTGTTTTTTTTTAATCTTCCCTGGTGTCTGGTGGACTCTCTGTCCCATGGGTGTCAGATCTGAGGTTATAATCCTTATCTGACCCCCTGGGAGGACAGAAAAGCTGTTGACTTTTTTGGTGAGGTGGGAACATTGCCATGCCCATTCTGGGAGGCCACTACCCGCACACCAACAAAACACATACCATGGGGTCTAGTGGGATTTCTGCCCTCCCTGAGCAGGCAGATCAGAGGCTATTGCCCCATTTGCCCCCAGGAGGCCAGAAAGGCTGATTGATGCCAAAAAGTATACAGGGAGCAAAAGCCCTTGCCCAAGGGGACACTGAAACTTCCTGGTATATAGTGGAGTGGATTCCTGCTTGGGGATCACCCGTCTGGGGCGATCCCCAAGAAGGGGTCCACTTGGAGGGATACCATTAGAAATGGGAGATTCTCCCCTTTCCAATGATACCACTCCCATCTGTATAGGTGCTCAGGTGGCTGAGCTAGCCCACATGTAGAGAAAGTGAAATGGGCCAATTGGCTCAGAAATTATGTCAGCATGCCACAAGTGCTGATCATCAATTTTCCGGAAAACCAAAAGTGTGTTAGGAGGTGGGTAACAGCTTCTAGCTTCCAAGAGTGCCAGCACCAGACAGATTTCCTGACTCATGTGCAAGGACGGCTGGGAGCCATCCAACAGACAAGAGCACTGAGGCGAAGGATGGTTCCCAGCTGTATTCCATATGCAAGGGGGTAAAGGCAGCCTTGCACAATGAACATCCTTGCAGAGATGATTGTGTATTTTCTAGGATTTATACTGGAAGCATACACTTCCAGTAAAATCTCTTATGACTAGACAAACATAGAAGGACTCCATATACAGGATGGGTACTATGAACGTCAGCACAAAAGCAATGTGTTTTTTTTTTTTTTTAAGAAATAAAAACATTTCTTTTTGTTAGAACTTGCTACTGACTTTGTTAGTAAATCAGTCTTTTGTATCAGAAACAGTGGGTGTTTGCACTGTAGTACCCACAAATTCACTTGATGGAAGGTGACTCAAAACAGGGCAAAGAGCTCTTTTCATTGAAAAAGGCTACCTTTGAGCACAAATTATTGTTTGCACTGCAATGTAAATACCAATGTTACTTTGCATCACTTTGTGATATCACAATGTCTTAGGAAATCTGGGTTTCAGTGATTGTCTATCTTAGTTATGGATATAGGCCCAGACTTATGGGCTTACTGGTGCAGGGCAGAGCAGCAAGTCATCTTGTCAGACCAAGTCAGAAGGCAGCACACATAGAAACGAGGAGAAATAAATGAGAGCTAAATATCTTTCTCCTTGTTACTCCTCGCCTGAGGAAGTATAGGATTTTGGCACATTCACAGGTTTACCAGAGTTTGTAAATCTGGGAACGCATCAAAAACCATGGGAGTTGCGTGGAAACAACATGCAACACCTATGGAATGGCTCCCAAGAGCAGAGTAAGGCAATGTAGCTATTTGCACTGTGTTGCCTTACTCTATATTTTTGAAGCCATTCAAAGACCCTCGACTGGCAAAGATGGCACTCTGTTGCAGTTGTAGCAGAGTACCTACTCTGCCAATATCTAAATGAGCCCCTGGGCCAGAAAACCCCTTCAAAATCCATCTTACATTGGTCAGGATTGCAAGCTCACTCCCTGAGGTATGGAATGGTTTGACAAAATCTGCAAGAGCTATATATGTTTTCCAGACAGACCCTGCCCCAAGCAGAAACTACAGCTCCATTACCCCTTATTCTTCCACCATGGAGGGCACACAATCCCACCTTTAGTGATCAGTGGCATCTTTGGACATGACATTTGTGGGGGGGCATACAAAGGACCATTAATAAAACTGGTGGGGCCAACTACAACTGGTAACTGTGAAGAATGAGGGTGTCAGAGAGGGTGTGGTATAAGGTCCTTAGTTGCCGTCTTCGGAGCTGGGGGACCTAGGTTTGAATCTCGGCGTCGGCTGACCATCCTGTGATTCTTGGCAAATCACTTAGGGCCTCATTACAAACTTGGCGGGCGGCCACCGCTGGGACAACCATGCCGGTAAGCTGCTGGTCCTGGCGTTGTGACTGCGGCGCTTCCGCCGTGGTCGTAATCCGCAAGATTGTACCGCCAGCCTGTTGGCGGTACAATCTCCAAAACAGCCCTGGGGGTCTTTGTTGACCCTAGAGGGTTGTAATGAGGCCCTTAATCTCCCTGTGACTTGAGACCCTCACGGGTTATTTGCTGCAATTTACAATCCGGGATTTATTTTATTTATTTTTATTTTAAGAATGTTTGTACATGTACTTGTTAGTATATATTGATACCAGTATATATCTATATAAAGACATTTTTTTAACATTTTATGTAAATATATAGACAAATATGTTTCCTCAAACAATTGCCAATTTTACATATCAATATGTGTCAAAGGCATGGTGCTAACAGCTGTGATGGTGGGGCCCAAAGGAGGCCAGACTAAAGGAATCCGCTAAGGCCCCAAAGCCTCCCCAGAGACACCAGTGTTAGTAGTAGATTGGCTCACAGCACAATTCCACCTCACTGACTGAACTACTGTGTGAGAAAATTTCATTTGCAAAGGTAGTATCCCCCCATTGCTTATTCTGTCATAGTCAGACTTTTGCATGTGCAAAATCTTTCATGATACTTCAGATACTTTGTGTCTAAATGTTGTATTGCTTAAGATTCACCTGCACAGCCTGGTCAGTTCCTGAGCTCAGCTCTTTTATGATGATTCCTTTATGTAAATGCTGTACCCTTCACTGCTTTATAATACATTACAATATAATCTACCAGTGCATAAATCAAAGAAGAAACTCTATTGCTTAGAGCAGAATGTTTTAGACACTTTTACCACATTCCACTTCCAGGTTCAACAGTTCATTTGCTTGTTTTATTGGGCAAAGCAATGTGTCCAGTAGCCTGATTGCTTAGAGCTTGGGAGCCATTTACCTCCTCATCGGCCTAGAAATAAGAAACCAATATATTTCTAGTGTCTTGTATGATATTGTATAAATAGGCACAGTTGAGAAGAAAATGTATATTTCAAACTGTTTTAGGTGACAATTGATCAATGCCTTCTTGACATTAATTCACATGCTGCTTATTATATGTTTCAAACCAATCTGATACAAACATGGCAATTTACTTACATTGGTCATAGTACAAATAGGGAGCACTGTCCCACACTGTGCTATGTATCACTGTTAACTGGTTGTGCCGTGTGCAGGTCAGGTCAGTGCACCCTTTACTAGTCAGTGCACTGTTCCTAATGCAAAAACACTCATGATCCTGCACTGGAAACTGCACATTAGTGAAAGGTGGACCGGTTTTTCACTGAGTACACAGACCCAGGCTCATGGGTAAGATGGGCCAAGTATTGAAGTGAGTGACTGCATGTGCCAGCCAGAGAGTCCGTCAACGTTTTCAACCTCTAAAGGTTGAAATCTATTACGATGAACAAGATCAGAGATGTGGGGAACCTAAAATGTTAAGCTATTAATGCAACATGACTTTAGATTGGGGGGTTGAGGTCGGTGGAGAAAACCTTGAGGTAAACCTGCTATAGGACTACTTCAAATAGGCAATATTTGACTATGAAACAACAAATTATTCACAAGACGCCATCTCCTTAAATCAACTACTTCGCAATCCCCATCAAACACTGTAGAAAAGCCATCCAGGCCACCCTCCTTGCTAACTATATTGGTCAGTGCTAAAAACATGAAAATGAAGGTGTCTTAACAACTAGCGTTTAACCTTCTTTTTCAGCTGAGGAGCATTTTCACTAGTGGCAGAAGGAAGAGGTGGTGTAGCTGCAAGAACCATGACATATGGACAGGATGCAGAGGGCAAGATGAAAGTAGGCAATGGACAGTTAGGTCTGTGTGTGTGATCCTGGGCACCATGCAAATGTGCCCTTGCCTAAGGCGAGTTCTTGTTTATCAATGAAAAAACAAACATTGTTAAAATCACTGATAGTCAAAGAGTTCACTGCTGCATTCAAAGTGTCAGCTGGAGTCGATAACAAAGGAGGTGGAGATGGGGGCAAAACACCTTGTGACATATATTTCTTATTTTTCTAAACCTGTGTTGTGTCATTTGTAGTGTTTTCATCAAGTTACTGTGTGTGTTGGTACAAATACTTTGCAGCTAGAACTCTGAAGTTAAGCCTGCCTGCTTGTGCCAAGCTACCAAGGGGGTGAGCGGGGGTTAGCTGAGGGTGATTCTCCTTTACCCTGACTAGATTGAGGGTCCTTGCTTGGACATGAGGTAACCTGACTGCCAACCAAAGACCCCATTTCTAACATTGGTGATCAGAAGGCCTTCTTCAAAGGAAAGTCTCTCTTGTTTGTGAGTTTCTGCCTTGCCCATGCCAGGCCCCAGACACACACCAGAGGGATGTAGACAGCTCTTTCAGGTGTAAGTGACCACTCCTCATCAGGATATGCAGGCTACACCCCAGCTCCCTTTGTGTCACTGTCTAGAGAGAGGTGCAAACAGTCCAACAGTCAAACTGACCCAGACAGGTAATCCACAGAAAGGCACAGTCACAGAATGGTTTAAGGAAGAAAGGGCCAGATGTAGGTAGGAAAAATTTAGCGAGTCGGAAATTGCGAGTCGTTGCGACTCGCAATTTCCGACTCGCTAAATGGTATCCAAGAAGAAAACGTGACTTCAATTTGCGACTCGCAAATGAAGTCGCACCGCAGATTGCGAGTCCGCTGTTTGCGAGGTCGCTTTTTGCGACCACGCTAAAAACGAACATGCAATTTGCGAGTGGGTGTCTCAAATTGCGACTGTGCTGCAAATTGAATGCAGGTGCAGCAGAACACTCTGGAAAACACTTCCTGGCTCTTGATGATGACATCACAGCCAGGAAGTTTACAAATACACCTGGGAGGAGGGAGGACCACACCCATTTTCAACTGCTACACTGCAAACAGAGAGAACAGCAGCTACCATGGCTGAGACACCAAGGAAGCGCAAACTGAAATTTGCAGAGAAAGAGCTGAAGGTGCTGACAGAGGAGTGCTGCCAGCACCATGACCAACTTTTTGGGAGGGCAGCCCTCACTGTGCCAGAGGTGGAGAAGAGAAGAATCTGGACGGACATCCAAGACAAGGTGAACTCCCTGGGTGTCAGCCACTGGAGCATAGAAGAATGTAAAAAAAGGTGGTATGACCTGCGCTCCCGGACCAAGGAGAGGGTGGCAGAGCGGCTCCGGGAGATGAGGGGCACTGGAGGGGGACCGTCCACAATACCACCACCCACACCCCTGGAGGAAAGAGTTGAGGAGACCCTGGAGCTAGAGGCAGTGTGCGGGATGGGAGAGCTGGATACTTCAGAGCCAGAACCATCAACCGGTGAGTACCATGAGACATGCATGTACACCTAAATATGCCATACCCCCACCCACCTTGTACACAGTAGCATGCACAACAGAAATAGCTCCATTTCAGAGTAGCAACAACCAGAATGGTGCATTATGGGCAATGTAGTCAAGTAGGCAGTTGATAGGCAACAGTTTATTAGGAAGTTGATAACAGATGGTAGATACTGACAGTGTGTTCCCTATGTCCCACAGGTCTCCCACAGGACACCCCTGCCAACCAAAGCATCCAGGGGCCACGGGTCAGCCACCAGCCTGCAGACGAGTCAGGACCAGCCACCACAGAGACCTGCACCACCAACACACAGTCCCCTCAGGATGCACCGGTTGCCATACTGGTGAGTGAGCCAGCACCTGGTCCCAGCCACAGTGCCACTGTAGGTGACACGGAGCCTCCACTGCGTCGCAGGCGACGTGTAAATGTACCACCAGAGCCGCAGGCTGAGTCAGGGGACGCCTCCATGTCGCACGCCGAGGCTGCACTCCTACGGAGTCAGCGCCTGCAAACACAGGAGATACAGAGAATTTCAGGGGCAATGCGGCACATGGAGCAAAACCAAAGCAGTGGTATGCAGCTGGTACACACAGAGCTGCAACAACTGAACACACATGTGGGCGACCTTGCACTCTCCATGAGACAACTGGTGGCGGAACTCATAACAGAGAGAGAGGGTGCAAGGCGTCCTGACAGGCAGCTAATGCACCGGCTGGACCGAATGTCTGCTCCCATAGTCAGGCTGGCTGTGAACACTACTAGCCTTTCAAGGCGCACGGTCAGCCTCCAAGTAGACATGGGCCACTTTGCCAGTGATGTGGCACGTGGACTGGGACGTCTCAGCCATGCCGTTGATATCATGGAAGCACGGCAGGTGGCAATGGGCGCGGCTGACACGCCGTAGAATAGCGAGGAGGGCTCCACCATCAGCAGTGTCTCAGCCAGTGACACCAGGGTGTTGCGCAGTGGAAGCGCAAGGCAGGGCACTGCTGAGACACCAGGTACCAGCCATGCTGGCCGAGGCCGGCGTAGAATATGAGCTCCACACTGCCGTGGGGTAGAGGCACATGAGGTCAATGTGTCCTCATGCCAGGTGGACTGTTACACCCCTGAACTGTTGTCAATGTATATCATTTTTTTTGGTGCACAAAATAAATCACTTGTTAGTTCCACTTCACACCTGGACTCTTTGTGTGTGACATTAGTTAGTGTGGTGACAGTTAGCATGTACCTTCCAAAGTATTGGTTTGCAATGTGGTCCCGTCTCAGTCTGCCTTGATTTGCAATGCTTCTATCCCCATGATGGCGATGTGGTAGCTCTTGCTCTTCATCCTCCAAATCTGGGCCTTCTGGGGTCAGAGGTAGCCCACGTCTGGTGGCAATGTTGTGCAGGATAGCGCATGCGCCAACAATCTTGAAAGCTGTTTTTGGAGTGTACTGGAGGGCACCTCCACTTCTGTGGAGGCATCTGAATCTTGCCTTCAGCAGTCCAAAGGTCCTTTCGATTATATTTCTGGTCCTCCTATGTGCACGGTTGTATCGCAGGGTTTTATGATGGTTAGTATTTTGGGATGAAATGGATTTGTATGGTTCAGGGGAGCTAATCAGTTCTGGGTTAGAGGGACTTTTATTAAGGATCTGGGATTCCTTTTTATTTTTTAAAGGATGCCTAGATTTTTAGGGGTTAGTGGAGTTTCAGGGTTCATGGTTCGGACTGGGTAATGAGTGGGGCATTTAGGGTTTCATGGTGTGTTTTGGTTCAGCGTTTTAGGTTTTTCTAGGGTTCAGAGATGAGTTTTATAGGATTAATATGATTTTTGGAATTTGTGACTGGGTAGAGTTTTGGGAGGTAAGGGGTAGTTTTAGGTTTATGGTGAGCATTTTGTTACAAAATTTTAGATTTCTTTTTGTTTCTTTTTTTATGGGTTAATGGGATTTTTAGGCTTTGGATATAAGTATAAATTGTGAGGGCAATGGAGTTGTATGATTTAGGCATATTATTTCTGACATCTAGTTATTATTATTATTATTATTAGTAGTAGTAGTAGTAGTACTAGAGGTAGTAGAGGTAGTAGTAATAATAGTAATATGCTAGTTATTTGATATAACTGACTATCATATAATTGATATTATTAGCAGTAGTATTTATTAGTAGCAATACTGGTATTACTAATTAAACAAAATTATTATTATTTTAATTTATTACAATTATTTTTACAATAACTGTTGGGAAAGAATGTAATTATTGCAATAATGAGTTTAAAAAGAAGTACACAAACACGTTCACACACAAAGCCACACACACATATTTACATCATATACACAAACATATATTTAAAAAAGCATTTGTGTCTGATGTGTAGTGTTCCAAACTCAACAAACCACTGAAATTAACCTTGTATAGTTATCTCTAGTAACTTTAACTCATGCCCTAAAATAACTATAACTCACAGCCTCTCTATGCTGACTTGTCATCGATGTTGTCACTTCATGTTGTCAATAATGTCATAGATCCTGTCAAGAGTGATGTAATATGTGGGATAATTAGCAGTCTATGGTGAGGGCACAGGTTATAGTTTCTGTCAGGTCCTGAACTTTCCATTTAGGTATAAAATTACTTTTTGAGTGAAATTCTAAAGTGTCCTCATGTAAGGAAAAATATCATTGCAATTCCTAACTTATGTCACTTTTTTAACATAAAGTAATATTTTATTGCCATACTGTTAGACCTGTCACCCTGAGGGTGGTTTTCCCCAAAACTTTTTGGATTCTTCCTCCATTTTTGATGATCTCATATATTCTGGCCCTAGGACTCTGTTCACTTTACCACTGCTGACCAGTGCTGAAGTGCATGTGCTCACTCCCTAAGACATGGTAATATTAGCTTTTTATCCCCAGGTGGCATATTTCATTTACTAATAAGTCCATAGCGAAGTGGTATTGCAGTTACCCAGAACCTGTTATTTAAATGCTACTAGTGGGCCTGCAGCACTGACTGTAACACCCATGTAAGTACTTCCTTTAAACATTTCTCAGGCCTGCCATTGCAGCCTGTGTGCAGGTTTTCAACTGCCATTTCAGCCTGGAAACCTAACCTTTTGCCAGGGCCAAACCTTAATTTTTAGGCCGAGCCTAGCCAGCGACTGCCCTGTCATATAACGACCTGTTGATGATAGTTTGTGGGCTTACATACCGCCCATCTTTGTTAATTGGCTGTTTCCATTGAGGCTCTTTATTTCCGCTTTCCATGTACCGATGCCATGCATTAGTCATGCTTTTCCTGTTTTTACTCCTCCACAAGTGGAGCGACCAAGTACTCGATAAATACTGTATACATTGTACAACATGTGTTTTGGACCTAATTTTTTCTTAGCCCAGGGTGCTCATAGCAGTTGGCAAGCACAGTGCTGCCTCTGAGCAGCCAACACTCCCAAAGGCGGACTTTCAGTCTTTCTCTCCGTTATGTTTCCCGGGATTTAATTGTTTCCTGCTGTGTGCATTGGTGTATGTTCAGCTTCAGTGACCAACTGTGCCTCCGCTCTCATGCCCAACCACCACCATCTGTCACTACCTGCTCAGTACGACCCCTCACAGCTCTCCTCCTGCACTGGTGCTTTCTTTATGTTGTGAAGAGGAAGATAGAAGCTTTTGTTTTCGAACTGCATTCCTGTAGGCATGCAAACTGTGGTCTCTACTTTCATGGGTGTGGTTTAAACATTAGGTTGCCGTTCATTTCCTGGCCCTAACATGGCTGTTCCTGGAGTGATGCCCAGGCTACTGGCAGAGTACGGTGAGTACTCATTTCTGGGTAGAAATTACAGGGCACATGATAGCACTGCGCCTCACATGACATCTGTGGGGGGTCAGAGCAGAGTGATGCCACCTGGGAAAGGCCTAAGATGCTGGAGGAGATCCGCAGCAGCAGTGGGAACTGGTCACTGCCAGCTGACGCTAGAATGAGTACAAGTCCAATTTATGTGGCAAAAAAAGTCCAACTATGCATTTATAATGCCAACAGCTCTAACTCTTGCAAATGAGAGACCTATTGCATTGCAAATGCTTATTAATATATAATGTCACCCCTTCGGTAGGCCATAAACAGCCGTAAGGGCAGGGTGCAATGCATATAGAAAGTAGGACATGTAATTTTGAGTTTTACATGTCCTGGTAGTGAAAAAAATTTAAATACATTTTCACTACTTCAAGGCTGACAACTCCCATGGGATAAGATTTGAGTTACCTTATAACAGTTAATAAGTTGTAATTTCCAAATGGTACCAGGTAACCAGTGCATATTTGGTGTATTTAGAAATGGAATGGAAAGTCCCAACTTATGGTGAAGTCGGATTTTATGTTGCAATTTTGCAAATGGCATTTTTAGAGTTGGTAGTTTCCTGTGTTAGCCATTTAATGACTGTAGCCTGTCTCTGGGTCACTTAACTGGGTGTAGCTGACAGTTGGCCTTTCTGTATTCCTCCTAGACAGCCACACACAATAGAGGGCTAGGTGTGCCTGAATGGCGATTACTGGCATATTGGGAGGGTGGAACCGGGCACAGCCCTATCTACATTTGATAGGGCTGTGCCCTGCTTCCACACAAAGGGTTGCATAACCCCTGTAGTTAATATGGAGCCGGGGTACAGGTGGCAGAAAGCCTACGCTCTCCAAAGGGAAAACCTTAGAATATTCTCCCATTCCAAAGCTTCTCCCACTTCAAAAGAGGCCCCTGATATAAACATTTGACATCAGACATTGTCTCTTGAGTACACTTTTGGACCTTTGAAGACTTTGCTGGGAGGAAGGACTGGTAAGCTGCTGAAAGGACTGCCACAATGCTAGACTGTTGCCCTACTAGACAACTGCCTTGCTGGGATGCTGCCCTGCTGCCTTTCTTCCCTCTTTCCTGAATCAGAGGAATTGGACATGCAGCTGAACCCAGGATTCCCAGAGTGGCTCCAGCGGCTAATCTGTTGGCTTCCTGTTCACAGCCACAGGGACAAACCAGGCTCCCAAACACCTGAACCAACACCCAGAGCCAGATGCAGTATGCACCTGCCCCCCTGGTGGTGCCCCTCAGTTCCTGGACCCTTGGTGTGGCCTCAGTAGAGCTAAATTGAAGATTTTGAGCACTTTGTCATGCTGACACGCCCATTCATGTCAAAATGTTGTTGCTTGCACCACTGCCAGCCAAAGGGAAGTTCCATCAACCTGACCCTTTGTGCTACAGCATAGTCCATTTGCAGGGACAGCCTCAGTGAAGCTCAGGCTCTACTGCATGAGATGACAACAGAACCTTCTTGCTACTGTGACAGCCGTCCTCAATGCAAGCTAGCTCTTCTCTCTGCAAAAATTACTGTTAAACCTGTCAGCCTTAGGGTGGTCTTCCCACAAACTTCTTGCAAGTTTGCCTCATATCTTTTTGTTGGTTTTAGGACTTTGAGCACCTTTCCACTGCTGACCAGTGCCAAGTTGCATGTGTTTCTCCCCTAAGCATGGTAACATTAGTATATACAAAATTGACATATTTGTTTTACTTTTAAGTCCCTTGTAATGTGGTACACCCTACACTCAGGGCCTGTAAATTAAATGCTACTAGTGGGCATGCAGCACTGTTAGTGCCACCCACTTAAACATGCCTCAGGCCTGCAACTACAGAGCCTGTGTGCGCAGTTTCGACTTGCCGTTTAAAACCCCTTGCCAAGCCTTTGAACTTCCCTTTTATTACATATAAGTCACCCCTAATGTAGGCCCTAGGTAGTTCACAGGGCAGGGTCCTATGTAACTAAAAGGTAGGGCATGTACTTCGAATTCCATCGAAGTCAGCCGGAACTTATGACTTTCTCACGGTCTCTCATGACCAGATAGCTATGAGTAGCGATTTGGGGTTATTGGCTCTATTGTCACTAAACTTTAAAATTGCATACCTCAGATTCTACTGATTGGATTTTTGTTGATGTAGTTGTCTTGAATTATTTATTATTTTTTTCTCTATTTTTCTAAAGTGTTGTGTTTTCACATTATTAGTGGTTGAAGAGCTACATAAATACTTTACTCTAAGTTAAACCTGATTGCTTTGTGCAAGCTACCAGAGGGTTGAGCACAGGTTAAATGTATGCTTTGTGCTTCATACTCTTCCTAAGGATTGAAGGTTGCTGCTTGACAAGGGGTTCACCACCCTCAACCAGTAACCCAGTTCCTCACAGTGGGAATCTGCTATGTCTGTAATGAAGACAGCTTTAAGCTTGTGATATGTGATGATGTATGTCAGGACGAGCTGGAGTATGTTTTCTGTAGTTTGAGGGTGTGTGTTGGTTAATGGAATTTGAATGAGGTTGGGTCTGTGAGTTGTTGTTTTGCTTTCCTTATCTTATCTTATGACCGAGCTGACAAAACTTCTCTGGAATGCACTTCTTAGTTTCAAGAAGACATTTATTATTATTACTTCACCACAAGGTTCCTGAAAGACAAGATTAGTAGGTTCGAAGCAAACGTTTAGAAGTAGTTGCAGCAATGAAAGCAAAATATATCAAAGTACTTCTCAGTTGAAATGTACACAGCAAATACATGTGATTATATTATAGCATAACTTCAAAGCAAAGAAAAAAAGTCAAAATTTAATCACCGTAGGGCCTAGCACTGCTTGTCATCCTTCTCATGCCTGCAAGTTGATGACTCAACTGTGAGAAGGAGATTTTCCATCCAAACAGGTGGCCAGGCAGCTGACGTCCGCTCCTGACTGAAGTCCTGGAGAATCTCCCCTTGCTGCTGCCCAGGGACACCGTTAAAAAAGCCTGGCCCCTTCCTCTCAGACTCGGGAAATAGAACAAGCCATTGGAGATTGGCCAGATCTCCTAAGCCTCTCCTCTTCCCAAGGCTCAGCAAAAAGGAAAACACCAAATATACGCTCTCTTATCACGTTAGGGTTTGTGTGAATTCAATTCGAAAACCACAGCTTGGTCTACCATTTGGAAAAACACAGCTCATCTGCAATGTCTCAACTGTAATGTCTAACTCCATGTTAAAGCCAATAGGCAGCTAACCTAAATACCAAATGTAACGTCTCATGCCAAGTTAAAGCCAATAGGCAGCTAAACTGAATACAGAATGTAATGTCTAATGCTATGTTAAAGCCAATAGGCAGCTAACCTAAATACCAAAGGTAATTTCTAATGCCATGTTAAAGCCAATAGGCAGCTAAACTGAATACAGAATGTAATGTGCTCCTGATCAACATTGAACAACTAATATGCGCAGGGGTGAAACACAAAGTCATTGGTCAAACGCAATTAATGGCATAACATCTCCACCCTATGACCATACACTTTTGTTTACATACCTCTTATTTCAAACAACAACAAAAAACATTATAAGCAAATCAGATTTGAATGATAAAAGCAATCACTGTAAAGCAATGGAAGTGGATTAGCATATTAATCTCATATCCTTTCAAATCAGATACATCTACAATGAGAAGACTGAAACTTATATACTCTGATTGGGATAATAGTGTCTCTAAAACAGAAAGTTGATGTAGCATGCATTCTACTCATGTAAAGGTACACGGTCCACCTGGAAGGTTTGCTGGAATGTAAGTGAAAGTCAGGTTTCCACACGTAAAAACACAGTTAACTGGCAATGTTGCTTAGTTCCAGTGGAAGAATGTAATCAAACAAGTTGACAAACTTTATATTGATTCCATGTAGAACTTGAACTGAAGGTGCCAGTTGTGCAAAATGGATCCATGGGGTTTGTACTTTAATCAATCAGGTTCAGGTTGGGGGGGGCGGTCCCTCTCCCGACCCCACGTGCACACACCCGAAGGGAGACCACACATCACACTCATGGTCAGTGGCGAGTCGTGGTAGGATATGCAAAAGAAAAAAGTATGACTTTTGTTGCAAATAACATTTGTCATTTGGAATGTGCCTTTCTTCTTCCTTTCCTTGTTTTATAATCAGCAGGATGTTATTGGGGCCATTTGTTATCATTTCTGCAGGTTCTGGAGGGTCATTTGGAGATTCAAACCACACCCTAGCACTGAGGTTTTTATCTGCTGCACCACAGCTTTCCTTTCCTTGCACTGTCAGAAGGGCTGGGGCAGACTCCTTCTTTACCAAACCTCCATTCAATGCCCTTTTGACAAGTTGGGCAATTCTGTCTCCAATCTGTATGAATAAATCAGATTATCTTCTAGTTATCAGCATCATTTTGATTTCGACTTGGTAATCTGCAGCAATCACTCCCCCTAAAACCTGATCAATATGCCATTTCTGTCCTGGTAACTTTCCTCTCCACAACAAATCTTTGACTGTTTGTGAGACAGATCTCTGTTGTGCTTGCTGACAAATAGAACATTAAAAAATCACTGTTTTTATCAAATCTAGGGGAATGTGCCTCACCCTAATCTCTGCCCACCTGTAAATGGCTTTTTCTCCCAGATGTCCAAATTTTTGGTGCGCCTACTTAGCCATCCCCACCAAGTCAGAATTCTGGGTTGACACTTCTGTCTCTGAAATTTTGGCTTTAACATCTGCAAGGGACTTGAACCAGTTATGTACAAGCCATGTGGAAAACCAAACGGCTAAACCATTGGCAGTGAACCAAGAATCAGTGTAAAAATGCCACGTCTCAAGCAGCTCTTGCTTTAAAGTCAGACATACATTGTACAACTCTGCATATTGGTTACTTTTTCCTTCTCCTGTGGTAGACAACAACTTTTCAGTAACTGAATTGTATGACACTGCTTTCCATTGTCTTTTAGTACTCATGCATTTCAATGAATCATTAGTCAAACAAACAAGTTTTTTTATCCTCAGATGGCACAAATTCAAATGGTGCACTCAATTTCACTGGTGACTCTTTTACCTGTGATACTCCCTGCATCCTCTCCTTATCCTGAAAAGGGGCTTGTGACACCTGTTCATGTAGGGCTGCGGTGACTCGAGCCCTGTTTTATATGTACCAGATCCAGTGTATGATACTGGCCTCTTGTGCCTGACCTATAACTGTGAGATTTAGGTGAACTCATCACCCACTGCATGATTGACAGCTCAGGTTTCAGAATTACATTATCATTTAATGTCATTTGCTCAATATTCACTAGAGCCCAATAAAAAGTCAAAAGCTGTTTTTCAAAAGGAGTACAGCGCTCCACAAAGTCAGATAGTTTTCAAATCCAAAGTTCGAGGCGCCTCTTGTCTTCCCCTGATTCTGATTTACATGTAAATCAGTGTTTCCCTCTTGCACTGCGCACAAATCTAAAGTCTGTTGAATTCTATTTTCTGGATTCCACTGAATTCCCAGAGACTGCACATTTTGCAACAGTACTGCTTCCTTGTCTGAATTAATTTTAAACATCGTACTTTGCAAAAGTGGTCTGAAAATAACATTCTCAACTTCATGCTCAGTGTAATCTTTCAAGGAATGCACTTCAAATGCCAACAACTGTGGGCTGCTCTGCACACGGAGATCTACTCTCTGCTCAAGAGGTTCACACTGGCCCCCACCTTTTTTAACCTTCTCATTACTGGAATGGGAAAAGACAGATTCTCCTATAATAGTTTTATAGATTTCAGCATTACCTTGCAATAATTTGTCCTGGCTAATTTGCTCACGTAAATTCTTATTTTCATGTTCTAACTGCTTACATCTCTCATGCATTTTTCTGTAAGCAGACAAAAGTATCCAAACCCTTCTGTCAAGAACAAAAGGAACATCATTTCTTTCAAAAAATACATTTTCAAGGTGTGAAAACACTTTTGCTTTATCCAAGCACTCATCCCAAGACTCACAAAGTCCTGATAAACAAGAAAACATGTTTCTCACAGCACCATAAGGCAGTTTAACTTCACATGCATTTTCAAACATGGTCTGTCGTGCTTCTTTAATTCTCTAAACAACAAAAACGATTACACTTTTAAATAGTGCACTTCCAATCTCTAACTCGACTCCCAGACTGTCGACTAACGCCAAAATGTTTTGCTTTCCTTATCTTATCTTATGACCGAGCTGACAAAACTTCTCTAGAATGCACTTCTTAGTTTAAAGAAGACATTTATTATTATTACTTCACCACGAGGTTCCTGAAAGATGAGATTAGTAGGTTGGAAGCACACATTTAAAAGTATTCGCAGCAATGAAAGCAAAATATATCAAAGTACTTCTCAGTTGCAAAGTACATTGCAAATACATGATTATATTATAGCATAACTTCAAAGCAAAGAATAAAAGTCAAAGGGGGTCATTACAACCCTGACGGTCTTTGACCGCCAGGGCTGTTTTGGAGGAAGCACCGCCAACAGGCTGGCAGTGCTTCCAGGGGAGATTACAACCGCAGCGGAAGCGCTGCATTCGCACTGTGGTCGCACTGCTGGGACCAGCGGTTTCCCACCACTTTTGTCCCGGCGGGAGTAATCCTCCAGGGCAGCGCTGCTTGCAGCACTGCCCAGGGGATTACAAGTCCCCCTCCCGCCAGCCTTGTCATGGCAGTAAGAACCGCCATGAAAAGGCTGGCAGAAAGGGGAGTCACGGGGCCCCTGGGGGCCCCTGCACTGCCCATGCCACTGGCATAGGCAGTGCAGGGGCACTCTGCCACCGCTCGTGCAGCTTTTCACTGTCTGCTGGGCAGAAACCAGGTTTCCGCCCCCGGCCCAGCAGGGATTATGGCCGTGGCGGGAGTGCGGCTGCATTGGCGGACGCCTGGCGGTCCAACCTTGGTGGGCGGCTGTAATGAACCCCAAAATGTCATCACCGTAGGGCCTAGCACTGCTCGTCATCCTTCTCATGCCTGCAAGTTGATGACTCCTGTTCAACTGCGAGAAGGAGATTTTCCACCCAAACGGGAGGCCAGGCAGCAGACGTCCGCTCCTGACTGAAGTCCTGGAGAATCTCCCCTTGCTGCTGCCCAGGGACACCGTTAAAAAAGCCTGGCCCCTTCCTCTCAGACTTGGGAAATAAAACAAGCCATTGGAGATTGGCCAGACCTTCTAAGACTCTCCTCTTCCCAAGGCTGAGCAGAAAGGAAAACACCAAATATACGATCTCTTATCACGTTAGGGTTCGTGTGAATTCAATTTGAAAAACACAGCTTGGTCTACCATGTGGAAAAACACAGCTCATCTGCAATGTCTCAACTGCAATGTCTAACTCCACGTTAAAGCCAATAGGCAGCTAACCTAAATACCAAATGTAATGTCTAATGCCATGTTAAAGCCAATAGTCAGCTAAACTGAATACAGAATGTAATGTCTAATGCCATGTTAAAGCCAATAGGCAGCTAACCTAAATACCAAATGTAATGTCTAATGCCATGTTAAATCAAATAGGCAGCTAAACTGAATACAGAATGTAATGTGCTCCTGATGAACATTGAACAACTAATATGCGCAATGGTGAAACACAAAGTCATTAGTCAAACACAATTCAATGGCATAACAGTTGTGAGGCTATTGTATTTGTGTATATATGGCCTTGGTGTGATGATGAGGATGGGTACTAAGGAGAGATAGGTTAAGCATCATGTGAAGCCTGAATATCGACCACAGAATATCGATGGGCCACAATATCGACGACAAAATATCAAAAATAAAAATTGACATGTAAGTCTAGATTTTCTATAACTAAATCCACATACTTGTATCTACGCTGTACTTATATTTTCAAGGTACATAGATTTAGGCCCTAATACCGGCGGTATAAATAATGGGATTTTGACCCTGGCGGTAACCGCCATCACAGACAGCCACTTTAACACACAGACCGCTAGGGTGATAACAGGTGCTAGGCTGGAGACTTCGGGCCCCAGCCCGAAGGCTGTCACAAACCCACCCTCGGGATTACGACCTGGCCTACTGCCATGGTTTTCATGCCAATCTTGCCACCGCGAAAACCATGGCGGTAGGCCCTATGGGTGCCTCAGAATCCCTTCCCTGGCACTGATAGGGGTCTCCCCTGACCCCTCCCCAGAGTCCTCCCCCACCCTCCCTCTCCCGACCCCCCGCAGATGTACACACCCACATGCACACCCATAGACACACATGCACACACGCATCCCCACATCCACCCACGCATGCACACATACATACCCACACGCCGCAACACACACCAACATACTTTATCGCACACATGCATTCACAACACACAACATATACTCACATTCATTCATTCACGTACTCATTCAAAGCGACTCACACCCACATGCACGCATACCATAACATACACACACACCCCCCACATCTGCTATGTCTGTAATGAAGACAGCTTTGAGCTTGTGATAAGTGATGATGTATGTCAGGAGCATAAGTTAAGTAGCACAAGCTGGAGTATGTTTTCTGTAGTTTGAGGGTGTGTGTTGGTTAGTGGAATTTGAATGAGGTTGGGTCTGTGAGTTGTTGTTTTGCTTTCCTTATCTTATCTTATGACCGAGCTGACAAAACTTCTCTGGAAAGCACTTCTCATTTTAAAGAAGACATTTATTATTATTACTTCACCGTAAGGTTCCTGAAAGACAAGATTAGTAGGTTGGAAGCACACGTTTAAAAGTAGTCGCTGCAATGAAAGCAAAAGATATCATGACAACACCCCCCACCCACCTTTCCAGTCGGAGGACCCGACTTACCTGCTTGCAATGTGTCCTCTGGCTGGAGACGGGCTGCGGTGCTGCTGTCAGCAGCAGCATTCACCAGCAAAACACCGTCAGGCCGTATCATTGGTCATGATACTGTCGGCAGTGTTTTGCTGGTGTGGTGGTGCTGCTGTCAGCAGCGCCGCCTTACCGCCGTCTGCCGCCATGACCGTCGGCGGTATTCTGCCAGCCTTCTGGCGGAATACCGTTGACGGTCATAATACACTTAGACAGTTGGTAGCCACGGCGGCGGCATGTTGGCAGCCGTCGCCGTGACGGTAGGTGGCAGTTACCGCCAAACATATAATGAGTGGCTTAGAGTTAGGAACAGTAAATCTATACTTCCCTATATGCACTTACCTTTTGCTATTTTGTCCCTCAATATTCTATCCTTAATGGTTGCATCATGGTATTTTGGGGTTCGTTATTCAGTAGTAGAATTGTTAGGCACCTGATGAAGATTCAGGGGACTCAGAGTTATGACCCAACTTCCTTTATGGCCCTAAGAGGACCCAATAGGTAGTACCTTTGTCTGTGTCTCCCTTTGCTGGGGATGACTTCAGGATTCACTGAAGTAGAAGAGACAATAGGTTTCAGGTGAGAACTGGAGATGCCACTTCCTATGGAGATGAATGCTGGAAAAATGCAGCAATTTCACTTCTTGTAACATTCACCACTTTGGCAAGGGTAACAGTAGTGTATCACAAACATTTTGATACTTGATAATATCCCTGGATTGAACCCTTGTCTCATCCTTACCTCCTAAAAGTATCCTGTTTTCCGCTATCACCATGGGCAGAGAAAGGAGTTCAAACTACAAAAAGTAAGTAAGACTTTAAGAGCATTGTTTACATTCTGTTTCTTCTACCATCATGACATCTGAAAACGGTAGCAGGGGCTATGCCATTAATATCAAAAGCAGGACGAGCCTTAATTGATGTATATGATATAGCCCTACCCTAAAGCGCACATCAACAGCGGCACCCCAGAAATAAACGTTTATCAGTAGCCTCTGATTGGAAAGAACTCAAGAGCTCAATCCCAAATTACTTCATTCCTTCTGCACTAAATTGTACCTCGAGATTTCTTGCGGGAGCATGAATCCAGGATAGGTTTTTAGATTAAATTCTACGGTTACTCCATACAACAAATCAATCGATATTTGTTAGTCAATAATTATAGAACTGTAGTGCAACTTAACGTTCATAAGTAACATTCGACTTTGTTATCGCCTTCGTCTTGCGATGTATTGCACTCCCGAGGCGCTGCCAAACGACTTTGAAAAAAACACAAGAACTGCAATAAACTTTATGTTTTTTTAATTTGTAGATTTTTTGAATTTCTGCAATTATCCATATCTAAAATAGATTCTTTCTCTGATAGATATTGTCATTCTGCTCGTCAATACAACTAGAATATCCTTGATCCTTAGTTCTACTGTTTCCTTTACAATTCATAATGGTCAAAATGTGGCTTTGATGTTGTCCAATGTGTAAGTTTGAATAGAAAAAATGACTAATTACCACAGGCTGTGCCCCATATAAGATTCTACAGCTGATGGGAGATCGAATCCAACACAGCCAAAAAAAGGGAATTTTCAGAGTTGGAACGCTCAGTTCACTGGTTTCCAAAACCCACATTAATTCAGCTTCTTGCGCATGAATTTGCAAAACCAGCTTGATAGCTTGAACATTAGCATCATCAATGCATTGTCACATACACCATAAGGCAGATGAAAACATATGAATCACTCAGTGCAAATATGCACTGCTCCTGCAACGTAAGTAAAATGAGCAATACAGATGATATCCTCTAAGAAAGAGGGCATGCTTATTGAGCTAATATAGTTGTAATGGCAAACGAAACTGAATTATAATGATGATATGGACGTGTGTCATTTTCGTTTTCAAATATGAACTGTTATTTATAAATCTTTTGATAAACCTGAATATTAGCATTCTTACTCTGAAATAAATCACAACACTTCCCATATTGAAACGTGAGTTCAATTAAACGGTTCTATTATTCATTATCGTGCAGGTAAAACAATCTTATTGAACTTTTCTCTGATACCTAAGGGCTTGGCAAATACCATGGCCAAATGATATCTGATTCTACTGCAAAATGTACCACTTATGAATTCATCAGACATTCTCTAGCCTCTATTTAGAAATCAAATAGATCAAAACTGGAAATTTTCTGTTGTCGCATCACTTCTACTTGTATCTACCTTTTCAGAAATGCATAACAAATCGTGGGAAACCACAACAAAACATTGTTCAGATTCTCTAGCATGAATACAGTTTTATACATGCACGATTTCTGACGTGAAAAATCCTGCACGCAGATATATGAAGCAAATGTATATTTGTAAATTGTGGCTACTTTTTCAGCAGTGCAAGGACAGCCGTGTTACTTGGCGCAGTATGACCCGAGGCTTTACCTGCAGGGGAGCCAGGGTCACAGGTCGCACCACGAGGCCTGGCAGTGAAAATCCTTCCCTGGTTTACAGCATTGCTGTCTGGCCGTCATCTTCCAATACTTATCCTTTATATTTCAAATCCAGGAATCTGCAATGCATTCATGGGCTCTAGCAGTCACATGAAGCACACGCTCTCTTCACTCTCCATGCTATGCACATATTCATGTCCCAAATAGATGGCATGACGGACTGACCAATATAAAAAAAGGAGAGGACAGTAGATGATGTTCCTAATATGGAATGCCTTTCTTGCAGACGTAATAAACCAGTGCCGCCAATGTCATTTCTCCACAGTGCAGTGAGTTCACAGTGGCCATATTTCATAAAAGAGGGGTGGACATGTTGTGCATCTCCAGGCAACAGAGTACAAGTTTAAGTCTCAATCTATTTCCATGTATATCCTCTGCATTACCATATCATTGTTGTGTGCTCTGAGGTCAAAAATAAAAAAATATCATTGTGTGGGATGACCAAAGCTGTGTATCCTTAATAGTCAGGATGGCCTCACCAAGACATGCTTGGGTGTCTCAGGTGGTCCATCCATTAATTCCAGAAGACAGCAAAGCCTTCAAGATAGACCATACAGAACTCTTCCAGGCCAGAGAACATATACTTGACCAGGTACTGTGTGGGCCAGTAGAATGCTTTTGCCAAAATGCTTTGCTAGAACTGTTAGAGACCCCCCAGGGTGGAGAAAGCGGTCTTCTTCTTTGTAACATGCACCAAGACAGTCTGCCAGTTGCCACTGATGAGATCAAAAGTACTCAGATATTTGGATGAATCAGTCTACTAGCTCATCAGCACAGGGATAAAATGGGTATCTATATTTGTGACAGTATGGAGATCCCTGTAATCCATTCAAAAGTGTCATTATGTTGACCTTTGTACCACAGGCCCAGCCCAGCATTAGTTTGTGTTCCAGTTAAGGGAGGACCTGGCCTTGTAGTTACAGCTCGTCTACTCCTATTGGAGCTGGGTCAAGACTGATTTGCATATGGCTGGGTCAAAACTGAGGTGGCATGGTGTACAAAACAATATGGACTGGGATGAAGCTAGATTAATTACTAGTGGCTGAGATTAATTCAGTCATTTCATCATCACCTTTTGTATACTTCAGTGCTTGACTTTGTCCCGGCCTGGGAGACTCCTGCATTAATCTCTGAGAGAGGCGTTCAAGCATACACCACAAGCCAGATGATGAGGAAGGGCACAGGCATAAGTAAAGGTCACACTCACTTGTGGTGACAGGAAGGAGGGAAAACGTCTTTCTATGATCTTTTTTGGGCTCATAACTCAAGGCCACCAACCAAACAAATGACTACCTCGCTCAGGTGGCAGTAGTAATTTTGCTGATGTGAGAATCAGTGAATGTGCTGCAAATCTTTGCAACATCAAGCCACACAGGGGCTTCTTAAATAGACTTTTGAATGCAGATGTAAGACTCTTTTAGTGTCAAATTGTCTCAGGCACTTCTTTTTAGGGTCGAGCTCACGCAAACGCTCTGGACCATGTTGTAATCTCTCTGTGGGCTTCTAACCAATCCCATGTCATGCCCGTCACTTTCATTAGTTTGTGGGCTTGCCTTTTTAAAATCGATTGATTCCATTTGTGAAAGGCATGCATACGTCATGCTTTTTCCGGTGTTTAGCCCTCCTCGAGCGCACCGGTAAACTACTGAAAACATATGAGGCTCTGTGTTTTCAGCTGGTTTCTGGACTACATTATCTTTCCATTTCCTGTGCAGTACGATCTCGCTGGGCAGAAGTCAAGCGTTTTGCATGACATCGACCCTGTTACATGGTTAATTGCACTTTTGCTGGTTACATGGATAATTGCACTTTTGCCGGTAACATGGAGAATTGCACTTTTGCCCATAAGTTTCACTGCGAGCGAACATTTGTTTCCTTTTCTGTGTCTCCTTCACACTCATGGTGACCATCGGCTTGCATATGTGAAACTGTTTTACTTTCCATTATTAGTTGATGTGGCAAGAAAAGTCTGGTTGGGAGTTCAAAAAGGGAATAGCTGTAAAGCAAGCTCTTTTTTCTTCACCCAGCACTCAAAAGTTAATATCCGCCAAGGTTCAGTACTGGCACCCAATCTCTTTTCCTTTTATAGGACTGTCCTAGGTGACATAATTTCTTCTTTCTGCTTCTGTCAACTTTGTTTGCAGACAGCCAAATCTACTGTTCTATTCCACCCATTTGCAAATGCAGCACCTTTAAGAGCATATTAGATATACACCACATGATTGATCTTCATTCATGCTAAACCCACCCAAAAGCAAATAACTTATTTTCCCTGCCGCCACAGCACCACACTCTGACTCCATCCTGTTCCCTCCTGACATATTAACACCCACTGACAAGGACGCCTCAGTGTTTGTTCTTTTCAAACCACTCTGAGCAGGATGTTTTCTGTTCTACTACTGCCACAGCAACAAGATACCATGTATAAAATATATGTAAAGGCCTCCCCATCTCCTCAACTACATAACTAACACTCTATTAATAAGCAT
This sequence comes from Pleurodeles waltl, assembly GCF_031143425.1. Lineage (NCBI taxonomy): Eukaryota > Metazoa > Chordata > Amphibia > Caudata > Salamandridae > Pleurodeles > Pleurodeles waltl. The sequence continues at coordinate 1,035,455,741 of NC_090439.1, forward strand.
AGATGACGACTGCATTAGGTGTTTATTTTGTCCGGTCACATAATTAAGGTTTATGAAGCTTGCCAGACAAACATCATTTGAACTGCTCATAAGTAGGAGAGACTAAATTACAGTGTGATCCATTCTCTGCCCCCCTAGTTGTCAGTTTGAAGTTGCATATATATTGTCGTCCAAGGTGCATGGTAAAAATCCCCTTACAAGAGACTACCATCTCAGTGCTTATTTACATGATCTGCCTTAGGAAAAAAATATGGTTTGCTCAGTTTACTTGTGCCTTTCATACTCTAAAGTGATGACTCTTTGCTAAGGTCAGTAATGCAAACTAGAATCACTTGGCATTATCCAGTTATCTGTTTTGAAGATTGAGAAGTCAATGTATGTCATGATGCTGGGGACTTCTCATTTAGTACAGACATATTCAGAAAGTAGTCCTGACCCAGACTGTGCCTCTGTGAGCTGTGGTCTATGAGTTTTCAAGGTTCAAGAAAAAGGATTACTAACCTCCCTATTATTGAGAAGAAAGCAATGACCAGGTCTCCAGCCCCACCTTTTGTTGAGTTTAAGAAATTCAGAGAAAGGAGCACTTAAAAATGTGAGGGATTTTGAGCCTCAGCTTTTTAGGTTGACCACAGCAGTGCACCAGCGCTGCTTTTCCAATGTGTTGCTATCTATGTGGGCATTTAACCAGCTCATGTCGCGCCCATCACGTCTATTCATTTGCGGGCTTGCCTTTTAAAATCCCCTTTATTTCATTTGCGAAAGGCATGCAAACATCATGCCTTTTCCGGTGTTTTGTCCTCCTTGAGAGCACCGGTCAACTATTGAAAAATACGCAGTTCCATGTTTTCATCATGGTTTCTGGATTACTTTTTCTTTTTATCCTCCACACAGCATGGTTGAGTGGAGCAGTATTGTAGCTATTTGCATGCCGACCAGTTTACTTCCATTGATTATTTCAGGTTTTTGTTGCTTCTTTCACAGATGAACGTAAATTTATTTTTTAGAGCATATGATTGCTTGTGTGTCTTCGCTCTTGTTTGTTGTTTTTTTTACATTGTTTTTAGGTAGTGTTTGTTTTTTTGTTTATGTTTATGTCGCAGTTGTGTGTAAATGTATTTTAAAAAACTACTTTTTGTGTGCTTATATCGTAAACGGAGCTGGGTAGTGACAAAATAAGCAGATAAACGCACAAAAGTTTGCCTGCATTTTTAATAGATGTACAGCCACTTTTAACCCCTTTAGCTCGCAGTGTTTAGTTTGTAAACAACCAAGTGCTGGTGCTTAAAGCTTTCCTTTGCAACTCGTGGTTGCTACAGTTCAATGTGAAAGCTGAGGCAGCGTTATTCTAAAGCCATCTCCACATTTTTAATATATGTACAGCCACTTTTAACCACTTTAGCTCAGTGCCTAATTTGTAAATCACGTGCCGGTGACTAAAACTTTCCTTTGCAATGTGCAGCTGTTGCAGTTCAATGTGAGTACTAAGGCACCATTATTCTAAAGCCATCTTGAGCATTTTTAATATATGTACAGCCACTTTTAACCCCCTTAGCTCGCAGTGCTGATTGTGTAAACAACCAAGTGTCTGTGCCTAAATCTTTCCTGTGCAACTCGCTGTTGCTACAGTTCAATGTGAATACTGAGGCAGTGTTATTCTAAAGCCACCTCTGCCATTTTTGGGGTCGAGCGGAAAGTGTTCTGTCCCTGGTGTCATCTCTCTGTGGGCTTTTAATCACACCCATCAGTTTGGTTGGTTTGTGGGCTTGCCTTTTAAAATTTGCATGATTTCTTTGGAGAAAGGCATGCATCCGTCATGCCTTTTCTGGTGATTAGCCCGCCTCGAGCGCACCGACCAACTACTGAAAACATATGAGGCTCCATGTTTTCAGCATGGTTTGTAGACTACTTCAGTTTTTTATTTTCCACGCAGCACGATCTTGCTGGGTTTTACACAGCATGATCGCGCTAGGTTAGGAGTTTACAACGCTATTAGCTCTAACTCGAACAAATGCTAAATCCATTGAATTACAAATGTTTGTCTCTTTTTAGTGGCAAGTATGTAAAACCAAAGCCGTTGTAGGCAACGTCAAACATAATTAAGGTGTGTTTTGTTAGGAAGACATTAACCCCTTCGCTGCCAGGCCTTTTCCCCCTCCTGTGCCGAGCCTTTTTTTTGGCTATTTGGAGCAGTTCGCGCTTAGGCCCTCATAACTTTTTGTTCACATAAGCTACCCACGCCAAATTTGCGTCCTTTTTTTCCAACATCCTAGGGATTCTAGAGGTACCCAGACTTTGTGGGTTCCCCAGAAGGAGGCCAAAAAATTAGCCAAAAAACAGTGAAAATTTCGTTTTTTTCAAAAAAATTGGGAAAATGGGCTGCAGAAGAAGGCTTGTGGTTTTTTCCCTGAAAAGGGCATCAACAAAGGGTTTGCGGTGATCAAATCACCAGCTTCCCAGATTTCAGGAACAGGCAGCCTTGAATCAGAAAACCCAATTTTTCAACACAATTTTGGCATTTTACTGGGACATACCCCATTTTTATGATTTTTTGTGCTTTCAGCCTCCTTCCAGTCAGTGACAGAAATTGGCATGAAACCAATGCTGGATCCCAGAAACCGCAACATTTTTGAAAAGTAGACAAAAATCTAAATTCAGCAAGGGGTCATTTGTGTAGATCCTACAAGGGTTTCCTACAGAAAATAACAACTGAAAAAGAAAAATATTGAAATTGAGGTGAAAAAAACATAAATTTTTCTCTACGTTTTACTCTGTAACTTTTTCCAGCAATGTCAGATTTTCGAAAGCAATATACCGTTACGTCTGCTGGACTCTTCTGGTTGCGGTGATATATAGGGCTTATAGGTTCATCAAGAACTCTAGCTACACAGAGCCAATAAATGACCTGCACCCTGCAGTGGGTTTTCAATCTATGCCGGGTATACAGCAATTCATTTGCTGAAATATAAAGAGTAAAAAATAGCTATCAAGAAAACCTTTGTATTTCCAAAATGGGCACAAGATAAGGTGTTGAGAAGCAGTGGTTATTTGCACATCTCTGAATTCCGGGGTGCCCATACTAGCATGTGAATTACAGGGCATTTCTCAAATAGACGTCTTTTTTACACACTGTCTTACATTTGGAAGGAAAAAATGTAGAGAAAGACAAGGGGCAATAACACTTGTTTTGATATTCTATGTTCCCCCAAGTCTCCCGATCAAAATGATACCTCACTTGTGTGGGTAGGCCTAGCGCCCGCGACAGGATATGCCCCAAAACACAACGTGGACACATCACAGAAAACAGAGGTGTTTTTTGCAAAGTGCCTACCTGTAGATTTTGGCCTGTAGCTCAGCCGCCACCTAGGGAAACCTACCAAACCTTTGCATTTCTGAAAACTAGAGACCTAGGGGAATCCAAGATGGGGTGATTTGTGTGGCTCGGACCAGGTTCTGTTACCCAGAATCCTTTGCAAACCTCCAAATGTGGCTAAAAAAACACATGTTCCTCACATTTCTGTGGCAGAAAGTTCTGGAATCTGAGAGGAGCCACGAATTTCCTTCCACCCAGCGTTCCCCTACGTCTCCCAATAAAAATGATACCTCACTTGTGTGGGTAGGCCTAGCGCCCGCGACAGGAAACGCCCCAAAGCGCAACGTGGACACAGCCAAATTGGTGAAGGAAAACAGAGGTGCTTTTTGCAAAGTGCCTACCTGTAGATTTTGGCCTGTAGCTCAGCCGCCACCTAGGGAAACCTACCAAACCTGTGCATTTCTGAAAACTAGAGACCTAGGGGAATCCAAGATGGGGTGACTTGTGTGGCTCGGACCAGGTTCTGTTACCCAGAATCCTTTGCAAACCTCAAAATTTGGCTAAAAAAACACATGTTCCTCACATTTCTGTGGCAGAAAGTTCTGGAATCTGAGAGGAGCCACGAATTTCCTTCCACCCAGCGTTCCCCCACATCTCCCGATAAAAATGATACCTCACTTGTATGGGTAGGCCTAGCGCCCGCGACAGGAAACGCCCCAAAGCGCAACGTGGACACAGCCAAATTGGTGAAGGAAAACAGAGGTGTTTTTTGCAAAGTGCCTACCTGTAGATTTTGGCCTGTAGCTCAGCCGCCACCTAGGGAAACCTACCAAACCTGTGCATTTCTGAAAACTAGAGACCTAGGGGAATCCAAGATGGGGTGACTTGTGTGGCTCGGACCTGGTTCTGTTACCCAGAATCCTTTGCAAACCTCAAAATTTGGCAAAAAAAACACATGTTCCTCACATTTCTGTGGCAGAAAGTTCTGGAATCTGAGAGGAGCCACGAATTTCCTTCCACCCAGCGTTCCCCCACGTCTCCCGATAAAAATGATACCTCACTTGTGTGGGTAGGCCTAGCGCCCGCGACAGGAAACGCCCCAAAGCGCAATGTGGACACAGCCAAATTGGTGAAGGAAAACAGAGGTGTTTTTTGCAAAGTGCCTACCTGTAGATTTTGGCCTGTAGCTCAGCCGCCACCTAGGGAAACCTACCAAACCTGTGCATTTCTGAAAACTAGAGACCTAGGGGAATCCAAGATGGGGTGACTTGTGTGGCTCGGACCAGGTTCTGTTACCCAGAATCCTTTGCAAACCTCAAAATTTGGCTAAAAAAACACATGTTCCTCACATTTCTGTGGCAGAAAGTTCTGGAATCTGAGAGGAGCCACGAATTTCCTTCCACCCATCGTTCCCCCACGTCTCCCGATAAAAATGATACCTCACTTGTGTGGGTAGGCCTAGCGCCTGTGACAGGAAACGCCCCAAAGCGCAACGTGGACACAGCCAAATTGGTGAAGGAAAACAGAGGTGTTTTTTGCAAAGTGCCTACCTGTAGATTTTGGCCTGTAGCTCAGCCGCCACCTAGGGAAACCTACCAAACCTGTGCATTTCTGAAAACTAGAGACCTAGGGGAATCCAAGATGGGGTGACTTGTGTGGCTCGGACCAGGTTCTGTTACCCAGAATCCTTTGCAAACCTCAAAATTTGGCTAAAAAAACACATGTTCCTCACATTTCTGTGGCAGAAAGTTCTGGAATCTGAGAGGAGCCACGAATTTCCTTCCACCCAGCGTTCCCCCACGTCTCCCGATAAAAATGATACCTCACTTGTGTGGGTAGGCCTAGCGCCCGCGACAGGAAACGCCCCAAAGCGCAACATGGACACAGCCAAATTGGTGAAGGAAAACAGAGGTGTTTTTTGCAAAGTGCCTACCTGTAGATTTTGGCCTGTAGCTCAGCCGCCACCTAGGGAAACCTACCAAACCTGTGCATTTCTGAAAACTAGAGACCTAGGGGAATCCAAGTTGGGGTGACTTGTGTGGCTCGGACCAGGTTCTGTTACCCAGAATCCTTTGCAAACCACAAAATTTGGATAAAAAAAAACATGTTCCTCACATTTCTGTGGCAGAAAGTTCTGGAATCTGAGAGGAGCCACGAATTTCCTTCCACCCAGCGTTCCCCCACGTCTCCCAATAAAAATGATACCTCACTTGTGTGGGTAGGCCTAGCGCCCGCGACAGGAAACGCCCCAAAGCGCAACGTGGACACAGCCAAACTGGTGAAGGAAAACAGAGGTGTTTTTTGCAAAGTGCCTACCTGTAGATTTTGGCCTGTAGCTCAGCCGCCACCTAGGGAAACCTACCAAACCTGTGCATTTCTGAAAACTAGAGACCTAGGGGAATCCAAGATGGGGTGACTTGTGTGGCTCGGACCAGGTTCTGTTACCCAGAATCCTTTGCAAACCTCAAAATGTGGCTAAAAAAACACATGTTCCTCACATTTCTGTGGCAGAAAGTTCTGGAATCTGAGAGGAGCCACAAATTTCCTTCCACCCAGCGTTCCCCCACATCTCCCGATAAAAATGATATCTCACTTGTGTGGGTAGGCCTAGCGCCCGCGACAGGAAACGCCCCAAAGCGCAACGTGGACACAGCCAAATTGGTGAAGGAAAACAGAGGTGTTTTTTGCAAAGTGCCTACCTGTAGATTTTGGCCTGTAGCTCAGCCGCCACCTAGGGAAACCTACCAAACCTGTGCATTTCTGAAAACTAGAGACCTAGGGGAATCCAAGATGGGGTGACTTGTGTGGCTTGGACCAGGTTCTGTTACCCAGAATCCTTTGCAAACCTCAAAATGTGGCTAAAAAAACACATGTTCCTCACATTTCTGTGGCAGAAAGTTCTGGAATCTGAGAGGAGCCACGAATTTCCTTCCACCCAGCGTTCCCCCACGTCTCCCGATAAAAATGATACCTCACTTGTGTGGGTAGGCCTAGCGCCCGCGACAGGAAACGCCCCAAAGCGCAACGTGGACACAGCCAAATTGGTGAAGGAAAACAGAGGTGTTTTTTGCAAAGTGCCTACCTGTAGATTTTGGCCTGTAGCTCAGCCGCCACCTAGGGAAACCTACCAAACCTGTGCATTTCTGAAAACTAGAGACCTAGGGGAATCCAAGATGGGGTGACTTGTGTGGCAAACCAGGTTCTGTTACCCAGAATACTTTGCAAAACAAAAAATTTGGCTAAAAAAAAACATGTTCCTCACATTTCTGTGGCAGAAAGTTCTGGAATCTGAGAGGAGCCACGAATTTCCTTCCACCCAGCGTTCCCCCACATCTCCCGATAAAAATGATACCTCACTTGTGTGGGTAGGCCTAGCGCCCGCGACAGGAAACGCCCCAAAGCGCAACGTGGACACAGCAAAATTGGTGAAGGAAAACAGAGGTGTTTTTTGCAAAGTGCCTACCTGTAGATTTTGGCCTGTAGCTCAGCCGCCACTTAGGGAAACCTACCAAACCTGTGCATTTCTGAAAACTAGAGACCTAGGGGATTCCAAGATGGGGTGACTTGTGTGGCTCGGACCAGGTTCTGTTACCCAGAATCCTTTGCAAACCTCAACATTTGGCTAAAAAAACACATGTTCCTCATATTTCTGTGGCAGAAAGTTCTGGAATCTGAGAGGAGCCACGGATTTCCTTCCACCCAGCGTTCCCCCACGTCTCCCGATAAAAATGGTACCTCACTTGTGTGGGTAGGCCTAGCGCCCGCGACAGGAAACGCCCCAAAGCGCAACGTGGACACAGCCAAATTGGTGAAGGAAAACAGAGGTGTTTTTTGCAAAGTTCCTACCTGTAGATTTTGGCCTGTAGCTCAGCCGCCACCTAGGGAAACCTACCAAACCTGTGCATTTCTGAAAACTAGAGACCTAGGGGAATCCAAGATGGGGTGACTTGTGTGGCTCGGACCAGGTTCTGTTACCCAGAATCCTTTGCAAACCTCAAAATTTGGCTAAAAAAACACATGTTCCTCACATTTCTGTGGCAGAAAGTTCTGGAATCTGAGAGGAGCCACGAATTTCCTTCCACCCAGCGTTCCCCTACGTCTCCCGATAAAAATGATACCTCACTTGTGTGGGTAGGCCTAGCGCCTGCGACAGGAAACGCCCCAAAGCGCAACATGGACACAGCCAAATTGGTGAAGGAAAACAGAGGTGTTTTTTGCAAAGTGCCCACCTGTAGATTTTGGCCTGTAGCTCAGCCGCCACCTAGGGAAACATACCAAACCTGTGCATTTCTGAAAACTAGAGACCTAGGGGAATCCAAGATGGGGTGACTTGTGTGGCTCGGACCAGGTTCTGTTACCCAGAATCCTTTGCAAACCTCAAAATGTGGCTAAAAAAACACATGTTCCTCACATTTCTGTGGCAGAAAGTTCTGGAATCTGAGAGAAGCCACGAATTTCCTTCCACCCAGCGTTCCCCCAAGTCTCCCGATAAAAATGATACCTCACTTGTGTGGGTAGGCCTAGCGCCCGCAACAGGAAACGCCCCAAAGCGCAACGTGGACACAGCCAAATTGGTGAAGGAAAACAGAGGTGTTTTTTGCAAAGTGCCTACCTGTAGATTATGGCCTGTAGCTCAGCCGCCACCTAGGGAAACCTACCAAACCTGTGCATTTCTGAAAACTAGAGACCTAGGGGAATCCAAGATGGGGTGACTTGTGTGGCTCGGACCAGGTTCTGTTACCCAGAATCCTTTGCAAACCTCAAAATGTGGCTAAAAAAACACATGTTCCTCACATTTCTGTGGCAGAAAGTTCTGGAATCTGAGAGGAGCCACGAATTTCCTTCCACCCAGCGTTCCCCCACGTCTCCCGATAAAAATGATACCTCACTTGTGTGGGTAGGCCTAGCGCCCGCGACAGGAAACGCCCCAAAGCGCAACGTGGACACAGCCAAATTGGTGAAGGAAAACAGAGGTGTTTTTTGCAAAGTGCCTACCTGTAGATTTTGGCCTGTAGCTCAGCCGCCACCTAGGGAAACCTACCAAACCTGTGCATTTCTGAAAACTAGAGACCTAGGGGAATCCAAGATGGGGTGACTTGTGTGGCAAACCAGGTTCTGTTACCCAGAATACTTTGCAAAACAAAAAATTTGGCTAAAAAAAAACATGTTCCTCACATTTCTGTGGCAGAAAGTTCTGGAATCTGAGAGGAGCCACGAATTTCCTTCCACCCAGCGTTCCCCCACGTCTCCCGATAAAAATGATACCTCACTTGTGTGGGAAGGCCTAGCACCCGCGACAGGAAACGCCCCAAAGCGCAACGTGGACACAGCCAAATTGGTGAAGGAAAACAGAGGTGTTTTTTGCAAAGTGCCTACCTGTAGATTTTGGCCTGTAGCTCAGCCGCCACCTAGGGAAACCTACCAAACCTGTGCATTTCTGAAAACTAGAGACCTAGGGGAATCCAAGTTGGGGTGACTTGTGTGGCTCGGACCAGGTTCTGTTACCCAGAATCCTTTGCAAACCTCAAAATGTGGCTAAAAAAACACATGTTCCTCACATTTCTGTGGCAGAAAGTTCTGGAATCTGAGAGGAGCCACGAATTTCCTTCCACCCAGCGTTCCCCCACGTCTCCCGATAAAAATGATACCTCACTTGTGTGGGTAGGCCTAGCGCCCGCGACAGGAAACGCCCCAAAGCGCAACGTGGACACAGCCAAATTGGTGAAGGAAAACAGAGGTGTTTTTTGCAAAGTGCCTACCTGTAGATTTTGGCCTGTAGCTCAGCCGCCACCTAGGGAAACCTACCAAACCTGTGCATTTCTGAAAACTAGAGACCTAGGGGAATCCAAGATGGGGTGACTTGTGTGGCAAACCAGGTTCTGTTACCCAGAATACTTTGCAAAACAAAAAATTTGGCTAAAAAAAAACATGTTCCTCACATTTCTGTGGCAGAAAGTTCTGGAATCTGAGAGGAGCCACGAATTTCCTTCCACCCAGCGTTCCCCCACGTCTCCCGATAAAAATGATACCTCACTTGTGTGGGAAGGCCTAGCACCCGCGACAGGAAACGCCCCAAAGCGCAACGTGGACACAGCCAAATTGGTGAAGGAAAACAGAGGTGTTTTTTGCAAAGTGCCTACCTGTAGATTTTGGCCTGTAGCTCAGCCGCCACCTAGGGAAACCTACCAAACCTGTGCATTTCTGAAAACTAGAGACCTAGGGGAATCCAAGATGGGGTGACTTGTGTGGCTCGGACCAGGTTCTGTTACCCAGAATCCTTTGCAAACCTCAAAATGTGGCTAAAAAAACACATGTTCCTCACATTTCTGTGGCAGAAAGTTCTGGAATCTGAGAGGAGCCACGAATTTCCTTCCACCCAGCGTTCCCCCACGTCTCCCGATAAAAATGATACCTCACTTGTGTGGGTAGGCCTAGCGCCCGCGACAGGAAACGCCCCAAAGCGCAACGTGGACACAGCCAAATTGGTGAAGGAAAACAGAGGTGTTTTTTGCAAAGTGCCTACCTGTAGATTTTGGCCTGTAGCTCAGCCGCCACCTAGGGAAACCTACCAAACCTGTGCATTTTTGAAAACTAGAGACCTAGGGGAATCCAAGATGGGGTGACTTGTGTGGCTCGGACCAGGTTCTGTTACCCAGAATCCTTTGCAAACCTCAAAATGTGGCTACAAAAACACATGTTCCTCACATTTCTGTGGCAGAAAGTTCTGGAATCTGAGAGGAGCCACGAATTTCCTTCCACCCAGCGTTCCCCCACGTCTCTCGATAAAAATTATACCTCACTTGTGTGGGTAGGCCTAGCGCCCGCGACAGGAAACGCCCCAAAGCGCAACGTGGACACAGCCAAATTGGTGAAGAAAAACAGAGGTGTTTTTTGCAAAGTGCCTACCTGTAGATTTTGGCCTGTAGCTCAGCCGCCACCTAGGGAAACATACCAAACCTGTGCATTTCTGAAAGCTAGAGACCTAGGGAAATCCAAGATGGGGTGACTTGTGTGGCTCGGACCAGGTTCTGTTACCCAGAATCCTTTGCAAACCTCAACATTTGGCTAAAAAAACACATGTTCCTCATATTTCTGTGGCAGAAAGTTCTGGAATCTGAGAGGAGCCACGGATTTCCTTCCACCCAGCGTTCCCCCACGTCTCCCGATAAAAATGATACCTCACTTGTGTGGGTAGGCCTAGCGCCCGCGACAGGAAACGCCCCAAAGCGCAACGTGGACACAGCCAAATTGGTGAAGGAAAACAGAGGTGTTTTTTGCAAAGTGCCTACCTGTAGATTTTGGCCTGTAGCTCAGCCGCCACCTAGGGAAACCTACCAAACCTGTGCATTTCTGAAAACTAGAGACCTAGGGGAATCCAAGATGGGGTGACTTGTGTGGCTCGGACCAGGTTCTGTTACCCAGAATCCTTTGCAAACCTCAAAATGTGGCTAAAAAAACACATGTTCCTCACATTTCTGTGGCAGAAAGTTCTGGAATCTGAGAGGAGCCACGAATTTCCTTCCACCCAGCGTTCCCCCACGTCTCCCGATAAAAATGATACCTCACTTGTGTGGGTAGGCCTAGCGCCCGCGACAGGAAACGCCCCAAAGCGCAACGTGGACACAGCCAAATTGGTGAAGGAAAACAGAGGTGTTTTTTGCAAAGTGCCTACCTGTAGATTTTGGCCTGTAGCTCAGCCGCCACCTAGGGAAACGTACCAAACCTGTGCATTTCTGAAAACTAGAGACCTAGGGGAATCCAAGATGGGGTGACTTGTGTGGCTCGGACCAGGTTCTGTTACCCAGAATCCTTTGCAAACCTCAAAATGTGGCTAAAAAAACACATGTTCCTCACATTTCTGTGGCAGAAAGTTCTGGAATCTGAGAGGAGCCACGAATTTCCATCCACCCAGCGTTCCCCCACGTCTCCCGATAAAAATGATACCTCACTTGTGTGGGTAGGCCTAGCGCCCGCGACAGGAAACGCCCCAAAGCGCAACGTGGACACAGCCAAATTGGTGAAGGAAAACAGAGGTGTTTTTTGCAAAGTGCCTACCTGTAGATTATGGCCTGTAGCTCAGCCGCCACCTAGGGAAACCTACCAAACCTGTGCATTTCTGAAAACTAGAGACCTAGGGGAATCCAAGATGGGGTGACTTGTGTGGCTCGGACCAGGTTCTGTTACCCAGAATCCTTTGCAAACCTCAAAATGTGGCTAAAAAAACACATGTTCCTCACATTTCTGTGGCAGAAAGTTCTGGAATCTGAGAGGAGCCACGAATTTCCTTCCACCCAGCGTTCCCCCACGTCTCCCGATAAAAATGATACCTCACTTGTGTGGGTAGGCCTAGCGCCCGCGACAGGAAACGCCCCAAAGCGCAACGTGGACACAGCCAAATTGGTGAAGGAAAACAGAGGTGTTTTTTGCAAAGTGCCTACCTGTAGATTTTGGCCTGTAGCTCAGCCGCCACCTAGGGAAACCTACCAAACCTGTGCATTTCTGAAAACTAGATACCTAGGGGAATCCAAGATGGGGTGACTTGTGTGGCTCGGACCAGGTTCTGTTACCCAGAATCCTTTGCAAACCTCAAAATTTGGCTAAAAAAACACATGTTCCTCACATTTCTGTGGCAGAAAGTTCTGGAATCTGAGAGGAGCCAAGAATTTCCTTCCACCCAGCGTTCCCCCACGTCTCCCGATAAAAATGATACCTCACTTGTGTGGGTAGGCCTAGCGCCCGCGACAGGAAACGCCCCAAAGCGCAACGTGGACACAGCCAAATTGGTGAAGGAAAACAGAGGTGTTTTTTGCAAAGTGCCTACCTGTAGATTTTGGCCTGTAGCTCAGCCGCCACCTAGGGAAACCTACCAAACCTGTGCATTTCTGAAAACTAGAGACCTAGGGGAATCCAAGATGGGGTGACTTGTGTGGCTCGGACCAGGTTCTGTTACCCAGAATCCTTTGCAAACCTCAAAATGTGGCTAAAAAAACACATGTTCCTCATATTTCTGTGGCAGAAAGTTCTGGAATCTGAGAGGAGCCACGAATTTCCTTCCACCCAGCGTTCCCCCACGTCTCCCGATAAAAATGATACCTCACTTGTGTGGGTAGGCCTAGCGCCCGCGACAGGAAACGCCCCAAAGCGCAACGTGGACACAGCCAAATTGGTGAAGGAAAACAGAGGTGTTTTTTGCAAAGTGCCTACCTGTAGATTTTGGCCTGTAGCTCAGCCGCCACCTAGGGAAACCTACCAAACCTGTGCATTTCTGAAAACTAGAGACCTAGGGGAATCCAAAATGGGGTGACTTGTGTGGCTCGGACCAGGTTCTGTTACCCAGAATCCTTTGCAAACCTCAAAATTTGGCTAAAAAAACACATGTTCCTCACATTTCTGTGGCAGAAAGTTCTGGAATCTGAGAGGAGCCACGAATTTCCTTCCACCCAGCGTTCCCCCATGTCTCCCGATAAAAATGATACCTCACTTGTGTGGGTAGGCCTAGCGCCCGCAACAGGAAACGCCCCAAATCGCAACGTGGACACAGCCAAATTGGTGAAGGAAAACAGAGGTGTTTTTTGCAAAGTGCCTACCTGTAGATTTTGGCCTGTAGCTCAGCCGCCACCTAGGGAAACCTACCAAACCTGTGCATTTCTGAAAACTAGAGACCTAGGGGAATCCAAGATGGGGTGACTTGTGTGGCTCGGACCAGGTTCTGTTACCCAGAATCCTTTGCAAACCTCAAAATTTGGCTAAAAAAACACATGTTCCTCACATTTCTGTGGCAGAAAGTTCTGGAATCTGAGAGGAGCCAAGAATTTCCTTCCACCCAGCGTTCCCCCACGTCTCCCGATAAAAATGATACCTCACTTGTGTGGGTAGGCCTAGCGCCCGCGACAGGAAACGCCCCAAAGCGCAACGTGGACACAGCCAAATTGGTGAAGGAAAACAGAGGTGTTTTTTGCAAAGTGCCTACCTGTAGATTTTGGCCTGTAGCTCAGCCGCCACCTAGGGAAACCTACCAAACCTGTGCATTTCTGAAAACTAGAGACCTAGGGGAATCCAAGATGGGGTGACTTGTGTGGCTCGGACCAGGTTCTGTTACCCAGAATCCTTTGCAAACCTCAAAATGTGGCTAAAAAAACACATGTTCCTCATATTTCTGTGGCAGAAAGTTCTGGAATCTGAGAGGAGCCACGAATTTCCTTCCACCCAGCGTTCCCCCACGTCTCCCGATAAAAATGATACCTCACTTGTGTGGGTAGGCCTAGCGCCCGCGACAGGAAACGCCCCAAAGCGCAACGTGGACACAGCCAAATTGGTGAAGGAAAACAGAGGTGTTTTTTGCAAAGTTCCTACCTGTAGATTTTGGCCTGTAGCTCAGCCGCCACCTAGGGAAACCTACCAAACCTGTGCATTTCTGAAAACTAGAGACCTAGGGGAATCCAAGATGGGGTGACTTGTGTGGCTCGGACCAGGTTCTGTTACCCAGAATCCTTTGCAAACCTCAAAATTTGGCTAAAAAAACACATGTTCCTCACATTTCTGTGGCAGAAAGTTCTGGAATCTGAGAGGAGCCACGAATTTCCTTCCACCCAGCGTTCCCCTACGTCTCCCGATAAAAATGATACCTCACTTGTGTGGGTAGGCCTAGCGCCTGCGACAGGAAACGCCCCAAAGCGCAACATGGACACAGCCAAATTGGTGAAGGAAAACAGAGGTGTTTTTTGCAAAGTGCCTACCTGTAGATTTTGGCCTGTAGCTCAGCCGCCACCTAGGGAAACATACCAAACCTGTGCATTTCTGAAAACTAGAGACCTAGGGGAATCCAAGATGGGGTGACTTGTGTGGCTCGGACCAGGTTCTGTTACCCAGAATCCTTTGCAAACCTCAAAATGTGGCTAAAAAAACACATGTTCCTCACATTTCTGTGGCAGAAAGTTCTGGAATCTGAGAGGAGCCACGAATTTTCTTCCACCCAGCGTTCCCCCACGTCTCCCGATAAAAATGATACCTCACTTGTGTGGGTAGGCCTAGCGCCCGCAACAGGAAACGCCCCAAAGCGCAACGTGGACACAGCCAAATTGGTGAAGGAAAACAGAGGTGTTTTTTGCAAAGTGCCTACCTGTAGATTATGGCCTGTAGCTCAGCCGCCACCTAGGGAAACCTACCAAACCTGTGCATTTCTGAAAACTAGAGACCTAGGGGAATCCAAGATGGGGTGACTTGTGTGGCTCGGACCAGGTTCTGTTACCCAGAATCCTTTGCAAACCTCAAAATGTGGCTAAAAAAACACATGTTCCTCACATTTCTGTGGCAGAAAGTTCTGGAATCTGAGAGGAGCCACGAATTTCCTTCCACCCAGCGTTCCCCCACGTCTCCCGATAAAAATGATACCTCACTTGTGTGGGTAGGCCTAGCGCCCGCGACAGGAAACGCCCCAAAGCGCAACGTGGACACAGCCAAATTGGTGAAGGAAAACAGAGGTGTTTTTTGCAAAGTGCCTACCTGTAGATTTTGGCCTGTAGCTCAGCCGCCACCTAGGGAAACCTACCAAACCTGTGCATTTCTGAAAACTAGAGACCTAGGGGAATCCAAGATGGGGTGACTTGTGTGGCAAACCAGGTTCTGTTACCCAGAATACTTTGCAAAACAAAAAATTTGGCAAAAAAAAACCATGTTCCTCATATTTCTGTGGCAGAAAGTTCTGGAATCTGAGAGGAGCCACGAATTTCCTTCCACCCAGCGTTCCCCCACGTCTCCCGATAAAAATGATACCTCACTTGTGTGGGTAGGCCTAGCGCCCGCGACAGGAAACGCCCCAAAGCGCAACGTGGACACAGCCAAATTGGTGAAGGAAAACAGAGGTGTTTTTTGCAAAGTGCCTACCTGTAGATTTTGGCCTGTAGCTCAGCCGCCACCTAGGGAAACCTACCAAACCTGTGCATTTCTGAAAACTAGAGACCTAGGGGAATCCAAGATGGGGTGACTTGTGTGGCTCGGACCAGGTTCTGTTACCCAGAATCCTTTGCAAACCTCAAAATGTGGCTAAAAAAACACATGTTCCTCATTTCTGTGGCAGAAAGTTCTGGAATCTGAGAGGAGCCACGAATTTCCTTCCACCCAGCGTTCCCCCACGTCTCCCGATAAAAATGATACCTCACTTGTGTGGGTAGGCCTAGCGCCCGCGACAGGAAACGCCCCAAAGCGCAACGTGGACACAGCCAAATTGGTGAAGGAAAACAGAGGTGTTTTTTGCAAAGTGCCTACCTGTAGATTTTGGCCTGTAGCTCAGCCGCCACCTAGGGAAACCTACCAAACCTGTGCATTTTTGAAAACTAGAGACCTAGGGGAATCCAAGATGGGGTGACTTGTGTGGCTCGGACCAGGTTCTGTTACCCAGAATCCTTTGCAAACCTCAAAATGTGGCTAAAAAAACACATGTTCCTCACATTTCTGTGGCAGAAAGTTCTGGAATCTGAGAGGAGCCACGAATTTCCTTCCACCCAGCGTTCCCCCACGTCTCCCGATAAAAATTATACCTCACTTGTGTGGGTAGGCCTAGCGCCCGCGACAGGAAACGCCCCAAAGCGCAACGTGGACACAGCCAAATTGGTGAAGAAAAACAGAGGTGTTTTTTGCAAAGTGCCTACCTGTAGATTTTGGCCTGTAGCTCAGCCGCCACCTAGGGAAACCTACCAAACCTGTGCATTTCTGAAAGCTAGAGACCTAGGGAAATCCAAGATGGGGTGACTTGTGTGGCTCGGACCAGGTTCTGTTACCCAGAATCCTTTGCAAACCTCAACATTTGGCTAAAAAAACACATGTTCCTCATATTTCTGTGGCAGAAAGTTCTGGAATCTGAGAGGAGCCACGGATTTCCTTCCACCCAGCGTTCCCCCACGTCTCCCGATAAAAATGATACCTCACTTGTGTGGGTAGGCCTAGCGCCCGCGACAGGAAATGCCCCAAAGCGCAACGTGGACACAGCCAAATTGGTGAAGGAAAACAGAGGTGTTTTTTGCAAAGTGCCTACCTGTAGATTTTGGCCTGTAGCTCAGCCGCCACCTAGGGAAACCTACCAAACCTGTGCATTTCTGAAAACTAGAGACCTAGGGGAATCCAAGATGGGGTGACTTGTGTGGCTCGGACCAGGTTCTGTTACCCAGAATCCTTTGCAAACCTCAAAATGTGGCTAAAAAAACACATGTTCCTCACATTTCTGTGGCAGAAAGTTCTGGAATCTGAGAGGAGCCACGAATTTCCATCCACCCAGCGTTCCCCCACGTCTCCCGATAAAAATGATACCTCACTTGTGTGGGTAGGCCTAGCGCCCGCGACAGGAAACGCCCCAAAGCGCAACGTGGACACAGCCAAATTGGTGAAGGAAAACAGAGGTGTTTTTTGCAAAGTGCCTACCTGTAGATTATGGCCTGTAGCTCAGCCGCCACCTAGGGAAACCTACCAAACCTGTGCATTTCTGAAAACTAGAGACCTAGGGGAATCCAAGATGGGGTGACTTGTGTGGCTCGGACCAGGTTCTGTTACCCAGAATCCTTTGCAAACCTCAAAATGTGGCTAAAAAAACACATGTTCCTCACATTTCTGTGGCAGAAAGTTCTGGAATCTGAGAGGAGCCACGAATTTCCTTCCACCCAGCGTTCCCCCACGTCTCCCGATAAAAATGATACCTCACTTGTGTGGGTAGGCCTAGCGCCCGCGACAGGAAACGCCCCAAAGCGCAACGTGGACACAGCCAAATTGGTGAAGGAAAACAGAGGTGTTTTTTGCAAAGTGCCTACCTGTAGATTTTGGCCTGTAGCTCAGCCGCCACCTAGGGAAACCTACCAAACCTGTGCATTTCTGAAAACTAGATACCTAGGGGAATCCAAGATGGGGTGACTTGTGTGGCTCGGACCAGGTTCTGTTACCCAGAATCCTTTGCAAACCTCAAAATTTGGCTAAAAAAACACATGTTCCTCACATTTCTGTGGCAGAAAGTTCTGGAATCTGAGAGGAGCCAAGAATTTCCTTCCACCCAGCGTTCCCCCACGTCTCCCGATAAAAATGATACCTCACTTGTGTGGGTAGGCCTAGCGCCCGCGACAGGAAACGCCCCAAAGCGCAACGTGGACACAGCCAAATTGGTGAAGGAAAACAGAGGTGTTTTTTGCAAAGTGCCTACCTGTAGATTTTGGCCTGTAGCTCAGCCGCCACCTAGGGAAACCTACCAAACCTGTGCATTTCTGAAAACTAGAGACCTAGGGGAATCCAAGATGGGGTGACTTGTGTGGCTCGGACCAGGTTCTGTTACCCAGAATCCTTTGCAAACCTCAAAATGTGGCTAAAAAAACACATGTTCCTCATATTTCTGTGGCAGAAAGTTCTGGAATCTGAGAGGAGCCACGAATTTCCTTCCACCCAGCGTTCCCCCACGTCTCCCGATAAAAATGATACCTCACTTGTGTGGGTAGGCCTAGCGCCCGCGACAGGAAACGCCCCAAAGCGCAACGTGGACACAGCCAAATTGGTGAAGGAAAACAGAGGTGTTTTTTGCAAAGTGCCTACCTGTAGATTTTGGCCTGTAGCTCAGCCGCCACCTAGGGAAACCTACCAAACCTGTGCATTTCTGAAAACTAGAGACCTAGGGGAATCCAAAATGGGGTGACTTGTGTGGCTCGGACCAGGTTCTGTTACCCAGAATCCTTTGCAAACCTCAAAATTTGGCTAAAAAAACACATGTTCCTCACATTTCTGTGGCAGAAAGTTCTGGAATCTGAGAGGAGCCACGAATTTCCTTCCACCCAGCGTTCCCCCATGTCTCCCGATAAAAATGATACCTCACTTGTGTGGGTAGGCCTAGCGCCCGCGACAGGAAACGCCCCAAATCGCAACGTGGACACAGCCAAATTGGTGAAGGAAAACAGAGGTGTTTTTTGCAAAGTGCCTACCTGTAGATTTTGGCCTGTAGCTCAGCCGCCACCTAGGGAAACCTACCAAACCTGTGCATTTCTGAAAACTAGAGACCTAGGGGAATCCAAGATGGGGTGACTTGTGTGGCTCGGACCAGGTTCTGTTACCCAGAATCCTTTGCAAACCTCAAAATGTGGCTAAAAAAACACATGTTCCTCATATTTCTGTGGCAGAAAGTTCTGGAATCTGAGAGGAGCCACGAATTTCCTTCCACCCAGCGTTCCCCCACGTCTCCCGATAAAAATGATACCTCACTTGTGTGGGTAGGCCTAGCGCCCGCGACAGGAAACGCCCCAAATCGCAACGTGGACACAGCCAAATTGGTGAAGGAAAACAGAGGTGTTTTTTGCAAAGTGCCTACCTGTAGATTTTGGCCTGTAGCTCAGCCGCCACCTAGGGAAACCTACCAAACCTGTGCATTCCTGAAAACTAGAGACCTAGGGGAATCCAAGATGGGGTGACTTGTGTGGCTCGAACCAGGTTCTGTTACCCAGAATCCTTTGCAAACCTCAAAATGTGGCTAAAAAAACACATGTTCCTCACATTTCTGTGGCAGAAAGTTCTGGAATCTGAGAGGAGCCACGAATTTCCTTCCACCCAGCGTTCCCCCCCCCATCTCCCGATAAAAATGATACCTCACTTGTGTGGGTAGGCCTAGCGCCCGCGACAGGAAACGCCCCAAAGCGCAACGTGGACACAGCCAAATTGGTGAAGGAAAACAGAGGTGTTTTTTGCAAAGTGCCTACCTGTAGATTTTGGCCTGTAGCTCAGCCGCCACCTAGGGAAACCTACCAAACCTGTGCATTTCTGAAAACTAGAGACCTAGGGGAATCCAAGATGGGGTGACTTGTGTGGCTCGGACCAGGTTCTGTTACCCAGAATCCTTTGCAAACCTCAAAATGTGGCTAAAAAAACACATGTTCCTCATATTTCTGTGGCAGAAAGTTCTGGAATCTGAGAGGAGCCACGAATTTCCTTCCACCCAGCGTTCCCCCACGTCTCCCGATAAAAATGATACCTCACTTGTGTGGGTAGGCCTAGAGCCCGCGACAGGAAACGCCCCAAAGCGCAACGTGGACACAGCCAAATTGGTGAAGGAAAACAGAGGTGTTTTTTGCAAAGTGCCTACCTGTAGATTTTGGCCTGTAGCTCAGCCGCCACCTAGGGAAACCTACCAAACCTGTGCATTTCTGAAAACTAGAGACCTAGGGGAATCCAAGATGGGGTGACTTGTGTGGCTCGGACCAGGTTCTGTTACCCAGAATCCTTTGCAAACCTCAAAATTTGGCTAAAAAAACACATGTTCCTCACATTTCTGTGGCAGAAAGTTCTGGAATCTGAGAGGAGCCAAGAATTTCCTTCCACCCAGCGTTCCCCCACGTCTCCCGATAAAAATGATACCTCACTTGTGTGGGTAGGCCTAGCGCCCGCGACAGGAAACGCCCCAAAGCGCAACGTGGACACAGCCAAATTGGTGAAGGAAAACAGAGGTGTTTTTTGCAAAGTGCCTACCTGTAGATTTTGGCCTGTAGCTCAGCCGCCACCTAGGGAAACCTACCAAACCTGTGCATTTCTGAAAACTAGAGACCTAGGGGAATCCAAGATGGGGTGACTTGTGTTGCTCGGACCAGGTTCTGTTACCCAGAATCCTTTGCAAACCTCAAAATGTGGCTAAAAAAACACATGTTCCTCATATTTCTGTGGCAGAAAGTTCTGGAATCTGAGAGGAGCCACGAATTTCCTTCCACCCAGCGTTCCCCCACGTCTCCCGATAAAAATGATACCTCACTTGTGTGGGTAGGCCTAGCGCCCGCGACAGGAAACGCCCCAAAGCGCAACGTGGACACAGCCAAATTGGTGAAGGAAAACAGAGGTGTTTTTTGCAAAGTGCCTACCTGTAGATTTTGGCCTGTAGCTCAGCCGCCACCTAGGGAAACCTACCAAACCTGTGCATTTCTGAAAACTAGAGACCTAGGGGAATCCAAAATGGGGTGACTTGTGTGGCTCGGACCAGGTTCTGTTACCCAGAATCCTTTGCAAACCTCAAAATTTGGCTAAAAAAACACATGTTCCTCACATTTCTGTGGCAGAAAGTTCTGGAATCTGAGAGGAGCCACGAATTTCCTTCCACCCAGCGTTCCCCCATGTCTCCCGATAAAAATGATACCTCACTTGTGTGGGTAGGCCTAGCGCCCGCGACAGGAAACGCCCCAAAGCGCAACGTGGACACAGCCAAATTGGTGAAGGAAAACAGAGGTGTTTTTTGCAAAGTGTCTACCTGTAGATTTTGGCCTGTATCTCAGCCGCCACCTAGGGAAACCTACCAAACCTGTGCATTCCTGAAAACTAGAGACCTAGGGGAATCCAAGATGGGGTGACTTGTGTGGCTCGGACCAGGTTCTGTTACCCAGAATCCTTTGCAAACCTCAAAATGTGGCTAAAAAAACACATGTTCCTCACATTTCTGTGGCAGAAAGTTCTGGAATCTGAGAGGAGCCACGAATTTCCTTCCACCCAGCGTTCCCCCACGTCTCCCGATAAAAATGATACCTCACTTGTGTGGGTAGGCCTAGCGCCCGCGACAGGAAACGCCCCAAAGCGCAACGTGGACACAGCCAAATTGGTGAAGGAAAACAGAGGTGTTTTTTGCAAAGTGCCTACCTGTAGATTTTGGCCTGTAGCTCAGCCGCCACCTAGGGAAACCTACCAAACCTGTGCATTTCTGAAAACTAGAGACCTAGGGGAATCCAAGATGGGGGGACTTGTGTGGCTCGGACCAGGTTCTGTTACCCAGAATCCTTTGCAAACCTCAAAATGTGGCTAAAAAAACACATGTTCCTCATATTTCTGTGGCAGAAAGTTCTGAAATCTGAGAGGAGCCACGAATTTCCTTCCACCCAGCGTTCCCCCACGTCTCCCGATAAAAATGATACCTCACTTGTGTGGGTAGGCCTAGCGCCCGCGACAGGAAACGCCCCAAAGCGCAACGTGGACACAGCCAAATTGGTGAAGGAAAACAGAGGTGTTTTTTGCAAAGTGCCTACCTGTAGATTTTGGCCTGTAGCTCAGCCGCCACCTAGGGAAACCTACCAAACCTGTGCATTTCTGAAAACTAGATACCTAGGGGAATCCAAGATGGGGTGACTTATGTGGCTCGGACCAGGTTCTGTTACCCAGAATCCTTTGCAAACCTCAAAATTTGGCTAAAAAAACACATGTTCCTCACATTTCTGTGGCAGAAAGTTCTGGAATCTGAGAGGAGCCAAGAATTTCCTTCCACCCAGCGTTCCCCCACGTCTCCCGATAAAAATGATACCTCACTTGTGTGGGTAGGCCTAGCGCCCGCGACAGGAAACGCCCCAAAGCGCAACGTGGACACAGCCAAATTGGTGAAGGAAAACAGAGGTGTTTTTTGCAAAGTGCCTACCTGTAGATTTTGGCCTGTAGCTCAGCCGCCACCTAGGGAAACCTACCAAACCTGTGCATTTCTGAAAACTAGAGACCTAGGGGAATCCAAGATGGGGTGACTTGTGTGGCTCGGACCAGGTTCTGTTACCCAGAATCCTTTGCAAACCTCAAAATGTGGCTAAAAAAACACATGTTCCTCATATTTCTGTGGCAGAAAGTTCTGGAATCTGAGAGGAGCCACAAATTTCCTTCCACCCAGCGTTCCCCCACGTCTCCCGATAAAAATGATACCTCACTTGTGTGGGTAGGCCTAGCGCCCGCGACAGGAAACGCCCCAAAGCGCAACGTGGACACAGCCAAATTGGTGAAGGAAAACAGAGGTGTTTTTTGCAAAGTGCCTACCTGTAGATTTTGGCCTGTAGCTCAGCCGCCACCTAGGGAAACCTACCAAACCTGTGCATTTCTGAAAACTAGAGACCTACGGGAATCCAAAATGGGGTGACTTGTGTGGCTCGGACCAGGTTCTGTTACCCAGAATCCTTTGCAAACCTCAAAATTTGGCTAAAAAAACACATGTTCCTCACATTTCTGTGGCAGAAAGTTCTGGAATCTGAGAGGAGCCACGAATTTCCTTCCACCCAGCGTTCCCCCATGTCTCCCGATAAAAATGATACCTCACTTGTGTGGGTAGGCCTAGCGCCCGCGACAGGAAACGCCCCAAATCGCAACGTGGACACAGCCAAATTGGTGAAGGAAAACAGAGGTGTTTTTTGCAAAGTGCCTACCTGTAGATTTTGGCCTGTAGCTCAGCCGCCACCTAGGGAAACCTACCAAACCTGTGCATTCCTGAAAACTAGAGACCTAGGGGAATCCAAGATGGGGTGACTTGTGTGGCTCGGTCCAGGTTCTGTTACCCAGAATCCTTTGCAAACCTCAAAATGTGGCTAAAAAAACACATGTTCCTCATATTTCTGTGGCAGAAAGTTCTGGAATCTGAGAGGAGCCACGAATTTCCTTCCACCCAGCGTTCCCCCACGTCTCCCGATAAAAATGATACCTCACTTGTGTGGGTAGGCCTAGCGCCCGCGACAGGAAACGCCCCAAAGCGCAACGTGGACACAGCCATATTGGTGAAGGAAAACAGAGGTGTTTTTTGCAAAGTGCCTACCTGTAGATTTTGGCCTGTAGCTCAGCCGCCACCTAGGGAAACCAACCAAACCTGTGCATTTCTGAAAACTAGAGACCTAGGGGAATCCAAGATGGGGTGACTTGTGTGGCTCGGACCAGGTTCTGTTACCCAGAATCCTTTGCAAACCTCAAAATGTGGCTAAAAAAACACATGTTCCTCATATTTCTGTGGCAGAAAGTTCTGGAATCTGAGAGGAGCCACGAATTTCCTTCCACCCAGCGTTCCCCCATGTCTCCCGATAAAAATGATACCTCACTTGTGTGGGTAGGCCTAGCGCCCGCGACAGGAAACGCCCCAAAGCGCAACGTGGACACAGCCAAATTGGTGAAGGAAAACAGAGGTGTTTTTTGCAAAGTGCCTACCTGTAGATTTTGGCCTGTATCTCAGCCGCCACCTAGGGAAACCTACCAAACCTGTGCATTCCTGAAAACTAGAGACCTAGGGGAATCCAAGATGGGGTGACTTGTGTGGCTCGGACCAGGTTCTGTTACCCAGAATCCTTTGCAAACCTCAAAATGTGGCTAAAAAAACACATGTTCCTCACATTTCTGTGGCAGAAAGTTCTGGAATCTGAGAGGAGCCACGAATTTCCTTCCACCCAGCGTTCCCCCACGTCTCCCGATAAAAATGATACCTCACTTGTGTGGGTAGGCCTAGCGCCCGCGACAGGAAACGCCCCAAAGCGCAACGTGGACACAGCCAAATTGGTGAAGGAAAACAGAGGTGTTTTTTGCAAAGTGCCTACCTGTAGATTTTGGCCTGTAGCTCAGCCGCCACCTAGGGAAACCTACCAAACCTGTGCATTTCTGAAAACTAGAGACCTAGGGGAATCCAAAATGGGGTGACTTGTGTGGCTCGGACCAGGTTCTGTTACCCAGAATCCTTTGCAAACCTCAAAATTTGGCTAAAAAAACACATGTTCCTCATATTTCTGTGGCAGAAAGTTCTGGAATCTGAGAGGAGCCACGAATTTCCTTCCACCCAGCGTTCCCCCACATCTCCCGATAAAAATGATACCTCACTTGTGTGGGTAGGCCTAGCGCCCGCGACAGGAAACGCCCCAAATCGCAACGTGGACACAGCCAAATTGGTGAAGGAAAACAGAGGTGTTTTTTGCAAAGTGCCTACCTGTAGATTTTGGCCTGTAGCTCAGCCGCCACCTAGGGAAACCTACCAAACCTGTGCATTCCTGAAAACTAGAGACCTAGGGGAATCCAAGATGGGGTGACTTGTGTGGCTCGGTCCAGGTTCTGTTACCCAGAATCCTTTGCAAACCTCAAAATGTGGTAAAAAAACACATGTTCCTCATATTTCTGTGGCAGAAAGTTCTAGAATCTGAGAGGAGCCACGAATTTCCTTCCACCCAGCGTTCCCCCACGTCTCCCGATAAAAATGATACCTCACTTGTGTGGGTAGGCCTAGCGCCCGCGACAGGAAACGCCCCAAAGCGCAACGTGGACACAGCCAAATTGGTGAAGGAAAACAGAGGTGTTTTTTGCAAAGTGCCTACCTGTAGATTTTGGCCTGTAGCTCAGCCGCCACCTAGGGAAACCTACCAAACCTGTGCATTTCTGAAAACTAGAGACCTAGGGGAATCCAAGATGGGGTGACTTGTGTGGCTCGGACCAGGTTCTGTTACCCAGAATCCTTTGCAAACCTCAAAATGTGGCTAAAAAAACACATGTTCCTCATATTTCTGTGGCAGAAAGTTCTGGAATCTGAGAGGAGCCACGAATTTCCTTCCACCCAGCGTTCCCCCATGTCTCCCGATAAAAATGATACCTCACTTGTGTGGGTAGGCCTAGCGCCCGCGACAGGAAACGCCCCAAAGCGCAACGTGGACACAGCCAAATTGGTGAAGGAAAACAGAGGTGTTTTTTGCAAAGTGCCTACCTGTAGATTTTGGCCTGTATCTCAGCCGCCACCTAGGGAAACCTACCAAACCTGTGCATTCCTGAAAACTAGAGACCTATGGGAATCCAAGATGGGGTGACTTGTGTGGCTCGGACCAGGTTCTGTTACCCAGAATCCTTTGCAAACCTCAAAATGTGGCTAAAAAAACACATGTTCCTCACATTTCTGTGGCAGAAAGTTCTGGAATCTGAGAGGAGCCACGAATTTCCTTCCACCCAGCGTTCCCCCACGTCTCCCGATAAAAATGATACCTCACTTGTGTGGGTAGGCCTAGCGCCCGCGACAGGAAACGCCCCAAAGCGCAACGTGGACACAGCCAAATTGGTGAAGGAAAACAGAGGTGTTTTTTGCAAAGTGCCTACCTGTAGATTTTGGCCTGTAGCTCAGCCGCCACCTAGGGAAACCTACCAAACCTGTGCATTTCTGAAAACTAGAGACCTAGGGGAATCCAAGATGGGGTGACTTGTGTGGCTCGGACCAGGTTCTGTTACCCAGAATCCTTTGCAAACCTCAAAATGTGGCTAAAAAAACACATGTTCCTCATATTTCTGTGGCAGAAAGTTCTGGAATCTGAGAGGAGCCACGAATTTCCTTCCACCCAGCGTTCCCCCACGTCTCCCGATAAAAATGATACCTCACTTGTGTGGGTAGGCCTAGCGCCCGCGACAGGAAACGCCCGAAAGCGCAACGTGGACACAGCCAAATTGGTGAAGGAAAACAGAGGTGTTTTTTGCAAAGTGCCTACCTGTAGATTTTGGCCTGTAGCTCAGCCGCCACCTAGGGAAACCTACCAAACCTGTGCATTTCTGAAAACTAGATACCTAGGGGAATCCAAGATGGGGTGACTTGTGTGGCTCGGACCAGGTTCTGTTACCCAGAATCCTTTGCAAACCTCAAAATTTGGCTGAAAAAACACATGTTCCTCACATTTCTGTGGCAGAAAGTTCTGGAATCTGAGAGGAGCCAAGAATTTCCTTCCACCCAGCGTTCCCCCACGTCTCCCGATAAAAATGATACCTCACTTGTGTGGGTAGGCCTAGCGCCCGCGACAGGAAACGCCCCAAAGCGCAACGTGGACACAGCCAAATTGGTGAAGGAAAACAGAGGTGTTTTTTGCAAAGTGCCTACCTGTAGATTTTGGCCTGTAGCTCAGCCGCCACCTAGGGAAACCTACCAAACCTGTGCATTTCTGAAAACTAGAGACCTAGGGGAATCCAAGATGGGGTGACTTGTGTGGCTCGGACCAGGTTCTGTTACCCAGAATCCTTTGCAAACCTCAAAATGTGGCTAAAAAAACACATGTTCCTCATATTTCTGTGGCAGAAAGTTCTGGAATCTGAGAGGAGCCACGAATTTCCTTCCACCCAGCGTTCCCCCACGTCTCCCGATAAAAATGATACCTCACTTGTGTGGGTAGGCCTAGCGCCCGCGAAAGGAAACGCCCCAAAGCGCAACGTGGACACAGCCAAATTGGTGAAGGAAAACAGAGGTGTTTTTTGCAAAGTGCCTACCTGTAGATTTTGGCCTGTAGCTCAGCCGCCACCTAGGGAAACCTACCAAACCTGTGCATTTCTGAAAACTAGAGACCTAGGGGAATCCAAAATGGGGTGACTTGTGTGGCTCGGACCAGGTTCTGTTACCCAGAATCCTTTGCAAACCTCAAAATTTGGCTAAAAAAACACATGTTCCTCACATTTCTGTGGCAGAAAGTTCTGGAATCTGAGAGGAGCCACGAATTTCCTTCCACCCAGCGTTCCCCCATGTCTCCCGATAAAAATGATACCTCACTTGTGTGGGTAGGCCTAGCGCCCGCGACAGGAAACGCCCCAAATCGCAACGTGGACACAGCCAAATTGGTGAAGGAAAACAGAGGTGTTTTTTGCAAAGTGCCTACCTGTAGATTTTGGCCTGTAGCTCAGCCGCCACCTAGGGAAACCTACCAAACCTGTGCATTCCTGAAAACTAGAGACCTAGGGGAATCCAAGATGGGGTGACTTGTGTGGCTCGGACCAGGTTCTGTTACCCAGAATCCTTTGCAAACCTCAAAATGTGGCTAAAAAAACACATGTTCCTCACATTTCTGTGGCAGAAAGTTCTGGAATCTGAGAGGAGCCACGAATTTCCTTCCACCCAGCGTTCCCCCCCCGTCTCCCGATAAAAATGATACCTCACTTGTGTGGGTAGGCCTAGCGCCCGCGACAGGAAACGCCCCAAAGCGCAACGTGGACACAGCCAAATTGGTGAAGGAAAACAGAGGTGTTTTTTGCAAAGTGCCTACCTGTAGATTTTGGCCTGTAGCTCAGCCGCCACCTAGGGAAACCTACCAAACCTGTGCATTTCTGAAAACTAGAGACCTAGGGGAATCCAAGATGGGGTGACTTGTGTGGCTCGGACCAGGTTCTGTTACCCAGAATCCTTTGCAAACCTCAAAATGTGGCTAAAAAAACACATGTTCCTCATATTTCTGTGGCAGAAAGTTCTGGAATCTGAGAGGAGCCACGAATTTCCTTCCACCCAGCGTTCCCCCACGTCTCCCGATAAAAATGATACCTCACTTGTGTGGGTAGGCCTAGCGCCCGCGACAGGAAACGCCCCAAAGCGCAACGTGGACACAGCCAAATTGGTGAAGGAAAACAGAGGTGTTTTTTGCAAAGTGCCTACCTGTAGATTTTGGCCTGTAGCTCAGCCGCCACCTAGGGAAACCTACCAAACCTGTGCATTTCTGAAAACTAGAGACCTAGGGGAATCCAAGATGGGGTGACTTGTGTGGCTCGGACCAGGTTCTGTTACCCAGAATCCTTTGCAAACCTCAAAATTTGGCTAAAAAAACACATGTTCCTCACATTTCTGTGGCAGAAAGTTCTGGAATCTGAGAGGAGCCAAGAATTTCCTTCCACCCAGCGTTCCCCCACGTCTCCCGATAAAAATGATACCTCACTTGTGTGGGTAGGCCTAGCGCCCGCGACAGGAAACGCCCCAAAGCGCAACGTGGACACAGCCAAATTGGTGAAGGAAAACAGAGGTGTTTTTTGCAAAGTGCCTACCTGTAGATTTTGGCCTGTAGCTCAGCCGCCACCTAGGGAAACCTACCAAACCTGTGCATTTCTGAAAACTAGAGACCTAGGGGAATCCAAGATGGGGTGACTTGTGTGGCTCGGACCAGGTTCTGTTACCCAGAATCCTTTGCAAACCTCAAAATGTGGCTAAAAAAACACATGTTCCTCATATTTCTGTGGCAGAAAGTTCTGGAATCTGAGAGGAGCCACGAATTTCCTTCCACCCAGCGTTCCCCCACGTCTCCCGATAAAAATGATACCTCACTTGTGTGGGTAGGCCTAGCGCCCGCGACAGGAAACGCCCCAAAGCGCAACGTGGACACAGCCAAATTGGTGAAGGAAAACAGAGGTGTTTTTTGCAAAGTGCCTACCTGTAGATTTTGGCCTGTAGCTCAGCCGCCACCTAGGGAAACCTACCACACCTGTGCATTTCTGAAAACTAGAGACCTAGGGGAATCCAAAATGGGGTGACTTGTGTGGCTCGGACCAGGTTCTGTTACCCAGAATCCTTTGCAAACCTCAAAATTTGGCTAAAAAAACACATGTTCCTCACATTTCTGTGGCAGAAAGTTCTGGAATCTGAGAGGAGCCACGAATTTCCTTCCACCCAGCGTTCCCCCATGTCTCCCGATAAAAATGATACCTCACTTGTGTGGGTAGGCCTAGCGCCCGCGACAGGAAACGCCCCAAAGCGCAACGTGGACACAGCCAAATTGGTGAAGGAAAACAGAGGTGTTTTTTGCAAAGTGCCTACCTGTAGATTTTGGCCTGTATCTCAGCCGCCACCTAGGGAAACCTACCAAACCTGTGCATTCCTGAAAACTAGAGACCTAGGGGAATCCAAGATGGGGTGACTTGTGTGGCTCGGACCAGGTTCTGTTACCCAGAATCCTTTGCAAACCTCAAAATGTGGCTAAAAAAACACATGTTCCTCACATTTCTGTGGCAGAAAGTTCTGGAATCTGAGAGGAGCCACGAATTTCCTTCCACCCAGCGTTCCCCCACGTCTCCCGATAAAAATGATACCTCACTTGTGTGGGTAGGCCTAGCGCCCGCGACAGGAAACGCCCCAAAGCGCAACGTGGACACAGCCAAATTGGTGAAGGAAAACAGAGGTGTTTTTTGCAAAGTGCCTACCTGTAGATTTTGGCCTGTAGCTCAGCCGCCACCTAGGGAAACCTACCAAACCTGTGCATTTCTGAAAACTAGAGACCTAGGGGAATCCAAGATGGGGTGACTTGTGTGGCTCGGACCAGGTTCTGTTACCCAGAATCCTTTGCAAACCTCAAAATGTGGCTAAAAAAACACATGTTCCTCACATTTCTGTGGCAGAAAGTTCTGGAATCTGAGAGGAGCCACGAATTTCCTTCCACCCAGCGTTCCCCCATGTCTCCCGATAAAAATGATACCTCACTTGTGTGGGTAGGCCTAGCGCCCGCGACAGGAAACACCCGAAAGCGCAACGTGGACACAGCCAAATTGGTGAAGGAAAACAGAGGTGTTTTTTGCAAAGTGCCTACCTGTAGATTTTGGCCTGTAGCTCAGCCGCCACCTAGGGAAACCTACCAAACCTGTGCATTTCTGAAAACTAGAGACCTAGGGGAATCCAAGATGGGGTGACTTGTGTGGCTCGGACCAGGTTCTGTTACCCAGAATCCTTTGCAAACCTCAAAATGTGGCTAAAAAAACACATGTTCCTCATATTTCTGTGGCAGAAAGTTCTGGAATCTGAGAGGAGCCACGAATTTCCTTCCACCCAGCGTTCCCCCACGTCTCCCGATAAAAATGATACCTCACTTGTGTGGGTAGGCCTAGCGCCCGCGACAGGAAACGCCCCAAAGCGCAACGTGGACACAGCCAAATTGGTGAAGGAAAACAGAGGTGTTTTTTGCAAAGTGCCTACCTGTAGATTTTGGCCTGTAGCTCAGCCGCCACCTAGGGAAACCTACCAAACCTGTGCATTTCTGAAAACTAGAGACCTAGGGGAATCCAAAATGGGGTGACTTGTGTGGCTCGGACCAGGTTCTGTTACCCAGAATCCTTTGCAAACCTCAAAATTTGGCTAAAAAAACACATGTTCCTCACATTTCTGTGGCAGAAAGTTCTGGAATCTGAGAGGAGCCACGAATTTCCTTCCACCCAGCGTTCCCCCATGTCTCCCGATAAAAATGATACCTCACTTGTGTGGGTAGGCCTAGCGCCCGCGACAGGAAACGCCCCAAAGCACAACGTGGACACAGCCAAATTGGTGAAGGAAAACAGAGGTGTTTTTTGCAAAGTGCCTACCTGTAGATTTTGGCCTGTATCTCAGCCGCCACCTAGGGAAACCTACCAAACCTGTGCATTCCTGAAAACTAGAGACCTAGGGGAATCCAAGATGGGGTGACTTGTGTGGCTCGGACCAGGTTCTGTTACCCAGAATCCTTTGCAAACCTCAAAATGTGGCTAAAAAAACACATGTTCCTCATATTTCTGTGGCAGAAAGTTCTGGAATCTGAGAGGAGCCACGAATTTCCTTCCACCCAGCGTTCCCCCACGTCTCCCGATAAAAATGATACCTCACTTGTGTGGGTAGGCCTAGCGCCCGCGACAGGAAACGCCCCAAAGCGCAACGTGGACACAGCCAAATTGGTGAAGGAAAACAGAGGTGTTTTTTGCAAAGTGCCTACCTGTAGATTTTGGCCTGTAGCTCAGCCGCCACCTAGGGAAACCTACCAAACCTGTGCATTTCTGAAAACTAGAGACCTAGGGGAATCCAAAATGGGGTGACTTGTGTGGCTCGGACCAGGTTCTGTTACCCAGAATCCTTTGCAAACCTCAAAATTTGGCTAAAAAAACACATGTTCCTCACATTTCTGTGGCAGAAAGTTCTGGAATCTGAGAGGAGCCACGAATTTCCTTCCACCCAGCGTTCCCCCATGTCTCCCGATAAAAATGATACCTCACTTGTGTGGGTAGGCCTAGCGCCCGCGACAGGAAACGCCCCAAAGCACAACGTGGACACAGCCAAATTGGTGAAGGAAAACAGAGGTGTTTTTTGCAAAGTGCCTACCTGTAGATTTTGGCCTGTATCTCAGCCGCCACCTAGGGAAACCTACCAAACCTGTGCATTCCTGAAAACTAGAGACCTAGGGGAATCCAAGATGGGGTGACTTGTGTGGCTCGGACCAGGTTCTGTTACCCAGAATCCTTTGCAAACCTCAAAATGTGGCTAAAAAAACACATGTTCCTCACATTTCTGTGGCAGAAAGTTCTGGAATCTGAGAGGAGCCACGAATTTCCTTCCACCCAGCGTTCCCCCACGTCTCCCGATAAAAATGATACCTCACTTGTGTGGGTAGGCCTAGCGCCCGCGACAGGAAACGCCCCAAAGCGCAACGTGGACACAGCCAAATTGGTGAAGGAAAACAGAGGTGTTTTTTGCAAAGTGCCTACCTGTAGATTTTGGCCTGTAGCTCAGCCGCCACCTAGGGAAACCTACCAAACCTGTGCATTTCTGAAAACTAGAGACCTAGGGGAATCCAAGATGGGGTGACTTGTGTGGCTCGGACCAGGTTCTGTTACCCAGAATCCTTTGCAAACCTCAAAATGTGGCTAAAAAAACACATGTTCCTCACATTTCTGTGGCAGAAAGTTCTGGAATCTGAGAGGAGCCACGAATTTCCTTCCACCCAGCGTTCCCCCATGTCTCCCGATAAAAATGATACCTCACTTGTGTGGGTAGGCCTAGCGCCCCCGACAGGAAACGCCCGAAAGCGCAACGTGGACACAGCCAAATTGGTGAAGGAAAACAGAGGTGTTTTTTGCAAAGTGCCTACCTGTAGATTTTGGCCTCTAGCTCAGCCGCCACCTAGGGAAACCTACCAAACCTGTGCATTCCTGAAAACTAGAGACCTAGGGGAATCCAAGATGGGGTGACTTGTGTGGCTCGGACCAGGTTCTGTTACCCAGAATCCTTTGCAAACCTCAAAATGTGGCTAAAAAAACACATGTTCCTCACATTTCTGTGGCAGAAAGTTCTGGAATCTGAGAGGAGCCACGAATTTCCTTCCACCCAGCGTTCCCCCATGTCTCCCGATAAAAATGATACCTCACTTGTGTGGGTAGGCCTAGCGCCCGCGACAGGAAACGGCCCAAAGCGCAACGTGGACACAGCCAAATTGGTGAAGGAAAACAGAGGTGTTTTTTGCAAAGTGCCTACCTGTAGATTTTGGCCTGTAGCTCAGCCGCCACCTAGGGAAACCTACCAAACCTGTGCATTTCTGAAAACTAGAGACCTAGGGGAATCCAAGATGGGGTGACTTGTGTGGCTCGGACCAGGTTTTGTTACCCAGAATCCTTTGCAAACCTCAAAATGGGGCTTAAAAAACACATGTTCCTCACATTTCTGTGGCAGAAAGTTCTGGAATCTGAGAGGAGCCACGAATTTCCTTCCACCCAGCGTTTCTCCATGTCTCCTGATAAAAATGATACCTCACTTGTGTGGGTAGGCCTAGCGCCCGCGACAGGAAACGCCCCAAAGCGCAACGTGGACACATCACATTTTTTCATTGAAAACAGTGCCTACCTGTAGATTTTGGCCTCTAGCTCAGCCGGCACCTAGGGTAACCTACCAAACCTGTGCATTTCTGAAAACTAGAGACCTAGGGGAATCCAAGATGGGGTGACTTGTGTGGCTCGGACCAGGTTATGTTACCCAGAATCCTTTGCAAACCTCAAATTCTGTCTAAAAAAACACATTCTCCACACATTTCGGTGACAGAAAGTTCTGGAATCTGAGTGGAGCCACAAATTTCCTTCCACCCAGCGTTCCCCCAAGTCTCCTGATAAAAATGATACCTCACTTGTGTGGGTGGGCCAGGTGCCTGCAACAGAATAAGGCCCAAAACTTGTAGAGATAGAGGGGATAGCACAGCAAGTTTATAAGGACATATTCTTTTATACATCTTTAGACTGACTATGCTTTGGGGACCCACATAAGTGAGGTGTCATTTTACTTGGGAGGCTGAGGGGAACACTGGGGAGTAGGAATTTTGTGCTGGAGTGGTGATCCTACGAAGAAAAGTCAGGAAAATATGCTTTTTTTAAGCACTTTGAGGTTTACAGAGGAGTCTGGGTAAGAAAATGTTGGGGGATCCACGCAAGCCACACCTCCCTGGACTCCTTGGAGTGTCTAGTTTTATAAAATGTCTGGGTTTGGTAGGTTTCCCTAGATGAAGGCCGCACACAGGACCAAAAACATAGGTGCCCTCTCCCCCCCAAACACAGGTAGTTTTGTAATATATCGTTTTGATGTTCCCACATACGTCCGTGATGTGCCAAACACTAAAATTTTGAAAAGAAACACAGTTAGGTTATGTGAAAAAGACCGCTCACCCACCAACCAAGTTGGTGCCATGCTTCATCATCGGGGTCCCACCTGAGGCACCTAGCGTGTCACAGGTGTGCTGCGACGCCTGATTACAGCAGAGCAGGTTTTGTCATTTTTACCACACATACTGGTTGGATTTGGCACGAGGATGAGTGATGGTTCAGTGGATCAAATTTTACTAACAAGAGCTTTCACAAAAATGAAATGCACTGTTAGTAACTGAAAGGCAAAAAACTGAACCAATGACTCACAGCTCGTGAGCTGTAAAGCCGCGACAAGACACCAACCGCTTTACAGTCCATTCACACAACTTTCATACATGACACACACAAGGCCATTCACACCGCCAGCCACGGGCCCAGCACATTACAACACTCACATCGACAGACAGCGCCACTCAAGGGCCCATCACTTACATACGCCCACGTGCCTGATACAACAATCACACCAGCTGATGGGAGTGTGTGGACTGGTGTTTGGCTGGCAGTGTGTTGCAGTAGCCAACAGCAAGTCAATATGTACACTCTCAGCCAAGCCCCACTCCACCCACAATGGCATCATTTTTTTTTTTTTTTTTTTTAACAGAGGAACCCCTAACTAAGTAGAAAGAATTACAAAACTACAAACACAAAAGCTCTAACTAAGAACATGACAGAAATGCTAACCATGAAACTAAACACATGAAAATACAAAACAGACATGAGTTTACACTCATGGTTGTTCCCAGAAATTCTTCTGGGTGTGGTAATTCTTAAAACAAGCACCGACACACAGCCCAGGCTTTGAAGGACAATCCGGGAAGTACATTCGAGACTCCCTCCGGATACCTCTTCGAAAACACACTCTACATTTCTTAGCTGGAAAGTCTTTTTTGGGTGTGGGAGGAATGTGCTCAGCAAAGTGGCGATCTTTCAATCTAGCCACATCCTCCACCACTGCTTCTCTAGGAACTCTGGCCTGTTCCACCCCAATAAGGCTCTCTATCACTGACTCCTGAAATTTCACAAATGTCATCTTTGACTCTGGAGACCTATCCCTAAACACAATAAAAGCATTGAAGGTTGCTAAGTGGAAGAGGTGAAGTGCTAACTTCTTATACCAAACGTAAGACTTACGAATAGCAGTATAAGGTTCCAACCTCTGGTCAACTCTATCTACACCTCCCATGTGCTTATTATAATCTAAAATGCACACAGGTTTGCGCACTTCAGCAACCTGGCCCCAAACAGTCACAGGGGAAGTACTCTCATCATGGATGGTACTTAGCATGTAGACATCCCTCTTATCTGAAAATTTCAAAGCTAGCAGCTCCTCGTTCCGCAAGGCACAGCACTGTCCTCTCTCAAGTTTTTTACAGACAAGCTCCCTTGGATAGCCTTTCCGGTTAGAACGGATTGTGCCACAAGCAACTGTGTCCACTCTAAACAATTCCTTGAACAATTGCACACCAGTGTAGAAGTTATCTACATACAAATGGTGACCTTTGTTGAACAGTCGTCTACCAATATCCCACACAATTTTCTCAGTAACTCCAAAAGTGGGAGGACAACCAGGGGGTCAATATTGGAATCCCTACCAGTGTACACACGGAAACTATACACATATCCTGTCCTACTTTCAGACAGCATATACAATTTAATTCCATATCGTGCCCTTTTGCTAGGAATGTACTGCCTAAAAACCAAACGACCCTTGATGAGGACCAAAGACTCGTCCACACTTAACTCTTTGCCTGGAACATAGACCTCCGAAAACCGATCTACAAAATGATCAAGGACAGGCCTAATCTTAAAAAAAGACGGTCAGAATCTGGGTGATCTCGTGGCAAGGCTAATGCATTGTCAACAAAATGCAGCATCCTAAGAAGAAGCAAATACCGATTACGACTCATGGTCGCTGGAAATATAGCTGTTGCCATCAAGGGACTAGTAGACCAATAAGAAGCCAGTGACGGCTTCCTTATCAACCCCATCAAAAAAGTCAAACCCAAAAACTTTTTTAACTCCTCCAAATTAGTGGGAATCCACTGGGCAGCTCTAGAGTGTGGCCTAAGTCTAGCAGCGTTGTCCCTCAAATGCTGCTCCGCATACAAATTAGTCTGCTCAACAATCTCTTCCAAAAACACATCATCCATGAATAACTCAAAGAAATTGATAGGCATAAAGTTCTCTGTATTGGCGTTACACCCCGGGAGACCAGTAAAGGCAGGCAACTCTGGTTGCTGCATGTTTGGGGCAACCCAGACATCAGGTCTTATAACGGGAAACCTTTCAGCCCCAGGTTGTTGCACTATTGGCACATCAATGTCCTCCTCTACAACAGGCCCTTCATCTGCACTGAGTGTGGCTTCATCATCAGAAGATTCCCCTCCAAGAGAAACATCACTGCCAGAATCTCTGACTTCCTCCTCTGCCTCAGATGCAGAGTCTGTCTCATAGTCATGATCAGACTGTGACTCAAAAAGCATACCAACCACCTGCTGAGCGGTCATCCTGCGGCTAGCCATGATATCTCCTGCTAAAATTAACTGGACAAATTCACCACCAACAACCAGCACTGTGTAAGACAAGTGACAAAGTGTAGCTTTGTTAGTAAGAGTTATAAACTCAAAAACTATACCGCTCACTTGCCTGAAAAAGCTTGATTCACCAGCAACTACACAGCAATCACCAATGATATCCGACTAAAAATAAAGAAAGAAAGGCAAATTAGAAATAAGACAAAACAAATATCATTGTGCACAAACCTAAGGACAATTTCACACACAATCCTGCATTTAGTACACCCCCTACAAACATGTCATTCATGCATGGCAAAAATTCTCCTTTGGAGTAAATTGTTTTTACTTACCTAAAACATGCAACTGTGCAAACTGCAGGTCAACCACCGCCAAAACCGCAAGGAGCCACAGCAAATAAAGCAAAAGCTTTGAACTAGAACAAAAAGGAGGAAAACATTTTTTATCACAAATGCAAAGACTTCTTCAGTTGACAAACACCCCACCATCAAACATTTAGAAATTGGTGCCTAAGTGGATTCTGCCATGGGGCAGATGGGCCTACTAATAAAATAGACCTGTCTACCCCAAGGAAGCCAGAAAATACCTTTAGTAGTGTGTCCCCATGGAGAGCGACCCTTGCCAAAGGGGACAGCCCTCAAAAAAAAAAGCAACAAAAAAAAAAAAAAACACACACAACACTATCCCTGGTGCCTAAGTGGCTTCTGCCCCCCTTGGGGGCAGGTGGGCCTAAGAAAATAGGCCCATCTGCCCCCAGGGGGTGTAGAAATTGGCAACAGGTCAATGCCCCCCTTGGGGGGGCGCCCCGTGACCAAGGGGACGCCCCCCCACAAAAATAAACAAATAAAAAAAAATCCCTGGCGTTCTAGTAGTTTCTGCCCCCCTTGGGGGCAGACCAGCCTAAAAATAATAGGCTGATCTGTCTCCAAGGGGTGCAGAAATGGCCTGGGTACATGTGCCCCCAAAGTGGGGGGCGACCCTTGCCCAAGGCCCCACCCATCCACTAACACACACACACACACTATCCCTGGTGTCTAAGTGGCTTCTGCCCCCCTTGGGGGCAGGTGGGCCTAAGAAAATAGGCCCATCTGCCCCCAGGGGGTGTAGAAATGGGCAACAGGTCAATGCCCCCCTTGGGGGGGCGCCCCGTGACCAAGGGGACGCCCCCCCACAAAAATAAACAAATAAAAAAAAATCCCTGGCGTTCTAGTAGTTTCTGCCCCCCTTGGGGGCAGACCAGCCTAAAAATAATAGGCTGATCTGTCTCCAAGGGGTGCAGAAATGGCCTGGGTACATGTGCCCCCAAAGTGGGGGGCGACCCTTGCCCAAGGCCCCACCCATCCACTAACACACACACACACACACACACACTATCCCTGGTGTCTAAGTGGCTTCTGCCCCCCTTGGGGGCAGGTGGGCCTAAGAAAATAGGCCCATCTGCCCCCAGGGGGTGTAGAAATGGGCAACAGGTCAATGCCCCCCTTGGGGGGGCGCCCCGTGACCAAGGGGACGCCCCCCCACAAAAATAAACAAATAAACAAAAAACCCTGGCGTTCTAGTAGTTTCTGCCCCCCTTGGGGGCAGACCAGACTAAAAATAATAGGCTGATCTGTCTCCAAGGTGTGCAGAAATGGCCTGGGTACATGTGCCCCCAAAGTGGGGGGCGACCCTTGCCCAAGGCCCCACCCATCCACTAACACACACACACACACACACACTATCCCTGGTGTCTAAGTGGCTTCTGCCCCCCTTGGGGGCAGGTGGGCCTAAGAAAATAGGCCCATCTGCCCCCAGGGGGTGTAGAAATGGGCAACAGGTCAATGCCCCCCTTGGGGGGGCGCCCCGTGACCAAGGGGAGGCCCCCCCACAAAAATAAACAAATAAAAAAAAATCCCTGGCGTTCTAGTAGTTTCTGCCCCCCTTGGGGGCAGACCAGTCTAAAAATAATAGGCTGATCTGTCTCCAAGGGGTGCAGAAATGGCCTGGGTACATGTGCCCCCAAAGTGGGGGGCGACCCTTGCCCAAGGCCCCACCCATCCACTAACACACACACACACACACACACACACACACACACACACACTATCCCTGGTGTCTAAGTGGCTTCTGCCCCCCTTGGGGGCAGGTGGGCCTAAGAAAATAGGCCCATCTGCCCCCAGGGGGTGTAGAAATGGGCAACAGGTCAATGCCCCCCTTGGGGGGGCGCCCCGTGACCAAGGGGACGCCCCCCCACAAAAATAAACAAATTTAAAAAATCCCTGGCGTTCTAGTAGTTTCTGCCCCCTTTGGGGGCAGACCAGCCTAAAAATAATAGGCTGATCTGCCCTCAAGGGGGGCAGAAATGGCCCTAAAAGACATGCCCCCCAAAGGGGAGCGACCCTTGCCCAAGGGGGCGCCCCCCCATCCACTACACACACAATCCCTGGTGCCTAAGTGGCTTCTGCCCCCCTCGGGGGCAGATGGACCTAAAAAAAATAGGCCGATTTGCCCCCAAGGGGGGCAAGAAAGGCCAACAGTTCTCTGCCCCCTTGGGGGGGGGCACCCCTTGCCCAAGGGGGCACCCCCCCCCACATAAATACACATAAAAATAAAAAAACCCTGGTGATCTAGTGTTTTCTGCCCCCCTTGGGGGCAGATCTGGCTAAAAAGTAGCCAATCTGCCCTCAAGGGGGGCAGAAATGGCCCGAAAAGACATGCCCCCCAAAGGGGAGCGACCCTTGCCCAAGGGGGCGCCCCCCCATCCACTACACACACAATCCCTGGTGCCTAAGTGGCTTCTGCCCCACTTGGGGGCAGATGGACCTAAAAAAAATAGGCCGATCTGCCCCCAAGGGGGGCAGAAAAGGCCAACAGTTCTCTGCCCCCTTGGGGGGGGCGCCCCTTGCCCAAGGGGGCACCCCCAACACATAAATGCAAAAAAATAAAATAATCCCTGGTGATCTAGTGTTTTCTGCCCCCCTTGGGGGCAGATCTGGCTGAAAAGTAGCCAATCTGCCCCCAAGGGGGGCAGAAATGGCCGTAGTAATTGCCCCCCTAAAGGGGAGCGACCCTTGCCCAAGGGGCCGCTCCCCGCGTGCCAAAAACAGTAAAAAACAATAAAGAAAACAAATCCCTGGTGTCTAGTGGGCATTCCTGCTGCCTGATCGCAATGCGATCGGGCAGCAGGAATGCTCAAAGAGACACCGGGGAAAAGGAAAAGCCTTTCCTTTTCCCCGGTGCCTCTTTAGCCCCAACCCCCCACCCACCGGGAAGAGGAACTCACCTCTTCTATCGTCGCCGCACAGGAAGCAAATGGCTTCCTGTGCGGCGAGGATCCCATAATGAAGTCAGCGCGCGATCGCGCCCTGACGTCATTATGGGGGGGTGGGGGGTGGAAGGGGAAGGGCTTCCCCTTCCATCCCCGACTTTGGGGGGTGGGAGGGAAGCACACAGAGGGAGCGAGAGCGCTCCCTCTGGGCTGTGTGCCAAGGACGTAGTGGTTACGTCCTCGGCACAGCAGCACTGTGCCGCGGGACGTAACCACTACGTCCGCGGCACAGAAGGGGTTAAGTTGTGGGGAGGGTGTTGGTGGGGTGCATGGGCCAGGATTGTTTGTTTCACGCTCATGCTGACATCGTTAGACACCAGAACCAGCCACAAAAGAGCACGTTCATACGAACCAGCACAGCATTTTGTGCCATGGGAGACACAAGTGCGGCCTCTGCATCATTCGAAGTCTGTAACAACGCCTTTGATTTTACCGTTCAAAGAGCACATCTTTAGTTGTAGCAAGAAACTAGGCGTTTTCATAAAGCCACTGCTCTGATTTTCAAGTCTGCAACTTACATTAAATTATTTCATCTAGAAGTGATTTTTTTAAATGTATTTAATGTAATTTTTACTGTGTTTTCCGGCTCATTACAGAACCCTCTGACGAAGGGGTTCATTCTGGAATTAAGGTTGTAGACAGGGCAAGTAGTGTGGTGAGCATTCGAAACTGACAATGAATTATGCTCTCACGAAAAGTCCCTTTTAAACATTTGAGACAGTTGTTGCTCCAAACCATCATCGCTAATACTTCTTGTTCTCAATTATTGCGCAGGTAATTTCCTGTAGGATGAGACTTGGTGGAATTTGTGTGTACAAAGCTACGTGGTAGGAGTCAAAACGTGAGCAAAATTGGGTGCAAAACTGGTTTGTACATGTTATTCCTCATTGTTTACCAAAAAACTAGTGAGCGGGGAAAAAAACGCTGCCGACATTAGGTACAGATTGCATTTGGGCTAGGGTATTTTTGTACTCATACTACCAGGAAACTACAGATGAAGCCAACAGAGGTCAATTTTATGCCAGTATTATGGCATACTAAATTGGAGTAAATGCATCGTACAGCTGTGGTACTTTGTAGCCTTTGACATTGCGATATAATTTTCTTTCTTGCTCAACAATATTATTTTCTGCATCTCTCTTAAGGGCTAACGGTGAAGATGCAGTCTACTTGTAATAAATGCTGCTGGCTATGCACAGGTGGGCTTTTTTTCTACTAACACACAGGTGCGGCCCATCCTTTAGGGCAAAGGGGCCACCCCCTCCACCTTTTGCCCCTCATGAAGAGTGTCTGTCAGGCTGAACATAGGTCAGCCTGACAGACACTCTTCATTTTCAGCTCAGACAGCCAGGAGTGAGACATGCGCGATTTGCGCAGACTCCTGGATGCCTGAGCTGAACTTTGCCGGGCTGAGGAGGTCACAGCTCCTATGGGCGTGACCTCGTTGGCTCAGCAAAGGTGCCTCGAGGAACTCCAGTGGGTGATGAGGAAATCGTCACCCATTGACTTCGACAGGGCGCTTCAGGTTTAAGCCCTGAAGCGCCCAGGGCGAGTGTCAATCATTGACACTTCGTCACAGAGTGGGGTGGGGTCAGCAGTTTCACTGACCCCATCCCACTCTGTGACAAGGCTGGGACTGCTGCCTTCCCTCCCAATGAGGGAAGGCAGCAATCCCAACCCTCTTGGGACCTTCGAGGTTGAAGGTAAGTGTGTGTGTGTGATGTTTTAAAATGAATGTTTGGTGCGTGCATGCATGTTTGAATGTTATGACTATTGTTAATGGATGTGCGTGCGTGGGTGTGTGTGTGAAAGAATGCGTGTCTGCGATCTTTTAAAATGAATGTTTTGTGCATGCATTATGAGTGTTAATGGAGGTTCGTGCATGCGTGTGTGAAAGAATGAGTGTGTGCGTGTGTGTAATGTTTTGAAATGAATGTTTGGTGCATGGTTGCATGTTTGGTATGAGTGTTGTTAATGGATGTGCATGTGTGCGTGCATGTCTGTCTGTGAAAGAATGAGTGTGTGTGTGTCTGTGTGCTTCCCGCCCTCCCTCCTAAAGCTGCCTGCTGCCACTGCTAACACACTGTGCAATGGAGGGGAGGTCTCAAAATGCGCTAAATTTTTTCAAAGACCCCTGTGTTTTAGTGCAGTGAACGAGGGGATATTTCCTTATGGAGAAGAGAAAAGCACCATACCGACTTCTGTGGCATTGTCCAATGTCTCATCTGACTTTGGAATGTTTTTAGGATCTCCTCAATTGTCCGTCTTTAGGTTAAGCATAGCAGCGAGCAAGCGCTGCTTCTCTGACGTGTTGGTATCTATGTGGGCTTTTAACCACTCTCACCCCAAGCCCATCACTTTCACTCGATCGTGGGGCTGCCTTTCAATAATCCTTTGATGTCATTGATAATTGTTTTACTTTTGTCCTGCCTTGGGGCGGTTTTGTTTCCGCCTCGAGACTGACCCTGTTAAATGGATAATTGCACGTTTGCTGATATGTTTGACTGTGAGCAAACGTATTTTTTATTTAGTGTCTCTCCTTTGCGCTCACACTAATGGCAGCCATGGAGCTTTAAATTGACTTGCTTATGTCAACTGTTTTACTTTTCATTCTCAGCTTATGTGGCAAGAAAAGTCCAGTTAAGAATTTACAACGCTAATAGCTCTAACTCGAACAAACCCGAGACCCATTGTATTGCAAATGCTTGCTTAATTTAGTATTTCAGGAATCTTTTACCATTTCATGTTACCTTTTGAAATGCTCCGTGGCATCGACAGGGGAGATAAAAGGTGTCCAACGCTAGCACTGATTCAGCGAGAAGGCTACCTTACTCTGTGGCATATTGCAGGAGAACCTGGACCTCATGACACAGTCTGACAGTGCATATTCTACATGCCATACAGGGGCCAAATTCAGGAGTAACTCTTCACAGCCCACCTTTTCTTACAAGCCTTTTTCTTCATGCAGGAGTACCTTCAGCACCAATCATCAGCAATCTGTGGGTGCCTTTCTTCAAGATACCTTCAAGAAGCACTTCTTGGCACGATGAAGAGCTAGTGGGTTACCTCTGGCACTGGTTGATAAGAAATCATGGTACAGTTACTGGAAATTTCTTGCCCATAGTGCAATTGCATTAATCGTGGCACTGTGAATAGTTTCAGGAAGATCCTACCCTTTGCATATTTCTCTTAGACTGGTCAAGCCAGACTCTTTGAATCCTAATGTCAGCAGGCACGATGGGTGGACTGAAAGTTGAGCTGATGGTAGTCTTGCTTGCTATAAGTGGTGTGCATCCAAGTCCTAGCTGTCATAAACTAGGGTTATGGGTGCACACTCGCCAAGCCTTGCAAAGGACCATTTTTGTGCCAATATATGTTTTTCTCTTTTCAAGTCTGTGGGTAGGCTTCACAAAGAAAAGAGGTGTTTCATTATGGTGACACCTCTTCTGATTTGCACGCCCTACTGTGGCTCTTTTGGGACAAATGTCTTAGTGTCAAAGCAAAATGCATTTTGCAAAAACCCTAATAGAGTTTCAATGTCCATTTCAAACCAAAATTCGGCACTGCAAACTACACTCCTAGTAGTTTATTGGACATGCATCTCCTGTTGATAGTAGCTTGTCACTCTGATGTCCAGAATGGATTCTGTTCTTTGCCTTATTTTGCTCTGAGAAGCTAGAACACCCTTCCGAATAATCTTCGAAGGTAGAACGGGGCTGCTCCAGTGAAAATGATGTTTTTATCTCAATGACAAAGCTATACTGTGCAATCTCATAACGATAATATACCGTCCTGAGATAATGCTGTACTTAATAAACAAAATAACATGATACCATCATTTCATACTTCACAACAGGCAGTCATACTCTAATATGCCGAGATAAAAAACACAAACAACAAATTAAACAATACAAAAAGTGTCGGTGTAATTCTTCGACAATTACAGGGATGAGTAGTTACAGTCCACTTTGTAATTCTCGTTTTGCATTAAAGACAGGATTCAACGACATAAGTTCATGTTTCGTTTATTTCACACTCAATTGCACACTATGATAGAAAAACAAAAGCTCATTTTTAATATGATGCTGCCACATCCCCAGTCCAACATTAAACAACATCGGCATGCTGAGCTAAACCGGTCCTGTGCATCACATCTAACCCTCGGGTAAATCGCAACCACCAGCAGTGCCAGGATGAGCTTCTGTGTGCAGCCTTCTAACAGCAGCCTGTCTGCCTCCAGTAGCGTGAACATCGCTAATGAAGGAGAAAGAAACCACTAATCAAAGGCGCAACAAATTACTGTCGCAATATGGCTCACTAATCACCCCTCTCTATTATTTCAGAATTCATCAGGGCCACTTGTGCTGATTAATTTTTTTAACCTCAGTAGAACCGATTTTACTACCAACAAAAGTGATTTGTTGGGATAGATGCAAATAGCCAGTTGGAGGTCGGCGCTTGGTCACTTTGAAGAAGGCCACTGTTATGGAACAATGTCCCAAAACGGGTATTTGATATAAATAAGCAATTTAAATGGACCTTACGACAATGAAAACACCTCCAATAAGTACCACATTAGGCCCTCATTAGGACCCTGGTGGTCAGTGTTAAAGCAGCGTTAATACCACAAACAGGCCGGTGGTAAAAAAAATGGGATTTTGACCCTTGTGGTCTCCAGCCCGGCGGCCGTCTCAATCCCACCCTCTGGATTACGACCCAGCCCAGAGCCATGGTTTTCATGCCAAACTTACTGCCACGAAAACTATGGCGGTAGGCACTATCAGTGCCAGGGAATCACTTCCCTGGCACTAATAGGGGTCTCCGCCGCCTCTTCCTCAGAGTCCTCCCCCACCCTCCCCTCCCTCTCCTGCCACCCTCACATGTACACACCCACACGTGCACCCATTTATACACATACACACACGCATACCCACCACTACCCATGCATGAACACATGCACACCGCGACACACACCAACATACCTTGTTGCACACATGCATTCACAACACACAACATACACTCACATTCAGTCATTCACGCACACATGCAACGCAACTCATTCCAAAACATACACACACACCCACATACACACAACACTACCCCACTCCCTCTCCTGTCGGAGAACCCACCTTACCTGATTGCAAGGGGTCCTCCGCCTGGAGACTGTCCGCGGTGCCGCTGTCAGCAGCAATATCC
The DNA here is from genome assembly GCF_031143425.1 of Pleurodeles waltl. Classification (NCBI taxonomy): domain Eukaryota; kingdom Metazoa; phylum Chordata; class Amphibia; order Caudata; family Salamandridae; genus Pleurodeles; species Pleurodeles waltl. The sequence continues at coordinate 1,035,499,977 of NC_090439.1, forward strand.
GCCAGCAAAACACCACCAGGCTGCATCATTGGTCATGATACAGTCGGCGGTGTTTTGCTGGCGTGGCTGTGCTGCTGTCAGCAGTGCCGCCTTACCATCGTCCGCCACCATGACCGTCAGCGGTATTCTGCCAGCATTCTGGCGGAATACCGCAGGCGGTCATAATACGCGTAGATGGCTGGTAGCCACAGCGGCAGTATGTTGGCGGCCGTCGCCATGGCAGTAGGCGGCAGTTACCGCCAAAGATATAATGAGGGCCTATATTTTAATATGAGTTTTATGTATTTTGCAGATGTTTTATCCTACCATTATTATTCGAGCTCCCCTAAGGTGGATCTTACTTATATGACCTACGAGGAAGCCATTGTGACTAGCATATATAACCATCACAGGGGATGACTCAATAGACATGTTTAACTCTTTTATTTAGATGCTGGATTTATGGAGTTGAATCCACAGTGTCGGGCTGTCACCATTCATCTAAGATGATACTGCATTATTATAACTGCTCTAGCATCTCACCTATCACCTGTGTTTAAAAAAGCATCGAAAGCATCTCATTCCAAATATGTTGGAGTGATATCCCTGGAGGGATACCTGCAGAGTGACAGCCATGCAGGGATACTGGCTGAGTGATATCCCTGGAGGGACATTTACAGAGTGCTATCACTGGAGGGGTAATGGCAGAGTGATATCCCTGGAGAAAACTGACAGGGTGATACTCCTGGAGGGATACTGGCAGAGTGATATTCCTGGAGGGATTCTGGTGAAGGGATAGCCCTGCAGTGATACCACTCTGCCACACTATGTGTGGCCCAGTGTTTCACAAACACAACAGTTCTTGTTTTACAAAGTGAGAATCCTTAAACCTTTCCAATGGCGAGAGGCAATGGCTTTTTGCACAGACACAGCCCAGCTGGTGGTAGCCCTCCAGCTCCTAGAGGTAGCACAAGTGACTCTTTGCAGTGGTACACGTGCCTGCCACAGCCCCAGATACTTCCAACACCACATCTGCAACCTGATCTCATTCAGCTATGGGATGGAAAAATGACCCAACATCAAGTTTGACATAAACTATGAGCTGAACCATTCCAGGGCCACAAGTTAATCCCCATTCTGTGGTCAATAAATTATAATGCCAGTTGTTTGGTGATGAGATAGCAGCAAGATTCAGACACTGCTGTATCCCAGTGCCAAAAACTGGCAATATGCAATAAGACCTATTGTCTTTTCATTAAATGCATTAACCAAACATTAAAAACAGGAAACAGATTTACAAGGAAATTAATGAATGCTGCCATGTTTTTTGTCTGTTTATCAATGGTTCTAATAAACAAATGCCAATTGCCCTTGATCCTGATGACATAGACAATTATTGTTCAATTGAACACTTATGCCCTCATTACAACATTGGCAATAAAGGCCGCCTACCGCCGTGCTGGCGGCTACCAACATACCGTGACCACGGCGGTATACCGCTACGGGTATTATGACCCACACAGAGAAATCTGCCACTATACAGACACCCACACAAATCTGCCAGACCAAAGGTCAGTGATAGATTGGCAGTACCAAAACCCACACCGTTATGCCAACAGAAATACGCCCACAGTATCAGGACCCACGAATCACCGCGGCGGTCTTTCAACCACAGTAAACCATTGGCGGTACACACCGCCGCCCTCAAAATACACACACACTAACAAAACTACACCAGATTGGACAATTCAAACTACACACACCTGACACTCATACACACACCACACCCACACACTCAGACCACTATAAAACACACACCCAGATTACCCACAACCCTTTCAATGAAAAACAAATTACTAACAGAGAGAGACAAGCCAGGAGCACCCACTCAATCTGAGCCACAGAACACCATCACCCATACACCATCCACGCACCTCACAGCACACACCACGACACATCACCCCACACAACCTCACATATAACACTCACACCACATCCATGGCACCCCGAAGACACCCCAGGTTTTCAGAGGAGGAGCTAAGGGTCATGGTGGAGGAAATCATCCAGGTAGAGCCACAGCTATTCGGATCACAGGTGGAGCAGAAGTCCATTACTAGGAAGATGGAGCTATGGCGGAGAGTCGTGGACAGGGTCAACGCCGTGGGACAGCACCCCAGATCAATGGATGACATCAGGAAGAAGTGGAACGACCTACAGGGGAAGGTGTGTTCCGTGGTTGCAAGACACCAGGTAGCTGGACAGAGGACTGGCGGTGGACTCCCACCTCCTCCCCCACAACTAACAACATGGAAGGAGGAAGTCTTGGCAATCATGCATCCTGAGGGCCTTGCAGGAGTAGGAGGAGGACTGGACTCTGGTAAGACAAATCTTTACAATTATATCCCCCACCCTACCTGCATGCTATCACAAACTCCTATCCCTACCCTCACCCCATCACTCCACCACCTCACATATACCCCACTATCACAACCCACCCATCCCATAACCAAGGCCTGCATGCCACACCAATGCATGGACACCCATCACAGACCTGCATGGACACCCATCACTAAAGCATGCACATGAGAGAGAATCACCTAGCCCACAAAATCACCACTCACACAAGGCAAAGCTGACAGGGCAATCACACCCATACAGGAAAACACACCCATGCACAAGATGGCACACGCAGATACAACAACACTGCATTTACATCCTCACAGGACTCCCACTCAACGTCACCAGAGAGGAGGTGCCAGCAACATCCAGTTACCCCCCAGAAGAGGCCCACAGTGATGACAGCTGCTCTGCATGCCTGGATCACAATGACCAACCTGGCCCATCATGGACCTTTTGACAGTTGGTTATCCTGCCACAGTCCTATACCACCACAGAGCTTCCCCCCCTCAGGAAACACCAGCACAGCACCCACCCAGCGGGCCCATACCACTGTCCCAGGACACGTCTATCAGCAGTGTGTCCACCACTACAGGGACCCCAGGCAACCCCACAAACACAGAACAATCATGGACCTGGGGTCAGTGGCAGTGGGCACACGGTTCAGGCGACAGAGGCACAGGACAACAGGGAAGCTGGGAGGACTACTGTGCGACAGGGGGAGGACAGGCCCAGGGAACCCACTCTCCACGAGGAACTTGCAGGGATCCTGGGAGCATTCCACCATTCCCAGAAGACCATGGGCCAGATACTGGCCAAGTTGCAGGAGACCCAGCGGCTGCAGGAGGGACAGTGCCTGGGGATCAGGGAGGACCTCAAACACATCAACACCATCCTGGTCACCATTGCAGGGGTGCTGGCTGACATCGCCAACACCATGAGGGAGGCAGTGGCACGCCAACGGGCCCCTGAACCTAGCCACACCGAAGATCAGCCCTCCACCTCCGCCGGAGCTAGTGGACTGGAGGCCCGCCACAGGACCAACAGAACCACCCCGCAAACGGTCCCTGCGATCCAGGCAGAAGACAGAGAACATTGCCAAGACCCATGCCAGGAAATAAGACTCTACTGAACGTCACCATTGTGTCCCACTATGTCACCCTGTCCAACTTGAACTGCCATTGCTCCCCTTCCAATGCCCCCTTGGACAATGCACCTGTGATACAAAGAGACTGGACTCTATCTGGACATTCCTCCACCATCAACCCAGCCCATTGCACAACACCCTCCACCTCTTACCACTTAAATAAACACCCGTGGAACAAATACAAGTATGAAGTCTGTCAATTGATTGCAATGTGTATTAGTTTAACAAGCTGTAAACATTTCAATCCATATGTACAGTTATATATACATTGGTATGACCTGTAGTGGGCAGCAGTAAACACACCAGGAGCCAGACTGGGCCACAGAGATCTGCAAATAGAGATGCCAAAGGGTACAGTAAGTGGCCATAGACATAGGGAAATCAGGCTGCCATGTCCAATGTCTAACAAAAAACTGCAATGTAAATTTAAGTTACAGTGTCTCACCTGTGTGTCTCTGGAAGTACTGTTGAATGAGAGAACATCTGTTGTCCACATCTTCATCCTCTGCCTCCTCTTCGTCACTGTCCACAGGCTCCACCACTGCCACAAGACCATATCCAGGCTCATCCTCCTGCAGAAAAGGAACCTGGCAACTCAAGGCCAGGTTGTGCAACGTGCAACGATGATCTGGCAGACCTTCTTGGGTGAGTAGTACAGGGATCCACCTGTCAGATGGAGGCCCCTGACCCTGGCCTTCGGGAGGCCAAAAGTTCTTTCAATTATCCTCCTTATTCGCCCATGTGCCTCATTGTAACGTTGCTCTGCCCTTGTCCTGGCATTCCTCACTGGGGTCAGTATCCATGAGAGGTTAGGGTAACCAGAGTCACCTGTAAATATTGAGGGATACCTCTTAGCCACACACTCACCCTTAGGTACAACCCCATACCCATACACCAACATATAATAGGTGGGGACCATGGGCTCACCTATTAGCCACACCCGGTGCCTCTGGAGTTGAGCCATCACATATGGAATGCTGCTATTCCTCAAGATAAAGGCATCAGGCACAGAGCAAGGATACTTGGCATTCACATGGGAGATGTACTGGTCCGCCAAACACACCATCTGCACATTCAAGGAGTGAAAGATTTTTCTATTCCTGAGCACTTGTTCATTTATCCTGGTTGGGACAAATGCTACATGTGTACCATCAATGGCACCAATGATGTTGGGGATATGTCCCAGGGCATAAAGGTCAGCCTTCACTGTGGCCCAAATCCTCCACCTGGGGGAATAGGGAACACTCTGGTCAACACATGGGAGAACATTGGCTGAAACATCCCTGATGCCATGGCCACTGTTTTTTGGAAGGAGCCACTTGCCGGGAAATGGAGCACTGACAGGACCTGCACTAGAGGGGGGATACCTGTGGGCTGGCAGATAGCTGAACTAAGGTCTGGCTCCAATTGGGCCCACAGTTCTTGGATTGTGGCCCGATCAAGTCTGTAGGTAAGGATAATGTGCCTGCCTTTCCAAAGTCGCCAGGTCCACCAGGGGTCTGTACACTGGCGGTGTCTCCATCTCCTATTCATCCTCAGCGGTTGGACACTAGGGTGGAAAATGGTGAGCAGAGGGTCATATTCACACATATTTGTCAATAAAAATGCTTTTCTTTCTTTACAGAAATAGTATGAGAAGTCGAAAGTCAGTTGATGTGCCAATGTCTCCTGTGACCCAGTTCAGTGCCATTCCCTGTGCCCCCTGAAATGGTGGCTGCCTGACCTGTGAGGAGAGACAAGTGGAAATGAGGTAATTCTGCTGGCGTTGTGCGCCATTGGGGTCGGCGGTCGATGACCGCTGAGCAACTTCGTATTGGGGCCTATGGGTTCCTGGAGCCAATGGTGATGTATGCCGGCGGTGACGGTACACACCGCCGCAGACATGACCACCAGCTTCTATCTGTTCAATCACTTGCTACCTGACCTTCGACAGGAGAGGACCTATACTGCAAGTGCTGCTGTGACTTGTGTCTGGAAGCGACAATGTCCCAAGTGTCTGGGGAAAGGGCCCCCGCCTTCACTAAGGAGGAGTTGGAGAGAATGGTGGATGGGGTCCTACCCCAGTATACTTTACTCTATGGTCCTCCGGACAAACAGGTGAATGCACTGTGAGCATGATGCGTGGGCCATGAATGTTGGGATTGCTGTGTGTGTGTATTCCTCATGTATGGGGGGGCTGAGGGATCCTGGGCAGAGTGCTGCATGTCTGTACTTAAGGGGTGGTAGGGATATTGTGGGACATGAGTGTTACAGTCCAGACGGTATAACGAATCACTTTTTTCTATGCATATTTTCCTGCAGGTCAGCGCCCACCAGAAAAAGGGTATTCGGCGTGCCGTCGCCAAGGAGGTGCGGACCCTTGGGGTCTTTGACAGGTGGAGCATCCAGTGCTGCAAATGGTGGCAGGACCGGTGCCTGTGGGCAAGAAATACGGCGGAGGCCCAGCTGGGGCTGGCCTTCCAACGAGGAAGGGGTGCCCATTGTACCTGACCCCCTGATGTTCCACATCCTGATGGTGGCCTATCCGGAGTTGGATGGGCTCCTGAAGGCATCGCAGCAGCTCAAGCGGGTGAGTACAGATTCAGATTCATTACTTTGCGCGTGTTACGGTTGTACCCGCGTGGGGTATGTGAACTGTGGGTGTCCCTATGCCAGGCCGAACTGGCAGGGTTCGGTCCCTTGTTGTTCAGGCTCTGAAGCTCTCCAACCCCAATAGTGTTAGTGGGCATCTACTACTGGGCAGGGTCTTGTTGGTTTCAGGTGTGCAGCCTATGGTGTTGGGCAATGTACCCCATGGGTTGGTGACTTGCATTGTAACTGGTAGTGCATGGACTAGTGCATAGGGCTGATCCCTGTGTGTTGTGTCCACCAACTGTAGTATTATTTCTGGCATTGCCCAAGTGTATCATCTGTCTCTCCCCCCTTTTTATTTTGTCACCCTGTCCTTGTGTGCATTAGCATCATCTGGTGGAGAAGCAGAGGCAACGGCGATGGGCCTGGAGGCCGAATCCACCGACGGTGAGGGCACCAGTGGGATGGAGGGGGAGGGGAGCACCACGACGGAGACAGGAGGGGACACTACAGACAGCGACTCCTCCTGCAATGAAAGCTCCCTGGTGGTGGCAGACACCTCTGTGCCCACTCCAACAACAGGTAAAGACGCCACCCCCATCCCAGCAGCCCAGCAGCCCAGCAGCGTGTTTCCTGTGCTCGCTCACCCAGGAGGGGGACATTTCCTGTGCCCCAGGCACCTCAGGCCCTGCCCCAGTCAGCCTTCCTGCCATCAGTGAAAAGGCTATTGGCCTCCTGAGATCGCTCACTGTTGGGCAGTCAACCATAATGAATGCCATCCAGGGTGTTGAGAGGCATTTACAACAAACCGATGCATACCTGGAGGGCATTCACTCTGGTGTGGGGGCCCAACAGAGGGCATTTCAGGCTCTGGCCTCCGAACTGATGGCAACCATTGGCCCTGTCTCCAGCCCCTCCCTCCAACTTCCTCTACCCAGTCCCAAACCCCTCAACCCCAACCTATCCCAAGCACACCTTCAGACCAGCATTCACCCAAATCAACACACAAAAGTGGCTCAGGCAAACAGAAGCACCACACATCATCCCACAGGCACTCATAAAAACACCATCCAGAAGCAGACACACCAACATCACTGCCTCCACTGTGTCCCCCTCCTCGTCCTTGTCCACCTCCCTCGCAGTAGTGTCTACACTCACACCTGCATGCACTACATTCTCATCCACTACCTCCATCATCAGCACTCCTATCACTACACAATCCCCACTTGCAGTCACTATCCTCCCACATCCATGCACAGGTCCCCTGTGTCCTCTCCCACTGTGTCTGTGACTCCTCCTCCCATAGTACACAAACGCAAGCACACACCCACCCAACAGCCATCCACCTCAGAACAGCATCCAGCTCATGCACCTGCACCCAAACACAGCTGACTGACCCCTCCTACAACCATTCCCTCTTCCTCCACTCCGAAACCTTCACCCTCTTCAAGCTTTTCCTTGCCACCCTTGACCTCTTCTCTACCCCACCCCCTGTCCTTCCTCTCAGGCTAGGGTGGCCAGAACCCAGCCCAGCTCCTCAGCCACAAAGTCCACGTCTGCTGTGGGTTCTGCAGCTCTGAGAGGCTCTAAGGAGGCACCCGTCAGCCCAGCCAGTGTGCCACCAACACCTGCAAAGGCCAAGAAGGGTCCGCCACCAGGAAAATGCAAAAAGGGGACAGCATCCAGCAAGGAAAAGGAGGCACAACCAGCCAGCAAGGCCAAATCAAAGACTCCAGCTGGCAGGATCAAGGAGGCACCACCATCTGCCAAGGGCAGGAAGGGGCACAGAACACTAGCCAGGGCAATTCAGCCATCTGAGGCTTCAGGGAAAGGGCTGGAGCCTCCCCCCTCCACTGGCTGTGCCACCACCTGCATCGCGGGCAGCACCGCCACCTGCACCGCAGCCAGCAGTGCCGCAAGCACCGCCACAAGCACCGCCAGTAGCAGCCCCAGTGGGCAACCGTCTGAGGCTGCAGGGGAAGGGCTGGAGCCTCCCCCCTCCACTGGCAAGAGCCTCCTCCTCCACTGGCTGGAGCCTCCCCCCTCCACTGGCAGCACGACACCTGCACCGCGCTGGCGGATGGGCTGTAGTCCTGCATCCATGGTGTGTCATGCATCTGTGACCTTGCACACCCCATGTGCTGTATCACTGGGCACAAAGCCCCCTCCTGAACCAGTGGAAGAAGGCATCCACTCACCCTATCCTTGGCAGGATGAAACACTGGGTACAAAGCCCCCTCCAGAACCAGTGGAAGAAGGCATCCATGCACACTATCCTTGGCAGGATGAAGCACACTGGGAACAAAGCCCCCTCCAGAACCAGTGGAAGAAGACATCCAATCACCCTATCTTTGGCAGGATGAAGCACACTGGGCACAAACCCCCCTCCAGAACCAGTGGAAGAAGGCATCCACTCACCCTATCCTTTGCAGGATGAAGTACACTGGACACAACCCCCCCTCCAGAACCAGTGGAAGAAGGCATCCACTCACCCTATCCTGGGCAGGATGAAACACACTGGGCACAAAGCCCCCTCCAGAACCAGTGGAGAAGCCATCCACTTGAAAGACTGTGGCTTTGCCCTTCCCAGGACCAAGCAGTGGGCAAACCACCCACTTGAGAGACTGTGGCTTTGCCCTCCCCAGGACCAAGCAGTGGACAAACCACCCACTTGAAAGACTGTGGATTTGCACTCCCCAGGACCAAGCAGTGGGCAAACCACCCACTTGAGAGACTTGAGAGACTGTGGCTTTGCACTCCCCAGGACCGAGCAGTGGTCAAACCACCCACTTGAGAGACTGTGGCTTTGCACTCCCTAGGTCTAAGCAGTGAGCAAACCACCCACTTGAGAGACTTGAGAGACTGTTGCTTTGCACTCCCCAGGACCAAGCAGTGAGCAAACCACCACTTGAGAGACTGTGGCTTTGCACTCCCCAGGACCAAGCCGTGGGCATGGAGCCCCACCCAGGAGCAGTGGCGTTGTACAATCTTCCGGCTGAGGTGCCCCCGTCCTCCTGTGGTGCCTGTGTGTTTTCGACCTGATGCCCCTGCAGTGTTCTCTCCGTATTGAGGCAGGAGTCAAGTGTGGCCTTGGCCTATGTGTTTTGGCCCAGTGGTCCACGGACATTTTGAGTGGACATTGTAACGTCTTGTGTAAATATTGTATATTTTGTAAATACTGTTTTTGAATTCTAAACGTATTTATTACTAATTCTAATATAACACTAATTTGACTCCATTCCTTTTGTCCTTGCATTATTCCTGAAGGTTACGGGGTATATATGTAATATTGTTGCATATGTTTGTGTGTATGGTGTTGGGGGTGGGGTGTTGCGCGTGTGTTTCACTCTCTTTTTCCTCCCCTCTTCCATGTGTGCTAGGTGCAGTACTCACTGTGGTCGTTGTCGCCGGCGTTGGTACTCCTGGTATATGTGCAGATACACCAGCATGGGAAAGACGTGCAGCTCGGGCTCCATGGTGTCCTGGTTCTTTCTTGAGTGTAGAGAGGTGAGTTGTTTCCCTTCAGCACACCTTTCCGCCTTGCTTTTGATGGCATTGGTACCGCCCAGGAAAAGGTGGCAGATAGGCATCTTGTAATACAGTGGGCAGAACCTTGTCTTCCGTCTGACTGTTGGCGGTTACCACCACGGTGTTTGTTGCTACCGTCATTGCGGTCTGAGTGTTAAAGCATTTTTCCTATTGCAGAATAAATACTCAATAGTGGAGGGTAGGCTGATTGACACATATGTACCATCTATACATCCAACTATTTTGTTGTCCTGCAAAATAAAGTTTGTTTATATGCAGCTCATGGTCTTTTCTGGAAAAATATATGCGGGTATTGCTTCACATTAACATAGAATCAAGGAATGCATGGGACAATCATGACGTTGATGTCTGGGACACACCACCAGCTGCTGCAATCACACTTTGAGAGCTATCAGACGCAAACAGATGCAAACTGAATAACACCTGCACATGGTTGGGAATGGCCTTACAACATAAGGTATGTCTCCCATGCTGAGGTTTTAAATCAGCAATTAGATATACAGTATGATTGCTTCACTACTAAGCCAATACTTGGTGTATATCTCCTACTCTGTGAGTGTCTCAGTCTGAAAATCCTCTCCTATCTTCTCTGCAATCCAGCCGAAATCATCATTCTCCATGCCATGACACACAGAGCGGACATTTTGGAAAAATTCCCATATATTTTGGGCCACTTTTCATGGTTTTCACATGATTACCACCTCTGTCGTGGTGGTGGGACATTGAATGTGGAAGTTGATATTTTTGTGACTATTCGCTATTTGTGACTGTGATGGACATGAGGATAGCATTCACAAACAATGATTTCTTATTTGCGATTTGCTATTTGGAGTTGCAAAATTACCGAACCACTGACAACACTAACTTGAGGACTGCAAATGGGTTGCGACTGAATACCAATTTGCTAACATTCTGTACCTACGCCTGCAGTTTTTAACTTGCAAATCAGGCATTACATGTGGAATCTGTATTTAAAACACTGTGGGCCTGATCTCAACTTTGGCGGAGGGCGTTATTCTGTTCTAAATGTGACGGATATCCCGCCCGCCGTATTACGAGTCCATTATATCCTATGGAACTCTTAATACGGTGGGTGGGATATCTGTCACATTTGGGACGGATTAACCCCCTCTGCCAAGGTTGTAATCAGGCCCTGAATTCCTTTTTCACATGCGTTTTCTCTCCAGGTCAAACCTGCTGGAATATATCAGGAAAAATTGTGAAGGTATGATAATTATCACACAACTCCTAATTCCAACTCCTGAGCAAATACATGTTTGCACCAGGATTGGAATTTAACCTTAATAGTAAAATGAGTAATCATCTAACTACTTAAAGATTATAAACCATGATTTAGACCTAGCTGCTCAGGAGATACCATTATAAAAGTCAAAGACAATGCTAGCCTCATCACAGATAATGTGGATTTCATGGATACTTGCTCTTCTCAAACACGTCAGGTAGAACCTGACTCTTCACTAACAATGTTTTTACCTTCATGCAGCTAGTGTTTCGTAGTATATGGCAGTCAATGTCTTTGAAGATTGAATAGTTCTATACACAGCCCCATGGGGTATTTTAAGGATGGGCAAATTGGGCCCTTAACAAAAGCCAGCAGCTTTATAGGAAACCCCATCATTAAGCTTTAAGAACAGTCCCTGTTTATTTAGAGTTAGAAAAAACATTTTGTTTACTTACTTTTTTGAGCCATCCTGGGCTGTGCAACCAGAACCAACCCCACTAGAGAGATAATTAAGCCCATATTTATACTTTTTGACGCAAAACTGCGCTAACGCAGTTTAGCGCCAAAAAAATTAGCGCCGGCTAACGCCATTCTGAAGCGCCATGCGGGCGCCGTATTTATTGAATGGCGTTAGCCGGCGTTAGCCGACCGGCGCTGCCTGGTGTGCGTGAAAAAAAAAACACGTACACCAGGCAGCGCCGGCGTAGGGAAAAATGGCGTTTGGGCGTCCAAAAATGGGGCAAGTCAGGCTGAGGCAAAAAAAACGTCTTAACCCGATTTGCGCCATTTTTTTTGGGCGCCCAGAAGCCATTAACATGACTCCTGTCTTAGCAAAGACAGGAGTCATGCCCCCTTGCCCAATGGCCATGCCCAGGGGACTTCTGTCCCCTGGGCATGGTCATTGGGCATAGTGGCATGTAGGGGGGCACAAATCAGGCCCCCCTATGCCAAAATAAAATAAAAAAAAATACTTACCACAAATTACCTTTTCTTCCCTGGGGTGGGTCCCTCCATCCTTGGGTGTCCTCCAGGGGTGGGCAAGGGTGGCAGGGGGTGTCCCTGGGGGCTTGGGAGGGCACCTCTGGGCTCATTCTGAGCCCACAGGTCCCTTAACGCCTGCCCTGACCCAGGCGCTAAAATCCGGCACAAATGCGGGTTTTTTAGTCCCGCCCACTCCCGGGCGTCATTTTTGCCCGGGAGTATAAATCCGACGCAATAGCATCGGAGTCATTTTTTTAGACGGGAACGCCTACCTTGCATATCATTAACGCAAGGAAGGTGTTCACGCAAAAAAATGACGCTAACTCCATGAACTTTGGCGCTAGACGCGTCTAACGGCAAAGTATAAATATGGAGTTAGTTTTGCGTCTAATTTGCGTCGAAAAAAACGACGCAAATTCGGCGCCAACGGAGTATAAATATGCCCCTAAGTAATTAGGAAAAATATCTATCACATTCCAAATAGATTAAGCAGACCCTTAAATCTTTTTAAGTGCTGGGCCCAACAAATGCACAGACCTTTGTCTTTATGAAGCATGTGACTCTTATTGCGCAGTAAAGATTGTCATTGTGCCACTGCGCACTTCCTCTGTGACTGCATCATCTTTGTAGATCTGCTGCCAGACTGGTTTGATATTAGCGCATTTCCACCTGAGTCCAAATACCAGGCTCATACAGCACAGGCACCCACAATCCTAACCAAATCAATGTCTGCAGTGCAGCAGCTATCATTGCCAGCAATGGAAGCTAGTCAAGCCACTGCATACATCACAACAGGGACATGACAACTACAGTCACACAACTTACATCTACCGTATCCATCCACAGGTACCTCTGCCACTGACACCCTGCAGAGAATGCCAGGCTCAGACAGCCCTCCCCAGGATGAAGGCCTCACTGGATGTCTGGATGAGGATAACTTGCCTGGGCCATCTGGGGCCACTGGACAGTCCACCAACAGCACACCCACCCTCGACACACCCGATGCCCCTACCCATGTGGCAACAACACCACAGTCAGACCCTCAACCCCAAACCTGTGCTCCAGGGACCCATCAGTCAGAGGTGTGCCCCATAGTACAGAGGCCAGAGTCAAGGGCGCCCACCCTAGACAATGAAGGCCCTGCTGCTACTGGGAGTGGGCATACTGTGCCAGGGGCACAGGGACAGGGGATCAGGGGTGGTGGGAGGGCAACCATGGGCCAAGGGTCAGGACAACCACACCAACTGACTGCCCAGGAGGGCCTCAACAAAATCCTGGGTGTATTTCAGCACACCCAGAACACAGTCACCCAAATACTCGCTGTGCAGGAGACCCAGCGCCTGCAGGGGAAATACCACCAGGAGGCCATGCAGCAGTGGCAGGCCCACAATACCACCATGACCTCCATAGATGGCAGGACTCAGGGACCTGACCACTATCATTCGTGAGTCCACCACCCACCAGCAGGCCCCTACCACTGGCCACATCCCATCACAGACCTCCACTTCAGCACAGCCAGTGGCATGGAGGCTCTACCACAGGACTCGCAGAACACCAGGACCCCGACACCTATAGGCGAGCAACCCCCATGCAAGCGAGGATGTCCAACTAGACGTACAGCCGGACATGATGGCCAGACCATGACCACCGCCCAGAAGTAACCCTCTCCTGAAGAGTCTCCCTTGTGTGTGACTGTGACACCCTGTCGACTGTCCACTTCCATGTCTCCATCTACCAGTATCCAGCACACTGGACCCAGACTACCTACAACGGGACTCACCACTTTGATGATCTTCACCGCCATGACCCCACTCATCACTTGTACACACCAAATAAACAACAATTTAACACAGTTTATGTCTACTTATGTATTTGTCATTAGTACGCATGAAATTGGCAATATGTGTACAACTGCCAACCCATCACCCAGCACATTCATTCTCCTACCTTGCTGCCAAGACCTGGAACACCCCCCCATCCACCTACATCAAACCAAGGATCTACTGACCTTCAGGAGACTCCTCAAGACCTGGCTGTTCGAGCAGTAGCAGCCCCCACCATCCAAGCGCCTTGAGACCCTCACAGGTGAGTAGCACGCTCTACAAATGCATTGATTGAGTGATTGATTAAGGGTGAAAGAGGGGGAGAGCAAAGTACCAGGAGGATGGACATGTAGACATGTAGCAGGCAGTGGCTGGACATACTTGCTAATGGGAGCAACAGGCCAAGCAGGGCCCACAGAACATCACAACATTGTCCTGTAAGTAGAACAAGACAGGGGCAACAATCACTGTAGGAGTCATAGATGCCAACTCCACACAAATGCACTGTAGGAACAGGAAACCATTTCAGATATGCCAGTTAAGTCCACAACTATATGGCCAGTACTTACACACAATAACAACACATACCAACCAAATGGTCCAACCCGCACAGCACCCAGCGCCAGACCTGACCCCACACCCACTGCCACCAACAACAATGTAGCACTGCAATTTAAAATCCCAGGATAGATGCTGCACACATGCAACAACCCTGTGTGGCACACACATAGAAACTGTACTGACAGCTCTGGGAACATACTACATACACATTGATGGCACCAGTGCACCAGCATAACAGTTGCCTGACTATGGGCCCGACCTGTACACTGTGACTACCTAAGTCATGGGCACATGTGACAATGCCCCCAACCCACCCAGAGTCAGTGCTGCAACCAATAGCATCAGTGGTCACAGACAACAGGTAGCATCAGGGACAAGGCAGACAGATGTACAGGACACGTACCACACAGTTTACACATACCTGCATCTCAGCCGAAGTAATGTTGAATCAGCTCTTCCCTGGAGTCAGCTGCAACCTCATTACTCCCCATGTCCCCTTCATCAGCCACTGGCACAGCTACCCCCTCCTCTGCATCCAGCAATGGGATGTGATTCCTCAGGGCCAGATTGTGCAGCATGCAGCAGGCCACAATGATCTGGCACACTTTCTGTGGGTTGTAGAGCAGGGCACCCCTGGAGACATACAAACACCGGAACCTGGCTTTCAGCATACCAAAGCATCTCTCAATGACCCATCTGGTATGACCATGGGCCTCATTATAACGGTCCTCTGCAGCTGAGGTTGGATGCCTCACGGTTGTCATGAGCCAGTGGAGGTTGGCATAGCCATAGCCACCTTTGTGTATAGAGGAAAGAGGCATGTGAAGATCAGGAGGGTAATAGGGCTGGGACACAAGGGTGCAGAGAGCTGAGGGCCACACTTGTGCTGGGAGACATACCAACGAGTCAGGCCCGGCTCCTCTGGAGTGGTGCCATCATGTGTGAGATGCTGCTGTTCTGCATGATGTAGGAATCATGCACAGAGCCTGGGTGCCTGGCCCTCACCTGGGAGATGTACTGGTCCGCGAGACACACCACCTGCACATTGACCGAATTACGGTTTTTGCAGTTTCTGTACCCTCTTCATTGCTCCTGGGTGGCACCAGGGCAATGTGAGTGCCATCAATGGCCCGATCACATGTGAGATGTGTGCCACATGGTAGAACGCAGTTTTGACAGTGTGCAATTCTGCAGGGCGGGGGAACCGGATGTAGCTGGACATATGTTTAATCAGGGCACACAGTACATCCCTCAGGACGTTGCTGAACATAAGCTCTGATACCCCAGCAGCGAGGCCCACTGTAACCTGGAAGGAGCCTGAGGCAATGTAGTGGAGGACTGACAACACCTGCACTGAGGGAGGGATGGCATTGGGATGGCCAATTGAAAGCAACAGATCCGGCTCCAACTGGGCCACCAGTTCCATAATGGTCACACAGTTCAGGCGATAGGTCTGGATAATGTGACGCTCCTCCAGGGTGCCAAGGTCGACTAGGGGACTGTATACTAGTGCATTCCTCATCCTCAACCATGCATAGTACCTGGGAGTAGGAGACAGTTGGTAGAATGTTGTGCACCACAGATGCATGACGCACTAAATTTCACACACATTGCAGATTGAAAATGTAAAACTATCTCCGTGCAACTCACCATTGGTTCACACTGTTGCCAATGGGAGGAAGGAGCCAATGGTGATCGCCGCCGGCAGTGACGGTGATTACCGCAGAAGCTTTGACCGCCATTTCATGTGCTCATGCTCACTTGCCTCCTGAACCTCGTGCACTGAAGACATCCACTGCGTGTGTTGCTGTGTACTGACTATGGTAGCCAAGATGCCATATCCTGCAGGAGACAAGGCCCCAGCCTTTACCCAGGAAGAGTTGTAGCGGCTCGTGGATGGGGTCCTGCCCCTGTATGGACAGTTGTATAGGGCACCAGAGTAGCAGTTGACCCCATTGTCATTGTCCTGTATGTGAGTTGTGCACATGGGGGTGGAGGCTTTGGTAGGGGCAGTGTGAAAGGAGCATGGAAATGGGTGAGTTGGCCGAGGGCTATATTGGATGACGATGTGTGGTTGTGGAAGTGTGATGTGTGCTGTCCACTACTGATGCCACTCTACATGACTGTGTTCTTCTGTCTGTGTCGCCCATGCAGGTTAGCACCCATCATAAGAAGGGGAGTTAGCATGCCATCACCAAGTAAGTGCGGACCCTGGGGGTCCATGCACGGTGGAGCACCCACTGCAGTTGGGGTGGTGGGAGGAGCTGGACCAGGAGGGCCCAGAAGACAGCAGAGGCCCAGGTAGGGAAGTCCTCCCATCGAGGGAGAGGTGCCCATCAGACCGTGACCCCCTAATGGACTGCATATTGGCGGTGGCCTATCCTGAGGTGGACAGGCACTTGAGGGCGTGGATGCTAGGTACAATGATGTCCACTATGGGTTGTGTCTATCTGGGCAAGATTGACATCACAGGTGTAAGTAATCCCATGCAGTCAGTGGTTGCAGGGCAGCCTCCTTCAATATAGAAACTGTGTGGCCACCTACTTTCTAGATGTGCTTGCCAGCACATGGCAACAGGATCTTTAAACCTGGGGTGTCACGGCATTGTGATTGGTCCTGGCCAACCACTATGCCAGGGGTGTATCCATGACCTCATTCCGCTGGCAGACACAGCATGTATAGTGGGGTGGGTGAACCAGGTGTTGACAGTGCTACTTGACAATAGCCAAGGAGGCTGCCAACTATCCATGCAGGATAATGTTGGGTGTGCAGTCCTTTGCATGCCTGTCTAGTGGGAAGGTACTGGACAATTGTGGTGGGTGACATCAGTGGTTGACATGTGCATTGTTGCGGTTCCCCTATGGTGTTCCCAAGTTGTAGGAGGTTCAGAGGTCGGCATAATGTATCATGGCATGGAATCAAATGCTGATGTTCTACCCTGTGCGACCGTTGTGCTAGCATTGACCCATTGAACCCTGTCTCTCTCTCTCTCTCTCTCCCTCCTCTGTGTTTGTGTGCAACACCATCATCTGGCGAAGGAGAAGGGGCACCAGCGATTGGGGAAGCTTCAGCCCACGGGACCCAGGAGGCTGACATCAGCAGAGCCGAGGGGACCAGCGGGATGGAGGGCGAGGGGAGTGCCACGGGGGAGACTGGATGGACCACTACATCTTCTGATTCCTCCTCTGATGGCGGCTCCCTGGCGGTGGCGGACCCATCTGAGACCACCCCAGCACCGTCCTTGTCCACCACCCCTCTTACCAGCACAGACCTCCCTGTAGCTCCCCACCCAGTTGCCCGTGCCCGCTCACCCAAGAGGGTGGGCATATCCTTCGACGCAGGCACCTCTACTCCTGCCCCAGTCAGCCCTGCTGAGGTCCATCTCTGTGGGGTAGACAACTATTGTGAATGCCATCCAGGGACTGGCATCCCAGATGCAACAGTGCAATGCGTTCCTGGAAGGCGTTCACGGTGTCTTGTCTGGCCTACAGAGATCATTTCAGGCTCAGGCCTCCTCCTTGATGGCAGCCAGTGTCCCTTCTTAAGTCCCCCTTTGAGCTACCTATTCCCAATCCCACATCCTTCTCCCCTCACCCATCCAAGGCACACTTACTGACCCACATGCATCCACATCAACATACACATTACCCAAGGACAGACATAATCATCACAGACACCACCAACGTCATGCACACACTCAACAGACACATGCAGACATGACAACATCCACACCCTGCACCGACTCCCCAACCACCTCCCCCCTCAGTCGACACACCACTCACACCTGCAGCCAGCATCACATCAGTCACTGATCCTGCCACATGTGCCCTCACTGCCACCGTCACCACATCTTCTTACCCCCATTCATGCAGCCCATACACCACTGGTGCAGACACCACGACTATCAGCACACCCACATGCAGCACATCCCCCCAACCTGCAGATACCACCCCCAACATGTACCCACTCTTCCCCCCTGCAATCTCCCTGCATCTCCTCCCCACCTCCTCCCAGTACATCTAAACGCACACACTCACCCAACCAACAGTCCCCCAGCACACACATTTCATCCACACATTTCAAGCATCCATGGCACATCCATGTACAAACCTCGCAACCATACCCACTCCCCCACTACCAAACGTCTTCCCATCTGTCCTCAAAAAATGCATCCTCCGAGAGCCTTCACCGTTTCCCACTACTGACCTAGTCCCTGTTCCCCCAAGCGCCCTGCTACCCTTCCTATGCCCCTGTCACGTCCACTGCTCCTGCTGCCAAACCTAAGTCCAAACCCCCTTGCTAAGCTCCCCCTCGAAGGGCGAGCCCAGGTACCCTCCATCTAAGTCCATCCGTAAGTACCCCCCCCGGGCCCAGGCCCAGAAGCAAGGACCTCCCCTCCAATCCAAGGACACCCCTGCCCCCACCCCCTCACCCCTGAGGTGCCTGCATTCCCCACTGAAGACCCTGCCCTGTGGAGGCCTGCACTTTGCAGTCAAGTTGGGGGCATCATCTTGTGCCCAGTGTTCTCGGGGCACTATGGATTTTGGGTCTGTATGTTCATATTTTATTGCACACTTTTGTAAAAATCTTGTATCTATGCGGCATTATACTGTTGGTGTTGATCTTACCGACCTAGTCCTGGCTTTCCTTAGGCATATATGTGTGGTGGTTGTGAGTATTGGTGTGTATGCATGTGTGTGTGTGTGTTGGTACGGGTGTTCGTTTGCGTGTGTGTGTGGGACTGGATTTCCTTGTGGTGTGTGTGTGTACTAACGTTGTTCCCTCCAGTGTGTGCTAGGTTAGTGTACTTACGGTTGGTGTTGTGGTCACCGTCGCTGGTCCGGTAGTTCCATGGCCAGGTAGAGGATTGGAAGGAGTTGCAATTCACGTGCCATTGCGCCTATGTATGTGCCTGTGTTCCTAAAGATAGGTGTTCTATTTTATATTGTTCATTTCCGCCAGGCTTTTGGTGACAGGATATGGTGGTCTTCATTGTTGGGTCCGCGGCGATTCGTCCACCAACTCCACCACCGCGGTACACTGACCGCAAAACTCATAATGAGGGACTTACTCAGAACACTAGTCTTACTGCTTTTTTGGTGAGTCCAGCTGGAGACCATGTGCGCTGAGGTAGGGATTGATGGAGGTTTATGTGTCAGTGTACAGTGCAAAGCGACATCATGTGCTCCCTCCAAGATTGAACTGTCTCTGTGGACCTGCTGTTGTGCCATCACAGCCTAGAAAGATAAAAAACACCCTCCATATGCACAGGCTCAAAAGGAGAGGCACCAGTCATTGGTACCACATGCAGAGGGCTTAATCAGGCCACTTGTTTTTCTGCTTCTCTGGTGCTGGTCAGCCAAATGGACTGCTTGTTAAACAGTTGCTCGCAGATGTAAGCTGGCCAGCAAAGAGAGTAATCCATCATCAAACGATAATGCCAAGGGCATGAATGAGCAGAAAAGGGATACACATTTCTGAGTTGTACAAAGCACAGGACTCAAGTTAAATCAAGTTAAATGGCAATATAGGCCTCAGTGTGTACTTACACCATTTACACAAATGACTAAAATAAATGTCTTCAGAAAACACTGTAATGCCCTGGCTAGGTTGAAGTTTCAAATCTGCTGAAGTAACATTAAGCAAGAAAAGATTGTTGCCGTGTCCAAACTTACTTTTCTGCATTTAATAATTTACCCCTAATCATGCCCTGTAAGCACATGTGGCTGGGTGCTTAGGGTACTCATCATTACCGAATTAAAGAGAAATATAGAGACTCGCCTAAAATAAATGTTCTTCTTTAGTCAAAAATGCAATTCAATGGTGAAAAAATATTTCAGATGTTTAGAGGAAAACAAAGTTATGTTAATTGAAATGTTGCCAGGATACTGTGTAGACAATTTTCCAAGTCCTGAAAGACATTGGCAGTTAGGAAGGGACACTGCTCTGATAGGCTAACTGCTACAGTTGGCCAGTTGTGAGTGGACTGTGGAGGACATTGAAGGAAACCTTTGTAGAGAGATATATTGTCCCTAGAACCTGTCCGAGGACCATGGTGCTGCAGAGACTTGAGTGAATGTTCCCAGCTTCCAAGAAAATCTTTGGATTCAATTATTCTTATCTGGAAGACTGTGACACAACTTGGAGAAAGTATGACCTCACCAGCTTGTCATTTAGCCTTACTCAGAGCTTTTCAATGCTGTGTTCGAGGGTACTGAGGGAAAGCCACAAAAATGTATCCGACCCATAGATTCCCTCCTTGGTTAAAGCTCCTGCCTTGCCCAGCTGCAGGAAAATGGAAAGCAAGAACAAATCAATAATTTCCGTCATAGGACTTTGCACTAGGGAAGACAGATAGCGCCATATGTACGAACACTTTTTCCCATAGACACAGAATGGGTAAAAACCTTTGCTACATCTGGCCCATAATCCCTCAGTGCTACATAATCTGCTTTTATCTGACAGAGATATTTTGGTGTCAAAACAGAATGCTTCAGGCGCTGCTCACTGACAACATATTCGTTTGGGGGACCCTCGACGAAGCCTGACTCCTGCCTTTGCGGAGCAGAAAAGGAACAAGCTATCAAGGTAAAAAATTTGACCAGTTATGCTTTCCGGGCACTCATCCAAAACAACCAATACATACTCATGAACTAAAAAATGTTCTTACTATATCACAAGAGCCAATAAGCTTCTGCTGATTAATAGAAAAGGTATGCTTTTGGGAAAGACTATTGGAGCACAAGCGACAATAGCTGATGTACGAATGAGGGTTATTATTATACTATGGTCGCCCACCCTAATTCATTTACTTCTCAAGAAACACAAATGAATACATTTCAGCTTAACAAGTAAACAACACTTTTAAACGCAGTTTTGCATCCAAAACTTGAACGTGGGCTAAAGCCATTTCTTAGCGCCACCCATGCGTCAAATTTATACTCTGACGTATGGTGGCGCTAAGCACGGGTTAGAGTCATTTTTTTTACGCTAACCATTGTGGCGCGTCGTAAAGCAAAATGATGTTAACAGAGGAAAAATGACTCTAATCCGATTTGCGATGCAGAAAACATCCCAAACCAGATATGCACCATTTTCTTCCGCAATAGTGTCAAAAAGTGACGCAAATGCAGCAAACAGTGCTAAGGAGCCCCAAAATGGATCCCAGAAGCCAGGAGAGACCCCAGGGAGACCTCAAACTACCAGGAATCATCCAGGAGGACACAGACAAGACCCAGGGGAGAGACAAGAAGAAAATGAAGTGTCGTTTCAGCACAGAAGAACATGAAATACTGATCAGAGGAGCGACAGAGCACCAGCATCAACTTTTCCAATTGGGAGGAGAAAGGCAATTTGGCAACAAATTGTCGACAAGATAAACAGTGTGGCAGAGATCAGGAGACCTGTCACTGTTTGCAAGAAACACTGGCATGACTGCAAGCACAGGACAAAGGAGGAAATGGCAAGGAACAGGAAGGCAGCACTGCAGACTGGAGGTGGGAGTCCAGCACCACAGGAGGCCCTGGACGAGATGGAGGAGATGGTTTCACCCATCATCCAGGAGGAGATCGTCACAGGAATCGCAGAACAGGACAGCGCAGACTACCAGGAAACAACACATACGCAGGGTAAGTTGCACGGGGGACAAAATTGCCTAAATGTTAATTGCAAGCAGGGGGAGATACATACCTACTACACAATGAATGTCAGCCATGGAAATCAGGCAGTGGAAAAGGTAAAGGGGCACAGGTGTGAGGGCTGTGCAGGGGCATCCAGGGGAACAGCACAACATAACACCAACAACCTTTGCATGGGGGTACAACACCCTGCCAAGGCCGCTGGAAAGGCAAAGCCAGTCCAGTAGGGTAGTCTAGAATGTAAAACTGGGCTGCTGTCACAGGATAGCTGGTATTTTTAGAATGTGAACTAGGGGACAATGCCCAGTCTCAGGCCATTGTCTCAAGCAGCATTTACCATTGATAGCATTTGCCACTAGTAACTGTGCTGTGTGTGCTGGTCAATTAGGAAATGGCAGTCAGGTGCCCATGGAGCAAACACACTCAAAATGAGGGTTCAGGATGACTACGTGATCAATCCCCTTCAATTCCTAACCAAGTGTAACTCCTGTCAAAAACTCATGTCTCCAGGCACAATAAACATAAGGTATTGTCACTTACCTTATGAAGTACACATCAGTAATGTCATACCCATGCTGCCCATTCCAGGGTCTGCCCCGTGCCTGTGTTACAATAGCTGCAATGCCACTTTGCAACATCTCAACTGTCATACTGCTAAGACAACAGCATTGAGGGGGAGGACATATGTGTTCAGCTAGTGAAACACACCCACACCGTCATAAGAAGAAATGGAACTCTGCCAGGCCCTTCAGTGCAATGCAATGTAGCACACATTCACAAACATCAACATGACACACTACCAATGCTGACACCTGTATCGTGTCATGCCAATGCAATACATGGTATGTGCTATGTTTCAGCAACGTATACGTGTATGTGAAATATCATAGACTGGGTCAGGAACAATGAACAGGAACCCAGAATACAATGTTCCACTAATAGGAAGTCAGTGACGTCACATTACAACTGCCACAACACAGACACACAAATTGTACAATATCTCATTGCAGAGGACGATGGCTCTCCTGTGGATTTGCCTGCCCTGGACTACCCTGATGACATGGGTGACAAGCTGACAACCATTAGCCAGGAAACCCTCCAAGATATCGTGGGAACCCTCCATACCCCACCTTCAGTCGCAAGGAGGAGCACAGATGTAGCAGACATCCCAGAGGAACCACCCCAATAGTACGACCTGCCAGCTCAAACACAGCTGAGGACTCTGATGAAACTGGGACCACGTTTGAGAGGACAGTTGTGGGAGTACAGCGGGTGCTGGCAAAGGAGATGCGAATAGGGATGCAAAATATGGCAGCCAGTCGTGAGAGGATGGGCATGTGCATGATGACATCCACAGAACAGTCAGCAGCCATGCAAGTCCAACAATCATTACTGCAAGGACTACAACAGTGTATGAGGGACTTCACTACTGCAGTGAGGGAGTTGCCACAACACCTGGCCTCCCAAACTTATCACTGCATGCATGACTAAAATCATGACCCCCTCAGGGCCGACCTGGCTGCCTACTACAGGGATGTTTCTGCTATACTCAATAACCAACAGCTTCTCCTTGCTGCAGTTATGCCCTTAATAGTTCCACAGTTGGCAGCTACCGGGAATTCAGAGTCCACTTCTCCAAACACTGAAGTGTGTGTTGCCCCCTCAAACCCACCACCACCAAAGGCAGAGGAGCCGACACACACATCAGAAGATGAAGACGTGGAACAGATCACCTTCACCCGTAGTACCTGGTAGCACCAGCTTATGCCACATGGGCAGTGATTTTCCCATGCCCTGTGCTTGACAACATGCCATTCTTGCTACTGTTGGTAACATGCACTGTACTCCAACACACTGTTTACCTTACCACTATGGCCTGCAATTGTCTCTCACTACCTGATTGGCAATTCATGTTCCTCTGCACTGAATTACACTCAATCAATCAATCAAAAAAATGTATAGAGAGCGTAACTCACCCGTGAGGGTCTCAAGGAGCTGGTGGGGGGGTTTGAATTACTGTTCGAACAGCCACATCTTGAGGTTCTTTCTGAAGAGCAGGAGCTTCTGAGTCTTGCGGAGGTTGGTGGGGAAGGAGTTCCAGGCCTTGGGGGCGAGGTAGGAGAAGGCTCTGCCTCCGGTGGTGGTACGCTGGATGCGGGGGACTGTGGTGAGAGCGAGGTCGGCAGAGCGGAGGTGGAGGGTGGGAGTGTGGAAGTTCACTCTTACGTTGAGGTAGGTTGGTTCTGCGTTGTGGAGGGATTTGTGTGAGTGGATGAGGATTTTGAAGGTGATCCTCTTGTCGATCGGGAACCAGTGAAGGGACCTGAGGTGTGGGAGATGTTTTCATGGCGTGGGAGGTCCAGAATGAGGCGGGCGGCTGCGTTCTGGATCCTCTGGAGTTTGCATTTGAGTTTGAGTGTGGTGCCGGAGTACAGGTCGTTACCATAGTCTAGCCTGCTGCTGATGAGTGCATGGGTGACAGTCTTTCTGGTCTCTATGGGTATCCATTTGAAGGTTTTTCACAGTATGTGGAGTGTGTTGAAGCAGGAGGAGGTGATGGTGTTAATTTGCTGGGTCATGGAGAGGGAAGGTTCCAGGATGATGCTGCGGTTACGTGCGTGGTTTGAGGGTGTTGGTGTGGGGCCTAGGGAGGTGGTTTTGTTGGGGCCGAAAATGATGACTTTGGTTTTGTTGGAGTTGAGCTTGAGGTGGTTAGCTGTCATCCATGTTGCGGTGTCGAGGAGTCCAGCGTGGAGGTTGGTTTTGTCGGTGGTAGGGTTTCGGGTGAGGGAAATGATGAGCTGGGTGTCGTCTGTGTACGATAAGATGGTGATTCCGTGTGGTCGGAGGATGTTGGCGAGCGGGGTCATGTAAATGTTGAAAAGGGTGGGGCTGAGGGAGGACCCTTGGGGGACTCCGCAGATGATTTTGGTGGCTTTGGAGTGGAAGGGGGGGGAGGCGGACTGTCTGGGTTCTTTCGGTGAGGAAGGAGGTCAGCCAGTCTAGGGCCTTGTGTCGAATACCTGCGTTGTGGAGGTGTGCAGAGTGTTTGATGGCAGACAGTGTCTAAGGCAGCGGAGAAGTCCAGGAGGATGAGTGTGACGGTCTTGCCTTTGTTGACTCTGGTTCTGATGTCGTCAGTGCATGCGATGAGGGCGGTTTCCGTGCTGTGGTTCTTGAAAGAACCCAGGCTGGGAGGCATTGAGTGTGTTGCTTTCCTCTAGGAAGTGAGACAGGCGGGTGTTCACTAGCTTCTCAGTCACCTTGGTGGGGAAGGGGAGGAGAGAAATTGGGCAGTAGTTGGTGAGGTCATCTGGGTCTGCTTTGGGCTTTTTCAGGAGAGCGGTGATTTCTGCGTGCTTCCAGGGGTCTGGGAAGGTGGCGGCGTTGAAAGAGCTGTTGATTATGTTGCGTAGCTTGGGTGCGATGGTTGGGCTGGCTTTGTTGTAAATGAGGTGGGGGCACAGGTCGAAGGGGGAGCCTGAGTGGATGGAATTAATTGTTTTTTCAATTTCTTCGTCCTTAGTAGGGTAGGGGCCCAGGCGAGTATTAGGTTGGGAGGGGTGGTGGGTCTTTGCTGATCGAGTCGGTGGTGTGGGTGGCGGGTGCGTGAGGTGTGAAACTGTTGTGTATGTCTAGGAGTTTGCGGTGGAAATGGTTGGAGAGGGAGAAGCAGAGGAGTTGTGTGTACATGAGGTCGATGTTGCAGGCTTTGGGTTTGGAGAGCTCTTTGATGATGGTAAAGAGTTCCTTGCTATTGTGAGAGTTACTGTCTATGCGTTCCTTGTAGTATGCTCTTTTGGTGGTGCGTATGAGTTGGTGGTGTTTGTGAATGGTGGTTTTGAGGGTGGAGTAGTTGGTTGTTGAGGGTTCCTGTCGCCAAGCTTTCTCCGTTTTGTGGCATTCACGTTTGGAGGCTTGAAGTTCAGTGATGAACCAGGGGGCTTTCTTGATGTTACGGGTGGTGATGTTTCATCGCAGCATGTCGAATGACATGTCCCTCAGCATTGCACTTGTGTTGCGTCACAATAGAATGAGTTACACCAATGGACTTACAAACCTGGATTATGTAAATATTGCACTACAGCACTTTCAAATAAACAGCACCTACACAACCACTTTGTCTCTGTGTAATGTGACACATCTACTGTGCAGGAGTTTTGTGATGCATGTAACATGTCAATGGCCACAGAATGTTAATACAATAGCGTAGAAAGAATGTGGGCTGATATCTATGCACAAGGGTCTGGACTTTACTATCGTCTGTGCTGCTTGTGGCTAATTTCTGAAGTTAAAACACCACAAACAGTATAATGTTGTGTAAAAATTGTTTATGTCAGGCCCAATGTATCTACAAGATGAAACTCAATGCTGCCCACATCCCCTAAAAGACAATCATTGTGTACGTGACATATGACTCTAAACTTAAATCCCACAACAACACCATACAGCAGGAATGGATGTGTAAGAGCGTTTGGACAATAACATCACCTGGGAGTACAATGAGAAAACTCATGGGTGTGATTTATTATACTGAACTTCATAAGGCTATGACACCACTCAGTTTATCAGGGTTCACATGAACATCAGGCTGCAGGCAGCCATCCCACAGTGCCCAAGATTCCAACACAGGACCCAAACGATGACAGCTTTAAAATCACACCTACCTCTCCAATGCATGGGAATCATAGTCAACTTGAGTGGTGAGTTCAATGGATGGCAGATGCATAGACATGTTGCTTTGCTGTAGCTGCCAATGTGACAGCTCATTTGGAAGTGGGAATAACAATGTCAAGAATGGGATGTGGATGCAGGATGGAACACACAGGCAAACACAAATTTGTCACTGTTCACTCATGCAAAGGCCCAGATCCCGAAGCATATGACACATACCGTAAAGGAGTACCTAAAATGTTTTTACATATGTATGAAAGAAAATTTAAACTATGTTAGACACCTATACTAACCTAACCTATCCTAACTAGACATTACCCACAACTGGCTCTAACTACCCTATGCTAAACTTACTTACCACATGTAACTAAACACCCTAAACATCAACCCCCCCCACCCCATTATATGACGGGACACGTGTACGACAAAATATACTAACTTAAACACATACCAATACTAAACAAATATAGATTTGTTTGGAATTTGTTGTTGGGGAATAAGCATAAACCCCAACATCAACCCCCACCCACCCACCCACAAACCAAAACATGTAATAATATAACTCCCCCCACTCCTCAACCCACTTATCCTATCTGAACTAATAGCCTACTCTAACCTATCACTAAACCCCCTAAACCCAATAAAAAACAGTATAAGGAAAGAGGAGGGAGGGGATGGAATTAGGGGTAAGGCAAAAATTGACTCAGAAGTTTGCCCTCCTCAGAGTTTTTTCAATAGACTATAGTCTTCTGCTGTTGCGGGCCACCTCTTGCTGGAGACTGTCCATGTGCCTAATTACCCTTTGCATGTCCTGTTGTAGCTGGCACAATGCGGCCATGTCCATACCACCTGCTGTGGCGGTTCATGTCACAGTGGATTTTGCAGGTGCTGGTACCGTGGCTGGGGGTGGTGGCATAGATGGTGCTGCAGTTGTGCCTTGTGCTGCAGATGTTGAGGGTGCAGCTGGTGTGGCAGAGATACCAGTGTCCAATGTGCCTACAGTCGGAGTGGTGGCGGCCCCTGTTGTAGCCAATGCTGGGCCCCTTTGGCTGAAAGCCCTCCATGCTCCTATGGCTTTTTCTCGACTATAGCGTATATCAATCATGCGATACCCAGCCTCCACATTGAGGATATGCCTGTACTGGACTACCCACCTCTGCAACTCACACATTTCTTGGCCATTCATGCTGGAAGCTGTAAAAATGAGACAGCCAAAAATTAGTGTCATTATTGTGTGATGCATGTACAAATGATAATCTAACACTGCCTCACAAATAGCACATGCAGTCCAAATCATAGTACAGATGATAGAATGTGTCTGAGGAATGACATGCCAATGCAGCCTACCCCTCAACTATCTAACATCACAACAATGCACAACAAGGTGTGTACCAAATTAACTGATCTGTGCATTTATGTAGTGCAATGTATCACAATGCAAATGCAGCAAGTACTCAACATGTGCCAGCCCAACTAATCCCTACCATCTAGATCAACTTGAAGGCACACAAGACCTGTGATTTGTGTATGGAAATAGCAGGATGGTATGCAATTGCTAATCATAAGGGGTCAGTGTAGTTTGGCACACATGTACGCTTGAATTACATGTCTGTCATCTACACTGTGACCATCACACCTAGCTACATATATTTTCTCCCCCTAACCCTGTGCCTCAGTGGGGATGGGCATACATTTTTTGTATTGTCAAGGACAAGCTTTGTCCAACTGTATATGGATTTAGTCAGTGGCACACAGGTAAGGAGGCCTGCCAACTAGGAGTGAGTGAACCATTGGTCAATCACATCTACATTCATGTTTCCATTTGTCGACAACCATCAACATCAGAAATCACTGACACATTTCCTAAATCACCCATATTGATGCAAGCACACATCTGGCCTTGCCCTGCATGGATGTCTATGACATACCACTTACGTGCCACGTAAATGGAGTACATGTGGGCCTAGGTGCTGGGGGACAGTCACCTATACAGTCCTACATGTAATACATGGTTGGGAGATATATGCTCAATGTCTGATCACTGTACAAACGTGGGGACAACAAATCACAGTGTGTGACATTTTATATGATAGAGCTGCACATCAGGCATGTAGACACTCCAACAGACATACACTGCAAACTTGCATTGACACTGTCACTCCAGTGAGTGATAGACACACATATGCACACATGCACTAGCCCTAACAATCATGTAGTGCCAACCCTGACTACACACTTGTGTGGCTAATCCATTCCAGATGGTACTCCATTTCATCATTTGTTATTATGTGACAAATGCAATACCACATTCCTGGTGCACTGCAATACCAGTGACTCAGGTATTGTGGCATGTGCATCAAGAGACAATGAGTAACTGTGTGACAGACATGTGGGTTGATTTGCTTTCAAGAATTAGTGTGCTTTCAGTGGTCTATAATAGGAGTTCCAGTGTTGTATGTAGGTTACATATGCCCCATTGGCAGTGTCCCCTAAGCCAGATATGCCCCCTATGACAACATGATGGCAGGGATGCTGTGTGTGAAATGATGACAATTTAGCGCTAAACATGGATTGGCCACTTTGCTGTTCCAAAACTGCAAAATAATGTAAGCTGACAATGTTTTAGTTGATTATCGTTGACAGAATGCATGGGCACAGGTGTAGTCAATGCACCTGAAATGTGTCACTCAGGGCCATGTGTACCTATATCAGGTATTGAGAATCACACATTGCAAGATTCAGCAACTAGCAATTAGCAAGTGGGATGATCAGAGGTAGAACACCCGAAATGACACTGTTTGCAAACGGAAAATGGGGTAGCAAATGACCTACCTCTTCAATCATGATGAAGTAGGTGTCTATTTGAAAACCCCTTGGGAATGACGGTACTCACAGGAATGCTGGCCTGCTGAACTCAGCAGACCACCATGTCTGTGATTGCCTTCATGTTGAGATGTTGACATTTGTTGAAATGCAGCAATATTTCAGCAGGGGTGTACAGAAAGTAATTTAACAACCTATAGTTAAGCATCGCTTGTCATACTTGGGACACTCGTGCTCTCCATTTTCAGTATTGATGCACCACTTGTCACCCACGCACCCTCCCAGGTGTGTGCAGCTTCAGTCTCTCACAAGTCCTGGAGGTGAGAATGCAGTATAAGGGGCCAACCGGACTTTTTCCTATGGGAAGCAATGGACAGAAGATTACAGGCCTTACCGACTACCCGGCAGTGCATTATCGGACCTGAAGTCAATGCAGGCTGATGTAGTCGAACTATGGCATGCCATACTGAAAAGGGAAGCACACTGGAGTCAGAATGTGAGTCTGGGTGAGTGTAGATGATGATTCCCAGGGTACTGAGAGTCCACTTACAGCGTCACCTTGAGAACGGAGGGCAGAGACTTAAAACATGGCAGTGGCAGGACTTATTCCCTGGGATGGACAGCGCAGGGCATGTCTTGTGAGCATTGCTTGTCACACCTGGGACACTAGTACTATCTATTTTCAGGATTGGTGCACTTCTTGTCACACATGGTCCTTGCAGAGATGGCCGATGTCACACTTACTGATGTCAAGGGCCTGGTCATACATTCCTGTTACCAATGCTATTTCACATCCACTGCCTCATGTATGCTGCGCTTATTTACCTTATGATGGATAATGTCATAGTTTGGTGTAATATGCTGCAATAGCCCATATTGGCAACATGGATATCTCTCATAACTGTGGTAGAAAAGCAGTTTTTCATACAAACTGTGTGTGATGTTTGCTGTACATTCATACCTATCAAATGTGATGTGGCATCAGAAGTACTCAAATTCGTCTTTCTGAAATGCTCCCTGAAGTAATGCTCTGATTCCTAGAGAACATGTAATGCATAAATAATTACCCAGACCATGATTGAGTGATAAAGTGAGGTGTTTAATTCCATATCATAACAAAGGCCCTCATTATGAACCTGGCGGTAAACACCATCGACCACCGTGGCGACGGCAAACAGAAGACCGCCATTGGCAGTGAACAGAAACCTGCCATATAATGAAACAAAAATCTGAATCTGACTAAAATCACCTTTCCACCAGTCACCGCCAAGACCATGTCGGCAGAAAGGCTGGACCTTCCACCCCACAACTGCTGAGCACACCACCACCCCGCCCCCTCCAAATAATGATGCGCAAATCATTGTGGAGGTCAGTGGAAGGCGATTGACCATTGGCGGTGCAGACCGCCACGGGCGGCAAGTGGACCCAACAGTAAGAAGTGCACACATTGGATAAGTTAGAAACCCACACACCTGACACACATCCACAACACTATAAAACACTCACAGACACACCACACAATCTTTTGCAACAAAAGTAAGCCAACAAAGACAGAGAACACCAGAAGCAGACACCGAATGCCACAATCCACGAAACGTGCACCCAACCACATAAGAGCACCCTCACCTAGATCCACACAAGACACCATTCACAACACTCACCATGGCACCCCCCAAACACCCATGCTTCACAGAAAGGGAGCTAAGGACGAGATCCTGAAGGTTGAGCCACAACTATTCGGGGCACAGGTGCAGCACACACCCATCGCCAGGAAGATGGAGCTATGGTAGACAATAGTCAACAAGTTAAATGCAGTGGGACACCATCCACGCACCAGGGACAACATCTGCAAGAGATGGAACGACCTGCGGGGGAAGGTCTGGGCCATGACATCTAGGCACCACATTGCAGTGCAGAAGAATGGGAAAGGACCCCCACCAACACCACCGACTACACTGACTGGGAGGAAAAGGTACTGGCTATCCTGCACCCTGAGTGCCCCACTGGACTCACTGAGGAATGGACTTTGGTAAGTTGTCTACAATTACCCCATATCCATCACACCTGTAATGCATGCACCACCCCACCCCTCCAACACCCTCCAGGACCACTACCCCACCCAGCCCACAAGCACTTAATCCACACCTGCTGCATGCGCACAAACCCACTAACAGGCCTACATCCCTCCACCTGTGCACAGCCACCCACCCCTGCAAGGACACACAATGGTGTATAACACCCACAATGCACCTCCACATCCTAAGCTAAAAACAGTGCTAACCTCACCAAAGCATCCTGCATGGCTCAAAAATGTGTAACCTGCACAAACCCGCCCAGGCCTCTGCACCCCATCCGACCATGCTAACGTAACAGACATGTCCATTTCCCCCAACAGGCACCACCACCCATGCCACCCTGACAGACAGGACAAGGAGTGGCAGTGCCCAGCAAACACAGCCTGAGGCCCACACAGAACAGGAAGCCCCCACTACAGCACATGAGACAGACCAGACAACAAGAGCATAAGCAGCAACTTCACATGTACTATCCTCTTAGGACACACACAAGAGACAGCCATCTCAAACCCTACAGGCCAACAACAGGCGCCCAAACAGACCCTCAGGCCAAGATATGGCACAGGAATACCTGCCAAGAACAAGGCCCCCTCTAAGAAGTGACTCCGCAAAATACTGCCCACCAAGTGTCCCACTCAATCAATCACCAAACAGTGCCAGAAATAATACAAACTTATGGAAACATGAATGGATCTACCAATACTGCCAACAATGCTGCCACCATGGTGCCACTTTGGATAACCACCACTAGCCCACTCCCATCACTGTAATCTGCACGATTTTATCCCTGCACCAAATAAAACACATTTTCACTTGTTACAATGTCCCCTGTCATTAAGTTTGAACAAAATGAAGTATGGATGCAACTGGTTGATAACTCCTTTATTTGTATCTGAGTAGCATGAAAAGCACTACACGCCTTACATGTTGTTGTGCCTAAATATGTGTTGAAATAATAGACTAAATTGTAATCTGTCCTATGCAGACCGGGTCACAGTGGCAATTAGTATTGACCCAACACCCCCCTAGATGACAAGGCACACCGACAGTATGATGCACAGACACCAATCTCATCCAATTGTCCCACATAGTTACTGGAAGTAGATTTGTATCAGTTGGGTCCTGTAATTTACATCTTCCCCTTCCTCATCATCACCATCACTCTCATCCCCTCTCTGAGGAAGCTGGTCTGGATGTATAGCACCCTTCTCCTCTAGGAGGGGGATAGAATTTCTCACAGCCATGTTGTGCAGCATGCAGCAGGCCACCACAATTCTACACACCTTTTCAGGCCAATAGGCCGGGAACTTCCAGAGATATGTAGACAACTAAATCTAGCATTCAGGAGACCTATTGTGTGCTCTATCACCCTCCTAGTACGTCCATGGGCCTCATTGTAATTCCTCTCTGCATCTGTTCCAGGATTTCTCACTGGTGTAAGGAGCCAACGCAAGTTTGGATAGCCGGAATCACCTAGAAAAAGGTGCACAACACAACTTTAAATGACAAGCCTCAGAGACAGACAGCCTGGCTGTCTGCTAGGTGGCAATGCATGACAGAAACACCTACCTATGATCCACCCTCTGTCCCCTTGTAGTTGTTCCATCTAGTGTGGCACACTACTGTTCCTCAGCACAAATGAATCATGGACTGAACCAGGGAACATGGCATTCACATGTGTGATGTACTGGTCTGCAGTACACACCAATTGAATGTTCATGGAAGGAAAGTTCTTCCTGTTTCTGTACACCTGTTCACGGACTCTTGGGGGGATGATCCAGAACGCATCTGCCCGCCTGATCCTCGACATACCCCGCCGATGTCACATCTCCCCCCACCTGAAGGACCTCCACTGGCTCCCCGTGGAAAAAAGGATCACCTTCAAACTCCTCACCCACGCACACAAGGCACTACACAACACCGGACCCACCTACCTGAACACCAGACTCAACTTCTACGTCCCCACACGTCAACTCCGCTCTGCCAACCTCGCCCTCGCCATCGTCAACCCGAATCCAGCGCAAGACCTCTGGCGGCAGATCCTTCTCCTTCCTCGTCACCAAGACCTGGAACTCTCTCCCCACCTCACTACGCCAGACCCAGGACCTCCTCACCTTCAGGAGACTCCTCAAGACATGGCTCTTCGAACGCTAGCAGCACCCTCCCTCCCTCCCCAGCACCTCGAAACCCTGTCGGGTACATAGCGTGCTTTATAAATTCACTGATTGTCACTTGAAATTAGCCCGTGGCCAGGAAATGGAGTGCAGAGAGCACCTGCACTTCAGTGGGGATGGCATGCTGATTACAACTTGCCAGAGTAAGTGCAGGATCCAGTAATCCGCAAATTTCAAGAATAGTTGCACTAGTGAGTCTGTAATTGATAATGATGTGACGCTCCACCATGGTCAGCAAATCAACAAGTGGTCTTAACACAGATGGGGCCCTTCCTCGCCACAAGGGTCTGTACCTAGGAGGAGTAGAAAACACGTGTGAGGAACATACGTACATCGGAACAATTGCAAGTCATTCAGAACTGCTGGCATGATTGTCGTCGACACTAATGCATAGTGTGTGTAACATAACAGCAACTTGACCACAATGATAGATCAGGGCTGGTCACGTGAGCTAATGTTAATTGTCACATGCCTATGGGTGTTTGGGGAACAATAGAGCCTGCATTGTGCAGATGGGAGTTTTACAAATGCATAGTTTTAGCCAAAATGTCTGCCCCTGAAATCCTGAACTGTCGTTATGGAAGTGACCTCATAACGCTAGCGGTTGATGTAACAGCGTAAGGGGGTGTTTACCGCCAGGCGCAAATTCATTGGTTAACATAGATGTCAATGGAGAACACTAGAGTATCATGATTGCCGCCGGTGGTGACGATGCACACCGCTGCGCTGCGTATGCAAACTCATCACCCCAACATCACTTGACTCCCTGATCTTGTGCAGGCAGGTTCTCCACTGAGTGTACTGCTGTGTCATGCCTCTGGTCATGGAAGTGGCACGTGTAGCAGGGGAAAGGGCCCTGGCCTTCACCCAAGAGGAATTGGAGAGGGTCGTGGATGGGGTCCTGCCCCTGTACGCCAAGCTCTACGGACAGCCAGAAGTACAGGTGAGTAGGAGAATTGAGGGCCATGGATGTGTATAATGTTTGGTGTTGGCGTATACATGTGTGCACCTCTGACACTGGATGGGCCAGGGTTCCTGAAATGCTGCGTGTGTATGTGCTGTTAGTCGGTTTGTACTGTCCGTCCCATAGTGGACGTATAGCCAGCTGTATATCATTGGCCAGTGCCTGACCTCTGTGTTACATTTCTGTGTGTCCCTTTTAGGT
Source organism: Pleurodeles waltl (assembly GCF_031143425.1). Classification (NCBI taxonomy): domain Eukaryota; kingdom Metazoa; phylum Chordata; class Amphibia; order Caudata; family Salamandridae; genus Pleurodeles; species Pleurodeles waltl. The sequence continues at coordinate 1,035,534,776 of NC_090439.1, forward strand.
AAGTGCCCACCAGAAGAGGGGACTTTGGCATGCTATCGCCAATGGGGTGTGGACCCTGGGGGTCTACAACCGGTGGAGCACCCACTGCAGGAAGAGGTGGGAGGACCTGCAGTGCCGGCAGTGAAAGATCTGCGAGGCCCAGCTGGGGAAGTCCTGCCAATGGGGAAGTGGTGTGCGTCGGGCACTGACCCCCCTTATGCAACGCATCCTGGCAGTGGCGTACCCAGACCTGGATGGGCGCTTGAAGGCTGCACAGCAGTCACAAGGGGGTGAGTACACATACCATATTTTTTACCCTTGATGCATGTGTGTGTGTGTGTGTGTGTGCATTTGGATTTATGCTGCCTAGTTGCAGGGACTATGACTGATGTCCATCTACATTATGGCCCATGTGGGGAGTAGGGGTGTTTTGGTCAGGTCTTCTACACGTCAGGTCTGGGCACTAGTCAGGGGCATAACCATGGGTATAGCGGTAGGTGCTGCCTACTGGAGGGTCTTCTGGGTGGGTGTATGTGTGAACCACTATTGTACCTCCATTCAGCTATTTACAAGTGTCTCTCCTGTTTTTTCTCCCCATTCCTGTTCTCTTGTGTTGTCTGTGTACATCAGCATCATCTGGCAAGGGAGCTGAGGCACCGGCGAGTGGGGATGTAGCAGCCCACGGATCCTCAGAGGTAGAGTCATCCGACGCAAAGAGGACCAGTGGGTTGGAGGGCGAGGGGAGTACCACGGGGGAGGCAACTACCGCTGGTGGTAGTGACTCCAATACCTCCTCCGATGGGAGCTCCCTGGTGGTGGCGGACCCTAGTGAACCTACACCTACTGTCATCTTCCGCCACCCCCATACCATCACGGCCCTCCCATTTGCTCCACACGAGTTACCCGTGCCAGCTCAACCAGAAGGGTGGGCGTCTCCTTCGCCCCAGGCATCTCTTCCCCGCCCCAGTCAGCCATGCTGCCCTCACGGAGGAGGCTATTGACCTCCTGAGAACCATCTCTGTAGGGTAGACAACCATCGTCAATGCCATCCAAGGGCTAGCATCAGAGATGCAGCAGACCAATGCCTATCTGGATTGCCATTCACGGTGCTGTGTCTGGCCTACAGAGACCTTTTCATGCTCTGGCCTCCTCTTGGATGGCAGCCAGTGTCCCAGGTCATTCCACCCCCCCTCCAACCTCCTCTATCCCTTCCAGCACCACACTCCCTTTGCCTGTCCATAGCACACATTCTGACATGCAGGCACATACCTCAACACACAAGAAGCACACTTCAAAACACAAGCACCACACCTCCCACCACAAGCATTCACACAGCAAACATACACATGCACACACAACAACATACACTTCCACCAGTGTGCCCACCTCCTCCGCTTCCCTGTCTGTCCCCTCTACGTGCACACCCCAGGCACTGCACCTTCACTCACTGTTGCTGTGCCTATTCCTGCAGTCACCACAATAGCACACATCCATACATGCACCCCAGACACCACACCTGCACTCACCACAACTACTTTAGTTGACACATGCAGCGCACTCACCAGACTTGCAGACACCCATACAGCATACATTCACACTGACAGTCTTGTCCCACTGTATCCACCCCTCTCCTCCCAAGACACTCAAATGCACCAAAACACCCACCCATCACACATCCACCACACCTCAGCATACTGTCCAGTCACCTGCACCCACATCACGCACACCTACACCACTTAGGACCACTCCCTCTACCTCCACTCCCACGCCCTCCTCCAAGTCTAACCCAATTGCACCAAAGAAACTTTTCCTCTCCTGTGCTGACCTCTTCAAAACCCACTGGATCACCCCGTCTCATCCCTAAATTTGCACACCTCCTTGCCCTCTCCACTCCTTCCACGTCAAAGCCCACCCCTGTCCGCCCTTCACATTCCTGTGCCCCTCCCCCAGATAGGAAAAAGCCCCGTGCTGAGCCTGTTCCATCTGCCTCCACCCAGTCCAAGCACACTCCCCCACCTTCCAAGGCCAAATCTTCAGAACGAAAATCTAAGCCCCACCCCTGTCGTAAATCCCCACCCCTTGCCCCTGTTCCCTGCAGTGCCTGGATGTCCCATTGTTGCCCCTATGAGGTGGTGTACCGTCTGACTTTTGGGAGTCAGGTTGGGGCCATTGGGGCCCATCGGACTTGTTTTATAAAGGACTGCTTGTTTTATAAAGGTTGCTCAGTGAGCATAATAAAGGTTAATGTGTGGCCTGTGTTTTTGGAGGCACACTCGTGGTCTCGTTTCATTGTTTGTGGGTGTGGGGCACATGAATGTACTTTGGACAGGTTGGATTTGTCTTATGTCGGGTAAGTACCTCTTGCTGTGGGGTGTATGGCTTGTGTTGCTTTGAAGGGTTGTGGGAGCATTGCAGGGTGGGTGGAGTGGGTGGGTATGTAACTGTGCCCTTTCTTGCCTTGTTTAGTAGGTTGCTGTATTTACCGTCATCATCTTCATCAGCAGTCTCAGTCGTGGAGGTATATGGCAAGGAGCAGGGTTGGCATGATCTGCAACTCTCTATCCATGTCTGCTTCGGCCTGTTGTGCGAGCCTCCGGTGAGTGTTTCCTTATATTTAGTTTGTTTAAGCCTGGCTTTGTGTGGCGGTGGTTTCCGCCCCGGAACTGACGGCGGTCTAGTGGTTCATTATTCGATGGGCTGGTAGGGTCTTTCCGTCGGCCTGTGGGTGGGCTCCGCCGTCGTTGTCGGCACTCCTCTGCTGTCAGTGAGTGGTTTTCAGAATGCCTGTGTTTCAGGTGGTTCATTATTTGGCAGTCCGGACTGCACATCTGTTGGTGGTTTTTACCGCAGCAGCCGGCGGTGCAGTGCTTACCGCCCTGTTCATAATGAGGGCCAAAGTGTTGATGGTGCCTATTGTTGAAAAAAGTTTTGTACTATCTGTTGTGTGCAAAGCATTCCTGCAGCTGTGTTAGGATGTTCTCCCTCATTTTCCCTGACAGCATCTACCTCCTCCCCCTCTTCAGACAGTTCTTGTTCAGGTTCATATAGGGGGATGTTCCTCCTAACACAAATGTTGTGCAGGATGGCACAGGTCAAAATGATCTTGCAGACCATTTCTGGGGAATAAAGGAGGCTGCCTCCGGTGATTTCCAGGCACCTGAATCTGGACTTCAGGATGCCAAAAGTCCATTCAACTATGGTGCGTGTCTTCCAATGTGCCTCATTATAGGCACGCTCTGCTGCTGTTCTTGAGTTGGCAAATGGGGTCATGATTCATAGCTGGATCCCGTAACCCTGATCAGCTGAAAAAGAAAATAGGGGTTCGTATTTTGTTGTTGCTTGCACCAGGAATGTCATTTTGCATGGCAGTTGTTATCTTGTGTAGTCTGTGACTCAAATGTGTTTGTGGTATTGTGTGAGATCCAGGGCTTCTGTGAGGTTCTTTCTGCATTGGGTTGTTTGACTTGAAAAACTTGTGTTTGGCTAATTGACCTGATATCGCTGGTATATTTTCAAACTTGCAGTTCAGTGTCTATCTCCCATGTGTTATGGAGTGAGCAAGATGTTTTAGTGTGCGTTCACTGGAGGTGACATGATACTTCCACACACACAATAGATTCCAGTGTGGTGGTAACATGGTTGCACTACATGGCCTGGACATCCCAACCAATTACACATATGTCATTGCAGATGAAATGCAACAGTAAGGCCCTTTAATTAGTCTGGGTGACAATGCACAACACATCTCCATACGTTGCCAGCATGGAGGTGTTCAGTATTGAAAATGCACAATTGTCCCATGTGTGATTAGTTCTATGCAAACCTTTTTTGTTCCCTCTGCCAGTTGGCTCATGTGCAACCATGCACCTACACTACTGAAGTTGCTCTAGGTGAGCTGGCTAACTTCGTTGTGGAGGTGGATATTTTTGTGTGGGAAGGTCCATCGCCCTGTACATCTGTTATGTAAATGGGGAATTGTCTCTTTCAGTATGTACAGCAGTGTGCACTTTGCATTAGTGTCACATCAACATGTGTTCATAGCACAGTCCAATTCCTTATTGCTAGCTGGTAATGTCACCCCAGGAGTTTTGTGAAATGTTGGTACTGCCACAGTAATTCCATGTCACCTTCAATTGAGTCAGCGTCATCATGCTATGTGTCTCATGGTGTTTGACCTGCAGCAACACACATTGCACACCCGTTACACAGTACATATTGCTTGGAAGGGTGGGATTGATTATGTGGCCTTACGTGATGCTGAATGGTTAATCTTCCAAGTTGTACTACCAGTGCAGGCCATGTCATTGTCACTGTGTGGATTTAAATTGGTTCCTGGCGGCTCTAGAGTAGAATCTATTGTTATTGGCAGCCGTCATTTCTCCATAGGTGTGAATCCCATTGGGTGAGGATATCAAACATACCTACCAGTGTCACACCTCAGTGTCTTCCTGCCCATGTGTCAATGTAGTGGCGTATGTCTTGGGTGTCCTACAGAGTTGCTGTGCTGTGTTTATATTACTAGGTTCCTGGACTTACCGACAAGAAGGCCATTGCCATATCATCAATCCTGGAAGTGCCGATTGATACTGCTGTGGCAGAAGATGCAGGAATCATGTACACTCCCAGGATACTTTGCCATGATTTTGGTGAACAATCCCTGGTGATCAACAATAGCCTGCACCTATACCGCCTTCTGATCCGGTATAGGTGCTCGGTTGCAGCAGGTGGTACCATCCGGACTTGAGGGCAGTCAATGGCACCAAGCACATGCGGGAAGCCATTTATTTGGTAAAACCCCTTTTTGGTCTCCTGCTGCTTCTGCTGTGTGTTGGGGAAGCTGATGTGGCAGGGTGTGAGGGAATTGATGGCATCAAGAGCCTTGTGAAGGAAGGCAGAGAATGAGTGCTGTGAGACCCCAGCAACCAGGGCACCCGTAGTTTGAAATGAGCAACTTGCCAACATGTGTAGAACAGCTAGCAGCTTAGTCTCTGGTGGAATGATGTGGGGTGTCTGCAGGCTGGCTGTTAACTGTAGTTCAATTTGGCGCAGCAGCTGCTGTATGGCTTACCAGTTGAGTCTGTCCCTGAGGCCCAGGAGGGTTGTCCTGGTCCTGAATAGCCTCTCCTGCCTTCTGTGCTGCCTTTAGGGTCCACATTGGTGTGGTGGTAGCTGCTGCTGTTGGTCCTGTGCACTGCGTCGTCTGGCATGCTGCATGAGTAGCACCTCCATCGGGGCTTTGCATCATTTTTTGGGTCCGCTTCCCAGTTGTGCATCATTTTTGCCCAGTTGGATAAATATGGCGCACGGGTGTTTGAGTCATTTTTTGGACGGGAATGCCTACCTTGCATCTCATTGATGCAAGGTGGTCTCATGCATCCAGAAAATGACGCAAACTCTGACATTTTGACGCTAGACGGGTCTAGCGTCAAAATATAAATATGGTGTTAAGTTTGTGCCGAATTAGCGTAAAAAAATAACGCTAATCCGGCACAAAGGGAGTATAAATAAGGGCCTGAATGAGGTATAACAATTAGTGGTGGCTGCCACTGTACGGGGGTGGCGGGTAGGAATGAACAAATAAATGTATATATATACATATACTGTATATATACTTTTTTTTTTAAACCCACTTACTTTGTCCTCCCAGTCCGCTTCCTCCGTCTGTTTGTCCTCGCCGTCCAAGAGCACACAGGCTCCCAGACTCCCCTCAGTCAATCATGAAGCTGCTGTCAAAAGCATGACAGCAGCTCCGTGATTGGTGTGAGTGCCTTCTTCAGTGCTCACAGAGGGAGTGTCACCCTGCGCACTTTCCCCTCCTGACTGTTCATTACAGCCGGGTTGAGAAATGCAAAGTGTGCATGTCTGTTTGGCCGGACGATAACGGCCGGCCAAACAGGCATGAGCACGTAAGGTGTAGAAACCACTCCTCCATCCAGCCCCCTTCAGCCCCACCCTACCCTATCCTGCTGCCTCAGCTAAAAATAAAATGATAATAACGATCAGTTATTAACATTTTATTTTCCTTCTGCTGAAAGCAGCGGGTGATGCTACTCCGCCTTAGCGGAGGAGCAACCCCGGTTAAAAATACCACCATGTTAATAGGAATTATTCGGCTCAACTAAACAAATTAACTTTGACAAATGAGTTATTACACCCATGATGACATCCATCAAGATGCTCTATTTTGACCTGTGGACTTCAATCTATGTGAATAAGGTGAGGGAAAATAACTTCAAGGTGAATGTGAAACTGAACAAGTGGAGAATATTAAGGCTCCCAAACAGTTCTGGTTATGTGCAGGTTGAGGGGTGAATAATGGACTGAACAAAGTTGGGAAAGAGGACACAAAAGCAGTTTGTTTGATTTATGGGTATTACATTTGTTGTGGTTGTCAGGACTGCTGGAGAAAAGAATCCCCGCAGATTTATGGTGTAGAAAAAGACACAACTCATAGTAACTATGTACTAGATAGGTGTATGTATGTGATTTCAATATGTGATATATCTCATTTGTCATTCATATTAATAAATAGTCTTTACTGATGATTGTCATGTACACATGTCTTCCTTAAACCTATTGACACATGCCGAGGTTTGGTAAATAAGAGAGATTTCAAAACTGCATCTTAATCTTATTTTCCTTTTCTAAAATATTTTTCTGTACAATATTCAGCCTTCTTGAACACAGGCTGTCAAGCTAGGAATTTATTTAATCTTCCTACCATTTCTTCATCAATTATGCCTGACTCAAAACCATTTCTTCATCAATTATGCCTGACTCAATCAGTCTTAAGTTGGATGCGAATATAACAGTTTAAAATGCATTGAAAAACGTTTTTGAACAACCACCCAGTTATGACTCTGAAGATGTCCTTTTCAATTACACTGCAATATCCTACTTCCATTCTTCTATACCTTTAACTGGAATTTATGTAACCTTGCCCTATACAGATTTGCCTTACCTAAACCTTCCTGTGCTTTTGAAATGCATGAAGTCATTCATGTGCCTAATCCATTGAGTCTATCAGATGGATTACTGACAGTGATAACTGTACTCTTCCATCCAGGGTTAAAAAGATAGGCAAATAAGAAAATCGGTTTGATTTAGAACGTGGGCCTGATTTTGAGTTTGGCAGATAGGGTACTCCATCCACGGTGTGTCAACCCCCCGCCAGCAGCAGGAGCTGCAAACCTTTCAAAATAAAATAATAATAAACGGTGTTTATTATTGTTTTATTTTTAAAGGGGCGGGGACATGGTGGTGACGAGCATTGAGGGGAGTGCAGTGGACATGTATGTTTGGCCTGCTGCCTCGGGCTGGCCAAACACACATGCGCACAAGGCTCTCTCCAACCCAGCATTGTGTTTCCAGGTTGGAGAGATTAAGCCCAGGCTCCCAGTTTGCATTGGAGCAACCAGAAAGGGTGTTCCAGCCAATTATAATGCTGCTTTGAGCAGTATCATGATTAGCCGCAGTGCAGGCTGGGTACCTGGAGAGTGGCCGCGAGGTTCAGGTACGTTTTAAAAAAAATGTATTTGTTACTTTTGGTTTATTCCCCCCGCCACTTTTCCCAGTCGCCAGCTGCAACTGACTCCATCACGAAAAATGTGTAGAACTCTGTCTGCTAAACTCTCAATCCCAGCCCTATTTAAAGTCGGTGGACCATCAGCTTTCTGTTAGCAGAGGTCACATTGGCTTGGAAAAGTTAACAGATTGGAGAGATGGAGGTCTCATAGAAGTGAGAGAGTACTGGTATTTGAAGAAAAGAAATCCTAAGAGTCCTGTTCTCTGTCTGATACTCACGATATATACAACTCACAGAACCCTCCCTGTAGATCCATTGTGTCTACCATAGATAATTTATTAAAAAACACATCACACTATATTGACTATTGTCTTAGGTCATTTGTATGGACTTGAGATTCATATAGCAAGGGCAGCGGGGCCTTCCTTAGAAAGATTCAAGTGATACACTGGAAATTGGGCTACATACTCATGACACTAGATTGAAATTATAGACTATTACGTTAATGACATTTACCTATTCAAAAATGTGATGTACCAAAAACAATGTGGGACATTTATGGCCACCTGCTTTACCCAGCAGTGCAAACCAGTTGATGGGCTGACGGGAGGGCCAGGTGGCCTAGACAGGAGCAATTAATGTTTTCATTAAGAATGTGGCTTTATGGCTCAGGTACATCAAATATATCTTTATTCTATGGGAAGGATCAAACGAGGAAGCAAGAAAAATTGTGTCTGAATTTAACAAGAACACCCTAGAACTAAAGTTCAGTAGTATGCTAGGCAGCTACAAAAAAATATTTTTTAATCTCAAAATAATGGTTGATGATGACAACTTGGTAACCTGAGTATGGAGGAAACATACATTAGGGAACAGACTGCTACATACCACAAGTGGACAACTAAAGCATCGCAAATGGACCATCCTATACAGGGAGCTCTTATGAGCTGAGCCTAACTACAGTGATGAGGACTCTTTCCCGAGCGAGCAGGAAATCGGGCAAGAAAGATTTAAGAAAAGGTTAGCCAGATAATGGCCCTCATTAAGAGTTTTTCGGGTGGCGGAGGACGGCCACCAAACTCTTCCCGCCCCCAGTCCCCAATTCTGCCATAGAAAAGCTAGTGGATGGGGGCTCCTAATCCCCAGGGCGGCGCTGCACGCAGCGCTGCGCTGGAGAATGTGAAACTACCTGGACTGCCAGACTGCCGGCTTGCGGCATCCTGGTGGTGTCATTAGTCCGACCGTGGCGGCTCCGCCACGGTCATAATGTGGCGGTTCCACCCCCAACCTGTTGCCGATAGGACAACCACCGCAAGTCTGGTGGTCATGCGACCGCCAAACTCGTAATGACCGCCTAAGTGTTAAGAAAAGCAAAAGAGAAAGTAATAGAAAAGATGAGGGAGGAGCTGCCTCAAGAAAGAAGAGCATGATGAATGTACTACAAAGATATGTGCAGACATGTACAGTGCCAGGATACACATGTGGGTGAGAGTGCACTTTATAAATACATATACCAGAGATGAGGTTTTTCAGAACTCACAATGAACAGTTTAGAGAGCTAAAGATTGCAAATGAATTAGAATATATTTAGAAGTGACAGAGTAATGGGTAAAGAAATCAGGCAGGACCATAGGATTATTTTCAAATTAATAAGGAAGTACAAAGACATCTGCAAGTTTTACACCCCTGCAAGATTGGTAAGGCTTGCAAAAACAGATGTGAAGTAAAGAAGTATATACAATGTTCCATACAATATGAAACATCTCATGCAACATGTTATATTTAAAGTGTGCACTATTATATTTTTGCAATCCGAAATACATAGAGTATACCATATACCAATTGAAAAAACACCTTAAAGCTACCTACATGAATATTAGACATTCCCTGATACCACAACAGTTTCAAGAAAAACATGAGTGCAAGGGTGATTTCGTGAGTTGTAGCCTAAAGAAACCCTCGGGAAGGCAATAGGGAACAGACACTTAGGAGTCAAGGCATACTAAGTGAGTTAGAAATCAAAGTCCCTAGATATATAAACATAGAAGAAGAACTCAAAATAAATTTAGGGTGATTGAACATGCTGCTTGTCGTAAGTTATAGTGTATTGATTTGATAATAACTGTGAGTTGTAGCATTTTCATTAAGTGTGTATGAATTTATTTTTATTTATTTGTATTTATTTTTATTTTCATAACTGGATGAAAAATTGACACTTAATAGGATGATCCATCATCTTCTGACGAGGGCATTAACCATGAGTAGAGCAGATAAGGACTTTAGAAATAGGAGTAAAGAATATTTTGATAACTCAAGGGATTTATGAACATTTAGGGTGCTACCAGACCTGTTTGGGCCCACATGGAGATTATTTGCACAATATGGAAACTACTCACTGGGGCATAATTACTTGGAAAATAGATGGAATAGTATACAGTGAAATGATGAATAGAAGCTAAGGATAATAAATGGCAATTGAAGCAGCACAATAATTTGTAAAAACCTCAGCACTGTCTATTGCACTAATTGTTGATGACCTCTACTGTGGAGAAACAACTGGTTTTCATCATGATAAACGCCAAGATGGCCAAAGGATGTCAGTGTGAAGCATAACAGCAGACAAATAAAACACTATTTGCACTAGCATGTGGATGACATTCTGTTTGGGGATTGAGAGCATCAATAAAGAAGAATAAATTATGAAAGGCATGTATATTTTTGAGAGGCCAGCCAAAGGAAAAGACAAAGGGAACCAGAGATGGCCCATATGTACATCCCTCAAACCTGTGAAAGTATCAACAAATTGCCCTCCTGAACAATGACACCAAACGTTATGGAGGGCTTCTCTTAAAAGGTCTATAGGCTTGGGCATCCAATAAACGCAATGTGCCCAAAAAAACAGACTGGATTTAGAAAAGGATTGGTTACCAGCATTAACTTAAAAGCCATCCCACTCATGCTTATACCCTACTCTATCTTTGATTAATAGATTTCAATGTCGGTTTCGGATCTGTACCAAGCTCTGTCCTATCAGGAAAATCACCCGCCCTTGGGATTCCTAACATCTCTTAGAGCAGTTATCGAGCTGCACACAAATACATGGGTCCATATAAAGATGGTGGAAAGGAGCACAGTCTCTCGAAAAATGTATGTCACTTACAGCAGGGATCTGCTCATGCAGAAGCACTTTGATCCAGTCACTCCAAGCCACTGACCTTAGATTAACTGCCCATTTCGTAAAATATTTGGACTGTGCAGCCAAGAAATGAAATGTACCGAAGTCATGCCTCGATCGTGACCTTTTTCCGAAAGCTCTTATGAAGCCCTTTAACTGTAAGTGTGATGTAAGTACATTAATCCAACCCTAGAAAGACTAGTATACAACATCTTTTTCCTTTTAAGAGCTGCAGCCCATATTATATCGAATTTTCTTCCGTTTCGATTTGCTATCAATACACTTAGAAGCTAATTGCCACCAATCCTCAATTGTTTTAAATGTGCAAGTATGCATTGTTTTTTTATTAACTGTGCATTAACGTACAATTATGCAATGGATTTTATTGACTGTGCACAAACAAATACATTTCCCCTGAAAAGATGTCTCTCTATATATAGGTATATATCTTACAGAGTGGCAGTAGCCATGTAGTTATAGTTAGGGTGACCAGAGATAGTGATTTATTTTTTTTGTCCCTTTACAACTCTGCACCCATTTGATGAATACACGTGAAACTTTGGATACCTGCTGCCCCCATTCAGATGATTCTGTGGGATACTGCAGGTAAGCAGAGTAAGTAGGGCAGCTCAAATACTAAACTAGACTGCCTATGTTAAGTTTCAGATTACTACATGAAAAACTGAAAGACCCATTTATAGGCACATGCTAATGGAAACCTATAAGCAAATACATAACTACTAGAATACATCTTAATCTACTTAAGTTTTCTTTGCATGCTTTCTAGTTCTGAAAAAATAAAACTGTGCCCAACAAACCAAACAAAAACAATCTTCTTTATGTACTCCTGTGCAAATAATATTCTTTATTTTTATAGCAACAATGATTGGCTGTCATTTACTTTGGGATTTATATGTAACACAATCATAATAAAAGTAGCAAGGAAGGCTGAAATATTAGTTAGTTATTTAGTTAGTATTCCCAAAGATAGGAATTCTTTGGCAATTACCTCCCTAATAACTTTCTACCTGTTTGACAAAATCACCACAAACCTTTCCAGACCCATAGCATTTTCTACATTTTGAGCTGATGTAACTTTTTGTACTGAATCGCTGAGGGCATGCAAAGATAAAAGGGGGTCCCAAAATGCATTGTTCTACCAATACATTTCCATAGACTATTGCATTTGATGTAAAAACAACTGAATGGATTTACATGAAATTTGGTAGGATTATACATTGTTATGTAGAGATGATGTTTTGGGGTACTACAGTTAAGTAGGGTAAGTACTGTTTAGGTTATAAGGCTTTTAAACTTAGCGACATCTGTTACTGTGGTACTTTGATGGAATTTCAATACATTTTGTGAAACTACAGTGGTACATGGCTGAAAACGTATTTTAAAATATAAAAAAATGTCCCTACCTACTACCACTTTAATAAAATAACCTTAGGCATAGGTAAGTAGTAGGTCCCTACCTGCTACTAAATTGGCATTAGGTAGGGACCTACTACTTACCAATATCTAACACCCTAACACTGAACACAGCCAAACTGTAACAAAAACATTATGGCTGCCTTTACATCCTCCAAAAACAGCCACTGCCCAACTTTATACTGGCTTGTCATCGCCGTGTGCCATGGTATACTGCAAAGTTAGGCCACGACCCAAAATATTACTGAGGCCTATGTCTGTTATTGGATTTCGATACCCTTGCATCACTCAAAAATGAAGCAATGCTGAATAAAATGTAACAAGGTTAAAGTGCACAGCAGCAGGTCTAGTTAACTTAAAACACCGTGTATAAAACATGGCTGAAATAGCTGTACAACAATGCCACTCCAGTGTACACCACTCCCCTCTATGCCACTCCATTCTATGCTAGCCTATTTGATGCCCCTCCACTGTACGCCACTCCATTATATGCTATCTCACTCTACTGCTCTCCACTGTACACTATTCTAGTCTACACCACTCCACTGTACGCCACTCAACTCTATGCTATTCTACCCTATCCTATTCTTCTTTATGCTATTCTACTCTATGCCACTCCATTGCACTCCACTCTACTCTACTCCACTGTCCCCCACTCCATTCTATGCAATTACACTGTACACAACTTCAATCTTTGCCCCTCTACTGTATGGTATTCCACTCTACCCCACTCCACTGTATGCTACCCCACTCTATTCTAGTACACTACCCCACCTCACAATACACCACTCCAGTCCAAACCTCTTCATTGTACACCATGGTATGCAACTATACTATATGCTATTCCACTTTATGACACTCCATTGTAAGCTACTACACTATATGCTATTAAACTATGCGCTAATCCACTGTCCGCCACTCCATTCTATGCAATTACACTGTACACAACTTCAATCTTTGCCCCTCCACTGTATGCTAGTCCACTGTACGCCACTCCAGTGTACTCCCCTCCACTCTATATAACTGCACTCTACAAGAATCTACTCCACTCTATCCCTGTGTACTCCACTCTCTATTGTACAAAACTCTACTCCAATTTAAGACACCTCCAACACTGTATGACACAGCACTCCACTCTATTGTATGATACACCATTCCAGTTTATTACAGTTTCCTCAACTCTAGACTATGCCACTCCAATATAAGCCACCCCACTCTATGCTAACCCACTAGACCCTACTCCACTCTATGCTGTACACCACTCCAATCTACTCTATATCTCTCCACTTTTTTACACTACACTGTACAGTATTTCACTGTACTCTATTCCTCTGTATGCTACTCAACTTTACGGCAATCCATTCTACTCCACTACAGTGTACTCCAGTCTATGCCACTCCATTGTATGACACTCTCCTCCACCTCTATATAACTCCACTATACAACATTTTTCTGTGTGACACAGAACTCCACTCTACTGTATGGGACCCCACTCACATTTATAATAGTTTAATATCTACGCTACACCAGTACACTCCCCTCCATGCCCCTCTACTCTATGACACACTAATACACTCTATTGTATTTTACTCCACACTTTGTTACACCACTCCACTCAACTCTATTTCGCTGTATGAGACTTTTCCTCACTCTACGCTAACATACAACAATCCACTCTACACAGCTCCATTATTTCACACACTACTGTTGCCTCTACAACTTCTCTTTACAACACTCTACTACACGGTATACCACTCTCTGATACTTTACTCCTGTGTATACCCTTTCACTCATTTGTACAACACTGTACTATACTGTATGCCACTGTACAACACTCTACTCCACTGTACTCTATGATACTCTAGTCCACTATACAACACTGTACGTAACTCTTTGTATGACACTGCACCCCACTTTACTATACACTACTATGACACAGTACTCCACTTTACTCCACTACTCTTCTGTATGCCACTCCACTCTACACTGCAAAATGCTATTATGCTCCATACCATTGTATTGCAATACACTCTACCACTCTCTGCAACATTGTACTGGACTGCACAAAAATCAACTAGACTGTATGCCACTCTACTGTTGTCTACATCACTTTCCAATACTATGCGGAATCCCACTACACTCTACTGTACAACAAGGTACTCCAGTTTATGACACTTTACTTGACTGTATGCTACACCACTCCACTATACTGCACTCCATGCAACTGTAGCCTACAACACTCCACTCCACTCTATGACACTGTATTCCACTCTACCCTACCCCACTCCATTGTGCTCCATTTCACTATACACCACTGTACTATATTCGCTCTACGCTGCTCCACTGTCTGACACTCTACTTCACTATATGTAACTCCACTCTACCACACTGTACTACACTCTATGAGATTCTACTCCACTATGCCCATCCACTGTACTCCAATGTACTATACTGTATGACACATGATGACACGCCACTCAACTTCTTTTAACAATACGCAACCCCACTATATGACAGAGCACTGCACTCTACAACACACTCATCAACTGTACTCTACAACACTACACTTAATGATACTCTATGACACTCTTCTTCACCCTACTCCACTCTAAAACACTCTACTCTATTCTGACAGCCAATGACACCCTACTTTACTGTTCAACATACTGTTCCACGGTACAACTCACTGCTCCAATCTATGATACATGACTCCACTGTATGAGACACAATACTACTACGCTATATAACACTTTACTACACTCTACGATGCACTACTGCACTCTACTCTACTCCACCTAATTCCGATCTACAATATTCCAGTCTATGACAATAGACTTTACACTGTCCTCACTCTCCTCCACTGTAGTGTTTGACACGCCACATAACCACATATCAACTCCCTACTTGCAACACTGCACTATAGGATTAAAAGCACCTTTTTATAAAAAAAAATAATAATGGAAATTCTATGAAAAAGAAATAAGGTTTAGTTGTAGTTAGAAATACTACATCTATTTCATTTTATAATGCGTAAACAGTGCATTAAAAGTGCAGCAATACAGAAAAAGGACCAGAATGTATAATGATGACAGAGATCAAAAACAGACTTGCCTCTGTGAGGACCAATATGTAAATCAAATGTGCCTCTGAAATGGAAAAGCATTTAAAATCAATCACTGTTGGAGGAAGTAAAAAACTGTTATTGATGTGGTAAAATGAATGATAAAAGAATAACCCTTTCAAGAATCTATCACAAAGGCAAAAACTAATTCAATTTTCAAGTGTACACTTGGCACTTCATTACGGTTAAGACTAAAGGAGACTTTGGTCTGTAACTCAATAATATAAATTGATTCCATTCTCCGCAGAAATAATTTCCTGTCACCCCTACTAACTCAATACCATAGTAACATAAAAAATCTTTGTTACTCTCATGATGTTTAGGGAAATAACGGGTGACTGAATATTTTTTGTCTATGTTCATGATTGCTCTTAGGTGCTCAAGTATTCTCTTTTGTTACTTGGCAAGTGGTACTTCCTGCATATCTCTTCTAGCAATGCATAGATCAGGAATAAAATTTTATAATCTGTGGAACAAGTTATACCTTTTTGATTTCATTAGTGAAAGGCATGCATACGTCATGCCTTTTCAGGTGTTTAGCCCTCCCCGAGCACACCGGCCAACTACTGAAAACATAGTAGGTTCCATGTTTTCAGCCTGGTTTTTGTACTACTTTATCTTTTTATTTTCCACACAGCGCAATCGCTCTGGGTTTTACATAGCACAATCACACATGTTTTTTTCTTTCAATTTATGTGGCAAGAAAAATCAGGTTAGGAGTTTACAGCACTAATAGCTCTAACTCAAGCTAATGCGAGACCCGTTGCTTTGCAAATGCTTATTATATACTTTGTCAGTGGATTCTACTTGGCCATTAGGCGACTTGTTCTCCCTTACATTAGCACTGTTTCTACAGGCTTTGCATACTTTACATGGTATAAAACCCTTTGGAGCCAGTAACCATGTCTCTGTCCCTTATAAAAAAAGAACACAGTAATTAACAAGTACCTCACGTACAAAACAGACCACGTGTTATATTACAAAGAATACCCCTCCGATCTGAGAAACAATAGAAGTGGTATATCTCATGCCAATACAGAAAAGAGACACTTTAAATGCTCTTTGGCCAGACGCTTTGAGAAAAAGCATGGAAGCAATACAGAATAATAGGAATTTGCATTGAAGTTGAAATGGAATTGAGACTGTACTCAGTAATGTGAGAGGCTGTGACAGAATAAAGATACTGCTTAGCCTTCAGTCCAAGTATATAACACTTAACTTCTTTAAGAAATATGGTTCTCGTGTACAAACTGTTTTATAGATCTCAAATCCTCAGATTCTGTACATCTGAGGGTTTATGACTGCTAAAACACTTTTTGAAATTTTCCATAACCAATCAATGATTTGGAAACGGATGTCTGAATCATGAAATAGGCTTGGGAAAAAATTGGGAGTAGGTAGGGGTGCGCTTTATTTTTGGTCACAATCAAATCCACTTAAATTTTAAATAACTCTCAAAACTTTCCTTTTTACTTTTTTGAGCCAACTTTCCATCACCCTTCATTGCTGTTAATAGTGTGCAGCATGGTGCCAAGATACCTCAGTGAAAGCAGGCTATATAAATGCATAGTTATAGTCATAACTATATTGTGGAAACAATCGCCATTGCTGAGTGGCATGTAGTGGAATTGGATGGTGATATCCATTCTGGAGAGATCTATATCCTGTCCAGCCAATTAAAATTGATCCGTTGTAACTTTCCTGATGTGGCCAGTTCACAGGGGGTGTGTTAGTGCCTCCTTGTCAGACCTGACAGCCACTGTTTTTGCTGGTTTTAGGACTGCACACTTTACCACTGCTAACCATTGCTAAAGTGCATATGCTCTCTCCCTTTAAACATGGTAACATTGGATCATACCCAATTGGGCTATTTCATTTACTTATAAGTCCCTAGTAGAGTGCACTATGTGTGCCCAGGGCCTGTAGATAAAGAGGGTCATTCTGACCCTGGCAGGCGGCAGGAGCCGCCCGCCTGGCGGGAACCGCCAAATGGCCGCTCCGTGGTCAGAAGACCGCGGAGGCCATTCTGGCTTTCCCACTGGGCCGGCGGGCGACCGCCAAAAGGCCGCCCGCAGGCCCAGCGGGAAAGACCCTGCAACTAGGAAGCCGGCTCCGAATGGAGCCGGTGGAGTTGCAGGGGTGCGACGGGTGCAGTGGCACCCGTCGCGATTTTCACTGTCTGCAACGCAGACAGTGAAAATCTTTATGGGGCCCTGTTAGGGGGCCCCTGCACTGCCAATGCCAGTGGCATGGGCAGAGCAGGGGCCCCCAAGGGCCCCACGACACCCGTTCCCACCAGCCTGGTTCTGGCGGTGAAAACCGTCAGAACCAGGCTGGCGGGAAGGGGGTCGGAATCCCCATGGCGGTGCTGCAAGCAGCGCCGCCATGGAGGATTCCCTGGGCCAGGGGAAAACCGGGGGGAAACCGCCGGTTCCCCTTTTCTGACCGCGGCTTTATAGCCGCGGTCAGAATGGCCCTGGAAGCACCGCCAGCCTGTTGGCGGTGCTTCCGTGGTCCATGACCGCCAGGGGTCGGAATGACCCCCTAAATGTACTAGTGTGCCTGCAGAACTGATTGTGCCACCCACTAAGTAGCCCCTTAACCTTGTCTAAGGCCTGCCATTGCAAGGCCTGTGTGTGCAGTTTCACTGCCCATTCGACTTGGCATTTAAATGTACTTGTCAAGCCTAAAACTCCCCTTTTTCTACATATAAGATGTAACCCATAGGGCATGGTGCTGTGTAGGCAAAAAGACAGGACATGTACATGTGTAGTTTACATGCCATGGTGGTGTAAAACTCCTAAAATCGTTTTTACACTGCTGTGAGGCCTGCTCCCTTCATAGGCTAACATTGGGGCTCCCCGCATACACTGTTTGAGTGGTAGCTGCTGATCTGAAAGGAGTAGGAAGGTCATATTTAGTATGGCCAGAATGGTGATATAAAATCCTGCAGACTGGTGAAGTTGGATTTAATATTACTATTTTAGAAATGCCACTTTTAGAAAGTGAGCATTTCTGTGCACTTAAATCTTTCTGTGCCTTACAATCCACGTCTAGCTGGGTTTAGTTGACAGCTTCTTGTGCATTCACTCAGACACACCCCAAACACAGGATACTCAGCCTCACTTGCATACATCTGCATTTTCAATGGGTCTTCCTGGGCTGGGAGTGTGGAGGGCCTGCTCTCACACAAAGGACTGCCACACCCCCTACTGGGACCCTGGCAGACAGGATTGAACTGAAAGGGGACCTGTTGCACTTCTAAGCCACTCTTTGAAGTCTCCCCCACTTCAAAGGCACATTTGGGTATATAAACAGGGCCTCTTCCCCTAACAACTCAGACACTTCCTGAAGAGGAAACTTGTAACCAGAACCTGCTTTCTGCCAAGAAGAACTGCGTGGCTGCCCAAAGGACTCGTCTGACTGCTTTCTGTGAAGGACTGCTGCCTTGCTGTTGCCCTGCTGCCTTGCTGCTCTCTGGCTATGGTGAAGAAGTGCTCTCCTAGGGCTTGGATAGAACTTGCCACCTGTTCCCTGAAGTCTCAGGACCAAAAGGACTTCATCTCTTGAAGAAGGACTCCTTGTGGGGTGAAATTTGACAAACAGCCTGCCAGAAACGATGCACAGCCTGCAGCATGGTGAAAATGTAACTGTGCAACGAACCGGAACAACGCAGCCCGACTCCGCAACGAGAAGATCGATGCAACGCTAGCGTAGCAACTGGAAATTCGACACACGGCCCACTGGTTCGACGCATAGCTGAGCCGGAACAACGCAGCCCGACTTCAAGAGAGGAATCGACACAGCGTCTGCTGTAGAAAATTCAACACAACACCCACTGGATCGGCGCAGCTCCTGTGACTTCGTCCTGCCAGCACAGGAAATCCATGCACCGTCCCCGGGACGTCTGAAAACTCCATAACCCGAAGAGGATCCGCGACTGAGCACCGGAAATCGGCGCACAGCCATCCCTGAGTGGAAACTAAACAAGGCATCGCCGTGTGGGGCCCGAGAAATTGACGCACATCCCCTTTGTTTCCATGCTTCTCCTTCTCTGTGGCCCTTTGTGGAGATTTTTCATGCAAACCAGGTACTTTGTGCTTTAAAGAGACTTTGGGGGTCATTCTAACCCTGGCGGTCGGTGTTAAAGCGGCGGTCAAACCGTCAACAGGCTGGCGGTAAAAAAAATGGAATTCTGACCCTGGCGGAAACCGCCAACAGAGACCGCCACTTTAACACTCCGTCCGCCACGGCGGGACATACATACAGCGCGGCGGTCACCGCCAACAGACAGGCGGGAGCCAATGTACCGCCCACCCTATCACAACCCACCAATCCGCCACCTTTTCCGGGGCGGTAGCCCCGCCGATAAAAACACGGCGGAAACAGCCATTACGAACGGAAAACTCTCACCTCTACACACTCCACGAGGAATCTGGACAGCATGGAACCCGAACTACACATCCTACCAGCTATTGTCTTCCTGCTCCTCTACCAGGAGCACGAACACCGGCGCAGAAGACAACGGTGAGTACTGCACCTACGACACAGGGGAGGCAAAAAGTTACGGGCACACACATACGCGACACACCCACCCTCACCCACAACTACATACACATCAATGCAGAGCAACAACTCAGAGTGACACCCCCAAACCCCCCAGAAGAATGCAAAGACAAAATAAAATGATAATGAAATTTGAAGTATATTGTACGGCTAAGTAAAAAAATATATCAAACATCTATAACTGTATATACATATGTAAATTGTCCTGTCCAAATTGGGTATCAGCCATTATTCGTGGGCCAATGGGCCTAAACACATGGGCAAAGCCCACACAGGATACCCGAGTCCAATGGAGAGAACACTGCAGGGGCATCAGATAGCAAAACTACAGGCACCTCAGGGGGAAGGGAAGGGGGGGGCACCTCAGCCAGATGAGTCCACGACGCCAGATCCACGAGGGGCCTCCATGGCCACTGTTCAATCCTGGTGAGTGCAAAGCCACAGTCTTACAAGTCTCTACAGTGGGTGGATTGCCCACTGTGCCATCCTGGGGAGTGCAAAGCCACAGTCTCACAAGTCTCTATATTGGGTGGATTGCCCACTGTGCCATCCTGGGGAGTGCAAAGCCACAGTCTCACAAGTCTCTACAGTGGGTGGATTGCCCACTGTGCCATCCTGGGGAGTGCAAAGCCACAGTCTCACAAGTCTCTGCAGTGGGTGGATTGCCCACTGTGCCATCCTGGAGAGTGCAAAGCCACAGTCTCACAAGTGGATTACAGACTCCACTGGTTCTGGAGGAGGCATGGTGCCCAGAGTGCTTCGTGCAGCCCTGCCCGACCCAGATGCGGGCCTGCCCCTTCTGCCAATGGGCCAGCGGTGCTTGAGACGGCGGTGCCCAGCGGAGCGGTGCAGAGACGGCAGTGCCCAGCGGAGCGGTGCAGAGACGGCAGTGCCCAGTGGAGTGGTGCAAAGATGGCGGTGCCCAGCGGAGTGGTGCAGAGACGGCAGTGCCCAGCGGAGCAGTGCAGAGACGGCGGAGCGGTGCTTGAGTTGAAGGGCCCAGCGGAGCGGAGCTTGAGATGAAGGGCCCAGCGGAGCGGTGCTTGAGATGAAGGGCCCAGCGGAGCGGTGCAGAGACGGCAGTGCCCAGCGGAGCGGTGCTTGAGTTGAAGGGCCCAGCGGAGCGGTGCTTGAGATGAAGGGCCCAGCAGAGTGGTGCTTGAGATGAAGGGCCCAGCGGAGCGGTGCTTGAGTTGAAGGGCCCAGCGGAGCGGTGCTTGAGATGACGGGCCCAGCGGAGCGGTGCTTGAGATGAAGGGCCCAGCGGAGCGGTGCTTGAGATGAAGGGCCCAGCGGAGCGGTGCTTGAGTTGAAGGGCCCAGCGGAGCGGTGCTTGAGATGAAGGGCCCAGCGGAGCGGTGCTTGAGTTGAAGGGCCCAGCGGAGCGGTGCTTGAGATGAATGGCCCAGCGGAGCAGTGCTTGAGATGAAGGGCCCTGTTCAGCGGTTCTTGACTGGAAGGGCCCTGTTCAGCGGTTCTTTAGACGGCGGTGCCCTGTTCAGCGGTTCTTGACTGGAAGGGCCCTGTTCAGCGGTGCTTGACTGGAAGGGCCCTGTCCAGCGGTTCTTGACTGGAAGGGCCCTGTTCAGCGGTGCTTGACTGGAAGGGCCCTGTTCAGCGGTTCTTGAGACTGCGGTGCCCTGTTCAGCGGTTCTTGACTGGAAGGGCCCTGTTCAGCGGTCCTTGAGATGGAGGTGCCCTGTTCAGCGGTTCTTGACTGGAAGGGCCCTGTTCAGCGGTGCTTGACTGGAAGGGCCCTGTTCAGCGGTTCTTGACTGGAAGGGCCCTGTTCAGCGGTGCTTGACTGGAAGGGCCCTGTTCAGCGGTTCTTGAGACGGCGGTGCCCTGTTCAGCGGTGCTTGACTGGAAGGGCCCTGTTCAGCGGTTCTTGAGACGGCGGTGCCCTGTTCAGCGGTTCTTGACTGGAAGGGCCCTGTTCAGCGGTTCTTGAGATGGCGGTGCCCTGTTCAGCGGTGCTTGACTGGAAGGGCCCTGTTCAGCGGTTTTTGAGACGGCGGTGCCCTGTTCAGCGGTTCTTGACTGGAAGGGCCCTGTTCAGCGGTTCTTGAGATGGCGGTGCCCTGTTCAGCGGTTCTTGACTGGAAGGGCCCTGTTCAGCGGTTCTTGAGACGGCGGTGCCCTGTTCAGCGGTTCTTGACTTGAAGGGCCCTGTTCAGCGGTTCTTGACTGGAAGGGCCCTGTTCAGCGGTGCTTGACTGGAAGGGCCCTGTTCAGCGGTTCTTGAGACGGCGGTGCCCTGTTCAGCGGTTCTTGACTGGAAGGGCCCTGTTCAGCGGTTCTTGACTGGAAGGGCCCTGTTCAGCGGTGCTTGACTGGAAGGGCCCTGTTCAGCGGTTCTTGAGACGGCGGTGCCCTGTTCAGCGGTTCTTGACTGGAAGGGCCCTGTTCAGCGGTTCTTGAGACGGTGGTGCCCTGTTCAGCGGTTCTTGACTGGAAGGGCCATGTTCAGCGGTTCTTGACTGGAAGGGCCCTGTTCAGCGGTGCTTGACTGGAAGGGCCCTGTTCAGCGGTGCTTGACAGGAAGGGCCCTGTTCAGCGGTGCTTGACATGTGTGTCCAGGTCACCAGATCCGGCCATGACATGGATTTCACTCGCCACCTGACATGTGGCTGCCGGGCCCTTCGTGCACATCTGTCTTCTCACTTGCGGGGCCCTCCTGTGCTGCTGTCCCGGGTCCGTGGGTGTCCACCTGCACACCTGGAATGGGGCTGGTGGGGCCCTCCTGGGCAGCTCGCCTGCTGCCGGACTATTCTGGCGTGCTGCCCTTGCCACCCTTCCCTGCTCGTCTGTGGCCCTTTCCTCCCTTTGGCGGTGTGCCAGGTGGCACCCCACTCCCTGACGGTGCCAGGGTAGTGCTTTTGGAGCCTGCTGTCTTTGACCTCTCGCGCCGGGCACTGGATTTCTTGGCTTTTTTTTTAGGGGGTGGGCTGGCCGTCTCTTTACTCCTAGCCGAAGTAGCTGGGCTTGAACGTGGTGGACTCCAAAATCCTTGGACTATTGTCTTTGGTGGTCCAGGTTTTGTGGTGGCTGAGGTGCTGATTGGAGTCTTATGAGATGGAGGGGGTGGGTCAGTTGTTGGAAAGAGGTCAAGGTTGGAAAGGAAAATCAATTTAGAAAGACAGGGACGGGTAGTTGTAGTGGGTATGGGAGTGGAGGAAGAGGATGTGATTGTAGGAGAGTGAAGTCTGGTGTCTTTGGGTGCAGGTGCTTGTGCTGGAGGCTGTCATGAGGTGGATGGCTGTTGGGTGGGTGGCTGGCTGCGTTTGTGTGGTTTGGAAGAGGGGGTGACAGACACACTGGGAGAGGACACAGGGGACGTGTAAATGGTAGTGGGGGTGGTGACTGCACGTGTGTAGAGTGTTCTGGTGGGTGTGCTTGTAATGGACGTAGTGGCTGAAGATGTTGTGCATGCAAGTGTGAGTGGAGACGTCACAGGTAGGGAGGAGGGAGACGAGGAGGAGGGGGACACAGAGGAGGCAGTGGCTGTTTGCATGTCTGCATGTGGATGTTGCTTGGGTGAATGCTTGTGTGATGTGTGGTGCTTATGTCTGGATGAGCTTCCCTTGGGTATTGAGGTGTGTGCAGGCTGGTCTGTAGGTGTGTCTGGGATAGGCAGAGGTACAGGGGAGTGGGACTGGGTTGAGGAAGTTGGAGGAGGCAGACAGGAGACAGGGACAATGGCTGCCGTCAGTGCTGAGGCCAGAGCGTTGAACGATCGCTGATGGGCAGCCTGACCCGAATGAATGCCCTCCAGGTATGCATTACACCGGAGCACCTCCCTTTCTACACCCTGGATGGCATTCAAAAGGGTAGACTGCCCAACAATGAGCGTCCTCAGGAGGTCAATGACCTCCTCACTGAGGGCAGCAGGGGTAACTGGGGCAGGGCCTGAGGTGCCTGGGGCGAAGGAGATGCCCACCTTCCTGGGTGAGCGGGCACGGGGCAAACGCTGAGGGGCTGCTGGGAGGGCGGAGCTGGTGCGCTGGGGGGCAGCTGTACCTGTTGTAGCGGTGGGCACGGATGTTGCCGCCACCACAAGGGAGCTCCCTTCCGAGGACGTGTCTCTGTTGCTGGTGTCACCACGTGTCCCTGCTGTGGAGCGCCCCTCGCCCTCCGTCTCCCTGGTGAAATCCGAGTCAGTTGCATGGCCCTCCATGGCCATGTGAGATGCAGCTCCCTCGTGCTCCGATGCCACTTCTCCTCCGCCTGATGATGCTAATGCACACATGAACAGGAAGACCACCAAAATAGGGGGGGGGGAGAAACAAAGACATGTTGAGTGCATGCATTGGCGACACCGTTGGCGGAGAGGACAGACACAGAAACCCCCTGCACTACGCCGCGCACTTGGGGTACACTACTCAATCCGTGGGACATGGCCTACAAGCCTATGGATGACAACTCCACACATAGGTGACACAGGGCCATGAATAGCTGTACTAGGCAACCTACAGAGGTGGGGGGTGGGGGCACAGGGCCATGCCTAACGGAGGGGCCTAGACTACAGAAATCGCCCTGACCTAGGGATACCCACAGCCCTCCTCCCCCACGCAGACACCTCCAATGTGCGCTAAATCAGCAGAATGTGCTTGTACTCACCCCCTTGTGTCTGCTGTGATGTCCTCACGTGCCCATCCAAATCTGGGTAGGCCACCGCCAGGATCCGGGACATCAGGGGGGTCAATTGACGACTGGCACCTCTCCTACGTTGGGAGGCCATCCCCAGCAGAGCCTCCGCGGTCTTCCTGCTCCCGCGGCGGAGGTCTTCCCACCTCTTCCGGCAGTGGGTGCCCCGTCTGTTGTGGACCCCCAGGGTCCAGACGTCCTTGGCGATGGCACGCCAAATGTCAATTTTCTGATGGGTGCTGACATATGTGACATGTACAGGGGGAGAAAATAAAAAATCATCACCTTCTGCATGCTCGATGTGAGTGGCCCCCCATCCCCACCCTTGCCATGTGGCACATGCTCTCATCTGTCGTTTGATGCATGCCTCATTCGCTCCCCTCCCCACCATCTTTCATTCACCCCACTCAACCCAGGCATTGGCCACAAAGCATGGTCCCAGTGTACTTACCTGTTGGTCTGGAGGACCGTAGAGTAGCGCATACTCGGGGAGGACCCCATCCACGAGTTTCTCCAATTCTTCAGAAGTGAAGGCAGGGGCCCTTTCCCCAGTCGCAGCAGCCATTGTCTTTTCCAGACCGAGGTCACAGCAGCACTTGCAGTATAGGTCCTCTCCTGTGGATGATCAGGTATCGAGTGTTTAAGCAGATAGAAAATGGCGGTCACTCCCGCGGCAGTGCGTACCGTGGCGGTGCGTACCGCGACCGCCGGCGCACATCGTCATTGGCTCCTGAAACCCATAGGGTTCAATGTTAACCAATGCGGCTTTGCGCCGCGGTCTTAGACCGCCTACCGCCGCGGTGTGCCACGCCAGCGCATTGACCTCACATCCCACTGTCGCACTTCACAGGTCAGGCAGCCGCCATTTCAAGGGCCCCCATATCTTAATTTCTACTGCGTCACCCATACCTAGGCCTTGCATCAACACTCATACAAGCCAATCAATGCATTGAGAATCGTGTACTGTGCAAGCTGTGGGAACGTACCTGTGGGTTGATTGACTCTGTGCTCCATGTTGTCCTTCCTAGGCACCGTCCGCTGGGACTTGCGAGGAGATGGAGGAATCTTCCTGTGTACAGACCGCTGGTGGACCTGTCGACAATGGAAGAAAGACATGTCATACTGACATACAGGCTTGACAGAGCCACTATACAGGAACTGTGTGCCCAGCTGGAGCCCGACCTGATGTCACCCATCCGCCAACCCACAGGGATCCCCCCTCTAGTGCAGGTTCTGTCAGTACTCCATTTTTTGGCAAGTGGGTCATTTCAAACAACAGTGGCCATTTCATCAGGGATGTCTCAGCCTATGTTTTCCAAGGTGTTGTCCAGAGTGTTGTCTGCCCTGCTGAAATACATGCGGAGCTACATTGTTTTCCCTGAGGTGGGCGATTTGGCTACAGTGAAGGGTGATTTCTATGCGCTTGGACATATTCCCAACATCATTGGTGCAATTGATGGGACACATGTTGCTTTGGTCCCCCCCAGCACGAGTGAACAGGTGTACAGGAACAGAAAAAGTTATCATTCCATGAATGTCCAGGTGGTCTGTTTGGCTGACCAGTACATCTCCCATGTAAATGCCAAGTTCCCTGGGTCAGTGTATGACGCGTACATCATGCGAAATAGCAGCATCCCTTACCTGATGGAACTACTTCAGAGACACCGTGTGTGGCTAATTGGTGACTCTGGTTACCCCAACCTGTCATGGCTACTGACCCCACTGAGGAATCCCAGGACAAGGGCAGAGGAACGGTACAATGAGGCCCATGGGCGTACTAGGAGGGTGATCGAGCGGACCTTTGGCCTCCTGAAGGCTAGGTTTAGGTGCCTCCATATGACAGGTGGATCCCTAATGTACTCACCAAAGAAGGTGTGCCATATCATCGTGGCCTGCTGTATGCTTCACAACCTGGCTTTGCGACGCCAGGTGCCTTTCCTGCAGGAGGATGGTCCAGATGGTGGTGTTGTGGCAGCTGTGGAGCCTGCGGAGAGTGAAGAGGAGGAAGACAAAGAGGACGACACAGACAACAGGGACACAGTAATACAGCAGTATTTTCAATGACAGACAGTTAAGAATCAACACCAGCATTTTACATTTACTTAAAGTCTCCTGCCTCTCTACTGTCTGAGTTTCCCCCCAGTTTATGTTAACTGAGTTGTGACTTTCCCTTCCAATTTCAGAGATGTGGGCCCCACTCCGTGACCTCTGCTTTGTTTCCCCATGGACTGCAGCTGTGTGACAGTGGTATGTTGTCATCACAATGTAACTGGACATTTTGGCACGGTTCTGTGTAATACATTTGTTGAAAAATACAGGCAGACTCCAGATTATTTTTGTGCAATAAGTGTGTTTATTAAAGTGCTCAATTTTGGGTAATGGTTGCAATTCGGTGATGGGTGATGGTGGAGGAATGTCCATGGCAGAGTCCAGATTTTCAGTCTCACAGGTGCATTGTCCATATGCCTGTGGAAGGTGGCGCAGGGGCAGTTTAAGGTTGGGCAGGGTGACAATGTGGGACAGTGGGATGACAATCAGGGGGTATCCTTTCCTGGCGGGGGTCTTGGCCTCTTACTCTGTCTTCGTCCTAGATCTCAGGCCCGCTTGCGGGGTGGTTCTCCTTCTGCAGGGAGTGGGGTTCTGGTGGCCTGTTGTTCTTGTGTCGGGGCCTCCTGTCCACTAGCGCCGGCGGCGGTGGTAGCCTGTTCTTGGTCCATGCTAGTGACAGGGGCCCTTTGTGGTGCCACATGGTCCGGCAATGTGCTGACAATCTGATTGAGAGCCACAACGATGGTGCCCATTGCGGAACTTATGTTTCTGAGTTCATCCCTGAACCCCATAAACTGTTCCTCCTGCAGTACCTGGATCTCCTGGAACCTGGCCAGTACCGTCGCCATCGTCTCCTGGGAGTTGTGGTATGCTCCCATGATGGAGGATAGGGCCTCGTGGAGAGTGGGTTCCCTGGGCCTGTCCCCCCTCTGCCGCACAGCAGCCCTCCCAGTTCCCCTGTTTCCCTGGGCCTCTGTCCCCTGGACCGTGTGCCCACTACCACTGCCCCCAGGTCCCTTTTGGTGTTGGGGTGGTGGGTTAACCTGGGTGCCCTGTAGTGGTGGACACACCGCTGATTGACGTGTCCTGGAGACAGAGGCATGGGCCCACTGGGTGGGAGCTGTGCTGGTGTTCCCAGAGGGGGGTAGGTCTGCTGTGGCCTGTGGCTGTCTGAGGGAAACCGACTGTCCCGAGGTCCCCGATGGGCCGGGCTGGTCATCTGGGTCCAGTGAGACAGAGCTGCTGTCATCACTGTGGGCCTCTTCTGGGGGTGGAATGGACATTTCTGGACCCTCCTGGGCGGTGTCGTGGCGTTCGGGTCCTGCAGGGGTATAAGAGTATGGTTTTTGCTTCTGTGTGTGCCATAGCGTGCAATGGGTGGGTGCCCGTGTACCCCAGTGCTGGCATTCCCTTGTGGGGGCTGTTGTGACGGTGGTTTGGGGGGGGATGGGTATGTGCAGTGGGCATGCTTAGGTGATGGGTGTCCATGGTTTGTGGTCGCATGCAGGGCTTGGTGTTGGGATGGGTGGGTTGTGATGGTGAGACATTAGCAAGGAGGATGTGTGATGGGGATGGGGGGGAAGGGTGGGGGTACAATTTGGCATGCCGGTGGGTGGGGGGGATGAAGTAGTTGAGATTAGACTTACCAGAGTCCATTCCTCCACCTACTCCTGCGAGGCCCTCAGGATGCAGGATTGCCAAGACCTGTTCCTCCCATGTTGTAAATTCTGGGGGTTGAGGTGGGGGTCCGCCGCCAGTCTTCTGCACCGCGATGTTGTGTCGGGATACCATGGAACGCACCTTCCCCCGTAGGTCGGTCCACTGCTTCCTGATGTCGTCCCGATTTCGTGGATGCTGTCCCACAGCGTTGACCCTGTCCACTATTCTTTGCCATAGCTCCATCTTCCTGGCAATGGTGGTGTTCTGCACCTGTGTCCCGAAGAGCTGGGGCTCTACACGAACTATTTCCTCCACCATGACCCTGAGTTCAGCGTCTGAAAACCTGGGGTGTCTTTGGGGGGCCATGGGGTGGTGTGGATGAGGTGTGGGGTGGTGTTTGTGGTGATGAGTGTGGTGAGTGTGGTGGTGTGTGGTGTTTTGTGCGTGGGTGTTGTATGGATGATGGTGTTACGTGCCTGTGAATGCTCTGTACTAGCTGGTGGTGTCTCTCTCTGGCCTTAGTCAATAAATGGTGGTCGTAGGGGTTTGTGGGTGATGTGGGTGTGTGTTTTATATTGTGTTGGGTGTGTGGGAGTGGTGTTTGTATGTGTATCAGGTGTGTGTATTTCAAAATGTCCAATGTGGCAGTGTTTTGTAAGTGTGTGTGTATTTCGACCACGGCGGTGTGTACCGCCAATGGAATACCGCGGTTGAAAGACCGCCGCGTGGATTCGTGGGTCGGAATGGAATGGGCGTATTTCTGTTGGCGTGACGGTGGAGGTTTGGTCATCGCCAGTTTTTCGCTGGCCGTTGGTGTGGCGGACTTTTGTGGATGTCGGGATTTTGGCAGTTTTCCTGTTGTGGGTCAGAATGACCGTGGCGGTTAACCGCGACCGTGGCGGTGTTATGGCGGTCTTCTGACCGGCGGTAAGCACCTTTTACCGCCGAGGTCAGAATGACCCCCTTTGTTTGCTTTTAAAAGACTTAAGACACTTTATATCACTTTTCAGTGATATCTCTAAATTTACTTATTGCATCTTTGATCGTTTTGACCTGCATTTAACCAGATAAATATTGTATATTTTTCTAAACAGTGTGCAGTGTATTTTTGTGGTGCTATATGGTGGGTATTGTATGATTTATTGCACAAATACGTTACACATTGCCTTCTAAGTTAAGCCTAACTGCTCAGTGTCAAGCTACCAGAGGGTGGGCACAGGATAATTTGGATTGTGTGTGACTTACCCTGACTAAAATGAGGGTCCTTGCTTGGACACGGGTTAACCTGACTGCCAACCAAAGACCTTATTTCTAACACTCCTCATTCACAGTGTTCTAGTGACCTGACCTCACCCCACTGAAAAGGTCTGGTGCATTGTCTTTTGGGGAACAGTACTCTTGATTTTTCTCCCCTGCCCTGAGGCCTCCAATGGATTGTAATCAGAAACATTTTCAGCATCTATGTGGTCATCCTTGAGTATGTCACGTTGTACATTTTCTTAGAGCTGTAGCTTGTGGAGTTGAATTCCTCCTGCAGGGTCGCAGACAATTTCATATGGCCATCCTCCCAGACTTCCCCCAGCATTATTATTCCAGTATGATCCTGCTTATTTGATCACATCAGTCTAACCAAGTATAACAACGAAGTCTCTTTGCTTACCTGCGTTTCCTAGGACAAGCTACCCCACCATGTAATCTAGTTGAGAGGCTCATGCAGGTAATCCAGTCCTGCTTTTGCCATGTCTTGGCAAGTTTTTGAGACGGGAACAATACAGAGATCCCTGAAACCCAGCTTCATCTAAGAGAGTGTGGGTCCTCTCTGTCCACTAAAAGGCAATTGTTTATGTTAACCAACGGCACGGCCTAATACAATTGGTGCATATGTGTCATCCCTATCCAACCTTTATGTGCAGATTGGGTTCGTTTACCAGACGCAATTTGCAGGCATCTACTAGCCCCGAGTGTGTATTT
Source organism: Pleurodeles waltl (assembly GCF_031143425.1). NCBI lineage: Eukaryota > Metazoa > Chordata > Amphibia > Caudata > Salamandridae > Pleurodeles > Pleurodeles waltl. The sequence continues at coordinate 1,035,564,902 of NC_090439.1, forward strand.
CTAAACATATCATGTCAAATGGGAGATGATGTGGTGTAATGGCCACAGCTGCTGACTTCGGAGCTGGGAAACCAGATTCCTGTCTCAACGCCAGCTCGGATTCTGAGCAAATCAGTTAATATCCTAATGATTAACAAACAATAAATGTGTCTTTGTGTAATGTAACTAGTGCCCTAGTACCTGTGTATGGTGTTCGCACAAAGCAGATCTGTCCGACCTCAAACACGAATTTCTGTAAGGTGTTAAGACCCTTGAAGAGTGCAACATTTTGTACATAATGCTCTTCTAAATAAAATATTGATTGGCAGCTTATTCCACCACGCACGTTTCTATTCAGTGATGCCAGTATGGAAATTATGTAAAGGCCCACGCACCATTTGGGGTTAAGGGTAATGTGGATACCCAGATATCTGAAACTGTATGTCCGGATGTGCATCTTAGATTGTCAGTTTGCCATGTCATGCGGAATATTGGGTTTGCCCCAGGGAACCTCTTCACAAAGCCTTCACATGTTAACCAAATTCTGCCTGATTCAGCAAGGAAATGTTGGGAAAAGGAGTATTTCACTCACATAAAGGGCCATGCAGTGCCTATGCCTCCTTCCCATTGAAGGCCTGCTTCAGGCAAAGTTAATTTGGTTCAGCATTCAGAAAAGAAAGGTCCGATTAAGTGTATCAAAGTCCTTTACAAAGTTAACTAATATTAATGCACTAGGCCAAGAGAATTTATCTGCCCAAGACAGAGCCATCTGCCTGATAATGTCTTGTGGGCCACACTAATATAAAGCCACTTTACTCAGGATGCACCAGATAAGAGATCTTTTTAAGTAGCTTATCTGCTAATGCCTTAACCTAAATTTCTGTCTCAACATAGATGAGTGAAAAAAGGAGGTGGGATGCGCAACAGTCCGGAGGCCCACAACAAATGGAGAAAACTGTGCTTAGCTCAATATACAAGGGTACAGAACCTGCCTGCATGGATTCACTGCGCATAGGGAGAAGATGTGTTGCAAATAGCGCGGTAGAAAGCTAAAGAAACTGAACCCCTTAGACCTACGAGTACATTCAAGAAACAGCACCTGTTATTTTGTTTTCTGTTAGCTGGAGTTTCAGTGCATCTTGTCGTTCAGCACTCAGAGCCGACAAAGGCACTTCACTGGTTGGAGGCGTCCTACTCTCTGTCTGTCGGCATACAAGCCTTATTAGGTGGAGTAGCACACTTCAAATGCTGAAGCAATAGAGCGACTATTGGTTACCTGTTCTTCAGATTGGGTTTGAAGTTCCGATATTAACCTGGACACGGTCTCTCTGTTAGCTAGGCAGTTAAGGAGGTTCCTAGCTTTTCATATATTTGACGTTATAAGGTGGAATCAAGAGCCTTTTTCTTTCAATGTCTGTCTGTCTCTAGTTGATACAGCAGCGTATCAAATCCTGTTGCAAGGAATACCTGTTCTAGCTTAAGGGTTCTAGTCTCGATTTTGACAATCACTGGCTCTTTCTCGTTCCCTTTGCGAGTCTACGTCATTGCTTTCCCTTGGACGACAGCATTTCTAGCTTCCCGTGGTGTGTGGGGTAAGGAGACTGAGCCCAAGTCAAACTGTGTGTTACTATCTGACCTCCGAATTCAGGCACTGAGAAAATGCTTCATCCATTAACAATTAGATATTTAGGTACTATATACCATGCCCCACCTTTCGTGTGACCTAAGCACATCTCTACCACATTACGCTCTGTGCAGAATACGTGGTCCATGACAGTCGAAGGCTGGTGTGAAGAGGTATTCTAATCTAGAAAAGGACCAGTAAGGTGTGGTAAAGTACATGTAGCGTCTCTCCTGAGTGCCAGCTGCACCACAAATCACGCAATTCCAGAGAAGTCGCCCAGTTTGGAAGGGCAGTCTGTCTATGTGGTCCTGCTGCAAAATATCCCATGAGTGTCTAGGACCCTATCCATCGTTGTACTAAAATCACCTTCTGTCACCATCACCCATGTGAGAACGTAGGTCAACAGGGTGCTAATTTAATTCAGGAGCCTTCGAGTCAAGAGCAGGGGGCATACACACTGACAAAACTCCAGCAATGGCTTTACACCGAACTGTAAGCTAAAGGTAATGTTAGAAATGGGGTCTTTGGTTGGCAGTCAGGTTACCCCATGTCCAAGCAAGGACCCTCACTCTGGTCAGGGTAAGTCACACACAATCCAAATCATCCTGTGCCCACCCTCTGGTAGCTTGGCACTGAGCAGTCAGGCTTAACTTAGAAGGCAATGTGTAAAGTATTTGTGCACTGAATCATACAATAACATAATATAGCACCATAAAAAGACACCGCACAGTGTTTTAGATAAATATATAATATTTCTCTGGATATTTGCTGGTCAAAACGATCAAAGATGTAATAAGTAAATGTAGAGATATCACTGAAAAGTGATATAAAGTGTCTTAAGACTTTCAGAAGCAAACAAAGTCTCTTTTTAGCACAGAGTACCTGGTCCGCATGAAAAATCTCCGCAATGGGCCGCAGAGGAGGAGAAGCGTGGAAACAAAGGGGGTGTGCGTCGATTTCTCGGGCCGCACACGGTGATGTGTCGTTTAGTTTCCACGCAGGGACGTCTGTGCATCGATTTCCGGCGCTCGGTGGTGGATCCTCTTCGGGTTGCGGGGTTTTCAGACGCCCCAGGGGCCTGTGCGTGGAATCCTGGGCTTGTGGAGTGGAGTCACAAGCGCTGCGTCGTTCCGTTGGGCGTTGCGAGGAAATTTCAACCGCACAGCAGGCGCTGTGTTGATTTCCCCTCTGGAAGTCGGGCTGCGTCGTCCCAGGTCGATGTGCATCGATCCGGTGGGCCGTGCGTCGAAGTTCCGGTCGCAATGCAGGCGCTGCGTCGATCTTCTCCTTGCGAAGTCGGGCTGCGTCGTTCCGGTTTGGCGTGTGGTGAATTTCTCACTGAGGGGCAGGCTGTGCATCATTTTTAGCAAGCTGTACGTCAAACTTTCACCACATAAGGAGTCCAGTTGCAAGAGAGAAGTCTTTTTGGTCCTGAGACTTCAGGGAACAGGAGGCAAGCTCTATCCAAGCCCTTGGAGAGCACTTCTTCACCACAGCCAGGGAGCAGCAAGGCAGCAGGGCAACAGCAAGGCAGCAGTCCTTCACAGAAAGCAGTCAAGTGTATTCATTTGGGCAGCCAGGCAGTTCTTCTTGGCAGGATGCAGGTTCTGGTTACAAGTTTCTTCTCCAGGAAGTGTCTGAGTTGGAAGGGTCGAGGCCCTTTTTATATACCCCAATGTGCCTTTGAAGTGGGGGAGACTTCAAAGAGTGGCTTAGAAGTGCACCAGGTCCCCTTTCAGTTCAATCCTGTCTGCCGGGGTCCCAGCAGGGGGTGTGGCAGTCCTTTGTGTGAGAGCAGGCTCTCCACCCTCCCAGCCCAGGAAGACCCATTCAAAATGGAGATGTATGCAAGTGAGGCTGAGCATCCTGTGTTTGGGGTGTGTCTGAGTGAATGCACAAGGAGCTGTCAACTAAACCCAGCCAGACGTGGATTGTAAGGCACAGAAAGATTTAAGTGCAGAGAAATCCTCACTTTCTAAAAGTGATATTTAAAAAACAGTAATATTAAATCCAACTTCACCAGTCAGCAGGATTTTATATCACCATTCTGGCCATACTAAAAATGACCTTCCTACTCCTTTCAGATCAGCAGCTACCACTCAAACAATATATGAGGACAGCCCCAATGTTAGCCTATGAAGGGAGCAGGCCTCACAGCAGTGTAAAAACGAATTTGGGAGTCTTACACTACCAGGATATGTAAACTACATAGGTACATGTCCTGCCTTTTTCTTTCACAGCACCCTGCCCTATGGGTTACCTAGGGCATATCTTAGAGGTGCCTTATATGTAGAAAAAGGGGAGTGTTAGGCTGTGAAACTGCACACACAGGCCTTGCAATGTCAGGCCTGAGACACAACCAGTGCTGCAGGCCTACTAGTAGCATTTAATCTCAGGCCCTGGGCACATATAGTGCACAGTACTAGGTACTTATAAGTAAATTAAATAGTCCAATTGGGTATGATCCAATGTTACCATGTTTAAAGGGAGAGAGCATTTGCGCTTTAGAACTGGTAAGCAGTGGTAAAGTGCGCAGAGTATAAAAACCAGGAAAAACAGTGTCCAAAAAGTGGAGGGAGGCAGGGAAGAAGTTAGGGGTGACCACCCTAAGGCTGTCAGGTCTAACAGATAACATCCCTGATGATGTGATCTTGGGAAGGTCTTCTTAATTAGTATTGCTCCCTTTTGAATCTCCAGTGACCTCTGAATGACATACCTTACTACATACCTTACTATAGACAAACCACCGCAAGAAATTGCACTGAGTGCCCAAGTGGTGTGTTTCTGGCAGGTGGTCAGGGGAAGCTACTTGGCGAATTAAATCGCTTTAAAGCACCACCCCTCTATTGATCCTGTCACTGAGACCATTTACATTCCATGTCATATCATAATAGGCAGACATATCATCCTATGAAGTCAAACATGTAAAGGGTTATTGTTATTAGTGCTGATACCTTGGTCAGCAATGTCATGTGAACCATAAAAGTATTTTGCCTACAGGCCTTGCAAAACAACTCCCCATCTACCAAATGCCCCCTTTCCTACAATTCCACTCATATGTACCCTGCGTAACTCCCAAACCCTGCAAATTTATATGCATAGAATATGACCCGTTAAGGGTGCGAAATGCAACTCAGTTTTACTGAAACCTATCACCTTACAGTGGTCTCATCTGTAACAGAGTCTGCCTAGTATAAATCAAGCCATAGCAGTGCAGACACCACGAGCCCCATCCCTGTCCACACCCTTCCCCCCACCCATCTCAAAGTCATGAGGAAACTCTTCTTAAATGATGGTGTCTTAAAACCCCAGTTCTGTCTATGCTCAGTTCATTTACCAAAGAGGTTCAGCACGATCTTGCATGTCCCATACTCCTCAAACTCATGTAAAGTCTGCTCATTTCTCTGCACCCCAGTTCCATTTGTGAGTGCTCTTAATTGTCTGTGTCTGATGTCCCATTTCCTTTTCTCCCTCTTGTCCTATTCTTGAGAGTTTTGTTTCGTGGGGTAGGATTCCTAGTATCTGCCTACCATTTTATTATCTTCTGTTGACCAAACTCAGGGTGTGTACCTTCTTTTCCAGCATGCAGTCCAACATCTCATCCTGCATGTTGAAAAAGAAAGATTTGGCATTGAAACCATCCTAGCTTTTAACAGGAACATGCATTTTATGTTCATGGCCCTCAGTTTTTGTTGAACATTTTCAAAGGATTTCTTTTAATGCTGGACCAGGTGAGTATATTCCAAATATATCATGATGAGAAAGGTTTCAAAGAGTACCTCTTCTTGGGCATGTGCAATGTTATAATTGTCATCACAGTCATTGTAGTTAAGGGTTTTAGTGATGATTGGGCGAGGAGGAGCTCCAAATGGAGGTTTTTGTGTCAGTGGTGAGTGAGACTGAAATGAATAATCAAGCAAGGAGATAATCTACCTGATGGTCTTAATTTACAAAATAAAATCACATTCTTTTTGCCGGATGGGCCTTAAGGGAATCCCATGAATCGGAGAACCTTCCTTCTGGCTTGCCCCTCCTCATCCTGCACACGTTCCCTCAGTTCCTTTGATGTTGTTGTGGGACACATATGTGATAATTTAAGCTCCTTCATTGTATCCGCTATTTCTAATATTCATTTTTATGTTTCATTCAGCCTGTGTTCTTTGCAAGTCTTGTCTTAGGAGTGCAACATTCATACCAACTTTGCCTACATTGATTTCCAGGGCTGTGTGAGATATTTGAATCACTTGAAGGGTCACTGATTTTGGTGACAATGTCTTTCATGTTGCCCTCATGCTCTGAGTGGTTTGGGTGGGGTGGGAGGCCCAGGCATCTGCTTTCAAAAACCTATCCATCTGCCTCTGTTTCTAGATGTGGGCCGCCTTATCCTTCACAATTTTCTTTATGAAAGCCAGCCCCAAAATTGAGGTGTGGTTCAGCAGGTAAGCATCCTGTGCCAAGGAGAAAGGGAAAATTACAAGTCAAACCACATCTCCAGGGTGATTTTATGTCCTGTTGAGCACTATATATGTTCACATGGCTCGAAGCACCCTCCAGAGGACTCCTAAGTCTTGGATACAGTCCAGCCTACACAGCAAGAGATATTTCGCCACTGGTCCATGTCTTTTCCATAATCAGTGCCTTGAGCATCTGTAATTGAGCCAGGAGGAAGGGGAACCACATTTCAGACACCAAGAAAAGGGGGAACAGCCAAGGTCTGAGTCAGCAGCTGCAGGCTATGTCAAGATCTTAATTCTAGGCTGAGCTACAGCCCAGGCTACACTCTATTAGTATAGGGAGATGAATGACTGAAGGACAGCTCTTGTGCTGCCTTGACATCTTCTGTATGATGCGTGGGGCAATTGGCACCCCAACTTCCTGCTGGGTCCTCTGAACCTCAAGTGAGGAACTCCAGCATTTGAGGTGGGTGTCTCACTCCTGACCCACTCAATGATTCTGCCAGCCCCTGCAGTCCATCATGAAGGTAGGTAAACTAAAGGAAGATCCAGGAGGGTCCACTTGCCCGCAATTGTCACTCGCCACCAGTGTCCAAATGCTGACATGCTCTTTTTCACCAGGTTAACACTTGCTTCTTCCCTTCTCTCTTGCCTGGCCATAGTGTTCCTGATGTATTTTGGATGTATTTTGGATCAATGTACACCATCCCAGTGAGTAATCAAATGTAGGTCATGTGTTGTCCCCTCAGCAGCACTATTGGATCCGTAGCTTGTCACAAAGTCAATACCACCTGTGGACTGCAGGCCTCAATGCCATTTGGGGCAGCTGCATTCAACCGTTAGGGCACCTCTATAATGAGCTGGGGGAGGCCAACTCATTGTACCTTCCAGGTGACATCAAGCCACAAAACCCCTGCTCTGATTACCTCAAAGTCAGCCGTAACTCAAGAAGCCCTGATGTGCATCAGCTCAGCACTACACATCTTTCTCTTTCCTGCCAGTACTACTATTCCCAGAAATGTGCTTCCTCACCACCACCATTTCATTGCATTCCAACTCGTAACTGGCCTTAGATACCAGTTGTCTGGCCCAAAGTAACTAGCGTGTAGGAGCCACTGGTCAGCTCAAATTTAGGGATCTGCATTAGGAACATACTGCAAGGGGCATATTTATACTTGTTTTGCACCAAATTTGTGTCTTTTTTTTACGTAAGTTCAGTGCAAAACTAACTCCATATTTATACTTTGGCGCTAGACACGTCTAGGGCCAAATTTATGGAGTTAAAGTCATTTTTTGGATGTGGAAACCTACTTTGCGTCAATGAGATGCAAAGTAGGTGTTCCCGTGCAAAAAGTGACTCTATGGCCTTAGCGCCATATGTATCCCCCATGCTAAAATCACACACAGGAGGGAGGAGGGGTTAAAAAAGGGTGCAAAGCTTGCTTTGCACCAATTTTGAACGCCTGGGTAAGGGCAGGTGTTAGGGGACCTGTAGGCCTATTTCCATGGTGGAACACCCTGGAATAAGCTAACAGGTACCATCCCCAGACCCCAGGGACACTCCCACCCACACCAGAGGGACAGCGGAGGATGGAGAACCCCATCCAAGGTAAGTATAGGTAAGTACAGGTAAGGATTTTTTGTTTTTTAAAGTGCCATTGGGGGCCCTGAAATGGGCCCCCCTACATGGCACTGGGTTCAATGGCCATGCCCAGGAGACCCTGGTCCCCTGTGCTGGCCATTTGGGTGGTGGGCATGACTCCTGTCTTGACAGGAGTCATGTGGTATGGGTGGTTTTGCATCAGAAAATAACTCTAGGCAGGTTAGAGTCATTTTTTTTTTTACTCTAACGTCATTATCATTTTTTGGTGCAAAACCCCCTTCTTCCATACCGCCAGCCCCATCAGACTAACGTAATTTTTTTATGGTGCCCTGCTAGTGCACAGAAATGGTGCAAGCCGGTGCTAAACGTTTTGGTGAAAAACTGTGTTAGTGCAGTTTTGCACTAAAAAGTATAAATCAGGGCCTAAGTCTGCAAGAATTCTGCCCACGACACGCTTGAGCCCATGGTCAACCCCGCTATATGATCTGCTTGGGTGCACCAGCAGCTGGAGGTCTCATTTGGTAAGGAATCAGGGCTTCCAGTGCTTTTTACCAGGTGGGCAAGGCTGCTGTCCAAGGGCAGGCTTCTGTCACTATTATTAAAAAAGTATGGAGCCACAAGAAGTAAGACTGCCATCTTGGCCCAGAAACACAATTGTGCATTCCATCTGTCAAGGCTATTTTCGTCAAAGAAGAAATCAACTCTCCACAGAACATAATCTGATCTCTTCATGTGAGATATCAAAGACAACACTCCACCACGGGTGGAATCCGTATTTTCTCATTCCACAGTTAATGTTGAGGAATGTATCCATTACTTGACAGTTTGAAACAAACTCACTCGCCTCAAAATCGACTGAAGCTGCTCAAATAAAATGCTAAAACACTTGCCACTCTTTCATTCACACCCCTAAAGATGTCCTGTCTGGAGTGGTTTCATCAACGCTTTTCTAGTACAAACTTATTTCTTGGACTACTCAAAACCTTGTCAGATCACTCACATGATAAAAACAACTACATTGAAAACAGTGTTATATCTTCTGTCCTGTATGGAACTTCCCCAGACTAGGCAAAGCGTTTAAAATACGTTGCTAACAAACTGAATGCTCATACAGATAAGGAACATCTACTCAAAGACTATGAATCTGGGTTATTCTCTGGTTACAGTAATACAGCTACTACTGACATTACTGGATGATGTGCATAATATCTTGGAGAAAGAAGACATCTGCTAGTTTTTATTTTACTTGACTGCAACCTGTAAGACAATTTGTCATGGTAGGTGTTGGCCCTCTCTGCATGGTCACCCCCAATATTTGTTGGCCTTAGAACTCTGTGCACTTTACGGCTGCTAACCGTGCTAAAATGCTTGTGCTCACCACCTTAAACATGGTAAAAGTGGCTTACAACTGACTGGCATGTTTAACTTACTTATATGTCCTTTGTAAAGTGGTATACCATGTACCTAGGGCCTGTAAAATGAAATGCTACTAATGGGCCTGCACCACTGATTGTGCCACTCACTTAACTCTGAAAAATATGTCTCAGGCCTGAGTGTGCAGTTTAAAACTGCCATTTAGACTTTGCAAAATATACCATTTGTCAAGCCCAAACCTTTCTTTTTTGGTACATGGAAGTCACCCCTAGGATAATCCCTGACCAGACCAGAGGGTAGGGTGCAGTGTATTTAAAACTTTAGACATGTAGGGGGTGATTCTAACCCTGGCGGTCGGTGATAAAGCGGCGGCCAACCCGCCAACAGGCTGGCGGCCAAAAAAATGGAATTCTGACCCTGGCGGGAACCGCCAACACAGACAGCCACTTTAACACTCCGACCGCCACGGCGGTACAAACAAACAGCGCGGCGGTCACCGCCAACAGGCAGGCGGCAGACAATGTACCGCCCACACTATCACAACTCACCAATCCGCCACCTTTTCCGGGGCGGGAGCACCGCCGATAAAAACACGGCGGAAACAGACTACGAACGGGAAAACGCACACCACTACGCACTCCAGGAGGAAGGAGGACAGCATGGAACCCGAATTAAACATCCTACCTGCTCTCGTCTACCTTCTCATCTACCACGAGTACGAAGTCCGGCGCAGACGACAACGGTGAGTACTGCACCTACGACACACGTGAGGGGGAGGACGAAAGGTTACGGCCACACACATATGCGACCCCCCCACCCCCAACTATGTACACACCAATGCAGAGCAACAAGTCACAGTGACACCACCCAAACACCCCTGAAAAATGCTATGACATAATCAAATTTGGAATAAATATTTATGTACAAAAAAGCTCCTGAAAATTATCGTACAACCATGAAAGATATTTACAAGAAAACCAATGATATACACATCAGTGTATAACTGAAGTAACAAGTCCTGCACATCCTATGAATTCATCATGTCCGTGGGCCAAAGTTTTAAGAAACAAGGGCAAAGCCCACACAGGAGACCTGAGTCCTTTGGAGAGAACACTGCAGGGGCATCAGATGTAAAAACTACAGGCACCTCAGGGGGAAGGGAAGGAGGGGCACCACAGCCACATGAGTCCACAACGCCAGATCCACGAGGAGCCACCATGCCCACTGTACCATCCTGGGGAGTGCAAAGCCACAGTCTCTCAATGTCTCTACAGTGGGTGGGCTGCCCACTGTACCATCCTGGGGAGTGCAAAGCCACAGTCTCACAAGTCTCTACAGTGGGTGGGCTGCCCACTGTGCCATCCTGGGGAGTGCCAAGCCACAGTCTCTCAAGTTTCTACAGTGGGTGGGCTGCCCACTGTGCCATCCTGGGGAGTGCAAAGCCACAGTCTCACAAGTCTCTACAGTGGGTGTGCTGCACACTGTGCCATCCTGGGGAGTGCAAAGCCACAGTCTCTCAATGTCTCTACAGTGGGTGGGCTGCCCACTGTACCATCCTGGGGAGTGCAAAGCCACAGTCTCTCAATGTCTCTACAGTGGGTGGGCTGCCCACTGGACCATCCTGGGGAGTGCAAAGCCACAGTCTCTCAATGTCTCTACAGTGGGTGGGCTGCCCACTGTACCATCCTGGGGAGTGCAAAGCCACAGTCTCTCAATGTCTCTACAGTGGGTGGGCTGCCCACTGTACCATCCTGGGGAGTGCAAAGCCACAGTCTCTCAATGTCTCTACAGTGGGTGGGCTGCCCACTGGACCATCCTGGGGAGGGCAAAGCCACAGTCCATCAGGTGGATGACAGTCTCCACTGGTCAAGGAGGAGGCATGGTGGGCACAGTGAACCATAAACAGTGCTTGAGACGGCGGTGCCCAGCGGAGCGGTGCTTGAGATGAAGGGCCCAGCGGAGCGGTGCTTGAGAAGAAGGGCCCAGCGGAGCGGTGCTTGAGATGAAGGGCCCAGCGGAGCGGTGCTTGAGAAGAAGGGCCCAGCGGAGCGGTGCTTGAGATGAAGGGCCCAGTGGAGCGGTGCTTGAGACGGCGGTGCCCAGCGGAGCGGTGCTTGAGATGAAGGGCCCAGCGGAGCGGTGCTTGAGATGAAGGGCCCAGCGCAGCGGTGCTTGAGATGAAGGGCCCAGTTGAGCGGTGCTTGAGACGGCGGTGCCCAGCGCAGTGGTGCTTGAGATGAAGGGCCCAGCGGAGCGGTGCTTGAGACGGCGGTGCCCAGCGGAGCGGTGCTTGAGACGGCGGTGCCCAGCGGAGCGGTGCTTGAGATGAAGGGCCCAGCGGAGCGGTGCTTGAGATGAAGGGCCCAGCGGAGCGGTGCTTGAGACGGCGGTGCCCAGCGGAGCGGTGCTTGAGATGAAGGGCGCAGCGGTGCTTGAGATGAAGGGCCCAGCGGAGCGGTGCTTGAGACGGCGGAGCCCAGCGGAGCGGTGCTTGAGAAGAAGGGCCCAGCGGAGCGGTGCTTGAGATGGCGGGGCCCTGTTAAGCGGTGCTCTTCTGCACGGCGGGGCCCTCTTCAGCGGTGCCTATCTTCACGGCGGGGCCCTGTTCAGCGGTGCTCTTCTGCACGGCGGGGCCCTGTTCAGCGGTGCTCTTCTGCACGGCGGGCCCTGTTCAGCGGTGCTCTTCTGCACGGCGGGCCCTCTTCAGCGGTGCCTATCTTCACGGCGGGGCCCTGTTCAGCGGTGCTCTTCTGCACGGCAGGGCCCTCTTCAGCGGTGCCTATCTTCACGACGGGGCCCTGTTCAGCGGTGCTCTTCTGCACGGCGGGCCCTGTTCAGCGGTGCCTATCTTCACGGCGGGGCCCTGTTCAGCGGTGCTCTTCTGCACGGCGGGGCCCTGTTCAGCGGTGCTCTTCTGCACGGCGGGGCCCCGTTCAGCGGTGCTCTTCTGCACGGCGGGGCCCTGTTCAGCGGTGCTCTTCTGCACGGCGAGCCCTCTTCAGCGGTGCCTATCTTCACGGCGGGGCCCTGTTCAGCGGTGCTCTTCTGCACGGCGGGGCCCTCTTCAGCGGTGCCTATCTTCACGGCGGGGCCCTGTTCAGCGGTGCTCTTCTGCACAGCGGGCCCTCTTCAGCGGTGCCTATCTTCACGGCGGGGCCCTGTTCAGCTGTGCCTATCTTCACGGCGGGGCCCTGTTCAGCGGTGCTCTTCTGCACGGCGGGGCCCTGTTCAGCGGTGCTCTTCTGCACGCCGGGCCCTCTTCAGCGGTGCTCATCCAGCAGGTCAAGGGAGCCAGACCTGTGCTGCACTCCCTGCTCAGTCGCCCTCGGACCGTGACGTTTCTGGACCCTTCGGGGACGGACTCCTGGCCTCTTTAGTGTCCTCCTTCACAGCTGGGATGTGACATGTGGGGTCCACCTTCTCCGCGCTCCTGCTGCCCTTCCGCTCCTTTGATGGGGCTCTCGGGCCCTTGCCTCCCCTAGATGGTGTGGCTGGTGAAGTGGCCGCACATTGCTCCTTGGGGGCAGCCCTGTCAGTCCTCGCACGGCGGCCCTTGTTTTTGCGGGTCCTCTTGCCGGGGGGGGGCTGGACGTGTCCTTGCTGCTGATCGATGTGTCACTGCTGGCAAAGGGTGGACTCCAGAACCCATGCACAACAGTGACACTCGAAGCTGGGCTGGTGGTGGCTGCGGTGCTCTTGGGACTCTTTGCAGATGGAGGGGGTAGGTCATCAGAGGGAAAGAGGTCAAGATTAGCCAGGAAAAGCTTTTTAGGGCCAAGGTAAAAGGTAGAAGTGGAGATGGAAGTGGAGGAAGAGGATGTGGTTGTAGGAGAGTCAGGTGTGCTGTCATTGGGTGAAGGTGCAGGTGCTGTAGGCTGAGGTGGATGTCTGTTGGGTGGGTGTCTGCCTGCGTTTGTGTGTCTTGGAAGGGGTTGTGACAGACACAGTGGGAGAGGACACAGGGGACGTGTAAATGGCAGTGGGGGTGGTGACTGCACGCGTGCAGACTGTACAGGAGGGTGTGGTGGTGATGGAAGCACTGGCTGATGTTGGGGTGCATGCAGGTGTGAGTGTAGACTTCACAGGGAGGGAGGAGGGAGACGAGGAGGAGGGGGACACAGGGGTGGTAGTGACTGTTGGAATGTCTGCATCTGGGTGTTGCTTGGGTGAGTGTTTGTGGGATCTGTGGTGCTTGTGTCTGGATGAGCTGCTCTTGGGTGTTGAGGTGTGTGCAGGCTGGTCTGATGGTGTGGATGGGATAGGCTGAGGAACAGGAGACAGAGACAGGCTGGAGGCAGTCAGAAGAGGGAGGCTGGAAACAGGGACAATGGCTGCCGTCAGTGCTGAGGCCAGAGCAGTGAACGCTCGTTGATGGGCAGCTTGACCCGAATGAATGCCCTCCAGGTACGCATTGCTCTGTTGCACCTCCCTTTGCACACCCTGGATGGCATTCAAAAGGGTAGTCTGCCCAACAATGAGCGTCCTCACCAGGTCAATGAGCTCCGCACTGAGGGCAGCAGGGGCAACAGGGGCAGGGGCTGAGGTGCCTGGGGCGAAGGAGACGCGCTCCTTCCTGGGCGAGCGGGCACGGAGCGTAGGCTGAGGGGCTGCTGGGAGGGCGGTGCTGGTGCGCTGGGTGGCGGCTGTACCTGTAGAGGCGGGGGTCCCGGATGTTTCCGCCACCGCTAGGGAGCACCCATCCGAGGACGTGTCTGAGTCGCTGGTCTCACCACCGGTCCCCGTTGTGGTGCTCCCCTCGCCCTCCGGATCACTGGTGCCCTCGGTGTCTGTTCCTGGGCCCACCGGGGCCTTGTGTCCTGCAGCTCCCTCGTGCTCCGATGCCAAATCTCCTCCGCCTGATGATGCTAATGCACACATGCACAAGAAGATGAAGAGAAAGGGTGGGGGAGAAAAAAGAAGACCATGTTGAGTGCATGCAATATCAACACCGTTGGCGGAGAGGACAGACACAGGAGCCTCATGCACTAAGCCGGGCATTCGGGGTACACTACTCAGTACTACTGACTAGGACAACAGGCCAAGAGACGTCAAACGCGCACATGGGTGATGCTGGACCATCAATGGCTGTACTTGTCACCCTACAGAGGTGGGGGCCGGGGGCACAGGGCCATGCCTAAGGGAGAGGACTACACTACAGAAAGCGCCTTGGCCTAATGTCACCCACAGCCCTCCTCCCCCACCCAGACGCCTCCACTGCGCAGAAAGATATGAGAATGTGCTGATACTCAACCCCTTGTGTCTGCTGTGATGTCTTAAAGCGCCCATCCAATTCAGGGTAGGCCACCGCCAGGATCCGGGACATCAGGGGGGTCATGGTGCGACTGGCACCCCTCCTAGGTTGGGAGGCCATCCCCAGCAGTGTTTCTGCGGTCTTCCTTGTTCCGCGGCGGATGTCCTCCCACCTCTTGCGGCAGTGGGTGCCCCGTCTGTTGTGGACCCCCAAGTTCCGGACTTCCTTGGCGATGGCACGCCAAATCTCGATCTTCTGATGGGCGCTGACCTATTTGACATGTACAGGGTGGAAAGGAGGAAATCATCAATGACCTGCATGTTAGATGTGATTGCCCCCCCCCCAGCAACTTTGCCATATGGCACATGCTCTCATCTGTCGTGCGTTGCACTCCTCATTCGCCCCCCACCCCACCAACTTACATCCACCCCAATCCACACAGGCATAGCCCATTCCATGTGCACCCGGTGTACTCACTTGTTGGTCTGGAGGACCGTAGAGTAGCGCATACTGGGGGAGGACCCCATCCACGAGCTTCTCCAACTCTTCAGACATGAAGGCAGGGGCCCTTTCCCCAGTCGCAGCAGCCATTGTCACTTCCAGACCGAGGTCACAGCAGCACTTGCAGTATAGGTCCTCTCCTGTGGATGATCAGGTCTCGAGTGATCAATCAGCTAGGAAATGGCGGTCACGCCCGCGGCGGTGCGTACCGCGGCGGTGCGTACCGCGACCGCCGGCGCACATCGTCATTGGCTCCTGAAACCCATAGGGTTCAATGTTAACCAATGCGGCTTTGCGCCGCGGTCTTCGCCCGCCTACCGCCACGGTGTGCCCCGCCAGCGCATTGACCTCACATCCCATTGTCCCACTTCACAGGTCAGGCAGCCGCCATTTCAAGGGCCTACATGGCTTAATTTTGACTGCGACACACAGGCCTAGGCCTTGCATTGCCACACATACACGCCTTTCAACCCATTGCCATTCTTTAACTGTGCAAGCTGTCTGTACGTACCTGTGGTTTGCCTGACTCTGTGCTCCATGTTGTCCTTCCTAGGCACCGTCCGCTGGGACTTGCGGTGAGAAGGAGGAATCCTCGTGTGTACCGACCGCTGGTGGACCTGTCGACAATGGAAGAACGCCATATAATACTTCGATACAGACTTGACCGTGCCACTATCCATGAACTGTGTGCCCAGCTGGAGCCAGCCCTGATGTCCCCCATCCGCCAACCCACAGGGATTCCCCCTCTGGTACAGGTTTTGTCAGTCCTCCATTTTTTGGCAAGTGGGTCATTCCAGACAACAGTGGCCATGTCATCTGGAATGTCTCAGCCTATGTTTTCAAAGATTTTGAGCAGAGTGTTGTCTGCCCTGATGAAACTCATGCGGAGCTACATCATTTTCCCAGAGGAGGGTGACTTGCCTACAGTGAAGGGTGATTTCTATGCCCTTGGACATATCCCCAACATCATTGGTGCCATTGATGGAACCCATGTGGCTTTGGTACCCCCAAAAGACGATGAGCAGGTGTACAGAAACAGAAAAAGTTATCATTCGATGAATGTCCAGGTGGTCTGTTTGGCTGACCAGTACATCTCCCATGTAAATGCCACGTTCCCAGGGTCAGTGCATGACGCGTATGTTATGCGAAATAGCAGCATCCCCTATGTGATGGAGCAGCTACAGAGACAACGTGTGTGGCTAATTGGTGACTCTGGTTACCCCAACCTGCCTTGGCTACTGACCCCAGTGAGGAATCCCCGGACCAGGGCAGAGGAACGGTACAATGAGGCCCATGGGCGAACTAGGAGGATCATCGAAAGGACCTTTGGCCTCCTGAAGGCCAGGTTTAGGTGCCTGCATATGACAGGGGGATCCCTGATGTACTCACCAAAGAAGGTGTGCCATATCATTGTGGCCTGCTGTATGCTTCACAATCTGGCATTGCGACGTCAGGTTCCTTTCCTGCAGGAGGATGGTGCAGATGGTGTTGTTGAAGCAGCTGTGGAGCCTGCGGAGAGTGAAGAGGAGGAAGACTCAGAGGACGACACAGACAACAGGGACAGAGTAATAGAACAGTATTTCCAGTAGCACACAGGTAATAATCACCCATGCCATTTTACATTTCCTGAAAGCCTCCTGCATCTCAGCTTTGTCGATTTCCCCCCAGAACTATAAACATGATGTTTGATTTTCTCTTCCCTTTTCTGTGCTGTATGAGCCACTGCGTGACCTCGGCTTGGTTGGCCCATGGACTAATGCTAAGTTACCTCGGTATGTGTAATTCACAATGTTAAAAATACGTAATTGATATGTAATGTGTCATACATTTGTAAATAAGACAGGCTGAGTCCTGATTGATTTCAGTGCAATGTGTGATTTATTATTAGTGCATAGATATTGGTACATGATAGTGAAACAGTGATGGGTGGGGGTGGAGTAATGTCCATGGCAGAGTCCAGTTCTCAGTCTCACAGGTGCTTTGTCCATATGCCTGTGGCAGGATGGAGCAGGGGCAGTTCAAGGTTTGACAGGGTGGCAATGTTGAACAGTGGGAGGACTTCAGGGGGTATGTGATGCTGGTGGGGGTCTTGACATCCTACTCTGTCGGCTTTTTTGATCTCAGGCTCCTTTTGCGGGGTGGTTGTTGTTCAGCAGGAGGTGGGGTTCTGGTGGGCTGTCGTTGGGGTGGGGCCTCCTGTCCACTAGCGCCGGCGGAGGTGGTAGGCTGTTCCTGTTCCTGGCTAGTGACAGGGGCCCTGTGTGATGCCACATGGTCCCGAAACGTGTCCTCTATACGGTTCAGGGCCTGGACTATGCTCCCCATAGCGGTTGAGATGTTGGTGAGTTGGTCGCTGAACCCCATGTAGCGTTGCTCCTGCTGTGCCTGGATCTCCTGGAACCTGGCCAGTACCGTCGCCATCGTCTCTTGTGAGTGGTGGTAGGCTGCCATGATGGTGGTGAGGGCCTCTTGGAGAGTGGGTTCCCTGGGCCTCTCCTCCCCCCCCTGTCGCACAGCAGCCCTCCGAGTTGCCCTGTTTCCCTGGGCCTCTGTCCCCTGGACGGTGTGCCCACTCCCACTGCCCCCAGGTCCCTGTTGTGGTTGGGTTGGTGGGTTACCCTGGGTGCCCTGTAGTGGTAGACACACGGCTGCTTGACCTGTCCTAGAGACAGAGGCATGGGCCCGCTGGGTGGGAGCTGTGCTGTTGTTACCAGAGGGGGTTGGGTCTGCAGTGGCATGTGTCTGGGTGAGGGGAACCGACTGCCCAGAGGTCCCCGATGGTCCGGGCTGGTCATCAGGGTCCAGGTCGACAGAGCTGCTGTCATCACTAGGGGCCTGTTCCGGGGGTGGGATGGACATTTCTGGTCCCTCCTGACCAGTGTGTTGTCGTTCGGGTCCTGCATGGGGTAAGAGGGTATGGTTATTGTTTCTGTGTGTGCATTAGCTTGCGTTTTATGGGTGCCCTTGTCCCCCAGTGCTGGCATTCCCTTGGGGGAGGTGTTGTGAGGGTGTTTTGTGGGGGGGGGATGGGTATGTGCAGTGGTCATGATTAGGTGATGGGTGTCCATAGTTTGGGGATGGCATGCAGGGGTTGGTGTTGGGTGGGTTGTGCTGGAGAGACATTCTCAGGGAGGATGTGTGCTGGGGGGTTGGGGGTGAGGGTGGGGGTTAGCATGCTGGGGGGGGGTGAAGTGGTTGGGCTTGTACTTACCAGAGTCCATTCCTCCTTCCTTACCCCCAACCATTCCTCCGTGTACTCCAGCGAGGCCATCAGGATGCAGGATGTTTAGTACCTCTTGCTCCCATGCTGTGAATTCGGGTGGAGTGGGTGGGGGTCCCCCGCCAGTCTTCTGCACTGCGATGTTGTGTCGCGAGACCATCGATCGCACCTTCCCCCGTAGGTCGTTCCATCGTTTGCGGATGTCGTCCCTATTTCTGGGATGCTGTCCCACCGCGTTGACCCTGTCCACGATCCGCTGCCAGAGCTCCGCCTTCCTTGCTATGGTGGTGTGCTGAACCTGTGAGCCGAAGAGCTGGGGTTCCACTCTTATGATTTCCTCCACCATGACCCGGAGTTCTTGGTCCGAAAAGCGTGGGTGCCTTTGTGGTGCCATGGGGTGGTGTGTATGAGGTGTGGGGTGGTGTATGTGATGATGTGTGTGTTGGTGTGTGGTGCTTTGTGCTTCTATGTGGTGTGTGTGATGTTGTGGTGTTCCTCTGTGTGTCTGGCTCTCTATTCTCTGATGTGTCTCTCTCTCTTTCGTCTCTGGTTTTTGTTGGTAGGGGTTTGTGGGTGATGTGGGTGTGTGTTTTATATGGTATTGGATGTGTGGGAGTGGTGTGTGTATGTGTTTCAGGTGTGTGCCTTTCAAATTGTCCAATGTGGTAGGGGTTTGTAAAGGTGTGTGTATTTTGACCGCGGCGGTGTGTACCGCCAATGGAATACCGCGGTTGAATGACCGCCGCGTGGATTTGCGGGTCATAATGGGATGGGCGTATTTCTGTTGGCGTGGCGGTGGAGGTTTGGTCTTCTCCAGTTTACCGCTGGCCGCTGATGTGGCGGACTGCAGTGGAGGGCGGATTTTTGGAGGTTTTGCAGTTGTGGGTCAGAATGTCCGTGGCGGCTGACCGCGGCCGCGGCGGTATTGTGGCGGCCTTCTGACCGGCGGTAAGAGGCTTTTACCGCCGAGGTCAGAATGACCCCCGTAGTCATAAGTTTAACATTTCCTGGTAGTAAAACGAGTTGTAAATTTGGTGTTCGCTGCTGAAAGGCCTACCTCTCCCATAGGATAATATTGTGCTTCATTATCATATTTAATAAGTGATAACTTTCATCTGGGAGCAGGTAGATAGTGTTTTTTGTCTAAAGAATTTTATGAAAAAGTCAGATTCTAAGTCACAATTCTGAAAATGCAACCTTTAGAAAGTTGTCATTTTCTTGTACTAACTATTTGGTGCCTGCAGGCTGACCCTGGGGCACATAAATAGGTGTAGCTCACAGCTGGCCTTTGTGTATTGCTCCCAGACAGTGAGGCAAAGGAAAGCTAGGTGTTGGCAGGATGGGCTACTCTGACTTAATGAGGAGGAGGAGCTGTCACCTACCACACTTGCACATCACAAAGGCTCTGTCTGAGCATTCTTACAAAGGGTTTGTAACTAGTATTTTGTGTTCCCAGAAATCCTGGGCCCAGCGTAGGGAGAAAGGGGTGCCCAGCACCCCAGTGGGGTGGAAGCCTCTAGAAACGTATCAAAGTGGGCATCAGGTATAAATGTTGGGCCTCAGACCACAACTCTTCAATACACATCTGGATCTGTGGAAGACTCAGAAGAAGAGCCACTGTTCTGCTTTGCTGCAAGAAGGATTGTCACTCTTCTCCCCTGCTGCTCTGTTGCCTGAGTGAGAAGGACTGGACCTGCATCTTGAATCCAGAACCACAAGATTGACTCCAATGACTAGTTTGTTGGCCTCCTGATCAGATGCCTCATGGACAAAACAGGCTTCTTCCATCTTGAACCCAGCACCTTGACTCTGCCAGCAATGAATTCTGCCCTCCTAAGTGGTGCCATCCCAGTCCTTCACCCTTGGAAGTTGACCTGAAAGTGGTATGCCAGCCCAATGGTGGTGCCAGCAGAACCAACGCATCACAATGCATTGCCTCCAAAGATCACCTCTCACACTCTGCATCAGAACTACTACGTGATGCATCCCCACCTCAGGACTTTGCATAGCCGCCTGCAGCCTCCCAGGAACTGCTGCTGCAGGACACATCCTCAAAGCATTCCTTTGCATCGTAAACCCCTCGTTGACGACATCCTCAACGATGAGTCAGAAGTTCACATCGCAAGCCCCACAGCTTCTTCAGAACCAGCCTTTGACACAGAACTTCACATCTCAAGCCCCACATTGACGACATCCTTGATGACAACGCAGTACTTCTTATCACAGCCTCACAGCTCCTAGGAACCACTGCTGCTTGATGCATCTTTGACATAGGACTCCACATTGCTAGCGTATGCAGGATTTAAGGTTTTTTATTCAGCGGGTCTAACTGGGTGGCTGTAGCTGATCCACTTTCCATCGCGGTCAGCCACAGCTTGTGACTTTGTCCAGGTGTGGCACAACCAGATAACTACAGCTGGCAGATTGTGCTGTTTGGTGCTATTGCCATTTGAACCTTAGCATATTTTTTATTCTACTGGCTGGATTTTTGTTGTTTTGATCTGAAATTAATTAGAAACCTTCACTCTAGTTTTCTGAATCCGTGTGGGATTTATTGTATTGTGTTTCACTTTATTACTGTTTAAAGTGCTTCATGGATACTTTATACATTGACTCAAATGCTTGACTGCTTTTCTGCCAATCTCCCAAAGGGTTAATCACAAATTAATTTAGCATTTGCTTGTGACCTCACCCTGACAAGAATCGTGGTTCCTTCTTGAGTAGGGTTTTACCCCTCAACCATTAACCCCATTTCTTGCAATAACTTAATGCAAGCCTGGAACATCACATGACTTTCATTCTAAGCTCTGAGTTGGTGTGCCTTCTTCCTATTTAGCTGATATCAAGTAGTGAAGTTTAGTAAATGAACCACAGATACAGCAGTATGCTGTATGGTGTCTGACAGGATTTCATTTTGATCCCTCCTGGTTTTAGTCTGTACAAGGTATCCCTGATGCTGATCTTAGAAGCTAAATGAATGTCTGTATAAAAATATGCTAATGACTCTCAATTATATTATAAAACTTCAACAATTAAGGGCATTTTAACTCTACTTACCTGACTTGTCAGACTGAATAAGTGAATGCCAGAGAATTTCCATATATGAACACCCCCCAAAATTTAGCACAACCTCTTCGCTCACCCTTACAGCAGCTCATTTGTGCGGAAAAATTTAATGGCTTCACTCTGTATCCTGCCCTAACTCTTATATCACTAGACTGGATGTTTGAAATTCTTTCCTTTCAAATGGTGTGCATTCTTTCCAAAAAGATATGGATCATATCCTTTAGACCTTTCACAACCTGCTATTTGACCTAGAACATACGCTATTTCTCAAGCCTTACAGGAACCCTACAAAAAAAAGCGCACTGGAATAAAAGAACTGTGATCTGGACCAGTGGTGTAGCGCAAAAAAGATGGAGCCCCCTGCAGAATATGATGAGGAGCCCTCTAAACTCCCATATATTACACATATTCCTTGGCCTCTGGCTGAATGGGGCTCCCCGTGAAGGGCTAGAGGCTCCTTTGACAGATTTTGTGCCCCTTGGAAGACTGCACCCCCGCACCACATGGGCTGTAGGTGCTTTTGTTACACTCATAATGTTAACTCAAAGGACAGTATACTGAAAAAGACAATTCAAAGTAAGGTGTTTTTGGAGGAAAAGTCAATTTTCACTGTTCTCAGGCCTAAGCTCAAAAATGTTCCTCTCAAATCTATGTGTGGAAGTCTGGGTAAAAAGATGAATTACTGAAGGGATCAGAACCTAAATTACAGATTGTTTGACAAAAGCTGAAATGTATTGCTATTATTATTAATATTATTATTATTATTATTATTACTATTGCTACTGTCATTATTATAAAGAATAATAAAGCATGTAGATACTCAAACAGGGTTTACCAGTGTTAAGTAAACCCAAGACAGTGAACAAGAACTTAAAATGCCAGATCTTCAAGAGATTTCAAAATGCACAAAAGGATTTACAGGGTCTCTTCAAGGCAGGGAGAGAGTTCCATAATTTGGCACTCAAACAAGCAAAGGACTGACCACCCTAAGATTGCTTGAGCAAAGAGGTCGACTGGGACAGTAAGGATCACAAAAGATCTGAGGTAGAGTGGACCCAAGTTTGACATAGCCCTATGCAAATAGCATAATGCTTTAAATTGGACTAACTTCTCAGTTTGGAGCCAATGAAGGTCTTGCAGAAGATTAAAGGCTGAAGAGTGCTTGGTAAAATAGTTTAACAGCTGGACTGCCACATCTTGGACTGCCTGAAGGCACCTCAGTGACACCTTAGAAGCCACCAGATAGAGAACGTTAGCCTAATCCAGCCTAGAGATGATTATTGCGTGTATTACCATTCTTTGGACAGAAACAGGGAGCAATCAAAGCATTTTCCTTAACGACCCTAGGACGCCAAAACAGGTGGAGGTTATCTTGGTGGTTTGATGATTTATCAAGAGTTTATCATCCAGCCAGAGCCCCAGCTTCTTGACCACTGACAGAGGAGAGTGGGCAGTCCTCAGAACATCAGGCCAATAATGAGGACTCTAAAGATGAGGTTGGTTACCTACCAATAGAATTTCCGATGTATTACCATTTAGTTTAAGAGAATTACTGTTTTTCCAGGTTGCCACCTTCATAATGCAGGAATTGAGAGTATTAGGCCTGTTATCCTCATTTAAAAAAGAGAGACAAAAACAAAGTGGGTCCACAGCTTTCCACTACATCAGCCAATGGTCGCACATATATGTTGAACAGGGTGGGGCTCAAAGCCAAACCCTGTGATACATCTGAAGATAAAGTATAAGAGTTCAAGGTGTGACCTTTGGTGATGACCTGGAAAGAGTGGTCTTGTAAAAAAAGATCCTATCCAAGTCAGGGACATATCTTGAATGCCCATGTCCTATATCCTTTGAAGAAGTAACTGGTGCGCAACAGTATCCAAAGCTGCGCTGAGATCTAATGAGATCAAAATGTATGTGCCACCTCTGTGTAGTTGGAGCCCAAGCTGTTCAATGACTCTAACAAGGGCGAATTCAGTACTGGAGCCAGCTATGAAACCAGATTGTGAGGGATGAAGAAGACAATTAGTTTCTACAAATGATGACAATTGTTGGTCAGCATGCTTTTACAGAATTTTTGAGAACGGTGGTAAGAGTGAAATTGGTCGATAGCTGGACCGGACTAATAGTTCAAGATTAGGCTTCTGAAGTAGACAAATAATCAACAAATGTTTCCAGGATTTAAGGACGAGACCTTCCGATAGTGAGGAATTTGAAGCTTAATCACAGTGTAAAAAAGCTGAGGACACAATTTACTGAAGTAAGCAGGATGGAGAGGTGCTGCTAGGGTTTCTCTGGAAGAAGTGAAGGATGCTTTGTGTACTACTAAGGCTGCACATACTGGTTGGCGAGGGCATCTCATCCAAATGGTGCAATGATAACATAAAGAGGTCAGACTGTTGTTCTGGGGCTGGTGGATGCGACCATACTATGCATTTTGTCCTTTTGTACAAATGTAACAAACATCATAGGCTTGCCACAGTGAAACCTGTAATGATTCTGGATGAAGCAGGGAGGCCTTTCCTTATTTACCGGTGCTGTGAAACCAAAGTGATTTACACAAGCTGGGCTCCTGTGTCAGTGAGTCAAGGAGAATTTCCAGATTGAACAAAGAGTGTTGTTTGTTCATGCCCCTGGGGTCCCAGGAGAAGGATTATGTAATAGATGGTGTGTCCTTTACTCCTGCCATTTATAACGACACATGTTGCATGCGAAATATTCTTCTCCCTTCTGCAAGCAGTTCTTTTAATTCCTGTTAGTTAATATGGTGTATTTATTTTTTTATTCTTAAATAAGAAATCCATATGTTTATAAAAAAATCAACTAATTACAACGAAGGTCATTAAACACAAATAATCCCAGTGTCAGCTTCTGTCTCTTACATTGGCTCTGTGTATCTGTCACATATCTGCTGCCCCCCCACCCCTCAAAACTTTTTTCCAGGTGTGCCTAACATCTGTAATTGTTGTAAACGTGCAAAATGTACACGCGGACCACAAAGATGTGCTGTTTTGCATGTGGTCCATCTCGGTATGAAAGTAGCTGTTTCGAGAGTGATGTCAAAGGAGTGGAAGAGGGAACTGAGAGCAACTTATGAAACGCACAAGTAGTCGGAATGTGTATGTTAACAAAGAATTCAGATGTATTTTCAATGCTTTCCCATGCTTATCTCACCATAATTAGGCAACAGTTGGCCGGGTAAAAGAGTTGAAAGATTCCCAATCTGTCTAGTAATACAGGGCTTGAATATCAAGACGAGACGGCGGAAGCAAACATATTTATATTTCAGAGTATAACCCTGAGCTTTCAACGGCACCAACGTAGCTTGGGGAATATTAAACAAATATAATTTTAGAAAACTGTGTGAGTGACTGCAGCCACTAACGCACATGCACTGCGACATACATATCGTTTTGTTTTTGTAAATGAATGTCAAAATAGTGCTAAAGTACATCAGGATTCTCCAACCAGTAGCTCTCCAGCTACTTGCCAGTAGGTCTCCTGTGTGCAGTTCAGCTTACTACATTTGAGACTTTTGATTTGCAAATTAATATACGTATACCAAAATTGAAATGTGCGCATCTGAGACTAATATATGTTTATTTTCAGACCTCATAAGCTTGTTTGAAAAATATTGTTGCATTTTCAAAACATATTTAAAGTTGATATTTAAGTGATAAACCATGTGGAATTGAAAGAAACGTATTACTAATATTATTAATTGGTGCCAAGAGTTGTAGCTATGTTTGCTAAGTATTACCTATGTAAAGAAATTACACATTGGCAAAGCCTTTTCAACATTGCTCGTGGCAACCTTGCCTGATTCACTGAAGTTACCTATTGTGCAAATCTGCAGTGAGGTGACCACTGCCGGTAATCTTGCATAGGGTGGCCACCAAAATAATCTGGTCTCTTGTGGTCATTATTACGGCACTAATAATATTAGTAGTTTAGGATGATTTTCATAGAGCATAAGTAACTCTTATTACACAAAAGACTGGAGGCCCCTGAAGTACACACATCTGGCTGTATATTAATCATTATGTTGTGTACACATATTTCTAGTTTGGTCACCTTGGACTGTCATGCATGGCAGTATTTGTAGGGTTAGCGTTAGTCATATCCTTTGACTTTAGGAAGATGATATGTATAATATTCTTACTAATTGGGGCATTCAGCTGATGAAGAGTGCTGGCTGAAAGCTCATTTAGGTATTATTATATATATAACTTTAGTAAAATCAAAAAAGTCTTGTCTAACTCCAGCCCTAAAAAGAAGTGGCTGCAGATCAAAGTTTTGTATCACCATTAATGCCAATCCCAATGAAGACTTGTAGGAAATGTCTGAGTGTGTTCACAATATGGGGTAATAACCCATAACCCAGGGACCTGGGTATAAACAGAATCAGACGCAAATGATCCCCAAGCGGGAAGTGTAGCCCTTGTCTTTCACCGCCACTATTTTATTTTAGAACCATGTAAGCGAGGACATTATTCAGACATTAAATGCATGTTTCTTTTTCATATTCAAAATACAATTTCAAGACCTGAATTTCATAATGGCCAAGGTGCTCCTGTACAGTGACGGGTACTGTACAAAGTGACAAGGTGAAAAATGTGCACTGGTACTACACATACATGTGACTGAAAGGGATGGTGTGATATTGAATGGGATATCTGTACATCGGATATCCCTATCAACATTCAAAATTAAAAACCAGTCCACATTTATGAGTTCTGTTGATGTTTCAACGTACTATCAGAAGTACTATGTATTGCTGGGATACCCTCCTGTTCTACCTGCAGTAATACTGGTGTCTCTTCTGTCTCTTTCTGTGGGGTTCCTGAAAGTAATTGTTCTGAGTTCTGCCCTTCCCACGCCCTCTCCTGACTCTCTGTGGCTCAGAGGGTAAGGGGAGAGGGGGCCACAGAGAGGCAGGAGAGGGCATGGGAAGGGCAGAACTCAGAACAATTACTTTCAGGAACCCCATGGGGAGAAGCAGGCGAGGCACCAGTATTACTCCTGGTAGAACAATAAGGTATCCCAGCAATACACAGTACTTCTGACATGACTACTAAAATGACTCCCATCTTTAACCTCTCTAAATTGAGATTATCCCCAGAGGAGTTGTCAGTATTACGTAAAGGTCTCTCTTTTGTTTCAACTTCTAGAACCATTATGTTTTTATCAAAATAGAAATGTGAGCATTCTTTAGAAAGATTCGTTTGATTCATGTATTTGGTAATGAAGGACCACCACTTCAAACAGATACTACGGGCCTGAGGCCACGCCCACTTTTTCACCTCCATCACATACTGTGACAAATGAGATATTGTTTTTGGAGAAAATGGTAATGAGAGATAATGAAGCACTCAGTAAAGGCCTAGATACATCAAATACAATCTCACTTACAACGAGAATATAGCCATTAAAGATCTGAAAAAAAATTCCCAATTTGTTATAAAGGCTGCAGACAAAGGCGACAAGATTGTCATTCAGGGTGTATCTGACTATCGGAATGAGATCTTAACTCAAATGAAACTTGATATAAAAAGATTAGCAAAGATCCTACAAGGGAGCACCAGGTTCTGATAGCCAATGCAATCAAAGAGGGTCTAGAACAAGGGTTCATCAGCCGGAGTGAATATTTGTTCTTGGACAAAGAACTTCCAAGAATTCCTGTAATATTTACCTTGCCTAAGGTCCACAAGAGGCTGTACAAACCACCAAGAAGACATATTGTCTCAGGGTGTGGTTCCATCTTAGACTCCTTATGCCAACATTTAGAATCTATTTTTAAAACCATTTGTGTCCTGTACTCCTTCATACATCAGAGATACTATAAATTTCATCAGCATGGTTGAGGGCATGTCGTTCAATGTTTCCACTGACCTCTTGGTCACGATGGATATACAATTGCTATATAAGAGTATTCCTCAAGCAGATGTCCTTAAAGTAGTTTTGGAATTTATTGACACATTGGAATGTCCGGTGTGGGTACCCACTTGGTTCCTAGTGGACCTGCTGGAAATAGTAATGACCAAGAATTTCTTCCAGTTGGATTCCTGTTTCTATTTTCAAACCAAGGGGGCATAATGGGAGCAGAATTTGCTCCAGACTTAGCAAATCTGTACATGGCCAATTATAAGAAACAGAAAATATTTTATAATGAGAACCCTTTGGCTGAGAAAATACTGACATGGCATAGGTACATTAATGATGTCTTTTTTATCTAGGTAGGTACTTTAGCACAATTGCAACAGGTCCTTGAATGGCTTAATTCAGATCAAAAGACATATAGTTTACAATGGAACAGAGGAACAACAACATTCCCTTTTTTAGATTTAAGAGTTGTAGTGGAAGACTACAAGATCTTCATGTCGCTTTACAGGAAACCTACTGAAAAGAACTCGCCAATGTACTACACTAGTTATCATCCTAGGTCCTCAGAGATATTCTGCCAATTTCTGCGCATTCATAAGAATTGTTCCAGGAGACAAGATTAATTTAGAGAGTCATAAATACTCATAGATAAACTTATAGAAATAGGCTATCCTAGAAGACTTGTCAAACAAGCTAGAAAAAGGGCTTGGTACAGTCATAAGGAGTTTCTTCTTGAACCACACAATAAAGACACAAAGATGGATAGGATTTTTTGTGTTACCACTTTCTGTCCAGAGATTAATGAACTAAAGAAGATTATAAGTAGACACTGGGTGTCCTGGAAGGGCAGCTTACAATCAATAAACCACCTTTGTTTTCCTTCAAACTGTGTAAGAAATTGAGAGATGTCCTAATAAGGACAGCATTACCCTTATCATGTAAAACCACGTTGAATACATTATGAGGTCTCCCAGCAGTAACGGAACACTTTAAATGTGGTCACTGCCTGGCATGCAAGTTCTCTTGTAACACAAATGCCTTGACTTATTATAAGTGGATGTTACTCTGCCTGGCTTCACCAACTGCAATACACAAGATGTGATTTATTCAATTTGGTATCCATGCTGACTCATCTGTATTGGGCAGACTACACAAAAGGTGAAGTGCAGAAATCTACAGCACAGGAGGAAAATAAAGTGTGAGACAACCGGAGCCTCAATAGTGGATCACTCACAAAGACAACAACTTAACAGTGAGGATTTGAAATGGCAATCAGTGGAGCATATTACCCTGGGACCATGTGGAGGGGACAAGGCTAGTCTGCTCTCCAGGAGAGAACTATTTTTGATTGGTAAATGCTGATCAGCGACCGGGGGTTTGAATACCCTTAAATATTGGCAACAGGCCTCCTTATCATGACATTGTATTTTTATCCGATATCATTGAATAAGGGAATTTGGGCATTTAGCAACATGCACTGTAACTTACTATCATTATTGTGCCAACAAGATGCTGCATGCAAATATGACAGTGTATTTTCAGCCAATATCATTTAATAATGTTATATTTTTAACAGGAAGCCACTAGTTACATGTAATGCAATCTAAAATCATTTCAGTGCTTACAGGATGCTGTATGCATTTTTTTTCTTTCATTTTCTTTCATTTATGACACAAAAGCCTTGACAAAACTTTTAGTTGCTTTTTTTAATCATGGTATTTACTCTTTTTTTTTTACATTGATGCTACTCATCACTTTACAATTCTCTTTCTACAAGTGTTTTTCATTTCTTGCAGCAGTGAATTTATGTTCTGTCACAATCTAGGAGTTTAGTGGCTCTCTGATTACTATACACTATGCCCGTTTCTTTCGAGATCAAGCTTAGCACTGCTTGACATTTATGTAGAAGAAAACGGTGGTTGAATGGTTAATCCCACATACCGACGCTACTATCTGACATAAGCTTAAGTGACATATTTAGGTAGACAGAAGCCTCGTGCTGCGGGCTTTAACCTTGGTCTCTGGCTGAGCACAGTTGTTTGGTACCCGTCTTGTTTGAAATTCAGCTTCAGTAGGTAGTGGTCGAGTTCTGTGTTTTAACTTTATAGGCAGAATATGTGAAGCTACTTTACTAATCACTTTTCCATTGTTTGAATCATTGCACAATAGCTGTCTTTGATTTCTACCATATTTTTTGATGGTGAGCTTCTTTCTGTTTTTATGAGCCAGGCATATTGATTGTAGCTCACCTGGGTGTCACTCATACGGGAACAGCAGTTTTACAAGCCAATTGGACACGACCGCTTTTCACTTTATGAATGCCGGGTTCTTTTGGATGGTCATCCACCAGTTACTTGAAAAAAAACTGCAGAATGCGAGGGTGTGCTTAATAGGATACTCACATGGAGAATGGAGATACTTGCATGTTTGGTTTGGTTACCATTGGCACACTAGTTTTCTGTGGCTTGTGTAAGTGTTTTTAAATTCTACAAACAAAAGAAGTAGGGCTGCATGATTTGGAACTTGAGAGGCCCTCGTTGAAGGTGGTAGTAAACGTTAAGATAATGGCGTTGTGGAGGATTTATGGGTCAAGTATCATTTTACTTCAATAAATCTCACATACTAACCTGGTTTAGTCGAGATATACGAACCATTGATGCGTCTCTTCAGAGATATAATAGGTCCATTTGAAATCATTGGTTGGCTAAGGTTTCTGGGATTTTGGGGTTTTAAGATGAACATGAGTGTTGCATCAATGAATCTATACAACAAAAAGTCTTCTGTTTCATTTCATTTCTAGTATTCAGGAGAAGCCCCCATAACCATGATAATCCAAGGAGAGAAGGGAAGAGTAACAAAATACCCACTGTTAAAATACGTTTTTAGTGCCATTTTGAAGGGAGGTTGAATACACTTATTCCTTGGATTTCTCATACTTGATATTTTGTTTGCTTTAAGGTGTCTCCTCAATATTGGCTGTCCTGATGATGGTCCTGCACTGATTAGTCAGTTACTGGGGTCGAAACGTTGATAGAACTCATAAATGTGGACTGGTTTTTAATCTTGAATGTGGATAGGGATATCCGATGTACAGATATTCCATACAATATCACACCATCCCTTTAATTCAAAAGGTATATGTTGTATATATAGCACAAGTGCACTTTTTTCACCTTGTCACTTTGCACTGCACCGTCACTGTGCAGGAGCACCTGTAACATTATGCTATTATGATATTCTGGTTTTGAAATTGTTTTTTGAATATAAAAATAAAACTGCCTTTAACCCCTTAGCTGCTGGGCCGTTTCCCCCCCCCCAGTGCTGAGCCCTTTTTTGGCTATTTGGGGTAGTTCACGCTTAGGCCTTCATAACTTTTTGTGCACATAAGCTATCCACGCCAAATTTGCATCCTTTTTTTCCAACATCCTAGGGATTCTAATGGTACCCAGAGTTTGTGGTTTCCCCTGGAGGAGACCAAGAAATTAGCCAAAATACAGTGAAAATTTCGTTTTTTCCCCCCAAAATAAGGGAAGAAAGGGCTGCCGAAGAAGGCTTGTGGTTTTTTCCCTGAAAATGCCATCAACAAAGGGTTTCTGGTGCTGAAATCACCATCTTCCCACCTTTCAGGAACGGGCAGACTTGAATCAGAAAACCACATTTTTCAACACAAATTTGGCATTTTACTGGGACATACCCCATTTTTACTATTTTTGGTGATTTCAGCCTCCTTCCAGTTACACCAGAAAATAACAGCTGAAATAAAAAATATTGAAATTGAGCTGAAAACAACAGCCATTTTTCTTTATGTTTTACTCTGTAATTTTGACCTGTGATGTCAGATTTTTTAAAGCAATATACCGTTATGTCTGCTTGACTCTTCTGGTTGCGGGGATATAAAGGGCTTGTAGGTTCATCCAGAACCCTAGGTACCCAGAGCCAATAAATGAGCTGCACCCTGCATTTGGTTTTCATTATATACTGGGTATACAGCAATTAATTTGCTGAAATATGAAGAGTGAAAAATAGGTATCAAGAAAACCTTTGCATTTCCAAAATGGGCTCAAGATAAGGTTTTTAGGAGCAGTGTTTTTTTTGCACATATCTGAATTCCGGGGTGCCCATACTAGCATGTGAATTGCAGGGCATTTCTCAAATAGACCTTTTTTTTACACACTCTCTTATATTTGGAAGGAAAAAATGCAGAGAAAGATAAGGGGCAGTAAAAATTGTTTTGCTATTCTATGTTCTCCCAGGTCTCCGGACTAAAAATGATACCTCACTTGTGTGGGTAGGCCTAGCGCCCGCGATAGGAAATGCCCCAAAACACAACGTGGACACATCCAATTTTTTGACAGAAAACACAGCTGTTTTTGCCAAAGTGCCTGCCTGTACATTTTGGCCTCTAGCTCAGCCGGCACCTAGGGAAACCTACCAAACCTGTGCATTTTTTAAAACTAGAGACCTAGGGGAATCCAAGATGGGGTGACTTGTGGGGCTCTGACCAGGTTCTGTTACCCAGAATCCTTTGCAAACCTCAAAAAGTGGCAAAAAAACATGTTTTCCTCACATTTCGGTGACAGAAAGTTCTGGAGTCTGAGAGGAGCCACAAATTTCCTTCCACCCAGCGTTCCCCCAAGTCTCCCGATAAAAATGATACCTCACTTGTGTGGGTAGGCCTAGCGCCCGCGACAGGAAATGCCCCAAAACACAACGTGGACACATCCAATTTTTTGACAGAAAACACAGCTGTTTTTTCCAAAGTGCCTGCCTGTACATTTTGGCCTCTAGCTCAGCCGGCACCTAGGGAAACCTACCAAACCTGTGCATTTTCGAAAACTAGAGACCTAGGGGAATCCAAGATGGGGTGACTTGTGGGGCTCTGACCAGGTTCTGTTACCCAGAATCCTTTGCAAACCTCAAAAAGTGGCTAAAAAAACAAGTTTTCCTCACATTTCGGTGACAGAAAGTTCTGGAATCTGAGAGGAGCCACAAATTTCCTTCCACCCAGCGTTCCTCCAAGTCTCCCGATAAAAATGATACCTCACTTGTGTGGGTAGGCCTAGCGCCCGTGACAGGAAATGCCCAAAACACAACGTGGACACATCCCATTTTTTGACAGAAAACACAGCTGTTTTTTCCAAAGTGCCTGCATGTACATTTTGGCCTCTAGCTCAGCCGGCACCTAGGGAAACCTACCAAACCTGTACATTTTTTAAAACTAGAGACCTAGGGGAATCTAAGATGGGGTGACTTGTGGGGCTCTGACCAAGTTCTGTTACCCAGAATCCTTTGCAAACCTCAAAAAGTGGCTAAAAAAACAAGTTTTCCTCACATTTCGGTTACTGAAAGTTCTGGAATCTGAGAGGAGCCACAAATTTCCTTCCACCCAGCGTTCCCCCAAGTCTCCTGATAAAAATGATACCTCACTTGTTTGGGTAGGCCTAGCGCCCGCAACAGGAATGGATCACACAAGGGTCAATGGTAGTCCTTGCTTGAGGTCTACTGTTAACCCTGGAGTGATTCATTCCTGAAGCAGGCACTAGGCGCAGGCACACAAGTGGGGTTGTGTTTTTATCAGGGCAAGTGGGGAAACACTGGGTGGTAGGAATTTTGAGGATCCCTGCAGATCCCTGGACTTCTGCTCATTGGAATGCAAGGAAAATGTGTTTTTTAAGCACATTTTGTGATTTCAAGGGGATTCTGGGTGAAGGAAAACTGGTGAGAGCCACGCAAGTCCTGCACCCTTGGACTCCCCTGGTACTAGTTTGTTAAAATTAACCCACCACTCACACTGGTTGGTTTTAGCACCTCCAGAAATTATGGTTTCAAAGCATGATTATTTATCAAAGTATCTGAATATTGAAACCAAGCCTTCTGAAGGTGGGCCATAAAGCCGCGTCCAGGCACCAACCTCTTTATGGTCCATTCACACGCCATTCATGCACAACAAACAACCCTTTCATATCGCCAGCCACGGGCCCAATCCAACCAATCACTGCACTCACATTAACTTACCGCTGCCAGACAAGGGCCCATCACATTCACACGCCACAGAACGGAGTAAGTTTGACTACATTTTACCACCTGTCAAGTAACTGCCTCCTTCTTCCTTAAGGCTCAGGAAGACATGTTTTTCATGCGCCTTTAACGCACTCACTGTGCTAAATCCAACTCCTTCCAGTTTGTGGATGCAAGTTGGGGGTGTCCGAGTATGACGTACAAAGCGATTCCTCGAACTGAGTGAGCATATCTACCTTTGAAACTAAGGGAGACATGCTGGGGATTTCTCATGATGTTCCCTAAAGAGAAGGTCATAGGCTATGAAAAAGGGTAGTGTTTGGTACATAGGGGAGTCCATGAGAACGTAGCATATGTCCCAGCCAACATTATGTGCAGTGATGTGACTATAATGCACTTATACAGCAAACTGAACATCTACTAAGTTCTGATGGAAGATGAACATGCAAAGCAGGTCAAACACTGACCTATACAAGTCATTCTCCTTCAGTGCTGGGATGGCACCAATGGGTTTGAATCCATAGGTGTAGATGATGTACATCTGTACTACCATTACTATCTGCCTTCTACCTGTGCAATAACCCTGTGAAGAAACTCCTACCATAAGCTTTCCTTACCCATCCATGTTCTCATCAGAGTCCTGGCTAATCCTGTATAATAGCCAAGTGAACCTATACTAGTTTTTGGAAGCAAGTTGGGGGTTTCCAAGTATGCCCTACAAAGTGATTCCTCGAACTGAGAGAGCATATCTACCGTTGAAAGTAAGGTAGACATGCAGGCGAAGAAAGGGTACTCCGTGGCAATGTGGCAAATGTTCTGTCCACTAGTATATGCAGTAGGGGGAATATAATGCATGTTAATTGAACAGAACACCGACCACGCCAAAAGGAAGTCCATGATGAAGTAAAATTCTGTGGCTCCTTGCCTAACGAAGCAGTGGCCCATGGATGTTCGGTATCCATGCACTGCCACTGAAAGGATTACCCAACGGCAGCTCAACCTCAGTCGATTTCCCAGAACTTTGATTTAGTATGATACAACGTAAAGCAAGTAGGGATACAGAGGCCTGGTTGTGATGGACACTGGGGACAGTAATACCGACTCTCCTGCCGCTTTCCATGCTTCGAGCACACTTTACAGCGACAACATGGACGATCCTTTTTGGGTGTTTTAGGAATGCGATCAGCAAAGTGTCGCTCCTGCAGCCTTGCCACATCCTCCAGAACATATGAGGTGGAGGCTGCTGCTTCTTCTGTAACAGCAGTGAGGCTTTCTATTACAGACAACTGGAAGTCAAGGAAAGTCATGAGTCTTCCTGTGGTTGTCTGACGGTAAACAACATACGCATTATATGTTGCCATCTGAATCAGGTGGGTAAACAGTTTCTTGTACCAAGTGCGAGTTTTACGACACGCATTGTATGGTTGAAGAACCTGGTCGTTCTTGTCCACTCCGCCCATGTACTTATTGTAATCAAGTATACAGATGGGCTTGTGGACTTCGGCCATCTGACCCCAAACCGTGATGGGAGAAGTGCTCTCATCATGAATTGTAGTGAGCACGTCTACATCAC
Organism: Pleurodeles waltl; assembly: GCF_031143425.1. Taxonomy (NCBI): domain Eukaryota; kingdom Metazoa; phylum Chordata; class Amphibia; order Caudata; family Salamandridae; genus Pleurodeles; species Pleurodeles waltl. The sequence goes on from NC_090439.1 coordinate 1,035,599,448, forward strand.
GCCTATCTAGGAACTTGACTGCGAGCAGTTCGTTAGAACGCAATGCAGTACTCTGGGATTTCTGGAGCTTCTTGCAAACAAGTTCCCGCGGGAATCCTTTGCGGTTACAACGAACTGTACCGCAGGCCACAGTGCCAACTTTGTAGAGCTCACTGAACAGCTCTACTCCTGTATAGAAATTGTCCACATAAAGGTTATAACCTTTGTGAAGAAGTGGCTGGACAAGTTCCCATACAATCTTACCTGTGACCCCAAACGCGGGAGGGCAACCTACAGGGTTTAGGGTAGAATCCTTCCCTGTATACACTCTCAAGCTGTACACATAGCCAGTAGAGCTCTCACACAGCATGTACAGCTTTATGCCATAGCGAGCTCTTTTGCTCGCAATGTACTGTCTGAAAAGCAGCCGTCCTTTGTACAGGATCAAGGACTCATCGCCTGCTAAATTCTTTCCAGGAGTATAGATCTCTGGAAACCTGACAGAGAAATGTTCCACGACAGGCCGAATTTTGAACAACCTGTCATGATCTGGATGGTCCTGGGGCAATGCAGCAGAATTGTCATTGAAATGCAGCATGCGCTGCAGTAGCAAAAAACGATCTCTGCTCATGTATGGTGCGAAGATGGGAGTTACCCAAACCGTGCGAGTCGTCCAGTAGGACTGCAAGGTGGATTTCTGCACTAACCCCATTTTGAGCGTAAGGCCCAAAAATATCTTCAACTCCGCCAGCGAAGTGGGAGTCCACTGGCGTGCCCTAGAACGGGGCCCTCAGAAATTGGTCTGCACGCAAATTTGTTTGCTGCACAACTTTCTGAAGGAAGTCAACATCCCAAAATAGATAGATGTAGTTGACTGGCAAAAAGTTAGCTGTATCGACTTTACATCCAGCGTCACCACTAATAGGTGGAATTTGGGGCTGATCCAAACAGGGGGGCTGCCAAGAGAGCACTCTCCCTGTGCTTGCGGCAGCAAGCACGTGCTCTCTGGGTTCGGCTAACCCAATGTGGTCCCGCTGCCCAGAATGTGCTTGCGAAGGGACAGCACGGATGTCGTCATTGTCTCCTTCAGACTCACTGGAAGAGGTGTCGTCGGATGGGACTCCACCGACTGAAAAATCACTCCCAGAATCTGCCCCATTGTCCTCTCCCTCAGATGCTGTCTCAGCGTCTGCTGTCTCAGTCTCTGAGCCTACATCAGAACTGTCCTCCAGAACCCGAGTTAGGGCTTGATCAGCAGTCATCCAACGAGACGCCATCTCAGCAACTGGCTAAACTGTCCCTCTAAATTACTATCCTACGTAGAAGGCAGATAGTCACAAAATTGCTTGTGGGTATGTTTGTTGTGTACAATAGGAAATGTCGTCACCTTACCTTCGCTTCTTCTCCAATTCTGCAGATTCTCTGAAAACACTGAAAAAAACAAAAAAAGAATGTATTACTTCACCTTACCACACACCCTGTGCAACAGTAATTTTTGGTGCTCTGCCTCCCATTACCTCCTCTTCTAATTCCCTCAGTACTACCCAGCAAAAGTGCCACTCATATCTCCATAGTCCCCCTGGCATTACATTTGTTTTAAAGCGCAGGTAACGCTCGCCTTTACTAATCCACTCAGCTAAATACATATAAATGTATCTCCTTTGCAGCAGGACAATAAACCATCTGCGCTACTTTATGGCAACTGCCACTACAGAAAAGACATGCATGCATGCATATATATATATATAATAATATATATATATATATATATATATGTTTAGAAACAAAGTGGTTGAAGGGTTGCTGGGCGGCACACTCCACTGCCGGTGCCCAGTGACAGAGAAGACCAATCTAGAAATTATGTAATGCCGAAAAATTTCACCGCACTCCACGAGGTACAAATAAACGTGTATTTTATTGCAGTCAATAACCACCAACGTGTTTCAACTCACCAAGGAGTCTTGATCACGGTCCTCGTGGAGTGCGGTGAAATTGTTCACCATTATAAAACAACACACAAAAGAAAAACAAGCATTTACAATGCAATGGGTCTCGCATCTGCTTGAGTTAGAGCTATTAGCGTTATAAACTCCTAACCCAACTTTTCTTGCCACATAAATTGATAATTGAAAGTTAAACTCTTTCACATAAGAGAGACGATTCACAGCGCCACGGCCACCATGAGCATCAGGTGAAGAGATACACAAAAGGAAAAGAAGTTCGCTTGCAGTTAAACGTAACAGCAAAAGTGCAATTAGCCATGTACCAGGGGCGATGGCCAAGGCGGTAACAAAACCTCCCCAAGGAGGGACAAAGGTAAACCATTTTCCAATGTAATCAAAGGATTTTTGAAGGGGAAGCCCATGAACGAGTGGTAGTGATGGGCGTGAGGTGGGCGTTGTTAGAAGCCCAGATACACACCAACAAGTCAGAAAAGCAGCGCATGGGCGCTGCAATGCTTGACCTTAAAAAAAAAATATATATATATATATATATATATATTTATATATACATATATATGAGAGAGAGAGAGAGAGAGAGAGAGAAAACAAGACACTCATGTCACAAACTGTTTTTTTTTTCATACATGTGTGCTTGCCCTTGGCAAAGCACACATGTATAAAAAAAAAATGGACCCATTGATGGTCACCCTAAGGGCTGACCACCAACAATTTGTTTTTTTTTCCTGTTTTTACCCTGGGGGGCGATCGGCCCCCCCAGGCAAAACTACACGGTTTTTTTTGCCCCTGGGGTCGGCCCGTGTTCTAAGGGCCGACCCCGCCATTTTGTTTTCATTTTTTTTGTTTATTTTAAAAACGTTTTTTAAATTGTGGGGGGCGCGATCGCCCCCCAAAACAGTGGGAATAAATAAAAAATGCCCGGGGGGGGGACGGCCCTTTTACAAGGGGGCCGACCCCCCCAAAGAAGATCCCTGGTGCCTAGGGGCGTTTCCTGGCCATGGATCGCAGCCGTGCTGCGATCCATGGCCAAGAAACGGTGCCAGGGAGGCATCGATGGAAAGGGGAGAGCCTCCCCTTTCCATCAATGCCTCCCTGGCATCTGGGGAGGCCGTTTTGGCCTTTTTTTCCCCACCGGAGAAAAAGAGAACGCTTACCTGCTTCTCTTCTTCTCCGATGGGGAAAAACTGTGACGTCAGCGCACCTCACGGCGCGCTGACGTCACAAGGGGGCGAGAGGGGGGCGGGATGGAGACTCGGAAGTTCTTCCGCGTCTCCGACGGGGGTAAAAAATAAATAAAAAATCCTCCGGTGCAAACCGGAGGATTTTTAACCCCCTCCCTGGTGTCGCCCACTGGTCGTGACCCGCACCAGGGAGGGAGTGTGGGCGTCGGCCAGTGGCCGACACCCGCAGTAAAAAGGTTAACGTTGAAGAATTTCTAAAATAAAATAGTGGCCATGGAAGTCAAGAGCTACACTTCCCCCTTGGGGACCATTTGCGTCTGATAGTGTGTTCATTCACTCAGACATTTTCTTAAATAGCTAAACTGATGGAGAAGAAAGTCATACAAGAAAGTTGTGGATTGTATAATTGGAGTCAATTGGCGTTTCCCAAAAGAGGGATAGGCAAGGAGAGAAAAATCATATCCTCCCAGATGGAGGTGTATTTAAAAAAGAGTGACTTTATGAATCTTCTCGCAACACCAATTTGGACAGTGGCCAGCACTTTTCTGTGTACAATACTGCTTGTCAGGGACCAGTACATCCACATCTCTCCAAGATGACTTGAAGCTGTGATCAGCTAAAGCAAACTTGCAACTGTCACTGCTCTGAAAAAATCCTTCTACTCATTCAAACAGCACATGGCAAGCCTACCTGATGGCTAATTATGGACTGGCTGACTGCTCAATATGATTGGTGTGATCTTATCCAACAACACCAAAGACAATCTATAACCAGTAGAAACCTAGACATGGGAGATGGTACTCAGAGGGTAAAAACAAGGCCATGTCCCAACAGCTATGATTGCACTCCATTGACTTCCAGTCAAACTGCAGGAAGAATTTAAAGGTTTATCGACCGTACACAAATGAATTTGGAACTAGGAACATGCAGAAGTGAGTCCACACAGAAACCTCGATTCAGCAATCAAAGTGTTCACTTTGCCAAGATCAAAATAAGGTTCTAGATCACTAGGAGTCCAGGGGCCAATGAACTGCGATTCAAAGTCTAGTAGTGACAAAGGCACAGTTGAAGTATCGTCTCTTGCATAGAGTGGTAAATCAATGATGAATCAATCATACGGCTGAGATTGAAGACTGCCCGAAGCAGCAACAAATAACATTGGATGCTGAAATTCCCACTACAGATGATTCACACTATCCATATCCACCTCACATGCAAAACCCCTCCTGCAAATTGGCTACAGATTTTTGTTTATGAACAACAGTATGATGACTGACCATACCACTGAAAACCAACTGCCAGACTTTACGAAGAGGAACACTCGATGAGTGAATGCTTGAATATACATAATGATTATATTGCTTACTGATAATTGCATTACACCAAGTCCTGCTCCCTTGCTTTAATTCATTACATGTGAGGCAGTCCCACCTCATGAGACCCAATATCAAGCTCTGCAATAAAAACTCCCACCCTCCACCCCACCTGTGTGTCTCGCGCTTGGAAACTTAACACAACATTGTTGCTCTATTCCAGGAGTGTGAGAGGATGTATGAATTAAAGTGAGGGAGTAGGACTTGCCAAAATGCAATTACCAGTAAGTTATATGAGCATTACGTCTGCATCCCATCCTCACTTTACTTCATTACATGTGAGATAAATCAAGCAGAAACATCATGGACAAATGTAGTTAAATTAAACAAAGAACATAACTTCTACTGCTTCATAGCGGAAAGGACCTTGTAACCCAATATACCATCTAATTGAGTGTTTCCTGAAAGCCTGTAATGTTTTACATATGTGGAAGAGGTAACCCAAGTAACAGCCCTACATATTTCAGCAATTGAAGTTTCTTGCAATTCAGCCATCAAGGATAACATGCTCTGAGTAGACCTACCCTAAATACCCTCTGGCGTCTTCTGACCTACCAAATTATAAGCTATAGCAGTAAGATATCTAGCCAATCTACTTAAAGAGCAGTTGATGTCAAACATAAGACCGACCATCTGAATGAATGAATCCGACCCATGCTGAATTACTTCTCCCCCTCGCGCAACACCTTGCTTCTTTGGCATTCAGAGGGAAGCAAAGAGATCCCAAACTGCCTAGCCCCACTTCTGACTCTGAAAGTGACTGGATGAAAAGAAAAATACTGAGAGGAAGTAATCTGCCTGTGAAGAGTGTCTCCTCTCTCATGGGCTATCCCTTGAATGTGTATGTCAAGGAAATCAAGAATATTTGTGCCCACAAAAAAATCCTTCGAGCAACCCTCATCAAGGCTTGAGACCTGGTGCCTCCCAGCCTCTTTATATATAGGCCTTGGCTGTCATGTTGTTTGTATGAACCAACACTGCTCTGCCCTTGATCCAATGCGAGAAGAATTTGAGTACTAACGTCACAGCCTCCTGATCCCTACAGCTCAGTGATTTTTGTTTCTCCTGGAGCATCCATACATGTTGAAGCTGATGCTCTGCAGACCAGTCCCCGTGCTCGGAGAGGATGGCATCTGTTGAGAGGAGAACTGGTCAACAACATGCCTTTTTGAGTACGCAGTCCATTAACCACCATACCAGACTCTTTCATACTTGAGACAAGAATGGAATATATGTTGTCAAATCCAGACACTCCAGAGACCAGTGTTGGAGGATCCATGTCACAGGACTGTTCAGCTGAAACCACACTCACAGAACTAAAAAGACTGTAGAGGCCAAATCTCCTTGTACCTCCAACCATGAGAGAACTGGAGGAACTTCTTGAGAAAGAAAATCATTGCTGTGAGTCTGAACCAATTGAACCCTGCTTTGTGTCAGAGTAACTAAGCCTCGGTCTGTATGGAACCTTGCTCCAATAAAGTCCAGATCTTGAGAGGGAACCACATTTCACTAATACTAATTCATCAGACACACATGGACTTGAAGAACTGAGGATACTCTTGATATACTTAAAAGCAAAAGCTCTTGTGACAAGCCTGAACAAACCAGTCCTCAAGTTTCAGATATAAGAAAATCTCTTCTACTTGCAGGAAAGCCAGAAGCAGAGCCAGAACCTTTGTAAAAACCCTTTGAGAAGAATTTGACTCAAAGGGAAGGACCCTGAACTCGTACTACTTGTGGCCAACTGCAATCCTAGGAAACTTCTGGTAAGGCTTCTGATTTGAAACATGAAGGTACTAATTCTGTAGATCTACAGATGCAAAATAATCTCCTGGATTAACTAGAAGGATGATAGCCTGGACTGTCACCATGCAAAAATGAATTCTCTCTTTTCCTGAATTCAACCATTTCAAGTCTAGCACTGGTTGAAATGATCCGGAGACTTTTTGCACCAAGAACAGAATGGGAGTTTATTCATTCTCCCCTCTCCCCTCTGTACCACAGCCCTTTGCACATCAGAGAGTCCGCCCCTTCCAAAAGGGTTTGTCGCTTAAGCTCTTGCCTTGGAAGATGAGTTATGATGACTCCTGTATCTGGAAGGAAACATGAAAATACTATGGCATAACCATTTCTTATCACCCTCAACACCTTCTTGTCTGTGGCCATTTGCTCCCAAATGTGAAAAAAAAAATTGTGCAGCCACTTTGAAAGTGTCTTGCTTCAGAAAGTACTTTTTGGGCTGGTATCTCTTTCTCTTGTAGGATGATTACCTGAATTCCTTTTTGGGAGATGATTTGACAGAGAAAGACCAACATTTATCTGAACTCGATTTCCCCTTAAAAGGCATGCCATGCTTTCAATCTATAAATGCTTTGGAAATCATTGCAACTTACTGTTCTCCAAAACGCATACCCCCTTTTAAAGGAATCTTCATGAGCATTGACTTATCAGCTGCCTCAGTCTTCCAATCTCTCAACCACAGAATCTGGGCCCGATTAAGACTTCGGCAGATGGAGAAGCCTGTCCACTGAAGCCCCGACTGGTAGGTTGCTGCCAGTGCGTCCACCTCCCAATCTGGCCCATTAGGAGTTTCCCGCTGGGTCAGTGGGAAACAGTCAACAGCATTGTCGCTGGCTCATAATAGAGCAGGTGACAATGCTGTAGTGCATACGGTGCACCAGTACCCCTCACAAAGTTCACTGTCTGCAAAGCAGACAGTGAACTTTGTGACATGGCTGGCCAGTGGGGCCCCTACACTGCCCATACCAACTGCCTGGGCAGTGCACGGCCCCCCTGGAACCCCTGCACCCCGTCTCTGCCAGCCGTTTCATCGCAGTGCTACCTCCATGAAATCGCTGGCAGAGAAGGGAGTCGTAATCCCCAGATTAGGACGGCCAGCACGGCCACACCGTTGTGCCGGCAAAAAGTGGCGGTGCTAATAGACCGACCGCAGCACTACAGCCACGGTCGTAATGTGGCGGTCGGACTGCCTCATTGGCAGCGATCACACTGCCACCACGACCCTGTCGGTCTTATGGCCGCCAGGGTCGTAATGAGGGCCTCTGTCTTGCTGCTATGGGAGAACCTGATGAGACTGCAGTACTATGCAGCACATCCGATGAAATGTCTGTCAAGTGTTGAGATTGCTGCTCCATTGGCACTAAAAGCTCTGAACAATTGTAACCCTCCTGAATTGCCATGGCCAGCTTATCGAAGTCTTTTACTAAAGACTGCCCTGTATAACCTGAGTAAGTGCCAGTTTTAAGTGCTGAATTCAGAGTAGTAAGTGACCTTTTCATTGCTCAATCCACCTTCTTAGCTGACACATCAGAGTGATTCTGTAACAAACTGAGCTAGGAACTACAGCCCCAGCCGCTTGGGAGCCATGCCAACAACACTGCGTGATTTCTGTTCTGCATAGCAGCTCTGTACAGCTGCCATCGGGGTGGTACCCATCTGTCCAAACTGCTCCACATCCCGCCAAGCAACCAAAATAAACCATCCATAAGACAAAAGCTGACAAAGCTGACTAGGCCCTGCCACCTCCAGCAGCCTGGTAAGTGACTTCAGTGATGAAAAAGCATTGGAGAAATGGTTGGGTAGGTGGTGGGGTTTTGGGAAGCTTGAAACTCTTATGTGGCAGGTTCATCTCATGCAATGAAGTGAAACGAGAGAGGGACGTGGCAGTAATTATAATTACTATATTTATATAGCACACTTTACATTTGCCTGGTCTCTAGGCGCTGATAGTAGGTGTTAGTTAATTCTGAATTCAGTTGTACTCATGGTATTGTGCTAGTGGCCTTTTTCTTTCTCACAATTAACACATATAAACTAAGCTTACACTAACCTAGGTTTCACCAGTGTCACAATATAGCACATGATGATCATTGCTCTTCTTCTTGTTCTAAATAAATTGTGAGATTTGCACTAATAACTAGAGATTGTTCCCAGAGACTTTCCCTCACCAAACCCGACCATGGACATTTCAACCGTCCCAGGCAAGTGACAAACAATGTATCATTTTAAATGCATGAACACACTGTGAGACTGTCTAAAAAAACTATGTATCACTACCATGAGAGAATCTCTGAATGTATTCTGTAGTAAATTGTTGGTACTTGTTCCATATAGGTGCATGTCGTTAATACTTTTGCCTGAAGTCCTATAAAAGGACATGAAGAATTCTTTTAAGTGAGACCCTTATCCCTCACCTTTAGAAGGCAAATCTATGCTGGATTTCACTTAGAACTGTATTGAGTCTGCTGTAACAGTGATCTATATAGTTTGCTGCTAAATTTTCTTATGGCATGCATAATGTAATTGTCTATTAACTTGTTATATAAAGCTTTGAAATGACAATTCTTTTCTGTCATTTTTAGAAGCATCTGGTATTGATATTGACTTAATTCAAACAAAGATGGGATCCAATTGGGGAGACCAAAGTCCTTATATGGCCTTCACGACTCCAGGTCCTAGCTGTTGGTGTGCTCGATGAACTGGATATTAGGATACGTTTGTGTACTGACATATCACTTAAAGTATGAGTGGAGGCGCTGAGGAACACAACTGTGACCATCAGTTTACATACAAGTCTCTACAGAGGTTGCATTAGTTCACTGAGCTATCTTAACACATGCAAGCTGTAGACAGTTAAAATGAACTAAACCCAGACATGAATTGTTCCCTCACATCTCCTCTACCAAACATCTCTACAACCGTGTCGAACTTACCAACAATCACAGACTTCAGAAAGGGACCTTCCAGACCTACAATGAGAGCACTTCTAGCACAATTCGTGACCAACTATACACATATCAGTATTATTCCCATAGCATGCACAGCTTGTGGAATGGTGGAACATCAGCAAATTTGTAAGATATAAAACATGAATAAAAACTCATGCAGGTGAGTGAAGAGCACTTTGCAGATTGAGGCCCTGATTTATACTTTACAACACTAAACTGCGCTGATGCAGTCCAGCGTCAAAAGGTATTCCACCGGCTAGCGCCAATCCCAGACGCCGGCCTGGCATCTTATTCATGGAATGGCGCAATCCGGCTCAAGGGTGGGCCAACGTCATGGAGAATGACGTTAGCTGGGTGGGGGTGACGGTATGAGAGTAGTGGGGTAGCCCTAAGAAATTACACTAGGCTGGTTAAAGTAAAAAAAGATTACTCTAACCAGCCAAGCATCATTTATTGACGCTAAACTTACCATACCTCCTGACTCCTGTCTTATAAAAGACAGGAGTCATGCCCACTACCCCAATGGCCAACACAGGGGACAAGGGTCCCCTGGGCATGACCATTGCACCCAGTGACATGTATCGGTGTCCATTTCAGGGCCCCCATGACACTTTTAAGAAAATACAGAAATACTTACTTCTACTTACCTATCCTTACCTGGGATAGTGTACCCCAATCCTCCGCTGTCCCTCTGGTGTGGGTGGGGGCGTCCTTGGGGCCTGGGGAGGGCACCTGTGGGCTTAGCCCATGGTGTTCCACCATGGAAATATGCCCACAGGTCCCCTAACGCCTGCCCTGACTCAGGCATTAAATAATGGCGCTAAGCAAGCATAGTGCCATTATTTGGACCAGCCTCATTTTTGCACAGGATGATAAATAAGGCACTAGGGCCTTAGAGTAATTGTTTGCCCAGGAACATCTACCTTGCATCTCATTGACGCAAGGTAGTTTTCCGCAGGCACAAAATTACTTTAACTTCAATATTTTGGCGTTAGACATGTCTAGCACCAAAATATAAATATGGAGTTGAGTTTGCGCTGAATTAGCGTAAAAAAATATTATGCTTATTCAGTGCAAACAGAGTATAAATATGCCCCTGCGTGCACCCCGGGACCCTCAAAAGGCACTGTTTTTACCTCTGTCATAGGAGAGATATCTCGGGCACTAAGCCCCAATGCGCGAGATGTAATTATAATTATTATTTTTAGCAAATTGACTTTTTAAAGCATGTTCACCGAGACATGATTGTCAAAATCCTTTGTAGAGAAATATCTCAGTGACGTGCTGTAAATAAATTGAAGTATTATTAAGCAGTCAACATAAGTCGCCTAAAGAAATATGAGCCTTTTTTAATTAGCCCCTTGAATGAAAATAAATGTCTCATTATTCTTAAACATGTCAAGCTGAGAACGTTATTGAACTATCACGAAATAATGGAATTCATAATAGGAAGAACATAACAGTAGATTGAAGAATGCATAAGCTTATTAGCTGCTCAACATCAATATGCATGCCCATATGGGCCCTGCTTGTGAAGAAATATACGTTGTAGGATGTGCAACTGCAAAATAGAGATAACATTGCTAAACGTATTTATTGCTCCCGTGTTTAATTATGTTTTTCAAAATTAAACTATACAATGTCAGGTTTGCAAACTTCTGACATACCAAACACACTGTTGAGCGCGAGCAAACCGTGGAAATTATTATTATTATGAATTAATAAAAATGGAATAGCACTGGAATCTTATCTGGTAAATAATATTTAGCAAACACCCCAGGTCAGGAAATGTGCTGTTAATTTGGGAGTGTCTAAAATGCGCCACTGACACCTCTGTCTTTTTCCCACAGTTCAGGATTTTCCGTATTTCGCACATTATTTATTATCAGCTGCATGATGTACAGATTTTAACTAAAACACTTGTTTCTAGATGAAATCAATCAAAAGTGACTAAAAATGCATGACAAGTGCTGCCACATAGTAGAAGGCTCTTCACAAATGTTGACCGGCCATCTTTCAGTTGCTCAATGTTGTACTTCGGTGTTAAACTGTATTGTTTTAAATGGTAAACCTAATAAAACACCCCTCCTCTTCTCCCCCCTGCCCTACTCTCTCCTCCTCTCTCTTGCACTCTCCTCTAATCTCCTCTTAGAAATTGGGTTATTGGTTGACTGGGGTGTAAACCTTAGTCAAACAGCAACCACAATCAGGTTGTCAGGCAATTAACCTTTGCTCACCTTCTGGTAGCTTGGCACAAAGCAGTCAGGCATAACTTAGAGGCTGTGCGTAAAATATTTGTGCAACACTTAAAGCAGCAAAACAGCGAAAACATCACTCAAAAGATTCCACACCATGTTAGAAAAATAGTGCAGACTTTAATAAATTAAACAAGATCAAAACGACAAAAATCTAATAAGTAGAACTTGAGGCATTGATTTTCAAAGGTTTGAAGTAAAAATCGCGCTGTGAAGCATAAAGCCCTAAAATGGGTTGTCTGATCATGCTGGACCAGAACAAAGTCAAAAGTTCAGGAAAACACAAGGGATTGCGACCCGGCTACTGAGATCCAGTTAGGCCTGCTCAACAAAAGAACCTTACTCTGAGGTTGTAGATTGTTGCGTAGATTCGTGTCGAAGATGCGTTGCACAGAACTAGCGATGCGCCAGTTCTGAGCTGCGGTGAGGCTGCAGTGCAAGACCTCAAAGATAGGCCCTTGAAGTGCTTGAGCTCCTGCCCTTCCTGCCCTGGCTCACAGCTCACTACAGGGGGCATGCAGCCTTTTGTGGGGGGGGAGGACAAAGCCTATTCAGGTGTAAGTGAGGCTGGGTCAAGATTCTCCTTCCCATCCTCTCAGGACGCACCCATCAAGTCACACCTAAGCTTCCATTGTGTGTGGCTGTCTCAGGGAAAACATTAAGCCCAGCTGCCACCCACCCCAGACAAGTGATCCGAGTCAGGCAGTAGGCACCAAATGACTAAAGTAAGAAAATGCCAATTTACTTTGGGAGTTTTTCATTACCAGTACATGTAAAACGTAAAGGTACATTTCCAGTCTTTTAAATACATTGCACCTTGCCCTCTAGGTTGTCTGCGGCCGAACTTAGGGGTGACATACGTATATAAAAAGGGAAGGTTTGGGCCTGGCAACAGGATTATTCTGCCAGGTCAACACTGTAAAACTTCTCAAACAGGCTGTGAAATGGCAGGCCTGTGACATGGTTAAAGGTCTACTTATGTGGGTGGCACAACAGTGCTGCAGGCCCACAAGTAGAATTTAGTTTACATGCCCTAGGCACATGTATTGTACTTTACTAGGGACTTATAAGTAAATTAAATATGCTAACTGGGGGTGAACCAATGTTGTCATGTATAGGGGAGCGAGCGCAAGAACTGGTTAGCAGTGGTAAATTGCGCAGAGTCCGAATACACACAAAACAAGGACAGAAAAGTGAAGGATGTAGGTGAAAGGTTGGAGGGAAGAACACCCTAAGGCTGTCAGGTCCAACATCTATCAGCAAAATTGTTAGGTTGAACAGTAGAGGTGAAAGTAAACACCCATGTCTAGTTTTGCTGTATTCTGAGTCTTTAGATATGATCTTTCTGCTGTTGTAGTAGTCTTTAAAGCCATTGTTAATATCTACTTGCATGTATGCCCTCTAGATTTCAAACTGCTGTAACTAGTGCATGTGCCTTAGCCATCTTGACTAGCCAGACAAAGAGTTGACCTGCTTTGTTGTTTTTGCTTTTTTCCACTATGTATTCTTTCTAATGGGCAGGTCTGTGTCTGTCTATTAAAGCTACACATTATTTTCTCATTTAGGTTAACTGTGTTCATGCTTTCGTGAGCTTGACTGCAGCTCTATTTAGGAGTTTCAATTCTCTGATATCTTTTGTGGCTTTCTATTCCAGCAGTGTTTTACTCCATGCGTAATTCCTATGTAACCTAACAGAATACTGCCTTTTGAGTCTGCATCTTTTGCAAAATAGTGCTTATCGGAGTTCTAAGAGGTTCACAATAAACTGTGAGTGCAGATGCCAGGATGGCATGACTGTTTTGTCAAGGTATAGATTATACACTTTAATCTATAACATTTGAACTGTACCAGGTATAGACACCATTCAAAGACTTATTTTTATGTTGAACAGCAATCCAATCTAGTGGTATGGACCGAATGAGGCGTGAACGAGGTGGGAGACTTCTGTCTCCTTGTGGTTACAGAGCCTGCTTCAAATGGATGTTAATGTTAGATGTGGGAAGATGCTAGTGATTTCTCAGTTCACTCCACTAAACACACACAGCCCTCAGCGCCCATGTTTAGTGTGGCAGAAGACTTTCACCACCTTGAAAATTCCCTGACAGGTGGCATTTAGGCCCTGTTTGCGGGGCCTGATTACAGCAGGGCACACAGGAACCACTAAAAAAGTGGGAGGAGTTGCTCAAGGAACTTTTATTCCATTAGTTAGGGAGTACCCATTAGTCACCTCCACTCACTAGCTGTTGCCAACCAAAAATGTAACACCCTGAGGTACCATCTTTTTGGAACTGTGGAAGAAGAGAAGAGGGCTGGATGTGCTTTTTGTGACCTGACAGGAGCTCTGAAAGACTGAACCTGCTACCCCTTGCACCCAGAATGAAGAAGTGGACCCCAAGGGTATGTTGGCTGACCTATGTGACTACAAGGGTACCACAACCTCCGGTCAGCGGATCAGTGGCGACTAGACTCAGACTGTGCATTGCTGTTGGCCCCTGCCTGACACCCTGAGAGTCTCCATATGCCTTTCATTGAGATCCTGGCTGTCTTAGAAGTGCACTCCTGTGGTTGTTGGAGAATTTAAAGAATGTTCAGAAAACTTTGAAAACTTTTAGTCCAGAGCTTCAAGGGGACCTGCCACGAAAGGCATCTGACCAACAATTACACAGCACTTACTTGAATTTCAGCTTCCTCTTGCTCCAAGCTCCATGAAGCTCTGACAAAAATAGACTTTAGTCCCATTCTGCATTAGGTCTTTCAAAATTCTCAGCAAGAAATCTTCAAAGATCAATCGCTCCAGCAGGCCCTGTTTCAAGTATCCAGGCTTTGGCTCCATGGAGGAGAATACAATTTCAGTGGACACACGCTTAGGGAGAATTTATCTTCATAGAAACTTGGAAACTCTATCGAACTTTTTGACTTTGAGACTTTCACTGGGACCAATCCAATTTTTGAGTGTGACAAGTGCTCCATCGCCTTCGCCTCAAATCACACCTAGTTCCAGGTCTAGATTATCATAGTTGCTTTGCACTTTTTGGCGCTATTTCTATGCAAAAGTTCAGAAAATCGTATCTCCTGTTCCCTTATTGGATTTTTGTTCCTTTGGTGCAATTACATTAACTGTCACTCTATTTTTTCAAATTTGGATTGAGATTTTTAGTTTTTATTATTATTGAAGTTGGTACTTCATACGGAGTTGACACACTGGCCTAACAGCCTCTCTGCTCTGAGCCAGAGCTATTATGTGTTTAAGCTCTGGCTAATTTAGTGACTTTCAGGGTTCATGCTAAGAGTTTTTTATATGTTCACCACAACATTCTGTAAAAGCTATAATAACCCCTCGGGTGCCTTGGACGTAACGTTTACGTCCTTGGCAGCGCCGCTTGGGTGCTGAGGATGTAACCATTACATCCTGGAAGGAGCCCTCGGGGAGAAGCGCTAGCACAGGTGAGGTATCATTTTTACCGGGAGACTGAGGGGAACGTTGGGTGGTAGGGAATTTGTCCCGGTGTGGTGATCCCACACAGAAATGTGGGGAAAAAGTGATTTTGTTAGCTAAATTTGAGGTTTGCTGAGGATTCTGGGTATGAAAACACTGGAGGATCCACGCAAGTCACACCCCCCTGGACTCCCTCAGGTGTCAAGTTTTCAGAAATGTTTGGGTTTGGTAGGTTTCCCTATATGGCTGCTGAGCCCAGGGCTAAAAACTTAGGTGGCCCCGCAAAAACTGGTAGTTTTGTATTTTATCATTTTGATGTGTCCATGTGCCCACATAGTGTTTTGGGGCATTTCCTTTTGCTGGCACTATGCCTACCCACACAAGTGAGGTATCATTTTCATAGGGAGATTTGGGGAAACACTGGGTGGAAGGACATTTGTGGATCCTCTCAGATTCCGGAACTTTCTGTCAATGAAATGTGAGGAAAAGGTGTTTTTTTGGTCACATTTTGAGGTTTGCAAAAGATTCTGGATAACGGAACCTGGTAAGAGCCCCACAAGACACCCCATCTTGGATTACCCTAGGTGTCTATTTTAAAAAAATGCACAGGTTTGGTAGGTTTCCCGAGGTGCCGGCTTAGCTAGAGGCCAAAATCCACAGCTAGACACTTTCCAAAAAACACATCAGATTTCAATGTAAAAATGAATGTGTCCATGTTGCGTTTCCTGTCACAGATATTAGGCCTACCCTACCTAAGTGAGATACCATTTTTATCGGGAGACTTGGGGGAACACAGAGTAGAAGAACAAGTGTTATTGCCTCTTTTCTTTCTCTACATCTTTTACTTCCAAATGTAAGACAGTGTTTAAAAAAGACGTCTATTTGAGAAATGTTCTGTAATTCACATGCTAGTATGGGGACCCCGGAATTCGGAAATGTGCAAATAACCACTGCTTCTCAACACCTTATCTTGTGCCCATTTTGGAAATACCAAGGTTTCCTTTATACCAATTTTTCACTCTTTATATTTCACCGAATGAATTACTGTATACCCGGTATAGAATGAAAACCCATTGCAAGGTGCAGCTCCTTTATTGGCTCTGGGTACCTAGGGATCTTGATGAAACTACATGCCCTATGGATCCTTGCAACCAGAAGAGTCCAGCAGACGTAACGGTATATTGCTTTCGAAAATCTGACATGGCAGAAAAAGGTTACAGAGTAAAACGTGGAGAGAAATGGCTGTTTTTTTTCACCTCAATTTCATTTTTTTAATTTTAGCTGCTATTTTCTAGTAGGAAAACCTTGTAGGATCTACACAAATGACCCCTTTATGAATTCCTATTTCTGTCTAATTTTCAGAAAGGTTTAGCTTCCCAGGATCCAGCACTGGTTTCATACCCATTTCTGTCACTAACTGGAAGGAGGCTAAAAGCACATAAAATAGTAAAAATGGGTTATGTCCCAGTAAAATGCCAAACTTGTGTTGAAACATTTGGTTTTCTGATTCAAGTCTGCCTGTTCCTGAAAGGTGGGAGGATGGTGATTTTAGCACCGTAAACCCTTTATTGATGTCATTTACAAGGAAAAAATCACAAGCCTTCTTCTGCAGCCCTTTTTCCTCATTTTTTTTTTAAATGTCATTGTTGCTGTATTTTGGCTAATTTCTTGGTCTTCTTCAGGGGAACCCACAAACTCTTGGTGCCTCTAGAATCCTAAGGGTGTTGGAAAAAAAGGACACAAATTTGGCTTGGGTAGCTTATGTGGACAAAACGTTACAAGGCCCTAAGCGCAAACTGCCCCAAATAGCCAAAAAAAGGCCTGGCACCTGAGGGGGAAAAGGCCTGGCAGCGAAGGGGTTAAAGTAAAAAACACATCAATGTATCAATGTTATTAGTAGGTTAAAAGGCAATGAATCAGATAAATTAGACAAAAAATAATTATATCTCGCCTTCCAAAGTAGTATAGAGGAAATGTTTAAAAGAAGAACCTTTTAGTGTGAACGGAGTTAGGGATGACCATTCCCTCTGCTTCCTTTTATTTGGTTTAAAGCCTACTGCTGTGGTTCAGCTTGCACTAGGCAGTGCCAGGCTGGCCATTTATTCCATGAGGCATGTCCTGAGGGCTGGAGAAATGGGAGGTCGTACTTGGAGGCACCTCTGTTCTTTCTCCTGATCCCTGAGTTTAACTGCAGCAGAGCCTTCACGTGACAGAGAGAGGAGGAAATAAAAGGAGAATGATCAGAGTGGGATAATAGCGAGTGAGAGAGAGAGTCAGAGAGTGCCTGAGTGGAAAGAGATAGGAGGAAGGGAGCGGTGTGGTTTTGGTACCCAGTCTAGCCCTGCAGGGCTGCTACTGTGGTATACTGCATCAAAAGATCACATTCCCAAACGCCATCATGTTTATGCGGCTTTCTTGATCACAAGCATCCCGTGGCCACCCTGGATGTGTCTTCATAGCATTAGGCTCCTGATACAATTAAAATATAGGGGGTCATTATGACCCCGGCGGACGACGGTAAAATGTAGAAAAGCACTGCCAACAGGCAGGTGGTACTTTTCTCCATATGATGACATTGGGGGTTTGGCTCAAGCCAAACCGCCAATGTACCACACCATCCACCAAAGCGGTAATGAACGCCGGGCTCTAGACTTCAGTATCCAGCCAGGCGGCCGTCGCTAGCCCGCCCGCAGGATTATGGCCCTGGCTACCGCCATAGTTTTCGTGGCAACCTTGCCGTAAAAAAAAACATGACGGTAGGCACCATGTCACTGATGGTGGCCTTCCTCACCCCCTCTCCAGGTTTCCCCCCAACCCTCTCCCTGTCCAGTCCCCCCCACTACATACATGCACCTTCATTCACCAAAGTACACATGCATGCACACACTCATACCCACATTCAACCATTAATGCATACAGCCATTGACACACACATCCACACAAACTGACATACATAAATAAACACATGCATGCACACAACAGACATGCACTCACACATCCATACTCGCACACATAGACAACACGCATCACTCACCTGCAAACACGCAAGCACGCACAGATATATACACACCCCCACACACACAAAACACCTCCCTCCCGTTTCGCAGCACCAAACTTACCTGATGTCAGGGGGTCCTCCAGCAGGAGACGGGACGTTGCCCTGCTGCCAGCAGCAGCGGCCACCAGCAGAACACTGCCAGGCCGTATCATGTGTCATGATACGGTCTGTGGTGGTGTACTGGCGTGGCGCTGCTGCTGGCAGCAGCGCCCTCTTACCACCATCTGCCGGCATGACCACAGCCATATTTCCGCCATCCTTCTGGCGGAAATCCAGCAATGGTCATAATCTGGCTGATGGCTGGTAGCCACGGCAATGGTCTTTTGGCGGCCGTCGCCACGGCGGTAGGCGGTTTGTACCGCCAATGTTGTAATGAGGGACATAATTCCTTAGCTCTCAATTCCCATTTTTTCCACAAGAGACCTCAAACGTCCATCATAATAGACATGAAAACGGCCTTCCAAATGGGTCCCATAAGCATTTTCGGCAGTTTGAAACATGTGGTCTCGTACAAAAGGATTTTAGGGTTGTAGCCTCTGCAACTTACAGAATCACGCAGTTTACAACAGCAACATGCCTTTTTGCTGTATACAAAGGATTTTCTGACTCATAGAAGGAGTTTTGAAAGCAATTATGAGGTGCAACTGGAGAGGGCATGAAAGGGCATACCCTATACAAACTGGAAATCCCAATGGAAGGTATCAATGATTTGAAATAGCATCGCAAACCTTTGATCAAAATGCTGACACCTCAGAGGGAGGAATGTGATTAAAAAATGTGAACGTGTCCCTGTGGACTAGCTTCCTCTTTGTAAATCATGCCAAGCAGCTTCACGGGTAGCAAATAGTTGTTCAGGAGACTGCTGCATCTTACCCTTGGTGTCTTCCCAAATGGGCGAACTCTTTATAAAGCATCAGCTGTCCCAGTGGTGGTCAAATGGTACTTATATATTTCAGTTTGGGAAAGCAAATTCAACAGTGGTGTTCTACTGTCCTTTGTAGACCAACATGCCTGCATTGGCAGCCACCGACAAGGAATAGTTATTTCTTTTCTATTCAGTAGACAGGCCGTTTTATGACCCTCCCAAAATGCAGGTGATGTTCAAGATCTAGGCTGATGAAACCGAGGTAATGTTCAATATATCTGAACATGAGGGTAATGCTAGCAAAATAGTGTCAAAGGTTTTCGTTATCACTCAGGACTAGATGGATGCTCGTTGTCTGAACTTGGAGAATGGCCTGAGCTGGTAGTGATTAATATGGTACACGCAAACTAAATCTGGTACATTACCAATTCCAAGATAGGGGAGAGTTGTGAAGCTTTAAACAATAAAATCAACATGCTTGGGATCTTCTTGAACAATAAGATATTGCTGGGTAGGCACATTTAGCTAAGAGTTATCTTCTGAAACTAATGAGGTGTATCATCACCCTTCTTGAGGAAAATCAGGAAGCCACATGAGATATATGAAGGTACAAATTACTCAAATGTTTTGCCATTTATATAGGACCTTCTAGAGGTAATATTAGTAAATTGCAGGTGCTATTTAATATGGCATTTATGGATTTAAAGGATTTTCCATATAGAAGTCATGCTGGTCACATTTGAAGAAATTAGCTTTAGCTTCCAAGTAATAATCAAAGGAAAACTTTGAAAGGACACCTTTGAGGGATCTTGGGTGCAGTAAGGCTATGTGGTTTGCTCTCTTTGGTAGTATACCGCCTTATAAATATGAAGATGTAATATAAATAGGGGTGTCTCACTCCACACATTTATGTGAGTTACACCTGGATATCCCGGCCTGAATTTCAAAGCATTCTTTATGAGAAGGTCTATTATTACGGTCTTAAGTGAACAAGTACACATGTAGTTCCAGGTGAACATCTTTGTTAATGATGGACATGTGAGTAAGGAACTCTTGCTCCTGCAACACATAAAACGGGGAAAAGACACAACTGTTCGAAGAAAACGCCTCGAACAATGTTAAAAAGTAAAACTGCTTGTAAGCGGCAATTTTTCCGAATGTTCTTCCTAATTCAATACAAGAAAACTCGGAATCAGGAGGAAGCATCGACCCTGCGAAATAATGTGCCCTGCAGCATCAACTTTTACTGCCCAGAAACTGAGCAGCTCAGAAGAACGCCCCTTTGTGGGAGATGGCAGCTACATTCTTGTACTGGATCATTGGCAGCAGCATTTAATGGTGTGTGATAGTCAGAGTTGTATGTAATATGTGGCGTTTGTTTTGGGCCTTTTCCCATGTGTGCGTGCTGCACATGGCAGTATTCAGTGATGAAGGGATCCTATTTTGCAGTGCATCTTTACATGTGCATTCCAACTTCTGTATCACGGCAAAGGGCCATTCATTTGCCTGCTTTTTTCACAACTGGACTGTCATTTGCCCCATATTTATGTCTAGGTGATATAGCACATTACATATTACACTCATGCTCTGTTCCCAGATATACTTACACGGATCATAGTATCTTACATGATGGGAATGGCAATGGGTTTGTGGCAATTACAATCTCCAGTGGTTGTATCCTCTACCTTAGTTCTGCTTGCCAATACAGCTATGATAATAGATGCAGAGAATTTAGCTCCTCAATATTTTCAGAGTTTCAATCTATCAGAGAACACAGTAATTTTGTTAGCGGAGTACCGGTGAGTTCAGATAGAAGTGCATGTGGGTGCACATTGCACGGAGACTTTACTGGGTAGAGGACAGATTTGTGTCTGAAGTGACGCCGTTGTGGTGATGCACACTAGGAGTGAGCTCATCCAGTTAAACTTGAGCAGCAGCATCAGATCTTGTAAACTAAAGTCAGAACAAGGTAGCATTTTGTGCACTGATGATCTAAGGCTTTATGGAAGGCTGTGTACGTATGTGCTCATGCACAGTGCACTGGGGAGTACATTGCCTATGATGAAGCAGAAAAAGAAAGACTAACAAATATTCATTTATCATGTAACAAAATCGTATAAGGTAGTGTGATTTTAGCAAAGAAAAATAATGTATGTGGGAAATTGTGCCCACGAGGTAGTTCGCCATTATTATAAACAAGCTTAATTAATCATGAAGAATTGACAAATGTAGTAATCCGTCATAATTGCAAATGTATTCTATGATTTTCTTGTTGAAACTGTTATATGCTTAGCTTAAATTTAGCAGAGGCTTTGGCCTAGTTGCCTGGTCTCAAATTTAACTGCGTGGGTTTTCACTTGTATTAACAAAAACTATTTTTTTTTACTTTAAGGTTGTATTTTTCCAGTAGAAATGACTAATACACTTATCTCAAGGTTTCGTGCTAGGCTAGTTTCATCCCCTTTGAAGCAAGGTCAGTTTTTGCAGGTGCAGACAATAAAGTCTCTGATACAGAAATAATTGGCAAACTTTGTTGCAACTTGTGTTCCAAGGCTCCAGGGACACCTTATTCATAAATGAGTACTAAGAGAAAGACACTATTCATTGGTCAAAAGGAAGCCACCCTATGAACACTCCAATGGAAGACCCTGAAGAATTTGGAATGTTTCTTACTTAAACCCACCGGACAAAGAGAAGTCAGCCATTTTCCTTGATGCCATTTTGAAGCCTGATTCAAGACGCCATGTTAAATGACACTTTGATGCCTTTTCTCTGTCGCAGGAAAAGAGACTTTAAGAATTCTCACCCTAGAGACTTTAAACTTTAATTTTGCCCCGTCTTGTCCATGCAGTAAGATTTGCCCCATTTTCCTTACTGCCGCAAGGAAACTTGCTTTAACTTTGCCCCTTTGAAATCTGCCCCATGCTGATCGAACTGGTACCTGAAGGACGAAGACTTTTCCTTGAATGCTGATTGTTTTTGGTAAATATGAAAGGATAATTGTATTATGCATTGTGTTTTTCCTTCTTAGGTACCAACTGCTTATTTTGACAGGGCCCAAGCTAGAAGTTTTCTAAATCCATGTTGACTAAATTCGTTTTGCATGAAGCCCCACATGCCAATGCTAATTAGAGGTTAGTTGAGGTATTCATCTGATGCACCATGCTAAATTGAAATCTTGTTATGCTGACCGATGTATGCAATTAGTCAAATTCAGTTGCTTATATTAGTGATTTGCATTGCTATAACCGAGTGCATTATAATCCAGATATTGCGTTTCTTCCGTCGCTATGGACAGCTAGTAATGTTCGTATACGTATATCATTTGATTTTGAGACTTACTTATATTGTGCTAGCTTTGTTAATATAGGGAAATAAACTCATTAACCTTTAATAAACAGGTGTGGTTATTCATGACTGAAAGGTCATGTTGCATCAAAATACTGACTGTTATTGATTCCTAATGTGTTGTTTGATCCATTAATTGAGTATTGGGTATTGATTATAATGGTTATTGATTATTGATTCAAGTGATCCGACTATTCTTGGATGAGGAGAACCCAACTCGGTTAAAAAGTTCACCGACCATTGGCGTGTCCAAGTACAAGTAATTTATAAAGACTGGACGCGCTATCACCTATGAGCATTTAAAAGACACTAATAAAGAAATTTAGTTTCAAAGACAAGACTTTTTTTTACTGACATATGAAGTATTAATGGGCTCAATAGCACCACATTAAGAAAAAAACGTTTGAATTGGGTGTGCTGGCACACCCGATTTGCCAGTTAGTATATTGTTGCCCTATATGGTGATCAGTTATGCTAGAAAAATAGCCTTACCTAATTCAAAACTTATGTGCAAGATCGGTTGGTCCTAAGTTTCCAGTCTAAAAATTGCTGGGTATATGCTTATAACCTTTCCGGTCAGAACAAGCTTTAGCTCTGTGCCAAATTTAGTCAATAAACGCTTAATAAATGCAGATGGGACAAAGGATCAATCGCTAATAGCCAATTCTTGTTGTAAATATCATCCACATTTTGGATCAGTAAACAACAGTCATGATGAAGGAGGCGCTGACAGCCATAACAATACTGTAAATCACAATGTAAGGAGTTTTGCTTCTTTCCTGGCCCAGGCCATTCTTAGGGGTGGGTGGATCTCACAGACTTTCACTCTGAGGAATTCTGTGGAATGACATAAAAACTCTGTGAGATTCCACGAAGTTCTGCAAATGGGTATAAATATGCATTTCACACTGCTTGTGTTGCAATTTAGTGCCAGTAGCGGGAGAAGCACCGGAAAATCAGCGTGAATGACACCATGTGGTGCCCAGAAGCGTGTGGCCTTTTGTGCAGAAAATACATGCAAACAGCAGCAAATCTATTCAAGAAGCAGCCCTCTGACCATGACAGCTCACCACTGCTGCATTAGAAAATGGTGCTAGAGAACACCAATCCTTGCTCTCCCTCACATTTCAGGAGCCTCATAGGAAACAAATTCCAACACATGGCAAATGGCAGAATTTGGCTGGAACTCCACATTACAAGAGTAGTGTGCGGGTGCCAAATTCTATCTATTCTGTGGTCAGGGTAAAAAATCATGACCGCTCTTAGACATATTATCATTCCATTGGTGCAAAAGTATGATGATTCTGCAAGGGGCTTCCTTGTGGGATGCTGACAATAATATTGAAAGTTGTATTGCATCCTCTAGTCTTATACTGATTGTGAAGTCCTTGAGTGCTCAGAAGGCTTTATAGTTGCAAATGAGTGGGGGTGGTCTCATCATAGTGAATTGATTGCTAAGGAGACACTGTAAAAGTGACTAGAAGAGGGGTACTGTTTAAAGCTAGAGGCTCAGTAGCTCGAGTGAGACTATGCAGGTGCATGGGAGCCAACAGGACCCCAGGATGGTGGTTCAATAGTTCAAAAGAGACTATGAGGGTGCATGGGAGGAGAAGTGACCTCAGTATATTTCAGAAGACCTACATTTTTGACACAAGGGCACATTTAAACAAAGATCTATGAAGAACAGTGGCTCTCTTTCTGTTGTTTCTATGCTTTTGCAGCAAATTTTTAACACAAATCGTGCTTGTTAGACTTGACAGCCTTAGGGCGGCTACCCCTAACTTTTTGCCTGCCTCCCTCCATAGTTTTTTGCTGGTTTTAGGACTTTGCCACTGCTAAAGTGCTAACATGCAAATGCTCTCTCCCTGAAAACATGGTAAAGTTGGTTCCTACCCAATTGGCTTCTTTAATCTACTTGTAAGTCCTCAGTAAAGTGCACTACATTTGCCCAGGGCCTGAAGATCAAATGTTACTAGTGGGCCTGCAGCACTGATTGTGCCACCCACAAAGTTGCCCCTTAACCATGCCTCAGGCCTGCCATTGCAAGTCCTGTGGGTGCAGTTTCACTGACAATTCGACTTGGCATTTAAAGGTACTTGCCAAGCCTTAAACTCCCCTTTTTCTACATAAAAGTTACCCCTAAGTTTGACCCGGGGTAACACATATGGCAGGGTGCTATGTAGATAAAACGCAGGACATATACCTGTGTAGTTTATATGTCCTGGTAGTGTAGAACTCCTAAATTCGTTTTAAACTGCTGTGAGACCTGCTCCTTTCTTAACATTAGGGCTACCCTCATATAATGTTTGAGTGGTAGAGTCTGATCTGAAAGGAATAACAAGGTCATATTTAGTATGGCCAGAATGGTAATACAAAATCCTGCTGACTGGTGAAGCAGATTTAATATTACTATTTTAGAAATGCCACTTTTAGAAAGTGAGCATTTCTCTGCACTTAAATCTGTCTGTGCCTTACAATCCATGCCTGGCTAGGTTAGTTGACAGCTCCCTTGTGCATTTCACTCAGACAACCCCAAACACAGGATGCTCCGTCACACCTGCACACATCTGCATACGGAATGGGTCTTCCTGGGCTGGGAGGGTGGAGGGCCGACACTTACATTTGAAAGGACAGTGGCCTGCCCTCACACAATTGACTACCAAAACCCCTACTGGGACCCTGGCGGACAGGATGGAACTGAAAGGGGACCTGGTGCACTTCTAAGCCATTCTCTGAAGTCTCCCCCACTTCATAGGCACATTTGGATATTTAAACAGGGCCTCTGACCCTACCAACTCAGACACTTCTGGACAAGATACCACTGGTGAAGAAACTCTGAATCAAAACCAGCAACCTGCCAAGAGAAACTGTATGGCTGCCCAAAGGACTCGCCTGACTGTTTTTCTACAAAGGACTGCTGCCCTGCTGTTGCCCTGCTGCCTTGTTGCCCTCTGGCTTTGCTGAGAAGTGCTCTCAAAGGGCTTGGATAGAGCTTGACTCCTGTTCCTTGAAGTCTCAGGGCCAAAAAGACTTAATCCTGCAAAGAACTCCTTGTGCGGCGAAAATTTGATGCACAGCCTGCCAGAAATGATGCACAACCTGCATCGCGGTGAGAAAATCACCACACGCCAAACCGGAACGACGCAGCCCGGCTACCTGAGAGGAGATCGATGTAGCTCCAGCATTACGACTGGAACTTCAACGCACGACCCACTGGATCTACGCATAGGCAAGCCAGAATGACGTAGCCCGAGTTCCTGTGAGAAGAATCGATGCAGCGTCTGCTGTGTGACAGGAATTTCCCTGCATCTCCCACCGGATCGACGCAGCACCTGTGACTTCATCCTGCACTCCCAGGATTTCTCTGCATCATCCCTGGGGAGTCCAAATAGCTTGCAACCCGATGAGGATCCAAGTCTTTGTGCTGGAAATCGATGCAAGGCCCTGACTGCGTGGAAAAATATTGATGCATCGCCTGTGTGCGCCCGGAGAAACTGACGCACACCTCCCCGTTTTCCATGCATCTCCTCCTCTGCAACCCCTTGAGGATAATTTAGATGCAAACCAGGTACTTTGTGCTTGCATAAGACACTTTTTGCTTTTTCAAGACTATAGACTAAAGGCTCTTTTTATCATTTTCTAAAGTGATATTTCAATGTGTACTTATCAAATCTTGATCGTTTTGTCCTGCATTTAACCAGATAAATATTATATATTTTTCTAAACACTGTGTGGTGCATTTTTGTGGTGTTATACTGTGTTGTTGCATGATTTATTGCACAACTATTTTACACATTGCCTTCTAAGTTAGGCCTGAAGGCTCAGTGCCAAGCTACCAGAGGGTGGGCACAGGATAATTTGGATTGTGTGTGACTTACCCTGACCAGAGTGAGGGTCTTTGCTTGGGCATGGGGTAACCTGACTGCCAACCAAAGACCCCATTTCTAACAGTGCTTAGTTATGAAAAATAGAGGAATTTGGGGAATTTTGTGTAGCAAGTGTAATGTGAAATTCTTGAAAAATCACGTGAATTACACAGGCATGATTTATATTTTGTGTTGGCCTTCAAAATAGCAACCAGTGCAACTTCTAGTGTACACATAAAATTGAATCTTCACTCAGTTAATCTTGAGAACTTGTAATAGGTATTGGTCCATGGATCTCAAAGTGCATTTTGGACAATATCCCTCAAATGAGCAAATAAAGGAGTTAATCCAGCATTGTGATGGTTTTATGAATAAACACACAGACTTAATATAGTCCACATTTGTGCAGTGGTGCTCAGATCCAATGGCTCAACCAAAACACCAACATAATACAGCACAGTAACACAGAACACACTCTTAAAACAACAGACTACATTTACAAACAAAACATAACAATAAAAGTGCAACCACAATGCACTTACAATATAAAATAACACCTACAACAGCAAACATAAACGAAATCACAACAACAAAGCTGAGCACAACCTAACCCAACAGAGTTGCAATGCTTTATTGTGCTGTTCTGTGTTGGTATTAGGTTATTGTGTTATTATATTAGTGTGTTGTTTTATACAGCTCTGTTGTTGTACTGTTGTGTTGTTGTCTTGTGTTTTAATTGTGGTATATTGTATTTTTTTTAGAGTGTTGTATTGTGCTGTAGAGTGTTATTGGTTATACATACTGCTGTGCTGAGGGTTTATTGGTACACAGTTGTTATGCCATGTTGTCTTGTTATAGTGTATTGCTGCTGGCTATAGTAGTGCATCATTGCAATTTAAAATTGGCTTGTGATGCACTGTAGTCAGTATGCTTACATATGCATATTGTTGTTGCTTATTCCCTCTGCCACAAATCCTCTTGCATGATAAAGTGGTAAAATATGTATGTACCAAGCACTGCACTATTTATCACAAAGGAGAAAAGTCATGATATAGTACCAAGGAGACATGTACTTTGTGATCCAGCCACTTAAAATATTAAAATGAGTAAAGGTTGTGATAAATATAATTAAAGTGAACACCAAATCTGTATTTTGGCAGCTCATGGCAAGAGGTTTTAGCAACGGAAAAACAAGATGCTTGTGTAAGGTATAATTACACTACTGGGTCGACTTGAAAGGTGTGGGGATTTGCTGTATGTGTTGCTTTTTCAAGATCAACATTCCCCCTTTGCCTTGGAGGAGGGAAGGAGACAGACTGTGTCAGTAAAAAGCACCTCATCTTCAGTTTAGTAATGATCCTGGATACTTTCAAAATTAATTCTGTCTCAAATTACGCAATTGCTTTTACATGACTAAGGGCCTGATTACGATCTTGGCGAATGGAACACTCCGTCATAAACTTCATGGATATCCCATCCGCCTATTACAATCCCATTATATCCTATGGGGATCATAATACGGAAGACAGGATATCCTTCACTATTCCATTTGGCAAGATTGTAATCAGGCCCTAAATCAGCAAAATATATTTATGCCACACTAACTTGCCCAGCACAAAATAATTAAATTCTTTTACACGTAGATGCCTGAATGGAATTGTTGACATAGGTATTGGAAATCTGCTTCTGATTAAAATTAGAGATGATTAAATATAGTTAGGCAGAGGTTGTCCTGCTAAAAAACCTGATTTAATTGATTTGCTGCAAATATGGCAATATCATTACTAAGAGTGGGAGATTAACCTCCCAAAATTATGGATAATTTGTTAGTATCCTTAATTATGCAGATGATGCAGTTAATTTGGATGCCTGATATTTCAATTTAAAGATGAATAAAGTTAGTGTGAGTTGTGATACAACAAAGGCTTTTATCCTCATTTAGAGCCCAACAGGTAGCCAGCCAGCTCACAAGGAGGCTGGAGGTCTAGATCTCTGCAGTGCTTAATTTGTAAATATAAACGGGCCGGTGCCCAAAGCTCTCCTCTGAAACATGTGGCTGCTGCAATTAAATGTGTGAGCACTGAATCCAGAGGCATCCTAATCATGAAGCCATCTTGGGCCTCTTTAATACATTTACAGACACTCCCTGCCTCTTCAGCTCATTCTTGCATCTTTCTGCTTGCTCCCTTTTTGACGCTTTTTTGTTTTTCTCTTACTACACCTTTCCCATATGTGCCTTTTGCTCGCAGTAAATGCTTGAGGCAGAAGAATAAGTGCCGGCCCTCAAAGATAAGTGCCGGTGCCCCGCACCAGAAACCACAGGCTCAAACTAAGCACTGGATCTTTGGCTCTGACATAGGATCATCCATTAAATTTAGAGATCGTGCTGCCTGATGGGAGTGCTGCTTTGGAAAATGCATTTTTGTCACAGCTCATTCGTGAGCGGGCTTCCTTGCATGTTGGTCTGCTCAACATTTTATCAGGGATTTTTTCTGATACTTGATGGTCCCAACATGCAGGTAGTATTCTCCCAACTCTTTGGGACAATGTTTGTTTTCCTGCTTGTAAGACCCGGGCAGAGAAAATCAGTGGAGTAGACCCTGTCCAAAATAGGACAGAGCTACTACCACTGTGTCCTGGTAATCCTGTGGATGCATCCAAATTTCCATCTATTGGAACCCTTGTGTTCCCTGATCTATTATGAGGGGCGGGATACACAGGGTAGACTGAATGGAGCTTCCACACTGCCAAGACCTAATGCACCCTTTGTCTTTGGTGACAAAATAACAAAATATAAATGGAGCTTAGGAACGAATACCTTAGAAAAGCTTCAAAATATGATTGTCTGGATATGATAGGTTATAAAATACGCTCATTGGTAAGTCTAAGAATAAGGTGAATGTCTTAATTAAGGGCCCAGTGATGTTTAACCACTATGGTGATGGGATCCACAAGAAGTTATCATAATCAGGTATACAAAGTCCTGGGATCTTTAGCAACATGCAGATAGACCCCTCCTTTCAGGGTATGAGTCCGAACAGTGAAATACATAATCTTACTGACAATAATGACTCTTAGCAGCTAGGAACAGTATTTTTTAAGGGAAATATTTTTGAAGGAAGAGCTGAAAAGCTACAACCCCCTTTCATTGTTTATCCACAGTTGCTTTCTGCTCTGTGTCCTAACTTTCAAGTTGTCTGCTGGCACTAGCCGCAGGGGGTTCTGATGTCACAATTCAATTATCATAGGTTATGGCAGTAGACAAGCTATGGCATTCTTTTATGACAGATGCATTGTCATGTTACAACTGGATTACAGGAAGGAAATTGCCTTTGGCAATCAAAGACAGCATAAACCTTTAAACGTGGTAATAACCCTTTGGTCCTTAACCTTTATATTTGGTGAAAAATAGGTGTACATGCAGAAAATTGCGTTTCACATTTGAGCAGTAGCTTCTGTTTATTGTAGCATGGTCGGTACATTGATGAATACTTTGCAGCTAGAAAATCTTTATTCCAGCCACCGTGATGGGAGTGTACTTCTTCATTAACAAGCAACACAAACCTGACTTCAAATTATTTTCCAAAATACATTGTAATTGATTGTAGTGCACAATCCTGCAGTACAAATAAAGGTCCTTCCTCTAATTTTCATTATTGTTAATTTTTTTTTAGTAATGCCAGGCATTGAGTTTTTTCAAAATAATAATTTTTATTTTCTGTAGTTTAAGTGAAGACAAGGCTACCCTTTTTATCTGCTAATTTGTATTTTTCTACTTCCTTTTAGTTACTATTTTCTAATAGTTCCCTTTATAGTAAATGGTTTTGGGTCACACAATGTAAACATTTAAAATGTTCACGTCAACCTGAAATGCAGTAGTAATTAAAAGGAGTTCTCAGCATTTCTGCTTGTTTATGTCCTCCTTAAATTAAAGCGAAGTTGGATTATGTTATAGGGCCATATATACAAGGACGTAGCAATCGTAAATCTGAGACAACACTATTCTCGTAAATACAGCACATCCCTGCGTTTCAAAACTGGCACATGGTGGCGCTGCTTATTTTGGCACTGCGCTGCACCAGTTTCTTGTAAATCTGGCCCATAATTTGCAACATCACATATCTGAAAGCCTGCTAAATAGAATACCATTAAGGAGCGAGTACAGTTCAATGGGCTCATACGGGCTCATAGGGCCTTCTATCCGGCTGTTCATCAAATAGGGGGCCAATAGGATTACCCTTACCAGCGGGCAAAAACCTTTTGCTCCTCCAGTGCTTCTTTTGTGGTGGTCCACGAAGTAAAAAGAAGAAGCGGCTCGGCACCTTGTGGTGATAAAGATAGGAATGAACACCGATGATCAGTTCAATGAAGTTGGATCTTTATTGGCCACAGTCATCAACCGCTCTGACTGCTGTCTACAACTGTCCCCTCTGGAATGCCCCCCAAGGATCTCTCATTCCACATTCCATGTATAGCATGGAATATAGAATGTATGAGATCACCACAACATCTTTCTTCTCTATACAAAATGATAACAACTGAATATAAATGCATTTCAAAATACAGAAGTAAAAGCTTAATCGCAATATCTAGCAGGTTTTTTAATGATCCTGTTACTTCTGTGCCTTAATAGTTCTTCATTGTTTGCTTTCAAACCAGGTTTGCTTTTTGTTCACCGTGACTTCTAATCCAACTTTGCTCTTCAATAAAATCATGAGATCTCCCCCTAGTTTCACCATTGTAATCTCCCTTAATTTTCACTATTCTGCTTTTATTCCAATATTTGTGACCTTTGATGTGTACTGCATTTTTGGAAACAGCATCTACTCTCTCTGGACTTCTGAATATGGACAACCCCTTAGCCACATGAGTGGGATCTTTTACTCGTATCCAATCACCTCTATTAATTTGTGTTCTTTCTACCCGTGCATTGTGTTTTGTATCATAGTCATCTTTCATTTTATTTTAAAAACATCTGAACACGAGGTCTAATGATCTCATCTAAAGACTTAGCTTTATCGGCTTTGGCCTTAACTTCTCTAGACCAAGCAGGACACAGCTAGGGGGGCAAATATAGCTAGCTGCAGCGGCTCCTCCACTATGGCGGAGGAGCATCACCACCCCATCCAGCAGCAGCCGGGGATCAATGCGGATGACGGGGACAAGGGGAGTGCAGTGTGTACTCACCTCAGTGCGCATGTATGTTTGGCCTGCAGTCTCGGGCTGGCCAAACACACATGCACACTGTGCTCTCTCCAGCCCCGCACTGTGTTGCCGGGCTGGAGAGAAAAGTCACAGGCTCCTAGTCTGCCTGGGAGTGCCGTGGCAGGGTGCTCCAGACAATCCTAATGCAGCTCCGAGCAGCGTCAAGATTGGCAGCAGGGCAGGCTGGGAGCCTTTGCCTGGTGAGGGGATGGAGGAGCGGCGGCCTGGCATGCTGGTAAGTTTTTTTTAAAACTATTTTTATATTCCCCCCTACATGCCGCCCCGCCCCTTGTAGCCCCCGCAAGCTGCGACTGATAGATACGTTCAAGGCATCTCCTGTGTATCCACGTTCAGACAAAAATAATTTCTAAGAAAGAAACTACATGCATGCATTCTTGTCCTACATGGTATACCAATCTGAATATGGATGTTTGTGAGATTCCGAGCCAGATGTACAAAGCTATATTGCAGTCAAAAACGGCAAAACTTGCTCTTTGCAACTGCAGAATGGCCTTGTAGCATGTACCATCCCTATTTTGCGAGTCAGTGATTGAGACTCGCTATTAGTAAGGAGTGTTCCAAGGGTGTCCCTTTCTAATAGCGACTCGCAAGCCCATGTACGATTTTATTGTGACCGTGAATGTGGTTGCAAAATTATTGCAGTTATCACCAATTTCAAACTGGTAGAAACCCATTTACAAACAGGAAGGGATCCTCAAGCGAACCCCCTCCCTTTCATGAATGGGAGTGCCAACATTTCATTCAAAACGTTCAAAATGTATCATTTTTATTTGTGAAATGTTTTCCCGTTTTCCTTTAAGGAAAATGGGCTGCATTTAAAAAAAAAAAAAAGAAAAAAAAAACTGCCTTTTTTAAAAAAGCAGTCACAGACATGGTGGTCATCTGACCCCAGCAGGCTACTGTATGTGTGAGTATGTTGAGATCTGCTTCATGAATATTAATGAGGCATGTCCCTGGCAACCCATTTGGGAATCGCTTATAGTGTCTCAGACACTGATGTACATTTTGGGCCAGATGTATCAAAAATGTTGCATTCGAAAATGGTGCGAATTGCAAAATTCGACCGTTTGTGAATGCAAAAATGCCTTCCAAGACTTACGAAGGGCATTCCCAGTACAATTTCAAGGAATCGCTAAAATAGCAATTCCCTGAATTTGCGACTCCATTTAAGGAATCGCAAATTGTGATTCTCTAAATAGGAAATCACAAATAGAGAATTCCTATTTGCGATTTCCAAGGCACATGTATCATGCATTTCCTAAATGTGAATTGGGCATTTACGAAATGCAATTACGACCAAATCCAATTTGGTGGTAAGCATGTGCAATTTTAAAAAATGGTTTATAAATGCATTTTTAAAAACGACATGAAGCGCACATATGCCCCTAGGGCATGTGTGCGCTTCACATGTCCACAAATATTTTTTGGGGGTGCCTCAAAGGGGGCCCTAGGCCCCCAGCACCCTGGGGTTTGCATTACCTAATTTGCGAATTCCTAAGAGGAACCCTTCGCACCTATAAGGATGAATGGAGTCCCATTCCATAATTGCGATTTGGTAATAGCGAATGCGATTTTTAAGAAATCGCTATTACTGAATTGCAATTTTCATACATCCCATTTTGCATTTCTTAAATAGCGATGTTTTAAAAATCAGAATTTAGGAAATGCAAACCGGGACTTCGATACATTTGGCCCTTTGTTTTGTGGCTCACAATTTGCGATTTGCAAAAAATCACAAATTGCTAGTCACAAAAAAATGATTGCACATCTGGCCCTCCGTGCCCAATGTTAATAGGGAAGACTACAGTGCTATTGCATGTGCTTTATAATGTTGACGCATTCTATGTTTTGTGAACGCCTTATTTTTAAATGCTGTAATGTCTCTCTCTCTCTCTCTTTCTCTCTCTCTCTCTCTCTCTCTCTCTCTCTCTCTCTCTTTCTCTCAATATGTTAACTTCTCACCTGCTCTGGCTATTTATTGCTTTGTCTCTTTCTCTTTAATTTGGTCTTTGTCATGTTTTCATAAACTTCGAGATTTGCGCTTCCTCCTATTACAACCTTTAACCTCTGCACACATTGAACACCTATTTCATGAATGTTGACATTGCTCGTTTACAACACGTATGCCTACACGTTGAAACTGAGATTAGCTACGGGGGACTAGTTACTGATCAGTCAGTAATCTTCAATGTGTAAATAAAGCTGTGTCAGCCAGTCAGATTCATTCTCAGTCCAAATGGCGCACAGATACATAGAATTACCATTTCGAAGCCTACTGGGACATTCTTGTAACACAGCAATCTTGAAACCTACTTAACAGATTGCACCAGTCCTCCAAAAGAACTTCCTCTGAGTAAAGTTGTATATCCCTGCCAAATGCTGTGCACTTCCGTTCTGTAGCTCTTACTCTACCAGAGAACAAATAACCTTTTTGATTACTTCAGTATCTTTTCCCCTACTGATAGATACATTTAGGCCCATATTTATACTTTTTGACGCTAAACTGCGCTAACGCAGTTTAGCGTCAAAAAATTTAGCGCCGTCTAACGCCATTCTGAAGCGCCATGCGGGCGCCGTATTTATGGAATGGCGTTAGCCGGCGCTAGCAGACCGGCGCTGCCTGGTGTGCGTGGAAAAAAACCACGTAGACCAGGCAGCGCCGGCGTAGGGGGAAAATGGCGTTAGGGCGTCTTAAAATGGGGCAAGTCAGGTTGAGGCAAAAAAATCGCCTCAACCCGATTTGCGTCATTATTTTCGACACCCAGACGCCATTTAAATGACTCCTGTCTTAGTAAAGACAGGAGTCATGCCCCCTTGCCCAATGGCCATGCCCAGGGGACTTCTGTCCCCTGGGCATGGTCATTGGGCATAGTGGCATGTAGGGGGGCACAAATAAGGCCCCCCTATGCCACCCAATTTAAAAAAAAAAAAAAAAAAATTATACTTACCTGAACTTACCTGAATGTCCCTGGGGTGGGTCCCTCCATCCTTGGGTGTCCTCCTGGGGTGGGCAGGGGTGGCAGGGGGGGTCCTTGGGGGCAGGGGAGGGCACCTGTGGGCTCATTTTGAGCCCACAGGCCCCTTAACGCCTACCCTGACCCAGGCGTTAAATAGTGGCGCAAATGTGGGGTTTTTTGACCCGCCACCTCCCGGGCGTGATTTTTGCCCGGGAGTATAAATACGACGCATTTGCGTCGCCGTCATTTTTTTAGACGGGAACGCCTTCCTTGCATCTCATTAACGCAAGGAAGGCGTTCACGCAGAAAAATGACGCTATTTGCCCATACTTTGGCGCTAGACGCGTCTAACGCCAAAGTATAAATATGGCGTTCGTTTTGCGCCGAATTTGTGTCGAAAAAAACGACGCTAATTTGGCGCAAACGGAGTATAAATACGGGCCTTAATGTTGTTACATTAATTATCTTTATTGAGATAGTGGAAAGTACAACATATATTAAATGTCATCAACAATATTAAGTAAGAGTGTGTACACATAACACCTGCCCCACAGAAGCTGCTCATAATTATGGTATCCTCACAAATGTTTAACTGATGCACACGGGATCTATTCTCCTTTGCTCAGTAGCATTTGCAGAAACAAAGCTAATTATCCAAGAGTGGCATGCACAGATATGTTTTATAGAGTATTAGTCAGGTCTTGCAATACGCCTCAATTCTTAACCTGATTTGGGACCAGTGGAGAATATACATTAAATTCATAGTAACTAAAGTGCTTTGTTAAAGTTTGGCGGATGGGATACACCATCCAAAACATGGCAGATGTCCTTTCCACCATATAATACATTAAATGTGTCCTATGGCAGTTGTAATTCGACGTATAATTATCCCTCTCATGGTTCATCCCATCTGCCACATGCTAAACATGTCCCTTAGTCTGCATCATTAGTTCCGCATGATGGGTAGTTGGTCTTTCTCTAGCACTACTATTGAAGAAACAACAAAGGCAAACAATACAACAGTCTGATGGTTCAAAAGTGCTGCATTTCAAGATTGGCAATTTTTAGTAATGTATGTTTACT
Source organism: Pleurodeles waltl (assembly GCF_031143425.1). Classification (NCBI taxonomy): domain Eukaryota; kingdom Metazoa; phylum Chordata; class Amphibia; order Caudata; family Salamandridae; genus Pleurodeles; species Pleurodeles waltl. The sequence continues at coordinate 1,035,634,784 of NC_090439.1, forward strand.
GCTAATTCTTCTTAAGGGGTCATTTTCTGTTATTTCAAAATTCGAACCGTTAGGCCACCATGCTGATTGATGTGCTCAAGGATCTTTTCTTACTCCTGAAATCAAATTGTGCATCAGTTTTTTAAATATATCCCTGCTCGCCCTCTAGCAGTTCAATGATAGTGATGGAGCGTGATTAAAATCTAATAATTAACATGAGAAGCTTGCAATATAATGCTTAGTGAAATCGCATAGAAAATGTAAACGTTAACGCATGTGTATGAAATGTGTCCACGGGGAGTGGCCACCATTGAATTAGATGATTAATGAAATTGACTAATGATGGATTATTAATGTACTAATGTATGATTTTTCTGTATTAATATTAGGTAATATATATTAGAATTGCTAAATTAACAGTAGGCCTTAGTTAGCATGAGTCGGGCCTAGCTGCCTGGTTTCATATTAACTGCGTTTTCTAACGTGCGATGTAATGTTTCTTGAAGGACGTGAAGCTGTACTTTTCCAGGAGTTAGAGATGTGTGTGTAACCTTAGTAAATTTTCTCATGAGAACCCGACTTGCTCAAGGAGACATTCTTGTGGAGCGCAACAGTGTAATCCGCAACAGGTACAAGGTCATTTATACTAGGGAAGACAATGGGACTACTGACTTGAGTAACAAATGTCACTTATTCCTCACCTGACATTCTACCTGTTGGAGGCATCAAGCCCAGGAACCAATGAGCTGCGTGAGAACTGCCAAAAGTGGACAGCTCTAATGGGGTGACCGTTGGACTATTGGATGGAGATAATGATGCACCAAATATTGACCAATTGGAAATTAGAGACTTGTTTGACAATTTTGATATAACCCTTTGACACCAGGAGAAATCAGCCAATGTAAGCCATTCTGAGCCATTTTCTATAGCCATTACGTGCCTTTGCTATTGCCTAGACACTTTGCCACTCTGTCTTAAAGACTTTGCGGTTAAATTATTTGAACCATCCTTGTTTTGACTTGACGATTCGTACTTTTCTTCCTTATGAGGGACAGGTCCCTTATTATCCGTCTTGCTGAACTTTGCTGTGTTCCTGGCTGATGGCAAATCAACTGATGTCCTGAGGATGAAGACTGACTCTGTATGCTGACCCATTATGGAGGGTAACTATATGATGATAAAATTGTAATTGTCTGTTTGCTTTTTCTTTCTAAGTACCAACTGCTCTTTTGATAGAGACCATAGTTAGATGTTTTCTAAATTTGTGTTGCTAAATTGTTTTGCATGAAGCCCAACATGCTAATGCTGATTTGAGGCTAGTTAAGGAATTTACTAAACGGAGGCAAATAGACAAATGACTGAATCTATGCTTTGTTAAATAATGCGCTGTTGAAACTCTGCTAAGATTAATCCATGTTGACGTCATGATGATTTTCGCTTTGATGCAATCTTATTCGAGTTGCCATATTATTACCGTGTTGATGTGTTTTTCTGGTATTGAGACTAATAAACTTGCTAGTAGAGTGTAATCAATAGGGAATACAATCTTACAAAATATTGTGTGGTTATTTCATGACTGAAAGGTCTTGGTGTGATTTGATTCTTACTTATGTCATTATCCAAACTGAATAGATTTGTTATAGTGAGTATTGATGATGTTATTGATCTATTGACTGTTATGTTGATTAATCGTCTTGTCCTAAGGTGTCTTCAATCAGGGTCAAAAGATTAATTGGCCTAAAATGAGTCCCAGGCTAATTAATCATTTAAGGTGGGACGCGTTATCAATAGTGAAGCATATTGTACTCCATTTATTCAACTTTCTGTAGGAACCCTCCGATTTACAAATTTAAATACGAGAATTTAATAACTAGACTGGATCTGAGTGAAAGAATGGGTTGTTCTTGAATAACCGGGCAATAACTTTCAATATTGATATTCCTCATGCCCAAAACCATGAACCTTGAAATATGCTTGGCAGCAAAGATTTTCCTCATGATGGGGTGTAGGCAGGATCTAGGCATGAACCTAACTCACTTATAAAAAATGGTCTTAGTGAACAGAGAGGACAATGGTAAGAAATTGGGTTACAGGTTAAGTGAAACCCTACGCAGCAACCACAATCCTTGTCAGAGTGAAGTCACAACCAAACCCCAAATTAACCTTTGCTCGACCCTCTGGTACCTTGGCACAAGAGTAGTAAGACTTAACTTAGAGGCAATGTGTAAAGTATTTATGCAGGAATTAAAGTAGTAAAGTGAAACACAGCAGAAGAAAAATCCCACACCAATTTAGAAATATATAAAGTAAAATTTAATAAATAATTTAAGACCAAAATAACATAAATCCAATAAGTGAAATCACAGATATTCAATATTTAGGATTTAAGTGAAAATAGCGCCAAAAAGTATAAAGCTCCATTTGTAGCTATCTGGTCGCTCTAGACCAGGGCAAAGTCACAAATTCACAAGTTCATGCTGACTGAAATGGAGCACAGGCTATCTGCAGTGTCCCAGTTAGGCCAGCTGAACAAAGTGCCTTAAATCCTGGGTATGGAGCCATGTGGAATTCTGAGTTGAGGATTTAATGGTGCAGCAGAGGTGATGCAATATCCTTGTGTGGCAATGCCTCGGAGAGAAGATGCAAGGCTGTGATCTAAGGTCCTACATCATCATCAAGGATGTCATTGACGAGGTGCTTGTGATGCAAAGTCCTGTGTCAAGCATGCTTCACTCAGCGTCTGTTCCAAGGAGACTGTGGGCTGAAATGATATGTCCTGCATCAGGAATGTGGCGTGCAGTGGGTTCTGACACAGAGTTTTGTGAGGTAATGTGTCATGATGTGTTGGTTCTGCTGCGATCACAGATTGGCTGACAGAGCACCTGCAGACATACTTCTAAGGGTCCAGGGTCAGGGAGGCACAACTTGGGAGGACCGGACTCTCAGCTGGCAAAGACCAGGGGTTGGGTTCAGGGTTGTTGGAACCTGTTCTGTCCTCGAGGCTCTGATCAGGAGGCATGCCAACTAGCACTTGGAGGTCCTAGGTCCAAGATGCAGGTGCAGTCCTTCCCACTCAGGCAGCGGGGCAGCATGGCAGCTGAGTGGCAGCCCTTGCAGCAAAGCAAAATAGCAGACCTTCTTCTCAGTGTTCCACAGGTCCAGATGAGTAATGAAGAGTTGGGTCGGGATTCCATTATTTAACCTGGTGCCCACTTTGAAATAGAAGATTATACTGGGAGTTTCCATTCCCCTGAGCGATAAGGCATCCCTTAGCTCCCTGCCCTGACTACAGCCCGTCTCTGGACACAAGAGTCTAGTGACAAACCATTTGTAAGGGTGTGAAAGGAGGGCCTTTGTGAGGTGCAAGTGTGGTAGATGACAGCTCACTCCCTAGTTAAGTCAAAGTGGCCCATCCTGCCAACACTTATTCTCCCTTGTTCTTACTGTCTGAGACCAATACACAAGGCTGAACTGCCAGCTGCATCTCATTACGAGATTGGTGGTCACAAGACCACCGGCCTCGCGGTGGCTTTCAGACTGCTGTGGTGGTCCAACTGGCACGTTATGAGTTTGGAGGGCGGACCTGCCAACAGACAGCCATGATCCCGGGTGAGAACAGTCCTGGTTGTAAATCAGCCAGGGAGGCTCTGCAATTAGTGCGGCCCTGCTGATTACAACCCTGTTCTCTGCCAGACTTTTCAAACAACAAGTGCAGGGGGCCCCCTGCTCAGCACCATCAGAATGCACACTCTCTGCTTTGCAGAGAGTGTGCATTATGAGGGTGCTGGTCGTCCCCTTCTGTGCTACAAGATAGCACTTGACTCCTTTAAGGCAGCTGAATGCTATCTCATAGCACTGTTCCCGCAGGTCAGACAGGCAGGAACACTATTTCAAGGTCTTTGCCGGTCAGCCTGGTCAGGCCGGCGGAAACCTTGTAAAAGGGTGGGGAAATGCCACCACCATGGCAGTGGCATCCTCCACACAAGTTTGTCTCATAATAAGCCTCTTAATCATATAACCCAGGAACAGGCTTCAGGCACCAAATGGTTAGGACAACAAAATGCCAACTTTCTACGAAGTAGCATTTTCAGAAGGGTGACTTAAAACCAACTTCTCCAATAAAGAGGGCTCTAAATAACAATTCTTCAGACACCAAACTCAACTGTCTACCTAATCCCAATTGAAAGTTATCACTTATTAAGTTAAATAAGAAAACACAATGTAATTGTAGTGGCTTTGATATCAGCAGAAACCGCTGCGCGTGCCGGTCAGCTGTTCCATGGCATCACATGCACAGTGGAGGCTCTGACACGCGGCGGTCCTTCGTTGTTCGGGGTTCCTTTCCACTTGTACACCGAACATTCGGTGGATGGCAACGGCCGGCCACGCTGTTTATCTGCGACACCAAGGGCCGTCTCTGCTGCACGCTGGGGTGATTCCACTGGAACAATTACTTATCATCAAATAAACTCTCTGAAACTTCACCAACCGTGCGTCTGGATATTTTGTTCCCACCTTACCTTAAGTGGCGATGAGCTGTGGAACTGAATCACCTCAGGCTATTACTCCAAACATCTGTAGAGTATATGGGGCACGTCATCACAGCAGAAGGTGTTTATCCCAGACCAGGTCTTGTAGAAGCAATAGTAAGAGCACCTGCACCTCAGAACAAAGTTGGTGTCAAATAATTTTTGGGTCTTTGTGAGTTTTATTCCAGGTTTATTGAAAATTTTGCAACCCTAGTCAGACCCATTTCCAATCTGCTGAAAACTAAAACAGAGTTTGTGTGGGATGCTGAGTGTGCGGAAGTGTTTGACACTATTAAGCAAAGGTTGAGTAGTGCTAATGTATTACAATCTTATGACCATAACTTGAAGTGTTGTTTGACTGTGAATGCCAGCAGGTTCGGTCTTGGAGCTGTTTTGACGCAAATCAATGAGAAACAGGAGTATACCATTGGGTTCGCGTCAAGAGTGCTCAGACCTTATGAAGTACATTATTCTGTAATTGAAAAATAATTATTAGCATGTTGGTGGGGTATAGAGAAATATAAGTCATATCTATGGGGAAGAAATTTTTTTCTCCAGACAGACAATAAGCCATTAATTTATATTTTAAATGGTACCAATGTTAAAAGTAGCACACCAAGAATTGCAAGATTTGCGGCCAGGTTGTTACAATTTGATTTTTCGGTGGTACACATCTCTGGGAGAAAGAATGTGAGAGCAGATTACCTCTCCAGGTATCCTGTTTCCGAAGACATTGGAGAAGAAATGGACATTCAGGATGAAAACTGCTTCATTGCTTCCGTCAAATTAGAACGTACTGGGTCGTTTTCCGAAATGCAGTGGAAAGAAGCGTCTACAAGTGATCCTGTACTCTCTAAAGTTTTGACGTACTTTGAGAATGGGTGGCCACATGAAAAAAATTTGAATCAGAGTTCTCAACCTTTTTTCAAGGTGTCTGACGAACTGTCAATTGAAGATGGTGTACTGTTGAGAAATGATAAAATTGTGCCTCCTGATGTTATAAGATCCAAGATTCTGGAAAAAGCACATGAAGGTCATTTGGGTGCTACTCTTACTAAAAAGAGGGTGAGAGAATACTATTGGTGGCCGCAAATGGACAGAGACATTGAAATATTAGTCAAATCATGTCACATTTATTCAACTAGTGATAAGACCCTCAAAACGTCAACTCCTCTGCTAAGGCCAATAGAATGTCCGGCAGGTCCCTGGAAAAAGATAGGTATCGATTTGTTGGGACCGTTCAATTCTCTTTCACCTAAATTACGGTATGCTTATGTTGTAACTGAATATTTTTCCAAGTGGACTCATTTGAAGTTCGTGAGTCATGCAGATTCCACGTCAGTTGTTTCGTTTCTAAAAGATGTATTTTTGGAGGAAGGGTTTCCCAAGGAACTTGTGTCTGATAATGGGGTCCAATTTGTATCTAGTGAAGTTGAACATTTTTCTGAGTGAGTGTGCCATCAAACATTTGAGGAGTTCTCTCTATCAACCACAACCAAATGGCTTGGTTGAACGTTTTAATAGAGTGATTGGTTAGTGTATCAAGTGGGCGTTAGCTAATGGGTGTGTGGTTGATGCCGCTGTAAAGGGTATGCTCTGGTTCTACAGAACACCACCCCACACTAGAATGGGGGTATCTCCGTTTGAGGCACTTAGAGGGAGGAAGCCTGTCACTCTATTTAGGCCAGCTTGGTTGCCCACATTTTTCAAGCATTTTACGTGTAAGGAACACATCTACTCAAAGGTTCGTTCGAGTATGAAAAAAACTCAAGAGAAACAAAAAACATATTATGACAAGAAAAGGAGTGTGAAGGATTTGCAATTCACTGTTGGTGATTGGGTGTGGGTCAAGTTGCCTGTGATTGTCAAGAAAGGGGACTCTAAGTTTTCTGAACCATTGAAGGTTGACAAAGTTTGCGGTAATGCTGTGTGTGTTGATGGACGTAACTGGTGGAATATGGAGAAAGGTGTAAAGGTTGAACCAAAGGATGTGTTGTTGCCACCTCGCGACAAGGATGAAGACTCTTCAAAAGCGAAGAAATTCTTGAGTGTACAAAAATCTGGTGGAGTTAAGCTTTTAAGTTCAAAGGGGGTGGATTCATGTTCGAATCTTGTGCCTGTCAGTAAAAGTGATAGAGTGCACTATTTACCTATAAGGTATCGTTAAGTGGGAATTGCTTATGTTGGGTTTTATGTGGAACCTTCAATTTTCTTTATGCACTGAGAAATATAAAACACAGCATGTATAGTTACCTGAGGTTGGTGCTTTCACCAGTGTCTACATTGTGTTTGTTTTCCTTAAAAAAAAACAAAAAATCAGGTGCATTGTTCATTTGTTAATCCAGCTTTTTAAATACACTGCACCCTGACCTCTGACCTATTCAGGGCCTACCTCAGCAGGGACATATGAATTAGTAAGGAAGGCTTAGGTCTGGCAAAAATACAAAAAAAATTATTTTGCCAGGTTGAAATACCAGTTTTAAAACAACATCCCCAGGCCTGGGATGTTTTACAATGCTACTTAAGTGGGTTGCACAATCAGTCCCGCAAGCCCGCTAGAAGCATTTAATTAACAGGCCCTGGGTACACCGGGTATCACTTCACTAGGAACGTGTACCAATTGGGTATAAGCCAATTCTCCCCAGTTTTGGGGAGAGAGCACAAGCAATTTAGCACTGAATAGCAGTGGTAGGGTGAACAGAGTCCTGAGGCCAACAAAACTGAGATCAGCAAAAATAGGAGGTGTAAAGGCAAAAGGCCTGGGGGAAGACTGCCCTAAGGCTGACAGGTATAACACCAATCTTCAACTTTGGTACTTGTACAGGTCTGAAATATGGGCAACAATACTTGGGAGAAAGGAAGAGTGTGATTAAAAGGGCAATCCATTGAACCATTGCTGTCCAAAAACATTATTTTAAATTTGCTAAAGGCCACAACCATTTATTTGGTGGTAGTTCGAGAAACCTGCTTCTCGATGGGTTTAAAAAAAGCATCAGACACAGAGTAGAATTGCTCAAAACAAACCCAACAAGCATTGGTAAAGTCAAGAAGACTAGCATTTTTCCACGTGAAATTGCTTTAGTAGTCATTGACACATTAATATATGTTAGTTTGTGAATGAGTGGTTATTGTGAGAATTCAAAAGCGCTTAGGTGGATGAGTGAACATATGGATTGGCGGGTGAGTAGTCCAATGCCTGGATAATAAATAGGTGTGTGAATGGATGGATGGAGGGATGGTCGAATAGAAGAGTGCTTGGATGAATGGTTAAATAAGCAAGTGCATGCATGGATGAGTTGCTGACTACTTCAAAGAGTAAGTGTATAAATAGATGCAAACAGGACACACTTACTGGCCTAGCATAATTTATGTGAATTCAAGTACAGCAAGTTTCAAGTGATAAATTATTGTTGCTGTAGAATACTGGAAAGCTGGAGCACATTCAGGATGTAATGAAGGTCCTCCAGGTAGCTACCAGACAGGAGGATTGTAATGAACTTAAAGTACCCCAACAGCATTAGAGGGAAGTGAGAAGTGAACAGAACATTGGTGTCCAATGGGGGGTCGTTAAAGTGAAAGACCAGTTACTACTACACACCTCCTCAAAACATAGCTTTAAGTGTTGTGTCTTACTATTGAAACTACATCTCGAGAACGGCATAGATACATTTGTGGTTATAGACCTGACCCTTTTTGTTAAGCCTCCCCCAGATTTTTGCCTTTCTTACCAAAACCAATTTTTGATGCCTTTTAGGACTCTGTTGTCATGGTCCTAGCTGTGAGCAGAGCTAGTTGTGCTTTAGTCATGCCTTATTCCCTCCCTTTATGAGTGATATCAGAGGTGTTGTTGTTTTCTTTTCATCAGAGTACCAGTTTGAATGATGTAATTCCTTTGAAACCTTGTGTAACTTGGCAACTCAGTTATTAACATAACGCCAATCTTCAACGCAGATCTAGACTAATGCTTGTTGTCAAGATAACTTCTGAATACCTGGGCTTCACCCAGGTAGATAAAAAGAGGATGGATGGAGTGGTGAAACCTTTCAAGCACTCACCCCCAGTCACATATCTGGGTCGAATCCATCATTCTTTTGCTTACTGTACCACCCCAGTTTGGACCCAGCCACATGCAAATCAGTCTTAACCCAGCTCCCAGTAAGAACAGCCCAACCCGAAATGCCAGGCCAGGTCCTACCTGGACTGGAAACAAGCATCCTGAGAACGGTTTTGGAGTATCACCCTTCATCAGCTAGGCTACCTTCAATCCAGTGACACTGTGAGCAAGGGACCCATGTCTGGGCATAAGCAGGCCACTTAAGGCAACTTTAACTACACAAACGGATGATGGACAGAGTGCTAAAACTTTTCAAGCACTCATCCCCAGTCACAGATCTGGATTGACTCCATCATTCTTTTGTTCACAATGCTACCCGAGTTTGGACCCAGCCATATGCAAATCAGTCTTGACCCTGCTCCCCATGGGAACAGTCCAGCCCGAACTGCCAAGCCAGGTGTTTCCTGGATTGGATACAAGCATCCTGTGACTGGTTTCGGGGTATCACCCCTCATCAGCCAAGCTTGCTTGAATCCAGTTGCGCACTGTGCTTTTTAACCCTGAACATGATGCCCATGTTTAGGATGAAAAAGCAGATGCCTAGGTGGCACCCTTGGAGAATGCACAACAAGTTACCCAGCCCTGTACTGTTTTTGCAGGATCTCTTGAGCCACTGCCGCCACAGACAGAAATCTGAACTCCTGCTGGTGGTGCTAGCACCTTGGCAGGACAAAAGACAAAGGACCTGGACAGGCAGGAGGTTACACCTCCTCCCTCCCAGGCTGGTTAGTGGGAAAAGAATCAGGGCTGTGAGCCTCAAAGGCTTCATCCGCCTTTAATGTGCAAGTAGTTGTCCCCCCAGTGGAGGACAAAGCCGTGCTGCCCTGCTCGGCCACGCAGATGGGAAATTAGCTATGCAGGAGGCGTGCATCTCCCTCAAACTAGCCACCACACTTCTGAGGGTGGGCTAGGAGGTCTGCACGGCCAAGGAAGGGTTCTGCCATCTTGGCAGACCCCTAGAGTAGTGGGTTCTGGGTAGAGAGTGACATACTCCCCACAGGAAGTCCTCACTGCAGGGCGGACAAGCCGCAGGGACAGTAGCCCATTGGCCACTGCCCCTCACGCCCTTATACGCTCGCTAAACCAGGATTTAAGGGGCTCCCCTGGCACCAGAACGTAGATCTTACATGAACAAGAATAAAGAAGCAGAAAGAGATGCCTGCACCAACAGGACCTGGACTCTAGCCCCAGCGTGAAGAAGAGGACACAGAGTAACCCATGGATACCAGTACTGGAACCACGTGCCCAGCATGTTCTAGCGGTGAAAACTCATTGGTCCAGCTAGAGGGACCCCTGTGAACACTGAATCCCCAAGGAAGACTCCCCTGACTGGTGGCACCAACCCCCTGCAAATTGCAGGAGTAAAGAAGTGCTGAGGACAAAGATCTGTGACCCGACGGGCTCTGAGTGTCTGAGCCCATGGAAACTCAGTGTCCAGTATCAAAGGAGTGGGAGTGAGGCCTGTGCCAAGTTTCAAGCCTCTACACCCCACCAAATGACCTCCAGACGCCAGAAAGCTCATGGACCACTCTTGCAGCTACCAAGGCTTGTTTGTTACAACCACACAACGTTTACTAACTGCAGAGCACCCCTCCAGCATAGGGACCAATGTCACCAACGACCCCCCTCCTGTGGGTTTGGAGCTTGAAGGAGCTGACTTGGACTAGAGCAGCAAAGCAGCTTTGGCATGACCATCTGGTGATTGACAGCTAGGAGCTACCTCTGCACCCGGAGCCACTAGACAAGGTGATGAAGATCCAAGTGTTGATGTCAGGTCCTGGCACCCCAATTTCCTCTACATCCAAAGCGTAGAGTGTGAGTCCACCCCCAAGTCCAGTTTTGCAACAGAGTTTAGGACCAAGAACAGCCAAGTTACCTCTGCAACTGAACTCTCTGGGCAAGGTAACAAAAATCTGACTGTTGACCCTTGGTCTAGACCCTTGCAGTACCTTACGTTCACCCTAGAAGTGTGCAAGTGCACATTGCTTTTTCTCCCATTACCTTCAATGGCAGCCCTTTAAATCTGCAAAGTGTTGTATTTTCCAAAGACTTAACAAATAATCACTCTGGTTGTACAAAAGCTACAAAGTTTGTTTTGGTGTCTAAATTAAAAGTAACATCTAATCTATTTTTCTAAATTGGTGTTGGATTTCTGTTGAATTGTATCATTTACTTATGGTCCATGTTGGTAATGTGACATGCTTTACACATGTTCCTCTAAGTAGCCTGACTGCTCTTTGTCATACTACCACGACTGACCTAGGGTTTACCAAGACTGAATCCGAGGTCCACTACTGGGTATTGTGTTGGTATTCCATTGTATGACTACCTAGTCATAGCTTGCTACACTCTTCATGACCAAGAACAAGCTCATTTGCGTCTATACTCTGCAGCCCACAAAGGCCACAAATGTTACTCCGGTGAACCCGACTCTTTGCGCTACAGTGACTGCTAGCGACAACCAGCAATGCGAGATCTGCACTTTGCACTACAGTAATGCCGGTCTGCAGTGACCATCAAAGTGAAGCTCCAACAATTAGTGTCTGCAAAGCCCGACTGGATCTTTGCGCTACAGCGATGACTGTCTGGAGTGCCTGGCCTGATGACTGTGGATCTTTGTGCTTTTAGGCAATATACCTTCTTAAATATTACATGTCTTCAGTTCTACTGATTAGATTTTTGTTGTTCTAGTCTTATTGTATTTATTAAACTTTACTATGTTTCTCTATATTGTTTTAGAATTTTGTCATCCGTTACTTTGCATTAGGTGAGCATTCGATTGGTGGAACAGGGGGCATTCCCATGTATCCACCCATGTATTTTGATTAGTGATGGTCAGAACTCGCAGATCTTCACTTTGTGGAGTTCCACAGAGTTACCCAAGAACTCAGTGAAATTCTGCGCAGGTATGTGATGCGGGAATTGATATGTCATACTGATTGTTAGGTGATCTAGAGAGTGCTACTTCTTTTTGCCACTAGAGTAGATTTCCTATTTAAGTGGCAGCTTTCACAATGCAAGCAGTGGCTTTCTCAATGTGAGCGGTAGTGATCTGCTGCAACCGCTGTGTTGAACAATCTCACCGGGCGGTGGTGTAGTGCTTTATTTTCTTGCTCGCTCTCACCAGCTTAATTTGGTGAGCCGCACACAACAAAAAAACACTGCTACACTGTGGTTGGCAGCGTTTTTCCTGAAGTCCAAGCCCCAAGCGGAGCGCAGTGGGCAAAAATCTATGACCTAGAAAGAACAATTACCTCTAAGGATTGTTTTTGTGTAGAAAGGTATGCCCTCCTGCACAAAAACAATTCTGCCCATTAAGTAGGCTCCCTGCACTATTGTGCAAGGGTCCATGCAATGGCGCCATGCAGTACGCAGTGTGCCAGTGCAAGGAAAGAGAAGAAATGCTCCATACCTTTGGAAATCTGAAACATTTCTGCACTCTCTGTTTCATGCAAAGCTGCACAGCAAGTTCCCTTGCTTCTCTACACTGCGTGAATTAAAAGTAATGTGCCCCCAACATCTTTCAAGGAATACAGAAACACAGTTAAGACTTCAAGTAAGTCTCTAATACTTACAAGGCAACTGGGCACCCCTGATAAATTTCCCTGTTTCTAAATAGAGTTTCTGACGTTACTCCCATGGTGGATAACGTATTCCCTATTCAGAGCATGAAAGTTGTCAGTAAACTGAGTTACTAGCCCATGTAGTGCAGAACTACCCTGAGATACTGCAAGGAGACCATGCCAAATGTCTTCTGTGTGTTTAACATAAACATGCTCATCTGCATTCCTTTTACAGCCACCACATCAAATATAGTAACTGACGTTGTATCTGATCCTAGTATGCCATGTGGCCTAGACGTTCAAATATATTTGTTCCCAAAAATTAACTGCAGATTTACCTTGTTTTTCACAGAAAAACAGTAATATTTATCCAATATAAGTATTCTGGGCATTTGTCCTTGCCGAATTCCATCAGTAATATTTAGAAAGGTTTAAAACAACAATGTTGCTAAAATCTATATAGAATTCATTGGGTTTCATTGTCTCATCTATTTCACTCACTTGGAGTTCAACATGGATAACAGAGGATTCTACTGCTGTTAAATCATCAAATTATTATGCACAAAATCGTGATCAACATGCTTTAAGGTTGTCCTATCATCATCGCAATAATGCTTACAAGAATAATAAATAATGACACAACAACCTGCTTAGTGTTTCATTGTACTCATATTCTTTCCCTTTCTGATGATATAGCTGTACAACTTTCTCTAGGCTTGTCCTTAGGGCAGGGGGCTTCAAACTGGGGGTTGGACCCCTTTGGGGGGGGCCTCAAGTGATCCCAGGGGGGCACCAGCCACTGGCCAAAAGTAAGATTATGCAGATAATAGTGCTTTGTTTTAAGCAGGAAAATGTTTATTGCATTTGTAAAAAGCACCCCCCTATCGCCACCATGTGTGCGCCATAGTTAAAATATGCTGCACCATGGCAGTAGTCAGGGGGACAGGTGTCATAATTTTTTATGCTAGTCTGGCACTTTGCAGGACTAGTGTGAAAAATCTTGATGCCAATCCAGCAAAGGACCAAGAGGCCCATTGAACACAATAGGAACCTCTTTTTGACACCTGCAACTAGCAGGTATTACACAATGTTGATAAAAATGTATGCACCCCTTAGCGCCGGAATGTCCCCCTTGCATACATTATGCCTGGCGCAGGCATAATGTGGCATAAGGGGTTACAAAGTAGAGCAATGCAAGCATTGTGCCACATTGTAAATATGGAAGTGTTTTTGCCCTTCCAACGCCACATTACCGTAAAAAACAATGGCGCTAATGTGGCATTGGAATAGCGCTAGGCCACCATAAATCTGGGCCAAAGTGTCAAGTTGCTCACTTTTATGTCATACAGCCATTGAGCTGACAGCAGGCATTTTGATGGTGGTCTTGGGAGCATCTTAATACACAGGTAGCAGTTTGTTTGAATGATGTAAAGTGACCGATCCTTTGGAATTGATGTCTCTACATTCACTAGCCAAGAGTAAAGACCAACTGAGTATAATTTTATCTGCTGACACAAAAGCTGATTAGCTGTGTGATTTTGAAACATAGGATTATGATCAGCTGAAACAATTGGATGTAGAACTACTCAAATATACCAAAGCATCTCCTTAAAATATAGAAACATGTCAGTCTGTGAGTATATATTATGGAGCCAGGAGATAAAACTAAACTTCCAACCAGCATTACATAGACCTGGGCAACAGTCCTCTAATCATATTCCATCAGCCTAAGGATTGCCAATATGACCTGATTCACACAAAATGAGGTCCTGGAGCTGGTGATGCCCCTATCCTTGCTCAACACACAATTAAAGTCCCTGCATAAGATAAGCAGGCCTTCCATAGTGATAACTTCATCTCGCTCATATACCAAATAAATTACTATTAGGGTTGAACTCTTTAACAATTTGCAAATGACTTCTCTTCTCTTTCATGATCATCCACCAGCACCCAGCTAACATGCCAAAGTCATGGCTGACCTAATACGCAACCCCCTAAACAGATCTCTGGTAAGTGGTGCAAGTAACAACTTGATATTGGACATGACAAAGTCAAATCCAATGTGTATGGGTCATTTTGTCTCCTACAGATATAAATGTCTTGCCCTAAAGCCTTAGCGATCCTCATTTAACAGCTGTGTGTTACTTGTGTAATTTAATCACTTTATATGTTGTTGAGTTTTTTTCTGATGTGAAATCTCGATGACAAATCATTAGTGCGAATTATTAATTGTAGTGATGCATATCGTCATAACCAATGAATAAGTGATGTTACAATTGAAACAACTTGATTATGTTGTTGATAAATGTGAATAATATTGCAGTATAATTATGCCACATCTTTGAGTGGGACGCCTTCATTTTAAAATGGATGCAGTTTCTTCTTCCTGTCTTCCCCCACCCCGTGTCAGTGTTCAGCTGCAAGTCTTCTCTCGCCACAGTTTCAGTGGAACACAAAATGTTATGACACATGAGGCAAACTGTATTAGAAAGTGTGCATGTAGATGAAACTTTTCAAGTGCCTGACATATAATTTTGAAGGCTTTCCGCTAGAGGTTTTGATGCAGGTAAGCAAAATAACATAATTCTACGTGCATTTCTTGAGAAATGTTTCATATTATGTTCTACATCTCTGGAGAGCAGTTGCTGAGAAAGAAAATGAAATTTTATTTGACTTTAAGAAATGTGTTAAGACTCTTCAAAATTACTTGTTTGTTTTTGATTTGCCAATGTGACCCAACTGTAATCATACCAGGTGGAATTTGCAGTGTTATTAATTGTTATGCACAATTTGTGTACAAAACGCCCCGGTTTTGAAGAGCTACGTATGACTTCTCATTTCCCTCCCGAAACTGTGTTCGATTATTTTGAGAATTTATTTTCCACCCTTGAGATGCTATCAGTACTCTTTGTGAGGTTGACACTTGGAATTTAGAGAGATTTAATTAAATAATTAGTGATTGTTAGTATGATTTGTGATTCTGTATACTGCATCTGAGCCTTTACATCAAATTTATGCACTTCTCGATATAATTTTTATTATAAATTCTATAATAAATCGTTTTAACGCTCATTTTGACCTAGAACATCTGTTATTTACTGTATGTCCTCAGTTTCTTTACTCTGCTAAATTAGTGTTTGTCTTAATGGGGAGGGTAGCCTCTTAATGCAAGATCAACAAGAGATCCCAGATCTGAACTGCTTCATGTAAAAATAAGGGTACATAAAATGTTGGGGATTCATACAATTATTGGTGTCTGGCTCTCACAATTCCTTGCCTTCTTTCTTGTGTATAATCATATCTATATTTACAAAAGCACTCATCCTAGTAAATAAAAGCACCATTTTCTGTACATTCCCAACCCTGGAGTCCTAGCAATGCAGTCACAAATGCATGCAAAGACCACTGCCTGCTCTTAAAAAATGAAACTGAAGTATTTCATTTTTGCTTTTTAATCTCATCCCATTTTCCTTCAAGGAAGAAGGGCCGCCTTTAAAAAAAAACAAATGCAATTTGAAATTGGTGTTAACTTCGATTGTTTTATCACCACATTCACGGTCACAAAACAATCATACCTGCCAATGCAACTCACAATTGCCCTTGGCACACCCCTTCCTTATTTTCGATTCAGAAACCTATTTTGTGATTTGGCGAAAAGATCACCAAATCGCAAAATAGCATTTGTACTTACCAAAAAATGTATTTTTCTGTGTGCAAATGGCCAGTTTTGCACACAGAAAAAATCTTTGTACATCCGGCTCTTAAAGTGGTATAGAAAACAGTATTAGCGTTATATTAAATATGAAAAATCCAATGAACAATTTGGATTCAGCATTTGAAATAACACTGAGCCATGAATTTGAAACCCGTCAGAGTATATGGTATTGCTTTCTACAAGTAGGTACTACAAGGATTATATTGGATGTGCTCCTATTGCTGCCCACTACAAATTACAAGAGTTGCCCGTGACATTATGAATATCGAACTTCACACGATACCTTATATTTACTAGCTGGTGCACAATTTAGCCTTTGACACGCTATCGTTCTTCATTCCTCCTAATCATGTCAGTTATAGTATGTCCTATCCTAGTTTTCTAAATAATACCTCACACAATGAGCTTCACCAGACCAGCGTTTATGTTCCACAGTTTGAGGATGCAGTTTGATCTCATGCACGCGAGTCATAGATGAGGAGCACTGCTGAATGTAAACGTTATGCTAGTTATTCCATGTCCATTCGGATTGTAGCTGCTGTCTATGTGAGGGTGAAGAAGATTCTGCAACTCTATATCTAGTGTCAATAATTCTTGACATGTTGCATCAAATGAAGAAAGAGAATGAACCACTAGGGCATGAGAGGATAAACTGGTCAGATTATTACATGCTGGGAGATGTAAGGCTGGATTTGTACTTGATAGGTTAATGGATGGTTGAAGACATAAGGCTAGTGCAGATGAATAAATTGTCAAATGTGCCATATTTACATTTGCAATTCTAGTACAAATGTTATTTAAAACCAAAAAATCCTCTATGTTGGCATTGGGGGTAGTAGCGGAGCAGTGAAAAGGAGCATAGTTAAGGATCCTAAAGTGACCATGACATTAAATATGTTTTCAATTTTGTATTGTAAACTAGGCATAAGAAATAATTTAACAACAACCAAGCATTTTCAAAGACCTAACATCACAAATGACAAACTTGATACTTGATTCAGGATCAACTTTGAAGTTCCTTGAACAGAGTATGGCCCTCATTACAACCGTGGCGGACAGTGTTAAAGCGGCGGTAATACCGCCAACAGGCCGGCGGCAAAAAAAATGGTATCACGACCACAGCAGAAACCGCCAACACAAACAGCGACTTTAACACTCTGACCGCCACGGTGGTAGCAACAAACACCATGGCGTTCACTGCCAACAGACAGGCGAAAGTCAATGTACCGCCCACAGAATTACAACCCGTCCATCCACCTGCTTTTCCGGGGCGGTACCAACACCATCAAAAGTATGGTGGAAACAGAACACAGAAGGGAAACCACTCACCTCTCGACACTCAACGAAGAACCAGGACACCATGGAGCCCGAGCTACAGGTCCTGCCCATGCTGGTCTACCTCCTCATCTACCAGGAATACGAAAGGCGGCGGCAACGACCACGGTGAGTACTGCACCTAGTACACAGGGGAGGAAAAAGAGAGTGATACACACACGCAACACTCCCACCCCCACCCTCACCCACAACACCATACACACAAACACATGCATCAACATTACGTTTACACACCGTAATCCCCTGGAAGAACACAAGGACAAAAGGAATTGAGTTAAATCAGTGATATATTAGAAATAGGCAGATAAACCTAATGAATAGCAGAACAGTATTTACAAAAATAAACAATATGTACAGAAGGCCGTACATTGTCCATTCAAAATATCGGTGGGCCACTGGGCCAAAAATCATGGGCCAAGCCCACACTTGACTCCTGCCTCAATATGGAGAGAACACTGCAGGGGCATCAGGTCGAAAACACACAGGCACCTCAGGGGGATGGGGGCCACCTCAGCCGGAAGATGGTACTACGCCACTGCTCCTCGAGGGGGCTCCATGCCCACAGCGATCTCCTGGGGAGTGCAAGGCCACAGTATCTCAAGTGGGTGGGTTGCCCACTGCTTGGTCCTGTGGAGTGCAAAGCCACAGTCTCTCAAGTGGGTGGGTTGCCCACTGCTTGGTCCTGGGGAGTGCAAGGCCACAGTCTCTCAAGTGGGTGGTTTGCCCACTGTTTGGTCCTGGGGAGTGCAAGGCCACAGTCTCTCAAGTGGGTGGGTTGCCCACTGCTTGGTTCTGGGGAGTGCAAAGCCACAGTCTCTCAATTGGGTGGGTTGCCCACTTCTTGGTCCTGGAGAGTGCAAAGCCACAGTCTCTCTAGTGGATGGCTTCTCCTCTGGTTCTGGAGGGGGCCTTGTGCCCAGTGTGCCTCATCCTGGGAAGGATGGGGTGACTGGATGCATATCTCCACTGGTTCTGGTGGGGGCCTTGTGCCCAGTGTGCTTCATCCTGGGAAGGATGGGGTGAGTGGATGCATATCTCCACAGGTTCTGGAGGGGGCATGGTGCCCAGTGTGCTTCATCCTGGGAAGGATGGGATGAGTGGATGGCTTTCACCACTAGTTCTGGAGGGGGCTTTGTGCCCAGTGTGCTTCATCCTGCCAAGGAGAGGGTGAGTGCATGCATATCTCCACTGGTTCTGGAGGGGGCCTTGTGCCCAGTGATGCAGCAGTTGGGGTGTGGCAGTTCACATTCCCTCACCTAGGTGTCTGAGGCATGAGATTTGCAGGGACCAGGTTGCATGATAGTCCATGGAGGCAGGGCTAGACTTCATCCTGTAGCGGCCAGGGCAGCAAACTGGTGGTAGTGCCGGGGCTGGTGGGGGTGCTGCTAGTGGTGGTGGGAGGCTCCAATCCATCTGCTGCAGCCTCGGACGGCTGCCCACTGGGGCTGCTGCTGCTGGTAGTGGTCCTACTGTCAGCGGTGCAGGTGGCAGTGCTTGTGGCGGTGCTTGCGGCAGGGCTGCTGGCGATGCTGGCCATGGTGCAGGTGCCGGTGGTTCCAGTGGTAGAGAGAGGCTCTAGCCCTTCTCCTGCAGCCTCGGAAGGCTGCCCACTGGGGATGCTGCTGCTGACAGTAGTGGTTAGCGGCAGTGCAGGTGGCAGTGCTTGCGGCAGTGCTTGCGGCGGTGCTTGCGGCAGGGCTGCTGGCGGTGCTGGCCACGGTGCAGGTGACGGGGCTGGCGGTTGTGCTGGTGGGCACCAGGCCTTCACCTGAAGCCTCTGAGGGCTGAAGTGCCATGCCTGGTGTTTTCTGCCCCTTACTCACCTTGGCAGATGCTGTTGTGACCTTGATTCTGGCAGATGGTGTTTTGAAGGAGGCCTTGCTGGGTGGTTCGTGCTCCTTGCTGCATGCTGTCCCCTTCTTCACCTTGGCAGGTGGCGGAATGGTTTTGTCCTTTGCAGGGGTTGGTGGCACACTGGCTGGGCTGACGAGTGCCCCCTTTGAGCCTCTGTGAGTTGCAGGTACCACAGTAGACGCTGACTTGGTGGCTGAGGTGCTGGCCTGGGTTCTGGACACCATGGCCTTAGGGGAAGGACGGGGGGGTAGGGAAGAGGTCAATGTTCGCCAGGAAAAGCTTTTTAGAAACACTGGGGTGGGGAGAGGGAGAGGGTTTGGGAGTGGAGGTAGAGGGAGTGGTTGTAGGAGGTGTCTGTCTGCTGAGTTTGGGTGAAGGTGCATGGGCTGGATGCTGTTGTGAGGTGGATGGCTGCTGGGTGGGTGGGTGCTTGCGTTTGTGTCCTTTGGGAGGAAGGGTCACAGACAAAGTGGGAGAGGACACAGGGGATGTGTGCATGGATGTGGGGGTGGTGACTGCCAGTGAGGGGTATGTAGTGATAGGTGTGCTGGTGATGAAGGTAGTGAATGAGGATGTAGTGCATGCAGGTGTGAGTGGAGACGCTACTGGGAGGGAGGTGGACGATGAGGAGGAGGGGGACACAGTAGAGGCAGTGGATGTTGGTGCATCTGCACAGGGATGGTGTTTGTGTGAGTGCCTGTGGGATGATGTGTGGTGCTTCTGTTTGCCTGAGCCACTTATGGGTGTTGATTTGGGTGAATGCTGGTCTGAAGGCGTGCTTGGGATAGGCTGGGTTTGAGGGGATTGGGACTGGGTAGAGGAAGTTGGAGGGGAGAGGCTAGAGACAGGTACAAGGGCTGCCATTAGTGCTGAGGACAGAGCCTGAAATGCTCTCTGTTGGGCCGCCACGCTAGAGTGAATGCCCTCCAGCTATGCATTTGTTTGTTGCACATGCCTCTCGACACCCTGGATGGCATTCAGAATGGTTGACTGCCCAACAGTGAGGGATCTCAGGAGGTCAATATCCTCCTCACTGAGGGCAGCAGGGAGGACTGAGGCAGGGCCTGAGGTGCCTCGGGCGAAGGAGATGCCCACCCTCCTGGGTGAGCAGGCACCAGAAACATGCTGAGGGGCTGCTGGGAGTGCGGTGCTGGTAGGGGGGGTGGCGGCTGTACCTGTTGTTGGGGTGGGCACAGAGGTGTCCACCACCGCCATGGAGCTTCCATCAGAGGAGGAGTCGCTGTCTGTGGTCTCCCCTCCTGTCCCCGTCGTGGTGCTCCCCTCGCCCTCCGTCTCACTGGTGCCCTCACCTTCGGTAGATTCGGCCTCCAGGCCCTTGTGGGTTGCAGCTCCCTCCGTCTCCGGTGCCTCTGCTCCTCCGCCAGATGATGCTAATGCACACAAGAACAGGGTGACGAAACAAAAAGGGGGGGAGAGACAGAGGATACACTTGGTCAATGCCAGCAACACCACTACACACAGGGAGCAGCCCTATGCACTACGCCATGCACTACCAGTTACTAAGATAGTCACCAGCCCATGGGGTACAGTGCCTACCCCCATTAGCTGCACACCTGAAACCCACAGGACCCTGCCCAGTAGTAGTTGCCCACTAACACTATTGGGGTAGGAGTCCTTCAGAGCCTGCCCAACAAGGGACCTACCCTGCCATCTTCGCCCTGGCCTAGGGGCACCCATAGCCCACATCCCCCACCCAAGTACCTCTTAACACGTGCAAAGTCATGATTCTGAATCTGTCCTCACCCCCTTGTGGCTGTTGTGATGCCTTCAAGCGCCCATCCAACTCTGAATAGGCCACCGCCAGGATGCGGAACATCAAGGGGGTCATGGTACGCTGGGCACCCCTTCCTCGTTGGGAGGCCAGTCCCAGCTGGGCCTCCGCCGTCTTCTTTGCCCAGCGGCATAGGTCCTCCCACCTTTTGTGGCAGTGGGTGCTCAGTGTGACAAAGACCCCCAGAGTCCGCACCTCCTTGGCGATGGCACGCCAAATACCCTTTTTCTGGTGGGCGCTGACCTGCATGGAAAAGACAGCAGAAAAGTGAATTAGTCAACTGTCCGGACCCTCACACTCATGGCCCACCATATCCCTCCCATCCCCTGATGCACATACATTGACCACCTTACATGTAGCATTCTGGCCAGGACGTCTCTGCACCCCCCCACTTGTGGCTTACACACACAGCAATCCATACATCAATGGCCCACGCATCATGCTCACAGTGTACTCACCTGTTTGTCTCGAAGACCGTAGAGTAATGTGTACTGGGGTAGGACCCCATTCACCGGTTTCTCCAACTCCTCCGCAGTGAAAGCAGGGGCCCTTTCCCCAGACACGTGAGCCATTGTCGCTTCCAGACACAGGTCACTGCAGCACTTGCAGTGTAGGTCCTCTCCTGTTGAAGGTCAGGTAGCAAGTGAGTGAACAGATAGAAAACGGTGGTCACGTCCACGGCGGTGCGTCCTGTCATCACCGGCGTACATCGCCATTGGCTCCTGGAACCCATAGGGCCCAATGATAACCAATGCGAAGTTGTGCGGCGGTCTTCGACCGCCTACCGCAACGGCGCACAAAACCAGCGGAATTACCTCATCTCCACTTTATCCTCCTCACAGGTCAGGCAGCTGCCATTTCAGGGGGGCACAGGACATGGCACCTAACTGCATCACAGCAGACATTGGCACAGCAACTGATTGTCGGATTCACATCTTGTTTCTGTAAAGTAAACAAATCATCATTAGTGCAATAGATGTGTGAATATGACCCTCTGCTCACCGTTTTCTTCCATAGGCTTCAACCGCTGAGGCTGAATATGAGATGGCGACATCCTCCGGTGTACAGACCCCTGGTGGACCTTGCGAGAATGGAGGACAGACACATTATCATAACCTACAGACTTGATCGTGCCACAATCCTAGAACTGTGTACCCAATTGGAGCCAGACTTGATGTCACCTATCCGCCAGCCCACAGGTATCCCCCCTCTAGTGCAAGTCCTGTCAGTGCTCCATTTCCTGGCAAGTGGTTCCTTCCAAACAACAGTGGCCATGGCATCAGGGATGTTCCAGCCAATGTTCTCCAACATGTTGACCAGGGTGTTGTCAGCCCTGCTGAAACACATGCGCAGCTACATCGTGTTCCCCCAGGTGGAGGATTTGGCCACAGTGAAAGCTGACTTTTATGCCCTGGGACATATCCCCAACATCATTGGTGCCATTGATGGTACACATGTGGCATTTGTTCCCCCACGGAGAAATGAACAAGTTTTCAGGAATAGAAAAAGCTATCACTCTATGAATGTGCAGATGGTGTGTTTGGGGGACCAGTATTTGTCCCATGTGAATGCCAAATATCCTGGCTCTGTGCATGACGCCTTTAACTTGAGGAATAGCAGCATCCCATATGTAATGGGCCAACTCCAGAGGCACCCGGTGTGGCTAATAGGTGAGCCCAAGGTCCCCACCCAGCATAAGTAGGTGTCTGGGTATGGGGTTGTCCCTAGGGGTAATTGTATGTCTAACAGTTGTCCCTCGATATTTGCAGGTGACTCTGGTTACACTAACCTCTCATGGCTACTGACCCCAGTGAGGAATGCCAGGACCAGGGCAGGGGAACGTTACAATGAGGCACATGGACGTACAAGGAGGATTATTGAAAGGACCTTCGGCCTCCTGAAGGCCAGGTTCCGGTGCCTCCATCTGACAGGTGGCTCCTTGTACTACTCACCCAAGAAGGTGTACCAGATCATAGTTGCATGTTGCATGTTGCACAACCTGGCCTTGAGACGCCAGGTGCCTTTTCTGCAGGAGGATGTGCCTGGAGATGGTCTTGCGGCAGCGGAGGAACCTGTGGGCAGTGAGGAAGAGGAGGCAGAGGAAGAAGATGTTGACAATAGAAGCAATATAATTCAGCAGTACTTCCAGTGACACACAGGTAAGAGACTGTAAGTTCACTTAACTTTTCAGTTTTCTGTTGGACATTGTACATGGCAGCCTGTTTCCCTATGTCTATGGCCACTGACTGTACCCTTTGGCATCTCTATTTTCAGATCTCTGTGCCCCACTCTGGCTCCTGCTATGTGTACTGCTGCCCAACAAACGTCATTCCAAAGTATATTTATATGTACATTTGACTTGCAATGCTTTGATAATGTTGAACTAATACATATTTGAAACATTTGACAGACTCCAGATTTGTATTTGTCCCAAGGGTGTTTATTTAAGTGCTCATAAGTAGAGGGGGATGTGCAATGGGCTGGGGTCACTGGGTCTCCTGCAACTTGGACAGTATCTGGCCCATCGTCTCCTGGGAATAGTGGTATGCTCCAGGATGTTGGTGAGTGCCTTGTGGAGAGTGGGTTCCCTGGGCCTGTCCTCCCCCTGTCACACAGCAGTCCTCCGGCTTCCCTGTTGTCCTGTGCCTCTGTCCTCTGAACTGTGTGCCCACTGCCACTGACCCCAGGTCCCTGATCGTCCTGGGGTTGCCTGGGGTCTCTGTAGTGGTGGACACACTGCTGATTGTCGGGTCCTGGGGACAGTGGCTTGGGCCCGCTGGGTGGGTGCTGTGGTGGTGTTTCCTGAGGGTGGTGCTCTGTGGTGGGTTGGGACTGTGGCAGGGTAACTGACTATCCAGGGGTCCCTGATGGGCCAGGTTGGTCATCCTGATCCAGACGTGCAAAGCTGCTGTCGTCACTGTCGGCCTGTTCTGGGGGGGGGGGACTAGATGTAGCTGGCACCTCCTCTCCTGTGACATTGAGTAGGGGTCCTGTGGGGATGCAAATGTAGTGTTAGTGTATCTGCGTCTGCCATCTTGTGCACGGGTGTGTTTCCCTGTATGATTGTGGTTTCCCTGTCAGCTTTGCCTTGTGTGCGTGGTGATTTTGTGGGCTGGGTGGGTCTCTCTACTGGGCATGCTCTGGTAATGGGTGTTCATGCAGGTCTGTGATAGGGTTCCATGCATTGGTGTTACATGCAGGGCTTGGTATTGAGATGGGTGGGTTGTGATAGTGCGGTATATGTGAGGTGGTGGAGTGATGGATGTGAGGGTAGGGATAGGAGTTTGTGATGGCATGCAGGTAGGGTGGAGGGGATAAAGTAGTAAAGATTTGACTTACCAGAGTCCAGTCCTCCTGCTACTCCTGTGAGGCCCTCAGGATGCATTATTGCCAAGACTTGGTCCTCCCATGTTGTTAGTTGTGGGGGAGGACGTGGGGTCCACCGCTGGTCCTTTATTCGGCTACCTGGTGTCTTGCAACCACAGAACGTACCTTCCCCCATAGGTCGTTTCACCTCTTCCTGATGTCATCCCTAGTTCTAGGGTGGTGTCCCATAGCGTTGACCCTGTCCACGATCCTCCGCCATAGCTCCATCTTCCTTGCAATGGATGTCTGCTGCACCTGTGATCTGAATAGTTGTGGCTCTACCCGGATGATTTCCTCCACCATGACCCTTAGCTCCTACTTTGAAAACCTGGGGTGTCTTTGGGGTACCATGGATGTTGTGTGAGTGGTATGTGTGAGGATATGTGGGGTGAAGTGTGGGGTGTTGTGTTGTGAGGTGCGTGGATGGTGTATGGGTGATGATGTATTGTGCCTCTGATTGAGTGGGTGCTCCTGGCTTGTCTCTCTCTGCTTGCTATCTTTTTTTCGCTGTAAGGGGTTCTAGGTAATGTGAGTGTGTGTTTTATAGTGGTGTGTGTGTGGTGTGTGTATGTGTGTCAGGTGTGTGTAGGTTGAATTGTCCAATGTGGTGTAGTTTTGTAAGTGTGTGTGTATTTTGAGCTTAGCGTTGGGTAGTGTGAATGCTTTAACGCGGTTGAAAGACCGCCACCGTGATTCGTGGGTCGTGACACTGTGGGCATATTCCTGTTGGCGTAACAGTGTGGGTTTTGCTATCACCAGTTTATCACTGACCTTTGGTCTGGCGGACTTGTCTGGGTGTCTGTATAGTGGCGGATTTCTAAGTGTGGGTCATAATACCCGTAGCGGAATACCGCCGCAGTCACGGTATGTTGGAGGCCGCCAGCACAGCAGTAGGCGGCATTTACCGCCACGGTTGTAATGAGGGCCTATATGTGCCACATGCATTTTCAATTCAGCCAATTAACTGTTCAACACTAGCAGTCCATGATGATTTAATTTTAGTAGTGTGAATGTGCACTACAAAGACATGTCATCCATTCTCCACATTTAAAAGTCTCAATCACACCTCACTCGCTAGCCCATTCAGCTCAGCCAATAGTAATGCTATTAATGCGTACAGGAATGTTAATAAAATTATAGACCGGAACTATGCAAATTGTTCTTATTTTTAAATCTTTCAGTAAATCCATATGTGTATCATTGCACTATTTAAATTCAATTATATACATATGCACTTGAAATATCCTTAAAAATTATATTTCTTTCCCAATTATATAGATTTTACAACAAAAAACAAAAAACAGGTGGCCAGGTGCAGGTAACAATAGCTACTGAATCACAAATTAGCACAGTAGCTCCAAAGGTAGGTAGACTGACTGATTCCTTATTTGGGTATGCAAATCTGGGCCCAATTCGGGACATCGCAGAAATATTGTCAGGATACATGGGAAGACCAATCTTATGGTTCATAAACCTTTTCCCACCCTGGTAGGGCACTGTCACTAGGGGGGACTCAACCTCCTGATGGACTCGGACGACAAAGGAGAGAGTTCTTAGATAAAAATCTTCTAGACAATGGCGGGATCCAGATAGTCTAAAAATACCTTATGGTTCCTCAGTAAATCAGCTTTAACAATGAGGATCTCAGGCACGTCTAAAAACAAAAGTGAGATGGTATTTGAGTACAATGACTCAAACTGTCTCTCTAAGCCAACATGTTTCTGACCTAATGTTTAGCCTATACAGTCCTGGGGCATTCTTCAGGGCTATGGATCCTTAATTTTACGCAGCATAATTGCCAAAAATACACAATATTAGCACCAGAATTCACAGGTGAATCCTACCTGAGTATAGATGTATTAACCTATGAAGGTAAATGGAAATAAAAGAAAGTTTAAATATATCAGAATTCCCTAAAAAAAAAAAGAAATCTTGATGTGGGCATACAAGTGACACTGAAATATGTAATTGTATTATTGTGTTACATTTCAAACATATATGCACCATTCACAATATATTTTATATAGGCCATCAGGGTATAAATGTATAGAAAAAAATGTTTCATGTAAATTTTGGTGTTCTACATGTGACCTGCATTACCCACAAAGAATTGTTTTGAACACCATGGAATCCTAAATTCTACTCATTACACAACCTTCATTGCTTTTTATAAAATAGTACTTTGAGTAATTCCTAAATAAATGACATTTTATCAAAACATTTGTTCTTGCTGTTTATTTTGAAAATGTTTAAATTAATGTTTAATGTAAAAGTACATTGCAAAGAATTGACCTGAAACATCAGTTACTCCAGAAATGGCTTGAGGCTGGAAGGTGGTCTCACATAATTCTTCTTTGGGGGTTGGTGTTGCCTCTGTACTTGGTCCACCACCCGTAGCTGCAGCCTCCTTTCCTGTTGTTGCTATCTTTGGAACACTGGTCATACTAGTGCTGCTTGATTTCTTCCACTTACCTCTTAATGACACCCACAGCATTATTCTGTTGCTGAATCCTTGCCCAAAGGTGTTTTTTAGTTGTGTCTCAAACAGACATTGGCCCTCATTACAACCTTGCCGCCCGCCAAGGTTGAACCGCCGGGCGGCCGCCAATGCGGCCACACTCCCCCGGTGTCTATTATGAGATCCCCGTGGGCGGAAACCTGGGACAATGGAGCCGGCGGTGTTGCGGCTGGGCGACGGGTCCAAGAATCCCTGTCATTTTAGATTTAATTGAACTCTTAAAGCCACACATAGAACGCAGTACTCTGTGTAGCAACTCCGTTACCACCTATGTCCAGGTCGGATGCTCGTACGGGCATGTGACCTCCTAATATTAGGCTAAGGTGACACGTACTAGGGCAGTGGCATCTACTACCCTCAGAGGTTGACTCAAATCTTTTGACTCAGACAGGAGGAATGAGATCATCAAATCAAACAATGAAAACCAATACAATCAAAATATATAATAAGGAGTATATAATATATATACACACCATGACCTATGTGGTCATGAATCATCACACCAATTTACTAAAGTTTAAACATATATTGCCTTTAAATTGACAATGGAAATTGACAAAAATGATGCACAAAACCAAACAATAGCAATACAGAAACAACACATGCCGTCCAAAGCATCTGAAGAATCTCAAACTCATGAGTGCAATCACCATTAAACACTCCAAAAGAATTATACAGAATAACAACAGAATGATTTGGAAAATAGCAACTAAATTCATTAGTTGAGCAGTTGCATCAATCACGATCAATTAAGAAACATTTAATCAAATATTGAGTCAGACGTCCTAGCAAAAACTCTAATTAGAAAAGCATTGGCGGGCTGGACTTCGCACATGCAAAAATAAAAAATAAGACAAAAATTAATTTGGAAAAACATCTAACTATGGTGCTAAGCAAAATATGCAGTTGGATTTCTAAAGGGAACAACCTGCAAAAGAAAAATAAATGCACATTGGTTATACTTCTCCTAAATGAGACAGCCAGCAGCTTGCAGAGTATTCGTCAGCTGAGCATAGGAACAGCTGGTCTTCAGCGGTCTGCATCAGGAAGCTGAAAAGGGAAAACAGTTAAGTAATGGTGGGCCTAATGTAACTGAACTGTTAAAATCAGAAGCAGCTGGACAGAAGAGTTGAATAGCAGAACTGAACTTAACAGAATCCACCTCTGAATAGAAATGAACTCACATCATCTGAAACTTGTTAAACTAAAGTCCCAAAAATTACTAGCTAAGTTTCTATTGGACAAGACTGTGGGGTGTGATAATACACATCCAAATAAATGTAATCTGGGCTTCAGTTGTATGTTTCTTCATTCCTTTTACAAGATAGGCTCCTGTTCACGCTCCTTTCCGGACGTCAATTTCCTCACTAATATAACATTGTTAAAAACAGCAGCACAAAACACAACATTTAGCCAGCATCTGGGCAAATACTAAAACATAGGCCTTTTTACTAATGCTAATACATGAAGAATAAAATATTTCTAATAATTTCAAACCAGTAGTTTTGTAGTACAATAATATTAATCATCTTTTGTCAGTACATGTAATTATAATTAATCAAAATACATTTGTACAGACAATTACTAATTCAAATGGAAATCTAGTTGGTGGACATCATGTCGACCACAATTTAAACATACACGTTTTATTTTTCTAACACACATTTCTCTGTTTAGGCCTTTTAATACACGTGAATCATTTGATTTTTGGTTACACGTATTATATTAATAATGTTTACTTTCTAACACACCTATTAGCCACTGGGAGTTACCAGGAAGTGGTAGCTCCTGCTGGTGGGGGTGCTGCAAGCTTTCACATTTTGTCTGCTTTTTACCTCAATGCCATGATCTGCAATATCCACCATATTTACATGCCCAGGAATGAGAAGGAAATGCAGATTACAGAACTGCAATTATACAGTATGTCTACATTTCTCCAGGTCTTAGAGTGTATAGATGGAACATATGTGTCCATATGTTCCCCATCCTGTCTTGAATACCTGTTTCAGATCGCAAGAACACACATTCCCTCAATATACAAGTGGTTTGCAATGCCCACAACATAATCACCAACATCGTATTACAATATCCAGAGAGTACAAATGACTTCTACATGTTGAGGCACAATGGAATAAATATCTGACTGGAAGGTGGGGAGTTTGATGACAGATACTGACACATTATGTTAATGCTGATATGTAAGTTTCAAATCTGCAAAAAATGTATGTTGACTCAAATTTATATATGGGCATTGCAAATGCCCTATGCCCATGGAGCCTCATATCCTACCTCTCTTCAGCAATCCCAAATGAAAGGCGATACAACACTGCACATTGACGCATCAGAACTGTGATCAAGCACACTTTTGGACTCCTGCCTCCATAAGAGTGGGGGGGGGAGGGGGTTGCAATACAGACCAGAAACTGCTCATAAGATTGTTGCAATGTGTGCCATCCTACACAACATTGCCTGCAGGAGAGGACTACACATTGCAGTGTCGGATTCTGAATCAGAGGAGGAGGTTCCTGGCCCACCTGCTCATCATGTTGAGGTGCAGGAGTGTGACTGGTACTGCATCCTCTGTGGCGGAGATGCTACTGATGCTGGATACCTCATGGTCAGGAGTCCCTGAATCCACACCAGTGACGATAGGTTCTGACTGGATTGACTCTACTGCAGCTGTGATCTGGCCAAGGCCCCTGGAGACATCCCCAATGAAGTGGCCAATCTCCACCTTTAGCGTAACAGTACCTCTGGATAGTGCAGTAGTGGCTTGTGCAAGTCTCCTAGTGGTCATGGTCGTGGCATCCATTTGTACAGCATTGCTTCTCTCCTTGTGCTTCTCTCCCTGTGCCTTTGAGTGCTCCTGTCCTCCGTCATCTCAGCGCACAGTTTTACTAGACCAGCTGGCAGTAGGTGCATTTTTGTGTCAATGCAGTCCTGATTGTCAGCCTACTGATTGGCCAATGTGCTGAGCCCCACAGTAACGGACTGTTGCATTACCATGCAATTTGTGGTTGACTATCTTACTTTGTTTGTTTGTTTGTGCTGCAGGTGCTGAACCTACAGTATCGATGCCTACAGCCCACCAAACACTGCCTGTTGGTCACCAGTGGACTGAACCCCCGAAGCCTGCAATGTTTGATGTTGCCTACTGCCATGCAGGGTGGAGCAATACTGTCGGGACTGATGTGCTGCCTGTAGGGCAGCTGTAGGGAGGAAGACACACTTCTGACGTGGCCATGGGATATAGTGGGCTCAATCTCAAGCACTACAGTTTCCTCTTCCACCATCTGTACCTGTTCTTCATCTTCTCTGTTGGCCCTTCAATATCTTCCCCAGGTACACATAACTGGAAAATGGAGATAACATTAGAAGAAAAATCATTTGTCATACTCTAATGTTTGTACAAACTTCTAACACTGACTACACTGTTACTGTCTTTGACTACAATTCCCATGATGCACCATGTGGGATATCTTGGACACAGAATTATTGCATCCGGTTATGTCTGATTTACATGCATGTGGTCAGCTGGTTCAATCCCATAAATGTTACCATTATAAAATGTGTGCACTTACTTTGTGTGGGTACAGGCACAGATGTGTCCAGGTTTGCAAATCCTACAACAGCCTCTGACTACAGGATGGACTCCACCATTGCCTCCAGTGTTGTAGGGGGGTGCAGTAGAGGGTCCACCTCCTGTGGCATGGGACCTGTTCAGCCGTGATGCAATCTTTTCCTTGTTGCATGAAGGGAAGACATACCACCTCCTGCGTATCTCTTCAACAGAGTGCTCAGCCACCTCCACAGCATTAATCTTATGCTGCATCCCATTCCATATCTTGCTCTTCTGTGACTCTGGAACATTCATGGATGCTCGGCTAAATAGGAGATCATGATTGTTGCAAAACTCTTCTGTGAGAATCTCCAGTCCCTGCTCAGAAAATTTCAGTTTTCTCTTCTTCACACCTGCCTCTTTTCCTTTCTCCTGGCTGGCTGTTGCTCGGGTTGAATTTCTGTTTTTTATGTACCTCAATATACTGCCTGATATCTGCTGACCTCCTGCCTCACTCTCTGCCTGCCTTCCTGGCTGCTGTGAACCTGCACCTCCTGTTCCATGGGTCTTTTCCTTGACCCAGGAAGGCAAAAATCCCTTTGTCTTTACAGTGGTCCCTGTTTGTGACTGGGGTCACAATTTGCAACTCTATTCACAAAATTGCGACTAGATTGGTAATTGCACATACCGATTACCTATTTTACAAACTGACTGAATAGCGAGTCGCAATATTGGGTCGGCCAGGGATCACACATGCCATTTAGCACTTTCCTAGTTACAAATTGCAAAAATAGTTAGGACCTAGGGCCAGATGTAGGAAGCACTTTGCGAGTCGCAAACGGCAAAATTTGCCGTTTGCGACTCGCAAATGCGTGTTTCCTATGCAGAAATGCATTTTGCGAGTCGTTACCGACTCGCAAAATGCATTTCCGAATCGCAAATAGGAAGGGGTGTTCCCTTCCTATTTGCGATTCGCAATGGTATGCAATTCCATTTGTGACCGCTTATGCGGTCGCAAATGGAGTCGCAGTTACCATCCACTTGAAGTGGATGGTAACCCATTCGCAAACGGGAAGGGGTCCCCATGGGACCCCTTCCCCTTTGTGAATGGACCCCAAAATATTTTTTCAGGGCAGGGAGTGGTCCAAGGGACCACTCCCTGCCCTGAAAAAACCGAAACAAAAGGTTTCGGATTTTTTGAAATGCAGCTCGTTTTCCCTTAGGGAAAACGGGCTACATTTCAAAAAAAAAAAAAAACTGCTTTATTGAAAAGCAGGTCGCTAACATGGAGGCCTGCTGACTACAGCAGGCCTCCATGTTAGCGAGTGCCTATACTCGCTATGGGGCCGCAATTTGCGACCCACCTCATGAATATTCATGAGGTGGGTCATTGCGACCCCATAGCGAGTTGCAGTCGGTGTCTGAGACACCGTACTGCATAGCAATTTGCGAGTTGCAAATTGCGAGTCGGAAGGACTCGCAATTTGCAACTCGCAAATTGCTTCCTTCCTACATCTGGCCCCTAGTTTCTATAGAAAAGGCGTTTTTTGACTTGCCTATATTGGCACCAGTTGACAAATCTTCATGAAATCTTTTATTTTAAATTGACGTTCACGTCAGCTGCTGAATGGAAACTTTTGGGGTAATCTGTCATGCCAAAGGCCTGCGCAGTGGTGGTTGGATTAACGTATAGCGATAAAAAATACTTTACGTAAAAAATGCCATAGAATTTCACTGGAAAAAACAAAGGTTACAGGAATATTATGGATAGAAATAAAAATGAAATCCTTAGAAATTCACAAAAAAAAACATAGGTGACAGGGATGTTATAGTTAGGTTCTGAATTTGCTCACACAAAACCAGAGAAAGTTAGCAGTTACAGTTAGAGTTATTTCAAGTAGCTTTAACTCATGGCCTAAGGTAACTAAAGCTTGCTTCATCACTATGCTCTGCTAATTACCCCCAGATTCTACAGCACTCGACAGCTTTTATAATGTCAATAAAAATATCAATGAAACATTAGCAGTCAAATTATTGAAGAAAAAACTGTGCATGGCGGAACGCGAGTTTTCGTTACCTTAGGCCGCCAGTTATAGTTACTTGAAATAACTCTAACTAAAACTGCTGAATTTCTATGCTTTTGTGCTAGTAAATTCAGAACCTAAGTATTACAACCCTGTAAGATTTGTTTTTTCAAGTGAAAATATACATATCTAGAATGCTGAAATGGTATTGTTTTGTTTTATAAATATTACCTAGTGGCAGTCGCCACTAGGTAGTTATAGTTAGGCTGATATTTACCTTAGTTGGAGCATTTTTTGTTTTGCCAATAACTTTAGCGCCGTTTGATGAATCCTCACAAAGTTTTCAAAACTTATACTTTGGTCAGTTCAACTACTGTCTAGAGAGTTTCAGGGTGATCTGTCAAGCAGGGGGTAATTAAAACAGGGGGGTCCAAAAACACCTTTTCCCCATTCTATGTCAAAGGGATTATTCAAATGTTTAACACAACCACAGCACGAACCACATAGACAGAATTACACCAAATGTGTTAGAAAGCTAGATCTTGGTCCTGAAAGCAGGCGTTTTGTGATCTGGTGTAAATCTGTTCAGCAGGTTTGTAGAAATTAGAGATTAAAAATGATAGATATCCAGGGACGCGCATCCTCTGATGATCCAACTGTCCCCCTGCAGATATCTGATTGGCAAACCCCCAGGGACTGCCACCTCCCTGGGGCTAAACTAATAAGGTATGTAGGGGCTGCTGCCTTGCCCTCTACAACCCAGAGGATCGCCACCTCCCTGGGCAAAGATTTTGATGTGTGCAGGGGGCCCCCCACTGCCCTGGGGACCACCACCTCCCTGGGGTGAAAATGCAAGTGTGTGCAGGGGGACCGTGTGCCACCCCATCCCCGAAGCCCAGGGACCACCACTTCCTTGGGTCTAAAATACAATAATGAGGGTGGGTTGTTTCGGACACCTGGCGCCAGGGACCACCTCCTTCCCGGGGCAATAGTCATTGGAGGGGCAACACGCAGCCCCCCACGAAGAGCCAATGAAGGCCATGTGGACCGCCACTCCCTAGGGCCTGCTCTTGCTATGTCCAGGGGTGTCTCCATATGGAGAGAGAGAGAGAGAGAGAGAGAGAGAGTCAGAGAGAGAGACAGAGACAGAGAGAGAGAGAGGCTATTGTGGTAAAGGATTTCTGTTAACATTGCATGAAAGCAACAAATAAAACTTTTTTTCAAGATGAATTATATCTGCACCTTAAACAACAAGGATGCACAAGTCAAGTTAGACAAGAAAATGCATTGTATTAATTTTACTCTATTTAATGGTTAATATGCCCTTTACTTTGTATATTTACGTTACACCGTTTAGGTGAATTGTTTTAGTCGTATTAATATTCCATTAAATTGATTTCCTGTGAAACCACATGCAGCCCTTATGTTCCTGGAGTACGTGTTCTTTGTCTCATACTGAAACCTGAGAAAATATTTTTATAATGTGAAAGCCAAAATGACTGGCATTGGCAATACGTGCTGTTGTATCATTTATGTTTTTAATGACACCTCCTCCACTACAACTGGATTCTGCTCTGTTGTTAATGAACGTGGAATAACTTTTAGTCAGTAGATGTGTTATGTCTGTACCTAGCTGCTCTTTAAAGCACTGCTTACATGTCTAATCCTTTTTCTTTTAAATCAACACGCTATCGGTGGCATGAACCACTGCTGATCTTGAGCTCATAAGCACACAACCTCAGAAGATAGTAATGTACTATAGAAGATTTATTTTAAAAATATTAAGCTTGTTTACTTTCCTTTATATGAAGCTATGGCCCTGCCCTCAATAGAGCTGTTGTGTTGCTTAAATTAAGACAAATGGCATTTTACTTCATTCTATATGGCAGTGGCTGGCATAGGTCTGAATCTATTTTCTATTGAATTGTGTTGAATTGACTCATGGCATCCCTTCAGTTGATTAGGACCTCTCTGAAACCTCTCCAACCTCTGTCATCCTTACAACTAAGTGCACGAGGACACAGAAAAGGAACAGTAGGAAATGACCCAACTTTGGGTAATTTCCCGAGATTTTTTCCATGTTTTCTGGCATTATAAATCTGTGTACGTAACCAGGCTAAACAGGAGTAAAGTGGCTGTGCTCCCCTTTTAATCACGTCAAATGTGACTTAAACCCGATTGGTGAAATTACCTTTCCTATAAGGCAATAGTATATGGTGAGAAATACACCTCTAACACGAAAAAATTGTGCTGCACACTACAGTAGTAGTGAAAAAAGTGCTTTTGTTAAGTGTAGGCAATTTGGTCCAATTTCACATACCAATCTTTGCATTTTACAATTTATGAACACAGTATGGGTGGGCGAAATCTGCATATTTTTTTTAATTCAGTTCCTGAAAATTCGAATAAAAAAAGCATAATTAAGTGAAATGCAAAGATGCGAAATAGCATCATAGTTTAATGCAAAATGCGTCATTGGTTCAATTATTGATACAAGTGCTGTGAACAACAGTGGCTGGTGTTCTAGTTGTATATGTGAACAACAACAGTGACATAATCATGAGACATTACAAAATGACCTAACTCTTCGAATTTTGCATAGCAAGCGTAATGCAAAGTTCCAGAAATTACGCTGCCTCAATTTCAATTTCCTGCAAGTCATATTTTTATTTTATTTTTTGCCTTAACTATAGTTCCATTGCTA
The DNA here is from genome assembly GCF_031143425.1 of Pleurodeles waltl. NCBI lineage: Eukaryota > Metazoa > Chordata > Amphibia > Caudata > Salamandridae > Pleurodeles > Pleurodeles waltl. The sequence continues at coordinate 1,035,669,836 of NC_090439.1, forward strand.
AATGATTTACTGCAAGTGTTCGAAAAAGAATTGGGTGATGCAACCAAATAAATTCATATGGAAGCTGATTACTCACTAAATGAGATGACATAATTTGTAGTGCTGGAGCCATTGCAGATAGCTTACATTTTGGGTTCACAATTGGGATATGTTGGCATTTTGGAATATAAAAACTGATATCTACTAATGGCTATGATAGCTGGCTTTAGGCGGCCATTGGGATCAGCAGTAGTCACCGGTCCTCATTCTTCTCAGTCTGGTATTCCTGACTAAGGCCCTGAAGTTTATGCTTAACTCTGGGTTACAATGTGTACAAAATTACTGCACACAGAATTTGTCCTGAACAAGTTTCACCAGGAAAACCTGGTGAATTCTATAAAGGGAAAATGGTCAGCATTCCTGGTGCTGCACCTTGGAAAGATGGAAAGCACAGCACATTATTTCATTATGCCAAACTCAAAATGGAGAAGTAACACAACAGGTAGTAAATACCGCACCTTGGCAAATGAGCACTTGAAGTGTATAGTATTAGCCTCAGAGTCACAGGGACTTCAGACTTAGTTTCCAGGTAGGCAGAAAGAAGACATATATTCCTTTAATAGTTCAATCAAGTATTAGAACAATCACACTTTAGAACAGTAGACGCTGTATTTGTGAGCAAAAGATCAACATGATGGCAGCGGCAGCTCCTCAGCTAAGGCGGAGTGTCACCCCACTGCTTTATGCAGTGAAGGAAAGAGAAAAATAAAATGATAATAACACAACGTTGTTATATATTTTTTTTAACTTAGAAGCATGGTTAGGGCCGAGGGGTCGAGACTGGGCTGGAGGAGTGCTATGTGCACATAGATGTGCATGACACTTTGGCCGGCTGTGTTGGGCTAGCCAAAGAGTCATGCACACTTTGCATTTATTAAACAACTGGGAGGAGAAAGTGAACAGTGCCCTACTCCCTGTCTAAGTGCCAAAGCGGGGTACTCAGACCAATCACAATGCAGCTGTCATTCTGTTGACAGCAGTGTCATGAATGGAGGAGAGTCTGGAAGCCTGTGTGCTATCGGAAGTCAGAGTAGGAAGAAGAGACAGAACCAGCTCTCCCAACATAAAAGGTAGGTTTTTCTTATTTTCTTATTTATTTTTTCAATACCCCCCGCCCCCATTAACCTCTTAAATGCGGGCGTCGGCCACTGGCCGACGCCCACACACCCTCCCTGGTGCGGGTCACGACCAGTGGCCGACACCAGGAAGGGCATTAATAAATCCTCGGGTGCGTCGCACCCGAGGATTTATTTTTTATTTTTGTTCCCCCCCCGGGAGACACGGAAGCTACCGTGTCTCCCCCCGCCCCCCACCCGCCCCTTTGTGACGTCGCTGACGTTGCAAAGGTGTTTTCCCCATGAAAGCAGGAAGCAGCCTTGCGGCCGCTTCCTGCTTTCATGGGGAAAACGGCCTTTTTCACGTTCGGGAAGGCCTCGTAAGAAAGGGGAGAGTCTCCCCTTTCTTACGAGGCCTTCCTGAAAGTGTTTCCTGGCCCCCGATCGCAGCACAGAAAAAAAAATGAAAAAAAAAAATGAAATGACAGGGGGTCGCCCGTGGGCAGGGTGACCCCCTGTGGGGGCAATTTTTTTTTTAGATGTTGTAGGGTTTCCCTGGGGGCCATTTTGGCCCCCAAGGAAACCACACAACAACTGAAAAAAAATATATGTATATATCTATATATATATATCTATGTAGATAGATATATCTAGGTACATGGATATATCTATAGATATATCTATGTAGATATATATTTATATATATATATATAGGTAGATCTGTATCAAAGAGATTTATAAAGCGCGCTACTCACCTGTGAGGGTCTCAAGGCGCTGGGGGGGGGATGGGGGGGGGGGGGAAAGGGGCTAGGAGGTTCACTGTTCAAAAAGCCAGGTTTTGAGGCCCTTCCTGAAAAGAAGTAGGTTTTGGGTCTTGCGAATGTGGGTTGTGAGTGCGTTCCATGTTTTGGGTGCAATGTAGGAGAAGGATCTGCCCCCGGTGGTGGTGTGTTTGATGCGGGGGTCAGAGGCGAGAGAGAGGTCAGCTGAACGGACGTTTCGTGTGGGGGTGTGGAAGGTGACTCTCGTTGAGGTAGGCAGGGCCTGTGTTGTGGAGTGATTTGTGTGTGAGGATGAGGATCTTGAAGGTGATCCTTTTGTCAATGGGGAGCCAGTGGAGGGATTTGAGGTGTGGAGAGATGTGTTCGTGTCGGTGGAGGTCGAGGATGAGTCGTGCTGCTGAGTTCTGGATGCGTGTAGTTTGCACTTGAGTTTTAGAGTGGTGCCGGCGTAGAGGGCCTTTCTGTAATCAAGCCTGCTGCTGATGAGTGCGTGAGTGACAGTTTTTCTGGTCTCTGTGGGGATCCATTTTAATGTTTTTCAGTATACGGAGTTTCTTGAAGCATGAGGAGGTAAGAGCGTTGATTTGTTGGGTCATAGAGAGGGAGGAGTCTAGGATGATGCTGAGGTTGCGTGCGTAGTTGGCGGGGGTGGGTGCAGGGCCTAGCGTGGTGGGCCATCATTGGGGGTCCCAGGTTTTTTTGGTGAGGGCCAAAGAGGATTATTTCGGTTTTGCTTGAGTTGAGTTTCAGGTGGTTGGCTGTCATATATACATCACTTTTGTCAATATGTGTGTGGTTTCCCTGGGGGGAAAAGGGTCCGACTTGTCTAGTGGCAGTTTTAGTGCCATAAAGAAGCGCAGAAGGTTTATATGCCTACTGCAAAGAGCACATCTGTATTTTATGTAAATAGCTGAGTACATTAGTAAAGTCTATGGAGAGATGAAGGGCACTTTTGCTGGGTGGTAATGAGGGAATCCGAGGAGGAGGGAGTGGGAGCACCAATAATGATTGTTGGACTGGGCGCAGGAGGTGCTAAAGACTGTGACGAATGGTATGTGACAAGGTGTTTTTTGAGTGTCTTGAAAGTACGTGCTGATTGAAGGAAGAAGCGCAGGTAAGGTGGCCTCTACTGTTGCACGTATCTCACACACACCATCGATTTTGTGACTGTCTACGTAGGCTAGTGTTTTAGAGCAACAGTTTAGCCAATAGCAGAGATGGCATCTTGATGGATGACTGCTGCCTGCACTCGGGTTATAGAGGACCGCTCTGACATAGGATCAGAGACTGAGACATCAGATACTGAGACAGCATCTGAGGGATAGGACAATGGTGCAGACTCTGGGAGTGATTTTTCAGTCAGAGGAGTCCCATTCGAAAACTCCTCTTTCAGTACATTATGAGGGAGGTGATGAGGACAGTCCTGCTGTCCCTTCGCAAGCTGTTCGTGCAACTGGGTAATAGTGGGTTAGGCCAACCCAGAGAGCAGGTGAATGCGGCGGCAAGCAGAGAGAGAGTGCTCTCTTGGGAGCTCACCAATTTAGTTCAGCCCCAAATTCCACCACCCAAATCATATTGTGGAGACATCAAAATTGTCTATGGCAAAACAAACTGGTTTTGTAAGGCAGGCACCTGTGTTTTTGGTCCTGGATTCGGCGGCCATATAGAGAAACACACTAAACCCAAACATTTCTGGAAACTAGACATTCGGGGGAGTCCACAGAGGTGTGACTTGTGTGGATTCCCCAAAGTTTTCTTACCCAGAATACCCTGCAAAGCTGAAATGTTGAGAAAAAACTCTATTTTTCTCGCATTTCTGTCACACAAACTACAGGAATATGCTGGGATCCACAACATTCCTACCACCCAGTGACTCCTCACCTGTCCTGATAAAAACACTACCCCACTTGAGTGCCTACACCTAGTGCCTGTGTCAGGAATGGATCACCCCAGGGTCAACAGCTGCCTCACGTAAGGACCAACATTGACCGTTGTGTGATCTATTCCTGTCGCAGGCACCAGGCCTAACCACACAAGTGAGGTATCATATTTATCGGGAGACTTGGGGGAACGCCGGGTGGAAGGAAATTTGTGGCTCCTCTCAGATTCCAGAACTTTCTGTCACCGAAATCTGAGGAAAACTTGTTTTTTTAGCCACTTTTTGAGGTTTGCAAAGGATTCTGGGTAACAGAACCTGGTCCGAGCCCCACAAGTCACCCCTCCTTGGATTCCCCTAGGTCTCTAGTTTTCAGAAATGCACAGGTTTGGTAGGTTTCCCTATGTGCCGGCTGAGCTAGAGGCCAAAATCTACAGGTAGGCACTTCTCAAAAAACACCTCTGTTTTCTTCCAAAAATTTGGATGTGTCCACGTTGCGCTTTGGGGCGTTTCCTGTCGCGGGCGCTAGGCCTACCCACACAAGTGAGGTATCATTTTTATCGGGAGACTTGGGGGAACGCCGGGTGGAAGAAAATTTGTGGCTCCTCTCAGATTCCAGAACTTTCTGTCACCGAAATGTGAGGAAAACTTGTTTTTTTAGCCACTTTTTGAGGTTTGCAAAGGATTGTGGGTAACAGAACCTGGTCCGAGCCCCGCGAGTCACCCCTCCTTGTATTGCCCTAGGTCTCTAGTTTTCAGAAATGCACAGGTTTGGTAGGTTTCCCTAGGTGCCGGCTGAGCTAGAGGCCAAAATCTACAGGTAGGCACTTCTCAAAAAACACCTCTGTTTTCTTCCAAAAATTTTGATGTGTCCACGTTGCGCTTTGGGGCGTTTCCTGTCGCGGGCGCTAGGCCTACCGACACAAGTGAGGTATCATTTTTATCGGGAGACTTGGGGGAACGCCGGGTGGAAGGAAATTTGTGGCTCCTCTCAGATTCCAGAACTTTCTGTCACCGAAATCTGAGGAAAACTTGTTTTTTTAGCCACTTTTTGAGGTTTGCAAAGGATTCTGGGTAACAGAACCTGGTCCGAGCCCCGCGAGTCACCCCTCCTTGGATTGCCCTAGGTCTCTAGTTTTCAGAAATGCACAGGTTTGGTAGGTTTCCCTAGGTGCCGGCTGAGCTAGAGGCCAAAATCTACAGGTAGGCACTTCTCAAAAAACACCTCTGTTTTCTTCCAAAAATTTTGATGTGTCCACGTTGCGCTTTGGGGCGTTTCCTGTCGCGGGCGCTAGGCCTACCCACACAAGTGAGGTATCATTTTTATCGGGAGACTTGGGGGAACGCCGGGTGGAAGGAAATTTGTGGCTCCTCTCAGATTCCAGAACTTTCTGTCACCGAAATCTGAGGAAAACTTGTTTTTTTAGCCACTTTTTGAGGTTTGCAAAGGATTCTGGGTAACAGAACCTGGTCCGAGCCCCGCGAGTCACCCCTCCTTGGATTGCCCTAGGTCTCTAGTTTTCAGAAATGCACAGGTTTGGTAGGTTTCCCTAGGTGCCGGCTGAGCTAGAGGCCAAAATCTACAGGTAGGCACTTCTCAAAAAACACCTCTGTTTTCTTCCAAAAATTTTGATGTGTCCACGTTGCGCTTTGGGGCGTTTCCTGTCGCGGGCGCTAGGCCTACCCACACAAGTGAGGTATCATTTTTATCGGGAGACTTGGGGGAACGCCGGGTGGAAGGAAATTTGTGGCTCCTCTCAGATTCCAGAACTTTCTGTCACCGAAATCTGAGGAAAACTTGTTTTTTTAGCCACTTTTTGAGGTTTGCAAAGGATTCTGGGTAACAGAACCTGGTCCGAGCCCCGCAAGTCACCCCTCCTTGGATTGCCCTAGGTCTCTAGTTTTCAGAAATGCACAGGTTTGGTAGGTTTCCCTAGGTGCCGGCTGAGCTAGAGGCCAAAATCTACAGGTAGGCACTTCTCAAAAAACACCTCTGTTTTCTTCCAAAAAGTTTGATGTGTCCACGTTGCGCTTTGGGGCGTTTCCTGTCGCGGGCGCTAGGCCTACCCACACAAGTGAGGTATCATTTTTATCGGGAGACTTGGGGGAACGCCGGGTGGAAGGAAATTTGTGGCTCCTCTCAGATTCCAGAACTTTCTGTCACCGAAATGTGAGGAAAACTTGTTTTTTTAGCCACTTTTTGAGGTTTGCAAAGGATTCTGGGTAACAGAACCTGGTCCGAGCCCCGCAAGTCACCCCTCCTTGGATTCCCCTAGGTCTCTAGTTTTCAGAAATGCACAGGTTTGGTAGGTTTCCCTATGTGCCGGCTGAGCTAGAGGCCAAAATCTACAGGTAGGCACTTTGGAAAAAACAGCTGTGTTTTCTATAAAAAAAATAGGATGTGTCCATGTTGTGTTTTGGGGCATTTCCTGTCGCGGGCACTAGGCCTACCCACACAAGTGAGGTATCATTTTTATCGGGAGACTTGGGGGAACACAGAATAGCAAAACAAGTGTTATTGCCCCTTATCTTTCTCTACATTTTTTCCTTCCAAATATAAGAGAGTGTGTAAAAAAGAAGTCTATTTGAGAAATGCCCTGCAATTCACATGCTAGTATGGGCACCTCGGAATTCAGCGATGTGCAAATAACCACTGCTCCTCAAAACCTTATCTTGATCCCATTTTGGAAATGCAAAGGTTTTCTTGATACCTCTTTTTCACTCTTCATATTTCAGCAAATGAATTGCTGTATACCCAGTATAGAATGAAAACCAACTGCAGGGTGCAGCTTATTTATTGGCTCTGGGTACCTAGGGTTCTTGATGAACCTACAAGCCCTTTATATCCCCGCAACCAGAAGAGTCCAGCAGACAAAACGGTATATTGCTTTCAGAAATCTGACATCGCAGGAAAAAGTTACAGAGTAAAACATAAAGAAAAATGGCTGTTGTTTTCAGCTCAATTTCAATATTGTTTTTATTTCAGCTGTTATTTTCTGTAGGAAAACCTTGTAGGATCTACACAAATGACCCCTTGCTGAATTCAGAATTTTGTCTAGTTTTCAGAAATGTTTAGCATTCCGGGATCCAGCATTGGTTTCACACCCATTCCTGTCACTAACTGGAAGGAGGCTGAAAGCACCAAATATAGTAGAAATGGGGTATGTCCCAGTAAAATGCCAAATTTGTGTTGAAAAATTCGGTTTTCTGATTCAAGTCTGCCCGTTCCTGAAAGGTGGGAAGATAGTGATTTCAGCACCAGAAACCCTTTTTTCCCATTTTTTTGGAAAAAACAAAATTTTCACTGTATTTTGGCTATTTTCTTGGTCTCCTCCAGGGGAAACCACCAACTCTGGGTACCATTAGAATCCCTAGGATGTTGGAAAAAAAGGACGCAAATTTGGCGTGGTTAGCTTATGTGGACAAAAAGTTATGAAGCCCTAAGCGTGAACTACCCCAAATAGCCAAAAAAGGGCTCAGCACTGGGGGGGGAAAGGCCCAGCAGCTAAGGGGTTAACATATGACTGCCATTCCCTGAGTGGATTTTCACAGCGACTAAGTTTAATATGGTCCAAAGTGTCTGTCATTGTTCATAACAGGATTATGTGGAAGATTAATTCTGAAAGTAAAGTTCTTCAAAAGTTCACATCTGTTGAATTTGATGATGCAAAATTTGTGAACTTTGAACAACTTTGCCAACAGCAAAGCCTTCTTTGAAAACATTTTGCATGAGAAATCTGTTAAAATATAATTTGGCTTATGTAAAGTCACCTTTTGTCAGTTTTATTTAAGCTGTCCTTTGCATATTCTTAAACTATAGCACATCTGAAAAGATTTTAAAAAAACCTTCACAAGATTTGCAGAAACGAAGTTCTGCAACTAAACTGACAGTGTGTAAATTGTATACTGCACATTCACTGACGGTGAAAATTGAATGGGAACAATTCAGCAATATACAATAGTGAGAATTTTTCATTTTTTGCCAATTATGTCTCATTTCCATCTTTAGGACGTCTCTAGGCATCCTAGTGCAGGAAATGGCATCAAAAGGCTTCACCCACTCACAGAACTCTGGAAAATGCAGTGGTGGACAGCCAACACTGTGCGAGACAGGTTGAACGAACGTTGTGGGAGAGTGGGGGCAAGTGGGAAGGGTGTGGCCACGTCGGTGCACTACAGGTGACAGATGAAGGGCTGTGGCCAGATGGACTTCAGATGGGTTGGGCGTTTTGAGGTGCTTATTGGATAGACAGGATTACTTTCTTTTTTTTTCTTTACAATTAACGACACACTGTGCAGCTACCTGCACACTGAAAAAAATACATGAACTTCACAACCTCACACATTCCCAAATAGGTGGGTAACAAGAGGTTTGCTTCAACAACGCAGTATATTTGCAAATTGAATGATATTTACATTTGATAATTCTAGATATCTAATCTGAAGAATCTGACTATGTCATAATAAAGCACAGCTTCCTGTGGCATGGAGATGTTCGTGTGCTTCAAGTCCACTAGACACGGAAGAGTAGAAGAGCTGCATATTTTCTCAAAATGCAGAGGTGAAGGGGCGGGAATGTGAAGTCAAGTGTCAGTTGGACAGATTCATGGAACATGTGCATCAAATATGAAAGGTTCAAAAGGCTGGTTGGTGAATCAAACAAACAATGAATTTATGGAGTGGCAAATGCACGCTGGTATTTCTAATGCTGTAAGAAAGCCAGAAGAAATTCTGCATTAAAAGAGGAATGGTGTATGTTTTCTCGTACTTTCGATTTGCAACATCAAGAATGTTTATGTTTGCTGATTCGCAGCTGCACATAACAAAATCAAGTGCTCCCAGGTGCCTGTGACAGATGGTAAAGCGGCAACAAAAGCAGGAAACCCAAAAAACATAAAGCAAAAACACCAACATCATCAAATTTCATTATAAGACCAAAGAATAATAAAAACAGTTAAAGCACTTAGAAAACAACTGTGCACACATATATGCATCAAAAAGTAACAACTGCAAGTGCAGTGAACTTCTGAGATTGTCTCATTGACTCACAATTCTTGAAATGCTGTCTCACAGTGTGGTCTGCCTGCATTCTACATTCAGTCAGTGTGTGAAACAAGGGCATTACGGCCAGTGTGTGGCAGGGGGATCGCGGAGGGGGCGTGGGGTTGGGGGGGGGGGGGGGGGTTATACGTGGCGAGGGTAGCGGAAGTGGGTCTGCCAAACTCTGAGAGGGGCAGCTGCAATCTGTTGCTAGTTTTAATGGCTTGCATTGTCGTAGCCAAATAACAGTCAGTCCATGTCCTGTGGACTTTTCAAAAATAGTTTAAACTACAATTCTACTAATCCGGCATCAGGGTACTGTCATAGTCAAATTGTGAATTTTCTAATTTCCTTACCACCACCACTGGTGTTGGTGAGGAATACACAGGAACTATTTTCTCACAGTTGTTAGCAGTAATGAGAGGAGTCTATTAATACTCCTTTTTTTCTCTTTTGCATTAATGGACACACGTGAACCAGAACACTGCTACAGAACCAGATTGAGTAAACATTTATTTAGCTTCAATAGGTGTTTTAGACCTACCACTCAAACTATAGTTATTATCAAATTCAACAGAAGACTACTTGGAAGCAACTAGACTCCCAAATTCTGTAGACTCTTTTGACACTGTAAATAAATATTTCCCCAACCCTTGTCAGGGACTTGCAGGTAAACTAGGTTTTTCTTGGCAGGCACATACAAGTATACAGTCATGAGAAGTCTCACATACATGTAAAAGAAAAGAGATGACGATTGGTGAGACAGTGTCAGCATCATGTATGTGCAGTAAACACAATGTTAACCTGTAACACGCATAAGCAATACTTATATATGTGCACATGTTGTGGTTCATTTAGATTTAGTGAAACAAATGATTTTAATGTTTTCTAATAATTACAGTTAGGACATGTACATCTTCAAATTGAAATGAGTCGACATAAGCATAGCTGCCTATCTCCCAGCACTTCTATTAAATATAATACTTTCTGTTAGCTTACACTGTGAAGGTCATGGTTCCTACAAATTATTTGGTTGGAAGATGATTCTCACCTCCTGCAGAAAATCAGAGGCAGAAGTGGTGAATACTCCTTTGTCAAACATCGCAAAAGTCGTGATGATGGAGGAATCTGGCACTGTATAATCCGGGAGAAGGTGACTGACACAAAATACAACGGAAACATTGAGTTTTGATTGATGGGAACATGTGCCCATATGCTTTGACTTAACCCCATGTTTTAACTGTGTAAGGCTGAGTTAGTTAGTTAGTTAGAAGACTTAACCTGTCCACCTTTGCAGGTGGACAACGCTTTCCATCTCTTGAGACACAATGGTCTTTTTTTCTGGTTATAGACTTATCTCCTAGAGTAAATATTTTTCGCCTTTTCTGGAATGGAACCTTCATTTGGTTCTACTTTCAATGCTTTATTGGTTAACACCAGATGCTTGAACATTTTCCGACTTACCTACATCCTTAGCTTAGCATTAGGGCATTTTGGTTCAGGCGAATGGAGCTTTATCTTACTTTGCATATGCTGTCTTTAATAGTGTAGTGAATCCTATCTTGTTCTAATGGGAAACAGGAGTTAGCTTAGCCTTCTGGCTTGCGAACCTGTTCCCTCGTCACCTAGTGACTTTTATGCCACTTAGCCTGCTCTGTTTTAGTACAATTATTTAATTATATGTTTTAGTTTCATGTTATCAGTGCCACCGCGCTAAGGCTTCAATATCAAGCGACAAAGATAAACAAACTGTAGGTATTCACATTAGGTACTTTCCCTCTTCACACCTTTAAGGGAATTGTTTACATAAATTGCCATCCCAAGCATGTCTTGTTATCTACTGTTTGATAGCAGATCTAGGTCAGGGGTCTGAGCAGATCTGTATAAATGCACCTCACTTAGACAGATAGTCAGAGGGACTCCTACCAGATGCCCTTGCTGCTATCGATGCTGCATGTCGCCTTGACGCTGAACCACTTTTCGTGTCTCTACGAAGTCTGAGCTAGAGACCTCATTCCAAGGTAACAATAGTAGGAGGGCTCTTCTCATGGACACGGCATTTGCAGATTAGGTTTAACACACCTAGTTCTCTTCTAGGGTTAGAGATTAGGTTCATCATGCTCGAGTATTAGAACATAATATTCATCTCATGTCATTACATGTCATTGCAAGATAGTGGGGGTCTTTGTATTAATGACTCTTGTCTTCACAATTCTGGGGGTCATTATGACCCTGGCGGAAGGCGGAGAAGCGGCGGTAAGACTGCCAACAGGCTGGCGGTCTTTTTTTTTGTATTATGACCGTGGCGGTTACCGCCATGGTCATCCGCCGGTTCTCCGTTCCGCCCGCCGGGCTGGAGACCAGGGTCTCCAGCCCGGCGGCCGTCACTATACCGCCGGCGGTATTTGGACCCGGCTGACCGCCATGGATTTCATGGGGTTTGAAACCGCCATGAAATCCATGGCGGTAAGCACTATCAGTGCCAGGGAATTCCTTCCCTGGCACTGATAGGGGTCTCCCCCAACCCCACCTGACTCCCTCCCCTACCCCCCCACCACCCATGCCACCCCCCAAAGGTGGCAGGACCCCCCTCCCTACCACGACCCCCAACATAACATCACACGTACACACACGACACGCACGCAGGCACCACCAACACACATACACGCACACACACTGACATACATGCAAACATCCACACACACAGTCAGACACGCACATCCACATCCAAACATACACGCACACATCCATACAGACATACCTACAGACATACACGCACTCATTCCCAAACACACAACACTCCTGCAAGCATACACGCACTCACACACCCCCTCTACATACACACACGCACACCCCCATGCACGCACACAACACACAACACCCCCCCACCACCCTCCTCTCACGGACGATCGACTTACCTGGTCCGACGATCCTCCCGGAGGGGACGGGAGCCATGGGGCTGCTCCGCCGACACCACACCGCCAACATAACACCGCCACGCCGAATCACAGGACGTGATTCGCTGGGCGGGGTTCTGTTGGCGTGGCGGTGGTGGTGGAGCAACCTCCACTTTCCCACCGCCCGCCAGTATGGCTGTTGGTGGCTCTCCGTCCGTAAAAGGACAGAGAGCTGCCAACGGTCATAATAGGCCGAGCGGCAAACCGCCACTACTGGCGGTCTTCCGCACGGCGGTCCCTCAGCGGTCTTGTTAAAAGACCGCCGAGGTGGTAATGACCACCTCTGTTTCTTGCATTGTTCATTATCCTTATCATCACAGCCCATGCAACTTATCGTAGATTGCAGCTTTGTTTATAAAACCTACTGAAAACTTTACTACATCTCCTTCATTGCCTGCATTTGCTTGAGACATATTGGTCATATGAGAAAGGGGTAATCTCCGTTAATCATGACACTCCCTGAGATGTCACACTCTTGAGTCCATGCATAAAGGCTGGGTTTTTGGTGAGGTGCTGCTTGTGAGCCAGGAGGGTTGGGACGACAGTTGCGACTTGTTGTAGGACTGGCATAGTCGCCTACAAACATAAGTACTGTCATCCTTGAAACAGCAGTCTTGCCTAGAGCAAGAGTCCAACTACGACAGTAGCATGTACTTGTACTTGCTGACTTTAACTGCCTGGATTATATTCATACAAGATATTTTACTGTGTCTTTTGATTTATGCTTAACTGATCTGAGGTGAGCGCATGTTTTGCGATCACTGCTGTTTTTCCCTTTTTTAGTTTAAAAGGGTCCACTACTTTGCCGCGCTGCATTATGTTTTGTGAATTTGAATTTGTACTGAATTTGTATTGACTAATGTAATGGTTTTATAGGAATGAGAATTCTAGCATGTTTGCTTCTTATAAAGTTTTTTTTAATATTGGGGCTTATTTAATGCATTTTATTTTTTAATGCTGGGCTAATCACCGTCCTTCCTTCCCGGAACAATACGGGATTGAGAAAGGGATATTTTCTTTAATTAAGGATCCTTTGAGTTTTCGATCTCTTCTGTGCAGGAAGTGGGGCCGGTTAGAGCCCACTTCCGGTTTCGTGCCCAAAACCGCGGTTCGCGGTCTAGTGGTTATTGTCTCTCCAAGGGGGGTTAAATGCCGGCTCAAACGCGGCTGCGCAGACTGAGGTGAGCGCATGTTTTGCGATCACTGCCGTTTTTCCCTTTTTTAGTTTAAAAGGGTCCACTACTTTGCCGTGCTGCATTATGTTTTGTGAATTTGAATTTGTACTGAATTTGTATTGACTAATGTAATGGTTTTATAGGAATGAGAATTCTAGCATGTTTGCTTCTTATAAAGTTTTTTTAATATTGGGGCTTATTTAATGCATTTTATTTTTTAATGCTGGGCTAATCACCGTCCTTCCTTCCCGGAACAATACGGGATTGAGAAAGGGATATTTTCTTTAATTAAGGGTCCTTTGAGTTTTCGATCTCTTCTGTGCAGGAAGTGGGGCCGGTTAGAGCCCACTTCCGGTTTCGGGCCCAAAACCGCGGTTCGCGGTCTAGTGGTTATTGTCTCTCCAAAGGGGGTTAAATGCCGGCTCAAACGCGGACGCGCCTAAGGCAAGCCCGTCTGCGCCCGTCCGCGCCAGGACGCAACAGAGGGCCAGGAACCCTGCATTTTGCTCGGGAAAAATCAGCTATACCCCAGCAGAACTCAAGAAGCTGGCAGGCCCCCGGTGTACCCACTTTCTGATCCCTGACACTGCTTACGCCTGGAGGTGTGCGCAGTGTAATTGGATGGTATCTACACCATCTTCGATGGGAGAGCAGGCATCTCAGGGAAGTTGGGGAGCAGGAGGGAATAATTGTAAATATGCTTTGGGTGGAATCGTAAGGGACGGTAGAGCGGTGGGCTCTTTCGCTCTTATTAATGTTAGATCCCTCCCTAAACATAAATTTGAAATTAATGATCTGATTCTCTCTCTCGACATAGACTGTCTCTTCCTTACAGAAACATGGGCAAGGCCGGATTCGGATCCTGATTTTATTGAGGCAGCCCCTACCGGCTTCTCTTTTTACAGGGTGGATAGGAATATTGGTAGAGGCGGAGGCCTGGCCATTATTTGCAGGTCCGAGCTCACATGCACCTGGAATAGTGCTAGTCACTTGCCAGAGGTCTGTGAAGCTATGACCTTTAAATTACTTCTTGACAAATGCCTGATCTTAGAAGGCCTGTTAATTTATCGGCCTCCCGGCCCTGTTTCTCGATATGGCCCTCTAACTTGGAACCTTTCATTATGGCCCCTAAAGCAATCATTTTGGGAGATTTTAATATCCATTTTGATAATACGTGTGATTTGTTGGTGGCGGAATTCCTCAACCTTATGGAGAGTCTGGATTGGGTCCTAAAGGATGGGATGGCCACTCATAGAGCTGGCCATACCCTAGATGGGATTTTCACCCACCCTGAGGAAGATCTGTATCTCTCTACGACCCAGTTAGAGTGGACGGATCATGCTCTCCTAATGTTTAAATTTCTGGCTAGACAGCAGCCCTTAATACCCATTCCCCAGAAAAAGCTGATAAGAGCCTGGAGAAATATTGAAGCAGAACAATTGAAAGTTACTCTCACACATAATTGGAATGATCCAAAGGTGTCCATGTTGTCACCACTTGCTAGATTTAATCTGGGCATTAGTCAAGCTATGGACACGCTAGCGCCGGGGAGGATTTCTGCTCCCGGTACCAGGAAGAAACCCAATCAACCTTGGTACTCTCAAGCCCTCAAAATTTTACAGAGGAGATACCGGCAGAAGGAACGCTGCTGGAAACTTAGCCCTTGTGAAGCCGAGAGGGTGGATCTTAAGCTCGCACTTAACAGTTATAAAGAAGCTTGTCGGGTAGCCAAATCGGACTATTTTACACGTAAAATTAGCGAAGCAGCCAACTCTTCTAGAGAGTTGTTCAGAACCGTTAACGTTCTTACCACTCCCTTAGGCACTCCTAAGGTTGAAAACTCTCAAGACTTCTGTAATAAATTAGCCACATTTTTTTAATGTAAAGTTCTTGATATCCACTCTAGCTTTAGGTTGGATAAGAAACCAGTTAACTTGTTCTCTGGGCTAACTAAGAATTTGTACCCAGGGGTGACAATGAATGGGGTGCCAGACAGGCCACTTTTACTCTCAAAGTTCAAGATGCCCTCTCATGAAGTTTTGTGTAAACTGCTCTTGGAAGTTAAATCGGGCTCCCCTATGGATCCTTGCCCCCCTGCTATCCTCCAATTAGCACCAGAACTAGTGGTTTCTATGCTTGCCCCTATTTTTCAGGAAGTGCTTGTAACGGGCTTTTATCCTAGGGAATGGAAGGAAACCACTATCATTCCGTTAAAAAAGAAGGTAGCCGGCAAACCCGATGACCTGACGAACCTACGCCCAATAGCCCTTCTTCCTTATGTGGCCAAACTCTTAGAAAAACATCTTAATAAAGAATTGGTTGATTTGCTGTCTGTCTCAAAGGGCTTGGATAGCTCGCAACATGGCTTTCGGAGGTCACATGGCACTGAATCAGCTCTCATTGCATCATCAGACACCATACGTAGACTGGTGGATAAGGGGCAGGGAGCTGTTCTGGTGCTACTGGACCTGTCGGCAGCTTTTGACACCATTGCTCCCCACATCCTGTTAGACCGCTTATATCAGGCAGGTATTAGAGACCAGGCTCTGAAATTGATCGAATCTTTTCTTTCTGACAAGTGGGCCACAGTTAGCAGTGGTGACTTTCGATCCCCTGCATACCTCTTGCCGTGTGGGGTTCCGCAGGGCTCCTCTTTAAGCCCGACACTATTTAACGTGTATGTAGCTCCGCTGGCTGATCTGGCTCGCTCTTTTGGTTTTATTCCTACTTCTTACGCAGACGATACTCAAATTATTATTCCCATTGACAAAGATCTTGAAGAAGTGGCTTGCCGCTTCAACGCCTGCATGACAGCAGTGAATCACTGGATGCAGACCAACTGGTTGAAACTCAACTGTGAAAAAACTGAGATTCTGTGTTTTGGTATTGGAAGGATACCTTGGTCTTCTAGCTGGTGGCCTGAAGAATGTGGGACGCTTCCTGTTCCACGGTCTACTTCAAGAAATTTAGGAATAGTATTTGATGAGCAATTGTCATTTAAACCTCAAGTTAATTCGATAATTAAGACCTGTCTATGGACTATGAAGAAATTAAAAAAAATATTTCCTTTTATTCCTTAAACCTGTAGAACTACTGTCATTTTGGCTTTAGTCATTTCCAGATTGGACTATGGAAATGCGCTTTTACTCAATCTGGACAAGCAATCTTTGCATAAAACGCAGTTGATCCAGAATACTGCTGCCAGGCTACTATTAAACTTGCCTCGCGGGGCCTCTGTTAAGAAGCGCCATAAAGATTTACACTGGCTTCCGGTATTCCAGCGGCTTTCTTTTAAAGCTCTCTGCATCACCCATAAGGCTGTCCATGGGATTGGGCCTATGGATCTAACCACAAAGTTACAATGGCACAGGCCGAAGCGACTGCTGCGCTTTGCCTATGCCTATCAAACTCAAACATCCCGCACGAAGAAAGTAAAGTGGGGAGACAGAGCATGCTGGTACAAACAAAAACCGCGGCGGTAACTGCCAACAGACAGGCGGAAGACAATGTACCGCCCACATTATTACAAGCCACCAATCCACCACCTTTTCCGGGGCGGATACACCGCGAACAAAAACACAGCGGAAACAGGACTTGGAAGGGAAAACGCTCACCTCTACACATCCCACGAGGAACCAGGACGCCATGGAACCGGAACTTCAGATACTGCCAGCCCTTATCTTCCTGCTCCTCTACCAGGAGCACAAACGCCGGCGGAGAAGACCACGGTGAGTACTGCACCTACGACACAGGGCAGGGAAAAAACAGTGACACACACACGCAACAAGCAACACTCCCACCCCCACCCTCACCCACGACCGCACACACACTAATACATCATGATACATCACAGTTACACCCCCCAATTCCCACTGGAAGAATGCAAGGACAAAGGGAAATGAGTCGAATGATTGTAATATATACGAAGACAGTAATAAAAAATATATACATATATTAAGATATTCACACTATAAACAAATATATACACAGAGAATACAAGTCCAAGGTATTCCACTATCCTAGTCCGTGGACCACTGGGCCCAAAAGGCATGGGTGAAGCCCACACTCAATACCCGAACAAGACAGAGAGAACAGCGCAGGGGCATCAGATAGAAATAAAACAGCCACCTCAGGGGGAAGGGAAGGGGGGGCACCTCAGCCAGATGAGTGCACAACGCCAGATCCACGAGGGGGCTCCATGCCCACTGTTCAATCCTGGGGAGTGCAAAGCCACAGTCTCTCAAGTCTCTCCAGTGGGTGGTTTGCCCACTGCTTTATCCTGGGGAGTGCAAAGCCACAGTCTCACAAGTCTCTCCAGTGGGTGGTTTGCCCACTGCTTTATCCTGGGGAGTGCAAAGCCACAGTCTCACAAGTCTCTCCATTGGGTGGTTTGCCCACTGCTTTATCCTGGGGAGTTCAAAGCCACAGTCTCTCAAGTCTCTCCAGTGGGTTGGTTGCCCACTGCTTTATCCTCGGGAGTGCAAAGCCACAGTCTCTCAAGTGGATAACAGTCTCCACTGGTTCTGGAGGGGGCTTTGTGCCCAGAGTGCTTCATCCTTCCAAGGACTGAGGTAGTGGATGTATCTCTCCACTGGTTCTGGAGGGGGCTTTGTGCCCAGAGTGCTTCATCCTGCCAAGGACTGAGGTAGAGGATGTATCTCTCCACTGGTTCCAGAGGGGGTTTTGTGCCCAGAGAGCTTCATCCTGCCAAGGACTGAGGTAGTGGATGTATCTCTCCACTGGTTCTGGAGGGGGCTTTGTACCCAGAGTGCTTCATCCTGCCCGTGGCAGCCTCAGTAGCGTCGGAAGCTACGGTGCTCATTGGCCTGCGGTGCTGCTGGCGGCGGTGTCCTGGGCAGCGGTGCTGCTGGCGGCAGTGTCCTGGGCAGCGGGGATGCTAGCGGCGGGGTCCTGGGCAGCGGTGCTGCTGGCGGCGGTGTCCTGGCAGTGGTGCTGCTGGTGGTCTTGTCCGCCGTGCAGATCTTCCCAGACTTGCTTGTTTTACTGTGCCCCTTCCGCACCTTGGATGGTGGTGCAGCTGTCTCCACACCCCCAACTGTACCCCTGGGAGCAGCTTTGGTGGCTGGTTTCTTTCCCCTCTCCCGCCGGGCACTGGCCAACGTTTTATGCTTTACAGGTGGGGGACTGTCCTGCTCTGGCTCCTTGCCACACTGGCTGCCCTGCTGTCTGGCGCATTCCAGAAGCCGGTTACTACTGGCACCACTGGTCCTGCAGATGTTGTGGTGGAGGTGCTGGTTGGGACCTGGAGAGTTGGGCCCTAAGAGACTGAAGGGGTGGGGAGGTGAGGAAAAGAGGTCAAGGTTGGACAGGAAAAGTTTCTTAGGAACACTGGGACGGGTAGATGGATGGGGTTTGGGAGTGGAGGAAGAGCTAGTGGTTGTAGGAGGTGTCCGTTTGGTGACTTTGGGTGAAGGTACATGGGCTGGAGGCTGTCGTGAGGTGGATGGCTGATGGGTGGGTGTGTGGCTGCGTTTGTGTACGTTGGGAGGTGGCCTCACAGACACACTGGGAGAGGACACAGGGGACGTGTGAATGGTAGTGGGGTGGTGAGTGCACGTGAGCGGGGTGTGGTGGTGAGTGTGCTAGTGATGGAGGTAGTGGGTGAGGATGTAGTGCATGCAGGTGTGAGTGGAGACGAGACAGGGAGGGAGGAGGGAGACGAGGAGGAGGGGGACAGTGGAGGCAGTGGATGTTGGTGTGTCTGCATGTGTGTGATGCTTGTGTGAGTGCCTGTGGGATGTGTGGTGCTTATGTTTGCCTGAGCTTCCCTTGTGTGTTGAGGTGTGTGCATGCTGGTCTGATGGTGTGCTTGGGATAGGCTGAGGTACAGGGGTTTGGGTCTGGGTGGAGGAAGTTGGAGGCTAGAGACAGGAACAATGGCTGCCATCAGTGCTGAGGCCAGAGTCTGAAAAGCTCGCTGATGGTCTGCCTGACCGGAGTGAATGCCCTCCAGGTATGCATTGCTTTGTTGCAACTGCCTCTCTACACCCTGGATGGCATTCAAAATGGTAGACTGCCCAACAGTGAGGGACCTGAGGAGGTCAATGGCCTCCTCACTGAGGGCAGCAGGGGTGACAGGGGCTGAGGTGCCTGGGGCGGAGGTGATGCCCACCCTCCTGGGTGAGCGGGCATGGGGCAAATGCTGAGGGGCTGCTGGGAGGGCGGTGCTGGTAGGGGGGGTGGCAGCTGTACCTGTAGATGCGGTGGGCACAGAGGGGCCCGTCACCGCAAGGGAGCTATCATCAGAGGAGGAGTCCGTATCGCTGGTGTCAGCTCCTGTCCCCGCCGTGGAGCTCCCCTCATCCTCCGTCCCACTGGTAAATTCTGACTCCGTAGTGTCGCCCTCCAGGGCCATGTGGGATGCAGCCCCCTCCTCCTCCGGTGCCACTGCTCCTCCGCCTGTTGATGCCAATGCACACAAGAACAGGGAGACCACAAAAAAGTTGAGTGCATGCAATACTGCTACCGTTGGCGGACACTACAGACACAGAAGCCCCCTGCATTACGCCGCGCACTTGGAGTTCCCTATTCAATCCGTGGGACATGGGTTACAAGACTATGCCCGATTGCTGGACACATGGATGTCACAGGAGCCTGACTAGGTGTAGTTGGCACTGTACACAGGTGGGGTGGAGTGCCACACGGCCTGCCTTAAGAAGGGTCCTTGCCTGCTAAACTCGAACCCACAGCCCACCTCCCCCACCCAGACACCTACAATGCACGCTGAATCAGAAGAATGAGAGTGTACTCACCCCTTGTGTCTGCTGTGTTGCCCTCAAGCGCCCATCCAAGTCCTGATACGCCACCACCAGGCTCCTGAACATCAGGGGGGTCATGGTGCGACGGCCACCCCTCCCACATTGGGAGGCCATCCCGAGCTGGGCCTCCGCCATCTTCTTGCTCCAGCAGCGAATGTCCTCCCATCTTTTCCGGCACTGGGTGCTCCGTCTGTGGTAGACCGCCAGGGTAAGGAATTCCTTGGCGATAGAATGCCAAACGTCCTTCTTCTGGTGGGCACTGACCTACAGGACTAGTACAGGGAAAAAAGAGAAGTTATTACTGTCCGCACCGTCACAGTCATTGGCCCGCATCCCTACCCTTCATCCACACCACTCCACACAGGCATTGCCCATACAGCATGCTCGCAGTGTATTTACCTGTTTGTCTGGAGGACCGTAGAGTAGCGTGTACTGGGGGGAGGACCCCGTCCACGAGTTTTTCCAACTCCTCCGTGCTGAAGGCAGGGGCCCTTTCCCCAGAGACACATAGTGGCCTGCTGTATGCTTCACAACTTGGCTTTGCGATGACAGGTGCCTTTTCTGCAGGAGAATGGTCCAGATGGAGGTGTTGTGGCAGCTGTGGAGCCTGTGGACAGTGAAGACGAGGAAACTGAAGAAGAGGACACAGACAACAGGAACACGGTGATCCTGCAATACTTCCAGTGAGACACAGGTAAGAAGACAACACAGCCTGCTACATCTGATTTAATTCTAATACCTCTCATCTGTCCATCATTTTCACCCAGTGTATGGTCACTGAGTTGTCACTTTCCCTTACGATTTCACAGATGTGGGCCCCACTGTGTGACATGTGCTTTGTTTCCGCATGGACTAGTGCTGTGTGACATAGGTATGTTGACATTACATTTGATATAGCATTTTGCCACTGTTATTGCAAATACACATTTTCGAAAGCACAGATTGACTCCAGATAGTTTTTTGATTTAAGGGTGTTTATTTAAGTGTTCAATAGTGGAGGGGGTTGTAAAATGGTCAGGGGTGATGGTGGAGGAATGTCCATGGCAGAGTCCAGTCTATTAGTCACACTGGTGCATTGTCCAAAGGGGCATTGGAAGTGGAGCTGGGGCAGTTCAAGTATGGACAGGGTGACAAAGTGGGACAGAAGGATGACAATCAGGGTGGTCTCATTTCTTGGCGGGGGTCTTGGCATTGTTCTCTGTCTTTGTCCTGGATCTCAGGGACCGTTTGCGCGGTCCTTCTCCATCTGTAGGGGGTAGGGTGCTGGTGTTGTGGTTCTGTGGCTGTGCCTCCTGTCGACTAGCGCCGGCAGAGGTGGTGGGCAGTTCATCGTCCAGGCTAGTGTCAGGGGCCGCTTGTTGTGCAACAGTGTCCCTCCTGGTGTTGACGAGTTCCTACAGCACCCCTACAATGGTGCCCAGGGTGGAATTGATGGATTTGAGTTTCTCCCTGAACCCCAAATACTGTTCCTCCTGCAGCCGCTGTGCCTCCTGTCGACTAGCGCCGGCAGAGGTGGTGGGCAGTTCATCGTCCAGGCTAGTGTCAGGGGCCGCTTGTTGTGCAACAGTGTCCCTCCTGGTGTTGACGAGTTCCTACAGCACCCCTACAATGGTGCCCAGGGTGGAATTGATGGATTTGAGTTCCTCCCTGAACCCCAAATACTGTTCCTCCTGCAGCCGCTGGGTCTCCTGAAACTTGGCGTGTACCGTTGCCGTCGTCTCCTGGGAATGGTGGTAGGCTCCCATGATGTTGGAGAGGGCCTCGTGGAGAGTGGGTTCCCTGGGCCTGTCCTCCCCCTGTCGCACAGCAGCTCTCCCAGTTCCCCTGTGTTCCTGGGCCTCTGTCCCCTGAACCGTGTGCCCACTACCACTGCCCCCAGGCCCCCTGGTGTTGTTGGGGTGGTGGGTTAGCCTGGGTTCCCTGTAGTGGTGGACACACTGCTGATTGACGTGTCTTAGGGACAGAGGTATGGGCCCGCTGGGTGCGTGCTGTGCTGGTGTTTCCAGAGAGGGCAAGCTCTGTAGTGGTCTATGCCAGTGTGAGGGGAACCGACTGTCCCGAGGTCCCAGATGAGCTGGGCTGGTCATCTAGATCCAGTTGGACAGAGCTGCTGTCATCACTGTGGGCCTCTGCTGTGGGTGGAGTGGACATATCTGGACCCTCCTGTCCGGTGACGTTGGGTAGGGATCCTGCAGGGGTGTAAAGGCATGATTATTGTATCTGTGTGTGCCATGGTGTGCATTGGGTGGGTGACCGTGTACCCCAGTGCTTGCGTTCCTGTGTAGGACCGTGTGTGATAATGGTTTAGGGGGGTGTATGGGTATGTGTAGTGGCCATGCATTGGTGATGGGTGTCCATGCTTTGGTGTTGCATGCAGGGCTTGGTGTTGGGATGGGTGGTTTGTGATATTGGGACATACGTGAGGAGTTGGAGTGATGGGGGTGCGGGCGAGGGTGGGGGTATGTGATAGCATGCAGGTGGGTGGGGGATGTAATAGTTAAAATTTGACTTAGCAGAGTCCATTCCTCCAGCTACTCCTGCGAGGCCCTCAGGATGCAGTATAGCCAAGACCTGCTCCTCCCATGTTATTAGTTGTGGGGGAGGAGGTGGGGGTCCGCCGCCAGTCCTCTGTACCGCGATGTGATGTCTTGAGACCACGGAACGCACCTTCCCCTGTAGGTCGTTCCACCTCTTCCTGATGTCATCCCTAGTTCTTGGGTGCTGTCCCACTGCGTTGACCCTGTCCACGATTCTGCGCCATAGCTCCATCTTCCTAGCTATGGTGGTGTGCTGCACCTGTGAACTGATTAGCTTTGGTTCTACCCAGATGATTCCCTCCACCATGACCCTGAGCTCCTCCTCAGAGAACCTGGGGTGTCTTTGCGGTGCCATGGGGTGGTGTGGGTGATGTGTGGGGTGGTGTGTGTCGTGATGTGTGGGGTGATATTTAGAGGTGTGTGGTGTTTTGTGCGTGGATGTTGTGTGAGTGATGGTGTTGAGTGCCTGTGGATGCTAGTTTGTAGATGGTGGTGTATCTCTCTGGCCCTCAGTCACAATTGTTGTCATAAGGGTTTGTGGGTGATGTGGGTGTGTGTTTTATATTGTATTGGATGTGTGGGAGTGGTGTGTGTATGTGTATCAGGTGTGTGTATTTTGAATTGTCCAATGTGGATGTGTTTTGTAAATGTGTGTGTATTTTGGGCGCAGCGGTGTGTACCGCCAATGGAATACCACGATTGAAAGACCGCCGCGTGGATTCGTGGGTTGTGATAGTGTGGGCGTATTCCTGTTGGTGTGACGGTGGAGGTTTTGTTATCGCCACTTTATCACTGACCTTTGGTGTGGCGGACTTGTGTGGGTATCTGGATTTTGGCAGATTCCGAGCTGTGTGTCATAATGACTGTGCGGAATTCTGCAGCCGCGGCGGTGTGTTGGCGGTCTTCTGCACGGCGGTAAGCGGCTTTTACCGCCAATGTTGTAATGACCCCCTATGTCTTCAATGGTAAATGGGACTTGCTAAACAGAGGGAACATCATAAGACTTTGCTGAACACTCTCTGGCCCAGAGGTCTTCAGCAAAAAGGGCACTGAATCTGTTACATTCATCCCTCCAGCTGCAGTCAAAGCTAATGAGCAATCAGAAATTACTTGCTCCAGCTCAAAAAGAGGCAAGTGCTAGAAGAACATTAGACACGATTAATAGCCCTTCTCAACTTCGAGGGCAAATGTTACGCGAGCATTTTAAATCGGAACTTGGAAAAATGGGTGGGGGAAACCAATTAATCCCCCACATTCCAATCAGGATTTCAAAGGAGCTGACCTAAAAGTGCATTTGGTGAAATCAAGAACTTTGCCCCCCCAAGATAGCAGGCCATAAACTTCAAGTGCTCTGGTATGTTGACGACACTGTGCTAGATGACCAGAAGTGAACTGGCCTACAGAGATCATTGGATGCTAATTAATAAAAAGGGGGTCCTGGTTTATTCAAGAGAATCCTGTTGGGAAGTGGCAACCTCTAAGGATTTAGTGGTATGGCTGGATGACTTTGCCAATTCTTGCCACAAGTTCAAGCTCAGCAACATTCACCAACTCCTTTTGGCCTGGGACTTCTGTAAATTGCACATCTCTCTGCAATGTCCTGACCTGGGAGCACTGCTAAAGGTGGTTCATAGAAAGCTAATGCCCTTAATACCCTATGGTGTGCTGGATTTTAAAAGTAGAATGTCAAATTGGTTGGACAAATCAACTGCTACAGAAAAATATTTTCATTGCTCGACCGCACAACTGAAGCCCAAGTTTGGTTAGAATTTAAATTGACACAACAACATTCAGGCCCTTTGTTGCAAGCTCAATGGTGGTGGCTACATAAACACTGGAAGCAGAGCGGAGGTAAGTGTTTTTGGTATTTACTGTAGAGAGATTAAGTTTGTCAGAAGAGAAAGCATCCCGACCTCCAAGTCCCACAGCAACCGTCTGTCTCTATCGGTTGCTCACCTCATTCCACATTCTGTCCCACGTGTGCATTCTAAGCACGCGGATATAACACCTCTCCCTCCCTAAATGTGAGACAAACAAAACAAATAATCAAAAACATAAGCTTTTTACGACAGGTCATAGTTCTTGAGATGCGAAGGTAGCTTGACAAGTCTGTTCGATCTCCTCACTCCCAAACTCCTCTGGCTTATGATCAGATCTCACTACAAAAGAGCCTCCCCCCAAAAACCTTTTCAATTTCTTAATGGCCCAAAAAACAGCGAGAGGCTCCCTCTCTATTACAGAATACTTGGTCTCAGCGCCTTTAAGACTTCTAGAAATGAACGCAATGGTGTTCTCAGGATTCAACCCTCCTTGTTGTGGAACAGCCCCTAAACCTTTACCACTGGCATCAATGGTCAAAATGGAACGCAGGTTTGGATTAAAATTCCTGAGTCTCTTTGAGATCACAAAACTCTTTCTCACAATCTTCATTCCAGGTATACTCAGCCCCTCTCTTTAACAAACTCCTCATATTGAAACAAGAACTGGCAAAATTCCTGACGAACCTACTGTAGAATTCAGCCATATCAAGGAATCGCATTAATTCTTGTTTCGAAGTGGGGGAAGAAAGGCAACGCATGGAGTCAACCAGTTCTTTCTTGGGCAATACGCCTTCACCAGAAGTAGTGTGCCCTAAATAATTAATGGTATTCACACCAAACTTGCATTACTCAGCTTTTATAGTCATACCACATTCCATTATTCTCCCTAGAACCTCTTTACGTCTTGTCTCATGTTCTTCAGTATCTCTACCATATACCAGTATGTCATCCTGGTACACACACACCACCTAAACCATTCAACACACGTTCCATCATTCTTTGAAATATAGAGGCAGCAGAAATTAGACCAAAGGGTAACCAAACAAATCTAAAAGTACCATAGGGAGTAATAAAAGCTGTATAGTTCCTACACAACTCATCTAATTCAATTTGATGATAAGCTGAAGTGAGGTCAATTGTAGAAAAAACTTTAGCTCCTGAGACCATGGATAGTGATTTGGAAATATTGGGAAGAGGATACCTGTCGACAACAACACACTTGTTGAGTTTGCGAAGATCCACACAAAGTCTAATCTTGTTATTGGCTTTTCTTGCAATAAATATGGGAGACAACCACTCTGTGCCTTCTACTTCCTCTATTACTCCTTGGTCTTTTAATTTTGTTAACTCAGTCTGAAGGTCACCCCTTACGGAGAAAGATACATTCTGAACCTTACTGCAGAAAGGAATGGAACCAGGAAGCAACTTAATCTTGTGGGAATACCCTCTCCTTCAACCTATCTTGTCACTGAAAAGGTCTCCAAAGTCACGATAAAGAGCAGTCACCAAATCAGAATTCACATTTCTCACTTCCCCAACACAAAACTGCTCTTTAAGAATTATAGGAGGAGAATTGTTAGGGTCTAGCATGATCCCCAAATCTTTTTGATGCCACCAACTAATTATGCTGTCCCCTTTTTTTGAAACATAGATTTTGCCCAAAGCAAAACATTGACCATACTCAAGCACACCTAGAAAGTAACCATGCAACTCTATTGGTTCTCCACCATATGCACATGGTCTGATATCAGGTACAGTTAATCGGACCTTTCCTCTTAGATGTTCCTGGAGGAACTAGTTAGAAACTATTGTGATTTTGGCACCAGAATCAAAGAGAATTAAGGTCTTTGCCCCTTCCACCAAAACAAAAACTACAGGCCTCTTGACGCTGCAATCATATATCTGTAACACAATTTGGCCACACTGGAAATCATTATCATCTTCCGTGTGATTATCAACGGAGTTAACAGTTTGTTTAGATTTCCGTTGATTGCATACCGCAGCAAAATGACCCTTCTTTTTGCAGTAAGAACAGGAACTGTTAATAGCTGGACAAACCCTATCATTAGCAAAAATGTCCCTCTTTACCACACCTGAAACATTTATTCTTCTTGACGATACCCTGAGTAGGATTTTTAAGTTTACTGTCCCTCACCACATACACTTCCTTAGAATCACGTTTTTTCATAACCTCAACGCATTTCAAGGAGTGTTCGATTCTTTTCGGAAGTACAACTACCTCATCTAGATGGGGATCATCCAACAACCATAACTCATCACATACTTTATCAATTTTACAACCCAGCATAAACTGGTCACAAATTTGTTCATCAAGGGAAGAACCAAACTTGCATGAAGAAGCTAAACGTCTCAAATCAGTAACATAGTTTTCAATAGATTCTCCTTCAAACTGCAGTCTCCTACCAAAATAGTACCTCTCGAAAATAGTGCTAACCTTCGGTAAATAATGCAAGTCCAATTTCTTAATACAAATTTCATACTTGTTTAGACTGATGGCTTCACTGTCAGGAATGTCAGGGAGATGGTCAAAAACTTTTTGACCCTCTGTACCTAGACAGTGAAGTAATAGGGAAGTTCTTCTCTCAGTACTAAGCAAAGTCCCACAAACTCTAGAATACCTCTCAAACACTTTCTTCCACTTGCCCAACTTGATTGGAGGATTACCTGGAGTGGAGAGAAAGAAAGGAGGAGCAGCAACATTCTGCATTATTAGCGATGAAAAGAGGAGAAAATAAATTAAAAATTAAGAAATGTCCCAATTGAACGTCTCAAAAGAAGTGAGTTTGCGTGTTTGTCGCAGTAGAAAAATTGCCTGCCTGTCGCAGAACAAAATCAACAGGCTGAAATTAGAGATGGCAAGTAAAACTATTGCATTCCTTTTATATTTTGAAAGTAGGTCAGTGGGCTCAGTTTGTAGTAATCCAAAAGAAAGAGAAATTGTCACATACGTCCACCGAACCTATGCTCTAATGTTGCAGCTGCATGAAAGTATAGTTTACATGGGGCGCATGTAAAGTCAATAGAAGATTTGAGAGAGGGTGCCGTGGAGTTGTCCAGATGAAGCGTATTGAAATGCGAGAGCTGTTGCCCTGGAAACTAGACGCTCCAGTGAAGCGCGTCAATGTCAATGACAGCGTGATGGGAGAGAGTTCCCTGTGGAGTTGCCCAGATGAAGCGTGTTGAAATCAGAGAGCCGTTGCCCTGGAAACCAGACGCTCCGATGAAGTGCGTCAATGTCAATGACAGCGTGACGTGTTGTCCTAGAGAGCCGTTGCCCTGGAAACCAGACGCTCCGATGAAGCGCGTCAATGTCAAGGACAGCGTGACACATTGTCCTGGAAACGGGACCTTGAGGCTGGCGTCAGAGTCAAAGACGGCAAGACACGTTGTCTTGGAAACAGGAGCTCGAGGCAGGAGACCAAGCGCGTGACGACGCTCGAGCGGAAAACACCGTAACAGCCGAGAAAATAAAAACACCAATGAAGAAAAAAAATATATCTCTCCAAAGCATAAAAGGGAAAATAGGCAACTCACGGTTACGGTCTAAACTCAGAAGGAAGACTGTTTCCGCCGAGGTACTGGTCACAGGGTCGGGATGCCTCCTGAAAGATGTGTAAGATGTGTAGGAAAGTCCCTCGTCGTTAGTGTTGCAAGCTCAGCAGTGGTGGCTACATAAACACTGGAAGCAGAGCGGAGGTAAGTGTTTTTGGTATTTATTGTAGAGAGATTAAGTTTGTCGGAAGTGAAAGCATCCTGACCTCCAACTCCCACAGCAATCGTCTCTCTCTATGTGTTGCTCACCTCATTCTACATTCTGTCCCACACGTGCATTCTAAGCACGCATATATAACACCCTTATTTTGACTTTGGGAGCAGTGGAGGCACCGCATATGCACCCGTCCCTACACGGTACCTATTACGAGTTTCCTTCTGGGCCGGTGGGTGGAAACATCGTTTCCGCCCGCTGGCCCAGATGGAAACACACCACAACATTGACATTGAAGCCAGCTCCTAATCGAGCCGGTGGCAATGTTGCGGTGCATCAGGTGCAGCAGTACCCATCACACTTTTCACTGCTGGTAAATCAGGCAGTAGAAAGCGTGACAGGCCTGTCCATGGGTGCCCATGCAAAGTGCATGGGCAGTGCAGGGGCCCCCATGGGGTCCCCAGCACCCCTTTCCGCCAGTCTTTGCATGGTGGTCTGCTGGCAGAAAGGGGACTCGTAATTCGGAGGGCAGCGCTGCTTGTGGCGCAGCCCTGGCAGATTGAGACCACCTGCACTGCCAGGCTGTTGGCTGGCGGCAACCTGGCAGTGCCAGCGGTCAGACCGTGGCGTCTCCACCAAGTCCGAGTGCCACCACGAGTCTGGCGGTCCATGGACAGCCAGACTCATAATGAGGCCCCCATTTTATCCTATTGCTTAAGAATGAAAAGAGTGCAGGTCAGTTCTCTAAAACATCTTTTGTGGCCTGCATTACAATAAGAACACTCCCCAGGGCAGCAGTAGTTGAATATCTCTTTAAATGTGCTAGAAGCACATGACATTAGGTCCGTCAACCTCCCTTAGGAGCAGACTTCAAGATTATTAGTGAAAAAAGGCAAAGAATGGTCTCGGCTGACTGCGGCATGAATACTCAGAAGGAGAAATTCTATGTTGTCCGGGAAGTCAACCTCTATAATTCTGGGGTGCTTCCAATGTATCTGTCCCAGCCCCTTGGCAATGGCCCAAAGACATTGCTCATTTGACTATCGTTTGGGTTGATTTCCCTAAAGGTCTATTGGTATGGCCAGAGGGGGAGAGAAAAGGACCCACAGTGCATGCTATGTTCCATGAGAGTAGATTCCCTTTTTCATATAATCTGTATTGGTAAAACGATACCACTGCATAGAAAATATTAGCTGTGTCCCATCCTGAATTTGTTGAATATTCTGCTGCTTAAAGATCGGAATCCACCCAGTTGTTTGCTCATTTCCTGAAATTCTTAAAAGTTGCCTTTTCAGTTCTCCAGGCAGCTCCAAGACTCTAAGGCCCATATTTATACTTTTTGACGCACAACTGCGCCAACGCAGTTGTGCGTCAAAAATTTTACCGCTGGCTAACGCCATTCCAAAGCGCCATGCGGGTGCCTTATTTATTGAATGACGTTAGCCGGCGCTGCGGACTGGTGTGCGTAAAAAAAAATGACTCACACCAGGCAGCGCCGGCGTAGGGGAAAATGGAGGTTGAGCGTCAAAAAATGGGGCAAGTCAGGTCTGAGGCAAAATTCAGGCCTCAACCCGATTTGCACCATTTATTTTTACGCCCAACCTCCATTGACATGACTCCTGTCTTAGCAAAGACAGGAGTCATGCCCCCTTGCCCAATGGCCATGCCCAGGGGACTTATGTCCCCTGGGCATGGTCATTGGGCATAGTGGCATGTAGGGGGCCCAAATCAGGCCCCCCTATGCCACAAAAAAACCTGAAAAAAAATACTTACCCCAACTTACCTCAACTTCCCTGGGATGGGTCCCTCCATCCTTGGGTGTCCTCCTGGGGTGGGCAAGGGTGGCAGGGGGTGTCCCTGGGGGCATGGGAGGGCACCTCTGGGCTCCTTCTGAGCCCACAGGTCCCTTAACGCCTGCCCTGACCCAGGCGTTAAAAAACGGCGCCCATCAGGCTGGGTGCCGTTTTTTAAGGCCTGCCCCCTCCTGTGCGTCAAAATGACGTCAGAGTATAAATATGGGGCACAGGCCTTAAAGTCATTTTTTGGAAGGGAACGCCTACCTTGCATATAATTAACGCAAGGCTGGTTCCCCCTTCCAAAAAATGACGCACATGGTGGAACTTTGACGCCCGCTGGGTCGGACGTCAAAGTATAAATATGGGGCAGGGTTTGCGCCGATTGTGCGTCAAAAATTTTGACACACATTCGGCGCAAACAGAGTATAAATATGCCCCTAAATTCTTTAGAACCTCAATTCCTAGTGCAGTTTTGATCTCATGTGACTTAGGCAAAAGTGCAGAAAGGGCTGTCTGTCCCTCTTATCGACCCAACTGCCCTACATTTTCTTCAATTACTAAGAGAGCACTGGATGGGCTTAATAGCATATCACATATTAGTCTGAATCATTTTATTCATTATTATATGCACTATGCAGGCTTGTTCCCCCGAGACCCATTGGTAAGAAGGTTAAGGGATTTCAGCCCTCCCATCTAGCCATCTGCCTAAAACTCTATTCAGCCAGCAAGAGGGCACTGGTTGGGCACTTATAGCTATCCATAAAGCAGTCTGAAGCATGTTAACCGGCCTCATAGGTAGCACTTTACCCTGAAGCACTTTAAATGCTCATGCTAAACAGATTATTAGCCAGCTGCCTCATAGTTGCCATGCTTCCTCGTACTAGTTGTGTTTAGCTAAACTAGCATTCATCTAACAGAGGGACACACTTGACTATCTCACTCACCCGGTATGTTTTGTACCTTAGCAGCATGTCAAACAGAACAGTAGCTCATTGCATCGCCAGTTGCACTGCTTCCTGCACAGCTTACCGTCAGTTAAGCTACTTAGGGGGTCATTCTGACCTCGGTGGTAAAAGGCCCTTACCGCCGGTCAGAAGACCGCCATAACACCGCCGCGGCCGCGGTTAACCGCCACGGTCATTCTGACCCACAACGGCCAAACCTCCAAAAATCCGTCCTCCACTGCAGCCCGCCACATCAGCGGGCAGCGAGAAACTGGAGATGACCAAACCTCCACGTCACGCCAACAGAAATACGCCCATGCCATTACGACCCACGAATCCACACGGCGGTCATTCAAACGCGGTATTCCATTGGCGCTACACACCGCCGCGGTCAGAATACACACACATCACCAAAACACAGCCACATTGGACAATTTGAAATACACACACCTGATACACATACACACACCACTCCCACACAATCAACCAACTATAAAACACACACCCACATCACCCACAAACCCCAGCGACCATAATTACTGAGAGAAGGAGAGAGAGACACAGCAGACAATCCATAGCAAGACACACTGAGGCACACTACACCATCACACACACCACATAGTAGCACAAAGCACCACTCACCAACATACTTATCATCACATACACCACACCTCACCCACACCACCCCATGGCACCCCAAAGGCACCCACGCTTTTCGGACCAAGAACTCCGGGTCATGGTGGAGGAAATCCTAAGAGTGGAACCCTAGCTCTTCGGCTCGCAGGTGCAGCACACCAGTATAGCTAGGAAGGCGGAGCTATGGCAGCGGATCGTGGACAGGGTCAACGCGGTGGGACAGCATCCCAGGAATAGGGAGGACATCCGCAAAAGATGGAACGACCTACGGGGGAAGGTCCGATCGATGGTCTGCAGGCACAACATCGCGGTCCAGAAGACTGGCGGCGGACCCCCACCCACCCCTCCCGAATTCACATCGTGGGAGCAAGAGGTCTTGAACATCCTGCATCCTCAGGGCCTCGCAGGAGTAGCCAGAGGAATGGACTCTGGTAAGTCCAATCTCAACTACTATATCCCCCCCACCCCACCAGCATGCCAACCCACACCCCCACCCTCACCCCCAACCCCCCAGCACACATCCTCCCTGACAATGTCTCACCAGCACAACCCACCCATCCCAACACCAACTCCTGCATGCCAACACAAATCATGGGCACCCATCACCTAAGCATGACCACTGCACTAACCCCCCCCCCACTAACTACCCTTACAATACCTCCCTCTAGGGAATGCCTGCACTGGGGGACAAGGGCACCCATAACACGCATGCTATTGCACACACAGAAACAATAACCAAACTCTCTTACCCCATGCAGGACCCGAACGACAACACACCAGCCAGGAGGGTCCAGAAGTGTCCATCCCACCACCGGAACAGGCCCACACTGAGGATAGCAGCTCTGTCGACAGTGAACCTGATGACCAGCCCAGACCATCGGGGACCTCTGGGCAGTCGGTTCCCCTCAGGCAGCCACAGGCCACACCAGACCCGACCCCCTCTGCCAACACCAGCACAGCTCCCACCCAGCGGGCCCATGCCTCTGTCTCTAGGACAGCTCAATCAGCGGTGTGTCTGCCACTACAGGGCACCCAGGCTAACCCAACACCCCAACAACAACAGGGACCTGGGGGCAGTGGTAGCGGGCACACCGTCCAGGGGACAGAGGCCGGGGGAAATCGGGCAGCTCGGAGGGCTGCTGTGCGACAGGGGGGGGAGGAGAGGCCCAGGGAACCCACTCTCCAAGAGGCCCTCACCACCCTCATGGGGGCATACCACCACTCCCAAGAAACGATGGCGACGGTACTGGCCAGGTTCACTGAGATCCAGGCACAGCAGGAGGAACGCTACATGGAGTTCAGGGAGGAGCTGAGAATCATCGGGACCGCAATGGGGACCATCGTCCTGGCCCTCCACAGGATAGAGGACGCGTTGCGGGACCATGGTGCACCACACAGGGCCCCTGTCACTAGCCCGGACCAGGAACAGCCTACCACCTCCGCCGGCGCTAGTGGACAGGAGGTCCCAACACCTCGACAGCCCCCCAGAACCCCACCTCCTGCTGAAGAACAACCACCCCGTAAGAGGAGCCTGAGACCAAAAAAAAAGACATAGTAGGATGCAAGACCCCCGCCAGCAGGACATACCCCCTCAAGTCTTCCCACTGTCCCACATTGCCACCCTGTCCAACCATGAACTGCCTATGCTCCATCCTTCCACAGGCAAAAGGACAATGCATCTGTGAGACTGAGAACTGGACTCTGCCATGGATATTCCTCCACCCCCACCCATCACCCTTAGAATCACATGTACCGATATCTAGCACTGTAAATAAATCACATTTTGCACACAAATATGTTTTGAGTCATGCTGTATTATTAACAAATGTATTACATATTACTTTTCAATTTCTGTTCTGTCAATTAGTCATGACAACATACCAATGTCAATATGCTGTATTTCATGGGCGAACCAAGCAGAAGTCAGGTACTGAGTCAGACAGCACTGAGAAGGGAAGGGAAAGGCAAAAATTAATGAAAAACATCTGTGGGGAACTACAGAAAGTACAGATGCAGGAGGCTATAAGCAATTGTGAAATGGCGTGGGTGATTCTTACCTGTGTGTTACTGGAAATACTGTTGTATCACTCTGTCCCTATTGTCTGTGTCGTCCTCAGAGTCTTCCTCCTCTTCACTCTCCACAGGCTCCACGGCTTCTACAACACCACCATCTGGACCATCCTCCTGCAGGAAAGGCACCTGGCGTCGCAAAACCAGGTTGTGGAGCATACAGCACGCCACGATGATATGGCACACCTTCTTTGGTGAGTACATTAGGGATCCACCTGTCATATGCAGGCACCTAAACCTGGCCTTCAGGAGCCCAAAGGTTCGCTCAATCACCCTCCTAGTACGCCCATGGGCCTCATTGTACCATTCCTCTGCCCTGGTCCTGGGATTCCTCACTGGGGTCAGTAGCCACGGCAGGTTGGGGTAACCAGAGGCACCTATTAGCCACACATGCTGTCTCTGTAGCTGTTCCATCACATAGGGAATGCTGCTATTTCACATAACATACGCGTCATGCACTGACCCTGGGAACTTGGCATTTACATGGGAGATGTACTGGTCAGCCAAACAGACCACCTGGATATTCATTGAATGGTAATTCTTCCTGTTCCTGTACACCTGTTCATCGTCATTTGGGGGGACTAAAGCCACATGGGTCCCATCAATTGCACCAATGATGTTGGGGATGTGTCCAAGGGCATAGAAATCAGCTTTCACTGTAGGCAAATCACCCTCCTCTGGGAAAATGATGTAGCTCCGCATGAGTTTCATCAGGGCAGACAACACTCTGGATAAGATCTTGGAAAACATAGGCTGAGACATCCCAGATGACATGGCCACTGTTGTCTGGAATGAGCCAGTTGCAAAGAAATGGAGGACAGACAGAACCTGCACTAGAGGGGGAATTCCTGTGGGTTGGCGGATGGGGGACATCAGGGCTGGCTCCAGCTGGGCACACAGTTCATGGATGGAGGCTCGGTCAAGTCGGTATTGTAGTATTATGTTGCGTTCTTCCATTGTGGACAGGTCCACCAGCGGCCGGTACACGCGAGGATTCCTCCTTCTCATCGCTAGTCCCAGCGGACGGTGCCTAGGAAGGAGAATATGGAGTACAGAGTCAATCCACTCACAGGTACGTACAACACAGCTTGCACAGTACAGGTAAATGTATGGTTTGATATGTTTGTATGTGTGCCATTGCAAGGCCTAGGCCTGTGTGACGCATTAGAAATTAAGCCATGTGGGCCCTTGAAATGGCCGATGCCTGACCTGTGAAGTGGGACAATGGGATGTGAGGTCACTGCGCTGGCGGGGCACACCGTGGCGGTAGGCGGTCGAAGACCGCTGTGCGAAGACGCATTGGTTAACATTGAAGCCTATGGGTTTCAGGAGCCAATGACGATGTGCGCCGGCGGTCGCGGGACGCACCGCCGCGGAACGCACCGCCGCGGGCGTGACCGCCATTTTCTATCTGCTCAATCATTCGAGACCTGATCATCCACAGGAGAGGACCTATACTGCAAGTGCTGCTGTGAACTCGGTCTGGAAGTGACAATGGCTGCTGCTACTGGTGAAAGGGCCCCCGCCTTCAGTTCAGAAGAGTTGGAGAAGCTCGTGGACGGGGTCCTCCCCCAGTATGCGCTACTCTACGGTCCTCCAGACCAACAGGTGAGTACACTCAGTGCACATTGAATGGGTTATGCCTGTGTGGGGGGGGGGGGGGGTGTAAGTTGGTGGGGTGTGGAGGGAATGAGGAGTGCAACGCACGACAGATGAGAGAATGGGAACCATGACAAGGTTGGGGAGGGGGGGGCATGTACTCCAAACATGCAGATATGTGACGGTTTCTCTTTCCCACCCTGTACATGTCAAACAGGTGAGCGCCCACCAGAAAATCGATATTTGGCGTGCCATCGCCAAGGAAGTCCGGAACTTGGGGGTCTACAACAGACGGGGCACCCACTGCCGCAAGAGGTGGGAGGACATCCGCCGCGGAACGAGGAAGACCGCAGAAACACTGCTGGGGATGGCCTCCCGACCTAGGAGGGGTGCCAGTCGCACCATGACCCCCCTGTTGTCCCGGATCCTGGCGGTGGCCTACCCTAATTTGGATGGGCGCTTGAGGACAGCACAGCAGACACAAGGGGGTGAGTATCCGCACATTCTCCTATCTGTATGCACATTGGAGGCGTCTGGATGGGGAGGAGGGCTGTGGGTGACATTAGGCCAGGGCGCTCTCTGTAGTGTAGTCCGCTCCCTTAGGCATGGCCCTGTGCCCCCGCCCCACCTCTGTAGGGTGCCAAGTGCAGCTACCCATGCTCCAGCATCACACATGTGCGCGTGTGATGTCCCTAGACCTGTTTGCCTAGTCAGAAGTACTGAGTAGTGTACCCCAAGTTCGCGACTTAGTGCACGAGGCACCTGTGTCTGTCCTCTCCGCAAAGGGTATTGCTAAGGCATGCACTCAACTTTGTTTCATTTCTCCCCCCACCCTAAATCTTTGTCTTCTTGTGTTTTAGCATCATCCGGCGGAGGTGATTTGGCGTCGGAGCAGGAGGGAGCTGCAGGTCACCAGGCCCCGGTGGGCACTGACACAGACACCGAGGGCACCAGTGATCCGGAGGGCGAGGGGAGCACCACAACGGGGGCCGGTGGAGACACCAGCGACACAGACACGTCCT
This sequence comes from Pleurodeles waltl, assembly GCF_031143425.1. Taxonomy (NCBI): domain Eukaryota; kingdom Metazoa; phylum Chordata; class Amphibia; order Caudata; family Salamandridae; genus Pleurodeles; species Pleurodeles waltl. The sequence continues at coordinate 1,035,705,690 of NC_090439.1, forward strand.
CATTTGGGAGCTCCCTAGCGGTGGCGGCACCATCTGTGCCCCCTCCAACAACAGGTACAGCCGCCACCCAGCGCACCAGCACCGCCCTCCCAGCAGCCCCTCAGTCTTCGCTCCGTGGCCGCTCGGCCAGGAAGGCGCGCGTCTCCTTCGCCCCAGGCACCTCAGCCCCTGCCTCTGTTACCCCTGCTGCCCTCAGTGCGGAGCTCATTGACCTGGTGAGGACGGTCATTGTTGGGCAGACTACCCTTCTGAATGCCATCCAGGGAGTGGAAAGGGAGGTGCATCGGAGCAATGCCTACCTGGAGGGCATTCATTCGGGTCAGGCTGCCCATCAACGAGCGTTCACTGCTCTGGCCTCAGCACTGACGGCAGCCATTGCCCCTGTCTCCAGTCTCCCTCTTCTATCTGCCTCCACCCTTTCTCTGTCTCCTGTACCTCAACCTATCCCATCCACACCATCAGACCAGCCTGCACACACCTCAACACCCAAGGCCAGCTCATCCAAACATAAGCACCACAGAAAACACAAGCATTCACCCAAGCAACACACAGATGCAGACATATCAACAGTCACTACCACCTCTGTGTCCCCGTCCTCCTCGTCTCCCTGTGACGTCTACACTCACACCTGCATGCACCCCAACATCAGCCAGTTCTTACACCACCAGCAAACCCTCCACTGCAGTCCGCACACCTGCAGTCACCACCCCCACTGGCATTTACACGTCCCCTGTGTCCTCTCCCACTGTGTCTGTCACCCCCTCTTCCAAGACACATAAACGCAGGCAGACACCCAAACAACAGCCAACCACCTCACCACAGCCTACGTCCCAGTCACCTGCACCCAAGGACATCACACCTGGCTCTCATACAACCATCTCCTCTTCCTCCACTTCTCTCACCACTACTCCTACCCCTTACCTTGGTCCCAAGAAAAATTACCTCTCCAGTTTTGACCTCTTTCCCTCCCCCGACCCACCCCCTCCAACTGGGAAAAGTCCCAAGGGCACCTCAGCCACCACCAGCCCAACTTCTACAGTGCAAGTGGTGCATGGCATGTGGAGTCCACCCTTTGGCGGCAGTAACACTTCGGTGAGCAGCAAGGGGACAGCCAGCCCCCCCCCAGGCAAGAGGACACGGAAATTGAAGGGCCGCCGTGAGCGGACAGAGACAGCTGCCCCCAAGGAGGTGACTCCGGCCACTTCACCGGCCACAGCAGCCAGGGGAGGCAAGGGCCCGAGAGCCCCATCTAAGGAGCGGAAGGACAGCAGGGCGGAGAGGACAACCACCAGGAGCGCGGAGCAGGAGGGCCCCACAAGCCCCATCCCGGCTGCAAGGGACGACACCAAAGGGCCCAGGACTCACTCCCCGAAGGGGCCTGACACAGCAAGGTCGGAGGGCGAGTGAGCAGGGTGTCCAGGCCAGGTATGACTCCCTTGACATACTGCAAGAGCACCGCTGAACAGGGCCCCGCCGTGAAGACAGGTACCGCTGAACAGGGCCCCGCCGTGAAGACAGGTACCGCTGAACAGGGCCCCGCCGTGAAGACAGGTACCGCTGAACAGGGCCCCGCCGTGCAGAAGAGCACCGCTGAACAGGGCCCCGCCGTGAAGACAGGTACCGCTGAACAGGGCCCCGCCGTGAAGACAGGTACCACTGAACAGGGCCCCGCCGTGAAGACAGGTACCGCTGAACAGGGCCCCGCCGTGCAGAAGAGCACCGCTGAACAGGGCCCCGCCGTGAAGACAGGTACCGCTGAACAGGGCCCCGCCGTGAAGACAGGTACCGCTGAACAGGGACCCGCCGTGCAGAAGAGCACCGCTGAACAGGGCCCCGCCGTGAAGACAGGTACCGCTGAACAGGGCCCCGCCGTGCAGAAGAGCACCGCTGAACAGGGCCCTGCCGTGAAGACAGGTACCGCTGAACAGGGCCCCGCCGTCTCAAGCACCGCTCCGCTGGGCCCTTCCTCTCAAGCACCGCTCTGCTGGACATCGCCATGTCATGCACCGCTGCGCTGGGTCCCGCCGTCTCAGGCACTGTTTATGGTTCACTGTGCCCACCATGCCTCCTCCTTGACCAGTGGACTCTGTAATCCACCTGAGAGACTGTGGCTTTGCACTCCCCAGGATGGTCCAGTGGGCAATCCACCCACTGTAGAGACATTGAGAGACTGTGGCTTTGCACTCCCCAGGATGGTACAGTGGGCAACCCACCCACTGTAGAGACATTGAGAGACTGTGGCTTTGCACTCCCCAGGATGGTCCAGTGGGCAACCCACCCACTGCAGAGACTTGAGAGACTGTGGCTTTGCACTCCCCAGGATGGTCCAGTGGGCAACCCACCCATTGTAGAGACATTGAGAGACTGTGGCTTTGCACTCCCCAGGATGGTCCAGTGGGCAACCCACCCACTGCAGAGACTTGAGAGACTGTGGCTTTGCACTCCCCAGGATGGTCCAGTGGGCAACCCACCCACTGTAGAGACATTGAGAGACTGTGGCTTTGCACTCCCCAGGATGGTCCAGTGGGCAACCCACCCACTGCAGAGACTTGAGAGACTGTGGCTTTGCACTCCCCAGGATGGTACAGTGGGCATGGTGGCTCCTCGTGGATCTGGCGTCGTGGACTCATGTGGCTGTGGTGGCCCCCCCTTCCCTTCCCCCTGAGGTGCCTGTAGTTTTGACATCAGATGCCCCTGCAGTGTTCTCTCCAAAGGACTCAGGTCTCGTGTGTGGGCTTTGCCCTTGTTTCGCAGAACCTTGGCCCACGGACATGTTAGATTCGTAGGATGTGCAGGACTTGTTACTTCAGTGATACACTGATGTGTATATCTTTTTGGTTTTTGTAAATATTTTTCACGGTTGCTCAATTATTTCCAGGTGCTTTTTTTGTACATGAAAATGTATTCCAAATTTGGTTGTGTCATTGTATTTTTAAAGGGTCTTTGTGTGGTGTCACTGTGACTTCCTGCTCTGCATTGGTGTGTACATATTGGGGGGGTGGGGGGGTCGCATATGTGTATGCCCGTAACCTTTCTTCCTCCCCCCTCCCGTGTTTCGTAGGTGCAGTACTCACCGTTGACGTCTGCGCCGGAGTTCGTACTCGTGGTAGATGTGCAGGTAGACGAGAGCAGGTATGATGTTCAATTCGGGTTCCATGCTGTCCGGATTCCGCGTGGAGTGTCTCGAGGTGAGCGTTTTCCATTGGAAATGTCTGTTTCCGCCGTGTTTTTATCGGCGGGGCTCCCGCCCCGGAAAAGGTGGCGGATTGGTGGGTCGTGATAGGGTGGGCGGTACATTGTCTGCCGCCTGGCTGTTGGCGGTGACCGCCGCGCTGTTTGTTTGTTCCGCCGTGGCGGTCGGAGTGTTAATGCGGCGGGCTGTGTTGGCGGTTCCCGCCAGGGTCAGAATTGCATATTTTTGACCGCCGGCCTGTTGGCGGGTTGGCCGCCGCTTTATCACCGACCGCCAGGGTCAGAATGACCCCCTTGCCCCCTTATGGGAGCCCACTTGTGCAGGTTGTATGGCTTGTATGTTTCCACCTTTATCATTGCATGAATTTTGTCAGATACCCATTGTAATGTTTGTTAAGTAGTTAAGTTGGTTTCGCAAACCTTGAACTCATATATACAGTATATAGAAGGCCATGCAAAGCCACTTTGCGGGGATTTGAATGGCCTCGTAGATATGGAGTGAATCTCTGCAATGCCTTACTCTGCTTAGAGAGGTGTTACACAGGCATTGAAGTAGGTTTTCCCATGCAACACCCATTGATTTTGATGCATCCCCAGATTTACAACACCTTGTATACCTGAGGATGCATCAAAAACACACTCCTCCCCAGGGGTGGCGCATCAATAAGAAATATCATTATTTCTCTTCATTTTTCCTCTTTCTATGTGTGCTGCATTTTATAGCGCAAATAGAAAGAGGAAAAAGCTCTCAGTATTGTTTTTGTGCAAGATGGTGCCCCTTTCATCACAAAAACCAATCCTCCCTACCATGGTGCAAGGATGCCTGCTTTGGTGCTAGGCTGCCAAAATGGAACCACTGCAGGGGGAAAGGACAGGAATGCACCGTAATACATAGATCCGGAGCATTCTTGCCCTTTCCCTGTGAAGCAGGGGAGCACAGCAAGGTAACTTGCTGCACTGCCCTGCATCACAGCTCTCATAAATATGCTCCTAAATGTTTACTTTGTGGATGCATTGCTGTAACACTTTTAGGTATAACTAGCTTTATCAGATACTTCATTTTCTGATTCTGTATGCTATGGATAAATTTATGATGTATTAACTTTTATGTTTAGAATGTCAATCTCAATGGCAATTAAACTATGATAGGATACTGTTAAGTTTAAAATTATGTGGGATGATGGCGAAGATGGCGACTGTGTAGGTCACAGGGATCGGGACTCTGCAGCTCCCGGCCCCGAAATCATCATCCTTCACTACGTAGGACAACTCCTAATCACGTACAAGCCTTGGTGGTGCCCCCTTATTCCCAGGGATCCAATGGAGGCACACATTGTAGACACCACGGTGACCCAGGACTTCGCCAGCACAGTGCTGCATTGGGCCATGACTATGGGCCTAGGGTGGGGCCCGAGTGCAGCATCCAGTGTGCACTTCAGTGCAGCTGTGGTTGCTACCCTTATATCCCTTCCTGAGGGTGATTCTTAAACACCATAGGCGGGCACCACAACCGACAGCAGATCTGTGGTTGCCAGTGGGACGCAGAGGAAGTCTTAAAGCTCACACGCTGCAGGCTTGGTGTGTGTGGTCGTGCGCATGGTGGCAGGCAGAGGGAGACCGGAGGGGCCTGTGCTCGTCCACTGCCTGTGGTCTACGATTGGTGGCTGGATGGGCTGCAAAGAGGCCCTGGACTTCACTGACCTGGTGCTGTGAAGGGCCACATCTGAGGACCTAGGATGGGGCCCGAGTGCAGCGACTGGCATGCCTCCAGTGCAGCAGCAGCTGCTACTGGTGGCTTCCATCTCCCGAGGGGAACTCATCCACACCTGAGGCCGGTTCTGCAACTGTGACTGGTCCCGTAACCAACAATGAGACAAGTTGGGGAGCCTATAGCTTGCATGCTGCAGACCTGGCAATTGCGTTCACCCACTTGGCAGCGTGTCAGAGGTCAGCAGCGAGGCCTGTGCTCACCCACTGCTCATAATTATTAATCAGTGGCTGGATCAGGCCACAAGGGGGGCCCTGCCTTTCCTGCTCCATCTCCCGGCACAGTCTGGCAGGCACTGGCTCTACTTGGGACACAAATGTAAGGGAGATCAAGTCAGGGTGACCCTCCTCCATAACTCTAAATGACTGATGTTGCTGCACACAGATGCCTACTGAAACCTCCTCACCTGTCTCTGAGGTTCCAGGGCTGGAGCTTGGGGATGTATCCTGGGACATCCTGGACTTCTAGGCCAAAACGGTGTAACTCTTCAGGTACTGTGACAGGGGGCCTTGATTATGTGTGCAGGAGTGGACCAGAGGAGGGAAGCATGAATTAAGGTGGTTCAGCTGTCACCTAAAGCTACCCTCGCAATACATTTGAGTCACCATGAACTCAGGGGCACATGACGGGGCTTCACCTTCAGGATCTCGGCGTGTTCTACCACACCTGTTCTCGGCTTCCAGCTCGCTACACGTTTCCACCACAACAACACTGCAGCCTCCCCGGAAGCACCCCTGCACAGCTTTATTTCTACTGAGTACAACCAGGGATCACACCTTATCAGGGTAGGAGAGCTTATCATGGTGTGTACAAAATAGGATCAGACCCAAGGGGGGCCACTAGGTGCACCACATGAGACGTTGATGGGAGTTATCCATGCCCCAGCAGGAGGATCCATTCAGACCACCGCAGCTGGCAATCTCACAGATTCGATGAGATCATGTCAGCAGTATTAGACAGAAGATCAATGGGCTGAGTATTGATATGGGCCTTTTACTGGAAGATCATAAAAACGGAAGGACAGGGTGGCAAATGCAGAATTCTCACAGGCATCCATGAGGCCGACGGTCGCCAAAACCACAACAAAAATCATGGTCCTCCAAGGGGAAGTAGCCTATCTTAGGAAGAGAGCTGATTATCAGGAGGGCAGATATGGATGCAACAATGTACACATAGTGGGTTTACCGGAAAAAATAAAAGGTAACTGTATGGAATTATACTTGGAAGAGTGGTTCTCGATGTTGATCCTGCAGGGGAGACACTCAACCTTCTTCTCCCTGGAAAGGGCCCAGAGGGTGCCATGACAACGTCCTCCAACTGGTTCCCCACCACACCCGGTGGTTGCCCGTTTCTTTAATTACAGTGACCACATGCTAAAGGTCACCAGATCAAAAACTCTGTGGACGGAGGACAATGCCCAAGTAAATATCTTCCCAAATTACACGATGGAGATTCAGTGCAGCAGGTCTTCCTTCCTCCCCGTGAAGTGTGGTCTTCGCGAACATAATATTGTTAGAAATGTGGTCTTTGGTTGGCAGTCAGGTTACCCCCTGTCCAAGCAAGGACCCTCACCCTAGTCAGGGAAAAAGAGAATTACCCTCAGATAACCACAGCTTACCCCCTTGGTAGCTTGGCATGAGCAGTAGGCTTAACTTCAGAGTGCTGGGTGTAAAGTATTTGTACCAACACACACAGCAACTTAATGAAAATATTACAAAATGACACAACACAGGTTTAGAAAAATAGGAAATATTTATCTAAACAAAACAAGACCAAAACGACAAAAATTCACAATACACAAGTCATCAATTCAAAAGCAAAAAGTGTCTTCATGTAGTTTTAAACACACACTAACACTGTTAGCGTGAAAATGTACCTTGGGTTCATCAAAAATAACCCCCCCCCACGGATGAGTGTGTGCCAAAAAGGGCTTGCGATGCGTCAATTTCACTCACTCATGAGACCTTGCGTTCTTTCTCCTTTCGTCGGGTTGGGGCGCGCTGTTTCCTCTCTATGCAGGAGAGCGATGCATCAATGCGGTCATCACTCTTGGGTCCAGGCAGGCCTTGCGTTGTTTTTACACGCGCCAGCGGTGTTTGCATTGGAAATCCAGCTACACGATGATCCAAAAACCACGCAGCGCGGGTTGCGATCTCACCAGCCTCCGTCAGCGATGCTGTTCATCATTTTTCCAGCTCCGTGCATTGATTCTTTGGTTGCATTATAGGTGAGCATCAATTTTCAGCTGCGAAGCGGGCGGCACGTCAGTTTCACAGCCGCAGATCAGAGTTGTGTCAATCTTTTCCCCGCATGGCGTTCTGTGCGTGGACTTCTTCCTCTTAGGCGGCCAGCTTCTCCTTTCAGGGTCCCAGGAACTGGATGGGCACCACAGGGCAGAGTAGGAGTTTCTCCAGAGACTCCAGGTGCTGGCAGAAAGAAGTCTTTGCTGTTCCTGTAACTTCAAACAACAGGAGGCAAGCTCTAAATCAAGCCCTTGGAGATCTTCACAAGATGGAAGGCGCACAAAGTCCAGTCTTTGCCCTCTTACTCTGGCAGAGGCAGCAACTGCAGGATAGCTCCACAAACGACAGTCACAGGTAGGGCAGCTCTTCTTCCTCAGCTCTTCAGCTCTTCTCCAGGCAGATGTTCCTCTTGGTTTTCAGAAGTGTTCTAAAGTCTGTGGTTTTGGGTGCCCTTCTTATACCCAATTTCTCCTTTGAAGTAGGCCTACTTCAAAGCAAAGTCTCTCTTGAATGTGGAATCCTGCCTTGCCCAGGCCAGGCCCCAGACACTCACCAGGGGGTTGGAGACTGCATTGTGTGAAGGCAGGCACAGCCCTTTCAGGTGTGAGTGACCACTCCTCCCCTCCCTCTAAGCACAGATGAGATAGCCCATCAGGAAATGCAGACTACACCCCAGCTCCCTTTGTGTCACTGTCTAGTGTGAGGTGCAACCAGCCCAACTGTCAAACTGACCCAGACAGGGAATCCACAAACAGGCAGAGTCACAGAAATGGTATAAGCAAGAAAATGCTCACTTTCTAAAAGTGGCATTTTCAAACACACAATCTTAAAATCAACTTTACTAAAAGATGTATTTTCAAATTGTGAGCTCAGAGACCCCAAACTCCACATGTCCATCCGCTCCCAAAGGGAATCTACACTTTAATCATATTTAAAGGTAGCCCCCATGTTAACCTATGAGAGTGACAGGCCTTGCAACAGTGAAAAACGAATTTAGCAATATTTCACTGTCAGGACATATAAACACATTACTATGGGGGACATTCTAATCTTGGCGTGCGGCGGGCGCCGCCCGCCAAGCGGGAACCGCCAGAAGACCGTACCGCGGTCAAAAGACCGCGGCGGTCATTCTGAGTTTCCCGCTGGGCTGGCGGGCGACCGCCAGAAGGCCGCCCGCCCGCCCGCCCAGCGGTAAACCCCCTTCCACGAGGATGCTGGCTCCGAATGGAGCCGGCGGAGTGGAAAGGGTGCGACGGGTGCAGTTGCACCCGTCGCGATTTTCAGTGTCTGCTATGCAGACACTGAAAATCTTTGTGGGGCCCTGTTAGGGGGCACCTGCAGTGCCCATGCCATTGGCATGGGCACTGCAGGGGCCCCAGGGGCCCCACGACACCCGTTCCCGCCAGCCAGGTTCTGGCGGTCAAAACCGCCAGAACCAGGCTGGCGGGAAGGGGGTCGGAATCCCCATGGCGGCGCTGCCTGCAGCGCCGCCATGGAGGATTCTTCAGGCCAGGGGAAAACCGGCGGGAAACCGCCGGTTTCCCTTTTCTGACCGCGGCTTTACCGCCGCGGTCAGAATTGGCCTGGATGCACCGCCAGCCTGTTGGCGATGCATCCGCGGTCCCCCGCCAGGGTCGGAATGACCCCCTATATGTCCTACCTTAACCATACACTGCACCTTGTACATGTAAGAAAAGGGACTGTTTAGGCTTGGCAAGTGGGTGCGCTTGCCAAGTCGAACTACAGTTAAAACTGCACACACAGACACTGCAATGACAGGTCTGAGACATGATTACAGAGCTACTTATGTGGGTGGCACAACCAGTGCTGCAGGCCCACTAGTAGCATTTGATTAACAGGCCCTGGGCACCTCTAGTGCACTGTACTTACTAATAAATCAAATATGCCAATCATGGATAAGCCAATTACATACACATTTTGTAAAGGAGCACTTGCACTTTAGCACTGGTTAGCAGTGGTAAAGTGCCCAGAGTAACAAAAACAGCAAAATTAGAGTCTAGCTCACATCAACAATCTGGGAAACAGAGGCAAAAAGTTAAGGGAGACCACGCCAGGGATGAAAAGTCTAACAAATATCAAATACGCGCTACGGTTCTCTGCCATGCACAGTGACAGCACCACAATCTGTGCAATGCTGGATGTTGCCTGGGAATGGCTGGAGAGCAGAGGCATATGAGTTAGGCTACCGGAGGTAGAGGTTGGAGGACACTGGAGAGTCATAGGCCGGACAGGGCGCACCCTCAACTGGGCCCTACCAGAGAACAAGCTGCTAAAGAATGAGCACAAGCAGCAGCAGACCTGGAGCAAAGGGAATTGATTCTGTCTTCTACTGGATCAGCAGTGAGTGATCTTGATTCTCATGCAACACCTGTCCCACATGTGGTGGTGGAGGCCTTGTTGGTGGGGGGCCCGGAGGTTACCCCACAGACAGCTGACAGCAGAAGTGCCTTGAACATATAGATGGACAATGCCCGCTTGCTACTTTTATCTGAGGGCCCTCTCCAGTAGAAATAGTAAGTTCTCTTAAGGACAGTGTGTCCAATATATTGAATGGGGCTGGGGGTCGTGTGATCCAAATGTGCTATATTTTAAATTGCTTTATTGCCTCCTCCTATATTGACAAAGTCAACATAATTGACAAGTTTGCATTTATATTTTTCTATACAGCAATTTAGTGCAATTAACAGGATGCCCATTGGTGTGCCAGCCTGGGACAGGAGGTTATCTCTTTATGGCTCATTTAGTTTTCTTGATCCAACTTACTCAACCGTTCTTTGCACTTTTCATAGCATGTGGTGCAGGTGTGGATGGGAACAGCTGGGGTGTGTTGGGATAGCGGGCGGGGCCAGTATCGTGATGCAAAATTGTATTTCCTAATTACATGGCTGTCACAGGGGAAGGCTCAGGGGCACAGTATTTATTGCTGACACGGAATGTGTGGGGATTTGCTAGTTATGTTAAACATCATAAAGTGCACCAATATCTACTTAGGTGTCACATAAACATTGCACTAAATGCATTTAATGGCACATGATCTGGATGGCATGCATAGGTGCTGACAGGGCACCCTGATGGGGACCAAGTACTCTCAATATGCTATGGGGGGCCTTATTTGGACTGCACCAGACAATCCCCTAGAAGTACTACATACTAAAGTGAACCCAGAAGGGAGATATTCTATATTAGAAGGCAAGCTGGATGGTCTCCACATAACATTAATTTCCCTATATGCCCCCAACACGAATCAGGCACACTTCTTACACTCCCTAACACCGGCCTTGTTTCAGAATGCCATGGCTCCTAGCTGTTGGGGTGAAGACTTCAATTGTGTACCAGATCTCCTGTAGTACCATTCCGGTCCAAGGGTACAGGGTGCACGATCAATTGCTCTCTCACAACGCCTCACAAGTAGGGCCTCCAACACACAGGTCAAAGATGCATGGCGTAGCCTTTACCACCAGAATAGAGAATATTCCTTCTACTTTAGTTACATGACCTACACACCAGAACAGATCTTATATACTGCAGCTTTGAGGCACTCCAAGGGGTCACCTGGGCACAATATTTAGGATGGACAACATTGGACAATTGTCTACTACTACTTTGATTGACCTGGTGGCAGGGGTGCCCCGGCATACCTACTTAGCGTCTCCGGATAAAGGAGCTCAGAGATGAGACATTTTGAGATTCCTTATCGTCTCATATCACCACATATTTTACAGAGAACAAAGGCATGGTGCCTGGCCTCGTCTTTGAATGGGACACCTTCTAAGGACTTCTACAATGTCATGCAATGAAAACAATTTATGGGACGCGAATGGTCCTGCGTTAAAAATTGAGCACACAAGAAGATGAAATCCGTAGACTAGAGAGGTTGCTAGTCAACAATCAGACAATGACTGCCCCACTGGCGAGTATGCCTGGCACACAAGACGACAATGGCTCAACTATGGAGAGTTGACTACAGGGAACATCTCACCAAGTAACACATGGAAGGCGATAGGCCAGGTAGAATGTTGGCGTGCCTACTTAGGTCTGAAACACCCCGGGTTCCTATCACTGCTTTCTGTGACACGAAAGGTCACATCCTTAACACCCAAGGAACCATGAACAATGCTTTTCGGCCCAACTATGCTGACCTTTACTCGGCCCCAGAAAGCACTGGTGATATTTTGATTGGTTTGTTTCTGATACTATCAACTTGCCCTGCCTCCAGGCAATGCAAATGGCTAGTGGCAAGACCCCAGGAATGGACAGCTTACCAGTAGAGTTCTACTCTGCTTTCTGTCCTAAACTTATACCACATTTATTGCAGATGTTCAGTGCTTTTTCAAAGGGCATCCTGTCTGCATTCCTACGAGAAGCGGTTCTGGTAGTCCTTGTGATGTGTTGCAGTTGAGATCATACCGTCCTCTAGCCCTCTTAAATACACACTATAAGATCCTGGGTAAGGTACGGGCCAACAGATTAATAGCCATTGTACAGCAGTTAGTAGATCATGACCAAAACTGATTAATTCCAGGAAGAAATATCTTCCTGAATATCTGCTGATTATTCATGCTAATGGACTGGGTGAGAGCATCAGATACCAACCTATGGGTTGCCTCTCTAGGTATAGAGAAGGCTTTCAACACTCTTGGTCTGCCATATCTCTTGGCAGTCCTTACAAAAATGGGAATAGGCCCCAAGTCCCTGCAGTGGATAATGGCCCTATAGAACTCCCCAATGGCACTGTTAGGAAGGGGGCTCACTATATCAGACTCATTTACTATAGAACAGGGCACTCAACAGAGTTGCCCTCTCCCTCCTATCATCTTTGCCCAAAGACTGGGCTCCCACAAACCCCTCTAACCTGGAAGCACAAATCCATTAAGTACCTAGAGATTTGGGTGTATCATGTAATTACGGACCTAATAGATGGCAATGTGGGTAAAACCATCCGAAATGTACACTCGTCCCTTTCTTTCTGGACATCCTTACACCTTTCTCCAAATGGGTAGAATAGCCATCCCCAAGATGCTCCTTCCTTCTAGGGTTCTGTATTTTTTCTCTGCTCTTCCGCTGCTAATACAAAACAAAACTTTTCCATACCTTCGCACTCTTCTTACTGCACTGATTTGGGGCAAGGGCAGAAGCAGAGTGGCACTGACTAAATTGTATGCATCAATTGAATGAGGTGGCCTGGTGCCCCAAATTACAAGTGCTATTATCCAGTGGCACAACTTCAATGACCCTTGCGAAGGCTTACAGGCCAAAATTTGTCACAAATGGGCAGTGGAGGGACCGAGCTACAAGGACCATCCCCCGAATTACGAGTGCTATTATGCAGTGGCATAACTTCATTGGCCCTTGTGATGGCTTGTGGGCCAAATTTGTCATAAATGGGTGGCAGAGGTACCGGGCTAATAGGACGGGGCATAGAGGTGCTGGAGGGGAACGCCACGTCAAGGGTGGCCAAGACTTGCTGGGCCACTTATGTTGTTGGAAAGTATAATAGCCCCCCATACTCACCAATACTGCTCCTCTGGGTGATGCCTGAATGTCATGTCCTAGAGATGCGAGTACATGCGACTGCATGGACTAATAAGGGATTGACAGTTTAGGGAGATCTGTTTACCGATAAGATCCTCTGCAGAATCAATTATTTGGTAGATGAATATGGGACACCCCAAGGTTCCTTCCTGCTTTACGCCAGACTCACAAAAGTACTGACAGCTATCTGGAGAAAAACACATGCTGAACCAGGAATCTCTATGGTGCTACAGGTCGTGATGACACATGGTACTTCTCGTAGGATCATTACTTATTTATACAACACCGTATGCTCAGAAAGAGAGATCCAAGTACACCTACATTGAACCTATTGGGAGACAGTACTAGCTACATTGATCACAGACTGACAATGGGCACAGTGTTTCAGTGTACCAAAACTCATCTCAACAAATGCTTGGTTGAAATAAACACAGTTTAATCACCACATGTATTTGACCCCCAAACAGTTGGCTCATATGTACCCAAGGGTGACGGATGTCTGTTCTCGCTGCAGTGCCACTGCAGCGGACTTTACACACATGGTGTGGAACTGCTCAAAGCTTACCTCTTACTATGAGGAGGTTGTTGGGTTTCTCACAGAAGCGCTAGGTGCCCCCTTTGGGAAGGAAGGCATACATTGTTTATTAAGAATAACTACCCGTATGACCGTGCTTAAACCTGTCAATAAGTTTCTTGACTCGCATTGGTACTGCCATGTCCTGGAAATCCACCATCCCTCCCCTGATATGGCTGTGGATCTCTGACTTAACATCTAGCATAATAGCAGAGCGACAAGTGTTACGTGATATAGGGATGAGATAGGCTCCTCTATCCCTACAACCAGACTGGCAGGCACACCTTGAGAAAATCAAAGCCAAATCAGATGAGCGACCTCCGTAGATAGCTCCCACATTTACTCATAAGCTTGAAGACCTCTCTCCAAGTATCTACAATGTTTATATTATGCTTTATACCACACAGATTCAGTAGACACCCAGGTTGCTCCAGGGTTGGAACAGACTTCGACCCCACTTGTATAATCAGCAAGGACTCTAAACTTTGCCACTGCCACCCTGGTACCACCCCTGCTGGACACTCCTCTGTCACATCCCTTGCACATGTGGCCCTATAGGCCACAGATCACCACATGTTGTAGTAAATCCTATTTAGTTTTATTGGGAATCAGGAGTTCGCTTAGCCTTCTGGCTTGAAGACCTGTGCCCCTGTCACCTAGTGCCTTTTAGTCTACCTAGCCTACTCCGTTTAGCGCATTTATTTAATTATTTCTTCCCAGATGGCTGCTATGTTTATAGTTAGAAAGATGTTTTGATGTCATGTTATCAGTGCCACTCTGTGGAGGCGTCACTATCAGCATCAAAGACAAGTGATATACGTAGATATTCACATCATGTCCCTTTCCCACTTACGTGTGACAGGAACAAAATGTACTTTTGGAAAGACTTGTTTATGTAATTGCCGACCCAATCATGCCTTCTTATCTATTGTTTGGGAACATACCTGCATCAGGGGTCCTACATGATCTGTATAAATACATCTCATGCAGACAAGATTATCAGAGGCAATTCCAACCAGATGCCTTCAACCCTATCTATGCTACGCGTTGGCTTGATGCAGACCCAGCCTTTGTGTCCCCACAGAATCTGACCAAGAGGCCTCCTTCCAAGATAACAAGGGTTTAGGGGCACTTTTCATGGACACGGTACTGGCAAATTAGGTTTATCACACCTAGCTCTCTTTAGGTTAGAGATTAGCTTTTCCATGCCAGGGTATTGGAGCCTATTTTACGTCTTATGTTTATTGCAAGATGGTGGGTGTCTTTGTATTCACGACTCTCATTTTCACAATTATGATTCTTGCACTGTGCATTATCCTACTCAGTACAGCTCATTAATTTTACGGTAGATTGCTGTCTTGTTAATAAAGCTATTGAAAACTTTACTGCATGCCTTTCATTGCCTGAGTGTGTTTGAGACTTGTTGCTCATGTGATAAAAGGGTAATCTCCGTTTAACCACAACTCCCCTGAGATGTCGCACTGTTGAGTCCATGCATAAGGGCTGCCAGAAATCACTTTTTACTTTTTGGGTTTTTGGTGAGGTACTGCTTGTGAGCCAGCAGGGTTGGGCCGACAGTTGCAACTTGTTGTAGGATTGGCTTAGTCGACTACAAACAAAAGTGGTGTCATCCCTAAACCAGCAGTCTTGCCTAGAGCAAGAGTCCAACTGCAACAATGCTCTAGTTCTTGTTCGAGAGTAATTCATTTGAGTATAGTACCGCAGATGTATAGGGGGTACTGCACTTGGCAGTTATATCATTAACCTACTGTGTTTATTGTTTATTTCCAAGTATGACAGGTGTATACACTGTATGGTTAAAGAGACTACTGATATTTGCACTGCAATGTATGCTGTTGTTTGCCATACTAAGCGATTCGTATCTTTCTCACTCTTGTCGTTAGAAATCAATAAGGAAATATGAAAAAACAGTTTTCAATTGTGTGCATTTTTATCAGCCATTTAGCTGCGGCTTGCTGATTATAATGATGTTCAATAATTGTCCAACTGTTCAAATACACCTAAATCTAAATCTAAGCCTTGGCCAAAATAAAAATGCTTGATAATTCTGTTCAGAAAAATACTTTCTTCACTCAGCTCATTTTTCTAGCATGAAAGTTATGCATTTTTGTGCATGTCTGTTTTTAGCAGTTGCCAGAAAATTTGAACACACCGTTCAGAATGTTTATGAGATGAGAAGCAAACGCATTAGATAGAAATTCCCTTAATCTTAAGGAGCTTATGTGTTAATGAAAAACTTGCTCTCTACAGAACGCTGCCAAAACATCAAAAGTTTGCAGTTGTCTTCCTGCTCCCATAACTTTTAGGCTGGAGAAAAGTTCCTTCTTTGTGAAAATGTATATTTGATGTTAATTCAAAGAAGGGACGCACATGAAGATATGGAAAGGAGTGATCTGTTTGCTAGTGGAGGTATAAACAATCTATAATAATGAACCTTTCCACAGCATTGGGCATTAAGACAAGTAATTTATTACAGAGAACCCCTCTTCCTGAGCATGAATTTATAACACAAGGCCCCTTATGCTGAGAATCATAGACATTCAACCTGCGCATTAATTTATAACTCATAGCTCCTCATCCTGAGGTTGTGTCAAATTTGTTCCGCAAAGGTGCTCTGGGGCTACTTTTTCCAAAAAATACTTTGTTACCCCTGAAGGTTTCACCAGGCGATTCAGAGTTCCACATGGCAGATTTGGGCTTTTATGGCTGCTAAAAACACTTTATAGCACCCACCACCCCTCTTCCCAACAATGCATTCTCCCAAAAACTTCCTCTATTTAATGCCTGGAGAAATCAGCACAGGAAATAGCTCAATGAGGTTTTAAGGCTACTCGGTCAGGGCTTACTACAAGACAAAATCTTCTCCTGGGGTCCCTGACAATCGCCCTAATGCCTACATGTTATGTGTCCCTTTCAGTCTCTTTCCCTTTTAACACTGTATTTTTTGTACTTGTAAAGCACCCAGCTGCTCATGTGTCTAATGCTTATAAATAGGTTAATAAATAAATACACTTTTTATGTTAAACTCGCACAAACAAGTAAATGCATAAAAAAAGAAATGTGTATGTTTAACTCGCATATAAAGTAAATAAATAAATAAATATACCTTTTATGCTCAACTCGTAATTTGAAATACAGATACAAACCTGGGCAAAAATACCAAACAGTGTGATGTGCAGCTTTTTATCCGAAGTTCTTATTACAAATATTATTATTTAATGCCAGGGCAATTTCAGCAAGAGCCGATCTCGCAATTATTGAAGAAAGCCAGTCTATTCCCAGCTTGATCATCCAGCTATGGGTAACAGTGCAAAGCCAGTAAAAAAATAACCACTTTACAACTGAGAGCACACAAAAGAAGAATGATGACCCAGTACTGTCTTTTAGCCAAAAGCCCTGAAATGAAACTATGCAAGGTTAAAGAGCCACTGACACCTTGAAGGTGATACCTGTAGTGAGGCATGACTGGTTCACCGCGCTTCATGCTATAGATCATACAAATCTGATAGAATGATAGGAATCAATCCATTGTATATCAAAAACACGGGTAGGTGACATCTTATAAGGAGAGGAGAAGATTTCAATTCGATATGGGACTCATGAAAGCTTGAATTTGTTCCATCTAGCAGAATGGGTTCCACATATTTCTCTCCATCACCCTCCTTCTTTAAAGCCTGTCTACAACACTCCATGGAATTTTGATGTGTAGGGTAGCAATATTTCACTTCTTGGGCTGAGAAACAGGAGTCAAGTTTAATTATTGTCCAGTGCTGACATTTTATTTTCTATAAAAACACAATATGCAGTCCAAAAAATGTGAACACCTAATTTGTGTTACATTTCTAACAAATGAACAATAATTGTTGAATGCACTGAAACTTGGGTCTTGCAACGTTCTTCAAAAAAATGAATGAATATTGCAGGGGGAGACTTGTGGTAGTTCACACACTTCTAAAGCCCCCTTTTGCATAACATATATGTTAAATACAGTCTTGACATAAAGTTTTAAGTTAAAAAAGTATTGCATTATATTAAACACATTTTCTGAGCATATTTTATGAGTGTAGTTTCACAATATAATGTGACTTCTTTCCAACATTTACCAATGCATCAATTATTGGCCTAATGGCTTTCCTCAAGCTTTCTCTTTTTCTTGTCCTTGATTCACTAAGCTCCACAGCCCACAGGGGCCCTCTGGGGCTTGGGGGCTGTTGAGGGATGAGGAGCACCGAGATAATTGCCTGCTCACTGTGAGCTTGTGAACCTGAAAGAGTAAATCAACGTGATGTGGAAAAAAGAAAAAAGGTATAACATTATTTGAAAGGTCTCACAACAGGTGACTTATATGTTACGCGATTCTATTTACATGCAAGTCCAATCAATATTCCATTGAACAGAAAGTCCTTGAAATTCTTCACCGAGGCTTCAGAAATTACACTTCGGTCGACTGGAGACAAAGAACATGGGCATTCAATCTAGAATCAAAAGCAAGCACGTTCTTTGAAATGTATTATTTTGCTGTATATTCAGGGTCATTCTTTAGCAGCATCAGTGTTAATACACCTGATTGGATACCTTTGAGAACTTGTGTGTGATGTGTTGAAAACCAAGAAATGCCCCATAGCGTGCAGACTTTGGTAGCTGAAGGGTGGGTTATTTGCTGGTAGTCTCAGTACTCCGATTTCTTTCATTGTCCGAGTTCCTACTCAATGTGTTGAGTGATCTCAGGTGAGGCACCTGGCTACCCATCAAAAAACACTCATCTTGCCCACTCTGCTTGTACAAGGCCTCACCTCCTACAACAGCTTCTATACCTCTATCCAAGCTCAAAACCAATTACGGTTCCAGGCACCGGGAGGGATGGTGGATGGTGGACTGAAATGAGGAAGAAAAAAACAATCCGGCCAAACCTCTTCATTACCTCCAAGTACTCACTCACTGAGGATGTACAAATGCTAATGACCAGCTTTTATACCAATGCCACACAACAGGCACCAAATAATAGGACTACACAAAACCCTATGCTTTATTTACCCAAACAGAAGTATGTGCTATTGTAGACAAAACTCTGGGCCACATGTACGAAATGCAGGTTTTGCGACTCGCGAATTGCGAGTCGCAAAACCTGATGTACAACAGTGTCAATGACTCTGTTTGCGATTCCCAATGGAGTCGCAAATGACTTACCTCATGAATATTCATGAGGTAGGTTGCAATTTGCGACCCCATTGGGAATGGCTGCCCTCACAGGGATGGTGGCCTGCTGGAGACAGCAGACCACCATGTCTGTGACTGCTTTTAAATAAAGCATTTTTTTTTTTTGTTTTTTTTTTTTTGTTTAAATGTAGCCCGTTTTCCTTAAAGGAAAACGAGATGCATTTCAAAAACAAAAAAATACAAGTTTTCTTTTCATTTTTTCAGAGCAGGCAATGGTCCTTGGGACCACTGCCTGCTCTGAAAAAACATTTTTGCTGCCATTCACAAAGGGGAAGGGGTCCCCTGCGGACCCCTTCCCATTTGGGAATGGGTTAGCACCAGTTTCAAACTGGTGCTAACTGCGATTTTTTTGGGACTGCATTCCCGGTCACAAAACAATCATACATGGGACTGTGAATCGCAATTAGGAAGGGAAACTCCTTCCTAATTTTGACTCATAAACCTTTTTTGCAATTCGGTAAATGGATTACTGAATCGCAAAAATGGGTCTGTACATCCCAAACTGAATTTTTCAAGTCGCAAAAGGTCTGATTTGCTGTTTGCGACTTGAAAAATGCTTCTTACATGTGGCCCTCTGTTCCTAAATGCAGAAAAAGATGAACATGCGAGGAGTCTTGCAGCCAGCATCCAGAGAGGGCATGCTTTAGAAGTTCTTCCTTGCACTTTCTTTTTGCGACCTCTCTGCCTACCAGCAAATATGCCTTGAAAATAGATGAATAACTCAAAGTAGACCAATAAGGGTGTGAATACTATTTTAGACCAAATAAAATCATAAAGAGGCAAATCACATGAAGACTAAACAACCTAGTATGGTCCAAGTAGCCATCCATTCAGAAACCAAGACAATTAGTTTGTTCTATCAGTAAGGTCAAGAGAGTTAATGGTATGTCTGAGGGAGAGTGCTGTGGAATTTTGAGTACAAACAATATACACCATTGCCTACTACTCCACTTCTATTAAGTCAATGGCTACACACCACTCAATTCAGATGATCCACCTCTGTTTTGTTCGAGAAATTAATCTGGTAGCAACATATGCCTTAAGACCCTCACGGGTGATTTGCCACACTTTATAAATCCTGATTGATTAATTGATTGACATGTTTGATGTACAGTTCTCCTTTCAGATTTGAATGGCTCTTGAAGAATGTTCTATGCTCTTAGCAACTTTGGCCTTCATGCACCGAAATCGAATAGTAAACATCAACTTGATTTGATCTGTATTTCTTTTCTTTGAGAAGGTTTTCCCCTTCAATGCACATTTTGTGAAGCAGCTTATCCTTATTGGGTATTAGGGCAGAGAATAGTCACACTTGGTACACTAGGGATATGGGATTATTAGCATACTTCACAATCACCTAGTATTCATCATGGTAGTGCTTCTTATATACATGACATGTTGATGATTAGGAAATCAAAAGTGCAATGCCCACATAACACAATACTCCACTCTTATCATTTCAGAAGACTTGGTATGTTTTCTTGTGCCACAGATGTGTGTCATGAATCTGCTGACACGTATCTACCTGACATTAGTTTGCTGCATGCTAAAACATTTCTAAGCTCTCTTGGATGGCTTGGGTTCATGCAAAGTGGTGCTCATTTGTATCATGATTGACTTCCGTCCCTAACACATAACATGAATGGTGGTTGATGCAGGCTGATTATAGTGGTGAGGTACATGCCTTTACTTAAATAGCAGTGGAGAAACTACCTACTGGCTTCTTGGTCATACATGGTTTTCCATTGTGTGCAAATACCATCATTTTGGTCTGATCACAATGGATCATTCTGGTTTGACTAAAACTTATTGGGCACTATTGGGAACGAGGGGGCAGATGTAGCTGTCCTATATGTGATCACCAAAAACAACTGCTTTCTAACAAACCTCATGCTGGCGCATCAGTTATGATCAGCCTTGAAAACCAAAAGGGAATATCACAAGATAATCAAGCCACTCACCTTATAAGTGGAATATCCCTATAAGTGAATATAAAACAACTCACACCTACAAGTGTGCAGCTTCATCATCAAGTTCTCCTTGATGAATGCTGTGCCGCAAGTTCTTCTAACCTTGAGAGAGTACTGCTATAGAGGGAGGGATCTAAAGGTTAAAATTACATATATTGTCAGCCCAAGCTTTAATGAGGGTCAGTTTGGCATGGTTAAAACCAGAGGGAGATGCTCACAAATTTAAATCACTCTACCATCTATGGTCTACATGATTCAGCCATATCAGGTGCCAGAAGGCTGGTCTCCTGACTTTCCTCAGGACCAGATCTAGATCCCAGAATTTACTAAGGTACAGATTTATCAAAGGATAGTGTTGTGCTTGTGTCACACAACCCTTAAGTCAGATTTACTAAGCCACGCAATGCCACCTTGTGTGGTGCTGTGCGGCTTGGTAAATCTTGAGTTACGCAAGGCAGCGGCTGCCCCAAGAAGGCATTACATGGGTAGAGTATGGGTGTTCCCAAACATCCACTTATGCTTTTTAGTGCATTCCCAGATTTACCAAGTCAGGTAAACCTGGGAATGCATAAAAAATGTATGGCTTCCTGACAGAGGTGCAGCAAGAAAAAATATCTTTATTACTCCTCATTGCTTCTTCTTTCTGACTGAGCTGCATTCTGCAGACCAGTTAGAAAAGGAAAACACCTCTAAGGATTGTTTTTGTGCAGGAAAGTGTATCTTCTTGCACAAAAACAATCGTGTCTGCAAAGCAGGAATCCACACACAATGGCAGAAGGGTGCCTTCATTGGCTCTAGGCAGCACATATGGTGACAGTGCAGTGAGAGAGCAGGACTGTTCCATATCTTGGTAAAATACAGCACATTCTTCTCCTCTCCATATGACACAGTGCAGCACAGCAAATCGTCTTGTTGCATTGTCCTGCGTCAAATATTGATAAATCTGGCACCAAGTTTTTTTCATCATGACATTTTTGTCAGAGTGCATTTCACACAATATTACTCAGACAATACACACTCAAGCACATTGATCCAAGAGGACTTATCAATTTCTATAGGTACAAAAGGGAGGGAAATATTCAATGTCATACATTTGTTTAGATTATTTTTCAATGTGCCCTCTTCACAGATCACATCCAGGCCGTGATGCAGGTCAGAGAAGTGTTGCACCCATCTATCCCTCTCCCCTCTTTGTATTCACCTTGATTTATATTGGTGGCTCTTGATATTAGTAAGCAATTATTGGACCTGGCCCTTTTACAGGGTCATTCCCCAGACTTTTTGCTTTTGCCTCCTTATTTTTCTGACCTTTGTTGGCTGACGTTTTGACTCTGAGCACTTTTTCACTGCTAACCAGTGCTAAAGTGCATGTGCTCTCTCTAACAAATTTGGTATGATTGGATTATACCTAATTGACATATTTAAATTACCTATAAATCCCTTGTAAAGTGGTATCCCTATACCCAGGGCCTGTAAATTAAATGCTACTAGTGGGCCTGCAGCGCTGCTTGCGCCACCCACTGAAGTAGCCTGTCAAACCTCTCTAAGGCCTGCTAGCGCAGAGCCTGTGTGCGCAGTTTTCTGCCACAGGGACCTGGCATCTAAATTTACTTGCCAGGCCCAGAACTCCCCTTTTACTACATGTAAGTCACCCCTAAGGTACGCCCTAGCTAGCCCTTTGGGCAGGGTGCCATGTTTGTAGAAGGCAGGACATGTGCCATGTTGCGTGGCCTGTCCTGGTAGTGACAAACAGCCTAACTTGGTGTCTCACTGCAGTGAGTGCTGCCCTCTCATAGGATTGCATTGGAAATGCCCTGCCTTAGGTGTAAGGGGTATTGTCTGATTTATGAGGGGTAGTGTAGGCATGCTTGGTATGGTTGTGACAGTGGTAAGAAATGCTGCTTACTAGTGTAGGTGTATTTTTTCTAGAAAGTGCGCATTTATCTGTGCTTATGACTTTGGTGTTTTTCAGCTTGTCTCCAATCAACGTCTGGGCAGACTGACTGTTGGGGCATATTTCTGAGACAGCCTGAACACAGGGAGGGTGGAGGTGACACAGAGGTACATCTACATATTGTAAAGCCTTCCTGGGCTGAGAGAAGGGAGAGGCGGGGCACACCTGCATTTGTAAAGACTGTGCCCTGGCCTCACACAATAGGGTTGTTAACCCCCCACTGATGTTTGGAGCCTGTACTGAAAGGAGAGAGGGTGCACTCCCAGAACCAGTTGTAGCTGGCTGGAACCTCCTCTCCCTACCATTGAAAAACACTGTAAGAACTGACTATAAGTACAAGGGAATTTTCCCCACAATTGGAACATTCTTGGAACTTGAAAATGGACACAGAACGCTGATGAATGGACTCACCAGGAAACCACCTTGGACTGCTGCTGCTGTGCTGACCTGTGACCTGCCTGGTCACAAGGAGGAACTGCCATCATCTGCATCCCTTGTACTGGCGTGTAGCTGGACCCACCAGCCCTGTGCTTCTTCCTGCCTTGCTCTTTCCAGGGGCAGGGTGCTGTGGCCCCTGACCCCTGCAACGATCCCTTCAGCACAATTCTTAGCGCTGAGAGAGCACCTTTTTTTTTGATGCCCAGGTGCCCTTCCAGGCACCTTCTTTGTCTGCAGGAATCACCGCCGCAGCCCGGGCTTATGGAAGTGCCCCCCACACTGGAGAAGCACTTCCCTGCTGGTTTTTATCACCGCTGCGGCCGGGGTCGAAGCACCAAGGGCCAGATGTAGGAAAGGATTTGCAACTCGCAAACGGCAAAAACTGCCGTTTGCGAGTTGCAAATCGCATTTTCCTATGCAGAAATGCATTCTGCGAGTCGGACCGACTCGCAAAATGCATTTCAGAATCGCAAATAGGAAGGGGTGTTCCCTTCCTATTTGCGATTCCTAGTGGTATGCAATACCATTTGCGACCGCATATGCGGTCGCAAATGGTGTTGCAGTTACCATCCACTTCAAGTGGATGGTAACCCACTCGCAAATTGGAAGGGGTCCCCATGGGACCCCTTCCAGTTTGTGACTGGACCCAAAAACATTTTTTCAGGGCAGGGAGTGGTCCCAGGGACCACTCCCTGCCCTGAAAAAATACCGAAACTAAAGGTTTCGTTTTTTTTTTTTAAGTGCAGCTCGTTTTCCTTTAAGGAAAACGGGCTACACTTAAAAAAAAAAAACTGCTTTATTTAAAGCAGTCACGAACACGGAGGTCTGCTGACTACAGCAGGCCTCCATGTTTGCGAGTGCCCATAGTCGGTATGGGGCCGCAATTTGCGACCCACCTCATTAATATTAATGAGGTGGGTCATTGCGACCCCATACCGACTCGCAGACGGTGTCTGAGACACCGTTCTGCATGACATTTTGCGAGTTGCAAATAGCGAGTCGCTAAGACTCGCTATTTGCAACTCGCAAAATGCTTCTTTACTACATCTGGCCCCAAGTCTCTGCGCTTTAAGAAGCGCTCCTGGGCTGAGAAACCTCACCGCCGCGACCCGGGAGACTGTCGTCCGGCCGGGCGCCGAAACTGTCCTTCCCGGAACCCCGGGGCATCCCTTATTCAAATTAAGGAGCGAGCGCGCTCCTATCGTGCCCCCGGGGCAAGGTGCACTCGCAGAGGCGCCCTCGGGGCACTAGCAGACACCATCCTCGGTGCCTGCCCAACCTTGTGTACTGTGGATGCCGAGAGAGCGGCTCGCGCACCATCTGGGTGCCGCTGCTCCCCCAGAGCAGGAGGAGAGCCTCATCGGAGGCCCCTGCTCCACCTTACCTTCGTGTAGACAGCCGCCCGAGGACGCGGGTGGCTGTCTCACAGACCCAAGGCACGGGGAGCGGAAAGGGAATTCCTTTGCCCCCGGCCACTGCCCTAGGGGCGCTAACGCCCCCATGACTTAACCAGGGCATTTTGGGCGACCCCCCATCACTTAGGAGGGGGCCCCAAAAAGACCACAGGCCCCCAGAGGGGCCTGTCTATTGCAGGGAGAGGACGCCGACCGCCCCCCTCCCCCCCTGGAGCACCGTGTGGCCCCCGTTGTGCGCCCAGGAGCGCCGGGGACCCCCGTGTTCGTCTTTAGGCACTGGAAGTGCCTTTTCCACCAGCTAACAGGTACTTTGTAGGAAATCCAGGCTTTAGGAGCCTAGTACAGATTATAATGTTTTAGGTTTCCTCCCTGTTTACTGGTAATACATATGTGTACTAATGTTCCTTTTATGGGCATGTCTAGTTAATATGTATTTATATGACTTGTGGTATATTCTCTAATGTTCCTTTCATGGGTATTGAGGAATTGTTCATGACAAGTGCATATACTTTTTACTATACTTCCTGACTACTGCTTATGTTGCAGAATCCTTGGTACTTACGTGTTCTAATGTGACAACTGCATATTCCTGCAGAGTATTAGTAACTTGTCTGACAACTGCTAAGGTAGCAGGGTATTACTTACGTGTAATGTTGGTCTAATTATGTTTTGTGCAATACAGATTATTTTTACATAGCTCGTGTGTTGTGTGTTGTGCGAACGCTTTACACATTGCCTCCAGGTTAAGCCTGACTGCTCGTGCCAAGCTACCAAGGGGGTGAGCAGGGGTTATTTTGGTCGTGTAACTCCCAAGCCCTGACTAGAGTGGGTAGGTTCTGCCTGGCTGAGGTGCATACCCTAGCCAACCCGAAACCCCATTTCTAACAGCAATAGTGAGTGTTCACATGCACTCTCAGAATTAAAAACCTGGTGTGTTAAAGAGTCAGGCAGACTAGTGTCACTCTCATTCTTACTTCTTGCACGTGTATTTGGGTAAGAAAGATATCCCTCCTTGATCGAAACATGTTGCTTGCCCCTTAGGATACAAGAGTGGGGCGTGCCTTGTAGTCACATACTGTAAGACATTCAGAAAAAGTCTTTACATATTTGCAAGTTATTGTGTTATGTAAAAGAACTTTGGCCCTCATTACAACCCTGGCGGTCGGTGTTAAAGCGGCGATGATACCGCCAACAGGCCGGCGGTAAAAAAAATGGACTCACGACCATGGCAGAAACCACGAACATAGACAGCCACTTTAACACTCCGACCGCCACGGCGGTAGCAACAAACACCGTGGCGGTAACCGCCAACAGACAGGCGGAAGACAATGTACCGCCACCCTATCACAACCCGCCAATCCGCCAGCTTTTATGGGGTGGTACCAATGCCATCAAAAGCTCGGCAGAAACAGGACTTTGAAGGGAATCCAGTCACCTCTCGACAAGAAACAAAGAACCAGGACACCATGGAGCCCAAGCTGTAGGTCCTCCCCATGCGGGTGTATCTTCTCATACACAATGGATATGAAAGGTGGCGGCGACGACCACAGTGAGTACTGCACCTAGCACACAGGGGAGGGGGGAAGGAAAAAGACAGTGACACACACACGCAACATGCAACACCACCACCCCCACCCTCACCAACAACACCATACACACAAAAACATGCATCAACATTACCTTTACACCCCGTTGCCCCCTGGAAGAACGCAAGGACAAAAGGAATAGAGTAGAATCAGTGATATATTAGAAATAGGCAGACATAATAAACGTTTAGAAAAACAGTATATACAAATATTTACAATATGTACAGAAGGCCGTACACTGTCCTTTGCAAACGTCCATGGCCCACTGGGCCAAAAAATCATGGGCGAAGCCCACACTTGAGTCCTGCCTCAAAACATAGAGAACACTGCAGGGGCATCAGTTCGAAAACACACAGGCACCTCAGGGGGACAGGGAGGAGGGGGACACCTCAGCCGGAAGATGGTACTACGCCACCGGTCCTGGAGGGGGCTACATGCCCACAGCGATGTCCTGGGGAGTGCAAATCCACAGTCTCTCAAGTGGGTGCTTTGCCCACAGCGATGTCCTGGGGACTGCAAAGCCACAGTCTCCCAAGTGGGTGCTTTGCCCACTGCTTGGTCCCAGGGAGTGCAAAGCCACAGTCTCTCAAGTGGGTGGTTTACCGCCTGCTTGGTCCTGGGGAGTGCAAAGCCACAGTCTCTCAAGTGGGTGGTTTGCCCAATGCTTGGTCCTGGGGAGTGCAAAGCCATAGTCTCTGTAGTGGCTGGCTTCTTCCACTGGTCCTGGAGGGGGCATGGTGCCCACTGTGCTTCATCCTGCCAAGGATAGGGTGAGTGGATGCCTTTCTCCACTGATTCTGGAGGGGGCTTTGTGCCCAGTGTGCTTCATCCTGCCAAGGATAAGGTGAGTGGATGCCTTTCTCCACTGCTTCTGGAGGGGGCATGGTGTCCAGTGATGCTACACTTGGGGTGTGGCAGTTCACATTCTCTCACCTGGGTGTCTGAGGCATAAGATTTTCAGGGAACAGGTAGCATGATACCCCATGGAGGCAGAGCCAGACTCCATCCTGTGGCGACTAAGGTTGCAAACTGGTGGTGTTGCCAGTGCTGGTGTGGGTGCTTCAAGTGGTTGTGGGATGGTCCTGGCAGTCTCCTGCAGCCCCGGATGCCGGCCCACTGGGGATGATGCGGTTCACAGTTGTAGTGGCACCGGCTGGCCATATGGTGGTGTTGATGGTGGTGCAGGTGGCGGTGCTTGCGGCGGGGATGCTGCTGGTGCTGGCCGTGGTACAGGTGCTGGTAGTGGTGGAGGGAGACACCAGGCCATCTCCTGCAGCCTCGGACGGCTGCCCACTGGGGATGATGCCGGTCACAGTTGGTGTGGCAGTGGAGGTGCAGGTGGCAGTGCAGAGGGCGGTGCAGGTGGTGGGGGAGGTGGCTGTTCAGGTGGCATGCTTTCCACGGTACAGGTTGCGGGGCTGTAGGTACTGATGGTGGGCACTAGTCCCTCACCTGGAGCCTCTGAGGCCTTAAGTGGCTTGCCTTGGGTTTTCTTCCCCTTCCCCACCTTGGCTGATGCTGCTGGGACCTTGGCACTGGCAGCTTGTGTTTTGGAGGAGGCCTTGCTGGGTGGGTCATCCTTCTTGGCAGGTGGTGGGATGGCTTGGTCCTTAGCAGGGGTCGGTGGCACACTGGCTGCCCTGACGGGGACCCCCTTTGACCCTCTGGGACTTGCTTGTACCACAGCGGACACCCTGGCCCGAGGGGAAGGACGGGGTAGTAGGGAAGAGGTCAACGTTAGCCAGGAAAAGTTTTTTTGACACACTGGGATGGGAAGATGGAGAGGGTTTAGGAGTGGAGGAAGAGGGAGTGGTTGTAGGAGGTGTACTTCTGCTGAGTTTGGGTGAAGGTGCATGGGTTGGATGCTGTTGTGAGGTGGATGGCTGTTGGGTGGGTGGGTGCTTGCATTTGTGTACTTTGGGAGGAGTGGTCACAGACACACTGGGAAAGGACACAGGGGATGTGTGCATGGTTGTGGGGGTGGTGACTGCCAGTGAGGGGCGTGTAGTGATGGGCGTGCTGGTGATGGAGGTAGTGGATGAAGATGTAGTGCATGCAGGTGTGAGTGGAGACGGTACTGGGAGGGAGGTGGAGGAGGCGGAGGAGGGGGACACAGTGGAGGCAGTGGATGTTGATGTGTTTGCATAGGCATGGTGCTTGTGTGAGTGCCTGTGAGAAGAAGAGTGGTGCATATGTTTGCCTGAGAAACTTTTGTGGGTGATTTGGGTGCATGCTGGTCTGAAGGTGTGCTTGGGATAGGCTGAAGTGGAGGGGATTGGGTCCGGGTAGTGGAAGTTGGAGGGGGGAGGCTGGACACAGGGACAATGGATGCCATCAGTGCTGAGGCCAGAGCCTGAAATGCTTTCTGTTGGGCCGCCACGCAAGAGTGAATGCCCTTCAGGTATGCATTTCTCTGTTGCAAATGCCCTGCTACACCCTGCATGGCATTCAGTATGGTTGACTGCCCAACAGAGAGGGATCTCAGGAGGTCAATAGCCTCCTCACTGAGGGCAGCAGAGCTGCCTGGGGCAGGACCTGAGGAGCCTGTGGCGAAGGAGATGCCCACCCATCTG
Source organism: Pleurodeles waltl (assembly GCF_031143425.1). NCBI lineage: Eukaryota > Metazoa > Chordata > Amphibia > Caudata > Salamandridae > Pleurodeles > Pleurodeles waltl. The sequence goes on from NC_090439.1 coordinate 1,035,734,194, forward strand.
GGTGTAACACGCATGGCAAACACGCTGAGGGGCTGCTGGGACGGCGGTGCTGGTAGGGAGGGGTGGAGGCTGTACATGTTGTTGAGGTGGGCACAGAGGTGTCCGCCACCACCAGGGAGCTTCTATCTGAGGAGGAGTCGCTGTCCCCGTCGTGGTGCTCCCCTCGCCCTCCATCCCACTGGTGCCTGTACCCTCAGTGGATTTGGCCTCCAGGCCCATGTGGGATGCAGCTTCCTCCATCGCCGGTGCCTCTGCTCCTCCAGATGATGCTAATGCACACAAGGACAGGGCGACAAAACAGGGGGGCGAGAGACAGAGGATACACTTGGTCAATGCAAGCAACACCACTACCGTTGGTGTACACAACACACAGTGAGCTGCCCTATGCACTAGGCCATGCCCAACCAGTCACTAAGATAGTTACCAGCCCATGGTGTACAATGCCTAACACCAGCATCTGCACACCTGACACCCACAGGACCCTGCCCAGTAGTAGATGGCCACTAACACCATTGGGGTAGGAGTGCGCCAGAGCCTGCACACAAGGGACCCACCCTGCCATGATCGCCCTGGCCTAGGGGCACCCACAGCCCACATCCCCCACCCAGCTACCTCCTAAAGCGTGCAAAGTCAGCTTTCTGAATCTGTACTTACCCCCTTGTGGCTGCTGTGATGCAATCAAGCACCCATCCAACTCCGGATAGGCCACAGCCAGGATGCGGAACATCAGAGGGGTCATGGTGCGACAGGTACCCCTTCCACATTGGGAGGCCAGCCCCAGCTGGGCCTCTGCCGTTTTCTTGGTCCAGCAGTGCAGGTCCTCCCATCTCTTGCGGCAGTGGGTGCTCCGCCTGTGATAGACCCCAAAGGTCCGCTCCTCCTTGGCGATGGCACACCAAATACCCTTTTCCTGGTGGGTACTGACCTGGAGGGAAAAGACAGCAAAAAAGGAACCACCAGTTCCCACCCATGCCCTTAAGCACATACACTGACCACCTCTCATGCAGCACTCAGGCCAGGGCGCATCAGCACCCCACAACATGTGGCTTACATCCACACCACTCCAAACATGCATTGCCCACACATCATGCTCACAGTATACTCACCTGTTTGTCTGGAGGACCGTAGAGTAATGTGTACTGGGGTAGGACCCCATCCACCAAATTCTTGAACTCCTCCGCAGTGAAGGCAGGGGTCCTATCCCCAGACACATGAGCCATTGTCGCCTCCAGACTCAGGTCACAGCAGCACTTGCAGTGTAGGTCCTCTCCTGTTGGAGGTCAGGTAGCAAGAGAGTGAAGAGATAGAAAAAGGCGGCGGTGTGTACCATCACCAACGGCGTATATCGCCATTGGCTCATGGAACCCATAGGGCCCAATGATAACCAATGCGCAGTTGCACGGCGGTCATCGACCACCTACCGCGACGCGCACAATGCTGGTGCACTTACCTCATTTCCACTTGTGCCCTCCTCACAGGTCAGGCAGCCGCCATTTCAGGGGGCACATGGCATGGCACCTAACTGCGTCACAGGAGACACTGGAACATCATCTGACTCTCATCTTCACATACTGCTTCTGTGATGTAAATTCAGCAATATTAATGCAATCTATGTGGAAATATGACCCTCTGCTCACCGTTCTCCTCCATAGGCTACAACCGCTGAGGCAGATTATGAGATGGCGGCATCCTCCGGTGTACAGACCCCTGGTGGACCTGTCGACATTGGAAGACAGAGACATTATCATCACATACAGACTTGATTGTGCCACAATCCAAGAAATGTGTGCCCAATTGGAGCCAGACCTGATGCCAGCTATCCGCCAGCCCACAGGAATCCCCCCGTCTAGTGCAGGTCCTGTCAGTGCTCCATTTCTTGGCACGTGGCTCCTTTCAAACTGCAGTAGCCGTGGCATCAGGGATGTCTCAGCCAATGTTCTCCAACGTGTTGACCAGAGTGTTGTCTGCCCTGCTGAAACACATGCACAGCTACATCGTGTTTCCCCAGGTGGATGATTTGCCCACAGTGAAAGCTGTCTTTATGCCCTGTGACATATCCCCAACATCATAGGTGCCATTGGTGGTACACATGTGGCATTTGTCCCCCCCCCTGGGAAATGAACAGGTTTACAGGAATAGAAAAAGCTATCACTCAATGAATGTGCAGATGGTGTGTTTGGCAGACCAATACATCTGTCATGTGAATGCCAAATATCCTGGCTCTGTGCATGACGCCTATATTTTGAGGAATAGCAGCATCCCATATGTGATGGGCCAACTCCACAGGCACCAGGTATGGCTAATAGGTGAGCCCAAGGTCCCCACCCAGTCTAAGTAGGTGTCTGGGTATGGGGTTGTCCCTAAGGGTTAGTGGGTGTCTAACAGTTGTCCCTCGATATTTACAGGTGACTCTGGTTACCCCAACCTGTCATGGCTACTGACCCCAGTGAGGAATCCCAGGACAAGGGCAGAGGAAAGTTACAATGAGGCACATGGGCGTACAAGGAGGATAATTGAGAGAACCTTCGACCTACTGAAGGCTAGGTTCTGGTGCCTCCAGCTGACTGGTGGATCCCTGTACTACTCACCCAAGAAGATGTGCCAGATCATCGTGGCATGCTGTATGTTGCACAACCTGGCCTTGAGACGCCAGGTGCCTTTACTGCAGGAGGATGATCCTGGGGATGGTCTTGTGGCAGCGGTGGAGCCTGTGGACAGTGATGAAGAGGAGGCAGAGGAAGAAGATGTTGACAACAGAACAAACATAATACAGCAGTATTTCCAGTGACACACAGGTAAGAGACTGTAACTCCACTTAACATTTCAGTAATCTGTTGGCCATTGTACATGGCAGCCTCTTACCCTGTGTCTATGGCCACTGACTGTTCCCTTTGGATTCTCTATTTTCAGATCTGTGTGCCCCATTCTGGCTCCTGCTATATGTACTGCTGCCCACCAAAGGTCATCCTGTAGTATATTTCACTGTACATACACGTTGCAATGCTTTGAGAATGTTGTACTAATACATTTGAGATTCATTACACTGACTCCAGAATGGTATTTGTTTTAAGGGTGTTTATTTGGGTGCTAATAAGTATTGGGGTATGTGCAATGGGCTGGGGTGATTGTGGAGGAAAGTCAATGGTAGAGTCCAGTCTCTTGGTATCACATGTGCATTGTCCAAGGGGGCATAGGAAGGGGAGCAATGGCAGTTCAAGGTGGACATGGGAACTGAGTGGGACAGAAGGGTAACTATCAGGAGAGTCCTATTTCCTGGTGGGGGTCTTGGCAATGTTCTCTGTCTTCTGCCTGGATTGCAGAGACCGTTTGCCTAGTGGTTCTCCTTCTGCAGGGGCTGGGGTGCTGGTGGCCAGTTGGTCCTGCGGCGGGGTTTCCTGTCCACTAGCGCCAGCAGAGGTGGAAGGCTGGTTCTCGGTTTGGCTAGTGTCAGGTGCCCTTTGTTGTTCCACTGCCTCCCTCATGGTCAGCCAGCACCCCTGCAATGGTGACCAGGATGGTGTAGATTTTGGTCAAGTTCTCCCTGATCCCCAGGTTCTGGTCCTCCTGCAGCCGCTGGGTCTCCTGAAACTTGGCCAGTACCTGGCCCATAGTCTCCTGGGAATGGTGGTATGCTCCCAGGATGTTGGAGAGTGCCTCATGTAGAGTGGGATCCCTGGGCCTGTCCTCCCCCTGTCTCACAGCAGTCCTCCCAGCTTCTCTGTTGTCCTGTGCCTCTGTCCTCTGAACCATGGGCCCACTGCCACTGACTCCAGGTCCCTGATCGTCCTGGGTTTGTGGGGTTGCCTGGGGTCAATGTAGTGGTGGACACACTGCTGATTGACGTGTCCTGGGGACAATGGCATGGTCCTGCTGGGTGGGTGCTGTGCTGGTGTTTCTGGAGGGGTAAGGCTCTGTGGTTGGTTGGGACTGTGGCAGGGTAACCGACTGTCCAGAGGTCCCTGATGGGCCAGGTTGTTCATCCTGATCCAGGCGTGCAGAGCTGCTGTCATCACTGTGGGCCTCTTTTGGGAGGACTGGATGTAGCTGGCACCTCCTCTCCGGGGACGTTGGGTAGGGGTCCTGTTGGGATGCAAATGCATTGTTAATGTATCTGCGTCTTCCATCTTATGCATGGGTGTGTTTCCCCGGATGATTGTGATTTCCCTGTCGGCTTGGCCTTGCGTGAGTGGTGTTTTTGTGGGCTGGGTGAGTCTCTCTAGTGGGCATGCTGAGGTGATGGCTGTCCATGCAGGTCTGTGATGGGTGTCCATGCATTGTTGTTGCATGCAGGTCTTGGTATTGGGATGGGTGGGTTGTGTTAGTGGGGTATATGTGAGGTGTTGGAGTGATGGGGTTAGGGTAGCGGTAGAAGTTTGTGATGGCATGCAGGTAGGGTAGGGGGGATAAGGTAGTTAAGATATGACTTACCAGAATCCAGTCCTCCTGCTACTCCTGCGAGGACCTCAGGGTGCATGATCACCAAGACTTGCTCCTCCCATGTTTTTAGTTGTGGGGGAGGAGGTGTGGGTCCACCGCCAGTCCTCTGTACAGCAATCTGGTGACTTGATACCACGGAATGCACCTTCCCCAGTAGGTCGTTCTACCTCTTCCTGATGTCATCCCTGGTTCTTGGGTGCTGTCCCATGGCGTTGACCCTATCCACTATTCTCCGCCATAGCTCCATCTTTCTTGCAATGGACGTCTACTGCACCTGTGATCCGAATAGCTGTGGCTCTACCCGGATGATTTCCTCCACCATGACCCTTAGCTCCTCCTCAAAAAACCTGGGGTGTCTTTGGGGTGCCATGGATGTGGTGTGAGTGATATGTGTGAGGATGTGTGGGGTGATTTTTGTGTATGCTGTGATGTGCATGAATGATGTATGAGTGATGGTGTTCTGTGCCTCTAATTGGGTGGGTGCTACTACCTTGTCTCTCTCAGTTAGCTATCTTTTTTTCTCATTGTAAGGGGTTGTGGGTAGTGTGGGTGTGTGTTTTATAGTTGTGTGAGTGTGTCGGTGTGGTATGTGTATGTGTGTCAGGTGTGTGTATTTTGAATTGTCCAATGTGGTGTAGTTTTGTAAGTGTGTGTGTATTTTGAGCGCAGTGGTGTGTACCGCCAATGGTTTACCGCAGTTGAAAGACCGCCGCGTTGATTCGTGGGTCATGATACTGTGGGCGTATTCCTGTTGGCGTGACTGTGTGGGTTTTGCTATCGCCAGTTTATCACTGACCTTTGGTGTGGTGGACTTGTGTGGGTGTCTGTATAGTGGCGGTATTCTATGTGTGGGTCATAATACCCATAGCGGAATACCGCCACGGTCACGGTATGTTGGCGCCGTCAGTATGGCGGTAGGCGGCTTTTGCCACCAGGGTTGTATTGAGGGCCTTTGTCATTCGAAACAATCTAAAACAATCAATCTCATGCTCAAGTTCAGAATTTTTTCTTTGAATTGTGGAACTTGCAGTCCTGTTTTATAGGGCAATAAATATGACTACAAGTCCCATAATTCAAAGAAAAAACCCAGACTGGAGCAGCACATCATGTGTGGGACTTGGAAACTTGGCAGGGCTGCAGTCTTTCCACTATTTACTAATTTTGTCAAAAGTCCCTGCTTTCCGGTCTCATGGGGATCGCAATACAGCAGACAGAATATCTATCATGTTTGTGAAAGAGTAACCCATCTGCCAAACTCTAAATCAGCCTAGAGTCTTAAAGCAAAGAATGAGTATTTTGGAACCACAAATAACAAAAAAAGCAGTGTGAAGAATGGATTTTTTTTTGCGGTAAACGTGAAACCGACTCTTGTTTGAGAGGCAGACTTTTGCTAAACTTTAGGGGCTGACTTTTTGCGGAATTCCAAATTGATATGAGCGTAGAGACAGAACAAACCAAAATGAAACCCAAAACAAAGAGGGAAGCAGAAGTGGGATCAGAAAACGATAGATGGAGAAATGGTGTAAGTAAAGAAACCACTAAAGATCAGAGGGGACTGAGCTAGAAACTAAGGGCCAGATTTATGAGTAGTGAAGCAATGCTCTGTTGCATTAGTGTTGCGTCAGAAAACTTGCCATTTTTCTGCAACATGGATGCCCCAGATTGTTGTTTTGGCACACCATGCCATAAGCTCTGAAGGTGCTGCAAAAAATGTGACACATCTTCTAGAAAAATGACACAATGTGTAATAAGGCAACTGGCCCCAATGTGACACGAAAGCACTTGCTCTAATAACTTTAAGACCATATCAAATACCAGGCAACAAGTGGGGGCTAACCATGACAAAAGAGGCCGTTTCTCACAGTTGCTATGTTTGCCCTAAATGGCCATGGTGTGCCCAGACATGGGCCCCTTACTCACTGTGCCACTAGATTCAAGCTATCCTGGATGATGAGGGGTGATACCCCGAAACTGGTCATAGGATGCTTGGTTCCACTCCAGGGAGGACCTGACCTGGCAGTTCGGGCTGGACTGTTCCCATCAGGAGCAGCGTCAAGACTGATTTGCATATGGCTGTGTCCAAACAGGGGTAGTATGATGAGCAAAAGAACAATGGATTAAACCACAATCTGTGACTGGAGGTGAGTGTTTGAAACGTTTCAGCACTCTGTCAATCATCCTTTTGTGTTTCTAAAGAATCCGTAAGTTGGCCAGCGTATGCCCAGATGTGGGTCTCTTGCTCACTGTGCCACTGGATTCAAGTTAGCCTGGCTGATCAGGGGTGATGCCTCGAAACCAGTCCCAGGATACTTGTTTCCCGTCCATGGAGTACCAGGCCTGGCAGTTCGAGCTAGACTGTTCACATGAGGAGCAGGATCAAGACTGATTTGCATATGGCTGGGTCCAAACTGGGTTGGAATGGTGAGCAATGGATTAGACCCACATCTGTGACTGGGGGTGAGTCTTTGAAAAGTTGCAGCACTCCATCATCCTTTTGGGTTGGTCAACTTGCCGTAAGTTGACCATGGTATGCCCAGACGAGGTTCCCTTGCTCGCAGTGCCACTGCTTTCAAGCAAGCCTGGCTGATGAAGGGTTGGACCCCAAAACCGGTCCCAGGATACTTGTTTCCAGTCAAAGGATGACCTCGTCTGGTAGTTCGATTGGACTGTTCCCATGAGGAGCAGGGTGAAGGCTGATTTGCATATGGCTGGGTCCAAACCGGGGTGGCATGGTGAGAAAAAAACGATGGATTAAACCCAGATCTGTGAACGGGGGTGAGTGTTTGAAAAGTTGAAGCACTCCATCCATCATCCTTTTGTGTTGCTAAAGTCACAATCAATTGACCAGAGTATGCCCAAACGTGGGTTTCTTCCTTGCTGTGCCACTGGATTCAAGCTAGCCTGGCTGATAATACCCCGAAACCGGACCCAGGATGCTTGTTTCCAGTCCAGGGAAGACTTTGCCTGGCAGTTCGGGCTGGACTTTTCCCATGAGGAACGGAGTCAAGACTGACTTGCATATGGCTGGTTACAAACTGGGATGGCATGGTGGGTGAAAAACATTGGATTAAACCCAGATATGTGACTGTGGGTGAGTGTTTGAAAAGTTTAAGTACTCCGTTCATCATCCTTTTGTTTTGCTAAAGGTCAGGAATGTCTCACATGTGAATTAATGTATTACATAACTCTGAAATAATTGCCCTGTCACATATGACTATCACCAGCTCTGCCAACTTTCACTCATCCATGCGTGATGTGTTGGTCCAGTCCAGGTTTTCCAATTAATCCAGGGACTTGTGGTCTAATCTACAACATGATAGACTTGGGCTACAAATTCTACATTACAAATCCACAAACTGTGACTGGAGCACCACATTATGCATGGCTATTGGCAACTGTGCAGATTCGTCAGTGTCAAAGTCAGTTCCCTTGAACCATGTAGCAAGTGTGCTTGCCTTGGGGCTATGCAGCAAAAAGTGGAATGAAATAGAGTGTTTAGTACAGTGCTTTGCTAGAGTGCTAACTTCTCAGATGGTATTCAGGTGCAGGGTTTGTGCTGGCTCACCAAGTAGGATCACCTGAAGAGCCAGGTGTACAGTCATTTGAACTAAACCATTTGCACCCAGCTGTCCTGATGTGCTCGATGAGCTTTTTACAGGTGTTAGCTGCCATGTAAAAGACCACCTTACACCCTATCTTGCTCATATGGATGTTGGGGGTGAGAGGTAATACAGGTGATGCGCAGCAAAGGTCAATGTTTTTTTGTTAGAAGCATAGATGGTGAGCGAGTTAGATGGAGTATAGGTAGTTTGGTGCCTTGTAGGTGTGGTGGAGCAGGTTGAATTGGCAGTGCCTCTGAGTGGGGAGACATTATTGTATCTCAAGGTGGCAAAGGGTGATGTGTGTGCTGCAAGATAGGATGAGTAATAGTCAGGCATTGCTGTGTATGATTGCAGTGATACTGTGGTACAAGGAATAAAGGTACTACAGTCTACATGTGATTAGGGCCTGAGGGATGGTGTCACAGGTGGCAGGAGGTAAACAGAAGAAAAAACAGTCTGACTATGCAACATATAACAAATCAGGTGGATGTGACACATGGATGTGTGTCTTGTAAGGGTGGTGTAGGTGTTCAGGATGATGATCAAGTGTCTGGGATGGGTAAAGAGTGAGGGTTATGGGCCTAATTGTGTGGACAAACAGTGTATGCACATGTTGCAGATTATCTTCACTAACATCTATTGAGGTTCTATTTGACCCATTACTCTGACATACAGGTAGGCATGCTGGACAGCAGCATAATTTAGCAAATGCTGGTGGTTTTTCTGTCTTCTGAGAGGTATTGTGATATGGGTGTCATCAGTGTCTGAAATTTAGTAGAGTGTCTAGGCCTGGATGGTGCCTGAGGAGTTATGTGCAAGTACAACTGAGTATGGCTGAGTGAAGAGATTAACTCTGCAGATGTGTATCATGAGTCCTGAATAAATGGACTAATCTTGAGATGCTGCATTATTTTAATTTGGATGCTGGCAATTCCATTCAGAGATGGGGGTCATTGTCTACTGTTCTGTACTCTGGAGATAAATGTGCGTGCTAGAAAAATACTGGATGTCAAAATAAAATTCATGTATGCCCTTACTCATTCCTGCAGTGTAGTAAGGTTGCTGGTTGTGTAGAGCTAGATGGATGTGTGACAGATATGACTCCTACGTCACATAATGTTTTATAATTGCATGCAAGACAGTACAGCAAGGCAGATTGTTGTGGTTTACTGTGTGGAAGGCAGTTTGAAGGATAATATATGAAATATAGCAAAATATCATTACTTGGACACTAGTGTGTTATTATCTTATGGCTAGAGAGAATGCTGGCACACTGGTGGCATGGTGCAATGCTCTCGGCAGTGGGCTGAAGATCCAAATGTACGATCAGTGTAGGCACTAACCACAAAATTTATGTACAATGTAAAAAGTGCCCATTATCTCCACTCACTCTTTCATGCCGGGCAGGCCAGTTAGCTGCCAAGATGCGTTGCATTGTGTATCATGAAACACGTAGTACCCCTTGCTCATACAGAGGTTGTCTGAACAATGTTATGGTTCTGTCATGAAAACTATTGCTAGCGTTGTTAAGTTCTTCCCTCAGCAAAAACAATTCCTCTTTTACTTGTACCCACGTTGGTTGCATCTGCTTCCTCACTCCCGGTGGCTCTTGCGGAGGCTGTTCTTAGAATTGGATTCTTCAGGTTTAACTGCCACTCAAGATGGTGGCCGCAAATCCTTGTGAGGTCAGCACTCTAGTGTTTCTACCTTAGTCTCGTGCTGAAGCTTCCGTCCAGCTGTTTCTCTCTGGGAGCCCTGCACTTCAACTGTCACCCTGAGGACAATGAACAGTGTTCCTGAGGCACTTAGTTTCATAGAGGATTCTTCCAGTTTTGAGTAATTAATTCTTTTTCTTGCTACGATGTGTACACCAGCTATTTTTTCCTTCTTCCAACAACCGGCTATTGGCTTTCTGAGGAGAATTCGTTTTGACTTAACAGAACTTTTTTTAAAAAAACCTCTTGTATGATTTGCAAACTTGCCATAATATATATGTATCTATATATTCAAGAACTCTTTGCTTTGCAGACTTGTCAGTCTTAGAGACAAACTTCAGTGCTCATACTAATTCCCAGAGACTGTGAATGAGAAAACTGAACTTTGAGAAGGAGTTTTCTTTCCTGTAAAAGACATTAGTAGTTTGTGTATTTGTGAACTTTTGGACTGTTCTCCAGAGAACCTTGGAAACCTCTGACTCCTGGAGAAAAGAAGATGTTAACTTAACTTAACATTGTTCTCTTAGAGAGAGGCTAGTCTCTTAAAAGATCCAGGTGAGGGAGCGATAGAATTGGGTGAATGTGAACAGCTGAACAGTTGAATGCACAGTAGAAATGGACTTATCGATGCTCTCATCACCCGGCTGCAGGTCCTTCCTTTAAAGTAATCCCAATAAGAAGAAAGGTGCAGGTTTTCAGAGACACACCCTGAGGCCCATATTTATACCTTTTAAGCGCCGCATTTGCATCATTTTTTGACGCAAAAAAAGCGCAAACTTACAAAATACAATTGTATTTTGTAAGTTTACGCCGAATTTGTGTCAAAAAACGACGCAAATGCAGCGCTAAAAAAGTATAAATATGGGCCTGAATATCCTATCTTCAAGTGGGAAACACATGGCTGGAAATGGATCGGGAGGCGGTCTCTCTTTTTCTATTCCCATTTCCCTTTCCCCCTAACGGATGCAGGGTTCAGATAATCAGTTAAAGTCTCAGCACGGATCTGTTGGAGGGAGTTGGGTAAAAGGCATCTGCTCCTATGGAAGTTTGATTTAATGGGTAATCCTCTGACAGGTTCTGCCATGTGTATGGCAACAATAGTCTAACAGGGTCTAAACTACTTCTTGCAACATATCCCATATATCCATGTTTATTTGAGAAATAAAAAAAACAGTCTGAATGTCAGTAAAAGACTTATGTCTATGTATATCATCAATTAATATTGACATATTCCTATCTCTTTCCGGAGGAACAATCAACACCTCCTGATAGTAGCCTATCCTTGATGACCAACCTGTGGAGGATACCCTCCTGCCCCCCATGGATGATGACCCCTTCTAACAACTCCTAGACTCTATTGATTCATCTCTTCCGGTCATGCCAAGTGAGGATGGCATTGCAGGGTCCCCATAGGAACTGCTATCCACAGGACGGGGCCCATCTAGCTGTGCAAACTCAGCTGAGAACTCTGAGGACCTTCAGGTTGAATTGTGACAGTGAGTCAAGCATTGAGTGACTGATGAGGTGTGGGTAGGGATGGAGACTATACCGGACACCCTAGAAGGAGTCCGTAGGTGTCTGAGTCCTAATAAAGGTATGACTAAAGCTAATACAGACATCTACACTTGGCTCCATTTAATTGATGAGTTCTTAGATTACATTGCTGGTGTCATGATGGAGAGAAAACAGCACCAGCCCTCTACTTCTGTTCATCCATATAAATGCTGCTTAATGAACATGTCAACTTCATCAACCTAAAATTATAATCTCAATGGACACTGAAGAGATTCCACTGTAATTACAGCTGCATGGTTGTACCAATAATAAGCAGATACTCATGTCCTTATTCATCATGAATTAGCGTCATACCTGTGCAACACAAGGAGGAGCAAGATAAAATCAATACCTTGATTGTCAGTATTAAAGAAATGTAAGGGCTCCATGCCAACACCTTCCCAGGGGAAGAGCTGATGGGAGATATATCGGCATTACACTTTGAAATGACTTCATCAAGGTGAGTTGCATGATTTGCCACAGTTAGCAAGTAGTCATTTGCAATGATGATGGACAATCCCCTGCCAGTTGTGACTGCATACACAATTATTCACCTGTCAACAGCAATGATCTCCTAGAATATTGGGGGTCATTCTGACCTCGGCGGTAAAAGGCACTTACCACCGGTCAGAAGACCGCCATAACACCGCCGCGGCCGCGGTAAACCGCCACGGTCATTCTGACCCTCAACTTGCAAACCACCAAAATCCCGACATCCACAAAAGTCCGCCACACCAAAGGTCAGCGAAAAAATGGCGATGACCAAACCTCCACCGTCACGCCAACAAAAATACGCCCACACTATCACGACACACGAATCCACGCGGCGGTCTTTCAAACGCGGTATTCCATTGGCGGTACACACCGTCGCTGTCAAAATACACACACACATAGAAAACTCAGCCAGATTGGTCATTTTGAAACACACACACCTGATACACATACTAACACCACTCCCACACACCCAACACAATATAAAACACACACCCACATCACCCACAAACCCCTACGACCCGAAATTATTGACGAAGGCTAGAGAGAGAGCACAGAATAGACAATCCCACAACACAGAGGCACACAACACCATCACCCACACAGAATCCACGCACCAAACACCACACACCACCACACGCACCACACTCATCACCACAAACGCCACCCCACACCTCATCCACACCACCCTATGGCACCCCAAAGACACCCCAGGTTCACTGACGCCGAACTCAGGGTCATGGTGGAGGAAATAGTCTGTGTAGAGCCCCAGCTCTCCGGGGCACAGGTGCAGCACACCACAATTGCCAGGAAGATGGAGCTATGGCAAAGGATAGTGGACATGGTCAACGCGGTGGGACAGCATCCACGCAATCGGGATGACATAAGGAAGCGCTGGAACGACCTACGGGGGAAGGTGCGTTCCATGGTATCAAGGCACAACATTGCGGTGCAGAAGACTAGCGGCGGACCCCCACTTACTCCCCCAGAATTTACAGCATGGGAAGAGGAAGTCTTGCACATCCTGCATCCTGAGGGCCTCGCAGGAGTAGGCGGAGGAATAGACTCTGGTAAGTCAAATCTTCACTACTGCTTCCCACCCCCACCCCACCTGCATGCCAAATCATACCCCTACCCTCACCCCCACCCCCATCACACCAACTCCTTGCAAATGGCTCACGATCACAACCCACCCATCCCAACACCAAGCCCTGCATGCGACCACAAAGCATGGACACCCATCACCAAAGCATGCCCACTGCACACACACATCACCCCCACAAGCCACCCTCACAAAAGCCCCCACAAGGGAATGCCTGCACTTGGGTACACGGACACCCACCCATCACACGAAATGACACACACAGAAGCAATAACCATACCTTTATACCCCTGCAGGACCCGAACGCCACCACACCGCCACGGAGGGTACAGAGATGTCCATCCCACCCCCAGAAGAGGCCCCCAGCGATGACAGCAGCTCTGTCTCCCTGGACCCAGATGACCAGCCCGGCCCATCGGGGACCTCTGGACAGACGGTTCCCCACAGACAGCCACAGGCTACACCAGACCCAACCCCCTCTAGGAACACCAGCACAGCTCCCACCCAGCGGGCCCATGCCTCTGTCTCCAGGACACGTCAATCAGCGGTGTGTCCACCACTACAGGGCACCCAGGTTGACCCACCACCCCAACAACAACAGGGACCTGGGGGCAGTGGTAGTGGGCACACCGTCTAGGGGACAGAGGCCCAGGAACACAGGGGAACTGGGAGGGCTGCTGTGCGACAGGGGGGGGACAGGCCCAGGGAACCGACTCTCCAAGAGGCCCTCTCCTCCATCATGGGAGCTTACCACCACTCCCAGGAGACGATGGCGACGGTACTGGCCAGGTTCCAGGAGATCCAGGCACTGCAGGAGGAAAGGTACATGGGGTTCAGAGAGGAACTGAGGAACATCGGTTCCGCAATGGGGACCATCGTTGTGGCCCTTAATCAGATAGTCACCACATTGCGGGACCATGTGGCACCCCAAAGGGCCCCTGTCACTAGCCCAGGCCAGGAACAGCCTACCACCTCCGCCGGCGCTAGTGGACAGGAGGCCCCCACACAACAACAGGCCACCAGAACCCCACCTCCTGCAGAAGAAGAACCACCCCGCAAGCGGAACCTGAGATCTCACAAGAAGACAGAGTAGGATTGCAAGACCCCCGCCAGCATAAGATACCCCCTGATGTCATCCCACTGTCCCACATTGTCACCCTGTCCAACCTTTAACTGCCCCTGCTCCATCCTTCCACAGGCATATGGACAATGCACCTGTGCGACTGAGAACTGGACTCTGCCATGGACATTACTCCACCCCCACCCATCACCGTTTTACAATCATGTACCTATATGTAGCACTTAAAATAAATCACTTATTGCACTTAAAATAACAGGAGTCTGCTTGTATTCTTAACAAATGTATTACACATAACGGTGCAATAATGTCCATTTACTTTGTGATGACAACATACTAATTTCAATAAGCTTTAGTCCATGGGCAAACAAAGCAGAAGTCACGCAGTGGGTCATACAGCTCTGAAAAGGGAAGGGAAAGTCACAAATCAGTTAACAGGAACAGGGGGGAAACACAGACAGTGGAGACGCATGAGGCCTTAAGTAAATGTAAAATGGCGTGGGTGATTCTTACCTGTGTGCTACTGAAAATATTGTTGTATGACTGTATCCCTGTTGTCCGTGTCGTCCCCGTCGTCTTCCTCCTCTTCACTCTCCACAGGCTCCACAGCTGCTACAACACCACCATCTGGACCATCCTCCTGCAGAAAAGGCACCTGGCGTCGCAAAGCAAGATTGTGAAGCATACAGCAGGCCACGATGATATGGCACACCTTCTTTGGTGAGTATATTAGGGATCCCCCTGTCATATGCAGGCACCTAAACCTGGCCTTCAGGACCCCGACGGTCCTTTCTATGATCCTCCTAGTTCGCCCATGGGCCTCATTGTACCGTTCCTCTGCCCTGGTCCGGGGATTCCTCACTGGGGTCAGTAGCCACGACAGGTTGGGGTAACCAGAGTCACCAATTAGCCACACACAGTGTCTCTGTAGCTGTTCCATCACATAAGGGATGCTGCTATTTCGCATGACATACGCGTCATGCACTGACCCAGGGAACTTGGCATTTACATGGGAGATGTACTGGTCAGCCAAACAGACCACCTGGACATTCATCGAATGATAACTTTTTCTGTTTCTGTACACCTGCTCACTTTCTTTGGTGGGAACCAAAGCCACATGGGTCCCATCAATGGCACCAATGATGTTGGGGATATGTCCAAGGGCATAGAAATCACCCTTCACTGTAGCCAAATCGCCCACCTCAGGGAAAATAATGTAGCTCCGCATGTATTTCATCAGGGCAGACAACACTCTGGACAAAACCTCTGAAAAGACCGACTTGCCAAAAAATGGAGTACTGACAGAACCTGCACCAGAGGGGGAATCCCTCTGGGGTGGCGGATGGGGGACATCAGGTATGGCTCCAGCTGGGCACATAGTTCATGTGTAGTTGCTCTGTCAAGCCTGTATGTAAGTATGATATGTCGTTCTTCCATTGTCGACAGGTCCACCAGCGGTCGGTACACGGTAGGATTCATCCTTCTCCTCGCAAGTCCCAGCGGACGGTGCCTAGGAAGGACAACATGGAGCACAGAGTCAAGCAACCCACAGGTTCGTTCACACAGCTTGCACACTACACGAATCGCTATGCATTGAAAGGCTTGTATGAGTGGCAATGCAAGGCCTAGGCCTGTGTGACGCAGTAGAAATTATGCCATGTGGGCCCTTGAAATGGCGGCTGCCTGACCTGTGAAGTGTGACAGTGGGATGTGAGGTCAATGCGCTGGCGTGGCACACCGTGGCGGTCGAACACCGTGGTGCTAAGCCGCATTGGTTAACATTGCACCCTATGGGTTTCAGTAGCCAATGAGGATGGGCGCCTGCGGTCGCGGTACGCACCGCGGCGGTACGCACCGCCGCGGGCGTGACCGCCATTTTCTATCTGATTAATCACTCGAGACCTGATCATCCACAGGAGAGGACCGATACTGCAAGTGCTGCTGTGACCTCGGTCTGGGAGATACAATGGCTGCTGCGACTGGGGAAAGGGCCCCTGCCTTCACTTCTGAAGAATTGGAGAAACTTGTTGATGGGGTCCTCCCCCAGTATGCGCTACTCTACGGTCCTCCAGACCAACAGGTTAGTACACAGGGTGCACGTTGAATGGGCTATGCCTGTGTTGAGTGGGGTGTATGTAAGATGGTGGGGAGGGGAGCGAATGAGGAGTGCAACGCACGAAAGATGAGAGCATGTGCCACATGGCAAGGTTGGGGAGGGGGGGGCCACTCACATTGACCAGGCAGAAAAGTGATGAGATTTCCTTTACCACCCTGTACATGTCACATAGGTCAGCGCCCATCAGAAGATCGACATTTGGCGTGCCATTGCCAAGGACGTCCGGGCCCTGGGGGTCCACAACAAACGGGGCACCCACTGCCGAAAGAGGTGGGAGGACATCCGCCGCGGGACCAGAAAGACCGCTGAGTCTCTGCTGGGGATGGCCTCCCAACGTAGGAGGGGTGCCAGCCGCCAATTGACCCCCCTGATGTCCCGGATCCTGGTGGTGGCCTACCCCGATTTGGATGGGCGCGTGAGGACATCACAGCAGACACAAGGGGGTGAGTATCAGCACATTCTGCTATCTTTGCGCGCAGTGAAGGTGTCTGGGTGGGGGAGGAGGGCTGTGGCTATCTCTAGGCCAGGGTGCATTCTGTAGGCTAGGTCCCTCCGTTAGGCATGGCCCTGTGCCCCCACCCCCCACCTCTGTAGGGTGCCAAGTACAGCTATCCATGGTCCTGCCTCACCCATGTGTGCATTTGTCGTCCATAGACCTGTAGGCCTAGTAACAATAACTGAGTAGTGTACCCCGATTGCGCGGCCTAGTGCAGGGGGCTTCTGTGTCTGTCCTCTCCGACAACGGTGTTGCCAATGCATGCACTCAACCTGTCTTCATTTCTCCCCCCCCCCCCATTTTCTTTGTCTTCCTGTTCATGTGTGCATTAGCATCATAAGGCGGAGGAGAAGTGGCATCGGCTGCATCTCACATGGCCCCGGAGGGCCATGCAACAGACTCTGAGTACACCAGTGAGACGGAGGGCGAGTGGAGCTCCACAACGGGGACCTGTGGAGACGTCAGCGACACCGACATGTCCTCGGAAGGGAGCTCCCTTGCGGTGGCGGCAACATCCGTGCCCACCGCCACAACAGGTACAGCCGCCACCCAGCGCACCAGCCCCGCCCTCCCGGCAGCCCCTCATCCTTCGCTCCGTGCCCGCTCGCCCAGGAAGGCGGGCATCTCCTTCGTCCCAGGCACCTCAGGCCCTGTCCCAGTTACCCCTGCTGCCCTCAGTGAGGAGGTCATTGACCTCCTCAGGACCATCATTGTTGGGCAGTCTACCCTTTTGAATGCCATCCAGGGTGTAGAAAGGGAGGTGCATCGGAGCAATGCATACCTGGAGGGCATTCATTCTGGTCAGGCTGCCCATCAGCGATCGTTCAACGCTCTGGCCTCAGCACTGACGGCAGCCATTGTCCCTGTCTCCAGCCTCCCTCTTCTGACTCCCTCCACCCAGTCCCAGTCTCCTGTTCCTCTGCCTATCCCATCCACACCATCAGACCAGCCTGCACACACCTCTACACCCAAGGGCAGCTCATCCAGACATAAGCACCACAGATCCCACAAGCATTCACCCAAGCAACATCCAGATGCAGACATGCCAACAGTCACTACCACCTCTGTGTCCCCCACCTCCTCATCTCCCTCCTCCCTCCCTGTGACGTCTCCAATCACACCTGCATGCACACCACCATCAGCCAGTACTTCCATCACCAGCACACCCTCCATTACAGTCCGCACACGTGCAGTCACCACCCCCACTGCCATTTACACGTCCCCTGTGTCCTCTCCCAGTGTGTCTGTCACCCCCTCTTCCAAACCACACAAACGCAGACAGCCACCCACCCAACAGCCATCCACCTCACGACAGCCTCCGTCACAAGCACCTGCACCCAAAGATAGCACACTTGACTCTCCTACAACCACATCCTCTTCCTCCACTCCCATACCCACTACACCTACCCGTCCCTGTCCTTCCAAAGTGCTTTTCCTTTCCAACCTTGACCTCGTTCCAATCACGGACCCACCCCCTCCATCTGGTAAGAGTCAAAGCATCTACTATGACCATAGTGCAGGGCTATTGGAGTCCACCAGCTCCTAGGGCAGGAACATCGACCAGCAGCAAGGGGACAGCCAGCCCACCCCCTGGGAAGAGGACAAAAAAAACTAAGGGCCGGCGCGACAAGCCTGAGAAGGCTGCCACCAAGGACAGTAGCCTTGCCCCGTCACCTGCCACATCATCAAAGGGAGGCAAGGGCCACAGAGCTTCAGCGAAGGAGGGCAAGGGCAGCAGGGCGGAGAAGTCAGGCAGCAGGCGAGCTGCCCAGGAGGGCCCCACCAGCCCCATTCCGGTTGTGACGGACGACACCCACGGGCCCAGGACTCCATCACAGGAGGGCCCCGCGACCGCAAGGTCGGATGGCGACTGAGCGGGAAGTCTTGGCCAGGTCTGGCTCCCTAGAAACACAGGACAAGCACCGCTGAACAGGGCCCCGCCGTGAGAAGCACTGCTGAACAGGGCCCGCCGTGAGATGCACCGCTGAACAGGGCCCCGCCGTGACAAGAACCGCTGAACAGGGCCCCGCCGTGAGAAGCACCGCTGAACAGGGCCCCGCCGTGACAAGAACCACTGAACAGGGCCCCGCCGTGACAAGAACCGCAGAACAGGGCCCTGCCGTGAGAAGCACCGCTGAACAGGGCCCCGCCATGAGAAGCACCGCTGAACAGGGCCCCGCCGTGACAAGAACCGCTGAACAGGGCCCCGCCGTGAGAAGCACCGCTGAACAGGGCCCGCCGTGAGATGCACCGCTGAACAGGGCCCCGCCGTGACAAGAACCGCTGAACAGGGCCCCGCCGTGAGAAGCACCGCTGAACAGGGCACCGCCGTGAGAAGCACCGATGAACAGGGCCCCGCCGTGAGAAGCACCGCTGAACAGGGCCCCGCCGTGACAAGCACCACTGAACAGGGCCCCGCCGTGAGATGCACCGCTGAACAGGGGCCTGCCGTGACAAGAACCGCTCCGCTGTGCCCTTCCTGTCATGCACCGCTCCGCTGGGCCCTTCCTGTCAAGCACCGCTCCGCTGGGCCCTTCCTGTCAAGCACTGCTCCGCTGGCCATCACCGTCTCAAGCACCGCTCCGCTGGGCCCTTCCTGTCAAGCACCACTCCGCTGGGCCCTTCCTGTCAAGCACCGCTCCGTAGGGCCCTTCCTGTCAAGCACCGCTCCGCTGGGCCCTTCCTGTCAAGCACCGCTCCGCTGGCCACCGCCGTCTCAAGCACCGCTCCGCTGGGCCCTTCCTGTCAAGCACCGCTCCGCTGGGCCCTTCATCTCGAGCACCGCTCTGCTGGGCCCTTCCTGTCAAGCACCGCTCCGCTGGGCCCTTCCTGTCAAGCACTGCTCCGCTGGGCCCTTCATCTCAAGCACCGCTCCGCTGGGCCCTTCCTGTCAAGCACCGCTCCGCTGGGCCCTTCATCTCAAGCACCGCTCCGCTGGCCACCGCCGTCTCAAGCACCGCTCCACTGGGCCCTTCATCTCGAGCACCGCTCCGCTGGGCCCTTCCTGTCAAGCACCGCTCCGCTGAGCCCTTCATCTCAAGCACCGCTCCGCTGGGCCCTTCATCTCAAGCACCGCTCCGCTGGCCACCGCCGTCTCAAGCACCGCTCCACTGGGCCCTTCCTGTCAAGCACCGCTACGCTGGGCCCTTCCTGTCAAGCACCGCTCCGCTGGGCCCTTCATCTCAAGCACCGCTCCGCTGGCCACCGCTGTCTCAAGCACCGCTCCGCTGGGCCCTTCATCTCGAGCACCGCTCCGCTGGGCCCTTCCTGTCAAGCACCGCTCCGCTGGGCCCTTCATCTCAAGCACCGCTCCGCTGGCCACCGCCGTCTCAAGCACCGCTCCGCTGGGCCCTTCATCTCGAGCACCGCTCCGCTGCGCCCTTCCTGTCAAACACCGCTCCGCTGGGCCCTTCATCTCAAGCACCGCTCCGCTGGCCACCGCCGTCTCAAGCACCGCTCCGCTGGGCCCTTCATCTCGAGCACCGCCCTACTGGGCCCTTCCTGTCAAGCACCGCTCCGCTGGGCCCTTCATCTCAAGCACCGCTCCGCTGGGCCCTTCCTGTCAAGCACCGCTCCGCTGGGCCCTTCATCTCAAGCACCGCTCCGCTGGGCCCTTCCTGTCAAGCACCGCTCCGCTGGGCCCTTCATCTCAAGCACCGCTCCGCTGGGCCCTTCCTGTCAAGCACCGCTCCGCTGGGCCCTTCCTGTCAAGCACCGCTCCGCTGGCCACCGCCGTCTCAAGCACAGCTCCGCTGGGCCCTTCCTGTCAAGCACCGCTCCGCTGGGCCCTTCCTCTCAAACACCGCTCCGCTGGGCCCTTCATCTCAAGCACCGCTCCGCTGGCCACCGCCGTCTCAAGCACCGCTCCGCTGGGCCCTTCCTGTCAAGCACCGCTCCGCTGGGCCCTTCCTCTCAAGCACCGCTCCGCTGGGCCCTTCATCTCAAGCACCGCTCCGCTGGCCACCGCCGTCTCAAGCACCGCTCCGCTGGGCCCTTCCTGTCAAGCACTGCTCCGCTGGGCAACGCCGTCTCAAGCACCGCTGGCCCATTGACAGTGCCGGTTCTGTGTCGAGCAGGGCTTCACGAAGCACTCTGGGCACCATGCCTCCTCCATTAACAGTGGAGTCGGTAATCCATCTGATGGACTGTGGCTTGGCACTTCCCAGGATGGAACAGTGGGCAAGCCACACACTGTAGAGACTTGAGAGACTGTGGCTTTGCACTCCCCTGGATGGGACAGTGGGCATGGAGGCCCCTCGTGGATCTGGCGTCGTGGACTCATGTGGCTGAGGTGCCCCCCCTTCCCTTCCCCCTGAGGTGCCTGTAGTTTTATCATCTGATGCCCCAGCAGTGTTCTCTCCAATGGTATCTGGTCTCCTGTGTGGGCTTTGCCCATGTGTTTGTGCACATTGGCCCACGGACTATGGAACTTTGACAGAATGGGCAGGACTTATTGCCTATGTATATATTTTTTAACTATGTTCATTCCTTATTTTGTATCTTTCATATTGCATATTTCCCATAACTTCAATGGAGCTATATTATACATATATTTTATAGATCATTTTAATTGTGTCTTTGCATTATTCCGGTGGGTTTGGGGGGTGTCACTCTGACTTGTTGCTCTGCATTGGGGTGTAGGTATTTGGGGTGGGGGGGTGGGTGTATGGTGTATGTGTGTGCCCGCAAGCTTTCCTCCTCCCCCCTCCCCTGTGTCGTAGGTGCAGTACTCACCGTTGTCGTCTGCGCCGGCGTTCGTACTCCTGGTAGATGAGCAGGTAGACAATAGCTGGTAGGATGTTTAATTCGGGTTCCATGCTGTCCTCCTTCCTCGTGGAGTGTGTAGAGGTGAGCGTTTTCCCGTTCGTAGTCTGTTTCCACCGTGTTTTTATCGGCGGGGCTCCCGCCCCGGAAAAGGTGGCGGATTGGTGAGTTGTGATAGGGTGGGCGGTACATTGTTTGCCGCCTGCCTGTTGGCGGTGACCGCCGCGCTGTTTGTCTGTCCCGCCGTGGCGGTCGGAGTGTTAAAGTGGCGGCCTGTGTTGGCAGTTCCCGCCAGGGTCAGAATTCCATTTTTTTGACCGCCTGCCTGTTGGCGGGTTGGCCGCCGCTTTATCACCGACCGCCAGGGTTGGAATGACCCCCATTGTGTCAAGGGTGTGTGTGATAGTGCAAGACACCAGTGTTGGTTTCCTGTGCAGGAAGGGAACAGCAATTTGTATTGAAAAAAACTGTCTTACATATACCATGACCTAGCACCTTGACACAGGGTGCAAGAGTAGGAGATTACCTTTGTTGTGTTGTTTTTAAAATCTCCAACTGTGCGTCCTGAAATTGTTTATTTCTTAGGTAGACTAAGAGTTGCCCTTAGACCTCTGACAGAGCTATATATACCTTAATAGACTGCAAGTCATTTGCTACATCATGTATGCAACTCAATGCACTCAATGGTACCAACTCTTACATATGAACTGGTGATGAACTACTGAAGAAATGTAATGTATTGAAAATATTACTACAAAAAATTCCTACCTACCCTATACTAACTAACATAACACTAGCTTAACATGTCTACACTAATCTTACTTTTCCTAAACTTCACATATACTATCTAACCTTATCCTAATCTATCTTAATTTATCCTACACTATCTTAACTAGCATGCACACATGACAGATTAAACATCATCCCCTCACACCCTGAATAAACATAGATTGGTACAATACAGATGTCAACTACACCTAAACATATACTAATTATACATGTATAGCTATATATATATATATATATATATATATATATATATATGTATATATATGTATATATATAGATAGATAGATAGATAGATAGATAGATAGATAGATAGATAGATATGTATTTATATATATATATCTGCATCTATATATCTGTATCTATATATATATATATAAAGAGAGAGATACTAAACATCAACCACCCAACCACTTAACAACCTGAAACTATTAAAAAATAGTTATAAAACACTATCTATCAAAAATTCTTAAAACTAACACCTACCTAAACTATACCTATACTAAGCCCTAACTAACACTATTTCTAATTACTATAATAGAAAAGCAACAGAATGAAAAAGGGAGAGGTAATATACAGATGGCAAGTCACGTAAATTGTGCAACATGCACCATTGCTTCTTGCAGGTTATGCATCTGTTCTCTCAGGCTGGTTGATCATTATGTATTTGGTTCATCCACTTAGATTTGTCACTGATAGGAGTCCCCCTCCCCCAAACAACTATCCAGATGCCCCCCAACCCCCTCCATCGACTCTCCCCCTTCCAATGTCCCACCCCCCCCACACACACACACGCAGATACGCAGTAAGCATACACACACCCACTCACACAAGCATACATGCATTCATACACACATGCATCCATTCATTCATGCACACATCCGCATCACATTCACACTGACATGCTGACACGCATTCACATATCCATACTTACACGAATTCACACAAATGCATACATGCACACAAACAGCAATACACATACATTTGCATTCACGCACACACTCACACACTCATGCACACCCCCCCCACACACACACAACACCCCCCAGCCCTCTCTCCTGTCAGAAACCCAACTTACCTGGATCCAGGGGGTCTTCCGGCAGGGGACGGGATGGGGCCCTGCTTCCACCAGCAGTACCCACCTGCAGAACACCGCCAGGACGTATTATTTTTCATAATACGGCCGGCGACGGTCTACTGGCATGGCGCTGCTTGTGGTAGCAGTGCCACCTTAATGTCATCCACCAGCATGGCCACAGCCGGATTTCCGCCCTTCTTGTTGTGGAAATCCAGCTGTAGTCATTATTTGGCGGATGGATGTTAGCCGTGGTGATGGTGTTTTGGCTGCCGTCACCACGGCAGTAGGCGGTACTTACCAACAAAGTCATAATGTAGACCTATATAGGATGTAATGGAATTTGTGTGAAATATAAATCAAGTCCTAAGACATCTCCAACTTGACAAAGGCAAACTGAGTTAAGTGCAGTCAGTGTAGATTCACAATAAGGAAATGTAGTCACAATATGATTACAACCATATCATTTAGACCAATGAGTCAATTGATGTGTTTATTTTGAAATTGGTCGCATGGCACATCATTTGTAACTTACGGTCTTTGAATTTCATCATTAAAGTGGGCAGAATCTGGGTCACCTATACACGTGACACTTGACAGGGTGGAATAATCAAGGCAGTTTGTCACTGCATTGTATAACTCATCATGAGTCACCCAAGGAAGCACACTTTCCAGACTTCACACAATCAGTGTCCGGTCCCAAAACATGGGATACTGTTTTACTGCGTACAATACAATACTTTTTTTTATTTCACAAATTTAGGCTCACGCAAATGGACTGTAATCTGACTAATAGATTCTGGTATACACTTGTCTCAAAAACATGTTGCTTTTTACTTCTATTTCCGTACAGTCATTCTCCCAGGGCAGCAATCATCTTTAGATATTTTTCATAATATACTGCATTTCAGTAGTGTGTGTATGCATGTTGGAGTACTCATCTGTGCACAAACGTTGAGGCATTGAATACTGGAAATCTTGCACCATGATGCAGGTTGTCTATGTTGGTGCTACCCTGTCTGATGTAGGCCACCAGTATGTGAATTCCAGCATTTTAACTATTTTCACACTGCAGCATTACAACATAACTTACATTGTATAAATCCCTACAAGAAATGGAGCAAAAGGAATATACAGGGAATGAGTTTTGGATTAAAATGCAAAACCATGTGTAGACTAGTGGGTTTGTCCACCTGGCAACACAATGCCAATTAGACTGATTCAATGATTTTAGACATCCTTAGCTTTGACACTAATCTCAGTAGTTAAATGTGTTTATAAATATATAAAATTCACAAATATTAGAGTCTGATATACAGTTAAGACCTACCAAGCAATATCACCAAATACCAGTCAGGTGTACATAAACACTCACAATGTGCATCAGTCAGCCATTATAGTAATGAATCAGACAACACCATGTTTACTCAGAGTAGCAGGCCTACAACCTTACAACCTTACAGACTCCCTGGCATATGCTTTAATTTTCCTTTGCCACACCATTTCACATATGATGACATGGGCTACTCAGAGGGAGACTCAAATACCCCAGAGGCTGGATTACAACAGCCATAGTTTGGGATAGTGTGTGTAGTTTTTTAATTTTATAGACGGTCCATAGCATAATGTGTTAACAGCCTTACTGAGACACGTGTTCCCATGTTTACAAACTTCTGACTTGGCTCAGATCCATGATTTCAATTAATTTAGCCCTTTGTCTACACCTTTTTCAACATCTATCATGGTCAAAATGAATTGAGTTTGATGGCTACCCTGCTAACACTGTCCATCACTTTTTACAAATTATGCTTTAGAGTTGACACACAGGTACATGGACAGGTATGTGCCTACAAAAATTTTCAGTCTTTCATCCCAAGTTTATTTTGCCACAACTATGGTCAGTCACCCTGGAATTATGTTGCAGGAGAGCTTGAATTAATGCAACTTGTTTTGAACATAGTATGCTGCTTTATGAAGGTATGTGTGGCATACTGACACACAATTAGTATTACTCTGATTTTGTGATACCTTAATTTGCACAATTGTTAACAGTGTCTGTTTATTGATATTACATATCATCAGCAACGGTGTTATACGTACTTTTGCACGTATGCAACATAAACCTGCCCACACAAGATTAAAGCAGTTCAATATACTTTGCTGCTACAGATGTTGAAACATGATACATTATGGTTGTGCTACATCTGGCACAGGTTCCTGTGCCAAAAGAATCATGATTATAGATATGCTAAACTCACCACCGATTTAATGGTTTTGATAGCACGTGGGCCTGCTTACATTGACCCTACATTCACAATGGCATGCCTCCTGGTTCATTACAAATAGTTCTGTGGCCATGTTCTATTGTGTTGGCACACTGACTGAAAATTGATTGTAGGTGAATGATACCTCCCAGAACACATTACAATGTTACAAATCACATAGATAACACAAGCTACAGTTGTGTACTTATTGTACTTATTGGTAGCATTGGGGTCTCTGGAGCCCGTCCACCTCAGCCTAGGTATTTGAGAGAGGACCACCTAGAAGCCAAAGATTTGGACATTGCATTGTAAAGAGTGCAGCCACATAGAGTCACAATTCAATGCTAATAACCATGTCATCCCAGTATTTCAGATACAATCAACGCTCTTGATACACATATGCATACATGGTATCAGTGTCTGATGCAGTTAGCCATCTTTCAGAGCTGAGCTTGCTGGATGTTGCGGGTTAGAGGTATAGTTTCATCACAAGCTACAGATATACACAGGATGTGACATTGTCAGGACCATATTATTATATTTTAAATGAACTAGTGCAAAGAGTGCTGAATATTAGAAATTCAATGTACATTTCTAAGTTGTGCAAGGATGCATGCCTTGTAAGCATGTTTTTATGCTTTTGTGTAAGTCCCACATTTCTGCACATTAATATTTGTCAGAGGCATATTAAACCATGTATGTGTACAGCACAATGCAAGAAAACGTTTTACATAATGAGAAATTGCACACATGTTTTCTTAGCCATCAATGGTGGTGCTCTGTCATTTTGGGAGTATTGCCTGGTCAATCATGTATGTTAAAGAACATAATGCTCATAAATCCTTGCATTTTCATTGTATACTACCACCAACAAGCCATTGATCCACCTCTTCTCCCAGGGTGTGGCAACCAAGCTATTTCCACTGGTTTGCTTTATGCTGGCTTAATGTTAATGAAGGCACTCTGAGGCTCACAAACTTTAGGAATGATTAAAGACTTCAATTAATTAATTGCAACATGTAGGACATTGCATGCTGCAATGTGAAACTACAGCAAATCTAATAATGTTCCAAAACTGATACCGTTTGGAATAAATGCTATAGCTAGATTGCAACATGCAGATGGTATGTACATACATACCTACTAGGCCATCAATCTCCAGTTCAAGCAGGTCCACAAGATCTTGCCCCTGTGCCTCCACATGTGCCCATCAATGTTGGATTTGAATGATCCTGCCCAAAGTAATTGTTCACATACTAGCAAACACTCGTCCACCTGTCCTAGCATTCTTTAGATGGCCATCCCTGGCTAACCCTTTCTCCTTAGGCCAGCAGCCTGGGGAGATAATGCACTACTAGAAACAGAAGCCCACCCAACTCTCCCTCCCCAAAAATTATTTTCCCCTACACCTTCCCGACATTTCCCTGTCCGTCACTGAAAAACAAAAGCCCAAAGAAACACCCCTTAACCCTATTTTTACCCCTGATATACAAAACCCCTAACATACAAATATCCAACAATACAAAGGCAGACATTCAAACAATACATTATAAATCTCACAACACAGGGACAAATCTGACACCAACAAGACCAAAATACGATATCAGTCACATCCACTCTCAAAAACACCTCCAACACCAAGCACAAACTAAAAGACTGTAAAAGGAAGTAAAGGTAACTTGCACACTTCCTAGTATGCAGGCTGCCACACCCATTGTGTTATTTCCTGGGTGTATCCTGCCCATCTCGGACAATTGCATTGTTGTTTAAGATGCATCACTACAAAAACAGCTAATGTGTGATGGCTGCACTGAACAGTGGCACTTCTGTGTTGTTGTACAGCTTACAACCAGTGCAACTGGTGCAATGTGCCACAAAACAAGAGCAATGTGTGGGTTCTGACCCACACAACTGGCCTATTATGTGGGTTCTTCTGTAGAGGATTGAGAACTGCAGGATCACACACCTTGGCCCCACTTCCATACCTGCCAAGTTGTCAGTTTGCATATGTGTGACATTTCAGAGGTCATTGTGTGGCTTATGTGTAACATTTCAACTTCTTAGGTGTGACATTTGAGTGAAACTTTATTGTGAGGGGAACAAAGTAATTATTGTTATGCAATGAGACTAATTATAAAATTACTTCCTTTTGTGGTTTGAGGTGCTTATGCAGGGTATAAAATGAACAATACTCTGAACCAACAGAGCATCACTCTAGTTTGAGCGAGTCATCATTTGTCAGAGCTGAGATTCTTGCTGGAATAATAGGAATTAAAGACTGGAGCAGAAAAGCACCAGCCTAGCTCAGCTGTGGAAATGGATTCCTGCAGTTACAGGCCGACCCAGAGCTTAGGGCCGCAGGGGCAGGTGGCGGCTCTATGAATACGGAGGCTGACCAGTACTGTGTGTGCTCCCAGGCTCACTGCCGCCCTTGAAAGTGCTGCTGCTTTCTTGCTCTTCACATGGAAATCAGCAGCAGGATAGATAACAGGGGACACATCACACAGATGATGTACAGTCAGCTGTGTGCACACGCTGAAACACCGTCTAGGACTGAAGTTCCAATCTAGAATCATGGGGGCCAATTATTAATACTACACAGCTGATATGCGTGACTAAATAAGTACCTGTTGTGATCAGGGGATTTGTCCTAAATGGGTTAATATCCCCCATATGTGATTCTTGGCAGAGATGTGGACCGGGGTGGCACAACTTGGCTGGTCTGTCTGACTGGAGTGTCCAGCTGGGAAATCAGATGGGGGTTGAAGTCTTGCATGTGCCTTCATTAAAGGTGGCCCGGCAAATTGCCTTGTGAGTCAGTCTGGGTTTAAGGAATACCTGTGCATTCCTTGTCACCCAGCCAGGGGGTCAGTGGGAAGCATGGCAGCACAGCAACCAGGAATCATGAGCTGTACGATCACACATAAGTTGTCACAGCCATTACCAGGGTACACACCTGGATGTCCTTCACAGTCATATGGGCATTGAAAGATTTCTGTGGGGGCCATGGTCCACTCTATTGTAGCCATTATACTAATCAATCTCTGTATTCCTGCAATGTGTCAGGGATCGTTTCTTGTGATATGTCAATATACACAAGCACTGAGGCAAACTAGCTCCCCCATACTCCAGTGTAAGTTCTAGACAGCATGCAGAGTTACTGGACTTTCAAACACCATCTGGTATATTTCCAATATTCAACATGTTTTGGTCAGAAAGGCATGTGTTAAACGCAAAGCTAGCCAAGGTCCTACATGTAATGTAGTGGCACAGACAGGTATGAACTCTGAGGTATATGTACGAACCAGGTTGAGGGGCACTTGCACATGCAACATAGCACATGCCCAACAAAAATCTATTATGATATTGTTGTATACACCCAAGTGCACCTTGCAGAGCTCTGTGAGGGGTCATTCACCCTGACTGATGCTTTGCTTCAAATATCACTGCATTGGTTTAACTCAGCGCCAGTGAAAGGTTCCATGACTGTTGCAGGGGCCTATGCATGCAGCTCCCATAATCTTAGATGCATTTCCAGTCTTACATAACCAAGTAAACCTGGAAGTGCACCAGGAAGTACAACCTTAACAAGGACTTCATCTTTGAATTGTTCTGCATTCTGTAGCACACATATATGGCTGAATATGCCTCAGAGCATAGTTTGCTTTGCAGGAAGGTGCACCTTCATGCACAAATACATTCCTGCAGGTAACACAGACACACTTACATCATTGTGCAAGGGTGCATGCACTGGCAATAGTCAGCAAAAAGAGTACTGGTACAGGTGAAAAGGCAGTAGTGCATTGTATTATATTAGATGCAGCACATTACTGCTCTTTTGCTTTCACACATAGCAGTCCAGTAAGGTGGCCTTCGCCACTGCATTCTGTGGCCATGATCATCATATGCCCCTTTGGTTACAGTCTCAGGACATTCAGGGAGTCATTTTGTAAGCCACACATGTTAGGCAACCACCAGCATGATGACATGCAGCACACACACTCAGTGATCCCACACTGTTTGGTTTTACACTCCCTTTGGAGTGTACTAGAAAGTGACAAGGTAATCAGACACTACCTGTAAGCACACATTACCCATGTGCACACTGTTCCACATTTGAACATATGTGGCATATATGTCTTTCACAGACATATGCATTCTGCACATGATTTTATCTTGCAAAGTTTTTAAGATCAAAATGATGTTCTGCAGAGGTGAGTGTAACACACAGCAACAGACCTTTTGAAGAAGTGAGTGGGCCAGTAGGCCTCATTGCAGTGAACTAGAATCACATGGACATGTTCACTTCTACTGTTCAGTACACAGCATGCTGACACCCCCACTTTACATCAGTCTTTCTCCTGGCTAATAGTAGCAATACATCTACTATGAGGGTAGGTCTTTGTATCTTCCTCCTGGTCCAAGAAGACTGCAAACAATGACGCAGGCCTATGTAATGGAACACACTCATATTCCATGTTCCCCTTTTGGATGATACAAGATATAGTGAGGCCATAACTATGCTGTAGCACACTGAGGGCAGGGGTATAGTACTCTTACCATGCAGAGCACCATGTTCAAAGAGATTTGTGTATGGACACACACATTTGAAATTAACATTTGAAATGGACACTTTGAGATGATGTAATGGTTGTAAAAACATCTCCATTGTCTGACTTATCTGGGTAATGCCACGCATTGCATGGTCATCTGTTCATACGTTTGTGCTACTGGCCTTTGAGCCTCATCGCATTAATGTGCTAAGCATAGGAAATGTGCATTTTGTCAACTGTGGCTAGATGTGTTATGTCTGACAATCTGTCTAGGAAATGAGTCACATGTATATTGTTTTGAGAATCCCCACACATGCATGTATGCCTTCATTACAAAGGTAATTTTGGCATCTAACACCTGGCATTAGACCTTCGTCCATGATAACTGTCACTCATGTTTGGTGATGGTATATGCAACTGAATTTGCTCATGTAAATTTATGGCAATGTACATGCTTGTCCAATGGTGAGACACCCTACAATGAGGTGTTTGCCTCAGGTATAGTAGTTTTAGAATATTAGTGTTCCATCTATGACTTAGTGCCATGTAAAACACACTTTACTGCTGCTGCAAAACACAGCATGACTGCTAGCTGTGCTGCACTGCACTGATTAAATGTGTGAGGACAAGAACAGAACATTTAGGGCCTTATTACGACCTTGATGAGGGCTTTCCTCATCACAAATGTGACCAATATCCCATCCACAGTATTAGGATCTTCATTGAATATAATGGGATCGTAATACTGCGGACATGATATCTGTCACATTTCTGATGGAGGAAAGCCCTCCGTCAAGGTCGTAATAAGGCCCTTAGTTGTATCTATGTGGCAATCCTGAACTGTTCCTTTTATGCAGTACACAACATCACACTGCATTGCTGTGTTGGTTGTTTTTGCATTTGAGGCATGACCCCATGTTGCTGATCAGCCCAGATAACACGATTATTAGATGATGAGGCCTACATGTAGTTGGGGAGGTGTGAGTGAATTGATTCCTACATTGTCTTTGATATAGAGACAACAAAATGAATGGGTTCAAACACATATTCATATGTTGAATAGATAACTACATTTTAGATTTTTCTCTATCATGTCATATATTTAAGAAAAAAAAATCAACTCTCTGATTGCGTCTTTGACAACCAGCCAATGTGTGATGGATCTCTTCCTCATTATAATCCTCCTCATCCTCTATTTGCCGAGTAAGGTCTGGCTCAGAGTCCCACGGTACATTCATTTTTATGCAGATATTGTGCAAGATGGCACAGACAAGAATGAATTTGCACACCACTGGGGTCATACAACAGTCTCCCTCTTACATGCCCAGATATCTAAACCTGGACTTCAGGAATCCAAAAGTTCTTTCAACTATATTCCTTGTCTTGAACAGTGCCATATTGTAGTGTTGTTCTGGCTATGTCTGGGGATGGATGATTGGGGTCATGACCCATGGCTGCAAACCTTATCCTTGGTCAGCTGAAAGTAAAAAATAATAACCACTAGTGATTATACACATTGTTACTGAGATATAACTGTCTATGTTTGTTATGTATATTGGCAAAGTAATACACATTTTTTATAACAAGGAACCTTTCAAAAGGTGCGCCCAATGCAAACAAGGAGTGTGTACTGTATTATTTTGAATGCCCTGGGGGCAGCACATTCAAGTGAAAAATGGAGCAGCTGCTTTGAAGCCACTGCGTGGTTCGCTGTGCAGGCCACAACCCATCTGCACTTTTAATGGGGATTAGAGATCCCCTTTCAGGTGGTTGCATCTGCAAGGGTATGTATGGGGGGTCGCGCGACCCCCTTCCACCTTCCAGAGGGCTGCCATAAGGGGATGCACTGAGAGCGCATCATTTTTTAGGTGGCGCATTGTCAGTGCACATTGTGACAGCTTCTTTGCTTCTGCACCCACTTCTATAATAAGGCGCAGGCACAGAGGTAAAGGTATTCCCTCATTTGCATGGGTCCACGCCCCCATGCAAATGAGGGAACAACCTCTGGTGATAGTGCTAGCACTATATGTGCACCAGCGCTATCAGTATTACAGAAAGGGCTGCACAAGTGTCTGCGTCCCTATCTGTAGGACCAAAGCGCCCCGGGGTGCAGAAAGCGGACACACATGTCTGTTGCTTCCCAGGGGGCACTTCTATAATACAGCCCCAGAAACCCAATCTCTAACAATCTCCCTTTGGTGAACAAGGAATCACTTGATGATTTGCAAGGAAAAACAAGGGTTCATTGTACACCAAATATTCCTACAATCATGCCATTCGAATTTCTCCTGGCTCTCTCTTGGACAAGGTTAAAAACTCTATAGTCTGAAAATGGAGCAGTGCACTTTAAGAATAGGCCAGAAGAGTCCTTTGGAGACTAGTCGGAGAGGAACCAGTGTGAGATAGGGTGAGAGCAATGGCAAAAGACCACGCTGCACTGGGTTCCAACCACAGCTGTCCACAAACATAGGAACCCCTTCTGGCCTTCAAAATCCACCACCACTTGGTTTCCTCTCTTCCTACTCCTCTACCAACATCAGCTAACGAGATGCAGAGCCACTAAACATTTCAGGCTGCCTTCATGTATTATAGATAGTAGCAGTTGGTACAAAATGGTGCAAAAGCCAAACACGAGAGCAAGTGGAAGGGACAATCGCTGCCCAGCAAGGTTTAACACGGTTTAGCGGTAGACCCTATTGCAGTATCAATTAATGCAGTGATATTTGCTATAGTATCGGTAATTAAGTACCTGAAGATGTAGTTCTGCTCCAGTGGGGATTACATTACAGTAAACGTGTATGTGGACAAGAAAGCATCAGTCTTTGTGAAAGTTAACCTTTACACAACATCTCTCTCCATCAGAACAACGCTCCCCTAGAGAGATGAAACTAGAAGTGTAAGCCACCTGAAAACCTGGTTCACAGTCATGTACCAGAGTTCCCATAGTTACTGGAGTGTTTATATTTTTTGACCTTTCAGAACTGTCCGCTAAGTTGTTGTAGGCCTTTCCAGTCAGCGCTGTGAGCAATAGGTAGCCATTAGCGTCTAATGAATTTACAGTATGCATTCATTTAACAAGACTGCTCTGCACAGCAGGCATGTTTTCTCGCAGTTTGCATGCAGACAGTACTTCGGATAAAGACGCATGCAAAACATGAACTGAATGTGAAATCTCGAAAATATAAATTATAAAATTCTGCTACTGCGGCTCACAAATGAAGCCACTGAAATAGAAAGCTGAGAATACAGAGACGAATTCTGGCAACACAATAATATTAGCCACAGCATTAGATTGCTATTCTATCCAGCAATGCAACACACAGTAGCAGTGCCAGAAGCAAAGTAGCATAAAGCAATTTGCACAAAAACAAATGCACACCAAAACGCAAGATGCCCCAAAAGAGTGCGTACGGGTGCACGTAAACATTGCCTCTCTGTTTCTTTCTCTCTCTCACACACACACACACATACTCTCAATCAAGAAGGGCTCACCAACAATCTTAACCAAAAAACACTCAAACATAAAGCTCAGAAGGAGCAAATCGCAAAAACCATACACAGCTCAAACGGTTGTATCCAATAAAGTCGGCTTTTAAAATGTCGTCTATATTAAAGTTGTGCTGAATTTGTTGAGGCTATGTGGTGTATTTCATTGTTACGTTTGACAACTTAAAAAATGACAAATTTAAAATGTATTTTAATTAACATCCCTTCTTTAATGTATCTAGCCGTGCCCTAATGATCCTTTAACAATTCCCATCCTTGGACCCTTAAAACTCCCAAACTATCCCTTAAATATACCCTTCTCTCTGCCCTAAAAATCCTAACCAACCACTAAGCCTTCCCTGAACCATAAAAGTCCCTGGCTAACTATTAACGCTAGTAATCCCTGAACCCTACAAACCCCTTTCCTGAACCGTAACAAATCATTACAACCCATTAATGCTACCCTTCTCTGAACCATAAAAAACCTTTGCTACCCTTTTATGCAACCCATCCCTGAACCCTAAAAAGCCTAAACAACCCGGTAGTGCTACCCTTTCTTGAACCCTAAAAAGCCTTATTATCCCTTCACACTGCATTTTCCTAAACCTAAAAACACCTCACCCTTTTACGCAACCCTTCCCAGAACCCAAATAAACCCTTTCTACACCATAATGCTGTCCTTTCCAAAAGCCTAAAAGCTCCTACCTACCCCTTAACTCTACCAGTCCCAGAACCCTAAAACCACTTACATCCCCCTAACGCTACCCTTCTGTGAATCCTAAAAACCCATTGGTAGTCCCCTGCCCCTTCCCCTCTTCACAAGAAATGCTCCTCTCTACTTTAGCAGGAGGATGCCCCCTTCTCCCTGCTTTCAGAACATTTACCTTTGCTCTTCGAGGCACATTTTTCTATGTTTTTGCAACCACAACATTTTTTCATTCTTGTTTTTCAGAGGCAACTTTGGGACACAACTTTTTTGCAGTTTACTTTTTCCCACAGTATTTCTGAGAAGGTAAATGTCAGGAATACATAACTTAACTTATAAACACATAACTATTAATGTTGCTTATTACTTCAGAAACCATAGACCCTGGCGAAAGATAGTTGATGCTTTTCATCAGAACACAAGATTCAAATATTATGATTATGGAAATGTAATTCTCTAACGCTACGGCTCAACAAGTTATACTAGATTTATAGAGGGAGATCACTGCATGTGATGAGGAGTAATATGTAATCAGAGGATGAATCATTATTGTTCCAGATCATATTTTATTTGGAAATTGTATTAATAAATATGTAAAGTGAGATATCGGTGTCATGAGTCTGCTTTTAACTCCTTTACACCAGAGTGGGAGCTATCAATCTGAAATTATGTATTCCGGTCTGCTTACATGTCATTTTCATACCTGGAATTGTTTATTACATGCAAGGCGCTTATGACTGAAGTAGTCTTGGTTTCAAATATACCCTTCTTCATCTCGCTACTAGATCATGCAGCAGCAAAGCTTTTACAAATTACATTATCATTGGCACTGGGCATACCTAAACCTAAAAATGTAGATTCATGGATTGATTTAGAGCAGGCTGGTGGGAGAAATTCTGTTAAAAGGAAACATCGATATTCCATGCACTTCTCTAGAAATGTAACCAATTTTCTCAGTGCACTGCAGTGTGTGGAAATGCTGTTGGCTAAACCTTCCTCCAACTTCGACACTGATCCACTACAGTTCAAAGTTAATTCCAAAACACTTGAGCCCAGATTTACTAACAAGTCACGCAATACAGCGCAATAAGACACTTGGACCCAGATTTAAAGGAAAATGACAGAGCGCAACACTATTCCACATTTGGCAGTGTCGTGCTCCGTCATTTTCAAAATGCAGGGATGTGCCATATTTGATTGAATATGGCGCACCCCTGTATTGCCCCCTGTGCTAATTTTCTTGCGAGAGCCAACGCAGCCACCCTTGCGCCATGGTGCAAGGATGGCTGAGCTGTGTGGGAGATTGTTTTTGTGCAGGAAGGGACACCTTCCTGAACAAAAAACAATCTTAAATGGTGATTTGCTCTTTCTATATGTGCTGCTAAATGTAGCACACATAGGGCCTGATTACAACTTTGGAGGACGGTGTTAAACCGTCCCAAAAGTGGCGGATATACCACCTACCGTATTACGAGTCCATTATATCCTATGGAACTCGTAATACGGTAGGTGGTATATCCGTCACTTTTGGGACGGTTTAACACCGTCCTCCAAAGTTGTAATCAGGCCCATAGAAACAGCAAAAAATGAGGAGAGAGAGGAAGGGGGGAACATGGCCGGCGGCAGGATCGCTGTTTGCTGAGCATCCTACCTGAGCTTCCCCCCAGTAGACGCTGTTCCGGTTAGCAGCGGTTCGGCGACATGTTGGAGGGATTTTGGAGGTTCCTCCGGATGTAAGGCTTAGGTCTATGGGCTCCAGCCCCGCAACGACAATAGGTGGCAGCTCGGGTAGAGCCGCATGGTGCTTGCGTGCTGCCCTGGAGCTCCAAAGGAGCCGTCGGGCAGCTTCACGCTACCTGCATGGTGATTGCGTGCTGCCCTGGAGCTCCAAAGGAGCCGTCGGGCAGCTTCACGCGGTCCCCTCCGGGGCAGCGCGGGCAGAACCAGCACCAGTCGGGATGAGCTGGCTCTGGAGAGTAATACGAGGCTGCACTCCGACAAGCCTCAGAAGACATTTGGGAAGCTTTTTTCTCCAACAAAATCGGTAAGAGGCTCTGTTGGGGGGAAAAACAAGCGAGTAGCCCATGGAAAAGGACTCAATGAGCAAGATAAATAAAACTAATAAAACAACAAATTTAACCTCTCCCCTAGGAGGGGAAGGTGGAGAGGAGGAAGGAGAATTTCAGAATGGAAGTTCCATTAGTGAGGAGCCAGGTAATAATCCAAGGAAAGCTATATCTAAGAATAAAATAAGCACTGGTAAACCCAAAGTGACCCTTTCTGTTTGGGCGTATTTTAGGGCTCTCCCACTGGTGACTTCTGCTTTCAGTGCCCAGATGGAGCAGGGGATATCAATTTCGCAGGATGGGGTGTCAGCGAGGGGTGGGATTACACCCCCTGGACTTGACGAGTTACCTCAGGTTGGAGACTGTTGTAATAGTCAGGTTGAAGGTGGGGTAAGTGTGGAGACCTTGGCAACACTAAATTCCCCTGACCTTGGGGGACCTTCAGGAGAACCCCCCCTCCTGTGGATAGTCAGGGGTTGGTCATGCTATTGGAGCCTAATAAACTGGAGAATATGTTTTTGGCACTTACAGAAAGTATATCTAAGGGGTTTGCGGTCTCAGAGTCTAATCAAGGAGAGATAAGGACGGCTTGTGAGTTATTGGAGAAAACGTTTGATCTTTTGGCACTTTAAAAAGGTTGGTGCAGTGAGCCCAACTCAACTCAAATTTCCAGCAACTCTTTGTGTAATGTACAACAATAGAATGTATAATATCCGGGACCCAGCCATAGCGGATGAAGTATTAGAAGATATAAGGAAAGGACTGAGAGTGCAGGTCACACCGGGGGGCTCAAAGGAGCTCTAAATGAGACCTACGAGTCTTTCAATAGAATGGGGGGTTCCCCAGGGTGGGGAGGGAGGGTTAGAGGGCACAGTGGTGGGGATGGGGGTAGTATGCAGAGGGGGGCACTGGGGTGGAAGCTATAAAATATCCTTGTGTAACTCAGGCTATTTGGGTATAATTGGATAGGGTTATAGGGTGTCAGGGGGTGGGGCAAGTTTATTGCAAATAATGTCTTGGAACATTAATGAGCTAAGGGTTAAGGCTAGGGCTGGAAAAATGTTGCTGTTTCCCAGGGAGTGTCCAGCACACATAATAATTTTGCAGGCGATGCACTTGACCAAAGAGGAAACTTCAAGTTTGTTTTCAAATCACAAATGGATTCCATGCTATGTTTGTACTGATCAAAATGTTAATACTAGGGGGGTAGAGATTCTAGTTAAGAGGCAGATAAATGCAACATTGTTACGGGTTACAACGGATAAACTAGGTAGATGGCTTATAGTTCCTCTCTTGTTGGAAAGGAAGAAATTTACATTAGTAGGGTTCTACAGACCAAATTGTGATATAGATTCTTTGAGAAGGGTTTTTGCATGTCTACTGGAGTGCTCAGATCCTGTTATCATGGTTGGGGATTTCAATGTGGTTTTGGACAATAAATTAGATAGGTCAGTTAGATGTAGGTCAGTGGGTACTCCAAAATCTCAACAGTATCTTAAATTATTGATGAAAGATTTTCAGCTATGTGATCTGTGGAGATTAAGAGTAGGTGAGGAGCAGGGTTTTTCTCTTTATAACAGGAAGTACAGTCATGCATCACAAATTGATTATT
Organism: Pleurodeles waltl; assembly: GCF_031143425.1. NCBI lineage: Eukaryota > Metazoa > Chordata > Amphibia > Caudata > Salamandridae > Pleurodeles > Pleurodeles waltl. The sequence goes on from NC_090439.1 coordinate 1,035,772,098, forward strand.
TTCTAGTGGAAAACTCCGTGTGTGGCTCGGTAAAGGATATTGTTTACTCACCCCTGTTTTTGTCAGATCACACAGCCGTGACGTTGAGAATGAGTTGTCCCCAGGAGGTAGGGGGGAAAAGATGGACGTTGGGTAGGGCATTGCTATTGGAGGAAGAAGTCATATGTTACCTTCGAAAGGACACTGAGGAATTTTTTAAGATCAATAAGGGGTCAGCCCAGATAATCGTACTTTGGGATACTTTTAAAGCTGTAATGAGGGGGAGAATGATAAGCTTGGCTAGTTATAGAAGAAAGCAGTATAGGGAGCAATTCGAGGGCATAGAGAGGCAGATTCAGTTATGTGATTTCGAATTGGAGAAGGGAGGCGATGAGGAGTATTTGAATAACAAGAGAAGGAGCTTGCGGCAGCAACTGGAGACGGTTTTACAAGTGAAAATAGAGAAAAGATGGGAGGCAAGCAAGCAGGCCCAATTTGAAATTGGAGATAATATGGGGAAATTGCTGGCCTGGAAACTCAAGAAAGGTCAGGTACGGGGGAATATAGAGGAACTGGTGGATAGTTATTCGGGGACCAGGTTGACATCCCCGGATGACATAAAAGCGGCCTTCCTAAACTTCTTTGCATCTCTCTATAGGGATGAGGGGGAAGTAGGTCTCAAGGCAGTTGAGGATTGGTTAGGTATGGATGTTCTCCCCCGGCTTAGACAAGGCAAACAGGCATACTTAATCAAACCCATCACAGAGGAGGAAATAATAGTGATCCTAAAAAAGAGCAGTAAAGGGAAAGCACCAGGCCCAGATGGTATCCCGGTGGAATTTTATCACGTTTTGGGCGATTCTATTATCCCTCCAATAGCCCAATTGTTTTCAGAGATTTTTGAAGAGGGAGTTTCGTTGCCAGGTTCTTAACGTGAAGCCACTATTTCTCTCATTTTAAAACCAGGGAAATCTCCAGTAAGATGTGAATCTTATAGACCAATATCCTTGTTAAATAGTGATTGTAAATTCTATGCAAGGATTCTGGCAAATAGGTTGAGTGGGGTGATTGGTGAACTAATTCATCCAGATCAGAAAGGTTTTATACGGAATAGATTTATGTATGGACAAGCATTTAGTCTATTCAGTGCCATCAACTTGGCAACCACGTATAAAGAGGCGCTAGCAGTTATAGCTTTGGATGCTATGAAAGCCTTTGATAGAGTTAATTGGAATTACTTATATTTAGTTCTCCAACGGAGTGGCTTAGGTAGTAAATTCTGTCAGGCAATTCGATTGATTTATCAGGCACCAGAGGCGAGGGTTTTGGTGAATGGTAAGCTCACTGATTCCTTTGTGTTAACTAGGGGTACTAGACAGGGCTTCCCCCTTTCCCCGCCACTGTTTGATTTGTATGTAGAGCCTTTTGCAAGAAGGATCATGCAGGATCCAAAAATGTCCTCTTTTAGTAGTGACGGGTGGCCGAAGAAAGTTGCCCTATTCGCCAATGATCTTTTGGTTTTTACTTCAAATCTATCAGTGTCTCTTCCTGCATTATTGGATTTAGCTAATGATTTTGGGAGGATTTCGGGATATCATGTTAATCCAGAAAAAACAAAGATAATGGTATGGAATTTTGAGGTGGAGAACTGCCGCACGACAAAATCCATGAGGTACTTCGGGTTATTAATTGATCAGGACGTGGAACGAATTGCTGAGGTTAATATCAGGTCTGTAATAACAGAGTGTAGTAAGTTAATGTTAGGGTGGGTACACCTTTCTCTCACAAGAATTGGAAGGGTAAATTTGATTAAAATGATAATCCTGCCCAAGTTGAATTTTCTTTTTAATTCTATTCCCCTATTAATGGATAATAAGTTCTTGAGTACGTTTCAGCAGAAAATTAATTCCTTTATTTGGGCACACAAAGGCCCTAGGATAGCATGGAAGAAATTGCATAGAAGGAAAGAGAAAGGGGGCCTCACTCTTCCTGATCTACAGTATTATGCATGGGCATTTCATCTTAAGAATGTTAGAATGTTATTTTCAGACCCAGATCGCTCGGTGATTGGTGAAATTCTTAATTATATGGTAGCAACAGAGAAAGGTGTAGTTAGACATTTTTTATATAAGTTTGGAGATCCCAAGTTAAAAAAAAAGTGAGATTGAAGATATTGCAAGATGCATCAAAAGTTTGGTATAGGCTATGGCAAGTAGCTAAAATTGAGTATTATAGTTATTGGGCTCCGGTCTGGGAGTCCTCTGGAATGCCTGAATGTCTAACAGATGTATTGGTTTTACCTCTTAAGAGAGCAGGGATTCAAATTTGGGGCGATTTAGTTAGTGATTGCGTGTTGTTATCTTGGGAAGAACTTACGGAATTGACAGGAGGCAATCTTGCAAGAATGAAGTATATACAATTGAGGAAGTAGTTTCAGAAGACCATAGTCAGGCTGGGGGTTGAAAATCAGCTGGTAGACAATATAATAAATAATCAAGGTGGTGTTAGGAAGGTTTCAAATTGGTATTGCAGTCTAGTGGACATGCAGGACGGGGATTTTAGCTTGCCGCACTCCCTGTGGGGGAAAGAAGTGTCTTATGATCGAGTACAAGGTTCATGGGAAACTTCAATGCGGGTCATACATAAGGAAGTTAAATTAGCATCACAATTGAGGAACCATCTTTTTACTTTGCATAAGGTCTTTATTACCCCAGGGTGCCTTTTGAGAATGAGGGGAGGGGAACAAGATAGCAGCGCAAAGTGTGGTTTGCTGGAAGCATCGGATTTTCATATGTTTTGGCACTGCTCATTAGTACAACATTTTTGGGTAAAGGTTAATATGGTTATTTCAAGTGCTGTGAAGCAACATATTTTAGCGAGTATCCCCTTAGTAATCTTTCGTATTCCAGAAGAGGGGGAACTTAAGAGTAGGGGGAAGAAGATGTTGTTATGCTGTGCGATAATCTTGGCCAGGAGGAAAATCTGCCGAAAATGGACATCTACTTCTCCCTCCTCATACTCTGATTGGTTTGATGCGCTGATTGGGATCTCAAGGCGGGTTGTGGCAACTAGTGATTTAAATAGGGTTAAGGGGGGGTTGAAATATGGTTATGGTTATGGAAGGATGAAGTAAAGTAGATTAGTGTTTGATAGTGGGTGTTATGTAATCTGAACACTGTCCGATGATTAGAGGCTAGATCAACTCTATCCTCAAATGTAAACATTCACATTGAGGCTAAGTGAGAGAGGTTCGGTCTCCCTGGCGCTATTTATCTCCATACGTGAGTGAACTTTCTTTCTTGCTTGGACGATATGGAGTTGATTAGTCAAAAGTGTATGAGGACAAAAAGAAAAAAAAAAAAAAAAAAAGAAACAAAAAGAAATTAAAGCATTTCTCTTTGTTGTGCCACTCTAACGCTACCCCTGGGGTGGCGTTAGATTTTGGCACTGCCTCAGATTTCCGAAAACTCGTAAATCTGGGGCACCTTCAAAATGCAATGGGTGCTGCTATGGCACATCCACAGCAACACCCATTGCACGCCCCTTCCACGCAAAGTGCTGCGTGTAAAGGGGCGTATTTACAAGGTGGCATTAAGCCACCTAGTAAATATGGCTCTGTGCATAGCGCCACTGAAGCATCGTGGCGATAGGGCCTTTTAAATCTGGTCCTTGCTGTGCTGTGCTGTGCTGTGCTGTGCTGCACTGTGCTGCGCTGCATGATAGGAACAAAGTAGGAATGCTCTATATCTACTAAGATATTACACATTCTTGCTCTCTCCCTGCATTAGCGCACTGAGGCCCATATTTATACTTTTTTGGCTCCGCATTTGTGCTGCTTTTTGACTCAAAAGTGGTGGTAACTTACAAAATACAATCGTATTTTGTAAGTTTGCACCGCTTTTGCGTCAAAAAATGACACAAATACGGCGATAAAAAGGTATAAATATGGGCCTGAGTGCTGCCTAGATTCAATGAAGGCACCCTTGCACCATGGTAAAAGAATTCCTGCATTTGTGCTGCTTTTTGACTCAAAAGTGGCGGTAACTTACAAAATACAATCGTATTTTGTAAGTTTGCACCGCTTTTGCGTCAAAAAATGACACAAATACGGCGATAAAAAGGTATAAATATGGGCCTGAGTGCTGCCTAGATTCAATGAAGGCACCCTTGCACCATGGTAAAAGAATTCCTGCATTAAAGTCAGAATTGTTTTTGTGCAGGAAGGGAATCTTTACTGCATAAAACAATCCTCAGATGCATTTCCCTCTTTCTAAGAGTGCAGCTCTGCATGGCATTACTCTACAGTAACTAAGTCATGCAGTGCCAGGCATGATATATTTGTGTGGTTTAGTAAATCAGACTTAAGGGCTTGCGTTGCCTTGCATCACCTTGCGTGGCTCAAGGGCAAGGCCCCTAGCTACCCCTTAACTCTACCAATCCCAGAACCCTAAAACCACTTACATCCTCCTAACGCTACCTTTCTTTGAATCCTAAAAACCCACTGGTAGTCCCCTGGCCCATTCCCCTAGAAATGCTCCTCGCCTACTTTAGCCGGAGGATACCCGAGTGGCAAATGAGCTGCTCGGTATACAGCAACTGTTCCACAGGGTCAGAGCATGCATTAAGGAGGAAGTATCCAAAATGTTAACCCTAGAGTCCTTGGGCCAGCCCAGAGGTATTGTTCCCAAAGGCTGCTGCACCTGGTGCCACTCCAGAACTCAGATTCTGTGTGGACTACTGGGTACTCAATGCAGCAAGACTGACGCACAACCCATCCCCCGAGCTGATGAGCTCATAGATTGGTTGGGAGCTGCCAAGTACCTCAGCACATTTGACTTAACGTCTGAGTACTTGCAGATTGCCTTAACTGAGGGGGCCAAGGAGAGGACAGCATTTACTACCCCAGATGGACACTTTCAATTTAAAGTAATGCCATTTGGGATGGAGAATGCCCCTGCCACCTTCCAGAGGTTGGTCAACCAGGTGTTGGGTTAGGGCCAGACTTAGGTGAGGCCTCACTGGCTATTACAGGAGGTCTGTCAAGGGGTAGGGTACCATTGTGACCCCCTTGACTGAGTTGACCTCTAAGAAACAAACAAGGAAGATGATCTGGACAGAGGCTTGCCGGACCGCTTTTGATGCCCTGAAGGCTGCCATGTGTATAGCACCTGTGCTGAAGGCATCTGACTCCTCCAAGGAGTTTGTTGTGCAAACAGACACCTTAGAGCATGGTATTGGAGCAGTACTCTCACAGCTTAATGAAGAGGGCCTAGATGAACCTGTAGCCTTCATTAGCAAAAGGTTACTTCCCAGGGAACGTAGGTGTAGTGCCATAGAACATGAAGCGTTTGCTGTGGTATGAGCGCTGAAGAAGCTAATACGCTACTTTTTTGGGACTCACTTCTGGGTTCAGACCGACCATAGGCCCCTCAGATGGTTAATGCAGATGAGGGGTGAGAATCCAAAACTGCTGAGGTGGTCCATTTTCCTACAGGGGATGGACTTTACGGTGGAACACCGCCCTGGTACAGAACACGCTAATGCTGATGGTCTGTCCAGATTCTTCAGCCTTAGTAATGAGAACTCCCATGAGGTTGGGTAGTTGCTCCCACTTTCAGCTGTCGGGACACGTGTTAGACTTTTCAGCCTTGGTGTGGTCTCCCTTAACTTTTTTCCTCTTCTGTTTCCCAGGTTGTTGGTGTGTGCTGGGCTCTGTTTTTGCTGTTTTTGTTACTCTGGGCACTTTACCACTGCTAACCAGTGCTAAAGTGCAAGTGCTCCTGTACAAAAAGTGTATGTAATTGGTTCATCCATGACTGACATATTTGATTTACTAGTAAGTCCCTAGTACAGTGCACCAGGGCATGTAAATCAAATGCTACTAGTGGGCCTGCAGCACTGGTTGTGCCACCCACATTAGTAGCTCTGTACACATGGCTCACACCTGCCACTGTAGTGTCTGTGTGTGCAGTTTTAAACTGTAAATTCGACTTGGCAAGTGTACCCACTTGCCAGGTCTAAACCTTCCCTGTGTAAGTCACCCCTAAGGTAGGCCTTAGGTAGCCCCAAAGGCTGGGTGCAGTGTATGGTTAAGGTAGGACATATAGTAATTTGTTATCTCCAAACACCCCTTCTGATGAGTATACAGACATGGATTGGACCCCGGCAGAGTCCAGTATATGCCAGGAGAGGCAAGGGAAATTAAAAGTTCCTAAAAGTCATAGAATTATGGAAGGGGGTGATGAGGATGACGAGCCAGCCATTGTTTTGTAAGCTGGTCCAGAGGAGACCGACATTACCCTTCCTATTCAACCTGCTCAGAATCATGTGGCACAGGTAACACCCCAAGTGGTGGGTCTCATGCTTTTACGGCCCCTTCTGAGTCCTGCATCTACCCCTACCTTAAACGTATGCACTGCAGAGAGGCAATCAACAACATACCAACCTACCTTCAATTCCTCTTAGGACATTGGAACTGGCACCCTCAAAAAGTTCTCCTACCCACTTTGGGAGTTTTTTACGGTGAGCAAGCAGAAGGATAACATTGCAATATTCTCCATTTACCAAGCGAGTGTTCGTCAAGGTAAACCTGTTTCACACTATGGGACTGGATGCCAAACGATCTATATGAAAAAAACATCATGCAATCCAGTGGGAGGAGCACCTTAAAAACAATTTCTGCAAGTGGTGGTGGTGAAGGCGCAGAGAGTGGGGAATCAACAGCTCCAATCATGATGTGAGGTGATGAGGAAGAAGAGGGTGACATCTTTACAGAAAGCAGCCCTGTCCCCAGCAGTGCCCCAGTCTCACCCGCCTCAGCAACGTCAAAATGGCACAAGAGTCAGATGGAGACACCACAACATACAGTGACTGTTCCAAGATGCACATTGAGGCCCATATTTTAGCGCCGCATTCGCGTCATTTTTTGACACAAAAGCGGTGCAAACTTGCAAAATACAATTGTATTTTGTAAGTTTGTGCCATTTTTGCGTCAAAAAGTGGCACAAATGTGGTGCTAAAAAAAGTATAAGTATGGGCCTGAGTCTACCACCTCCTTCTTCTGAGAAGTTTCATGCATCAGTGGCCCCAGAAAATAAAAAAATCCAGTCTACTATTACAGGATTGTTTAGGCAGAAGCGGCCCTATGACCGCAACCACTCAATTGCACATTTGTAGAATGGGAAGCCGGCTAAAATTTTAGCGTTGGAATTCCTCCCTTTTCCTTTTGTGGCAAGAGTGGGATTTTTAGAATTTGCCCAAAATTGAATGTTTCCAGTTGGACATATTTTGCCGATGTTGCTGTTCCTGCTCTCTAGTACGATGTGCTGCAATTGGTTGGACAAGCTTTGCAGCAAAGTGCTGTTCATACTATTCACCTGCCGACAGACATGTGGACCAGTTATCAAGCACCTGATTACATGTTACCACTGCACACTGGTTCTCTTTTTTGTGGTTAAGGTAACAGCTATCTACAGGTATTGGCCCTGGAGAAAGTTTTAAGAGCGTTCGGTGGCATTCAACATTAGCCATTTTCACCATGGAGAAATCCCATACAGCTGCAAATATCTTGGAAGACTTCAACAGTGAGGTGTTTGAATGGCAGTGACATAGAGTTCTAAGAATTGGATGTGTTGCGACGGTCAATGGCAGTAATATATTCAAGGGCATGGCAGATGGTGGCTATTTTAGGGTCTTTTGTTTGGCGCATTGCATCAACTCGGTTGTGCAGGACTTTCTTGAGAAACAAGACATAGTCAGCAACATACTGACCACCTGCAGAAGAACCTGCACTCATTTCATCCATTTGTTTAGAGCCCGGAAGCAGTTTAGGATTATTCAGCATGCTAACAGAGTGCCAGTAAAAGCCTTCATACAGTAGGAGCAAACATGTTTTAACTCGACCTATTACCCTTCCCAATCCGGTTTCAGATGCAACCACAGCACAGACACTGCACTCCTCGCCGCCACAGATGACATCAGACAACAAATGGACAACGGCGAAACCTCAGCCCTCATCCTCCTAGACCTCTCCACTGCCTTCAACACGGTCTGCCAATGCACCCTACTAAATCGCCTCCACGAAGCCGGTATCCAAGACAAAGCCCTCAACTGGATCTCCTCTTTTCTCTCCGACAGAACCCAGAGAGTCCGACTCTCACCCTTCCGCTCCGAAGCCACCAACCTCATCTGCGGCGTCCCCCAAGGCTCCTCACTAAGCCCAACGCTGTTCAACATCTACATGGCCCCCCTCGCACAACTGGCCCGCCAGCACAACCTCAGCATCGTCTCCTAAGCCGACGACACCCAGCTCGTCCTCTCCCTGACCAAAGATCCTCTCACCGCCAAAGCCAACCTCCACGAGGGACTGAAATCCATCGCCGAATGGATGAGCAACAGCCTCCTGAAACTTAACTCCGACAAGACGGAAGTCCTCATCCTCGGTCGCACCCCCTCGGCCTGGAATGACTCTTGGTGGCCCACCGCCCTGGGCCCCCCACCCACCCCAGCCAGCCACGCACGAAACCTCGGCTTCATCCTCGACTCCGCTCTCACCATGTCCAAACAGGTCAACGCTTTCTCCTCTTCCTGTATTAACACCCTCTGCATGCTCCGCAGGATCTTCAAGTGGATTCCAACAGGAACCAGAAAGATGGTGACCCAAGCCCTCGTCAGTAGCAGACTCGACTACGGCAACGCACTCTACACAGGCATCCCAACAAAAGACATCAAACGACTTCAACGCATCCAGAACGCATCCGCCCGCCTGATCCTCAACATACCCCGCCAATGTCACATCTCCCACCACCTGAAGGACCTCCACTGGCTCCTGACGGACAAGAGGATCACCGTTAAACTCCTCACCCACGCACACAAGGCACTACACAACACCGGACCCTGCTACCTGAACACCAGACTCAACTTCTACGTTCCCTCACGCCAACTACGCTCTGCCAACCTTGCCCTCGCCATCGTCCCCCGAATCCAGCGCAAGACCTCTGGCGGCAGATCCTTCTCCTACCTCGCCGCCAAGACCTGGAACTCACTCCCGACCTCACTACGCCAGACCCAGGACCTCCTCAGCTTCAGGAGACTCCTCAAGACATGGCTCTTCGAACGATAGCAGCTACCCCTACCTCCCCCCCAAGCGCCTCGAAACCCTAACGGGTACATAGCACGCTTTATAAATTTAATGATTGATTGATTGATTGACACATGTTACAGCATCTGTTTGAACAGTACAGACAGACTGGTAACTATGGGCCTGATTTACATCTTGGTGGAAGGGAATACTCATTACAAATGTGGCGGATATCCCATCCACAATATTACGATCCCATTATATCCTATGGGGATCATGATATGGCGGACAGGATATCCGTCACATTGTGACGTAGTATTCCATCCACCAAGATCTAAATCAAGCCCTATGTCATTCAAAGTGGAGGGGTTACAATTGTGAAAAACATGACGATGGATGCGGACAAATGGGACCTAGTCAAATACCTGACATAGATACTACTTCTTTTTGACGTTTCTTTACATGGGAAGTCAGCATTGAGGACAGTGTGATGGGCCAAGCTATCCCATTGTTGCATCTGCTAGAGGACCAGGTAAAAAAGGTGTTGGAAGGGCTCACACTCACAGGCGTGAATGAAAACACTGAAGAGTATGCCATGGTTGAAAGCTTAATGCATTGCTTGGCTATTAATACAAGGCTGCAAAAATACATCATGTTGTACAAAGAGTAGTGCTACACTATTTGATCCACAGTTCAAATAAATTCTGGCCACTTTAAGTGTTTCAAAATACCAGAGGTGGGTTGTTCAGCAAGCTGGAGACCGGGAAGAAGAATAGCTGGAAATGACTAGAGTCTCACTCCTGGGCAGATGTTCTAGGGTGCTACCTTCAACTTCCAGAGAAGACGGTCTTGTGTCTCACAGCAGCCAACACTAGCAACAAGAACATCAGCAACAACTGCAACTACAGGAACAGAAGAACTGGTTACAACCTCTGCATTGGCTTGGTTTCAAGTGGCAGGTATTAAGTCCAGTGTATAGGTGAAGGCAAGTTGCAGCATCAATGACCATTGAGATGATGTTCCAGGAGTATCTGGATGACCCAAAAGAGGTCTATGTGGATCAAAACCGATTGGTATATTGGTATGCAAAGATGCGCCAAAGGCCAGTGTTCAGGACGTTGGCAATAAAGGATCTGGCTTGTCCGATACCCAGGTGGTGTCTGCTGATTGTGTGTTCAGTGCAGCTGGAGCAATTGTCACAGTGAGATGGACCATTCTCTAACATCAAAACTTGGAGAGATAGACCATGATCTAAATGAACCAACATTTCATACCACACAATTACACTGTTCCTTTAACAGCACAGGAGGAGGAGGATGACTGGCCAGACTCAAATGTGTTAGCTGACCAAGGGCCACATGTACGAAATCCAAAATTTGTGAGTCTGTAATTGCGAATCCATGTGAATCGCAATTATTGAATCGCAATTTAGAATGTATGTAGACAGGGACCATCTAGTTTGCGATTCGGTACGCAATCGCATCGTAATTTGCATAATCGCTAATTGTGATTACCTAAATTGCGAATGGCTGGGTCCCAAATTACAAAATGCAACCCTGAGTCGCAATTTGTGACTGCAATTTGCAAATAGCGAATCTGATCCAAAAATAGTGATAATAAACTTACTGGTGATGGGTAATGAACCAGGAAGTGCCTCCCATGAGTGTCGGAGGAGTCTAGCCAGCACATACAGCAGAGGCTCACCGAGCAGAGAGGAGCAACTGCAGCCATGGACAGCCAAACTAAGAACACAAACCCAGCAAGGAGGAAGACAAAGTTTTCAGAAAAAAGAGTTAGAAGGAGCTGTCTGCATCATGATTTGTTGTGTGGCAGGGCAAAAATAATTGTACCTGACTCCCAGAAAAAAAATATAGCTGGAAATACAGTCATAAATAAATGCCACCGCTTAATTGACGAAGTACGCAAGAGGTGGTATGACCTCTGGTCAACGGCCAAAGAAAAGGTTGTGGAGTGGATGAAGGAGTCACATTGAACAGGTGGAAGACCATCCACACTACCACCACCCGCAGCAATAGAAAGCATGGTAGAGACCACACTGGGCCGGAGCCTGTCATGGGAATTGGGGACCTGTATAGTTCAGCACCAGGGACATCCAAAAGTAATTACCATAGATCACCTTTTCACACATCTCAGGGTGCAATGCATACAAACAGATAAAAAAAGCATGCATCCATCAGAAAGTTCCATGCCTTCAAGTCCAGTGCGAGTATAGTGCATTGTCGGTAATGGAGTCCAGTAGTCAACATAGGGATGAAATGTTATTGCAATGAGCTAATCATCATGTAGAGATGAACAATGTATTCCCTGTGTCCCACAGATCTCCCTCAAGTATCCATTGATGACCCCAGTGAGGAGGGAGGTGATGCCAACATGGCAGTAGAGGAGGCAGTCCACAGTGATGCAGAAACGTGCAACCCACCAACCTACAGAGGCCACAGAAAAGGACAAAGAGGATGTAATCCTGCCTCCTAGTCCACATACACAGATAAGTGAGTGTCACCCACAGTGAATTTCAAGGCATGGGTACAGAATTCATTGTCAGGTGCATGATGCAGGTGAGGAGGAAGGCAACACTCAACTGTTCCTGGGTCTCGATGCATCCCTTCTCAACAATCAAGACCTGCAAACAAACAGTTGTGCATGGTGAACAGAAATCTACATCACATGCAGCAGAAATTAACACAGGGATTTTGGAGTCTGGGGACAGATTCGGCCACCAGGAATAGCAACATGGTCAGCCACACCACTGACATCAATGACCTATGTAGGGAAATGGTGGCAGACTGTGCCCATGTAAGGTGCCATGAGCAACGCTGCTCCACCGGAGTCAGTTCATTAGCCGTTTGGCCACAACAACAACATGCATGTTGCAAGGCACAGTCACATTCCAGGTGCAATTGGGACATTTTGCTGGAGATGTGGCCAATGGACTAGGCCACATTACTGCAGCTGTTGACCTACTACAGACCTTCCAGGCAGAAAGAGGCAATGGAGACACCCCTCAGGACAGTGAGGAGATTTCCAGTGTAAGCAGCATTTCAGCTTCTGATGCCCACATCCTGCAGTGTGGCAGTGTCCGCCAGACATCTGTGGATCAACCAGGCACAGGACATGGTGGTCATAGCTGTAGGAGGGTGTGCAATGTGATCCCTCCACCGTCTACCCTCCGTGGCTATGCTACCATCCCCAGGCTGTCTTAGTGGTGGCTCCTGCTCCTTATCCTCCAAATCGGTGTCATTTATGTTGAGATGCAGCCCACACCTGGTTGCTATGTTATGTAAGATGGCACATGTACCCACAGTTTTGCATGCAATCTCAGAGGCATATTGAAGTGTACCTCCACTTTTTTGCAGACATCGAAAATGTGATTTTAGCATGCCAAAGGTCCTTTCGATGATGGCTCTGGTGCCCCACTTTGCTATGTTGTAGCGCCCCTCATTCTGAATTGCGGGGTATAGGTATGGGGTAAGTATACATGGCCTGTGTACCAAAAATGCGATTGTGAGCATGAAATTACCTGGTTACGCACTGACACATATCTGCAATTTGGGTTTACAACCACACATCACTTTGTAAATATCCATCATTGAACTCCCCACGTTCTAGGTGTTGGTGTATTCCACTGTGTCTGAAGATATACGTGTCATGTGTGCTCCCTGGGTATTTTGCCACTATATCTGTGATGACATTGTGGGCATCACATACCACCTGGATGTTCAATGAATGCATACTTTTTCTATTGTGGAACATTCAAGATGTGCAGGAGAACAGATGTGTACATTTGTCCCATCAACACACCTTATTGCATGGGGGAAATTGGCTATCCTATAAAAGTTCAGTTTGGTGTTGTGTATTTCCTCCACATTCCTGAGAAGGTAAATGTAATTGAGCATGTGTGAGCGTATGTTAACTAAGAACCTTCTGAGGAAACATGACATGGCACTTTGGGACACCCCACCAGTGACAGCAATCACCCCTGGTAGCTACCTGAGGCCAAAAGGTGCAGTGAGCACAGCACTTGCACGTGTGGGGCCTGGAGCAGCTGCGCAGAGTATGACTTTCTAACTGAGGTTTATGCAGTTCTATCAGCTCTAAGATTACTGTGCTGCTCAGCCTATATTTCTCATATATTTCCTTGTCTGTCTGTTGAAATATAGTCTGCCTGGTTCTGTATAACCTTTCCTGTTTCTGCCTCCTCCTCTGCTGTGCAGCCTGGAATCACCTCCTCAATGTAATCGCATAGAATGCAGCCATTTTGGGTAACCCATATGCCTTCTGGGTCTGCTTTAGTAGTTTGTGTCTACTTGCCACCTGTCTGGAATCAGTGCTAATCTGTATGTGCAAAATGGCCTATTTGCGCCTCGTCGCTAATTACAACGTCCTCGAGCATATGGTTTGCAAGTCACAAATTGTGATTTCCTAGTTGCAACTTGCAAAATCCAATCACAAAATTTTGCGATTCTGTAATTGGTTGCATCGCTATTTGAGATTCGGAAATGGCGTTTGTGCATACCACTTTCCCATTTCCACAGTCGCAAATAGCGATGCTACCAATTCCCAAGTTGCAAAACGTACATACATGTGGCCACAACTTCCGGGCAAACCACCTGAGTTTGAGGGTGAACTGTACTACCCTGACTATGTCACCAGAAAACGTTTTTGATTATTTATCGTTAAATTTCTTTCTCTACCAAAAAAAAACCCAAGCATTTGCAATGCAATGAGTCTCGCATTTGCTCGAATTGTTAGCGTTGTAAATTCCTAACTGGACTTTTTTGCAACATAATTTGAAAATTAAAACTAAAACAGTTGACATAAGTGAGCCAATTAAAAAGCGCCACAGCTGCCATGAGCATGAGCCCAAAGGAGAGACATAAAAGGAAAAAGAAGTTTGTTTGCAGTCAAACCTATCGGCAAACATGTAATTATCCATGCACAGGGTCAGTGTCCACGGCGGTAACAAAACCGCCCCAAGGAGGGACAAACATAAAGCATTTACCAATGATAACAAAGGATTTTTGAAAGGCAAGCTGTTAGAAATGGGGTCTTTCGATGGCAGACAGGTTATCCCTGTCCAAGAAAGGACCCTCACTCTAGTCAGGGTAAATGAGAATCACCCTCAGTTAACCCCGCTCATCCCTTTGGTAGCTTGGCACAAGCAGGCAGGCTTAACTTCAGAGTCTGGGTGTAAAGTATGTGTACCAACACACACAGTAACTTAGTGAAAACACTACAAAATGACACAACACAGGTTTAGAAAAATAGGAATATTTATCTAAACAAAACTAGACCAAAATGACAAAATTCCAACATACACAAGTCAAGTTATTAATTTTAAAAGCAAAAGAGTCGTAAATCCTTTTGTAAACAGGGTACATAACATGCACGGGTGAGTCTGCGTCAAAAAAGGTAAGCAGTGCATCGATTTCTCACCCGCAAGCGAGACCGTGCGTCGTTTCTCCTTCTCCGGTCGGGTCAGCGTGCATCGGTATTCCTCTCCACAGGAGAGCGATGCTTCGATCCAGACAGCACTCGGGTCCGGGCAGGAGTTGCATTGTTTTTCTGCGCCCAGCAAGATTTGCGTCAAAAATCCGGCCATATGGCGTTAGCAAAACCGCGCTGTGTGGGTTGCGATGCTACCAGTCTCCGTTAGTGATGCGGCGCATCGTTTCTCCAGCCACGTGCGTCGATCTTCCAGCCACACTGCAGGGGGTGAGTTAATTTTAGCTGCAGAGCTGGCGGGGTGTCGTTTCTTCAGCCGCGTCTTGAAGGTTGCATCAGAAATTTCCCAGCACGGCGGTCTGTGTGTGGAGTTTCAATCTTGGTCTGCCAGCTTCACCTGTCAAGGCCCCAGGAGCTGGATAGGGCACCAATTGGCAGTGTAGGAGTCTCAGCAGAAAGTCCAGGTGCTGGCAGGGGAAGTCTTTGATGGCCCTGAGACTTCAACAGCAGGAGGCAAACTCAGGACAAGCCCTTGGAGATTTCTTCACATGCAGGAATGCACAACAAAGTCCAGTCTTTGTCCCCTTGTAACAGGCAGAAGCAGCAACTGCAGGATAGCTCCACAAAGCACAGTCACAGGCAGGGTAGCACTTCTCCTCAGCTCTCCAGGAAGAGGTTCCTCTTGATGTCCAGAAGTGATATAAAGTCTGTGGATTGGGTGCCCTTCTTATACCCATTTTGGCATTTAAAGTAGGCTTACTTCAAAGGTAAGTCTCTCTTGTTTGTGAAATCCTGCCTTGCCCAGGCCAGGCCCCAGACACACACCAGGGGGTTGGAGACTTCATTGTGTGAGGGCAGGCACAGCCCTTTCAGGTGTAAGTGACCACTCCTCAGGATATGCAGGCTACACCCCAGCTCTCTGTGTGTCACTGTCTAGAGAGAGGTGCAAACAGCTCAGAATGGTTTAAGCAAGAAAATGCTCACTTTCTAAAAGTGGCATTTTCAAACACACAATCTTAAAATCAACTTTATTAAAAGATGTATTTTTAAATTGTGAGCTCAGAGACCCCAAACTCCACATGTCTATCCGCTCCCAAAGGGAATCTATGCTTTAATCATATTTAAAGGCAGCCCCCATGTTAACCTATGAGAAGGATAAGCCTGGCCACAGTGAAAACCGAATTTGGCAGCATTTCACTGTTAGGACATATACACATTATTAGTATATGTCCTACCTTAAACATACAATGCACCCTGCCCTTGGGGTTACCTAGGGTCTACCTTAGGGGTGTCTTACATGTAGGAAAAGTGAAGGTTTAGGTCCGGCAAGTGGGTACTCTTGCCAAGTCGAATTGGCAGTTTAAAACTGCACACAGACACTGCAGTGGCAGGTGTGAGCCATGTTAACAGGGCTACTAATGTGGGTGGCACAACCAGTGCTGCAGGCCCACTAGTAGCATTTGATTTACAGGCCCTCTGCACCTCTAGTGCACTGTACTAGGGACTTACCAGTAAATCAAATATGCCAATCATGGATAACCCAGGGGTAAAGTGCCCACAGTAACACAAACAGCAAAAACAGAGTACAGCACACATCAACAACCTAGGAAACAGAGGCAAAAAGTTAGGGTAAACCATGCCAAGGATGCCAAGCCTAACACAGGCCTGTGAACGAGTGACAATGATGGGTGTGCAGTAGGTGTGGTTAAAAGCCCACAGATTATAACAGGAGAAAGAGCTTGCCTTTGCCCTAATTAATAAGTTAGACATGTCCAGTGCTAGCCTCATCACATCTTTTTTCCCAAAGCAATGATAAAGCCAATAGGTCTCACCTTTGCAAGACCTATTGGCTTTGTCAATCTTTTTTGCATGTTGTACACCTACGCGGCTGCTGTACAGCATGGTTCAAAATAAAATTAAATTAAAAAGCGTTATGATGGAGCAAGATTTGAACGCGCCATAGCACTTTTTTTAAACTTTCAGCCATGTTGCATAGCAGCCACACTGCTGTACATGCCTAAGAAATAGCATGGACAAAGCCAATAGATCTTGCATAAGTACTACCTATTGACTTTGCTATCGCTTGTGGTTTTCAGGCAAGGGTTGATTAATTGATTTTCCCAGGATCGCAGGAGGCTAATAGTGCTGGGTATGAACTTTATTCAGCAGTTTCAAAGTCACCTGTTAGACCATGGCATGGTATAAATATACGTACAATATATATATATGTGTATATATATATATATATATGTATTGGAAAGCTGTGTTAAAGTATCCATTTAGTTACATATATATATATATATATATATATATATATATATATATATATATATATATATATATATGTAAAAAATGGATACTTTAACACAGCTTTCCAATTAAGTCAGAGAGGGGATTTGAATAAAATCTCAATAATCAATGAGAAAGGAGAAGCAAGAGCCGATCCAGAAATAAAACCCAAATTGGATACAGTTACGTGCTTCATTTGCCAAATGATCCTTCCTCACCTGTTGTTATATATTGCTGCTTTCTACTTGGTAGTGGATCCTATCCTATCTTATCCACCATTCCATAGACTATCAGGGTGATTTAATTTGCTAACGTCATCTTAGAAAACCCATTAAAATACAACCAAATTATAATAATTATATAATCCGGTACATTGATAAAACACTTGTTGCCACAACAGGAGGACTAAGAAGTGACACTGAACTATGGGTATGTGAATTTAGTCATAGGTCGCATGACAGAAAAGGCTGCACCACAATATGTTCCCTGCTCAAGGCGTAATGTTGGCTCCTTTAACTCTGCACATTTTAAATGGTGCCTCACACAGGCTTTTGTGAGGACCAGTGGCACCCAGGAAGAGGATTTTTATAGGCCTACGTCAAACATGCTGGCTCGTGCTGTTCTTTCTGAGACAATGAATGAGCCAGAGTGTTTTGTTCTTGAAGCCCATAAGGCTGCATCAGCTGCTGCAACAAAACAAGTATTGTCAAAGAGGAACGAGTTAGAGCTATTAGCATTGTAAATTCCTAACTGGACTTTTCTTACCACATAAATTGAAAATGGAAAGTAAAAGAGTTGACATAAGTGAGCTGATTCAAAACGCTATGGTCGCCATAGGCATGAGCGCGAAGGAGAGACACAAAAGGAAAAAGAAGTTTGCTTGTAGTCAAACGATCGACAAAAGTGCAATTATCCATGTAACTCGGTCAACGGCCAAGGCGGTAACAAAACTGCCCCAAAGAGGAACAAACATAAAGCATCTACCAATGATGACAATGGAGTTTTGAAAGGCAAGCCTCTGAACGAGTGATAGTGATGGGCGTGGTTAAAAGCCCACAGATAGATTACAACAGGCCAGAGCGCCTGCGTGCTCGACCTAAAAAGGATATAGCTAGTGGAACATTGTATTTGTTTCTGACCTATGCTGCCCACCATTTTTTAGGACAGAAAGGGCCACAGACACTTGTGCGGCCCTTTCTGTAATATAGATAGAGCTGGTGCACAAATACTGCCAGTGCTATCACCAGAGGGTGTTCCCTCATTTGCACAGGGATGTGGCCCCATGTCAGTACGCCTCCTTATAGGACCCCTCTGGAGTGGGGAAAGGGGTCCTAGGACCTCCCAGACATCTCCTGACAGGCGGGTGCAGCCACTCACGGCTCCCTCCTGCAAGGGGATCTCTAACCCCCCCTTAAAAGTTCAGGCAAGTTGCCGACTGTACAGTGAAACATGGAGCGGCTTTTAAAGTAGTCGCTCTGTTTTTCACTTGAATATGCTGTCCCCAGGGCAGCACAAGTAAGCAGCTGCACAGGGGGCAGCACATTCAATATAATATGGTTCACCCTCCTTGTTTGCACTGGGTGCACCTTGTGAAAAGTACGCCTGATGCAAACAAGGAAAATACACTGTATTCCATAATATGGCTGCTGGTATTCTTTTCTTTGTTGTGTCATGGTGGTAGTAGTTTGGTCTATATAGAACCCATTAACTGTGTTTTTCTTTCAATTTAGTTGTCTTTGATGGATAATCCTTTTGATTAATCCTACAGTTGGTGCATACTACGTGGAAGTAGGACCTCCCTTTGTTGTGATGCCTTCCCTGTTAGAGTTCTAGCTTGCTACTGCTGAGACAACCATTAAGAACGTACCTTGGGAAACCATGCTGTGAGTTTTGAAAGATAGAGAGAGGTAGCAGCCATCACTTTATCCATTTAGGTAAGAGAAGAAATATGGAGTGAAGTGAACTAGTTCAGTTAGTATGTAACTAACTTCTGTTGCAGATTTGACTTTCCTTCCTTGATTGCCTAGGTTTTTGTAGTAGGCAATACAGGCAATGGCAGCATACCCTACACCCCATAATGGTGAGTAATATAGTTCCAGAGGGTAGTATGATGTCTGTATAACTAAACGAACTGGTATGGCTATTGTTTTCCTTTTTGATAGTCAGAACATGCTTGCATACACTTTGATAAGCAAACAGGTTAAAAAATAGGCTGTGCAAAAATGCATCAGAGCAAAGTAAAAGTAAAACACAATAAATACAATAAAGTAGATTATTTGTTTCTGTTTATGTAATAGTAAAAAACCCACTCTCTCCACTCACAAAAGACCCACCCCTCTCCCCAAACAAATTACCCAGTCCCCAACCAATGTCCGACTCATAAATGTCCAAAGTAACTCAACTCACTTCCCAATTCCCACCCTCTCCACCCACAACAAATGTCCCTCCCATCAAAACAAAAATAACAAAAAATCTAAAAGAGAGCGTTCTCCACGTAGGTCTCAAGATCGTCAAGACTTCCCTCTATGTGTACCACCCCTTTGTCCAGGAGCTTCAGATGTTGCAGGGCGAGGCTCTGGACAATGCGGTTTGAGCGGGGGGAAGCAGTGGGTTCATCATGGACAGGCGGCTGCCAGTTGTCAACGGCTGTAGAAATTTTGTTGTTGCTGGGAGGCTGGAGGAGCTGGCAGCTGACTGGAGGAACTGGGACCCGGGTAAAGGCAGCTGTCTCATCCTCCTGCAGAGCCACCAGTGGCTGATACTCTAAACAGATGCGCTCCAATTTCTGCTGCCGCATCCGGGCTGTTTTCTCCTGACACGCAGGTGGAACAGCAAGAGTAGCTACATATATAAAAAAAATAATAACAAAGACAAATTGTAAACAGTACTCTGTGCAGACACTTGTTTAAAATTATAGTGGTACAGTAGCAGTACATTGCTGGTCCCCTAGGGCAATTGGAATTTGATGTGACTGTCACTTGACCGTCAGACTCACGGTGTCGGTTGGACCGCCGCCAGTGCATTGGTCCAAGCACCATATAATGACCACCGTGGTTATCAAGCTGTCGGACTGCCACCACCACCAGGATCAGAGATCCCAGTGGTCTGGCAGTTGCGGCGGTCCTAATCCACCAGCGAAGCACTGCAAACAGCGCTGCCCTGGGGATTACGACCTCACTCTCCACTAGCGATCTCTTGGCAGTAGCACCACCATGAAAAGGATGGCAGAGAACCAGTGCAGAGGTCCCCCTGGCCAGCACTATAGCACCATAGAAATGTTTACTGTCTTTGCAGACAGTGAACATTGCAACGGTGCTGGTGCACCCTGTGCTCTACAGCATTGCCGCCAAACTCAATTACGAGCCAGAGACAATGCTGTTGGGTGTTCCCCGCTAGCCCAGGGGGTGGAAACTCTTCATGGGCCCAGCAGGAAGGTAGCCACTATGGTGGCAACCTCCCCTTCGGAAGTTCGGCAGACGGCCACCGAACTCGTAATAAGGCTCTTTGTGTAGAAATTAAAATCAATTTCATCTATGTGATGAATAAGGCATTACGCACTATGGAGGGCAACTATTGTGTTAAATTAATGGAGGCATGCTAGCTAGCATGTCGAGTACCTTGCTACTGTGTGTAGTCTGCTGCTCGGACAGCTGTAGTGGACAATTATTATCTTACTTTAATTCCAATGGCCTTGCTCTTCTCCAATTGCCTTTTGCTTCTACCCTCACTCCAAAGAGGCAGATGAATAATAATGATAGTACATCATATACGCCACGTAAATAAAATGCGGATAACCGGTGACTCTGCCATAAGTAGACGGTAGGAAAAACAATGCACAACAGTCTAGTCAAAGGAACAGAATATATAGAATGTATTTGGCGGACGCATGTGTCACAGAGCATTCCATCTGCAAAACTCGAAATCAGGAACTTAGTCACCCTTTTCTCCCTGGCCTGGCTCTCCACCACAAATTATTTTCAAAAATACATTCACTTGGCAGTAAGGAAAGGAAACTTAACTTACTGTACTGCAGTTCAGGGTACGTTAGAGGGATTAGGCTGCGCATGTAGAGGTTTTGCTATAGAGCAGTGGGGTGTCACTTATCATCATCATGTGCCTAGGCTTTGGCTTAGTCAGTCACTGTAGTTGACAAATGTAAAAAGGGAAAAATTTAACAGGCATGAATCCGTTATGGAAGCCATGAAATATATGAATCACTTGTCCAGAAAAATGTGGCTCACGCCAAGAACGGATTTCTAATTTATTTTGGTAGGCTGGGACAGCACTTTGAAAAGAAAAAAGGAGTGAAGTACTAAGAGGTGTTCGAGTGGGCACTAGGAGGAAAAGGAAACACCTTATTTTCTGTTTGTAATGCATTGAAGATGTTGTAAATGAAGCATTAACTGAGGCAGATGCACATTGCACAGACAGCAATGTTGTACTGCCAAATTGAACCATACTGCAGTTAGGTCATTGGTGACTAAGTCCCTCCTTATGACCCTGGCGGTCGGTGTTAAAGCGGCGTTAATACCACCAACAGACCGGCAGTAAAAAAAAAAAGGGATTATGACCACGGCGGTAACCGCCAACACAGACAGCCACTTTAACACACCGACCACCAGGGGGGTAATGGCCGCTGGGCTGGAGACTTCGGTCTCCAGCCAGGCGGCCGTTACATTCCCACCCTCGGGATTATGACCCGGCCTACCGCCATGGATTTCGTGGCAATCTTACTGCCACGAAACCCATGGCGGTAAGCACTATCAGTGCCAGGGAATTCCTTCCCTGGCACTGACAGGGGTCTCCTGCACCCACTCCCAATCCCCAAACTCCTCCCCCACCCTCCCCCTCCCTCTCCTGCCCCTGCACATTTACACAACCATATGCGCACACATATACATACATGCACACACGCATACCCACATCCACCCACGCATGCACACATACATACCCACACACCGCAACACACAACAACATACTTTGTCACACACACGCGTTCACAACACACAACATACACGGACACTCACATTCAGTCATTCACGCACTCATTCAACATGACTCACACCTTCATGCGCGCATACCAAAACATGCACACACAGCCCCCACACACACACAGCACCCCCCCCCCACACACACAACACCCCCACCCCCTCTCCTGTTGGAGAACCCAACTTACCTGCTTGCAGGGGGTCCTCCGGCTGGAGACGGGACGCAGCGCTGCTGTCAGCAGCAGCGTCCGACAGCAAAACACCGCCAGGCCATATCATTGCTCATGATACTGTCGGCGGTGTTTTGCTGCCGTGGTGGTGCTGCTGACAGCAGCGCCACCTTACTGCCGTCTGCCACCATGACCGTCGGCGGTATTCCGCCAGCCTTCTAGGAGAATACCGTCGATGGTCATAATACGCGTGGACAGCTGGTAGCCACGGCGCCAGTAAGTTGGCGCCAGTCGCCGTGGCGGTAGGCGGCAGTTACCACCAATGTCATAATGAGGGCCTAAATGTCATGGGCAGGGAGGTGATGAATGACAATGGGTAGGAGGATACATATCTGCCTTGCTTAACAAATACAGTGAGTTAAGTGAGTAGACAGACAATTAAAATACCCCCCACTTTGAACCAAAGGTTTGATAACCAAGCAAAGTAGGTAAACATGTCCCACTCAAGGAGAGCTCCCTTGTTTCTTAATCAGTTATGCATTCATCCATTCATTGTTCCATTTACCCTTTGATGCCTACCATTTAAGCTTTACATTCTCTAATCCAGTCTTAAACCATTCCAATCCATCCTTCCATATATCCACCCATTCATCCATGTATTCATCTATCCACCATTTCAATCATTGTTTCACACATCCATCCATTTACCTACACAAAGTTTTACCCAACCTTTAACCCACCTAAGCATTATTTTACTCACTCACCCTTCACCTACCCAGGCATTCTATCACCCATCCACCCTTTCATCTATCCTTTCACCCACCCATGCATCTCCCATCACCCATCTACGCATCCTTTCACCCACCGACACATCCTTTCCCTCATATCATCTCATATCATTTCATCCATGCTTTCTTTTAACTGTCCATCCGTCTTTCTCTTTTCCATCATCCCAACATTTTTAGCTTTAATTTTTAGCTTTTGTCTGCTGAGTTGCAGATAGAAGAAGCCATTGGGAACTGAACCCCCTCTGTAGCTGTTAAAGTAGGGGGTTCACGATGCCCATGCAGTGAGAATACTAGTTATTGTCAATCAGTAAGCATTGTGACTTACCAATGCCTGTCCCTACTGCCACTGGTTTTCCCCCTCCTACTGCAGCTGCATCTGGTGCACTGGCACTTCTGTTAACTCCTGCACTTGTGGTTTGTGTGGCTCGAAAAAAACATTACACATTTTTGATGCCAGATACACCTCCCCTTATTATTTTATCATTCACTTTGGGAATTTGGCTGATTAACAATCTTAGAAAAGCCAGGTAGTCAAGCCAACCAAAAACATTTTGTAATGGAGGTTCAGAGCTATGATAATTCTGAGTTACTGAAGCACAATGATGAGACGGAATATTTGGTCAAAGAAGGACATTTGGTGAGGTCTAGGTTGTCAAATGAAACAGGACCATCCTCATACTACTTTCCAGCCATGCTGCACTGTCATCGAAACTGCTGGTATGGTGTACTACTGTATAAATGAATGATAATACACACAATACAACACTTAAGGTGGCGGTCCACCATGACCATGTCCACTGTATCTTTTTACTGTTTGAGCATGAACAAGAAAAAGAAAGCCTGCTCAAGAAACATGTGTAGAAAAGCTTACTTGGGCTTGCAATCTTCACAATAAAGTATCTGTCCTAAAATCAATTCTCTAGGTGATACAGTACCAGTCCAAAAGCTTACAAACAAAGTGGAAGGAAGCTAAAGACTAGTATAGACATGAGGAAGTCAGTGACCGAAACATGAAATATAGAAAAAACTAGGATAGTGCAGGCATTACAAGAATTTAACAAACCTTAGATAGAACAAATATGAGTGGAAAAAAAAGGAAGAGGCACAGTAAAAAAAGGAAAAAATATTGCAAATGGGAGAGATAAAAGTTAGGGAAATAATATTAATATTACAGAAGGACTTATGGGCAAAGTAGGTAGCTGTGGTACTGGTGATGGCACCCCCACCTCCCTGGTCCGCTTCAGAACTAGACCTCTTTTTGCCCTTGGATGCTCAGGTAAGATAGAAAAAAGAATAGATTAGAGGTAAAGTTAATCTCACAAAAAATATTTTGACAAGCAAAGGCAAACGCAGGAACTTTTTAAATCAGTTCGCCTATATTACTAGTATCAAGTTGATCTATTCTTCATTTCCAAAACCTAAGCCCTATTCCAAATTTCCTAAACTGCATTTGGAACTACTAATGCATTGCAAAGAATGATCTTTGCTTCTTATCTCTTTGATGGGCCAAATCAGTCTCCCTTTTTAATGCATAGATGCATACTACAAATTATTGGGAGATTGTGATTGGGGCTCTATGAGCTAGATAGAGAAAGACACGGAGAATGCTAACTCACTGATATTACTTACTACTAATACCACTATCTTAGTGGCAAGACATAAGAGTCTGCATGGTCTCTTAAATAATCAGCCCAAGCGAGCTCCGATTAGGTAGCGCCGAGCAACTGGCTAGCTCAAACTGGATCACAAAATATTTATTGTTATGTGAACTTAATTTAGCTCTGAGTGAGAGCAGCATGCTCTTTTAAAAAAATAGCATTCAGAATACAACAAATAAATAATTACTCACTAAACCCCAACACCAAGACGCCCAGCAAGTCGAGGTAGAGTATGTCCCTTGGCAGTGCGTTAACTGCTGCTGGGTGCGCTGGACCCCAGTGTGCCAACACACCCTCCCCCACTGCAGTCAACGCTCCAGCAGGGCTTAGCCACTCCCAGGCCTGCCGCCTGCTGCCAGCATGGAAAGGAGGTGGTGCTGCACATAAAAACAAGTGTGTCCACCTCCTCCTCAGAAGAAATGGTTCCGGGCTGCATCCCTTGGGGGCACTGGTGACCCCAAGGTGTGCACGTGCGGCTCGTAGCCGCACTGTTGCTGCCATTTCCTGATTAGCGATTGTGGCCCTGCTCTGCCATGGTGGTGGACAGGGAATAAAATAAGGAGAAAAAGGAGGGAATGCGAAGAAGAATGGAAGAAATAAGGAAGCAAAGGGAAACCCAAAAAAGTACAAAAAAGTCCCAAAAAAGAAAAAGAAAACCAAAAATGTAAAATGCCTAAAAGTAAAGAAACACACAATAATAAAATAAATGTAAATGAGGGGTGGATGAGTGGGATGGGGTATTGGACAGATGGTATTAGAATTAGAAAATCAGGCCCAGCACATGAATAGAACAGGAAAGCAGGTAAAACGAAATAGTCACGCCCATGCGGACAGTGTGGTGCCATTTGCACTACTATGATCTAAAAAAGTAGCGTGAACCGGCGTACACAGACAGAAGAGCAGTTCCACCTGCATGCGGAGTTCCGCGTAGTAGCTCTGAGTTTTTTTTGTACTCCGCGGAATCCCACAAGCAGAACTCCACACATTCCACCCAGGCCTAATGAGGAGTTTGTATTGAGCATGTTTGTGTATTGGGAGACAGTGTGGTTCCTGAGGTGTGGTGTGAATTGAGTTCTGTGTGGGATAATGAGAATGAGACTGGATGCTGAGTTCTGGATGGTTTTTAGTCTTCTAGTAAGTTGCTTGTTATTCCCAATGTAGAGAGTGTTCCCATACTCCAATTTTCTGGTGACTAGGGTGTGAGTGACAGTTTTTCTAGTGTTGATTGTAAGTAATTTCAAGATCTTCCTTAGTATCTTCAGGGTGTGGACCCAATGTAGTGTCAGTATTGACTTGTGTGGTCATGTCCAGTTTGCTGTCTATTACTATTCTGTGGTAGCTGAGTGGGTTCTGGGTGCAGGTCTGAGTTTGGTTGGCCACCAGCTGGAGTCCCATGGGTTCCCATTGTGAGGTGTTTCTGCTGAATATCACTACTTCTGCCTTGCAATAGCTGACTTTATCGAGCTAGCAACTTTGGACATGCAGGCAGTGAACTTGTTTCTTGTGTTGTGGGTATTGTCGAGAGGGAGATTATGATTTGCATATTGTCTGCATAGGAGAAGATGTGGATGTTGTGTGTGCTGATGATGTTGGCAAGATGGAACACGTATATGTTGTTGAAGAGGGTGGGGCTTTGCAACGAACCTTGAAGCACTCTGCAAATGACTTTGCGGGCTTCCAAGGAATAAGGTGCCAGGCTTACAACTTGTGTCCGATCAATTAGCAAGGAGCAGAACTAGAAAAGTGAGTCTTTGGGTGCCATTCAGATGCAGGCACCTGATAAGGATGGGTTAGAGACCTTGACAAATGCTGCATAGAGGTCCAGAAGAATGAGCGCTGCCATGTTTCCTCTACAGATGCTGTGGATGAGGTGGTTGAAAGTCCCTTAGCTAGAATGACTTTGAGTCCTTTAGATGTTCCCCGGTTGACTATGGAATTGGTTGAGCTTATGAAAGAAAATATAAATGTTTCCACCTAGATAACTATGAGGAAGATGGGCTTCTACACTTGAGCAACAAAATGATGCTTCATGCTTTGAAGGCACATGAGGGGTTGGCCCAATTGATGAACGAGCACAATATTGATATATTCAAGAGTCCTGCTTTGAAAAGGAGCTTTAGGGTCCATATTGGCAACAACAGATCACTGTTATGAGGAATTCTGAGATAAAGGTACTTATAAGGGAACTGGTTAAAAGTACACATATTTGAAACAAGTTGGACAAGATAATGGACAGGTGGATCAGGAAGGAACAGGAAGGAATGAAGAAGGATAGTACTATGGGCACTAAGAAAGTCTCTGCTTCAGGGAATATTGAGACAGGTGTGTACCCTTTAAGAAAAGTACAAGCTTGAGGTGAACCTGCTCTATTTGAAAATAAATTCCCAGGTTGAGAAGAACTCTGACTCGTGGTAAACTCAGGTTGACCGATTTGTGAAAATTTCAAAGGTTTTGTGGAAAGATTTGAACACATTTTCAACATTGTGGTTCCCAGTGACTTCCGGGTGTCTGTATTGTGGCCAAATTCTGAACCCCCAAGAGTGGCCCAGATTAACACACCCTCTCCTGAAGTGATTTAAAAGCATGATTAGGGCATGACTTTCTTGAAAGGAAATGACTCATAGAAATACATTGACTGGTTGAAGATAAATCAAATGACTCAGAAAGCTAAAGAATCAGTGCATGCTTACCATGAGTAATTATTGTGGGTATTTAGACAATATAGTGGCATTGATAACTCTGAAAGTAAAGATATGAGCATTTCTGTGTGCCAGTTTGTCCTTGGGTTGCACCCAGAGATGAGTTTGCTCATTCAGCAGAATGTGATTTATTCGCAAAGTAAGCCGCTTGATGAGATACTTTGATGTACTAAGTATTGCAGCGATAAGCAGGAGATTAATCAGAAAAGGTTAAAGGGGAAGTTTATGCTCATGCATATGAAGCTTGCCTAGAAGAGATTTCAGAAAATCCCCTACCTGGGAATTGGTGTTGGCGGTGGAATGCTGGAGGTTGGATTTCAAGGCAGGGGTCAGATGATGCAGGGTGGAAATGGTGTTCCATATGAAAGAGGTTGAGGTGTTTCTATTGATCCGAGCATTGGAATAGATGTAGCAAAATGAAAAGGGTCTAATCCATGTAATTATTGTAACAATGTGGGTCACTGGACGAGAGAGGGTCAATCAAATCCAAACCAAATGTCTGGTGATGGTCAAATATAAAGTGTAACCCCAAAGCAGATACAAAAATGTACAGATGTAGAGACCACAGAATCCCAACACGTCACAAGTACCAATTATGCAATTTCCCCGACCCCCAGTTCCACACAGAATATGGAAAACCCCAGGTTCAAGGCAAACTAGGTTCCAAGAGCTAATCCAAATCTGTATATGATTCAAGCCAGTTTTCAACAGCTCTCAATCTTTGATGCTTCCGGAGACGATAGGTCAGATGAATCACAATCACTATCTGAGGTAGAGCAAAGTGGCCCATTCATGAAAAAAGAGATGAATGGCCACCAAGTATCCTTTTTGACAACACTAATGCTACAAGTTGTACTGTTAGAACAGTGGAAGTACCAAACCTCCTCTTCCCTGGCACACAGATCCATGTTATAGGTACTGCAAATATACAGAATATAAATACCAAATCGGAAAAGTCCCAGTTAAGATAGGTTCCTTTGAAGAAGACCATCAATTTGTAGCATGTGATTTTAGACCGTTCAACTTGTTAGGCAACAACTATTGTAGAAGCTAAATTGCACAGTTCACTGTCCACCAGGGGTTCCAAGTTTCAGACCCATGATGAGGATGTGGATGTTCAACTAGTCAAGCAAGTGGCTAATGTTGTGTCATTCCCCCTGATGACTGTAAATGGTTTGCCCCTAGATTTGAAAGACACAGTAAAACCCAAAGGCTGGGATTTTTCAGACAAAGACATTGGGCTCATAAAGATGTATTGCCTGTCCAAAGCAACGTTAAACTTAATGCTAAAGTTTGCAGAAATTATCGTTGGAATTGCCCCAGTGATTGAGTCCATGATGCAGCGAGGGATTTTGAAGGAGATTTTGATGAGTCCATAAAATGTCCCCATTATGGATCTGCAAATAATCTAGCAACAAGTACTGCATAGTGCAGGATCTTAGGAAGATTAATAACATTTTCAGTCGATGGACCACCTATGTTGTCAGGTAGTTTGTTGTCCCCAATGGTTGGCCAGGCATTTCTATTGTCCCACACACATTGGTAGGGATACTGTGTTGCAACTGTTCAGACGGAACTGGTTTAATACCTGGTTCTACTGTTGGTAGAATTGCTCTGTCTGTTTGGATTTCTGTTTTCTCTTGATTTAGACCGTGGAACTCATTTCAATAATGAGGTTTGGAGAATGCTGAGTACACAGCTCTAACACCCAGCAATTGAGCTACCCAGGGAAAGAAGTGGTGACCGAGCACTGAATCATCAACCCAAACTCCTGTGTGCTTGGGGGAGCAGAGAGGGGCGAAGAGAGCATACGGTTGCCCCAGAGCCAAGCAGTGATCCAAAATCAAGAAATAACACGGAGTTGAATTGAGGAAAGTCCTGAGCTTGTGGTAAGTGAGGCAAACGTAACCATGGTGACGGAGTGGAATGCACAAGTCAATCAATCAATCAGTTTTTTCGACGTACCCCGCAACAGCCACATCTCCGCACACCTGAGACACCTGCATTGGCTCCCAGTCAGCAAAAGGATCACCTTCCGTCTTCTCACCCACGCACACAAAGCCCTCCACAACAAGGGACCGGAATACCTCAACAGAAGCCTCAGCTTCTACGTCCCCACCCGCCCCCTCCGCTCCGCTGGCCTCGCACTTGCTGCCGTCCCTCGCACCCGCCGCCCCACGGCGGGTGGGAGATCTTTCTCCTTCCTGGCGGCCAAGACCTGGAACTCCCTCCCCACCAGCCTCAGGACCACCCAGGACCACTCCGCTTTCCGGAGACTCCTAAAGACTTGGCTGTTCGAGCAGCGATAAC
Organism: Pleurodeles waltl; assembly: GCF_031143425.1. Lineage (NCBI taxonomy): Eukaryota > Metazoa > Chordata > Amphibia > Caudata > Salamandridae > Pleurodeles > Pleurodeles waltl. The sequence continues at coordinate 1,035,801,521 of NC_090439.1, forward strand.
CCCCCCTTTCCCCCCTAGCGCCTTGAGACCCGCACGGGTGAGTAGCGCGCTTTATAAATGTTAATGATTTGATTTGATTTGAGTTTTTATAAAGCACAACTACTCACCTGTGAGGGCCTCAAGACACAAATGATGACTAATCCTGGAGAAGAACCGAGCAATGTGACCAGCGCTGGCCACAGAAGAGAATGATGGCCAAGAAATCATTCAAGACTGAGACTAAGCCTACTTTGGAACTCATTCCCCAAACTGTGACAGAGGAGAGTGAGTCGAGTGGACAGCTAAGATGAACAGCCAGTAGTTCAGAGATCTGAAAGACCCAGTGTATTGAGTGAAATATATTTAACAACTGAGTGGAGATACTACACAGAAAGTGAACTTGCTCCAAATTTTTATGATCTGAATGAACAGAGAACAGTGTCCACAGAGCTACCATGAAAAAGGGTTACCACAGTGAAGGATTGGACTTTTCTTTAGGTGGCTGATTTCTACTGCCATAATTGAATGATAACAGTATGTACTTATGAACGGAACTGTGATAAATTCTGAACTTTGTTAAATTCTGAAGATTCCCTTGAGCAAAGTTCCTGTAGATGAATAGGATTGCCATTTTAAAAGAAAATGGAGTAGGGCTAAGGATGACTCATGAAGATAACTGTACAGAAATTAAGCGTTTGAAACAATATAGCTTTGCAGTTTTGCACAAGTAGCATAACAAATCGTAACCGTTTTTGTTGCTTTCATCTGTTCTCCTTTTGAGCTGGTTTTCTAGTGAAGCAATGATTATCCTTTCAAAGAACCAGCATAGGTTTAGTACTGATTTTCATTATTATTTCCATAGTTGCCTTACTGACAGATTTGAGTTCCCCAGCAGATGATAACCCTATGAAAGCAAGCCTCATTGCTATTGCAAGTACCTCACCTCCTGTGAAACGGATTGGATTTGACTTTAAGGTTTTGCATAAGTATGCTTAACAGGGAGATTTATCTTCAATGTGTATTTCAAACTGATGCATGAGTATTTAAACACTGTTATGCCTACACTCACTTACTCACATCAGTAGAAAAATGTCATGACATGCCATCATATTCCCCTTACTTATTTTATCTTGTGCAATATAATTCTTACCTTGCTATATAACCCAGAGCATATTGAGTATTACTTTTCAAATTATGATATGGTCCTGTCAGAAATGCCCATGTACAAACATTTGACATGCCATGCTAATGCAAAGGAGACAGACACTGAGTGACGTTTCTTTAGGTCCAGAGAACAATTTGATGCTTCTCGTCCTCACAGACAGAACATTACTTTTTCTGATGAGCCTGATTGAAAATACATTTATTGATGATATGGAGGACAGAAGAGCAGTTTTTAAGAAAAGGACTGAGACGGGGACAGACATTAGGAAAGGTAAACGGGAAAAGGAAGGGAAGAGACATAAAGATTTGGTAACACAACCCAAGCTGTTTTTAGACATGAATCAGAGGGGGGAGCTAAACCATATGGAGCACGAAGAGTATGTTCTGAATTTCCAAAGAGTTGGATGGAGAGATTAGCATTACAGCTTTGTGGGTCTTGATTATACAGAGCTGATATTTACAGAGAATGATCCCATTTTACCAGGAGCTTATTGGGTTCATAGACCAAATGCTTATGTCATACTGCCTGCCATTTCGGTGAGAAGCTATTACTTAGCTTTAGTGTTTTCTATCAATCAATCAATCATTAGATTTATAAAGCGCGCTATGTACCCGTTAGGGTTTCGAGGTGCTGGGGGGTGGGGGGGGTTGCTGCTATCGTTCGAAGAGCCATGTCTTGAGGAGTCTCCTGAAGGTGAGGAGGTCCTGGGTCTGGCGTAGTGAGGTCGGGAGTGAGTTCCAGGTCTTGGCGGCGAGGTAGGAGAAGGATCTGCCGCCAGAGGTCTTGCGCTGGATTCGGGGGACGATGGCTAGGGCAAGGTTGGCAGAGCGTAGTTGGCGTGAGGGAACATAGAAGTTGAGTCTGGTGTTCAGGTAGGTGGGTCCGGTGTCGTGTAGTGCCTTGTGTGCGTGGGTGAGGAGTTTAAAGGTGATCCTCTTGTCCACGGGGAGCCAGTGGAGGTCCTTCAGGTGGTGGGAGATGTGACATCGGCGGGGTATGTCGAGGATCAGGCGGGCGGATGCGTTCTGGATGCGTTGGAGTTGTTGGATGTCTTTAGTTGGGATGCCTGTGTAGAGTGCGTTGCCGTAGTCGAGTCTGCTACTGACGAGGGCTTGGGTCACCGTCTTTCTGGTTCCTGTTGGAATCCACTTGAAGATTCTGCGGAGCATGCGGAGGGTGTTGAAACAGGAGGAGGAGACTGCGTTGACCTGTTTGGACATGGTGAGAGCAGAGTCGAGGATGAAGCCGAGGTTTCGTGCGTGGCTGGCTGGGGTGGGTGGGGGGCCCAGGGCGGTGGGCCACCAAGAGTCGTTCCAGGCCGAGGGGGAGCGGCCGAGGATGAGGACTTCCGTCTTGTCGGAGTTTAGTTTCAGGCGGCTGTTGCTCATCCACTCGGCAATGGATTTCAGTCCCTCGTGGAGGTTGGCTTTGGTGGTGTGAGGATCTTTGGTCAGGGAGAGGACGAGCTGGGTGTCTTCGGCGTAGGAGAGGATGCTGAGGTCGTGCTGACGGGCCAGTTGTGCGAGGGGGTCCATGTAGACGTTGAACAGCGTTGGGCTTAGCGAGGAGCCTTGGGGGACGCCGCAGATGAGGTTGGTGGCTTTGGAGCGGAAGGGTGAGAGTCGGACTCTCTGGGTTCTGCCAGAGAGAAAAGAGGAGATCCAGGTGAGGGCTTTGTCTTGGATACCGGCTTCGTGGAGGCGATTTAGTAGGGTGCGGTGGCAGACCGTGTCGAAGGCAGCGGAGAGGTCTAGGAGGATGAGGGCTGAAGTTTTGCCGTTGTCCATTTGTTGTCTGATGTCATCTGTGGCGGCGAGGAGTGCAGTCTCTGTGCTGTGGTTGCGTCTGAAACCGGATTGGGAGGGGTCTAGGATGGAGTTGTCTTCGAGGTAGTGGGAGAGCTGTGCGTTGACGATCTTCTCGATGACTTTCGCTGGGAAAGGGAGGAGGGAGGGAAGTTTTTGAGATCGTTGAGGTCAGCCTTAGGTTTCTTGAGGAGGGGTTGGATTTCTGCATGCTTCCAGCTGTCCGGGAAGGTAGCGGTGTTGAAGGAAAGGTTGATGATGTTGCGGAGTTTGGGGGCGATGGTGACGTCGGCTTTGTTGAAGACGTGATGTGGGCAGGGGTCAGAGGGAGATCCTGAGTGGATGGAGTTCATGGTCTTTAGTGTTTCGGCGTCGTATACGTGGGTCCAGGTGGTGAGGCGGTCGGCGTGGGAGGAGTTGTTGGGGGTGGGGTCAGGCGGAGGTGCGGTGTTGAAGCTGTCGTGGATGGCTGCGATTTTCTGGTAGAAGAAGGTGGAGAAATCGTCGCAGAGTTTCTGGGATGGTGGGACGTTGTTGACGTTGGCGTTGGGGTTGGAGAGCTCCTTCACGATGCAGAAGAGTTCCTTGCAGTCGTGTGCGTTGTTGTTAAGGCGTTCTGTGAAGTGGGAGCGTTTCGTGAGTCGGATCAGTTGGTGGTGTGCGCGGTTGGCTTCCTTGAGGGTAGCAAGGTTGTCGGGTGTGCGCTCGAGGATCCATTTTTTCTTGAGTTTCTGGCAGGTGTGTTTGGAGGTGGTCAGTTCATCTGTGAACCAGGCTGGTTTTTTCTTTTCTTGGTTGACTGTGGGTCTCTTGAGTGGTGCTAGGATGTTGGCGCAGTTGAGGATCCATTGTTGGAGGTTGATGGTGGTGGTGTCTGGGTCGGTGGGGTCGGGTGGTGGGTTTTTGTCGGGGGTGCTGGCTAGTTGGTCTTCGGTGACTTTTCCCCAGCGGCAGTGAGGCGGTAGTGGGGTGCGGTGGTGTTCGGTGTTTTTCTTGAAGGTGAAATGGACGCAGTGGTGGTCGGTCCAGTGGAGTTGGAGGTTTGGCTGAATGAGATGTGGTTGCTTGCAGTGAAGAGTGGGTCAAGGATGTGGCCGGCGGTGTGGGTGGGTGTGTTGACCAGTTGACGGAGTCCGAGGTTGGAGAGGTTGGTGGTCAGTGATGCGGTGTTGGCGTCATTGTTGTTCTCCAGGTGGAAGTTGAGGTCTCCCAGGAGGATGTAGTCTGAAGAGGCGAGGGCGTGGGTGCTTGCGAGGTCGGAGATGGTGTCGCTGAAGGGGGCTCTTGGTCCTGGAGGACGGTATATGAGGGTTCCTCTGAGGGTAGTGTTAGGGTCCGTGTGGATCTGGAAGTGGAGGTGTTCGGCTGTCTTGAGGGTGTCGTCCGTGTGGGTGTGGATCTTTAGGGTGGATTTGTGGGCGATGGCTATTCCTCCGCCGATTCCGTTGGTGCGATCTCTTCTGGTGATCTTGTAGCCGTCAGGGCTATGTCTGGGGCCGAGGAGTCGTTCCACCAGGTTTCGGTTAGGAAGGCTACATCTGGGGCGGTGGTGTCGAGCAGGTCCCAGAGCTCGATGGCGTGCTTTCGTGCGGAGCGTGTGTTAAGGAGGATGCAGTGCAGGTGGTTTGTGTTGGTTGTTGCAGACTTCGTTGTTCTGTTGCAGGTGAAGTTGCAGGTGCAGCAGGAAAAAGGTCCTTTGGTGTGCTTCGGGTGGCCTGGAAGCATTCTGTGGAGGGGCCAGGGTTGAGGGCGAGGAGTTCGCTGGCCGAGTAGCGAAAGGTGGGGATGCGGGGGGCGTGAGGACCAGGGGGGGTGGCGCTGGGCGCGGTCCAGGCACGGACGGGCGCAGACGGGCTTGCCTCTGGTGCGCCTCCGGCACACCAGCGGCGCGCCCGCTGCGCGGACGCGCATCGCCAGCCAGTAAGAAGGGAGGGGGGAGAGGGAGGGAGGAGCAGCTGGGAGGCAGGAGGCGGGAGGGAGCAGCGAATGGGGGCGCGAGGGGGGCGGGGCCGCAGGGAGGCAGCGGCAAGGGTAGATCGGCAAGGGGGAGCGCCCAAGGGGCGAAAAAAACAGGGAAAAAGCAAGGCGCAAACAGTAAGGAAAAGTTCAAAAACAGTCACAAAATACAATTATGGCACAAATTACAATCGGGGTACAGTAATCAGAAGGGGCACAACGGGGGCAGAAGCGCAAGGAGGCAAGGCGCTGAAAAATAGGAAAAACACTTACAGGACGGCGAAAAGCGGCACACGGGTCAAGTGAAGCTTACCAGGGCCTCGAACACGCTAGCAGCAGCGTGGGCAGGGGTCAGGGGCACGAGACAGCTGGGTGGTGCTGCGGACGTGGGGGGCGAGCTCTAGACCTAAAGCAGGTCAGAGGTCACTCACTCGCGACGCGCAGCGCCAGCCATTAAGAAGGGAGGGGGGAGGGAGGAGCAGCTGGGAGGCGGGAGGCGGGAGGGAGCGGCGAATGGGGGCACGAGGGGGGCGGGGCCACAGGGAGGCAGTGGCAAGGGTAGATCGGCAAGGGGCGAAAAAACCAGGGAAAAAGCAAGGCACAAACAGTAAGGAAAAGTTAAAACACAGTCACAAAATACAATTATGGCACAAATTACAATCGGGCTACAGTAATCAGAAGGGGCACAACGGGGGCAGAAGCGCAAGGAGGCAAGGCGCTGAAAAATAGGAAAAACACTTACAGGACGGCGAAAAGCGGCACACGGGTCAAGTGAGGCTTACCAGGGCCTCGAACACGCTAGCAGCAGCGTGGGCGGGGGTCAGGGGCACGAGACAGCTGGGTGGTGCTGCGGACGTGGGGGACGAGCTCTAGACCTAAAGCAGGTCAGAGGTCGCTCACTCGCGACGCGCAGCGCCAGCCATTAAGAAGGGAGGGGGGAGGGAGGAGCAGCGGGGAGGTGGGAGGGAGCGGCGAATGGGGGCGCGAGGGGGGCGGGGCTGCAGGGAGGCAGCGGCAAGGGTAGATCGGCAAGGGGGAGCGCCCAAGGGGCGAAAAAAAAACAGGGAAAAAGCAAGGCACAAACAGTAAGGAAAAGTTAAAAAACAGTCACAAAATACAATTATGGCACAAATTACAATCGGGGTACAGTAATCAGAAGGGGCACAACGGGGGCAGAAGCGCAAGGAGGCAAGGCGCTGAAAAATAGGAAAAACACTTACAGGACGGCGAAAAGCGGCACACGGGTCAAGTGAGGCTTACCAGGGCCTCGAACACGCTAGCAGCAACGTGGGCGGGGGTCAGGGGCACGAGACAGCTGGGTGGTGCTGCGGACGTGGGGGGCGAGCTCTAGACCTAAAGCAGGTCAGATCTAATTCTAAGATCTATCATGTGGATAAGTTGGATTTCCTGTTCGGCTATAGCATAGTAGTTCTTCATAGATAGTAGAAGATACTTTTGGTATTATGATTCCCTCTGTGGGTGTTGCTTTAAATAATGTGAAGATTAAAAAGCTTTCAGCATTAGTGGATAAACTTGATTCTAGTACAGCTAGAGCATTGCTAACTATGGGGGTCATTCTGACCCTGGCGGTCATTGACCGCCAGGGCCAACGACCACGGAAGCACCGCCAACAGGCTGGCGGTGCTTCCTGGCCAATTCTGACCGCGGCGGTAAAGCCGCGGTCAGAAAAGGGAAACCGGCGGTTTCCCGCCGGTTTTCCCCTGGCCAAAGGAATCCTCCATGGCGGCGCTGCAAGCAGAGCCGCCATGGGGATTCCGACCCCCTTCCCGCCAGCCTGTTCCTGGCGGTTTACACCGCCAGGAAGAGGCTGGCGGGAACGGGTGTTGTGGGGCCCCTGGGGGCCCCTGCACTGCCCATGCCACTGGCATGGGCAGTGCAGGGGCCCCCTAACAGGGCCCCAGCAAGATTTTCAGTGTCTGCTTGGCAGACACTGGAAATCGCAACGGGTGTCACTGCACCCGTTGCACCCCAGCAACTCCGCCGGCTCCATTCGGAGCCGGCTTCATCGTTGCTGGGTCTTTCCCGCTGGGCCGGGGTCGGAATGACCCCCTATATATTCTCAGCTGATAACTACTAGATCTACAGTCTTGCAGAATCATCTTGCAATAGACATACTACTCGCACAGGAAGGTGAAGTCTGTCTGATGCTAAGAGTTCCGCAATATTGCACTTAAATTACAGAAAAGTGCAAAGAGATCAGGAAGATTAATAATTTTACTGAAGTGTTGCCAGGGGTGAGAGAATTAGAAGCTACAGGTGCTTAGGAAGTGATTGTGAAGGGCTTTTCTGCAGTAGGTAGTTGGATTAGCAATATTGGTAGTCAGTTTGTAGGCAATGGTTTGACCATTGGTGATGGTCTAATTAGCTTATTCACTATGGTGAAGGTATTTAAACATTAGAATATATGAGGACCAAGGAACGTTCTGTAGAAGAAGGACAGGGTATTAAGAGGAAGACAAAAAAGGCTGATTTGGAGGTTGAGCAGTGTAAATTCTATGATGAGATGAAGGAGCTGAAGGATTTAAGATATAACTAGATGTTTGTGACCAGCCCTCAATGGGGATTGGTGCAGTGCAATTTAATGTTTCATGCATGTATGTATCATAATTACATGTTTTTGATGACAATGTTAATCCATGTGCATAGTATTAATTTATGTTAGGTGGCTTTATTTACATGTAGTAAGAGTCAAATATTTAACAGTGTGATAATCGTTCTATTCCCTCATGCTAACTGTATTCATAGGTTGCCATCTTTTTTCTCATGGATGACTCAACTTGGGCCTAGGCCTCAATCACTCAAGTTGTTTCTTTAATAAATGTATTGCAAGATTCATGTTTTTTTCTCCTTTGCAGGTGCCTTATTGAGGAGTGTTCATTACTAAGAATAAGATCATTGTTTATTGTAGACTGCACCACTGCATTCTGTCCATAATCTGTTCTTTTTTCTTTTGTCACCCTAAGTGGGAGGGTATGCCCACACATGGGTCCCGTGCTCATTACGCCACTGGATTCAAGCTAGCCTGGCTGATGCGAAATGATACTCCGAAACCATTCCCAGGATCCTTGTTTCCGGTCTAGGAAATACCTGACCTGGCAGTTTGGGCAGGACTGTTTCCATGGCGATCAGGGTCAAAACTGATTGGCATATGGCTGGGTCCAAACGGGGGTGGCGTGGTGGGCAAAAAAACAACAGATTAATCCCAGATCTCTGTGACTGGGGGTGAATATTTGTATTGTTCATCATTCAATCCATCATCTGTACTTTTTGCTTGAGATGGAATTTGAGGCACATTGGCTAATTGAATATCTGCCGCCCAAACTTTAAATCAGGCCTTTAGTCTCCTCATGCTTTAAAACAATTCTTCTGAGGAAAGGTTATGCAAAGACAGGAACCCCATAATAACAAAAGAACCACACAAGCGTCCAGAGTATCAGAATAGGGAAGCAGTGCCTAAAGGCGTTTGTGACAGCTATCATTACATCATCTGTAGCTCATTCATACTAAAAATGACTAGTGAAATCCTTAACCCTTGAAATGAATCTAAAGCTCCAGATTTCAAATGTGAAGCTGACAAACGATTTTCTTCTGGCACATGGAGAGTAGTGTGGAAACTGAAATATTAAAGACAATTACACCAAAGATATACTTTGTGCATTCTATTGCTGTGACAAATTGAGGCAGGAGTTGAGAAAAGTAATGGGAATCAATCAAGGTTAATCCAATAGGTGGGGCTTTAGGTGAAAGTGTGTCTTCACTCATATGTGTATTTTTACTGTGGATTGGCATGTGTAAATACATGAAGAAATCCAAGATTGGAAGACTGGATGATGAGTGCATGGATTAATGACAGTTTGCACTCTTAATTGGTGATTGAGTACGTAGAAAGATTAATGAAAAATGCTTGGATGGAAATAACCATTCAGCCACCCATTAAAATATTCTTGCATTTGCACCCTTCAAAATACCACATACTTTAATTTACCCATCAATGATAATGCCCTTTCAGCCACTATTCTGACAATTTCCAAAAGGTCTGATGTCATGATTGAAAGTGTGAATGACATCTCTCTGAAGCAATGGCTGAACAGGGCTAAGCCAAACTCCCTTTCTATGTATTTATATGATGTTAGAACCGACTGGTACCATCACTTTGAAGATCTAACAGTCATAACAATTTTAGCTTAGGTGTTCTGGTGTGAGACCCCATTGTACTGGTTGTGTGCTCTAATTTATAAGTTTGAAAATAAATTGTTAATAATAAGCATAAAAATGTGAGACTGATTGCTGTTAAGCGGCATCAATCCAGTTTGCACCTCTGTACGCTCTACTATAATGCAGAGCTATACTCCACAATTTTTTATATGGAGAAAAATGAACATAGCAAATAGTTATAACATTTGTTGTTGAAAATTGGAACTTTTAGAAGATGTTATTGTTTCAAGACATAGGTATCAAGTTTTAGGGTCACCTAGACATTGGTGGGTGAGGCACCAGCCCTCACGCTATGTCAGCGGCAGCCCTGGCTTTTACTTTCTTGAGAGGAACACTTGCTATGTCTATAAATCCTTGCCTGCCTAGTGAGGACGTTTAAACTTACAGTACATCCACTGAAGTGGTGAGTGCGCTTAAAGGAAGCAAAGTGTACTGAGCAGGAAGGCATTTGTGTTAAACAACCAGCCCAGATGCACAGGGAGCTTTCTTCCTCCGTGTGGTGGTGATTGTGAGAAAGTGTTTTATTATTTGGGGTGGACGGGAAGAAAGGCACTATCTTGTTTGAACCAGATGAAGGTTTCAGTAATTTAAAGCTGAGCTCAGCCCCTAGTAGCAATGACACAGAGCAGGTCAACTTAACTTTGAGAAAATGTGGAAAACATTTGAAAGTCCCAAAATGATTGCAAAGTCAAAAACAAATGACAATAAACTCATATTTATATCCCACCCATATTTATAAAATTAGAGTAAAATGTAATTAATAAAATGACACCAAAATGACAAAACTCCAAGAAGGGGAACAGTTTGTATGAATTTTTTAATATTTAAGTAAAAATAGTGTCAAAAAGCAATGATAGTCGTTTGTCACGGTAGAGTTGGACCTAGGTGTGTTTTAAGGCAGACTGAAATAGAGACTATGTCAGAAACAGCACACAGGTTTGGCCCAATTGGAGGTTTAACCTAGGGACGTGGGATCTGATTTAGATATTGTCTGAGGGGTTACTACATCACAACGGTGACGGATATTCCATCAGCCGAAATCTAAATCACATTATATCCAATGGGATTTAGATTTTGGCAGACAGGATATCCGTCAATGCTGTGTCAAAGTAACCCCTCCACCAATATCTAAATCAGGCTCTTAATCTTTAATCTGTAACAGAGGAAGCCCTCATGAAGTCAGATAGACATTGGATGAGGAGCCAATGAAGATGTTGGTCTTGGCAGGAAAAGCTCTGAGTAGGAACATTTAAATTTCTCTCTCAGGGAAGTTCTTTTGCCGGTTGGACACTTCTGGGGCCTTCACCAACAACATATTGGGCACTGTCAGAAAGGAAGGGGCAGATGTAGCTGTCTTTCAGATGCTCACCCTAGAGTATTAAAAAAGGTACACATGTTATCTCAAAGGGCTGGTAAGTTGCAGTTATATTTTTGTTTTCCTTTCAGCACGCAATTGACACTCTGCATACACGAGATACATGGAACAAGTACAGTAACTGCAAGTAAACTGATGTTAGAAAGGTAATTGATGGGCACTTGGAACAGGCAAAGTATTATAACAGTTTTGCCAACGGTTTGCATAGTAATAGGTTAAACTAATTATCAATCCTCAGGCATGTCTCTCTAGGGAGGGATAGACAGTGGGAATGAAACACAGAGTCCTCAAGCAAAAAATGTTTGTTTTTTAAATCACGAATAACATAAACAGTGTGAAAAAAGATCATATTTGTGCCAAGAGCTAAACATTCTCCTATTTCAGAGGCTTACCTTAGCTAAACTTTGGGGGCTGACTTTTTTTGCAGAATTTCAAATTGATGTGGGTGTGAAGGAAGACCAAATCAAAATGATGCCCAAAATGCAGAAGAGGCCAGAAGTGGGATCAGAGAAGGAGAAATGGGGGATCAAGAGTGGATTTGTGACGTAATTTCGGCATCTGCTTTGGGGAAAGAAAAACCTATGGTCAAGCTGGGGACAGTTATGGTGTAGACTTGGAAGGGGAACATTTCACAGCAACAGAGGGCAATCACTCAATTCAAGACTCACGACATAAGAGCCATATGAGAAATGAGGTACTCAGAGAAACCACTAAAGATAGGGGGACTGAGCTACAGACTTAGAACTAGACAGACTACATATCCCGGCCATTCAGAGGAAGGAGAAGCAGACAATCATACCTCTTGATCTGCATCTTGGGCCCTGTCTTTGAGTACAACGTATGTTTCCTCTAAGTTTTCTGTTTGGTCTGGAAAGAGCATAGAATTTCCTGTTAGGGGAAAAGGAACCTCCTGATGATACACAAGAATAAACAAAGGTTGGGGGAAGTTAAAAACTGTAAGGCTGGTTCAGAAGAGTTCATTGAAAGTTAAGTCAGGGAGGGACCAGTGTTAGGATGAAAACAGCGGTGAAATACCAGACTGGACTGGGTCCCTACCCTCTAGCCATAAACACAAATAGGAACTACTTCTGGTATGCAAAATCTGCTTCTCCTTGGCTTTCTCCCTCCCAACTCCTCTACCTACATTAGGTGAGGAGATGCAAAGACACTAACACCTTCTTGCTGGCAGGCTCATTCAAGGAGTTTGGATATTAGCAGATAGTACAACATAGTGCAAAACCCAAACACGAGAACAAGTGGGGGGGAGGGGCACTCCATTCAATGCTTTCACATGCTGCAAACAAGCCATAGTTATTGTCAGATAAATAATCCGGTGGGCTTGTAGGCTAACAACAATCAGGTGAGGACACCCTTAAAAGCGTTGTGTGGTGTAATACAGAGCCAGCTATAAGATATGAGCATGCGCACTCTGCAGGCTGCAAGGAGCGGGTCCCTGTCTCTCACCCTTGCCCCCTCCTGACTCCTCAGTAAGTCAGGTCTTACTGCTACAACATTTTCATCACTGCCCAGCAAGTTTTAACACGGTTTAGTAGTAGAGTCAATTGAAGTATCAATTAATGCAGTGATATTTGCTATAGTATCGGTAATTAAGTACCTGAAGATGTAGTTCTGCTCCAGTGGGGATTACATTACAGTAAACGTGTATGTGGACAAGAAAGCATCAGTCTTTGTGAAAGTTAACCTTTACACAACATCTCTCTCCATCAGAACAACGCTCCCCTAGAGAGATGAAACTAGAAGTGTAAGCCACCTGAAAACCTGTTTCACAATGTGATGTACCAGCGTTCCCATAGTTACTGAAGTGTTTCTATTTTTTGACCTTTCAAAACTGTCTGCTAAGTTGTTTCAGGCCTTTCCAGTCAGCGCTGTGAGCAATAGGTAGCCATTAGCGTCTAATGAATTTACAATATATATTCATTTAGTAAGACTGCCCTGTACAGCAGGCATGTTTTCTTGTAGTTTGCATGCAGACAGTACTTCGGATAAAGACGCATGCAAAACATGACCTGACTGTGAAAATAATCCTGATTTCGAAAACATAACGTATCAAATACTGCTACTGCGGCTCACAAATGAATACACTGACATATAAAGCTGAGAATATACTTACGAATGCTGGAAACACACTAATCTCAACCAAGAAACCAGAATGCTATTCTATGCAGCAGTACCAAAAACAAACTAGCATAGAGCAATTTTCCCAAAGCAGGGGACCAAATGGCCCAAAGCATGCACAGTTCAAACGCTCCTCTGCAATAAAACCGCCTTTTAAAAGGGAATAATGTTGTATCCTTCATTATTGCCTCTGACAATTTACCAAATGTCAAATTTTAGAATTTATTTTATTAACATGCATTCTTTAATGTATCTAGCTGCACCCGATGCACACCTTCACACTTTCCATCCCTGGACCCTTAAATCTCTAAACTCTCCCTTAGTGCCTCCCTTCTCTCAGCCCTGACAACTTCTCAGAACTGCGAATCTGCCGGTCGTTTCCCTTCCTGGAACTCTACAAGCCCTTTTCTACCTGTAAACGCTGCCCTTTCCTCCACAGTAACAACCCCTTAGTACCCTTCAATGCTACCCTTATGCGAACCATAAAAACCCGTACTACCCTTTTATGCTACCTAAAAGCTTGAACTATCACTAAATTCTACCCTCCTTGAACAATAAAACCCCTCATTATCCATTAACGCGGCCGTTACCTGAACCTAAAATGCCTAACTACCCATTTATGCAACGCTGCTTTCCGGGACCCTAAAAAACCTTTATCAAAACCTTAATGCTGTTCTTTCCTAAACCCCAAAAGCTCCAAAATACACCTTAACTCGACCAATCTCAGAACCCTAAAACCCCTTACTTCCCCTTAAGGCTGTGAATCCCAAAAGGCCACTGCCAGTCCACCACCCCCTTCCCCACCACACTCGAAATGCTCCAGTATACTGCAGCAGGAGAATCTCCACTTGCCCCTGCTTTCAGTACACTGAACTTTCCTCTATGAGGCAAAACAGACCTAAAACGTCACCTACAATAATGACTTCCCTCCTCCCATCTGTGCTGCTGCCAGAGAAAAAAAACACATCTATGATCTGGTTATCCCAGACCCTTTAATAACATTCCAATATCATGTCTGTACCCCTGTAAGTTCATTTAGTTCAACTAGACAAACATAATGATCACAGCTGTGTGGCGGGCCAGTCATTCTTTGTGGAATCATACAACTTCTGCCCTATCAAAATGTGTACATATGGCTCCCAATGTTTAAGCGGAGCCAAAGCCTCTTCTAGAGTGAGCCTCACATAATTGTCTGGTGACAGGCTCTCGTCAAATTAAACCATAAAGATGATTAATTAAGTCTTTAACCATCAAAACCAAACTAAAGCTCTAGAATCAAAATTTGCAACTGGGAAAACTGAAATATGAAAGTGAAATGTCCAAAAAAAACATATTTTGTGCACTTCATTGTTGTGTCAAAATACTGCAAGACAGTTGAGAAAAAGGAATAACGATGTATTTCATTGGGAGTCAAGCAAGTATAACTGTGTCTCAAACTTTCCCAACAATTAAAGAATGCACTTCTTTTTCATCTAATTCCCCATCTCATCAAGCAAAGGTTAAAGCCAATTAGTCAGGCTTCAACGCAAAGTACATCTGCATGTGTGGGTGGGTGTTATTGTTATTGTGGCTCAACATGGCTGGATGCAAGAATGTGTCTGAAGGTGAAAGAATAGGTGCACAGGTTGTGTGCTCTAATTTATACATTTGTAAAAAAAATGTTAACTATTAGCCCATGGTACTAGTTCAAGACATAGGTAGCAAGACATTGTTGGATGGCCCACCAGTACTTCTGCTACGTCAGCAACAGCGCTGGACTCTACTTTCTTAAAAGAGGACCACCAGCTTTGTGTAGAGCTCTTCGCTTCCCTGACAGTTAAACCTACAGAGCATCACCTGGAGTAGTGTGATGCACGCCAGACAGTGCTTTGTACCAAGCAGGCGGGAGTGTGTGTGAAAAAAACTATCGATAGTCCTGATGAACGAGGAGTTCTCCCCCTCTTATGCGTGCCATCCCGGCAAGCAATCTCTCCAACTGCCAGCTTCCCACTGCCCAACTTCTCCCTCACACTCTAGAACCTTCGCCAGGTAATCTAGCAATCTAAAACCTACTAACAATGACCAGCTGTATCTCAAGCCATGAGCAACCGGAAATATTAAAAATCCCACATCCTCAATCCTCTTAATGACCTGCTATGTGTTTTAATCGTGCACATCTGATTTGGGATTCTAAATCAGATTTACAAATAATAAAACATCTACAAATCTACAAATAAATTGATTATGTGCACTATAAATTCGAATGTGCATGTACAGCTCAATACATCAGACATCTTTTAATATAACTAGTAGGAACATTTAGAACAGAATGCGTATGGCTATTGGGCAGTGAACCAAGGAAATAAGAGGATTTAAAGGAGTCTATATGTAGCTTACAGCCATTGACACTGTTCTGATTTTCACACCTGCAGTGCTGTTGTTGAAATTAATATTCAACTGTTTTTTTGGGGCATCCTGCATCCACTAAATTTACATATTTAGTTACTGATAGCATTTTTGATTAAAATGAAAATCTAGTTTCTGTGCACCCCAGGCTGTATTCCCTTGCTAAATGTTTCTTTTTAACCAAACACCTTTTATCGCATTGTCAGAGTAGTATATCACATACACTTTAGAACAATCACATCTTTACATGGGTACCATTGACTGTTCAACGTCAAAATCTTAGACAGTTCTTTTAGGTATGTTGAAAGAGTTAAGTGGAAGAGTGAAAATAGGAAAAAGCATGAGAGCAAAACAAAAAAAATAAAAATCCCCCTACCTGTACCTCCAGACCCCATCTAATTTCCCTCCCCCCAACATAGGGCATAGTGACCACTTTAGGTTAGCTAAATCAGTATACCTCTACTAAAGTTACAGGTAAAGTACCTCCATTGCCAAGGGATGTTGGGTATTACCTCCAAAGGAGGCTGAGCTACAGGTAGGTCAACAGAGGTTCCAACATGTTTGTAAACTCTTTTGTATTGTCCACCATGTTGCAGATCAGTTTCTCCATTGCCTCAAGGATCCAGCGGCAGGAGTGCCACTGTGAAATATCAGGGGCATTTTTCTTTTTCTATAAGGGCACAATGATTTTTTATGCACCTGCCAGACAATTTCAAGTAAGTGATTTATCTTCTTTAGGTCTCTTCCCAAAAGGTATAAAATAAAAACTATAGGGAAGACGGTTTCCCAAGATCATTTGCATCACAGTCAGCAACTCTTTTCAATATAGTTGTATCTTAGGACATGCCCACCAAATGTGGAGTAGAGTTCATACTTCCCCGCAACCCTACAACACAAAGGACTGGCTGACTGCAAACACCTATGTAATTTGGCTTGTGCATACACCAGTTATAAAACATCTTGTAATGTGCTTCTTTGCCCAGTATTCTATGGGAGTTTTTACTTATATTCCTCCAGACATGTAATCAATGCTGATCTGTGAGGGTGTGTTGGATAAAGGCAGTCCAATTTACTGTGTAGGGCTGAGTAAATGAAAGTGTCACTTTAAGGAGCTATTCATATATCACTGACTTAACACCCCTTGTACCAGTGGATAGTATAACAAACTGTTCTATCAGAGTTAGGTTGCTTACAGCTCTCTCATTTATGGCTGGGTGACAGACCGAGGGGCCAATTTATCAATGTTTCACAGTCGTAAGATGCAGCAAAACTGCACTGCATGAAAGGGAGAGGCCAGGAATGTGTCATTTTCAATATTTTGTGGTGCATCCTGTTTCTTCTTACTCTCACCTCTTCTTTGCTGCGATGGAACCGGGCCAAAATCTCAAGGGGCTGGAGTGCCCAATGCGGCATCTGTGACATCAGTGGATCCAGAATGGAAACACCCTAGAGTGGACTTCAATTCAGGTTAGCAACGTCATCCCACAGACGGCTGCCATGCTGGTGCCAGCCCGGGGAGGCCCTCGAGGGTCAGCCCTGGTCCCCAAGGCTCATCCAACTCCAGTCTCATCTGTGCGCCCAGGGTATCTGCCCGCACTGAGCTAAGTCCATATATGCCCAATCTGCAGTGCTAGGTTCTACGTCAACATCATGTAGGGCTCTGGCATACGAGTAATATAGATATTGCCATGTATGCACCCTTACTTCGATTTGCCAGCCTTGGACTGCTCGATTTACAAGCCCACCACACTTCCCAGGTGGGCACAACATGTCTCCGAATTCGATGCCACCTCTTTTAAAGGCAGCTGCTCAGGTCCCACAGAATGGACCAGAGGCATGTAGTCATAATAATCTGGCATTCTAGTGGATCTCTCCTCTTTGCTTTTCCTACACCTGCGTTGCCTCTGCTGCTTTTCGGTTCTAGAAGTAAAGGGATTCGTGACAGCCGTTTTCATCGGTGAGCACTATGTTAACCTGTCATTCATTTACAAGATAGTTTTCCAGAGAGTGTTGCATCACCTAAAAAATGCTAAAAAATGATTTCCCTGAAAGGCTGCCATGTCCATGGGCAAAAGCGGTAGATGATGTTTAAAAACAAATAATAAGCTCTCATCTTGAAAAAACACTTTTCGTTTTCAAAGACACTTACCCAGATAAAAATAATTGTGCAGGCCGTGAACACAATGGTAATGTCTGTGCCCTAAAGAAATGAAGGGTTTGGAATTAACTGTAAACGAAGATGTTCTCATAGGTCTCATTTGATGTTGTTCACTGTGCTTGTAAGCAGTCAGGTCGAGACAGAGGAGAAATGATTCACTGTACCAAAAATATCTCTCTTTTTGTCCTCCTCGTTCCTGCTTTCTGACACCTGTTGGGCACTTGAGCTGGAAGGGTTGCATTGAGATTAAGATGTGCTCTTCTACAGACAAGCACAACTTGCTTCCCCTGTGGAGCAGAAGAAAGGAACAATATCTGTGACAGTGATAGATGTGCCGCCTGACACTAGACACTCAGGGCCTCGTTTACTTAAAAGTGGCGCAGCACTTTGCTGTGCCAAAACTGAAGCAACGTGCTGCATCACTTCAGAGACGCAGGGATGCACCATATTTAAAACAATTGAGCACATCCCTGTGTTTTCCCTAGTGCTGGCGCTAAACTTAGCTGCCTAGTGCCAACGTAGACACTCTTGCACCATAGTGCAAGGGTGCCTGCTTTGCAATGAATGATTCTTTAAGTGCAGAAAGGTGTACCTTCCTGCACATCTACAATCAATATTGGCGTTTTGCTCTTCCTATGTGTGCTGCAAAATGCAGCACACATAGGAAAAGCAAAAACGAGGAGAATTAAAAATATTTAGCCTCCTAACACCATGCTAATGCTGCCTCAGGTTTACAAATCCTCGTAAATCTGGGGCAGCATCAAAATGCAATGGGTGTTGCAGTGGAATGCCCACAGCAACACCCACTGCATGCCCCTCTGCCCCAGAAAACTGCATTAGGGGCCATATTTACTAAAAGTGACTCTCCGGTGGTGCTAAGGCATCGTGAATGAGGCCCTCAGTACACAAGCACGTGGACGTCCTACCTATGATGTGTGACATTCCAAGGGGTGTATTTATAGGCTCCTAGCGCCACAGGAGCATCACTGTTCTTGACGCTCCTGTGGCGCTAACCACTGCACCGCATTTACAAGGTGGTGTTAAGCACTGTGCGTGGAAGGGGTGTGCAATTCGTGTTGCTGTGAGCGTGCCACAGCAACACCTATTGCATTTTGATGCTGCGTCAGATTTATGACATTTCGTAACACCATCCCCAGGGGTGGCTTTAGCAGGGAGCAACGAGGAGGGATACTTTTATTCCTCCTCGTTTTTTGCTTTTTCTATGAGCAAAATGCCAGAAGTTATTGTTTATATGCGGGAAGGTGTCCCTTCCTGCACATAAACAATCATTTGAAAATGAGGCTTAGGCAGTTGTGTGTGTGCTGCAGAATGTAGCACACACAGAAGTGCCAAAGTGCCATTAGTGATTGTTTATGTGCAGGAAGGAACACCTTCCCGCACATTAACAATCACTCCCTTCAACCCAGACATCCGCGCACGATGGTGAAAGGAAGGCTGCGTTTGCGCTGGCAGCTGAATTTAGCACCAGCGCAGGGGACAAGACAGCGGTACACAATATTCACTTAAATACAGCGCATCCCTGCGTTTCTAAAGTGATGCAGTGATGCCAATTTTGGCGCAGCATCGCACTGCACTACTTTTCATAAATCTGGCCCCAAATGTTTTCAGTTCTGGATATTGCTTCATTCTGATTCTAATACAATTGTAATTTTCCATTACTAAAACATACTATTTGTATGCTTTCTGAAGACCTAGGTCAAAGCAATAAGGTGTATCTGAAAGGTTTGGATTGCAAGATGGACGTTATCCTACTCTAATTATCCACCGCTCTTGTCCACCAAAAATAACAGGTTACAGAAGACTGGCAGTGAGGAGGTGCAAACACCCCAGAGCCAAAAGCATCCCAGAGAATCCTGAGCCAGAAAGAAAGGGGATCACGACCATCGCTCTGTGTAACAGTAGTCAACAGCACAACCACACCAGTGGCCGCATCATGAATTATCTGCTCCTGTGCAAACATTGGTTGGTGCACTTCCATTTGCACATTTGTAGCCATGTTTCCGTGATTTTTGCGCTTAATCATCACAGTTTGTGAACGCTCACTCTTGTTATTAGTGAGGACGCTCCTGTTGTACTTTTAATCTGTACGTGCACATTGTATGTTCCTATCCGATAATATAGCAGAAACATGATACTGTGCTCTTAGTTGGGGGGAAGCCCAGAAATATTTAGCATCCTGAATCCCAGTAGAGGCAGCATTTGTACTGGAGAAGGTTTTACCTGGAGCTAGGCATAGCTCCGCATCCGATGCAAAGGGCCTTGGGGGCAGTGTGTCTGGAGTCTACGAGCAATGAAGACCTTGAAGTGTGGAAGTGTTGTGACTGGCCATGGCCCCAAAGTACTAGAAGCCGTTTTAAAGTTTGCCGGTCATAAAGATTGTTGGAGCGCTTTTCCTCGCATGTCTTGTTATCAATGGTGAGCGCTGTCTGCAATCATGACAGTGACCCCTCCCAAAGGGAGAACCTCACCCTTCTAGTTCACTAAATATTGTCATTGTTGTCTACCAATATGTGCGTCTAAAATCTTATGGATCTCAAATTAATTGTCAGCATTCATCTGAAGAAGTGAACAATTTGGAGCAAGACATGCCTTTGCAGAACATGACAAGTATACAGGAAATGCCAGATGAATTCTCATAAGCTGCGCTAATTTCCGATGTACAGTTGTAAGATTTAGTGTTTGTTGAGTAGTAAATGGACCAACAAACATGTGTTGCAACTTATAATTCATTTTCGAATAGACAGTATATACAGTATACTTAAGTTCTTTAAGTTCTTTTAGAATATTACAAATAACTGAATTTTCATCAACCAATTTCTGAATTTGAGAATGCAGACAAACATTTAATGAATAATAGCAATATTTGTGCTCTGATAAAATATTGTGGAAAGAATACAATGAGGCACAAATATCTCCATGTCTTCAGTATTGTGGTGTCAAAAATATCAAGGCTCAGAATATCTCAGGTAAGGTTATAATTTTTTATCTATTTATATAACATATTGATAACTATAACATTTTGTGTTATATTTTTGTATTTATATTGTTTTTTTAAAGATCATGTTGTGTGTATTTAAAGATAATGTTGTGTGGATCTATATCATTATATAGTTTTAGATGATAATTTTTTTCTTCTTTAGTCATTTTAGGAGTGGGATCAAATGATTATATTGTGTAAAATGTGTAGCATTTTGTATACATTTTTTTATATATATATTTAGTTTCTTGATAAATAAATGTATTTTTTACAAATTTAATAACTGAATTTAACTGATTGTAATATAGACATTGGTCATTCAAAGGATCTTGCCTAGTTGTGTCAAAACTGGTCCTACCAGTTTTACTTGTTTTTTAATGTTTTTAACGAACCTTAGACTGAATTGAATTGTTTTTGCACACCGTGGTATTTTGCACAGATCGCGGCTGATTACGAGGGAGGCCGGAGCAGCTGAAACCTTTTTGTCATTTTGGCCATTTTTCCTCTTGGAGCGACAGCTAGGGCCGCCATCTTCGGCAGTGCTCACCCTAGCCACATGTATTTCAGATGGGACTTGGAGCCGACACAGCTGCACTAAGGGTGCTGCCTAGTTGTGCCAAAGCTGTTCCTACCTGTTTTATTTGTTTTTAAATGTTTTTAACCATCTTTGGACAGAATTGAATTGTTTGTTGCACACTGCAGTAGTTTGCACAGTTCAGGGCTGTTTGCAAGTGAGGCGGCATTAGCTGAAATGTTTTTGTCGCTTTGGCCATTTTCCATCCTGGAGGGACAGCTAGAGGTGCCATTTTAGGCAGTGCACACTCTTTCCTTTTTCTCTCCACTTCTTTCAGAAAGGACACAGCGTGGACATGCAGCAGATATGTGCAGCGGGTGCTTAAGGCAAGCCCGTCTTTGCCCGTCAGCATCTCTGAAGCATCCAGCGCAAGCCATTATGCCTGTGGGCTTCCAGAAGATAATCTCTGCATATATTATAGCCCAAAACAATTGATTAATCTCGCCCCAGCATGGAAATACACGTCAAAGCCCCTTTCACCTACTCTAATGGATGATTATTCCTGTTGTTTGCATTGTGGGTTCCAAGCCAACCCCCTGTTTCAAATTAGTAAACCTATTTTCCCTCCTATATCTGAGTCTAGTAAGAACTCAGGGTTCTCCACAGCCTTTATTAATGCTCGGCCATTGCCAAAACATGCTGCTAATATTTCCGTTTTTTTTGTGTGGAAACTCCTGACTTGTTGTTCCTGACCAAACATGGTTATCTGAGTTTTCTAATCCCGCAGCTGCCACTGCCATACCAAAGGGTCATAAAATATGTAATAAGAACCATTTGAGTGGAAGAGGAGGCTGGGTAGCCATGACTTATAGAGAAAACTTTGATTGCCTAGCAATTCTTATTTCTGGCCTTGAAGGTGCTGAGGCACTGGAGGGCATATTTATACTCCATTTACGCCGAATTTGCATAATTTTGTTTGATGCAAATTCGGTGCAAAACTAACTCCATATTTATATTTTGACGTTAGACCTGTCCAACGTCAAAATATTGTAATTTGCACCATTTTTTCGATGCATGAACCTACCTTGCGTCAATGAGATGCAAGGTAGGTGTTCCCATCTAAAAAATGCTGCTAAACCCATAGCTCCATATTTATCCCCATGCTAAAATGACAGGTGGGGGAGGGGCTAAATAATGGTGCAAAGGAAGCTTTGCACCATTATTAAACACCTGGGTCAGACCAGGCGTTAAGGGACCTATGGACCCATTTCCATGGTTAAACACAATGGAATGGGTCCACAGGTGCCCTCCCAAGCCCTAGGAACACCCCTACCCACACCAGAGGGACACCGGAGGATGAGGGACCCCATCACTGGTAAGTAGAGTAAGTATAGGTAAGTCATTTCATTTTAATTAAAGTGCCATTGGAGATCCAATCTGGCCCCCCCTGCATGGCACAGGGTGCACTGGCCATGCCATGCCCAGGGGACACTGGTCCCCTGTGCTGGCCACTGGGGTGGTGGGCATGACTCCTGTCTTTTCTAAGACAGGAGTCATATGGTATGGATGGTTTTGCCTCAGAAAATGACACTTGGTTGGTTAGAGGCATTTTTTTTTGCCTCTAACCAGCCTAATGTCATTTTTTGGTGCAAAACACCCTTCTCCCATACCACCAGCCCCACCCGCCTAAAGTAAAAAAATGTTTACGCTAGCCCATCCTTAGCTGGTGCTAAATATTTTGGTGCAAACTGCAAGAGTGCAGTTTTCCATAAAAAAGTATAAAAATGCCCCTTGGTTTCTGCCTCACACTCTCACATCATCAATCTATGGCTGGGCTCCTGTCATACAGACCCCCGGCCCCTGCGGGCCACTTTCTCTACTCCCTGTGCAACGCTTTGGCCTATCTGGCCTTAAGATGCTGTCATTTTAAAATATTGGTGGATTTTAACCTTCACATGGATAAAACACAAGACAGTGATGTAGTTTCCCTGTGTGAAACTATGTCATCCCTGGAATTGGCTCAATTCGTGTTTAGCCCCACTCACCAAGCAGGTCATGTGTTGGACCAGATATTCTCCAACATTATGTTGGGAGTCGGCAATCCTATTCTGCAAGTCTGCTCTGACTACCACTTGGTTAAATTTAAATGGGTGGTCTCAGGTAAAGTACAGCTGCTGGCAGTCAAAGACTTTGGCGCCTCCAGAGCTTTTCATAGAGTTCAATCAAGGGAATTTATTAGGTCACTGGAGGAGAGTGCTCCCTTTCGGCTGATGTGAAAAATGATGCCTGCCTTGTGGACAGATGGATTCGTGTCACTGCCTAGGAGCTTACTCTAGTAGTTCATTATTCTCCACACACAGTTAAGCTATCTAGCCCCTGATGTACAGACACTGTTAGAGAGGGTAAGAATCATTGTAAAATCTTAGAAAGATAGTAGAGGAAACTCTATATTCCCAATGCTAAGGCTATGTGTTACAAAATCTTAAAGAAGTCTTATAGGGAAGTTAAAATAGCACACAGGGAGAATATATTTAGAGAAATGTTTAATGTTCTGGAAAACTTTATGTCCCCTGAGGCCTGCTTGAGGCCTCAGCAGTCTTAGGCTGAGTGGTGTGAAAAGCTGATTAACTACTTTCATAATAAGATCTCAATCATTCAGGCCAGTCACTCTTCCAGCTTGCAGTCTTAAGAGGCTACGCTGGAAGTAACACATTACAGCGCTCTCTCTAGGTTTGAACCCATTTCCCTTTAGGAATCATTAATAGCTATGCATGGCCTTATATCTGGATCTCCGGGGAATCCTTGCCCCCTAACATACTGGTTCTAAGGGCAAGTGTCATTAACCCCTTTGCCAATAAACCTCTGAACAAATCATTGGCTTCAGCAATAGTACGACACGCCTGGAAGCAGGCCAACATCCTGCACAAGCTTAAGAAGCCTCAGGCAGACCTGGGAGAGCAATCTATTTACAGACCTACATCTCTTCTACCAGTATTATCTAAAGTACTGGAGAAACATTTTAACCAGCAGCTCTCCCAGTACCAGAAAATAATAATTTGCTACACCAGAGTCAGTCAGGCTTCCAACCCAATTTCAGTACTGAGAAGGTGCTAGGGAAGGTTGCTGATTACATCAGAAGTACTATAAATGATGGGGGGAAGGCAGTGCTGATTATGATAGATCTTACCACGGCCTTCAAAACAGTGCCCCATGCCAACCTCCTAGCTTGTCTCCAATCTATTGGAATTGTGGGTCAAACCCTGTATTGGTTGGCTTTTTTTCTGGAGGGACAAGGTCAAGAGGTCTCAACCCCTCCATTTTGTTGGGGTGTCGTGAACTGCGAGTGAAAGTGCCACAGGGTTCAGCTTTGAGGCCTACTCTATTTAATATCTATCTTACACCACTAGCTGTACTTGCCCAGGCCTTGGGAGCAAAAGTGATTTCCTACCTTGATGATACGCAGCTGCTATTTTCCTGGGGCAGGGATGCAGTATTCCCTGATGAAACTATCAGACCCTGTCCAACAGCTATCTTCCAGTTGCTAACTCACCACCAACTTAAATGCAATGCTGAAAAGACTTAACTGTTTTTCTTCGGTCTGAAGGCGCCTGCGACATGGGCTACCTTTTGGCTGCTGAGACCCTCCACCTCTGGGCATCAAGCTAATTCAGAAAATAATTTGTGCATCAAATTTGACAAGGTTGAGCAAACCTCGGGTTAAAATGGTGGTGGGGACTTGTTTTGGACTATTGCGTATTTTAAGGTCGTTTTTATATTTCCTCCTATTTACAGCCAGGGAATAGGTTGTACAGACATTGATAATGTCTAGGCTGGATTACAGTAATGCACTGTACTTGGGTCTTCCAGACTTTCTCTTTAAAAGACTGCAGGTGGTCTAAAATACAGAAGGCCACACTCTTCTGGGCGTGCCTCTGAATTCAAGTGTCCTCACATTTGCGAGCTCTTCACTGGTTCTCGATAAAGAGGAGGATTTTGTTTTCTAAAACTCTTGTGCTAGTTCATAGGGCTCTCCATCATACTAGTGCAGGCTACCTCAGGGTAAAGATTAGTTTATACGCCCCTTCAAGGTTCCTTCACTCAGCCAATGCTCTCCTGACCAGAATCCCTAAGATTCAGCGTTCCAGGGCTGAGGAAAGTCCTTCCTTTAATTAGGGCCATTTGCATGGTACGAGCTTCCATTTGAGTTATGTTCCACAGCTACCTCTTTGTTCAGGAAAAAACTACAAACATGGCTCTTTATTCAGGAATAATTGAACTGGACTACACCAGGCAGACAGTGCACATTCCAAGGGTGCTGGTGTGCTATGGAATTGGCCAATACCAATGGTGAGACCAATACCGGTCAGCCCGGTGGGAACGTCTTAATACAATGCTCCCACTGGTCAGCCCGGCGGGAACATTATAATACAGTTGGGGGGGACCACTGTCCTACTGCAATTCCCTCTTAGAAAGTATTTTGTTTTGTATTTTCATGATCGTTTTATACTCTTTTGCAATTAAAAAAGTGTTTCTGTTTGTTAACTCTTTTTAAGTTTAATTTGATTAGTTGATTGGTGTTAGAAATGGGGTTTCTGGTTGGCTATGGTATGCACCTCTACCAGGCAGAACCTACCCACTCTAGTCAGGGCAAGGGAGTTACACATCTAAGATAACCCCTGCTCACCCCCTTGGTAGTTTGGCACAAGCAGTCAGGCCTATTCCAGAGGCAATGTGTAAAGCGTTTGCACAACACACACAACACACGTGACGCAAAATGTACACCACAAAGTAAACACAACACTGAGCTATGTAAAAATAATCTGTATTGCACAAAATATAATTACACATAAGTAATACCCTGCTACCTTAGCAGTTGCCAGAATGTTACACCAGTTACTAATACTCTGCAAGAATATGCAGTTGTCACATTAGAACACATAAGTACTCTGCAACATAAGCAGTAGTCAGGAATTACAGTAACAGATATATGCACTTGTCATGAACAATTCCTAAATACCCATAAAAGGAACGTTAGAGAATATCTCCCAAGTCCTATAAATACATATCAGCTACACATGCCTATAAAAAGGAAACATTAGCACATATATGTAGGAACAGTAAACAGCTAGGAAATCTAAAACATCCAAAAGTCTGTACTAGGCTCCTAGAGCCCAGATTCCCTAAAAAGTACCTGTTTTCTGATGAAGAGGCACTCCCCGTGCCTAGAAGTTGAGCATGGGGGGCCCCCGGCGTTCCTGTGCGCAAAACGTGGGCCATGCAATGTTTTTGGGGGAGAGAGGCCCACCACCCTCTCCTTGTGAACGGGCCCCTCCGGGGGCCTACGTTCTGGGTGGGAGCCTGCCTCGGCCTCTTCACACCCTGTCCGTGGGGTGGGGGCCGAGCGCGGCCCAACAAACAATTCTGGGGCAAAGGGGGGAAGGGACCTCCGTCGAGGTCTCTTTTCCCGATTCCAACTGAAAAATGCCCAAGAACAGGAGCGTCCCGCTCCTAGCACAGCGACTGGGGAAGAGCCTTCCCCGAGTCCTGCTTGGTGATCCTTGGGACCTCGGACCTGATGTGGTGCATGAGTGTTGGAAGCTGTTCCCAGGCCGCTGGGACGCATCCGTGGGAAGAGGAGGCGGCTGGTGCCCCGGGGGCACTCTTGGGCATGGACCGTGCCCCGGGGGCACCGTCAGGAGCACGTCTGCTCCAGTTGGTGTGTCCTCGTGCCCTGGGGGCACTTAGATCAGCATGGACCTCGCGCTAATGAAAGTCCAGCAACCCGGGCTGTGGCAGTGATCCGGGGGGTGAAATAAAGCGCTTTTCAAAGCGCTAGAGGAAATCTGAGACCCGGGCTGCGGCAGTGACCTTCTCCAGCAATTATTTTAAGAGTGAGTGCTTTTCCAGGGCGCTAAGACAAAACTGTAGAGATCGTGGCAGGGGTCAGGGGCCACAGCACCCTGCCCCTGGGAACAACACAACAAGGAGCACAGGGCTGGTGGGCCCAGCTACAGGCCAGCACAAGGGGTGCAGATGGTGACAGTTCCTCCTAGTGACCAGGCAGGTCACAGGTCAGCACAGCAGCAGCAGTCCAAGGTGGTTTCCTGGTAAGTCCATTCATCAGTGTTCTGTGTCCAGTTTTAAGTTCCAAGAATGTTCAAATTGTGGGGAAAATTCCCCTGTACTTATACTGGGTTTACAGTGTGTCTTACAATGGTAGGGAGAGGGAGTTCCAGCCAGTTACAACTGGTTCTGGGAGTGCCCCCTCTCTCCTTTCAGCACAGGCTCCAAACATCAGTGGGGGGTTAACAACCCTATTTTGTGAGGCCAGGGCACAGTCTTTACAAATGCAGGTCTGCCCCGCCTCTCCCTTCTCTCAGCCCAGGAAGGCTTTACAATATGTAGATGCACCTCTGTGTCACCTCCACCCTCCCTGTGTTCAGGCTGTCTGAGAAGTATGCACAAAGCCCCAACTGTCAGTCTGCCCAGAGGTGGATTGGAGACAAGCTGCAAAACACCAAAGTCATAAGCACAGATAAATACACACTTTCTAGAAGTGGCATTCCTGTGATAGTAATAAAAAATACACCTACACCAGTAAGCAGCATTTCTCACCACTATCACAACCATGCCAAACATGCCTACGCTACCCCTCATAAATCAGACAATACCCCTTACACATAAGGCAGGCCATTTCCAATGCAATCCCATGAGGAGGCAGCACTCACAGCAGTGAGACACCAAGTTAGGCTGTTTGTCACTACCAGGACAGGCCACGCACCATGGCACATGTCCTGCCTTCTACATACATGGCACCCTGCCCAAAGGGCTAGCTAGGGCGTACCTTAGGGGTGACTTACATGTAGTAAAAGGGGAGTTCTGGGCCTGGCAAGTAAATTTAGATGCCAGGTCCCTGTGGCAGGAAACTGCGCACACAGGCCCTGCGCTAGCAGGCCTTAGATAGGTTTGACAGGCTACTTCAGTGGGTGATGCAAGCAGTGCTGCAGGCCCACTAGTAGCATTTAATTTACAGGCCCTGGGTATAGCGATACCACTTTACAAGGGACATATAGGTAAATTAAATATGCCAATCAGGTATAATCCAATCATACCAAATTTGTAAGAGAGAGCACATGCACTTTAGCACTGGTTAGCAGTGAAAAAGTGCTCAGAGTCAAAACGTCAGCCAACAAAGGTCAGAACAGTAAGGAGGCAACAAGCAAAAAGTCTGGGGAATGACCCTGTAAAAGGGCCAGGTCCAACAGTTGGGAACTTCTTTAATTGTTTTTTTTTTTTCACATTATTTATGATATACGTTAATCAGTATTTTCATTATTCTGACAATTTCTATATGTATGCATAAATGTAATGTAACATTGTGTGTTGCATTTAGAATTATGTGAATTTTCTCTTGTTCAATATTGTAGTTTTCGTGATTATTGTTTAGTGCTCTAGTTTTAATGGATAGGTGATATTTGTTATTTCTCTATTTTTTAGGAAGATGTATTTTCAATATTTTTACACAGTATTTTTGTCATCAATATTTGTATATTAACTGTTCAAGTTTAGGTCACAATATTTTGTTTTTAATATTTATTTCTGATATTTATTTATATCAACATTGTTTCCTAAATGTAGTGTCATACAACCACAATATTCTAGGCTGGTGTCCTTATGTTGAAACTAAGAGTGGCAAACCCATGACATAATTCTCATCATTTTCATAGGCTAATTCTGCAAAACACCTTGTTTAATTTCAATCTTCTTCTTGCAAAATTGTTTGATTCCTAAATGCTGCCCAGTGTATTGACTGAATTGTTCTGTCTACCAATCTGTCTTAGAATAACAGCTAGTAGTTAGACAGACTTCCAAGTCTAATTCTTTACACAATGCAGACCAAAATCAAAAAACAAATTAAGAACCTCCATCTCTTATCAAAACCTGAGGCATACCATGTAATCAAATTACATTATTTGTGAACACATGTAACGCAATGAAATACCTTGTCTTAATTCAGTCATCAACAATTACAAGAAAAAGAGCATAAATTTGCCTCTTGGGAAGCTACACAATAGGATCCGGGCATTCTGTATACAATGGCCTAGAAGGAACAGATATTGGTGCAACAAAGCTCCAGAGATGTTTGTATATGAACTCTTTGTGAACAAAAGGCACCTTCTTATACACACTGATATATTTCTGCAGACAATGTTGGCCACCGAAATACATTCTAATTGTTGCAAGTGTTTTAAATATTCTGGGTTTCCCAGCAGTCTTAGAGTGATGAAGGCAACCCATAGCTTTTCTTAGTTGAACTGAAGGCAGATGCAAACCTTTCCCTTCATGCATCAACCCATCGTTCTGCCTCCTTTTATATAAGCCAAAATTCCTTTTCCATAGGCTGAAACTATTTACTTACCTTGGTGAAACAAGGCCTTAACATTAATTAAACCTATGGAATTTTAATTCTGAGTTTTATCTGGCACCATCAATGGTGGTTCACTACAAAAGTCATTATCTTGTTAGTTTCTTCTACATAAGGCAGCCACATTACCATTTTGAGGACCATGCGTACGATTCATCAAAAGAAATTATATGCAGAAAAGAACGGTCAGCCTCAACTGTCTAGTAGTCAAAAACCTAGGCCCGTATTTATACTTTTTTAGCGCCGCATTTGCGTAGTTTTTTGACGCAAAAACGGCGCAAACTTGCAAAATACCATTGTATTTTGTAGGTTTGCACCGTTTTGCGTCAAAAAGCGGCGCAAATGCGGCGCTAAAAAAGTATAAATATGGGCCCTAGTGTGCACTAAAAAGTGTACATTTCTGTGATCAACATGTACCTCTACTGAATGCTTGTTTCCCAATAAATAATGTCTCCAAACAATGTCTTGATTGGCAAAAGTCAAAATTATGTGTATGTCATGGTGTTAATTAACACTGCTAGAGAAAAAATCTGGGGAAAACAGACCACTGGATGTCCCTGTCAAGTGATTGGATTTATCTGAGAAAAACCTACCTCCTAGGGCATGATACAAGGCATCAGTCTCAATGATGAATGGAAGAGCCACCTTTTGGATTTTGCAAAATGTGAGCACAAGAAAAGGTTTTCTTCAAAAAGGTAAAAGCTTGTTCAGCTCCTTTTGTCTGTTTAAAGAAAACTGATTTATGCAGACTCTACATAATGGGCTTAATTATCTCCGAAAATTGATGACTGTTTCCTTCTATAAAAGATGGCAAAGCATTAGAACTTTAGGGTAAGATTGAAGTCACAACTTCATACAATGATAGCAGGATGGTCTGCAAGGACCAGGGACAGATTTCATTGGGTAATTCAGTATTTCAGCATAAAACATTGGCAAGGTTAACTTTTTCATTCACCCAAGAACACCCTGAGTGACAATTCATCTTTCTTGGGGCTCCATCTCCAATTGGTTCTTGCCATTTATCTGTTTCCCATATGACTACTGATTACTGCCCCTCTATTAGCCACACCTGGGAAGCGTGCAGAACCTCGTGCACCCATCTCAAACCCCTAAAGCGCGTAAGTGCATCAGACTTGAGAATAGCCACACCAAGTACATCAATTGGAAACATACCCCAATTGTACCCACTATTCTTCCCTCTCATCTATCCCCTTCGCCATGATTCCTAATTCAAAGACATCCTAACCACCATGCCTCATTCTTACCACCTGTGGGAAGGTGTATTCCTATTGCAGAGAAGTCAAGCTGTGTTGCCCAAGTAAGCAATTCCTTAAGAGAAAGGTACTAAGCTATCTAAATGTTTTGTCACAACCATTGAACCTCAAAGAAGTCATTGAAAATGGTCAACCTTTCCTTGCAAAGAACCTTTAAGCTGGACTGCTGAATGATCTGAAATTCTGCACTAACCATTTTCAATTCTGGAATAAAATTTTGGATCAGCTTCTACCTCTGGTTTGCCTCAAAGGCTAGGTCTACAAAGATTCAGAAGTTAAATTTAGTGTTTGCCTGAAATAGATTTTGTTCCCAGAATTACTCTAGAATCTTACATTTATTCGGTAGTCTAGAAAGAAAGCTATCATTCTGCTGCGTAGTTGCTCTGGTTTTGATTTCCTGAACTACCAGCCAATGATTTCTGGTTATGGTGAGATTTTTAGTGCTGCCCATCAGATCATAAAAAATGGTGGCTATAACTTGATTGCTGACAAACTCTTCCATAGGAGTATCCCTTTTCATACCATCTGTGACATCTGCCAATCATTAGGTTGGATGACTTGAGTGATTTTCTAAGTCCTCCATTTATTTGCTTGATTTTCTTTGAGGCCTTCTTGGATTCTTTCTTACTAGCAGCATTTCTTGCTTCCATCGAGTCCAGTTCTTCCTCAGATACTCTAAATTCGTGAGATTTCCATATTATAGTCAATCCATCTTTGATAGCATTTCATTCTGAATCCTTATACATCTTGTTCAATTGAAATGTGAATGTCAATAGTTCCCTTATGGGTTTGCTTGTGCTTCCTTGCTTTTGTTCTGGGATGTTTCCTCTAATTACCTCTTGTTTCTTTTGTTAGTTAAACTCCCCTCCTTTCTCTTCACTTACAGTTGAAATACCCTCAGGTCCACTGATACACATATCCTCACTTTCTCCTTCATTGCAATTGATTCATAAGAGCCATCCCAAAGAGGATCCTCTAATGCCGCCTCTTCATTACTATCTTGATATTATTCAGTGTCTGATTGTCAATACACTTTTTGCCTTATTAATGTGTTCCCGTATTTTCTGTTCAGTCTGAGTGCAACAAAACTCTGTTACATTGGAGTCAAAGTATGACGGTGGGGTATAGAGATAGGCTGCACCTCTGGTACGTACTTTGCTGTGTCAGTAGCTCCTATAGTTGTACTGCCTCAGGCATCTTACCCTTAAATAGTTCTTCATATCTTTGGTGATTTCAGCAATTCCCTTACCTGTCATACAGTTATTGCTCTCAGACAGTTTCAAATTCAGGCAGGGCCATCTTTTGTTTTGTACCTTTGTCGGGTTTGTACTAATTTATCATAACCCTTGTAGTGTCTCCGACTCTGCTTTCCATTTTGTTTTCACTCTCAGTGTGTCACATTTGATTCCTTTGTAACTTTGCACTCTTCCCCAGCATCCAAATTTGCCTCATACGGTTGCAGATTCGCTGGCTCCCCTCCATGAAAAGACTGGTGGAAACTGGACTCATGATCAACGCAGCAGCCTGCTCCAGGTGGTGGTGGCGGTCCTACCATGAGGATACTGTTTGGCAAGGACTGGGAATATGCAGGTTTCCAGTTTGATGCGCCTTTTGTAGTCTTAACCCGGAAGCGGAAGCAGGAAACTGGATTCAAAAGGGGGAGTAGCGGCAGCTGAGCTTAGTCGGGCTGAGCTGCGGGACGGCAGCGAACCCATCAGATGTGGTCCCCATCCAGATCCAGACCCAATTACAGCACAGCCCCCACTCCTACAAGGAAAACTAAAGGAGTGGTAAAACATGGTGCAAGAGCGGGAGTGCACTAGCAGGAGAAAAGGACACGGATCCCCACCCCACCGCTCCGCTCCACTCACAGCACACAGAAGCTCATTGAAGCACCAGCTGACCAGCCGCAACCGAGCTAAAATGGAACCAAGTTGGAACCAAGCCACGCGTGGAAATGCCAGACGCCTGAGACACCGTACGCTTGGCGGCAGCCGCAAGCAAGGCGTGTGGTGTGACTACTGCCATTACCACTACTGCAATCGCAAGCAGTAAGAAGCAGTAAGGAGGATCACAGCAGCAGGGAGGAGGTGAGGTGAGGTGAGGAGAACAGCAGCAGGCAAAGGGGGTCAATAAGTGGAGAGAGACTGAGTGACTGACCTGCCACCCCCACACCACCCCCACCTTACGATATTATCATATTAAGCACACAACCCACCACACAATCTGGCCACCACCATAAGAAGTGAGCTAGACAACACGGCAATACAGTAACACTGCAGAACACTGCGGAAGAGGTCTGATTACATTGGATGCAGCTTGCAGGTGTTCTTGTGGGGTTCAGCAGTGTGATTTGCCCAGGGTCAGGGCTATCATAGGAAGAGTGAGCCTGGTACTGTGAGTAACAATTAAAAACAGTAGCTCTAGCCCATAAAATGAGGTCAGAACGTGAAAGACAAGTTACTACAAGAGTGAATAAGAGGGGAGGCTTGCAGACGGGGCAAACATAAAAAAAAAACTAAGGCAAATTCAGCAAGGGAAAATATAGCTCTAATATCACCCGTCACAAGAATGTCTGATAAAATACTGAAAATCCCAGAAAAATTTAATTTTTTAAAGGATCCAGTCGAAATAATCTTCTCCACTCCCAAGGACACAAACATACTTACTGCACCCATCACACCAATAAAATCCAGCTCAGTACAATCAAAGGATCAAAGGGGCGATGTAAGAGATAACTCCCAGGGAAGTCCTCTAAAACATTTTCTAAAAGTCAAGAAGATGAAAGTAGGAGGAAGCTGGAGATACTGTGATGCTAGGGTGGGGATCGGTCAGTGACACAGATCTTTTATCAATCTTGCCAGAGTCACCGTTTCAGCAAAACAATAGAAGTGAGAATAAAATTCCCCTTTTGAGGAACGGGCATCCAATGCCAGTAGAAGTTATTGTAGAAACTGTTGGGAATAAGACAGGGGAAACAAAGATATCAGCGACAATACCAGAGGAAATGGATAAAATTGAAATAACTGAAAGAGAAATGGAGGGTGTCAACAAAGGAAAGAAAAAATCTGAACCATGCCAAAATAACCCACAAGCAAAACAAATTCGACAGGAGATGAAGGCCACACATGATAGCCAGGAAAAATTACAGATAAACAAAATGAGAGAGGGCCTGCAGCTAACATAGTAAACGTGTGGGAAGTGATCTTTAAAACTTCACAACCGACTCTCGAGGCATTGACATATCAATCAAATAAAATGGATATCCAGATAGATCTATTGAATATAATGGCAACCTCGATATCAGGCATCGATCAGAAACTGGCGGATCTAAACAATCTGATTACTCATGCACAAACCCTGGCAGAAACAGCAAATATAGAATGTTCATGCACCGCAATAGTGGACGAATTGAAACAAATCCCTGAAGTGTTAAGTACTAATATAGAGGATTTAAAAAAGAAGAATCATGTAGTGGACAGGAAAAAAGAGAAGAAATGGA
Organism: Pleurodeles waltl; assembly: GCF_031143425.1. Taxonomy (NCBI): domain Eukaryota; kingdom Metazoa; phylum Chordata; class Amphibia; order Caudata; family Salamandridae; genus Pleurodeles; species Pleurodeles waltl. Next base: position 1,035,835,429 of record NC_090439.1, read on the forward strand.
ATAAGTGCTGTAATCCAACGAGGGAAGACAATGAAACAAAAATGGAAGATAATGAAGTAACAAGAGACAATAAAGAAGATGTTTAAAAAAATCTCAATATAGGAACAAACCATAACAATACAGGAACCAGTGAGATCAATACGTGTAATGTTGAATTTGATAATCAGGAAAAACCTAAGGTACCTAAGATGCAAGCAAAAAAACGGTGCACTAGAAAGGGGAATGACAAAAAAAACAGAGAAACAAATTGCATAAAGCGAGAAAAAAGCAATGAATAAGTTCAGCACAGCTAGAACTCCTAAATGTGAGGCAAAAGACAGAACAAATTGGTGAGATGACACCAAGAAAGGTCTTAACGGAGATCGAACAAATACAATTCTTTCCAATTTTTCAGAGGCAGGAGAGGAGTAATGAGGGTAATGCTGGAAAGACCAAAGATGTAAAATTAACTAAGGGAATTTGTTTTGCAAAAAATACAATGAAGGCATATCAGTCTCTTATCACAATCCTCTCAAGCGATGGAGATAACATAGACTCTAAACAGAGTCCCCAGGATCAAAGATAGCAGCAAGTTGAAGCTCCAATGAGCGTGGGAGCCACAGGGCTTCAAGGAATCAATTATCAACATCAGCAGATTAACAGTGAGGTGGACAACAAGGGAAGAAAATTGCAACTCCTGGATACAAATGATTGTGTATCACAAGTACAGTCACAAGTACAGAGTGTAATTGAAAAAGATAGGATGTGTCGAGTACTGGACTATGATGACGAAGATAATAGGAAAACTATAAAAGGAACTGGGAGTAACGGTCACGTGAGAAAAGCAACAGAAAGGAAAGACGGAACTTTGTCACCAAAAGCCAGAATGTACTAAATCACATATTTTTTACACCCATATATAAGTTTAGAGGCTCACATGACATTTTGAAAAGGGGTAATATGTTACATTTATTGCATGCAATCCGATCACTGTCAAAATTTACATCGAATGATATCGTTTCAATTGAGTGTCTGGCCCATACCGAGGGGAGGGTGCAGGGAGCCACCATGGCTTCTTTTCAAAATAACTTACTGGCTCAATCAGTAATGAGAGAAAACGCTATTTTGGCAGCCTGGGGGATACAATTATCTTTACCCCCACAAGACATGTATCCAGAACCATTTGTGCTACTAAAGCCCAAAAATGGGGGGGAGGCGGTCAATTATACTCAGTTCTTAGAGCCGCTAGAGGAAGGATAGAAAAACCTAAGGAGATCCAACAGCCCCAAAGCTGAGAGAAAAAGGAAAGGGCTACACTAGTAAATGTAGGTTGGATAACTGAGGCACGACATGGGAAATATAGGACATGACCTAATGGGTATATTGCGGCAAATAGACGGTATGACGTTCTATCTATTAGTTCATAAAACATCAGCGGAGCACAAACCAAGTCGCAGAAGAAATATCTAGCCTTGTTGCTAAAAGAAAGTCAAATATTATGCCTCCAGGAAACATGGGCGACTGAAGCTTTTGATATAGTAGGGTATGCAGGCCATTATAGACCGTCAGGTAAAACAAAAAATCCGGGCCGACCAAAAGCCAGCTTAGCAATTTTCATCAAAATGGCACTAAAGATTGAAGCAGTCTAGGTACCCATAGAAAATAATAACATTCTGGAACTAAAACTGGATAATTGTTTTGAAGATACAAACACTCTACTGTATATAATTAATGTGTATTATCCCCTGAATGAAAAAATAAAGTCTTCAATAGCACTTGAGCAATATGATGTGATAATGGGTGTGTTACAGGAACTAAATCCTTCAGACATAATAATAATGGGAGATTTTAATATGGATTTGATGCACAATTTTTAACGCGACAAACAGGTAATCCAGCAAGATTACGTATAGTCAATTCCCCTCCCCCCCCAAAGGAACAGGGACCTCCCGAGAAGAACATACGATAAAAGGGCAAACTCCTTAAGAAAGGACTTGGAGTCCCTATGTATGAGAATCCTAAATGGGAGGGTTCAATCAGACAGCCCACCGGAGTGGACTTATTAATCGGCAACGGCATGCTCCATAATAGATTACATAATGGTAACGCTAACTCTCTGGGAAAGGATAAAATCCTTTAGTATAAATAAAACATCAAGTAGCTATTATGGACAACAAAGAATTGCACTTTCTGCACAAGTACAGCATCACCAACAGGTACCCTTGTGGGTTGGGGAAGATACTACAATAAACTATTGAAGGCTAACATGGTTTGGTTAAGTGAATTCCCAAATAAAGGAGTTAGCTAAACAATTAGTAAAAGAAACAGTAGTAAGCGGATATGGTAATAAAGTCAAACTGTAGGGGAATTTTCCAAACAAAATAATTGAAAAAGAAGCTGCAAAGAGGACCCATAAGTGCCCTCGAGAAAGGTCAGGGGAGAGAAACAGTGGTGGGATAAATCTATTAATTTCTGCTCAGAAGCTACAAAAAAAACAGAACAAACTGCAAAGGAAAATTAGGAAAGACCTACAAAATAGAGAACTACGTCATACCTTCCTTAAAGTAAAAAAGAGTTTGAAAAGACTGGTCTGGGAAGAAAAAAGGGAAGTTAATGATGACTTCTTGGCTAAGATATTTAGCGAAACAAAAAAATGCAAGGCAGTTCTAGAAAGTTGTAAATGGAATAAATCGCCCACAAAGACCAGTTGTTAATTCCAACATAGCAGAACCAAATGGCTACAATTTCTATACAATTTATTTAAATCATCATCAATCGGGCCTCGAGAAGAAAAACCCATGAAAGAGAACTTCAGGAAGGGGGCTTAGAAACCATAGACTTCATTATAGATAGCTTCACGGGGAATCAAATAAGGAAAATAGCATCAAATTCCAGGAAGGATGGTGCCCCAGGACCTCATGGGCTTCCTTAAGCCTTGTACTCATCGAATATAGAGTTATGGATACTGGTACTACTACAGTAATGAACTGTGTGCTACACCAGCTGATAGTTCTATAATAAACCCCATATATAAGAAGGGTAATAGGGATGTACCTGATAACTACCAGCTGATAATGGTCCAAGATATAGAAGCAAAGTATTTTGCTAGCCTATTACTGATTGAACTGAGAAAATGGGCAATAGATAGAAAGATTGTCCCACTAAACCAAACCTGGTTTATACAAGGAGTAGGAACAGAAACTAATATATTAGCATTATCATTGGTAATGGACAAACAAACCCTTAAGAAGTTGCCAATGTACCTTTGCTTCGTCGATTTTAAATCAACTTTCGACTCAGTGAATCGAAATTTACTGTGGAGGAAACTTACAGCATTAGGTATTCCATCCGGTCTTCTTAAGTCTATTCAACTCCTGTAAAATGACACATGGGTGAGGATTCAGATATGGGACTGGTCTGTCTTGTAAAGAAAAATAGATACCTTCAAAGGATTAAAACAAGGCTGCGTCCTGTCACCCTATCCTTTTAATTTGTTGCTAGCAGACCGTTCACATGAACTAAAAGTAGTCAACTCACACGCACCAAGGCTAGGCCCGATATCTATATCTAATCTGCTTTATGCGACAATGTTGTTCTTATAATCCAAACACAGATTGGGCTACAAAGATTAGTGGGAAGGTTATCCAACTACTCGAAGGAAAATGGCCTTTCAGAAAATTTAGAAAAGACAAAGGTAATGGAATGCAGCCGAAGGGAGTACGGTTTGATGAACAGGTATGCTCTACCCAACAATGGGAGGACTTTAACAGGAAAGGTTTTACACTGCCCATAACCCTTTTAAGCCTAAAAAGATCCTTGAATGGTCCTAGCACTTTACCATTAGTAAGGGTGATATCAGCCAAACTGGCACCTAGCTTAACCTATAGCAGTGCTGCACTGCGTGGGCGGGATGCAGTATGTCTAAATACAAGTATAATTAGAACATATAGACAGCTATTTGGCTTAACACCGAACACATTGCCAGCACAAATACACTTGCAGTTCGGGCTAATGAACCAGACGATAGCTAGGAAAGGGTTCTACACAAAAACCTGGTATAGAATAAAAACAAACAAGAGGAATGATCTGTGCCAGGTTTTGTGTCAAGAACTTCAAAGTAATAGTGATCATCCCGCTTCGCTCGACCTGAATGCAGCAATAAAGGAATTAGGGTTGCATGAAAGTTGGGAAAGTAACATATCTGTAGCATGTTTTAAAAGAGTAATAAATAGTAATATGATGAGGTTATCTTTATTGAAAGATAAAGAAATATTATCGAAAAAATCAAATGCATGGAAGGTGTTAATTGATTATAAGTTCCTTCGACATCAGCACTATTTTGAAGTAGGCTGGTCCCCTGTCCTGAAAATAGATTCTTTGCATTTTCGATTAGGGAAATATGCCAGGTGATAATAAAGATAACACAAGGGGGAGGATGAGCTCAAACGAGAGTTGAAGGTTATGCAATAATGAGAAGAGAAACTTGATACACCTCTTGTGTCTGTGCCCAGCCTTAGTGCAAGAAAGAAAATGCTTGCTAAAATCGCTTTTTAATCAACGTGGTATAAGGACATGGAGAGAAGCAGCAATAGCATGCCTAAAACCAGGCGACCTTATCTTGAATTCCCGAATTGTGAAATTTCTAAAGAGCGTAGGGAAGAAAGGTTTAGGAAAAGAGTGAACAGAATTATGCATGGAGGAGGGGGACAATACCACACAGTGAAATATGAATTAATCGCTGTACGGGTACCAATAAAGACTGAGGTAAATTCTGCCTTTTAAACTGTATTTCCTTTTAAAAGTTTGTAATATGTATGCATTTTTATATGGTAGTATAGTGAGTTTATATTGGTAACATATGGCACATTTTTGTAATGGTTTTTATTAATTGTACAATAAAGATTTATTAATTCACCAGGGTCGCATTTTGGCAGTCGGACCGCCAGGAGTGCAGCGGTGTGACCGCCACTTCAAGCCTGGCTGTCTGAACACCGCCAGACTCGTAATGAGGCTGTAAGTCACAGGCAAGCCCTAATGTACAGAAGACATAATGACCCTCATAACAAAATTTGGGTTCTCCCTAGGCTTTCATAACTTCTCCCGCAGGTGATGGTCGCATCAACCTGCCCCTTTGAGAACAGAGGTGCACTCCTTCCCTGTAACCCAGACATAACTTTAGACAGATTTCATATCTTTACAGTGGCGATTCATGTCTCACCCCCAGAATTGTGATTTACCTGTTATTTTCCTCTTGATAAAGAACCAACTTTTCTGCTCAGATGGCTTGAAAGAGTAAAACTAGAAATGAGAGGAAGGAGAGCCCAATTGGTTATATGGAACCAGGATGATGGACCTCATGGTGAATTTTTGTCATCGCACTATCAACATTAAAGATAAACAGTAAATGATTACCCAACTTAGATAATTTCTTGTCCAGAGGGCGAGGCATATCTGAACATGTGGAGAGCGTCTTCTACATTTAATGTTTGAGTGCCCGTATTCAAATAGCCCTACTGTGAATGCGGTTGTTTCTCAAATAGCTTATCCTGACGTGTTAGAGGGGGAAACATGGCACAACCTTTTGAAGTAAACAATAAAGTGGAAATAAGGCCTATAATATGGAAAAATAACAGTGTTGGTCATAATTATTACTATAATAATAATACAGCGTTGCCTATGAAGCACGCACAGTCGGCTCCAGCTAGGGAAATGTATTACCAGCATGTTCAAGAAATAAAGATGAGAGTTATCTGCATTATAAAAATGCTCAAAAATTAGACATACATATGCATGAAGGAGTTGCGGGCACATTTTAGAACACCGTTAATTGTTATTTATACAAATTTACACAGGAGATTAACTTGCTTGAAAGTAATGTAATTTCAAAACAATGCACTGTGAATTCATTTTTTTTTACTACAGCCTGCAAAGAAACATTTCAATACGCCAGTTATGAAAAAAAAATGCTCGTTTGTTTTCTGCACAAAGTACACTAGTGTTTATTGATTCAAGGGATTATAAAATAAACAATGAATGGAATGTTGTTATTACGAAGGTAAATACATCAGCATACGAAACACTAAAGTAGAGTATGATATATTTTCCCACGTTCACGTATTAGCAAAGAAGAAAATGTAAGGAGTAAACTAGTATTGAGGTGTTTTTTGCCACTTCTATGAGCTATAAATAAAAGTTAATTCTAACATACATTTTCAGGGCATACAATGGATTGACCTCGAAAAGATGAGTGACTCAATTGGCCCTAGTCAGATTTAAACTGATTACCTACAAATGTTAGTAGCGAGTATGTAACTCACTGTTATATGTTTGCACCTTAGTGATACAGTGTCGTCTCTGAAAGTGAATTTAATGAGGACACAATTGGGCCATAAACCAAAGTAATAGGGTTATTTACGAAGGTCATCTACATAAATATGTTTTCTGAAATGTTTAATTCTGACTTTGAATGTGTATATATCTATATCCTTAGATAGATGAATTTTAAGTAACAACACTGCTTTTTAGGTTTCGCCTGCACAGCACTTGTGCTGTTCTTGTGAAACCTATTGTATTTATTATAAATCTCAAAAGGGGCTTGCATCCCGCACCCCTCGTGCTTTCATTGGTTCCTGTGCTTGGCACTTACTTTTCCTCTGTTCTATTGGCTGTAGCACTATTTTCTTGCATTTACCAATGCTTGTACCTCATGTGTTTGCTATTATCAGTATCCCAAGGCCCAAGTACCATGTCCATGTTGAGTGCACTCTCATTAAAACCGGACTGAAGGCCTACTCATGGCTCCATGCGGCAACTTGAATTCTCATCCCCACTACCAATGACAATGTATAGGGCAATACACATTCCTTGTACTTGTATAGCATTTGTACGCCCTATGAGGCATTTAAACATTTTAATAGTCAGTGTTACAGATGTCCACTCAAAGCAGTCAGTTCATAAACCTTATTCGGCCTACTTGAAATAGCCATCAAGGTACACAACAGGCATTAATAATCACACAAAGTCATTAAAATCGTTCTCAACACAGAAATACAGAAGCATCCATAATAATAAATAGTTACAAATATTCATAAATGAAAAAGGAAACTATTCATGTCCATCTGCTTCATATAGGAATACTATACACAATTACCTGCTGATACCTAATAGTTTTCTACACATAAAATAGCCTTTAAAATATAAAGTGCAACATTATAACATAAGAAAGAATCATTTAAAGCAAGTCAAAAATTCAGAGTCACCCAGTGAGATCTTATTTTCTGGGGAAACAAAAGTGGCTTGAGATAGAGTTACCTATATTAAAAATAAAATTGTCAAAACAGGATAAAGTGCAATGTGCTCTTCTTGCTTGAATCGCCGTATGGGCATAAGAATGTGTCCGGTGGACAAGACTTCATTTAAGGAAATGCCACTAGATGATGCGCTATCTCTTGAGGCTAAATCTCGTCAGAAATAAACGATGTTGCATGTTGGTAACATAAGTTAGGATGCTTTTACATCCTTCCTCATGGTTAAGAGACATGTAGAAAAAAACTGTTGATTTGGTCATTTCTAGCCCCTTCCTATAATCTATACTGTGCTGCAGAAACAGTTCTTTAATAGTTTTCTTAATAAGGGAAAGCACTTTTAGGGAGTCCTTCCTTACTAACAGATTAAACAAAGTATTAAAAGAAGAATCAATATAGGCTAACCATGGGATCCTTAAAGCATTATCCAATTTTAAACAATCTTGTATATTCAATTTAGTGAAGTTAGTTTCCTCTTTTGTCCAAATCTTATACCATAGTAACAGAGGTTTTAACAGAAGCACATCCTCCAGAATCTGTAATCCTACCTCCAGATGTATAATCCAAGTAGATGCTGAGGTAGGTAAGCAGAGTAAGCATATTAAAAATATTTATTTATGCTAGTAATCAGTGTAGTATGGAAAAAAAAAGGCTCCACCTTTCTTTTGCTCTTTGGTCACAGGTCATGTTAAAGGTTTTTGTTTTATTGATCACTGTTAGGAATGGGGTCTTTGGTTGGCAGTCAGGTTACCCCTGTCCAAGCAAGGACCCTCACTCTAGTCAGGTTAAGGGAGAATCACCCTCATTTAACCCCCATTCATGCCCTTTGTAGCTTGGCACAAGCAGGCAGGCCTAACTTCAGAGACCAGGTGTAAAGTATTTGTACCAACACCCACAGTAATATAGGAAAAACACCACAAAATGACTCAATACAGGTTTAGGAATTTAGCCAATATTTATCTAAACAAAACAAGGATTATATGACGGAACACCGAATTAAAAACAACTACTAACCTTAACAACGAGGTCGGAACACCGACCTAGTCCTTACTACTAATGATTTTACCACGAATGCCTTAACAACGATATTTTGTTGTAAAGGCATTCCTGATAAAATCATTAGCAATAGGCATCATTCACCCTACATCCCTCACCCCACCCCCCCCAACCCCACCCCAAAACCTAAAACCCGCTGACCCCCCACCCACTCCCCAAAACCAAAAACGCCCCACCCCCCAACCCCACCCTAAAACCTAAAACCCCCTGAGCCCCCACCCACTCCCCAAAACCAAAAACGCCCCAACCCCACCCCAAAACCTAAAACCCCCTGACCCCCCACCCACTCCCCAAAACCAAAAACGCCCCACAACCCCAAACCCACCCCAAAACCTAAAACCCCCTGACCCCCCACCCACTCCCCAAAACCAAAAACGCCCCACCCCCCAACCCCACCCCAAAACCTAAAACCCCCTGACCCCCCACCCCCTCCCCAAAACCAAAAAACGCCCCACCCCGCCAACCCCACCCCAAAACCTAAAACCCCCTAACCCCCCACCCCCTCCCCAAAACCAAAAACGCCTCACCCCCCCAACCCCACCCCAAAACCTAAAACCCCCTAACCCCCACCCCCTCCCCAAAACCAAAAATGCCCCACCCCCCCAACCCCACCCCAAAACCTAAAACCCCCTGACCCCCCACCCCCACCCCAAAATCTAAACCCACCACTTACCTTCGCCAACTCCCTTCTTTGTACCTTAACCACGCATGTTCGTTGTTCAGAACATACGTAGTTAAGGCACAAAAATAAAAAGTCGTGGTTAAAAAAAGCGTTGTTACGCTTTCGTTAACCACGACTTTCGTAATTAAAAAGTCGTAAAAAAGGATGTTTCCCAAAAACAAGACCAAGACAACAAAAATCCAACATACACAAGTCAAGTTATGAATTTTGAAAGATTAAACTCAAAAATAGCACTTAGAAACACAAAATGCTTCGATGAGGTGATAACACGGAGTCGTGACGCAGTCGTTCCCAACAATCCGACGGCAATGGTGCCGGGTCCAGAGTCACACAGACCACCAGGTACAGTACCTTAGTAAAATGTGGCACACTTCGGCGGGGCTGCAGCAATGTCAGACCTGCGAGGGTCGTCACACTCCAGCGAGGACCACGGAGTCGGTTGCAGACGGCGTCATGTGATTCGGCAGCGGCTTCTGTCCAGAGTCATCCAAAGTCAGTTTTCTTGGATTTTCACCAGCTTCTCCATTCAAGGGCTCAGGGACTGGAAGGGCACCACTTGTCAGGGCAGGAGTCTAAGGAGAGAGACAAGGTACTGGTAGGGGAAGTCTTTGATGGCCCTGAGACTTCAGAACAGGGGGCCAGCTCAGTCCAAACCCTTGGAGATTCTTCTCAATCAGGAACATACCACAAACTCCAGTCTATGTCCCCTTTCACAGGTAGATGCAGCAACTGCAGGATAGCCCAACAAAGCACAGTCACAGGCGGAAGCAGCACCCAGGCCCTCAGCTCTTCAGCTATTCTCCTTGGCAGAGGTTCCTCTTGATTCCAGAAGTGATCTAATTTTCAGGGGTTTTGGGTGCTCTTCTTTTACCCCTTTTGGCCTTTGAAGTAGGCCTACTTCAACGGAAAGTCTCTCTTGTTTGTAAGATTATGCCTTTCACAAGCCAGGCCCCAGACACCCACAAGGGGTTTGGAGACTGCATTGTGTGAGGGCAGGCAGAGCTCTTTAAGGTGTGAGTGATCAAGGTGTGAGTGACCACTCCTTCCCCCCAGCACAGAGGGCTCATCAGGATATGCAAGCTACACCCCAGCTCCCGTTGTGTTACTGTCTAGAGAGAGGTGCAAACAGCCCAACTGTCAAACTGACCCAGACAGGGAATCCACTGACAGGCAGAGTCACAGAATGGTGTAAGCAAGAAAATGTCTGCTTTCTTAAAGTGGCATTTTCAAACACACAATCTAAAAACCAACTTCAATAAAAAATGTATTTTTAAATTGTGAGTTCAGAGTGCCCAAACTCCACATGTCTATCTGCTCCCAAAGGGAATCTGCGCTTTAATATTATTTAAAGGCAGCCCCCTTTTAACCTATGAGAGGGATAGGCCTTGCATCAGTGAAAAACGAATTTGGCAGTATTTCACTGTTAAGACATGTGAAACACCTAAGTACATGTCCCACATTTTACATACACTGCACCCTACCCATGGGGCTACCTAGGGCCTACCTTAGGGGTGCCTTATATGTATAAAAGGGGAAGGGTTAGGCCTGGCAAGTGGGTACACATGCCAAGCCGAATTGGCAGTAAAAGCTACACACACAGACACTGCAGTGGCAGACCTGAGCCATGTCTACAGGGCTACTGGGTGGCACAACCAGTGCTGCAGGCCCACTAGTAGCATTTCATTTATAGGCCCTGGGCACCTCTAGTGCACTGTGCTAGGGACTTACTAGTAAATCAAATATGCCAATCATGCAAGCCAATTTACTCATATATTTTACATAGGAGCTCTTTCACTTTAGCACTGGATAGCAGTGGTAAAATGCACAGGGTGACAAAAACAGCAAAAAAAGAGTCCAGCACACATCAACAACTTGGGAAACAGAGGCAAGAAGCTAGAGGTGACCATGGCAAGTATGCCAACTCTAACTATCACCATCCCGTTAGAGGTCATGAATTCCTCAAAAGCATTCATGAATTTTTGGAAGCCCATTGGGGTCGTAGATAAAAGGACGACATTGCCAGCATATAGTAGCATGGGTATAGAACATCCTGCTGTGCTTGGTGCATCTGCCTGGAGCTATTGCAGATAACCGTCCACCCCATTAACAAATAGTGAAAATAATATGGGGGCTAGGACGCAACCTTGGAGAATGTCCTCCCAATTTTAAAGGGGGGTGTACATTCACCCCTTGGGCCAAAACATACTTTACTCAATATATTACCATCGAGGCAGGCCTAAAAATACAATAATTTCCCACAGGGTGCCAAGATTACACTAGGTAGATCAAAGAATAGTACGGTCAACAAGATCAAATGCCTTGCTTAAATCTACAAAACATAAGTACAAAGTCCCCAGTTTGGCTCTCATATATTTAAATCCAGTTTTACACACTGCTTGATAGTACCCAGGCCCTTTCTAAAACCATATTGTTTGGCAGAGAGAATATTATGTTCTTGTACCCACTATTCCAGCATTTTTAGCAAGATCCTACTTAGCACCTTTACAGAAGAGTCGAAACGTGAAATTGGACCGTCATTTTTAGGATCAGATTTTTCCCCTTTTTTGTAAATAGGGACTATTATAGAGGAGACCCAGGAGGAATGAATCTCACCAACAGCTGCAATATTAAACCCCCTTTTAAGTATAAGGCCTCATAACTTAATGGCAGATTTAAATATGTCTGCCAGCACCCCATCCGGTCAAGGGCCAAGACTACCTCATCAAAAAAGATATTCAGGGCAGGGGGGTCCCCATCTCCACAGCCTCGCCTAAGCTATCATCCCCATTATTTTGCTGGAAAATTTCAAAGCAATGGTCCACCCATGCAGTACATGGAACAAATGTACAAAACTCAGGGACCCTCTCATTAGTCAAAAAGGGTGCATTAACTATCTCCCAAAACAACTTACTGCCCAGGCTTCCTCTTGAAGTGCTTTATTTTATCTTCACAGCCTTCCTGTACTTTACCCAAAGTGTCTTAATTACCTTCGGGTACCTAGGGGTGCTACAAAGGGCTAATTTTAACTCCCAATGGTCTTCAGTACATGCCTGATCAAATGATCCCCTTTTTTTGTTATTTAGTTTGGCTTTAGTTTAACGTGTCAGGAGGGCCTTCATAATACAAATAATATGCTTGAAAGAGCTTACCAACATATTAGGTGGTACGTCATCCTGTAAACAATAACTCAAATCCAGGGAATTCCCAGTCACAAGTTTCTGCAAGATACATTCAGAGTCAATGCCTGTCCATTTAATTCACACCCCCATTTAGTCTATGTTAGACCTGACAGCCTAAGGGTGGTCACCCGTAACTTTTAGCCTGCCTCCCTCCACTTTTTGGATACTGTTTTTGCTGGTTTTTAGACTCTGTGCACTTTCCCACTGCTAACCAGTTCTAAAGTGCATATGCTCTCTCCCTTTAAACATGACATTGGATTTTACCCAATTGGATTATTTAATTTACTTATAAGTCCCTTATAAAGTGCATTGTATGTGCACAGGGCCTGTAGATTTAATGCTACTGGTGGGCCTGTAGCACTGATTGTGCTACTCACTGAAGTAGCCCCTTTACCATGTCTCGGGCCGGCCATTGCAAGGCCTGTGTGTGCAGTTTCACTGCCAATTCGACTTGGCATTTAAAAGTACTTACCAAGCCTAAAAACTTCCCTTTTTCTAGATATAAGTAACCCCCAAGGTAGGCCCTAGGTAACACACAGGGCAGGGTGCTGTGTAGGCAAAAGGTAAATTTGCTTTTCCACTGATGTGAGGCCAGCTCCTTTCATAGGCTAACATCAGTACATGAGGGCTACTGTTTGAGTGGTATCTGCTGATCGGAAAGGAGTAAGGAGGTCATATTTAGTATGGCCAGAATGTTAATACAAAATCTTGCTGACTGGTGAAGTTGGATTTAATATTACTGTTTTAGTAATGCCACTTTTAGAAAGTGAGCATTTCTCTGCACTTAAATCCTTCTGTGCCTTACAATCCACGTCTGGCTGGGTTCAGTTGACAGCTCCCTTGTGCATTCACTCAGACAAACCCCAAACACAGGATGCTCAGCCTCACTTAGACACACCTGCATTTTGAATGGGTCTTCCTGGGCTGGGAGTGCCTGACACATACATGTCAAAGGACAATAGCCTGCCCTCACACAAAGGACTGCCACACTCCCTATTGGGAACCTGGCAGACAGGATTGAACTGAAATGGGACCTTGTACACTTCTAAGCCACTCTCTGAAGTCTCCCCAACTTCAAAGGCACATTTGGGTATTTAAACAAGACCTCTGCCCCTACCAACTCAGACACTTCCTGGAGAAGAGAAACTGAACCAGACCCTGCCATCTGGATAAGAAGAACTGCCTGGCTGCCCAAAGGACTCACCTGACTGCTTTCTGTGAAGGAATGCTGCCTCGCTGTTGCCCTTCTGCCTTGCTGCTCTCTGGCTGTGGTGAGAAGTGCTCTCCCAGGGCTTGGATAGAGCTTGCCTCCTGTTCCCTGAAGTCTCAGGACCAAAAAGACTTAGGGGGTCATTCTGACTCCCGCCGGCCGCGGTAACCGCGGTAACCGTGGTGCCGGCAGGAGCCGCCAGAATACCGCTGCGCAGTCAGAAGACCGCCGCGGTTATTCTGTGTTTCCCGCTGGGCTGGCGGGCGACCGCCAGAAGGCCGCCCGCCAGCCCAGCGGGAAACCCCTTCCCACGAGGAAGCCGGCTCTGAATGGAGCCGGCGGAGTGGGAAGGGTGCGACGGGTGCAGTAGCACCGTCGCGATTTTCAGTGTCTGCATGGCAGACACTGAAAATCTTTTAGGGGCCCTCTTACGGGGGCCCCACGACACCCCTCACCGCCATCCTGTTCCTGGCGGTCAAAACCGCCAGGAACAGGATGGCGGTGAGGGGGTCGGAATCCCCATGGCGGCGCAGCAAGCTGCGCCGCCATGGAGGATTCCTCAGGGCAGCGGAAAACCGGCGGGAGACCGCCGGTTTTCCATTTCTGACCGCAGCCATGCCCTTGGGAGCACTGCCAGCCTGTTGGCGGTGCTCCCGCGGTCCCCGGCCCTGGCGGTCCATGACCGCCAGGGTCAGAATGACCGCCTTAATCTCTGCAAGAACGACTCCTTGTGCGGCAAAAAATCGACGCGCAGCCTGCCAGAAACGATGCACACCCTGCATCGCGGTGAAAAATTCACCACACTCCGAACCGGAATGACTCAGCCCGACTTCGCACTGAGAAGATTGATGCAGACCCAGCGTAGCTACCAGAAATTCGACACACGTCCCACTGGACTGTTGCACAGCCGAGCCGGAATGACGCAGCCCGACTTCCAGAGACGAATCCACGCAGCGCCTGCCGTGGGGTAGAAATTTCCATGCAACGCCCACTGGATCGACGCAGCCCCTGTGACTTCGTCCTGTCAGCACCGGAAATCCATGCATCGTCCCCGGGATGTCCGAAAACGCCGTTACCTAAAGAGGTTCCAAGACCGAGCACCGGAAGTCGACGCAAAGCCTTCCCTGCATGAAAATAAATGACGCATCACCATGTGCGGCCGGAGAAATCGACTCACACCTCCCTGTTTTCTACGCATCTCCTCCTCTGCGGTTCTTTGCAGAGATTTTGAACGCAAACCAGGTACTTTGTGCTTGAAAGAGACATTTATTGCTTTTTAGAGGCTAAAGACACTTTATATCATTTTTACAGTGATATTCCAAAATATACTTATTGCATTTTAATCGTTTTAACCTGCATCTTATCAGATAAATATTATATATTTTTCTAAACCCTTTGTGGTGTATTTTTGTGGTGCTATCCCGTGTTATTGATTGATTTATTGCACACATACTTTACACATTGCCTCCTAAGTTAAGCCTGCCTGCTCAGTGCCAAGCTACTAGAGGGTGGGGACAGGATAATTTGGATTGTGTGTGACTTACCCTGACTAGAGTGAGGGTCCTTGCTTGGCAGGGGGTAACCTGACTGCCAACCAAAGACCCCATTTCAAACAGCCTATAAGGAGCAATATTAATCATTGTGGAAGTCACTTCAGGCCTTGGGCCAAAGACTAAAAATAATAGGGTTATGATCACTTAGTATGGACTGAGAAATTCTAGGGGTACTACACATGCCATTAGCAGAAGAAGACACTAGGACATGATCAATAATGAATGAGAAGTTCCTTCCCATGAAGGTTGATATTCGCTCCTTTTTAGCATCACATTCACACCTTAACAGCAATAGATCATATTTACAAATATTTGAATTAAAAACATCCTCATAGTCATTGTGGCAGAAATTAACAATACCCTCCCCATCCTGGTTGGTAAATCTGCATATACGTGTCGCTGACTGAATATTAAAATCACCAGCCTATACAAATATATAATTGGTATGACTAGGGCACAGGAACTTTTGTAGGTCAAGGGCATGAGCAACTCCATTGCGTGTATAGTCAAACAAATTGTTATAGAAATTGATTAACACCAAATCTCTCCACCTGTTGGTGGTTAGCCAGAGCAGTTGTGTATGGGGGCCCATAGAGAAGGACTTTTTCAAACTAACAGGGAGGTTATCTGAGGTATGAATCCGAAGACCACTTTTAGCCCTCCCTGTCTGAGAATGCATAGCACCAAGGAAGCACGATGAGAACTCTTGCACGTGTCGGGGTCACACGCCAGGTTTTTTGGATGCACATAATATTAATGCCTGTTATGGTATTAATCCAGTGTTCAGACCCTACCTTATTCAATAACCCTCCCACGTTCCAGGTTGCAAACTTGAGACACCTTCCCCGGGGATGATGAATATCCCCTGAGCCTACTTCATTTCCATACAAGTTAGCAGTAAATATATTTTCAACTATATTAGCAGTAACAGGGGCTTTAACGCTGGGCCTATTTTGGACTGTTACCATACCAATGGGATCTGGGGGCCCACCAAAAATCCACTTTCTTTTGTCCCAATTAAAACTCCCCCTAAAACATCAGCAATGACCCTCCCATCCTTCTGCCCGCATAGGCTTTGTCAATCATTATCTGACAGAGAGCTTAAAACCTGATACTTGTTTGCCACAGGCAGAGAGGGATGAGTGGAATAGTTACGATCAGAAGGCCTCTACTTACTCAATGTAGCACTATGTAAATTAACAGGAGGCTGCAGGTAGCGATAGAAAAAAAAACAATGGAAAAGAGCCATTGACTTATCAGCTGAAAAGCATAGCGGTGCCTTGCTAGGATTTCCTTATCAATCTGGGGCATTGAAAATTAAGGATAATGCAATCACCTTCCAGATTTTTTCTTAGTGCTCCAACCCACCCCACTCTCCTTGTCAGTAGAATTTGGTGTGCTCAATGTAGAGGGAATAAGCGGTTGGAACCTAACCGGTGCCCAACTTTATTCTTCAAGCTCTCTGGTGTCTCCATCTGGCCTGGTTTCAAAGGAAGAACATTAACCAGTACAGCAACATATGGATAGAAGGCCAGGGGTAAGTTAATTGTAACAGGGTCACCTAAAGGTGGTTGAATTAATAGCAACATGATTCCTCAAACGGGGCTGTGACGGGGGCTCAGGTTTGGTTAGTGGACTACCACAGGCAGCAGACAAAGATGATAATTGTAACTGATGATCCAACTTTATCTCTTGAATTTGTCCTATCGTAGGCTCCTCCAACATTGGAGGAGGGAGGCACTTACATGAATGACCAGATAAATTGTCTGCACTGGGAAGGTGGGAATATTACCTTGCCTATGAGACAAAGACACCACCCACTTGATTATTTTGTACACAGTGTGCCATAGGTAATTTTTGACAAACCAAGATTATTTTCTGAATTTCCGTGGGAAGGAAACGATTACCATATTTTATGAGGGAAGGGGTAGGAAAGCCCAAGTTTTTAATGTTAAGCGTCCTACACCTATGTTTGAGTTTAGCTGCAGGTGAGCGAACTACAGAGAGGGAGGCAGTGGCTGTGATATGCAGTGGATGATGAATATCTAAGGGACCTAGGCCCACATTTATACTTTTTTAGCTCCGCATTTGCATCATTTTTTGACGCAAAAGCGGCGCAAAGTTACAAAATACAATTGTATTTTGTAAGTTTGCTCCGCTTTTGCGTCAAAAAGCAGCGCAAATGCTGCGCTAAAAAAGTATAAATATGGGCCCTAATGTCTCCTTTGTAATAGGGCCATTCCTCCATTACAATGCCCGATTAAGACCTATGTCAATAGTTAGGTCCACAACCCCAGATGATGTTGCTATAACTTCACTATATACGGCCACACCCAGGGATAGGTGCCGTTCCTCCAAGTCGATGTCCTTTGAGATGATTCCCACTGCCTGTACTATGAAAGAGTCGATGATGGTACAGTTTGTCTCAGTTACCCATTTTATTACTCCCGGTCTTGCTCTTGCTCATGATATCAGAAAGCTACCAGGGACAAAGCTGCCCAAATAAAGAATATAGGGTAAGGGGGGCTCCCTTCCCATCCAATGGGGCCCCAGCAAAGTAGCCACAACCCCATTTGCAGAGTTTGTTATATGATGTAGAGGTAAATTGTCACAACCCACTTACTTCATCTGCATCCTTGGCGGCTATCATAAGAATGATAACTGATTATAACCTGCGGGGCTATGCCCAGGAGCTGGTGTTCAAAAACTTCCACCAAAATCAAGATGATCAAGGGATCCAAGGCCCAGGAACCAAAATGATCCAAGAGATCCATGATCCAAAAGAATGGGCCCAGCCCAGCCTCGTTCGGCCGAGGACGGGCACCAGCGGGCCCATTCTTGGCCCGGTCTTTTCCCGGGCATGCGTGCAGATGGGCTCTGCCCAGTGGCACCACAGTGTTTCTTTTATGCACCTCTGGGCACATGTGCTGCCACGGAGCAGCCCTCCTGCTGCGTGGGCTGCTGGGTGCTGAAGTTCAGCTTGCCTGGTCCCATAAACAAGCATCCCATGCAGCGGGACCAGAGTGTTCCCTTTATGTGCCTTGGGTGCATTTGCTGACAAGGAGTGGCCTTCCTGCCTAGTGGGCTGCTGGGTACTGAAGTCCAGGCCCCCCAGGTCCCATAAACAAGCATCCCATGCAGCAGGACCAGAGTGTTTCTTTTATGTGCCTCCAGGCATGTGCGCTGCAGAGACGCGTATCTCCTGCATTGTGGGCTGCTGGGTGCTAAAGTTCAAGCCCACTGGTCCCATAAACAAGCGTCAAAGCAGTCATGAGGCTATCGCAATCTCGAATGGACGTTGATTAGTACACATCATGCATTAGCAATGGCGACATAACATGGAGAGAGGTTCAAACGCCAAGCACTCTCCTCACGTCCAACATGTCCCTAATTTAGACTATGCTTCTTGCTGTCTGTGGCATGGAAAAGGCCAAGCAATATGGCAAATGCCCTGGACGATGTTAATTAACCCCTCAGGTGCACGGTACAAGCTGGCCTCGTCCTCGCACACGGTTCCCCCCGACACCCCTCAGTCGGGGATGGAAGAGGAATCGCTTCCCCTTCCACCCCGACCCCCCCCTCCTCGGCAATCTGATGACGTCAGCACGCTCACAGCACGCTGACGTCATCAAATGCTGCTGAGGATGCTCTGGAAGCCATTTGCTTCTAGCGCGTTGGGAGAGAGGACCCTTTGCAGGTGAGTCCTTCTCCTAGTGGGCAGTTGGGGGTGGAAAACAGACACAGTGGGAAAGGAAAGAGTTTTTCCTTTGCAGGAATCCACCACTAGCCACCAGGGATGTACTTACCAGTTTGTTTTGGGGAGTGACCCCTTGGGCAAGGGTCGCTCCCCTGGGGGCATATGTATATATCTGTGTTTCTGCCCCCGGGGGGGTCGAAACCCACTAGACACCAGGGTTTCCGATTTCAACAATGTATTTGGGGAGTGACCCCTTAGGCAAGGGTCGCTGGCCTCGGCGCAATATTTTTTTATATGTTTTGCCCCCCCCCGGGGCTAGATCAAAATCCATTAGGTCCCAGGGATTGTGTTCTGTGTGTGTTTGTTGTGTATTGGGGGCACCCGTTGGGCAAGGGTCATCCCCCAAAGGGGGGACATTAGTGGTAGCCATTTCTGCCCCCCTTGGGGGCAGATCAGCCTATTTTTTTTAAGCCCATCTGCCCCCCAGGGGGGCAGAAGCCACCAAGACGCTATGGATTTTTTTTGTTTCCCTTTTTTTTGTGCTGGTGGTGCCCCGTCGACCCCCCAAAAGGGGAACAGAACTATTGGCCATTTCTGACCCCCTTGGGGACAGATCGGCCTATTTTTCTAGGCCTATCTGCCCCCAAGGGGGGGGGGGGGCAGAAGCCACCAATACGCCAGGGATTTTTTTTTTGTTACCCTGTTTTTTTTTGTGCTGGGGTGCCCCCTTTGGGGGTGCCAAAGGGGGCACACAACTGTTGCCTATTTTTTTAGGCCTATCTGCCCCATGGGGGAGCAGAATCCACTTAAGCACTAAGGATTTTGTGTGTGTGTGTGTTTTGTGTGAGGAGCGGCCCCTGTGGCAAGGGTCCTCACCCAAAGGGGACACATTACTGATGGCCATTTCTGTCCCCTTGGGGGCAGATCAGCCTATTTTTTTAGGCTCATCTGCCCCCAAGGAGAGCAGAAGCCACTTAGGCACCCGAGAAAATTAGTAAATTCTTGGTGGCGGGTGTTTATCAACTTGCGAAGTCTTTGTATATTAGATTATAAGAGTTTATTTCTTCTTTTTGTTCTAGTTCAAAGCTTTTGCTTCGTTTGCTGTGGATCCTTGTGTTTTTGGCAGTAGTTGACCTGTAGTTTGCATAGTTGCATGTTTTAGGTAAGTAAAAGCAATTTACTCCAAAGGAGTATTGTTGACATGCATGAATGACATGTTTGTAGGTGGTATCCTAAATGCAGGATTGTGTGTGAAATTGTCCTTAGATTTCTGCACAATGATATTTGTGTTGTCTTATGTCTAATTTGCTTTTCTTTTTGTCTTTTTAGTGTGATATAATTGGTGATTGCTGTGTCTGTGCAGAGTAGTTGCTGGTGAGTCTAGCTTTTTCAGCCAAGTGACTGGTATAGTTTTTTAATACAAAACTCTTTGTGATAAAGCCACACAAAGAAAGTGCTGGTTGTTGTTGCAACCCACTTGTTGTAAGAAATGATCATGGATAGCCGCAGAGTGACTGCTCAGCAGGTTGTTGGCATGCTTTTTGAGTTGTCTTTTGACCATGATTATGAGACTGACTCTGCATCTGAAGCAGAAGAGGAAGTGAGAGATCCTGGCAGTGAGTTTTCTGTCCGAGAGGAATCTTCTGATGAGGAGGCCACTCTGAGTGCAGATGAAGGGCCTGTTTTATAGGAGGACACTGATGTGCCAATAGTGCAGCAGGCTGGGGATCAAAGGTTTCCCTTTGGAAGACCTGACACCTGGTTTGCCCCAAACATGGAGCAGCCACAGTTGCCTGCCTTTACTGGTCTCCCAGGGTGTAGAGTAAATACGGAAAACGTTTTGCCTGTCAATTTCTTTGAGTTGTTTATGGACAATGTATTTTTGTAAAAGATTGTTGAGCAGACTAATTTGTATGCAGTGCAGTATTTGAGGGATAACGCTGCCAGACTTAGGCCTCAGTCTAGATCTACCCAGGGGGTTCCCACAAATCTGGAAGAGATTAAAAAGTTCTTAGGTTTGACTTTTTTGCTGGTGTTGATAAGGAAGCCTCCACTGACTTCTTATTGGTCTACTAGTCCTTTGATGGCAACTTCTATATCTCCTGTCACCACGACTCGTAATCACTATTTGCATCTTTTTCAGATGCTGCATTTTGTTGACAATGCTTTAGCCTTGCCACAAGGTCACCCTGATTGTGACCGTCTTTTAAGGTTAGGCCTGTCCTTGATCATTTTGTAGATAGGTTTTCAGAGATGTATGTTCCAGGCAAAGAACTAAGTGTGGATGAGCCTTTGGTCCTGTTCAAGGGGCGTTTGGTTTTTAAGCAGTACATTCCTAGCAAGTGTGCACGGTATGGAATTAAATTGTATATGCTGTCAAAAGGTAGTACAGGATACGTATATATTTTCTGAGTCTACACTGGTAGGGATTCCAGTACTGACCCCCCTGGTTGTCCACCCACTTTTGGAGTTACTGAGAAAATTGTGTGGGAACTTGGTAGACAACTGTTTAACAAAGGTCACAATTTGTACGTAGATAATTTCTACACTGGAGTGCAGTTGTTCAAGGAGTTGTTCAGAGTGGACACTGTTGCTTGTGGCACAATCTGTTCTACCTGGAAAGGCTATCCAAGGGAGCTTGTCTGTAAGAAACTTGAGAGGGGACAGTGCAGTGCCTTGCAGAATGATGAGCTGCTAGCTCTAAAAAACAGGAGGAATGTGTACATGTTAACTACCATCCGTGATGAGAGTACTTCCCCTGTGACTGTTTGGGGTCAGGTTGCCGAAGTGCACAAATCTGCGAGCATTTTGGACTAATAAGCACATGGGTGGTGTTGATAGAGTAGATCAGCGGTTGGAACGTTACACTGCTCTTCGTAAGTCTTGCGTGGGGTATAAAATGTTGGCCATACATTTATTTCATTTGGCAACTTTTAATGCTTTTATTGTGTTCAAGGATTGTTCACCTGAGTCAAGGATGAAATTTGTTAAATTTCAGGAGTCAGTGATAGAGAGCCTTGTTGTAGTGGAACAGGCAAGAGTGCCTAGAGTAGCAGTGGTGGAGGATGTGGCTAGATTGAAAGGTCGCCACTTTCATGATCACATTCCTCCCACTCCCAAAAAAAGACTTGCCCACTAAGAAATGTAGAGTTTGTGCCCGAAGAGGTATCTGGAGGGAGAGCTGGATGTACTGCCCCGATTGCCCTTCAAAGCCTGGGCTGTGTGAGGCCAGCTGTTTCAGGAGTTACCACACCAAAAAAACTTTCTGGGAAATACCATGAGCGTAAACTGCCTGTTTTATATTTTCATATGTTCAGTTTCACATTTCTGTCATATTTTCAGTTAGATCTTTTGTGTTTGTTGTGAGAAAGTAGCCTCTTTCTAGCCTTGTTACCCCCACTTTTGGCCTGTTTGTGAGTGTATGTCAGGGTGTTTTCACTGTCTCACTGGGATCCTGCTAGCCAGGGCCCAGTGCTCATAGTGAAAACCCTATGTCTTCAGTATGTTTGTTATGTGTCACTGGGACCCTGCTAGTCAGGACCCCAGTGCTCATAAGTTTGTGACCTATAGGTTTGTGTTCCCTGTGTGATGCCTAACTGTCTCACTGAGGCTCTGCTAACCAGAACCTCAGTGGTTATGCTCTCTCTTTACAAATTGTCACTAACAGGCTAGTGACCAATTTCACCAATTTACATTGGCATACTGGAACACCCTTATAATTCCCTGGTATATGGTACTGAGGTACCCAGGGTATTGGGGTTCCAGGAGAGCTCTATGGGCTGCAGCATTTCTTTTGCCACCCATAGGGAGCTCTGACAATTCTTACACAGGCCTGCCACTGCAGCCTGAGTGAAATAACATCCACGTTATTTCACAGCCATTTACCACTGCACTTAAGTAACTTATAAGTCACCTATATGTCTAACCTTTACCTGGTAAAGGTTGGGTGCTAAGTTACTTAGTGTGTGGGCACCCTGGCACTAGCCAAGGTGCCCCCACATGGTTCAGGGCCAATTCCCCGGACTTTGTGAGTGCGGGGACACCATTACACGCGTGCACTACATATAGGTCACTACCTATGTGTAGCTTCACAATGGTAACTCCGAATATGGCCATGTAACATGTCTAAGATCATGGAATTGCCCCCTCTATGCCATCCTGGCATTGTTGGCACAATCCCATGATCCCACGGTTCTCTAGCACAGACCCGGGTACTGCCAAACTGCCTTTTCAGGGGTTTCACTGCAGCTGCTGCTGCTGCCAACCCCTCAGACAGGTTTCTGCCCTCCTGGGGTCCAGCCAGGCTTGGCCCAGGAAGGCAGAACAAAGGACTTCCTCAGAGAGAGGGTGTTACACCCTCTCCCTTTGGAAAATGGTGTTAAGGCAGGGGAGGAGTAGCCTCCCCCAGCCTCTGGAAATGCTTTCATGGGCACACATGGTGCCCATTTCTGCATAAGCCAGTCTACACCGGTTCAGGGACCCCTCAGCCCTGCTCTGGCACGAAACTGGACAAAGGAAAGGGGAGTGACCATTCCCCTGACCTGCACCTCCCCTGGGAGGTGCCCAGAGCTCCTCCAGTGTGCTCCAGACCTCTGCCATCTTGGAAACAGAGGTGCTGCTGGCACACTGGACTGCTCTGAGTGGCCAGGGCCAGCAGGTGACGTCAGAGACTCCTTCTGATAGGCTCCTTCAGGTGTTGCTAGCCTATCTTCTCTCCTAAGTAGCCAAACCCTCTTTTCTGGCTATTTAGGGTCTCTGCTTTGGGGATTTCCTTAGATAACGAATTCAAGAGCTCATCAGAGTTCCTCTGCATCTCTCTCTTCACCTTCTGCCAAGGAATCGACTGCTGACCGCGCTGGAAGCCTGCAAAACTGCAACAAAGTAGCGAAGACGACTACTGCAACTCTGTAACGCTGATCCTGCCGCCTTCTCAACTGCTTTCCTGGTGGTGCATGCTGTGGGGGTAGTCTGCCTCCTCTCTGCACTAGAAGCTCAGAAGAAATCTCCTGTGGGCCGACGGAATCGTCCCCCTGCAACCGCAGGCACCAAAGAACTGCATCACCGGTCCCCTGGGTCGCCTCTCAGCACAATGAGCGAGGTCCCTTGAATCCAGCAACTCTGTCCAAGTGACTCCCACAGTCCAGTGACTCTTCAGTCCAAGTTTGGTGGAGGTAAGTCCTTGCCTCCCCACGCCAGTCTGCATTGCTGAGAACCGCGACTTTTGCAGCTACTCCGGCCTCTGTGCACTTCCGGTGGAAATCCTTTGTGCACAGCCAAGCCTGGGTCCACGGCACTCTAACCTGCATTGCACGACCTCCTGAGTTGTCCTCCGGCGGCGTGGGACTCCTTTGTGCAACTTCAGGTGAGCACCATTTCACTCCTCTTCGTAGTGCCTGTTCTGGCACTTCTGCAGGTGCTGCCTGCTTCTGAGAGGGCTCCTCGTCCTACTGGGCGCCCCCTCTGTCCCCTGACGCAATTGGTGACATCCTGGTCCCTCCTGGGCCACAGCAGCATCCAAAAAACCCAACTGCATGACTTGCAGCTAGCAAGGCTTGTTTGCGGTCTTTCTTCAGGAAAACACTTCTGCACAACTCTCCACGGCGTGGGACATTCATCCTCCAAACAGGAAGTTCCTAGCCCTTGTCGTTCCTGCAGAATCCTCAGCTTCTACTGCCTAGTAGCAGCTTCTTTGCACCCACAGCTGGCATTTCGTGGGCATCTGCCCATCTCCGACTTGCTTGTGACTTTTGGACTTGGTCCCCTTGTTCCACAGGTACCCTCGTTTGGAAATCCATCGTTGTTGCATTACTGGTTTGTGTCTTTCCTGCAGAATTCCCCTATCACGACTTCTGTGCTTTTTGGGGAACTTTAGTGCACTTTGCACTCACTTTTCAGGGTCTTGGGGTGGGCTATTTTTCTAACCCTCACTGTTTTCTTACAGTCCCAGCGACCCTCTACAAGGTCACATAGGTTTGGGGTCCATTCGTGGTTCGCATTCCACTTTTGGAGTATATGGTTTGTGTTGCCCCTACCCCTATGTGTCCCCATTGCATCCTATAGTAACTATACATTGTTTGCACTGTTTTCTAATACTATACTGCATATTTTTGGTATTGTGTACATATATCTTGTGTATATTTGCTATCCTCATACTGAGGGTACTCCCTGAGATACTTTTGGCATATTGTCATGAAAATAAAGTACCTTTATTTTTAGTATATCTGTGTATTGTGTTTTCTTATGATATTGTGCATATGACACTAGTGGTACTGTAGGAGCTTCACTCGTCTCCTAGTTCAGCCTAAGCTGCTCTGCTAAGCTACCATTATCTATCAGCCTAAGCTGCTAGACACCCTATACACTAATAAGGGATACCTGGGCCTGGTGCAAGGTGTAAGTACCCCTTGGTACTCACTACAAGCCAGTCCAGCCTCCTACATTTGTAGTATTGTACTTATTTATAATTAGTTTCTTTGTTGTTTAAAAACAAAAAAATCTATGACGGTGTGCCTGGTGTGGCGCTTGGCTGGTGGTGTGTGTGGAGTGGCGCTTGGCTGGCGGTGTGTGTGGGTTGGCGCTTGGCTGGGTGGAGCTTGACTGGCAGTGTGAGTGGAGTTGTGCTTGGCTGGCAGTGTGCGTGGAGTGGTGCTTGGCTGGGGGTGTGCGTGGAGTGGCGCTTTGCTGGCATTGCCAGCCAAACGTTAGTCCATACACTCCCATCAGCTGGTGTGAGTGCTGTATCAGGCATGTGGGCGTATGAAAGTGATGGGCCCTTGAATGGCGCTGTCAGTTGATGCTAGTGTTGTAATCTGCTTGGCCCTTGGCTGGCGGCATGAATGGTCTTGTGCATGTTATGTATGAAAGGTGTGTGAATGGACTGTAAAGTCATTGGTTCCGTTTTTTGGCCTTTCAGTTATTAACAGTGCATTTCATTTTTGTGAAATCTCTTGTTAATAAAATTGTATCTACTGAACCATCACTCACCCTTGTGCCAAATCCAACCAGTATGTGTGGTAAAAATGACAATACCTGCTCTGCTGGAATCAGGCATCGCAGCACACCGAGACACGCTAGGTGTCTCAGTTGGGACCCCAATGATGAAGCACGCCACCAACTTGGTTGGTGGGTGAGGGGTCTTTTTAACATAACATAAGTGCATTTCTTTTCACAATTTTAGTGTTTAGAACATCACAGAAGTATGTGGATACATCAAAATGATCTATTACAAAACTACCTGTGTTTGGGCGGAGGGGCATCTATGTTTTTGGTCCCGGGTGCGGCCTTCATCTAGGGAAACCTACCAAACCAAGACATTTTTTTAAACTAGACACCCCAAGGAGAACCCCCAACATTTTCTTACTCGGACTCCTCTGCACACCTCAAAATTTGCTTAAAAAAAGCATATTTCCCTCACTTTTCTTTGTAGGATCACCGCTCTGACACAAATTTCCTACCCCCAGTGTTCCCCCACAGAACCCAGAGTCAGCCTAAAGATGTATAAAAGAAAAATATGTGCTTATCAACTCGCTGTGCTATCCCCTCAATCTCTACAGGTTATTAGACTTTTTCCTTTGCAGGCACCTGGGCCACCCACACCAGTGAGGTATAATTTTTATCGGGAGGTTTGGGAGAATGCTGGGTGGAAGGAAATCTGAGGCTCCTCTCAGATTCCAGAACTTTCTGTCACCAAACTGTGAGGAAAAAGTGTTTTTTGGACAAATGTTGAGGTTTGCAAAGGATTCTGGGTACCAGAACCTGGTCAGAGCCCCACAAATCACCCCATCTTGGATTCCCCTAGGTGTCTAGTTTTTAAAAATGCACAGGTTTGGTAGGTTTCCCTATGTGTCGGCTGAGCAAGAGGCCAAAATCCAGAGCTAGGCACTTTGCAAAAAACAGCTCTGTTTTCTTTGGAAAAATGTGATGTGTACACGTTGTGTTTTGGGGCATTTCCTGTCGCGGGCACTAGGCCTACCCACACAAGTGAGGTACCATTTTTCTCGAGAGACTTGGGAGAACCCTGGGTGGAAGGAAATTTGTGGCTCCTCTCAGATTCTAGAACTTTTTGTCACCGAAATGTGAGGAAAAAGTGTTTTTTTGGCCAAAGTTTGATGCTTGCAAAGGATTCTGGGTAACAGAACGTTGTGAGAGACCCACAAGTCACCCCATCTTGGATCCCCCTATGTGTCTAGTTTTAAAAAATGCACAGCTTTGGTAGGTTTCCCTAGTTGCCGCCTGAGCTTGAGGCCAAAATCCACAGCTAGGCACTTTGCAAAAAACATCTCTGTTTTCTTTGGGAAAATGTGATGTGTCCACGTTGTGTTTTGGGGCATTTCCTGTTGTGGGCACTAGGCCTGCCTACACAAGCGAGGTATCATTTTTATCGAGAGACTTGGGGAAAGCTGGGTGGTAGAAATTTGTGGCTCCTCTCTGATTCTAGAACTTTCTGTCACCGAAATGTGAGGAAAATGTGTTTTTGTTAGCCACATTTTGAGATTTGCAAAGGATTCTGGGTAACAGAACATGGTGAGAGCCCCACAAGTCACCTCATCTTGGTTTCCCCTAGGTGTATAGTTTTCAAAAATGCACAGGTTTGGTAGGTTTCCCCAGGTGCCTGTTACGCTAGAGGCCAAAATTAACAGCTGGGCACTTTGCAAAAAACAGCTCTGTTTTCTTTGGGAAAATGTGATGGGTCCACATTGTGTTTTGGGGCATTTCCTGTCGTGGGCACTAGGCCTACCTACACAAGAGAGGTACGATTTTTATCAGTAGACTTGTGGGAACGCTGGGTGGAAGGAAATTTGTGGCTCCTCTCAGATTCCAGAACTTTCTGTCAACGAAATGTGAGGAAGAAGTGTTTTTTTGTTTTTGGCCAAAGTTGAATGTTTGCAAAGGATTTTGGGTAACAGAACCTGGTGAGAGCCCCACAAGTCACTTGGATTCCCCTACGTGTCTAGTTTTAAAAAATGCACAGGTTTGGTAGGTTTCCCTAGGTGCAGGCTGAGCTAGGGTCCAAAATCCACAGCTAGGCACTTTGCAAAAAACAGCTCTGTTTTCTTTTGGAAAATGTGATGTGTCCACGTTGTGTTTTGGGACATTTCCTGTTGCGGGCACTAGGCCTACCACACAAGCGAGGTACCATTTTTATCGGGAGGCTTGGGGGAACGCTGGGTGGAAGGAAATTTGTGACTTCTCTCAGATTCCAGAACTTTCTGTCACCGAAATGTGAGGAAATCGTTTTTTTAGCCAAATTGTGAGGTTTGCAAATAATTCCGGGTAACAGAACCTGGTGAGAGACCCACAACTCACCCCATTTTGGATTTCCCTAGGTGTCTACTTTTAAAAATTGCACAGGTTTGGTAGGGTTCCCTAGGTGCCGGATGATCTAGAAGCCAAAATCCACAGCTAGACACTTTCCAAAAAACACGTCATATTTCAATGTAAAAATGTGATGTGTCCATGTTGCGTTTCCTGTCGCAGGCATTAGGCCTACCCAAGCAAGTGAGGTACCTTTTGTATCGGGAGACTTGGGGGAATACACAATAGCAGAACAAGTGTTATTGCCCCTTGTCTTTCTCTGCATTTTTTCCTTTCAAATGTAAGACAGAGTGTAATAAAAGATGTCTATTTGAGAAATGCCCTGTAATTCACATCCTAGTATAGGGACCCCGGAATTCAGAGATGTGCAAATAAGCACTGCTTCTCAACACCTTATCTTGTGCCTATTCTGAAAATAGGCAGGTTTCCTTGATACTTATTTTTCAGTCTTTATATTCCACCAAATGAATTGCTGTATTCCCGGTATGGAATGAAAACCCATTGCAAGGTGCAGCTCATTTATTGGCTCTGGTAACTGTAGTGACGGGTTGGATTAGAATGTATTGTGCAGGGTTCCAATTGGAACACTCGTGCGAGGACAGTTGAAGCTCGGAGGAGAGAAGGACGTTTCATGGTGTGTGGGGCTTGCTATACATGAAATAAATACTAAAATACTCATCTGTTTCAAGAGCGTCATTACAGGAATTGGCGACGAGGTAAAGAACAGCCCCCACACCAGTTTACTTCAACTGGATCTGATCCTTCTTCTCGTTTTCTGACTGGAAGTCTTCCGATTTACTTTGAGGCGACGAGTTGGTGTGAGGGGACACATCGCCATCTCCAGCCCTCTTTGCATTATTCTTCAATTGCTGTCTGGAGACTTCGTGACCGCATTATATGTCTGAACAGCTAGCGGTAAGAACTCCGTCTGACACAGATCTGAGGTAACCTTTCCGCGAGTGCGTGCTTTGCTGAGAGAGCAATCCGCTCTATTTACAATCGCAACTGGAGTTTAAGAGATACGCGGTGGCCTAATTTCAACAGCAGGTGGCGGGCTTGCACAGTTTTCAATTTAAGCTTTAAGCATATTTTTTTTTAACCGGAGAACGAACGCTTTTAATCTAGCTCTGAGGTAAACAATTCCTTCAAGTCTGTCACGCGTCTGAAAGGCGTTCCATGCAATTGTACACATTCTTTCACTGAGCTCAGAGATAACATCATTTTCTGCGTATAGAAATTTCACAGTGGTCTCAAAAGGCACGCGGAAAGGAAAGCAGAAACTCTACAGTAATAAGTGCAAACGAAGCCTGTTAGGCACGCTGACAGGCACAGCTTTACCTGTTTACATGTAACAATCCAATGATAGGCTTCACAATTACACATATCCAAGCTAATATTTGTAACATACTAATGAGTCTACTGATTTATTACTGTTAACCAAACTTAATTTAGGATTTTCATGGTACTTTCTTTACGCAACTTTGAAAACTTTTGGGTGTGTCTTGAGCTGTATTCGGAGCTCCAGATTGCGCAAAGGCTGTGCGTACGAAGGCTGCACTCACTGTGGCAGGAATCAGTTTGGGAGCAGTGTTGTCAGGGCGTGCGAAGACCGCGCACAGGAAGTATTGTGTACTGCAGTGGTCAAATCTAAGGCAGCGCTCAGGAGGTATTTGTTTACTAATCTTTGAACCTGGAAGTAGACAGAGAAAATTGAAAGGAAAGAATCTTAAGTACTACATTATCTCTAAGGATTAGAAGAAAGACTGTTTGTAGTTTTTTTTGCATCAACGTAGGGGAGCAGTGTGTTTAAAAAAAATAAAAAAAAACCTGGGTTTACAATTTTAATACACTAGTTACGGTTTATTCATCTTTCTATTGAGACAATGTCTACTTTGAATTTACATGCACCACAACCATTTCTTTAAGCAAAAGGGGATCCTGTCATACAATGGCAAGAATGGAAAGAATATTTCTGCAATTACATCGACACTTTTGAAGACGAAGAATTTTCTGCGGAAAAGAAAAAGAAAATTCTATTGCATTGTATTGGTCCTGGGGGCTTGAAATTGTACAATGAGATGGAAAAAAAATCTAGGAGTGATTCTGATGGTGGGGACGTATTTACTCATGCATTAGAGGATTTAGACGCTCATTTTTCTCCGACGGTCTGTGTAGCAGTGGACAGATTCAAATTTTCTCAAAGAAAACAATCTAAGTCAGAATCTGTAGAAGAGTATGTGTCAGCTCTTAGGATCTTAGCTAAAACGTGCAGATTTGGTGGATTGCAAGATGAATTCATACGTGATCAAATTGTAATGCATACCAGTAATCCTAATATTCAAGATAAATTATGGGTAAATGGAGAAGCACCGTTGAGGGAGGTTATAGTGCTAGTTAAAAAAGCGGAACTTACTGGTAGATGCGTCAAAGCCATGGAAGAGGATACGAAGGAGGTAAAGCAAGTTTTGGTTATCCAAGGAAAATCTTCTTGCAAAATTGACACGAAGAGTACGCGCTACAAACAGAAGGATGAGCGAGATCAACACAATATTATGCGCTACAAACAGAAGGATCAGCGAGATCAACACAATATTAAAAAAATGTTTAGATGTGGAAGCGCTGACCATTTTGCTGATAACAAGAAGTGCCCTGCTAAAAATCAGAAATGTTCATTATGTGGTCGCATTGGGCATTTCGCAAGAGTTTGCAAAAGTGCAAAAAAAGGAAATATTACGTTTATTGAAGAAGAGAATGATTTGGTGTGTCAGGAGCATCAGGATGATGAGAATGGGGTTTTTTGCATCGAATATGATTTGCTGGAAATTGAACAAGGAGGGAATAAAAAACCTGTATGCGTGCTCAGAATGGGTGGTATAGATGTCGATGTAACAGTTGATTCGGGTTCACCTTTCTCAATAATTGAACAAAAAATTTGGTCTGAAAAATTCAAAGTAACATATGGTGATATACTTGATAGAACAGAGGTGAAAGCAAAGAGTTATACTGGGGAGAGAATTAATTTTGTAGGGTACAAAAATATGGAATTCGAATTTAAAGGGAAAAAGGCTATGTGCAAATTGTATATATCGGAAAAAGGACCATCTGTTTTGGGGTGGGTTGACCAAGGGAAATTAGGGATAATCCTTAACCCCAATAGTTCTGAGCCAGTATTGTCAACTGTTAGTAGCGTTGATTATGATGGAATTGTTCACAAATATCCTAAAGTGTTTTCAGGAAAAGTGGGATGTTTGAACGATTTTAGACACAAGATTGTGTTGAAAAGTGGAGTCAAACCAGTTGTTCACAAAGTTCGATATGTACCCTTCTCGGTCAGAGATGAAGTTTTATGTGAACTTAAAAGACTCTCGAATGAGGGCATAATAGAGCGAGTGGACTCAGCGGAGCGGATTTCTCCCCTGGTTGTAGTTAAGCGTACGAATGGTAAAATCAGATTATGTGTCGACTTAAGAAGTCTGAATGAGAGCATAATGATTGATCAGTACCCTTTACCAAAGATAAATGAGATGTTTGCATGCACGAAAGGTATGAGTTGGTTTTCTACTCTTGATTTAAAATCAGCTTATCACCAAATTAGGCTTGATTCGGATAGCAAGAAATTAACAACGTTCATAACGCCATTTGGTTGCTATCAATTCACGAGGGTACCATTCGGGTTGGCTTCGGCCGCTGCGATGTTCCAGAGAACCATGAGTGACTTACTATTTGGTATTAATGGTGTTATGTTCTTTCAAGACGATATTTTAATAATGGGTAAGACTAAGGATGAGCATGATGAGACATTTCTTCTGGTATTGGATGTGTTTGAAAAGAAAGGTTTGACTGTGGAGTTTGGAAAGTGCAAAATTGCTAGTAGGAGTGTTAAATATCTTGGTCATGAAATCAGTGAGGACGGCATAAAACCCAAGGAAGAATTGGTGAAAGCAGTCATGATGGCACCTGTTCCTCACAATAAGGACGAAGTCCGAGCTTTTTTGGGTCTGGTGGAGTTTATTTCAAAATTCATAGAACATTTTTCTGAAAAAACATTTGCCATAAGACAACTATTGAAGACTCGAGTTAAATTTGTATGGTCCAGAAATTGTCAGGAGGAATTTGACAAATTAAAAGTTGAAATTAGTAAAGCTCCTTTCTTGAAGGGTTTTGATCCTTTAAGTAAAATATTTGTCACCACTGATGCCAGCGCAAAAGGTTTAGGGGCTGTGTTATCACAAAAGAATGATGAAAATGAGGAATGGATTGTTGGTTTTGCTTCCAGATCATTATCGGATGCAGAGATTAAATATTCTGTAATAGAAAAGGAGATGTTGGCGTGTTCTTGGGCTTTAGTACATTTCAGGCAATATATATGGGGACTTAAAGTGATTGTAAGAACGGATCACAAGCCCTTGACGAAAGTTTTAACCAGTAAGGGGTTACAGAATGCTTCTCCAAGATTAGCCAGAATGTCAGTGAAACTATTAGATTTCAATTATGAGGTACAATACATACCGGGTACAAAGAATAGAGTTGCAGATTTTCTAAGTCGTTTACCATTACCTTTTGATTCTAGGAAGGATTCGGATGAGGAGTGTGTCGAGGATGAACAGGTTGCTTTGTTATTTGATGAGGGACAGGATGGAGTCAACATAGATGAATGGAAAATGGGCATGGAAACTGATAAAGAATTACAGAAAATATTGACGTATGTGCGTTTTGGGTGGCCGAACAAAAAGATTCTCTGTGAAACAGAGCGTAGCTTTTGGGAAGTTCGCAATGAGCTGAGTGAGGAGCAAAAAATCCTCTTGAGGTGCGGTAGGTTTGTTCCACCAAAGTCACTTCGTACAAAGATTTTGGGAGTGTGTCATGAAGGGCACTAGGCATTTCCAAAACCAAAGCGAGAGTGAAGAATATGTACTGGTGGCCAGGTTTGGATGTTGAGGTGGAGAGATTAGTAAGAGAATGTTCCATGTGTGAGAATGCTGACAAAACACAGAAGACTTTCAACCCACCGTTGTTTCCCATTCCTTGTCCTAATATGCCATGGGACAAAATTGGTATAGATATCATGGGACCGGTAGATAACATTCAGGGTGAAAAGAAATTCATTATTGTAGCCATGGATCAATCTTCTAAATGGATGAGGTGAAAATCACTGATAATGTACAGAGTGAGGATGTCGTGAGGTTTCTAGATAAGCTGTTTATTAAGGAGGGGCTACCAAGATGTGTAATTTCTGATAACGGCCCTCAATTTATTGCTGACACTTTCAAAAAATTCTTGAAAAGGAATGGAATCTTTCTCAAATTAACTTCGGTATCATCCAGAAGGCAATGGTTTAGTTGAGCGTTTTAACTTCGTAATTAAAAGCACTTTACAATTGGCAGCTAGTAGCGGTTTGAATTGGGAAAAGGAAGTATTCAAAATGATTTGGGCTTACAGGATAACACCCAATGGTAGCACAGGTAAAAGTCAGTTTGTTATCATGAGAGGCAGGGAATTAGTAAGTAAGGAGTGTGCATGGATTCGGGAAGGAAAACTTTCTGAATAGTCTTTGGAAAATGTAAAAAAAAAATTATTAGAGGCAAAAAAAATGTACAAGTTAAATTATGATCGGAAACAGAATGCGAGAATGGTTCCTGTGATGGTGGGTGACTGGGTAAGAGTTAAAAAAAATTGTAAAGAACGTAAGGATGAAAGCAAGTTTAGTGAACCTTTGAAAGTTACTCAGTTATTTTGTAATTCGGTACTATTGAGTGATGGGAAGGTGTGGCATCTAAGTCGCTTGGCTAAATGTAAAAATGTGTGTGATAATGGCAGAAGGAATTATGACTGGATGGATGATGAGTGTGATGGGAATAGTATTGGAGGTGATGTGGGAAGTCGAGAAGTAAGAAATGAAAATGGAGATAGAATTGAGAATGAATTCTTGGATGTTAATTCTGGTGGTAGAAGGCGAAGATTTGGAAGGAATATCAGAACACCACTGAAATTGAGAGATTATGTACATTAGTTTTACATCTGTTATGCCATATAAAGTGAACGTGATTGTGTTACAATGTTCTATTTCAAAATGTTTTTTTTTCACTAGTTGATTTACTGTGTTGTGTAATTTCAAATTATATATCTATTTGTATGTTCAGAGGGAAGGTGTGTAGTGACGGGTTGGATTAGAATGTATTGTGCAGGGTTCCAATTGGAACACTCGTGCGAGGACAGTTGAAGCTCGGAGGAGAGAAGGACGTTTCATGGTGTGTGGGGCTTGCTATACATGAAATAAATACTAAAATACTCATCTGTTTCAAGAGCGTCATTACAGTTACCTAGGGTTCTTGATGAAACTACAAGCCATATATATCCCCTCAACCAGAACAGTCCAGCAGACGTAACGGTATATTGTTTTAATAAATCTGACATCACAAGAAAAAGTTACAGAGTAAAACTTTGAGAAAAATTGTTGTTTTTTTTATCTCAAGTTCAATATTTTTTTTATTTCAGCTGTTATTTTCTGTAGGAAAACCTTGTAGGATTTACAAACATTACCCCTTGCTGAATTTAGATTTTGTCTACTTTTCAGAAATCTGGCACTGGTTTCACACCTATTTCTGTCACTAACTGAAAGAACCCTGAAAGCACGAAAAATAGTAAAAATGGGGTATGTCCCAGTAAAATGCCAAAATTGTGTTGAAAAATGTCATTTTCTGGTTAAAGTCTGCCTGTTCCTGAAAGCTGGTGATTTTAGCACCGCAAACCTTTTGTTGATGCTATTTTCAGGGAAAAAATCACAAGCCTTCTTCTGCAGACCTTTTTTTGTTTTTAAAAAACGATATTTTTGCTGTATTGTAGCTAATTTCTTGGTCTCTTTCGGGGAACTCACAAACTCTGAGTACCTCTAGAATCCTTAGGATGTTGGAAAAAAGGACGCAAAATTGGCATGGGTAGCTTATGTGGACAAAAAGTTATGTGGGCCTAAGCGCGAACTGCTCCAAATAGCCAAAAAACAGGCCCAACACTTGAGGGGGGAAAAGGCCTGGCAGCGAAGGGATTAATGCAATAGCGTGACTAACTGGTCTTTACTGGGTTTCTGTGGTAACTGCTTCACAAGAGCTGCCAGGTATTGGTGTTAAATGTCGCTTGGGAGAGGCACGTGTGCCAATGCTGGGCCTCTGTTTACCCGACAGCAGAATGTGTAAAGCTGTGTGCGGCCTCTGGGCTGCAATGTACTCAGGACCAATTATACTTTTTTTCTGCTGTGTAGTTTCTTGATATTTCCATTAATACTGAGGGGGTGTTCTACAGCATTATAACTAACTCTTGTGTCTTGGAATGTAATGCGTAGAACATTATCCTTGTGTACTCGCATTGCAAGGGAGGTATATTCCTGTCACTGCGTGGATGCACAAAACACAAAGCTAACTTGGGCACATCAACCCTAAATGTTTGACTAAACGTAATTCCCAGAATTTTCCTAAATTAACTACACAATTTATCAATTTTGTAACTCTGATTTTTTCCTGAGTCAATGTGTGAAGAGCTCGGCCAGCCCATATTTTGCTTTGCATTCTGGGACTTGTAGTCCATAGTTCTCATCTCTGACTACAGGTCTGCTGGTGCGAAGAATGCAAAGCAAAACATCGGCATTGGATGAGCTACTCTGCATGCACTCCTAATTTCTAAGGTTACCATTTGTAGCACTATCACCGAGGCAGCAATTACCTGGCCCAAAACTTCCCTGTATCATTTCATTTCTATGAGGTCCATTTTGTTTAACTGACCATACTACAAATTTCTGAAACAAAGGTCAGTATTGCATATGAAAGTTCAAGGGCGTTCAAGTTTCCATGGTCAATAGTTATTAGGTCATTCCCTTCCATTGTTTTTCTTTGTTTTCTGCAGCAAGAAAAGGTTAAGGAGGTAGTATCCCAGTGATATGGAGTCATCTCACGTCGATGACTGACCGTCAAAAACCATGTGCCAGAAAATTAAATGCAATGAGATTTGTCACTTTAAATAGTAGATTGATGACATTATTCGCCATTGTGCTACGTTCGTTTTTCAAATGTTACTCAAATGCTCCTATCAATAAAATCTGGCTGCTTAAATTAAATACTGCAGGGTGCTATAATTAATATGATAGGAAGTTAGAAGTTATCTGGGTGCTGAACAAACATGCCTAAGTTCTAATTGTTGCAATGTCTTAGGAGGCACTATTCAAACACGATGGGAGGGCCTACTGTGCCAGGGGGGTACTTACAGTGCCAGAGGGTTGCTCACTATTCCGGGGTGGCACATTTTCCAGGGAGATACACATTCTTTGATGGGGCTGCACGCAGTGCCAAAGCTGAACTTGTTGCCACCCGCATGTTCACTAATTCTTCATTTAACTTTCCTTTTCTTTTGTTCGTTCGTTGTTTATGTTCTTTTAAAAACTTATATCACTCTCATACACACTCTTTTATCTGCTCAGATTAGAAAGTGAAAGCATCATTCACCTTTTCTCACTCATCTGAGCATTAATACTACATTGGTACCTCCCCAGACAAACACTCCAACGCTTATGCAACTAGACACACACTGATGCATACACTGACTCCCATTCACACACTGATGCATACACTGACTCCCATTCACACACTGATGCATACACTGACTCCCATTCACACACTCATGCATACACTGACTCCCATTCACACACTGATGCATACGGTGACACACCAAGGCACACACTCATGCATACACTGACTCCCATTCACACACTGATGCATACACTGACTCCCATTCACACACTCATGCATACACTGACTCCCATTCACACACTCATGCATACACTGACTCCCATTCACACACTCATGCATACACTGACTCCCATTCACACACTGATGCATACGGTGACACCCCAAGGCACACACTGATGCCTACACTAATACACCCAGAAAAACACTGATGCTTAGACTGACACATTCACATTCTGCACTGAACACTTATCAGTCCCCATGCAATCAGGCACTTTCACCTTGCACTCAAACACTTATCAACCTTCATTCAAGCAACACTCACCCTGCACAGAGAGCACTCGCACAGTTCTCCCTGAACTCATACACTGCTCCCACACCTCTTATTATTAATCCCACAGGCGAAGCCAAATGCATTTACCAATGTTTGTTAATTAAAGGAATTTCAAAAAATGAATGTGTGTGGCAAGGTGCACTATCTTGTTTGTTTTTCTGAACAGCTGTGGTGGTGGGGGGCTGAAAGGGGCAGGACAAACAGAGCAGGGTGTGCGTCCCAATTGGTCCCTTTCATATAAACCAGTGTCTCAATGTAGACCGACAAGTGCTTTAATAAGATCATAATATTCAGTGAACCCCAAATATTTACATGTTCCATTGTTGTTCTTATTTGTTGAAGAGATTCGCAGATCTCACTGTTAATGCTGGCAGGTGACAAATTATGATGTACAGTTGATAAATGACTGATTCACACATATGCATCCTTTATATTTATTTAGATGTGTAGCGAAATACAATAGTCACATTTTTGTTTCAGCCATATTTCGCAGCCCTAGAGTACAGTGTGATCGCTGGAGCAGACAGGTATTAACCTCCCAACACCCCACATTACTCTTGAAGGTAGGAGGGGTTGAACATCCTTGTGCATGTCTGAATGAAGAGACAGGTGCCCCTCTTTGGGGGGTATGGTCTTACTGTTAGAATCTCGATCTGGGAGCGTTCATTGACTGAGGCTGGTTTCAGAGTCCTCGTGATGGTCGGGAGGCTCCAGGAGTTCTAGAGAAGCGTCCGCATTCTAACAGTTATTTACAATGCTTCTTGCGCCGCAACTCAGTGGTTGAGATCGGTTTGGCGTCGTCTTTGGGGATGAGTGGTCTGTTTAAAAGGGTTTATCAGGAAACACAAGGACTGCCCACTAGTCTACCTCAGAGCCATGGTTATACACTACACTAAGGCAACAAGTGTTCTAAATGTATTCGTTTACTGATTTAGCATCATATATACAATGTTTCAGAACCCTAATGAAACCTACAAAAACTGAATTTATGTGCAGTAGAGTACATTTTTCGTCATTTGAAGAATGAAAACAAAATTCCATTCACCACTAGGTTATTAGGTGTGTGGAAGGTGCGAACACACCTGGTGTGTGAAAAGGCAGCATACAAGCACACAAAGGAGTGCTAACACAAAATGTACACACATTCGCTAAACCCCTACAGGTGCTGATGATATAGTGGTCGAATGAGACATTAGAAATAAGTCTGCTTTCCACACAGGAAGAACTACACTCAAGGAGCGGTGTGATCGATCAGAAAGAGTCAGTGGCTTGTGTGGAAGATGAAGGCACTAGCTTGAATTTAGCTCTAATCCTGTAGAAATGCCAAAATCCTCTTTAAAGTACTCTGGCTAACCTTTAGGTAAAGCAGGTCTAGCTCAGGACCCACATGTACTACTTGTATTTGAGATTAAGAAAAAAACATTCACAATGAAATGTAAATAAGAGGTAAATAACTGGCCTGAAACCCAAAGTTTTATGTTCGAATTGTACTACATTGCACCAAAATGTCACCAGTGAAAATAAAACAAGAACAAACGTTTTTAGTAAATTAAATGAGTCGACAGATTATATGTAACACTAACTCGTGGCTTGCAACCTTATAACATTATGTAAACATTCATAAAATCTAATCTCCGTTTTAGGGGGAATGCAATAAATTAGTGGAAAATGTATTCAAACACTCATGTCATGATTGTAGGCAAAGTCCAAAGAGGGTTTTCCATTCCACTTTCTTAGTGGGTCTCAGAAGCAATCCTTGGGAAGACGACTGGCAGTGGCAGTGAAAAACTCATTACATTGAAGACCCCTCAGGCTCTGAGCTGTTCACCAGACCACTGAATCCACGACGTGGGTGTTCCTGTGGCTTCTCTCTGTGCGGAGTATGAGAAGTACAGACCCCTTTTCATAGGGAGCTGTCACAAGTAGTGTCCGAGGGATGTTGGTGGCAACAGAATAGCCTGTGGATGGCCTGTGGTGAAAAGTCTTTAGCCTGAGTGAGAGCAGTGATGACGCAGAAAAAGAAGGTCCGACATATATTCATACATATCGTGTAATCAAAACATATAATGAAGGGTGATTTTAGTAAAGAAAATAATGTACGAGGGAAATTGTGCCCTCGAGGTAGTTCGCCATCATTGTAAACGAGCTTTATTAATCATGAAGTATTGAAAATGTAGTAATCCGTCATAATTGCAAATGTATGCCATGATTTCTTCTTTGAAAACTGTTTTGCTTAGCTTAAATTTAGTACAGGCTTTGGCCTAGTTGCCTGGTTTCAAATTTTAACTGCGTGGTTTTTCCTTGAACTAATGAAACATATATTCTTGCTTGAAGTTGTATTTTTCCAGTAGAGCTGACTGATACACTTATCTCCAAGGTTTCGTACTAGGCCGGTTTCATCCCCTTTGATACAAGGTCAGTCTGCAGGTGCGGACAATGAAGGTACAGATAGTAAAATAATTGGCAAACCATGTTACAATTTGTGTTCCAAGGCTCCAAGGACAGTGTATGCATAAATGAGCGCTAGTAAAAGACAATTTTCATTGGACAATTTGAAGCCAACCTATGAACCCTCCAATGGAAGACCCTGCAGAATTTGGAATGTTTCTTACTTAAACCCACTGGACAAAGAGAAGTCAGCCATTTTCCTCGATGCCAGTTTGATGCCAGATGCCAGACTCCATTTTGGACGACACCCTGATACCCTTTTCTCTATCTGAGAGAAAGAGACTTTAAGAATTCTCACCCTAGAGACTTTAACTTTGATTTGCCCCGTATTGCCCATGCAGTAACTTTGCCCCATTCTCCTTGCCGCTGCAAGGAAGCTTGCCCTTAACGTTGCCCCCTTGAAACTTGCCCCATGCTGATCAACCGGTACCTGAAGGACGAAGACTTTTCTTGAATGCTGATTGTATTTGGTAAATATGAAAGGATAAATGTATTATGCATTGTGTTTTTCCTTTTAGGTACCAACTGCTATTTTGATAGGGTCCTAGTTAGAAGTTTTCCAAATTTGTGTTGACTAAATTCGTTTTGCATGAAGCCCCACATGTCAATGCTAATTAGAGGTTAGTTGAGGTATTCATTCAATGTACCACGCTAAATTGAAATCTTGTTATGCTGACCAATGTATGAAATTAGTCAAATACAGTTAGTCATATTAGTGATTTGCATTGCGATAACTGAGTGTATCATCATCCAGATTTTGCGTAGATTGCGTTTCTTCCGCCGTTATGGACAGCTAGTAACGTTCATATACATATATCATTTGGTTTTGAGACTTATATACATCGTGTTAGCTTTGTTAATATAGGGAAATAAATTCACTAACTTTTAATAAACTGGTGTGGTTATTCATGACTGAAAGGTCATGGTGCGCCGAAATACCAACTGTTATTGATTTCTGATGTACTATATTGATCTATTAATTGAGTATTGATTACCGATTACAATAGTTATTGATTATTGATCTGAGTGACTCGACTATTTTAGGATGAGGAGAGCCCGACTCGGTTAAAAGATTCACCGACCTCCAACGTGTCCAGGTACAGATAATTTATAAGGGCTGGACGCGTTATCAGCAGCAAATGACATAAGCTAATAAGGATGCCACCCGCTCCTTTCAATTACTTAGCATCCCGCAGCCATGTCTTGATATTTTGTAAATTCACAGTGAGTGTTTGGCAGAGTGTTTTCAAAGAAACTAAGATGTTGCATCCCTTGAAACCTACTGTTTTGGTTCAACAACCACTTACACGTGTAACGTGTCATGCATTTTAGTGTTCACCATCCAAACAGTTTGAAAACTCAAGAGCACCCAATCGATGGTGTGACACTGATCGGTTCCCTTGGTGCTTTCTAACAGGGCCATTTAAAATACCGCTGCCATGCTTAAAGAGCATTTTATGTTGTCCCTCTCTAGAAATGTTTGATAAACCTGATGTCTCATGCTACTTAACCTCATACTGAGGGAGCCAGAATACCTTCACCAAGTGTTCCCGGGTTCTTGTCTGTTAAACATTAAGGTCTCTACCTTCAAATAAAAAGCAGTGTTAATTGGAGCTTGCAATAGAAACTAGCAGCTGTCCTTTTCAGTCCCCAGGAGCAATCTCCAATCCATAGGGACAAACTTCTTCTTAGCAAATGGAACGTTTCTCTGAGATAATTGATATATACAATGCATAGGAACAATGTCTCCCCTGAATGGTGCAATTTCGAAGCCAATACTTCTCTGATGTGAACCCACTTAACATTTCGAGTGTGGCATGTCCAGCAATTATATCCCTTGCCTTGTAGAAACAGGAATAAATTGTCACAGTTCCTCTAGAATCCATTCTGTCACTAATCAAAACATCTTGTGCATTTTTTAGTGCTCTATTTGAGGAGGCTGATGTCGCGGGGGCCACCAGCACTTGGGGATCGGCACTTATTTTTCCCTATTGGAAATTTCCAGAGAGCAAGAAAGAGAAAACACACAATGGGGAAAGAAGTAGGAAGAGCGAGATTGGAAAACCATCACAAATGAAGAGAGTGGCAAGCTGCAGGAGTGAGATAAAGGGGAAGGAAGTGGCCTGCCGTGGAGGCATAAGGTGGATTCCGGACTATCTAGCCTTGGTATTCAGCATTCTGGAATTTAAGAGTGCCATACGTGGACTTCTGAGAAGACCTTTGGGCAACAACACTCATTCTTTTACATCTCTATGTTCTGGTTCACTAGCATCAAATAACTTTGCCACTGATGAGTGTACAAAAGGAAAGAGACTTAAATGTTGGGCTGGTTTCAGAGCAGTCAGTCATTATTGGATCAATAGAAGTTTAATCACCTTTCAAGGTGCCTTTGGGCAAGTTCCCTAAATGAGTGAATTTGCTTTTAGCTTAAAAATACCCACCCCTTAATGCTTAAGGTATCATTGTTGACCATGACATTAAGAAAAAACTGTTGTCTTTTAGAACTACCTCAAGCATGAGTTTAGCTTTTACATTCAGAGTTCTCCCTACAAGTAAAAATATAAATTAATGTACTGTGCTTAAGTCTTGTATGAACACATTAATATTTCAAGTTTTTGATGAATGTTTAGATATTCAACTGACTATACTCTAGTCATAAAGTGAGCTCTGTTTGACTCAAAGGAACCACATCCCACGCGTTGAAGCATTAAGCATGTTAAAAGTTGATTCATTATCTGGCCTGTTATCTGCTACCAACCTGTCTTGTCCTGTGTCACGCTTTGCCTAATAAATGTGTATCATGAAACTTTATCTAATTTGTTGATGTTATAATAATGTTACAAAGTGTATTTGTATAGTGGTAACTACCCCCTGTGAGGCATTGAAGCACTTTACAGCGAGTAGCATGCTACCCATGAGCCTAAAGTTAGTGGTCAGTCCATTGGTTATTGGGGTTAATTTCGCATGCTCATTACATGCCTTCAATCCAGTTTCCTTATGGTATATTGTTGACCTAGATGTGATTATTAGAGGGCGCTATGTGAGACACAATTGCTAGC
The DNA here is from genome assembly GCF_031143425.1 of Pleurodeles waltl. NCBI lineage: Eukaryota > Metazoa > Chordata > Amphibia > Caudata > Salamandridae > Pleurodeles > Pleurodeles waltl. The sequence continues at coordinate 1,035,877,974 of NC_090439.1, forward strand.
TGTAATTAACAGAAATTGTTATGGATTCCAAAGAGCTTGAAGTGTTGGAAAGTCAATTTTTCATGCTGACTTTTAAGGAATATAACTAGTTGAGATTTTTTGGATGAAGCTTGTGCACGTAAACCTGTTGAAAGAAACAGTTTCAAATTTTGCTCCAAAGGAATGTAGCTTACACAATGTTTCTAGAGGCACTCCAAGAGGTGACACAGATACTTCTCACAGTAAAAAAGTAAGCATGTTGCTTTCTAAGACCCCTTTACTTCAACCAGTGCGACTAATAAGAGCCTCTTTTTATATACACACTACAGTAGCATATTTAATACTATAAAGTATTGTTAGTTAATGCAAATTATGAACAACATAAACAATATATATTATACAAAATATGTTATGTTAACACTGCCCAATTAAAAAATATAGCAAAGCAATTAATAGACAAAATGCAGCAACCACTAGTATATTCAGTGCATGTCTGTGACACATTCTATGTCTGGTTCGGAAGGTGCTGTCCCCTGTGTCCACCTGGAGACCCCCCCCCCCCAGAATAGGCACCGTGTCCAGCAGAATGGATGTGTCGGGGTCACCTTCCCCTTCCAGAATACACCTTGCCTCGTAGTCAAAGTAATCCTAATTCTGAGGGTTTTGCACTGTTACTCAGAATTAAGGCATAGTAGGAATATACAGTTCATGGTATGCTTCTATTTAGTGCATTGGGTATATAACTTTACTTCTGATATTGTTTTCATAACTCTTGCAAAATCTTTAATTACATGTTTTATGGTCTACCTCAAGACTAAAATCAAACCAGATAGAAGTTGAGTGTGTTGGCAACAGACAGTTTCTGCAGTCTGACTGGACACACTAGGCAGACTCAAGATAGGCACTGGGGAATTGAGAAAAGGAAATATTCTGAAGGAACGGGCAAGGGAAGGCATCAGAAATTGAGAGGCTGTGTGGGTAATGATGCAAGGGGCATTACAGATAGTAGTCAAGAGAGGACAGAGTTTGAACTAATAGTACTCTCTCCACAACTTACCGGGCCGTACGAGTGAGGGATGAGACTGCTTCCTCCTCCCGTCTTCACAGTTTTTACAGGCAAACCACTTGTTTAGCCCTACTTAGATATACATTGATATCTGTGAGCCTCAGATGAAATGGGGTTTAAGTGGAACAGAGCTAGGAGGCTTCCCATTTGTCTAGGTGTTCTTCCTTCTGGGGGGTCAGAGGCAGGCTCAGATGGGAAGCCTCTTCATGGCTCTGATGGCTTGATCATAACATTTACTTGGCCTAGTGTGCAGAGTATTGGGTTTTCAATACCTAATACCACAGCAAAAGTAGCCATGATGGCTGATCTGTTTAGGCCCTGATCCTTTAACCGAGAGCTGAAATCCAACCTGTATGGAACTTAAGTTTCAGATGCATTTGGCATGTGTGCTGATATCAGAATACAATTTGCTGCTCTTTTTGTTCCATGATCTATAAGGCAATAGATGTGCAGGTCATGGGTTTCAAAACTAGTTATCATGGGAGTATCCCTGTGAGGTCCCGGAGGCCATCTCTCTTGACCAATATGGTAGAAGGTGTGTCCAGACATACTGATGGGTTATAGGCCTTTTCCCAATGACCTGTTTGAGATCAGAATGTTTGGAACTGATAGCCTGCTTGCATGGGTCATGACAGAGAGCCTGGTCTTCTCTGACAAGAACTACCCTTACCACTTAGTCTGTTTCCAAGCATTCCCTTGATCATCGGCTGCCCAAGAGAGTTAACACACAAATTTGTATATGCCAGTATCCCAAGCCTTTCTGCTCTCACCAAGATTATAGGCTCTTCTTAGATTGGGTAGGTCAGGCAGAGTCATCAGAGCCAATTAGAAAATGTGTTTGTCCACCAACGTGTCAGGAATGGTCACAGATGACCCGCGCCATCTCCTTTTTCGCTTTCCGGCATCAGAAGAGTAGGTGGTTACAGAAAACAGACAAAACAATGGTACTAACAGTGTGAATTGAAGCTTGTCCTGCAAACCAATAATTATCAGAAGGAGCCCAACGACTCTCATATCGCTGGCTATTTCTGAACGCACAGAGGTTCAAACATCCACAGATCCAGGTGCAGCCCGTCCTTTAGGGCGGAGGGGCCACGCCCCCACCTTTTGCCCCTCCTGAGGAGTGTCTGTCAGGCTGAACAAAGGTCAGCCTGACAGACACTCTTCATGTTCAGGTCAGGCAGCCAGGAGCAGACATGCGCGATTTGCCCAGACTCCTGGCTGCCTGAGCTGAACTTTGCTGGGCTAAGGAGGTTACAGCTCCTATGGGCGTGACCTTCTCGGCTCAGCAAAGGTGCCTCGAGGCCCTCCCCTGGGTGACGAGGAAAGCATCACCCATTGACTTCGACCTGGGCGCTTCAGGTTTAAGCCCTGAAGCGCCCAGGGTGAGTGTCAATCAGTGACACTTCGTCACAGAGTGGGGTGGGGTCAGCAGTCTCACTGACCCCATCCCACTCTGTGATGAGACTGGGACTGCTGCCAGTCCCAACCCTCCTGGGACCAGAGAGGTTGAAGGTAAGTGTGTGTGTGTGTATGATCTTTTAAAATGAATGTTTGGTGCGTGCTTGCATGTTTGAATGTTATGAGTGTTGTTAATGGATGTGTATGCGTGTGTGTGAAAGAATGAGTGTGTGTGTGTGATCTTTTAAAATGAATGTTTGGTGCATGCGTGCATGTTTGAATGTTATGAGTGTTGTTAATTGATGTGCGTATGTGTGTGAAAGAATGAGTGTGTGTGTGCTTCCTGCAAGCCCCCCTCCCTCCTAAAGCTTCCTGCTGCCACTGCACAGATCACTAATAATACGTAATCCAGAGACACATATGGACACACACTTTGACAAACAGATCACTCGCATATATGCTTTGATAGATGCCTCAGTACCCCCCTCATATCTAAATGAGACACATAGACAAAATCACGTATTGCAACACACTAAAACACAGATATAAAAACATCCACTGCAAAAGCATCTGCCATCCAAAAATATTTCTCCAAAAATATTGAAAGTAAACTTACGATCAACAAAAGATCCTTAAAAATGTTAGGACTTGGGTTAAAATAGAAAATTAATTTAGTCCTGCAAGAGACAAGTGAGTTGTACAGCATTTAACAATTTTACACGGGTTCAAATGTTTAAGGGAGATATTTCCTTAGGATACATATGCTAGGTTGTAGAGGCTTTGTTGTCTTTCTTTTACCAGTTTATGTTTTCACATGGAGCCCAAAACAGTATTAGTAAGAGAGTGTACCTGGGCAGTTAATCTGTTGCCCACAAAACAAACAAAAACCAGAACTAGTGGTCCTTATAATGTACATTTTAATTTCGGCAACTTGCAACAGTACACTGGGCCCCACTCGTCATTTCTTTGCGCAGATGTGAACAAACCTAGTGCAAACTAGCTTTGATTCTCCTCCAGTTGCAACAGCCAGTTTACATTGCAAGGCCCTGGGCCCTATGAATGACAAAAAAGCAACCCCATACTTGTTTTGACAACTTTGGTCTTCATGAATGTGACAGAAAGGCTGCTTAAGCACCATGGAACAGGAAGGACAATGCATACCATGACACTTAGGACAACTCTATGAGGAAAACACAAAACAAAACAAGCATTTGCAATGCAATGGGTCTCGCGTTAAAGCTATTAGTGTTGTAAACTCCAAACCGGATTTTTCTTGCCACATAAACTGAAAAGTAAAACAGTTCCACATAAGCGAGCCGACGGCCGCCATGAGCGCAAAGCAACCACACACAAGGAAACAGAATCTCGCTCGCAGTGAAATGTATCTGCAAAAGTGCAATTATCCATGTAACCGGTAAAAGTGCATGTTACAAATGGGGTCTTTGGTTGACAGTCAGGTTACGCCCTGTTCAAGCAAGGACCCTCACTCTAGTCAGGGTAAAAGAGAATCACCCTCAGCTAACCCCTGCTTACCCCCTTGGTAGCTTGGCAGAGCAGTAGGCTTAACTTCAGAGCGCTAGGTGTAAAGTATTTGTACCAACACACACAGTAACTTCATGAAAACACTACAAAATGACACAACACCGGTTTAGAAAAAATAGGAAATATTTATCTAAACAAAACAAGACCAAAACGACAAAAATCCGACATACATAAGTCAAGTTATGAATTTTTAAAGATTAAACTCAAAAATAGCGCTTAGAAACAAAAATGCTTTGATGAGATGTTAACACGGCGTCGTGATGGAGTCGTTCCCAACAAACCGACACCAGCGGCGCCGGACACGGAGTCGTGTAGACCCCCAAGTACAGTACCTTTGGTGAAGAGTGAAAACAAGTCGATGTGCGAAGTCGGGAATTGCGGCATCTGTGCGAAACGTTGAATCCGTGCACTTCGAGCGGTGTCGGTCACGACGTGGTGCGGGGACTTCCACAGAGTCGTAGACTTCAGCGGGGCTGCTGCGGCGTCGGGCCTGCGAAGAGCATCGCGTTCCAGCGAAGGTCACGGCGTCAGGTGCAGGCGGCGTTACCGGATTCAGCAGCGGCGTCGGTCCGAAGTCGTCTGAAGTCGATTTCCTTGGATTCCACCAGCTTTCCTTTCAAGGGCCCAGGGACTGGATAGGGCACCACTTGTCGGGGCAGGAGTCTCTCCAGAGACTCCAGGTGCTGGCAGAGAGAAGTCTTTGCTGTCCCTGAGACTTCAAACAACAGGAGGCAAGCTCTAACTCAAGCCCTTGGAGATTTCTTCACAAGATGGAAGGCACACAAAGTCCAGTCTTTGCCCCCTTACTCTGGCAGAAGCAGCACTGCAGGAAAGCTCCACAAAGCACAGTCACAGGCAGGGCAGCACTTCTTCCTCAGCTATCAGCTTTTCTCCAGGCAGAGGTTCCTCTTTGTTCCAGAAGTGTTTCTAAAGTCTGTAGATTTGGGTGCCCTTCTTATACCCATTTTAGTCTTTGAAGTCACCTTTGTTCAAAGGGGACTCATACCTACTTGTGAAATCCTGCCTTGCCCAGGCAAGGCCTCAGATACACACCAGGGGGTTGGAGCCGGCATTGTCATAGGCAGGCACAGTCCTTTCAGATGAGAGTGACCACTCCACCCCTCCCTCCTAGCAGAGATGGCTAATCAGGAAATGCAGGTTACACCCCAGCCCACTTTGTGTCACTGTCTAGTGCGAGGTGAAAAACAACCCAACTGTCAAACTGACCCAGACAGGGAATCCACAAACAAGGCAGAGTCACAGAATGGTTTAAGCAAGAACATGCTCACTTTCTAAAAGTGGCATTTTCAAACGCACAATCTTAAAATCAACTTTACTAAAAGATGTATTTTTTAATTGTGAGTTCAGGGACCCCAAACTCCACATGTCCATTACTCTCTAGGGGAATCTACACTTTAATCATATTTAAAGGTAGCCCCCATATTATCCTATGAGAGAGACAGGCCTTGCAACAGTGAAAAACGAAATTGGCAGTATTTCACTGTCAGGACATATAAACCACATTACTATATGTTCTGCCTTATCCATACACTGCACCCTGCCCTTGGGGCTACCTAGGGCCTACCTTAGGGGTGCCTTACATGTAAGAAAAGGGAAGGTTTAGGCCTGGCAAGTGGGTACACTCACCAAGTCGAATTTACAGTGTAAAAATACACTTACAGACACTGCAGTGGCAGGTCTGAGACATGATTACAGAGCTACTTATGTGGGTGGCACAACCAGTGCTGCAGGCCCACTAGTAGCATTTGATTTACAGGCCCTGGCACCTCTAGTGCACCTTACTAGGGACTTACTAGTAAATCAAATATGCCAATCATGGATAAACCAATTACATACAATTTACACGGAGAGCATATGCACTTTAGCACTGGTTAGCAGTGGTAAAGTGCTCAGAGTTGAAAAGCCAACAGCAACAGGTCAGAAAAAAATAGGAGGCAGGAGGCAAAAAGACTGGTGATGACCCTGCATAAGCAAAAGTCCAACACGACCCCCTACCAGCCTAAAGCCAGGGGAGAACAATCAATACCTTGATGTACTTCCCTGATTGGGGCGATAGAATAAGGACCCAGGCCCACAACAGCAGGGGCATGTTCCAGTTCTACGCCTTCCTGACTCCAGTTGGATCCCTCTGTCCATACTCTCAGGGCCCACTAAGCTAACCCATGGGGAACCCTTCTCCACATCTGCAGACACCATCTGTGCAGCGCCTAACTTTACTTTGCTCACAGATGTATTGCAATGGGCAGATAGTACCACCAGGGCCAACACAGTGGTGTTGCCCACTCCACCCCTGGGGTTTGACTCTCATTCCCCCCCCCCCAGGGGCAGCTCTGTCCACCAGGACAGCAAGCCACAGTAACCCCTGACAACTGTCAGGGATGAGAGCCTGACCTCAGGCCTCTCCAACCACTGTGACTGAGGAGAGTGGGGGGCGGTAGCCCCAGGTGCCTGACACCCTTTGACCACTCTCCATTCCACCAGGTCAGAGAAGATAACCTGACCATGGTCCTCCCCTCTGGGGCTCTGTACCCTCCCTGCAGGAGCGGCACCCCTAGAGTCCAAAATTGTCAGGGTGCTTGTAGAAGCAGTCCTGCTCAATTCTTCCACCAGTGCAGGGATATTAACCTGCAACTGGTCCTCCAACCTGGGGTCTGTACCTTCAGGTTGGACCAGGGCCAGAGGTGAGGCTTCCCTCCCCCTGCCCTCTCTTCTGTGGTCCTGCACCCCCCAACTAGGAGTGCCCCCCCCAGAAGACAACATGGTAGGGGCACTGTTAGCAGTAGCCCCTTCCTCCAGGTCAGGGGGGACAACCTCAACCTGGCCTTCCAATCCAGGGTCTGTACCCTTAGGTTGTACTGGGGTCAGGGGTGAGTCTTTCTCTCCCCTTCCCCTACTCTCAGGGTTCTGCACCCACCCCTCAGGGAGAGTACCCCTTGAAATCACACCGGGGGGGTGATTGGGCAAACCGCCCACCCCTTCAGGTCAGGGTTTATCCCCTGCACCTGATCCTCCAGTCCAGGGTCTGTACCCACAGACTGGACCACTGCCTGGCAACCCAGGAATTCCTGGGGGGCATACCTACCCCCCACCAGGTCAGAGTTTACCCTCTGGACCTGGTCATCCAACCCAGAGTCACCACCCTGCGGTTGAACCACTGCCTGGCGCACCAGGACTTCCTTGGGAGCACACTTACCCCCCATCAGGTCAGAGTTTACCTCCTGAACCTGATCATTCAACCCAGAGTCACCACCCTGCGGTTCAACCATTGCCTGGCACACCAGGACTTCCAGGGGGGCACACTTACCCCCCTCAAGGGACACACTGTCCCTAAGGGCCACACAAGAGTCTGGCTGGCGCAGGTCTCCTGACCTCTGCCCATCTGACAGAGTCTGGATTCCCCCCAACCCAGAAATGGTCTCACCAAGGTCATTCCTGGGGGGCTTTGCTCTCAGAGCTGACCCCTGACCCTCCAGGTTCTCCACTGGGGTCCGCAACCCCCTCTCAACCCTCTGTCTGGACTTCTGCACCCCCTCACTAGGAGTGTTACTGTCAGACACCAGAACTGGTGAAACGCTGGCTACAGCCGCCCCCCCCAAGTTCTCCTGACACTGTGGGATCTCCCTCAACAGATGGCCCTATGGTACAGGTTAGGCTCCCCTCCTGGTGTTCCCTCATGGAACCCTCCAGGACCTGGGACCGGATCTCGGGCACCTTGGACCTCAGCCCATCCCCATTCCCTCTCCTCAGAGACTGGACATGGGGTCCCTCACCCATCCCACTACACTGGGACCTACCTGGGACACTACAATCCTTCCCTACCTCACCTGGTTGGGAAATACCTAGACCACTCCTCTCAGGAGCCCCCCCAAATGCCTCTTCAGACTCTCTGGTACTCACCAAGAGGTCTGCCTCCATTGTAAGCTCCCTGGTCAGAGAACTCACACTCCACCTGGTGTTGGCGTAGCTCTGGAAAATAAGGACTAGAAATATGCTCTCCAGCAATTACATCACCCAGCCCCTTACATGAATTAACCAAAGTACCCTTCACCCAACCATCCAGTGACTCTGCTTTGAAAAAGCACCCCACATCACCCTCCTGAGACTGGTGAGACAGTACCTGACTGTACCTGACACTCAACCCACACTCTTCTGGGATGTCTTCACACTCCATAACCAGGACTTCTACCTGGGGGGAACCCCTCTCCCTGTCACTCTCACCTAGAGTCAGTAGAGTGTCCCTCCCACCAGTAGGAATATGACTCCCCATGCCCGTTCCCCAATCCACCTCAGGGACCCTGTGCATCACTGGAGCTACCTCATACCCCTGAACCTCCTGGTGTGTGTTAACTCCCTCCTTCAAGTAGGGCACCACATCTCTGGGCATGTGCACATCTTCAGCAGCACTAGATAAAAAAATTGTTGCTGTCACCATTCCAGCTGGATTCAGCCCTCATGACTTCCAGCTCCTTCATTTTGAGCTCATAAGCCCAAATCCTCTTTTTGATCTCTAAGTCCCTCCTCCTTTCTTCCAACTCCTTCTCCCTTTGCATCCTCAACTCCTTGAACCGGCGAGCACTCTCTGCCTGTCTGTCCTGTAACTCTTCAGTAGTCAGACCCTTGGATGACACCCTGCTACCCCTCCTGGGGACCCTCCCCCCAGGAGTAACAGGTACCTCCACTACACCACTGTGTATCCTCTGCACTTCCCCACCCACATTCTCCTCCTCTGTGTGCCCTCCAGCCTTCTTGATTGTCACCCAGGCCCTCTTTGCCTTTTGCAGCTCCCCCTCCTGGTGGAGCTCTCAGTGGGACAGTCAAGATCTTTAAGGAACTGTTTTAATTGAGCAACTGAGTACTCCTTCAGTTTCTCTATTTCAAACACAGCTCCAGCTGTTGCATCTCCAGATTGAGACAAGGTGGTCACAAGTGCAAAGTTCCAAAGGCAGAAAATAAGTTCCCAATGAAGTAAAAAGAATCCGTCAAGGGATCAGCAAAATCATGGAAGTAGAACAAAAAGGAGTCCTTAAGAGAAAAAGCAACAGATCACCAAACAAGTAGTATGTGGTCACGTAGTGGTCTGAACTCAAACAATAGTGTACACTTAATCACTGCATGTCAAGTACAAATACAAGTTCAAATCCCAACCGCTGATCACCAATGTTAGAAATGGGGTCTTTGGTTGACAGTCAGGTTACCCCCTGTTCAAGCAAGGACCCTCACTCTAGTCAGGGTAACAGAGAATCACCCTCAGCTAACCCCTGCTTACCCCCTTGGTAGCTTGGCAGAGCAGTAGGCTTAACTTCAGAGCGCTAGGTGTAAAGTATTTGTACCAACACACACAATAACTTCATGAAAACACTACAAAATGACACAACACCGGTTTAGAAAAAATAGGAAATATTTATCTAAACACAACAAGACCAAAACAACAAAAATCTGACATACACAAGTCAAGTTATGAATTTTTAAAGATTAAACTCAAAAATAGCGCTTAGAAACAAAAATGCTTTGATGAGATGTTAACACGGCGTCGTGACGGAGTCGTTCCCAACAAGCCGACACCAGCGGCACCGGACACGGAGTCGTGTAGACCCCTAAGTACAGTACCTTTGGTGAAGAGTGAAAACAAGCCGGTGTGCGAAGTCGGGAATCGCGGCGAAATGTTGAATCTGTGCACTTCGAGCGGCGTCGGTCACGACGTGGTGCGGCGACTTCCACAGAGTCGCGGACTTCAGCGGGGCTGCTGCGGCGTCGGGCCTGCGAAGAGCGTTGCGTTCCAGCGAAGGTCACGGCGTCAGGTGCAGGCGGCGTTACCGGATTCAGCAGCGACGTCGGTCCGAAGTCGTCCGAAGTCGATTTCCTTGGATTCCACCAGCTTTCCTTTCAAGGGCCCAGGGACTGGATAGGGCACCACTTGTCGGGGCAGGAGTCTCTCCAGAGACTCCAGGTGCTGGCAGAGAGAAGTCTTTGCTGTCCCTGAGACTTCAAACAACAGGAGGGAAGCTCTAACTCAAGCCCTTGGAGATTTCTTCACAAGATGGAAGGCACACAAAGTCCAGTCTTTGCCCTCTTACTCTGGCAGAAGCAGCACTGAAGGAAAGCTCCACAAAACATAGTCACGGGCAGGGCAGCACTTCTTCCTCAGCTATCAGCTCATCTCCAGGCAGAGGTTCCTCTTGGTTCCAGAAGTGTTTCTAAAGTCTGTAGATTTGGGTGCCCTTCTTATACCCATTTTAGTCTTTGAAGTCACCTTTCTTCAAAGGGGACTCACACCTACTTGTGAAATCCTGCCTTGCCCAGGCAAGGCCTCAGACACACACCAGGGGGTTGGAGCCGGCATTGTCAGAGGCAGGCACAGTCCTTTCAGATGAGAGTGACCACTCCACCCCTCCCTCCTAGCAGAGATGGCTAATCAGGTTACACCCCAGCCCCCTTTGTGTCACTGTCTAGTGCAAGGTGAAAAACAACCCAACTGTCAAACTGACCCAGACAGGGAATCCACAAACAAGGCAGAGTCACAGAATGGTTTAAGCAAGAAAATGCTCACTTTCTAAAAGTGGCATTTTCAAACGCACAATCTTAAAATCAACTTTACTAAAAGATGTATTTTTTAATTGTGAGTTCAGGGACCCCAAACTCCACATGTACATCTACTCTCCAGGGGAATCTACACTTTAATCGTATTTAAAGTTAGTCCCCATATTATCCTTTGAGAGAGACAGGCCTTGCAACAGTGAAAAACGAAATTGGCAGTATTTCACTGTCAGGACATATAAACCACATTACTATATGTCCTGCCTTATCCATACACTGCACCCTGCCCTTGGGGCTACCTAGGGCCTTCCTTAGGTGTGCCTTACATGTAAGAAAAGGGAAGGTTTAGGCCTGGCAAGTGGGTACACTTACCAAGTCGAATTTACAGAGTAAAAATACACTTACAGACACTGCAGTGGCAGGTCTGAGACATGATTACAGAGTTACTTATGTGGGTGGCACATCCAGTGCTGCAGGCCCACTAGTAGCATTTGATTTACAGGCCCTGGCACCTCTATTGCACCTTACTAGGGACTTACTAGTAAATCAAATATGCCAATCATGGATAAACCAATTACATACAATTTACACAGAGAGCATATGCACTTTAGCACTGGTTAGCAGTGGTAAAGTGCTCAGAGTTGAAAAGCCAACAGCAACAGGTCAGAAAAAAATAGGAGGCAGGAGGCAAAAAGACTGGGGATGACCCTGCATAAGCAAAAGTCCAACAGTGCAATTATCCATGTAACTGGCAAAAGTGCAATTATCCATGTAACAGGGTCGATGCCATGCAAAGCACTCAACTACTGCCCAGCAAGATCGCGATGCCTGTGAAATAAAGAGAAAAAGTAGCACAGGAAACCATACTGAAAACATGGAGCCTCGTATGTTTTCAGTAGTTGGCCGGTGTGTTTGAGGTGGGCTAAGCACCAGAAAAGCATGACCTGTGCAAGCCTTTCACTAGTGAAATCAAGCTAATTTTGAAAGACAAGCCCACAAACCAACCAAACTGATGGGCTGGACATGGGCGTGGTTAAATGCCCACAGAGAGATTACACCAGGGACAGAGCGCTTTGCTCTCGACCCTAAAAAAGTGATGAGTGGAATTATTAAATTAACATGACCATTGGTAAATAGTATGTGGTGCGTTCCAATCAATTGTCTTTTGTCCACTCAGCCACCACAGTCACTAAACATCTGTGAATGAGTCTTGGGCCTGCTAAAATAGGAAGCATCCAGCTTTAGCAACCAGGCCTTGTACTGTGCGGGCTCTAAAATAGAAATTAAGTTCCATCCCACTGATAAGACCCAATAATGAGGAAACGGTTCTGAGTGTGTTTTTGTTCCAGTAAACAGGGGACGTGGCCCTATAGTTCCGGCTGGACTGTCCTTTGCGTCATCCAGGTTGAATAAGCACTGTACAATTGTGTAAATAAACACCAAACTAGAGACACTTTGTGGTTGTACCAGGGATTTATCTGTCTGGCTTTGTTACAGGCTCAATATTGAATTTATAATTTTGATGGAGCTGGTAACGATTGTTACCAAAGCAATAAGGAATGATGAGGTCGTTGGGAGTTTCATCAGTCGAAATCTCTGACAAAGTCCAGGGGAAAATAAGAAATTAACAGAAGACCCAGAATTACCGAGTCCCCTGGTAATTCAGCATTTCGCTGGGGATTCTAAAGGTTCACTCACCTTGGAATTCTTGTTAATTCCGCATTACAGCATATAATTAGGACACGCTCAACAAACTGTAAAAGGGAAACAGATTTCCTGCAAGGCTACACCCTAAACCCTTTTTTATACTACAATGATACGATAGGTCATCATGCTTTATCAAGGACAATTTATAATATAAAATAATAGCGATAGTGCTTGAAGAATTGCATTTTTAATTACATTTTCCGCATTCCCATGCTGCTGCCTTCAGGAACGAAAAGCAATGTTGTGGAAAGCGCATTGAAGATATATATTTTCTGTTCTTTCTTATGCCTTTAGTCATACGAAGCAGTGTAACTAAATCATTCATTGCCTTGAAAAGACCAATTTTACTGTACACAAATGTCTTCCAAGACATTGACCTTGTTATGACTGTGCAGCTAAAGCGCATATATGGTGATTTATGACTCGTGCAGTTACTGCCACGCACGCATTGCCTCTAGCCATCTTTGTTTTTATAGTTTCTGATGCAACAATAAAAACATACTTTAGAAAGAGATTGATATCACGTTTTCAGTTACATAGTATTTCCATATTTTCATTTTCCAATAAGAAAAGGCATGCGGTAAGCAGGCAGTTTCGTGGATGGTCCAAAGCCCGTTGTAACCCCCACCCCTTAGAAAATATCCCAAGCCATGCACGTCTGACTTAACGTCTAATAAGTCTGGAGGGATGATTCTTATTCTGCGAGAAGTGTCGCTTCCTTCTTCCATCCAAAATCTGAAGTATCACCAAACAGTTAACTGAAAGAGACAACCATACCTGAAAAGGAAGACCAATACCTCCGGTGGTCAAGCCCACCACCCTCAGAAGCAGGTAAACAGGCTTGATGGCAGAAAGTGCTGGGATCAGGAGGCAAGTCTTCAGACCCCTTCTTGGTATGCTCCAGGAGCTCCATACTCACATAGACCCACAAGGCATCCTTCCTCTAGACCATTGGAGAGAATTAAAGGTCCATTTAGTCAAGTACCATCTCCTCGCTGAGACGCAATTGCTTTGTATCTGAGTTCACACTTCATAAAGTACTCAATTTTTCACAGTTCTGTGGTTTTAAGTGTGCCTTCATCAGCTTTATTTCTCAATGGTTGCAGTTGAAATTTGTACATAATTACATGGTACTCATTTGTGGACAACAGCTAGATGATAATAGTGATCATCGCAAATATCAAATGTGCAAGCACCAGGAGAGGATATAATTTTGGGGCCAAAATAACATGCACCTATTCATCACTGTTTGGCTCGTCCAAGATTTGATTGCATTAAACATCTCATGATGCATGCTATGATGACTCTGACCACACATTGCCCTTGGAGAAAAATTCAAATCCCAATGTACCTGTGATTTGATGTCTTTGTGCTGACAACTCAGATGTAGCAATAGTCTTCAAATAAGTTATGTTCCTAAACTGACTTTAACCAGCATGTAAGGCTCATTGTTAGTACAGGAATCCACTCTGGCTGGACTGCAATCAGGACTCTTTTGGGTTGATGACATCACTCTCGCTGTTTCCCCTGCACCTGCTATCAATTCCACATTTTCCTTAACCTCACTTCCTAGTCACTTTCATGGATCATGATATCCCATTTCCCATGCGTAATGTGTAACCATCACATATACTTATTGCTTATCTTACCTTGAAGATATTGATTGTCTTGTGACGTTCCTGACTTCCTGCCCCATTCAGTAGTTGAAGTGGAATGTTGTAATTTTGATTGGCCACATAGCCAAGGAATGAGAAAAGAGCGTCATCGCTGGGAAGCCGCTGGTTGAAGTTGTAGTGAAGATTTCTATGTTCAAACTTAGGGTCTCATTTTGAGTTTGGCCAACGGGAAAGCCAGTCCGCCAAACTCCTGATAGGGTGGCTGCCATCTTTGTGGTGACCACGCCGCCAGAGTTTTTAAGACTTTCCCACTAGGTTGGCGGGCAGAAACCTCAGTTTCCACCTTCTGGGCTAGCGGGTAACAGGCTACGGCTGTGTGTCCGGCTCCTAATTGAGCTGGTGGCAATGCTGTACCCCGCAGGGTGCACCAGCATCCTCACAAAGCAGACAGTGAACATTGCAACAGTGCTGGGGTCAGGGGGCTCCCTCCACTGCCCATGCATGGGCAGCGCAGGGGCTTCCCTGTGGTCTCCTGCACCTGTTCTCCGCAAGCCTTTTCATGGCAGTAAGGCTGGTTGAAACATGCAGCGCTGCCATGCAGATCTTGATCTCTGCCACTGCCAGGCTTCCGGGATCATGGATCCTGGCGGTGTTGGCTGTTCCTTGGTGGTTTTAATGTGGCCCTCCTTTGATCCTGCAACTGGCACTAATAATACAGCCAGTAATTATGAAAGAGCCAGGTAGGTATCCTGATATTCGAGGGAGACTTATACCATCTCCCCTATAATTCTCTCTTTTGCCATTACCCAGATCCTCACTGCCTTACACACTTTCATTGGTTACGTGGATACTGTTTCAATGTTCAATTGACCGAATGCAATTCCCACAAATCCCAATTACCTTCAGCAATGTATGCACTAGAGCTACATTTTTTCTTGACTTTCTTACATCCCATATTAAACAACTCCCTGCCCCTCAACCACCTTTCACAAGTAGGGGGTCTATACACAATTCCAGGAGAGAATCCATTTGTCATGCAAGCTGCCATCTGTAAAAGGTCTACCTCTTTCGTGACAGTGCAAGGTAAATCCTGCAGGATGGAAAGAAGATTAAGGGCCTGATTACGATCTTGGCGGATGGAATACACCGTCACAATCGTGACGGATATCCCGTCCGCCATATTACAAGTTCCATAGGATATAATGGAACTTGTAAAACAGGCGATGAGATATCCATCACATTTGTGACAGAGTATACCATCCGCCAGAACGTAATTTAACCCTTAGTCATCTTCACAGGCCATGGCTGAGGATGAAAACATTCCTAAGCACCTATTCACAAGTATATTTACTCCTCTTCCCCTCACACTATACATACAATTAATCCGTGAGCATCTCAACACGTGTCCTAATATACATCACAACCAGATTGTCTAACTCATCACTCATGATCTCAATCATAGATTTAACTGCTTAATACACGTCACATTAATATGTCTCATGTTTGTGTTGTGTGGCATGTAATGTACCCTAGATTTGTAGCTTTCAACGATGCAGGCATACACAAACCTATTGTAAGAAAAACCTTACACTCAACATTTAGCTTGAAATACGAACCTACAAAATTGTGTTTGCATTCACATGGATTAGATCAAAGTTACAACTTAATGTGCAAAGTTGGGGGTTTCTGGAAGGGAGCAAAGAAAATCATCTTGGGGCATGGATGTCTACAAAGAAATAAATGTTGGATTAGAGTAAAAAATAAATGTATGCACAGTCTTGGCTTGGTTGGATATAGAGGCCACCAGACAGGTAGCAAAACGTATATAAAAAGGAGATAAACAAAAAAGTGAGAAAAACTACAGAAAAAGGCCAAGACATAGATCCCAAGAAAAGTGCCCTGATGATATGGTGTTTCATCAAAGTACTTAATAGCTCCTATCCATGCCATCAGGCATTGGCTAATTGACATGGGGAGTCATTCATGGTGCTTTCACAGTGAAAGGGGTCCGAGTAGTGGGCTCACTAAAAGGATGGGTCGATTTGACAATGTGCAAAAATGAAGAATTGTACAGTGGCCTGAAGGAGAATACGGCAGCAGCCCAAAACGACCACAGGCTGGTAAGATCCCTATTCTGGTCAGAGAGATGCTACCAAACCAAGCAAAGCAACCTGGCTGTCTTTGTCCAGCTCTGCTCACTACATCAGGAAATCCTTTTGCTTGGCAAAGAAGTGGTTGGAGGCCTCAGGGATTACACCATGAAGAGAATTGCTGGAGAGAGTGAGAAGAAGATGAGAGGAGAGCATATGAGTTTAGTGAAGACTGATGGCTAGTGACACTCTTTCATTTAACTGGCAGATGGTTTAAGAGTAGCGGAAATGCTGGAGTTAAGTACTATTTGAGTTGATAATTAGAATGTGAAATCGCACAGTTTTTTTCTCAGGATGCAATGCAACGAGGAGTGATGATCCGGTGACCTGGGATACCAGAAAGTCTTCTTCAGCTTTTGGGGCCCTGTGCTGCCAACTGGAAGTCAGCCAACTGACTCTTGGAGGCTCCACTTTTGGCTGCATTCAGGGTATGACTTCTCCAAGAACAGGGCACAGCAGGCACAGTTCTTTCCTTTGCTAGTTCAAAGAGCAGCAAGTGCAATCCAGCTTTGGTGCAGTCTCTTCTTTGTTGGTTCCAGGGTTAGCAGGGCAGTCCTTCTTCGGTCCTCCTTTCTAGCCAAATAAGATGGGATCTAGATGGCAGGGGTGGCCTCTTATGCCCAGAAAGTGCCCTCAGGGAAGTTACAATCACTAGACAATGGGCTACTATGTAGCATCCTGCCTGATAACAACTTCCTGTGAAGTGTGGCAGCTAGTTATCCCTTGCTCTATTCTAACCACTCCCAAGATGTCGAGATACATCTCTTTGTGTGTAGCCCGGTGCCCACCCAAAAGGTGTGACTTCCTGTGGACTGTACATCCATGGAAAAAACAACAGTTTGGCCCGTGTGGAGAACTGTGGCACAATGGTTAGAGCAGCAGACCCTGATGCAGAGATCTGGCCCGGGACCAGGGTTCAATTCCCGCCTCAGCAGGTCTTGGGCTCAATTCCCTTGGACCAGATGATTCTCGCCTCAGTGCCTAATCTAATTAATGGGCCCCACTCTGTAACTCTGGGCAATAGCTTGCTTAATATCCACAACGGCCCTCACAGCACTTGGATGCCTGGGGCTGTCTAGGAGTGGGCGCCTCATAGGGAAAAGCCAGGAGGGGTTCCACAGCAGTATGTGTACAGCGCCTTGAGACCCTAATGGGTGAGTAGTGAGCTATACAAGTGCAAAGTTTACAGTGTTCCCCCTCTCTGACCATGATGCCAGCCTGTCTACCCAGACAAAAGAGCAGCCCCTTCTCAAGTGTGGTTACCATTTGCCCTTCAAAGGCAGCTTCCTCTTTGAAGCTCACCAGTTGAGCTAGCCCCCATGTGTCTTCCTGCCAGGAGGAGGCCTGTATTTTTACTTGTCTTGATAGCCATTGACATGTCTTCCCAGGCTGGCATAAATCTGTCTTGTGGTCACCCTCAGCAAATGGCCACCAGAAAACCTAGCCACAGGGTGGCAACTTTCTAAAAACTACTTGGGGCAGCAAGTTACATTAATTTCAACTTGGGCTTCAAGTCAGTCATAATATAACAAAGTGTTTGATACCTTGCAATACCAACTTTGGTAGTCCCATTCAGAAGTTAGCACAGCAGATGGGTCAGCGTGTTACTCTCTACTTGCCAATGGGGCTATCGGTCCCTCTGTCAGTAAGATTACATTTGTGGGTTTCTACTGCCAGGACATGTTAAACACATATTCCACTTTTTAATATGCTGCACTCTGCCTTAGGATTCCACAGGCCAGCTATCATGACGTACACACATTTAAAAGGGAGTTTGGACTTTGCTTTTGGTTAAAATGG
This sequence comes from Pleurodeles waltl, assembly GCF_031143425.1. Classification (NCBI taxonomy): domain Eukaryota; kingdom Metazoa; phylum Chordata; class Amphibia; order Caudata; family Salamandridae; genus Pleurodeles; species Pleurodeles waltl. The sequence goes on from NC_090439.1 coordinate 1,035,895,790, forward strand.
CAGAGTCAAGTAAGCAGTTTTAAGGTTCCCTTCCGGTCTAGACTTAGAAACTGTGTGCTCAGAGTGGCACAGCAAGTGCTGCAGTCCCTGGGTAAACGCTGTAACGTCCAGGCCCTGGGTACCCCCGGTACCATATTCTAGAGTCTTTGAAGTAAATTAACCTATCGCAATTGGGTATAGGCCAATCAAACATACACGCTTAAGGGTTAGAGTACTGGCCATGAGATCTGGTTAACAGGCATCAGCACATTCTCAGAGTCAAAAAACCAGTATCAGCAATCCAAAATTTTGGGGGTGACCATACAGAAAAAGGCATTTCCTCACATGCCCCCCTTCCAGATGAAAGGTGATCAGCAACTGATCCTTATTCTGGTGGTTCTCATCATCTATGTGAAAGAACATCTAAGGCCGTCTGTATTGGCATGGTCAGTACCACCTCAACAGTTTGTGGTTCTCTCCTGTCATCTCTTTCAGCCACCTGGAGGTCTGTGGTGAGTTCTTACACTGAAGTGATTCTTAAAGAGTCCTAAAGAGGTATGATCGCTTCTTCAGGGACCAGGCCACAACAAGAACTTCCCTCTCAATGACATTCCAGCCCTTGTCTCTGGGAAAGAGTCGACTACTAATGATAGCAATTGGTTGATCCTGGACCAAACCATTCTCTTGTCACAACACTGGCCTAATCCCATGTTTAGAAGCATCTGTCTGGACAAAGGACTTCCTATTGCCCAGGCCCCTGCCCCCTAACTTACGTGGACCAATTCCTTTGACCTGTCAAGGCCCTCATGGACCTAGTTCCAGTGTCTTGAGGCTCCCTCCTATTCCCATGCACGATGTCTCTCATGCCTGTGCTGCCTCTTTCTCTCTCTTTCTTTGCACTTGTTCCTTTGTTTCACTTTTGCCTTTTGCCTTACTTGTTCACTCTTCTGTTGCTGTTTGCCTTTTCTCATACTCTTTCTCACCATTCTATTACCTTTTGTTCTTTTTGCACTTTCTTCTGTTTGCATTTCTGCTCGCTTATTTTCTTTCTCACCCTTCTGTTACTGTTTTTCTCTTTCCAGTGCTCTTTCTCACCCCTCTGTTGCCTTTATGATCTTTTCTCACAATTCCCTATCCTCTTGTTGCCTTTCTGTGCCGTTTTGCACCTATTTAGGCCTTTTTGCCCTCTTTCACCCTCCTGTTGCTTTTTTCTGCCCCCAGGCTCTGTTTTCCACCTCTTGTGCCACTCCTTCCTTTCCTCACTCCTTATCTGTTCCCCCATGATTCCATTGCTTCCTGTACTCCAGACTAGCACTCTTCCTTCATTCCACTGCCTTCTTAAAGGCAAGCTCGTCTGTGCCCCTCTGCACCTTGTCCAGTGGCGGCTGGTGGCAAATTACAACCGAGGAGCAAAAAGACATACACAAAACACTACATACAACACATAACACACTAGCGTAATTACACATGCACATTAATATAAATATAAAAATGACTTACCTTACTGATGTTCTGCAGCACTTCCCGGTTGCAGCATGTCCTCAGAGTGTGAAGCCCACAGCGAACTCCCTCATCCAATCAAAGCACTGTTTTCATGCTTCTTAGTGGCATGAAAAAAGCGTCTTGATTGTCTGGAGCGGGCCAGCTCCACACTCCAAAAGGCACTGTAAGCATGTTCCTCCTCTCCAACCCAACTGTCCAAGGCAGCCAGGTTGGAGAGGTTTGAACTGTGCATGTAGGTTTGGTTGTAGCAAGTTAGCTGGTCAAACCATCATACGCACTTCAAACTGAAGTGGCTACTCCTCAATGCTGCCAATCATTGGCAGCAGTGCCGCACTGGCCCGCCCTGTTCCCACACTCCATTTCAGGGCAGAAAACATCAAAAATAAAATGGTAATGAAATTATGTTATTACTATATTTTTTTTATGCTTTCTGCACAGCAGTGTGGGGGTGACGCTCCTCTGCTCTACAGAAGAATCACTGCTGAGCTTGTCCACATCCAGTGCCACAAACCCTGGTCCGTCTGCTCCCATACACCACTCTGTAGAGCTTTTCCCTTCTCTGACCATAGTTTGCCCATCCATGCACTGCTTGGCACCACATACGAGAAGCATTTGCCTCCACTCACTGCCACTTCACCTTCAACACAAGACCCACCACATCCACACCACCCAGTGCACCTACTTGCAAAAACTCATCTCAAGACAAGCAATCATACATGCCCATCAATATCCACTCTCTCAGCAAACCAGCCATGGAAATAAGTCTAGGACATCCTACACAATGACGCGCCGGATCTCCTCTTCCTTACAGAAACATGTCTGACTTTAAGTTGCCACCTGAAATCACCTCAACAAATCAAGTAGGATACAGGCTTCCATATCGAGACCACTAACACTGACGAGGAGGAGGAATCGCAATTATGTTCAAGGACTTTTTCAACTGCATTACAACTACAGAAACTGCAACCTTTTGAGTGGATCACCTGCACTTCAAGACACAAACACACTAAAATAAACACACAAAATACACACTAAGAAGAAAACTTGTATACATACCACCGGGACGTAAAGCCACTTTCACCAACAATATTGCTGACATCATCGCCCCCTTCACTATCGACTCCAGCAACTAGATCCTACTAGAAGACTTCAAGTTCCACCTGGAAGACAAGAGCAACTCCAACACTACCGGACTCCTTGAGAGCCTAGAGAAATTGGGACTGACATCACACGTCACTGGACCCACATACTCCACCAGACACACCCTCAACCCTGTCTTTACCTCCTTCAGTAACATTGAAATCACAGCAACCACGTCGCTCCCCTGGACCAACCACACTATCATCCAATTCGTATTAGCATCTACCACCTAATGAGATCTGTCACCACAAACATGGGCAAATAAAGCTGGAGCAGCATCCAGGAATCCAACTGGGTAGACACCTAAATTAATGAACCTCCGCTACGAACTTAAACAATGACATCAGACCCTAGCAAAAAGGCATATAAGGCAGCCATGAGATGCTACCACAAACAATTCAAAGAACCAACAAAGAAGGCCCTAGCAAAGTGCAAAAACAACAGCTTCAACAGTGGAAAAGGAATCTTTCCAATCATTAAAGACATATCTTCACCAGCTGCCACCACTAACTACATCACCCCCTCGCAAGAAATATGTGACAACCTCTCAGAATTCTTTGGTGACCAAAATCAAAGCCATGCACAACAACCTCGACCCTCAGCTGAACCCTTGCACTCTAACCTCCAATCTACATTTAAATACCTATTGAAAAATGCCTAGGAAACACTTGCCATTGAAGAAACGGCCAACATCAAGAGAACCATCCACTCCAGGGCACTTACAGATCCTTGCCCCAACCATACTTACAACATGGGGGCTGCCCCTATCACGGAAGTCCTCACTCATATCATGAATACCTCCATCACTTCTGAGTTGTTCCTAGATGCCTGGAAAAATGTGATTGTCAACACACTGCTACACTGCTAAAACAAACCTCAGTAGAACCGAGGCAACTAGCAAACTACCGCCAATCTTCCTTCTACCCAATCTGGTAAAAGTGATGGAAAAAGCCACAAAGAAACAACTCCCTCACCACATTAATATACATTAGCTCCTAGACACCACTTTAAGATTTTTGGCCCAACCACTGCACCAAGACTGCCTTCATCGCAGCAATTGATGACATGACGGTGATCCTAGACCTTGGAGACCCAGCAGCCCTTATACTACTAGACCTCTCTGCAGCCTTTGACAGATCTCTGATCAGAAGACTACATGGGACAGGCATACAGGGACTCGCCCTCAACTGGATTTGTTACTTCCTCACAAGAAGAACAAAAAGAATCAACCTGCCACCCTACACATCGAAGGCCAAGAACCTCATTCAGCCCGACGCTCATCCCAACGTTATTCAACATTTACACAACTACACTAACAGACCTCACCAGATCATACATCAACATACTCTTCTATGCAGATAATACCCAACTGATACTCTCCCATTCATACGAGACCCATACTACAAAACATTTTGCCACATGCATGACTGTGGTAACCACATGAATGAAGACTAACTGCCTCAATTTAAACACTGACAAAACTGAAGTAGTGATCGTAGGAAAGAAAGCCTGTGTCTGGGACTCCACATAGTGGCCAACTAACCTCAAGCCCTCAGCCACCCCCACCCCCCATACAAGACCAATGCGATAATATATCCACCTTAGCCTCCAAATGGACTGTAAACTGTCACTACAAGTGGCTGCTGATGTTGTTATGGAGTCAATTCAGTTGGGTAATCGATTCATTGATGTGTCCAGGCTGAAAATACGTAATTTTAAGATTCTTCAAAGTACATATTACACTCCCAACCGATTTTCAACTGGGTCTGTTGGGGTAGTTCGGAAAGTTTTAGATGTGGTAAGGAGGGAGCAGACACACACCATAATTTCTACTTGTGCGGTGCATTGCATTGCATCCATGTTGTCATGGGGTATGTGAAGAGATTTATAGGGTTACTTTAAGTCGTATTTACCCATCTGCTCAGCTGATTCTTCGAAGGAGGTCCCCTTGAGGTTGAAAGTTACTGTTTTCTTTATGAGTCCAATGGCTAGGATTCTGGTTGCATGTTTTTGGTTTGACCCAACTCTCTATTGGCTATTACGTGGTTTAAGCAGTTGTTGGATATTTACGGTCTCGAAATGTCCTCTGTAAAGATGGATCCTGAAGGAAACATTTAAGACAAATATGCGCTGGGATATTCTTAGATGCTGTGGTTAGAAGGTTTGGGAGTCTGTAAATTATCCACAAGGTTGCACTCCCTTGACCTTTCCTCACTCATTGAGGTTGTTCACCTCTATTTTCTTATATTGATGTTTCCATATTGCGGTTCGTTTTTCTTATTTGTCTGATATGGTGTCACCACTCTGTTGCATCAATATTGTAAAAATGTGTGATCAATAAAATAAAATAAAAAGGTAGACCAGGTGATCATCCCAGGTGGAAGTAAAAACAGCAATATCATCAAGATATGCTACACAAACCTTCCAAGCCTAAAAGTACTCTAATCACCATAGTCTAGAAGGTGGCAGGTGTATTTTTCAACCCAAATGACATCACTTTGCATTGAAAGTGTCTTTCAGGTGTAGAAAAAGCAGAGCCATCCTTGGCTCCTGATGTGAGGCCATTCTACCAATAACCTGAAGTCAGGTCAACGGTTCTCAGCTATTTTGCAGCCCCCAACCTATTATTGAGCTCATCAGCTCTTGCTATGGATTGAACATCAGCCTTGATAACTGACCGCATACATGCCTTTGTATTTCACACAGAGCCTCATTTCAGACTTCAATTCTTTGAGATTGGGGTTGACCAAAAGTACCATTGGGCTGACAGTGGGCTACTAGAGGGCTCAATCTCCCCTACCTCCAGTGTCTTGGCAACTTCAGCCGTAAAACTAGTCTTTACTTGGCCTGGCAGTCTGTAAATTTTACCCTTGAAAGGCAAGTGGTCACGGGTGTCCACGTTGTGGGTATACCAGGTTGTCACAACTGGGTTCAAGAAGTGCAACTCAGCAAACTTATGTGGTAACTTATAGCAGCCCCTTTGTTGCTGGTCTGTGAGGGTGAAGGAGAGAACTACTCCACCCACTGTGCCATCTTGGGCATTTGATGACAGTAGGTCACGGAGAGGATCACTTTCCTCTTCCTTCCCTGCATCTATCACTAGGAGCACTGTGATATCTTCCCCATCATGATGCAGTTTGAGCCTGTTAACATTGATAACATTAGGATAAACACAGTCTACTTGCCCTGAAGTGCACTGGGTGCTACAGGCTCGAAGGCCCACACCAACTGTTCTGGATGGTATTCCAACATTAAGGGCCTTTGCTATTACCAGTACTTCGCAAGATCCTGTCTGGCCTCCACATTTTTGTTTTGCCCTTTTTATGTACTCAGCCATCCTGGAACGAAGGCCTACATAAAATGCACAATTTATTTTTTGTTCTCATTGAGTGTCTCTTCCAACCCTCTCTTTCCACCTGTTTGAGGTTTCTCTCCCAACTCTCTTTTACCAAACACAAAGGACCCATCACAGCCTGTCCAAAGTGTAGCTCAAAGGGACTGAAGCCTTTTGATGACCCTCCAGTCCCCCTTAAGCAAACAAAAGACATAGGAAGAGAATATCCCTCTGCTCCTGAGCAAGCCCAACATCATGACTTTTAAGGTCTTGTTGAATACTTCTACAAAAGCTGTTTCCTTGCTTGGGGATAGCAGAGGGTGGTGAACTTATAAGTCACAGCACACTCATCCCACATTGCTTTCAGATAGGCTGACATAAAATTAGTATCTCTATCTGATATGACCTCCTTCGGGAATCCACTTTTAGTGAAGTTCCAAGGAGAGTCTTAGCCCGTACAGGAGCAGTGACTGTCCTAAGGGGAACAATGTCTGAGAATCTGGTGGCATGGTCCACTACTACCAAGATAAACCTTTTCCAAGAGGGAGTTTGTGGGTCTAGGCACCAACAACCATGTAAGTCCTCATACCACAGGGAGACCTGGAAGGGGAGCTTTTGGTTTACTTCCTGGCTTGGCAGTGACACAGGAGCAACAAAACTCCCTTACCCTCTCATCCATCTGAGGAAAATAGAAGTGATTGACTGGCGTTTCCCAGGTCTTGGTTTGCCCAGGTGTCCAAAGAAGAGGACATCAAGGATTTGTTTACAGAGGAACTCTCTGTACTGTTGGGAAATTACAGGTCTCCTGGTTGTTCCTGGCTTCCGGTTCCTTCCCGCTCCATATGGGAGCCCCTCCCCCTAGTATACCTTATGAGTACCACTGACATCCTTTATTCCTGCTTGATAGCTAACTGTCTCAGGTCCTCAACAGTGGGGCAAGTCCTTTGTCCTTGTCTCAGGTCCTCCCCCTGCCCCTTGTAGTTCTGCCAGCTCTGACAAATTTCCCATGGAAGCAATCTTCTTTTCAGACTCAAGGCCTTGCCACTGAGGATTAGAATTCCTCCTGGCCTCTGAACACTGGAAAGGTGGATTGCCAACCTTCCTATCCTTCTCTGTCTAGGCAGACGTCTCAAGGTCATTGCCCATCAGACACTCTACTGGGATGGCCAGAGACATAGCTATCTTCTTTGGACCAGTAACCTCTCCACGCTCAAAGTCAACCACATCTACGGAATGGGACTTTGTGACATTGTAAGCATTGACAATTTGGTGTGCCTCTTCTGGAACTATTTGGACTGGGAATACCAGCTTAGCAATGACCATGGTTACACTGGCCCCTGTATCCCTAAGAGCCTTCACCTCCACTCCATTGGTTTTTGATCACTGCCTGTACTTTTCCATACCAGGCGGCCAGTAGGCAAAGGTTCAATGTTCTCCCCACCCAGGGAAACTAAGGTGGCCTCTTTGTTCTAATTGCATTCTGCAGGAATAACTTTCACCCCATCCCTACGCAAGCCATACCTTTGGGATGGTATCCAGTGGGTACTTTCCTGGTGCATAATGCTTCTTCCCTCTTGTGCCCTGGCTGACTACAGTCAAACCACACTTTAGCCTTTGAAGGGTCAAACATCTTTGCCTTAGAATGGGATGTGGTTCTGGGTTCCCACCTTTGGCATCTTTTGGGGGCTCTTTGGAGGTGTTTTTCTTTTTGCCCTTACCCCCTTTTTCGTTCAAATAGGGGCCAATCCTCCTTTCTTCTGGTCACCACTCTGGGACTTTTAGGGACCTAGGTGAAAATCCACTCATGAGCTATCTTGCCCAACTATCTTGGGCTAGACATCTTGGAATCCACTAGGTGCTGGTGCAACTTCTCTTAGGAATGATCTGTAATTATGTGCTCCCTAACAATCTCATTGTAAAGCCCTTAATACGTGTCCACTCTGTTGCATTTTACCCAGCCATCCAGAGCCTTTAATGAGATGTCTACAAAGTTTATGCATTTGTGTTGCCCTCTTGTGTGTTGTCCTAAGCTTCTGTACTCTTCAGGAATGAGTCCAAAGAGTTCTACAAGTGCTGTCTTCATGTGTGGGTAGAATTCTGTGACCCCATTCTCAACTTTGATCAATCTGGTGGCTACCAATTACTGCCAATAACTCTGAGTGTAGTGCCCCCCAGTGTTGTGTACCCACCTTCCTCATCTTAAGAGCTCTTTTATATTATGCCAGCCACTTGTCTATGTCACCCCCCTTGACATATCTAGAAACAATACCTTTTGGCAGCCTGACCCCCTGGGAACCCCTGTCAGATACCTCAGCCTTCTTGTTACTGCCACAATGTACTCTGGCCCTCATGCCCAGCTTGGCCCTCCCTGCTTCAAGGGCTAGTTTCTTTTTTTCTATTGAAAAGGCCCTTTCTTCCAGTTCCAGAGCTTCCATCTCTTCTTGCAGTGATCTCATCCTGCTGAAGGACACTGCTAACTCTGTAAGCCACACTTTGCCTGGTGCTGGGGGCGGTGAACTGATCCTCCACTCTTCTCCTTCGATGACAGTTCTACCATCCCCTCTTCTACATCCACTTCTGCCCTGCTTTGGGCTATTTCCTTCTCCAACCCTGATAGAGCTTTGTGGTCCTTTGAGTGCAGTGTTCAGATCATCCTTCCTTGGTCAATCCCCATGTTTATTTTCTTGTCCCTACACAGTGCCCTCAGCTCATCCCTTTTGAGGGTGGCCAGATTGGCTAGGTCGAGCTCCATGTTTCCTTTAACAAAGTGACTTCCAGAAAAATGTCATGAACCTTTAGAAAAATGTTCAAACTTTTAAAACTTTTGAAAATTGTGAAAAGTTTTAAAACATCTTAAAATGTCATCAACTGCTTTAAAACGGTATCTCTGAGGACTATGAAACTCAACTAATAGTTGGAAAATGTCATCAACTGCTTTAAAACGGTATCTCTGAGGACTATGAAACTCAACTAATAGTTGGAAAACACAGGGACTACCTTGCAAGTGTCTTCTTGGATGGATTAATATTAGTTTTAACCTCTACCAACTGTATTGAACTACTAAACATAAGTTAGACACCAATGTGATGGGATGGGGTGTACGACATGATGGGGTTGTGTGACCTCTTCGTGTAATACGCTACAAGCCCTTCTAGGACAAGTCAGGTTTTGTTTTGTTAAAATGTATCTCAACTCTGGGTAGTTGTGGCTTAGAACAGTCAGGCTTCAACAAAGCAACATATGAAAAGCATTTAAGCAAGATCAAAACAAGTGAAGAAGAAAGAAACTCATCACTCAAAGAATCCAACACCAATTAAAAAATCAGCCTATATGTTTATGAATTTATCGATACCAAAACAAAAGAGATCCACCAGAGAGTTCTGGAGATATAGATATTAGAGGGAACAATCAATAAAGACTTTTCACATAATCACAAACAAGCATTGTCAAATTCAACAAACATTTTCAAGAAAACTTTGGCCAAATTGGAATGTGCTTACTTCAAGTTACTTTGGGCCACCAGCTCTGGCTGAGAGCTAGTCAAGTGGACCATCAAGGTCCAAAGAAATAGTTATCTTGACAGGAGAAGCAGTCTTCAGTCCAATCCCAGTGTCAGTGGTGCCATTGATGTCTATAGTTAGGCCCTGACACAGAGGATACAGAATGCTAAAGATGCTCAAAAATGCTGATGGGTCTATGTGCTCAGTGGGGGGTTTCCTTGGGCCACTCCTCAGGCCACAGTCCTTGTGAGATGTCTTTCCGACATCCTTCAAAGTCCTCTTTTGTCCAGCAAAAAAGTGCGCAACGAGGTCAGTGCACAACAAGGTCAGTGGGTTCCTTCATTTGGTGATAGCTCTCCTTGTGGCCGACCAAATGATCAAACTGCCCTCTGATAACTCTTTTGGGTCTAATGGACACGGGTGCAACTTTTCAGCATCCGGTCTTGGTCTCTTGGGTTGCACCACAATGCAGAGCGATGATTCAGTGATCTGGGCTAACAACTCTGCCAAGCATGCTTCTTCAGCTTTCGCGACCACGTAATGCGAACAGTAAGTCAACTGAGTCTTGGAGTCTCTGCTTTAGGCTGGGATTGAGGAACTACATCTTCATGAGCAGAACACAACAGGCACTATCCTTTCCTTTGTTAGCCCACCACTAGCAGGTGCAATACAGTTTTGATGATGCCTCTTCTTTGCCGGTTTCAAGGTCAGCAGGGCAGTCCTTCTTTGGTCCTCTTCTCCAGTCAAGTGAGATCTCAGATCCCAGTGCCAGGGGTGCCCCTGTTATGCCCAGAAAGTGCCCTCAGGGAAGGTTATAGTCATTAGCCAATGGGCTACTAGGATCCTCTCACATGATAACAACTTTCTGTGAAGTGTGGAACCTAGCTATCCCAAAGTGCTCTTTCCCGCACACTTCCAAGATGTCAGGATCCCTCCTTTGGTGTGTTTAGCTCTATACCCCAGCTTAGAGGTGTGGCTACCTGTGGGCTATCAGCCAGTGGAAAAAACATTCTAGCCATTGTTTCCCCTCTCTGTCCCTGACGACAATCTGTATACCTAGACAAAAGAGCAGCCCCTCTCCAGTGTGGTTACCATTTGCACATCAAAGGAAGCTTTCCCTTTGTAGCTCGTCCTTTGGGCCAACTCCCAGTGTGCTTTCCTGCCAGGAAAAGGCAACACCTTCTCCAGCAGTAGGTCTCTATTGTTCCTTGTCCTGGGAGAAGTTGATATGTCCCCCTAGCACCAAAAGGCTGTCTTGTGGCCATCCTCAGCCAATGACTATTGAAAATTTGGCAACAGGGAGGCAACTTTCTAAAAGTTGCTTGAGGAAACAAGTTACATTAATTTGAACTTCGGCATCAAGTGGGGCTTAATGTAACGAGTTGTTTGATACCTTGAAGTACCACATTTTGTAGTCCCATTCAGACATTACTACATCTGAGGGGTCAGCATGTAACTCTGCACTTGGCAATGGAGTTACCAGTCTCCCTCCCAGTAAAAACAACAATTACGGGTTTTATTACCAGATCATGTCAAACATGTGTTACACTTTTTTAATATGTTGTATCCTGCCTTAGGACTCGATAGGCCTAATGTAGGGGTGATTTACAAACATTAAAAAGGGAGTTTGGGCTTTGTCATTGAATAAAATGGCAAAGTGAATATAGCAGGAATGAGTTGCCCTTCAAGTCTGCAATGGCAGACTGGAAGTCACATTTGATGTGTTCCCACTCAGCTTGGCACAACACGTGCTTCAGTCCCTGGAGGGACTCTCTGACATACAGGACCTGGGTACCACTGGTATCATGTACTAAGGACTTAGAAGTAAGTTAGCTTATGCCAATTGGGTATAGGTCAATCAAACATACACTTTGAGGGGACAGGGCACTGTCACTGTGGACTGGTTAACAGGCCTCAGTGCACTCTCAGAGTTGAAAAACCAGCATCTTCAGTCCCAAACTTTGGGGGTAACCACTGAAAAAGAGACATTTCCTTAAAGCACCATAATGGATTCATGTCTAGGAATCTGCTCCGAAACTGTATCCTCTTAAATCATGGTTGCAAACTACCAATACATTCCTTCCATATGTAATTCTCATAGACACCAAGTAGAGTATGGTGGATCACTGGAGGGCATTGGCTGATCTTTCTCCTTGTTTTTCGCCCTCCAGATATGGTTGCATATCCTTGGGGCTATTATCTCCCTTGTTTAGTTGATTGCTAAACCTGTCCAGATCCTGACTTGGGCATGCTGGAAGTAGGAACAATATTTATTGATTTTGGCATGTACGTCATGCTAGGACATAATTTGTGATGTTTCATATTTCAAACTACACTTGCCTTAACAGCAAATGTGCTTCTTCAGGCTATACACATTTGGGCTATGATGTGTTGGACCTGACCCTATCTGCAAAGTCATCCCCAAACTGTTTGTCTTCACCAATCTTGTTTTCTTAATTTAGTTTTAGTTTACTTTTAGGACTATCTACACATTACTACTGCTAATGAGTGCTAAAGAGCTCCTTTAAACATGGTAAAGTTGTCTCTCACACAATCAGCACATTTAATTTATGTGTAAGTCCCTAGTTAGGTGGTACTACACAGGTCCTGGGAATTTGGGAGCACATTTATAAAAATGTCACGCAGCGCAGCAAGTCACCTTCCTGTGCTGTGTGACAGGGGAATGAGAGGAGAGGAATGTGCTGTATCTCATATTATTTGGTGCATTCCTGCCTTTTCCCAGTGCTGGTGCACAGTGAGCTGCCTAGCACCAATACAGGCACTCATGTACCATGGGTGCAAGGGTGCCTACATTAGAAGCAGGATTGTTTTTTGCGTAGGAAGGGGCAGGTTTCAGCACAAACACAATTCTCTGAGCTTATTCCTCTTTCTATGTGTGCTGCAGAATGTAGCACACATACAAACAGGAAATAATCATTTGCAATGCAATGGGTCTCGTGTTTGCTCGATTTAGAGCTATTAACGTTTTAAACTCCTGAATGGACTTTTCTTGCCACATAACTGAAAAGTAAAACAGTTTTACATAAGCGAGCCGATGATTGCCATGAGTGCAAAGCAGACACACAAAAGGAAACAGAAGGTTGTTTGCAGAGAAACATATCGGCAAAACTGCAATTATCCATGTAGCCAGCAAAAGTGCAATTGACTACTGCCCAGTGAGATTGTGTGGCCTACAAAATAAAAAGTATTCCATAAACCATACCATGAACTTGGAGCCTCGTATGTTTTCAGTAGTTGGCCAGTGTGCTCGAGGAGGGCTAAACACCAGAAAAGGCATGACACATGCATGTCTTTCACTAATGAAATCAAACAAATTTTAAAAAGCAAGCGCACAAACCAACCAAACTGATGGGTATGACATGGGCTTGGTTAAAAGCCCACAGAGAGATTACAACAGGGACAGATCGTTTTGCAATCTCGACCCTAAAAATTAGGAGAAATCAACATGTTTCTCCTTGTTACGCATCAGCTGGGAAGATGTGGCAGTTTTGGCATGTTCCCAGATCTACCATTGATGGTAAATCTGGGAATGCTCAAAATCCATGGGTGTTGCATGGGAACACCCATGCACCACCTGCTGCAAGGTGCAAAAGCAACACAACTGTTTAATAAATCTGCCCCTAAATGCTACTAGTGGGCCTGTAGTGCTTATTGTGCCACCCACTTATATAGCATTTGAAACATGTCTCAGGCCTGCCACAGTAGCCTGTGTGGATTTTGAACCTGGTAATGCAACCTGGCACAAACCTCCTTTTGTAATACCTATAGGACACCTCCAAGGTAGGCTTTAAACAGCCCATAGAGCAGGGGCAGTGTATTTAAAAAGTTGGACATTTACTTTTATGTTTTACATGTCTTAGGTTGAAAAAATGTTAAATTCATTGTTCACTCTTCCAAGGCCTGCCTCTCCCATTGAATAACATTGAGTTACCTTATTACATTTAATAGAGATAACTTTTGATTGGAAGCAGGTGCATCTGTCATGTTTATACTCAAATGAATTGTAATGTAAAGCCCTCTTTAATAGTAAAGTCGAATTTGAAGTCCCAATTCTGTAAATTACACTTTTAGAAAGTTGGAATTTTCCTATCCTAACCATTTGGTTCTAGCAGCCTGTGTCCTGAGTCACATGACAGATGTAGTTGGCAGTTCTTTCAGACAAAGGGGGACCAGGTGTCAGCAGGATAGGCCATCCTGCCAGGATGGTTGGGACAGAGCTGTTCCCTGCCCTACTTGCATTTCAAAGGGGTTACCTCAGGGCACTCACATAGATCTACACCAGTACATTGTAACCCAAGACCCCGTGGAGCCTGGGCAATGGAGGAAGAAGTGTCCAGAGCCAGGTGTGAGTGGGAAGTCTAGGACTTTCTCCCACTTTGAAGGGTATAAATATTCTCCCTCTGACCAATTTTTACTTTCACTCCTGGATCCGGAGAGAACCCCAGAAGGACTGCCTTTTACTTCTGAGAACAGTCCTACTGATCACCAACGCAAAGCTACCCCAACGACCATCTGTGAAGAGTGACATGATCTTTGTGCAACAATGAAGACCATCCGGGATGCCTGGCCTACCTTTTGTGCTACAGAGACAACCATCCAAGATGCTTATCCCATGGCATCTTCCCCCCCAAATTGGACTCTTCACGCCAGGGTTTGAGAAGGTAACTCTTTCAGCAGGTCTAATCTGGTCACTGTATTCGGCCCGCGTTCTATCGTGGTCAGCCTGAAATTGTGACTGTGGCCTGGTCTAACATGATCTGATGACCACAAGTGGCCCTTTGTACTACTAGGATCTATACTTGCCGAAATCTTTGAGATTGCATATCTCTAGTTGCACTGATTGGAATTTTGTCATTTTTGTCTTAAATTATTTAGTAAATTGTACTTTTGGGTTTTCACTTTATTACTGTTCGTGCACTGCATAAATAATTAACACATTGCCTCTAAGTTAGGCCTGACAGCTTTTGTGCCAAGCTGCCAGAAGGATAAGCACAGGTTAATTTGGTGACTTTTGTTGTTCACCCTGACAGGGATTGTGTTTGCTGCTAGAGCAGCATCTTTGCCTACCTTCAATCAAAAATCCAATTTCCTACAATGTGAATAGAGTTGTTACTTCACAGAAGTGCATATGGAGTCCAGACAGTCTATGTAGCAAGGACAGTAACGTAATGCCATAAATTTCTGACACTATACTAGACATTTCTGAAGGTAGGGAACCACATTGTTAAACAGGCCTTTGTGCCTAGACCCTGCGTCATGAATGGATCACCCCAAGGTCAACAGTAGCCCTCATGTAAGGACTACCATTGATGGTGATGTGGTCCATTCCCATTATGGGCACAAAGCCAGGCACACCAGTGGGGTAGCTTTTTTTTCAGGACAAGTTGGGGAACGTTGTGTGGTAAGCAGTGTGTGGATCCATGCATATTCCTGTAGTTTATGTCACAGAAATGCATGCAAATATAGTGCTTTTATTCAATGCTTTACCTTTGCAGGCCATTCTGGGGAAAAACACCTTTTGGGAATCCTCACAAGCAATACCTCCCTGGACTCCTCTTGATGTCTACATTTCTGAAATGTCTTGGTTTGCTAGATTTCCATAAATGGTTCCCAATCCCAGGAGCAATTAGTACACTCACCTTAGTTATCATTGTCGCCACAATACGTTTTGGGAGCTTCCCTGTCACGGGCCCCTGGCCTTCCCACACAAGTGACGTACCATTTTTATCAGAGGACCTGGCGGAATGTTGGGTGAAATTAAGTTTCCGTTTCCATCACCGAAATTTGCTGAAAAAGTATTTGTTTAGCCAAATTTTGAGGTTTGCAAAGGATTCAGGACTCGGGGTAACAGAACCTGGTGAGAGTCCACAAGTCATGTGAAAAATGTGTAGGCTTGCTAGGTTTCCCTATGTGCCAGGTGAGCTACAGCCCAAAATCCACAGCTCAGCACTTTGCAAAAAAACGCCTCCATTTTCATTGGAAAAATGTGATGTGTCCATGTAGTGTTTTGGTCCATTTCTTGTCGCAGGCACTAGACCTACTCACACAAGTGAGGTACCATTTTTATCGGGAGACTTGGGGGAATGCTGGTGGAAGGAAGTTTGTGGCTCCCCTCAGGTTCTGAACTTTGTATTGCTGAAATGTGAGGAAAATGTGTTTTTTTAGACAAATTGTGAGGTTTGCAAAGGATTCTGGGTGACAGAACCTGGTAAGAGCCCCACAAGTCACCAATTTATGGAGTTCCCTCGGTGTCTAGTTTTAATTTGTTTTTATAGGTTTGCTAGGTTTCCCTTTGTGCCGGCTGAGCTAGAGCTCAATATCCACAGATAGGAACTATGCAAAAAACGTGTCCGTTTTCATTGGAAAAATGTGATGTATTCATGTAGTGTTCTGGGGTGTTTCCTGTCATGGGCACTAGGCCTACCCACACAAGTGAGGTGCCATTTTTATCAGGAGACTTGGGGGAATGTTGGGTGGAAGGAAGTTTGTGGTTCCTCTCAGATTCCAAAACATTGCATCACTGAAATGTGAGGAAAATGTGTTTTTGTAGACACATTTTGAGGTTTGCAAAGGTATCTAGGTAACCGAACCTGGTGAAAGCCCCACAAGTCACCCTATTCTGGATTCTCCTAGGTGTCTAATTTAAAAAAAATGCATAGGTTTGCTAGGATTCCCTAGGTGCCGGCCGAGCTAGAGACTAAAATCCACAGCTAGGCACTTTGCCAAAATTTGGTCCTTTTTCAGTGGAAAAATGCAATGTTTCCTCATTGTGTTTTGGGGCATTTCCTGTCACAGCCACTAGGCCTACCAACAATAGTGAGGTGCCATTTTCATCAGGAGACTTAGAGGAACACAGAATAGGAGAATAAGTGTTTTTGCCAATTGTCTTTCTCTACTTTTGTGTCTTCCATATGTAGGACTTCAAGATGTAAGAAATAAGTCATTTTCAGAAATGCCCCATAATTCACATGCTAGTATGGGTACCTCCGAATTCAGAAATGTGCAAATAGCCACTGCTTCTAAACTCCATATCTTATGCCCATTTGAGAAATACATAGGTTTTCTTGATACCTATCTTTTACTCTTTATATTTTACCAAATAATTGCTGAATTCCCTGTGTGCAATGAAAACCCGTTGCAAGGTGCGGCTTATTTATTGGCTCTGGGTACCTGGGGTTCTTGATGAACCTACGAGCCCTGTATATCCCAGCAACCAGAAGGGTCGAGCAGATATAACAGTACATATTTCTTTTAAAAATCTGCCATAGTTTGAAAAGGTTACAGAAGAAAACGTTGACAGAAATGGCTGTTTTTTTCGGCTCAACTGTTACTTTCTATGGGAAAACCTTAAACGTTTTACAGAAATTACCCCTTGCTGAATTTAGAATTGTGTCTACTTTTCAGAAATGTTTAGCTGTCCGGGATCCACCATGGGTTTTACACCTATCTCTGTCACTAACTGGAAGGAGGCTAAAAGCACAAAAATAGTAAAAACGGGGCATGTCCCAGTAAAATGCCAAAACTGTGTTGACAAATTTGGTTTTCTGATTCATGTCTGCCTATTCCCAACAGATGGGAAGATGATGATTTTAGCACTGAAAATCTTTTGTTGATCCCATTTGCAAGGAAGAAACAAGATTCTTTCTTCTGTAGCACTTTTTTCCCATTCCTCCCCCCCAAAAAAACATAGTTTACCTGTATTTTGGCTAATTTCTCGGCCTCCTCCAGAAAAATCCCCAAAATGTGGGTACCTTTAGAATCTCCATGATGTTGGGAAAAAAGGACACCAATATGGTGTGGATAGCTTATGTGGAAAAAAGGTATGGGGGCCTACGTGCAAACTACCCCAAATAGCCAGTAAAGTGCTCAGCACTGGGTGGGATGATGAAATGATTCTTCTTTTCCAAGCTGGTAATTTATTACGTGTGGTTTTGAAAAAATAATATAATTGGAATACTTTACAATGCTCTCAGAATAGTCATCATGGCAGTGTGCAGTGAAGGGCGAAAAAGAGTGTGATTATTGATTATTTCATTGCACTCCCAAGATCAGAAAGGTTAAACTAAATTAATGAGATGAAAGCCCTCTGTATGGCTTGGAAATGCCATGCTATCCTACCATTTAAGATATTCTAGACATCCCTTTAATTCCCCTGGTGGACTGGACAATCTTTTGTGCCTTCTGAAATTAGTCTTGCTTTTTGCTGGGGACAGCCAAATTGTAGCCATTCTTAATGAGCTTGACTAATGGCCCATCAATCCAGGTTAAATGGTGATAGGTCCTGGTGGCAGCAAATGAATATTGCTCACTCACAAGACTTTTAACATCTAACACTGTAGACAGATTGCCTTTTGGCTGTCCAATGCCCCAAGTCGTGGTCTATTTGCTTTGACATATTTGAAGGCTGAGTATGTGTGGTTTGCTGATACTGGGTGAATGGCGAAGTACATTTGTGCCCAGGTGCATGCTGCACAGGTTTGTTGGCCCTCCATCAGCAGGTTGTCTTAATCAATGTTGTAGTTGCTAGCCTACACATACTGCTTCCCAAGCCCACATCCTTGAATCCAATTGTAGCTGGCGAAGGGAAGAAATATGCCAACATATTCTGTTTGTTTTGTTAGGCTTCCTCCTGCTCTAGTGAATCCCACTTATCCCTGTTTCATATGTTGCTACTGGTTTTCAAGACACTGGAAACAAATGAGGGCTGTCTGGTCTGGAATAAAAATAACAATGCTGACCAGTTCATACTGGTCTGACAACAGATTCTTGGCTTTAGAATCCAATAAACGGTAAACAACAAAAGGATGAAGCATTTCTCTGAGATGTACTTTTTTGTATTGAAAGATATGTATTACCTAAAAGCAACCCTGCTTGTTGTGAAAGGCTGTAATTGCATGGCATATGTGGAAAATATTGGGTATCATGTGTGAGCGTCTGAAATTTGTGGCCACTTGGCCAGCAGTTTTTCCCCTCTGCTTATCTTGGCATTTAACCTTTCCTCCAGCACTTTCTAAGCCTTTCTACTGGCCTGTTGGCCCTCATATAATTTTACTAGATTTCAGTTCTCATGTCTCTAATGGGCAAGCCATGTTGTCCCTCAAGAGTCCATTCATCCTTTTCCAGCTTTGACAGAATATTGAACCTGTCTGTTGCCTCACAATGATCACAAAACTCCTATTATGGCTCTCGCAGCCTCACTATTGCCTTCAGAATACTTTGTTTGGTTGTCTGATTTTTTTCTATTGGCCATAAAGGTCCATCTGCAAGCTGCAGAGACCACTTCTCCTTCATCTTTGCTAGCATCACAGCTCTTGCAACCATTTCTTCAGCCTTTATACCTCACTATCAATCTTCAATTCTGTCTGACAGTCAAAAGGTTTGCAGAATATCCTAGCAGTCCTGGCAATCATAAACTCTTTGCTGACCATCCAAACAATTCTGCTGCATATACACCTAGAACATCATGCATCTTGCCCCAGGAGCATTGGAGATCAGTTGTTTAGTGCTGAAGCTTCAGTTCATAGTGCTAACATAGCATGACATCAGAGCTTTTTGATACTCTGAGTCCATCTGTAAACAAGCGGAGCCCCTCTTCCTGCAAAATCCCTCACTCGTCTTCTGCTCATCAAATACTTTTTATCATCCAGAGGTCATCTTTGCTGATTGCCACAGCCATTCCACCCCTGTGAGTTTATCAAACCCTTTCTACCATGCTTCAGTGACCACAACCTGATCACCCACCTGGCTTTAGAACCCTCTGCAAAGTTTCAGTCTCTCTGTTCCTGATCTACCCTTAGGTCACTGCGCCAGCACCATACAGCATATTCTGCCACTCATTCCTTCTTATTCAAGTCGTATGGTGTTATTTTTAGCCTATATTTATCACCAGTACTTTAAGTGTGCTGAAAAAAGTAAGGTATTTCATGTTTAACAGCATAAGGAGTATGACTAATAACCTTTATTTGAGAGGAATGTTCCAATACCTATGCCCTAGAATCATGTAGGTTTCTTCTTTGACCATGTCTTCTTATTTCTCCTGAACCTTCTGCGGCTCCAGTATTGTTATTCCTCCTGATCTTATTTCAAGACCTCCTTTTATGGGTTGTTCTGGTCCTCCACTGGACATGGTCTGGTCGCAGTAACCCTAGTCACCCTGGTACTGATTTCCTAAATCTTCCTGCACATTCCTGGCTCTGGTTTTCCTGGCTGTGGTCTTTCTTTTCTGATATTTCCTAGTCCTAGCCATGCCTAGTATTGGGCATTCAAGGTCTTCCTGCCTCTGGTTGTCTTTGTCCTTGTCCTAATAATACCTGGTCCACCTGATACTACATCCACTGTTCAATTATTGCATATGCTTGGACCATGTCATCTTGATCCTGGTCTCGTCCCCTTGGTCCTCCTGGGCCTCATAGTCCTGGTCCTCAAGATTCTCATCACACTGGCCCTGCTGCCCAGGTTCTTGTCATCCAGCTCCACTTGTTATTCCAGGACCTAGTCCTCTTAGTTCTGGTCCCTGTCCTTCCTGTATAATGTTCCCTCTATTTTTTTCCTCTGTGTGCAACAGTACAAGGTCTCTGTGCGCTGCAGCCAAAGGCTATGTGCACCAAGCATTGAAGCGAGCACAGCATGCCAGTATATATGCCTGTGACAATAACAACCCAAAACTTCTGTTTACAATGAGAACTAAAACAAGTGCATTTCACACATATAGCTCTATTTAACAGGTTCTTGAAACAGTTTTGCAATGTGGCTACAGACCATTGTGACATGAATTGTTAACTCTAGTTGCACTTATACCCCACGTTTAAAAAAGGACACAACTTAGTAAATAGCACCGGTATAAGATTTTACTGAATTTTCCTGATTGGAGCACTGCTCATTTGGTGGGGGAATATTGGAAGACTGCACAGGTGTGTATGCATTTAGCAAGTTGATAATTACATAACACAGTTACATTTTGATGTACGACCTAATGGTTAATGTCCATGTTAAGAGGGAATATGGGAAATGTGCCCATTCCCGTCAAATAGAGATTGTGGGAAAGGGTGGCTCAGACAAATCAAGTGCTGTCACAATATGGCATATTTGTTTCTCTCGCCAGTCCTTGCCTTTCTTCCAGTGCTAATAAAGTCTATCAAGTCCCACTTTCCCATGAAAGAGGTAGGCATTTTTCCTCATCAGCATATCCAAGTGATTCTCCTTCAGTCTATTTCTCAATTTAGACTTGATAGTGTTCATGAGGCTGAATCCTCGTTCACAGGCAGCACTTGATGCTTGAAATGTTGCACAGACATCTACAAGTTGAGATACCAAATTATACTGACCAGCATTTGGTAGAGTGAAATTCACCATGTCTTAAAGGTTGCAAACAACTCACCTTTTACAAGTTCTGTCACAACTGTTGACCAACATTGTCAGGTGTTTTACAGTCTTCAAGGACTATGATGTTCTTATACTTTTCTACAAGTCCCTGTACATTCTCAGTTCCAAAGTCAAATTGTGGTTGTGTTGCTATTGCCTGGAATTTAAAGTTTGCCCCCTACTTCAGTTCCCTCGCAGGGTACCGTTTTTGCATATGCTCATAATGAAGTGAAACAAAAGACAAAATAGGCCCCCAGTTGAACTCTCTGTCTTCCCTATACAAAGTGAGTAGATCTCTTACTGTGCTGCTCCAAAAGACAGTGTTGTCCCTTAATTTGATCAATCCTGGTTCTGGTTACAGCTTCAACAGTAGTCAGCAAGATGTTGTGAAACAGATTGAACAGAGATGACAGTTCAGCTAGAATGTCATTCAGTGCTGCAAGGGAAATATGGTAATGGGAACCAGACAGCTTTTTGTAGCAATATTTGGCAACTGGATCATTTTCCTCAATTTCACATTCTCAAAGTACTTGAATACAACCTCATTATAATACATTAATGCACTTATTGCAAAATGCTTTGAAAGCCACTGCACTTCATTAAGTGGTTGAAATGATACCACTGTGGATTCAGTTACTGATGTGATTTTGTCCAGCTTGGACGTCCTTGCAGGATATCCCGATAACACAGTATAGCTTGTCCCCAATAATATCTCCATTCCTTTGAGCATCAGCACCTTCTTCCGGGAACCATCAATACCCACATTTTCTCTGTGGGTGATATGATGCTACTCAAACTGGACGGGGAATGTATTGTTTAAGGCAAGCAGCAACACCATTGTTTTTGCCCATTACCACAAGTGCACCATCTAATAAACATGACCATTTTCAAAATGTCCAGTTCATTAGTACTGTAGAATTATTTTACAGCTGTAGTGATAACCTCAGCATTACAAGTGCTCAGCTTCACTATTCCCCCAAACATTGTTTTGTGCTCTGTTGATGTTGCAGATCTGAATTAGAGGTACATGACGAACATTTTAGTAATTGAAATGTCTGTGCTCTCATCAATTTTCAAGGTGTGATATCAAGCATTGTGAAGTTCTGCCATGGCTTTGGAGTATAGAACGCTGTCAATGGCTTCAAGAAACTCAAAAGGCATGTTTGTGCTCATTCGGCTGCCTGGTATCTTCACATACAGTGCTAGGTTTTTGTGGATGTCTTGGAAGGACAATATTGAACTGTTCATCCTGACTGCCAGAGACACATTGTCTATGAGAACCTTTAATTCTACAGGCAAGGACCTTTGCCGTTCAACCACTTCTAATCTGCTTGCTCTGTCCAATGCAGTTTCTGTCAGCATGGTGCGCACTCCAAATCCCAACTGGTCAGCAGCACTTTTAAGAGCATATTTATAAGCCCCTAGCGCCACCTTGCGCCACATTAGCGTCATTTTTATTAACGCTAATATGGCTCAGCGAGGCCAACATCCTAGCACCATATTCACAAAGTGGCGCAATGCATACATTGAACAAGGCATAATGTATGCAAAGGGGGAGTTCCCCTGTTAGTGGGGCTGTAAAAATGGTGCAAGGAAATCCAAGCGATTTCGTTGCATCATTTTGTACGGCACTTTTAAAGCCTGCTCAGAGCAGGCGTTAAAAGGGTGCTTCCATTATTTAGACTGGTCCCCCATGTACTACACAAGAGTAGCACCAATATTTTGGCGCTACTCCTGCAGAGTACATCAATAGCGTAATGTAAAATGATGCTATTGCCCTCTACGCTGCGCCATGGTGCACTGTATTTTAAATACATCGCTTGGTGCAGCGCCACTTTCCATAAATCTGCCCCTAACTCAGTGGTCTTCAAACTTTTTAATGCCGCGCACCCCCAGTTGAAAAATAAAAATCATTGGGCCCCCCTCAGAATTTTTCACAATTATTTTAGAAAGATGGCAATGTTTAAGTATGTCTAAATCTATTTAAACATTGCAGTTAAGTACTGTTACCTTTTTTAAACTGCAATAACATGCTTCTGCTTAAAACAAAGGCATGTTATCGGTATAATATTTCTTTTGGCCAGAGTTTGGTGCCCCCCATGGGATCACTTGAGGCCCTCGTAGGGGAGCCCACCCCCCAGTTTGAAGACCTCTGCCCTAACTGCATAGGATCACCAAAGCAGATTCATGTACTTTGCTGTATTCAGGTAATCCATTTTCCAGGCATTGCTCTATTTCTTCCCAGCAGAAAAGTCCCCAACAATCTTTGCTTCAGCACATGCTTTGTAGATCTGGCCCACATCTGGACTGTAGTAGCTCCCAAGAGCATCTTGCAGCATATTTAGGTGGCAGGGTGGCGTGTGGCAGGGGGAGAAAAATAAATGTAATAATAAACAAAACTCTTACCTGAATCATCGCCTCCACCGCACATTCACTTCAGCCCCAGACACATGCTCTGAGCCTGCCCTGTGGCCAATCTGAACGCTACTGTCATGCTGCTGGCAGCATGACATATGCATTTGGATTGGTTGGAGCACCAAGCCAGGGTGTTCCAAGGCAGAGTGGGAGTCTCTGCCTACTCTCTCCTGCCTGGCAACACAGTGCTGGGTTGGAGAGAGCCTAGTGTGCATGTGTGTTTGGCCGGCCCAAGATGGCCAGCCAAACATATTTGCACACTGAGGGGAAGTGCTGTGTACTCCCCATAGGTCCCTCTCATCGCCCGTGGCCCTGCCCCTTTTACAAGAAAACAATACTAAACAAGGCCAGATTTATGGAGCCCTTGAGCCATTGCAATGTCACATTTTTACGCTAATGTGGCATTGGAAGGGGAAAAATGCTGCACCATATTTACAAAGTAGCACAATGTATGCATTGCGCCACTTTGCAACCCCATGCACCACATTATGCCTGCACCAGGCATAATGTATGCAAGGGGAGTGCTCCGCCGCTAGGGGGGCCAAAAAAATGGCGCAAACGAACCTATGAAATTCCTTTGGGCCATTTTTATCAGCATTTTTTAATGCCTGCTAAGTGCAGGCGTTAAAAAGAGGCTCCCATTGATTACAATGGGCCTCTGGGTGCTTTGCAGGATTAGCGTCATCATTTTTGGCACTAGACCTGCAAATGCCGAGTAGCGCAAAAAACATATGACGCTAGTCACCCTAACTACCACCACGGTGTGCCATATAAGTGCAGCGCTACCATGGTGGTGCTAGAGGGGCGCTTAGGGGCACAAGAAAAGTGGTGCTGCACTAGGAGCAGCACCACTTTTAATAAATATGCCCCATAGTTTATTACTGTTTTCTTGTAAAAGTTTTGCAGCTGCCACTGCTGAACCGCGCCTGGTAGCTCCCCCAATTGTATGCAAACTTTGTTTTGTGATTTTGGTGCCTCAGCCTCCACAATTTCCTTCATCCACTCTTCTTTGAATAAAACACTGCATTTCCTTCTTTGTGGTGAAGCACCACCCTCTGAAGAAGCAAGAGCTTTGTGTTTAAATATTTTGCTGATAACAGGTCTTAGCCTGCTAAGATGTAAAGCCTGTTTAAAAATACTGAAAACGTTACAGTTTGTTTCTTCTATGCTTATGAATGCATTGCATTATACAGTACTATAGTACTGAGGTATATCCAGGAAAATGTTATAATTACCTGGGCCTTTTTGCTTATTCTCTCATCTGCCCTTACAAATCTATATGTAGCACTGCGAAGAAAGGATGGTTAAAGCTGGGTGTTTATACTAAAATACCCAGACATACTGGCATGGTTACCGCCTGATGTGTTGTCTTTTGTTGATGCCACTTCTGATTGGAAGTGTGCTGGGACCCTGCTAACCAGGCCCCAGCACCAGTGTTCTTTCCCTAAACTGTACCTTTGTTCCCACAATTGTCACAGCCCTGGCAGACAGATAAGTCCCTTGTAAATGGTACCCCTGGTACCAAGGGCCCTGTGGCCAGGGAAGGTCTCTAAGGGCTGCAGCATGTATTATGAAACCCTGGGGACCCCTCACTCAGCACATGCACATTGCCTCACAGCTTGTGTGTGCTGGTGGGGAGAAAATGACTAAGTCGACATGGCACTCCCTTCAGGGTGCCATGCACACCTCTCACTGCCTGTGGCATAAGTAAGTCACCCCTCTAGCAGGCCTTCCAGCCCTAAGGCAGGGTGCACTATACCACAGGTAAGGGCATAGTTGCTTGAGCACTATGCCCCTACAGTGCCTAAGCAAAATCTTAGACATTGTAAGTGCATGGTAGCCATAAAGAGTATATGGTATGGGAGTCTGTCAATTACGAACTCCACAGTACCATAATGGCTACACTGAAATCTGGGAAGTTTGGTATCTAACTTCTCAGCACAATAAATACACACTGATGCCAGTGTGGAATTTATTGTAAAATACACCCAGAGGGCATCTTAGAGATACTCCCTGAATACCAGTCCGACTCCTAGTGCTAGGCTGACCAGTTTCTGCCAGGCTGCCACAACCAGATGAGTTTCTGACACATGGGGTGAGTGCCTTTGTCACTCTGTGGCCAGGAACAAAGCCTGTACTGGGTGGAGGTGCTTCTTACCTCCCCCTGCAGGAACTGTAACACCTGGAGGTGAGCCTCAAAGGCTCATGCCTTTTGTTACAGCACCCCAGGGCATCCCAGCTAGTGGAGATGTCTGCCCCTCCGGCCACTGCCTACATTTTTGGCGGCAAGGCTGGAGGAGATAATGAGAAAAACAAGGAGGAGTCACTTACCAGTCAGGACAGCCTACAAGGCGCCCTGAACTGAGGAGACCCCTGTCTTTAGAAATCCTCCATCTTAAGTTTGGAGGATTCCCCCAATAGGAATAGGGATTTGCCCCCCACCCCTCAGGGAGGAGGCACAAAGAGGGTGTAGTCACCCTCCAGGACAGTAGCCATTGACTACTGCCCCCCAGACCTAAACACACCCCTAAATTTCCTGAACCCAGGAAATCAGATTCCTGCAACCTACAACAAGAAGGACTGCTGACCTCAAAGCCCTGCAGAGATGATGGAGACGACAACTGACTTGGCCCCAGCCCTACCGGCCTGTCTCCAGACTCAAAGAACCTGCACATCGATGCATCCGACAGAGACAAGCGACCTCTGAGGACTCAGAGGACTGCCTTGAACCCGAAGGACCAAGAAACTCCTGAGAACAGAGGCACTGTTCAGAACCTGCAACAACTTTGCAACAAAGAAGCAACTTTTAAAGAACTCTCCCTTCCCGCTGGAAGAGTGAGACTTCACACTCTGCCCCTGATGACCCCCCCCCGCTTGAGTCCAGGAGACCCAACACCGCAGAGAGGACTTGTGTATTGTGGATTTTTGTCGTTTTGGTCTTGTTTTGGTTAGATAAATATGCTCTATTTTTCTAAACCTGTGTTGTGTCATTTTGTAGTGTTTTCATTAAGTTACTGTGTGTGTTGGTACAAATACTTTACTCCTAGCACTCGGAAGTTAAGCCGGCCTGCTCGTGCCAAGCTATCAAGGGAGTGAGCTGGGGTTATCTGAGGGTGATTCTCATTTACCCTGACTAGAGTGAGGGTCCTTGCTTGGACAGGGGGTAGCCTGACTGCCAACCAAAGACCCCAATTCTAACATTGGTGATCAGCGTTTGGGATTGGTCTTGTATTTGTACTTGACATACAGTGATTAAGTGTACACAACTGTTTTGAGATCAGACCACTACGGAACCACATACTGCTTGTCTTGTGACTTTTGCTGTTCTCTTTTGGACTTCTTTTTGTTCTACTTCTTGCAGATCCCTTGATTGACTTTTTAAAAAACTTCATTTGGGAACTTGTATTTCTGCCTTTGGAACTTTGCACTTTTTTAACTCTTCATCATGGCTCAATCTGGAGATGCATCAGCTGGAGCTGCTTTTGACATAGAAAAATTGGAGAGCTACACAGTGGCTCAGTTGAAGCAGTTCTGTAAGGATGTTGCCTGTCCCATTAAGAGCTCATCCAAAAAGGAGGAGCTGCAAAAGGCGCTGAGGGTCTGGGTGACAGCCAAATAAGCTGAGGGGCACACAGAGGAGGAACAGGAAAGGGAGGAGAGGGTGCAAGTCAATCACAATGATGTAGTGGGTGGGCCTGTTATGTCCAGGGAGAGAGTCTCTAGGGCAGGTAGCAGTGTGTCCTCCAATGGTCTGACAACTGAAGAGTTACAGGACAGGCAGGCAGAGAGAGAATACCAATTGAAACTGAAGAAGCTCAGTCTAGAGATGGAAGAGCGAAGGATGGTCATTGAGGAAATGAAGATACTGCTGGCTCATGAGCTTAGCTTAAAGGAGTTAGATCAGAGGAGCCAGTCTAGTAGAGATGGTGGCAGCAACAGCGCAGCCTGAGAGGAGGATGCACATTCCTAAAGACCTTGTGAAGGATTACAAGAGGGAGGATGACATATACTTGTGGTTCAAGGGGTATGAGTCTGCTCTCTACATGAACCTGGTCCCTGAAGCTCAGTGGGGGGCGGGTCTGTGGAAGCTCTTTGAGGTAGAGGGGAGGGATACACTGACATCCTTAGGGGATGCTCAGAATCTCACCTACACTATCATGAAGGATACCCTACTCACAAGATACACCTACACTATCACGAAGGATACCCTACTCACAAGATATAGGGACAGATGTAGGTACGTTGGGTTTTGCGACTCGCAAATTGCGAGTCAGAGCAAAACCTTATGCAAAACAGAGCATTTTTTCAGAGCCATAGGACCACTGCCTGTTCTCGAAAATTTTTATTAATGCCATTCACAAAGGGTGCTAAATGGGTGCTAACCGCGGTCACAAAGCAATCCTGCATTGCACTGCGACTTGCAATTAGGAAGGGGACACCCTTTCCTAATTGTGACCCGCAAACCCGTTCTGTGATTTGGTAACCAGGTTACCGAATCACAAAACGGGTTTTGTGCATTGCAAAGTGCAGATGCACGTCGCAAACAGTGAAATTTGCTGTTTGCGACGTGCAAAGTGCTTCCTACATCTGGCCCATAGTCTCACCCCTAGCAATATAAAGACAAGTTTAGGTCCTATAAGAAGAAGGAATCCCAAACATGTTTGAAATGTGTTGATTCTTTTTGCAGGTCACTGGATGGTTGGGTGAAGGGCAGTAAGGTAACAACGTATGAAGGGCTTTACAATCTGATTGCTTGGGAGCACTTTTACAGTTTATGTTTTCCAGAGCTGCACCAGCATCTGATTGACAGCAAGCTGACTGACCCCAGGAAGCTTGCACAGGAAGCAGACCGCTGGGAGAGAACCAGGGTCCAAAAGAGGTATGAGGGAGACCATGCCAAGGGTGGGCAGGGTCCCTCTCAGAAGAAAGGGGGTAAGGGTAAACAGGGGGAGTTCTCTAAAGGGCTCCAAACTGATTCCCAGGGTAAAGATTCCCAGCCCCCCAGTGAGAAGAAGCCATGGTTCTCCAAATGGAAGCCAGAGGCATGGGGACCCCCACGTAAGTGTTATGCATGTGACCAGGTGGGTCATGTGAGGGGGGACTCCAAATGCCCCAAGAGTACACCAGCACCCACTGGTGCGCCATCCCCAGGTTTGGCTAGTGTAGCGCTTAGGGAGGAGTTGATTCCAGGTCGGTGGGAGCCAGCTGAGATGACCCTTGTCTCACTAGGAGACAGTGAGATGGTCCAGAGAACCCTCGTGCCTGAGAACACTAAAGCAATGGACAGAGGGTGGAGGCTCTGAGAGACACAGGAGCCAGTGTGACTACAGTGAGGAGTCAGCTGGTGTCTGAAGAGCAAATTGATCCCCGGGTACTTCACCAAGTAGTTGCAGTGGACAACTCAGAGCGCCTCTGCAGAGTGGCACAGGTTCCCTTTGAATGGGGGGGTCTCAGGTTCCTTGAAAGTAGCTGTGACTCCAACCATGCCTTTAGATTGTTTGCTTGGCAATGACCTAGAGGATTCCCCTTGAAAGGAGGTGGAACACAGGTCACACTTGGAGATGTTGGGTCTGCCTGGGTAGGTATGCGTTTCTACCAGGTCAATGGCAGCCCATCAGGGTGGTCAAGACCCCCTGGAGCCTGTAACAGTGGCCAAGGGGACAGCCAAAAAGAGGAATGGCAGTGGGCATAGGAAACTGACCCCAGAAGTTCCTACGGTCCAGGAGGAGGTGGAGCTTGAAGGTGATGTCCCGGAGCCTACGGGGGGACAGGTGGCTGAACTGGGGAAGGTCCCTGAGCTGTAGCAGTGGCAGAAGGAAGGGGGGCCCACCAGGGAAGCATTCTGTGCAGCACAGAAAACTTGCCCCACTCTGAAGGGTTTGCGGCAGCAGGCTGCAGACCAGGTGGCTGGCAAGGAGGCAGGATCTCACCTGATCTATTGGGAGGACGGCCTCCTGTATAGTGAGCCTAAGGTTCCTGAACCTGGGTCGGCCAGTGTGCTGGTGGTACCCCAGTGCTTCAGGGCCTTCCTACTGGGGTTGGCTCATGATGTGCCTTTAGCTGGACATTTGGGGCAGGACAAGACCTTTGAAGGGCTTGTCACCCACGTTCACTGGCCCCTAATGGACAGACACTCAGATGCACATTGCAGGTCTTGCCAAACTTGTCAGGCAAGTAGTAAGAGTGGGGGGAAATGTAAGGCTCCCCTCCAACCTTTTCCTGTTGTCAGTACCCCCCTTGAAATGGTTGGCATTGACATTGTGGGGCCTCTGGATCCCAGTACAGACATGGGCAACAGGTTTATCCTGGTCTTGGTGGACCATGCCACCCGGTACCCAGAAGCCATTCCTCTGATGTCAATCACTTCCCCTGTGGTGGGTCGTGCTTTAATGGAGATTTTTACCCGCATGGTGTTCCCCAAGGAAGTGGTATCTGATAGGGGTACCAACTTTATATCCACGTATATGAAGTCTCTGTGGAAGGAATGTGGGGTAACCTACAAGTTCACCACCCCTTACCACCCCCAAAGTAATGGTCTGGTATAGAGATTCAACCGCACCTTGAAAGGCATGATTATGGGTCTGTCAAAGCCCTTGAGACGGGAGTGGGACGTCCTCTTGCCATGCCTTCTGTTCACTTACAGGGAGGTGCCTCAAAAGGGACTTGGGTTTAGTCCCTTTGAGCTCAACTATGGCCACCCGGTGAGAGAACCTTTAAGTCTGGTGAAGGAGTCTTTGAAAAAAGCCCCTAGTAAACCCTCCCAGGATGTATTTAGCTACATGCTGGCTCTGAGAAACCAGACTCCCCGCTTCAGGAGTCTCGCACAGGAGAACTTGAAAGCAAGGTAGGAGGATATGAAACAGTGGTATGACTAGAATGCCACTCTGGTTGAGTTTCCACCTGGTCAGAAAGTGTGGGTGATGGCACCAGTGGACCCTAGGTGCTCCAAGACAGGTGGACTGTACCTTATCAGGTGGTTTAGCGCAAGAGTGAAGTCACCTATCTGGTGGACTTGCAGACTTCCTGGAACCCTTTAAGGGTCCTGCATGTTAACCGCCTCAAACCCCACTTTGTGAGGACTGAAATGTCCATGCTCCTTGCAACAGATGATGGGGTGGAGGAGGTAAGTGAGCCTCTTCCTGATCTCCTCTCTGCAGGAGAAAAAGATGGGTCTGTGGAGGGAGTGATCCTTTCACCCTCCCTGACTGAAGAGAAGCAGAGGGAGTGTCGCCAGGTGAGGGGACAGTTCGCCTCACTGTTTTCCCTGATCCCATGGGACACTGGGGACAGTCCACCCCTTGAACAGAAAGTTACAGGGTGAGTGACAGGGTCAGGGCTAGCATCAAGGATGAGGTATCCAAAATGTTAACCCTAGGGGTTATTGAGCATTCCAGCAGTCCTTGGGCTAGCCCAGTGGTATAGGTCCCGAAGGCTGCTGCACCTGGTGCCACTCCAGAACTCAGGTTCTGTGTGGACTACCGGCGACTCAATGCAGTCATCAAGACTGACGCACACGCTATCCCCCCAGCTGATGAGCTCATTGATCGGTTGAGAGCTGCCACCTACCTCAGAACGTTTTACTTGACTGGCACATTGCCTTAACTGAGGGGGCCAAGGAGAGGTCTGCATTTTCTACCCCAGATGGGCCCATTAAATTTAAAGTGATGCCATTTGGGATGAAGAATGCCCTTGCTATCTTTCAGAGGTTGGTCAACCAGGTGTTGGCTGGGCGGGATGAGTTCAGTGCCACCTACCTGAATGACATTGCTGTTTTTAGTTCCTCCTGGGAGGAACATCTGCAACACCTCTGCAGAGTGTTGGAGGCCCTGCAGAAGGCAGGCCTCATTATTAAGGGCAGCAAGTGCCACATAGGGCAGGGTTCTGTAGTGTACTTGGGACACTAGGTAGGGAGTGGCCAGATGGCACCCCTACTGCCAAAAATTCACACCATTCTTTCTTGGGAGCCTCCCAAAACCCAGACTGAGGTGAGAGCCTTTTTAGGTCTCACTGGCTACTACAGGAGGTTTGTCAAGGGATATGGCACCATTGTTACCCCCTTGACTGAGTTGACTTCTAAGAAGCAACCAAAGAAGGTGATCTGGGCAGAATCTTGCCAGACCGCTTTTGATGCCCGAAGGCTGCCAGCTTTAGCATAGCACTCTAAAAATTACAGCATTTATCAGTTGGCATTTAGCTGGCCAGGATTGACTGCCTTTCATATCAATCATTCTTTTCTAATTGTCCATAAGAAGAAGAAAACAAATCAGCTCATCTCATTAAAGAGAGCTCGCTGGTGGAGTCTGAGAATGGAACCGTAGACAGTCAGGGTTTCTATATATAGAACCTACAACCTCTCACCTTACATTTTCGCAATATGCATGCGATGTTGCTCCTACAAGCCACTTAACATCTCCGCCTTGAATATCTACTTCAACCGGTTAAAAAAACTGTTTCTTTGAGGAAGTCTGGGTGAAATTTACATTGGCAATATCACACCTTTTTAAAGGCTTTTCATGCATGGAAAAGGAAATTTCGACAGTTCTTAAATCCCGTAACTTAAAATGAAATTATACAACAATAAAAACAGTGATCAATACAAAAGAAAACTGTTAATTAGGTCCTTAAACAGGAGCTCTCCTAGAAAACACAAAGGAAGAAGACAGAGTAGGAGGGAAAAGAATGGAAATGTCAGAGAAACTAAAGTGGATAAAAGAAAACCAACACCTTGGAGAAACAGAGAACTTAAAAAGGTAAAGCAACAAATCAGAATGTTGCAGAGGACCTGGCTCAAAACAAACAACATTCAAGACAAACTGTAGATACACAAACTTAACAGAATTTACAAATCATCAATCAAAAAAGCTAAAAAAAAAGCTACTACTCAGACAGAATACAAAATGCTAAATCTGCAACCAAAGAATTTTATAAAATTCCCAATGAATTTCAAAAACCTAAATGCATGGAAGGAAATTGGCAACTCATTACACAACCAAGGCAGACACATTGGACTCCTACTTAAAACAGAAGAAATCTATCAGCGCAAACGCCTTTCCTAAAATCCCCTCTAAGGATAAACCAACCCAGCCTCTACAGTCCTTCAAACAAATATCACAAAGTGAATTTATGGATTTGGTCAAAGCAAGCAGGCTTTCCGGTTGCCCTTTTGACCCTTGTCCACCACACATCTTCAAGAACATTATTTTATCTACTTATGCTGCCACACATGTAAGAAGAATCATCAACAACTTTTCCTGAAGACCTGAAAAAGGCATACATATGTCCGTTATTGAAGAAAACAAACCGAGACCCGCAGGACCACAACAACTATAGACCAATCACAAATGGACCTTTCCTGGGCATCCTGATAGGAAGAGCAGCATTCACCCAGATGTCACAATTCATTGAAGACAATTCCATACTTTCAGACTACCAAACTGGATTCCGCCCAGGAAGAGGCACTGAATCAGCACTCATAGCAATCTGGGATGATCTTAAAAATATAGTTGACCACAATGGAGTTGCTGCACTACTTCTCTTGGACTTCACTCCTGCCTTTGATATTGTTGACCATGACACTCTAATTCAAAGACTCCACAAAGCCAGCACAGAAGGGACTGCTCTCCACTAGATTACATCCTACCTTCAAAGCATAACTAATATTATCTGTTCACCCCTCTTCTCATCCAAACCCTATCCCACAAAAGCAGGGGTCCACCAAGGATCAATCATCTCACCTTTGCTTTTCAACATCTACATGATATCATTACCAGAACTGATCAATGATTTTCAACTTACATGCTTACAATTATGCAGATGATACACAAATACTAAATAAATTGGAATGCCCCAAAGACATTGAAAACTCACAAATCTTCAGTTGCCTCAGAGCTGTTGATCAGTGGATGACTTGGAGCCATCTCAAACTAAATGCCTCCAAAACGGAAATACTCATATGTAGTGAATGCAAAAAGTATGACCCACTGTGCGCCTAGCCTGATGATCTCTGACCACCTCCTCAATTATCCAAGGAATTTAAAAACCTCGGAATTACCACGGACTCCAAATTAACTATGAATGCTCCAGTGGACTAATTAGCAAGAACAAGCTTCATCACTTTTAAGACTCTGTAACGCATCATCCCCCACCTCGGATGTCCACACAAGGTGCAGGCTACTATCTCTCTTGTACTATCCAAACTGGATTATGCCAATGGCCTCTACCATGGATCATTTCTATCTATTAGGAAAAAATTGCAACTTATTAAAAACTCCGCTGCCAGGCTACTTTTACATGTAAAGCCACAAGCCCACTCCTCCCCTGCCTTGAGAGCACTACAATGGTTGCCTGTTGACAGAAGATCCACCTTCAAGCTGCTTTGTATCACCCACAAAGCTATACATGGAACAGGACCACTTTTTATCAGAAACAAAATAACCAAATACATTCAACAATGAAACCTCTGCTCAAGATTGGCACGTTGCCTCAGAACACCACCATACAAGAAAAAGACTATGGCCTCATTACAACCCCGCCATGCAGAAGACCGCCAACATACCGCTGCGGACGCGGAATTCCGCCACAGGTATTACGACCCACATCTCGGAATCCGCCACAATACAGACACCCACACACGTCCGACACACCAAAGGTCAGTGATAAATTGGCGATACCAAAGCCGACACCGTCATGCCAACAAAAATACACCCCCACTATCACGACCCACGAATCAACACGGTGGTCTTTCAACCGTGGTACACACCGCCACGCTCAAAATACACACACATTTACAAAATACAACCACATTGGACAATTCGAAATACACACACCTGATACACATACACACACTACTCCCACACACCCAATCCAATATAAAGCACACACCCACATCACCCGCAAACCCTTGCTACCAAAATTTTTAAAGAAGACCAGAGAGAGAGACTACCTAAAACAACACCAGCATCCACAGACACACAACACCATCACTTACACAACATCCACGCACCTCAAACAACACACACCAACACATCCCCTCACACAACACAACACACAACATCTCACACATCACCCACACCACATCATGGCACCTCAAAGACACCCCAGGTTCTCTGAGGAGGATCTCAGGGTCATGGTGGAGGAAATCGTCCGGGGAGAGCCACAGCTATTCGGATCGCAGGTGAAGCAGACATCCATTAGAAGGAAGATGGAACTATGCCGCAGAATTGTCGGCAGGGTTAACGCAGTGGGACAGCATCCAAGAACACAGGATGACATCAGGAAGAGGTGGAATGACCTATGGAGGAAAGTGCGTTCCGTGGTATCCAGACACCAGATTGCTGTACAGAGGACTGGCGGTGGACCCCCACCTCCTCCCCAACAACATGGAAGGAGCAAGTCTTGGCAATTATGCATCCTGAGGGCCTCGCAGGAGTAGCAGGAGGACTGGACTCTGGTAAGTCAAATCTTTACTACCTAATCCCCAACACCCTACCTGCATGTAATCACATACTGCCACCCTTACCCTTACCCTCACACCCATTACCCCACCAACCCACAGATACCCCACTAACACAACCCACACATCCCAAAATCAAGCCCTGCATGTAACACCAATGCATGGACACCCATCACTAAAGCATGTCCAGTACAGAGACTCACTCATGCCCCAAAATCACCAATCACACAAGGACCAAGCCAATAATGCAAGCACAGGAGTAGAGGGACACTCACCCATTGCACAAGATGGCACACACAGATACAATAACTATGCATTTACACCCCAACAGGACCCATACCCAACGTCACCGGACAGGAGGTGCCAGACATAGCCAGTCCCCCCACAGAAGAGACCCACAGTGATGACAGCAGTTCTGCACGCCTGGATCGAGATGACCAGCCCAGCCCATCAGGGACCTCGGGACAGTCAGTTCCCCTGACACAGTCACAAACCACCACTGAACCTCCCACCTCAGGAAACACCACCACAGCACCCACCCAGCGGGCCCATCCCTCTGTCCCCAGGACATGTCAATCAGCAGTGTGTCCACCACTACAGGGAACCCAAGAAACCCCACTAACACAGGACAATCAGGGACCTGGGGCAGTGGCAGTGGGCACACGGTTCAGGGGACAGAGGCACCGGATAACAGGGAAGCTGGGAGGACTGCTGTGTGACAGGGGGAGGACAGGCCCAGAGAACCCACTCTCCACGAGGCACTCTCCAATATCATGGGAGCTTACCACCATTCCCAGGAGACCATGGGCATGGTACTGGTCCCGTTTCAGGAGACCCAACGGCTGCAGGAGGAACACTACCTGGGGATCAGGGAGGACTTGAAGTCCATCAACACCACACTGGTCACCATTGTAGGGGTGCTGGCAGACCTTCTCAACACCAGGAGGGACACAGTGGCACACCAACGGGCCCCTGACACTAGCCTGGATGATGAACAGCCCTCCACCTCCGCCGACGCTAGTGGACAGGAGGCACCGCCACAGGAACAACAGGACACCAGCACCCCACCCCCTGCAGATGGAGAACCACCCCGCAAATGGTCCCTGAGATCCAGGAACAAGACGGAGAACATTGCCAAGACCCCCGCCAGGAAATAAGAACCCCCTGAATGTCACCCTTCTGTCCCACTATGTCACCCTGTCCATCCTTAAACTGCCATTGCTCCACTTCCTATGCCCCTTTGGACAATGCAACTGTGAAACAAATAGACTGGACTCTGCCATGGACATACCTCCACCATCACCCCAGACCATTTTACAGCCCCCTCCACTTATTTGCACTGGAATAAACACACTTCAATCACAAAATGATCTGGAGTCAGTCTGTGTTTTCACAAATGTGTAATTGCAATATCTATGGAATATAGCAATGTCAATGTACTTGGTCACATACCAATGTAACACAGCTGTAGGCCAGGAGTAAACATAGCAGAGGGCACAAAGTGGGACCCAGATCTGTGAAATGGAAAGCCAAAGTGTCAAGTCAGTGTCCATACACTGAGTGAAAATGACAGACTTATGCTAGCTCCAACAATAGTATGAGATGTGAGAAGCAGTTACATCTTCTTACCTGTGTCCCACTGGAAATACTGCATGATGATGTTGTTTCGGTTGTAGATATCCTCTTCTTCTGCCTCCTCTTCTTCACTGTCCACAGGCTCTACAGCTGCCACAAGACCACCATCTGGCCCATCCTCCTGCAGAAAAGGCACCTGGTGTCGCAAAGCCAGGTTGTGCAGCATCCAGCAGGCCACGATTATCTGACACACCTTCTTCGGTGAGTAGTATAGGGAACCACCTGTCATATGGAGGCACTGGAATCTGGCCTTCAGGAGGCCGAAGGTGCGTTTGATGATCCTCCTAGTTTGCCCATGTGCCCCATCGTAGCGTTCCTCTGCCCTTGTCCTGGAATTCCTCACTGGGGTCAGTAGCCATGACAGGTTGGGGTAACCAGAGTTACCTGCAAACGTCGAGGGACAACTGTTAGACATAAACTAACCCTTAGGGACAGCCCCATACCCCGACACCTATGTCAACTGTATTGGGACCTTGGCCTCACCTATTAGCCACACACGGTGCCTCAGGAGTTGCCCCATCACATAAGGGCTGCTGCTATTTCTCAAAATGTAAGCGTCATGCACAGAGCCAGGATACTTGGCATTGACATGGGAGATGTACTGGTCTGCCAAACACACCATCTGCACATTCATCGAATGGTAGCTTTTCCGGTTTCTGTACACTTGTTCATTCCTGCTGGGGGTGCAAATGCCACATGTGCACCATCAATGGCACCAATGATGTTGGGGATATGTCCCAGGGCATAGAAGTCACCTTTCACTGTGGGCAAATCCTCCACTTGAGGGAAAACGATGTAGCTGCGCATGTGTTTCAGCAGGGCAGACAACACTTTGGACAACACGTAAGAGAACATTGGCTGGGACATCCCTGATGCCATGGCCACTGTTGTTTGAAAGGACCCACTGGCCAAGAAATGGAGTACAGACAGGACCTGCACTAGAGGGGGTATCCCTGTGGGATGGTGGATAGCTGACATCAGGTCTGGCTCCAACTCGGCACACAGTTCCAGGATTGTTGCACGATCAAGTCTGTATGTGATTATGATGTGTCTCTCTTCCATTGTCAACAGGTCCACCAGGGGTCTGTACAGCGGAGGATGCCGCCATCTCATCACCTGCCCCAGCGGACGTGTCCTATGGAGGAGAACAGCGAGCAGAGAGTCATCCAACACTGAGGTATCACAATGTGTTATTTACAGAAACGTGATTAATCCACAATGTGCCAGTATCTGTCTGTATTTCCGACCTAGATAGGTGTGCTGCAGTTTTTATCCATCCCATGTGGCCCCCTGAAATGGTGACTGCCTGACCTGTAAGGTGGGACAAGGGGATATGAGGTAACTGCGCTGGCATTGTACACCGTCGCGGTGGGCGGTCGAATACCGCAGCGCAATTCTGCATTGGTTAACATTGGGCCCTATGGGTCCCAGGAGCCAATGACGATGCACTCTGGCGGTGACGGTATGCACCACCGCGGACGTGACCGCCATTTTATGTCTGTTCCCTCACTTGATACCTGACCTTCAACAGGAGAGGACCTACACTGCAAGTGCTGCTGTGACCTGTGTCTGGAAGCGACGATGGCTACAGTGTCTGGGGAAATGGCCCCTGTCTTCACTTCGGAGGAGTTGGAGAAACTGGTGGATGGGGTCCTCCCCCAGTACACGCAACTGTACGGTCCTCCAGACAAACAGGTGAGTACACTGTGAGCATGCTGCATGGGCAATGCCTGCTTTGAGTGGTGTGGATGGAAGATACATGGGGGGGCTGAGGCCTGCATGTGCGGATGGTGAGTGTATGTGCATCAGGGCATGGGTGGGAACTGGTGGGCAATGACTATGACGGTCCGGAAGGGTGAGAAATTTCCTTTCCCCTGTACCAATTCCTCTAGGTCAGCGCCCACCAGAAGAATGATATTTGGCGTGTCATCGCCAAGGACGTCTGGACCCTGGGGGGCTACCACAGACGGAGCACCCACTGCCGTAAAAAATGGAAGGACCTGCACCGCTGGAACAAGAAGACGGTGGAGGCCCAACTGGGTATGGCCTCGAAACGTGGAAGGGGTGCCTGTGGCACCATGACCCCCCTGATGTACCGGATCCTGGCGGTGGCGTATCCGGAGTTGGATGGGTGCTTGAGGGCATCACAGCAGCCACAAGGGGGTGAGTACACTCTCATTCAGCTGACTCTGCCCGCATAATGAGGTGTCTGGGTGGGGGAGGTGGGCAGTGGGTTCCCCTAGACCAGGGTGAGTTGGTAGGCACGGTCCCTTGTGAGGCAGGCTATGTGGCACCCCAACCCCACTAGTGGTAAAAGCCATCTACACCTAGCCAGGCTCCTGTGACTTCCAGGTGTGCAGCAATTTGGCTTAGGCCTCGTACCCCATGGTCAGGTGAAAATTCTGGGAACTGTTAATGCATGGTGTAGTGCAGAGGGCTGCTCCATGTGAGTTGGTTCCGCCAACGGTAGTGGTGTTGCATGCACTGAACATGTTTTTCTTTTTTCTTTCTCCCCCTTTTTGTGGTCTTCCTGTTTTTGTGGGCAATAGCATCATTAGACGGAGGAGCATTGGCACTGGAGCAGGAGGGAGCTGCAACCCACTTGGCCCTGGAGGGTGAAGCAACGGAGTCTGAAGCCACCAGTGGGATGGAGGGCGAGGGGAGCTCCACGACGGGGACAGGAGCATACACCAGTGACAGCGACTCCTCCTCTGATGGGAGCTCTCTTGCGGTGGCAGGCACCTCTGTGCCCACCGCATCAACAGTTACAGCCGCCACCCCCCCTACCAGCACCGCCCTCCCAGCAGCCCCTCAGCATGTGTCCCGTGCCTGCTCACCAAGGAGGGTGGGCATCTCCTTCGCCCCAGGCACCTCAAGCCCTGCCCCAGTCAGCCCTGCTGCCCTCAGTGAGGAGGCTATTGACCTTCTGAGATCCCTCACTGTTGGGCAATCTACCATTGTGAATGCTATCCAGGGTGTTGAGAGGCATTTGCAAAAAACAAATGCATACCTGGAGGGCATTCATTCTGGGCAGGCTGCCCAACAGAGAGCATTTCACGCTCTGGCCTCAGCACTGATGGCAGCCATTGTCCATGTGTCCAGCCTCCCCCCTCCAACTTCTACCACCCAGACCCAATCCCCTGTACCTCAGCCTATCCCAAGCACACCATCAGACCAGAATGCACACTCATCAACACACAAGTGTGGACATGGCAAACATAAGCACATCCCACAGGCACTCACACAAGCACCATACCCATGCAGACACAGCAACATCCACTGCCTCCACTGTGTCCCCCTCCTCCACGTCCTCCTCTTCCCTCCCTATCTCATCTCCACTCACACCTGCATGCACTACATCCTCAGCCACTACCTCCATCACCAGCACGCCCATCACCACACACCGCTCATGTGCACTCACCACCCCACTACCATTCACACATCCCCTGTGTTCTCTCCCAATGTGTCTGGGAGCCCTCCTCCCAAAGTACACAAATGCAGGCACACACCCACCCAACAGCAATCCCGCTCACATCAGCCTCCGGCACATGCACCTTCACCCAAATTCAGCAGACGTACACCTTCTACAACCACTACCTCTTTCTCCACTCCCAAACCCCCTCCATCTTCCCGTCCCAGTGTGTCTAAGAAGTGTTTCCTGGCTAACATTGACCTATTTCCTTCACCTCCCCCCCGGTCCTTTTCCCTAGGGCCAGGCTTTCCAGGTCCCAGCCCACCACCTCAACCACCAAATCCCCAGGCACAGTGGTGCCAGCAACTGCGGGGCCATCGAGTGCGCCACCCATAAGGGCTGCCAGTGTGCCACGTAGTGAGGGCAAGGAAATTCCGCCACCTGCCAAGGTGAAAAAGGGGCCCACATCCCAGAGGGAGAAGCCGAAACTACCAGTCGCCAAGGGCTCAGCAAAAATAGAAGGGGATAGTGGCAAGACAACTGCGGCACCATCAAAGGTGGGGAAGGGCCAAAAGCAGAAGAGCAGGTCAGGAGAGGGCATGGTGGCACCAACTGAGGGACCAGTGTCACAAATTCTGTCCATGACCACACCAACCTGTACGGCGGACATCACCACTAGCTGCACTGCCACCACAACCACCACTGGACCGCCACCGCCACCTGCACCACCACTCCACATCTACAGCCTCAGTGACAGTCCCCAGCTGCTTCCCCAGTGGGCAGCCATCCGAGGCTGCAGGAGACGTCCTGCTGTGTCCCTCAGCAGGTGCTGACCCATGCACCACCGCGAGCACCGCCGCCACAGACACTGCCGCAATCGCCGCCACCACAGACACCGCCGCAAGCACCCCCACCGGCCCGCGACGTACTCGGACATTGGCACCACCGCTGACATGTCTACCATCACCAGTGGTCAGTCGTCCGAGGCTGGAGGAGAGTTCCTGGACCCTGGGCAGCTTCCATGAGGCATGACTTCCATCACTGTTTGCACCTGCAGCTGGAAGGTGAAGCCGCAGCACTGTGGGGTATGTGTCTGCCTCCATGGCGTATCATGCTACCTGTAGCTTGCCAATCTCGTGGCACACACACCCAGGTGAGGGAATTGTACTGGCCACACTGCACGTGCAGCACTCTGGGCACAAAGCCCCCTCCAGAACCAGTGAAGAATCACATCCACTTCCTCAGTTCTTGGCAGGATGAAGCACTCTGGGCACAATGCCCCCTCCAGAACCAGTGGAGAATCACATCCACTACCTCAGTCCTTGGCAGGATGAAGCACTCTGGGCACAAAGCCCCCTCCAGAACCAGTGGAGAATCACATCCACTACCTCAGTCTTTGGCAGGATGAAGCACTGTGGGCACAAAGCCCCCTCCAGAACCAGTGGAGAATCACATCCACTACCTCAGTCCTTGGCAGGATGAAGCACTCTGGGCACAAAGCCCCCTCCAGAACCAGTGGAGAGATACATCCACTACCTCAGTCCTTGGCAGGATGAAGCACTCTGGGCACAATGCCTCCTCCAGAACTAATGGAGAAAGGCATCCACTACCTCAGTCCTTGGCAGGGTGAAGCACTCAGGGCACAAAGCCCCCTCCAGAACCAGTGGAGAATCACATCCACTACCTCAGTCCTTGGCAGGATGAAGCACTCTGGGCACAATGCCCCCTCCAGAACCAGTGGAGAAAGTCATCCACTTGAGAGACTGTGGCTTTGCACTCCCCAGGATGGAGCAGTGGGCAAACCACCCACTTGAGAGACTTGAGAGACTGTGGCTTTGCACTCCCCAGGATACAGCAGTGGGCAAACCACCCACTGGAAAGACTTGAGAGACTGTGGCTTTGCACTCCCCAGGATACAGCAGTGGGCAAACCACCCACTTGAGAGACTTGAGAGACTGTAGCTTTGCACTCCTCAGGATACAGCAGTGGGCAAACCACCCACTTGAGAGACTGTGGCTTTGCAGACCCCAGGATACAGCAGTGAGCAAACCACCCACTTGAGAGACTTGAGAGACTGTGGCTTTGCACTCCCCAGGATACAGCAGTGGACAAACCACCCACTGGAAAGACTTGAGAGACTGTGGCTTTGCACTCCACAGGTTACAGCAATGGGCATGGAGCCCCCTTGTGCAGCAGTGGCGTTGTGCGTTCATCTGGCTGAGGTGACCCACCCACCCCCTGAGGTGCCTGTATATTTTCAAGCTGATGCCCCTGCAGTGTTCTCTTCGTTTCAAGTCAGGTATCTAGTGTGGGCTTTGCCCATGCATTTTGGGCCCAATGGTCCACGGACAATGATTGGTACACTATCCGGACTTGTGTAGTTGGTGTACGTATTTGTATATACTGATTTTTGATGTTTGACTATCAGCTTTTTCATGATTACACTGGTTACAATTGTTTCCTTTTGTCCTTGCGTTCTTCCAGGGGTGAGAGGGTGTAAATGTAATGTTGCTGCATTTATTTGTGTGTATGTTGCTGTGGGTGATGGTGGGGGTTGAGGTGTTGCGTGTTGCGTGTGTGTGTCACTCTCTTTCTCCCCTCCCCTGTGTTGTAGGTGCAGTACTCACTGTGGTCGTCGCCACCGCCGTTAGTACTCCTGGTAGATGAGAAGATAGACCATCATGGGCAGGACGTGTAGTTCGGGCACCATGGCGTCCTGGTTCCTCGCTGGCTGTCGAGAGGTGAGTGTTTCCCCTTCTGTGTCCTGTTTCCGCCGTGCTTTTGATCGCGTTGGTTCTGCCCCAGAAAAGGTGGTGGATAGGCGTCTTGAAATACAGTGGGCGGTACTTTGTCTTCTGCCTGTCTGTTGGCGGTGACCGCAGCAGTGTTTGTTTCTACCGCCATGACGGTCAGAGTGTTAACGTGGCTGTCTATGTTGGCGGTTTCCACCATGGTCGTGATTCCAATTTTTTTTCCGCCGGCCTGTTGGCGTTATTACCGACGCTTTTAACACTGACCGCCACGGTTGTAATGAGGGCCTATATGTGGTACATCCTTTTCCGTTCAAACAGCCAAACTATGGAATTCATTACCCCCAAATATAAGATCCACAGATAACTATCTTAGCTTCAGAAGACTACTCAAGAGTTGGCTCTTTCCTTCATAACCACCATACTCAAACAGCAATGGACTGCATATGCCTTTGTTGATAAATATTTTGAATCTGAATATGTGTATATTCTAGATATGTATAGGAAATATCTATCACTACTATGTCATATCAATAAATTTCACACATATTCTTTAAACTGATTTACCAAATGTATATTTACTCACGATTAATGTATATATATATATATATATATATATATATATATACATGTGTGTGTGTATGTGTGTGTATAAATAAAAAATAAAGTAAAATCTATAAATAAAACTCAAATTATAACTAGGTAGATTAAAGTAAAAAATAAATAAAGAAAATTATATAGTAATAATGAATAAATAAATTAAAGAAAAATAAAATAATGATTACAAAAGTATACATATATGTATGTATTTACAAACAAGTCACTTCATAATGAACGGGAAACCGGGCTCCCTCGGATTCCCCCGCAAGAATGACGCCGGCACTGTCAATACAAATTGAAAGTTTTTCTTCTTTATTTCATAGTAAAAAGTGCAAAGTGCTGAGTGCTAAATCCAAAGATAATGTCAACGCGTTTTGGCCTGAGCCTTCGACTGGCCGTAGAGTTGTGTGCATCGTTAGTGTCTTTAAATCATGCGATCACCCACCATACACCAATTAAAATCCATTCAACATTGTTACCATTAACCCTCTAAATGTCTCTCTTTTTCAATCGTTATCCTTTTTTTATAATTATAGACTTAGTACTGATTATACTGATATGCTACTATTTACCATTGTTTGTATCATAAGTATTGTTTTCATGAATATGTTTTTCTAGATATTTTCATCCATACCCCATCTCTTTTCAGGGAAAGTACTCCTCCTACATAGTTTCATGATCTGAGACACAGTAGACAAGTCAATATACTTAATAGTTTCATCATTGCCCCATCTCTTTTCAGGTAAAGTACTCTTTTTACCTAGTTTCGTTATCTGAGACACAGTGAAC
This sequence comes from Pleurodeles waltl, assembly GCF_031143425.1. NCBI lineage: Eukaryota > Metazoa > Chordata > Amphibia > Caudata > Salamandridae > Pleurodeles > Pleurodeles waltl. Next base: position 1,035,939,681 of record NC_090439.1, read on the forward strand.
AGTTCATTATACTCAATATCAAGCTCCCCTATTACCTCTTGCACCTTTTGTATATCAGTAATTTGTCACTTTCCTATCTTTTATCCACAAGGTATACGTATGTGCATATATATATATATGGGTCAAAGTTACTTAAACAGTGGTTGATGCTAATGAGTCGCACATCTGAGACAAAGAGCAACAAAGTTCAAATATCGAATGTAGAGTCCTGGGAAGGGTGCCAACCTGGTATAGATAATCAACCACCATGGGTTTCGAAATGCACAGAACACAGGCGGGATAAGGAAATGCCACCTATGTCACGTGCTGTACAATACAAAGTGAGAAACAAAAGCACAACCAGGGCACTCCAAATAATAAGTCCACGGTGGAGAGAGTTGCAAAATTCTTTAATCCTTTATATTGAGAAAGATCCAATCAATGCTCAATGATAGTCATATCCTCATGTTTGCGAGAAAACATATCAATGTTCAGAAACAGCCAACACGTGTTTCGTCCACACGGACTTTTTCAAGGCTGGAAACAAGAACAAATGGGATCTCTTAAAAATAGTAAACACTACCATCCGGTAGGAATAATATACGATAATAAACCAACTGGAAAATGAAATCACAACAAAGATATTCTCCATGAGATATATAGCCCTTAGGCGTGAGCAGAGATCCGTAATAGAGATACTACCATGCTGCAGAGTGATAGACAAAACTTAACACAAGACGCCACCAAGACGAGCCGGTGGAAAGAGATAAACGCATTAACAGGCAAGAGTGCAAAAATCACCACGTGGATATTAGGTACAGTAAAATGTGTGGTTACCCAGAAATAAGAATGGAAATATTCATACTGAAAACATGCTCTAGAATAGAGCTACCGAAGCCCACGTAAAATTAAACATCAGGTACTAAAGTTGATCGAGGCCAGTTAATAAGGTCCTTTTGGAATGAGCTCCCAAATAGGTCATGTGGAACATAAGAAGGTCCATGAAAATTGTGGGCTAAATTATAGGGTTCTTGCTGGAAAAATACATGGAAGAATAGAGGAGAGAGAAAGGCTGATATAATCCTACCAAAAGGATGATTGACAACAGCAGTGTCCAGAGCCATCCCTTAATGTGTAGGGAAGTAGTGGTCTTCAAGGATATATGGACTGTACAGGTTGAAGGCATCCGAAATATGGGAGGGCACTTACAAGGGGCCCAAATAAGCCCACACCTGTAATACAGAAAAAGACAACAGAAGCGGCGACATGCGAGTGTGAAGGGCCAGCTAGACAAAGAAGCGCAGTTAACGATAAGCATAGTAAAATTAAGGAAAACAGATTCCTTATGAGCAGGTATTTATCATTCCAAAATTAAGAAATAGGCTAACCAGAGAGCGTATGAGGCCCTGGTGACCTACAAACAATGTATGTGTGGAAGAGTATGTCCAATGACCAGATTCAGAAGTGCACACAAAAAAGAGGTTAAAAACTAAGATAAAAATGGCCAAAATTGCGACAGGATAAACTATATACAACGAGTAATATAGCCTAAGAGGCGGTGTCCTTAGCAATACCGACGCGCCTCTCTGCTTATAGCGAAAGTCTATATGCACTGAGTAATAACCAGTTATGAAAAAGTACAAGGTCCCGGGAAAAGAGCGCCCGTACATGTAAACGGAAAAGATAAGCCCTCCCACAGACAGCCTCCCGGTTCCGTGTCTGTAACCACTACAAAAAGAAAGGCACGGCAGTGTGTGCGGCCCCTTACCTGACCTCTCCAAAATCCCGAGAGTCAGGGAAATTGTGCAGGAGCTGCTAGCGCGTGATAATGCTGCAGGATTGTAGAGACGCGCCCCGGTAGGAGCTGGCGTCTATATTAACACGTTGATGATAAAAATAGAATGGGGACTATGATCGGAATGGGGAACAAGCCACTCTACTTGTCTATATGGCACTCGTGGGGCGCCATGTTGGGTGTAATGAGTAGTTGCCAAGGCATAGTATAGACATGAAAAGCAATGAGTAATAAGTGATGACGTGAATTGCGTCAAGCGGAGGTTATTACCGTCGTCTATGTGGGCCAATAGAATAAGGTGATGCAAGACAGAACCCTAAGTCAAAAATAAAAGAATGGCAAAAGGGCACTACATAACTGGTGATTCTATGCATATAATGGGTGGGTGAATAGGAAAATAGGAGAGATGTGTGGTAAATAAGAGACAGCCATATACAGAAGAAGAAAAAAAGAGAAAAAAGAGACAAAAAAAAAAAAGGAGAAAAAGGGAGAATATGAGAAAAGGGAAAGACGGGAAAGAGCAGGAGACAAAGGACCGCCACGTTACATATTCCATATTCCCAAAACAGGCATGTATGTACGGCATGTGAAATTCTGGATAAGACATATTGTTGTATAACACTGGTGAAGGGTGCTTCACATATGAAAATATTTTTAGAAAAAAATTGTAGTACATCATGCAGAGAGAGGGAAGACTCATTGTATTCCCATACAAACAGTATCAAAACAAATTGAAACAGGTGAGGTATTGTTAACCCCAACTCACGCATACAGGTACAATTTAATGAAATATACCCAATGGACAACATCGGAAATGCAGTGTAAAGGCAATTTCTTATAGGTAGTTGTGTATACACTAAGTGGTTTGCTACTTAGTATTATTACATTCCCCAACCAATAACATAGAGTTGTCTTCAACAGTGAAAAATACATTCCAAAAAGAAATATTCATGTCCAAAAAGGACATAGCACATAGTGAATGAGAAAGACAGCGGAAAAGGGGGAAAGAGATAATAGACATATGTGAGGGAAAGCACAAAATTTAGAGAAATACATGTAGGTCCTTGTGGATGTTGAGACCCAGTTCTACCGCTCGTAGTTTAATAATCCACCTGCTTTCAAGGCGTCTTAGGACCAAAGTCCTGTTGCCACCTCGAGGCGTCCTGTTCAAAGAGTCGATCCCGTCGACAGCAATGAAGAGACTTCACACCGTCTATCGTATCTTCACACATTCCAACGTCACCAACCCATCTTGCGGGGCCTGCAACATACATTCGATTCATCTCATCTTTTGCTGTTTCTTTTGCGATTTCGTCAGCAAATGCATTGCCACGACCGACATCATCAGTAACCTTCTTGTGTGCACTGCATTTCACAATCGCAACTTGTAATGGCAAGGTCAGTGACTCAAGAAGCTCATTCACCAACTGACCATGCTGAATTTTAGCTCCATGCGAAGTCGGGAACCCACGTTCTTTCCACAATCGTCCAAAACTATGGGCCACACCAAACGCATACTGGCTGTCGGTATATATGGTCACTTTCATTCCTTTCGATAACACACACGCTCTCGTAAGTGCAATCAGCTCTGCTGCTTGAGCTGAATTATGTGGTATACGTGCAGCTTCAACAATCGTATGCAAAGTTGTGACAGCATATGCTGCAGTCGTATCACCATTCGGAAGCTTGAAGCATGAACCATCCACCCATAAGGTACCATCACATTTTGCAAGAGGAGTATCTTTAAGATCTACTCTCCCTTTCGTTTCTTCTTCTGTCCTAAGAAAACAATCATGTTGTTCAACATCATCTGTCTCTACTGAAATCGGCAATAACGTGGCTGGATTCAACGTATTGCACCACTTTATGTGCACATGACTCGCTAACAGTGTCAACTCGTAACCTGACAATCGAGCACTAGTTAAATGCTGTGTCTTGGTCCTGTTTAACAACGTGTCCACTGCATGTGGAACCATCACAATCAACATATTATTCATCACTAACCCAGCAGACTGTCGAATAGAAACAGCTGCTGACACTGTGGCTCTCAAGCAACTCGGCAATGCTTTAGCTACCGGATCCAAAGTCGACGAAAAATATGCGCATGGGTGCTGCTTGTCTCCAAAAGACTGTGTCAGCACTGACAATGCACAACCCTCTTTCTCATGGACATACAGTGTAAAGGGCTTACTGTAGTCGGGGGTACCCAACACAGGAGCCGAACACAATGCATTACGCAATTCGGAAAAACTTTTCTGACAATCTTCAGACCACGGAACGGGGTTCGGTGTATCTTTATAGGTCAATGCTACCAAAGGTTTGGCCAGCAAAGAAAAATTCGGTATCCATTGTCTGCAGTATGATGTCATGCCCAAGAAAGCACGTACTTCTCTCTGTGTCCTTGGCACACTCAATTTTGCAATTGCCTGAATTCTTTCTGAGGTCAGTTTCCTTCCCTCCTTCGATAAGAGATGACCTAAGTAGGTCACTTCTTGTCGACAATATTGCAGTTTTGAAAGGGACACTTTGTGATGTAAATCAGACAAATGACGCAACAACGACAAGGTGGCTTCTTTACAAATCTCTTCAGTATCTGTAGCGACTAGCAAATCATCGACGTACTGAATAAGGGTAGCGCCGTCAGGTAAAACAATTGCATCAAGCTGTGTTTTTAAAGCCTGACTATATATTGATGGACTTTCACAGTAGCCTTGAGGAGCGCGTTTGAAGCGGAAACTTCGGCATCCTAAACTGAAGCCAAAAATATCCCTGCTCTCCTCAGCAATCGGGATGCTGAAGAAAGCATTCTTTAAGTCAATCACCGAGAACCAGGTGGCGGAAGCTGGAATCATAGTTAATAGGGCAGTGATATCAGGAACAACTGGAAACTGTGGCACAACTATTTTATTTACCTCTCTAAGATCAATCACGAACCTGTAAACAGGTGGCTTAGAGGGGTCAGTACGTTTCAAAACAGGCAGAACAGGACTATTACAAACGTTGCCTCTTGTCTCTTCAATTACATCTTTTTCAATAAATCATAAATGATCGCTAGCAACGCCTTTTCACCTTCACTAGAGATCTTGTATTGTTGAATGCGTGGTAATTTAACATTGGCTTTCAATGTCACAACATAAGGCGGTATTTCCAAAAGACCCACATCATTAGGACCAGTAGCCCAAATGATATCAGGAAGAAACGACGATTCGGTTGGAAGTTTATCCTTCGACAAATACATTGGAGAGACCATTTTCCTACCCAGTGTAAGTTGTACTCCCGAAGGAGAACAATATAATGTCGCATACAATCTTTTCAACAAATCCAATCCTAACAAGTTTTCACCACAACCTGTCGTCAGAATAAGGGGTGCTTCCAATTCACAAGGTCCAACAGAAAGGGACATAGGACTAGAAATCGGGTTCCTAACAGGGGCGCCAGAAAAACCTACTGAAACATTCATCTCGCCAGACAAAGGTGTGCGCCAGGGAGTTTTGAGTGCATAATAGAACTCTTTGTAGCACCAGTATCCAACAGAAAAGGCTCCGACACACCTGATGTAATCACCTTAACATAAGGTCCATTCTGATCTACTGGAACTAAAAAAACTCCCTCTCTTCGTCTATGGCTGTCCTAGCAATTATTACCTTCCAGATTCTCATCTTCTGCATAGTAGTCGTCAGCATAGTACTGAGCCGTCCTACCAGACGCGTTATGTTGCTGGTCAAAACTATTCATTGAGTTTTGAGACGGAAAGGAACGCGTGTTCTTGGGGAAACTTCCACGTCCTCTACCTCTAGGAGCTTGTTGAACACCTCGACCTCTTGCACCAGAAGCACCATTTGTATGCTGTAACAAAATAGGACAACTATACTTGAAATGACCCTCTTCTTTACAATATGAAAACTGATTGGGACCTACAGGAACACGTGGTTGAGAAAACTCGAACCTTTGCGAGTTTCTCTGGAACTGTTGAGGTTGCTGATAGTTACTCTGACCACCACGTGGCGGATACGCCTGTTGTAAAAGAACCTTCGTCTTTAATTCTTTAGTTTTCTTGTCTGCTCTATCCTTCTCATCTTTATCCCTATTTTCGTAGTACTGTGCAGTAGCCAATATTTGTGCTGAAGAGGTAACGGCCCAAGAACTCTCTGAATCCTTCAATTTCTTACACAGCTCGGCAAGCAAATTGTGCACAAACTTGTCGACGAACAACCGTTGACCACCTTCTGTACTCATATCTTGACCACTGTGGTCGATAAACGTTTCCTCAAACCTGGTGCAGAAATCAGACACTGTTTCATCTTTCTTCTGCTTACACGCAGACAATTTATCCCAATTCACACGCATCGCAGGCATTAAAGTCTTCATGTAAGTAATGATCCTAGCAGGCAGTTCTGCTACCAAAGGCTCAGGCTTGGCACCACCAACTTGTCTATCATTTGCAGCACTAATATTAGCCCATGAGTCACCTAACTCTTGCGCATGATCTGTATGGCGAATCAATACCCACAAAGGCTGTGGAACAACATTCCCAAATAACATGTCTATGTCGGCTAAATTCATAATGCATGAGTCTGCAGTCTGTGATAATTCCTTATAATACCCTGCAGGGTTTTTACGGGATCAGGCAAAGTCTGCTTAAGGGCTAAAACTTCAGCTCGCTTCCACGGAACATGTACCCAAACACGCTGAAAATGAGCTGGGACAGCATCAATTTGATTAGCAACATCAGCCGCAACGGCGTCCTTCCATACCGGAGGGACTTCTCTCATTGGGTACTGTCGCACCTTTTTTTTTAACAGAGGAGTCATGTTCGAACAATGACTGAGAAGGATCCTTATTCCTAAAGAACAACAACGTCGCAACTGCTTTCTCAACATCGGACCCCACAATCGTGCCCTTTTCAAACTCAAACCGTACACGGAACAAATCAGGCGGATTTGTTTCCAAATCATTATCCTCCAATTCCTCACAAAGGAAAGCACACATTTTCTCAAAAACGTATCTTTGTTTCGGTGCTTCCCTTTGACGGAAGACATCCATAACAGACTCTACATCGTATCTTAAAGGGTAAACAACCCATTTACGCACCATACGGTCAAACATTTCTCTCTCTCTCGAGAATTAGGCAGTTGACTACGCAACTGCTTATGCTCCGAATCTGGGGTCACACCAGACGACCCAAAGAGAGGAAATATAAGGCTGGCAACAGTATCTGTCATTCTCTGTCGGACAGAAGGAGAAGTTGATGAAAGAACAGGAGGAAAAACAGAGGGAGGCAAGGCAGACGCAGAGGCAGTATCAGGAAGAACACCAGAAGAGGCAGTCGATGTAGTACATAAAGTCGTAGGAGGTACAGATGGAGCAGGTAGCGAAGTCGGTGGCCCTTGAAGGGGCTGCGCCATAGTAGTAGGAGCCAACTGAAGAGGAGCTGGCGGCTGTGGAAGAACCTGCGGCACAATAACCGGAGGTTGCACAGCTAAAGGTTGCGGGGGTGCTGTAGCATTCTGCGCATAAGGGGGTGGCGAACTCAACAAGTGTGACATTAAAGGATCTTTCTCAAGTTCTTTTGCTGCATCTTGCTGAAGAAGCGGAAAAACTGGATAACATTTATCAGTCACCATTTTACGTTGCCTGTGCAACTGCTCATTCATCTGTTCTTCTTCATCATCTTTAAACTGCATGGCAGCTTGCATTATCGAGATACCCTCTTCCCTCTTATTTCTCTTTGCTAATTTAATTTCCTTCTGTTTGGCTTCCTTACCCCATAGGCGGAAAGAGTCAAACATCGCCGGCCGGGCTTTCTTCTTAAAAAGTTTAACCTCCAGATTATCCAGAATCTCTGTGTCAAAACTACCATATTGGGGCCATTTCAAAACACCATCTTTCCTGGTGTATCGGATCCATACTTCATTATATGTGAGGGGGCCTATGCCATGTTTCACATATAGTTCATAGGTTGGAGTTCCAGTCGGAGGAACCGGACACGAGTCCTCCAATCGGGAATCCCTATTATAACCAAGACAAAACAAATTTCCATGTCTGCTAAGACCAGGCATCTTCGCTCTCCAGTCTAGCGTCAAACTTCAAAGGATTATCGAATACGAAAGTCTCATGAATACACGAATCCCTCGGCTTTGGTACTTGCAAGTTCCAAATCAAAGATCCCAAGGGGATACCAAACTAAGAACCAAACTAAGGACTGGGAGACGCTCCACTTATACTTAACTGAGGTATCAATGACGTCACCAGAAGACTCGTTTATCGTTTCGCTCTACCAAATCATCAAGGGTCCAAAACAGGGCGATAGTCAGGGCAGCAGTCCTTCGTAGCCGTCGGGAAGCGGTGAACCTCGCAGCAAAGACTTTCGGACCACGTCGACATACAGGGGTCGATGAAGTGGCGGCCCCCCTCCAGAATTTTCACACGAAGCTCCTCACGAACCTCTGGCTTGGACCGGTACCGCTGAAAACGCCCCACGTTGGGCGCCAACTGAAGTACTGGGTTTTTCAGAACCCAGTGGTGCCAGGGAACACACCCTAAGACTTCGAGTCCTTCCTGTTTCAGACTACAGAAACACAGAGTCTTCTTGGTGAAGTCAAAGATCTTGTTTATTGGCTGCAGCCAGTAACAGGTATCCTAGAAGTACAACACGGTGTATATTCTCAGGAGACTGCTCTCCTTGCAAAGCTAACCTTCTCTTTTTATACAAAATATTATGCTTTAGGCAAACATCCCTTATTTTACAGTTGACCATTCACATATTTTCACTACAAAGAAATAGCAGGGTTATGATGACAAGCCCATATTTCAGTTTGTCCAGCCCTCAATCAATTACGCGGGAAGGCTCAGTACTTTCATCAGATATCGACGGACCCCCAATATAAACAGGCACCTCCTCCTTGTAAAGCAAGACATAAAGAAAGAAACAGGGACAGGTGCGTGTAAGATTAGGCATGGTTTGTGTGTGATGAAAGGTTTTATGATGTGTTGTGCCTTGATACTAATCTCATTCGGCCACTGGGAAAGGAACTGGCCGAACAGGTTTGGCTTCAGGCAGTGGAGTCAGCTTGCCCAGGTCACAGAGGAGTCAGCAAAGATGTACTTGTCCTTCAGACTCGTTTTCGGCATTAATCATTGGCCTATGTGATTGCAATCACAAAATGGCTTTCGTTTAAATGGAACCCGAGGGTTCAGGACGGAAACTCTGATATTCGGGTGATTTCGTCACCCGAATATGAATACAATGCTTGTGCATACTATTCTAATCATTCTCGGTCTGCTGATACCAAAATCGTTGTGATACGACGTAGTTTATAACACGGGTCCAGAATTTTCAGTACCACAGGAGCAGTGACAGAGAAAGTGTGGGATTTGACAGGAAAGGAAGTGTGGTTGATAAAAGGAGTGGAACCGGTTAAAGTACAAGTGAAGCCAAATGCAGTGTTCCCCCAGGTGCCACAATATCACATGGCACAAGATGTCCTTATTCAGGTGTCGCACATAATTGCAGATTTTGTAAAGCAAGGGGTTCTGAAAGAGGTGTTGGGCAGCCCATGTAATTCACCAATAATGGGTCTGAAAAAGCCTTGTGGGAAGGTTCGAATTGTGCAGGACTTGAGGAAAATAAATGAGATTGTGGTAAAATGTTGCCCCATAGTGCCAAATCCAGCAGTAATTATGTTCCAGGTTCCGTGTGATGCAGAATGGTTCACAGTTGTGGACTTGTCACAGGCATTCTTTTCGGTGCCTCTTCATGAGGACAGCCAATTTTTATTCAGTGTCAAATTCCTGGACAAGGTGTACAGTTGGTGCAGAATTCCTCAAGGGTTTTCTGAGTCACCGTCCATCTTCAATCAGATATTGAAAAAGGACTTAGAATCCTTAGTACTGCCTTTCAGTTTGACTCTAGTGCAGTACATTGACGACTTTCTGATTGCGTCCAGGACAAAAGATGACTGCAGGTATGACACAATTGCATTACTGAATCATTTGGGAAAGAACGGACATAAGGTGTCCCCAAAGAAGTTGCAGTACTGTCAAAAAGAGGTGAAGTATTTAGGACACTTGATTGAGAGAGGGTCCAGGAGAATATCGAAGGAAAGGGTGACAGCTATTTTGCAAATGAACTCCCCAACAACAAAGAGAGATGTCAGGATGTTTTGGGGAACGGTGGGCTACTGTCACGAGTGGATACCCAACTTTTCGATTATCTCTAAACCATTGATAAAGCTGACAGGCAAAGAGACTAACGACGAACCGTATACCATAACCTTATCCAAGGAAGAGCTTGAGTCATTCATGGAATTAAGAGAGTGCATGTGCAGGGCACCAGCTTTGAGTATGCCTGATTACACGAAGCTTTTCCTACTGTTTTGTCATGAACGTGATGCTTGTTCTTTGTCTGTCTTGATACAGGTCCATGGAGGTGCAAACCGTCCTGTAGCGTATTTTTCAGCTACCTTGGACCCCGTCGCAGCAGCCTTACCGGGTTGTTTGCGCGCAGTTGCAGCAGTTGGTCAAAGCCTCACGCAGTGTGAAGGCATAGTGATGGGACATCCCTTGACAGTAATGGCTCCACATTAAGTTGAAATTCTGTTGAATCAAACTAAAACCCAGCACATGACAAATGCCCGACTTACCCGATATGAGACAATCATTTTGGGGTTGCCTAATGTCTCATTGAAGCAATGTACTGTATTGAACCCGGCAACTCTACTTCCTGTTGAGAGTACCGAGATTAATAATGAAGAGGAAGTAGAGCACGATTGTCTTGAGGTAACAGAACTATGTACCAAGCCCCGACCTGAGATTCAAGATACACAGTTAAAGGAAAATGACTGCATTATGTTTGTTGACGGATCTTGTTTGAGAGACTCAGTCGGAATGCTAAGAGCTGGTTATGCTGTGTGTACCATAGCTGGTATCATCAAAGCTTCCTGGCTTGAGAGAGTGTATTCCGCACAAGTGGCAGAGCTAATTGCCCTTACTAAGGCATGGCACGCAGCTGAAAAACTGAAAGTTACTATCTATACAGACAGCAGATACGGATTCGGCATTGTACCTGATTTTGGCCAATTGTGGTCACAGAGAGGTTTCATGACCTCTTCTGGTTCACCAGTGAAAAATGGCGAACACATAAAGGACTTGCTACATGCGATTCAGTTACCTCTTGAAATTGTCGTGGTGAAATGCAATGCTCATGTTAAATCACAGGACTTTGTGTCAATGGGAAAAGGCTATGCAGATCAAGTCACAAGGTTTTGCACATTGAACTGTATATCGTTCAAGGATCAGTGGGAATTGTTACCGTAAACTGAAAATGAAACATGCTTGAACTTTGCATTAAGGGTGGTTGACACATTAGATGAGCTAAAAACACTACAGGGTCGTGCTAGCAGAGAGTGGAGAAACGCTCCTGGCAGAGAATGCAATGTGTACAGAGAGCTGATGATTTATGGGTCTCAAAGGAGGGGAAACTGGTTTTGCCCAACAGTCTTTTGTCACAATTTGCAAGGCTCTATCATAGACATGCACATCTTGGGAGAGATGCAATGATCAGGTCATTCAAGATTGACTGGTTTAACCAGAAATTCAGACAAGCCGCAGAGGTTACATGTCACAGGTGCATCATCTGACAACAGATGAATGCCGGAAAGGGGACTGTGGCAACCTTCAGCCACATAGGGAGAGCTGGTGGTCCGTTTAGCAAGATGCAAATGGATTTCATTGAGATGCCTGTTTGTGGAGGATTGAGGTACGTGTTGGTGATTGTGTGTGTTTTCAGCCATTGGATTGAAGCTTACCCCACACGTAGAAATGACAGTCTCACAGTTGCAAAACTGTTGCTAAGAGAACTAATACCCAGGTTCAGTTTTCCGGTCTCTTTAGAATCCGATAGGGGCAGACTCTTCGACAATGAGGTGATTAAGCTCTTGTGTGCCGCATTGGACATTGAACAAAAGCTGCATTGTAGTTACCGCCCTGAAGCCTCAGGACTAGTAGAACAAATGAATGGTACTTTGAAGTCGAGAATGGCAAAGTTGTGCGCAGCTACCAATATGAAATGGCCAGATGCATTTCCTTTAGTGCTGATGTCAATGAGAAACACACCTGATAAGAAGACAGGACTATCACCCCATGAGATTCTCATGGGCAGAGCTATGAGGCTGCCCGCAGTACCTGCAAATGCTCTTGTGAATATCACGGATGATATGGTGTTGGACTACTGCAAAGGTTTGGCTGATGTGGTTCGCTCTTTTTCTCACCAGGTGGAAGCCAACACATTGCCACCGATCAGTGATCCAGGTCACAACCTGCAAACCGGTGACTGGGTGGTTGTCAAGAAGCACGTCAGAAAGTAGTGTTTGGAACCGCGCTGGATGGGGCCATATCAAGTAATACTGACAACAACCACTGCTGTGAAATGTGCAGACGTTCCAAACTGGATACATGCCAGTCACACAAAGAAGGTAACGTGTCCGGCTGATGAGGAACTTGAAGTTTCTGACTCAGTAGTTCCAGAGAAGGAAGTCTCAGGGCCAGAAAGTAGCCAAGGGGGAACTGAGACTGCAGGGGAGCCCACTGAGAACAGCCTAGTCCCTCAAACAGTAAACGAGTTTGAGAGAGGTGACAGTGTGCCTATCTCAGTAGAGGCAGCAGGAGAACTAAATCAAGGAGAGGTTCGCCCAGAAGTAGACGGATCCGGGTTAGAGCTTGAACCTGTTACAGACCCAGAAGAAGAAGAAGGGGAAATAGTAGAGAGAGACCAAAGCACACTGGCATCCCCAGAGCCAGTTGCAGGTCCGTCAAAAGAAAATACCATAGCACAAGAGGAGGGTGCTGTTCAGCGTCCTGAAAGGCCAAGCAGGAAGAAGATGCACAAAGGTGATAACTGGCCAGAGAAGCAGGCTGCGAAAGAAAAGGTCGTACCAGGTGAAACAACAACAGAAGAAACTGATACATCTCGAGTAGAGGATCTAAGTGAAGGAGAATTGTAAAGCGAACGCAGTTTGAAAAGAAAGAGAACTGCAAATATAAGGTACCCAGGTCCTGAATGGGCAACAAGAGATTTTAGCATTCTGTTTTGATCGAGAAGTACCAGGCCAATACCACGGTACCTGAAATCAATCAGAGAAAGAGACTGTGTTAAAACTGAAATTGAAAAAGAAAGTTGAAAGCTGAGAAGCTGAGAAAAGAGACTTATAAATTACCGGATGTGACACTGATAACCTGAATTGACTTTGAAACCCGATTTTGACAAGCTGCTAAACTGATTTGACAAAAGGGTCCTGGAGTGAGTGAAATGCTGTAAATACACGCAGAGAGAGAGAAAGAAAGAGACTTTTCATCAAGAAGAAAAAAAAAAAAAAAGAGCTTTTTATATCGTCCTCAAGTTGATAGTTTGCTTTGAGTTATTTTGCTATCTGATTCTTTACAGACCATGGCTCATAATAGAGGTAGTAACAAAAAGGGCAAAGTGTGTGGTTGGTTAAGCCTTATACTAGGTGTCGTGTGTGCAATAATAATTGTAGGTGTGATTGTGGGAATGCCGTGGTTAGATAAGAAAGCGACTAACAATGCTTCAAAACCTGAGACTACAACACTGACACCGTGGGAAAAGTTTGAGCAAGATACAAAACACTTGCATGAGGGAACTAACTCAAAAGGGGAACTTTCCACTAATGTTTTCTATCGCTTGCTGAATGAGTATGTTGAGACCATGGATGCGAAAAACTGTTATGTGTGCACAAAGATTCCTTCATCAGTACAAGAAGGGGTCTTCCACTAACCTACGGGATAAGTTGTAGTTTGCTATTAACAAGATTCTATAATCAAGAGCATGTGCAATACTTTTATTCAAATCTGGATGTGGTGTTTTCTTTTGTGCCAGTGATTGAGTTTTTGAACAAATTAGCTAAGGAGCATAGTATAAAAATAGTTAGAGGTTTCTTTGAACCAACACTTACATTTGGGACAGCTTATGCACACCGCAACAATCTGACTTGCTTATTAACACTTGCAGAGAAAAGCTTCTTAGATCACACTGATGACAGATGCAAAGCATTAAAGAAAGATTAGAAAAGGGGCTAGAGAATCGCACATATGCAATTGATTATGCTTACACTGCAATAAAGACGCAAGGCGAATTAGCTAGAGATGCATTACATGTAGGAAGGCTTTGTATATATATATATAGGCCGAAATCTGAACATGACACTTTATTTGTGGGAACGAGTGAATTGAGGCATGTGTTTTTGTTTCAGAGTAAACGGACATTCATGTTAAATGGACAGGACCCAGCGATCCCTGGGATCTATTATATCTGTGAACTTAATGCTTATTACTGTCTCCCTAAGGGATGGTATGGGACATGTTATTTGGGGATAGTTTTCCCAAAGATTTACCAGATTGATGACTTAAAGCAAATACCTAAAACGTCTGAATTACAACATGCGTTACAAAAACGAGAGACATCGGCTGCTGTCGTTGGTGACATATTTGGAGCCATAATTCCTTCAGTAGGGGTTATTCTAAACTCCATAAAGATTCAAAAGTTGTCTACTATTGTGGAAAACATGCTGACAAATTTTACAGGGGCTATACTCCTGATGTATACTGAACTTGCTGCGGAAAAAGCTATGACTCTTCAAAATCGGCTTGCTTTAGACATTCTTTTAGCAAAAAGCAGCGGAGTCTGCAAGATGCTCAACGAGCGTCATTGTTGCTCATATATACCAGATAATAGTAAAAAGATTAGAGGTATGCTTACTAACCTAACCTAACTAGATATAGCGCAGATTTGAAAGATTTGAAGGAACCTGGAGTATGGGAGAAAGTGGGAAAAGGAATTGCCAGAGTAGGGAGCTGGTTTAGCAACATTTAGAATGGGGTTCTTGCAAAAATAGTAGGGGGTCTATTAATTGTTCTGGCCTGTTTATTAGGTTTATGGGGAACATGCAAAATTAATGACAAAATTAAAAGAAATTTGAAAAGAGAAATAAAAAGAATGAAGAAAGTGAAAGGGAGAAAATGTTTAATGAAATTTGGGAAAGTTCACACAAAGGACAGGATGTTGAAATGCGCATTATGCGCAAAGAGAAAAATTAAAAGTGAAAGGTTTAAAGGGAAAGGTTTGTGTGATGACGAACGTCATCAGAGGAGGGACTGAGAGAGCGTAGCTTATTGATCTATATTAACATGAAATGTTTATGAATTAATGTCTGATTATGCCGCATAGAAACAGATGTAGTGATTTTGCTTAAACGTGCACTTGAAATGTGACCACGGGGAGTGGCCGCCAATGTATACGTGGACTAATAATGATGACTAAAATGTTTATAAATGTTATACTGAATAAGTTTATACTAATTATTAATGATTACGCTATTGAATTTGTGATGAAATCCTTGTAGGCCTTAAGTTAGCATGAGCCGAAGCTTAGCTGTTTGGCTCTCATGTTAAATGTATTTTTCCTGTCTTGCAGTGTGCTGACCCGCAAAAGGACATGACCTCTTGTTTTTCTCAAACTAGAAGCCGAATGTAACCATGCTAGATCCGTTCCCATGAATTCTTCATTGCTTGTAGGGTGATACTAAACAAAATGCAACAGTGTAGATTAATGTAATGTACAGGGTCATTCAAACCGGTGAAGACAATGGAGCTACTGACCAAAAGATGTGCAAAGAATTACAGAAAGATGAAATCATACCGGACGTGCCACCTCTGAAGTCATCGAACAGGAGAACCAATGAGAGACTTGTAAAATAATATGGGGTGAAAGATAAATGACTTAGGTGGTCATTCCGACTCTGGCGGGAACCGCCATTTGGCCGCTACGCGGTCAGAAGACCGCTGCCGGCATTAACTATGTTAGCGCCCGCCGGCCCAGCGGGAAGGAGGGCTGCAACACAGAAGCCGGCTCCAAATGGAGCCAGCGGTGTTGCGGCCGTGCGACGGGTGCAGTTGCACCCGTCGCGCTTTTCACTGTCTGCTAGGCAGACAGTGAAAAGCCGGCCGGGGCCCTGTTAGGTGGCCCCTGCACTGCCCATGCCAGTGGCATGGGCAGTGCAGGGGCCCCCAGGGGCCCCAAGACACCCATTCCCGCCAGCCTCTTCCTGGCGGTGACAACCGCCAGAAACAGGCTGGCGGGAAGGGGGTCAGAATCCCCATGGCAGCGCTGCTTGCAGCGCTGCCATGGCGGATTAGCCCAGACGGGGCAAAATCGGCAGGAAACCGCTGGCCCCGGTTTTCTGACCGCGGCTTTACCGCCGCGGTCAGAATGGACTAGGAAGCACCGCCAGCCTGTTGGCGGTGCTTCCGTCATTCGTGGCCCTGGCGGTCTTAGACCGCCAGGGTCAGAATGACCCTCTTAATGTGTTTTCTGATAGGTTAAAGATAGTGGGGTATAATCAACGACCAATGACATTTTAGGGGAATGTACAACGAAAAAGGGATAAAAACCTATGACACGGTGAGCCATTTAGAATTAGGTAGGGAAGGCTATTGATTTTATCCAGAAACTTTGTCACTCTGTTTGGTGACTTATTGGTTTGCTTAAACCATCCTTGTCCTTAGATTTGTCCATTTTACACTTTACCTCCTTATGAGGGAAGTGCCTGTTTTGCCCCGGAGCTGAATTCTGACTGATGGCGATTTGACTGATGTCCTGAAGACGAAGACTGAACCTGTGCGCTGACCTAAACTTTGGAGGGTAACTATGACAATGCATTTGTGATTTGTTTGTTTGCTTTTCCTTTCTAGGTACCAACTGCTTATTTTTGACAGAGACCATAGTTAGATGTTTTCCAAATTGGTGTTCTAAATTGTTTTGCATGAAGCCCAACAAGCCAATTCTAATTAGTGGTTAGGACAGGTGTTCACTAAATTGACGCAAATAGACAAACTACCTAATCTATGCTTTGTTGAACTGACGCGTTATTGACACTCTGCTAATTGATCTATGTTTACGCCGTGTTATGTCTTAATGTTTGTGATTCTCGCCTTAATTAAATCTTATCAAAGTTGCCATATCGTGACTATGCTATTATGTTTCTTGGTTTTGAGATTAACGCATCTGCTTTTAGAATTGTAATCAATAGGGAATAAAACTTCATAAAATTCTACTAAACTGGTGTGGTTATTCATGACTGCAAGGTCATGGTAGTGTCTTGAATTGATTAATGACATTGACTTAAGTGAAATGTATTGTTGTGATAAATATTAATGACATTATAGATGTATTGATTGACATATTGATTGGCTATCTCGTCCTAAGGTGTCTCTCAACTCTGTCAAAAGATTCATTGGCCTAAAACGAGTGCTGATGTGTAATAAATTATCATAAAGGGACGCGTTAACACTACCATGAAGGTCTTCCATTCGACGGCTCCATCTTACCCTTGCTCCTCACCACATCTTCTTCAAAGGACTCCTACCTGTTAGACCTGACAGCCTTAGGGTGGTCACCCCTAACTTTTTGCCTGCCCCCCTCCACTTTTTGAGATACTGTTTTTGCTGGTTTTTAGACTCTGCACACTTTATCTCTGCTAACCAGTGCTAAAGTGCGTATACTCTCTCCCTTTAAACATGGTAACATTGGATCATACCCAAGTGGGCTATTTAATTTACTTATAAGTCCCTTGTGGAGTGCACTATATGTGCCCAGGGCCTGTAGATTAAATGCTACTAGTGGGCCTGCAGCATTGATTGTGCCACCCACTTCAGTAGCCCCTTAACCTTGTCTCAGGCCTGCCATTGCAAGGCCTGTGTGTGCAGTTTCACTGCCAATTCGACTTGGCATTTAAAAGTACTTGCCAAGCCTAAAACTCCCCTTTTTCTACATATAAGATACCCCTACGGTATGCCCTAGGTAACCCATAGGGCAGGGTGCTGTGTAGGCAAAAGGCAGGACATGTACCCATGTAGTTTACATGCCCTGGTAATGTAAAACTCCTAAATTCGTTTTTACACTGCTGTGAGGCCTTCTCCCTTCATAGGCTAACATTGGGGCTGCCCTCATACATTGTTTGAGTGGTAGCTGCTGATCTAGAAGGAGAAGGAAGGTCATATTTAGTATGGCCCGAATGGTGATATAAAATCCTGCTGACTGGTGAAGTTGGATTTAATATTACTATTTTAGAGATGCCACTTTTAGAAAGTTAATATTTCTCTGCACTTAAATCTTTCTGTGCCTTACAATCCATGTCTGGCTGGGTTTGGTTGACAGCTCCTCATGCATTCACTGAGACACACCCCCAAACACAGAATACTCAGCCTCACTTGCATACATCTGTATTTTGAATGAGTCTTCCTGGGCTGGGAGGGTCGAGGGCCTGCCCTCACACAAAGGACTGCCACACCCTGTACTGGGACTCTGGCAGACAGGATTGAACTGAAAGGGGACCTGGTGTACTTCTAAGCCACTCTTTGAAGCCTCCCCCACTTCAAAGGCACAATAGGTAAATAAACTGGGACTCTGCCCCTACCAACTCAGTCACTTCCTGGAGAAGATAACCTGAACCAGAACCTGCATCCTGCGAAGAAGACCTGCCTGGCTGCACAAAGGAATCACCTGTCTTCTTTCTGTGAAGGACTGCTGCCTTGCTGTTGCCCTGCTGCCTTGCTGCTCTCTGGCTGTGGTGAAGAAGTGCTCTCCAAGGGCTTGGATAGAGCTTGCCTTCTGTTTCATGAAGTCTCAGGACCAAAAAGACTTCATCTCTGCAAGAAGGACTCCTTGTGCGGCGAAAATTGACGCACAGCCTGCCAGAAACGACAAACAGCCAGCACCGCAGTGAAAATTTCACTGCACGCAGAACCGGCATGGCGCATCCCGACTTCGCAAAGAGAAGATCAACGCAGCACCAACGTAGCGACTGGAAATTTGACTCACGGCCTCACCGGATCGACGAACAGCTGAGTCGGAACGACGCAGCCCGGCTTCCAGAGAGGAATCAACACAGTGCCTGCCGTGTGGTAGGAAATTCTACGCAACGCCTACCGGATCGACGCAGCTCCTGTGACTTCGTCCTAGCAGTGCCAGAAATCCACACATTGTCCCAGGGTCGTCTGAAAACCCTGCAACCCAAAGAAGATCCACGACCGAGCACCGGAAATTGACTCATAGCTGCCCCTGCATGAAAACTAAACGACACATCGCCATGTGTGGCCAGAGAAATTTACGCACACCCCTTTGTTTCCACGCATCTCCTCCTCTGCGGTTCTTTGTGGAGATTTTTCACGTGAACCAGGTACTTTGTGCTTGAAAGAGACTTTGCTTTAAAAAGACTTAAGACACTTTATATCACTTTTCAGTGATATCTCAACATATACTTATTGCATTTTAACCATTTGACCTGCATTTATCCAGATAAATATTATATATTTTTCTAAACACTGTGTGGTGTATTTTTGTGGTGCTATATGGTGTTATTGTTTGATTTATTGCACAAATACTTTACACATTGCCTTCTAAGTTAAGCCTGACTGCTCAGTGCCAAGCTACCAGAGGGTGGGCACAGGATAAATTGGATTGTGTGTGGCTTACCCTGACTAAAGTGAGGGTCCTTGCTTGTACAGGGGGTAACCTGTCTGCCAACCAAAGACCCCCTTTCTAACACTACCCATCTGGGACACATTATCATCCATCCTCATGCCTCCACTGACTCAGCCACCTTCCTGGACACCTGGAAATATGCCACAGGCATGTCCCCGCTCAAGAAGCCAGTCTCTGAAACAGCCATGCTTTCCCAACTACAGACTCACTTCCCTCCTACCACACCCAGCAAAGGTCTTAAAGAAGCTAAGCAATCACTTACTTCTCAACACTACACTGTCCAAATTAAGGCCCAACCACAGTACAGCAACAGCACTTATTGCCGCCACAGGCAACATGCACATGATCCATGGCAGAGGAGACACAGCACCCCTCATTCTCCTGGACCTCTCTGCAGCATTTGAAATGGTCTCACACTCCGTCCTCATCAGCCAATTGCAAGAGATTGGCATTCAAGTACCCACTGTCCACTGGATCTGCTACTTCTTAACGGATAGACCACAAGCTGCCTGCCTGGCACCTTACTCCTCCAAAGCCTGCAAGATCATCTGTGGAGTGCTTGTAGGTTCATCACTCAGCCTCACCCTCTTCAATGCATACATGATCCCGCTGGCCAATGTTATCTGCTCACACAACATCAATATCCTCTCCAGCATCGATGACATGGAACTCATGCTCTCCCTCTTGAACAAGACCCCCAGGATCACCACCTGCATAAGTGAAGTCCCCCACTGGATTGAAGCCAGCTATCTCAAGCTCAACATAATAGTGATTTCTAGCAAGAACACCTCACCGTGGAACTCTTGTGGATGGCCAAACTAAGACCTACAACCACACCCAGAATCCATGGTATGAATGATTCTATGAATATTCACCAACAGTGAAATGGACATAACAGCACAAGTCAATGCCCACTGCACCCTGCTTCCATACCCTGATGAAGTTGAGAAAGATCTTCGATCATTCCCAAAAGACACTAGAAGAACTGTCACTCACACCCTAAAAACCAGCAAGTTGGACTACGGTAACACCCTCTACGCCATGATTTCCAAGTAACTCACAAGAAGACTACAAGCCATCTAAAACTCAGCTGCCAGACCAATTCTGAAACTCTCACACAGAACTCATATCCCAGGGACCTCCACTAGCTCCCAATGCACAAACATGCTCATTTCAAACTCCTCACACACACATTCAAGGCACTACACAACTTAGATCCCATGTACACAAACAATCACATCTCCTTCCACCAAGCACCCAGAAACCTCCTGTTAGAAATGGGGTTTTTGGTTGGCAGTCAGGTTACCCCCTGTCCAAGCAAAAGCCCTCACTCTAGTCAGGGTAAGTCACACACAATCCAAGATTATCCTGTGCCCACCCTCTGGTAGCTTGGCACGAGCAGTCAGGCTTAACTTAGAAGGCAATGTGTAAAGTATTTGTGCAATAAACCATACAATACCACCATATAGCACCACAAAAATACACCACACAGTGTTTAGAAAAATATATAATATTTATCAGGATAATTGTAGGTCAAAAAGAATAACGTTGCAATGGAAAATTGTAGAAATATCACAGGGAAGTGATATAAAGTGTCTTAAGTCTTTAGAATATAAACAAAGTCTCTTTTAAGCACAAAGTACCTGGTTTCTGGTGGAAAATCTCCTCAGAGGGCCACAAAAGAAGAGGTGCGTGGAAAACGGGTGTGTGCGTCGATTTCTCCCCAGCACACACGGACTTGCGCCGTTATTTTCCACGCGGGGAAGTTGGGCGTCGTTTTCCGGTGCGCGGACAGTCTCTTTCTGTGGATTGCGGGGATTACCAGATGTCCCGGGTCTGTGCGTGGATTTTCCTGCTTGTTCTCCGGCTGCGCGTCGGTCTGCGGGGCTGCGCGTCGAAATTACGATCTCACGGCAGGCGTTGCGTCGATTTCTCCTCTAGACTTCGATCTGCGGGGCTGCGCGTTGAAATTACGATCTCACGGCAGGCGTCGCGTCGATTTCTCCTCTAGAGGTCGGGCGGCGTTGTCCTTGCGAGGCCGTGCGTCGGATCTTCGATCGTCCCAAGAGCGTCGCGTCGATCAGCGTCGGAGTGCGGCGTTTTTCTCGCCGCGAAACAAGCTGTGCGTCGAAATTTTCGACGCACGGAGCGTCCAAGTAAAAGAGAGAAGTCTTTTTGTCCTGAGACTTCAGGGAACAGGAGGCAAGCTCTATCCAAGCCCTTGGAGAGCACTTTCACAGCCAGACAAGAGTTCAGCAAGGCAGGAGGGCAACAGCAAGGCAGCAGTCCTTTGTAGAAAGCAGACAGGTGAGTCCTTTGAGCAGCCAGGCAGTTCTTCTTGGCAGGATGTAGTTTCTGGTTCAGGTTTCTTCTCCAGCAAGTGTCTGATGAGGTAGGGCAGAGGCCCTGTTTTATACCCAAATGTGCCTTTGAAGTGGGGGAGACTTCAAAGAGTGGCTAAGAAGTGCACCAGGTCCCCTTTCAGTTCAATCCTGTCTGCCAGGGTCCCAGTAGGGGGTGTGGCAGTCCTTTGTGTGAGAGCAGGCCCTCCACCCTCCCAGCCCAGGAAGACCCATTCAAAATGCAGATGTATGCAAGTGAGGCTGAGTACCCTGTGTTTGGGGTGTGTCTGAGTGAATGCACAAGGAGCTGTCAACCAAGCCCAGCCAGACGTGGATTGTAAGGCACAGAAGGATTTAAGTGCAAAGAAATGCTCACTTTCTAAAAGTGGCATTTCTAGAATAGTAATATTAAATCCGACTTCACCAGTCAGCAGGACTTTGTATTACCATTCTGGCCATACTAAATATGACACTCCTGCTCCTTTCAAATCAGCAGCTGCCACTTCAACAGTGTATGAGGGCAGCCCCAATGTTAGCCTATGAAGGGAGCAGGCCTCACAGTAGTGTAAAAACGAATTTAGGAGTTTTACACTACCAGGACATATAACTACACAGGTACATGTCCTGCCTTTTACCCACACAGCACCCTGCTCTAGGGGTTACCTAGGGCACACATTAAGGGTGACTTATATGTAGAAAAAGGGGAGTTCTAGGCTTGGCAAGTAGCTTTAAATGCCAAGTCGAGGTGGCAGTGAAACTGCACACACAGGCCTTGCAATGGCAGGCCTGAGACAAGGAAAAAGGGGCTACTTAAGTGGGTGGCACAACCAGTGCTGCAGGCCCACTAGTAGCATTTAACTTACCAGCCCTATGCACATGAAGTGCACTTTACTAGGGACTTATAAGTAAATTAATAGTCTAATCAGGTATGATTCAAGGTTACCATGTTTTAAGGGAGAGAGCATATGCACTTTAGCACTGGTTAGCAGTGGTAAAGTGCGCAGAGTCTAAAAACCAGCAAAAACAGTGTCCAAAAAGTGGAGGGAGGCAGGCAAAAAGTTAGGGGTGACTACCCTAAGGCTGTCAGGTCTAACACCTCCACACCACAGGACTCTGACTAACAAACACATCCACATATACACAGAGCCAGATCAATAGGATGGGCATACTGTTACATTGCTCCTAAGGCATGAAACAGCTTCCCACTTCACAGCAGGGCCTCCTCCTCTCTTCTTGATTTCTGTAAGAAGCTGAAAACGTGGCTTTTCATTTAAGTGACTTACCATAGGCAGGACTAGGCACACACACCTGCTCAACACCAGGATACCCTCGCGGGTCATAGTGCACTTTACATATACACATAAGATAACCTAACATAACATGGTTCATTGTGCCATTTTCTCTGCTTCTTTAGAGCACCACCTTGGCACAATATGTGTTCTCTAAAACAGAATTAAAAACTAAACGAAATGGATTCAGGATTTACTTGAAACACCTTTCTAATACAAGAGATATGTTCTTGTTTAAATCTTTTGAAGAGAAGTGAATCTGAAAGTGGAATTAATGAACCTTTACCACTGTTTGTGTTCCATTCCACTTGTCGAGCAAGGAATGCTGTTTTCCTGCTTGGTCATTTGATAACTCAATTCGTGTGCTTTTAGAGTCCATCCCTGCGGGATTTATCCCTCTTTAAAGCTAATGCTACAGGCAAGGAACACGCCTAATTTTGTCTGGCTGATGGTGTAGCATGCAATTGCAGAATTTTGGATTTATATAAGAAGGGACATTAAACTCTTGATGTGGTTTGTACAAATGTATATTGAATGTGCGTGGAGAATTGAGCTTAAGTGGAAAGGTTTGCACCATCTGTGTATTCAATTTGTGCATCTGCTACGGCTCCACTGCAGGGTAGGTAGACACGAGAAGGTGGCGGGCAGAGAATAAAGAGACGCACAACAATAGGAGAACTGTAAATTGGAAGAGACAGAAAGCAGAACGGCGCTGACATGAGTTACTGCCCGTGTTATTGCAGTGACAGGCTCTGCCGTGCACACTCTGAAGGAGAGTGGCCGTGGTCACGCACTGTTCATCTAGACTCGGCCGACAAATGTTCCGATGCACAGTTCTGACCAAATTAAATACTTCATGGTTGTCTGCAGAGCAAGATCAAAAACACAGGCCGGCCGTGCTCATTTCATCAGTGGCAGAACCTAACTATATATGTGCGTCATAGTTACCATATGATTAAAGGACCCTGGCTTATTCCTTGTTTTTTTTTTTCAAATCGATGTTTTCGTTGTCTTAATTAGGTTATTTTTTGATGATTATGATTTTTTTTTCATGATACAAACACATGCATTCCATACAGACAACATTTTAAAGTACTAAAGCACAATGCTGTAAATAATAAGACATTGTCGGGAAAAAGATATTGTCAGATCATCAAATCGTGAAAGATTGGAGGGTAACAAAGTTCTCATCCATTTTTTAATTGGTTACTACATTTATTTTAGTTGTCCTCAGATTATTATCGTATAATAGGGATGTCTATTTCACATATATCTGGGGTGCAATGAGAAGCTTTGAATAGTGCGTAGGAGGCGAGTCAGACGTGTTTAATGGCTCCGTCCTGTATAGCTCCTGCCACAGTAAAATTACCCCTGGGCCAGAATTTTAATATCGTTTGTCACTGCATTAACATCTGCCATCCTGATCAGCGTAAATTTGGTGAGAGAGCCTCACACAAAAATGTTTTGAGCAAAGGTAGTCGACAAAACAAGATTGGGAGATGTTCAGTATTTGCATTAGACGACCTGATTATGACATAATGGAAGGAAAATGTTGGAACTCTACCCTCAGGCTAACCTAATTATCAGTAATTAAAGTAACAAGATTAGCACGGCATGACATTCCAAGGCAATTCTTCTGGAGTCGCAATGAAGTTTCATTTTAAACTCAGAAGATTGATAAATTGCTGCTCAATTGTCACTTGTAATTATTGGTTGGCGATATAAAGCGGTGTGGTATTCACAGAGCTAAACGGTGTAATAGGTTTTGTCCTTTGTTTTGTAGATCTGGGTTTGTGAACCAGGTTGTTTGTTCAGAGTGCATATAAAACAAGCATTTGCAATGCAATGGGTCTCACGTTTGCTCGAGTTAGAGCTATTACATCGTACACCGACTATGGACCGTCCGTATATGTCAATGCATTCGTCTTCCGTTCACAGGCGAAAGCAAATGGCTGGCTATCGCGGAGCCCCGAATTATAGCAGTTCGCCTAATGTCAACGTTTCTGTGCACATCACTTTATTGCTATGTTTAATAGTTTTGAAATCTGCCAATACTTTGCAGATCCATAAACAAGTTGATTCAAAGCGCCACCACCTCCATGAGCATGAGCGCAAGAGTTATGGCTCCCTGCTGAATGTCTAGAAAAGATCTAGCTGGGATGAAAGGCAAACCAAAACCAGAGGATGGGCCATCACACGCTGTAACAGGAGGAAGCATGACGTAGTGTGATGGCCAACAGAAATGTTCACTTAGTTAAAATGCCTGGGGAGGAAACTCAGCACACAAAGGAGGGACATTTCACAAAATGCACCAATAAAAAAGAAGCATTTCAGATAAGCACAACAAAGAATGAATTGCAAGAGTGGGCGTGGGTAAAAGCCCCCAGAGAGAGTACAACAGGCTAGAGCGCTTGCGCGCTGGACCCTAAAAAGGCAAAGACTGTATCTGCTGAGCATGATGTAAGGTAAAATGACTAGAGAAAAAAAGTTATATTGCAATAATGCAAGGAAAATATAGTAATGGAGTTGAACTGCACTTCCCCACAGATTATTCACTTCCAGAATATTATATTGCTATGTTATTACTTTTCAGGATTTGCAAATTGTGTGTATTGGATAAGTATGTTTTTCGTCAAAACTGTTTGATGTTAGCATACAGGGGAAATGTTAATTATTTCATACAACACAGCAAAGAAACCAAAGCTCCTGCCTAGCTTTGAATAGAAGGGGGAAAGTAAAACAGCACTATACCAAAATAGGTGTCCACTGCTGGTCTCTTCCCAGTTAGGCTAACATGCAACTGGCCTTCCTAGCACCACAAACGTGCTGTTACAGTGCATGAATCAAGCATAAGGTTTGAGCTGGAAGGACAACCTTCCAGTAAAAAACACAATGCTTGGACTAACTTTAAAACTTTTGAAACTTTCTCTGTTTGCTGTACAGTACTTTGCCCCTACCTCAAGGAGAAATAATATTTGGGTATGAAGCCCAGTCAGCAAATATGAATAGATGGGCATTGCATCAAAAACCATGGGTGATAGCATGGAAATGTCATAGTTTTGACTCTTGCTCTGGGCAAGACTGCTGATTTAGGAGGACAGTACTTATGTTTGTAGGAGACTATGCCATTCCAACAACAAAACGCAACTGTCATCCCAACCCTTCCGGCTTACAAGCAGTACCTCACCTAAACCCCAAACGGGTAGAGGTGATTTGTGGCAGTCTTTCCGCACAGACTCAAAAGTGTGGCATCTCAGGGGATATTGTGTTTAAACGGAGAGTACCCCTTTCTCACATCAACAACAAGTCTCAAACATACACAGGTAAAGAAGAAGATGCAGTAAAAGTTTCAATAATATTTATTTCATCAGAACTATAATCTACGATAAGTTGCATGGGCTGCAATGATTAGGATAATGAACAGTGCAAAAAACAGAATGGAAAAGACGAGAGTCATTAGTACAAAGACCCTCACCATCTCGCAATATCACTTGATCTTGTGAAGTGTCCTAATAGCACAGGATATAGGCCTAACCTTTAACCCAGAAGAGAGCTAGGTGTGTTAAACCTCAACCTGCCAATGCCATGTCCATGAGGAGCGCCCCTAACTCTTGTTACCTTGGAATGAGGTCTTGTGCTCAGACTCCACAGGAACACGAAGACTGGGTCAGTGTCAAGGCGATGGGCCACAGCGATAGCAGCGATGGCCTCTGGTCGTAATCCCTCTATCTATCTGATAAAGTGAGGAGTATATATCCAAATCTGCCTAGACCCCTGACGTCGGTTAATTAAAAAACAATAGATAACAAGGTGTGCTTTGTCCTTGGGTAATTAGTATAAACAATTCTCTCGAAAGCATGAAGAGGGAAAGTCCCTAACGCGGACACCTTTAGTTTGTTTGTATTTGTCGTCCCGGTCTTGACGCCTTAGAGCGGTGTCACTGATAAGGGAAATCAAAACATGGGCCTAAGTCACAACAAGGCAGACATTTTAAAATAATTAATTTAATAAATGTGCTAAAACAGAGCAGGCTAAGTAGGCTAAAAGTCACTAGGTGACGGGGGCATGAGTTCTGCAAGCCAACAGCTAAGCTAACTCTTGTATCCCATTAAAACAAACTAAGATTCACTACAGAAATACCATGTACCACCAATGAGATGCCCCCTTGACTTAAAGTAACACAAAGCAGAACAAAGCACTACTTAGAATTATTTTTAGGCAACTCAGCAGGGGCGGCTCCTTCGCTATGGCGAAGGAGCGTCGCCCCCCTGGCTGAGCCAGCAGCAGAAAAATAAAAACATAGTTGTTTTATTGTTCTTCTACTGGCTCTACCAGCTGTGCAGGGTGGAGTGGGGCTGGGCCACAGGCAGTGAGAGTGTGGATAAGGAGAGAGTGCACCTAAGTGCGCATGTGTGTTCGGCCAGCCTTCTCAGGCCAGCCAAACACACATGCACACTGAAGTTTATCCAGCCTGGCTGTGTTTAATACACAGCCAGGCTGGAGAAACCTTAATGGTATATAAACATTTCTTAAAATGACTCGAAAAAATAGAAACCTTAATGGTATAAAAACATTTCTTGCCCCAAGTAGTAAACAAATATCTTGCACACACATTTTTTGGCTTTTGGAGCCTAAACCCAATTAACTGTTTAATCTGTACAATATATGTTGAAGTGTGACTACTTTTTCAATTGCTTTGCAAATCCTAACTTTGGCACGAAAAACAACTTATAAGAGTTTGATGCAGACAAAAAGCTGGGGCAGGCAAACATTGTGCACTGTGGGAAAAACCAAACTGTGCATCAATTATAAGAGAAACCAGAATGACACAGACAATACTTTAATGTACTGGAAAAAGACACACACTTACACACAATAGTCATGATAGCTTAAAAAGGTAGAAATCCAAGAAGAAAACAATGATTATTTAAAAAGGATCTGTGCATGAGCCTAAGGAAGACATGGAAGATGGAAAGAGGTTGAAAGTGAAGAGTAAGGAAGGTGAGAAGAGAGGGAAGACCCCACCAGATGGTAAAGCTGACCAGATTTGTGTACAGAAAATATGAACGAATCCCACAAATGTAAACTTGGAGTCAGGTAGAGAGCTGCGTGCAACTGTTTGAGTGTAGCGGTATTATGACAGTACTTCATTTTAGTCACTATGAATGACTATTATTATAGCAATTGAAGATGTGCTTACACAAAAAACAAAGTCCAAACCGGTTTCATAATAGGATTCAACCCGTATTTTTCTTTGATTAGCATGGCATTGGATGCAGTGCCAATAAACCAACCAGTCCTTATGACTCTTAGCCCTGTCTGCCAGTTCAAATTCGAGCCCTTTGGACATGTTTTTATGCATTATCATCAGTCATCTTTTTGATATTTTTAATCTCAAGATTGATTGAACTTCCGTTGGTCTTATTTAAGATTAGTAAACATGGCCATACATTTTAGAGACAGAAAATGTGTGCTCTGTGAGTCACCATGATGTAAATTAAGGCTATAGGCCTGATTTAGAAATTGGTGGACCAGTTGCGTCTGCTAAAGTCTAAATCCCATGGGACATCCATCACCGTTGTGACAAAGTAACTCGTCTGCCAATATCTAAATCGGGCCCTAAGTTCTTCTTTGACTCATCCCCCCCGTTCCTGCCACACATGTAGGACTCTGCAGGTTAGCCAATGAGGTGGCAATACACAAGTGCGTTCATCTCCAGGTATGCTGCTACATTCATACAGTGGCATTAGATTCTGCTCGAGCTCTTATCGGATTGATAATATTTCAAAGGATGCACTGAGCTGCCTGACTGTGGTCAGAAAAATATCATATTCAATGTCCTTGGAATGAGTGAATCACTCAGCTTTACAGCATTGCTCATGAATATGCATGCACAGGGGAGCCTGTTACTGGCATAATGAACCGGTGCTGAGCCATCCATCAATCAGGTATCCTGTGCAACTGGAGCAGGGAAACTTAAAAGTATGCGCAAGGGTAACCCATGCGTAAATCCCTGACACGCAATTAATCAAACCAGAATATACTCCCCTTAATGCTGTAATTTAACCTCGAATGCTAGTCAGTAACAAAACTGGCTCCATCAAAGTTAGAAGTTACTGGATTTTATTTTCCAGTGTAAAATGCTGAGTCTACCTTCATTAATCATATTCACTGTGTAAGAGAAATACTGCTGATGAAGATAAGAATTATGTTTAGCCAAATAAAATATAATGTATTTGTTTTTACATTCGTGGTTAATGTTCCTCTTTTGGGTCATAAGGTGTGCGTGCTAGAAACTCTACTGGAGCCAGAGAGATGTGCATGCATGGACAAACAAATTAAAGTGTGTGTGTGCTGCTATTTCTAAACCTCCAACTTAACTGGGGCGCAAAGGTAGTTTGTACAAATGAGGTGCTGGAACATACGTTAGCACTGGGAGTAAGTGGTGTGGCAAAGGCAGCCTCATACTCATTGATGGGAGGGAATTTACTGCATTTAAAAATGTGTGCATATAACTTGACGCATGATCAATACATTTAAAAAATTCAAAATAAAATAGAATGCGAAATAATAGAGGAGAAGTTTCATTAATAACAAATATGTTATTAAACACTAAACATTAATCAGGTAAAAATTGTGCCAGCATTTAGCTACAACTTGGCAACTATAGCAAGAAGCTCCATAAAAACCTGGGCAGATCTTGTTAGTTTTTACTGACACTCACCTGAGTGGTACATTGGACAGCCCAGCCAGTAGTAAATTCCGAAACTGTAAATGGTCCACCAATAGTGTGCCTGTTTTTGTTGTTGTCACTTATCTATAAATGTTGTTTGTGTTATGCCATACACAAACAAGCGTTTGCAATACAATGGGTCTTGTGTTTGCTCGAGTTAGAGTTATTTGCGCTGAAAATTACTAACTGGACTTTTCTTGCCACACAAACTGAAAATAAAAAGCAATACAGTTGACATAAGCAAGCCAATTCAAAACACTGCCATGAGCGTGAAGGAGACAGACAATAGGAAAAATAAGTTAGCTCGCAGTCAAAGTTATCGCCAAAAGTGCGGACAAACGTAAAGCAGTTATCAATGAAAAGAAAGGATTTTTGAAGGGCAAGCCCATGGACGAGTGATGGGCGTGCGGTGGGTGTGGTTAAAAGCCCAGATACATACCAACACATCAGAAAAATCAACCTAAAAAGGGAGAGAGGTAATTAAAGCCAAAACCCATGACCTTCCAATTTCTGTTTTATAACACAGAAGAAAGGGTTTTCAGTTATTGATAATCCCTGCGGAGGAGTTCCTCTGGGAAAAGGCCCTCACCCACATCGAGATGTGGCATTTTTCATCATCGGGCTTTCCTCACCTTGAACTCAAATTACTCTAAAGTGGGCTAGTAGCACGCAAAGGCCCATATTTATACTTTTCTAGCACCGCATTTGCGTAATGTTTTGACCCAAAAGCGGCGCAAACTTACAAAATACAATTGTATTTTGTGAGTTTGCGCTGCTTTTGCATAAAAAAGTGGCGCAAATGCGGCTCTAAAGAAGTATAAATATGGGCCAAAGTGTGGGGGCAAGCTTTTTTTTTTATATTAAGCTGATACTGAACGAAAAGTACGCCACCTCTATCAGAGATCCAAAAAGAAAGATTAAAACTACCTAAGGGTATCCAAACGTATTCATTTATTTAGGGATATCCTGATAGGATTAAGAGGAACAAGGGGATGAATAACTAGGAAGTAATGACCCTATCATCCTGAACCAGTCAACAGGTTTCAGCTGTACTAACTTGCCCTGTGGGGTCAGCGGCCTTCTTCAGGATCTGTAGTCTTTGACCTATCTTAGAGACCAGATAACAATTAAGTGGTATTGTCCCATTACCCTCTTATAGTCCACTGTCTAGTGCATTGGTATTGTCTTAGTACCCAATATCAAAGACAATTGAGGGGAAAAAAACTAAAATTGTCAAATGAATACTTCTATATAAATACTTTGGCAATCAATCCTCTGAAAAACACAAAGATAAGAAAAAACAAAAAACATAGCTAGATGTAATAAAAGAGTGTACCTTTGGCAAAGAGATTGATATATAGTACAATGGCACAATGTATTGCACATGCATGTCACTGCCCTTGAGTGGTACTAATGGGGTACTTGTCCATCACCCTGAGAGGCCTTTAGTTTACATGCTGGCCATTGTTAGTGACAACATCAAAGGCACTAATAACACAGGCAGTAGCCCAGTGAGCACAACCAACTCATGCAATGTGATATTCTAAACACACATGTAAGGTGCTCTACACACTGATACCTTCACACACTATTGCAAAGCATTCTAAAGATGCAATATATATAACACATGTCAGGGTTTGTTTTACTCATTGCAGGTTGGCTTGGATGGTATTTGACCAGTCCAACGCTGTAATACTGTGCCTGGAGTGGTAAATGGCTTTTGTCATTTTACAGCTCAGCAATATTGACACTGTGTTAATCCTATGCTTAATGATTTTGCTTTACAAATGGCAAAAGACTTTGGCCCATATTTATACTTTTTGACGCTAAACTGCGCTAACGCAGTTTAGCGTAAAAAAATTTAGCGCCGTCTAACGCCATTCTGAAGCGCCATGCGGGCGCCGTATTTATGGAATGGCGTTAGCCGGCGCTAGCAGACCGGCGCTGCCTGGTGTGCGTGGAAAAAAACCACGTAGACCAGGCAGCGCCGGCGTAGGGGGAAAATGGCGTTAGGGCGTCTTAAAATGGGGCAAGTCAGGTTGAGGCAAAAAAATCGCCTCAACCCGATTTGCGCCATTTTTTTCGACGCCCAGACGCCATTTAAATGACTCCTGTCTTAGTAAAGACAGGAGTCATGCCCCCTTGCCCAATGGCCATGCCCAGGGGACTTATGTCCCCTGGGCATGGTCATTGGGCATAGTGGCATGTAGGGGGGCACAAATAAGGCCCCCCTATGCCACCAAAAAAATAAAAAAAAATAAAAAATTATACTTACCTGAACTTACCTGAATGTCCCTGGGATGGGTCCCTCCATCCTTGGGTGTCCTCCTGGGGTGGGCAAGGGTGGCAGGGGGGGTCCCTGGGGGCATGGGAGGGCACCTGTGGGCTCATTTTGAGCCAACAGGTCCCTTAATGCCTACCCTGACCCAGGCATTAAAAAGTGGCGCAAATGCAGGGTTTTTTGACCCGACCCCTCCCGGGCGTTATTTATGCCCGGGAGTATAAATACGACGCATTTGCGTCGCCGTCATTTTTTTAGACGGGAACGCCTTCCTTGCATCTCATTAACGCAAGGAAGGCGTTCACGCAAAAAAATGACGCTATTTGCCCATACTTTGGCGCTAGACGCGTCTAACGCCAAAGTATAAATATGGCGTTAGTTTTGCGCCGAATTTGCGTCGAAAAAAACGACGCTAATTCGGCGCAAACGGAGTATAAATACGGGCCTTTGTCCCTATCAAGCATGGCGTGGATAATACTGTGCTGATCCTATGCTTAAAAACTTTGCTAGATAAACAGACATTTTAGGTGGGGAAATCTAGAGTGTCGCTGGTGTTGTAGAGTGCTCCTTACTGGAGCTGGCTCTCCACCTAAATTTGGGAACTACCTACCCAGAGTTCTCTCTTGTGTTTTGCATTATTTATATATATATATATATATATATATATATATATATCCCCTTCTGTGCCCAGGACGTAATGGTTACGTCCTGAAGCACAGTGCTCGTGTGCCCAGGACATAACCAATACGTCCTGGACACAGAGCCCAGAGCGAGCGCTAGCGCTCCTTCTGTGGGGTTCCCCCCCACCCCCCCAAGGCAGGGATGGAAGGGGAAGAACTTCCCCTTCCACTCCCGGCCCCCCCACCCCCGTGACGTCAGCGCAAGATCATGCGCTGATTGTCACAGAAGGCCTCCTCCATCGTGCTGGAAGCTCAGCTTCCAGCGCGATCTGATCACGTAGAGGAGGCCCGGAGAGGCTTCAAAGGGAAGGAAATGTACTTCCTTCCCTTTGAAATGCCCACTAGACACCAGGGATGTTTTTTTACAAAAGGAAATTGGCATAATGGAGCAACCCGTTAGGCAAGGGTCGCTCCCAGGGGGGGCATTTTTTTTAAAGGCCGTTTCTGCCCCCCCTGGGGCAGATCGGCCTATTGTTATTAGGCTGATCTGCCCCCGGGGGGGGGGGAGAAACCTCTAGGCGCCAGGGCAAATTTTTTTGTGTGTTTTTTCTTTTTGTTTGTTTGTTTTTTTAGAGATGGGGAGCAACCCGTTAGGCAAGAGTCGCTCCCCTGGGGGGCACATTGTATTTATAACATGTCTGCCCCCCTTGGGGGCATATCAGCAGATTTCTGGTCAATCTGCCCCCAAGGGGGCCAGAAACAACTAGGCACCGGGGATCTTTGTTTTTGCACAAATGTCACGCAGGGGGAGCGACCCTGTAGGCAAGGGTCGCTCCCGGGGGGGTTGGTGGGGCAAATTTATTTTAGGCCTTTTCTGCCCCCCCTGGGCCGGCTGAGCTAGAGGCCAAAATCCACAGGCAGGCACTTTGCAAAAAACACCTCTGTTTTCTGTGAAAAAATGTGATGTGTCCACGTTGTGTTTTGGGCCATTTCCTTTCGTGGGCACAAGGCCTACCCACACAAGTGAGGTACCATTTTTATCGGGAGACTTGGGGGAACGCTGGGTGGAAGGAAATTTGTGTCTCCTCTCAGATTCCAGAACTTTCTGTCACCGAAATGAGAGGAAAAAGTATTTTTTGGGCCAGATTTTGAGGTTTGCAAGGGATTCTGGATAACAGAACCTGGTCAGAGCCCCACAAGTCACCCCATCATGGATTCCCCTAGGTTTCTAGTTTTAAAAAATGCACTGGTTTGCTAGGTTTCCCCAGGTGCCGGTTGAGCTAAAAGCCAAAATCCACAGGTAGGCACTGTTTTCTGTGAAAAAATGTGATGTGTCCACGTTGTGTTTTGTGCCATTTCCTTTCGTGTGCGCTAGTCCTACCCACACAAGTGAGGTACCATTTTTATCGGGAGACGTGGGGGAACGCTGGGTGGAAGGAAATTTGTGGCTCCTCTCAGATTCCAGAACTTTCTGTCACCGAAATGAGAGGAAAAAGTGTTTTTTTGGTCAAATTTTGTGGTTTACAAACGATCCTGGGTAACAGAACCTGGTCAGATCTCCACAAGTCCCCCCACCATGGATTTCCCTAGGTGTCAAGATTTCAAAAATGCCCTGGTTTGCTAGGTTTCCCCAGGTGCCGGCTGAGCTAGAGGCCAAAATCCACAGGTAGGCACTTTGTAAAAAACACCTCTGTTTTCTGTGAAAAAATGTGATGTGTCCACGTTGTGTTTTGTGCCATTTCCTTTTGTGGGCGCTAGGCCAACCCACACAAGTTAGGTACCATTTTTATCGGGAGACTTGGGGGAACGCTGGGAGGAAGGAAATTTGTGTCTCCTCTCAGATTCCAGAACTTTCTGCCACCGAAATGAGAGGAAAAAGTGTTTTTTGGGTCACATTTTGAGGTTTGCAAAGGATTTTGGGTAACAGAACCTGGTCAGATCCCCACAAGTCACCCCATCTTGGATTCCCCTAGGTGTGTAGTTATCAAAAATTTGCTGTTTTGCTAGGTTTCCCCAGGTGCCGACTGAGCTAGAGGCCAAAATCCACAGGTAGGCACTTTGGAAAAAACACCTCTTTTTTTCTGTGAAAAAATTTGATGTGTCCACGTTGTGTTTTGAGCCATTTCCTTTCGTGAGCGCTAGGTCTACCCACACAAGTGAGGTACCATTTTTATCGGGAGACTTGGGGGAACACAGAATAGCAAAACAAATGTTATTGCCCCTTGTCTTTCTCTATATTTTTTCCTTGCAAATGTAAGGCAGTGTGTAAAAAATAAGTCTATTTGAGTAATGCCCTGTAATTCACATGCTTTTATGGGGACCCCGGAATTCAGAGATGTGCAAATAACCACTGCTTCTCAACACCTTATCTTGTTGCCATTTTGGAAATACAAAGGTTTTCTTGATACCTATTTTTCACTTTTTATATTTCAGCAAATGAATTGCTGAATACCCGGAATAGAATAAAAACCCACTGCAAGGTGCAGCTGATTTATTGGCTCTGGGTACCTAGAGTTCTTGATAAACCTACAAGCCCTATATATCCCCGTAACCAGAACCGTCCAGCTGACGTAACGGTATATTGCTTAAAGAAATCTGACATCGCAGGAAAAAGTTACAGAGTAAAACGTGGAGAAAAATGGCTGTTTTTTTCACCTCAATTTCAATATTTTTTTATTTCAGCTGTTATTTTCTGTAGGAAACACTTGTAGGATCTACACAAATGACCCCTTCCTAAATTCAGAATTTTGTCTACTTTACAGAAATGTTTAGCTGTCTGGGATCCAGCATTGGTTTCTCACCCATTTTTGTCACCAACTGGAAGGAGGCTGAAAGCACAAAAAATTGTAAAAATGGGGTATGTCCCAGTAAAAAGTTAAAATTGTATTGAAAAATTGGGTTTTCCAATTCAAGTCTGCCTGTTCCTGAAAGCTGGGAAGATGGTGATCTTGCCACCGCAAACCCTTTGTTGGTGCCATTTTCAGGGAAAAAACCACGAGCTGCCTTCTGCAGTCCTTTTTTCCCATTAAAAAAAAATAATAAAATTCACTGTATTTTGGCTAATTTCTTGGTCTCCTTCAGGGGAACCCACAAAGTCTGGGTTCCTCTAGAATCCCTAGGATTTTGGAAGAAAAGGATGCAAATTTGGCGAGGGTAGCTTATGTGAACAAAAAGTTATGAGGCCCTAAGCGCAAACTGCCCCAAATAGCCAAAAAAAGGTTCGGCACAGGAGGGGGAAAAGGCCTGGTAGCGAAGGGGTTAAATATATATATATATATATACATATATATATATATTTACATTTATTTACTGAGAAAACAAAGGTTACAGGGAATTTACTCATGCAAAACCATAAAAATTCAGCAGTTATAGTTAACTATAACTGCCCTAAGGTAACTATAACTCGTGCCCTCATCATGCACAGTTTTGTCATCAATAATTTTATTGTAAATGTTGTAGTGATAATGTCAAAGATGCCATAGAAAGTTTCATCAATTATATAATATGTGAAGTGCTTAGCTGTGCATGGTGAAGGCTCGAGTAATAGTTACCTTAGTGCATGCGTTACAGTTACTTGAAATAACTCTAACTGTAACTGCAGGATTACTATGGTTTTGTACGAGTAAATTCAGAACCTAATTATAACGTTCCTGTAACCTTTGTTTTTTTCAGTGAATTTCTATGGGTTGGCTGCTGGGCCTGGCCTGCAGCTAGGCCCTGCATTGAAGCCCTTATAACAACCCAACCCTTGGCCACACACAGCCTTTAGTCCTGTGCAACGGTGGTTGACTACAGGACCTGTCTCTATCAGTGGATCTGTGAGTTGCTGCGTGAGTCAATGAGTGTGTTTGAGTGAGTGCATAAGTGTCTAAGTGGGTGTGTGAATGGGTGCATGAGTGTCTGAGTACATGTATTAGTGAATTAATTAGTGTATAAATGAATCTGTGAATGCTTTTTTTTTTTTTTGCTTATTCAAGAATATTCCTGAATGTTCCAGAAAATGTGCACAAAATCCAGAATATTCTTAAATATCACACATGGTGAAGAAAAATCATTTTAAACCCACAATTTGACCCTCAAACACCACTATATTACACCCCTGGGGTCAGGGTACCTCCACCTTGATCACCTTATGCTGTTGTATAGCCAATTTAGTCATGTTTTTTTAGGCACGTTATTTTAGCAACTAGGCCTGCCGCTTGTGCCCTTTTATTCAGCTTCATTTTAATATTTTAGCATAGGCCACATTTGCAGTGCTATTTTATTTTCGTTATCTAGTTGTTCTTTTGCCTAGAAAAGCATTGCGTTTCTAGCAAGACATTCTTTTCACTTTGTGCTTTCCTCAAGGCTGCAGAGAGTTGCCGGCAGAGTCGTACACTGCATCTCCAACATTTACAGAAATATACACATTCTTACATGGGGACAGTTTCCCAGATCATCAGCTTTTTTATTATAAAAACAATCTCTGTCCCAAACAACTTAAAGGGAGATTCCAGCATGATGACCAAGAAAGCATGCTGTTTGACTTTGCTACAGCTGCTTGCTGAGGATACCGGTTCCCTGGCACATATGGGGATGGTGTCTCTCTAGACAACAGGCTTCCTTATTCAGGTATGGGGGATGATGTCGTCCCGGGGGGGAACCGGAACGACAGATTAGTGATTATCATGCTGCGCTCTAACATAGCTTAGGTAGGAACCACATATATTATGCATAGTGATAGTATGGTAGGACCTTTCCTGTGTTTCACTCTCCTCTACACCATTTTGCTTCTAGCGTGTTTTATCATCCTAGTTATTGCAATTCATGACATTTTATCTAAGATACAGCTAATTCAGTAAACCTTATTAAACCATTCTCTGACTCTGGTTGTTTCTGCATGTGTGAGACTAATGTAACTGAGAGAAAAGAATGAGATCTGATACACCACGATTTCCCTGAGAAGTCATTCTGTCATGTACCCGGTTGCCACAAGTCACCCCTGCTCTTGGGCACTTCTAGTTGGCTGGAACCTGGTTTAGGCCGACAGTTGTCACATGGTGTGGGATTGGACTCAGTTCCCCACAATTCAGGCGATTTTGCAGGCTGAATCCAGCAGCCTCATTAGAATAATGAGAGCCTACATGACATGGCTCCGCAGGTTAGTCAGGCACTGATTTTCGGATCATCCTGAGTATCTCTGTCTCACTATGTGCTAAAGGCACCCCAATACTATATACCCTCATGTCCGTGGTATTGAGGATTTCCTCCTCAGCAAGGTAGGTAATACCTATCCAACGCTGTAGGTTGTTTAGGCTTGAACCTTAAATGGATCCATCCCCGTTTGGTGTCCTTATCTCTTAATAGGTATATGCACCATAATGAACCCACAACAGGTAGCAATTTCAGTAAACATGCAACCTCCCCTCACTGCTCATTTGTTAGCAAATGACCTTACAGCCCAGGGTGGTCCTGTAACATTTGTAGTTGAGGCTCATCCAGACTACAGAACAGAAATATTCTATTCTTGGGTCACCTTACCAGGAGTTGATTGGAACACTAATACATTTCTTCACTATACACCTGCTAACATACTTGCACAATACAGAGCATATGCATACTTAAAGATACCTCTATCTTATCAATGGATTGATGGTGCCCTACCCCACACAATATTACATGTTAGGTTAGGTCCTCTGAGCAATGATGGTCCTACCTGGCCTTTCTTGGCCACATATACACTGCATCCTGATGCAGCAACCTTGGCGGTAACTGAGGTTCGCCACTTGTACGCTGATCTTACTCTAATATACAGACTCTTAGTACAGTTCGTAATTCAGACATTAAATACTAACCCAGCACGTGCTGCCACAGCGCAACCATATGAAGTCACAGCAGGCATTAACCCTGCAACTGTACATTTGAGTATGTTTAAAGTACCCACCAAAAGGTAGGAAATTACGTTTTTGTTAGCTCAAAAAATATATCTGCTGGAAGCAGTCTTTCCCCCATACTGAACCTCAGGATAAACAGAATTCTCACTATGTGCTTGCATTTTGGGATGGTTCCCACAGTAAATATTTACAATACTTGGGGCACGGTATTTGCCATGCTCTAAACTACTGCACTCAGTACTCTGATACTTGCCAATCTTGGGTTTGCAATTCATGGCAATTTTGCCATAGTATCTTCAATTATATTAAGTAACCATAAAGGGGAAGCAGTTGCACTAGCAGTGCACATGCAGCTCCTGGACCTTGCTGCACAGGATCAAGAACGCAAGCTGCCAAAGATTATTGATGAGACCTACTCTAGTAACTGTCGAGATAGTCTGGGAGCCAGACCTATTAAACTGCAATTACAGGGCACATCTAATAAAGACTCCCCCAAGCAATCACCTGGGAGTTCTAAAAAACACTGAGATAAACAAAAACAAACTCCTAAAAAATAAAGGGTAGAATCTTCGCATTCATAGACCCCTCAGAATCACTATAATCTTAGAAATAGAGATAATATAAAAACACCTGACAGATATCAATATACTGATACATGCCAATCTCATTCGTTTTACGACTCACCGGATAAACGCAGTGAGAGAGGCGGGCAGTCAGAGCAGTGAACCGAGCAGGTGAAACCGAGAAAGGACTCACAAGGCTTATCTGAAGTTTCTGTTAAGAAAGAAGATAAACTTTTCCAACAAAACCCCAATTCAAAAAGAAAAAAGTGGCGTTGGTTAATATACAACATGCCACTCAGGATGAGAGCTTTACTGAAGAACAGGAAATGGGCACTGGCACTGTTAGACAGTGTGGCAGAGGTCACAATAGTTTGCTGGAATCTGCAAGAGCATCTGGAGGTGAAAGCAACTGATGACTTCTTACAAGTCAAGACTAAGGCCCGTATTTATACTCCGTTTGCGGCGAATTAGCGTTGTTTTTTTCGACGCAAATTCGGCGCAAAACAAACGCCATATTTATACTTTGGCGTTAGACGCGTCTAGCGCCAAAGTATGGGCAAATAGCGTAATTTTTTGGCGTGAACGCCTTCCTTGCGTTAATGAGATGCAAGGAAGGCGTTCCCGTCTAAAAAAATGACGGCGACGCAAATGCGTCGTATTTATACTCCCGGGCAAAAATCACGCCCGGGAGTTGGCGGGTCAAAAAACCCCGCATTTGCGCCACTTTTTAACGCCTGGGTCAGGGTAGGCGTTAAGGGGCCTGTGGGCTTAAAATGAGCCCACAGGTGCCCTCCCCTGCCCCCAGGGACCCCCCCCTGCCACCCCTGCCCACCCCAGGAGGACACCCAAGGATGGAGGGACCCACCCCAGGGACATTCAGGTAAGTTCAGGTAAGTATACATTTTTATATTTTTTAATTTTTTTTGGTGGCATAGGGGGGCCTTATTTGTGCCCCCCTACATGCTACTATGCCCAATGACCATGCCCAGGGGACATAAGTCCCCTGGGCATGGCCATTGGGCAAGGGGGCATGACTCCTGTCTTTACTAAAGGTGCCAGGTGGACATTTACAGCCCCTGAACTGTAGTTTATGTATATAGTTTTTTTGGTGCACATTATTAAATTCCTTGTTTGTTCCACTTCACACCTGGACTCTTTGTGTGTGACATTAGTGAGTGTGGTGACAGTTAGCACGTACCTTCCAAAGTATTGGTTTGCAATGTGGTCCCGTCTCTGTCTGCCTTGATTTGCAATGCTTCTATCCCCATGATGGCGATGTGGTAGCTCTTGCTCGTCATCCTCCAAATCTGGGTCTTCTGGGGTGAGAGGTAGCCCACGTCTGGTGGCAATGTTGTGCAGTATAGCGCATGCGCCAACGATCTTGAAAGCTGTTATTGGGGCATACTGGAGGGCACCTCCACTTCTGTGGAGGCATCTGAATCTTGCCTTCAGCAGTCCAAAGGTCCTCTCTATGATATTTCGGGTCCTCCCATGTCCACTGTTGTATCGCCTTTCTGTCTCATTGCTGGGTGTTAAGTACGGGGTAAGTATCCATGGTCGTAGTGCATATGCACTGTCACCTGTTTGGCACAAAATGTACAATATTAGCTGGGCATAGATGGGTTCCACATTGACTTGTGTGTATGTCTTCAAGGTGTATTCAGCTATACCTAGGAGGTATCCGTCTCCAAACTCCCCAGGTTCTAGGCGTTGGTGTATCCCACTGTGCCTGAAAATGTAGGAGTCATGTGTGCTCCCTGGAAATTTGGCAACCATGTCAGTTATAACATAATGGGCGTTACATACCACCTGGATGTTCAGTGAGTGGGTACACTTCCGGTTGCGGAACAGATATTCCAGATTTGCAGGAGGGCATATTTGTATATGTGTCCCGTCTACACACTCTATGACATGGGGGAAGTTGGCAATCCTGTAAAATTCCAACTTGGTGCTGTTGATTTCTGCCTCATTCCTGGGTAGGTATATGTATCTGGACATGTGTGTGAGTAAGGAATCTAGGAATGCTCTGAAGAACCGTGAGAGTGCACTTTGGGATACCCCACCTGCCACGGCAATGACCCCCTTATAGCTACCCGAGGCCAAGAGGTGCAGTGAGCATAGCACTTGCACATGTGTAGGGATGGCGCAGCCACGCACAGTCTGGCGTTGAAGTTGCGGATTGAGTAGATCTATTAAATCTAGTATTGTTGCACTGCTAAGTCTGTATTTCTCATATATCACCTCCTCAGTTTGTTGGAAAAGTGTCTGCCTGGTTCTGTATATCCTCTCCTGTCTCTGGCTCCTCCTCCTCATCTGCTGTGCGGCGTGGCCTCTCCTCCTCCTTGCTATCACATATACCTCCACCATCTTGAGTAGCCCAGGTGCCTTCTGGGTCTCCTTTTATACTTTGGTTCTGGTTACCACCTGCTCTGAGTTAGTGGTAAATTGGAAGTGCAAAATGGGCTTTTTGCGACTAGTCGCAATTTGCGAGTGGCTATTGCATTTGGTTTGCGACTCGCAAATTGCGACTTCCTATTTGCGGGTCGCAAAATGGGGTCGCTATTTTTGCGAGTCAGTAATGGCTCGCATTGCATTTTGCGATTTCGAAATGGGATTTTTGCATCCCGTTTCCGATTTTGCGGGGTCGCAAATTGCGATTCGGGCCATTTGCGACTCGCAAATGTTTGCTACATCTGGCCCTTACATCCTTTTCTCCCTCTCCTTTCTGAAATCCTCACTATGCATATCTCACACGTCATCTCTTTCCTCTTGTATACCATTTTTTCGCTCTCTGCTGAACATACTTCATTTCACCTCCTCTACTTCAACATTCCCCCCAAGCCCACACACACACCACTCACTCACTTACCTGCTGAAAGAGCTGCATTTTGTTTCTTTTTGGTGGTCACATTTGGCAAGTTATGTCACTCTTCCACCCATTTTTCCACAGTTAGTTAGCATACAAATAACCATCACTCTCTATGGTTTGCAGAGAGGCCAACATTGGAGGTACATGTACTCCAAACAACTGTAGGTCTGACCTACAGGCACTGTGGGAAACTGCCACTGCATCCCGCCTTAACTACAGAACTCGCAATCACATCCTATCATAATCACACATCCACAGTTTCTACTCAGTAAGACACATGGATGTGACTCAGTTCACATTATGCAATGTACAAGAGTCAAATTTATTGCATTAAAAACTGCAAATACACAAAATTTGTAAAACCTCATCCTCTCAGGTAATGCACAATGGAATTATACATGAAGCATTCATGCATCAAAGCTTATTTTATTTACAATGGGAAGGTAATGGAGTGACTGTTGATGCAAGAATGCGAGTGGTGTGTATTTCCAAAACACTTGGATCTATTATTACTGTATGTACTTTACAGTGATTATTATGAGTGCAACATTTATAAAAGCAAACTGTGGTTGTAAATGAAACAAACGGAAAACTTTTTTTTAGGTTGATGGGAAGCCAGCATGAACCAAGAAGAGGTAGGCAAACATTTCCTACCTACTCAGACAGTGGTGCTGCAGTTACACATAATGTTATTGTTATCTGTGCAAGGTCCTGAGCAAATTCACTTTCCAGTCAAAAAGTACAATCCTCCACCATTGCTAGCAGTGGCACGTAGCTCAGGCTCATGCATATTTTGAAAAGACCAGGTAATAGGAAGTAGCTTAGCAATGATACCATAATCATTGGAGCAAGGAAGGAGAGTGGCCCCTTTAACTGCTGTTGGGATAGGAAAATATGGAAGTTTAGATTGATTAATGGTCTCTGGTGCCACTGCACCTGCTGCACCACTGTATAGCTACTCCCCTGGTAATAATAATGATGGCTCATGCACACTACATAGAAACAGTGAGTTGGTGCCCCTAAAAGAAAATGCTGCATTTAGGCCCTCTTTACAACTTTGGCGGTAACTGCCGCCTACCGCCACGGCGACGGCCGTCAACATACCATCACCGTGGCTACCAGCCGCCCACCTGCATCATGACGGTAGACGGAATTCCGCCTTTTGGGGGAATACCGTCGACGGTCATGGCAGCAGATGGTGATAAGGTGGCGCTGCTGCCAGCAGCAGCGCCACACCTGCAAAACACCGCCAACCGTTTCATGAACCATGATACGGCC
Source organism: Pleurodeles waltl (assembly GCF_031143425.1). Lineage (NCBI taxonomy): Eukaryota > Metazoa > Chordata > Amphibia > Caudata > Salamandridae > Pleurodeles > Pleurodeles waltl. Next base: position 1,035,982,857 of record NC_090439.1, read on the forward strand.
TGGCGGTGTTTTGCTGGTGGGCGCTGCTGCTGGCAGCAGCATCACGTCCTATCTCCTAACGGAGGACCCCCTGCAAGCAGGTAAGTCGGGTTCTCCGACAAGAGAGGGGGTGGGGGGTGGTGTGTGCGAGTGTGAGGGTGTTGTGTGTGTGTGTCGGGGTGTGTGTGTCTGTTATTGAATATGTGCATGCATGTGTGAGTCGCGTTGAATGCGTGTATGAATGACTGAATGTGAGTGTATGTTGTGTGTTGTGAATGCGTGTGTGCGACAATGTATGTTGGTGTGTGTTGCGGTGTGTGGTTATGTATGCGTGCATGAGTGGGTGGATGTGGGTATGCGTGAGTGTATGATTGTGTATGATTGTGTATGTGTGCGCATGTGGGTATGTAAATGTGCGGGGGCAGGAGAGGGAGGGGGAGGGGGAGAGGAGGGGAGAATTTTAGGGAGGGGACTTGGGAGACCCCTATCAGTGTCAGGGAAAGAATTCCCTGGAATGATAGTGCCTACCGCCATGGGTTTCGTGGCAGTACACTTGCCACAAAAACCATGGCGGTAGGCGGGGTCATAATCCCGAGGGTGGGATTGTGACGGCCGCCTGGCTGGAGACCAAAGTCTCCAGCCCAACGGCCGTTACCACCCTGGCGGACGGAGCGGTACACTAGTGGTTTGGCTTGAGCCAAATTGCCAATATCATAATTTGGGAAAAAACACCGCCAGCCTGTTGGCAGTACCTTTCCCCAAATTACCGCCAACTGCCAGGGTCGTAATGAGGTCCATAGTGTCTGCAGATGCATAGCTTCCATTTATGCAGCAGGTGCAGCGACACCAGGGTCCAGGGCCAGAGGGGCGCACTGAATGTAAATTATTGCTATATGTCACAGTTCAAACAGGCATTTAGTGGCTGATTTGTACAAACTGAAACCAGAAAACCTGGGGTTAATGAACCCGGCTTTCCCGCATAATCATATTGTGTGACCTTATGTAAATATTTTATTTCAGCAATATGCCATTTTCTTCATTATCGTATATGAAAGCACCTTCAAATAGATGAGTTCAGCATAAAATGCGTACAAACATATTGAATCTGATGTAACAGGCTATAATGTTGCTCTCTCTATAAGAATGTGGGCTAGAAACAGGGTGCACATGACAAATGATTTGCCTCAGTTCACAAGCGGCATTGTTACGGGGGAAGAGGAGAAATGGTTCTAAGATCATGTTTAAAAGCTTACTTTTAATCAGTGCCTCTCAGTGCCCTGATATAATGTGCCATATTAATGTCAAAGTTTCCACGTGTTAAAGAAAGGTGCATTTTAGCATTTGGAAGAGACTTTCTCATATTCTAGGTGAAATTTGCTGCATGAATTAGTGACAAGCAGGTTTCAGCTCGCCAGCCGGCTTGTGCACTGATACACAAAGAATGATCAGGCTGATCTTTATCCACGAGTACCTGGGACAAGAACAGCAGAAGCCCTCCCTTCAAGAGCATCAGCTGCCACTTTAAGCAAAACATTATTACCAGGCCCTTGGATGCCAGCAATTCCAATTAGTCCAAAATACATTAATCAGAGATGCCACTGCTGCCTGTATGCCCCTGTGGCCACTCCCATATCACCAAAACTAATGCAGCAAGTGACGTGCACGAAAGCCAGTTGCTGCACACCTTGTGACCCTCTGCAGCCCCCACACTTCTCTTCCACAGTGAAATTCTCTTCCACACTAGATTGCATTCGCTTCTCTCTGTGGTTCTCGAACACACAAGTGACCTTTGTTTTCGTGCCTCTAGCATTTGTGAAAGCAGCTGAAAATGGTCTTTTGCAAGATTTGTGAAGTGTGCGTGCTTTCCAATCTAGATTGCGCGCTTTGGAAAGTTAAGGTGCGCGGGCGCTCACGTGCGCACCTTAAAGAGAACACTGGTAGGCACGTAAAAGGTTTCAGTGCTTTAGGCTCAAAACAAACTGTTGCCGTCTCCCACAAGGGTAAAAGAACAGTCCAGGACTGTTTTCAGCTTGTTTTACTTCTATCTTGCACGACATTAACCCTGAGGCGTTGTCCTACGTAGATGACATCTACCCTACGGACGATGACCTCGTTCAACATGTAAGACGGGTAGCCAGCATTGTTGTGGGATTTCCCTAATTAGGCTGTAAATTCAATAACAAAATAGCCTTCCTTAGTGACCTGTTTTCGGGATACAAATGATAAATTTTTAGAACAATGTGAAGAACTACAGACTCCAAACACTATCAAAAAGCTCCTGTCTTTATTGAGTTTTTCAAACTTTGGCAGAACATAAATTTCAGATTATGTACAATGCATTAAACCATTATATGACGTAATACATCCTGAGTTTTCAAGCAAATATTGGACAGTCGAACACACACGCATTCTCAGAGCATTGCAACAAGACATGCTTGCAGCTAAACACTTACACATAAGGGACAAAAAAAGAGACTTGGTCATCAGAGTAATTGCTGGTGCCACTGTTTCACCTATGTAACATTCAATGAGGGTGAGACCGTCCCGATTGCATACACATCACATTTATATTCAACAGCTGACAATGCTTTGTTCCCACAGAAAAAAATGTGACTCCTGTTCAGATGGCTGTCATTAAAGAAAGACCTCTGCGTACGAGAAATGCATGTATGTTGTATCTCTGATCCCAGCCCTTGAGGCTGTCACTAAAGCTAGCGTTCCTAACGCTAAAGCACTACATCCATGTTGAATTCAATGGGCAACGTCTCTGACAGCCACTGATGTTGACTATGCTATGTTTTTGACCCAAAATTACAAACTCAAGAATTTCTCCAATATGAACTTGAATTCCCTGTTCCTGCAAACACATTGCCTATTGAACAATGTCAAACAATAATGTACACTGATGGATCAGCCCAGCCCGCCGCAGACACTAAACATGAATACTCCACCGCTTGCAGGGTCGTGAGTGGCTACATGAAAGATGGTGAATTCCATCCACAACACATTTAAACACAGACCTTAGGGGACTGCACTGCACAGTTAGCAGAGCTCAAGGCTCTGGTGATGGCACTGGAACACACGGATTCAGAGCAGTTAACATTAATCGTTTGTGATTCGTACTATTGTGTCCAGTCCTTCAATGAATATCTGCATTACTGGAGCCTGAATGTGTTCAGAGATTCAAAAGGCAACACCGTTAAACACAGATTCCTGTGGGGGAAAGTACAGAACTGAAGGAAACGCTACCCAATGTTTATGTTGTACATACACTGAGACATCAGCGTGTTGGAATACATGTTACTGGCAATACCTTGGCTGATAAAGTGGCCAAGTCAGCAGTAGATATGGCTTCTTTTGCTGCAATAACTCATTCTATGATGAAATTGGATGGTGAAACACAAGCTGCTGTAAAAGCTTTGACTGACAGAAACCCATGCCAAAGGTATATCTTGCCAAATATTCCTACAGCCTATCTAGCCCCAATACTGCCCTAGTAACAATACCAGGGGTGGCTGATCGTATGATCCCCAACAAAGATCAAATATGAGAAGTGAGTAAAGCAGCACATGAGGGAGTTGCTTCTGCCCATGCTGGTGTGACGGCTACAATTTCACTGTTCCAAGCACGCTACTGGTGCCAGGTCTATACAAACAGACTAAGCAGTATGTCCTTTGTTGTGACATCTGTCAGCAAATTGAAGGGTCCACAGTCAAACGCCCACCACAGACACCCCTCCTAATTTTCAACAAACCTTTACAGTGTTTGTACTTGGACCACTGTGGTGCCCTGACACCTGATAGTGCATACAAATACATCTTAGTTGCTGTTGACTCATGCTTTAGATTTCTATGGGGATTTGCCACAATGCTTGGCTGACTTTTGGACTGGTATTAAAGATTTGCAAGTCTTTATCGGCACATATGCAGTTGCAGCTTTCCACTTGGAACAGGCCCTGCTTTTGTCTCAAGGGCTTTTAGGAAACCTTGTCTTCGTTAGGGGTCCAACTGTATTATCCGTCTCCATTAGGCACAGATCGTAGTTGGCTTAATCACCTGTATGGATTCCAGAGAGCACTAACTAATCTGCCTAGAATATTCCTGGAGGATGGGGGGTGTACCTCACATGAATGCCTGATCGGAACAAAAACGTATATTCCAGATCTTGATGGTCCTGGTGCAGAAGCGGCAGATACACCTTTTGACATACATGAATGTGTCACTGTCTTGCAGGACTTGCAACAGTTCTATGACGACAACGCATCTGCCAGTGCCACCTCTTTGGGAATAGGGGATGCACTGATGACACCTACGACTGGATTCCTAAAGTTGGTGATGCAGTGCGTGAAATGATTGCTTTGAAAAAGGACTTTGGTCCTTCCTATCATGCACCGGTTCCAGTCCTGGGAATGCATCATACCAGAACTGTAATTCTATCACCATTTCGTTTTTCTAAAGAAAACCACTTTGTTTCCCTCGACAATGTCAAGCTACATCGTATGTCCTACACAGCAGACCTAGAGGACTCCTTGGTAGTACCTGAATCCCTCTCTCTACAGACCAGGATGCTCCTCTACAGGTTTTAAGCAGCAAGGCTGACACCTCTCTGAGCTTTGGGAGGGTGGAAAATGATATTTCATTTCTCCCATTAATTTCTTCCATGACAAGTAATGTCAACAACGTTGAGCGATTCTACTCAAAGTCTACACAAACGGATGGAATAGTTTACTATGAACCACCAAGGGAGACTTCTGCCAGCTCTCCTCTTCCAAACACGGCTCCAGATTTTGCACGAACTGCTTCTGAATATTTTGCAGACGACAATGACACTTTTATACACTCATCTGCCTCTTCTGCAACAGAACTGTCAAGAGCAGGTAAGCTGATAAATTGGCTCAAAATTAACTATTTAATTATTCCATGGAACTATCTATGGCTTCTATTAACTGTACTTGCCTTCCTTCTTTGGATTGGGTTTGTCATCGTCTTTTTCTTACTAATGCATGATCATTACCTTCCTGAACACTCTACAGTTGAACTGGTTGATGAGGTCCTAAAACCACACTTCTCCTCTCATAAGGTCCGCAAATACTTGTCCTAGTCAACATTTCAGCTATACTAATTCCTGATGGGATTGTTTGGGATAAAGTACCATTTGATATATATGGCATGATGGAGGTCATCCAAATTCCATATATATTCAAACTGTCCATGAACTGCATAATAACACCTAGAGTTGTTTCTGATGATTGGCATGTAAAAACTGTTGATTCTGTGATGTCAGATTTAGAATATTTTACTGTATTTGAAAGTAAATATGTTTTTCAATCAAAAGAAAAGGATGGAGATATGTTCTATTAGAATTATTATGGACATTATTACATTCACAGAGCAAGTACCCCAAGGACTATTTTTAATTACACACATTGGAAACATTGTCCAATTCCACCAGCGGGGAGTTACAAAACAGATTCTGAAAAGTTTGCATATTTTTCTGGGCACAATGTGAAAAATGCTGGGCCTATTATTTTAGATTGACAGGGATGGAAAGTCAACATATTTTATTAACTGACACAAAATTGATTTATTCTGTTTCATTTGTTTCCCGGTTCGCTATAGAAGGCTATGAATATTAGCTGAAGTCAATTGGCTTATAAAGTGTGTGGGGAACTAAAAATTGGCAAAGAAGGGGAAAGTAAGCTTTATTTAGAGCATGCCCAATACCTGTTCAAATGGTATTTTTAAATGAAACTGTACAACAGACGAGTTGTTTAGGCTTCACAAAAATTAAGGACTTGAATGCGCACAGTATCCCTGCCTCAGCTAAGTTTTACAAATGGCAAAAGTACATTAATGCCACTGAAGATCAGCTCAATGAGTGGGTTCAAAACGGAACATTAACCACATCAATTTCATGTCCTGGTGGGTGGTTATAGTGGCCTGTAGACAACAAATGGTTGTCATACATGTTTTGTAAACTCCACATGGGTTTTAGAACAAATAGACCAGACCCTCGATGTGTGTCATCAGAACATTTGGGAATAGTAACAACATACAGTGTGGGGAAATTATGCCAGCAATGTTTAAAAGGTTCATCACTAGATGGTGTTAAAGAACACCTCTGTCTCTTATCTAGCAATACATATTGCAGGATTTCCAGTTAGGCCCCAGCAGAAAAACGTAAAAGGCCCTTCTTATATGCAGTATACAATGAAATTTGGAAACTTTCTCAACAAGAAGCTTCTGCCCGATTAAGGCAAATAGATCAGGAAAACTTAAAGAAACCATAAGTCATTGTAGATAGTGGAATTAACACCTTGTCCGACCATATATACACTTTAAGTAACATTGTTTCTTCTGCAATAGACATGGTGCAAAGTGACGTCTTTTTTTCAAGATGGACAGAGCCTGCTAAGGTATATTATGCAGTTGGGTTGGACACTGCAAACACTGAAATCAGGTCGCGTTCCCTGGCAACAAGTTAGCAAAAGGGATATATTTCCAACATTTAATTTAACACGACAACAACAAATAATGGCAAAGAAGGAAGTGACGTATGTCACGCTAAAAAACGGGAAATTAGAAACATTGCCTTTTACTGCTGAATGGTTAATACACGGGGATATTAATCTGCCTATTTCAACACTTCAATTCACATCGTGCTTGAAACACATTCCAGTAGGCAGATATGAAAGGCTAGGAGACAGTTATATCCATGAGGTATGGGAGATTCACTTTTAGTACAAATGTTTCAATAGCATGAAAGAGGTCTTCCTTAGCGGCAATTAATGCAAGAATTCTGTGAGCCATTCAATGGTTTGTAAACCGCTATCCTTGCACGTGACGTGTAACACTTTGGCAGCAAATTTATCCTGCTTTCTAAAGGGAGTTCCGGTTTCCTTGATTAGACCTGCGTTCAAAGTGCTTTCAAATGGAAACTATGTGCTTCTTAATAGTAAAAGCTGTTATGGGATGTGAGCCAGAATAGCTTATGTCATTTTGGTCTCCCAAATTGTCACCCGTTTTGCAGAATGTTCTTTTTCCTCCTACACAACAGACAAAAGAAGTAGCTATTTGGCCTCATATTGCTACTTCAAATGTGAATTTTGACAAGTTGAGCAGACTAAAGGCTTTATTGTTGCAAAAACATGTAGCGCTTACATCTGCACGCGAGACCTATGCACTTCAAGTTGTGAGGTCATCTGCAGAAATACAGTCCCTTTTAAATACAAACTTTCAGAGACACTTTGGTGAACTTATGCAATTAATATTTGACCCATCCAGTACTACTGGGATTGCCGATTTCTTTAAGGCTGTTGGTTCAAGTTTTGTTCACACCTTCTCTATATTTGCTCGACACCTTCAGCCATACACTCGATATTTTCAAGTATTTTTGGGAGATTTCTGCTTACTTTGGCTATAATAGGTGGCATCTAGCTGTTGCTATTTTTTATGCGCAATGGCTTTTCCGTAACAACAAGGAGTACTGAAAGCGCTTCTGCCAGCGCAACTGTGTCGTGAATGCATGATGCAGTATTTCGGAACACCACTCCTAGAAGGACTGAAGTGCGACTGGTCTCTGTCATCCAGACTGGTTTTGGATTGTGTGCAGCCTGTGTTTCAATGCCTCTGGTGCTTTTTGAATGTAAACTAAAAGTTTGTCTTTCTGCGCAATGTTTACTTTTAATGGACGATGATCTGTTGATGTTCTTGCGAAGGGGTCATTACTAGACATGCATGTTGAGGGTGCGTTTGCTGCGGGAACTTGTCTATGAGTTGCCCTTCGTGGCTCATGCAGCTCTTGACTTCACATTGGGCACAACAGGGAATGCTGCTGCCTCGGCTGGACCTCAGGCTGTGGAACATGAGTGCTTCTCCAACATTCACAGAAACATACATATTCCTACGTGGGGACATTTTCTCAGAACACCAGCTGTTTTATTATGAATACACTTCTCTAGACAACAGGAGTCCTTGCTCAGGTATGGGGGAGGATGTCTTCCCAGGATGAAAACCGGAAGGGTGGATCAGGGCTTATCATGTTGTGCTCTAACATAGCTTAGGTAGGAACCACGCATATTATGCGTAGTGAGAGTATGGTGGGACCTTTCCTGTGTTTCACTCTTCTTGTCACCATTTTGCTTCTAGCGTGTCTTATCATCCGAGTTATTGCAATTCATTACATTTTATCTAAGACGCAGCTAATTCAATAAACCTTATTGGACCATTCTCTGCCTTTGTTTGTCTTTGCATCTGTGAGACTAATGTAACTGAGAGAAAAGGATGAGATCTGATATACCGCAATTTCCCTGAGAAGTCATTCTGTCATGCGCCCAGTTGACCCAAGTCACCCTGCTCTTGGGCGAGGTGAGGCGCTGCTAGTTGGCTGGAACCCAGATTAGGTCAACAGTTGACACAGGGTGTGGGATTGGACCCAGTTCCCCACAATTCAGGTGATTCTGCCGCCCAAATCCAGCAGCATCATTAGGGTAATGAGAGCCTACACGACAATACCACTTATCATTTCTATTTTCAGCCCTGGGGACATTAACATAAAACGTGACAACTTTGTGAATAATGATGAGCTTGGGCAGGGAAATGCAAACCTCTTATTGGCTGCCAACACTTCAACCAGGAAGTGTTGGCAGCCATCTTGGGACTCGACTTCAGCCGAGTCTGAACAGAAAATTTAAAAAAAGGAAAAGGGGCCAGGGTAGGTACACCCTGACTGCTTAGATCTGGTGTTGTGGTCCCAGAGGAACTTGGCCAAAACAAAAAAGCACTTTTAATTTTTTTTTGTTTTACAGAATTTTAATTCACTGCAAAAAAATGTTTTAAATAAACAAGTGTGGGCTCCCACGTTTTTTTTCTTACAGCCCCCACGAAGGCCAATTTCTGAGGCCATGTAAAAAATAAGGAGGGGCGCATTGAGCCCCTTCCTGGGCTTTTTGTTGCTCCACAGACCGCCACCGCTCCAGGGCTTTAATGAAAATGACAAGCAGAGTAGGCCAAAGTGAGGGCAGTAAATGTATACTTTGGATTTGGTGTAATAAGCTAACCATCAAATTGTTTAACAATAGTCATGATCTTGAAGAGCATCTTCGAAGCCATCGAATGGAAAGGACCTCAGGAAAGAGGCCACATCGTCAGATGCTAAATCGATCACAGGATGGGCAGACGGATCCACGGAGCAGTAGTGCATAGTAGTCTCTTGTGCAGGTCCACCTGCAGTAGTGCCATCCTCCATAGTGCAAAGAGCCAACTCGTTCAGCAAGGAAGGCTCATAAGTGGTCTTGCAAATCAGCCTTAGTCTCAAGAGGCACGACCATGAATGAACCCTCATCGGGGACATCAGCAGTTCTTTGTCCAAAGGATGCACTGGCGTAACAGCAAGACACACAGTAGGCAAGTGTTCGAAGAGGCACCATACGCAGCAAAAGATTGGTTGTGTGCACCATAGGAGTGGTCGGAATGACAATGACCAATCAAGCTCCAATTCCTCCAGCAAGGAAGCATTGAAGATCTGAACCATGCGTTCATGGCACCGTTGAGCTGGTGGCAGCGCTCCACTGCTTTGCGTAGCTGGAAAGACACAACTTCTGCGAATCAGAAGAAATAGCAGTAGTATTCCGCCAATCAATGCCAAAATTATAGGAAAGCCACCAAACACACTTGAAAAGAGTGAAGGGATGGCCGATGGGATGACTCCGAAGACAGTGTGGAAGATGGACACGAATCTAGACCCGACAGCCTTAAAGAAATCGACAATCCCAGTAGTGCTCGAGGCGTTGAATATTCTGGATACCAATTCTCCAAAGTGCTTGGGGAAGATGGTATTTAATAGGGATTGTATCTTGGCTGATGCTCTCGCTATCTGGAGAGCATATGTCTCTCTAGCTGATATCAATGTGACTTGTTTTTGAAACAGTAGCGCCTTTAATCTGCTCAGCTTGTCATAATTTACATTAACAGTATCAATGTGAGGCCATATTTCTGATACTTTTATCTCCCGTATGGGGGAATAAAACTTGTCCATAACACGTAACAACCTTAGAGACTGAAATTGCGTAGGTAATTCCTGGTCGCATACCACAACAGCTTTGGTCGCTCAGCACCACATAACTTCCATTCGAAAGTACATGAAATGCTGGTTGAATCAAAGGGACAGGAGTACACTTCAGAAAACAGGCCAAGTTCGCAACCCCCGCTTTGCAAAGGCCGTGATGGAACATTTGCTTGCAGATCATTGAATGACTGACAGTAGTCTTACATTTGCTTCCACTATGAAAGACCTCTATTTCGCCGTTCAGACATTTATAATCAAAGGGCAACTCCCACTCTTCTTTAATATAGCTATCACCTAGTCGCTCGTACCTGCCCACGACAAGATGTTTCAGGCATTTCGAAAAACCAAAAATGGAAATGGGCAGATTAATAATGCCATGTAGGAGGACTCTCTGCAACTGTGAAAGGCAACTTTTCTAACTTCTCTATATGAAGCATGGTGAAACTCACTTCCCTTTTAGCCATTGTCTGCTGTTCCCTGGATAAATTAAAAGCAGTGAACAATTTGCTACCGTTAATGTATTTCCATGGAATTCGGCCATTTTTCAATCTTTGTAATGACCAACCTAACTGCATGATAGAATGCAGCTGACTTTGCCCATGATACAAATGGGACATATCTGTCTGAATGATATCTATTGTAGACAACACTACGTTTGTCAGGGAGTAAATCCTGTTGGACAGAGTATTCATGCCGTTATCGACAACAGCTAAAGCCTTTTCTAAGTTTTCCTTCTCTATTTGCCTTAAATGCGCAGCAGCTTCTATTTGAGAAAGCTTCCAGATCTCATTATACATAGCATAGATGAATCTTTTGGAGCGCGGCTTCCTAGGACCTAACAAAAAGTCCTGCAAGTCTACAGCCTCAGAAAGAGTGTTAAGATGTGCTTTAATTGTGGCTAACATGTTAGACTGTATCCATTGTTGGCACAGTTTACCCACACTGTATGTTGTAATGTGTTGACCCGAGACGAAGCGAGGGTCTGGCTGGCTAATCTTGAAACCCCCTGCAGAATTCAAAGAACGTGCCTGACATCCATTTGTGTCTATTGGCCAAATTAACCACTTGCCGGGACTAGAAAGTGAAGAATTATAGGTACCAGCCTGAACCTTTGCATCTAGCTCTTCGTCTGTGACATTCAGGAAGAATTGCCAATCATTAAACTTCGCCGTTGTGGGGATACTGGGTGTGTTCATTTCTTTCATTTTTGCTAACCCCAGACAGGACATCTGTTAAATGGTGTCATTTAAAAAGATCATTTGCACAGGAATCAGGCAATAAAGCTTCCCTACCCTGTATTTGCCAATCTCGTGTTCCCCATACACTCTTTAAATCAACAGTGTTTTTCCATTATTTGTAACCCTCAACTGCAAGATGGAAAACAAAGGAATCTGAATAGATTAGCTTTATATCAGTTAGCAAACTTTTCCTAATTTTGGAAGGAGGCAATTTGAGATAATATGCCCCAGGATTTTTTGTGTCATGCCCAGAAAAATAAGTAAACTTATCTGTATAACTTTTTGGGCTCCCCACTGTGTGTAATTCAATACTGGTCTGCGTCTAGTGGTGGGGTGCAGGTAGCAATGTCCCCAGTTATTGTAATAGAACATTTCCCCATAATTCATTGTATGTCTATATACATCATCAATTTCAAACACTGAATAGTCCTTTATTTCAGTTAACATAGAATCAACTGTCTGGACATCCCAATCATTAGATACAACACCAGGTGTAATTACATCTGTCATAGAAAATGTAAATACATATTGAACTTGAATAACCTCAGTAGGCCCAAATATATCAAATGGAATGTTGTCCCAGACAATCCCATCAGGAATTGTCACAGCTAAACTGTGCACAAGGGACAAGTCTCTTCGGACCTTATGTGAAGAATGAGATGGAGTTAAAACTTCATCAACAAGCTCAACTGAGGAGTGTTCAGGAAGGTAATGACCATTTATAAGCAAAAAGAAAACAGTTACAAAACAAATCCATAGAAACAATGCAAGAAATGTCAAGCAGAACCATAAATGGTTCCATGGGAGGATTAAGTAGTTATTTTTAAGCCATGGATATAGCTTAAGTGTCTTTGAAACATTTTCAATTACTGGAGTAGATGAGTCGGGAAAAAAATCATCAATGTCGATGAAATAACCAGAGGCAGTCTCTGCAAACACGGGAGCAGGTACATTACTAGTTGATGGATCCACTTCACGTGGAAGCTCATAGTAGACAGTGTCATCAGTCTGTGTAGTTTTGGTGTAAAAACAGCCAAATCTTGGACAGGTGTTGTTGTTGGAGTGGTTACTGTAATCAGCAAGAGCCCATTTTACGCCCTCCCCATGGTCGAGGAGGTATTTGTAGCATAGCTGAACATTGTTATGTAGTCCGAAGCAGTGTTATTAATTCTAATTTGAAGAGGTATGTCCTGTTGGGTAGTGAGAGGGGTTCAGGAACTACCCAAGGGACCTCTGGGTCTACTGTGTAGGATTGGCCACATGGTGAACTTTGAAGTCATCAATGGAAATTAACCTGTTTGCTTTGGAACCAGGCAGTGCAGGTAAGATGACAGTTCTGGTACCTTGTACTCCCAGGACTTGGACTGGTGCACTGTAGGATGGACCGATTTCCTACTTCACAGCGATCTTCTCACAAACCAGATCCCCAATTTTAGGAATCCAGCCAGTGGAAGTTGTTGGTAAATCCCTTATTCCTAAGGTGGCAGCACTGGCAGATGATCTATCATCATGAAATTGCTGAAGCTCCTGTAAAACAGTGAGACGTTCATTTATGACAAAAGGTATGGCTGCTGCGACCAAACTAGGGCCATCAAGATCTGGGACATACATAGGTATCCCAAACAGAACCTCACAAGGAGGGCGTTCCCCCCAAGGACCGTCTTGTCAGATCGTTCAGTGCTCTCTGGACCCATATAGGTGATGAAGCCAACTCCGGCCAGAACCTAATACTCTAGCTGTTAAGGACTGCTTTAGATCATGGTTCCCCCTCTCCATGACCGAATTTACCTCGGGATGGTATGGTGAGGAGTAATGGAGTTCAACACCCATCATCCCTATGGTGTCCCTGAATGCCTTAGAGACAAATGCAGGGCCCTGGTCAAAATTGAATGCTGCAACCTGTACCGATAAAGATCAGCAAGTCTTTTATAACAGTTTGAGCATCAGCCGACCGCTAAGGCCATACCCACAGGAATCTAGAACAAGAATCTATAGCGAGTAAAATGTATTTGTATGCACCATCAGGTTGAAGTGTACCGCAATGGTCCAGGTACACACATTGTAGTGGCCCGCTGGACACCAAGAGGGATGTCTGCGGTGGGCGTTTGATATTAGAGCCCTTTATTTGCTGGCAAATGTCACAACAAAAGATGTATTGTTTTGTCTGTTTGTATAGACTTGGCCACCAGAAGCGTTTCTGTAAGAGTGTTACTGTGGCCAAGATACCAGCATGAGCAGAAGCAACACCCTCATGCGCTGCTTTTATTAGATCTAATCTCTGGTCGTTTAGGGATTGCTCGATCTCCAACCCCAGGAATTGTTGTGTAGGCAACATTCTGCACACTGATGTAGTAAGAATATTTTGTAGGGTATGCCTAAAGCTTTCATGGCAGTCACAATTTCATCATTCAATCTCGTCTGGGAATGAGTCACTGCAGCCACAGAAGCTGTTGCTGCTGTGGATTTGGCTGCTTCGTCAGCCAAAGTGCTGCCAATAACATGTACTCCTACACTTTGGTGGTCCAATGTATGTACTACATGGACACATGGTAGCTTACCCTTGAGATCAGCCACCTTCCCCCACAATAATTTGTTTGTTATGGTGTTCCCCTTGGAATCTCTAAACCTGTTCAGCTTCCAATGATTGAGGTAATCATTACAGGACTGGACGCAGTAGTATGAGTCATAGACAATTAGAGTCGGCAAGTCTGGCTCTGTGTGTTCTAGTGCTAGAAGAAGGGCTTTAAGTTCAGCCAGCTGAGCTGTGCAGTCCCCTAGGGTCGGCATGTAGGTATTATGATGGTGAAAAACTCCATCCTTAACAGGCCACTCACGGTTGCGTAAGCGGCTGAATACTGATGTTTGGTACCTACAGCTGGTTGTGCTGAACCATCAGTATAAATGATAATATGGTATCTGTCAAGTGGGGACTTTTCTTCTTTTTTTGTCTGAATAACTGTGGTGAGTCTTGGTGAGTCTTTCTTCTGTTTCAAGTATTCAGGACGTGGTTCAGTGGTTCAGGACGACCCCCCTCTCTCGCTACGTCTATCCGGTGCGTCCTGAAGGAACAAAAGGGACATGATTCAGTATATCTATCAGGAGCTTTTATACTTTCCCTAGTTCGGCGAGTGTATCTCCTTTCGGAGTTCTCCGCATGTGGAGAATCTGCTCTCTGATTTTGTCTATCTTTAAATTGTTTCTGCTTATCCTAGCGCTTTTTAGAACCCCCTGTGCTTGTTTAATACCTTCCTTAGGGGTGGTACTCTGTAATTCGAGTTTCTTCGGCTTGGCTCCCAAACTATCCCGTCCTATACTAGCAGAGGTGTCGGAAACAAAATTCAGTAGCTCTTTCTCCCGGTCAAAATGCGGAATCTCTCTGAGACGCTGGTGTATAGCCAATGCTACCCCTTCCCCTTTAATGTTACTGAGTATGATCGAAGAGACTGCATCGAAGTTACTTATTCATTTCATCCCCAAATCTAGGACTGGTGCAGCTCCGTGCTCATTCTGTATTTGTTTTAACACTTCCGGCAAATTGGCAAGTTTCAAGGTACTATGTGTGGTAGTGTATCTTGCAGCCAAGACTGTACCCCATGTGGCTCAGTCATCCATCGAGGGAACCATCCCGAAGGGCAAGCAGCCTGTGAAAATTCTCTGAAACACAGCTTCTAGCTGATTTGTTTTCTGTGCTATCCAGAACTGGATTTTTCCTCGTTCTGTGGGTACCTTACCCATGATAGTATGCGCTGTTTGTTGAATAATCCCAGTAGCCAATTGATATCCAGCAGGTGCTGGTGGTGCTGTACGCGCTGGTGTTACGATCTGAACTAGTCGTCTGTAAAGGTTTACTAGTTCAAGAGATACGTTTTGCAGGTCTGCTGCCTGCATATTTTGTATACCTGGGTGAGGTGTGTATGTGGCAAACATAGGCCCCATCGGTCCATCATTACCTAAGGGACCTAATCTCATGTGTCGTATTACATGTGGTAGGGCACCTTCAAACCAGTTCTGATGCTCCTGATAAGTGATATTGGTATGCTTGGTACCTGTTAGACTTTTGATCCTTGGTGTGGTCTCCCTTAACTTTTTGCCTCCGTTTCCCAGGTTGTTGATGTGTGCTGGACTCTGATTTTGCTGTTTTTGTTACTCTGGGCACTTTACCACTGCTAACCAGTGCTAAGGAGCAAGTGCTCCTTTACAAAATGTGTATGTAATTGGTTTATCCATGATTGGCATATTTAGTTTACTAGTAAGTCCCTAGTAAAGTGCACTAGAGGTGCCAGGGCCTGTAAATCAAATGCTACTAGTGGGCCTGCAGCACTGGTTGTGCCACCCACATAAGTAGCTCTGTAATCATGTCTCAGACCTGCCATTGCAGTGTCTGTGTGTGCAGTTGTAACTGTAAATTCGACTTGGCAAGTGTACCCACTTGCCAGGCATAAACAGTCCCTTTTCTTACATGTCAGACACCCCTAAGGTAGGCCCTAGGTAGCCCCAAGGGCAGAGTGCAGTGTATGGTTAAGGTAGGACATATAGGGCCTGATTCTGACCCTGGCGGTCTATGATCGCCAGGGTGGAGGCCGGGGGTAGCACCTCCAACAGGCTGGCGGTGCTACATGGGCAATTCTGACCGCGGCGGGAAAGCCGCGGTCAGAAAAGGGCAACCAGCGGTTTCTTGCCGGTTTACCCCTGCCCAAAAGAATCCTCCATGGCGGCGCTGCTTGCGGTTTTAACCGCCAGAACCTGGCTGGCGGGAACGGGTGTCTTGGGGCCCCTGGGGGCCCCTGCAGTGCCCATGCCAATGGCATGGGCACTGCAGGGGCCCCCTAACAGGGCCCCACAAAGATTTTCAGTGTCTGCATAGCAGACACTGAAAATCGCGACTGGTGCAACTGCACCCGTCGCACCCCAGCAAATCCGCCGGCTCCATTCGGAGCCGGCTTCATCTTTGCTGGGGCTTTCCCGCTGGGCCGGCGGGCGATCTTTTGAAGATCGCTCGCCGGCCCAGCGGGAAAGTTAAAATGGTCCCCGCGGTCATTTGACCGCGGGTGGTGTTTGGGCGGTTTCCGCCCGAGGAATGACCCCATAGTGATGTGTTTTATTTATCCTGACAGTGAAATATTGCTAAATTCGTTTTTCACTGTTGCAAGGCCTGTCCCTCTCATAGGTTAACATGGGACTACCTTTAAATCTGATTAAAGTGTAGATTCCCTATGGGAGCGGATGGACATGTGGAGTTTGGGGTCTCTGAGCTCACAATTTAAAAATACATCTTTTAGTGAACTTGATTTTAAGATTGTGGGGGTCATTCCGTCCCCGGCGGGCGGCGGGCGCCGCCCGCCGGGCGGAAACCGCCCAAACACCACCCCGCGGTCAAATCACCGCGGGGACCATTTTAACTTTCCCGCTGGGCCGGCGGGCGATCTTCAAAAGATCGCCCGCCGGCCCAGCGGGAAAGCCCCAGCAAAGATGAAGCCGGCTCCGAATGGAGCTGGCGGATTTGCTGGGGTGCGACGGGTGCAGTTGCACCCGTCGCGATTTTCAGTGTCTGACACTGAAAATCTTTGTGGGGCACTGCAGGGGCCCCCAGGGGCCCCAAGACACCCGTTCCCGCCAGCCAGGTTCTGGCGGTTAAAACCGCCAGAACCAGGCTGGCGGGAAGGGGGTCGGAATCCCCATGGCGGCGCTGCTTGCAGCGCCGCCATGGAGGATTCTTTTGGGCAGGGGTAAACCGGCGGGAAACCGCCAGTTGCCCTTTTCTGACCGCGGCGGGACAGAATTGCCCATGTAGCACCGCCAGCCTGTTGGCGGTGCTACCCCTGGCCTCCACCCTGGCGGTCATAGACTGCCAGGGTCAGAATCAGGCCCTGTGTGTTTGAAAATGCCACTTTTAGAAAGTGAACATTTTCCTGCTTATACCATTTCTGTGACTCTGCCTGTTTGTGGATTCTATGTCTGGGTCAGTTTGACAGTTGGGCTGGTTGCACCTCACACTTGACAGTGACACAAAGGGAGCTGGGGTGTAGTCTGCATTTCCTGATGAGCTATCTGTGCTAGGAGGGAGAGGAGCAGTCGTCACTCACACCTGAAAGGTTTGTGCCTTCCGTCACACAATGCAGTCTCCAACCCCCTGGTGAGTGTCTGGGGCCTGGCCTGGGCAAGGCAGGATTTCACATTCAAAAGAGACTACTTCAAAGGAGAAAATGGGTATAAGAAGGACACCCAAAACCACAGACTTTAGAACACCTTTGGAAACCAAGGGGAACCTCTGCCTGGAGAAGAGCTGAAGAGCTGAGGAAGAAGAGCTGCCCTGCCTGTGACTGTGCTTTGTGGAGCTATCCTGCAGTTGCTGCTTCTGCCAGAGTAAGAGGGCAAAGACTGGATTTTGAGTGCCTTCCATCTTGTGAAGATCTCCAAGGGCTTGATTTAGAGCTTGCATCCTGTTGTTTGAAGGGACAGCAAAGACTTCTCACCTCCAGCACCTGAAATCTCTGGAGAGACTCCTGCTCTGCCTTGTGGTGCCCTTCCAGTTCCTGGGGCCCTAAAAGGAGAAACTTGCAGCCTAATAGGAGGAAATCCAACCACAGAGCGCTGTGCGGGGAAAAGGTCAATGCAACTCCGATCTGCGGCTGAAGAAACGACATGCCGCTGGCTCCGTGGCTGAAAATCAACGCTCGCCGGAAATGCGACCGAAGAATAGACGCAAGAAGCTAGAGAAACAACACGCAGCATTACTGACGGAGGCTGGGAGATCGCAACCTGCGATGCGTGGTTTTCGGATCATCGTGAGGCTGGATTTCCGAAGCAAGCACCGCTGGGTGTGTACAAACAACGCAAGGCCTGCCCGGACCCGAGAGTGCAGACCGGATCGACGCATCGCTCTCCTGTGGAGAGAAGACACAACGCGCCCCAGGGGTTGACTCAGGGGCTAATGTATTGAGACCTTGACTGTACCTTATGTTGTGTTGGTGGCATTATCGCTAGTGGTAGGTGCATACTTACCCCAACTAGTAATCCACCCTCCAACAATTGGTTGACAGTCCTTTCTACTAACAGTGATATAAAAATAGTACTATGCCCCTAGTAGCTAACCTTTGATATCTAGGGGCACCTAATATGCCCGAGCTCACATGAAGGTGAGCTCGGGCATAATAGGTATACTCTTATACTCCTATTTTAGTTACATAAGGCTGTTACTCAAAATACTGCCCCTGTCTACCTGTTAAAGACAGAATCCATCATTGCCACATCCAAAGTAAGGCTGTGTCCGTATATGGTGTTCTTCATAGGCCATAGTACCATGGCTTAATAGTAGCATCAAAGATTGGAAGAAAACCATATTACATAGAGAACGACGGTGGGTGTATCATCTAAACAAATATGAGGTGGGGTTGATTGAATAAATCCCATGGTACAAGCTAAATTAGATGACAAGTTCATCTAATCCTGGTATTCCACACAATAAGGCTGTTTTTCCCTTACTAAGGCATATGAGTACTAAGGTGCTAAAAAAGTATAAATATGGGCCAAAGAAACTGTACTTTGAGTAAATTGAACCCTTTTCAGTTTAATAACATTATTCCTATCACTACTGATGGTTCCTCTCCACTAGTAAGCCTATACCAGTAACATCATCAATGTGAAAGAGGAGCTTTCATTATTTGGCTTTGTGTGTGGTACAATATTTGGTTAGTATGATGACAAAAGACACTTCTGTGGTAGGTGTGGGAAATGCTCATAAGCAACTTCATACCAGGCCTCTTCGACATGTTGGGACGCGAGTTGGTGTTCATTCTTCTTTGGAAGCTTCACCAGTCATAAGCTACAGTGATTTGTGTTGGGCTCAGCTTTAACTTCAAGCTGTAGTTCTTCTGTGAGGAATTACCATCCATGTGAATAAACAATTACTTTGCAATTCAAAATGGTTTCATCGTCCCTTTTTTTCGTTTATTATTTTCACAATATCATGGATATACAGACACATAAATAAGTAGACATATCGCAACAAGAAACATTGATGTATGTCTGTTGCCCTTATAATATCTACCATCCACGTGATTGAACAGTTACAGTTTGTAATTCATATTGTTTTGATCTTCCTTTTTATGTAAATAGTTATAAAACCGTTGATATATAGACATACACATAAGTATGCGTATCGTTACGAGGACCACTGTATCATGGCGGCTGAACTGAAGTGAATGGAGCATTACAGCTCATACGTACACTCCGCAGGGATTCTCAAAATGCCGAGGTTGACTTTAAAATGCTGTCCGCAGTGAAATATAGCTACCGGCAGTGGGAAACTATCCAGGCAGGAGAGGTGGCGTCTTACTCTTGGCGTTGTAATTGGGATCCAGGGTGCTTTAAAAAAAAAAAAAAAATTATATAGGCTGGGGCTGGGCGTTATTCTTTGCAATGTTTTAGCCCCTGGTATGGTTATAAATACAATGGTCTTTCATATGATGACCAATAGTCTTGATATAAGGAAGACCTTTTGGATACAAGCAACTATGTGGGCAATGAGAAGTACTTGTTCTATGTTATAATACTATGGTCTATGAGAAACAGCATATACAGAAACATATTTTTTTGTGTGACTGGAGATTATTTTGATTGTGACAGTGATGGGTTCTGTCTCTAACAGGTAGTTTGGGGCATTGGGGACAGGCCCATTATGTTACAATGCAGTTGACTTAAAGGACAGTATTTTGAGTAATAGGCTCATGTAAATATGATAAGTGTATGGTAAAGGTTCACAATCATGTGATCTTGAGCATAATATGTGGACTACTGCCCCATATATCATAATTTAGCTACTAGGGGAATAGTAATATTTGTATATGACTGTTGAGTAGCAAGGACCCTTATTCCATGGCCTGACATCAATTTCTCAGAGTATTACTACAGAGCAAAGCTTCCATGGTTTCCTCGGGTTAGGCATTGCTCCTAACCAATTCTAGTAAGATATATATAAATGTTTATCTCATCTTTAGCATGCTTTGCAATAGTGAGTGAAGGCATCAATGTGTATAGCACCTCACGTGTGTTTTGAATATCACATTGCATGGTTGTGCTCACTGGGCTATGGCCCGTGTTATGTTAGAACCTTTGATTTTGTCACTAAAAATACCAACATGCAAATGAAAGGCCTCTCAGGGTGATGGACAAGTATCCCTTTAGTACCATTGTACTGCATGCCAAAGTTTTTGCCAAAAGTACTCTTTTTTTAGCATGCTTGTTTTTGTTTTTATTTTGTGTTGTTTAGAGGATTGATCAATCAACATTTATTGAGCACTGCAAATCACTTGTGAGGGTGTCAAGGTTTTGGAGCTGTATGCTGCTGCGTGGAGGAATGATAATTCGAACATCCAGTTCTTAAGTTCTCTTCTGAATTGCTGGAATGACAGAGCAGAGGTGCAGGGGGAGGTTCTTCCAAGCCTTGGGTGCCAGCCGCGAGAAGGAGTGCCCTCCACTTTTGGCTCAACGGATCCGTGGGGTGTCTACAAGGGAGAGTGTAGCTGATCAGAGGTGTCTAGTCTGTTGGTGGAAGGTCAGGCATTTGTTGATGTATGCTGGTCCTTCATTGGGCCTTGTAGGCGTGGGTCACCATTTGACCTGGCATCTTTTCTGAATCAGGTGGCAGTGTAGTTTTTTGAGATGGAGTATGTTGTGGGTCCTTCTGGGGAGTTTGAGTATGAGTCTTGCTGCTAAGTTCTGTATTGTCTGGAGGCTCTTCAGAAGCCGTGTTGTGATTCCTATGTAGGGCGTGTTTCTGTAGTTCAGTCTGCTGGGGATGAGGTCCTGCGTGATGGTCTTTCTGGTGACTGCTAGGAGCCACCTCAAGATTGTGTGGAGCACTCTAAGGGTGTGGAAGCAGGCAGGTGAGACGGAGTCCACTTGTTTCTTCATGGATAGCATGCTATCCAGAATGATGCAGAGGTTGCTGGCATGGTCTGTTGGGGCAGGGGGGTGAACTGAGCTCTGCGGGCCACAACGTGTCAGTCCATGGTGAGGTGTTGTTCCCAAATATGAAGACTTCCATTTTTTCGGTGTTGAGTTTGAGATAGTTGTCCTTCATCCAGTCCACTATGTTCATCATGCATCTGTGGAATTTTTATGATTGAGGGATCTTTAGACAATGAGAGGATAAGCTGTGTGTTGTCGGCGTAGGAGGTCATGTTGAGTCAGTGTGATCTCACGGCGATGGCCAGGGAGGTCCTGTAGGTGTTGAATACGGGGGTCAGGCTGAGTGACGATCCTTGGACGACTATACAGATGATCTTCTTTGGCTCTGAGGGAAACAGTGGGAGACTGATCCTTTGGGTGGTGTTCCATTTGAGGGCAATTCCTTGAATCCCTATATGGGGTAGTCTGTTGATCAGGATGTGGTAGGAGACGGTGTCAGACACGACGGACTGGTCCAGGAGGATGAGGGCCGCTGTTTCTTCATGGCCCACAAGGGTTCTGATCTTATTGGGGGCTGCAATCAGGGATGTCTCAGTGCTGTGGTTAGCTGGAAATCCAGATTGGGGTGGGTCTAGGAGGTTCTGGTCTTCCAGGTGTTGGGTGAGTTGCTGGTTGATTGTTTTCTTGAGGACTTTTGCTGGATCGGGGAGTAGTAACATGGGGCAGTAGATCTTCAATTTGGTTTGGTCTACGGATGTTTTTTTCAGAAGGAGACTCACTTCAGCGTGTTTCCAGACCTCACCTCCAGGAAGGAGGTTGCAGTGATGAAGGTATTCAGGACATTCCTGAGCTGGTTGCTGATTGTCTTGCTTCCGAGACTGAAGACGTGATAGGGGGAAGGGACTGTGGGTGCTCCCGAATGTACGGAGTTCATGATGGAGACAGTGTCTTCTGTGGTGAGGAGTTTCCAGTGGGTGAGAAGATGTTTGGAGTTGCTGTCTGCAGCGCAGAGTTGGCGTTCAAAGTTTTCTTAGATACCTCAGATCTTTTCGTGGTAGAAGTCTGTGAGGTTGTCACACAGTTCCTTGAAGGGAGTGATGTTGTTTTCGGTGGCTGCGAGATCGGTGAACTCCTTCACAATGGTTAAGAGTTTTTTGCTGTGGATTGTGGTGGTTTTGAAGTGGTCTGCTAGTGAGTTCTTCTTGGTTTCTTTCAGGGCAAGGTGGTATTGGTTGAGGGCAGTCCTGAAGGTGGGACAGTCTTCTGTTTTTTTGCTGATGCACCACTTCCTTTCAAGTTGCCGGCAGTTGCATTTGGAGGAGTGCAGTTCCTCAGTGAACCAACATGCTCTTTTGCTTTGTTCTTTGACCTTGGCTGTTTTGGTGGGGGCGATGGTGTTGGTGCATTCTGTGATCCACTGGGAGAAGCTCTTTGCTGCTTGTTCAGGGTCGTGTGTAGTGTCTGGGAGGTGGGAACAGGGAATGTGGTTCCACTGGTCTTCTCATACCTTTTTCCAGTTTCATTGCGTGTATTTGGGGGGCATATGTGGTTTCAGAGATGGTGAAGTGTATGCTGATCTCCTTAGTAACAGAGTAGAAGTATTCATTTGACGATTTTCATTTTGTTTCCCCAAAAATGTTATTTTCAGTGGGGTACTAAGACAATACCATTGCTCTAGACAGTGGATGATAGGAGAGTAAGGGACACCACAACCTAAAAGGTAGGTGCTCTGTAACATAGGTCAGGGACTACAGGTCCTGAAGAAGCCCGCTGGCCTTATGGGGCCCTCTGGTATGGCCAAACTTATTGACCAGTTAGGATGATAGAGTAATTAATTCCCAGTTATTAACCCCCTTGTTTCCTTTAATCCTATCAGGGCATCCCTAAATTAATTCATATGTTTGCAGAACCTTAAGTAGTTTTAACCCTTTTTTAGAGATCTCTGGTTTAGGTGGCATACTTACTCCAACAGTATCAGTTCAATTTAAAAAGAATTCTTGAGCCCACACTATGGCCCTCATTACAACATTGGCGGTAAGTGCTGCTTACCACCATGCTGACTGCCGCCAACATAATGCGACCGCGGAGGTATACCGCTACCCGTATTATGACACACACATAGAAATCCGCCACTGTACAGACACACACACAAGTACACCAGCCCAAAGGTCAGTGATAAAATGTTGGTACCAAAACCCACTCCATTACGCCAACAGAAATACACCCACAGCATCATGACCTGGGGCGGACATTCAACCCCGGTAAACCATTGGCGGTACACACCGCTGCGCTCAAAATACACACACACTAACAAAACTACACCACATTGGACAATTCAAAATACACACAACTGACACACAAACACACACCACACCCACACCACTGTAAAACACACACCCACACTACTCACAACCCTTTACAATGCAAATATTTTGACAACTGAGAGAGAGACAAGCCAGGAGCACCCACTGAACCTGAGCCACATAACACCATCACCCATACACCATCCAGGCACCTCGCAGCACACACCCCAGCAAATCACCACACACACCCTCACATATACCACTCACACTACACCCATGGCACCACAAAGACACCCCAGGTTCTCAGAGAAGGAACTAAGGGTCATGGTGGAGGAAATCATCCGGGTAGAGCCAGAGCTATTCGGATCACAGGTGCAGCAGACATCTATTGCAAGGAAGATGGAGCTAAGGCGGAGAGTTGTGGACAAGGTCAACGCCGTGGGACAGCACCCAAGGACAAGGGAT
Source organism: Pleurodeles waltl (assembly GCF_031143425.1). Taxonomy (NCBI): domain Eukaryota; kingdom Metazoa; phylum Chordata; class Amphibia; order Caudata; family Salamandridae; genus Pleurodeles; species Pleurodeles waltl. Next base: position 1,036,006,816 of record NC_090439.1, read on the forward strand.
GACATCAGGAAGAGGTGGAATGACCTGCGGGGGAAGGTACGTTCCGTGGTTGCAAGACACCAGATAGCTGTACACAGGACTGGCGGTGGACCCCCACCTCCTCCGTCACAACTAACAACATTGGAGGAGCAAGTCTTGGTGATCATGCATCCTGAGGGCCTGGCAGGAGTAGCAGGAGGACTGGACTCTGGTAAGTCAAATCCTTACTACTTTATCTCCCACCCTACCTGCATGCCATCACAAACAACAACCCCTACCCTCACCCCCATCACCCCACCACCTCACATATACCCCACCATCACAACCCACCCATCCCAATTCCAAGCCCTGCATGCAACAACAATGCTTGGACCTTCATCACAGATCTGCATGGACACCAATCACCACAGCATGCACACTAGTGACAATCACTTAGCCAAATCAATCACAACTCACACAAGCCAAAGCTGCCTTGCTAATAACAACTATAGAGGGAAACATACCCATGCACAAGATGGCACACGCAGAAACAATAACACTACCATTACATCCCCACAGGGCCCCCACTCAACGTCACCAGAGAGGAGGTGCCAGCCACATCCAGTCCCCTCCAGAAAAGGCCTACAGTGATGACAGCAGCTCTGCATGCCTGGATCACGATGACCAACCTGGCCCATCAGGGACCTCTGGACAGTTGGTTACCCAGGAACAGTCCCAACCCACCACAGAGCCTCCCCCCTTAGGAAACACCACCACAGCACCCACCCAGCGGGCCCATCCTTCTGTCCCCAAGACACGTTAATCAGCAGTGTGTCCACCACTACAGGGACCCCAGGCAACCCCCACAAACACAGGACGATCAGGGACCTGGGGTCAGTGGCAGTGGGCACACGGTTCAGGGGACAGAGGCACAGCACAACAGGGAAGCTGGGAGGACTGCTGTGCAACAGGGGGAGGACAGGCCCAAGGAACCGACTCTCCACGAGGCACTCACCAACATCCTGGGAGCAAGCCACCATTAACAGGAGACCATGGGCCAGATACTGGCCAAGTTTCAGGAGACCCAACGGCTGAAGGAGGGACAGTACCTGGGGATCAGGGAGGACCTGAGGGACATCCACACCACCCTGGTCAACATTGCAGGGGTGCTGGCAGACATGGCCAACACCATGAGGGAGGCAGTGGCACACCAACGGGCTCCTGACAGTAGCCACACCGAAGAACAGCCCTCCACCTCCACCTCCGCCGACACAAGTGGACAGGAGGCCCCACCACAGGAGCAACAGGCCACCAGCACCCCACCCCCTGCAGAAGAAGAACCACCCCACAAACGGTCCCTGTGATCCAGTCAGAAGCCAGAGAACATTAACAAGACCCCCGCCAGGAAATAAGACTCCTGATTGTCACCCTTGAGTCCCACTCTGTCACCCTGTCCACCTTGAACTGCCATTACTCCCCTTCCTATGCCCCCTTGGACAATGGATTTGTGATACAAATAGACTGGACTCTACAATGGACTTTCCTCCATCAGAAACCCAGTCCATTGCAATACCCCCTCCACTTATTAGCACCTAAATAAACACCCTTTGAACAAATTCAAGTATGGAGTCTGTCAATGTCTTAGTTAAAAAAAACTGTAAACATTGCAATTCAATTGTACTGTAATATTTACATAGGTATGACCTGTAGTGGGCAGCAGTAAATACACTAGGAGCCAGAGTGGGGCACAGAGATCTGAAAATAGAGATGCCAAAGGGTCCAGTAAGTGGCCATGTTCAATGTCAAACACAAAACTGCATTGGAAGGTGAAGTTACAGTGTCTTACCTGTGTGTGACTGGAAATACTGTTGAATTAGTGTAGTTCTGTTGTCCACATCTTCTTCCTCTGCTTCCTCTTTGTCACTGTCCACAGGCTCCACCGCTGCCACACGACCATCCCCAGGCGCATCCTCCTGCAGAAAAGGCACCTAGCGTCTCAAGGCCAGGTTGTGCAACATGCAACGATAATCTGGCAGACCTTCTTGGGTGAGTAGTACAGGGATCCACCTGTCAGATGGAGACACCGGAATATGGCCTTCAGGAGGCCAAAGGTTTGTTCAATGATCCTCCTTGTTCACCCATGTGCCCCATTGTAACGTTCCTCTGCCCTTGGCCTGGCATTCCTCACTGGGGTCAGTAGCCATGAGAGGTTGGGGTAACCAGAGCCACCTGCAAATATCAAGGGATACCTGTTAGCCACACACTTATCCTTAGGGCCAAACTCACGCCCATATACCTACATAAACTGGTTAGGGACCATGGGCTCACCTATTAGCTACACTCGGTGCCTCTGGAGTTGAGACATCACATACGGGATGCTGCTATTCCTCAAGATAAAGGCATCATGCACAGAGCCGGGATATTTTGCATTGACATGGGAGATGTACTGGTCCGCCAAACACACCATCTGCACATTCAGAGAGTGAAAGCTTTTTCTATTTCTGAACACTTGTTCATTTCTCCTGGGGGGGGACACATACAATATGTGTACCATCAATCATGATGGGGATATGTCCCAGTGCATAGAAGTCAGCCTTCACTGTGACCAAATCCTCCACCTGGGGGAATACGATGTAGCTGCGTATGTGCTCAGCAGGGCAGACAACACTCTGGTCAGCACGTTTGAGAACATAGGCTGTGACATCCCTGATGCCATGGCCACTGTCGCTTGGAAGGAACCACTTGCCAGGAAATAGAGCACTGGCAGGACCTGCACTAGAGGGGGGATACCTGTGGGGTGGAGGATAGCAGATATCAGGTCTGGCTCCAATTGGGCACACATTTCTTGGATTGTGGCCCTATCAAGTCTGTAGGTCAGGATAATGTGCCTGTCCTCCATTATTGCCAGGTCCACCAACGGTCTGTTCACAGGGGATGTCTCCATCTCCTATTCATCCTCATTGGTTGAACTCTAGGGTGAAAAACGGTGAACAGAATGTCATATTCACACATATTTCAACATTAATATGCAATTTTTGCTTTACAGAAACAGTATGTGAACTCATAAGTCAGTTGAAGTGCCAATGTCTGCTGTGATGCAGTTAGGTGCCATGGCCTGTGCCCACCTGAAATGGTGGCTGCCTGACCTGTGAGGAGGGAAAAGTGGAAATGAGGTAATTCTGCTGGCGTTGTGCGCCGTTGCGGTCCGCGGTCGATGACGCATTCGTTATCATTGGGGCGTATGGGTTCAAGGAGCCACTGGCGATGTACGCAGGTGGTGACGGTATGCACCGCCGCGGACGTGACCACCATTTTCTATCTGTTCACTCACTTGCTACCTCACCTTCAACAGGAGAGGACCTACACTGCAAGTGCTGCTGTGACCTGTGTCTGGAAGCAACAATGGCTCAAGTGTCTGGGGAAAGGGCCCCTGCCTTCACTTTAGAGGAGTTGGAGAGACTGGGGGATGGGATCCTACCCCAGTACCCTTCATTCTATGGTCCTCCAGACAAACAGGTGAGTACACTGTGAGCAGGATGCGTGGGGCATAAATGTATGGATTGGTGTGTGTGTAAGCCTCGTGTGGGGGGGTTTGAGGGGTCCTGGGCAGAGTGCTGCATATATGGTGTTCAATGTAATTGCGTAAGGGGATGGGAGGATATGGTGGGCCATGAGTATAACAGTCCGGACGGTATGACTAATACCTTTTCTGCAGTTTTTTTTCTGCAGGTCAGCGCCTATCAGAAAAAGGGTGTTTGGCGTGCCATCGCCAAGGAGGTGTAGACCCTGGGGGTCTTTGACAGGCAGAGCACCCACTGCTGCAAATGGTGGGAGGACCTGCACCGCTGGGCAAGGAAGACGGCTGAGGCCCAGCTGGGGCTGGCCTCCCAACGAGGAAGGGGTGCCCGTCGTACCCTGACCCCGCTAATGTTCTGCATCCTGGCGGTGGCCTATCCGGAGTTGGATGGGCGCTTGAAGGCATCACAGCAGCCACAAGGGGGTGAGTACAGATTCAGAATTATGACTTTGCACGCGTTAAGGTATTACCTGGGTGGAGGATGTGGGCTGCAGGTGCCCCCAGGCCAGGGCGAACATGGCAGGGTATGTTCAATGATGGACAAGCTCAGATGCACTCCAACCCCAGTAATGTTAGTGGGCATATACTACTGGGCAGGGTCCTGTGGGTTTCAGGTGTGCAGCTAATGGTGTTAGGCATTGTACCCCATGAGCTGGTGACTAGCATTGTAAGTGGTAGTGCATGGCCTAGTGCACCTCTGTGCCCACCCCAACTATAGGTACAACCACCACCCCCGTACCAACACCGCCCTCCCAGCAGCCCCTCAGTGTGTTTCCCGTGCCCGCTCACGCAGGAGGGTGGGCATCTCCTTCGACCCAGGCACCTCAGGCCTGGCCCCAGTCAGCCCTGCTGCCCTCAGTGAGGAGGCTATTGACCTTCTGACATCCCTCTCTGTTGGGCAGTAAATCGTACTGAATGCCATCCAGGTTGTAGCAGGGCATTTGCAACAAACAAATGCATACCTGGAAGGCATTCACTCTGGTGTGGGGGCCCAACAGAGAGCATTCCAGGCTCTGGCCAACTCATTGATGGCAGCCATTGTCCCTGTCTCCAGACTCCCCCCTCCAACTTCCTCTACCCAATCCAAATCCCCCCAACCCCAGCCTATCCCAAGCACACCTTCAGACCAGCAATCATCCAAATCAACACACAGAAGTGGCTCAGGCGAACACAAGCACCACACTTCATCTCACAGGCACTCACACAATCACCATCCACATGCAGACACACCAATATCCACTGCCTCCACTGTGTCCCCCTCCTCCTCCTCCTCCTCCTCCTCGTCCACCTCCGTACCAATAGTTCTCCACTCACATCTGCATGCCCTACAGCCTCATCCACTACCTCCATCACCAGCACACCTATCACTACACGCTCCTCACTGGCAGTCACCTCCCCCACATCCATGCACACGTCCCCTGTGTCCTCTCCCACTGTGTCTGTGACCCCTCCTCCCAAAGTACACAAACGCAAGCACTCAGACACCCAACAGCCATCCACCTCACAACAGCATCTAGCCCATGCAACTGCACCCAAACACAGCAGACTGACACCTCCTACAACCACTCCCTCTTCCTCCAGACCCAAACCTTCACCCTCTTCCCGCCCCAGTGTCACTAAGAAGCTTTTCCTCACCAACATTGACCTATTCCCTACCTCCCCGTCCTTCACCTCGGGCCAGGGTGGCCAGAACCCAGCCCAGCATCTCAGCCATCCAGTCCACGGCCACTATGGTTTCTGTAGCAATTGCAGGAGTGAGAGGCTCCAAGGATGCACCCGTCAGACCCGCCAGTGTGCCAGCACCACCTGCCAAGGCCAAGAAGGGTCCGCCACCTAGCAAGGGCAATAAGGGGACACCAACCAGCTGGCAGAAGCAAGGAGGCACCACCATCTGCCCATGGCAGGAAGGGGCACACAACACCAGACATCCGAGGTTGCAGGTGAAGGCGTGGGGGTTACCACCACCACTGACAGCACCGCCACCTGCACAGCGGCCAGCACCCCCACCTGCACCGCTGCCAGAAGCACCATTGCCAGCAGCAGCAGCCCCAGTGGACAGCCGTCCGAGGCTGCAGGTGAAGGCCTGGAGGTTACCACCACCACTGCCAGCACCCCCACCTGCACCACAGCCAGCACTGCCACCTGCAGTGCAACTGGCATCCACTGAGCAGCCGTCACTGCCGGCAAGCAGTGTGTAGTGGTGACTACATGGGCTGCAGTGCGTCCTGGCCCCTGCAACAACTGTCAGTATGACACCCAGGAGAGAAACTGTGACCTCGCCCCATCTGGATGAAGCACACTGGGCACAAGGCCCCCTCCAGAACCAGTGGAAGAAGGCATCCACTCAGCCCCTCTTTGGCAGGATGAAGCACACTGGGCACAAGGCCCCCTCCAGAACCAGTGAAGAAGGCATCCACTAGAGAGACAGTGGCTTTGCACTCCCAAGGACCAAGCAGTGGGCAAACCACCCACTTGAGACTGTGGCTTTGCACTCACCAGGACCAAGCAGTAGGCAACCCACCCACTAGAGAGACTGTGGCTTTGCACTCCCCAGGACCAAGCAGTGGGCATGGAGCCCCCTCCAGGCCAGTGGCATTGTACCATCTTCCACCTGAGGTGCCCCCCATTACCTGTCCCCCTGAGGTGCGTGTGTTTTCGACCTGATGCCCCTGCAGTGTTCTCTCCGTATTGAGGTGGGAGTCAAGTGTGGCCTTGGCCTATGTGTTATGGCCCAGTGGGCCACGGACATTTTAGAGTGGGCATTGTCCCTCCTTCTGTATATATTGTATATATTGTACATACTGTTTATTGTTTAAGGATGTATATATCTAAAACGGTACTATTACACTCATTTTACTCCATTCCTTTTGTCCTTACGTTATTCCTGAGGGTTGCGGGTTGTATTTCTAAAGGTATTGCATCTGTTTTTGTGTATGGTGTTGGGGTGGGGGTGTTGCGTGTTGTGTGTGTGTCACTCCCTTTTTCCTCCCCCCCCCTTCCTTGTGGGCTAGGTGCAGTACTCACTGTGGTCGTCTTCACCGGCGTTTGTGTTCCTGGTGAATGAGAAGCTACACCAGCATTGGAAAAAAGTGCAGTTCAGGCTCCATGGCGTCGTGGCTCTTCCTTGACTGTCGAGAGGTGAGTCATTCCCCTTCAGTGTTCTGTTTCCGTTGTGCTTTTGATGGCGTTGGTGCCGATCTGGAAAAGGTGGCGGATAGGCGTGTTGTAATGCTGTGGGCAGTACATTGTCTTCCGTCTGGCTGTTGGCAGTTACCGCTGCAGTGTTTGTTGCTACCGCCGTGGCGGTCGGTGTGTTAAAGTGGCTGTTTGTGTTGGCGGTTTCCGCCATGGTCATGATTCAATTTTGTTTACCGCCGGCCTGTTGGCGGGAGAACCGCCAAGAACAGGATGGCGGTATGGGCTGTCAGAATCCCCATGGCGGCGCAGCGAGCTGCGCCGCCATGGAGGATTCTAAAGGGCAGCGGAAAACCGGCAGGAGACCGCCGGTTTTCCGCATCAGACCGCGGCCAAACCGCTGCGGTCAGAATGCCCTGCGGGGCACCGCCAGCCTGTTGGCGGTGCTCCCGCCAACCCTGGCCCCGGCGATCCATGACCGCCGGGGTCAGAATGACCCCCATAGTGCTATAGGACATAAGTGGTATGGTAGGAGCTTTGCATGTCTCCTAGTTCAGCCTAAGCTGCTCTGCTATAGCTACCTCTATCAACCTAAGCTGCTAGAACACTACTAATCTACTAATAAGGGATAACTGGACCTGGCACAAGGTGTAAGTACCATCAGGTACCCACTATAAGCCAGGTCAGCCTCCTACATTGATCCAGTCTCCAGATGCTTTCACTGTGTCACTTTCTGTATTGCCAGTGGTGCTAAAGTATGGCTAGTTTAAAATAAGTCTTCCAAAAAGCTACAGAATTACTCAGATCACTGGCCTTCAACAGTTCCTTCCATGTCTTACCCCTGATCTCCTCTTTTCAGACTTGCAGTACCCTTTTATAATCACACCAACAGGCCTCAATTTTGTTTGGGTCTCGAGGTTTGGTCTTCAAAGCCTTTTTAAGTTCCTGTTAGCCACCAAGCAAAGCTTGCCAAACCACCCTGATTTCTAAAGGAGACCCTTAAAGGGTGTCCTGATGAAATCCACCATGGCCCTAGAGGAGAGAGCCTTGAAGGCATTCATAATAGACACATCCTCCTCCTCATCAAGACATATTTCCAGTAGACCTGTGTAGTCCCTTATAAGGTCTTGGAGGAAGTCTTCAGTGACTATCATGACCATCTAGGAGCAGGGCCCAAAGAGCTACAAAGCTCAATGTTTGTAAAAGTATCCCAAGAACATTGGATTTTTATTATCTGCAGTGCTAAACTTGCTTCTATAAAAATATGATATACCCATCTAAACTTAAGTTAATCTCATCAGATGGCTTATACCTTTGCCTCTAACTCAAGCCTCCTGCTAAATTGAACTGCAATGAAACCACCTTTTTCAGTCAATGGGTTGCATGAAGTGTTCACTTAAAAAAAACAGACTTGGAAGAGCCTTTCTCTGCATCAGGTGAGAGCACATGTCTAGAAAGGGTGGATACCTGCGTTTTTGTTTGATCGTCTGGAGGCATGAGTGGTCTCATCTTGGCAGAGTTTAGACTAAGAGGGAGGAGTTGAATCTAAGTAAGACAAAGGCCCTCATTATGACATTGGCGGCAAATGCCACGGTGAGGGCTGCCAACATACCGTCGCTGTGGCTACCAACCGTTTATGGCATTATGACCGTACACGGAGTTCCGCCAGAAGGCTGGCGGAATTCCATCGAAGGTCATGGCAGAGGACGGCAGTAAGGTGGCACTGCTGCCAGCAGCAGCGCCATGCCAGCAAAACACCTCCTAGCGTATCATGTTCCATGATACAGCCTGGCGGTGTTTTGCTGGCGGATGCTGCTGCTGGCAGCAGCGCCGCATCCCGTCTCCTGCCGGAGGACCCCCTGCAGGCAGGTAAGTCAGGTTCTCCGACAGGAGATGGGGTGGAGGGTGTAGTGTGCGTGTGTGGGTGTGTGTGTGACTGAGTGAGTGAGTGCGTGCATTCGGGTGTAATGCGTGTGTGCATGAGTGTGTGTGTGTGTACGTGCATGTTTTGTCGTGTGAATGCATGTGTGCCTGGATGTATGTTTGTGTGTGTGGATGTGCGAGTGTAGGTATGTATGCATGCGTGGGTGAATGTGTGTAGGCATGTGTGTATGGGTGTGTATGTATGTGCGAGTCTGAGTGTCAATGTGCAGGGGGGTCGGGAGAGGGTGGGGGAGGACCATGGGAGGAGGGCGGGGAAACCACTATTAGTGCCTACCGTCATGATTTCCGTGGTGGTACACAAAAACCACGGAAACCATGGTGGTGGGCGGGGTCATAATGCCATGGCCGGCCTGGTGCGGCCACCGGGCTGGAGACTGAAGTCTCCAGCCCGGCAATCATTACCGTCGTGGCGGTTGGTGTGTTAACTTGGTGGTTTGGCTTCGGCCAAACTGCCAATGTCATAATGGTGGAGGTAGGTACCGCCAGCCTGTTGGTGGTAATAGCTCCACTATACCACCAACCGCAAGGGTCGTAATGAGGGCCTAAGAGTCACTTTTTAGTGGAATGTAAGTCTTTACATTAAAATTCATGTTTAGAACACAGTGTTGTTAAATGAATAACGAAAAGCACTAGAACATTAGCTTGAACTTCTGAGAGGTTTTTACCTAGCAGAGCTGAGTTGTCTTTAAAAACTCTTTTGAAACATGTAAAACTCTTGAAAGAATCACCCCCTATGTCATAAGAATCACAATACTCAGAGTTACTAAAAATAAAAGTACTTTATTTTAGTGACAATGTGCCAAAAATATCTCAGAGGATATACTCCCTAAGAAGGTAAGTAAAATACTCAAAATATACACACAAACCAAAATCAGGTAAGTAAACAGTTAGAAAAGTAGTGCAAACACTGTAGAATACAATAGAATGCAATAGGCCTAGGGGGAACACAAACCATATACTAAGAAAGTGGAATGCGAACCACGTAGGCACCCCAGGCCAAGTGTATTGTGTAGAGGGTCACTGGGAGTGTAAGAAAACACTAAGGGTGTCCAAGATACCCCACCCCAAGACCCTGAAACGTAGGAGTAAAGTTACCCTACTTCCCCAGAAACACTCTAAAGTCGTGATAGGAGATTCTGCAAAGACAACAACTGACTGCAAAGCACTGAAGATGGATTCCTGGACCTGAGGATCTGTAAAGGAAGGGGACCAAGTCCAAGAGTCACGAAAGTGTCCAGGGGGGACAGGAGCCCACTAAACCCCGGATGAAGGTGAAAAATGGCTGCCTCCGGGTGGAAGAAGCTGAAGATTCTGCAACAACAGAAGATGCCAGGAACTTCTCCTTTGCACAGAAGATGTCCCACGTGTGCTGGAGGATGCAGAGTTGTTTCCACACAGAAAGACCACAAACAAGCCTTGCTAGCTGAAAATGTCGCAGTTGAAGGAAATGGGTGCTGCCTGGGCTCAGGAGGGACCAGGAGGTTGCTCCTTGGAGGAGGAGATAGAGGGGGTGCTCAGCAGTACAGAGAGACACACAGAAGCAGGCAGCACCTGCAGAAGCACTTGAACAGGCATTCAAGAAATCTGAGCACAGTGGTTATCTCACCACTACAAAGGAGGGTCCCACGAAGCTGGTGGTCAACCCAGCGAGTTGAGCGATGTAGGACGGAGTGCTGGGGGCCTGGGCTATTCTGTGCATGAAGAATTCCTTGCAAAAGTGCACAAAAGCCCTAGCAGCTGCAGATCACACAGTACACAGGATTACTATCTGGCGTGGGGAGACAAGGACTTACCTCCACCAAATTTGGACTGAAGGACCACTGGACTGTCGGGGTTGCTTGGATCCAGCTCCTCTGTTCCAGGGACCACACTTGTCAAGATGAGAGGGGACCCAGAGGACCAGTGATGCAGATGTTTGGTGCCTGCATTAGCAAGGGGAAGATTCCATCGGCCCACGGGAGATTTCTTCTTGGCTTCCATTGCAGGGTGAAGGCAGACAGCCCTCAGAGCATGCACCACCAGGAAACAGTCGAGAAAGACGGCAGGATTAGGCGTTACAATGTTGCTGGAAGTCGTCCTGCTACTTTGTTGCGGTTTTGCATGCGTCCTGGAGCAGTCAGCGGTCAATCATTGGCAGAAGTCAAAGAGGGAGATGCAGAGGAACTCTGGTGAGCTCTTGCATTCGTTATCTGAAGAGAAACCCACAGGAGAGACCCTAAATAGCCCTCAGAGAAGGATTGGTCACCTAACCAGGTAAGCACCTATCAGGAGGGGTCTCTAACATCACCTGCTGGCACTGGCCACTCAGAGGCCTCCACTGTGCCCTCACACCTCTGCATTCAAGATGGCAGAGGTCTGGGACACACTGGAGAAGCTCTGGGCACCACCCCTGGGGTGGTGATGGACAGGGGAGTGGTCCCTCCCCTTTCCTTTGTCCAGTTTCATGCCAGAGCAGGGGCTGGGGGATCCCTGAACCGGTGTAGACTGGCTTATGCAAGGAGGGCACCATCTGTGCCCTTCAAAGCATTTCCAAAGGCTGGGGGAGGCTACTCCTCCCCAGCCCTTAACACCTATTTCCAAAGGGAGAGGGTGTAACACCCTCTCTCAGAGGAAATCCTTTGTTCTATCTTCCTGGGACTGGGCTGCCCAGACCACAGGAGGGCAGATGCCTGTCTGTGGGTTGGCAGTAGCTGTAGCTGCGGTGAAAACCTCAGAGAGCTAGTTTGGCAGTACCCGGGGTCCATGATGGAGCCCCGGGGATGCATGGGATTGGCACCCCAATACCGGATTTGGCCTAAGGGGACAATTCCATGATCTTAGACATGTTACATGGCCATATTCGGAGTTACCATTGTGAAGCTATATAGGTATTGACCTATATGTAGTGCACATGTGTAATGGTGTCCCTGCACTCACAAAGTCCGGGGAAATGGCCCTTAACAATGTGGCCGCCCTCACACTTAGTAACTTTGCACCTAACCTTCACTAAGTGAGGGTTAGACATATAGGTGACTTATAAGTTACTTAAGTGCAGTGTAAAATGGCTGTGAAATAACGTGGAAATTATTTCACTCAGGCTGCAGTGGCAGTCCTGTGTAAGAATTGTCTGAGCTCCCTATGGGTGGCAAAAGAAATGCTGCAGCCCATAGGGATCTCCTGGAACCCCAATACCCTGGTTACCTAAGTACCATATACTAGGGAATTATAAGGGTGTTCCGGTGTGCCAATCAGAATTGGAAAAAATGGTCACTAGCCTGCAGTGACAATTTTAAAGACAGAGAGAGCATAAGCACTGAGGTTCTGGTTAGCAGAGCCTCAGTGACACAGTTAGGCACCACACAGGGAACACATTCAGGCCACAACCTATGAGCACTGGGTTCCTGGCTAGCAGGATCCCTGTGAGACAGGCAAAAACAAACTGACACACAAGTAAAAATGGGGGTAACATGCCAAGCAAGATGGTACTTTCCTACAATCAACCACTTTGCTCGATCTACGCTATATGGGGGTGTTAGTTGGTGGGACCATGTGCTTTCTGTTCCTTCTGATGTACCGCGCTGTCGATAGACCGGCGGCTGGTTTCTGACAGAGACGCAGGACGGATCGGAGTGGCACTGCAGCACTGTGGGAGCCCGGGCTGCTGGTTGCATGGCCCTTCATCGTGGGCAAGAGAGGCGCTGGGAGGCTGCTGACTGACCTGGGAAGCTGGGCATGTATGATCGCTGTGGGGGTGACCAATGGTGCTAGGCCTATGAACGGTTTTGACACTGAGCCCAAATTGTTGGAGGTCCTGGCGCACCGTGTGGGTTTTGCTGAGCCGCGGTTGATCTTGGGGATCCTGCTGCCCTAGACACCACACTACTGGGGTGCTGGACACTGAGCAGCCTGTGAGGGGCGTTAGGATGTTTTCATTCCCTGGCCTGCAGGAGTGAACCACTAAGAGAACTGTGTATTGTAGGGAGGGAGGTGATTGCATGGCCTGTTTCCTGCTGTGCCCCGGAGGGAGACACTGGCCTTTTGGATCGCAGATGGAGAGCATAAAGTTTAGACAGGTTGGTCTAGGATACTGTGCCAGTGTACGGTAATGCGCCTCCCCCCTTCATGGCAGTGATAAACAGCAGAGTCCAAGATGGGGAAAACCCGGACGGCTGATTGCAAGGCGACTCCTCATGGGCAGGCACCCTCCTTGACAGTGACGAGCCTGCAGGGCTCTTGTGATCGGGTGATGCACCATGCTTCCCTGGAGGCGAAAACAGATGCGGTGCTGTCAGCCACTGAACAAACTAGATCGTCCTTGGAATCCAAAATAGACACTGTGGCCAACGGAAACTTGCAAACTAGGTAAACACAGCAGAGCAAATGCTTGACTTGCTACAATCACAAGTCCTAACTATGAGCACAACTGAGTACAAGTTCTAGAATCGCCCATTGAGGATGCAGAGGGGAGGTCCCGCAGGAATAATATTTGTGTTGTGGGACTTCCAGAGGGTACTGAGGACCGAAATGCAGTACAACACATAGATTCCTGGCTGCGCGGACTGCTCCCTGCGGACTCTGTCAAGTTTCTTTTCCATTGAAAGAGCCCATGGGGTCCCAGCACATAGACCCCACCCTGAATATACCCCAGACCCATGGTGATTTGCTTTCTCCATTTCCAGGACATACACAGTGCTGAGGGAAACCAGATTACTTTCTGAGGTACAGGTCAACAATGCAAAAATTATGTTCTTTCCAGATTACACGCTTGCGGTCCAATGACAGAGGGGATCCTTTCTGGCCGTTAAGCGATGGCTCCAAGAATTGGACCTCAGATACTCATTACTGTTTCCAGCACGCTTACGAGTGATAACAAAAGATACCACACACTTTTTTGATTCCCCGGAAGATGCATGGTGATGGCTGGAAGACTTTGGCCTAGACGGTCAGAAGTCTACTGTTTTGAAACAACAGCGTGCACGCATGGGGCCCCGCCAGAAGGTGAGAGGTGCTCTGAGACCTGCCCCAGACCTTGAACAGATAATAGCCGAGCATCAACAGGCACTAAAGGAGGCTGCTGCTATTGCGGGCACACCTCGCTGCTTGAGCCCGGAGGTGGAGACACTACAGACATCAGATGAGGAAAGGTCCATTGCAACAAGGCCCTCTGGCAGTGACTCCTTGCATTCACTGGATCTTACCCTGAAGACGGCAGACACTATAGTCTAGAGTCCAGGAACACGTCTATACTTGGATTTGTAAGCAGTAACTGGCTAGGGAGATGCCACTAGACTTAACACAACTCATTAGGGGTGGATTCTCTCTCTCTTTCCTTCCATGAAACATAAGATCGGTATGGACTGGATTCTTGCTGCGTCATCATCACCCCCACTTCAAAATAAACTATGTTGTAGGTTTGGGCTGCCAAGAGTGGATGTGCACTGCTCTTATGGTATTCAAATTGTTGACGGGTGCATGTTATGTTCTGTGCTTTAAATATTTCCTCCAGTTGTTTTGTGTATGTGCCAGCATTGACTGCTATTGTGTGATTGATGTAACTGATACTTTATTATTCCCGTTTATAACACTAGTTATGGAAAGGTCCAGGTTCATGATTGTAAGGTCCCAAATCTCGTATGACTCCCACTAAACTGCTGACCTGGAATGTGCGGGGCATCCATACACCCAATAGACGGTATGCCATTTACTTTTATCTTTGACGGCATTCAGTACATATTGCGATGTTGCAGCTATGGAAGTTGACAGATTACATCAACGATGGCGTGGCCAGATATACTCCACTAACAGTTCCTTCTATGCTTGTGGAGCCCTAATTTGAATTCGAGCCGGGGTCCCATTTGCAACTGATGAAGTTGTAACGGGCCTGATGGCAGATATGTGTTTGTGAAAGGCAGATTAGATGGCAGATATGTCCTCATTGGCAACATTTACACCCCTAACACTGACCTGACTTATTTCCTATGACAATCATCAGAGACTTTGGCCCTCATTCCAACCCTGGCGGTTTAAGACCGCCAGGGCCGCGGGCAACGGAAGCACCGCCAACAGGCTGGCGGTGCTTCAGTGCCCATTCTGACCGCGGCGGTAAAGCCGCGGTCAGAAAAGGGGATCCGGAGGTTTCCCGCCGGATTTCCCCTGTCTGGGCTGAACCTCCATGGCAGTGCTGCAAGCAGCGCCGCCATGGGGATTCCGACCCCCTTCCCGCCAGCCTGTTTCTGGCGGTTTTGACCGCCAGGAACAGGATTGCGGGAACGGGTGTCTTGGGGCTCCTGGGGGCCCCTGCACTGCCCATGCCACTGGCATGGGCAGTGCAGGGGCCCCCTAACAGGGCCCCAGCATGATTTTCACTGTCTGCATAGTAGACAGTGAAAATCGCGACGGGTGCAACTGCACCTGTCGCACCCCTGCAACACCGCCGGCTCCATTCGGAGCCGGCCTCTGTGTTGCAGGGCCTTTCCCGCTGGGCCGGCGGGCGCTCCCTTGGCGGGCGCCCGCCGGCCCAGCGGGAAAGTCAGAATGGCCTCCGCGGTCTTCTGACCGCGGAGCGGCCATTTGGCGGTTCCCGCCAGGCGGGCGGCGTCCGCCGCCCGCCCGGGTCAGAATGACCCCCTTTGTCCCAATTGGGGGGTATGCCCTGGTTACTGGGAGGGAATTTCAACAGTGTATGGTGTAACATTTGATCGCTCCTTTCCACCACTTCTCCGGACAGTAGCGACCTCCAACGCTCATAACTCCACTAATTGGCTATGTAACTGGGGTCTTCTTGATATATGGCCTGCCCGCAATGACTCTACCAGAGTCTGCTCTTTCTATTCTGCTCCACATAGATTGCATGTGCATGTTGATAGGTTGCTTTGCACTTCTAACCTGGCACAACATGTACAACACGCTCGGACCACAGTTAGACTGGGACTTAGGTCCTGCACTGGTACATACATGGCACCCACAAACAGCGGCCCTAGAAGATCTGGCATTCCGTGAATCAGTCGGTAACATGATAACGGACTATTTTGATAGAAACAAGGGTTCTCCAAGAACAACCTCCACGGAGTGGGATGCCTTTAAGTTGACTCTGCATGGTCATTGTATTGGACTAACCTAGAACATGCACAAGCAATTAGATAGGGAGGTGACCCTGCTGGAACGGAAACTGGTCCACCTAGAAAATGAGGCAATACATGACACTAGGAACCGTCCACCACTTGTTGCGGCACATAAAGAACAATTGTCACTTCTAGAAAAATTACGTTGTATCAACTATGCAGCACTTTCAGCTAGGACTCATGCCACAGCTGATAGGACTGGTTCTCTCCTGGCATCGCTAATAAAACAGGACAGACCCCAGAGCCCGATCAAAGTATTACATACCAACATGGGTGCATTACTTTACACTCAACGCGAAATTCATAACAAGATGTCCCATCACTTCACTGAACTATTCCATACTACAGGGACTCCCTCTATGTGCATTATTGACTCATCCCAGGCAGCATTGGAAAAGCAAATTGAATTAAATGAATCCATTTAGCTGTCTGTAGTGGGTATCGCATTGGTTTACCAGACGAAGTCTGGCAGACACAGCCAGCCTAGCCCCGGCATGGAAACTTCCTGACTTACTTCACTTATTCCATCCATGCACAAGCACATTGTACCCGAGGGCCCATAGCTGCGAGCAGCATACTGCTGCTATTGCAGGATCCTTTACCTTACCAGGGGAGTGATCCCTTATGCACTGACAATGACAATGGTGGGAACCCCGCGCGGATCACACATCATGTCAACAACAAAACTGGCCACTTGGCATGCAGCTGGGTTCCATACCTGACACTACAATATTTGCATGTGCCTGGCACAGGAAGGCATCCAGTGCATAGGCTGGCAGAATTTCTGAGTCACCACACCCCCTCCCCACTCACAATGCTTCGGGAACACTGGAAGGCCTATAGAGACACACCATACACAGATAAACAATGGTCTCACATACTGGAGAGTCCACTGAAGGTGCAGCATAACGCTAGATTCCGCCTCATTCAATACTATATTATTCACCAAGCTTATTTGACACATAAGCAAATTAATTGTTTCTTTCATAGAACAGGTGGGGCACTGCCCCCGATGCCACTTTGTGGACTCTGACATTTTACACATGTTATGGTCCTGCCTCACCCTCCAAGAGTACTGCGGAGTGGAAATGGACCGACTGCTACATTGCACAGGCCGCTTAATCACTAATACAAGGGAAATATGCATATTGGGACTTTTCCATAGAACTAAACATAACTGCATCATCTCAAGGTTCCTAGATCTAGGATTTATTTTAGCCAAATGATTAATTACTCAAAGGTGATAGAGGCCTGAGGCTCTGTGTTCTGAGGCCTGGTCCCAACCGTTGACGGTGTGGGTGCAGACGGAGAGTGTAGAGTTCCACCGTGAAGATGTGCTGTGTCTCAGCAAATACCCTATAGCAACCCAATGGGACACAATACTAGCAGATTTGCACACGCCTTTGCCAGACAATATAATGCATGGACCTGATGCTTCTATCAGTGAAGCACTGGGGACGAGAGGGCTCTCACCTACGATCACATAACCAGTTACAAAATGCCAACACATGCAGAGTCAGGTAATGTAAGGCAACCTGGCTCAATCTGACCACCAGACAACATAATCAATCAATGAAAGTTGAACCTTAGAACATCTCGCTAGTCTCTCCACAGATGTATCAAAGGGTCTGTGAACTGACAGCTAATCTAGTCACACATCTTCTCACCTGGAAGCTAGTATATTAAACCTGAACTGGCTAGTTGATTTTTCTTTCCTTATGATTTAAATGATTGATCTGTTATTTGAAGACATGTACTGTTAACGGTTGATAAGTGTAGTGGTGTAGCATGTAACTGCACCTGTAGTATATTAATGCCATTGCTGTCACAGCGGCTACCATCCGTCTGCCATATTATGATCACTGCCGGACGTCCGCAACAAGAACGGCGGAAATCCGTCAGTGATCATACTGGCAGATGGTGGTAAGCTGGTGCTGCTACCACCAGCACCACCATGCCAATAGAATGCCGCCAGCCGTCTCATGACCTGTGATACGGCCTGGCGGTGTTCTGCTGGCGGGGCACTGCTGGCGGTAGAAGTGCCCCTTCCCGTTCCCCGATGGAAGACCTCCTCGACAAAGGTAAGTCAGGCTTCTGACAGGGGACCGGGGTGGGAGGGTGGGGGGTGTTGTGTGTGTCTGATTGTTTGCATGCGTGTGTGAAAACATCTGTGTGTGTTTTGTTGTTTGCATGGTTGTATGCATGTGAGTGAATGCGTGTATGAATGGTGAACTGAGTGTGTGTCTGCATTTCAGTGTGATGGTGTTCAAGAATGTGTGCAACGTGTCTGGAAGTATGCATGTATGAATGCGTGTATGCCAGTTTGAGTGACTGGGTGTATGCGTGGTGCGTGTCTGTGGGTGTGTGCATGTATGGGGGTGGGAGGGTGAGTGAGAGGATTGGAGGGGGTGGGAATTATCAGATGTGTGTTGTGGGAAGCGGGGAGCCCTGTAACCGGTACGGCCTACCACCATGGATTTCGTGGCATTGCTAACCCCACGAAAACCATGGTGGTTGGTAGGCTCATAATGCCGCCGGCGATACTATGCCGGCCGCCGGGCTGGTGATTGACATCTTCTGCCCGGCGGCTGATACCGCCATGGCAGTCTGAGTGGAGAAGTGGTGGGTTGGCTGCAGCCAACCTGCCATTCTCAGAATGTGGCAGTATGTACTGCCAGCCTGTTGGCGATACTACAGACACATTTCTACTCACCGCCAGGGTCATAATGAACCCCTTATTGTGTTGAGCACAATGCCGACCTTTGAAACACATGTATCATACCAACAACGTTATTGACTAGAATGTTCCACTATGTAAATTCTGTCGTAGTTGTTTTCAATCACAAAATTAAAATTAAAAAAATAAATAAAACAGATTCAAAGAAAACAAAAATGGGGAAGGGTGGTAATTGGTGTGGAGAGCCAAGATGCGGAGGACATCCATACTGCAAGTTCAAGCAAAAAAAGACACCAGCCCAATAGGTTTTACATTGAATGAAGTTAGCTTAGCCATCATCTCTAGCAGCACTAATAATATCCCCGGCCCTGATGGGATCCCCTTAGACCTATATAAGCCCAATATTGGTCTATAGGTGCTCTTATTAGCTAATGCTCTGGGTGCCACATGCAAGTCACCTAAATTAAAAAAGTGGTCCTACTCACTGATGGGATGGTGCCAATTTTAAGAAGGGCATAGGCAGGGATCCCAAATAATAGTGGACAATATTGCTTTGTGTCTCTTTATCTAAAGTGGTTGGCAAAATCCTGCTCTCAAGGCTTGGAACAATGGCAGAAGAAAATGAGGCCCAATCAGGTATACAGTATGGCTATAAAAGGAGGATAGGTACAATTGAATGATGTCTTAATCTTAATCTCCTTTGAAAAAAATATACTGTGGCAAAAGGGTGGGCTCTATGCCTATGGCTCATGGACCTCTCCAGTGCATTTGACTGTGTCAGCCACAGTAAATTATGGTCCATGATGTCTAACTTGGGAGTTGACTCAGCCATTATTTATCCATTGTAAGACACATGTTCTGATATTACTCAGACATGTGCAGTCTTTATATATAGATTGGACAAACATCAAGCAGGCTAAGCAAGTTAAATTAAGCAAATTAGAAAAATTAACAAAATTAATTAGAGGAGGTGTTAGCAAACAAAGAAATGTGTCTGATTGCACATGCTTGTAGTGATGCTAGTTGAGATGTTGTCTACTAACTAGCAAGACTGATTTGAATAAAATAGCAAAATGTCAGCAAAGTGCAATAAGGCAGTTTACTTAGAGGAGGGGTGCAATAAGTAATTGTGGGCTTAGGTTTGGAACACTTTTTTAACAACAGTATTGAACTACTTTTACATAGTCAACTTAATATAATTGCCATAGTTTTTTTCAAAATGTCCTATAGCTTCCCTATTTTATTTATGCTTTAATTATAACTTCAGTACTGTTATTATTTTATTAGTAATGCCAAAATAAAATGAAAGTAGTCTCTCTTAATGATCCATGTAAAAAGAAACAAAACCTTATTATATCCAAGGGGCACCTTAACATCTTCTCTGAGATTTTGAGTGCTATATAAACGTATTTAAGCTAGCAGAAACGAATATCCATTCTTGATGCAATACTTTGCACAGATGGAAAGAAAAACGGAAAGGCCAACAACCTCTATTCTCCTTTTTCAGTGATGTGCTCAGTTAGAGGCAAGCAACAGACAACCTACCTTGCTTTGGCAAAAAAGTCAAAACAGCCAAAACCATTAAAATAGCTGCGGTACACCAAAGCCCATGACATGGGTCGGGCAGAGGAAGTGCATGGTATGTTTAAAAATATGTTTATTGTAGTATGCTATGCACTCCATTACATAATAGTTATTACATAACTATGTTAAACAAGTATACCCTAAATTCATAATAACAAAAGAAAACATCTTGTAAGAATATTAAATTATAGGTACACAGGAGTAGAGAAACAGGGAAAAGTAGAGTACAATGCAAGCATTTAAACAACAACCAGTTAAAATAATAAAGACATGATACATTAAAGCTGATTTAAATATAAATAACATATGATAGTCTGATAGGTATACATGGCACATTAATAATATTGAAAATATACACGGTATAAAAAATAGTGCATAAATATATATATATATAAAAGTCTGGTAAATTATGAGTTAATACCTGTCAAGAAAACCTGTTACCAGAAACAAAACAGGTTCTCTTTTTACAGCAAGGGATAAAGGAAATATATGACCTCTATCGAATTTGTGATTATTGCATACAGCCAACCATCATTCTTGAAATGACAATATGATAATTGACTGAGATATTTCCAGTTCTTTTTGTTTGCTATTGCTAATAAAAGATCAATCATATTAGTATACATACAAATGTCATTCCAATTCTCTGACAAACTGCCTAAAACATGTTTTCACAATTAAAGGGACTATTGGGTGAAAAATAGAGCCAATTTGCATCCAGACTATGAGAAATTCGGGTGTTGGTTGAGGTCTGAGCCCTTCTCAAGCAAAAGCCACAATCCCTTTCAGGGTGAACCACAAAAAGTCACCAAATTAACTGTGCTTAAGTCTCATGTAGCTTGTAATAAAATCAGTCAGGTTTACCTTGGAGGAAATGTATAAAGTATTTATACTGCACTCAAACAACAATAAAGTGAAAACAAAACACAAGAAAAATCCCACACTAATTTACAAAATAGAGTACATTCAAACTAAAAATATTTGAGACCAAAATTACAAAAGCCAATTAGTAGAACCAGAGTAATGAATCTGTATAGCTTAAAGTGAAAATTAGAGCCTTAAAGATCAAAGGGCCAACTGCAGTAGTTGCACAAGACCAGGCAAAGTTCAAAGATATGAATGACAGCAATGGAGAGTAGTTTAGATACACAAAATAGATTCTGCCCAGTCTCCACTTACCTACAGACGTAGAAGAAATTTCAAAGAAAAATGTCTGAGAAAGTTCTGAGGGGCATGGCGATGGCAGTATTCGAGGAGGAGGCGTCATGGGAGCTGTTGGACAAAGTCATAGTGAAGATTCTTATATTGAAACTTAGGGCCTGATTTATATTTCGGCAGATGGGTTACTCTATCCTATGGGATTAATAATTCAGTGGACAGGATATCTGTCACTGTTGTGATAGAGTAACCCATCTGCTGAAATATAAATCATGCCTTTAGTGTTGTTTTTGGAAGCTGAAAATCTCCAGCAGGATGAAGCTGCAGGCTGTAGCTGACAAGGCCGGATACTGCTCTGCGAGGAGTCATGGAACAGGATTTGCTGCTATGGAGAAGATTGTAGCGAGAGCTGCAGTGAAGTCAGGCTGACAGATGATGCTCCTTGGATGGCTCAAAGAGCACTTTTGGGCAGAAACTTTTCTAAGTACCAAGTTTTGGATTTGGGCTATCTGAACACATTTAGCACCAATTCCAATTGACCAGGACTCGAGAGGCACCACTTGGAGGGACAGGACTGACTCCGGCGTAGTCCATGTGTGGGTTCAAGATGGTTGGAACCTTTTTGTATCCAGGGAAATCTAATCAGGAGGCCAGCCCACTAGCCCTTGGAGGCACTTTTGAAGGTAGAGAGAAGGCCTCAGGCAGCAGGGAAGACTTCTGAGGGAACAGGCAAGCATCAGACAACAAAGCAGTCTTTCTTGTTGCATCAAGGCAGTCTTATAAAGTATATAGCAGGGCACAGCAGCAGCCAATCCTCTGCGATTCCTTCCACAGGTCCAGAAAGTAAGCTGAAGAGTGGGTGTCCAGGTCCTCTTTTTAGCCTGGCACCTAGTTTTAAATGGGAGAAGCTTCTGGAGGCTACCCTCTCAGAAGTGTTTGGAATTTCCTACTTCCCTGCCCTGACTCCAGCCTGTCTACAGACACAAAAGGTTAGTTTGCTTGAGAGCAGAGCACAGACTATTAAAATGTAAGACGGGGCTGCTAACATATCCCATCCCTTCATCCTGCTTGGGATGACCCATTCAGGCAGACATAGGGCCTGATTTAGAGTTTGGGGGAGTGTGTTGCTCCATCACAAATGTCACGGTAATCCCGTTCGGGTATTACAATTCCATTATAGCCTATGGAAACCGTAATACAGCAGACGGGATATCCGTCACCTTTGTGACAGAGTACCCCTTCACCAAGCTCTAAATCAGGCCAATAGTCTCTCTATTGTGTGGCTGTCTGGGAGGGTTGAATGACACAACCACACATGTGAGAGAGCGTAGCTTATATAATCTATATTAACATGAAATGTTTATAAATTAATGTGTGATAATGCCGCATAGAAAACGAAATAGTAATTTTGCTTAAACGTGCACCTGAAATGTGACCACGGGGAGTGGCCGTCAATGTATACGTGGACCAATAATGATGACTAAAATGTTTATAAAATGTTGTATTGAATAAGTTCTATACTAATTATTAATCATTGTGTTATTGAATTTGTGCTGAACTCCTTGTAGGCCTTAAGTTAGCATGAGCCGAAGCTTAGCTGCTTGGCTCTCATATTAAATGTATTTTTCCTATCTTGCAGTGTGCTGACTCGCAAAAGGACATGACCTCTTGTTTTCTTCAAACTAGAAGCCGAATGTAACCATGCTAGATCCGTTCTCATGCATTCTTCATTACTTGTAGGGTGATATTAAAACAAAATGCAACAGTGTAGATTAATGTAATGTACAAGGTCATTCAAACCGGTGAAGACAATGAAGCTGCTGACCAAAAGATGTGCAAAGAATTACAGAAAGATGAAATCATACCAGACGTGCCACCTCTGAAGACATCAAACAGGAGAACCAATGAAAGACTTGTAAAATAATATGGGGTGAAAGATTAATGACCTAGGGGGTCATTCTGACCCTGGCGGCCGGTGACCGCCAGGGTCACCGACCACGGGAGCACCGCCAACAGGCTGGCGGTGCTCCCAAGGGCATTCTGACCGCGGCGGTTCAGCCGCGGCCAGAAAGGGTAAACCGGCGGTCTCCCGCCGGTTTACCACTGCCCTTGTGAATCCTCCATGGCGGCGGAGCGCGCTCCGCCGCCATGGGGATTCTGACACCCCCTACCGCCATCCTGTTCCTGGCGGGTCTCCCGCCAGGAACAGGATGGCGGTAGGGGGTGCCGCGGGGCCCCCGTAAGAGGGCCCCACAAAGTATTTCAGTGTCTGCAAAGCAGACACTGAAATACGCGACAGGTGCAACTGCACCCGTCGCACCTTCCCACTACGCCGTCCTCGTGGGAAGGTCGATTTGCCCTGGGCTGGCGGGCGGCCTTTTGGCGGCCGCCCGCCAGCCCAGGGCAAATCTCAAAATACCCTCAGCGGTCTTGTGACCGCGGAGCGGTATTTTGACGGGGGAACATTGGCGGGCGGCCTCCGCCGCCCGCCAATGTTAGAATGACCCCCCTAATGTATTTTCTGATAGTTTAAAGATAGTGGGGTATAACAAATGTCCAATAGAATTTTGGGAGAATGTACAACGAAAAAGGGATAAAAACCCATGACACGGGGAGCCATTTAGGTGGGTTAGGGAATGCTATTGATTTTATCCAGAAACGTTGTCACTCTGTTTGGTGACTTATTGGTTCGGTTAGAACCATCCTTGTCCTTTGATTGTCCATATTACACTTTACCTCCTTATGAGGGAAGTGCCCCCTTTTCACCCCGGAGCTGAGTTCTGACTGATGGCGATTTGACTGATGTCCTGAAGAAAAAGACTGAACCTGTGCGCTGACCTAAACTTTGGAGGCAGTTATGACAATGCATTTGTAATTTGTCTGTTTGCTTTTCCTTTCTAGGTACCATCTGCTTACTTTTGACAGAGACCATAGTTAGATGTTTTCCAAATTGGTGTTCTAAATTGTTTTGCATGAAGCCCAACGTGCCAATGCTAATTAGTGGTTAGGATAGGTGCTCACTAAACTGACGCAAATAGACAAACAACCGGATCTATGTTTTGTTGAACTGATGCGTTATTGACACTCTGCCAAACTGATCTATGTTTATACCGTGTTATGTTCTGATGTTTGTGATTCTCGCCTTAATGAACTCTTATCACAGTTGCCACATCGTGACTATGCTATTATGTTTCTTGGTTTTGAGATTAACGCATCTGCTTTTAGAATTGTAATTAATAAAGAATAAAACTTCTGAAAATTCTATTAAACTGGTGTGGTTATTCATGACTGCAAGGTCATGGTAAAGTCTTAGATTAATTGATGACTTTGACTAAAGTGAAATGTATTGTTATGATAAATATTGATGACATTATTGGCGTATTGATTGACATATTGATTAGTTATCTCGTCCTAAGGTGTCTCTCAACTGGGTCAAAAGATTCATTGGCCTGAAACGAGTCCTGGTGTGTAATAAATTATCATAAAGGGATGCGTTATCACATGCAAAAACAACGCATTCATGAACAACGCGGTCAGAACCACAATGGCGTCTTTACCACGCATGGCTTTACCATGCATGCCTTTACTACGCATTTTGTTGTGAAAGCATATGTGGTAAAGAAGTATGCACGGTAAATTCCCTCCCTGCCCTGCACCCTAACAAGCCCCTGTACTTAAAACTACCCCACCCACACTGCCCTGAGGCCTAAACCTAAAAAACTACCACAACCCCAACCTCCCTGGCTCTTAAAACTACCCCAAGGCCTAGATCCACAAAACTACCCCAACCCCGGCCCTCCTACCCTTACAATCTACCCACCCCCGCACCCTGAGCCATAAAACACACCACTCATCCAACCCACCCCTGCCCATACAACTACCCCGCCCACTTCCACAAAACTACCACTGCACCCAAATCTACCCCGACCCCCCATGGCTCTGAGCCCTAAATTCCAAAAACTACCTAGTCCCCCTGCCCTGAGCCCTAAACACCCCCATGCACCCCACAATACTTTCCAAACTACCCCAACCCCCTGAGGCGTAAATGCAAACCCCACATGCACCCCTACAAATCACCCAACCCCTCTCCCCCGCCTGAAGGCCTAAATCCATACAATCTACTCCGACCCATCTGGCCCACCTACTCTTAAATCTAATCCAAACCCCCCGCCAGCCCTGAGCCCTAAATCCCCCTTCCTGCTCCTTCCTGCTTGCCCGCCCATCCACACTGCTAGACCGGTGCCTTAACAACACATATGCGACCTGCCTTAACCACACAAATGTGTAGTTAAGACATATGAGTTGTTCAGACAAGCATTGTGTAGCTTGCGGCCTTCTGCTACTTTTGGCTGTGCCCGCATAGTTTAAGCTATTTCCCGTCTGAAATGAATATACAAATGCCAACTACCACTCACACATACTCTCGTGAGCCCTGAAAAGGGTGCAGGCACCAAATGGTTTGGGCACAAAAATTCCAACTTTCTAAAAACAACAATGGTTCTCATTAGTATCATTTGCTAAAAAGATTGTGAGACTAAATAACCTCATGCAATACATGCACTTTGAGGATAAATCACAACAGACCACCATAATCACCACCACCATATTCGTAGGTGAAAAGGTTTATATTATACATTTCAATAGGATACATAGAAAGACACAAATACTAAGTTGAAACACAGAACAGTGTCCCCTAGTGCCAGAGTCATAATTTAGACAACACATAAACCAGTAAGTAATATGATCCACTGCACAGGGAAGAGGCAACAATGTATAGCTCTCAAATTACTCCTGCCACTTGCAGCTGTTCAGGATCTGCCAGATCTTTCAGGTAAAGGTCTCCATTAGGCACCGGGCCCTTCCTATCTGGGCTGTGGGACTCTCTGAATCTGGATTTCAAGACTTCCTGTCCCTCCTCTCTCTACAGGGGCCTGGGATATTCACACGCCCACTGAGTGAGACCCAGCATTTCTGCATTAGTCTTCTTCTCCACATCTGACAAAGCAGAAGTATTCCCAGCAGGTCATACTTTTGAGGGCATTCAATAGCAGGTTGAGGACCAAGAAAAGGGGGATGTCAGTAGACCCCAAAGATACTATTGGGGGGATGGTGTTTTTTACAGTGAGGCAAGGGATTGTAAACCTTGAGCAGCTACAACACTAGTAGTCCACCAACAGTACAGGGCATTTCTTCTCAATATGGCCCATGCTATTACTTTGTCTGGGAACCTGGGGCCGACCAAGACCTGGGATGCGGTGGTCTGCCATTTGTACTGGCCTCAGATGTCAGAGTAGGTGAAAGAGTTATTTTGCTTATGTCCCAACTGTCAAGCAAGTGTTAAGACAGGAGAAAAGCTAAAGGCTCTTTTAATTCCACCAACTTTGGTTGGAACACATTTGAGAGGGTGGGGATTGATACTGTTAGTCCTCTAAACCCTCCAACTGCTTCATCTTAGTGGTTGTAGACCAAGCCACCAGGTATTCTTAGGACTGTGACCGGGCCCACAGTGGCCAGCGCCTTACATGGGCCCTCAATATGACATTGGTGGTAAATGCTGCTTACTGCCGCAGTGACTGCGGCCAAGATACCACTGAGGTGGTGGATATCCGTTCACCATATTAGGACACACACACAACAAATTGACAGAACACTGCCACATACACAAATCTGCTATCCCAAAGGTCAGTGCTAAAGTGGCGGTATGAACACACATACAGTTCACAAACAAAACAATGCCCACCACATTATGACCAACAAATCACCACAGCGGACACTCAATGGCACTAAACCATTGGCGGTACACAGCGGCACGCTCAGAATGGTCACCCAAATACAAAACAACACAACATTGACCAATACCACAAACACACACCTGACACCCATACCCACACAAATAAATCTAACAGGTACATTGTTCTAAAAAAGTAAACGGAACTCCACTGGGCACACTGCAAAATGGAAGAAAGACCCCTTACACATCCATTGGATGTCATGCTTCATCATAAGGTGTGCTCCTCGTCAGACAGGTACTGCAATATCTGACGGGCCCCTCAAAGGGGCTCTTTGCCAGAAATCTTTAACAGTAATGTGTGCCGTGATTAACTAGACGTGGGAAAGAATCTGAACCTACGTCCTGAGAGGGGCTAAAGAGAAAAAGAGGATAAAATTGGCTCTGGACCCTCAAAAAACCTCAACTTTATTGGGTAGATGTGGTCTCGGTCAAGGTTACAAAAGGCAATCGGGAGCAAAATGGAAATAATGTTCCAGCACTCAACCAAAAAAAAGGGGGTGACAAAGGGACATAACCTCAATCACTACTCTGGGTCAACATGTTTCATGCCCAACCAGTCCCTACGGATCTCATGGCGTTTCGTCAGGACCAACAAAAAAGAAGTCTCCTACTCTGCGTCACATGTTAAAAAATTTAATGTCAAAGTGTAAGAAGTGGTGTTAACTTACTAAGGAGCTATGCACCTAGCCAACTAGATAGATGTGTGACTGTGGAGAGAGCAAACATAACAAAAAACGCATTAACATGTTTCAAATATATATACCATTGAATCACACAAAAAACGTGTCATGAAACTTAGTGTTGACATGCTCCCATGCTGAGTGAAGAGGTAACAATTAGGTAATAGGCGCTTACCATCCTACACTGGGGATGATGCTCAATTGGACTATGCATACCGTGGACTGTCGTTGTCTCTGGATGGACGCAGAAAAATCCGTTAGGGTCCCTATTGTCTAACTCAGAGGTAGGGGTACGTCTATAAAACGCAATGTCTATCTTCATTGGGAAAAAATCCAGAATTCTAGCATCAACAGCCTGCGTGGCAGACGTCCATTGAAATATCGAAAGGCTGGACATCAAATTATGCCCCAGCTACAGTGTTGTGGTAACAGTAGCAGTCAAGTATAAATCAAATAGCTTGGAAAGTGTCAGGGTTCATCATATGAACCATGTATTCATAAATCAAAAGTCAATAGGGATATAAAGTAAACCAGTATGCCACTCTGACCAAACAATGTTGCAGATAAATGGTTAGTGAAGCAGATCATGTAATATAACATAGTGGGACTGTCCGTCAGTCTCATCATACCAAAATTCTAAAAGGAGCGAGTGATCTTTCCTGGAGACATCATGTTCACAAATAATCATCATGAAAAAATGGATACTCCATAAGTATATTCGGAATTAGTCATCACTGTCAAAAGAAACATTTACCGCATGCCATGCCAATGAAAAAATTAATGTGAAGGACGCCGATAAAAAAAGGGTGTCCCGAGGTAGAGTGCTGTGTAGTAGCAGGCTGCAGCTCGATGTAAACTGAAAGTATGGCAAATCAAGAGAAGGGCAAGTCTAAAAAGTGGGAATACTCACAGTTGACAAAACGAGTTCCTAGGCGGTGAACCTACCCTCCGGCCGCACTTCCCAAAATTTGCAGGGAAGACTCGCCGAGGGGTTAAATGTCACACACACCTGGTCTCTATTCCAATCGGTGTTGGAGGAGAGCGTCATGTGGACACGATTGCAGACAAACCCCGCCCACCGGTCCTAAAAATAAAAGAAGGTTCTCATTCATTGTTGAGGCACTGACATAGCTGAAGGACTCCGCTCTGAGTTATTCAGTGAAACAAATAAAGGACCATAAGCATAGAGCTGGTACAAAGAAGGGAACTTAATCAAATAAACAAACCTAGCGCTTCAATAGGACTAAGCTTAACACACTTAGTGGATGCCAGTTGGGGAGTAAAGAAAAAGAGGATGTAGAAACTGTGCTGCCATAGTGATCTAGAGTATAGGTTATAATTGCAGGCTCCCAACAGAAGGTATGACATCTAAGGGAGTCTTAAACAATATACCAACGTTATCAGACTAAAGGACATATATATTACATAAAAAGAAGCAATACTTGATATGTCGAAACATGTGCTACCGATAGTGAGGTCAAACAGTTCAGCAGCAGAAATAGATGGAGGTGATGGAGAATATTGCAAAAAAGATGATAGAACATGCCTCATCCTCCACACAGGTTGTCAGCTAAATACTCCGTGATGCAGGTACTGGGAAGAATATAAGGACTCAGGTAGTGAGGAAAAAACTCATCCATGGAATATCATCATTAAGTCCATGTACATGAGTCCCAAGTCTAAACACCCGACGTTGTTCTTTCTCCAGTAAGGTTTTAGAGCCATTAGGTAGGAAATTGGGTGTATCAAGAACAACCCACCACATGTCATTTGGACTATGATTATTCTCAAGAAAATGGACACTCAATTTGGTAGTTGAACGTCCACATTTAATGTTACTACTATGTTCATTGATCCTAACTTTGACTGGGCGGGTGGTCATTCCCTCATAACGTAAACTGCAGGGACACATGATCATGGAAATACAATCATGTGTATTGCAGTTAGTGTGTTTCAAAAGGCGCCATTTGCCAATAGGTTCTAAGTCAAGACAATCTAACCGCCTCGTTGGTGTACAAAAATTGCAGTCACCACTGCAGGGCAATGCCCTGATACAGGTGGGAGTTGCCACAATGTCTTCTGACTAGGTTCTGTATATATAGTCAAGGGGCGTGTGTGTACTACCAAGTCTTTAATATTAAGGCGGTCATTCTGACCGCCGCCCGCCATGCGGTCACCGCCATTTGCCCGCTCCGCGGTCAAAAGACCGCGACGCCATTCTGGCTTTCCCGCTGGGCCGGCGGGCGCCCGCCAACGGAGCACCCGCCGGCCCAGCGGGAAAGGCCCTGCAACATAGAAACCGAATGGAGCCGGCGGTGTTGCATGGGTGCGACGGGTGCAGTTGCACCCGTCGCGATTTTCACTGTCTGCTATGCAGAATGGGCAGGGAAGCACCGCCAGCCTGTTGGCGGTGCTTCCGTGGTCATCCACCCTGGCGGTCGATGACCGCCAGGGTTGGAATGACCCCCTAAGTGTTCACTTAAAGGCAAACAAAGACTTATCAATAGACATCCCACCACTATTAAGTATGGACCAACGTTTGTTAATAAGCTTTATTATTGTGTTGGACAAGTGAGTGTATGTAGACACACAGGTAAGTCGAGTGTCTGGAGTCTTAGGTACAGTAGTTAACAAAGTGTCTCTATGGTTATTAGGCGCCCGGTTACGAGCGGAGTTGATTATCTGTTGTGGATAATGGGGGTCATTCCAACCCTGGCGGTCAATGACCACCGGGTTGGAGGACCGCGGGAGCACCGCCGACAGGCCGGCGGTGCTCCCAAGGGCATTCCGACCGCGGCGGTAAAGCTGCGGTCGGACCGGCAACACTGGCGGTCTCCCGCCAGTGTACCGCCGCCCTTTGGAATCCTCCAAGGCGGCGCAGCTAGCTGCGCCGCCGAGGGGATTCCGACCCCCCCTACCGCCATCCAGTTCCCGGAGGTCCGCCCGCCGGGAACCGGATGGCGGTAGGGGGGGTCGCGGGGCTCCTGGGGGCCCCTGCAGTGCCCATGCCACTGGCATGGGCACTGCAGGGGCCCCCGTAAGAGGGCCCCTACAAGTATTTCACTGTCTGCTTGGCAGACAGTGAAATACGCGACGGGTGCAACAGCACCCGTCGCACCTTCCCACTCCGCCGGCTCGATTACGAGCCGGCATCCTCGTGGGAAGGGAGTTTTTCCCTGGGCTGGCGGGCGGTCTTTTGGCGACCGCCCGCCAGCCCAGGGAAAAACTTAGAATACCCTCTGCGGTCTTTCGACCGCGGAGCGGTATTTCGGAGGGGGGAAGTCTGGCGGGCGGCCTCCGCCGCCCGCCAGACTTGGAATGACCCCCAATGTCTCTTTTGTAACTTTAGTGTGAGGTCATCAGCCTGAGATTCAAAAGTGGAACTGTTGCTACAATTGCAGCATAGACATAGGAACTGACCATATGGAAGATTATCCTGTAATGACAGAGGATGGTGACTGGTAGCACTCAAATATTGCGATCTGTTGTCTTCTGAAAAGTGCAGGTCTCCAATTTGCCTTTTTTGATAGTAATGGTGAGGACCAAAAAGGAAATATTTGTTGTTGAGATGGTTGAAGTGAATCTTAGAAAAGGATCTAACCCATTGACCCAGGTGGTAAAAGGATCAACCCTGTGTATCCCGCCTTGCCAGATGATAAGTATATCGTTGATGTATCTTCGTCAGAGTCTGATATTGTCAGTGAATGGATTGGTACTGTTCAATATAAACTGCTGTTCAAAATGATGCCAAACTGGGCGCAAAGGTACTACCCATAGATGTCCCACGTATCTGATGGTAGAGTTACTTTTCAAATTGGAAAAAGTTTTCTGTTAGGGCTAGAGAAGCACACTGCATAATAAAGTGGACTGGTCTGGGGGAAGTCCACAAATTCATGTTCAAAGCCTCCTCAACCATATGTAATGTGGCTTCCTGAGGGATATTAGTGTAGAGGGCCTCCACATCGAGGGTAATCAAAGCATTTACTTGTTTGTTGGCATTGATAGGATCTATGAGGTTAAGGACATCCTTGGTGTCCTTGAGAAAAGTAGGTGTCATCCTCACAATAGGTTCGAGGAAATGATCGCAAAAGGGGGAAAGCCTCCTTCAAGTTAGTGACAGAAATGGGTGTGAAATCAATGCTGGATCCTGGAAAACAAAACATTTCTGAAAAGTAGACACAACTCTGAATTCACAAAGAGGTCATTTGTGTAGATCCTACAAGGTTTTCCTACAGAAAATAACAGCTAAAATAAAACATATTGAAATTGAGGTTAAAAAACAGCCATTTTTCTTCATGTTTTACTGTGTAACTTTTAACTGCGATGTCAGATTTTTTAAAGCAATATTCCGTTATGTCTGCTGGACTCTTCTGGTTGTGGGGATGTATAGGGCTTGTAGGTTCATCATGAACCCTAGGTACCCAGAGCAAATAAAAGACCTGCATCTTGCAATGGGTTTTAATTCTATACCGGGTATCCAGCAATTCATTTGGTGAAATATAAAGAGTGAAAAATAGATATCAAGATAACCTTTGTATTTCCAAAATGGTCACAAGATAAGGTGTTGAGAAGCAGTGGTTATTTGCACATAACTGAATTCTGGGAACCTCCTACTAGCATGTGAATCTCAGGGCATTTCTCAAATAGATGTCTTTATACACACTGTCTTTCATTTAGAAGAAGAAAATGTAGAGAAACACACAGGGCAATAACACTTGTTCTGCTATTCTGTGTTCCTCCAAGTCTCCCGATAAAAATGGTACCTAACTTGAGTGGTCAGGCCTAATGTCCACGACAGGAAACGCAACATGAACACATCACATTTTCCTAAAGAAAACTGATGTGTTTTTTGGAAAGTGCCTAGCTGTGGATTTTGGCCTTTAGCTCAGCCGGCACCTAGGAAAATGTTACATGAGCAAGTGTAATCACGGGTGGAATGTGGATTGTGGAATGTGGAATGGGGAACGAGGAGCGGGGGGAGTTAGGAGGCATTCGTGCTGGGGAGATTGTAACGGCTGGACGTAGATTGGATATTATCTAAATAAACCCTGAAATTGGTATTCAGTCTGGTGGATTGTTTACTACATTTTGGCGACGAGTTCAACGTTAACCACGCGTAAACTATCAAGCAGCACTGCTGAGCAACACAGAGAAAGCTGTATTCTCTGAGGAACGAGGAGCCGAGTGCATTGTGAAAGGAAAACTGATTGGAGAATTGTATTCGGCGGTAAAGGGGGACGTTCTTTTCCAAGTTTGACATTTTTAATATTGTTACTTGGTTTTTTTCAACTTTCTCTGCCTTCGTTTTTTAGTAAATGCTGTTGTGAATACTCACGCAGCACAATTTTAAACGACGCGCCGTGTGACACTGGTTCTGTGTTGTTATGCCTGGAGGCCTACTCGAATCTTCAAGCTCGGAAGGGTTTTGAGGTCCACGCGTGATTTTTTTTTCTATTTACCTGTATGGGGGACTGTTTCTTACCTGTGTCCTGCATTTCAGCTCGAATCTGACTGCATATCCTGCCCTCTGATTTCGTTTTGGGCGGAGCCCGTTTCCGAGGTGTGGATATTCAGAAAGGACTTTGTTTCGTTCAGTGTCAGTGAGGAAGGACTAATAAACATTTGTGTTGACACTAAAAAGGGACTAAAGTTCAGTTCCTTTTGGAAATACAGACTTTCAAGGAAGAATAATTGGCGGAAACAGATACATATTTTGATTGCTTGTCTACAAGTCGTTGCATTGGTTTTCTTTTCTTTTTGTGTTATTTTTCTCTTCTCTCATTGTAAATAAGGAGAGGAATGCAGTTTGAACCACCAGCTAAATTTTTACAGAGCAAGGGTGATCCACCAATGCACTGGTCTAGGTGGAAGGAGGAGTTCTTAACCTACATGAAAGCTATTGATGATGACGACATGTCACAGGAAAGGAAGAAAAATATTTTATTGCATTGTTTGGGTTCTGAGGGGCAAATGGTCTTCAGAACTTTACCCCCTATACCATTACATGATCAGGCAGATGGTGGGGTGGACGACTTTCAAGAGGCGCTTATGAGATTGGAGAAGAGGTTCAAACCTACTGCAGGTCTAGCATTAAATAGATTCAAGTTTTACACAAGGGTACAGCATTCAGAAGAAACATTTGATGAGTTCCTTACAGCACTGCGTGGATTATCTGTAGATTGCAATTTTGGAGATATGACTGATGAGATGATCAGGGATCAAGTTATAGTGCATGTCAAGAGTAGGAAAATCCAAGAGCATCTGTGGGTTATGGGAGACCCTAAATTACAGGATGTAATTTCTACTGCAAAGGCTCTAGAGCAATCCGAGCAATGGATGAGAACAGTACAAGATGCTGATAAAGTCAAATGTTTAGAATCTGAGGTGGTGGGTGCATTGGCGAGTGGTAATTCTTCTGTCAAGCATACCACAACAGGGAAGAAATATGGGAAACATGACAGGATGGATAAACCTTCCTGTTTCCGTTGTGGTAGCTTGAACCATCTAGCATCATCACCTCAAGTGTCCAGCGATTGGAAAAGAGTGCATGAAGTGTGGAAGGTTGGGACATTTTGCTCAGGTATGCAAAGATGTAAAAAAAGGTAACTATGTTACCAAAGGAAAGATGGCGTGTGTGAGTATTAAGAAAGATGGTAAAGAGTGTCATGAGTCTGGTGGCGAGAGCAGAGGCATGGTGTTGTCGCTTAAGCAAGGAGATGATGTTGGGTATGTACGTTTAGGTCAACCAAGATGCGAGGTGCTAGTTGCTGGAAGGAAATTGGAATTAATGGCAGATTCGGGGTCGCCTTGGACTATTGTCACACTGGATTGTTTTAAACAAGTTTTTGATGGGGTTTGGGAGAGGAGAGATTTGAAAGAGTCTGATATTATTGCGGAAAGTTTTGAAGGGGGTACTATTGAGATGATTGGTTTTGTTGATACAGTAATCAATTTTAAAGGGAGATGTGCGAGCATTAAATTGTATGTTGCGGCTAAAGGAGTGAATGTCTTGGGATGGAGAGACCAAGGCAAACTGGGGATAATATTGAACCCCCGATGTAGCGAGCCTTTTTCTTAGTGGTAGAGTCAAAGGAAGCAACTGAGTGGATAGCGTCTAAATTTCCACAAGTTTTCACTAGTAAATTGGGCAAATTAGCCAATTATAGCCACAGAATTAAAGTTAAAGCTTATGCTAAACCTGTGATACAGAAACTTAGGAATGTTCCCATCAGTGTAAGAGAAGAGTTAAAACAGATATTATCTGAAATGGTGAATGAAGGTGTGATAGAGGAGATTGAATCCTCTGAGTGGGTTTCTCCGATTGTTTTGGCACGGAAGTTAGACAAAACTTTGAGACTGTGTGTTGATCTAAGATCAATGAAGTTATTAGTATGTTGGAAGGGGCGAAAATCTTTTCCACATTGGATTTGAGATCAGCGTACCATCAAATTGAATTAACGGAAGACTCTAGACATTTAACAGCGTTTATCACCCGGCAAGGCTTATACCAGTTTAGAAGGATGCCTTTTGGCTTGGCATCAGCTGCGTCTGTCTTCCAGAGAGCGATGTTTCATCTTTTTAAGGACATGGACAAATACGTGAAATGTTTTCAAGACAACGTTTTAATCTTCTCGAAGGATGAGAGAGAACATGAACAGCATGTAGAGAATGTGTGTAAAGTACTGAGTATGAATGGTTTAACCTTGAAGGAGAAGAAATGAAATTTTTTAAAAAAATCTGTTGAGTACTTAGGTCACACCATTTCAAGTGAAGGGGTGGTTCCCAAACGGTCTCTTGTTGAAGCAATTGTCAATGCTCCTGCTCCTGACAATCGGGAGAAGTTATTATCTTTCACCGGTTTGTGTGAATATTATAGCAAATTTATCAAGAATTTTGCTTCCAAAATGGAACCTTTGAGGGAACTTACACGAAAAGGCGTTCAGTATGCTTGGACAGATAAACAAAGTGATGCATTTGAGATGATCTAAAAGGAAATTGTTGAGGCACCTACTTTGAAGCCTTTCTGTGTGGGGGCACAATGCATTGTAACAGTGGACGCAAGCATGTATGGGATCGGTGGGGTTTTGTCTCAGTTGTGTGGGAAGAACAAATGGAATGTTACCTTTGCCTCTCGTACTCTGACTGAGGCAGAGAGAAGGTATGCAGTGATTGAAAAAGAATTGTTAGCGTGCATTTGGGCTGTTGAACATTTCCGGGACTATATCTGGGGGTCTAAATTTATTCTGCAAACGGACCACAAGCCTTTGGTTGGGATTTTATCTCCAGGTGGAGGCTGGAATGCTACTGCCCGTATTGCCAGATTAGTCTCCAGCTT
Organism: Pleurodeles waltl; assembly: GCF_031143425.1. Taxonomy (NCBI): domain Eukaryota; kingdom Metazoa; phylum Chordata; class Amphibia; order Caudata; family Salamandridae; genus Pleurodeles; species Pleurodeles waltl. Next base: position 1,036,042,755 of record NC_090439.1, read on the forward strand.
GCAGGAGTATTGTTTTAAGATTGAATATGTGCCAGGAAAAAACAATGCTGTTGTGGATTGTTTATCGCGCCTTCCGCAAAATGAGAGAGAAGGTTTTGAGGGTATTTTGGAGTGTGACATTGTATCTGCTGTGTCTGGTTATATGTCTGCTGAATTTGGTTGTATAGAAGAGAATGAATTGATCAGATGTAGTCAAGAGGACCTAGTACTCCAGGAAGTTAAGAAATATGTCAGAGATGGTTGGCCACGGCGGAGTAATGTATCTGCTGAAATAGAGCCGTTTAGTAAGGTTAAAGATGAGTTGGATATAGAGAATGAATTGTTGTTTAAGAATGGGAAATGCATCCCTCCCAAGGGAATGCAAGAAGTGATTTTGAGATTGGCACATGAGGGACATCCAGGAATGTCATCCATGAAAAGATTGATTCGCACTTGTTTTTGGTGGCCAGGGCTGGATAAAATGGCGGACAGGGTAGTGAGGGAGTGTTGTGTGTGTGTTAATGCAGAGAAAATGTTGAAGACTGTGCATGCTCCCCTGATTCCTGTTCCCTGGCCGAATTCTCCATGGCAGAAATTGGGATTTGACATTTTGGGCCCATTTTTTTCCCTTCCAAAAGATACACGTTATGCTTTGGTATTGATAGATTATTTTTCTAAATGGCCAGAGGTGAAGTTGGTTGCCCAGGTGACATCAGCAACTATCGTTGAATTTTTTAAAGAGGTGTTTGCGAGGGAAGGTTATCCAGAAATTTTGATCTCGGACAATGGTGTCCAGTTAACTTCTGGTGAGATGCAAAAAAAATGTAAATACAGTAACATCAAACATATAACTACTCCTTTATATGATCCTAAAGGTAATGGTCAAGTAGAGAGGTTCAATCGAGTTCTTAAGGATAGTATTTTCTGGGCGCGTGGATTTGGTGGTTTGTGGAAAGAGGAATTGAGGGAGAAGTTGTGGTATTATCGTATTACTCCGCAAAGTACTACAGAGGTGAGTCCGTTCAAATTACTTAAAGGCAGACATCCTGTGTCTAAATTGTGCCCATGGTGGTTTAAGAAGAAGCAGAGTAAAGATTGGGAGATAGTTTCAGTAGAAGAAGTCAGAGAAAGGGTAAGGAGAAAACAAGAATATTTCAAGAAGAGGTATGATGATAAGTGGAAAGTGAAAGAACCTAGTTTTGAGGTGGGTGATTGGGTGAAGGTGCGTGAACCTGGTTTCATGGTGAAAGGGGCGGCTAAGTTTGGAGAGGCTTTGAAAGTGATAAAAGTTTTCAGGAATAGTGTTGTTACGCAGGATGGCAAAGTCTGGAATGTGAATAGATTAGCTAAGTGTGCATGGAATGGTAAATGCCAGGACAAGAATTATGCAATACATCCATGGATTAAGTTTCATAATGGTATGCAGTCTGGGGAATACAGGAATGGAGGGATTGGTTGTGATCAACAGGGGGTTGTGGAGGATGGATCTGGAGAGGGAGAGTCGATGCAGTTATGTGATAGTGATGTTAATGTTGCTATGGGGGATACCTCAGTTGCATCACGAGTAAAGTCCAATTCCAGGACAAGGCGCCAACCTACCAAGTTCAAAGATTATGTTTAGTAAAAAAGAGAACAATAGGAAAAGTGAACTTTTTTTTACAATGTTGTATTGCATTGTGTTAGAATGTTTTTATTGCATTATGTTGATATTGTTTTTAGTTATATTTGTTCATCATTTGGTTGTCATATGTACATTTATGCTAATTCTTTGTTTTTGTTTAAAGAGGGAAAGTGTGTTACATGAGCAAGTGTAATCACGGGTGGAATGTGGATTGTGGAATGTGGAATGGGGAACGAGGAGCGCGGGGGAGTTAGGAGGCATTCGCGCTGGGGAGATTGTAACGGTTGGACGTAGAGTGGATATTATCTAAATAAACCCTGAAATTGGTATTCAGTCTGGTGGATTGTTTACTACAGAAAACTTACCAAACCTATGCATTTTTTAAAACTAGACACCTAGGGGAATCCAAGATGGGGTGACTTCTGGGGCTCCCACCAGGTTCTGTTACCCAGAATCCTTTGCAAATCACAAAAGATGGCCAAAAAAACACTTTTCGGTGACAGAAAGTTCTGGAATCTGAGAGGAGCCACACATTTCCTTCCACCCAGTGTTTCCCTAAGTCTCTCTTTAAAAATGGTACCTCACTTGTGTGGCTAGACCTAGTGCCCGCGACAGGAAATGCCCCAAAACATAATGTGGACGCATCACATTCTCCCAAAGAAAACAGACCTGTTTTTGCAAAGTGTCTAGCTGTGGATTTTGGCCTCTAGCTCAGCCGGCACCTACGGACACCTACCAAAGCTGCACATTTTTTAAAATTAGACACCCAGGGGAATCCAGGATGGGGTGACTTGTGGGGGTCTCACCAGGTTCTGGTACCCAGAATCCTTTGCAAACCTCAAAATTTGGCCAAAAAACACTTTTTCCTCACATTTTGGTGACAGAAAGGTATGAAATCTGAGAAGAGCCATAAATTTCCTTCCACCCAGAGTTTCCCCAAGTCTCCCGATAAAAATGGTACCTCACTTGTGTGGGTAGGCCTAGTGCTCGCGACAGGAAATGTCCCAAAACATAACATGGACCCATCACATTTTCCCAAAGAAAACAGAGCTGTTTTTTCAAAAGTGCCAAGCTGTGGATTTTGGACTCTAGCTCAGCAGGCACCCAGGTTTACCTACCAAACCTGTGCATTTTTTAAAACTAGACACCTACGGGAATCCAGGATGGGGTGACTCGTGGGGCTCCCACCAGGTTCTGTTACCCAGAATCCTTTGTAAACCTCAACATTTGGCCAAAAAAACACTTTTTCCTCACACTTTGGTGACAGAAAGTTCTGTAATCTGAGAGGGGCCACAAATTTCCTTCCACCCAGCGTTCCCCCAAGTCTCCTGATAACAATGGTACCTCACTTGTGTGAGTAGGCTTAGTGCCCACGAAAGGAAATGCCCCAAAACACTATGTGGACACATCAAAATGATCAAATACTAAACTACCTGTTTTTGTGGGGGTCCTGGGCTCATCAGCCATATAGGGAACTCTACCAAACCCAAACATTTCTGAAAACTAGACACCCGAGGGAATCCAGGTAGGTGTGACTTGAGTGGTTCCCCCAATGTTTTCTTACCCAGATAGCTCAGCAAACAACAAATTTAGCTAAAAAATCACATTTTCCCACATTTCTGTGTGGGATCACCACACAGGGACAAAGTTCCTACCACCCAACTTTCCCCTCAGTCTCCCGGTAAAAATGATACCTCACTTGTGTAGGTGGGCCAAGTGCCTGTGACAGGGAATAACCAAAAACATGTTGAAATTTAGGGAGAACCAAAGCGGGTCCAAAAGGGCAGTTTGAAAAACAAATTAAGCTGACAAGTGAAGCAGAATTTGGGTGGAAGGAATTGTGTGGATCCCTACAGATTCAGGAAGGTTCCATCACAAAAATGTGGGGAAAATGTGTGATTTCCAGCAAAGTTGGAGGTTTGCAGGGCATTGTGGGTAAGAAAATAGTGTGGGGTGCATGTGAAGCACACCACCCAGGAATCACCCAGATGTTTAGTTTTTAGATGTGTCTAGGTCTTGTGGATTTTTCTACATGGCAGTGTCCCAAAGTCCAAAAAGTGCAGCCCTCACGATTTTGAGAGTTAGCAAAGCTTGCATGGCCCAAATGTAAAACCAAAATAAAAAAATGTCCTCTTGCTTGCCGTGGGATAAGATGTTTTAGTGTGTGGGGGGAGAGCTGAAAGACTGTTATCCCTCCCATTTATTTGTTGTGGGGGTATGGCCTTAACCCCACCCTCTTATTTAAAAAAAAAAAATCTTCCCTGGTTGGCTTTCTGCCCTCCGTGGGGACAGATGGGCCTTCCAAAAATAGGCCGATCTGCTCCAAGGGGGGCAGATATGGCCAACAATATTGTGCCCCCATGGGGAGCGACCCTTGCCCAAGGGGCTGCCCCCCCAAACAAAACACACACATACACACACACACCAATCCCTGGTGCCTCGGTGGTAATAGAAATAGGCCGATCTGCCCTCAAGGGGAGCAGAAATGGGCTAAAATAAATTTGACCCCCCCAAGGGAGTGACCATTGCCTAAGGGGTCGCTCCCCTTGCTATAAATTGTCATTAAAAAAAATCCCTGGGGCCTAGGGGTTTCGGCGGATCTGCCACCAAGAGGGGCAGAAATGGGCAAAAATAAATTTGCCCCCTACGGGAACTACTCTTGCCTAAGGGGTTGCTCCCCTTGCATGAAATTGACGCAAAAAATAAAACCCTCTGGTGTGTAGTGGTTGTGCCCCCCTTGGGGGCAGATTGGCCTAATAAAAAAAGGCCGATCTATCCCAAAGGGGGAGAGAAATGGCCTAAAGACAATTTGCCCCCCAAGGGAGCGACCCTTGCCTAAGGGGTTGATCCCCACATAGAAAAAAAATAGAAAAAAAAATCCCTGGTGTCTAGGGTTGTCTGCCCTCCCCCGGTGGGGGCAGATTGGCCTAATAAAAATGTGCTGATCTGCTCCAAAGGGGGACAGAAATGGCCTAAAAGTAAATTTGCCCCCAAGGGAGCGACCCTTGCCTAAGGGGTCGCTCCCCACATATATATATAAAAAAAACGAAAAAAAAATTATCTTTGGTGTCTAGCGGTTTTTGCCACCCCATGGGGAGTGGCCCTTGCCCAAGGGGCCGCTCCCCTTATTCAATAACCTAAAAAAAAACAAATTCCCTGGTGTCTAGTGGGCATTTCTGCTGCCCGATCGCGATTCTGAGAAAGCATCAAAGGAAAGGAAAGGCCTTTCATTTCCTTTGATGCCTCTCTCAGCCCCTGCATGTGATCGGAGGAGAAATGCAATAGCATTTCTCCTCCGATCTGCGCTGGGAGGGGCAGGCCTCTGATGAGGTCAGTGCGAGATCGTGCGCTGACGTCATCAGAACGGTCAGGAGGGTGGAGGGGGTGGAAGGGGAAGCGATTCCCCTTCCTTCCCTGCCCACGGGAGGGGGGTGCGAGGCCCCCAAGGGAGCACTACTGCTTCCCCCGAGGGCCCCTATCTGTACGTAATGGTTACATCCTAGGTTCCCAAGCGGTGCTTCCCAGTAGGTAACCCTTACGTCCAGGGCACCCAATGGGTTAAAGACTTGGTAGTACACACACGCTCCTTGACTATACATACAGAACCTAGCCAGAAGACATTGTGGCAGCTCCCACCTGTATCAGGGCATTACACATGTGGTGGCTGCAATGTTTGTACACTGACGAGACGGATAGAATGTCTTGACTTAGAATCTAATGGCAAATGGTACCTTTCGAAACACACTAAATGCAATACACGCAATTGTATTTACATGATTACGTGTCCCTGCAGTTTACGTTATGAGGGAATGACCACCCGCCCAGTCAAAGTTAGGATCAATGAACATCGTAGTAACATTAGATGTGGACATTCAACTACCAAATTGAGTGTCCATTTTCTTGAGAATAATCATAGTCCGAATGACATGTGGTGGGTTGTTCTTGATACACCCAATTTCCTACCTAATGGCTCTTAAACCTTACTGGTGAAAGAACAACGTTGGGTGTTTAGATCTCCTTAGATTCTTCCCTGTACCTGCATCACAGAGTATTTAGCTGACAACCTGTGTGGACGATGAGGCATGTTCTATCATCTTTTTTGACATATTCTCTATCACCTCCATCTATTTCTGCTACCGAACCTTTTGACCTCACTATCGTTAGCACATGTTTTGACATATCATGTATTGCTTCTTTTTTTGTAATATATATGTCCTTTACTCTGATAACGTTGATATATTGTTTAAGGCCCCCTTAGATGTCAGACCTTCTGTCGGGAGCCTGCAATTATAACCTATACTCTAGATCACTATGCCAGCACTGTTACTACAGCCTCTTTTCTTTACTCCCAAACTGGCATCCACTTAGGGTGTTATACTTATTCCTATTGAAGCGCTAGGGTTGTTTATTTGATTAAGTTCCCTTCTTTGTACCAGCCTTAGGCTTATGGTCCTGTTTTTGTTTAATTGAATAACCCAATGCGGAGTCCTTCTGCTATGTCAGTGCCTCAACAATGAATGAGACCCTTCTTTTATTTTTAGGACGGGTGGGCGGGGTTTGTCTGCAATCGCGCCCACATGACGCTCTGCTCCAACTCCAATTGGAGTAACGACCGGTTGTGTGTGACATTTAACCCCCCAGTGCGTCTTCCCTGCAAATTTTGGGAAGTGCGGCAGGAGGGTAGGTTCACTGCCTAGGACCTCGTTTTGTCAACTGTGAGTATTCCCACTTTTTAGACTTGCCCTTCTCTTGATTTGCCATACTTTCAGTTTACATCGAGCTGCAGCCTGCTACTACACAGCACTCTACCTCGGGACACCCTTTTTTTATCGCCGTCCTTCACATTAATTTTTTCATTGCCATGGCATTCGGTAAATGTTCCTTTTGACAGCGAGGACTAATTCCGTATATACTTACGGAGTATCCAATTTTTATGAAGATTATTTGTGATCATGATGTCTCCAGGACAGATCACTTGCTCCCTTTAGAATTTTGGTATTATGAGACTGATAGACAGTCCCACTATGTTATATTACATGGTCTGCTTCACCAACCATTTACTTGCAACGTAGTTTGGTCAGAGTGGCATACTGGTTTACTTTATATCGCTATTGACTTTTGAATTATAAATACATGGTTCATATGAGGATCCCTGACATTTTCCAAGCTGTTTAATTTATATTTGACTGCTGTTGTTACCACACCACTGCAGCTGGGGCATAATTTGATGTCCAGCCATTCGAAATTGCTATGGACCTCTGCCACGCAGGCTGTTGATGCTAGAAGGATGGATGTTTTTCCTAATGATTATAGACTTTGTGTTTTATAGATGTACCCACACCTCCAAATCAATCAGTGGGGACCCTAACAGATTTTTCTTCATCCATCCAGAGACAGCAGCAGTCCACGGTATGCATAGTCTCATGGAGCATCATCCCCAGTGTAGGATGGTAAGCGGCTATTACCTAATTGTTACGTCTTCACTCAGCATGGGAGCATGTCAACACTGAGTGTCACGACGCGATTTTGTGTGATTAAGTGGTGTATATATTTGAAACATGTTAATGTTTTTTTTTTGCTATGTTTGCTCTCTCCACAGACACCCATCTATCTAGTTTGCTAGGTGCATAGTTCCTTATTAAGTTGACACCACTTCTTCCACTTCGACATTACATTTTTTAACATGTGACGCAGAGTAGGAGACATCTTTTTTGTTGGTCCTGACGAAACCCCATTAGATCCGTATGGACTGGTTGGGCGTGAAACATGTTGACCCAGAGTAGTGAATGAGGGTATTTCCCTTTGTCACCCCCTTTTTTTCTGCTTGAGTGCTGGAACATTATTTCCATTTCACTCCAATTGCCTTTTTTAACCTTGACGAGACCCCATCTACCCAATAAAGTTTCGATTTTTTCCCACATCTAGTTAATCAAGGCACGCACTACTGTTAAATATCTCCGGCAAAGAGCCCATTTGGGGGGCCGTCAGATATTGCAGCATCTGTCTGACGAGGAGCATGCCCTATGATGAAGCATGGCATCCAATGGATGTGTGAGGGCTCTTGCTTTTATTTTGCAGTGTGCCCAGTGGAGTTCTGTTTACTTTTTGGAACAGTGTACCTGTTTCATTTATATGACTTTTGGGATACTGTACACTGGACCAGTTAATCTCCCTATACCCCCTCTTTTTGGTTATACCCATACACACACCACACCCACACACCAACAGCACTATAAAACACACACCCACATTACACACCACCCTTTACTAACACCAAAAAGCACCTCAAGACTAACATGAAGACCACTGAGACAACTACACACACATACTACACCACAAACACCCATCCATCCGTCACACACCCCACATCCCACACCCCACCACATCATGTAACACCCTCTGCACAACACACACCACACAACACCCATGTCCCCACTAAGGCACCACCGTTTCACTGATGAGGGGTTGCGGGTCATGGTCGAGGAAATAATCAGGGTAGAGCCACAGCTGTTTGCACACAGGTACAGCAAATATCCATTGCCAGGAAGATGGAGCTCTGGCAGAGAATCATGGACAGGGTGAACGCCGTGGGAGAGCATCCACGAACAAGGGACGACATCAGGAAGAGGTGGAATGACCTATGGGGGAAGGTACGTTCCGTGGTAGCAAGGCACCAGCTCGCCATCCAGAGGACTGGCAGAGGACCCCCACCTCCTCCCACACAGCTCACAGCATGGAGGAGCAAGTCTTTGCAATACTGCATCCTGAGGGACTCGCTGGAGTTGCCGGAGGACTGGACACTGGTGAGTCAACATTTACTACTTATCACCCCCCATACCTGCATGCCATCACACCCCCTCACCCTCACTCCCATCACTCAACTCCATCCCACACACTGCACCTACACATCTGACTAACCCCAATTCCAAGCCCTGCATGCTATACCAATGCATGGACAGCCCTCCCAGCCCTGCGTGGACATCCATCACCAAAGCATACACAGCATGGAGAACTAACAATCCCACAATACATCACCATACACAAACAAAGGTGGCAGGGCAACAGCAACAATAGAGGGGAAGCAAGGGATGTACAGTATGCCACAGAAATGAAGTATAATACATTACTTACATCCAGACAGGTGCCCCAGCCAATCTCAGCGGCGAGGAGGTGCCACGACTAACCAGTCCCCCAACAGAAGATGCCCCCAGTCATGACAGTAACTCTGTACTTCAGGATCTGGATGAACTACCTAGCCCATCAGGGACCACTGGTCAGTCGGCCACCCCAAGTCCACCACAGAGCCTCCCCCATCAGTATCCAACACCACAGCACCCACCCAACATCCCCACACCTCTGTCCCCAGGACACGTCAATCAGCAGTGTGCCCACCTGTACAGGCGCCCCCGTCCAAACCTCACCCCCAAGACAATCAGGGACCTGGAGTCAGTGGCAGTGGTCACACCGTTCAGGGGACAGAGGCACAGGTGAACAGGGACACTGGGAGGAACGTTGTGCTCCGGGGGAGAACAGGCCCAGGGAACAGACTCTGCAGGATTCACTCACTAATGTCCTGGTGGCTTATCAACAATCCCAGGACAAGATGGGCCAGATCCTTACCAACATGCAGGAGAACAAGCGGCTGCAGGAGGTACACCATCAGGTGATCAGGGAGGATTTTCAGGCCCTCAACACCACCATGGTCTCCATAGCAGGGGTGCTGGCAGACATGGCCATCATCATGAGGGAATGGACAGCACACCAGCGGGCCCCTACCACTAGCCAGTCTACTGACCAGCCCACCACTTCCGCTGCAGCTAGTGGGCAGGAGGCCCTGCCATAGTACCCACAGGCCACCAGCACCCCTCCTCCTGCAGAAGGGGAACCACCCCGCAAACGTTCCTTGTGACCCAGACAGAAGGCAGAGACAGCTGCCAAGACCAAGACCACTGCCAGGAAATGAGAACCTCCTGAATTTCCCCCTTATGTCCCGCCTTGTCCACTTTGAACTGCCTTTGCTCCCCTTCCAATGGCCCCTTGGACCCTGGATCTGTGCTACAAACAGACTGGAGCAATACCCTGGACTTTCCTCAACCATCACCCCATTCCATTGCACTTCTCCGTCAATAATTTGCACTACAATAAACACCCTTGAACACAACCTAAGTGAAAGTGTTTTATGTGATGAAAATGTGCACATATGGAAACAGTCACATCATGTGCAAATGATCTGAACACTGTGATAGCATATATTTTATGACCTGTATCAGTCTGTAGTCATCACATCAGTACACTGTTGTCATATCACCAACATCTGCAAAATGAGAAGCCATAGGGGGCAGTAAGTAGAGATGCAAAGGAAGTGAATGCCATCCTGCTACAGCCACACAGAAAACATAATTAATCAGAGGAATGGTCAGTTCCACTGTCTCACCTGTGTGTCATTGGAAGTATTGACGTGTAACTGATGTTCTGTTGTCCACATACTCATCCTCTGCCTCCTCATCCTCACTGTCCACAGGGTCCACTGCTGCCACAGGGGCATTTCCAGTCTCTTCCTCCTGCAGATAAGGCACATGTCGCCTGAGGGCCAGGTTGTGCAACATGCAGCATGCCACTACTATCTGGCAGACCTTCTCGGGTGAGTAGTACAGGGATCCACCTGTCAGATGGAGGCATCTGAACCAGGCCTTCAGGAGGCCGAAGGTCCTTTCAATAATTCTCCTGGTTCGCCCATGTGCATCATTATAACGATTCTTAGCCCCTGTCCTGGCATTCCTCACAGGGGTCAGGAGCCACGATAGGTTTGGGTAGCCAGAGTCACCTGCAAGTATTTAGGAACAAACATTAGCCTTACACAGTGGTATAGGATCGACACCAGAAGGCATACACTGACATACATTGGGTGGGAAGTCAGGCTCACCAATTAGCCACACCCTGTGCCTCTGTAGTTTTGCATGTTACATTTGGGATGCTGCTATTCCTCAGGAAGAAGACGTCATGCACTGACGCAGGATACTTGGCAGTGACGTGGAAGATGTACTGGTCAGCCAGGTACACTGTTTGCACATTGAGTGAGTAGAAACTCTTCAGATTCCTGAACACTTGTTCATTCTGGCGGGGGGGGACAAACGCAACATGTGTACCGTCAGTCGCCCCAGTAATGTTGGGTATATGTCCTATTGCATAGAATCCTGCCTTCACAGTGGCCAAATCTTCCACCTGGGGGAAAGCAATGTAGCAGCACATGTGTTTCACCAGGATAGACAAAACCCGTGCCAACACGATTAAGAACATTGGTTGTGACTTTCCTGATGCCAAGCCCACTGTCACTTGGAAAAAGCCAGTTGCCAGGAGATGGAGCACAGCTAGAACCTGCACAAGAGGGGGATCCCAGTTGGATGAAGGATATCAGATATCAGATCAGGCTCCAATTGAGCACACAGCTCTGTGATTATGGGCCTGTCCAGTCTATAGGTGAGTATTATGTGCCTGTCTTCCATTGTAGCCAAGTCCACAAGGGGTCTGTACACAGGGTCTTGCTTCCTCCTCTGATTTGTCCTCAGTGGTAGGTATCTAAGGGACACAAGAGTGAGTAGGCTGTCACAATGTGAACAATGGAACCACCACCTCAATGTACATAGAGCAGTAACGTGATGGGACATTGGTAATGGCAATTATAGATATGACGCAGTTCTCGATTATCTGAATATTGCCCACCACCATAAAATGGCGACCGCCTGTCCTGTGTAGGGCCAGGTGGAAGTGAGCTAACTCTGCCGGCATTGTGCGTCCTGCCGGAAGGCGGTCTTGCACTGCTGTGCTTTTCCTCATTGGATTACATGGGGCTTTATGGAGTACAGTGGCCAATGGGGATCACCGGCGGCGGTGACAGTGTACACCGCCGCTTACGTGACTGCCATTTTCTGCCTAGAACCTCACTTGCTTCCTGACTTTTCACAGGACAACACCTACACTGCATGTGCTGCTGTGACCAGTGTCTGGATCCTGCCATAGCCCATGTGACTGAGGAAAGGGCCCTTGCTTTCACTACAGAGGAGTTGGAGTGCTTGGTGGATGGAGTCCTACCCCAGTATGGGCTGCTGTATGGGCCTCCAGACCAACAGGTGAGTGCACCTTGGGCACGAGCCATGTGACAAGGTTGGATGGAGATGTGTGTGCAAGCATCAAGTCATTTGGGGGGGTTGTATGTCTGGTGGCGGTGTACATGGTGGGCGCTGGGTGATGTGTGTGCCAATGGCGATGGAAGGGAATTTATGGGCCATATGTGCAACAGGCTGAACTGTCTGGTTAATGGTGTCCTGCTGTCTGTGTTTCCTCTGCAGGTCAGCGCCCATCAGAAGAAGGGATTGTGGTGTGCCATCGCCCAGAACGTGCAGACCCTGGGGGTCTACAGCAGGTTAAGCACCCACTGTAGGAAGAGGTGAGAGAACCTGAGACGCTGGGCCCGAAAGACCGCTGAGACCCAGCTGGGGATGGCCTCCCAATAATGGTGGGGTGTCTTTTGGAACCTGACCCCCCTGATGGCCCACATACTGGCAGTGGCCTACCCAGAGCTGGATGGGCGCTTGAGGGCATCTCAGCAGCCACAAGAGGGTGAGTACAGTGTGGGTTACAACTATGATTGGTAGGTGATATGGGAACCTGGTGCTGGGTGTCAGTTAGTGGGTGCCCCTTAATGCCAGCTCAGAGAATGCACCATGATCCAGCTCAAGGGTAATGGTTGTATTGCTAAATCTGGTAAACTAGCTAGGTTGCACTCCATGTCAGACAGTGCTTAGTGACTCCCAGGAGGGGTGCAGTTGGCGGTCTTTTGCTCTCATCTTGCTGTGGTACCTAGCAAATGTAATGCCAGTGTGATGCATGATGCTCAATCCTGATTCCTGTGTGTGATGGCAATGTGTATGCCATCTGTGGTGTTGGTGCTGTACTTGACCCAGTGCTCCCTTTCTCTCTCCCCCCTTTTTTCTTCTGTCATCCTGTCCATGTGTGCATTAGCATCATCTGGCGGAGGAGCAGGGGCACCAGCGACAGAGGGAGTTGCATCTCACAGGGCCCAGGAGGCAGAGTTCACCGACACCGAGGGAACCAGTGGGACAGAAGGCGAGGGGAGTACCACGGCGGAGACAGGAGGTGACAACACTGACTCAGATACCTCCTCCGATGGAAGCTCCCTGGTGGTGGCGGACACCCCTGGAACCACCTCAGCTACAGGTACTGTTTCCACCCCTCATACCAGCACCGCCCTCCCAGTACCTCCTCACTGAGTTACTTGTGCCGCTCACCCAGGAGGGTGAACATCTCCTTCGCCCCAGGCACCTCAGGCCCTGCCCCAGTCAGCCCTGCTGTCCTGAGTGAGGAGGCTCCACCACCCACGAGAGGGAAGGATCCCACTCCACCACCCAAGAGAGGGAAGGACCCAACTCCACCACCCAAGAGAGGGAAAGATCCTACTCCACCACCCAAGAGAGGGAAGGATCCCACTCCACCACTCAGGAAAGGGAAGGTTCCCACTCCACCAACTAAGAGAGGCAAGGGGCCCTCTTCAACACCAGTGGGCAAGGAGCCCTCATCTCCAGCAGGAAAACAGCAGCCCTCACCCCCAGTAGTGACACAGCAGCCCTCACCTCTAGCTGGGACACAGCAACCATCACCTCCAGCTGGGAAACAGCAGCCCTCACCTCCAGCTGGGACTCAGCAGCCCTCACTTCCAGCTAGAAAACAGCAGCCCTTACCTCCAGCTGGGACACACCAGCCACCACCACCAGCAGAGGGCATGTAGGCCACCCTCCAGGCACGGAGCCCCCTCCAGAACCAGAGGGCAAGTTCCCCACCTCTGAAACTGTGACCTTGCACTCCCCTGCTAATTGTAATGGGCATGGAGCCGCCTCCAGAACCAGTGGGCAAGTCCACCACTTCAGCTGTGGTGCCCCCACCCCTCTCCTCCCTGAGGTGCCTGGCCATTCCCAACATGATGCCCCTGCACAGTGTGGTGCGGATTACGTCAGGGAACGAGTTGGGCCTTTGACTGTGCCCTGTGGCCATGTGGGCCTTTTGTACTTTGGACTGGCCATTGGCCCTCTCTGAACATTGATGAATGCTTTTGTTTCTGCATGGACAATATGGTGGATGTTGGCATCAAATAACAGTGTCACTTAAACCTCAATGTGGTCCTTGTTTTAATTAGATGTGTGTCCTGTGACATTGGTTTAACGCTGCAGCTGGATGTGTGTATGGTGGGTGTATGAATAGTGTGTGTTGTGCGTGTGTGTGTCACTCTCCTTTTCCTCCCTCCCTCCCTTGTGTGCTAGGCGGCTGTACTCACCGTCATCGTCTTCGTCGGCGTTGGTGTTCCAGGTAGTGCATGGCGTACAAGAGCATCGGGAAGACTTGAAGTTCTGGTTCCATGGCGGCATTGATCTTTTCTGTGTATCTGATGGTGAGCCTTTTGTCTTGTGTGTTCTGTTTCCGCCAGGCTTTTGATGGCGTTGGTACTGCCCTGGAAATCGTGGCGGTTTGCAATGTCTTTATATGGTGGGTGGTACTTTGTCGTCCACCTGGCTGTTGATAGCTACTGCTGTGGTCAGTGGTATTAACACCCTGGTGGTTGGTGTGGTACATTGGCTGTCTATGGGAGTTATCACTGCCATGGTCATAATTTGACAGGAATTACTGTCAGCCTGTTGGCAGTATTACCGTCACTTTACAGTCACTGCCAATGGTCTACTGACCACCTTGTTGTCATGACGAGAGTGGAGTTTACTAAGCAGGTAGTACCTGATAGGAGGACAAATTATATGTTTGCATACCTGAAGCCTATGTCAGATGAATGTGGGGTAGCTTACAAATGTACCACCCCTTATCATTCTCAAACTAGTGGTTTAATTGAAAGGTTCAATAAAACAATGAATGCCATTCTCGTGGGTTTGCCTGACAACCTCAGGCACAGGTGGGATGTCCTACTCCTTTGCTTACTTTTTGCCTACAGGGAATTTCCACAGAAGAGCGTGGGTTTCAGTCATTTAGGGGTTGTATTTGCTCACCCTGTGAGAGGTCCTTGAGCCTGGTGAAAGAGGATGGGAGAAACCTCCCACAGAACCAAAGCAGGACATTGTGGAGTATATACCGGCCCTAAGATCACATATAGCAGAGTACTCAAAGAAGGCAAACAAGTATTTGGAGGCTAGCCAGAAACTTGTGAAGCACTGGAATGACCAGAAAATTGCCCTGGTGGAGTACCATCCAAGTCATATGGTATGGATTTTGAAGCATGTGCGTCTCAGGGCCCTCCAGGAAAATGTATGGATTCATACACAATCCTGGAAAAGAAGAGAGAGTTTATTTAGCTAGTGGACATAGGCACCCCTTCATACCCACATGGTGCTCCATGTGAGCAGATTGAAACCCCACCAAGACAGGGCTGACATGACAATATTCATTGTGACAGATGAAGGGGAGTGGAAACCAACCTTTACCAGACCTCCTGTCACAAAATACCAACAACAGTTTAGTAGGAGTAGCACTTTCCTCAACGCTGACAAAACAACAGCAGAGAGACTGTCGTAACTTGCTAGGACAGTTTGCTGATTTGGTTTGTGCACAACCAGGTCAGACCCAGTGGAGTGTCTATGATATAGGCACAAGGGACAAGTTAACCTATCAAAAGCAAAATCTACAGGTTATCAGACAAGGGAAAGGCTAGCATCAAGGTTGAAGTTGCAAAGATGCTGGAGTTGTGGGTAACTGAGCCCCCCAGTTGTCCACCCAGTGGTGCTAGTAACAAAAACCAACTTAAAATGTGGGAGGATTCTGTTAAGATTTTGTGTAGACTACAGGGGACTCAATGCAGTAAACAAGATGAATTCTCACCCCAATCCAAGAGCTGATGAACTCATTGATAAACTCGGGGATGCCTAATACCTGAGCACATTTCATCTCACTTCAGGGTATCAGCAGAGTGAAATAACAGAGGGAGTCAAGGGGAGGTCAGCATTCACTACCCAATGTTTAATTTAGGATGAAGCTAGTAGTTTGACGAATGCTCCTGTCACCTTCCAAAGATTGTGGAACAGAGTTCTGTTTGGGCTGGAAGCATTCAGTGCAGAATACTTCAATGATATTGCTGTATTTAGCTACACCTGTCAGGACCACCTCACCCACATGAAGGAAGTGCTACAGGCCCTGCAGCAGACATGCCTGATTATTAAGGCATGCAGGGGACTTTTGTGTACATGGGCCAATTAAGTGGAGGCCATGTACAGACTGTCCAGGCCAAGATATGAACAATGCTGACTTGGGATCATCCAAGACTCAAATCAGGGTCAGAACCTTCCTAGGCATGACTGGCTACTAGAGAAGGTGTGTGGAAGGAAGTGGCCTTATAACAGCACACCTGACAGAACACACTTTCAGAAAAAAGGCAAAGAAACTTATATGGACCCCAGAGTGTAAGGAGGACTTTGACTCACTAAAAGAAGTAATGTGCTTAACACCATCCTCAAAACACCTGACTAAATCTGAGAGTTCATTGTCCAGACAGATGCTTCTGAACATGGGATAGGGAAGGGTTGGCACATGTAATTGTTGAGGGACATGATCAATGAGTTGCTTTATTAGTAGGCTATTCCTTCTCAAATAGCAGTGTTGGAGTTTCAATGATGGGAAATACTTTGCTGTGGTTTTGTCCCTGAAGAATTTGAGTCACTACTTGTTTGGGACTCACTTCAGAGTTCAAACTGACCAAAGGCCTCTCAGGTGTCTGATGCAGATGAGAAATGAAACTCTCAAATCTTTGAGGTGGTCCATTTCTTTACAAGGAATTCACAGTTGAACACAAACCATGCAGTGACCATACCATTACAGGTGACCTTTCCATGTTTTTCCACTAAGACGATGAGAACTACAACGGTGTGGGTTAGTTCTTCGTTAGCTTTCATCTGGAGGGGGCAATCTAAAGAAAAACCATCCCCCAATCTTGGACTAATGCTGTGTTTTGTATTCTGAAGTGCACTGGGACCTGCTTTGCAACTCCTACTGCATATGCTCTGGACCCTTCAAAGTGTACGTGCAATTGACTAATCCTTAATTGGCATATTGCCTATATGTCCCTAGTATACAGTACAAAGTCTACCCAGGCTAGAAAGTTAAAATGTCGCCAGTGGACTGTAGAACTTAGTATGCCACCACTGTAGTGACAAAGTGAAAACACAGCTCTAGGTCTGCCTTTGCAGCCTCGAAGGACAGCTTGTAAATTGCCAACTCAAAATGGCAAAACAACTCTTACTGGGTGGATTCTGTATTATTGGGTTTAAGGTCACAGATGATGGTTTATTTAAATAACAATCATGACACAATGTTATTTTTTGTATGGGTTTTGTTGTATTGGTATTATTAGAGGAGATATTTTTGTCAACAGCACGCAGTAATGTTGGTGAGCATGGTATGATACTTTTTAGTGAGTTTTGTTTCTATTAGTTGGGTTAACTTGTGGTCATGTGATGGGAGATTAGAGCACACTTTAAGAAGCATTGTTTTCACCTGGGCTGTAATATGCTAGCGCAGGTGTTTTGATTAGAATTTTTTAATGAATGTTTATATATTTTGAATAATGAGTTTATGTAGAAAATGAAAATAACGTAGAAAAATAATGCACGCATTTGAAAATGTGACCTCAAAGAATGGCCATCAGTGATCACAAAATATACTAATTAATGATTAATACTTATGAAATATCAAATATGTACTAGACTAATGCAGTAATATGTCATATTAAGGGTTATGAAGTATGCTTTAGCTTTATAAATTGTAGGCCTTAACTTAGCGAGTGTCTTGGCCTATTCTGCCAGGCCTCATGCAGAAGTTGTATTTCTTAGCGTTTAATAAAAATGCTGACCAAGTGAATTAAACCAAGTGCATGGGCAGTGCAGGGGCCCCCATGGGGCCCCCGGCGCCCCATCTCCGCCAAGCTGGCGGAGAGGGGACTCTTAATCCCCAGGGCAGCACTGCCCTGGTGGATAGAGGCTGCCGCAACACCAGGCCGTCAGCTGGCAAAAATGTGGCAGACCGGTGGTCCACCCGTGACATATTCGCCACTGTCATAATGTGGAGGCCGGGCTGCTGCAGTGGTGGAGGTCCGACCACTGCCAGACTCGTAATGAGGGCCTAAGTGCTAACTTCCAAACAAATATAGTATTTCAAGATATCAAATTAATTTTTTAATTAAACCCGACTTAATGCTGAAGTGAGATTTAAAGAAACTTTTATTGCATGGGTGACTTTAGAAAATAACCACTTTTTTGCCGCATACTTCTAGTGATCACTTCTGATTACCTGCAACAGTCACCCTAGACAGCCTGCTGTCATCTTGCTAAGAGGTGAGAATCGTCCCCAGGAAGGCAAATATATAGGGTCTGCTGGAGGGAGGGGATGAGACCTCCTCCTCTCAAGACAGCCCAGGGGCAGTGGCAACAGATGGCCCAGCTTCAAAAAGTCTACTGGCTTTGAGAGGAGAATGTGAGTCATAACTTAGTTTGCCCACTCCTTTGTATTGGTAAAGAGGCTGGGACCCCCACCAGAGTGTCAAAATCTACTGTAGAACCAGTTTTCCAAGAGGGGTGGCTTATTATACTGGACACTCCTCCGGGAAGAAGGCTCCTCATATCTTGAATTTAGAGAGAGACATGCATTGTGGAATTATTTAGTGCTAACCCCACAGGAAGTCATGTAAAAGAGAATAGGATGGCCCAGTGAGAATTGTAGCTCCATTGGCTAGTGAGTCCTCCCCACCCACAAATTCAAAATTGGCAAATAAGTGGCGTCCTTGGTTCCATCATTAGGATACCACTGGACTCTGAAAGAACATAAGAAGGACTGCACCTGCTGAGCCTTTGGACCTCAGAAAGAAAGGCTGCAATAAGGGAGACTGCACCTTTTCCACCTACTGTGCCAAGACAGAAGGGCTGCTCTTGCTGTTAGAGGCATGCAGGGAGACCACAAGGGCTGGACCTGCACCCATTTCTGATGAAGACCTGTGAGTGGACTCCAGCAGCTATTTGGCTAGTCTTAAGCTTCGGGAACATAAAAGCTTATGGAGCCCTGCACTTGTGAAGTGTCCAGCTGACCAATTCACCCTGGTCTTGCCCGGGAATCTTGTGTAGCTGAGAGATCGGGTTCTATCCCCCAAGATATCCCACTCAGATCCTGGGGCCTTGGCTAGTGCTGGAGTTGACTCGTTCTTGTCACAGGACTAAAACTTGTGAGCCAAAACCCAAAAATTACGGTTTCTGAGTGCATAGTCAGAGGTTTACAGACTACCTGTACTTACTCGTTCAAATGTTGTCTTGAACTGTACTGAAAACCATGCCTTCATGACCCCTAGACTTTGTCAACCTATCAACGTCGACCCCAAAGCAGGAATCAAGCTGTAGTGGACCTCATCGATCTCACCATCAACAACAAAAATAACTAGAGAAATTTCTAAGTGGGAATGTAAAATCTTGACTGGAGCAAACCTAGAGCCCGCATCCGAACAAAACTTCCATTGTGGTGGGCCTGAAACATTGGCTGTGCCCAGACTGTCGAGTTTAAGTCTGATAGACTACTGCAACGGTTAAAAAGCTGTGATCTACAAACTTTTCCAAACTTTTTTGAGTGCAAAGCAGTGATTTACTAAAAGTTTGCAAAAATCATATCTCCAGTTCGTCTGATGTTTGTTAGTATATTCTATTTAAAAAAATATATTTTACACTTGTTTTCCTTTGAGTTCAGTTCATTACTTTGTGCCACAGCTACCCAGGACTGAGCTAAGGTTTGATTAAAAGAAACCTAACCGGATCTGATATGGATAAGTGACATTATTGCTTGGTGAGGCCTCACAATCACCCCCACCAATAATCCACTTCTCTCAAAAGGTGGTTTCTGGTTTCACAAAAAATGAGGTTCACAGCTTTGGAATTATATGCTCATGATTTATAAAACTAAGTGCATATCAACAGTGACCTAAGAGGGAGGCCTTTAGGACTTTATATACCTAACGGATGTTCAAGCCATAGGCAACACATTTTTACATGTTACTGGTTGTCCCAATGGACATTTACACTTTTACTTGCCATCTAAAGTCGGGGATTCCATACTTGGCCACTGGCTCTTTGGTTTTCTATATTGACTAAGCCAGAGGCAAATTCTAACTGTTCAGTGATATTCGATTGCCTAGCCCAGGGGAGTTTGGGGAAAATGTTACATGAATAAAATATGTAGAAACCTGGTTGGAATGGATAGGGAAGCAAGAGCTATTGTTTATTCTGAATGCATTATTCTCTTGGCATGTAATAAACTGAAGTAAATTTTTTATAAACGTTCTGAGAAAAGTATTTTACATGAGCATAAAAAGCCTGCGGTGTACGCTTACAATGTGATTTTTACCACCTGTAATTTCAAGCCATATTTATGATCTGTCAACACTATTGGGCCCAGATTTCTCTTAACACATTTTAGACTTAGCTTGTTTACGGATTATTTTTTTCTTCATAGAAATGCATGTGGAATGATGATTTGCCAGTATGTGGGTGTGACAACCACCAACCATTCCAAGTAGCAAAACATTTATTCAATGCTGTTTCGCAGTATTTAGTGCAAAAATGCTTGCTAATAACATGTTTGCAGTCATTAGACATTTTAGGCAGGCCTGCTTTTTTCTTTCTGGAACTTAAAAACCTTTTTGCCTTCAAATACCTCTGGAGGACGAGGCCCAACCAGCCATTCATTCCAACAAAGGTGCATGCCTGCTGGGTCAAAAATTGACTTCCGGCTTGGAGCTTTTTCACAACAGCAAATATGATTCAGTGAGTCCTTGAAGAGAAGGTATCAGACTTCATGGAGCCCTCTTCGGCTACAGCCTGCAACCTTGCCCCACTGGAAGAATCCAAGCTCCAAAAATGGGCCTGATTTAGACTCACATGTATGGAAAGTTTGCACCGCGCTAGCGTCATTTGTTTTGACACTAAAGCTGTGCTAACTTAACTCCATATTTATATTTTGAAGCTAGACACGTCTAGCATCAAAATATCTGAGTTAGCTTAATTTTTTAAAGCGCCAACCCACCTTCGTCATATTGCGACAATGATATGCAAGATAGGCGTTCCCTTCCCAAAAAATGACGCTAGCCCCCCCAGCACCATATTTACCTCTTGACGCTAAAACAATGCACACTAAGGAGGCGGACCCAAAAATGACACTAAGGCTGATTAGCGTCAAATTTTAACTCCTGGTCAGACCAGGCGTTAAAGTGATGTTAGGCACATTTCTATGGGAAACACCATAAAGTCCACCATGGTGTCATTATTTTGGGCACATAGAGGCCCACCCTTACCCCCAGCATCACCACCACCCACACCAGAGGGACACTACAAGTGGAGGGAGCCCATCCCACATAAGTATACATGCTTAACTGTTATGTGCCACTGGGGGCCACTTACATGGGGTCGCCTGGCTGGCACTGGTTATGCTGGGTTGATCTTGGAGACACAGATCCCCTGTGGTGGACATTGTGGTTGTGGTACTGTCTCCCATCTAGTCTTATACAGGCATAATTTTTTGGATACTTGTGCAACCAAAAAATGATGCTAGGCTGACTAGCGGTAGATTTTTGGCCGCTAATCAGTCTAGCATAATGTTGGCCCACTAGCGCTATTGTTTCTAACTCCATCCATTACTGGCTACCGTCATTGTCTATGATGCTAACCATACCGTAGCGCTATCATGCGTCACTTTTTTAAATACGGCACATGGATGGCGCTAGAGAATGACGGTAGCTCGCGTTACATTTTTTGACGCACAACTGCACTAGTTGTGCATCATTTTCCATAAATATGAGCCTTGAGTGCATATTTATACTTGTTTTGTGCTGAATGTGCATTATATTTTATGACGCATATTCAGTGCAAAACTAACTCCATATTTATACTTTGGCGCTGGACCTGTCTAGCGCCAAATTTATTGAGTTAAAGTCATTTTTTGGATGTGGAAACCTACTTTGCATCAATGAGATGCAAAGTAGGCGTTCCCGTGCAAAAAACGAATCTATGGCCTTAGCGCCATATTTATCCCCCATGCTAAAATCACGCATGGGAGGGCTCAAAAAATGGTGCAAAGCTTGCTTTGCACCATTTTTTAACACCTGGGTCAGGGCAGGCGTTAGGGGACCTGTGGGCCTATTTCCATGGTGAAACACCATGGAATAAGCCGACAGATGCCCTTCCCAGACCCCAGGGACACCCCACCCACACCAGAGGGACAGCGGAGGATGGTGGAACCCCATCCCATATAATTATAGGTAAGTACAGGTGAGTATTTTTTTTTTAAAGTGCCATTGGGGGCCCTGAAATGGGCCCCCCTACATGGCACTGGGTGCAATGGCCATGCATGCCCAGGGGATCCCGGTCCCCTGTGCTGGTCATTGGGGTGGTGGGTATGTGGTATGGATGGTTTTGCGTCAGAAAATGACTCTAGGCAGGTTAGCTTCATTTTGTTTTACTCTAACCTGCCTAACGTCATTTTTTGGTTAAAAACCCCCTTCTTCTATACCGCCAGCCCAACCCGACCAACATAATTTTTTTTTTACGCTAGCCTACCCTTTGCACCGGCTTGCACCGTTCCATAAATCTGGTGCCCGGCTGGTGCACAGAAATGGTGCAAGCCGGTGCTAAACTTTTTGGTGCAAAACTGCGTTAGTGCAGTTTTGCACCAAAAAGTATAAATCAGGTCCTTAGTGTTTAGAGTTTGATGGATATTTTATGTAGCGTCTCCATGGCAAAGGAAAAAGTTTCAGAAGGCCTCGTTAGAAAGGGGAGACTCTCCCCTTTCTTACGAGGCCTTCTGAAAGTGTTTCCTGGACCCCGATCGCAGCTGTGCTGCGATCGGGGGCCAGGAAACACCACTAGACGCCAGGGATTTCACTTAGGGGGGTCGGCCCCCTCGGAAAACGGGCCGCCCCACCCCCGGGGCATATTTTTTTTTAAAAAGGTAGGTGCCCCCTGGGGGGAGCCGCGATAGTGCCCCCCCAGTGGAAATTTAAAAATAAATGGACAGGGGGTCGCCCGTGGGCAGGGTGACCCCCTGCGGGGGCAATTTTTTTTTTTAGATGTTACCATACAACAACAACAAAAAAATAGATCTATATATATATATATATATATATATATATATATATATATATATCTATATATATAGATAGATATATCTATGTAGATATATCTATGTACATGGATATATCTATAGATAGATCTATAGATATATATAGATATATGTACATATATATGTAGATCTATCTATAGATATATCTATGTAGATAGATATATATATATATATATAGAGAGAGAGATAGATCTATATATATATCAATCAATCAATCAAAGAGATTTACAAAGCGCGCTACTCACCCGTGAGGGTCTCAAGGTGCTGGGGGGGGGGGCTGGGGGGGGGAAAGGGTCTGGAGGATCACTGTTCGATAAGCCAGGTTTTGAGGCCCTTCCTGAAAAGAAATAGGTTTTGGGTCTTGCGAAGGTGAGTTGGGAGGGCGTTCCAGGTTTTGGGTGCAAGGTAGGAGAAGGATCTGCCCCGGTGGTGGTGTGTTTGATACGGGGGACAGAGGCGAGAGAGAGGTCAGCTGAGCGGAGGTTTCGTGTGGGGGTGTGGAAGGTGACTCTCGTTGAGGTAGGCAGGGCCTGTGTTGTGGAGTGATTTGTGTGCGAGGATGAGGATCTTGAAGGTGATCCTTTTGTCAATGGGGAGCCAGTGGAGGGATTTGAGGTGTGGAGAGATGTGTTCGTGTCGGGGGAGGGTCGAGGATGAGTCGTGCTGCTGAGTTCTGGATGCGCTGTAGTTTGCGCTTGAGTTTTAGAGTGGTGCCGGCATAGAGGGCGTTTCCGTAATCAAGTCTGCTGCTGATGAGTGCGTGAGTGACAGTTTTTCCTGGTCTCTGTGGGGATCCATTTGAATGTTTTTTTCAGTATACGGAGTGTGTTGAAGCATGAGGAGGTGAGAGCGTTGATTTGTTGGGTCATCGAGAGGGAGGAGTCTAGGGATGATGCCGAGGTTGCGTGCGTGGTTGGTGGGGGTGGTGCAGGGTCTAGCGTGGTGGGCCACCATGAGGGGTCCCAGGTGTTTTTGTGTGGGCCAAAGAGGATTATTTTGGTTTGCTTGAGTTGAGTTTCAGGTGGTTGGCTGTCATATATATATCACTTTTGAGATCGGCCCCAGGAAAACCAGACCCACATATAAAAGTGATATATATATATATATATATAATATATATATATATATATATATATATATATGTATGTATGTATATATATATATATATATATATATAGATTTTGCCGCCAGTTTTCTTGCAGTTGCAGCTTGCGTCTTCAAAGCAATGCACATACTTCAACTGACGCTTTTCAACTGTAGCTTTTAGGCAGCAATAAAAAAGTCAAGTAAGTATTGTGACTATGTTTCTGCTACAAAAGGGTCAGACTTGTCTAGTGGCAGTTTTAGTGCAATAAAGAAGCGCAGAAGGTTTATATGCCTACTGCAAAGAGCAAATCTGTATGTTATGTAAATAGCTGAGTACATTAGTAAAGTCAGCCATTACCTGCGCTATAATACCAATGAAATGTATGTGCGGGGTGGAGGGCGGCTATGGAGAGATGAAGGGCACTTTTGCTGGGTGGTAATGAGGGAATCCAAGGAGGAGGGAGTGGGAGCACCAATAATGATTGTTGGACTGGGCGCAGGAGGTGCTAAAGACTGTGACGAATGGTATGTGACAAGGTGTTTTTTGAGTGTCTTGAAAGAACGTGCTGATTGAGGGAAGAAGCGCAGGTAAGGTGGCCTCTACTGTTGCACGTATCTCACACACACCATTGATTTTGTGACTGTCTACGTAGGCTAGTGTTTTAGAGTAACAGTTTAGCCAATAGCAGAGATGGCATCTTGATGGATGACTGCTGCCGCACTCGGTTTATAGAGGACAGCTCTGACATAGGATCAGAGACTGAGACATCAGATACTGAGACAGCATCTGAGGGATAGGACAATGGCGCAGACTCTGGTAGTGATTTTTCAGTCGGAGGAGTCCCATTCGATAACTCCTCTTCCAGTACATTATGAGGGAGGTGATGAGGACAGTCCTGCTGTCCCTTCGCAAGCTGTTTGTGCAACTGGGTAATAGTGGGTTAGCCCAACCCAGAGAGCAGGTGAATGCGGCGGCAAGCAGAGAGAAAGAGAGAGTGCTCTCTTGGGAGCTCCCCAATTTTAGTTCAGCCCCAAATTCCACCGCCCAAATCGTATTGTGGAGACATCAAAATTATCTATGGCAAAACAGACTGGTTTTGTAAGGCAGGCACCTGTGTTTTTGGTCCTGGGTTCGGCGGCCATATAGAGAACACACTAAACCCAAACATTTCTGGAAACTAGACATTCAGGGGAGTCCACAGAGGGTGTGACTTCTGTGGATTCCCCAAAGTTTTCTTACCCAGAATACTCTGCAAAGCTGAAATGTTGAATAAAAACTCAATTTTTCTCGCATTTCTGTCACACAAACTACAGGAATATGCTGGGATCCACAAAATTCCTACCACCCAGTGACTCCTCACCTGTCCTGATAAAAACACTACCCCACTTGAGTGCCTACACCTAGTGCCTGCGTCAGGAATGGATCACCCCAGGGTCAACAGCTGCCTCATGTAAGGACCAACATTGACCGTTGTGTGATCTATTCCTGTCACGGGCACCAGGCCTACCCACACAAGTGAGGTATCATTTTATCGGGAGACTTGGGGGAACGCTGGGTGGAAAGAAATTTGTGGCTCCTCTCATATTTCAGAACTTTCTGTCACCGAAATGTGAGAAAAACGTGTTATTTTAGCCACATTTGAGGTTTGCAAAGGATTCTGGGTAACAGAACCTTGTCAGAGCCCCACAAGTCACTTCATCTTGGATTCCCCTGGGTTTCTAGTTTTAAAAAATGTGCTGGTTTGCTAGGTTTCCCCAGTTGCCGGCTGAGCTAGAGGCCAAAATTCACAGGTAGGCACTGTTTTCTATGAACAAATTTGATGTGTCCATGTTGTGTTTTGGGGCATTTTCTGTTGCGGGCGCTAGGCCTACCCACACAAGTGAGGTATCATTTATTATCGGGAGACTTGGGGAAACGCTGGGTGGAAGGAAATTTGTTGCTCCTCTCAGATTCCAGAAACTTTCTGTCACCGACACGTTTTGAGGTTTGCAAAGGATTCTGGGTAACAGAACCTGGTCAGAGACCCACACGTCACCTCATCTTGGATTCCCCTAGGTCTCTAGTTTTCAAAAATGCACAGGTTTGGTAGGTTTCCCTAGGTGCCGACTGAGCAAGAGGCCATAATCTACAGGTAGGCACTTTGCAAAAAAACAGCTCTGTTTTCTGTCCAAAAATGGAATGTGTCCATGTTGTGTTTTGGGTCATTTCCTGTCGCGGGCGCTAGGCCTACCCACACAAGTGAGGTATCATTTTTATCGGGAGACTTGGGGGAACGCTGGGTGGAAGGAAATTTGTGGCTTCTCTCAGATTCCAGAACTTTCTGTCACCGAAATGTCAGGAAAATGTGTTTTTTAGCCACATTTTGAGGTTTGCAAAGGATTCTGGGTAACAGAACCTGGTCAGAGCCCCACAAGTCACCCCATCTTGGATTCCCCTAGGTCTCTAGTTTTCATAAATGCACAGGTTTGGTAGGTTTTCCCTAGGTGCAGCTGAGCTAGAGGCCAAAATCTACAGGTAGGCACTTTGCAAAAAACAGCTCTGTTTTCTGTCAAAAAATGGGATGTGTCCATGTTGTGTTTTGGGGCATTTCCTGTCGCGGGGCTAGGCCTACCCACACAAGTGAGGTATCATTTTTATCGGGAGACTTGGGGGAATGCTGGGGTGGAAGGAAATTTGTGGCTCCTCTCAGATTTCAGAAATTTCTGTCACTGAAATGTGAGGAAAACATGTTTTTTTAACCACGTTTTGAGGTTTGCAAAGAATTCTGGGGTAACAGAACTGGTCAGAGCCCCACAAGTCACCCCATTTTGGATTCCCCTGGGTCTCTAGTTTTCAAAAATGCACAGGTGTGGTAGGTTTCCCTATGTGCTGGCTGAGCTAGAGGCCAAAATCTACAAGTAGGCACTCTGCAAAAAACAGCTCTGTTTCCGGTCAAAAAATGGGATGTGTCCACGTTGTGTTTTGGGGCATTTCCTGTCGCGGGGCTAGGCCTACCCACACAAGTGAGGTATCATTTTTATCGGGAGACTTGGGGGGAACGCTGGGTGGAAAGAAATTTGTGGCTCCTCTCAGATTTCAGAAATTTTCTGTCACTGAAATGTTGAGAAAAAACGTGTTTTTTAGCCACGTTTTGAGGTTTGCAAAGGATTGTGGGTAACAGAACCTGGTCAGAGCCCCACAAGTCACCCCATCTTGGATTCCCC